>NC_090926.1:1196155040-1198655040 GCF_040938575.1 Ambystoma mexicanum | reverse complement strand
AGCTAGGCTGGGATGAATGGGAGAGAACTGTTTGAAAAGGCAAGTCTCTTAGCTTGGAAGGCAGAGTCGACCACTGGAACGAAAGAACCGAAGACGAGCAGGAAGAGGACGGCTGCTGCAACTACTGGACCGTTGGTTTGCCCGGTGGAGCCCTGCTGCAGGTTCGAATCGCCAAGTTCATCTCGATAGAGAAGCCCCTTCAAGGACGACTTCTTCCTTTGAGTTGGTGGGACCAATCAACTCGTAAGCCACCTGGATACCATTCTCGGAGCTGGTTAGGAGTAACAAGTGGGAAGGACACCAGTTTGTGTGCTTGAAGGAACACCAACCGGAATCTAGGAATTCCCAATTTGCTGCTTTGTGACCAGTCCGTGTGCAGTGTAGGAGTCCTCTTGTCCCCACGACGGAGGCTCAGGAACAGCGAGATTTGCAGGAACTGCCAAGTCTTCAGCTGCATCTTTTTCTTCAAAATAAGGTACTGTGAAAATCCGACCGAGAGAACTTACCTCTCACTGCGAAAGTGCATACAACTTTGGCAACTTGCAGGCCTAGTCAGCTTGTGACCAGACATAAGAACCTTTCTTTCGTGAACTACTTCTAAGAACCGTGGCAAAGACTTTTACGTTTTAAATACCAAAACCGCTTTTACCTATACAAGACAATAGTCCAGTGACTTTGGCCTAGCTATTGCATTGAATCAACTCCTCTGGTGAACTCAGACTATTTGCAATGTTTTAACTGTAATATTCGTTTTATTAACATGCCTTTTTGCTCCTACTTCACTGCTATTTTGCTTCTACTTCAAGGGAGCTCAACTGCTTAGTATTCCGTATTGTAGTATAACTTTTGTGTGATATTGGTTCCTCATTTAGTAAATGCTTTATAAATGATTGTGTAATAAATTAAGAAGTGTTTTTACCAAGAAACCTTGAGTCCAAGTGTCTATCTGAATATTTGTCATTGTAGACCTTTGTGCAACACACTTACAAGAAGCTCCCATTCCTTCTTGAGATAAGCCTGGCTGCTCAGCTCGCTACCAAAAACTGTGTGGTACAGACCTATACCAAAGGTTGGTTTTGCTTACACCTGTAGTCACAGTTGTGTGTAGTGGTCCCAGGGGATACTGCATGCAAACTCTGCCTAACAATATACACAGGACAAGGTAGGTAACTACTCTTTAGACTAACCAACACATATAGGATATATCAACAATATTTTTCATAGGTGACTGCTTCACTAGTAGTTGCTTGTGCTTCTAATTGTTACAGAAAATGACAGTAATGGCAGATCCACTGTTAAAATAATAGTGGCGTGCACCCACATTTGTTACACTAAATTGACAGTTTCATTCATTTACAAAGCCACTTAGACAAATTGGAAAAAGATGTAATTCAGTACTAGAAGCAGTGATTTACTTCTTAACACATTTCAAGGATTCTACTGCTTTACCTGTCCAATCCCTAATTAGTCAAGATTTCATCAAAGTCACTGTAGGGTGGGAGCAAAAGTCTTATGCAGCAGCAGAAAAGGCAAGGTTAGTCAGGATACCTTAGTTACTTTAAATAAAATACTTTAGTAGGAGAACAATTAATAAGGGCCCTGCAAAGGACTCGCTAAAAGAGCACAAGCTGTTGGGAATGGGCAAGAGGTATGGGTGGACACCCAAACACCTGGGATTGCACTCCAGTCACACTGGAGCGACAATTTGGCCGGAGGTATGTTCAAAGCTGAGCCCCACAGTACCTTAGGGTGGTTGAAGAAACTGCAGCTGGATACTTTCCTGTGCAGCAGCGATGGACCCAGTCTCCCGATTCCTCGATCTGGTGACTAAAGAAAGGACTCTGAATAGGATGTCAGAGTAGCAGTCACAAGAAAGAACCCTCAGCAAGGAACAAGCTACTTACCTGTAACTGCTGTTCTCCAGCATGGGTCTGGCATGGATTCACATGCTCATGAATATTCCCCGTCGTCAGGCTGGGAATCCTCGGTAAAGAAAAAATCAAATTCAGTTTAGTTTCTGAACTGTCTTTTTCCTAATAACCAATCACTGGTCTCTTGGTCATACTGCCCCCAGCCAATGACTGCCCTCTACCTAAGCCCCTCCACTGGCAGCCATTTTTAGATTTGGTAGCACGTAAAGTGGCAGTATGACCAAGTGAAGAGCCACAGAGGGGTAGGAGGGAGGGTTTGCATGTGAATACATGCCAGGCCCATGCTGGAGAACAACAGTTACAGGTAAGTAACTTGTTCCTTCTCCAGCATGGGGTCTGGCATGGATTCACATACTCATGAATAAAGAATACATAGCAGTATACACATGCACAACCACAAGAGGTGGCAAGGCTCAAAATTAAGCATTTCATGACTCAACATTAAGCATTTCTTACCTCCTCACCAGGCCCACCTTCAGGCAAACAGGTTGCGCAGCACTGCCTGGCCGACTCTGGACTCCTCCCTGGAATCCTGGTCGACCTTCACGTAGCAGCCTTGCAGATGTCCAGCAGGGGCACACCAGATAGGAACGCCGTGGTAGCAGCGATCGCTCTGGTCGCATGGGCTCTCGGACAGCCGGGCAGCAGTCGGTTTGCCAACCGGTGACAGTGCATGATGCAGCCGGAGAGCCATCTGGAAATGGAAGCCTTCGAGAGGGTCTTCCCTTGGTACACAGGTCAAAAGTTCACAAACAGCTGTGATGTCTTCCGAAAACTCTTTGTGCGTTCCACATAGAAATTCAGCGCTCTGCCACATCCAGCGAACGCAAAGTCCTCTCGGCCGGCAACGAAAGCAACGGGAAGAAAACAGGCAATACCAAGGGCTCGTTGAGGTGGAAGTCCGACAGCACCTTGGGCATGAAAGAGGGGTGCGTCCTAGCACCACCCTCGTCTCGTGGAAAGTCAGGTATGGGAGCTTAGAAGAGAGGGCTTGGATCTCTCCCACTCGTCGTGCGGAGGTGATGGCCACAAGATACGCTGTCTTCCACGACAGGAACTTCAACGGTGCCGAATACAGAGGCTCGAATGGCGGCCCCATGAGCTTGGTCAGCACCACGTTGAGTTCCCACACCGGGGCAGGAGCCTTCACCGACGGGAAGGATTGGAACGGTCCCTTCATGAACTCCTTCACCAGGCGATGGGACCATAGGGATGAGGGCCCCGCAGTTCTGGTGTAGCGGGAGATAGTCACCAGATATATCTTGATGGAGGCATGGGCCAGCCTCGCCTTGGCCAGCGATAGCAAGTACGGCAGCACGAGAGGCCGTAATCCGCAGAGGGTTAATCTTTTGTGCATGGCACCAGACAGAGAACCTCTTCCATTTGTGTCCGTAGCACTTGAGAGTTGAGGACGCCCTGGCCTTTGCAAGCACCTCCTTGCAGTCCGCCGGGATATCGTACCCTCCAAACTCTAGCGCTGCAGGTGCCAGGCCTGCAAGTTCAGCGACCCCCGGGTTGTGGTGGAGGATGGTGCCACCTTCTCTGGAGAGGAGATCCGCGTCCGTCAGCAGTTTGACTGGGGGGGGACGCTGACATGTCCAGAAGGTCTGGGAACCAGATCTGTCTCGGCCACGCCAGTGCGACGAGGATCATCTTGCACTGAGACCGTCTGAGTTGGTTGATGAGTCGCAGCAGCAACGGCGGGAACGCATAGACGAACAGACCGTCCCAGGGGAATGAGAAGGCATCGCCCATGCTCTCCGGCTGGGGAAACCTGCTGGCGAACCTCCGGCACTTGCCGTTCCTCGCCGTCACGAATAAGTCGATCTGGGGATTGCCCCATCGTTGGAATAGCAGATCCACTTGATCCTGCCGCAGTTCCCACGTGACACGAGCGTAGCTCCCTGCTGAGTGAGTTGGCGATGGTGTTCTTATTCCTGCCAGGTGGAAGGGCACCAGATCCTGGGCCTCCTTGGATAGGGCTGGTGATCTGGTGCCTCCCTGCTTCCGTATGTAGAACATCGTGGAGGAACATCGTGGTGGTGTTGTCGGTCAAGATCCTCACCACCTTGCCCTTGAGGGATGGAAGGAACGACCTGAGAGCCCAGAACATGGCTCAGAGCTCCAGGATGTTGATGTGCAGCGACTACACCTCCAGGAGCCAAAGGCCTTGTGTGTGGAGATCTCCGGTGTGCGCTCCCAATCCCTCCAGGGAGGCATCCGTCGTCACCGTCTCCTGGTGTGTGGGGGTCTGGAAATCCATCCCCGCCACAAGATGTGCACGGGTACCCCACCACCGGATCGCTTGGCAGAAGGTCTCGTTGAGCGGGATCCTGTCTTCGAAGTTACCCGCCGCTTGCATTCAACGGGCGTCGAGAAACTCTTGCAGTGGACGCATCCGCACATCATGCCGAGCAGGGACTTGAAGGACCTCACCATGGCCATGTCCATGGCCGACAGTCGCTGCACCTTGCCCAGGATGGCCTTCGTCCTTTCCTCTGACGGAGAGGCCAATCGTGCTACTGTGTCGAGCTTGGCTCCCAGAAACAGTGCGAGTTGTGCTGGGACCAAGTGGGAATTCACATAGTTGATGGAAAATCCCAGATCTGTGAGCAGCTGGACAGTCTTCGCAGTGTGTACGACGGCGAGTTCTCTTGTCCTTGCTCGGATGAGCCAATCGTCCAGGGAGGGGTAGACGTGGATCACCTGCAGGCGCAGCCGCGCCGCGACTGGTGCTAGGCACTTGGTGAATACCCTGGGCGCCGACTTCAATCCAAAGGGGAAGGCCTTGAACTGGTAGTGCCATCTTCGGACTACGAATCGGAGGAACGTTCGATGTCCTTTTAGAATGGGGATGTGGCAGTAGGCATCTTCCAAGTCCAGTGACGATAGGAAGTCGCCCTCCTCCAGCTGTCCCAGCACGTGCTGGAGAGTGACCATCCAAAACTTTTGGGACTTGACGTACTTGTTTAAGCGACGAAGGTCCAGGATGGGTCGGCAGCCACCAGTCTTCTTCCTTACGAGGAAGTATCGTGAGTACACTCTGCAGCCCCAGAGCTTCTTTGGTACAAGTTTGATGGCTCCTTTCTTCAGCATCGTCCTTACTTCCAGCAGCAGTAGAGGGACGTGGTTTTCCTTCCTGGCCACGGGAGGAATGCAGGGGCACTTTTTTAGAAACTCGAGAGTGAGACCGCGGGCCAGGGTATCCAGCACCCATCTGTCGTTGGAGATGGACTCGCACACGCTGACGAACTTCGCCAGACGGCCTCCCACCGGGGTGCTCAGGTGGGGGCCTGACGCTGCGGCCGGTTCAATCCTGCTTCGTGGTGGCCATGCCACCTTCACAACGATGACGGGATCCTCCTGACTTGCCGCGTCCTCTGTAGGCCTCCTGCGATGAGGAGCGGGCCGCCTGGCGGTACGTCGAGGAGCCGCCGCCGAATCCTTTGGAGGCACTTTGCTTGCCTCCAGAATTCAGAAAGGGCAGCTGTCGATGTTGCAAACTCCCAGGGCCCAAGCCGTTTCCGTGTTGGCCTTGATGGCCTCAAGTGACTCGTCCACTGTCTTGCCAAACAGGTTGTTCCGTCGAAAGGCATGTCCAGAACTCTGGTTTGCACGTCCTGGTGGAAATCGGTTGCCTTGAGCCAACCACGCCGGCGAAGGCAAACATTGTTGCCCATCTGGTGGAAGCAGGTGTCCGCAATGTCCGTGGCCACCGTTATGGCGTGGTCCGACACCACCTTGCCCTCCTGCAGTATCTCCAGGGCCTCAGCCCTCTTGTCATCCTGGAGGAAGTCCAGCAGAGGAGCGATCTTAAACCACAGCTCCCTGTCATAGCGAGCCACAATCGTGAGGCCGTTGGCTGCTTTAATCGTCGTTGCCGCCGACGAGATGACCCGTCGTCCCATGGCATCCATTTCTTCCCTTCGCAGCCCGGCGGGGAGGTGGAAGTTGATGCCGTCCCCCCGCCGCTTTCTTCTTGGCCGCCGCCGAGACGACCGAATCCGGGTTCAGCTGCGCCCTAAGGCACATGGGGCAGAATCCAGGACCCGGTACTTCTTCTCGTACCGGTCTCTTGGCAGGAGTCGTGGAAGGGTTCTTCAGGAGCTCCAGCCCCTTGTCCCAGATGTCGTCAAGCAAAGGGACCGAGAGGACCGTCGTCTTCCTCTTGGCCTCACACCGCTGGTAGAGGAAACCTTACTTCTTCTGTTCCACAGGGCAGAGCTGAAAGAGCTCGGATTCCCCGGCGATCATGGCATGGAAGTAGCCAATTTCATCGGGGCGGAGAAGCCCCGGGGGAGAGGGGGTTTGGGGGGGGTGGTGATGGAAGGCCCATCCCGTCGTCACCACCGTCGTCATCCGTCCCCGTCGTAGCCGTCTCTGTTCCTGTGTCATCCCTCGGATCAGGGGAAGGAGATGAAGGCCTTGAGGGCTGCGCCGGCTGGAAGGGCGGTGGGGGATGAGGTCTCCTCCGCTTGCTTGGAGGGCTTCCCGACGGTCCAGGCTCCGCTGGGTCGTCTGTTGGGGGTAAGGGCAACCTTGTCCTTATCTCTGTACACAAGGCCTGAATCGCCATCAGGATAGCTCCTGAGTTGTCCTCTGGCCCAGGTACCGGTTACGACGGTTGGGGAGTAGAATCCTCCGCCTCCACGGGAACCTAGTCGGTGTCACTATTTCATCAGCCTCGTCGGGATCCATCCCACGAGACTGGACTTCCTCAGACCTCTTGTCCAGGATCTTCACGACTTCCGCCAGCTCCTCTTCAGAGGCTGTGTCTGTGTCCGTGATGGCCACCGCCCCCCCCTTTTTTTCCACCGGTGTTTTCACAGGGGTCTTATCGATGGGCTGAAAAGAGGATTCCATCCGCGGTGGCAGGGAAACGTTGGGATCCGAGGTCGCCTCCACTGGGGTAGCCTCCACAGGCTTCGCCAGGGCCGCCACGACTCCCTCGATAGAGGCCTTAGCCTGGTGAATCAAGGCCTTGATGACCTTGCTCGCCTTCACATTGGGGGGAGGGTCGCCACCTCGCTCCCCCTCGGCTTTCTCTGTTGGGATTGCCTAGTGCTTCTCCCAAACCTTGCCCGGGTTCTCCGACTTCATTTTCCCGGAGCCAGAGTGTTGGCTCGTGGTTGATGGCGTCAGTGAATGTGCGCCCTGCCTGGCAGCCGAGGAGCCCGACCGTTCGGCGCTCCTGGTGCCCGCGGACTCTAGGTGCTTTGCGTTTTGTTGGGCCCCTGTCGCTGGAGCACCCTCAAAGGTCTTAGAAGACCGCTCTGACCTCTTCTTCTTCTCTCCTGCCGCTGGGCTCTTCCCCTCCAGCCAGTTGGTGAGACGGATCCGCCGATCCCTCATGGTCAGTTCCAACATGTTTTGGCAAAACGCATAGTCCTTCTCCACCTGCATTTTGTCTTTGTGAAGGCAGTAGAGGCATCTAGAATGCTCGTCCTCCTTGAAGACATTCTGCAATTCGCATCCAGGGCAGCGCCTGAACAGCTTGGATCCGGTTGTCGTGCTCCCTTTTTCCTGGGCCATGTCCACGCGGTGTAGGCCTCAAAGAATCTTCTGGAATCCTCCAAGAAGCAGGACTCAACAAAAACTTCACCCTTGAGGGGCGTAGAAAATTCTGAAACGGGTCCCCGTTGATCAGAAGTAGAAACGGTGGAGCTTGAGGCTCGATTGACTGAAAAAATGAGGTTTAACTCTTTGAAAAATTGCAAAAAACAGTAAAAGCTCGAGAGCTATAGCACGAGGACTCCCAACACTTGAACGTGTGGTAAAAATCTGAAGATGGCTGCCAGGGGAGGTGCTTAGGTAGAGGGCAGTTATTGGCTGGGGGCAGTATGACCCAGAGACCAGTGATTGGTTATTAGGAAAAAGACAGTTCAGAAACAAAACTGAAACTGATTTTCTCTTTACCGAGGATTCCCAGCCTGACTATGGGGAATAGTCATGAGCATGTGAATCCATGCCAGACCCCATGCTGGAGAATGCTTTCTTCGGTCTCCCACGTCGGTCTGCGATTTTGGCACCTTTTTATCAGCTCCAACAGTGAAATGTTACCTCCCTTTCGATCTGACTCAATTCTGAAGTCCTGCACTCTGGTGAAGGGACTTGGATGAGTGGGATTTTGCCTCTGGAGGTACAACTGAAGCTCACCAAAGTTCTGCGAAGATACGTTCACGCAAAGAAGTCACACTGCAAGTGGGTCGGAGGCGCTGTGATATTTGCGATTTGCAGCCCTGGAAGGTCACAGCACCTTGGGGGATGGCTCGGTCTGCACTTCGTCTCAGGGCTGGTTGGTCCCTACCAGCCAAAGGGAAAGAGTCTTCCTCTTCCGAACTCCTCCGTCAATAAGAAAATGGGCTCAGGGCAGCAGTAGTCGATTCACGGTTACTGGAAGGTTCTGCATGCGTTTCTGGTAGTCTTCAGCTTCAGATATTCTGTTCCAGTGGTCGATTTGCCTTCTGCCTCAGGAACCTCACCTTTCATTTTGATTTCCCATTCACTCCTCTGCAAACTCTCCCTGCAGTTTACAGAAAGGATAGCCAGCCCCACTAGTGGGAACTGATTCAATTCAGGCATATCAGCAGACAAAGGACAGGGAGTATCAAACCCCTCTCTTGCTTCCTGTCCTTTCAGCCACACTGGAGCCTAGGCGGGCTACACAAAGGATCCCAGCCAAAGGGAAAACACACCTTCAGACCTCACCCCTCCCAGAATGGTAGAAGAAGCGATAACAAAACTTGCGCTCTAGAAATTGCAAAAATGGTAAGCAGCCACCATGTTAGAACACAGGACCTTTTGTGCATACCTGCAGCTGTCAATACAGCCTGCGGAAGAAAAATGCACAAAAGTTGGTAGAACACGTCCACTGCCACCAGCCATATCTATAGAGTTGTCAATGTGGGCAAACTGTCACAGGAGCAGAGAGGAGGAGGATTATAGGTATCCCCTTAGCACCCCACATACAGTGTGCTAATCTCTCATCAGCAAGTTTTTAGAAAGGTTACAAAGTACCCCTTTTTCCTTAAGAGCAGTAGTTCTTAGGGAAAATGAAAGACTATCAAAAGGAGAACCCAATGGGTCCCCAGAAACACTTCACAGAGGGGGCTGAGCGCTGCAAAAGTGTAACACAGATGCCTTTATGAGATATGGAGGAAAGCAAGACTCCATGAGAATAGATATAACAAGGAACAGAGTTCCCATTGTTAGAGCATGTAAGAATGAGGTCAGAAAGTGTCATGCACCTGCCTGCATGGAGATTGTGGAGTACTTGGCGTATCCGCCGTCATTAGGATGGTCAACTGGTTCCGTTGCTTATTCTGTACTGTCTTCTCCTTGGTCTAAGGGCTTATTTACTTTTGTCCCTTTTCTATGTTCCCTATCCTATCCTCTCCCTCGTTTACGGGTCTTACTATCCATTGTCGTCCTTCTTTGTTTACCATCCTATTGTCTACGTGGATTACGGTCTAGTCTTTATGTTTTTGGTCCGTCTTCTATCTTTAGTGTTTCCTTTAACAACGCATCCAGCCTTAGCGTTGTTGCGTTGTAACCATTTCTGCTTTGGTGCTTTCGGGTTTACACGCTAGTTCTTTCCTCCTCGACTCTTGGAGTCAATCCGCTTTCTGTGTACTGCTTACTTCCGCATTTGCTCCGGTTCTATTTTCTTTCAGCCTTTTCTTTTCCTTACTTCTTTCTACTCCGCTTTCGCGGCTACCTCTCCCTTCCAAGGTCCAGCCCCGGCGCTTTACCTCAGCATCTCACGCTGCTCCGCTTCCGTCCTTTCTCCATTTGTCTGGAGGCTCCACCCTAGCCGTGTGCTATTCTCTTGGCTGTCCCCTACCTCTGTGTCACATCCTCTCCTCCTATAACGGACTTCTCCACCGTCCACACGTACCTATCATCAGCTGGACGCCAGACTCCTCTTCCTTGCACCGTTTGGGATTTTCCGTTCCCGAGTATCCATCTACCTCATATCTCGGAAATAAACAAACCATTTTCCGCTCTTCAGAAGGACTTGAGAAGGAATCTCCACAGAGGTTTTTTATAGCTTTGTCTTTTTCCTCTGATTAGTGCTCTCGGGAAGGAATCGTCTACCTGCCTTGTTATTTCAAGGTGGCAGAGTGGCTTCTATCCGGGGAAGGCCGTATCTCTTCAAAAAACGACGAAAGGAACGAAGGAGCCAACGACATCTGCGCTATTAATCTTCGGAAGACAGAGGTGAGGAGGAGGGGGAAGATATATTCAGTGACGAACAAGAAGAGTTGGACAAATTAGACCATAGACCTGACAGAAAGGCTCCCCTCATTCAGGAGAACAAGAAAATGGTCCAGAAGTCCAGCAAGTGCTGGATGTCTCAATAAAAGAGTGGATTAAGCATAAAACTGATAAATCTTTATAACAGAGACAACAGCCACTGTTACTCCCACAACAAGCATGAACCCAGTGAAACAGTGGGTGAAAAGAAGCAGTTAAGAAACCCTAGTCAGATGCCCAAGTCAATTGTCAGGAAGCTAAGCTCGATGCACGCCAGATAACCTCTTTCAAATAGGCGAGGGCAGAGGCAGGCAACGAGATCCCTAGGCCACAAACTTCACTTTGAATTGTGTCCTCTGCACCGGTGGAACCTGGTTGGTGTATCGTCAGTCAACAGGAGGTCAAGGGACACTTCTGAATTCCACCAACAGGACGACTACGAAAGATGCAGATATAGTTGATCCCACAGGTCCAAGGGATGAAGGCACCATCAGGGCCTTACCTGGTTGCAGAGGCTTCGAGAGACTTCAGCGGTTGGCTGTGGTAATACTTGTTCCCATAACCTGCTTCCAGTCCTTCTCCATGATCTTTTCAATCTTTCAATCCTCCAATTCTTTGTCCCAGTAGGTGTGACATCTAGAATGGCTCCAGAACATCACCTCTTATGCCAAATCCAGGTTGGGGTATGCTGGATTATGCCTCAATCCTTCAATCGGAATGATCTTCTCCATTCAAAGGGCCTGCTCCATTCAAACATGCAAGTGCTGTCAAATTATGGATGGTGAGCTAGCCTGCATGTGCCCAGCAACAGGCATTCATTGGAAGTAGTATGGATTGGCACCACACAGTCCAGCATAGATTCAGCCAGTTCCAGGTCACACAAAGTACTGACAGGCATCCTGAGCAGGACACAAGAAAAGTGCGTGCCCTTATTTGGAGTTTTTTAGTCTGCCAAGATAGAACAATGGCCAAAATACAAGATGGCAAAATGACAGGTCTTAAATCACGTGAATAAGCCATTATGAGTACACAGTGCTCATCAATTTAGTTTTAAAATACAAGGATTTTGCGGGGTAGTGCACCGGAATAAATGCCCCCAGCCTGTCATCACATCAAGCATATCACAAAATACATGAAGAAAATGTGCCAGACAAAATGAAAAATCATACCAAAGCGTCCTTGCACAGAAAAGTGGAACATGGGAGAATCATTCTCCTTGCACTGGCATGCTTACAACACAATAGGGAAAAAGGGCCCGGCACACCTCCTGCAAGGAGAAGAACAGGTTACTTCCCAACTGGTAACGTTCTTTGGACTGGATGTTCCTCCAACGTATTTCTCATCTTTGATAATCACGTTCAGCTTTGGCTGCTTTGGAAACTGAAGCTGGACGGGATTATCAAAGATGAGGAATACGTTGGAGGACACAATCCATTCGAACAAGATTTATTATCACAAAAAGACAAGTACGCGCCAGCAAAGAACTCTGCTGCCACGGAGCGCTCTGACAAAATCTGCATGGGCATTAGTTTATAAAAGTTAAAAAGTGTCACAACCGACGTGCATCACACAGGTTACAAATCCACATTGCTGGTTGGTGCAACCCTATACATAGGCGGTCTGCTCCATATGAGATGCCAGGTCATTGGTCCCAGCGTCTCCTGTCCGTCGTCTTCCACGCGGGGTTCATCGTTGCACGTCGTTCAGCTCGAAGCTCCTAATTGCCAATTATTAACACAATTCAGTGCATCTCCCATCTGTGGCCTAATGTGCACCTGGTACTGCAGATCTGAGCGCAGAGGCTACTGGAGGTCACGATAACTCTAAACCCAGTCGCCAGTCCAGTTCTTCCCACCTCAGGCTTAAATGTTTTACTTTCCCTCCTGGGCTATTTGCAGCATAAATCACAGGAGTCTAGGATATTCTGCTATGACCTTTCTGATAAATTGGTGAGCTAACAGTTTTATGGTCAGTGGTCTGGGACTGGTTGGTACCCTGGAATGCTGGGGTCTTGGGATGAGGCATCTGGGCACCATAACCTAGGGTTTGGACTGATGAAAGTTGGAGGCTCTTGCCCTCGTGGTTGGATGCTACTGCTGGGGACCAAACGTTGTGTGCTGTCTGATGAAGGAGGTGAGCTCCCCATCCCGTCAGATGCGTCCGTGGTGAGAGTGGCTCCTACTGCGGGGGTGGTGGAGGTCTTCCCCTGCAAGAGGTTTTCCCTTGACCATGACTGCAGAAAGTGAACGAGGGATGCTGAAACAACCACTAGTTCGTCCGATTGTCCGCTGGCCTGACACCATTGACTTGAGAGCCACTCTTGAATGGGGCACATGCGCAAACGTGCTTGTGGGACTAGATAAATGCAGAAGGCCATCATCCTTAACAGTTGCGTGGCTTTGCGTACGGTAACCTCGCGATTGGCTACACAGTGAGGGATTTGGAACAGTATTTTTTTAACCCGCTCGTTGGAGGGGGAAGACAAGCCCATCTTCAGTCCGAATTAGAGCCCCCAGAAATTGCTTGACTTGGCTGGGGTCCAAACTGGACTTCTTCTTTTCATTGATTGAGAATCCCAGACCGAAGAGGAGATCTACTGTCTTCTGGGTATTTGATAAGCATATTCTGTATGAATCCCCTCTTATTAGCCAGTCGTCGACGTAAGGATAGATTGGAATGAACTGCATGCACAGGTGAGCCACTACTACCACCAGTACTTTTGTAAATAACCTTGGGGCTGAGGCAATGCTGAAGGGAAGGACCGTGAACTGATGGTGCTCATCCTCCATCATGAACCTTAGGTTATTTCTGTGCACTGGCAACACTGAAATATGAAAGTATGCACTGCATCCAGTGTTAGCAGAGGGATTACTTCCTGTAATGTTGTCATTCTGAACTTTTGTGGCTTGACAAACTTGTTCGCTGGGCGCAAGTCTAACGCAGGACGCATGGTGAGATCCTTTTTGGGTACAAGGAAGTACACTGAATAAATACCCTTGTTTACCTGTAGAAACGGGATGATCTCTATTGCACCCTTTCCTTGAAGGATCGCCACCTATTGTAGCTGAATTTTCAGGTGTTCTGGTGAAAGGCTTTTTGATGTTGGTGGACGGTATCAAGGTGGCTGGTGGAATTCGATACAATACAAAGCTTTGATAGGGTTGTGTTATTTGGTTTAGAGACTTTAGGGTCTCATGCTCCTTTGCTGTTTCTAAGGCATTGTCTACTGCCTTCGCAAACAAATTAGTGTCCACTGTTTTTTTATAAGGGATGCTTGTATTTCAGGCTTAAAGCCCGAATTCTTGAGCCATGCGTGCCTATTAAGAAGGGTCCCTTAGGCCAGGGTCAGTCCGCCGTTTCTGCTGTATCCAAGGTATTCAGAAGGCTATTTTGGTTGACCTGCCTCCCTTACGGAACAACCACCAGCAGGAGTGATCGTGCCGGTTCTGGGACTTCTTGTAGGCCCTCCTGAAGTAAGTTCCATTGAACTTCGCTATAACTTGCCAGCAATGTAGTGTTACTGGCAGTTCTATGAATATGCCGCTGACGTAGTGATGCGCTTTCTGAGGGCGTATAACTTTTTACAGTCCTTATCTGGCGGTGCCTCTGTCGTAGACAAGGGCAATACGGCTCTCTTATTTGTAGCTGTGACTACTAGGGAGCCGGGAGTGGCTTGGCCACGGATATACAGCGGGTCTGTTAGGGAGGGGCGAAAAAGCTAGAATTGACAGCTCTTGTTTGAGATGGGGTTAACAAAGAGGGTGCACTGCACCTCTTGATATAATTAAGCAGTGGTATCACCCGACTTGTGGGGTTTTCTCTTTTAAGATGTCTTGTAATGTCTTGTAATGCCTCTTGGGTGACAATTTGAAAGTGTTCTGCAGCCTTCTTTAGAATAGCATTGATGTCCATTTGGTCATCAATGGATGAGGCTCGTCTCTGAGGAGGAGAGGAGGGAGGGTCTAGACAAAGGGTGTCTGGATCTGGAGTAGTGATGGGAGAAAGCCATGGTGCTTCCTCTACTGGCTGTTCATCACCCCAGTCTGTGCACTGGTCTGGAGTCTCCTCAGAAGGATTTTCTCCACGATTTAAGGGGTCTTCATAGACTTCTTCAGGCTCAGGAAGGTCAAAAACCTCCTCCTGTGGAATATTTCTTGAAATCTTAGGGACGTTAGAAAGAGTAGGGCAGGAATCCTCCACCCTAGGTCTTTGCGGTATAATACATTTCTCTAAGAAATCCACAAACTTGGAAAGTGTGTCCATATATCCTTCAAATCTAACTCTGGTCCATAGGGATGAACCAAAGGGATCTGGAGAGGGCTCTTCTGGTGGATAAGAGTCCTTATGAGGTTGAGATTTTTCAGCCATAGTTTTAGGTAGCGATGAGAACAGAGAGGAACTCCACATACAACTAAGTGGAGCAATATAGCAAAAACAACAAGACGTGTTCCTGTGTAAAAGTTTTTAAATTGCTAATACAACTTTTTTTAGTTTAGTATTGTATTAGCAATTTAAAAACTTTTTTACACGGGAACACTGTCTTATAGTTTTAGATAGTGGCTGTGAGCCTTCTGAGCACGCCTCACGACGTTTGGAAGCGTCTTGAGGTTAATTTGCCACCAAAATGATGGCTGTGAGACTCTTGCGTAGTTCTGGCGGGTCGGGGAGTGTTGTCAACGTGCCTATAGTTGCCGAAACCTTTGGAGTGGACGTGCTCTTAGAAGGCGCATCAGCCTTCTTATGGTGTTTGTTGGAGACGCCCTTATGGGTAGAGTGCCCGGACACATGCTGTGTGGACGGTTAAGAGGAGGGCAGCCGATCATGTGGATCGGTGGGCGTTGTTGAAACTTTCAAAAGGCCCGTTGGTGTCTTCTGCTTCCTGGACGAGTCTGTCGAGGTGGATTGTGGGCTTTCCTGCTTGTGGTGCGGATGTTCCACTGTCGCTGGGGTGGCTACCCATAGCAGCGCCTGTAGCTCGCCTGTCAGGGTTGGGGACGGGTACTACGGAACCTGTAGGTTCCACAGGGGAAGTGGAGGAGTCAATGGCTTCCACATCGGAGCCATGACTGTCGCTTGTATCCTCGTCACTCAAGGCACCTGCGCTGACGGGAGTGCTACACTCTGCCTGCATGGTGTAGGCCACCCACCACTTCGTCGATCTTTTAACACCTTTGGACGTAAAAGACAGCAAGACGACTTGCAGGACTGCCTGTTGTGATCACGAGGCAGACACTTATTACACCTTCGGTAAGTGTCCTTTCACAGGTATTTGCCGTTGCAGGACAGGCCAAACTTAAAGGGCGTCCTCTCTATAGCTGAGGTGAGAAGTGACAGCGAGACCAGAAGGGAAAAGAGGTGGGAAAGGAAATGCATTCTACAAAGAATCAGAACCTCTGGTCCCACCCTCCCTACTGTATAGGCCTGGCCAGAGGGCCGAAGCCACGCGGTCGACAGCATCAACCGAAGCACCAGCCGCCGAAATCTGTAGTCCTCTTCGGGCGGAGTAGTTGTTGATGAAGGGAGGTTGAAGACTAAACGACCGATGGTCGTGGACAAAGAAGTTATATTTTGCAATGTACGAGCTCCGCATAGGGCGACCAGCTAGCTGGGCAGTAAAAAAACAATCTGATGGACCTAGACGTGTGAGGGATTGTGGGTACACTACACGTCACCTTAGGGATAGTGTTACAAGCACGCCCATGTCGATGTCCCTTTTAATTCCTCGAAAGACGAGATGCAATACTCTGCGATTACCACTAGATGGCAGGCTATATGCACAGCATGTGATTATAAGCAGATTCACAAGCATCAGAAAAGCCCTAACCACAGCGAATAGAACTGACCATCACTTACAACCCCCTAAAGGGTCCGACTAACACCAAATAACCCTACTTTAAATTGCATAATAGAAGACAGCCATTTTGCAAGAACACGACCAAAAATCACTGCATTTGCCACGCTACCCATCTTCTTACGACTCACCCAAACAACCAGACACCCTTAAATCATCCCACACAGAGAGACACATAGGGAAAAACACTTAAGAGACCTTTGTGGATGGAAGAAAGAAAATAGTAATAAATGACAAGAACACACCATTCTTTACTAAAAACTGGCGAGAGAACAAGTCTCGACTGTAAAATCTGAGGAACAACTCAAACCTAACCTTCTTCATCAACTCAACTAAAAAATGGAAACAACAAAATTCTGCCACACAACTAGCATAACAAAACACACTGCAGAATCAAAATGAATAAAAGTTTCTGCCTGACGACACCGCTCTCAATGGACAAACACACCTCAGAAAACAAAAAACAAAAAGATTCTTTGCAACCTAGTTCACAGCAGATCAGATGACAAATTACAGCACAGACATATACAATCTCCTCTGCAAAGACAAAACAGACAACCTATTCCTCCTCATCCACACACAACATCAAACCGAAGCAAGCCAAAAGAGAAGGAAAACGGAGAGGGGTTAAAGACTACCTAAAGATCACAAAAGCAACGCCACAAAATATCCCCAAGATGTAAATCACTGCTCCTCCGGTTCTATGTGATAATTTAGCTTTTTGTAGGTTGTCCAACACAAAGACCGATTTTTTTCCTGCCGATTTTGGGCAGCCTACAAAAAGCAAAAACCCACATTGCCTCGCCCCTAACCCCGACAGGATATGTTAAAAAAAAAAAAACAGGGAATATCAAGCCAACCCTCAGCAGCTCTCAACCCTCCACACTCCCCAAAAATAAACAAGCACACAAACAGGGAACACACACACACAAGCAACACACACACTTCTCTGTCAAGGTTGCATCCGGGTTCTGGCGTGCCTTTCAGCCCCTACGCGCACTCGTGTGCGTCGCAGGGGCTGACAGACCGATTTAGAAGGATCACTCTGTGTGGTCACAGAGTTCTCCTTCTAATTATTAACTTTATTTATTTATTTTAGTTTTTTTTAAAAAAGTCTATTGACCTAATACTGCTCCTTCACCTAGCACTGGACCACTAAACTGATATTTCATTTCTAATTATCTACAGACCAGCCAGATTCAATGCAACTTTCACTGAGGCATTTGGAGAACCAACAGTGCCATAAAATAAGACCACTTGATCATATTAGTGGACTTCAATATATGGTTAGAAGAAAACATTTATTCCAAGATGGCCACCGCACGGCGAGCGCTCCATCTACAATTAATTCATTGCCACTTCAGAAAATGAGAAGAGGTGGGCCGCAGCTGCAATACAACAATTGTGTGGCTTGGTGAGCCCCCAGCTTGTGTGACCGGGGTTGTTATCCCGTAATTTCATGACTGGGCCGAAATTAGGCAGAGGTAGTGGCTCCCGTCCGGAAGGCAGCAGCGTGTACCATGGTTCGGATTGCTGGAAAGCATAAGGTGGGGCGCTCATCGTGGGCCCCATGAACAGACAGATGGACCTGGATGCAGTGGGGAAGGCTCGGTGAAAAGAAAGCAAGATAGGCAAGCTGGTGTGTGGCTCATCTGCAACTGCTTGTTAGCTGCTAGCCGGATAGAGGAAGCGCACAGGTCCCTTCACATGGTGAGTGGGGGTCACTGTGTACTCTGCAAAACTTTCAAAAACAGTAATTGGCACTAGGCGAAGAAGAAGCCGGGGGTCATCGGGCGAATATATCTTGGCCTACTGAAGGGCAAGATCAACAGCAGACCTGGCTAAATGGGCATCTAGGTGGAATTGCCCATGAATCTGAGCAACAACTAGCAAATTACAATCCTGACGGCTGGCTGCAATAGAACATTGATGACAGCAGTGCTGCCAGTGACATGTAACTACTTTCAGCCTACAACCTGAAGCCATTCCTCTTGTTTTGGGGTAGCGTCCCCAGCAAGCAGATTCCCCACCCTTGGTGGTTGAAGGGGGCGGAGGGTAGTTACCCATAGGTACCTGGAGCAACTTGCTGTAGGGAACGTCTTGGGCTACACTCAAGCAGGCACATAGGACAAGGTGCCTGATCCTTTTGGTGTAACTCGCAATTGGTAGACCAGGTGTTATGCTGGGACTTTCAGAGACAGATCTCTAAACTAAGGCTTTCAGCACCTGCCTGGTGGTAGGCGAAAGCGGACTCTGTCCGGGAACATACAGCCCAATTCCAAACAGATTTATCCACTGGAAAGGTTCTTGACAAGGTGCTCTGAAACTACATTGCCAGCAGAAACTACATTGCCAGCTGGACAGTCTGCATCTCAGCTCCCACCAATCCCCTCCACTGAAGATTCAGACATGGCTCCATCAAGGGAAGATTTCCACAAATGTTTTAAGGACTTTCAAGAATAGTTCACTGCCTTGTACAGTTTCCATCATTCACTTAAGAAAGTAGACAGTCACTTGCTGACTTCTGCAAATATATGTCATTTCTTGGGGAGCGCGTAAACACTAATGAACAGGCAATTCAAGAACTAACGGAAGACAGAAAATGATCTGATATTGCTCTAGAAGAACTCTCTGGGATCACGCATAATTTGGAAATTTCATATGAAGACCTTGAAAATCAGTCCAGACGTTCCAATATCCGAGTTAAAAATCTTTCCAAATCAGTGTCGAATCCAGAACTAAAAGAAGCAGTTACACAGATTTTTGCAGACCTTATAGCAGGTGATGAGCCTTGGACCATTCCTTTGAGATCGGTTTCCCAGGACGAGACAGAAAAAGGGGCACGCCCACAGGATGTATTGGTAGCATGCGCACAGTATCTGCAAAATTAACAAATATTGAGAGAGGCAAGAAATGCCTCAGTGATCACATATAAACGTGGTGGAGATCCAACTATATCAGGACCTTTCACTGATAACTCTACAAAGGCGCAGAGAAACGCAGGAGGTGGTGAAAACTCTCCAGGCACGGAACATCAAGTATATATGATCCTTCCCCCTTGGCTTGCTTTTTTCACTGGATGGAAAACCGCACAGAATTACACCCAGAGAGGAAGGTACAGCATTGCTCCAAACAGAGGAAGAGGTAGCCTCAGGAACAATGGAAGGAGCTGAGGACACAATGGGGGGGACATATCAAGCAGACCGCATCTGCCGAACAGTTTTTAACTGACCAGCAGAGAAGAAAATCCAAAAGGTGCGCAAAAGGAGGACTGGCTGACTCGCCTTATAGGACCCACCCCTAAATATTCAAAACTTTTTGGGGAATAGCTAACGAAACGCCAAAAGGTACACTTATGATAGAGATGAAGCGTGACATTTTGGAATCGGCTTGGGAAGCAGATGGGGTGTTAGGACAACCCGCATTTTCCCCTGGGATAGAAGGTGATTCAAAGCCTGTGGTCTTTACCCCAGGTAACAGTAGGTTCTGTGTTTCACACTAGAGGTCCTTAGGAGGGATTGGTTGGGGACAGGGCGAGGGAATGACCATTTTTGGGCGAGGAAAGGGCTGGTGGAAAAGGGGATCCGCTGTGCAGGGTACAATTTGAAGTTTCTTAATCAGACTGGTAGCATACCTATCGGCCCCAGGATGAGGCAAACCGAATGCACTTAATTCAGGTTGTTAACATTGAACAACATCAGGGGGTTAAATACCCCGCTTAAGTGACGGAAACTCATGGGTCTATTAAGGTGACACCAACCGGATTTGGTGTTGCTCCAAGAGATATAAATCGGGGTGAGGACAGATGCAGATTCCGTTTACCCCAACACCCGATTATCTTACAGGTAAATGCGGGGGGGAAACTATCAGGGGTGCTCATAGCTATTAGGGCCAGAGCCTAACTAACAGTACAGCGTACAGAGGCGCATAAAGAGGGCAGATATTTATTTACGATTTTACAATTAAACTCCCTTAAATTGACGGTGGCTACAATATATATGTCCCAACATGGGTCAGGAATGCTTTTTGAAAAACACCCTGGCACAATTAGAACCTTTCAGGGAGGGGAACTATTGCTTCTAGGTGATTGTAACATGGCGTGGGATCCAACAAAGGATCGTAGTACACAGACACAATATGCTCAGGGGCCCCCCACCAACCCCCTCTATCACTCTACAACAAACATGTGCACAACTGTCCCTAGCAGATGCTTGGTTGCCTCTCAAAGGAACAGACAAAGGGTACACTTCCTATTCCCATGTCCACCGGACATTTTCACGAATAGATTATGCCTCGATTTCTGCCCCGCTGCTGGGATATATTACACAGATTAGTACCCATACGATATCACCATCAGATCCTGCGCCCATAACACTGGATTTTAAGTTCGCCAATAGCAAATAAGTCTTTGTGGGCGCAGATATTTCCTTGGGCCATATTGCAAGATCCAGACATCAGGGAGAAAGTAGCAATACAGAGAAGGGAGTTTTTTTAGCTGTACCAAGTAGGGGAGACTGCACTCAATGTGCTATGGGATGCCTTTAAGGCCACTAGGGGGGTATTGATAGTGGAGGAGGCAATTGGACGAAAAAATAAACAAGCACTTGAAAAAGAAATGTAGGAGGAACTTCGACAGTACTGAACAATATGGAAACAAACAGGCCCGATTATACAGAAAGCATTCAGGGCCACCGCGGGTAGACTTCACCTTTATCAGACTAAGAAAGCAGAGAAATCCCTGCTTTATCTTAGACCGAAATATTATATTAAAGCAATAGTTTTCAATTCAAATATCACCAGGAAGCTCAATTTAATTTTTAATATTACCAGGCAGCTCAAATTAGAGTCCTTGGTGCGCTCGAGATATGGCGAAAAGATGGAGATACAGAGGGAGAATGCAGTGGGGAGCCCACGGCTAGGGGATAAATTGCAGCTGCCTAAACATGATCGACCTCCTAATATGTATGCGAGCAGGATTACGTGTCTGGTAGAAGATGTCTGGGATACAGAAGTTAAGAAGTGCCAACATTTCCCTCCTCCTTTATCTCCGTATTTTTTAATCCTAAATTCACCCCAGGTCTTCAACCCAATGCATTCACAGAATGGAAACATGTGAGTTGTGAGAGGCTTAAAGATATGT
Source organism: Ambystoma mexicanum (assembly GCF_040938575.1). Taxonomy (NCBI): domain Eukaryota; kingdom Metazoa; phylum Chordata; class Amphibia; order Caudata; family Ambystomatidae; genus Ambystoma; species Ambystoma mexicanum. The sequence continues at coordinate 1,198,633,862 of NC_090926.1, read as the reverse complement.
TTCAGGAGAATGACCCTAAATCTTTCTTGCCATGTAAATAAGATTTTGTTATTCAGGAAGACAGTCGGTTTCAATACTTCCAAGTCAGGTGAGAGATCTTACGCTCTTTGAAAAATATGCGACATCTAATCCAGGGTATAACGCCCTCATCTCTAACATACACTCTAGCATACACAGACTGTTGTTCAAAGCACCCCCGAGACTCTCATTGAACTATAAAATACAAATGCCACTCGACCTTGGAGGAGGAAATACCAGAAGACAATTATGGAAACACTATGGAAAGCTATACCCAGACTTACAATGGCAATTCAATTAAGGGAATGTTGATATAAGTTAACGATGCAATGGCACTATACCCGGCCTGCTTAAAGAGAATGAAACCATCCATTTCAGATAAGTGTTGGAGAGAATACGGTGGGATTGGTGATTGGAAACATATGGTGGTGTTGTCCGAGGTTGGAGAAATACTGGTAAGAGGTTAATGAATGTATGGTACAAATGTTTAGTTTGCAAGGACCTAGATCCTCCATATCCTATCTTCTGGTCGTACTGGAGGAACATTTTCAACAAGGCTCCAAACAATTGAAAACCCCAACTCAACTAAATTTCCAATCCCACAACTATCAACGATGCATCTACAACAATGAGTTAAGGGAGCAACCTACCTCAAGGCACATTTCTGCTAAAGAAACCTGGTCACAACTGCACCCCCAAAATCACATCCTCTAAGGTGACTATTATACCGTTGATGATCCACCCTCCAACACAAATACAAACCAACCACCTAAACACAGCTGCAATTCAGAAAACTAACTCGAAACCCATAAACACTGTAGGTTTCTCCACTAGACTAGAATCCACAAAACCAGAGAACTCTGCATTGGACACACTTCACACAGATGGAAGAGACGAAACAATTCAAAAATGTATCATGGATGCCCTAGATACAGTCAAACTGAAAAAGCCTTTCACTAATTATTTAAAGAAAATTACAGATAAATGGTTCACGTCCCACCTCAAAAAGCGGAAGAAAACAAACCGAAAACTGGGGCAAGCGTGGAGGAAAAACTACGGCCAGCGAGACGAACTCGCATAGCAGAAACAGATAGGGCTATATAAAACCGAAATCCCCAAAGGGAGACGTTACTCCCAGTTACTACGCTTAACACATCCAAAAAGCAAACCCACAGAAAGAGATGTTCTGCATCGTCAATGAGTTAAGAATCCAAACAGCCTGCAACTACACACTCACTACCTCCCAGAAACTGATTACCTTGAAAACCACTTCAAAAACAAAATCTTAAAACATCCAACTCATCAACAGTATGCACAAGACCACGAACAACAACCAGACAACACCAGCAATATCTACAAGACTAAAATTCACACTAGGTCTCTACAAAGCGGTGTGCATTAAAGAATACCTCAAAAAGACCTCAGGAAACAGAGGACTTCAGCAATTACAATCCATGGCAAACATCCCTTAGCAAGCAAAGCTCCTAAAACCTGCTAATACCAACAAACCTTGGAGCATGTAAAAAGCAACCAGATGCTGGAATAAGTACAAGTTGGTTTCAGACCCACGAGAGGAATGTAAACAGCACTACCATGCATCTGTGACTACCTAAAAACTAACGCTGACTCTAACATCACCTTAGCACTAAATTCTACTAGAACTCTCGGCAGCATTCGTTAGTTATCATTATAAGGCTACAGAAAATTGGGTTAAAAGAAAACAGCCTTGCTATAGATAAAGTCCTTTTTAATAGGTAGAACAGAAACTACATTGCTAACCACCTTCAGCTCAGCACTAAAAACACACACTGACATGTTGGGTACCATAAGGCTAGCACTCTCACCAAATCACCTATAAAATCAATGACACCGAAGAAGGGGGCCAAAGCCTTGCAAACCGCCTCACACAAATGGATGGATGGGCACCAAAGGCCTCAAACCCAACCCGGACAAAACAGAGATAAGGAAAACGCTCAACAACCCGCCAAATCAACTTCACATTTCTTAGCCCAAAGAAATGAATAATCGACTGGAATCTTCCAAAATGGTTAAAAAAATCTTTGAATATTAAACTGTGGAATCACACATCAAGGCAGTAGTAAAGAGATTCTTCTTCCCACTAAACAAAATGAAACTGATACAGCACTTCCTCAACTTCCCACACAGAACAGTCTCTGTCATCTCCCTCGTCAAGAATAGACTACGGCAACAGCATCTACAACGGAATGCTGTACTACTTCACCAAAAAACAAACAAATACAGAACGTGACAGCAAGACTTCTCCTCAGACTCACTAAGAGACAGCACATCACACCAGCACTTAGAACCCTACACTGGCTACCAATAAAAAAAAGGATCCACTTCAGAACATTTTGCATAACCCACAGAGCAAGTCACAGACAACCATTATTCATGGAGGAAAAATCTACAAACTGAAACAAACCCTGAGATCCAGCAATGAAATACACCTTGAACCAAAGCAATAATCTATACTGAAATGCATCAGCATTCATGTGCATTCATGTGCATCTAAACTCTAATTCACTCACCAAGGAACTACGAACAACAGAAGGGCATATACAATTTAGAATACTACTAAAAATATGGCTCTTAAAAGCACAACAACCTAAGCATGAAGCGCTATCGGAAAGAAACACGAATCCACAATACATGGAGAGGCACCTCAAACCATGGTGCCACAAAAGAGATTCCACTGAATTGGGCAAGCCTCACAAAAAAAGCATACACTTGCCAACCGCAAAACCTGAATCTTGCCTTTTTTTTTTTTTAAAACTGCCACACATACATAGCCTACAAGGTGACACACCTTCTCACTGTTAACCCTACTAAAACCTTACATGTTCTACAAGCAGACCGCTCACCCACCAATTATTAGGTTCCATGTAATAATGTCACCACAAAAATCTCGCCATGCAAAAATATCGCCAAAAAATGGCAGTTTTTTGTGGCGACATTATTGCATGGAACATGCGGGTGACACCCCAGCAACCCCCATACCTTTTTTTTCTTTAAATATTTTTTTTTTACCCTTGTCCCCATATATATGGTCACCTATTTTCGCGGCGATATTATTTACGGCGACCATATATATGGCGATATTATTACCTGACACCAATTATTACACACGCATACCTCTACCAGACCACCAAATTGATATCACTTGCCAAACTGCACACCCCCTGCGATATCCACTCAATCCCAACAAACTAAACCTCCAGAACTCCACCACAAACACACACAACCCACCTATATACATTCACACTCAAAAACACCAAAACCAACTACATCTAGAAGAAAACACATAGTGACCGTTTGTTCCAAACTGAAGCTACCAACAGCACAGCAAAAGCTCCCTTGCGTTATTCTTTTCAGATCCGCCCGAGTGCCTGATAACCATGGAAATGGCAAAGGTGCATGGTATAAATCTCAACATAGCTGCCTGTGGGCTACACTTGCCAGAACCATGTGATCTGTTTTTAGTCCCTACCTGTGAGAAACCTGAGAAATGTGCATGTGACAGTCCCTCAGTGGTTTGGTGGCTGCCATGAATTTGCAAAAATGAAAGTCTGGGATTAGGATATCAGTCAGATCTGTATCATATGTTACATTTGGAACACCACCAAGTAATTTGTAAATGCTATATTCAAGGTAACAGGATGGCAGGAGATTTCAGTGTCCTGCTCAACAATGTAAAGACTAGTTTCTTTTAGATTAAAAGTCTCTAGGTTTCTGGGGCTCAAACACAAGTCTCTTGGGTTCAACAAACATCTCTAGGATTAATAATCCTTAGTTTGGGAATCCATTCACTGAATATTCTCCCTTCTTTGTGGTTTACTCTCAAATGTTAGCCTACTTGTTCTGATCTATTGGTTTGGGAGACCCCGTTGTCTGGGTCTCCAGACCAGCATGCGCTTACCCTACTGACTTGTGCTATTGCCAAGACCTACCATACGACAGCTTCTTACAACAGGAGACAGGGCCCAGAGCTGCACTAAAAGTTTGGTATATTTTGTCTGAGCCACCTCCATATCTTAAGGTCTTGATTCTAGTCCAACACCTGATCGCATCCTCGATAAATTGCATCAGTCTCACGTATGCATATGGGACTTCTTCCCCCTCCTTGATGTTGTGCTCATCTCATTCTCTTCAGCAACTCTAAGCTCTTCCAGCTCTAGGACTTCAAACCAACCTTGTGCCACAGCCCCTTGGCTGCAAACAGCATTTTCTTTCATTTCTCCTGGTTCTTCCCCCACCTCTGCCATTCACTCTTCCAGTCTCCCCCTAATCGGCTCTTATATCAACCTCGACACACTCCCCTCTCTTTCCTGCAACCACCTCCAAAATACACTCAAATCTCCTTCCAACCCTCTCCCGTATATAGTCCTTAATCCAGAATCCCCTTCTTTTCTCCTCTATTGTCATGAATACCCTCTTCCATACTAGACTTCCACCTCCTTCATGCATACATCAACCTCAGTTCCTCCTCTCCTTTAGCTCATCTTCAAACCACATCACTCCTCCTGGGTCCCTCCACACCCCCGTCTTACTCTTCATTCCCACTTTCTCCACCTCTGTTCTATGGCTTCCAGACATCTCTACTGCTGTCTGGCTTCCTCTACCCAGCTCCACCTTCAGCTCCTTCTGCTGACATCACCAGCCTTCTCCAATGCTCTGTCTCCAAACTACCACTATGCAGCTCGAAAACAACCTTACACTGCAGTGCTAGAAGCTGGCTTTTATAATCAGGCTTTGCTAGAATGGCATTGCTTGATTGGCTGGAGTGGTCACATGACCGTCTACTGTCAGGCTGAGGATCCAAGTCCAGTGTCCGCGGAAGCTGCTGAACCCCCAACAATCCCCCAGAAGTGTAACACCCAGAACCAAGGAATCTACAGTTCTGCACGCTACACTCATTAGGGAAAGGGGGAAGTGGATAAAATTATAAACACTAGGTTGGTTGGTTGCACCTGTGCTAACTCTGAACTTGCAGATGGAACAAGAAGAACAAACACAAACCACCATTTAGTTACAATGTCAAATTTACCGGCTTTCCAAATATATCCTTTACAAAATAGCCCAAAAAATCCATGCCTGGTACTTCTCTATTGAATGCCCAGAGAAGTTTAGTATACTTGCTGAAGATTATACGCTTTTAATTGTGTTGCTGCTTTACTCTCCCAGGCTCTCTCTTGCTGCCCTTGAAGCTTCTTGGTAGAGATTAGAACTGCTCCTATCTTCTTCTCATACCCTGGTTCACAGTCTCTTCCTGGGAGGTTTAAAAAGTCTTGCAAACAGATTTTTGCATGTATGCTAAAGGTCTTAGGTGAACCTTTTCTGTCCACACACAATGCAGCTGAACGACTGAGAAACCCGCTCGCACCTTTTGATTGCATCTTACTTTCTGGGATTATATACATTCAGGCGTGAAAAGACGTGGGCAAGAAACAAAGTCTCACGCAGCAAGGTTGATGCGCGCAATATTTACGTACACGCGAAACGATGACATGCGTATTTGGAGCTCCGCGCAAGCACTCGAAATTCCCACGATATTAGTTAAACTACGTACACGCGAAACGGAGACACGCGCATTTGAAGACTCGCGCATACACGCGATGAATACTCGGAGATGAGCTGAAATTAGTTAAACCGTGCACGCATGAAACGGTGATAGACATATTGTAGATCCGTAGATTCGCACAACGCAAACTCTGCTATTGGCTGATCCGCGCACGCGCGCAACTTCAAAGGAATTGCAGTTAGTTCAAAAGCGCTCACTTAAACAACAGAGACAGTTTTGATATATGCACACTCTTCAGCTTAACAACAGAGATAAAGTTTAGGGCTAAATACGAGCGCGAGCTTGCTATTTAAATATCCAAGCAACCAAGAACTCTCTCATAACAGCATGACGCTTAAAAACAAAACATTTGTAGATTTTCACGGATAGGGTAAACCTTGGGGCAACTCAAAGTCTACTTTTGCTTATATTTACAATTTGCTCCAGTAACTTAAAACAGAAAAGAGTTTTAAAAGGCAGATGGAGGCCAGTCACTTATCTTTTGAGTTCATGGAAGATCCTCTGTCACCATAACCTGGTTCCTGAACGACTCCTGAAAGTCCCACCGAACTTCTAACACAGCTGCTTGATGCCCAAAAAATAAACTGGCACAGCTTCAAAACATGTCCTCTCAGCTGGGTATTAGACAATTAAAAGGCAGTTTAGAATGTCCATTGTCTCCTCTTCAGAGATTTCCACCTAATCAGGGTGCCAGCAGAAAACCTCCATCTTGGCTAGGGACACTCTCCATACACTGCAAGGGAAAGTTAAGGCCAAACCAACTACATAATATAAAACAACCTATTTGCACTCTCCAACTCCCCAAGCCCAAAGAGCAGTACCTGACCTTACCCCCCTCCTAACGCCCAGTCTCTGGGTGACACTTCAAAGGAAATTTCCTGTGAAACCTCTCTATCAACCAGGAGCATGTACATCACTAGCATCCTCCCAAGTGCGTTCTTCCGGTCCAAATCCTTCCCAATCAGTAAGGTCAGTACCAGCCTTCCTCTTACCCCTCTAGAGTCCAAAATTATTTTTACAAGGAATTCCTCAGATCCACCCTCTACCACCACTGGAGGAGATGATGCTAAAACCCTGGTTCCCATAGTCACTGGTTTTAAAAGACTAATATGGAAAGTTTGGTGAATCTTCATTTGTCCTGGTAACTTCAAACAAACAGCTCTGGCATTAATAACCATTTCCACTACAAAAAGCCCAGCGAGTCCTGAACTTATTTCTCCCCTTGATTCTCAAATAACTGGTAGACAACCAAACCAGGTCCCCCTCACTATATCCTAGGCCAGATTTTCTTTTAAGATCAGCACATTTCTTGTACTTCAGTTTACACTCAACCAACACTCTTTTAGCTCTCTCCATATTTTCTTTCATCACCTCTAACCTTTCCTCTACCACAGGATTCCTCGAATCCCGGTTTGCTTCAAAACCTAAAAAACGAGGATGAAAACCCTGCCCCAAATGAAAATGTGACATGGACATTCCATCTTAACTACGGTTGTACAGTTGTAATACGCAAATTCTGCTAACCAAATCAGATTCACCCACTCTTCTCCTGCCTGTAGATAACACCTAAGGTACTTCTCCAGTTCCTGATTAACCCTTTCTACTTGGCCATTAGTTTCGGGATGATAACCAGAAGACAAACACACAACCCCAAATCTCGTGCAGAAAGCCCCCCAAAACTTGGAAATGAATTGCGATCCCTGCCCGAGATAACCTGACTAGGAAGACCATGCAATCTGACAACTTCTTGCAAAGAACTGAGAGCCAGACAGTCTGCAGTAACCTCTCCCTCCATCGTTATGAAGTGTGCCTCTCTGGAAAATAAATATACCACCACCAAAACCGATGTACATCCTTTATCCTTTGGGAGGTCAGTGATAAAATCCAAGGACATTGTGTGCCAAGGTTACGGTGGGACTGGTAAAGGCTCCAACAATCCAGATGGTTTTCCTACGAGACTCTTCGCTTGCGCACAGACCACGCAAGTCTTAACAAAATTTAGAGTGTCTTGCCGAATTTTCTCCCACCAAAAATGTCTTCTTACCAGCTCCAGAGTCTTCCGATAACCTGGACTCATGGCACTACCTTTAATACTTTCTCTTGCAGTTCCACCGAAGGCAAATAAAGTCTATCATCCCAAAAAGGCAACCCATCTTTAACCTTACGTGCAGGATCCAAACGAACCCATTCTTCAATTTGCAATTCAGTCATGCATTCCCGAACCTTATTCAAAACCTCATCCTCTCTTCTAGTTCCCACCAGAATGAAGAGTTCAGGCGCAATTAAATGAGAAGATCCATAAAAAGACTTGGCCTCACACCCTGGGAATTGTCGGGACAATGTATCCGCCTTCCCGTTCAAATTTCCTGGCTTGTAAGTCACCACAAAATCATAATTGGCAAAAAATAAAGACCTCCTAAATTGCTGTGGTGTCAAAAGTATTTGCCGTCTTCAAAAAAAGCAAATTTCGATTATCGGTCAACACCTTCACCGTATGCCGTGCCCCTTTAAGAAAATGTTGCCATTCCTCAAAAGCTGATTTAATAGCCAAAAGTTCATGGTCTGAGATAGTATAATTCTCCTCTGCCGATGAAAATCTCTTTGAAAAATAGGCCACTGGATGTAGTTGTCCTGTAACTTTGTGCCTTTGTGATAATACTGCACCCATAGCGAAATTTGAGGCATCCGCCTGCGCGAAAAAACGTTTAGCAGGATCAGGATGCACAAAGATCAGACTAAAAATAAACCTTTCTTTTAAAGTCTGACAAGCTTCCTACGTTTTTTCATCCCAAACAAAAGATAGTCTCTTATTTAAAAGACGAGTGATAGGTGCTACCAAACAGGAAAAAACCTTCAATTAATCTTCTGTAGAAGATCGCAAACCCCAAGAAGCTCTGCATCTCCTTCACCTTAGTAGGAGCCGGCCAATCTCAAACTGCTTGTGCCTTCTTTGGGTTCATTTCCAAGCCCCTTGGAGAAATAATGAATCCCAAAAACTCAACTGAGTCAGTATGGAATTGACTCTTCTCCAACTCTGCAAAAAGATGATTCTCACAAAGTTTCTGCAATACCTGCCGAACATGAACCCGATTCACTAAATCTTGGGGGAAAAAAAAAATCAAGATGATATTGATATAAACAATGACACATATGTCCAAAAATTCTCTAAGAACCTCGCCGATAAAGAACTGAAATGCGGCTGAAGCATTGCAGAGACCAAATGGCATTACTTGATATTCATATACCCCAAACCTGGTCTTGAACGCTGTCTTCCATTCATCTCTTTCTTGCACTCGCACCAGATGGTATGCTCCACGCATATCCAGTTTGGAGAAGACCGTAGCACCTTGGATCTGGTTCAGCATTTCAGAGATAAGAGGGAAAGGATACCGGTTTTTGACTGTAACCCTATTTACTGCCCTATAGTCTATGCAAGTCCTAAGAGTACCATCCGGCTTAGGCACAAAGAACAAAGGAGAAGCCGCTGGAGATTGGGAATGATGGATAAACCCCTTGGCCAGATTTTCAGTAAAATACTCTTAAGTAATCATTTTTTTTTTCAGTTAAGGCATAAAACGCTACTGATAGGCAAAATGTCTCCTGGCTTCAACTCGATCTTAAAATGAAAGGGCCTGTGTGGGGGTAAATCCCCAGCCACCTTTTTGTCAAAAAATCCCAAAAATCCTGGTAACAACTAGAAAGTTCTGCCAACACTGTGCCAATATCATAACCAGTAGACCCTCTTTCAGCTAAGGAAAACGATACATAACTGACATGCCTCCGCTCACTCTCTGGCACCAAACCAGAGAAACAGTGCTCCAGACAACATTTAGATTCCAATTCCACTGTTCTAGCACTCCAGTCTATTCTTGGGTTATGAAGTGTAAGCCAGGGCACACCTAAAATAATCTTCAAAAGTGGGGCATCAATTAAAGAAATGGTTTCCCTAAGTCCCCCCCAGACAATTCCATGACTAATAACCCAGTCTCATGAGTGGTCGGCCCAGATGAAAGAGATGTCCTATCCACCGCCCTGACCTGCTCCACCGCCTCCTTTAGGACTATGGGAATCCCTAAAGTTTTAGCCAACCCCCAGTCCATAAAATTGCCAGTTGCTCCTGAGTCAACCATAACTGGACCCTTTCCCTTAATTACCTTCTCCAAACTCAAGGATACATTCATTGTTATATGGGAACTGCAGTCTGCAACGTGTTGGCCACCTCCTGCAACCTGCCCGATGAATTGGAGAACTTCTTGGGAGTGAAAGGGCAGTTCCATAGAAAATGACCACTACTCCTGCAATAAGGACAGATTATTGTGTGAGGGCGCGGGGGGGGGCGTGGCTAAACAGCCATGTGAAAGGACGTGTTTTCACTGTTGCTCCTGATGATCCGTTCAACATCCTGATATCACCGCGTGAATAAGGACATGCAAGACTAATAATTTAAAGTGCGAGTGTGGGACACTCTGAGGCAAGCCAGGACTCATTATCACGTTGCCTGCTGCAGGAATTACAAAGCTTGAAGTCCGAGAATAGCCCGAGGCGTACCCAATAAGGAAAGGAAGATGGCCGCGGTCCGTCGGACAAAGGAAACAAAGAACTCTGAAGAACTGTGACTGATTCATGGAGTGCTGCGAAGTAAGCATTTGAGATGGTGTTTAGAAGCAGAACCAGAGACACATGCTGATTTCCCTGATCGGAGCTCGGCACCAGCACGGCTCGCTGTGGGGCACCGTGTACTAAAATAGATGCGTGGTGCTGATCGCTGATGCGACCTATGCGAGTAAGAAGAACGACTAGGCAGCCGCTGTGAAGCAGATAGAGCACTGGTGCCGGGCGGCATGAGCACCGGTGACGACTGTACGCGGGGCTGACCACGGTTGTTCTATGCTGCAAAGACCAGGAACAATACGCGGAAAAGATACAAGTATCCAGTGCCGCTCCTTGGGTGAGGCTAGATACAGTAATTGACATCACAGTATAACGAACATGTTGTGTGCACCCTCAGCAACGCTGAAGAGACGGGCAGTTGCGAGCGCCCACGTTTGCTAACAAGCAGAGCACATGACATGCAGGCAAACTCTGTTGAATGTGGGCAGTCGGATTAAGTTAACGGGGATCCGACGGCGTACAGCCTCCTAATTACACCTGGTACTTGTATGTACAGGCACTGACTTCACCAGCTGCCTATATAAAAGTGTACACAGAGGAGATCAGTGCTGCTGGAGGAGTTTGTATCACACACAGCCGTGGTCTATGTGTAAGAGCCCCCCCAGTGACCGAAGCGGGCTCATGAGGATTGCACAGACCAGGGAGCCTGATCAGATAGAAGAGGGCTTGGGCGGCTGCTAGCACACTAGAGGTGGGGCGCTGGTCGCAGTGCCCCCTGGAACAAGAACTAAGGCAAGCATGTGCAACTGCAAAAGCAGAGGGAACCACTGAACTCAGCCCTTAAAAGAGATGGTTAAAGGGCATGCCCAGACATACTGAAAGATCAATACTGCATGGCGAGGTAAATAGTAGGGCTTGAGAGAGGCACGGTGGATTACAAGAGCGAAATGAACAAATAACACTGGGAAACCCAAAGTGTGCTAAACGCCGGCGCAGCGAAGGCAGCACCACAAAGTGCAATAATGGTAGCAGGGATGGAACAACCGTGCACGCTGTTAGGCAGAAACCTGTGCAGTTCCCTTGGGGAACACTGCAAAAGATTTAAGACTACAGGTAGAGCAGTAAACCCCTTTGGTAGCAGTCTGTACCACCCAGATTTACCTGGTAGCTGTGGCTGAGCAGTCAGACTTCTCTCAAGAAGAGTTAGGCAGTATGTAAAGTATACACAATATGTACCAAAACACAATAGCACAAGCAAACACTGACCAGAGCTTGGTTTCAAAAGTATATAGTTATTTATTTAAAATACACATAAGTTAAAAACACTCTAGCAAAAATATAGTAAAAGTACTTCAACACAGTTATAATGAAAGTAGATTCAATCCTTTCTCCTATCTAGACAACTCTAGGTAAAACACCACTTAATTAAAACAGAGGTGAGTGCTTAACGTTAGATGACACTCTAGTAGTTTCCAAGAAAGGGAGAGAAAAAGCAGAAATGGGTTAGACACACCACTCTAAGGTCCAGAGCACTTGCAATAGGCTTACAGAAGAATAAAGTCACAGGTGAGCAAAAGTCACTAGGCAGGGCCCACTCTTAGAGTAGCCGGAGCGAAAATGTGCCCAAGATCACACTGTTAGTTAGAGATTCAAAGTCTTGCAAAGAGTCAAAAAGAGGTTAGAGTGGCTCAGAAAGTTTAGCCAAAGTGTCCCAGGCACTCCCAGGTTCGAAAGCCGGGGACTAAATCTACCCCGTACAGTCGGTAGCAAGGGAAGCCAGGCAGAACACAGTACCTTAAGCGGAAAGGATCCTCCAGCGGTGGCAGTTGTTCCAGGCAGTGGCAGCAGGGCTCGACGTCGGTCAGGGGAGAAGAAGTTCTCGCTGAAGAGCAGAAGAAGAGGGTCGTTGCACTGCCCGGGAAGAAACCAGCCGCGGAGTCCTCCGGTTAAAGGGTTGGTGCCGACTTTCGCGGTATGGGGGTAAAGTGTGGTATTCCGGTTGCCGGGGTGCTTGGCACAGGCAAGGCGGCCACGAGATACCTCAAAGAACGGAAAGAAGGCGAAAACTGGTTGTCCCCACCAGTCAAGGGAAGGAGCCACTCCGTTAAGAGTTCTCCTCGGTCGTCGGGAAAAAGTGGTGAGACGGTTCAGCAGGGCTCCACCGGGTGGTGTCGTCGAAGCAGGTCGGCTCAGCTCTTCCCTCGTCGGATTCTTGGTCCTGTGGCGACTTCTGAAGTCCCAGTCCCCAAAGCCCTGCTTTTATGCAGCAAACCCCCATTCACCCAGCCTAGCTGTCACTCAACCATGCTAAGTGGTGAGCCGGGCGGCTCACCACTTGGGCCAATCAGGACGGAGTGCGACTTGAGTTACCAAGGTAACTCAGTCCAGGGTGCCTAAATCCCCCTCCACCCCTCCTAAGTACCCCAGACAGAGTGGCACCACTTTGGAGGGCTTCTGTGGAGAAGCCCGCCAAAAGTGGAACAAAGGGCTCCACTTTGGGTCAGAGTTACAGAGGCGAACACCAACGCCATTTTAGAATCAAGTTTTGGCAAAAAGTCCCAACCGGAGTTATAAAAATAAATATATAAACCGGTGGTATGTTTAAGGCTACCGTAAATAAATAATTAAATGTGTTAGCCTAAAACAATGGGAAATCCCATAGGGAAATATTCGCGGTCGAATATAAAAAGTAGTTTCCACTGCCACCAGCCAAAACTCGATCAGGGGGGACGGAGACGTGCCCCCTCGACTAACAGACCCTGGGGCAATCGAATTGCCCCAGCCAGTACGTCCACAATATGATGGTTTGTACTGGTTCTGTTCAGGATTCAAGACTAGCAAAGTCTTTGGTGACTTTACATGCCCTGGGAGACAGTAGTCAGTCCCAGGGTATGGAGTCTATGTTGGGGAGTCCCTAGGACACCCCTGGGTCACGGCACAGAGGGTGCTGTGTGACCCACATCACAAAAATACATGAGGCCCTATGGAGTAAAAGACCCCATAGCCCATTCAACACAAGGTTTAACCAAGAAAACACACTTCAACATGTCCAAGAGTGAGGGTAAAAGAGTCTCACTCTTGGCAGGAGAAAAAAATTAAACCCCAGAAATCCAGCAAAGCTGCTGGGGGACTCACTAGGTAGGGAAATTCAGCCTAAACAGAGAATTCTCCCTAACACTCGCCCCCCCCAGACTAAGGGACAGGAGGATTTAATCCACTCCTGGATGAACCTCATACCTCTAGTCGATGATATACATCCTAGAGAGTCCATCAGCATTTTGATGGTGACACCTTGACCTATGCTTAAGGGAGAACTCAAAGGTTTTCTTTTGCAAGCTAAAGGACCTACACACCCTTTGAGGAACATCAGTCTTTTTGTTATAGGGGATCTGGTTGACCAGTCCCTCAGAAGTTGGTACAACTTCTGAACCTATGTTAGGCTTTTTGAAGGGGTCCTTATAAAGGATTCCCTTAGATCTAGAGGGGCCTCCAAGGTTCCTCACCACCTCTCTTGTGGGAGCAGGTTGGGTCTTAGGCCTCTTGGTTGGAGGGGTTGGGGTTAGGCAATGTACCTGCTTCCCCTTCCTCTTAGATCTACCCTTACCTATTTTAGGAGTTTTCCCCCTAATATTAGGATTTGAGTTGGGGTCTTCAGTAGAAGGTCCAACAGTCTGAAGGTTTTTGGCCTTAGACTTTTCTTTTCTGGTTTTCCACCAGCACTGAGAATTACCAGTTCTCTCAGGTCCAGATAGGGGCCTAGTTGGTCTATCCACCTCTTCCTCAGAAGCAGGGGGAGTCAGAGACTCTGAGACTAGGGGAACAATGATGGAGCTTGGTTGGGGCTCCCATGTTCCTAGCATACTATCCGGAAAGGTGCCTGGGTCAGAGGTCAACTTACTAAACCCAGGGCTTGTAGTGGGGTTCTCAGTAGAGGGTCCCACAGGCTTAGAAGGGTCCTTCAAGGTAGCCTTTCTAGCCAATTTGGTTAAGTTCTGCTTCTCCATACTGGGAGGCCTGGGGGTATGTGACACTACTCCTAGAGTTCTTAGGTCATTCCCCAACAGGACCTTCCCAGGTACCTCAGCCTGAACACTGACAGGGATCCTTACTGTCATGTTGTTACATTGAATGAGGGCTGGTAGAATAGGAACCATTTGGACAGGGCCTCCAGACATCCTAGTGGGACCTTTGGGTGCTTTGGCCACATCTTCAGGTTGAAAGAAGCTTTCATCCACTACTGTTCTGCTGGCCCCAGTGTCTCTCCTGGCAGGAGTATCCTGGCCATTGACAAGAACACTGTCCACATAATACACCTTAGAGTTAACAGGTAGGGAGTTATACACAACCCTATTCTGGGGACTAACCAGACCCATAGGCTCTAAGTTTACAGTTGCTTGAAGACCCAAGGGTTCTTCAGCAAAGAGTTCAAAGTGGGCACTAGCCATCTGTACTTCATCCTCAGGAGTGAAGGCTAAGGAGACTGTGCTGATCCCTGCAGGTTTACCCTTGCACTTGGGATCTCCTTTGATATGGTCAGTACCCTGACAGACATAGCATTGTCCAAATGCTCTATGGAAGGGTGGCTTGTTCTGACCTCCTTCTGGCTTGTGGCCAGAAGGTACAGTAGCCTGACTAGGTTTCCCATGTGGCTTACCCTGGTTATTTTGTGGTTTGGGGCCCTCTTTGGGATAGGAATTATTAGAATTCTCTTTGGAGTCTTTTTTAGGCTGTTTCTCCCCATCCTTCTTCTGAGTTACCCCAGAATCCTTGTGAGTGGCCCTGTTGGCAACCCACAAGTCAGCAGCCTTAGCTAGTTTCCGGGAATCTAATTCCTTGGAATCAGCCAAGTGTTGTCTGAGCTCAGGAGAGCAGGCATCATAAATAGTCTCCAACATAAACAAATTCTTCATACCTTCATAAGTGTTCACCTTGTAACCCTTAATCCATCCCTCTAAGTTTTTCAAACATTCACTCACCCAGGTAGCCCAAGGGGTACCATCATGCTTTTTGAGGCTCCTAAACCTCTTAAGATACTGGGAAGGGGTCTTCCCAAACCTAGCTATCAAAGCTAGTTTCACACATTCATAGTCCTTCCTATCCTCCTCCCCCATCTCCATTACCACATCAGTTGCAACAGGGGGAAGCCTAGAGAACAACCAGGTGAGTAAGTCATTTCCTGTGATGTTCTGGAGCCCATGATTATATTCAAACAGAGACAACCAATCCAACACATCCAACTTAGGCTCATACATACCAACCAATTCTTTAGGCATCCGGGGTCTTTTAGGACTGGAACTTCTAGAGGAGCCAGAGAGAGAAACATTCTCAACAGATAATTTCTTCATTTCTAAGTCATACTTGAGCTCCATTTCCCTTAGCCTTAGTTCTTTGTCAGTTTGAGCATTAAGTTTCTTATACTCCAATTCTAGCTTCATTTTCTCCAGTTCAAAGTACTGAGGACTAAATGTGGGACCTGGTAAAGGTCCAGTAGGTACAGCAGGTAGAGCAGGCAGAGGCCTAGGGGGGACAGTTACAACAGCCTCACCCTCCTCTTCTGACTCTTCCTCAGAAACATCAACATTTTGCTCCATGTTAACTTCAACACTGTCATCTACAGTCGCTGGAGTGGTAGGTTCCTCTGAACCATCACCCAGACTTTGGTTAGCTAACAATCTTTCAATCAGCTCCATTTTCTTGCCCTTAGTCAGGAGATCCTTATGTTTACAGAGCACTCTTAAACAATCAGCAGTTTTGGCTGCAAGGGACTCTTGACTATAGCTTTCTATAACTGACATGTTAGAGGTTTTACTTTTTCAGTGCTAAGCTTTGTGGTTAGTTGCACTAAGGTATCTAAAGCACAATAAAATGTATACTCAATACAAATCCCACCGCTGTACACCAGTGTTAGGCAGAAACCTGTGCAGTTCCCTTGGGGAACACTGCAAAAGATTTAAGACTACAGGTAGAGCAGTAAACCCCTTTGGTAGCAGTCTGTACCACCCAGATTTACCTGGTAGCTGTGGCTGAGCAGTCAGACTTCTCTCAAGAAGAGTTAGGCAGTATGTAAAGTATACACAATATGTACCAAAACACAATAGCACAAGCAAACACTGACCAGAGCTTGGTTTCAAAAGTATATAGTTATTTATTTAAAATACACATAAGTTAAAAACACTCTAGCAAAAATATAGTAAAAGTACTTCAACACAGTTATAATGAAAGTAGATTCAATCCTTTCTCCTATCTAGACAACTCTAGGTAAAACACCACTTAATTAAAACAGAGGTGAGTGCTTAACGTTAGATGACACTCTAGTAGTTTCCAAGAAAGGGAGAGAAAAAGCAGAAATGGGTTAGACACACCACTCTAAGGTCCAGAGCACTTGCAATAGGCTTACAGAAGAATAAAGTCACAGGTGAGCAAAAGTCACTAGGCAGGGCCCACTCTTAGAGTAGCCGGAGCGAAAATGTGCCCAAGATCACACTGTTAGTTAGAGATTCAAAGTCTTGCAAAGAGTCAAAAAGAGGTTAGAGTGGCTCAGAAAGTTTAGCCAAAGTGTCCCAGGCACTCCCAGGTTCGAAAGCCGGGGACTAAATCTACCCCGTACAGTCGGTAGCAAGGGAAGCCAGGCAGAACACAGTACCTTAAGCGGAAAGGATCCTCCAGCGGTGGCAGTTGTTCCAGGCAGTGGCAGCAGGGCTCGACGTCGGTCAGGGGAGAAGAAGTTCTCGCTGAAGAGCAGAAGAAGAGGGTCGTTGCACTGCCCGGGAAGAAACCAGCCGCGGAGTCCTCCGGTTAAAGGGTTGGTGCCGACTTTCGCGGTATGGGGGTAAAGTGTGGTATTCCGGTTGCCGGGGTGCTTGGCACAGGCAAGGCGGCCACGAGATACCTCAAAGAACGGAAAGAAGGCGAAAACTGGTTGTCCCCACCAGTCAAGGGAAGGAGCCACTCCGTTAAGAGTTCTCCTCGGTCGTCGGGAAAAAGTGGTGAGACGGTTCAGCAGGGCTCCACCGGGTGGTGTCGTCGAAGCAGGTCGGCTCAGCTCTTCCCTCGTCGGATTCTTGGTCCTGTGGCGACTTCTGAAGTCCCAGTCCCCAAAGCCCTGCTTTTATGCAGCAAACCCCCATTCACCCAGCCTAGCTGTCACTCAACCATGCTAAGTGGTGAGCCGGGCGGCTCACCACTTGGGCCAATCAGGACGGAGTGCGACTTGAGTTACCAAGGTAACTCAGTCCAGGGTGCCTAAATCCCCCTCCACCCCTCCTAAGTACCCCAGACAGAGTGGCACCACTTTGGAGGGCTTCTGTGGAGAAGCCCGCCAAAAGTGGAACAAAGGGCTCCACTTTGGGTCAGAGTTACAGAGGCGAACACCAACGCCATTTTAGAATCAAGTTTTGGCAAAAAGTCCCAACCGGAGTTATAAAAATAAATATATAAACCGGTGGTATGTTTAAGGCTACCGTAAATAAATAATTAAATGTGTTAGCCTAAAACAATGGGAAATCCCATAGGGAAATATTCGCGGTCGAATATAAAAAGTAGTTTCCACTGCCACCAGCCAAAACTCGATCAGGGGGGACGGAGACGTGCCCCCTCGACTAACAGACCCTGGGGCAATCGAATTGCCCCAGCCAGTACGTCCACAATATGATGGTTTGTACTGGTTCTGTTCAGGATTCAAGACTAGCAAAGTCTTTGGTGACTTTACATGCCCTGGGAGACAGTAGTCAGTCCCAGGGTATGGAGTCTATGTTGGGGAGTCCCTAGGACACCCCTGGGTCACGGCACAGAGGGTGCTGTGTGACCCACATCACAAAAATACATGAGGCCCTATGGAGTAAAAGACCCCATAGCCCATTCAACACAAGGTTTAACCAAGAAAACACACTTCAACATGTCCAAGAGTGAGGGTAAAAGAGTCTCACTCTTGGCAGGAGAAAAAAATTAAACCCCAGAAATCCAGCAAAGCTGCTGGGGGACTCACTAGGTAGGGAAATTCAGCCTAAACAGAGAATTCTCCCTAACACACGCGGTGAACTGCCGGTAAGGGCAATTGCCAGGAGGGAGATTGCCCATGCGAAGCACACAAGCAGGGCCCCTCAAGAGCACAAAAACGGAGGCTGAGCACTGGATTGTTGGAGTACTGGGGCCCTCACCAATGAAGTGAGAACATGCAGTTCTGGATGAATAGATGATATGAAAAGCGGACCATAGGCGGAATGGACCTGCACATTAAATAGAGAAGTTAAAAGGAAGGCATCTGCATCGGGGGCCCCACACCTGGGAAGATAAACTGCGGATCGATACACAAACCTGCATGTTGTGGTCTGGATGCAACAGTGAGCAGAAGGTAAGTGCGCCAGTGACACCTAGCGCAATGGCTCTCAAAGGAGGCAAAGGCAAACAACCAACAATGGACATATTTACCAAATCACAGCAATCCCCGGCCACGACAGCACACGCTACGCCCACTGCACAGGAAGAGACGACCTTGCCAAGAGACGGCCATCGGATTCTCGCAGCCATTATGGAATTAAAATCCTCATGGGTGACAGCGATGGCGGAGTTGAAGGCTGTGCTGGAACTTAAAATAGATGCAGTGGGGAAAGATGTCAACTTACTAAGACAAGATGTGAGGACGCTGGCAGAGCGAACAAGTGGCCTGGAGAGCACAGTTAAAACGAACACAGACGTCAGTGCCACCCATGCCAAAAAGGTCCACATACTGAAGCAACAAGTGGCTAACCTGGAGAACCGAGCGGAGGAGGCGGAAGGGCGCGCAAGGAACAATAACATACGCGTAGTGGGCCTGCCGGAAGTAGAAGAAGGCTCAGATCCCACAGATTACGTGGAGAACATGATACTTCAGCAAACTCTCCCAAGGGTTTGCGATCGAACAAGCGCATAGAGCCCTAACAAGGAGGCCTCAACCTGGAGCCCCTCCCCGCGCAATCATAGGAAAGATACTGAACTACAGGGACAGGGAGAACATCCTGGAATTCTTTCGGAAAGGCAGAACAATAAGTCGAGCGTCAGCGACAATCACTGCTTACCCAGATTACATGGTGCCGTACAGAGACAGCGCTACAGCTACGTGGCAGTGAAAAGGAGACTACGAAAAACCGGTCACCAAATATATGCTTTTGTACCCGATGAAATTAAAGGTCCTGCACAAAGGCAAAGCACACTTTTTTGAACCCCCAGAGGAGGCGGCATGCTGGTTGGATACACAGGGCTGTCCAGAGTCGGAAGATGACCAGGAGCGCATGGGACAGGATAAGTGACCAGACGTCATGCATGTTGATGGTGGGGGCGAGCAATATCACTGTAGCGAAATGTGAAGAGAGTGGAAGGGACAAGAGGGGGGGAAATATGGAACGGATTAACGAACGCACTCGCCAGGTGGACTTATTGGACTGGAATATAGTAGTGAGTAACTTAGACATGAGGCGAGAGCGCTGTGAACAATAGTTCAGCATAGGAGACACATGAAATGCATGGCCAATCCCCAATAGTTGTAGCAGTAGGTGCGCCAATAGGGCGATATCTCCCTGCTGGGTCCTAGGTACTGGCAACGGCCAGGAAAGGGCTAGATGCAGGGGTGCCTGAGATCCAGGGTTGGAGCTGGGCAACAGTTGGGAGGGGGGCAGGAATATGAGAAGCTGGGGGTTGATTTGGGGCTGGGAAGGATGGGGGGATGGACAAAAGTTGAGATAACTGTGGTGTTGGGGGTTGGGAAGAGTCAGTTGTGGTTGGGAAGGGTGGGGGGAGGAAGGAAAGTAGCTAGTTTAAAGGGGAGGAACAGTTTAAAGTTGGGGAATGAGCTTTCAGACACGAGCGATGGCCTTCAAGGAGTGACCTGGAGACCTGCAAAGGGAGAAGCAGGAGGTTATTAGATCATGGGTGACCTTAAAGTAATCACCTGGAATGTTAGGGGGCTCAATAGCTACATGAAAAGGAATAAGGTTATGATGTATCTGTTCAGACAGAAGATAGATGAGACCCACCTCACAAAAGAAAGATTAGAGGTGATCCGGAAGAAGTGGAAGGGGACGGTTGTCGGTGCAACATATTCCGTTTATGCTAGAGGGGTGCTCACTTGTGTGGCACTGCATTTCCCATTCCAGTTGCTACAGTCCACAGTGGAAGCAGATGGGAGGATGGTTGCAATAAGGGGGCTGGTGGAAAATAAAGAAATATGCATCATAAATACATATGCCCCAAACCAAGACACAGTGACATATTTCATGACTCTGTACGCCCAAATGATCATGTATTCATGGGGGGCAGTGATCTGGGGAGGTGACTACCTACACACTAAACCCGAAAGTAGACAGATCGGATAACAAAATAGACAGACCCACCCAGACTGTGCATTTGAGGATGCATGGAGGGTGGGCCACCCGCAGGACAGACAGTATTCACATCACGCGGCCCCACAAAACTTGCACACTAGGCTAAATTATGTTTGTCACACAAGAGCTAATGGCAGAAATAGTACAGACAGAATACAAAGCAAGGGTCCTATCAGACCACTCGCCACTGGTCCCAATATGGCAATGCCGACCCCCAAGAGCGAGGATACCAAAGTGGCGCCTCAGAGCTGAGGCACTAAAAGATAAAATGTTCAGGGAGGATTTGAGAGAAGAAATAACAAGTTACTTTGAGACCAATACTGGTAGTGTAGAGTCAGTTGGCACGCTGTAGGAAGCCTTTAAAGTGGTAGTGAGAGGGATAGCCAATGCTAAGGCCAAGGGACTACAAGGAGGGATATTAATAGAACTACAGGAAGCGGAAAAAGAGCCAGAAACAGCATTGAGAAAAGAGGGCAATACCAAGGAATATACTGAAACCATAACCAGGCTGCAACAGAAATATGCAGAACACTGGGAGAGACTGTGAAATCTGAACTATAAAAAGTACATAGAGAGACAACATGCAGAAGCAGATAAATCAGGGAGGGTGCTGGCATGGTTATATAAAAGCGAGACCCCCCAGACCAACAATCAGAGTAATAATGAAGGAGGATGGGCATATAATGGACACCCAAGAGAGCGTGAATCAGGAATTTCTAAAGTACTACTATGGGGATGAAGGGGGAAGCGACTGCAGGGAAATAAGGGAAACACTGGAAGACATAGACATGCCACGAATTAGCGCGGAGGAGCGAGAGGAGTTAGATGCCCCGATTACCTTGGAGGAATTAGAAGAGGTGGCAGTGCAGCTACCCACCAGTAAGACTCTGGGAACCGATGGACTCCCTAGTGAATTCTATAAAATGTATAGAAATGAGGTGCTTCCCCCGCTTTTAGAAATGGTAAATGAGGCATACGAAACAGGAAGGTTGCCAGGGTCCATGAGAGAGGCGATTATCATACCGCTCCCTAAACCTAATAAGCCTGGCAAGGATTGCGGATCATTCAGACCGCTTAATCAAGACAGCAAAATGCTCACGGTGGTTCTGGCAAACAGAATGAGACGGATTATTAATAAACTAATACACCCCGATCAGACCGGATATGTGCCACATAGGAATATCCAATAACCTTATGTGACTTCACCGAGTTATAGAACATACGAAAGGGGACGCGGGCGAAATTGCAATTGTATCGTTGGACGCAAAAAAAGCCTTTGATTCAGTCAAATGGCCTTGGCTGACTGCCGCCCTGTCCAGTTATGGGTATGGGATAGGGCCTGGATATCTTAAATGGGTCAAACTGCTATATAGCGCACCGCTGGCCAGGATTAAAATGGGAGCAATAATATAGGAGAGGTGACATCTTAGTAGGGGTACTAGACAGGGATGCCCATGGTTCCCTATGCTGTATATCTTAGCAAAAAAGCCCCTGGCGATATATCTAAGGCAACAGTACGACATAATAGCGATTAACATAAAAGGGAAGCCGCACTTAATCTCCTTGTACGCTGACGATATGCTGTTATACTTTCGATACCCAGAAGAAAACCTCCAATATGTTTTGGAAGTGTTGGAGCGATTTGCGTCGCTATCTGGTATAGCGGTGAACCCCAAAAAATCATGTATATTTCCGCTCGGTAGGTATGTAGGGATCCCGCGGGATCAATGACCAGTTCTACAAATACCATGGGAGGTCAACGCGTTCAGATATCTCGGGATGGACATTTACCATACGGGGGAGTCAGAGCACCAACATAAATAGTATGAAGTTCTGGGTAAAGCTCCCCTTGGCGATGATGGGAAGAGGGACAATGCTGCAAATGGTAGTTCTGCCGAGATTGTTGCATTATTTAGGGAACATACCATATCTGATAGCAAGGCGATTTTTTGCTAGGGTACATAGCATATGTAGGGAATTTCTCTGGCATGGGATGAGGAACAGAATTGTCCTTTGGAAGTTACAAAAATCGTACGATAAGGGGGGAATAAAACTGCCAAACTATGAGATCTACTATCTAGCGAGCCAACTACAATATGTGGCAAAGAGGCTATCAGAAGATCCAACCTCAGAATCTACGTTGTTTAGACAGGCAATGTGGCCCATTCTTCCTGAAAGAAATGATATGGCTGCCAAAATCAGATATGAAAGAGCGCTCAGAGATGATGACACTGGGATGAAATATATGGCATAGGGCAGGTCAGATAATGGTGAATCCAGCCCGTGCTCACCGCAAGTGCCACTTGTCGTATTGACGGGTAATGAAGGCCAATTAACGAAGACGATCAGGAAGCACTGGGAACCGATAGGGATAGCAACAGTGGGAGACATATGGCAAGAGGGGAGGATAAAAGAATGTGGGATGTTGGTGGAGGAAACGGGGTTGCATAAGGGACAATATATTACATATCATAGGATGGTGCGGCAAATCAAAGAGACATGGTCCAAAATAGTATTAGAGGAGCAACCGGACGCCGCCATAGAAATGATATATGATATAGCAGAAGGAGTGCACGAGATATCCAGGATATATGAGCTGGTGATGTCCAAAGTGGGGAAGGAGGTGGTACAACTGAGACAGGACTGGGAGGAAGAAGTGGGTGCCCCTATGAGTGATGGGATGTGTGAGCAGGCCCAAGGGTACCATAAGAAAGTGTCAAGGAATGCAAGACTACAGCAAATACAACTGTACATAACCCACAGGGCTTATATGACACCCCAGAGGATAGCTAAATTTAAAAACGCAGAATGACAAACATGCCCCAAATGCGGCGAGGAAAACACTGGGATGACATATGTTCTGGGCATGCCCAGAAATTGAGACATTTTGGGAAGAAGTAGCCCACAGATTAGAAGAAAAAGGGATTAAGATAACTGTTGAAATAGCATGGGCATGTCTGGGAGGGGGGTTTCCCAGATCACGTAAACTTAAGCATGTAAGTAAACTAAAGGATTTGGCATATATACTTGTGAAGCGTCGAATTGCTATGGGATGGAAGGCATGCCACAGACCAAGGATAGAAATATGGTGGAAAGAACTTCTGAAATGGGCAGAAGCTGAAACTGCAGTATGGCAGGAAGATAGTAACCCTGGAGGTGAAGAAGAAGCAGAAACCCTGACAGCCTGGAAACATTTAATAGCCACACCGTTTGAGCCCACTCAGAACTGGTTCGAGCGACCAGGACCAAGAAGAGAACACAGTAGAGGGAACCCCGCTGCAGGTTGAAGAAGCAGATCGCAAAGTAGTGTAGGCTTGGTTTGGTGGGAGGGAATGGGAGACGCAGCAAACATTTTTTGAGTTGCACATAATATGTAATATTGTAATTTGTACTGCAAGTTTCGTTGTTGGATGTTTGTAATAAAAACTGATTATTGTCCCTGCTTCTCGCCTTCCCTTCTTTAGTCAGAGGACCCCTAACTCTAGGCTTTTGGTCATTTCCCTTAGCTTTAACTTCCCCGTTTGCCACCCCCACCTTAGGTCGCTCCATCCTAACTTGGTATCTCACTTCTCTTGGGATCGTCTTCGCTCTAATCTCCTTTCACTTAGACGAAAATCTAGTTGAACAAAAGCATCGCAGGACGAGGGGAATTCCAAAATTCCTGACAAAGCATATTTTAACTTCTCCCTCAAACCTCTGTAAAACAAAGAAGCCCTCTTTTCCTCTGGCCATTTACTTTCCAGAGCCAGAGACCTAAACTGAGTAATATATGTCACCAGTTCCTTATTTCCCTGACGTAGTTCTAGTAATTCCCAGTCTACCTACAGAGAAACATGCCTTCTATCAAACATCTTCCTGAACTCTGCCAAGAAAATAGAATAATTATTCAATGTCACACTTTTCTTACTAACCAGTAAGCTTGCCCAATCAGATGCTTCTCCTGAAAGATATGACAACATAAAAGTTACTTTCGAAGCATCAATAGGGAAAACTTTGGGACGGCTCAGAAAGTGCAACTCACACTGTGTTAGAAAAACCAGAAATTTCTTGGAATCCCCTTGAAAGCGCTCTGGTGCGGCCAAAGGAACTGGCGTAACCAATGCTCCAATGCGCCCGCGGCTCCTGCATTCCTGAAGGACATATGCTCCTCACCCTCTCTCTCCAACTCCGGAGGAGACCCAGTGCCCCCAGAAACCTCCTCTTCTCTCCTAACTCCAGCCTTCTGCATATGAATTACCCTTAAACTCAACTCATCCACCTTTTAACTAAGATTCATGTTATCCTTATGAGCTATTCTACTTCTCCCGCAACTCCCTAATCATGGAACCCAACGCCTCCATGGCAGTCTCTTCGGGGTTCATAACAGCTCGGGCGGACTAAAACCTTTGGCCTTTCGTACTGTCAGGCTGAGGATCCAAGTCCAGTGTTCGCGGAAGCTGCTGAACCCCTGGCAATCCCTCTGAAGTGTAACACCCAGAACCAAGGAATCTGCAGTTCTGCACTCTACACTCCTAAACGAATGGGTGAAGTGGATAAAATAATAAACACCAGGTTGGTTGGTTGCACCTGTGCTAACTCTGACCCTACAGATGGAACAAGAAGAAGGAACAAGTTACTTACCTGTAACTGTTGTTCTCCAGCATGGGTCTGGCATGGATTCACATGCTCATGAATATTCCCCGTCGTCAGGCTGGGAATCCTCGGTAAAGAAAAAACCAGTATCAGTTTCGTTTCTGATCTGTCTTTCGTAGTAATAACCAATCACTGGTCTCTGCGTCATACTGACCACAGCCAATGACTGCCCTCCACCTAAGCACCGCCTCTGGCAGCCATCTTCAGATTTGGAAGCACGTGAAGTGGCAGTATGACCAAGTGAAGAGCCGCAGAGGGGTAGGCGAGAGGGTTCGCATGTGAATCCATGCCAGACCCATGCTGGAAAACAACAGTTACAGGTAAGTAACTTGTTCCTTCTCCAGCATGGGGTCTGGCATGGATTCACATGCTCATGAATAAAGAATACATAGCAGTACACACATGCACAACCACGGGAGGTGGCAAAGGCTCAACATTAAGCATTGCATCAAACTCAACATTAAGCATCTTACCTCCTCACCAGGCTCACCTCAGGCGAACAGGTTGCGCAGCACTGCTTGGCCGACCCTGGACTCCTCCCTGGAATCCCGATCGACGCAGTAGAACTTCGTGAAGGTGTGCGTCGACCTCCACGTAGCAGCCCTGCATATGTCCAGCAGGGGCACACCAGAAAGGAACGCCGCGGTAGCTGCGATCGCTCTGGTGGAATGGGCTCTCGGACGGCCAGGCAGCGGTCGGTTTGCCATCCGATGACAGTACATGATACAGCCGGAGAGCCATCTGGAAATGGAAGCCTTCGAGAGAGCCTTCCCCTGATTGACAGGTCCAAAGTTCACAAAGAGTTGTGACGTCTTCCGAAAACACTTCGTGCGATCCACGTAGAACTTCAGCGCTCTAGCCACATCCAGCGAGTGCAAAGTCCTCTCAGCCGGCAACGAAGGCGACGGGAAGAATACAGGCAACACCAAGGGTTTGTTGAGATGGAAGTCCGACGGTACCTTGGGCATGAAGGAGGGGTGCGTCCTGAGCACTACCCTCGTGTCGTGAAAAGTCAAGTACGGGGCCTTGCAGGAAAGGGCCTGGATCTCTCCCACCCGTCGTGCGGAGGTGATGGCCACAAGAAACGCTGTTTTCCACGACAGAAACTTCAACGGGGCCGAGTGCAGAGGCTCGAACGGAGGTCCCATGAGCTTGGTCAGCACCACGTTGAGCTCCCACGCCGGGGACGGAGCCTTCACCGGCGGGAACGATCTGAACAGTCCCTTCATGAACTCTTTCACCAGACGATGAGACCACAAGGACGTCCGCCCCGTGGTTCTGGTGTATCGGGAGATCGCAGCAAGATGAATCTTGATGGACGCGTGTGCCAGTCCAGCTTTGGCCAGCGTCAGCAGGTACGGCAGTACTTGGGGAGCCGTAATCCGTAGAGGGTTAATCTTCTGTGCGTGGCACCAGACAGAGAACCTCTTCCATTTGTGTCCGTAGCATTTAAGAGTCGAGGACGCCCTGGCCTTTGCAAGAACCTCTCTGCAGTCGGCCGGTATGTCGTATCCTCCAAACTCTAGCGCTGCAGGAGCCAGGTCTGCAAGTTCAGCGATTTCGGGTCGTGGTGGAGGATGGCGCCTCCTTCCCTGGAGAGCAGATCTGCGTCCACCGGCAGCTTGATTGGCGGGGACGCTGACAAGTCCAGAAGGTCCGGGAACCATATCTGCCTCGGCCACGCAGGTGCGACGAGGATCATCCTGCACCGTGACCTCTTGAGCTGGTTGACGAGCCGGATTAGCAGTGGCAAAGGAGGGAACGCGTAGAGGAACAGGCCCTCCCAGGGGAACGAGAAAGCATCGCCCATGCTCCTCGCCTGGGGAAACCTGCTAGCGAACCTCCGGCACTTGGAGTTCGTCGCCGTCGCGAACAGGTCGATCAGGGGTGTGCCCCACCGTCGGAAGAGGCGATCCACTAGATCCTGCCGTAGTTCCCACTCGTGGCAGGAGCGCAGCTCCCTGCTGAGTGAGTCGGCGATGGTGTTTTTTATCCCTGCCAGATGAAACGGCACCAGAAACATCCCTTGGGCGACTGCCCAATGCCACAGGTCCTGCGCCTCCTTGGACAGTGCTGGGGACCTGGTTCTGCCCTGTTTCCTGATGTAAAACATGGTGGTGGTGTTGTCGGTGAAGATCCTCACCACCTTGCCCTTGAGGGACGGAAGGAAGGACCTGAGGGCCCAAAACACTGCACGGAGCTCCAGGACGTTGATATGTAGGGATTTCTCCGTCGGGAGCCAAAGGCCTCTTGCGTGCAGATTTTCGGTGTGCGCTCCCCACCCTTCCAGGGAGGCATCCGTGGTCACTGTCTCCTGGTGGGCTGGGGTCTGGAAGTCCATGCCCGCCGTCAGATGCGCGCGGGTGCCCCACCACCGGATCGCTCGTCGGAAACTCTCGTCGAGTGTGATCCCTTCCTCGAAGCTGCCCGTCGTTTGGATCCAGCGCGCGTCCAGGAACTCCTGCAACGGGCGCATCCGGAGCCTGCACATGGGAATGAGGTAGATGCAGGAAGACATCATTCCGAGGAGGGACTTGATGGACCTCACCTTGGCCGCGTTGGCCACCAACATCCGCTGCACCTTGCCCAGGATGGTCCTCTCCTCCGACGGGGAGGCCAGAAGGGACACTGTGTTGAGCCTCGCTCCCAGAAACAGAGCGTCTTGCGCGGGCACCAGGTGGGATTTGGCGTAGTTCACGGAGAATCCCAAGTCCGTGAGAAGTTGGACGGTCCTTGCCGTGTGAACCACGGCGAGCTCCCTTGTCTTGGCTCGGATGAGCCAGTCGTCCAGGTAGGGGTAGACGTGGATCCCTTCGCGGCGCAGCTGCGCCGCCACCGGTGCGAGGCACTTGGTGAACACCCTGGGTGCCGACCGTAGTCCGAAGGGGAGGGCTTTGAACTGGTAATGACGCCCTTGGACCACAAACCTGAGGAATTTTCTGTGCCCCTTTAGGATGGGAATATGGAAGTAGGCATCCTCCAAATCCAACGACGACAGGAAGTCTCCTTCCTCCAGCTGACCCAGGACGTGCTGGAGGGTGACCATCCGGAACTTTTGCGCCTTGATGAACTTGTTCAGACGTCGCAGGTCCAGGATGGGGCGCCATCCTCCCGTCTTCTTCTTCACGAGGAAGTATCTCGAGTAAACTCCGGAGCCCCGAAGCCTCTTTGGGACGAATTCGATGGCGCCCTTCCTGAGCATCGCCTTTACCTCCAGGAGAAGTTGAGGGACGTGAAGTTCCTTCCTGGCCACGGGGGGGGACGCGCGGACACTTTCTTTGAAACTCGAGCGCGTGGCCCCGGGCCAAGGCGTCCAGCACCCAACGGTCGGTGGAGATGGACTCCCACACGCTGACCCACGGCCGGTTCAATCCTGCTTCGACGAGGCTTTGCCGCCTTGACCTCCTTGGCGACGACAGCGGGGTCCGCCAGACTTGCCTCATCCTCTGTAGGCCTCCTGAGACGACGAGCGGGCCGCTTGACGATAGGAGGAGAAACCGCCGCCGGAACCTTTGGAGGCACCCTTGCCTCCGCTGCTCCGAAAGGGCGTCCGTCGTTGTTGCAGAACTCCAAGGGCCCGGGCCGTCTCGGTGTCCGCTTTAATGGCCTGAAGGGAATCGTCCACTGTTTTCCCAAACAGGTTGCTCCCATCGAAGGGCATATCCAGGACTCTGGTCTGAACGTCTTGACGGAAGTCCGTGGCCTTGAGCCATCCACGCCGCCTAAGGCAAACGCCGTTGCCCAACTGGCGGAACCCAGTGTCGGCGATGTCCGTCGCAACGGTAATGGCGTGGTCCGAGGCCACCTCACCTTCCTGCAGTATCTCCAGGGCCTCTGCCCTCTTGTCGTCCGGCAAGAAGTCCAGCAGGGGAGCCAGTTTGTACCAGAGCTCCCTGTCGTATCGGGCCACGATAGCCAAGGCGTTGGCAGCTTTAATCGTCGTCGCTGCAGACGAGATGACTCTGCGTCCCATAGCGTCCAATTTCTTTCCCTCGCCGTCCGGTGGGGAAGTCGATGTGGAGGCCGCACCCCCCCCCCGCTTTTTTCCTGGCCGCCGCGGAGACGACGGAGTCCGGGGTAGGCTGCGCCCGGAGGCACAGGGGGGCCGTGTCCGGGACCCGGTACTTTTTCTCGTACCGGTCTCTTCTAGCTGGCGTCGTGGAAGGGTTCTTGAGGAGGGTGAGGCCCTCATCCCAAATGTCGTCCAACAGAGGCACTGCGAGGACCGTCTTCCTCTTGGCCTCGCGCCGCTGATAAAGGAAACCTTCCTTCTTCTTCTCCTCAGGGCAGAGTTGGAAAAGCTCGGATGACCTGGTGATCATGGAGTGGAACGATCCAATCTTGTCGGGTGGAGAAGCCCTGGTGGGAGGCAACGACGGTACATCCTCGTCGTATACCTCGTCGTCCGTACCCGTCGCTGCCGTGTCAGTCCCCGTATCATCCCCTCGGGTGGACGGGGAGGTGGACGGGGAGGAGGGCTGGAAGGGGCGCGACGGCTGAAAAGGAGGCGGAGGGTGGATCCTTCTTTTCTTGGTAGGGGGAACCCCAGAAGGTCCCGGTTCTGGGTCCCCCGACGGGAGTGGTTCCGTCGGCAACGGTAGCCTCGTCCTTATCTCTGAGCATAAGGACTGTATAGCCAACAAAATGGCCGCCGAGTTGTCTCGCGGCGCTGGCAGAGGGGAATCCGACGGGCGAACAGGGGCCCCGTCGGTACCCTCGACGATGTCGTCGTCACCTGCGTCGGGATCCATCCCGACGGGCCGGTCTTCTTCCACGCCGAGGCCGTGGCTTAAGACCTCGACCAGCTCCTCCTCCGAGGTTGAGGCCGAATCTACGACGACGCCCTGCCCCCCCTTTTTCTTCCTCACGGGGGATTTCACAGGGGTCCTATCGATGGGCACAAAAGAGGACTCCCTCCGAGGTGGCAGGGAGACTCTGAGCCCCGAGGTCGCCACCACTGGTGTAGCCTCCACAGGCTGAGCCAGGGCCGCTGCGACAGCTTCGATAGAGGGCTTGGCCGGATGGATTAAGGCCTTCACCACCTTAGGTGCGCTCACCGCCTTATCCTTGAGGGGGGGGACACTGCCTCGCTCCCCCTCCGCCTTCGAGCTCGACCGGGGCCTCTCCAGGAGCCTCGCCGGGTGCTCGGCCTTCCTCTTGGCTCGTGGTTGATGGTGCAGGGGAGGGTGCGCCCAGCCTGGCGCCCGTAGAGCCCGACCGTTCGGCGCTCCCGGTGCCAGCGAACTCGCGGTACTTGGCCTTATGTTGGACCCCCGTCGCCAGGGCGTCCTCAAAGGTCTTAGAAGACCGCTCGGATTTCTTCCTCTTCTTCTCGCCGGACGGGCTCTTCCCTTCCAGCCAGTTGGCGAGACGTTGATGCCGGTCCTTCATGGTCCGCTCCGACATGTTGCCGCAAAACGCACAGTCCTTCTCCACGTGCGTCTTGTCCTCATGCAGGCAGTAAAGAAAAAAGAGTGTTCGTCCTCCTTGAAGACGTTCTGCAGCTGGCATCCAGGGCAGACCCTGAACAGCTTTCCGGGCGTCGAGCTTCCCTTCTCTTGGGCCATGACCGGGCCTAAGAAACTTCTGGAGTCCTCCAAAAGCGTAGCTCGACGAATCTTCACCCTTGAGGGGCGCAGACGAATCCGACACGGGTCCCCGTTGATCGGATGGAGAGTCGGTGGAGCTTGAGGCTCTTTTGACCGAAAAACAAAGTTTTTGAGAAAAAACGTGAAAAAAATAGCACTAACGCTCGAGAGCAATAGCACGAGGATCCCAACACATGAACGTGCGGTAAAAATCTGAAGATGGCTGCCAGAGGCGGTGCTTAGGTGGAGGGCAGTCATTGGCTGTGGTCAGTATGACACAGAGACCAGTGATTGGTTATTACTACGAAAGACAGATCAGAAACGAAACCGATACTGGTTTTTTCTTTACCGAGGATTCCCAGCCTGACGACGGGGAATATTCATGAGCATGTGAATCCATGCCAGACCCCATGCTGGAGAACAAACACAAACCACCTTTTAGTTACACTGTCAATTTACCTGCTTTCCTAATATATCCTTTACAAAATAGCCCCAAAAATCCATACCTGGTAATTCTCTATTGAATACCCAGAGAAGTTTAGTATACTTGCTGAAGATTATAAGCTTTTAATTGTTTTGCTGCTTTACTCTCCCAGGTACTCTCTTGCTACCCTTGAAGCTTCTTGGTAGAGATTACAACTGCTCCTATGTTCTTCTCATACCCTGGTTCACAGTCTCTTCCTGGGAGGTTTACAAAGTCTTGAAAACAGATTTTTGTATGTATGCTAAAGGTCTTAGGAGAACCTTTCCCATCCACACACAATGCAGCTGAACGACTAAGAAACCTGCACGCACCTTTTGATAGTGTCTCTTATTTTCTGGGATTATATACAGGCGAGCGGGAAAAGACAAGAGCAAAGTATTCACATGTGCGCAAATAAAGTCTCATGCAGCAAAGTTGATCCGCGCATGAGCGCAATATTCACGTACATGCGAAACGACAACACGCGTATTTGTAGATCCACGCAAGCACTCAAAATTCCAGCGATATTAGTTAAACTACGTACACACAAAACGGACACATGCGCATTTAGACCCGCGCATACACGTAATGAATACTCTGAGATGAGCTAGAGTCAGTTAAACCGCGCATGCGCGGAACGGTGACACGCGTATTGTAGATCCGTACATTTGCGCGACAGGAACTCTGCTATTGGCTGATCCTCACATGCTCGCAACTTCAAAGGAATTGCAGTGAACTCAAAAGCGCCACTTAAACAACACAGCGCACACTTTTTTGATATATGCACACTCTTCAGCTTAACAGAGATAAAGTTTATGGCTAAGTACGAGCGCGAGCTTGCTATTTAAATATCCAAGCAACCAAGCACTCACTCATAACAGCATGACACTTAAAAATTAAAACATTTGTAGATTTTCAAGGATAGGGTACACCGTGGGGCAACTCAAAGTCTACCTTTTTATATTTACAATTTGATCCAGTAACTTAAAACAGAAAAGAGTTTTAAAAGCCAGATGGCGGCCAGTCACTTATCTTTTGAGTTCATGGAAGATCCTCGGTCACCATAAACTGCTTCCAGAAGGACTCCTGAAAGTCCCACCGAACTTCTAACACAGCTGCTTGATGCCCAAAATCCTTAAGGCCCAAAAATAAACTGGAGCAGCTTCAAAACATGTCCTCTCAGCTGGGCATTAGACAATAAAAATGCAGTTTCGAATGCCCATTGTCTCCCCTTCAGAGATACCCAGCCAATCTGGGTGCCACCAGAGAACCTCCATCTTGGCTAGGGACACACGCCATACACTGAAGGGGAAAGCCAAACCAACTACATAATATAAAAACCTATTTGCACTCTCCAACTCCCCCAAACCCAAAGAGCAGTACCTGACATCTTAACATGCTCAGTGGCAGAAGGACTGTACAGATGTATTCCCCTGAAGAAAGTCTTTAAAAAATGGCAGACATCACCTTGAATTGCAGATCAGAATGTTCCCTCCACTGGAAGGAGGACAGCCGTTGTTCTCTCTCTCCAGGCCTGCTTCTGGAAACTTCCTATGCTTACGACTTCAATGTAGCTAAACCCCAACCGAGTTCCCTAGCCTTAGCCTAAGGAGTGGGGCAATATAGAACCCCTTCCCATGCCTGTGGCTCGATTAGGAGGATTCCCCCATTGGTTGAACTGCAAGGATGGCGCGCCCTTCCTTATCGCTGCCTCTGATTATTAACTGAGGGAGGATTGTGGGTTCTACATGAAATATCCTCCTTGCGGGTTGTTTGGTATTCTTGTGGGGGTACTTCATTCCTTTTTGGCCAAAGCCAGCAAATGCGTCCCTCTAGTCTGGTTCAGATTTTCCTTCAGTAGCAAATGGTGATTGTGGGGGATGTTGTCCTTCTCGCTATCCAGTGAAAATGTTGGCAACAAAAAGGTTGTCTTTGAAATAATCTTGGTGAAAATACCTCTGCAGTGAAAAAGTCACGAAGCAAAAAGTAGTGAAACATGTAGCTGAAAAGTAGCTAAAAATACTGTACTTCAAGTGTATAGTGGCTTCTGATTGCCTGTTTTAGAGTTTAAGTGTTAGGGGTCAGCAATGAGAGGCAGACAAAGTTGCAATGTTCTCAAAAGTAGCCATATTTATTCAATAAAACGGGTGTGGAAAAAGGCCCATCTTGCCCTAACCAAAAGAAAATATTTCTACCTATGAAACTAAAACTTAAGTAAGTTGACCTTGTGTCCAAAATACATCTGACCCTCACACCAACATACAAAATCAAAAGGTAGAATTTCAGTTGTCAATTCACCAAGTTGTGCAAAGCAAATCATATATACAATTTCAGCAGAACAATCCTTGACACCAGGGTTTAGCTTCCTTTCCCCTGAATGGTTTCAGGAAAAGGTCTATGAAATACTCTGTTTCACCAAAGTTCTATTAAAGATGTTGAAAAATGTCTCTTTCCTCTGTATTCTCTTTAAGATGACAATGCCAATGTTCTTTCTACAATACAGAATGAAATATACTGAAAGGCAGTCTTTAAGATGTCAAATACAAGAAAGTTTTCTTTCAGCACAAACATTGGATTTCCTGGTGTACTCCCCTACCAGGAATATCACCCTTTTGACTCTCAGAGATCCACTGGTATACTCTACTGCCAGGTATCTGTTTCCATAAACCTCTCCTGGTCTGATCATGCGCTCCTCTCCTTCGACCTATGAAGCAAGTCAGTTGCAGCTTTTGTTGCCACCTTCACTCACCCTCCTAATCCTGTCACTGACTTTCACACAGACACAGCCCTGACTAACCTTCAACTTGCCATTTCCCACACTCAGGGCATCCTTGCCCCCGTCATAAGGATCCACATGAAACCTACCTCTAAGTGCAACTCCTGGTATGACTTTGTCGTGGCCGCTCTGAAATGCAAGTGCAGAGCAGCTGTGCAGAAGTGGCAGGCTTCAAGCACATCCTCTGACCAACAGGCCATCTGCCTGCTGCAAAGCCAATACAGACTCTCCCATCTGCTCAAAGAGGGCCTATATCCAAGCCTGCATCTCTGCGGCCACTAACAACACGGCTGAACTTTTCAAAATCTGCAAGGAACTCGCCAACCATACTCCACTTATCCTCTGCCTTCCCTGGCCCTCTGGAATTCCCTGGCCAATCCCTGAATTTCTAAAACTCAGGACATCTTGTCCGCACTCTCCTCTACTCCACACCCTTCTCCCTCACCCACACTCAAGCCTCCCTTGGCCCCCCTCTCCTTATACCTTTCCGCTCCTTCTCTCCTTTTGCTCTCCTTTCTCTCCTCTTTCTCTTCCATAACACCTGATGAGGTTTCTAGACAAGTCCGCTCTATGAAAGTCTCATCCAAACAGTTGCTTCCCTGCTCCTCGAGAACTATCAAGGACAATATTGTCTCCCTTGCTCCAGTCTTGGCTGATTTCTGCAATCACTTCTTTGCTACTGGATCCTTCCCCGCTCTCCTCAAACACTCCCTTGTGCACTCTCTCCTTAAAAAGCCTTCTGCCGACCCTACCTATCCGGCCAAGTACCACCCTATCTCCATTTACCCATTCCTGGGTAAACACTTGGAGAAGCTGGCCATCTCCCAGCTTATCCACCTCACTGAATCTGTTGGTTGTAGCCAGTCTGGCTTCAGAGCTGCCAGAGGCATGGACACTGTTCTCCTGAACACCCGTGAAGACGTGCTCTCTAATCTTGATTCCTACTCTCCTTCCGTTCTCATCCTTCTTGACTTTTTCTCTACATTTGATACAGTAAATCATGCCTCACTGATAGATTGGCTCCACGACAGCCTTGGCATCACAGACCTGGCTCTGGACTGGTTGACCTCGTTCCTTTTGGACGGACCATCCCAGGTTCAATTTGGCCTTTTTTTTCGCTCCACCATCTCACTCTCCACATGCGGTGTCCCTCAGGGCTCCATTCTCTCATCTTGGCTTTTCAACACCTACCTGGCCCCTCTATCCAATTTGATCTCTACCTTCTCGTCTAACTTCCAGTGTTATGTGGATGACACGCAGCATTCCTTAAAGCTTCCCTCTTCTGCCTTCTCCTCTGCCTCTCTCATTCCTGACTGCCTGTCGGCTATTAAGGCATGAAGCACTGCTAATAATCTCTGCCTTAATGCCTGATGTATGAACTTGTGCCAAAAGGATCTGTATGCAACAATAAAATGTGAGGATGTTCTTTTATGGTTTGAAAACCGAATAAAAGATATTTATAAAGTGAAGGTTTTGTCCTCCCAGTCACTCCCCACCTTGTTGCACCTCGAAACACATTGGGTATAGGCGCATTATAAATAACCTATTAATAAAACATTAAATTACCTGTGTACGATGTGCCTCTAAAAACTCAAAAACCAAAACAAAAAAACAAAGAAAACACCTTTCTTACAAGGTCTCATGGTTCTTGGCAATGCTTGTTCATTGTTTTCCCCAACTGACATCTCATGTCCGGAGAACTGCACTATGTTTGCCCTTGTGTTCCCTCTATAAATCTATTTGGTCGATATTCAAAGCTTTCACTTAATTATCTATGTCGGAACACGGCGGGGTCACCAGTATCAAAAGGTCAACTCCCTAGAATCTCAGACTTGTGGTTCTCCCTAATGGCAGAGCCCTTCCTTTGGTCTGAAATCCACAGCTTGTCAAATCCCCTTTCAAGCCCTCTGCCAGCTTCGTGGTTCCTTGCAGATACGGTTGCGGCTTTCTGATTTGACAGCGTTGCGTACAACCTGTCTGCGGTTGCCAGCTCCTTTGCTGCACTTCCCTGAAGCTCATCAGTCTCCATTTGGCTTCTCGCCATTCTGGTACGTCCGGTGGACCAGTGGCTGTCCGAGAGCACCTCTCTCCTCCAGGAGAGTACACTCCCGCCCTTCTGCCTCTCTCAGCGGCTCGGCTTGCTGCTCCATGTACGCTCCATGTACGCTGCAGCCCGCTTCGCTCTCTGTCACAACCTTTCTCTTGCAGGTGATTTTTGGATTTAAATGTCACGCGTAGTTGAATGAATGAATAAAAACTAGACCGCACGTTACTCTTGGCATTGCTGTTGATCCTCATTGAATCTTTACACTTCTTCATCCCAGTACTAAAAGATTTCTAGGAATTGAAGACCAAAGTATTTTCATAGTACGTTCTTTTGTTGAACACTTTGGTCTACATAACAATCTTCATGAACATCAAATGTCAAATGAGTTTTACAGAGGTTATGCACATATGAAGAATGGACTCTGTTTAAGATGTTTAACAGAAGTAGGTTTCAAGTACAATTAAAGGGTTCTGAATAACGTCAGCAGGCCACTAGAACTTTTATTTATTTTAAAGCATGGGTAGCTGGGGATCCTAGTTCAATAACATAGTTTTTAGCCATTTGCGGAATGTAAAGTAGCTCTTCTCTCCACAGATCTAGGCTGAAATCCATTCCAGGCCAGAGTAGCCGATACCGGGAAGGAATGTCCCCTTCCTCTTACTCTCCTGACCTTAGGGCAAAGTTGCAGAGAAGTATTATTGGATCTTCTTGTTCCTCCCTGCGGCTGCAACGTTAGGCGCCATTTGAGATACACAGGTGCAGACCCATACAAACATTTATGTGTCATGGTGAGAATCTTGAAGGTGATCCTGGCTGCAACAGGCAGCCAGTGAAGTTCTCTACTGGCAGGTGCTATATGGTTCTTCTTAGGTATATTTTTAATAATCCATACAGCATCATTCTGAAGCATTTGCATTAATTTTATACTGGTTTTGCTTGCTCCCCTGAGGAGCACATTACAGTAATCTATTTGGGGAATAATAATGGCCCGAACTAATGTTTCACAATTCTTGTCAGCGACCTAGGGTTTCACCAACCGTAATAACCTGAGATGGTATTGTGACGTTTTGATGACAATCTCTACTGGAGCCTCAGCACCCAGGGAAAAAACACCACAACCAAGGTTTTTTAAGTTAGAATAGTTAGGGTCCAACTTTGCTCTTGCTTGAGAAGATCCGAAAATCAGGCTCTCGGTCTTTGCAATGTTCAGGGAGAGCCAGTTGGCTGCCATCTAATTTTTGACTAATTGGTATATGCCATGCACCATTCGTATAGGCCCCACTAAACTCAATCAGTAGATGAGTATCATTGGTGTAGTTAGTGAATCTTGCTCCCACTCCATCCAAAATATTACATAGGGGACGTAAATACACATTAAAGAGCGCACTCCACAATGAGATATTTTAAAGGGGAGAAGGCCTGTCCCCAAAACACTCTAGACATCCTATTTGAGACAAAGGACCCAATACATTCACTAGCAGATGATGAGCACTGCCCCACAGAAGCCAGAATAGCTAGGATTTCCCCCATGGTCCAGGAGATTAAAGGCTGCTGATAGATCAAGCAGCATCAGCAGCCCTGTCTTACTCCTGTCCATGGTATCCAGCATCTGGGTCTGCAGATCCAACAGAGCGCTTTCCGTCCCATGGTGTGATCTAAATCCGGACAGCCGAAGATGCAAGATATTAGCCCCATCCAGATATTTTTGAAACAACCATCACCTTAAGAAGAAATGTGACATTTGTAATGGGTCTAAAATTACTCATTTTTTTGGATCCAGTCCTGCCTTTTCAGCAAGGGGGTGACCACCACCTTCTTGACACGGTCAGGAATGGTTCCATGACGGAAGGTGGTATTTGTGAACTGTGTCAGGAAGGGTGCAAAGGAACCAATATTCGTCAGAACAATCTTAGCAGTAATGGCATCATTCTTGCAGGATGTAGGGCACACCTTTTTAACATTCCTTCCATATAGGATACTGAAATTGGCAAAAAGCTAAAGAGAGCAAAGTTAAGACTGACGGATTCTGAAGCAATCCTTGCTCGTGCTCCGGTGATCTTATCGTCAAAGGCTTGTTGTATATTTAAGCAATCTTCTTTCAGAAAGGATAAAGAATCAGACTAAGTGAGGTTTTTCCAAGTGTTTTAAAATTTCAAAGAGCTTTCTTGTATTATTCGTGGAATTCTTGATTTCCTCATTAAAGAAAGTTTCCCTTGCTTCAATTATACCTTCTCTATACTGGTTTTTCTATGTTCTTCCAGTTAGCTTTATTTTCCTCAGTCTTATTTTTGATCCAGCTGCGCTCTGCTGTCCTCTTTTCCTGTTTTAACTTAATTATTTGCTACACGCTAGCCAGGACATCCTATAGAGTGGAGATTCAGAGATACAGTAGCACAATGACACCCACGGTGCACACGGAACAAGGAGGTCTTTAAATACTGCCTGCATGTAGGCAAACTGGGTGCAGCGTGAACAAAAAGGAGCGGAAAACAGATGGATGGGCAGAAGGGCAGCCCATCATAGCGTGCAGCTTCATGAATGGCGACTAGCCCTACAACAGGGATGCAGAGATCCGGAATAACGGCAGCATACAGTAGGAGCTGCAACACTGAACTGTGACAGGACGGGTTCCAGTGGGGCCCCTGGTGCGCAGACCCATGATAATGCACTGCATGGCCTGAGTGGACTTTAATTGAGACAGGGCTGTGATTCGCGCGCTGCAAGCATGGGGAGATAACCGCGACTCTCAGACAAAGGAATCAAGATGGTGGTCCACCAAGAAGAACAGAGATGTGGAGCAAAGTTGAGTATCAGGGAATGCGCTGCAGAGTTTGGATGTGCTGGGAGCGAAAGGAGACAACTAGGATCCTTTGCCTAACACTGGCCTACCTGTAGTTACCAAACTGGCTGCAATTGATCAAGGCCATCGATACAACAGCGCAGTGACACACCTCAAACTTGGAGGTTCATGGCAGAGGTGGAGACGGGACAAGTATATTGCCAGGAAATTGGGCGACCAAAATGCAGGCTGACAAGTTTGGGATGAAAGCGTCACACTGAAGCTACAGAGCAACACAACGGCATTGCTTCTAGAGTGACCAAAGCTAAAGGGAAGCAGCCAACAATAGAGGAGTATGTCAAATCACCACAGACAACAGAGGTGATTAAAAACAAGGTTCAGAACACGCAGGGTGAAGCGCTCCCGGCACGTAACGACCAACAGATCCTGGAAGCGATCGCAGACTTGAAGTTAACATGGCTGAACTAAAGACCTCGCTGGAATTTAAGATAGATGCAGTGAGCGTAGATGTTAATTTACTGCGGCAAGATGTGAGGGCGCTGGCGGAACGCAGAAGCGGACTGGAAACGGAGGTGAAGACTAACACTGCGACCTGCACGTCGAATGCCAAAGAGGTCCATATACCACAACAGCAAGTGCGCAATCTGGAAAGCAGAGTGGAAGAAGCGGAAGGGCGCGCACACAGGAACGTTGTACGAATCGTGGCACTCCTGTAGGGAGAAGAAGGGTTGGATCCGACTATGTCGAGACCATGTTGCTACAGCAAATCAAAGGATGAGTACTCATCCAGGGGTTCGCAGTGGAGAGAGCACATAGAGCCCAGACCAGGAGGCCACCACCAGGAGCTCCCCCACGGCCGTTCATTGCCAAGATATTGAACTACAAGGACAGAGAGATGATCTTGGAGCACTTTCGAAAAGGAGGCACAATAAACAAACACAGCGTCTGCAACCATCACGGTTCTTAGTACAGAGACAGAGGTTAAATTATGGGGCGATCAAAAGGGGCTACGTGAAGCGGGCTACAAATACATGCTGCTGTACCCAGCGAAACTGAAGGTGTTTCGCAAGAACAAGGCCCTATTTTTTGAGACTCGAGGATGTAGCATACCCCCCCCCCCCCAATAGGATATCCTTGGTTTTTTCCTACAGCCACAAGAATGTAATGATTGCTCTTTTCACTTCCTTGAAAAATTATTTGGGAGTTTTATGCCCGCATTTGGAATGAGTATAGGAACCTTGGAAGGCAGATCATCTTGATCACATTAAGTCTGTCCATCCAGGAGATTGTGAGTTTTTGCAATTTCACTAGGTCACGATGGAAGCCTGCCAGGAGTTGGGGAAAATGTGTCTTATATAAATTCTCTAATTTTTGGGTTAGATTTATACCCAAATACCAGAGGGCATTGCTCTCCATTACCAGACCGAGTGCAGTGAGGGTGGAAGTGTCTTCGGGGGTGAGGTCCTTCAGTGGAAATAGTATTGATTTTGACTTATTAATTTTAAAGCCCGAGAGGGCACCATATCTGTCAATCACTGGGTTAGCTCTAGGTATGGTCGTAAGAGGGTTTTGGATGTGAAGTAAAATATCATCTGCATAGAGAGCTATTTTGTATTCTCTACCGGCCATCTGGAGACCTTCAACTTGGGGATCTGCCCTTAAAATTTGGGCAAGAGGTTCTACTGAAAGGGCGAACAGAATTGCAGAGAGTGGGCAGCCCTGCCTCATTCCTCTGCTCGAGTCAAACTACATCGAGTATTCAGAATTTACCATTACAGAGGGCTTGAGGGATGTATATACTGCCGTGATCCGTCTACGAACGGGTTGGGCCTATTCCAATCTTGACTAGGACTGCTTCCAGAAAGCCCCATCTATTGGCGAATGTTTTTTCAGCATACACAGATAAGAGCGCCTGACTATCCACCATTCTCTGTGATTCATGAATGAGGTGAAGTGTTTTTCGCATTGTATCCGCTCCCTGCCATCCTAATATGAATCCAACTTTGTCTGAGAGAATCACAGAGGGCATATGGGTTTCCAACCTGGCGGCCAGCACTCTGGTGTATATTTTTGCATCTATGTTAAGAAGGAGATAGGACGATAGGAAACGCAATATTTGGGATCCTTTCCTTCTTTTTGAATTACAGAGATTAATGCCTGGGAGAAGGATTCAGGGTCCAGTCCCGTTTGTAGGATATCATTAAATATTTCTACCATGAAGGGGAGGAGAGGTTTTATGAAGGTTTTATAGAATCCCGCTGTATAGCCATCATTCCCGGTGCCTTCCCCAGTGGGAGCATTTTTATTGCTCTTTCAACCTCCTCTGCCGTAAGAGAATATCCCTTCTACCGTTTCTCGGAGGGGGGGGGGGGACACTGGGTGGAGTCTGTTTCATGTCTATACCCTGCAAGTATTGGTCAACCTCCTCTTGGGCTTGTCCTATTTCAGATGTATAGAGGCGCAAGGTGTACAATTTTACTAACGCCTCCAAGATTCCTCCCGGGTCTAATATCCCTCTGTGTCAATGATCTTGACCCACCTTTCCGCCCACTGCCCCTGTAGTCTGGCCGCTAATAAGACGTCAGCTTTGTCGCCCTTTTCATAATGCTTCATAATGCTTCTGCTTTGCCTCAGCGACTTTTGCAGCCTTGCCGGTCTCATTATTCCATGCTGTTCCCAGCTGTGTGATTTCGTTCCTCAGTTTTTGCTCTATTATGGTCCTTTCTCCCTTTTTTTTCGCTGCTCCCTCTCTAATTAGGACACCTCTCCATGTTGCCTTGCCTGCCTCCCATACCATTCTCTTTGAAACGTCTCCAGTGTCGTTTATTTTGAAATAATCTTCAATTTCACGGGCCATTTCAGTGCGAAAATGTTGGTCTTTCCAAAGGGACTCATTACATCGCTATTTCGTGTTTTTGCATGGTAGGGTGTCCAGACCAATGCCAACCAACACTAAGTCATGGTCAGACCATGAGACTGGGACTATATTAGCCGTGTTGCTGACTTGGAGGATGTCTTTTGTTAAGAACAGGTAATCAATCATAGTGTGTGTTAATTGTGGGGCTGAGTAAAAGGTGAACCCTTTGTCATTGGGGTGTAGATTCTGCCATGCATCATGCAAACTATAGATGTGCATCCTCTCAACCACTTCTGCCCGGCCTCCGTCTGGTAGGGGGGCGGCATATGGGTTGCCTGCCTGTCTGTCCATGGTGGGGTCAGCCCATAGATTAAAGTCTCCCCCTACAATGATATGTCCGGCTGCCTCTAGCATTTTCTTTGGGATCGTGCATTTCACAAAGCTGGTCGGTCCCGTGTTGGGTGAGTATAGTGTTGCTAAGGTAAGGGTGATATTGTGGATTCTGCCCACCAGTATGATGGCTCTTCTCTCCTGATCGGTCCAAGTCTTGGAGACCTCAAAATTAAGTCCCTTCTTAACCAGTATGCCTACTCCCGCCTTTCTCAAAGGTCCGGAGCTCCAGTATTCAGACTCTATTCTAGCTTCCAATATTTTCCGTTCTTCTCCCCGCAGATGACAATGCATTACTTACCGTAAAAGCATTTCTGATGGTTGTATCTGCTTAGATTCACATGCTGTGCATAGGTCCGACATCCAGTGGTCACTGCGGAGTATTGCATTTTGTTTTTCGTAGTCGAAAAGGGGACGTCGACAAGGCGTGTCTGTAACACTATCCCTATAGTGACGTGTGTTGTACCCACAATCCCTCACGCGTCGAGGTCCCTCTGTTTGTATTTTTCTGCCCTGAGGGAGCCTTCTAGACGTGAGTGAGTACAGAAAAGAGAGAAATATAGAAAGATGTCTATGTTCCTTCCATCCAAGCGGGGAGGAAGGGTGGGCGCATGTGAATCTAAGCAGATACAACCATCAGAAATGCTTTTACGGTAAGTAATGCATTGTCTTCTGATGTTTGTTAATCTGCTTAGAATCACATGCTGTGCATAGACTAGCGAGCAGTACCCGGAGTTGGCGGTGGCTTATGAGAAGGAACAGTAGAGAAAAGCTGTCTTAACACTGCCTGTCCCACCTGGGAGTCAGATCTAGAGTGTGCATCTAGACAGTAGTGTTTTGTAAAGGTGTGCACAGAACTCCAGGTAGCCGCTTTGCAGATGGACTCAAGGGGAACATTTGCAATGAATGCTATGGACGCCCCCGTGCCTCGAGTAGAATATGCTCTTGGCCTAAAGGGCAGTTCTCTCTTAGCAAGAGTATAGCAGAGAGTGATGCATTGAACAATCCATCTAGAAATAGTGGACTTTGAAACTGCATCCCCTTCTCTTCCTGCTGCCACCGAGACGAAGAACTGATTAGTCTTCCTCAGTGGTCTGGTTCTTTCCATGTAGAACATGACCGCCCTGCGAACATCTAGTGTGTGCAGAGTCCTCTCTCCCAAGTTGGAAGGATTTTGAAAGAACGCTGGTAGTTCTATAGACTGGTTTAGGTGGAATTTTGAGATGAATTTTGGAGCAAACCTTGGGTGAGTGCGTAGAACCACTTTATCTTTGTGAACTGTAACAAAGGGGTCTAGAACAGAAAGAGCCTGTAGTTCACTTACTCTCCTGATGGAGGTGATAGCTATTAGAAAAGCAGTCTTAAGAGTGAGGTCTTTAAGAGATGCTTTGTGCATGGGTTCAAATGGTGAGCCCATGAGTTTGGTAAGTACCACGTTAAGGTCCCATCCGGGAGCTGGGTCAGCTATCGGGGGGTGTATTCTCTTTATTCCCTCCATGAAGGCCTTTATAACAGGGATGTTCCACCACGACACTGAGTTGGGAAGTGGTGTATGCAGAAAGTGCCGCTAGGTGGACTTTAATGGAATTGAACACTAGACCTGAATCCAATAAGTGGGTCAGGTATAGAATAATATGTGTGGGAGAGCAGTCAATTGGGTTGATGCTCTTTCCTCTGCACCAAATGACAAATCTCTTCCATTTGCTAGAATAGCAGTGGCGAGTGTTAGGTTTTCTGGCCTCCCTGAGGATGTCCATGCATCTCTGCGGGAGCTGTAGATGTCCAAATTCTATGATCTCAGGAGCCAGGCTGCTAAGTTCATGTTCTGGGGGCATGGATGCAGAGTCCTGCCCCTGTCTTGTGACAGCATGTTGTACGGGCAGGGGAGTTTCACTGGGGGAGATAGAGACATGTCCATCAAGTGAGCGAACCATGGCTGCCGGGCCCACATTGGAGCCACCAGTATCATGGTTACTTGTTCCTGGTGGATCTTGTGCACTACCTTGTTGAGAAGGGGAGTCGGGGGAAAAGCGTAAACAAATCTCCCTGACCATTGAATCGACAGACCGTTCCCCTTGGATTGGTTCTGGGGGTACCTGGAGGCGTAACTTTGGCATTATGAGTTCTCCAGGGTGGCGAAAAGGTCTATTTCTGGGAACCCCCATTGCGTGAAGACGTCGAAGACGATGTCTTCGTGCAGTCGCCATTCGTACTCTTCGGGCAGGGGGAAATCTCTGCTGAGTTT
Source organism: Ambystoma mexicanum (assembly GCF_040938575.1). Taxonomy (NCBI): domain Eukaryota; kingdom Metazoa; phylum Chordata; class Amphibia; order Caudata; family Ambystomatidae; genus Ambystoma; species Ambystoma mexicanum. Next base: position 1,198,589,481 of record NC_090926.1, on the reverse strand, counting down.
GTCTGCCAGCAGATTGAGTTCCCCTGGTACATGTTGTGATAGAAGGAACATATTCTGTTTGAGAGCCCACTTCCATATGTTTTGGGCCAGTTTGGACAGTCCTGGAGAGTGGGTTCCCCCCTGTTTGTTGATGTAATACATGGCTGTGGTGCTGTCTGTAAGGACCATCACTGTCCTGCCCTGTAGGTGTTCCTTGAAGGCTTTTAGCGCCTTGAACACCGCTAGTAGCTCCAGAAGATTGATGTGTTTGGATGCTACGTTCGGAGTCCACTCCCCGTGAGCAGTTTGATGGGATAGGTGAGCCCCCCATCCTGTGAGGGATGCGTCTGTGGTTAGAGCGGCTTTAGCCGCGGGTGTGGCAAAGGGTTTCCCTTTTTCTAGGTTTTCTTTTGTCCACCACCGTAGCGAGAGAACTAAGGCCTGCGAGACCACTACTAGGTCGTCCCATAGTCCGCTGGCCTGACACCACTGGCTGTTGAGCCACTCCTGCATTGGGCGCATGCGCAGGCGCGCGTGAGGTACCAAATAAATACACAACGCCATCATGCCTAGCAAGCGCATTGCTTTGCGTACCGTCACCTCTCGACCGGTCACATATTGAGGGATCTGAAACAACATGTTTTGGACCCTCTCTTTGGAGGGGAAGACGAGGCTGTCCTTTGTTTGAATTAGAGCCCCTAGGAATTGTTTGATTTGGCTGGGGTCTAGGCTGGATTTCTTTTTGTTGATGGAGAAGCCCAACTGGAACAAAAGGTCTACAGTCTTCTGGGTATTGGAGAAGCATGTTTCGTAAGAATCCCCTGTTATGAGCCAGTCGTCGAGGTAAGGGTAAACTGGGATGGACAACCTGCGCAGGTGGGCCGCTGCCACTGCCAGTACCTTCGTGAATACCCTCGGTGCTGATGCTATCCCGAAGGGTAGCACTCTGAACTGGTAGTGTTTGCCCTCTATCATGAACCAGAGGTATTTTCTGTGCGCTGGCAACATTAAAATATGAAAGTATGCATCTTTCATGTCCAATGTTGTTATGTAATTTCCCTGTGATAGCAGTGGGATTACTTCCTGTAGGGTCACCATACGAAACTTTTGGGGTTTGATGAACTTGTTCGCTGGGCGCAGATCTAATACAGGGCGCATGGTTAGATCCTTTTTGGGTACAAGGAAGTACACTGAATAAATACCTTCCGTTACCCGAGATAGAGGCACGACCTCTATGGCTCCTTTTTCCAGCAGTAGTTGTACTTCTTGTAGAAGTATGGCAAGATGTTCCGGTGACATGCGTCGTCCCCTCGGGGGTTTGTATGTTGGGGAACTGTTGAATTCGATGCAGTATCCGTGGGCTACGGTGGAAAGTACCCAGCGGTCTGAGGTTATACCCTCCCATGCTGGAAGAAAGGATGTTATCCGGCCCCCGACCGGTGTTGCATGGGAGGGGACGCGAATCTTCGCGTCACTTGGTGTTGTTAGGGGCTTGGGAACCTCTGGGGGTGGACCCTCGCCCTCTTCCTTTGCCCCGTCGCTGTCCTCTTTGGCTGTACTGGCCACTATTGGTCTGGAAATTGGTGGCAGGGTACTGTTGCTGCTGGTTTTGTTGTTGGCGTTGGCCACGGAAAAAGCGTTTATTGCCATAGCCGCGCCTGGTAGTGGGCTTAGAGATTTGGTCAAGAGTTTTGATCGTATCAAACTCTTTTTTAGCCATCTCCAGAGCCTCATCCACCGCTTTCCCGAAGAGGTTTGAGTCTTCAACAGGTTTATTTATTAAAGACGCCTGTGTCTCCGGTTTGAACCCTGAGTTGCGCAGCCATACGTGTCGTTTTAGGACTATTCCCTGAACTACGGAACGTCCCGCAGTTTCTGCCGCATCAAGAGAGCTCTTTACAATACTCTGGTTGACCTGGGTTCCTTCGCCAATAGTTGAAAGCAGGCGTGTACGTAATGGTTCCGGCGCTTCTTCGGCGTCTTTGCGCAGTTTGGCCCACTGCGCGTCCGCATAGCTAGCGAGCAAAGAATTGTTGTTGGCAATTCTTGCCGAAAAGGCGGCCGAGGATGTAATTCTTTTTGCAAGGGCATATAGCCGCTTGCCCTCCTTGTCAGGTGGCGCGGCGCCTCACTGGTGGAAAGTGGTACCCCTGCCCTCTTTCTTGTGTTGGTTACTACCAGGGAATCCGGAATGGAATGTCCCCTGATGTACAGCGGGTCTGAGGGTGAAGGAGTGAAAAGTTTTTCAATTCTAGGATTGACCCCTCTGATTAGTGCGGGTGTGGACAGCGAAGGGATGATTCTTCTCTTCACCGAAGCGAGGAGGGGAATTGTCCGACTGACCGGGGGTTTCTCCTTAATTACCCTTTCTACAAAGTCTAATTCAGGCGAGAGCTCCCCAGTGTCCAGTTCGAAGTGTGCTGCTGCTCTGCGCAACAGGGCATTAAATGTGGGTTGATCGTCAATGGGAGACGTATTTCTAACAGGTGAAATGTCAGGAGGATTTAGGTTTAGGACATCAGTGTCGGAATATATTGATGGTGATTGCCAGGGGTGAGAAGGTCCTTCTTCTGGATTTTCTCCGAAGCCTTTTCCTACCAAGTCTGGGCTGTCTTCCAGACCTTCCTCCTGGTTCCGTCCGTCTTCCTCGTCCATAAAATCATCCTCTTCCTCAAAATAATGTTCTTCCCCAGTGAGGTCATACACACTGTGGAAGTCTGAGGCTGTGTCCTGGTGAGGATTGACTAATCTTGGAATTTTGGCCCTGGGGTCCTCCTGGGGCCCTTCTCTTATTCTCTTTGGAGTGGGAGGGTTTTGGGCATTCATAAACCTCTCCATTCTTTCCATGCAGAGATGGAGCCTTTCCATGGTTTCATGGGGTACCCCTGAGCGGTCTAGTGGGGAAAAATTGGTGTCTTGTAGCTGAAAACGACTCGACCTCTCCCATAACGTCGAGGAAAGTGTCCCGTCGCCCTCCGAAAAGCCTTCAGGTGTGCTAGGAATCCCTTCGACTGAAGGAGATCGTCCCTGTATTTTCGGCGTGTCTTTCGACCTTTGCGTAGCGCTCGACGTGTCTTTCGGCGTACGCTTGTGGGCGTCGGCTACCACGATCCTCGCCAAGCTCTCAGTAACTCGTTTGTCAGCGGACAGCTGTGGTTTCGACGTTACGGGTGTCGAACGCTCTACAGCGGTATGCGCTTTCTGCTGATGCGCTCCGGCCGATGATTTGGGGGCGGCGCCCTTATTTGCCGAAAGCCCAGTCGCTGGTCGCGGCTGCGGTTGCGAGAGGGGCTTCGAACCCGAACGGTCCGAGGAGGCCGCCAGTGAAACCTGCGACTCCTTGGGCGCTGATGCTCTCTTTGCCTTCGGCAAAGAAGAGCCATGGGTTGTGTGCTTATGTGTGGTCTTGTGTGCGTCAGTGTCGCCGGGGTGTTCATCCCCATAAGCAGGGCGTGAGCCGAGCCCGTCGGGGCCGGGGACAGACGAAGCGCGTGTGCGCTCTAGGGGGGTTTACGACTTCCGTAGCGGAGGTCGTGGTATCACGTTCCTCGTCACTGTCGGAGGTAGCGACGGTGGGTGGAGCGTCGGCCTTCGACATAGCGTAGGCCGCCCACCTTTTGACCCTACGGTCTTTTAGAGTCTTCGGCTTAAGAAGCCGACAAGCCGTGCAACCCTCCTCCTTGTGATCGAGGGGCAAGCAGCGGTTACACCGTGAATGCTTGTCCTTCCAAGTAAACTTGCCCTTGCAAAGCGGGCAAAACCTAAAGGGTGTTCTCTCCATAGCCGAGGCAATAAAATGTGATAACCACCCCAAGGGAAAGGAAGGGGAAAAGGAAAGGCATTCTCAGAAAAGAATTAGAGATGTCCCACGACCCCCACTCTCCCTACTGTATATGGCCTGCGAGGCCAGGCAACGTGTTCGGCAACGCCGAAGGATCTTCTCCGCTCGTCCCCTCCGTCGAAGATCTTGCTCGGCGGAGACAGCTTCACAACAGCGTCGAGGGGGGGATCGATATGTTCTATATTAATATAGGAAAACGACCAAAGGTTGAGGAGATGGAATCTGCAATGTCTCTCGAGGAGCTCCGCGTAAAGGCGACCAGTAGCTGGGCGGAAAAAAACAATCTGAGGGACCTCGATGCGTGAGGGATTGTGGGTACAACACATGTCACTATAGGGATAGTGTTACAGACACGCCTTGTCGACGTCCCCTTTTCGACTACGAAAAACAAAATGCAATACTCTGCAGTGACCACTGGATGTCGGACCTATGCACAGCATGTGATTCTAAGCAGATTAACAAACATCAGAAATTTAGTTTCCTGGAGAAAGAGTACATCTAAGTGTGCTCTCCTGAATTCCCTGCACACCAGGGATCTTTGGTGAGTTTATGCCCTTCACATTGAGCGTACCAATCCTGAGCAGCCCTTGGGCGCTAATTGGGGGTGGCGCAATCTTTGTACTCTTGTTTGTTTTTATTGCTATGCGGACGTCTCTTGGAGCTATTATCATTTAAATTGTTCTGTGCCCTTGGTGCTCCCTGATTCTGCTTGATCCTTTTTCCCCAGTCTCCCTCTCTCTTCCCCTCGCTACCCTTTGGTATCCGATCTAGCTGGAGCATCTCACCCAGCCAGCCTCGGACCTCCAGTGTGGAACGTGCAACGCACGGTCCAATTCTTAAACATCACAAACAACTATGAGCCCCCCTAACTTCCCCTCCCCTCCCCCTATGTGGTTCCATATCTGTGAATCTTCTAATACCCCTCTGTTTATTTTCATGATGTCCCCCCCCCCTTAGTGAACATCTGATCGCTAGTATCGGGACTGGGTTCATATTGCTTAATTCACCACGACAGTCTCTGCCCCAGTTTTTACCTGCGGTTTAATGCTGCCATCAATTACATGGTTCATCTGAGGCGTCCTTGAGCTGGAGTCATGTTCTGGATCCCAGCATCCTCGGGGGTACTTCCTTCTCGAAATTCAATGTCCTCTGGGGTGATGAGTCTCTCGACCCAACCTTATCGACAGTCACCACCATCAGTCCTCCATTCCTGGTGAGGCATTCATCGTTCTGTATTTCCTGGATCCCGGGATTTTTCTACATCTGGACCTCTGTAATCTCCATTGTTGCTCCTCACAGGGTCTTTCTTCTGGATTCTGCTCATTAGTTGGACTGCCTACCAGGTCTGCTATGCAGTTCCGTATGTCCTTTTCTGTCTGTAGTCTAGCGGTGCTTCCTTCGTGTTCAAACGTGAGGGAGAAGGGGTATCCCCACCGATATCAGATCCCTTTTTCTTTAAGCCATTTGTTCAGGGGTATGCATTTCCTCCGCATGGCCAGAGTGAGTGCGGATAAGTCCTGGAAAATCATCTCATTAGCTGTATCATGCACTACTTGGAGGGGTGTTTTTGGCCTTCTCCAGAATTCTCGCTCTGTCTGAGTAATTGTGGAATCTCACAAGTACCATTTTAGGGCCACTGGGGGGGAGGTTCCTCCCGCCCTATGTATGCGGTCAATCTTGGGTTTGTCTACCGTGTCGTCATCGAATAATACTTTGAGGATCGCATGGAGGGATTTTTTTCAAGTCTTGTTCTGTTGCCCCTTCTTGTGCTGGTATTCCAAAGATTCTCAGGTTGTTACACCTTTCGCGATTTTCCAAATCGACGATTTTCAAGCAATTTTCTTCTTCCCTTGTCTCGATGTCCGCAAGCCTCTGGTCTATTTGGGATTCAAGGGTGTCTAGAGAGGTTTGATTGGTCTCCATACCCCGAGCCTCCCTTCGAGTATCAATTATGTTCGTAATCCTGTCGATCTTACCTCTGATGGCCGCTTTCATCTCAGTGAGAAGAGCCTTCACATCAGCCTTCATTGCAGCGGCTTCTGTTCCCGATGCTGCCATGATAGGTTTCGATTTGGGGTCCGTTTCAGAGTGGAGTGGGGAATATCGAAATTTTGCAAGTTTTTGTAGTGAGTTCATGTGCTTTTTGTTCTGTCGGCCTCAGCTATAGAGCTGCAGTGTTTCTTCTCGCTGGGTTGGTGTAGAATTATCCGGGCTTGTCCTCCATGATCTGTCTGTTGAGTACCACTACTTTTCTTTTGAGTCCAGAGGTTGCCTTCTTCTGTTTTTTACTGTTGATGTGGCAGCCTAAGGGATGCACACGCCTCTCCGGTATCTGAGAGGGCTCTACCCCTTATTGCAGACAGTTCAGTTATAGACTATGAGTGGTTCTTAACTCTGGGGTTGGGGTACTAGGGCAGGCATGAGATTCAGAAGCCGTGGTCCTAATAGGTTCGCGTGAGAGGGACTGTTGTGGGTCCAGAATGTTGCCCTTTCAAGGCCGGCTGAGCAGGGACACCTGTGAGGGTGGTTCAGTTTTGGGAAAGGTGTTAGCCACTCCGGGTCGCCCCCGCGAAGCCTCCAATTTGAAAACACTTTGAAAAGGTTCTGGGAGCGTGATGTCGAAACAGTGACTCTGGGCTTCCAGGCGAACCGCCTACATTCCCGTGTGCTTTCTTATTGTCAATTATGATATCTCGTAAATGGAGGTGCTATCAGTCCTCATTATCACGGTTCCGGGGTAGTAAATCCGATGTCCCCAAACTGATTCCAGGATCACACAAGGTTAGTAGCCTCAGGGGCTAGAATGTCGTGATGGTTTTTGTGGGTTGTAGACAGAGGGCACCAGACAGTTTAGGGAGAGTCCACCTACCTCTAGCTGTGACCGGAGGTCAAGGTAAGGATCCATGGTATGTTACGGTCGTTTCTTCCTGTTTTTCCGGTGTATGGAGCGGTGCCAACAACTCCTTGGCGCAGGCTGCTGCAGGCGTGTTACGTTGTTTTGGTCCTCTGATGTCTCGCTGTTCTTCCTCGATTCGGAGGGGCGGATCTTTGTGTGCACTTTAACTAATCCGGGCGGGTGAACATCGGGGGTGTGCCAGGTTGTCTGGATAAATATAGTGCGACCTCCGGGTGTTTGATCCTTACGAGCGATAAGGAGAGGGGCCACTGTGAGGGGAAGCACAGGTAGAGATGCATGTCCCCTTCCCAGGAGTCCCCAGCGGCAGCTCTGCTCCACTGCACTGCGTACCATGCAGTATAATGTTGTTTGTAGGTTTACTGGTCCGGGGTGAGTGCTCCGATGGGCCGGAGGGATCCGTGAACTGACGTCGGGTGTAACTGTATCAATCTGGCGAGATCAGATAACGTGGTGCAGTTCCCATTCTTTGGTGTCTCCGCGTGTTCACGTTGCATGTTCTCCAAGGTCTCTCTGGCAGCGACAAGTTCGTTAGGGGACACGGGCCCGCAACAGACAACCGTCAGCTCACAGGTTCAGCCTGGTCTTCCGCGACCAAAGCTGGAGTAATCTTGGGGCAGTTCACTCAGCGTCAAAAAGTGTGGGCTCAGAACCACTTTACGGACCTCGAGGTTGGAGTTCACGCTGAATGAGAGCTCATCAGCGCGCCCCCTGGTGGCAAATCCCCGAGGACCCTATTGAGTGATTTTCGACTAGTAGCTGTATGGTGGACGCACCACCCACAGGATAGGCAATATCCTCACTACTCAACCCCACGAAACTTGCACAGGCGGTTAGACTATATATTTGCTGCATCGGAGTTGATGGGGTAACTAACTCAGTCGGAATACAAAGCGAGAGTCCTCTCAGACCACTCACCGTTGATTGTAGCATGGCAGTACTTGCCGCCCAGAGCACGGATCCCAACACAGAGACTTGGGGCCGAAGCTCTGAAAGTCGCTGTGTTCAGGAAGGACCAGTTCCTCCCTGAACACTTGTGGAATACTTTGAACATAATACCGGGAGCATAGAATCGAATGGCACATTATGGGAGGCATTCAAGGTGGTGGTAAGGGGGCAGCAATATCTAAATCCAAAGGCCTACAAGGGGCGGGGGGGGTAACGCATGAGTTACAGGAAGCAGAAAAGAAGCTAGAGACAATAATGCGCAAGGGCGGGCATTCCCCAGAGGAGGTTGGAACCATACGACAATTACAACAGGATTGTAGGGCTTACTGGGAGAGATTATGCAACCTAAACTATAAAAAATACACTGAAAAGCAACACGCGGAGGGAGATAAGCCGGACAGATTGTTAGCCTGGTTGTATAAGAGTGAGACACCCTGACAAATGATTAAAGCGGTACGGGGGATGGATGGACAAATACTAGACACCCAGGAGGAAGAGAACAATGGCTTTTTAGAGTTCTATCAGCGGCTGTACATGGACGTTGATGAGGGAGAAGAGATTGATGTGATGAAAACACTGAAGGACACCGCCCTTCCCAAACTAGAGGCAGCGGAGAGGGAGAATTTAGAGGCCCCAATTACGCGAAGGAATTAGAAGCAGTGATCAAGCTCTTACCCACTAGTAAAGCTCCAGGAGCAGATGGACTCCCTAGCGAGTTCTATAAAACATACAGGGTGGAGCTGCTCACCCCACTGTTACCATATCTAACGCCTCATTTAACATTGCTAACGCTGCAAGAGTCCCTAAGGGAGGCGATTATCATCCCGCTGCTCAAGCCCAATAAACCATGCATGGAGCACGGGTCATATAGGCCGCTATCCATGCTTAGTCGGGATAGCAAGATACTTCCGGCGGTGTTGGCGAATAGGCTAAGACTAGTCATTAATAAACTCATACTCCCTCACCAGACCAGGTATGTCCCGCGTAGAAACATAACCAATAATCTCAGGAGGCTCCATCATGTCATAGAACAAATGGAAAAGGACCCCAGAGAGGTGGTAATAATTTCGCTAGATGCAGTAAATGCCTTCGACTCTGTCAAGTGGCCCTGGGTAATGGCGGCCTTGAAGGAATATGGGGTGGGGCCCACGTACTTGAGGTGGGTCCAATTGCTGTACAGTAAACCATTGGCTAGAGTTAGGACGGGAGCGACCATCTCAGAACGATGGCAATTTAGTAGAGGTACTAGGCAGGGATGCCCATGGTCCCCGATGCTGTTCATTTTAGCGTTGGAACACCAGGCGAAATATTTGAGGCAACAATATGGGAAGGTGGGGATCAGCCCTAAGGGAGGGCAGCAATTGATATCAATGAATGCTGATGACATGCTGTTGTATTTGAGATATCCTGAAGAGACCCTACAGTATATTTTGGAAGTAATGGGGCGATATGCAGTGCTGTCGGGCATAACAGTGAAACCCAAGAAATCATGTATATTTCCCCTGGGTAGATATAAAGGGATACTGCGAGAAAAAGTGCCGGTATTACAAATACAATGGGAGACCGGGACCTTTAGATACCTGGGGATTGATGTGTTTCACAGGGGTGAGGTCGAACACAAACAAAACACAGAGAAAGTGGTGGGAAACATTGAAAACAGTATGAGGTTCTGGGCCAAGCTCCCTTTACCATGATGGGGAGGGTGGCACTGTTAAAGATGGTGGTACTACTTAGGCTGTTGCACTACTTTGCGAATGTACCATACATGAGACCCAAGCAATTCTTTGTTAAAATCCAGAGCATATGGAGGGGGTTCATATGGCATAATACCAGGAACAGAATAGCGTTATGGAAATTGCAAAACACGTATGACCAAGGGGGCATCAAATTACCCAACTTCGAGATTTACTATCTGGCCAGTCAACTACAGTACGTGGCGAGGTGGTTATCGGAGGACTCCACACCAGAATCTAGATTCTGGAGGGCTGAATGCGACCCATTCTTCCTGAAAGAATGGATTTGGTTGCCGAAAACACTGCAAGATGGGGGATGAGAATGTTAGACCTGTGATGGAGGATATGGCGACGAGCCTGTGGGATTATGGAGAACCCTCCCCGTGTTCCCCACAGATACCGCTAGTGGCATTGAAGGGTGCGGATGAGCAATTAAGGAGGATAGTCTGGAAGCATTGGGAACCGATGGGTATATCAACACTGGGAGATGTGTGGTAGGATGGGAAAGCAGTGGTGTTTGATACACTGGTGTAAGACATTAGCTTACACCAGGGACAGTATATCACTTATACCAGGTTGGTGCGGCAGATAAAAAACATGTGGTCAGAAACAGTGCTAGAAAGTCAGCTTGACACGGCCATAGAAACAATTTATGATGTGTCAGATGGAGGCCATGAGGTCTCCCGAGCTTATGTGCTACTGATGTCCAGGGCGAGGAAGGAGGCGAGTCAGTTGAGACGGGGCTGGGAAGAGGAGGCTGGGGAACCCATGAGTGATGGGCTGTCGGAGAGGGTACATACATACCACATGAAAGTGTCCAGGAATGTGAGCTTGCAACAAATCCAATTATATGTTACCCACAGAGCGTATTTGACCCCACAGAAGATTGCAAAGTTTAAGGACGCAGGAACGCAAATATGTCCTAAATGTAGAGAGGAGAATGCAGGACAGGTGCACATGTTCTGGGCATGCCCGGAAATAAGGAGATTCTGGGGGGAGGTGGCTCATCTTTTGGCTGAGAACGGGATTAATCTGGAGGTGGAATCTCTGTGGGCATGCATGGTGGGGGGGTTCCCTAGGCCACGTAAGTGTAACGCTCACCTGATTCTCGCAGAGGCGCCGGTCTTGACTGGGTGACTACCGTATCTTCAAAGGTGATGTGTAGCACCCGGTTGGCTCTTTGGGCTGGACCTCTGTGCACTGTATGCCTGACGTGTAGAGTAAGATGTCTGCAGATAGAAAATATGGGGTTAATGAACTGGGGTTATTGGGGTGTCCCTATCTCTTTCCTCTTCTCCTCTCCTGTAGACCCCCAAAGGTTAACGCTCTCACCTTAGGTAAGTGAATGCCGAGCTCTCCATCTGCCTCGGGGCAGGGTGCTGTAACCAGTTTCTTCACTGGATAGGTAGCGCAGGCCTCTTGACTTCAGAGGACTGCTGTCCGTCGTTTACTGCACGAACGGTAAGTTTCGAGTCATTCAAATGTCTTTAAAGTCTTTAGTAATGATGTCTCTTGTTTTGCAGGGTTCCGGCGATGGCGGATGACGGGCTGAAGTGAGTTGAAGATGGAGCCCGTGTGATGAATAGAAGCGCCTGGAAGCACGTAAGTAAGCGCTTGTTGCCTGCTTCACTATGCGCTCTAACTGTCTTTTTATTTTGCAGGTACGAGTTCGGAGCGGCTGCAGGGTGCCGGAATACCCACTGGATTAGATGTGGAAAGGAGTCATGGCACGTGAGTATTAAAGTTCCCCAATGTCTTTAAACGCACCTTGTTTTGTCTTTCAGATGCGGGATGCAGCGCCGAAGAGTAGGTAAGCCTTTGCCTTTCAGATGCCGGAATGCTAACCTGTTCTTTCTTGTCTTTATAGGTGTTGCTGAAGACTGGATTCAGGATGGTAAGCCTTTTTCCTTAGGCCCAGGACCGGATGCAGAAGACACGATGAGCGTTCTGCTGCAGAGGTTGCAGAATAACGCAAAGCAAGATTCATCCACCGGGTGTGGTTTAAATAGCCTCCTGTAGTGCTTAGGTGTCTCCTTCCACAGCCACGCCTAAGTAAGAAAAGAGTTCCTGGTAAGAAAAGAGTTCCTGCCTTCCAGAAGAGTTCCAGTGTTCTGAATCTAGGGAGTGGCTCCAGCCCCACCCAACAGGAAAAATAGTTCCAAACAGAAGAGGATCAGAGGCTCAACTGGCAGGCAAGTAAGCAGCATGGTCTGCTGAAGGTAAGTCCACCCAAGTATTATGAGCCCGGCGCTTCCAGCGCTGGGACTGGGCATATTTATGAGCCTGGTGCCACTGGCGCCAGGACTGGGTCCAAAAGGTCCCAATTGGGACTGGTTGGCACTCGGAACCTGGGTTATGGATCTGCTTCCAAGGGAGTTGGGAAAACCCTGACCTTTTGGAAGCAGAGATCATGACAGTAAGTTGAAACATGTCAGTAAATTCAAATTCCTGGCGTATATAATCGCTAAGCGCAGAATTGCTATGAGCTGAAAAGCAAGTAATCGACCCAAGTTAGAAGTGTGGTGGCATGAGCTACAGAAATGGGCAGATGCGGAAACGGTGGTGTGGAGTGAGGCAGTCAATAAAGGGAAATGAGGGAGCAGAGACATTAGTAGCTTGGAGGCACTTAGTAGCCACACTGTCTGGGTCTGCCCAGGCTTGCCTAGAAGACGATGGCTCTTCAGAAGGAACAGAAGAAGGGATGTCCTCACATAAGGAGATGGAAAGAGTGATGCGGGTTGGGCTCGGGATAGGGGAGGGGGTAACGGAGAGACAGTGGACACATCAAGAAAGTTCACATGAGACTCGAAATGTATAAGTATTGTTCACTGTCCGGTTCTTTATGGTTGCTTTTGTTTGTTGAAATGAATAAAAATTGTTTAAAAAAAAAAAAAGAAAAATATGGCCATAGGGACGAGTGGCAACCTGGGTTCGTGAAGGGGATAGACACATCTGTCAAACATTTTGAAATCCCGAACAGAGAGGAACATAGCTAAGACCACCTATCTGGCGTTTATTGATCTAACGCAAGCCTTTGAGACCGTTAAGCGACCAGCACTATGGAATAAGATGGATCAGTGGGGCTACCCTAAAATCCTTTTAGCACCAATTAAAGATCTCAATTCCGATACAATGTTAAAAATAAGGATCAACACTTAGGGTTCCTGATCCAATCCAATATTTGCAAACAAAGGATTAAAACAAGGGTGTGCGTTGGCACCCGAGCTATTCAAACTTTATATCGGATATATAACAAGCTTTTGTGGGTAGTAGATGTGATGCTCCAAGAACTGAGCCCTTGAGAAGGAAGGCAAGGAGTTTGGCTTGTCAAGGCAGAATACTTCTTAAAACATTCTGCGGATTCTCAATGACTCCATTGATCTCCTTTTATCGGATTAAGGTGACGCCCATCTTAACCTACGGAGCAGAGACCTCCCTGAATTTTAGGGGTTGAGAACTGGCCAAAAATCAAAGGTATCTCACTCTTAGAATGGGAAACTGTCTCAAGGCTGAAATATGTGAGCTTGGAGAAACAACACAAACTCACCTACAAAAACCTGACAAGATGAAAAAACAACTATACATGCAAGATTGGATACATACAAATTATATGGAAAACCACTGCAAGAATCGAGATGTTTGAAGAGTCTGCCGAAATATTTACAACTGTTCCCAGATTGGTTTTTCAGAGCACAATTCTTGAGAGTCCGCCTTAATTTATTTCCTACTAGGGAAATTCTGAGACCAAGGAAACTAGAAGATGGAGCATTATTATGTAGACTATGCCAAGTGGACTTGTTCATTGAGTCATTGAAACATCTTGTAATGACCTTTTCAGCAACAAAGGAATTAAGGCTGAAATTCATGACGGAGGCGTCAGAGTTTCGATGACATTGGCACTTGTCAAATGGCTCGTGATTTTTAAGAAGATTGATGTTTTAAATTTATGAACATTGCACCAGACTGATTGTAGATGGTATTGGACTTTTACGAAAGTATTTCTTAGATGATGTATTAAATAGGTTTTTCTTTGCATAACCATGTATAGCCAATACAAAATAAAGATTGCATAGGGACTTCCTACAGTTCTCTTTCACCTAGATCCGTAGAGGACAAATCTGGTCTAGGTTTTCCACCTGCCAAGAAGTAGATTCTGGAAGTCATGATTTTCGAATTCTGAGCTTTCTAGGCTAGGTAACTGAGCGTCGGGCAACCACTGGTCTTGAGGACCTCACAAATGCATCTTCAGGTCCATATGACTATGACCAGAAGATCACCTAATCACACCTACCACTCCATCTTGCAAATAAGCTGACAGTCTATCTCTTTGCATGGTTAAACCTTAGGGACGTTTTGGAGCACAAGAGAATGCATCTACCTGTACAGGAAACAGGAGGAAAACTGGTTGGTGGACTGTGAAACTGTTCCTGGGATCAAGGTTTCCAAGGGGTCTTCCTGGGAACAAGCTGTTGCTGATAACCGTCTCTCAGGACCTGTGCCAGTGCATAAGTGGCAGAAGCACATGGCACCAAGCTCGCAGGTCTACAAAAACTGAATTACAAACCCAAAGAAACTCAAAAGTAATATTTGGACTTGGAGGCCTCCATCTTCCAATTGAACTGCATCTTCATCTCCTGCTACAACAACACTGCACCCGAGCTGTGGCAGTACTTTTCAGTCCCTCTTGCTTTAAGTGCCTCCTCTTCAGCACCAGAGCCGCCACTGCAAAACAGTATCACATGAGCCACTGCCATTGTCCTCTCACCTTTCGAGAACCAGAGCGTTGATGGCCACTTGTTTGAAATTGCGAAAGACACCTGACCGCAATGGTCCAAATGCTTAGCTTGCATTAGGAAAAGTCACTGAATATTCTTAATCAAATCCAATCAACAATGGGAGCAATAATGTCCACCAGCAACTAGGCAGTATAAGGGTCAGCATTCCTCTAAGTGGATATGAAGCCTGACCTTCACTATAGCTATTTGTCACGACAGAGTGACTTCCAGTTAAGCTAATATAAGCCCTGAAGCACCACAAAGCTACAACCTATCAAACTTTGAAAGCTTAGGTCACAGTTGATCTTTGACTTTATGGCTGACCTTTAGAAGCGGGCAAAGGCCCAAGAACATCTTAGAGATTTTCTGAACCTAAATTACATACCCGTAACTTGCAGCATCAACTTACTTTTTGGAGAGATCACATATATATGTTAATTATAAATCATGTGTGGAAAAACCTTTATTCAAAGCAATACTGTGATCTACTATTCTGGTCTACTGCGCTCCCTCCAAGGTGTTGGTCTTGATTGTGTAACAATTATCATGAAGTGAACCAATTATAGCTTAGGGAATGCCCGTTTGTCAGGGTTCAAAAAAGGTTCCACTTCACCCTAAACATAGGACTGGGATAACTCCTACTAATGATAGGTATGAAAAGCAAGTGAGAAATCATGTTTTACAAACTACAAAGTGCACGTTCCATTCCAGTATCAGAATGGCAGTATGCATCATGAGATGTCAGGTACTGAAGCAGCCCATTCAACTTTGCCATTTTGTGCTGCTTGCAGCATTATAACAACAGTCTGGACCATGGGCAAGTACAGATGCAACCCACGAAATTGCACAGTATTGTAAAGCATACATTGATGAGCAACTCAAATCGACAGTGGTCAGGAGGCAACATCTAAGAATGTATTACATCTTTTCATCTTTCACTACACACCTGTTGCAACAAAGGATTTCTGGAGGCGGCACGTAAGTTCATAGAGGTTCCAATTATTCAGGTTGACATAGGTAGATGACAGTAGAGGGGCTGAGCCCCAAAGGGGACCAGCGCCCCTTGGGAGGACTCCCTGGATACCACCATCCAGGCTAGCTAGCGCCTACTGCCTCAGCTGAAATTCACATTCACAAGCAAACATTCCGTACACACAGGATCTTTCTCACAGTGACATCATTCACTCAGGTGGCACAGGGACGAGGATAACATCACCCTTCCTAAATGAACAAAGCTACACATCTGATCATGCACACACGCACTTCCAACCAAAGAACTCTAACATAGCATGCATGCCTGAAACATTTCAACATTCTTAAACACTCCAAAAGAACAATGCACCTCCTGTCCAGGGCTGCCACCCGTGGACCTTGATCCTGACACAAACGGGTACAACCCCACCACCCCCACATGGCTACAAGCACACTTAATCACAACCCTCTAAGAAAAAACTAGACACCTCCCACATGAGCCCACCACACCCAGGTCTCGCGATGCCGCTCTCAAGCGCATACCCTAATGTCAAGTGTGGACCCTAATGTCAGGAGTGTGGAAAAAACACACTCATGCTCTAACTACAAGTCCTACTATGCAGGAGAAAATGTCAATAACAGAAAGTAGAGACTGGTGCAAAGGATGAATACAGATCTACCCTGGATGGTACCAGGAACTGATGGCTCCTTCACAGCAAAGACCAAATATTCACTGGCCCTCATCATTCATACCATTCACACCGCACACACATCTCCCCTGAATACCAAAAGGGGTGCATGGGGAGAACATAAAGAGCACCAACAAGTACAGGTGAGATCGCCAATAACTACACATCAAGACCCAACCAGAATACAACCTACACTCCATGCTGAGCCAGTAGCCATGAAGCTCAGCTCACACTAAAAAGTTTAAATAGTGACCATATCTCTAAACCACAATCCTGGATGTATACACCATGTTCTTATCCATCCTCTACTTGGTCACCAGAGTGTGAAACTCTCTGGTGTTGACTCCACAAAAGAGCCTATTCTAACTTTCAATATGCCACTGAAAGCCCACCATTAACATCACCATCTAAACATTAGACTCTGTGGTACACCACGGACAGTGAAGTGCATATACAGAGATGGGAACAAAAACAGACAAGGCCCCAACCAAATAAACCATTACCCTAAACATAGAATGGCAAAACCAAAATAGTTGAACAAGTACTCCTTGGGCCCTGTAACACCTGATGATCACCTTGGTTACTAGCAATATCACATAGTAGAGGAGAACTAGAAAACAGGTAAAAACGTACCTGCAAGTAAACACAAAATGAACCCAACAGAAATGCAGGTGTCACACAAGTCGCACACTAAATTCTAGATAAATGCAGGTGCCACAAATTATTACAAGGCAATGACAAACAAAGCAAGGATGCACAATTAATTATTGGCACATCACCTGTGATCCAGAGCATTTCCAGGATCACTATCAAACATGCAGGAGCATGTTGAATCGGCCCACTGTGCAGTGGACCTCCTCACCCAGGCGTTGCCAAACACAAATACGAGGCACAAGCCCCTGTCAAGCAGCCCGATTGGCTGGAACACAAGCAAAGAGCCAGCGCTCTCTACAACTGGCCAGTGGAGCCGGCCGATGCTAAAAGCCGTAGCTTAAGGCTAACAGCACTCTCAGCAGCTCTCCACTTTTCAACGCCATGTCGCCCCTCCACTTTTCAACGCCACGTCGCCCAACAACCAAAACTCCTATGGAAGGCTACCAAAAGGAAAGGAACACCCTCAGGTGGCCCAGCCTACATGCTACATAGACCTGTTAACAGACATCTTCATAAGCATCACCGGTCTAACACACAATGATACCGCCCTCACTTTTCCTACCAAACACATTTCCTTACCACTAAAAAGCTACCACCCCGGAAATCAGTTTGTCTCATCACATCTGCCTGCCTGGTAACCCATGCTCACTCTACAGAAGGAACACAAGCCTAAGCTCTTCTGTTGTACATAAACCCCGGCAGAGAATTGCCACTGCACTCTTGCTGCTAAAGCCTCCAGCATTGCCTGCCACTCACCACCACATCGCTGGCAGAGCCAGCCCATAACTTACCCCGCCCCCCACAGTGTTGTCAGGAACTGCTGCATACCTTGCGTGGTCAGAAGCGCCAATGCCTTTAATCAAGCGACTCAAACACAGAACTCTGAAGGATGATACCCTCGGGCCCCTACATCATAAGGCGACCAACTATAGCCAGAACCGCGTGCCCTCCAGCTCTCTCGGAAGGAGAGATCCTCAAGCCTTCACGTACTGCGGAGAGTGCTGCACACACTGTAGCAAACAAGGCAAGTACACATGCTCTTGGCCTGCTAAAACTATACGTTCTTTCAAGCACCTTTCTCTTTCAAGGCTAACCTATATCT
Source organism: Ambystoma mexicanum (assembly GCF_040938575.1). Classification (NCBI taxonomy): domain Eukaryota; kingdom Metazoa; phylum Chordata; class Amphibia; order Caudata; family Ambystomatidae; genus Ambystoma; species Ambystoma mexicanum. The sequence continues at coordinate 1,198,571,874 of NC_090926.1, read as the reverse complement.
CACTCTTGAGCACAATACTCTGCCTACTAATAGCTGAATGCCGGAGCCTATCGCTCCTACTATGCCTGTTGCTATTGCCCCTACTATGACTGCTGACAGCTGTATGATGGAGCCTATTGCTCCTACTAAGCCCGTTGCTACTGCCCCTACTATATCTTTTGATAACTGTATGCCGGAGCCTATTGCTCCCACTTTGCCTGTTGATACTTCCCCAACTATTTCTGCTGATAGCTGTATGCCAGTGCCCATTATCTCTAATATGCCTGCTGTTATCTGTATGCCGGAGCCTATTGGTCCAACTATGCCCATTACTACTGCCTCTACTAGGCCTGCCGATAGCTCTATGCCGGTGCCCATTGCCCCTACTATGCCTGCTGATAGCTGTATGCTGGAGGGAACCTATTGCTCCTACTATGCCCGTTGATACTGCCCCTAATATGTGTTCTGATAGCCGTATTCCAGAGCTCACTGCTCCTACAATGTCGATAATATCTGTATAAAGAAAGCTCAGCACCCCCTCCATGCCTACTACCAGATGCACTCAGCTGCCCACCCCTACCACTAGCGAAACTTGCACTGCCTCACCCACAACATACCTCAAAGGAGCGTTCATCAATACCAGATCCCTCCTAGCCCATGTCCTTGACATATCTGACCTTATTACAGTAAACAATCTAGACATAATAATCATCACACAAACTTGGCTGCACGCAGCTGAAGAACTGTCTCTCTTACTCGCCATCCCTGGCACTTCCACCAAAATCATCCTCATGGGAGAGATTAACTAGGCCTCAACAACCCAACCGACACTAATGCTCAGGCCATAGTAAACACTTGGATTCACGCACTGCATCTCAAGTCCTACCCACGACAAAGGTTGAACACTAGACTGGCTGGCCAACAAGAACTCCAACACCAATATCACATCAAACACTCCTTGACCGTAATGTCACCTCGTTCTCCATTCCCAAAAACAACCACCCTAACGTCACTCTCCAAACTGCAACAGCTGCCTTCTCAAGAAACGTACGCAGAATCACACCAACAAACATGCTCCCTTTGTTGCAACCCATACTGAACTACCAACACTCAGTTAGCGATCCTAAATTGATGGTTGGGCTCTACAATAAAACACTCCTAGTAGCCACTGACAAAGAAGCATCCTTGAGTACACTTAAACCGAAACCTTCTGCCCACTTAAATGCCTGGTACACCACAAATCTCAAAGCGCTACCTGCCGCCAAGTGAGCCCAAGAAGCACTATGGAAAAAGTCCTCATCAGACACAAATAACTTTTCGCCTCTTCGGTTAAAATCTACAATCTGGCCATCCTACTAGCCAAAAGCTCTACCTACAACAAACACATACTTAAAGCCAATTGCGGCCCCAGAGAGCTCTTTGCTATCTTACATGAACTGGAATCACCAGTCACACCCCCAGATAGCTGCATTAAAGACTTCACATGGTGCTCCAATATCTAAAAGGCCCTCACAGACAAAACTGCCACTATACAGACCAAAATTGCAACAAATAAAAATAAACTACCACTCACTGAAGTACTACCCACCACCCGTCCACCATCCCTTCAACCCTTAGCTCCATTCAAATTCAACACAGTCACCATGCTAGAAGTCACTAAAATCATCCAAGGCCCAAGTCTTCAAAACGCCAAGGTGACATCTCTCCAGCCTCTCTCATCAAAGACCGTGAAATGGAACTCGCCGCTTTCATAGTATAACTTATAAATAATTCCTTCTCTTCCGGAAATATCCCTGCCAACCTAAAAGACGCGTGGGTACGCCCACTACTAAAGAAGCCTACATTTGACCCCAAAATCCCAACCTGTCACGGCTCGCTCCCGTTCCCGTCACTTGGGGGCATTTTTTGGGGTTTTTTCCCTACTGGACATTTCCTCTGAACCTTATGCTACAGTGCTGTGATGAATTGGGAGCGCTAAAACCTTATTTTCCAAGTTACTTCCCTTCCGGATCCATTCCAGGTTTTTGGCAGCCAGCATGCTACATTAATCTAATGACTATGCTTCCCAGAATGCCTGGCTCACTGCCTCACCTCCTCCCTTGCAGGACAAGGTTGGGTGGAGGATAGGCAACACCTGTGGCTGCAGGAGCAGCAGGCGGCACACCTGAGGGCTGTGCTCGTTAAGGAGCTTTAAAAGCCTCAGTTTACTTCAGTCCAGCGCTGGTCATTGTTGCAGTGTTCCTGTTGTGACTGGTCCCTTGTTCTTGGTTCCTAGTTTTTGTGCCTGGTTCCTAGTTCCTGTTTCTTGTTACTCTGCCCTGGATTTCGAATTTTTGTGCTTAATTGATTTCTGCTTTCTGGATTTCCCTTTCTGTCTTCCTCTGTCTGCAGGCAGCCTTTCTCTGTGCTTTACCCTTTGATGCTGCCCAATTTGCCTGTGTTCTCGGTTTCTTTGAAGCTGTCCTTTGTTACTGAAAAACTTGATGCATTAGTCTTTCCCTTTATAGATTTAGCTTCCTGCCTTTTCTCCTTGGATGGGTGGGAAAGGTTTCCTTTTCTGATATTTTCCCTGCTCCTGATCCTTACTTTCTATTGGGATCCATTCCATGTTTTCCATTGCACTTCTGCATTTATTTCCCATTGATTATTAGGTGTGGGGTGCTGTTGTAACAAGTCCCAGTGTGAATGCCCTTTGTTTTCCTCACTATTCTTTAATCACTATTCCTACTTGCCCCTTGACTAGGGTCTTATGTATTTAGTTTCCTCCACCCATTGCTGTTATAGCCTTCAGGGTCCCTGTTTGATCAACTGGGTTCGTGGGTTTACTGACATTCAAGTGGTCTTCCCGGTCCTCGTGAGTACTGTTTCTAAGTTCCTTATTCAGTATCATCCAGAGTGTCAGCTCACAGATCCTGTCCTTGCTTTCCCTCTACGTGGGCTTAGCGCTGTCAGTATCTGTAATAGCATAGTGGGTAAGGAGTTTGCCGACTTTCCTTTCAGTCATAAGGAGGTACTAAGTGCTTACCCCACATCCCTTTTCATATATTGGTATTATTGTTTCACTCTATTGGCACTCCTGGGTTTTAGTATACACGAGTCTTGGGTATTGTATGCACGTTGTTAGAGTCAAAGTTGTTCACTGTGTGATTCTGTGCACATTTCCCTTGCCATATTCATTGCCTTCTTCCTTTCTTAACACAACCAACTACCGCCCCATAACAACTGTACTCTTCCTACTCAAAATAATAGACAGAGCTGCCTACTTACAAATACAGAAATACCTGGAAAGCAACAACCTCCTTGGCCTGCATCAATCTGGCTTCCGCCCCGGTCATGGAACTGAGACAGCACTTTTGGATTTAAAAATCCAAATGGACAAAATCATTGACAACGGCAATTAGCCATCCTACTACTCTTAGACCTCTCTGCACCCTTCTATCTAGTAGATCACAACATACTATGTCAACACCTTGTTTCAGCAGCCAACTTCTCCCCCAAAGCCACAACCTGGATAGAATCGTTCATATACAATTGAACAATGAGGGTCTTCTCTAATACTGCCGCGGCCCACCTGGCAATAGTCACCTGTGGGGTCCCACAAGGCTCTTGCGTCTCCCAGACCCTATACAATATCTTTATAAAACCACTGTCTGATTTACTATACGAGCAAAGCATCTCCTACACTAACTACATGGACAACACCCAGATTCTCCTACCCATTACAGGTACCTACAAAATCGACACCACTGCCCTGAGCAAGATCTACCAAATCATTCAAGTCTGGATGGCTCACCACGAACTATGCCTAAATGATGAAAAAACAAAGCTACTCTTGGTAGGAAAGTAATCACGCTCAAACTAAATGAGAACTACAAATCCTTTGTCATACACAGGAACCCCATTACTGTATCCAAAGTAGAAGAAACATTGGGAGTGTACCTGCACTCTTCACTCTCACTCACTTGGCAGGTAAATACCATTGCGTCTGCAGCCACATACACGATTAAACTCGGCAATGCATGCAGACCTTTCCTGACATCCGATAGCTGCAGTACACTAGCTAGAGCACTGATTCTCTCCAGAATCGATTACTGAAATGCCCGGTTTGCCGGTTCCACCACTTGCCACATCCAAAAACTCAAGTCATACAAAACAATGCGATTAGAGCAGCCCTGAATATCCCAAAAAAAGAACACATCTCATGGCAAAAGCAATGCCCACTGGCTCCCGGTAAGCAATCACATCATATTTAACACTCTCTCAAGGACACAAAGGTCTTTCTTCCACCCTTTCTACCGCCCCGTCTCTCTAGCAAATGCACCAACCATCAATCCAAGAAACAACCCGAGCGGTATACGCACACCTCCTCACTATCCCAAGATTTAAGCAGACTAAGGCAGGCGGATAGAGTTTCCCCAGTGGTGGCAGCCAAACACTGGAACATGTTCCCGCTCACTCTAAGATCGGAAACCTACTTCTGGACCTGTCGCAAAAACCTCAAAACCTAGCTCTATACACAAGACTCCTAAAGACTAGGTGACCTCTTTGCTCCCCCTGCTTACTCGTACAAGTGACAACACCACAGATCTTGACAGCGCCTCTCTGTAGCCAGTTACCAACCTGACGTGCAATGCATCCTGTCTATTGTCTTTTCTATGCAACTAGCGGGGTTGAAGACCTTTGCAAATGCTAAATAGAGTGATGCGTAATCTTTTTTTTTTAACCGTTTTTTTTAGTTTTCCAACATGTCAACTTTACATCACTATGAACCGTTGCACTGATTAATTCACACATACAGTTTCATGTCACATTTCTTTATCTACTAGCCTCCCAAACCCAACCTCCCCCTGCCCCCAACCTACAGCACCTCGCTCTACCTCCACCTGCCCACGTGTCCTCAGCTAGGCTTCCCCTGTAGAACTGTCTCCCTCCGAGCTATCTCGGTCTGACACGGATAATGTCAATACCAGTTGTCTACAGGCGACCAATGTGTCCGCCTCTGCCTATCCCCCTCCTCCCGCCGCTTCTTGCCAAACTACTGTACGATGCTGTAATCTTAATCAAAATGACCCTAAGTAAGGCAGGCGTCCCTAACCTTACCAACACTCTAATTAACTAAATGGATCCAAAGATACCTACATTTCTGAAGGTTTTTACACCCACGCCAGCATACTCACACTCACCCACCCCATTTACTAGTGAAATAATATATAGGTAGCCAAAGAACATGCATGGAATGCGTTGTGAGTTGTGCAATAGGCTTTCTCCAAATACCATTTCAGTATTTGAACACTCAGACAATGAACACACACAGCCAGCATTTTTAAACAAAAACAATTTTTGCCAATGTACATTTAAGACAAATTTTAGGCACAATCGTATACAGTACCCTTTGGAAACACCATACACAATTAAGACTACAAGTGACAGTACGAATTCACCTTTTGTACAAGCCTGTACTACACAGTAAAGTGGTAGCGATGGCTGAGCAGCCAGACTTATCTCAAGAGTAAAGTGAGCAGTATCAATAGTTACACAAAGGACAGCAATTGCTATGGTTCAAAAAAACACTGACTCAAGGTTTCTGAGTAAAAGAATATGCATTTATTTACACATCAGTTGTAAAACAATTCACTAAAGTAAAGCAGTAGAACAATCACACTCTTAATATACTACACACCACCCAATAGATTCTGTACAAGTTAGGCTAAAAAATTAAGTGTGAGCAAAATAGCACTCCAGCCATTTAAAAGGGAGGGAAAGACAAGGTTATTCAGAATCAAGCAGCACCAACGAGTAAGTAAGCAGGGCAATCTAGAAAAGGCTTTCTACAATGATGATTCAATTCAATAGGCCTTGGCCAATATTAGTGGTACAGAGTCTTAGCAGAGGATCACACAGCTCAGAGTGTTTGCGGTTAAGTATTTGCCAAGAGTTCGGAACCAAGTTGGTCGGAAGAAAAGTTACTTTAAAGAATAGAGAAGGACAAGCCTTCGGATTGGCGAAAGATTTCAAACACTTTCACTGTGGTCAGACAGAACGAACAACCGGGTTTGAACAGTACCTTAAATGGAGAAGAAGGCTGTAGCTGAGGCAGACGTTCCTGGCAGCTCCTGCAGGCTCACAGTTCCTGAAGCGACTGTGAGAAGACTGGAGTGTGCACTGCCCAGGGAAGAAACCAGCAGCAGAGCAAAGCAACAAATAGAAGGTGCGCTCCTTAAATCCCAAGCAGGGTCCGGTCCTCCTGGCTATCCACTTCACTGTACTGTGCATAGCAAATTCGATAAGAGGAGGGATGCCTGGCTTGCAGTTTGGCGAACTGGTTGGTCCCACCAGCTCAGGGGGGTGAGGGGGGTCAGGGTGAAGGGAGATTCCTTGCAGATCTCCCCTGTCGTCGAAGTTTGGAGATTCTGTATTGCAGCCCTATCTTGCGCCTGCTCCTGCACATCCACCCTAGTCTAATCTAAGGCCTGCTCTGCCCACGGTCCAAGGCTGCCACTCGACTCTGTCCTATGCCAGCCTTGTGTGCTGGCAAAAGCTTTGCTTTGAATGGCTCATGCCACTATTTGTTTGGTACATATGGCCACTCCCAGTCACTTTAGTCGCCGTGCCACGTGAGTTTCTTTACCCGCGGGATAACTATGGTCACTGCAAGGCAAACACTTGCACTTTCGGTGTACCCCATGTCTCTCTGGTCATTGCCTAGTACTCGCTGACTAATTGTTTTATCTAGGTCATTATTTGCCTGACCACTATAGTCATTGATAGGTAGCCATGTGTACTCTCCGTGTTTACTACATGTACGAGACTTAGTTCAATTGCCTGATATTCATCGACTTATTGCGCTTCTAAGTCATTATATGCATCTGAATTACCGCATCTTAGGCACTTGTGCTATAACTGCATCTGGGCGAATTATTGTATACGCATTTGAACTGCTGCCTCTCAGGCCTACTGATACAAATTGAACCCAGTTGGGTTACGGTCTATGTGAATTGCTGCTTCTCAGGCCCCACTGCCAAATCTGAATCTAGGTGTGCTATTGTCTATGCATTTGAATTGCTGCTTCTCAGGCCCTAGTGCTAAAATTGAACCTAGTTTTGCTACTGTCTATGCCTCTCGGGCATATTGCTACAAATTGAATCTAGGTACGTTACTCTCTATGCATTTGATTTGCTGCTTCAAGCCCCACTGCCAAAACTGAATCTAGGTGCGCTATTGTCTATGCATTTGAATTGCTGCTTCTCAGGCCCTAGTGCTAAAATTGAACCTAGTTTTGCTACTGTCTATGCCTCTCAGGCATATTGCTACAAATTGAATCTAGGTGTGTTACTGTCTATGCATTTGAATTGCTGCCTCTCAGGCCTATTGCTACAAATTGAACTTAGGTGCGTTATTGTCTATGCATCTGAATTGTTGCCTCTCAGGCCTATTGCCACAAATTGAACCTAGGTGTGTTATTGTCTTTGCATCTGAATGGTTGCCTCTCAGGCCTATTGCCACAAATTGAACCTAGTTGTGCCACTGCCTATGCATTTGAACTGCTGCTTCTCAGGCCCCACTAAAACAACTGAACCTAGGTGTTACACCACTGCATGTAATTGACAGAAGCCTCATCGCATACGTCCCATCCTACCCACGCATATAATGCATCTCCCGATGCTTTACACGTCTCTATCACTACTTTATATTATGAGCACCCAATATCTTACCATGTCACTAAACTCACTTCCACACGAGTCTACACCTAATTTCCACAAAACTAACTGATAAGATCACCACACCCTGCACTCTTCTTCAGAGGAACCTCAAACTACGTGCCAGACTCCCAAGGCTATATGACCCTTTAAACAAATCGCCGCATAGCAAGGTTAGCACTAGCTCCCACAACACTAGCCTTTCCCAGCATCCTCTTCAACTGAACAGTAGACTTTCCTGTGTGCCTATCCTCGCCCAGAAAGGTACTCTTAAAACTATTCTACCACCTCTGAAACTTGCACAACCTGGGAGCAACGGGGCACTTATAAATGCCCGCTCTATGGTAGCCCACGCAACAGACATAGCCGACTTACTGCATAATGAAGATTTAGACTTCCTAACTGTTACTGAATCCTGGATCCACCCAACAGCAGACCCTGCAATTATGTTAGCCATACCAGATGACTACACTCTACTAAGACTCGATCGTATTACCTCTCGAGGCGGTGGTCTTGCCATTATAGCTAAAACTAAACTCTCACTGAAAATTTCTCCACCATTTAATGTAGGATCATGTGAATCCCTAACTGCGAAGTTAACCTTATCTAATACACAGTCCATTTCCATTCACCTCATTTACCGACCCCACGGCCCTCTAGGATCATTTGAAGAAGACCTCACAAACATCCTATCAAATAATCTCAAGAACTCCTCCCAAAGCATCATATTAGGAGACTTTAACCTTGGTCTTAGTGACCCTTAAGATGCCAATGGCACACTAATTAACAACACTTTAGAGGAACTGGGCTTTACCCAGAAGATCACAGATCCCACTCACACTAATGGTAGAACTCTGGACTGGCTAGCTGTGGATAATTGCCCAGTCCTGGTCTCATCCATATTACCACAGCCCTGGACAGACCACTACTTAATCTCGTTCACCCTAGAGGCGACACCAGCGCAAATCAATAGTATAGCTCCTGCTGTCCAGACCAGAAATAAAAAGAACATCACTCCTGAAAACCTTGTCCCCTTGATCTTACTGACCCTGAATGCCATTCCAGATCACACAGATCCCTTCACTATGGTAGACCTCTATAACAAAGTCATGCTTTCATCTCTTGATGACATAGCTCCCCTGAAGTTGAGAAAGAGCAAACTTCGAAAACATATCAACACTTGGTTCACTCCTCATCTTAAAGTCCTCAGACAGGAAAAGCAACACTGCGAAAAGATTTGGAGATCACATCCCTCAGAAATCAATAAGAAAAATTTGAGTATACTAGCCTCCCAATATAAAAAAGAAATTATCCTGGCCAAACAAACGTCGTATAGCTCTCGAATCTTGCAAGCTAAATCTAACACCAGAGAGCTCTTTACAATACTGAAAGAAGTAGAATCCCCTATCCAAGCACCCGACTCCTGCCTCAAGGATATAAACTGGTGCACAGGTATGACAATGCATTACTTACCGTAAAAGCATTTCTGATGGTTGTATCTGCTTAGATTTACATGCTTAGATTCACATCCGACATCCAGTGGTCACTGCGAAGTATTGCATTTTGTTTTTCGTAGTCGAAAAGGGGACGTCGACAAGGCGTGTCTGTAACACTATCCCTATAGTGACGTGCGTTGTACCCACAATCCCTCACGCGTCGAGGTCCCTCTGTTTGTATTTTATCTGCCCTAAGGGAGCCTTCTATACGTGAGTGAGTACAGAAAAGAGAGAGAGAGATGTAAAAGATGTCTATGTTCCTTCCATCCGAGCGGTGAGGAAGGGTGAGCGCATGTGAATCTAAGCAGATACAACCATCAGAAATGCTTTTATGGTAAGTAGTGCATTGTCTTCTGATGTTTGTTAATCTGCTTAGAATCACATGCTGTGCATAGACTAGCGAGCAGTACCCGGAGTTGGCGGTGGGTTATGAGAAGGAACAGTAGAGAAAAGATGTCTTAATACTGCCTGTCCCACCTGGGAGTCAGATCTAGAGTGTGCATCTAGACAGTAGTGTTTTGTAAAGGTGTGCACAGAACTCCAGGTAGTCGCTTTGCAGATGGACTCAAGGGGAACATTTGCAATGAAAGCTATGCAAGCCCCAGTGCCTCGAGTAGAATGTGCTCTTGGCTTGAAGGGTAGTTCTCTCTTAGCAAGAGTGTAACAGAGAGTGATGCATTGAACAATCCATCTAGATATAGTGGACTTTGAGACTGCATCTCCTTCTCTTCCTGCTGCCACCGAGACAAAGAACTGATTAGTCTTTCTCAGTGGCCTGGTTCTTTCAATGTAGAACATGACAGCTCTGCGTACATCCAGTGTATGCAGACTTTTTTCTACCAAGTTAGAAGGGTTTTGAAAGAACGTTGGTAGTTCTATTGACTGGTTTACATGGAATTTCGAGATGAATTTCGGTGCAAACCTTGGGTGTGTGCGTAGAACCACGTTATCTTTGTGAACTGTTATGAAGGGGTCTAGAACAGAAAGAGCCTGTAGTTCACTTATTCTCCTAATGGAGGTGTTAGCTATTAGGAAAGCAGTCTTAAGAGTGAGGTCTTTAAGAGTTGCCTTGTGCATGGGTTCAAATGGCGAGCCCGTGATTCTGGAACGTACCACATTTAAGTCCCATCAGGGAGCTGGGTTAGCTATCGGAGGGTGTATTCTCTTTACCCCCTCCATGAAGGACTTGATAAGTGGTATCTTCCACCACAACACTTTAAGTTGGGAAGTGGTGTATGCAGAAAGTGCCGCCAGGTGGCCTTTAATGGAATTGAACACTAGACCTGAATCCAGTAAATGGGTCAAGTACAGAACAATATGTGTGGGAGAGCAGTCAACCGGGTTGATGCTCTTACCTCTACACCAGATGACAAATCTTCTCCACTTGCTGGAATAGCAGTGGCGAGTATTAGGTTTTCTGGCTTCCCTGAGGATGTCCATACATCTCTGCGGAAGTTGTAGATGTCCAAATTCTATGATCGCAGGAGCCAGGCTGCTAAATTCATGGTCAGAGGGCATGGATGCAGTGTCCTGCCCTTGTGCTGTGACAGCATGTTGTACGGGCAGGGACGTTTCACTGGGGGACATAGGGACATCTCCATCAAGTGAGCGAGCCATGGCTGTCGGGCCCACATCAGGGCCACTAGTAGCATGGTAACTTGTTCCTGGTGCATCTTGTGCACAACTTTGTTGAGAAGGGGAGTCGGGGGAAAGGCGTAAACAAATTTCCCTGACCATTGAATCGACAGACCGTTCCCCTTGGACTAGTTCTGGGGGTACCTGGAGGCGTAACTTTGGCATTGTGAGTTCTCCAGAGTTGCGAACAGGTCTATTTCCGGGAATCCCCATTGCGTGAAGACGTCTAAGACGATGTCTTCGTGCAATTGCCATTCGTACTCTTCGGGCAGGGGGAAGTCTCTGCTGAGTTTGTCTGCTAGCAGATTGAGTTCCCCTGGTTCGTGTTGTGACAGTAGGAACATGTTGTGTCTGAGAGCCCACTTCCATATATTCTGGGACAACTTGGACAGTCCCGGAGAGTGGGTGCCCCCCTGCTTGTTGATGTAGTACATGGCTGTGGTGCTGTCTGTAAGGACCATCACTGTCTTCCCTTGTAGGTGTTCCTGGAAGGCTTTTAGTGCTTTGAACACTGCCAGCAGCTCCAGTAGGTTTATGTGCTTGGATGCAACGCTCGTAGTCCACACTCCGTGAGCAGTCTGATGGGATAGGTGAGCCCCCCCATCCTTTGAGGGATGTGTCCGTGGTTAGAGTGGCCTCCGCCGCGGGTGTGGCAAAGGGTTTTCCTATTACCAAAGGGTTTTGTCTACCACCGTAGCGAGAGAACCAAGGCCTGCGAGACCACCACTAGGTCGTCTCATTGTCCGCAGGCCTGACACCACTGGCTGTTGAGCCACTCTTGCATTGGGCGCATGCGCAGGCGCGCGTGAGTTACCAAGTAAATACACGACGCCATCATTCCTAGCAAGCGCATCGCTTTGCGCACCGTCACCTCTCGACCTGCCACATATTGGGGGATCTGAAACAACATGTTTTGGACCCTCTCGGAGGGGAAGACGAGGCCGTCCTTTGTTCGAATTAGAGCCCCTAGGAATTGTTTGACGTGGCTGGGGTCTAAGCTGGACTTCTTCTCGTTGATGGAGAAGCCCAGTTGGAACAAAAGGTCTACAGTCTTTTGGGTGTTTGAGAAGCATGTCTCGTAAGAATCCCCTGTTATGAGCCAGTCGTCGAGGTAAGGGTATACTGGGATGGATAACCTGCGCAGGTGGGCCGCTGCCACTGCCAGTACTTTCGTGAATACCCTTGGTGCAGATGCTATGCCGAAGGGTAGCACTCTGAACTGGTAGTGTTTGCCCTCTATCATGAACCTGAGGTATTTTCTGTGCGCTGGCAACATTAAAATATGAAAGTATGCATCTTTCATGTCCAGTGTTGTCATGTAATCTCCCTGTGATAGCAGTGGGAGCACTTCCTGTAAGGTCACCATACGAAACTTTTAGGGTTTGACAAACTTGTTCGCTGGGCGCAGATCTAATACAGGACGGATGGTTAGATCCTTTTTGGGTACAAGGAAGTACACTGAATAAATACCTTCCATTACCTGAGATAGAGGCACGACCTCTATGGCTCCTTTTTCCAGCAGTTGGTCCACTTCTTGGAGAAGGATGGCGAGGTGTTCTGGTGTCATGCGGCGTCCCCTCGGGGGTCTGTATGTTGGGGAACTGTTGAACTCTATACAGTAGCCGCGGGCTACAGTGGAAAGTACCCATTGGTCTGATGTTATTCCCTCCCATGCTGGAAGAAAGGATGTTAACCGACCCCCGACCGGCGTTGAATGGGAGGGGACGCGAATCTTCACGTCACTTGGTGGTGTTGGTCGCTTGGGAGCCTCTGGGGGTGGAACCCCGGCCTCTTCCTTTGCCACGGCGTTGACCCCTCCGATTGTACTGGCCGCTATAACTCTGGTAGTTGCTGGCAGAATACTGTTGTTGTTGGTTTTGTTGCTGGCGTTGTCCACGAAAAAAGCGCTTATTACCAAATCCCCGCCTGTTAGGGGGTTTTGAAATTTGGTCTAAGGTCTTTATTGTGTCAAATTCTTTCTTCGCGTTCTCCAGCGCGTCATCCACTGCTCTCCCAAAGAGGTTGGACTCCTCTATGGGTTTATTAATAAGGGACGCTTGTGTTTCCGCCTTAAATCCGGAATTGCGAAGCCAGACGTGACGCTTCAGTAAAATTCCTTGTACCAAACTTGTACCAAAGTGCGGCCAGCCGTCTCTGCTGCATCGAGGGTATTCTTGACGATGCTTTGATTGACCAGAGAGCCCTCGTTAACTGTAGCCAGCAAACGAGTCCTTAGGGGTTCGGGAACATCTTCGATGTCCTGTTTGAGATTAGCCCATTGAGCATCGGCGTAGCTTGCCAATAGGATATTATTATTGGCGATTCTGGTAGAGAATGCTGCAGAGGTGGTGATTCTCTTGGCTAGGGCATACAGCTTCTTCCCCTCTTTATCTGGGGGTGCCTCGCTGGTAGATAGTGGGACTCCTGCCCTTTTCCTGGTGTTGGTCACGACCAGGGAGTCCGGGATTGAGTGACCCTTAATATATAATGGGTCTGATTGAGAGGGAGAGAACAGTTTCTCAATCCTCGGATTGACCCCTCTCACCAATGCAGGAGTGGAAAGAGAAGGTGTAATACGTCTCTTAACTGAGTCGAGGATGGGTATAATTTGGCTAGTGGGTGGTTTTTCCTTGATAATCCTCTCCACGAAATCGGTGTCTGGGGTGACTTCCCCAGTTTCAATTTCGAAATGTGCTGCTGCCTTCTTCAGCAGTGCATTGAAGGTGGGTTGATCATCGACAGGCGAAGGGTTCCTGACTGGTGTAGTTTCAGTAGACCGGATGACTATACTGCTACTGCCTGTGTCTGTCGACCTAGCCGGTGACTGCCAGGGATTTGGGTCGCCCTCGCCTGTGTCCTCCTGGAATCCCTCCTCACATAGGTTAGTTTCCTCGTGAAAACCTTCCTCTTCTTGTTGGTCTTCAACATAGGTGAACTCATCTTCCTCCTGGAAGAAGGTATCTTCCTCAGTGGGATTGTGAGAGTATATGTCCTCCTGTATGGGGTCCTCCTGTATGGGGTTATAAAACTTCTGGTATTTAGCCCTTGGACTCTCCAGGGGTGCCTCCCTTGGTCTCTTGGGTGTCTTGTCTTCTGGGATGGACATGAACCTGTCTAGTTTATCCATACAGGTCTGGAACCTTTCAAAGGTCCACTGAGGTCGGCCAGGACGGTCTGGGAATGAAAAAGGAGTTTCTTCCTCCTGTAATTGTCTGGTTCTGTCCCATAACGTCGAAGAAAGAGAGCCTTCGCCTTCTGAGTAGCCTTCTCGCTGGCTAGGGCCTTCTGTCGGCATCGGTAACTGGCCTGATCTGTTTTCCGGCGCTTTCGCGTATCTTTGGCCTTGTGCGCGGTTTTCGGCGTCTCACTCGCCGTACGTCTCTGGCCGTCCTTAGATGCTATGCGCGCGAGGCTTTCGGCGAGCATTCTCTCTTCCGAGGGATCGGTCGCCGTCACGCTATGTAACGTCGAGCCTTTGCTCGTCGAGTCCTTGCTCGTCGAGTCTTTGCCCGTCGAGTCCTTGCTCGTCGAGTCCTTGTTGGCAACGTGAGCGCTCTTGCGATGTGCGTCGCCGGAGGTTTTGGTGTTAGCGCCCTTATTCTTAGAATGCCCAGTCGCCTGGCGGGGAGGGCTGACGACCCTTACGGTCGGCGGAAGACGCTGATGGGCCCGGCGTCCCCGTTGGCGCTATGGCTGCCTTAGTCTTCGACGAATGCGTGCCGGGGGTATGTGCTTTGGTGTTTTACCGTGTGCGTCCTTGTTGCCGGGGTGTTCATCCCCATAAGCTGGGCGTGAGCCGGGCTTGTCGGGGCCGGGGTCGGACGACGAGGAGCGTGAACGCTCCTTTGAGAGGTCTACAGCCTCCGTTACGGGGGCCGTGTAGTCACTGTCCTCGTCACACGCGGCGGCAGCGGGCGAGGAGTCAAGCCTAGACATGGCGTAGGCCGCCCACCTTTTGACTCTGCGGTCTTTTAGAGTTTTGGGCTTTAGCAATTTACAGGCCGCACAGCCGTCCTCCTGGTGATCGAGGGGTAAGCAACGGTTGCACCGTTTGTGCTTATCCTTCCCGGTATATTTACCCTTGCAAAGCGGGCAAAACCTAAATGGCGTCCTCTCCATAGCTGAGGGCAATAAGTGCGACTACGACCTCGAAAGAGAGGGAGGGGAAAGAGAAAGGCATTCTTAAAGAGAAGAAAGAAAGACCACAAAACCCCACTCTCCCTACTGTGTATGGCCGGCGAGGCCTGGCCACGTGTTCGGCAGCGCCGAGGGATCCCCTCTGCTCGTCCTTCCGTCGAAGATCTTGCTCGGCGGAGAAACAGCTCTGCATCGAGGGGGGGGGGGGGGAATCTACGTTATTGATATTAATGACAAACGACCAAAGGTCGAAGAAACTATTTTGCAATGTCTCTCTAGGAGCTCCGCATAAAGGCGACCAGTAGCTGGGCGGAAAAAAACAATCTGAGGGACCTCGACGCGTGAGGGATTGTGGGTACAACGCACGTCACTATAGGGATAGTGTTACAGACACGCCTTGTCGACGTCCCCTTTTCGACTACGAAAAACAAAATGCAATACTCCACAGTGACCACTGGATGTCGGACCTATGCACAGCATGTGATTCTAAGCAGATTAACAAACATCAGAAACAAAACGCCTTAGCTAACAAAATCTCCTCTCTCAAGACAAAGATAAGCATTAAAAAAAAAAAAAAAAAGACTCCCTTCTCTCTTCCACTAAACCTAGTATCTTCAGCCCCACAACGACGCACCCCACTCGGACTGCGCCCAATCCCCACTTCAACTTCCACAAAGTATCCACCAAAGAGGTTGAAAATGTCATTCTCACCCTCAAACCCTCGAATTGCCATGGGGACTTAAGCCCTGCATAATTAATAAAAGATGCAGCTCGTGATCTCGCACCATTTATTACCAAACTAATAAATGCGTCATTCACATCAGTTACCATACCTAATAACTTGAAACAATCCTGGGTCCTCCCCCTTCTCAAAAAACCAAATCTAGACCGCTCTACTCCTACTAATTACCGCCCCATCACCACAGTACCGTTCCTACTTAAAATCCTCGATAAAATAGCATACCAACAAATCCAACATTACCTCGAACACTTCCACCTCCTAGAAGTCCGTCAATCTGGCTTCAGGCCTCAACATGGAACTGAAACTGCACTCATAGATCTCAAGGCACAGATAAATGAGCTGAGAGATGAGGGTAAGACTGCATTATTGCTACTTCTTGATCTCTCAGCTGCTATCGACCTGGTCGACCATGAGATCCTATGCAATCACCTACAAACGGCAGCCCATTTTTCTCAAGAGGCAACCGATTGGATCCAATCCTTCCTTAAACACTGCACGATGAGAGTCTTCTCCCCATTAGCAGAGCCCGACCCAACGCTATTACCTGTGGTGTGCCTCAGGGATCCTGCCTCTCCCCGACCCTGTACAACATTTTTACGAAGCCCCTTTTCGATGATCTAGATGGTCTGGGTATCACCTACACCAACTATGCCGATGATACCCAGCTCCTCATCCAGTTGACGGGGGATTATGACAAGGATTTGGCCTTTGTCAACAAAGTGTACCTCATCATCCAGGCATGGATGGCCTCACACGGTCTATGCCTGAATGATGACAAAACAGAACTCCTCATTCTAGGCTTTTCATCCAACCTTAACAAACTAGACCAAAACTACCCCTCCCTCGTAATTGACAATAATAAGATCACTGTAGCCAAGGAGGTCAAAACCCTCGGCTTCTATCTAGATTCCACACTCACCTTCAAAAAACAAGTTAATGCGCTATGGCATCCACCACATCCTACACATCCAAACTTATCAGAGCAGCCAAACCATTCCTCTCACCATCTAACTGCATCACTTTAGCTAGGGCTCCGATCCTGTCCAAGCTGGACTATTGCAATGCGCTATATGTAGGCTGCAACAAATATATCAAGAATAAAATCAAAATTCTACAAAATAACGCCTTAAGAGTGGCCCTTAGTATCGCGAAGAAAGCCCACATTTCTGAGACTAGAAGATCTGTCAATTGGCTATCTACGAAAGACAAAATCTTCCTCAAATCTTTCTCTTTGACTCACAAAGCCTCCACCAAGCAGCCCCTCAATACCTTAGAACTAGATTCACCAGACCAGTTTCATCTCGCCCTTCTAGAATGGCTAACTCCAATCTCCTCCTTGTGCCCAGATTTAAATGCATGATGCCTGGAGGGAATAGCTTTCCTGTAAAAGCAGCACAATTCTGGAACTCCCTACCACCTCCCTGTAGGGATGACGTCCCTTACTGTCGATTCAGATCTAAGACTATCCATTGGCTCAAGGATCACGATATATAAAGCCCCCCCCTGCTGCACCACATCACAATGACTGTAAATATGCATACACATGTTTTCAATTGATCTTCGTAGATATAACTCATGATATAACCTGCATATTTTGTATAGAGTATTGTATATATTGTATATTTCTTGCAACCATTTGCCTCATTGGCTTTATTGTTGTTTGATGTTTCCAGTACTGTAACCGCAGCTGGACCTAATCCTTTACTGTATGTAATTTAGCTTCGCAATCCTCTTGATGCCTCTGCGCCTTGTTACCCTTGGGTTAGGTGCGTACTATAAATAAAATACAAATACAAATTCAGACCCGCAGCAGGGCTTCACCAGGAGGGTCAGGCGTGGTAGAGGTCCTCTTCTGTCAGCTTCTCTTCGGTTCTCTCGATCCAGTGGCGACTCTGCCTTCTCAGTCCCAGAGACCTGCTTTTTATGCAGTTTTCCTCCATTCACCCAGCCTGGCTGTCAATCACATATCAGGGTGGCTGTCCCGGTGGGACAGTCACCTAGCCAATCAAACAGGAGTGCAACTTGGGTTACCAAGAGAACCCATGGCAGGGGTCCTAAAACCCCTCCTTCACATCCTGCCTATCCAGACTTTCAGGCGCCTAATGAGGGCTTCTGTGCAGAAGCCCGCAAAGGACAGCGAACAAAGGAACCAAACCTGATTTGGCGCGCAGAGTAAAACACGAGAAAGACCTTTACAAAAAGAAATGGCGAATAAACCCAGCCGTAACCAAATAAAAGTAAATGGGGTCCAGCTGATTTAAGTTTGAGGCTACTAAGGTAGCCTAAAACAATACCAAGGCCATTTAAAATAACTGCAGTAGGAAAAATAGGGTAGATACCACTGCCACCAGCCAAATCCTAATGAAAAGTGAACGAAACAATGTTCCATGAGAGAGAGACAAAAAGGGATAACTATTAACCCTTTCCAGTACTCTATGTACGATAGTTTGTACTGGGTCTGTGGTTTTAAAAAGACTAAAAGTCGATGGCAACTTTACATGTTCTGGGAGACAGTAGTCAGTCCCAGAATATGGAGTTTAAAGTGGGAAGCCTGAAAAAGACAACCCTGCGTTACTGAAATAAAAGTGACGTGTAACACAGTAAAAAGATGATGCCTATGGAGTAGGTGAGGCTCCACAGTCTATGAACAGAAAAATGTAAAAAACACACAGCAAAACACATGTAAGAGAGGGAAAAATGCTCACAATCTTACCAGGTGAAAAAAAGAAATCCTAGAAATCCAGCAGAGCTGCTGAGGGACTCAGTAGGTAAAGGAAATGGGCCATTCTGGTGAATTCTCCCTAACAACAAATGATCCAACCGCGTAAAGATTAAAGCAGTATGTTTTGCTTAAATTAGCATGTCAAGTCCTTGTGTAGTCTTAGTCACACACCTAGAAATCCTCAAAGTGTTAAATACTAATGATAAAATACATAACATCCTAAAACTGTACCTTTCCTCACCTTTCCCCAAGGACTCAATGTTACCCGTGCTCTGGTTCTCTCCAGGCTAGACTACTGCAACAGCCTCCTCCTTAATCTTCCCTCCTCCACCCTGCGACCCCCTCCAGCTAACCCAGAATAGGGCAGCAAGACTTATCCTTAGCCTCAACCCCAAGGAGGGCATCTCTCCTGCCCTACAAAGCCTTCATTGGCTCCCGGTCTCAGCACGGATTACATTCAAATCCCCCTCTATCATCCACAAGGCTATCTAGGGCCGGGGACCCTTCTATCTTCAACGCTTCCTGACCAAATATTCCACTTCTTGACTCCACCGTTCCCCTGGCACCAACTCCCTGCATGTTAAGCACTTTGCTAAACAGAGAGCAAGTGGACGATCACTTTCCTCAGCAAGCTCCCTCCTGTGGAACAGCTTCCATCTCCCTCTGCGTCTTCAGCAGGACCTCCTTAAGTTCCGGAAAAGCCTCAAAACCTTTCTCTTTTCCTCTTCCTTCTGCTCCACTATTCCCTGCTAATCTTACAGCAGCGTGACTGATGTGCAGGGCCCTTATGTGTCCTCAGGGCCTTGACCCCCCCCTCCCTGCATATCCCTCATCCTAGCCGCTGTCTTTCTGCTGCACTTACTTGGGCTCACCCTACCCACGGGTGGTGGCACTTAAGTTCTTCTCCTCTTAGCACTTACCCCGAGTACTTCTTCATGACCATCAGCACCTATCCCCCCCCCATCCCCTCTGCACTTGCATGTTCTGAACACTCACAAGGCATAGTAGGTTTGTCTCCCCTTCCCTTTACTCTCACTATTTGTTTGTACTATTAATTCAGTTATTTATCCTTAATGTAATTCATGGTCTACCTTCCCCTATTCCCATCCTGTTTGCCCTGTGGGCGCTTTGAAACAGTTTTGCTGATTGTATAAGTGCCTAACAAGTGAGCGATAAATAAATAGCTAAATAGTGCATACTCCAAAACATTTCTTTCAAACTCATCAGTCATGACACTAACCAAAGGTTCTATGCAATGCAACATAAAGCATGCCTAGCTATTAGGTTAGTATGATACATAACATAGAAGGTGCTTCGGATGCACAACACTCACTAACATTTTAAATCCCTAAAAGTCCTTGTAGCATTGCACTACATAGTTCTGTAAAGCCTCAATATTGTGAAATTCAGCGGAATTTCATGTTAAATACATTTCCAACATTGAACTTCTTTTTACCTTCATGCATTTCCCAAAATGCAGTTCGTGCCGAACTAACAACCCCCATTCACTCTCAATCCAATGCTCATTCCCACACAAGATAATGGCATAAGCTAGCGCAAGCAGTGAGCCACATTTTAGAGCTGAACACTACAGATGAGAATCTTTGCACATGAAAACAACAATTTCAAATGTTATCTGTTTCCACAAAAGAAAAAAATGTTTAAAACATTTCAACTGTCATCTACTTTCTCACTGCTGCCCTAGCCATAGAAAGCAACACTGCGGGTCATAAGGATGTCTCACTTTGCCTTTTCAGTGACTTGCAGGGACATCAAGTAACACAGTTTTCATACCCATTCCAATCGATCACCACAATGAGAAAATACAGCTCACAACAGAGGAACAACACTTATGATGCAGTGATGCGGCAAGGACAAGGTTGTACACACGGTCCCTTGAACAAATGGCTGTCCACGGTTTATCATGACTGCCTCAGTGACAGTCTCCAGCATGAACGTACAGAGTTCAAAGTAGGACGTGAAAGGTCCTGACGTCCAGGAACGGTGAAGGGTCCGTTCATCAGAAGCAGAGCTTTTTTTTTAATAAAAACATTTTATTGGATTTTACAAGTATACACAACATCAACAACATTGCAATATTCAGTGATAGAGCCAATACAGTTTGCGCCGTCAGCTAGGCCCGTTTCAGTGGCTGGGGCGCTGTTCCGATTTATCCGTGTCCATGCCTTTTCACATTGCCAAGGGAGGCCCCATGTGCCATGGATTCTCACCTCCTGCTTCTGTGGCTTAATAGTTTGCGCTGCCTTGGAGCCATCTGGTGAGTGGAGGTCTTCTAGTAAGAGCTGGAAACTTTTCTGCGTAGTCCATAAATGGGGCCCATATATTTAGAGCTTTGTTCAGGAGGCCCGAACGGATTGCTGTGACCTTTTCAGCGACGGCTATGTCCCAGCATTTGGACCACCATAGTGCGGCTGGGGTTCCGTCTGCGTTTTTCCACAGCCGAGCCATCACAATTTTTGCTGCCAGCAGGAGGTGCGTGCTCAGGCAAGGGATAGGGCCTGAGTCCCTCCCCCTGTTTCACCCAAGAGGATTATGCCGGGGTCCCAGGGGATGGATAACCCGGTAATTTCCTTGATATGGTTAGTTACCTCTTTCCAGTAGGCCTCTGCTTTTGGGCAGGCCCAGACCATGTGGAATAGAGTGCCTCGGGTGGCGCATCGGTGGCAGCAGTTCGCAGGGATTTCAGGGTTAGCCTTGTTTAGTTGAGGAGTAACATAATACCTGTAGCAGAGTTTGTAGCCCCCTTCCCTGTGCGTAATCCACTGTGTGCTTTTATGTAGTCTCGTCCAAATTTTCTCCGAATCCTCCACATCTATTTCCCGGCCCAGGTCTTCCTCCCATTCGAGCATATATCTTTCTTTTTTAGAGGGGTCTGATCTGTCCAAGAGCTGATAGAGTGCTGAGATCCTACCTCTCGCAGCTGGGGTTGTTAGAGAAAGTTCCAACACCGTTAGCTCTCTAGCGCTTTTCTCCCTAACTCCTCTGTGGGACAACCAGTGCCGAATTTGGGCATAATGGAATCTTTCCCGTTCACCCACACCAAATTTTGCATTGCATCTCTCGAACAATATGGGGAGTCCCTCCTCCAGGAAGTCCCTCATTTTTAATAGTCCCCCCTCTCTCCAAGGTTCGAAGCCAAGCGGTGGATTGCCTGGTGAGAATTTGGGGTTGTTCCAAATGGGGGTGAGAGGGCCCAGTGTACACCGGATGCCCCAAATGCAGACGGTTGTGTTTGTTGCAGACAAAGGGCCGCCATTCATTTGGGGTTTTATGTTTGGCAGGTGTAGGAGGTCCGATGGGGCATCCGGGCACCAGGCCTCCTCCAGCTGGTTCCACATCGGGTGATCTTCCATTTGAGCCCAGGTGTATGCATATGACAGCTGCACCGCATGGGCATAACTGCCCACTTTGGGTACTCCCAACCCCCCCTGTGCTTCCCTCCGTACCCGAAGCAGAGCTTTTTTTTTTAAACAAAAAAAAAAAAGTTTTATTGAGTTCACAACATGAAAAAACATTTCCCCAACTCCACCCCCCCCCCGAGGCGTCCTTTCATATGCCCTTAAGTTGTTTCCACTAGTGTCAGTTCTTTGCGTTCATTGCATGTCCAGGAGTTTCAGACGCTGAGGACACCACACCCCTCTATAGCCATCTTTGAGGAAGGCTAGCGTCTCTCCTAAGTCTTTTGCAAAGCTCTGTACATTTCCATTCATAGCGTATGTGGTCCATTCTAAAGCTATTATGTCCCAGACTTTGCGTAGCCAATCTTCGGTTGTAGGTATGTTCCCACTTTTCTATCTCTGTGCAATTAATGTCATTGCCGCTAGGGTTAGGATTACTCTCGCCTTTTCTCCATTGCTGGGTCCCCCCACCACCCCCACCCCCTTTTAAGCCCAGTATTATCTGCTCCCGAGACCCCCCCCCTTTCCTGTATGCCTGCTCTTGTGCCTGCTGCACTACGTCCCAGAAGGGGGCGATTTTGGCGCACCTCCACCATATATGTTCCGCTGTACCCTCATTCCTGCATCCTCTCCAGCATTCCCCTATTGCCCCTGGGTAAATTCTGTGGAGGCGGGCTGGTGCATAGTGCCATCCATAAAGTATTTTGTACAAGGCCTCTTGTAGCTGGGAGGCCATGGCCAGCTTGGGAATCTTCCAACATAGTGTCCTCCACTCCTCCTTTTCAATGGCCCTCCACAGTATCTGCTCCCACCTATTCATGTACTGCTATTGCTGTTTATGGATCGCATCGTCCAGAATCCTATATAGATTGGAGATCTGCCTCTTGGACCCGTCATTTGATGTCAAAACTTCTCAAAGGGGGTTTCTTCTCTTGTGGCTGCTATCTTGTTAGTCAGGTGTAGCAACCAGTGGCACAGCTGAGCATATCTAAGCCTTTCCCCCTCTCACACTGCAAATACTTTTTTGCCTTCCGTGAAGGGCAGGATCTCCCAGTCCTGCAAGAGATCCTGCATCCTCCTGCACCCTCCCTCCTTCCTTCCATTTCCTAAACTCTCCCTCTCCATTCCGGGTGCGAAATCCCCATTATCAAAGATGGGTGTGAAGTGGGATGGGAAGGATGCGATTCCCCACGTTTTCACTAATCTGTCCCAGTTCTCCGCCTTTAGGCTCGTTATGGCGCTTTCATACATATGTTTTGGCCTGTGCTGTTTCCTCAGCCATAGTACCTCCTCCAGGCTGTGTTTAGTCACTACCCTGTCTATCCCGACCCACAGTTTCTCCTCGCCCTCGTGTAACCATTCCCTGATAATTCGCAGTTGGGTTGCCTCATAGTACTGCCTAAAGTTGGCGAGGGCCAGCCCTACCTCTCTCCCGGGGGCCTCCAGCAAGCACCTGTTAATCCTTGCCCGCTTCCCCTCCCATATGAATTCGTTCGACAGGGAGTGTAATTCCCTGAAGAATCTCATTGGTACTGCCTGCGGGATTGAAATAGGTATATAGCATACGTGGAAGCGTGACCATCTTGACTGCGGCTAACCTCCCTAGCTAAGAAATTCTAAAAGCATGCCATTTACGGAATTCCTTCTAGTAGGGGAAATGTAATCTGCTATGCAACACCCCTAAGTGTCGTGGTAATCTGAATTACGAAGTATCTTATTCCCCCTGGTCTCCACACAAATGGGGTCTAATTTCTTTTTAGTCTGTTGCATTCTCCCTCATTAGCTTTGACTTCCCAATGTTTATGCGTAGGCCTGATGCCTCCCCGAATGCCTCCAATATGCATCTGCTTGTCCTAATGGATTCTAGTGGGTTAGTTAAGGTAAGCAGCATGTCGTCCGCAAATGCAGCAACTTTATGCGGTTTCCCTCCAAAGGGAATGCCATGGATGCCATCTGCCTCTCATACTGTCTGTAGGAGAGGCTCTAAGTAAATGGCATAGAGTAACAGGGAGAGGGGGCAAACCTGTTCTGTTCCCCTACCCAGTTTAAATGGTCGCGACAAGGTTCCATTCACTGGTACCCGTGTCAGTGGTCCCTGGTAGTTAGCTGCACCATTTTTAGGAAGTTACCTCCCAGCCCCATCTTCTCCATAATCCTAAATAAGAAGGTCCACTCCACGCGGTCAAATGCTTTTTCAGCGTCTAGTGAGAGTAGGACCGCAAGAGTGTTTGTTCTTTGTGCTTTTTCTAAGAGATGGGCGACACTTATGTTATCCACCATTCGCCTGCCCCCTATAAAACCTGCCTGGTTTTGGTGAATTAGACCTGGGAGTAGCCCCTCTAACCCGTTTGCTAGTATTTACGTGTAGATTTTTGCATCTACATTAACGCGATTGGTCTGTAAGACATGTTTTCTGCGGGGTCCTTGTGGGGTTTTAGGACTAGAGTCATTTTGGCCTCTTCCATGGAGGGGGCTATGCGACCCGTGTCTTTAAAGGAGTTGTAGAGGTGGGTTAAGTATGGTGCCAGGGTTGTTGCAAACGTTTTTATAAAAGGCCGCTGTATCACTGTCTGGGCCTGGTGCCACGCAATAACCCTCTTTGCCTCTTCCTCCGTGACCTGGGACTCCCTGGAAATTATTTGCAGGCCAACTCTCTTCAGGTATTCCTCCTACAAATAGGTCTGGGGATTCTGTGATGTATACAACGTCTCAGTGCAGTAATCATGTTTTTTAGCTGCCGCTCCCTGCAGGAGGAGTGCCAGGAGGGCATCCGCCTCATTTGCATTCACATATAATTTTTGCCAGACAAAGAGCAACGCCTCTTCTGCCCTCTTAGTTCGCAAGACCAGTAGTTGTCCCAATGCTCTTCTATAATCCCTCATGGAGGTCCTGGTGGGACCGCCTCCTCCTTCTAGCTGTGTCTCCAGTTCTCCCATCTGCTTATCCCTCTTTGCTTTGGACGCCATTCCGTAGTCTTCCTGAGGCTGCCCCACATCCCCCTGCCTCTCTTTTTCCCGATCTGTCCTGCTCCCTGTCCCATGCTAGACTGAAGTCTCCCATCAACACCACGTGGCCGCTTGCGCTCTCTTTCAGTAGGTCTAGAAATCACTTCAGGAATGTGTCCTGTCCCGTATTAGGGGCGTACACCACCGCTATTGTATATGAGAGTTTTCCACAGGTTCCGCGTACTATAACGTATCTGCCTTCCTTGCCCTGTATAATGCCGGCTCCCCTGAAGTTCACCCTATTCTTTAATGCCAGTGCCACCCCCCCGTCTTGGTTTTCCCAGATGATTGGTAGATTTGATCGAATCCCAGCAACCTTAACCAAGCTTGGTCTTTGAGTAAGAGGTGGGTATCTTGCAACCCCAGAATATCTGGCCTCTCCTTCCACGTGAATCTTTCCAACTTTTTTCTCCTAAAGGGGGAGTTGAGCCCCCTAACATTATGGGTCACCCACTTGAAGGATGTATCTCAGCCCTGCGCCTTGTTTTGGGCCCCCCCTCCCTTGGTTCTCCCCCCTTGGTTTTCACCCCTTCCCTTGTTCCCTTTGTGCTTTGAATGCTCCTGGCCCTCTCGCCCAAATCTTCTCCGATTGGTCTTGCTGCCCCCTCTGTTTCCATTTTCTCCCCACCCCTGCCCTGCCCCCCCCCCCTTCCTCCTTATCCCCCCTCCCTCTCTTAGCCGGGGGCCTCTCCCCTCACCACCGTCCCTACCCCCATGGGTCTCTTTCGCCCTTACTAACTTCATGATGTTTGCTCTCCTCTGCCCCCTGCCCCTGTATGCAGCTTAGTGTCCTTGTCACCTTTTCAGGGTTTTCCTTCATCAGCTGCTTCCCTCCTTTCCGCATCCACCTCCACGCCACCACCCTCTCCTGGAGGGCCTCATAGTGCTGGCCTCCTCCTTCGGTTTCCATGTTCAATTGCATTAGATCGGCCCCTTCTTGCAAGGTAGTTATTCTTTTCTGTGATCCTGCCTTTTCAAAGAGGAGACCGAGGGAAAGGTCCACTTGTATCTAATTCCTCGGTTCCTGAGAAATGACAGAATTGGGAACATTTGGAGTCGCTTAACTAGAGTATTGTTGGCCAGATCCTGCTAAAGCGCAATTGTTTGCCCATTGTATTACACTGGCTCTCGCTGTCTGGCCGCTCTTAATACTGCCTCTTTCTGTCCATGTCTCGTAAAGGCAGCCAACACATCCCTTGGTCTAGCGTTTGGTCCTTTGTTGAGTCGCTCCACTCTGTGGACTCTGTTCATCTCCACTGCGTCCGGGGCTGTTTCCCCTAGTAGGTCCGCGAAAATAACCTGTAGGGCCCGCTTTAGATCTCGATCTGCCATTGTTTCCGACAGTGCTTTCAGTCGGATGTTGGACCTGTTCTCCATGTCCTCCATCCTGAGTTCCAGGTTTCTTGTTGCTGTATCTAATCTTTCAATCGCTTCACTATTCACCATAGTTGCACTGTCCACTTCTTGCAGGTCCTTTTCCAGGAGGTCTGTTCCCTCACCTAACTGCCCCACCTCCTGGTTCATCTCTGCCATGGCCTGGTTGATGTCTGTTCTGATCAACTGTATCTTCTCCTGGAACGTCTTGGCCAAATTGGACTGTAGTACTAGCATTTCACCGTGGAGGTCTTGGCGCGACATTAGGGCGGTTGGGTTCCCTTCTCCTGGGGAGCTTCGACCTGCCGTCACTTCCTGGGAGCCCACTTGCATCTCATTTATTTCTCTGGACTGCCAAATTGTTGGTAGCGTTCCCGGGTTATCCCCCTGTGCATGAGCTCCTTTGTTCTGCCTGTTCTTGTTCGCCATGACTGTGGTTGCTCTATGCTGGGTATTTTGCGGCCCCGCTTTGCGCCTCTGGTCCTTCGTCACCTTTATCTGGTGGGGGAGCCCTTGCAAGGACTCGGGTGGGGGGGCCTCCCCCTCTCTCTTTCTCTTGGCTGGGCTTGCGGCGACACTATGTTCTGTGTTTCCCGTCCCAGCTGTGGGTAGCTCCTTTCTCTAGACTTCTGTTGTTGGCGGCACTCCTTGGCTCGGTTGTGGCTCAGATCATAGGACTCTGGCCCCCTGAAGTTGTTGTGCCTACCTTAACCAATGCCTTTTCCTTCCTATGGGGGTCTCGTCTCTTCCAGCCCCTGTCTTGCTCCTCTGTCTGTGTGATCTCCTGGGTGACTTGCTCCCTCCGTGAAGAGCATCGTATTATCTCTGCTGTGTCCCCATTTGCCTTGGTCAGTTCTAGTGGTTAAATCAGTGCTTGTTTTCCCCCATAAATCTGCACAATAGAGGCATCAGTTTTCACGTGGACTTGCCTCAATATCATCTTCGTCCTCCAATGATTTCTCTAATGGGTTTTCTTCCTGATCTTGCTTCCGGGCGGGTGGGGGAGACGGGCCTTCCCCAGTCTCGGGGGGGAGGGGATCCTGTTGGTGTCAGGGGATTATCCCTTTGCCTTGGTCCAAGTCCCTTGCGGGGGTGCCGCTTCTTGGGTGTTGCGCCGGATGGATGGATGCCTGCCACCTCCGTCTCTGGGCTCCCCTCTCATGGAGGTACCCTCGCGGCTGCCGGTGCCTCAGGAGACTGCTCCCCCGCTTTTCTCCACCCTGCCGCCCCTCCTTTGATGTCTGGGCGCTCCTGCTCCCCCGCCCGCTCTCCCGATCCGGTTATCCCCGCTTGGGCGAGCCTCTCACCTCTTGCCGGGCGGTTCCCTGCATCAACGACTTCACTGCTTTCTTGTGCTTTTCTCTCCAGCCCGGCTGGCTTTCGTTGCCTCTCTTTTCGGTTGGACCCCTTGTTCTCGCCCTTTGTGCTGTTGGTTCTCCTTCACTAGCTCGGTCGCCTGCACACTCCTTGGCTGCTTGTTTGTGAGGGCCTCTCGAAGAGGTTCTGAGCGTCTTCCTCACCTCCCTTCCGCCGGCTCTCTGAGCTTTCTGTCCCTGCTTCCGCTCACTAGTCCTGCCTCCTTCGGTCCGCTTTCTCCGGCTGATCCGCCTCCCCTATTCTCCGGGTCTCTCCGGCTCAGCGCTTGTGTTGGTATGCCGCGAAGCTGCTGTCTCAGCCTCGGGGCAGCCACTAGCTTTCCTTCATGGCTCCTGGCTCCTCCTCCCTCTTCTTCCGGCTCTGCTGGTTGCTTTCCTGCACCCCGTCGGGCTGTGTCTCGGTCCTGCTTCCCTTACCCTTATTTCTTGGCTTGTTGGCACTTTCCCCTCTCTCCTCTCTCCCAAGCTTGACGGAACTGTTCTAGGGGAGTTCCCCTTTATAGTCAAGCAGCTGCTGCCTCCAACAGAGTTGTGGATCTGTTACTTTTTGCTGCGGGGCTCCGGAGCACCGTCGACACGTCTATCTCGTGTCGGTGGCCATCTTGACCTCAGAACCAAAGCTTTGAACACTGAAAGGTGTTCGATGCTCCACCAAGCTCTTGCGTGTCAGGACTGACGTCATTGCAGTCCTGTATGTGGAGCCGAGAAGAGCTCTGGGCCATCAATGACCCAAAAACGGCTCCTTGGACAAGGCACCGAAACCACACTGTCGAAAGCCAACTACGCGGACCTGAATGACACTTCACCGAGAGGTGAGGGGAAAAGTCATAAATGGCACCCTGGGAGCAATTCAAGGCAGCGTAGATTTAAAGCTAAGGGCACAAGCAACTTTGTCAGCATCTGGGCTGGAGGGGCTGCCATCACAGTGAATTTTAAGTAGATTAGAACTGAATTCCGTTTTCCCTTGGAGGCATTACAAAGCCCACTGAAGTCTCTCTGCCATGGGTGGTCCTATTTAATCTTGGGGCAGCAGTGGCTTGGGATTGGGCAGGGCTCCATTGCCCTGGATATGCCATCCCTGCCCTGGACACCCCAACTTAGTCCTGGGCAGCCACCTATTGGGCATAGGTGGCACCTCCTAACCCAGGAATGAGCCTCTCTGGCCAGGTGACACCTTCCCTGCCCTAGGCAGTTCCAAATAAAATCAATGGGCGGTAAGTCTTTCATTCTCAGGGGCATCCTTAATCCTTCATCCCCACAACAGGTAACACATGCCTCTACGTCATTCCTCAAGTCCTGTTCTCCATGGGTCCAGTTTCTGACCATCTCGTCACCACTGTTGTAATGAAGGCTGTCTAGAGGCGGCAGGCAAGTTCATAAAGGTTCCATTTATTCAGGTTGACATAGCTAGATGACAAAGTAGAGGATCTGGGCCCCAAAAGAGGACCAGAGTCCCAGGGAGGGCTCCACTGGCTCCCATCACCCAGGCTAGCTGGCACCAACTGCCTCAGCAGAACTCACATTCACATGCATACATTTCTACACACAGGAACATTCTCACAGTGACATCATTCACTCAGGTGGCACAGGGAAGAGGCTATTACAACACCCCATTCGCCAAATCACAGTCAGGACTACAATGATTCTGTTGGGACTAAACTGCACTCACCTTCAATACATTCCTTCAACAAGATGATGTACCTGCAGACCATGTCATGATTGTTGGTGAACTTTCTCATCAGGGCCACCGCCTTCTCTATGGAGATCACCTTGCCATGAAACTTTTCCCTCAGTCGCCGGACACTCTTCTCCAACTGCAGTGAGAGGATACAGGGGATCTCTCATTACCATGTCACAGGTAAAAATGCCAAGTTGCAAACTACTAGCCATGAATAAAAAGCCACTCTCCCCAATTCTCCCCTTAAACACAGCACACCATTTGCACTCACCATGATGGCTAGTGAACATTTTTGAGACATTCCAAGAGTATAAATTAGCCCTCCGACTAGGAAAGGAGGAGTACAATGTGTGTTGAGGGTAGAGTTTTTGCCTCACTTGTGAATTAAAACCCTGTAAGAGTGTGGGATAGGTGGAGATCAGCAGAAGGAGAGTTTGAAACAGTGGTGGGATGAGGAGTTCCCTGGAGGAGAGAGTGGAAGAGAAAATGAGGAGGAGGGGGAATAGGAAGGTCAAGAAGGGAACTGTGTGGTTGGCATCATGGAAGGAGACACAGACAACAGATTCAAAGTTGAACAATTTTTGATTTTGATTCATTTCTTACGCGCACCAAGCAAGCAATTGCATTCGGGCGCAGATGTTAACTATATGTTATATGTTTAGCTGTGGCGGCTTAGGGTCACCATGGTTACTTAAGTTCATTTGAATAGGAATGTTTTTCATTCCTTTCTGAATGCTGCCAGTGTAGTGCATGAACGAATGCCAAAAGGCAGCCGATTCCACAGCTTGGGGCCGAATAAGGAGAACCTCCCGTCTCCTTTAGAGGTGTATTTTGTCCGAGGGACACATAGCAGGAGTTTGTCTCCTGAACGGAGGTCTCTGGTAGGGTAATACTGGTCGATTCTAAAGGGGTGGTGGTGGGCTCAACATACTCTGCGTATGCCTGGGGAGTACTAATCTGGGTGGCGCTGCATGTTCCGTTTCACCCATTGCAGGAGGTGGCGGAGACGGATGGGAGGATGGTCATGCTGAGAGGGTTGGTGGAGAATAAGGAAATAAGCATTGTACATACATATGCCCCCAATCGGGATACAGCAGCATATTTCAGGACTCTGAATGCCAACCTCGGCATATGTATGGGTAGTACAGTGATTTGGGGTGGTGATTTTAACTGTGATTAAATCCTAACATAGACAGATTGGATGGTAAGATTGATAGACCTTCCCCAGCGGCGAAAGCACTACAGACACTGCTAAACGACTTTCGTCTGGTAGATGTGTGGAGAACTAGATACCTCCAAGATAGACAATACTCGCATTACTCTGCCCCTCAACAGCTACATACGAGGCTGGACTACGTCTTTGCCACGTCGGATGTAATAGCAGAGGTTACTCAGGTAGAATATAAGGCGAGGGTCCTCTCAGATCACTCGCCATTGGTCCTGGGTTGGCAGTATCGCCCCCCGAGGGCACGGATCCTGACGTGGCGCCTTTGTGCTGAGGCGCTCAAGGATCCAGTCTTTAGAGAAGATATAAGGGAGGAGATTGGCAATTACTTTGAGGAGAACACGGGTAGCGTTGACTCGGCAAGTACATTATGGGAAGCCTTTAAGGTAGTGATGCAAGGGGCTGCCATATCAAAAGCAAAGGGCCTGCAGGGCGGGGTTCTAGCTGACCTACGACGGACGGAAGAGGAACCAGAGGGAGTATTAAATGGCGGATTTGAAAATATGGAGCGGGTACTTGGGCTGCAGCAGCAATGTGCAGAACACTGGGAGAGGCTCTGCAACCTTAACTATAAAAAGTACATTGAGAGACAGCATGCGGGAGGGGATAAAACAGGACGGTTGTTAGCGTGGCTTTACAAGAGCGAGGTTCCCAGATCCCCGATTAGAACGATAATGAGGGAAGATGGTAGCGTAGTGGACACTCAAGAGGGTGTCAACGAGGAGTTCGCAGAATATTATAAAGTGTTGTATGCAGACAAAATGGGGGGTAGCCGAGAGGAAATTATGGGAACGTTAGAAGACATAGGACTACCCATGATAAGTGAGGAGGAAAGGGAGGAGCTAGATGCACCAATCACCCTGGAGGAGTTAGAAGAAGTGGTGAGGAAGTTACCTACCTGCAAGACCCCAGGGGCGGATGGACTCTGAGTGAATTTTATAAGACATACAGGGAGGAAGTGCTCCCCCTGATGTTAGAAATGCTCAATGAAGCGCTTGAGGTGGTACGGTTGCCGGAATCACTTAGAGAGGCGGTCATAATCGCTTCCCAAGCCTAATAAACCTGCACACAGTTGCGGCTCTTACAGACCTCTCTCAATGTTGAATCAGGACAGCAAGATATTGACGGCTGTCCTGGCAAACAGATTGCAGAGAGTGATTAGCAAGCTAATACACCCTGACCAGATGGGCTATGTCCCGAATAGGAATATAACTCATAATCATAGGCGACTCCGATGGGTTGTTGAATGGGGAAGTACGGCTGAGGGCGAAATGGCGATCGTGTCCTTAGATGCGGTCAAAGCTTTCGACTCGGTCAAGTGGCCGTGGTTGCTGGCGACCTTGGAGAAGTATGGTATGGGGCCCGGTTATATGAGGTGGGTATAAGAAGCACTAGGCAGGGGTGCCCTTGGTCCCCGATGCTCTATATATTAGCCCTGGAACCCCTTGCAATATATCTCAGACAGCAATATGATATGATAGGTATTGAAGTAGGGGGAGAACGACATCTGATCTCCTTATAAGCAGATGACCTGTTGCTATACTTAAAGTATCCAGAGGAAAATCTCCAGTACATACTGGAGGTGATGGCGAGGTATGCATGGCTGTCTGGGATAGCGGTAAATCCCCGAAAATCTAGTATGTTTTCGCTAGGCGACTATAAGGGAACCCCTGAGAGACAGTTACCAGTGTTACAAATACCATGGGAGGTTAGTTCTTTCCGGTATCTTGGGGTAGACGTGTACCATGCGGTGGAGGAGGAGCACAAGCATAACACTGAGGTGGCACTCAAGAAAATCGAGAAGTGTATGCTATTTTGGGTTAAGTTGCCCTTAGCAATGATGGGACGGGGTGCAATGCTAAAAATGGTGGTCCTGCCTAGGCTTTTGCATTATTTTAGCAATATTCCATACATGATACCTAAGAAGTTCTTTGCCAAACTCAACAGTATGTATAGGGATTTCTTGTGGCATGGTACCCGATACAGAGTGGCGCTATGGAAGCTGCAGAACTTTTATGAAAAAGGGGGGATAAAACTGCCAAATTTTGAGGTGTATTACGTAGCAAGTCAGCTGCAATATGTGGCTCAGTGGCTTTCAGATGAGGCGACCCCTGAATCTTGGCTATTTGGACATGACTGTACCCCATTTCACTTGAGAGAGATGATCTGGCTGCCCAAGTCCGAAATGAGTGAGCGCCCCCGGATGATGATGCTGCTCAGGTGGCTGATGTTGTGTCGGGCATGCCGGATGATGGAGAACCCATTTCCATGCTCCCAGCAGGTACCGCTAGTCGCGTTGACAGGGGAAGATAAGTAGTCAAGGGCGATAATCAGGACCCATTGGGAATCGGTGGGGCTAATAACTTTAGGAGACGTCTGGCAGGTGGGGGCCATTTTGGACTTTGAGGCCCTGGAGGGGGAAACAGGATTGCATGCGGGCCAGTTCATCACATACCACAGAATTGTGCAGAAAATCTGGGAAACGTGGCCTGAAACAGTATTGGAAGAAGAACCAGATGCCAGCCTAGAGGCAATATATGATATATCGGATGGGGGACATGAGATTTCTAGGTTGTATGAGATGGTGATGTCTAAGGTTGGGAAGGACTTGATGCAATTGAGACTAGATTGGGAGGCGGAAAAGGGAACCCGGATAGAGGATGGGATGTGGGAACGGGCACTGGGATACCATAAGAAGGTGTTAAGGAATGCCAGACTAAAACAAATACAACTATATATAACGCACAGAGCATATATGACGCCTATGAGGATATCCAAGTTTGATAACGCTGGACGACAAGCATGTCCCAAATGTGGCGAGGAGAATGCTGATATGACACATAGGTTTTGGTCTTGCCCAGTAATTGAGCGTTTCTGGGGAGAAGTGGCACAAAAGCTAGCCGAGAAGGGGGTTACGTTAATTATAGATACGGCCTGGGCCTGCTTGCTGGGAGGGTTCCCCAGATCATCAAAACTTAAGCATGTCGGTAAACTGAAAGATCTGGCATATGTGCTGGCTAAACGAAGGATTGCCATGGGATGGAAGACTTGTCACAGGCCGCGGGTGGAGCGAGTTGCAGAAATGGGCAGAGGCGGAAACAATGGTATGGCAAGAATCGAACACTGTAGGGGGGGGAGGAGACAGGGACCCTGATGGCATGGAAATCATTAATAGCAGAATTGTTTGGAACAATACAAGAGTGGTCAGAATCTATAGGAAGCGAGACCCCGCCGCGTGCGGCGGACACAGAACGATGAACAGACTGGCTCATGAATGGGGGGTGGGGGGGAAAGCAGTGACCAAGATTAAAGAACTGATATAATTATTTGGATGTGAAATGCACTGTGTGTTTGGTTGTATTGTTGTTTTGTTTGATTAAAATTAATAAAATTGTTTTAAAAAAAAATACTGGTCGATTCTCGTGTTCAGGTATCTGGGTGCGAGTTTGTGGTAACATTTATAAACCTGACACGCCACCTTGAATTTAATACGGTCCTCCACCATCAGCCAGTGGAATGCTTTCCGAGATGTAGAAACGTGATCTCTTTTGCCCAGGTTGGCAGTTAACCTCACTGCCGCATTCTGGGCCTTTTGTAGTCTTGACATTTGTTTCATAGGAAACAGTCACGAGACTGTTACAATAGTCAAGATGGGCATTTACCAACGCTCCCACCACTGGCGGAACTTGGGGTGTTAAAAAAGGAAGTACGTTCCTAAGCAAGCGCAGGGCGTAATATACTGCTTTTATGTTTGGCCCAACTTGTGCTTCACTGGCCAGGTTTTCTTGCCAGATGCAACCAAGATTTTTTACTTTCCTAGAGAACGGGATGTTTTCACCTAAGATCTGTGGAGTTATGTGGGTTCCTTCCTCTCCGTTTTTGTTCTCTGATCTGAACAGGATTACCTCCGTTTTGGCTGCATTGAGCTGTAACTGGTTGCAAGCCATCCATTTTTTGACATCTTGCATACACCGGTCTATCCTTTCAAATGCCTCCGGTAGATTATCTGTCGCCACATAGATTTGCGTATCGTCGGCATAAGAGTGGAAACGTAGACCGTGTTTCCTCAGGATGTCAAACAGTGGTCGAATATATAGGTTGAAAATCAGAGGTGAAAGCGCTGAGCCTTGGGGGACTCCACATCTCAGTTGTATTAACTCTGAGAGGAAGGCTCCCAGGGCCACCTGTTGAGTTCTGTCTTGTAGGAAGGAATCAAACCAATCCACTACAACTTTAGCTGCTCTGCCTATACTTCCAATTCGTTGGAGTATAATTTTGTGGTTGATTGTGTCGAATGCTGCCGACAGATCTACCATCAACAGTATTGTGTTGCTTCCTCTGTCCGCAGCTTCTAGTAGGTCATCCTGGACTGCCTGTAAGGCAGTCTCTGTCCCATGATTAGGGCGAAATCTAGATTGGTGTTCGTCCAAGATGTCTCTATTGTCGACGAACTGCTGGAATTGGTTACAAACAATTTTTTCAAGAATTTTAGTAGGCCAGCATAGATTAGCCACAGGATGGTAATTTTTTAGTATCATGGGGTCCAACCTGGGCTTTTTTAATAGCGGTTTTACCCCCGCTCGCTTAAGTGAGCAAGGAACATAGCTATCTGATGGGGATTTATTTATAAAAATTGTTAAAAAAGGGGCGAGGTTGGCTGCTAAACGAATAGCGGTACATGCTGGTATAGGAAAAGCCAAGTCCTTAGTGGGTTTTAACTTGAGTATTAAAGCTTCTATATTTTCCTTCTCAATAGGTTTGAAGCGAAAGTTCTCCTCGGTTTCATGGCTTTCTACTACTTCTCCCTCTTCTCCAGATTCTCCCCATTCTTCCGCAGTTATCAATTCAGTGATGCTTTTCTGAATGTCAATGATTTTTTTTTTCAAAAAAATCATTGAACTTATTTGCCTGTTCCTTAGAGTCGGCAGTCGGTACTGCCATCCATTCTGGGTTCCTGAACCTTGCCACTACATTGAACAGGGCTTTTGCCTGATTACCCGATAGCTTAATTTCTTCTTGAAGGAAGTTTTTTTTGGCCACAAAAAGGGGATTTTTATAATCTTTTATTCAGGCTCTCGCCTTCACTGCGTCTTCAACTACTTTAGAGGATCTCCAGAGTTTATTCGCCTGGTGAACTTGTTTCCGCATAAGGCCCAGTGTTGGGGAATACCAAGATTTGGATTTTTTAACTGTCTTAAGTCTAAGTGGGGCGTATTTATCACAAATTACCCTTAACAGATTTCCCCCTTACTAAAAAATTCTTCACATGTCATATTGGTATCCAGGCATGCCAATTGGTCTTCAATTTCCTTCCCTGGAATTTTTTCTAAGTCGGACATCTTCCGGCACCAAATTGGTGCAGTCTCCCGTCCTTTTCCCCTCCGATGTCCTATTTCTCTAATAGTCTCTAATTGTAAGTAGTGATCGGACCATAGGAGTGGAATAGTCTCTCCAAATTGAACGACACCCCCTCTTGCTGCAAAAAGATCTAGGCAGTATCCCTTCTTGTGGGAGGGTTCCCTAGTAATAAGCTCCAGATCATGATTGTCTAAGAGTTGCATCAGCGCAGCATGATGTGGATGCAAGTTATCATTTTCTAGCCAAATATTCCAATCTCCTAGACATAGTATGTCTTTATATTTGCTCCCCCATAATGTGAGGTGGGCATCTAATAATTCTAGAAAGTTCTGTAGCCCAGCAGTACTTTCATAGTTTGGGTATGTGACACCGAAATTGAGAAAACCCCGACTGGGTGTTTTCATCCCAGTCTAGTTTCTCCAAGTGTGAAATAGTCATAGCCGACTTGTAAATTATAGCAAGTAGCTCATATTGAAGATTGAATTGACTGAAATAAGTGAAAAGAACTGTTTTTGAATACCATGGCGATTGAAGTGAACAAAAGCACATTTACTGCACTTTGCTTGGAAGACAGCAAGTAAGCTGACCTTTATTTTGAATACACAAATGAACAATGTTTTATTAAATACAAGTCAGGATGGATTAAGGCCTAACTTGCCATATACTAAGGTGGGATTTCCCTACCTAAAGAAACTAAGGAAAGTCAGTAAGTTCAACATAAAAATCTGTCAGTGTTAAAAACCTACACTTGCCCTCACAACTAATACAAACATTTGTAGGGACATCAACTCAAATAGAGTTGCAAACAAAGTTCGGAGCTACTTCAAGCTCTGGCTTACTCGTCAGCCTTCTCTCCCAAATGTCACTAAGTTCACCACGAAGTTCAATTTCTCCTCCTTTGAATATTAGAGGAAATGCCGTTTAATAAAGGCTAGTGTGCCCTTTCCCAAGTTCAACACAGTTACAAGGTTGTTAGGGAGAATTCTCCGTAAAGGCTAATTTCTCAAACCTAGTGAGTCCCCCAGCAGCTTTGCTGGATTTTTGGGGTTTATTTTTTTCTCTCCTGCTAAGAGTGAGACTTTTTTACTCCCACTCTTAGACATGATTTGAGGCGTTCCTTTATCTTTCCATGTGTTTTATGGGCTATGGGGTATTTTACTCCATAGGGTCTCATGTGTTTTTGACGTGGATTACACAGCACCCACCGTAACCCAGGGGTGTCGTAGCGACCCCCAGCATAGACTCCATACCCTGGGACTGACTACTGTCTCCCAGGGCATGTAAAGTCACCATTGGCTTTACTAGTCCCAAATTATGAACAGAAACCAGTGCAAACCATCATATTGTGGACGTACTGGTCGGGGCAATTCGATTGCCCCAGGGTCTGTTGTTCGAGGGGGCACGTCTCCATCCCCCCTGATTGAGTTTTGGCTGGTGGCAGTGGATACTACTTTTTATATTCGACCGCGAATAGATCTCTTTGGGATTTTCCCATTGTTCGAGGCTACCAACTTTAATTATTTAATTCTTATAGCCTCGAACATAGCGCCGGTTTATTTAATTAATATTAATTCACCGGTTGGTATTTTTTGCCAGAACTCGATTCTAAAATGGCGTTTGTGTTTTCTTCTGTGACTCCAACCCAAGTCGAGCCCTTTGTTCCACTTTTTGGCGGGCTTCTCCACAGAAGCCTCCAAAAGTGGTGCCACTCTGTCTGGGTACCACAGGGGGTGTGGGAGGGGGTTTAGGCACCCTGGACTGAGTTACCTTGGTAACTCAAGTCGCACTCTTGTGTGATTGGCCCAAGTGGTGAGCCGGCCGGCTCACCACTTAGCATGTTTGATTGACAGCTAGGCTGAGTGAATGGGGGTGTGCTGCATAAAAGCAGGGCTTTGGGGACTGGAACTTCAGAAGTCGCCACAGGACCTAAGAATCCGAGGAGGGAGAAGCTGAGCTGACCTGCAACGACAACACCACCGGTGGAGCCCTGCTGAACCGTCTCACCACTTTTCCCGACGACAGAGGAGATCTCCAGTCCGGAGCGTATTCTTCCTTTGACTGGTGGGGATAACCAGTTTTGCCTTCTTTTCACCTTCCTGGAGCATCTCGTGGCCACCTTGCCCGTGCCAAGCACCCCCGGCAACCGGAATACCACGGTTTACAAATACCGCAAAGAAAAGTGTAGTACCTTTTAACCGAAGAAATCTGTGTCTGGTTTCTTCCCCGGCAGTGCAACGACCTTCATCTTCCCTCCACGGCGAGACCTCTTCTTCCTCTGGACGAAACGCCGACTTGCACCTGCTGCCAGGAACAACTGCCCCCGCTGGAGCTTCCTTCACACTTAAGGTACTGTGTCCCGCCTGGCTTCCCTTGCGACAGATCGTTTGGGGTGACAGTAAAGCCTCGATTTTCTAACCTGGGCTAGCCTGGGACAACCTAGCTAACTTTGCCTGACTTTACTGTCACCCTTTTTGTGCGAACTATCTACAAGACTCTTTGGGCATAACCCCTGCTTGCTCTCTCCAAGAGTGGGCCTTCCAATTGACTTCCTGGCTCTCCAGTAGAACTCTGCCTATCCTGCCTTACTGTGGTTCTTTTTCAAAGTATTGAAACTTGTGTGCTTCCTTAACTCTGCCTTTTTCCCTCCCTTTCTTTATAACTTATTAGAGTGTCATCTTATGTTAAGCGCTCACATCTGTCTGAAAATATGTGGCTTTTCTCACTAAGACTGGGATGTATATATATGATAGTGACTGTGTGCTGAATTTACTTACCTTGTTTTTTTGCTAGTGTAAATCCCAAGTGTGTCTTTAAATACATAATTATATACTTTAACACCAAAGCTCTGGTCAGTGTTTGTTTGTGCTACTGTGTTCTCTGTACCTATTGTGTATACTCTGCATACTGCCTAACTCTTCTTGAGGGAAGTCTGACTGCTCAGCCACAGCTACCAAGTGAATCTGTGTGGTACAGACTGCTACCAAGTGGGTTTACTGCCAAACACCTGTAGTCCTAAATCTTTTGCAGTGGTCCCTAAGGGAACTGCACAGGTTTCTGCCTAACAAAGGTAACGCTGTTTCAAGACACGAAAACTCAGGGTTCCCTTCCCCAACCTTAAAGTCAATATCAAAAGGAATATGTTGAAGCTTTGAGTCTTTGAACTGGACTTGCACAACTCCGGGTTCCCTTCCCCAAGTCTGAAGATTATCAAGAGTTATTTTTCTGTTTTCACCACAGCAAGCTTCCTTGTTGACATACAGGAATTCTCTGGTCTTCGCACAGGTTCAGACCACACAAACAGAATCGGGTTTCCTTCAAAGTTCAACATTAGACTTAATGGTTTGTTTCTTAAAGTGCAGCTTCAATTTTGACAGACAGTATATTTCCTTCCATTTAGCTTCCTTAGCTTCCTTTTGATTTTCACTTCAATGTTCATTAAGGTTGGTTCATCTTACACCATAGCATTCATATGACAAATATCTTTTGGCTTCTGCCCTTTCATTTCTGTATTCAAAATAAAGGTCAGCTTACTTGCTGTCTTCCAAACAAAGTGCAGTAAATGTGCTTTTGTTCCTTCAATCACCATGGTATTCAAAAACAGTTCTTTTCACTTATTTCAGTCAATTCAATCTTCAATATGAGCTACTTGGTCCTTTTTGTGCATTGCAAAATCTTGCATTTACTTATTTCACTTGACTCAATATATTTCATTCAGTTCGGTATTCAATAGAAGCAGCATAATTCGTTTCATTCAGGACGTTACTGTCACTTACTTTGTGTGCATCAGTCATAATACATGGAACTTTATCTGCACAGACACCTTTGAGCGCCACGGATATTATAAAAGTGTCCCCGACGCTTACCCAGTCTCGGCCGCTCCTTTGCTTTGCTTCTTTCTCTCGAAGGTCTGCCAAATAACCGGGCTCTTGTCTTCGCACTCGTCGGCTAATTAACAGAGCTTCACCTCCGCCTGCATACAGCACCTGCTGCTCGCCATGAATGGGATCTTCAACCCTCATTCCCAGTCCAGTGGGATCCAAAGGGTTTCCTCTGGAGTTTCAGCTTACCCTCTCCTTCGGCTTTCACTCTGGTTCTCGCGCTCGGATTCCGACTCTTGGTCTGTTCCCACAGCTTTTATACACCTGTGTTGGGCTAACAGGATACCGGTGGTTGTCATGGGTTTGTCTTGCCTGACCATAATTAAATGAATTAGTGGGACATGCCTATTCTTCGTCCCATTACTTTAATGGGTAATGGAGGCAATCTTCATTGCTCCTAGTTGTTTCTTCTTTGTCTCAGTTTTGTCGTACAGTTTAAATGAGGAAAGTAGTGGAACACATTTATAATTACCCATAAAGGTCAGGGTAGGATCAGGGAGACTATCCTGGGGATATTAGGGATACTGAGATCTATTCTTACATATCTTATCTCTACCCTTCCTTCGTTTAACCTGTCTGGTGTAATACTGGTTCCTGCCCTTCTCAGAGATCATGGGACTAGATGAACAATATCCCACAACATTGTCTGGTATAGAGATTCTTTTTGGAAAGGCAGATATGAAATACTGTGGCTCACCCATGGGTATCCCACCTCCAATTCCTCAGGACCCTCTATCTCGGTGATTACCCCCACAGCCCTAGTTTGTCCTTCCCCAGTGGTAAGATCCAAAAGCAATGGCCTTTCCCTGGCCACCTGCAAAGAGGATCCAACGGGAACACAGGTGTGGGGGGGGGGGGGTTTAATACAAAATGCTTCACCAGGGCTCCAAATAAGGAGTAAAAAGCACTTCAAGCATTACTTGCAACTTGGGGGGCGCGGCTATAGAGATAAGAGGTGTTTCCACTGTGCTCCTGCTGGTCCTGAATGATCCTGGTGTGAAGATACAATTAAACTAAGCTATTTTGTCTGAAGTCGGAGCAGCTGATGTATGAATGTGCACTGGACAGAATGCACAGACCAGCACAGTGAACTGTAGTGCTGACAGTGAATTTCGAGAAAATAAATATTGGCAACAAAATGGCGACTGGCTCAGAACAAAGGATTTCGCTGGAGGGCCAGGGTGATAAATGAAATCACTGTGATACAAAGTAGCTGCATACAACTCAAGTCTGCAGTCAATGCCACATTGGAACACTGTGGCAGGCAGGCCGATCTCATCGTACTGAATGACACTGGAGCCGCTTCAGGGAAGGTACGAAGAGATGGTCCACACCTAAGGGCGGAACATATCCAGGGTGACATACCCTGCCACCGGAGTTCGCACGACAAGGGAGTAGCAGAAAGGGACCGGCAGTCTCATCATGTCACATGGAATGAGAAAGGGGAGGGCCGGCGCATACCCGGCTGCCAGCACGCTAACTCTGCCGGTGGCATTTGCAACGACACACACCGGAGTAGTCGCAGACCTCATTGTGAAAGGTAAAATTGGACATTGCAGAAAAGACACAGAGCGGGACTCTGCAAGAAAAACTTGCAAGATATAAAGGACACGTTTGAAGGTGCAACAGCTGCGGGGTACAGAGTCTGGATGACTGTAACCAACATGATTATCAGAGCGCAGAGGAACCCTAAATGCAGCGCAAGCAAGTAATATCATAACACAGGCGAGTTCCCTAAAAAAATAAAATAAAAGATGTGCTGAAGAAGAGACACAGAACATGCGGGTATATGGAATCACTCGGGTGAGTGTGCCAACCCATACGCGTGTGGAAGAACAAGCACCACAACAGTAAGAGCTGCCACGTGGTCACAGTGAGACACAGAGGTGCGGCCTAACGAGTAAGATAAAGGGACAGGAGTACGAAATTTCAAATACGCTGAAGGCCTGGGCACCTCAAAATATACTAATACTACAGCCATTGCAGAGGATAAAGGTGGAAGTGGTCATCTGTATCGGCCGAGGTGGGGAGAATAATAGCCCCCCTGGAACAGTACGGCCCAGTTCAAATGTGCAGGCAGATCGGCGAGATCAGAAAAAAAACCCACACATGACACCAACCAGTGTGTGGTGGTGACCACGAAGGTAACCAGGAGCAGACACACTGGGGAGCTACTAAGGACTCCGGTTGAAGCTCGTGTAAGGTGGGTGAAAAGGTGGTAGATACCGATTTGAAGACTTGAACATTTTCAGAAACGTGGAATGATAAGCAGAGCATCGGCAACAATCCAATCACGGCGTACACAGATTATACTTTCTTGGTGCAGAAGCAGAGAATGAACTACGTGTCGGTCAAGAAGAGGATGCAAGCAGCCAATCTTAAATACATGCTACTATACCCAGTAAAGATGAAGGTCCTTTTTTTTAGACTCACGATGCTGTGCATAAATGGATGGACACACTGACCTTTCCGTCGGAGACGGATGATCAGACGAGAGGCGGAAGTGATAAGTGAACCTGCATTGCTTCAATACTGTACACTAAAACAGCTCAGTAGCTGTTATGTAATGATTAAACATAGGAATTTGAATTAGAAAACTAAATACTAAAGTATGGTTAGCTAGATGCAGGAAACACTGGAGCTCACTTTTAGTTCAGTATCCTCCCGCTGCACTCCGCACAGCGGCAGTTAGCCAGGTTTGGGGAGAGATTCTGGGATGCCTGAGCCTTGGATTCGAAGCTGGGCAAAAGTTGAGAACCGTTGGGGAGAGGGAGGGTGGGGAAGTTGGGATAGTAGGAGGGAAGTTGGCCTACAGTCACTCACTCAGGAGGAGGGTGGACAGAAAAACTGGAGGGTGAGGGTGCTGATGCTTGAAGAGGATGGGTGAATTTAAGATAGCAATCAGGAATGTTTGGGGTTTGAATTACTATATCAAGCATATTTAAGATGCAAAAAAATTGATATAGCCCTACTGCAAGAAACGCACCTGACCAATGATAGAAAGGACACCTTGGTGCGAAAGTGGAGAGGAGTGACCCTGTTTTCTACATATTCGGCATATGGCAACGGAGTGCTCATCTAGGTAGCATCAGCAATCCTGTTCAAGGTCCTCCAGACCTACCTAGATACTGATGGCAGAATGACCATACTGCGGGGGAAAGTGGAAAACAGAGATATATGCATTGTTAATACATATGCCACCAATCACGATACACCTGTATATTTCCGATCCTTGTATACTAAGATAGGCCAGTACAGGGATGGGGAGTAGATTTTAATTGCACGCCGGACCCGGTAATGGACAGGCCAGATGGCCAATTGGTTCATTCAGCCCCGGCAGCGGAAGCATTGAACACGTTGCTGCACGCACTTAAGGAGGAAGACGTGTGGCGAATACTACTTCAGCAGGAGTGGGGATATTCTAACTATAATGCTCCCATGAATCTTTACACAAGGTTGGATTACGTGTTTGTGGGAGGAGAGTTTGTACAAGCAGACTACAAAGCTAGGTTCCTCTCGGACCATGCTCCTTTGGTGGTTACATAGCAGGCTCTCTCCCGCCCCCCTCCCACCGAGCCAGGATTCTGACATGGAGACTCAGGGAGGAAGCACTCAGATACCGGGTTTCGGGAACATCTGAGGAAATTAAGGAATACTTCAAGCATAATTAGGGCAGGGCGAGGTCAGCAGGTACACTGTGAGGGGCTTTAAGGGAGTGGTGAGAGGGGCGGCCATGTCAAAATCGAAAGGAATGAAAGATGTTATTTTAAGAGATTTACAGGTGACAGAGGGCAAGTTAGAAGCTATAGTGCAAAAAGGAGACAGATCCCTAGAAGGAGCACAGGAGGTGACCCACTTACACCAGGAATGTCGGAGGCACTGGGATAGATTGAGTAATTTAAGCTATAGGAAATACGTTGAGAGACAAAACGCAGAAGGAGACAAGCCAGGGCAATTTCTAGTCTGGCTCTACAAGAGCAAGCACAAACGGGAACCGGTCAGAGCAGTGTCAGGAATGGAAGGAGGGTTGCACGAAACTCAAGAAGGGGTAAACAAATGTTTCTTTGAATATTATAAGCGGTTGTATGAATATAATTCAGAGTGTGACGTGGCAGAGATACGGGAAGCACTGTCTGAGATTAGCCTACACAAGATAAGTACGGAAGAACGAGACAAATTGGAAGTCCCCATTACTATAGAGAAATTGGAATATGTGATCAAAGAACTGCCGACAGGCAAAGTCCCTAGGGCAGATGGGCTCCCAAGTGAATTTTATAAAGAATACAAGGCAGATATTCTAACACCACTGCTGGAAATGAATGAATCAATGGAAACGGGCAGATTGCCTGAATCCTTAAGAGCGTCGTTAATAGTACCCCTCCTGAAACCAAATAAACCAGATATAGATTGTGGCTCGTATAGACCCCTGTTGTTGGTGAATCAGGATGGGAAGATTCTCACATCAGTGATGGCGCTCAGACTCAAACCGATTATAGCTAAGCTTATACACTCAGACCAGACGGGATATGTCCCGAATATAAATATTACTATTACTATTGCCCCAGGGATCCTGCGTCTCGCCGACACTCTATAACATCTTCACCAAGCCACTCTTTGACGATCTTGATAATCTGGGTATCACCTACACTAACTATGCAGATGATACTCAGATTCTCTTACCACTTACTGGGGATTACGTCGAAGATCTGGCTCTGGTGAATAGAGTCTATAGCATCGTTCAGGCATGGATGGCCAACCATGGCCTATGCTTGAACGATGACAAAACAGAGCTCATCATCCTGGGCACGGCAGCCCGTATCTCCAAACTTA
Source organism: Ambystoma mexicanum (assembly GCF_040938575.1). Classification (NCBI taxonomy): domain Eukaryota; kingdom Metazoa; phylum Chordata; class Amphibia; order Caudata; family Ambystomatidae; genus Ambystoma; species Ambystoma mexicanum. The sequence continues at coordinate 1,198,527,323 of NC_090926.1, read as the reverse complement.
ACCAAAACTACTCCGCCTTCATCATCGATGGCAACACTATCAAGGTCGCCAGAGAAGTAAAAACCCTAGGTTTTTACCTTGATGCGACACTATCTTTCACCAAACAGGTGAACTCACTGTCATCTTCCACTGCCTATACATGCAAGTTAATACGAGCTGGGAAACCATTCCTTTCAGAGGACAGCTGTCTTATTCTAGCTAGAGCCCTCATTTTATCGAAATTAGATTATTGCAACGCCCTCTACATAGGGACTACCAAACAAATCATCCACAGAATCCAAGTGCTCCAAAACAATGCACTTAGAGCGGCCCTAAGTATCCCCAGAAGTGCACACATTTCAGAAATAAGACGAAAACACAAATGGCTTTCCACCCAAGAAAAAATCAACCTTAAATCTGCGTCCCTTATCCACAAATGCCTAAACAACAAAGCTCCCCGATACCTCTCAGAACGCTTCAACAGGAAAAATCCAACGAGACTCACAAGGACAGCCAGCCCCAACTGCCTCCTAGTGCCCAGATTCAAACTAGCCACCATTGGAGGTTCCAGCTTCCCAGTTAAGGCAGCACAGTTATGGAACTCCCTACCCCTTGCACTCAGATCTGACCAAACCTTCAATAACTTCAGAAAGAACACCATAAAATGGCTTATCGAGAATGCGACATAGCGTATGTCACTTTATACGTAACGTCTTCTTATAATGTTTGTACTTACCTGCTTTTACTGTTTGATCGCCATAGATTTGACTGTTTAGCTACGCCTTATCTGCACTTGCACTTGCCCTACCCTGCAGATTCGAAATGTCCACTATGCCTGTAACCTGTAACGTTAACTAATCTGTAACCTGTAAACGTTAACTAAGCTGTAAACCTCCTTGTTCTCTTGCGCCCTGCTACCCTAGGGTCTGGTGCGCACAATAAATAAATAAACAAACAAACAAACAAACAAACAAAACAACTTTACGCAGATTGCACCACGTGATAGATTGTACTCAAGACGATACACGACAATGTGGTGGTGTCACTGGATGCAGTCAAGGCGTCAGTTCAATTCGGTCAGATGGCCATGGCTGCTATCGGTGCTGGAAAGGTTTGGTATGGGACCAACAAAAATTAAATGGGTACACCCGTTATATAACGAACCAGTAGCCAGCGTCAAAACGGGAACAATTATTTCAGAACAACGCAGTTAAGTAAGGGTGCTAGATAGGGGGTGCCTGTGGTCTCTGATGCTCTTTGTTCTGGCATTGGAGCCGCTGGCCATTTATTTGCGGGATGAATATGGGAAAGCCGGGATAGATACACTGGGAGGTAGGCATTTGATCTCATTGTACGCAGACGATATGCTTCTTTACTTACAGCACCCATGGACAACTTTGCAATATATACTAGATGTGATGGAGCGCTATGCCATTTTCTCGGGTAGAACAGTCCACAAAAGTCGAGTCTGTTTCCATTGGGAGGCTATATTGGGAAGCCTGTGCCTGCACTACCGGTGCTGCCGATTAAATGAGAATTAGATACGTTTCGTTACCTATGGGTGGACATCTATCGTGATCCCCACACAGAACACACACGAAACACAGCGAGAGAAACGAACGGCATAGAAAATTCCATTTCTTTCTGGGCTCGATTGCCATTATCCATGATGGGACGGGCGGCGCTGCCCCCCCCGAAAAAAAAAAAAAATTACAAAATCGACCCTTTGTTTTCGGTCCTTTTGATTCGACCCTTTTGTCATTAGATCCTTTTCATTCGAACCCTTGACCTATAACCGAGCTAAACATGTGAGTAAACTGAGGGATTTAGCATATATAGTGTACCACAAGAAAGTGTCCAGAAACACAAGGCTCCAACAGATTAAACTATATATCACCCACAGAGCATACAGATGGAATAGCAAGATTTAGCCAAACAGTGATGCAATCATGCCCGAAGTATGGGGAGGTGAATGCAGATCTGATTCATATGTTCTGTGCCTGCATAGAGATGGGTAGATTCTGGGGGGAGGTGGCCAGGCTTTAGCAAAAGCGGATATTTCATTGGAAGTTGGAACCCCCCTGGCCTGTCTTCTGGGACGTTTCCCAAGCCCAAGGCCTAAGAGAGCTAAACTGTGTCAGGTCAAAGGTTTGAATCCAAAAGGATCAAATTACATAGGTTCGAGTCAATAGGACCTAAAACAAAAGGGTTGAATTTTTTTTTAAATATATATATTTTTTTGGGTTTCTGTATAGGAATAAAAAGTGTTTTTTACCACAAAAAAAACAGGGTTTCGGGGGGGGGAAGGGGGCGGGATCCCCCCCCCGAAAAAAAAAAAAATTACAAAATCGACCCTTTGTTTTCGGTCCTTTTGATTCGACCCTTTTGTCATTAGATCCTTTTCATTCGAACCCTTGACCTATAACCGAGCTAAACATGTGAGTAAACTGAGGGATTTAGCATATATATATCGGCAAAACACAGAATAGCGATGGGATGGAAAACGCAGACAAGACCACTCCGGCAAGTATGATGGAGTGACCTGCTAAAAATGGACAAACGCAGAAACTGTGGTGTGGCAGGAAGCTATAAGTAGGAAATCAGACCAGGAGGAGGGAGGAATAGAAGCTTGGAGACAGTTAATTATGGATTTGACCGGGGGGTTGCTGTTGAGTTGTCTGGAAAATGGCCGCTTAGCTAGTTATCTCTGTGCACCAACAACGCCAATCCAACTAAATCGGCGTGTTTCTTAATCTTCATAAGCCAGAACGTTCACCACACACAGTGAATAACCTGAGACTCATCTGCTTTGAAGCCCGTGGAAAATCGGCGTCCTGTTCCTGAATGGTGGCCGACTGAACTTGGTGTGGCGTGAGGCCGTGCTGCCGGCTGAGGCTTCCTGTGGTCTGCGGGGCTGCCGCAGAGCTGTGGCATGATCAGAGCCCTTGCCTGCAGCTGGTTGCGACATCCGAGCCTGTCGGCACCCGGAGCTGAAGTACCCCATCCACTGGCACCGCCTCGGTGGGTGTAGCCTGCAGCTCCCGCCCGGCCCCGGCTGTGCAGCGGGCGCTTGGCCTGCATTGAAATCAGCGTGAAAGACCTATGGCCTGCCTGCGCCGCTGCCCTAGGACATAAAGAGCAGCCGCGCTTGTGTGCCACCGGCCCCCACGCCATTGGGTTCCATGCGGAGCTGGTGCCTGCTGGTAGCGGCGGACACGCGTGCCACGGGGTGCCTCTGCCGTCGGCCCGGAGTGCACCGGGGGATAATCTTGGACAGTGAGACTGGTGCCTTCTTCCAGGTGAGGAGCGTGGAGACGTGCTGCGCCGCGGCCAAGCCCCTCTTAACTCTGTAGCCGCCAGCAGCCCCCGCCTGTTCTGCCTGGAGGCGCTCCTCACCATCGTTCTGTGTGGGGTCCCTGGAGCGAAGGCCCCCCCCGTCCCGCCGGTGTGCTGGGCCCACAAACACTGCTGCAACTGCCATATGTAGTGGCCTCATCCGGATCCCTAGACCATCAAGTGGCCTACAACTGATTGGGGCTCCACTTCCCCCCAATGTGGACCGGCTTCTCTGTCGCCACTAGTGCCATCTAAGCAGATTCCATAAGCCTCAGAAATATATATCTCTTATATAACAGTTTTTACATTTCTTAACATGTAGGAAGCTTTTTAATATTCAGACACATTTTTGAACATGGGTACATTTTGTCAATCTGTTACAGGCCCCCTTTAAACACTTGAAAAATATGCTATACTTTTTTCCTTCTCTTCTCCCTCTTTTAACATCTCATATATTCGAAGATTGAGAGGTTTTGGAGTCAATCAAATGGTTTTGTATATTGTGAGCATCAAGCACTTTTTTCTGGCAAAGAGGTTTTTTAAATAATGAAGACTGTTAAATGACCATTGCGATGCACCATGCACTTTATTTGGAGTACTAGTCACTTTGGAAATGTAGAACATCTGCTGCTATAATGCATAATGCACTTTATCCAGGGTACTAGATATTTTGGATGTTGTAGAATACCTGTTGTCATAATGCACATTGCAATTTATTCAAAGGGTTAGAAATGACTGTTGCTATCCTTGAAATGATTAGGTATGTTTGCTGCTATAATAGCATGATTATTGCCATTGTGCACTTTGCACTCCATTCAAAGCACTAGACACTTTGGAAATGTAGGAATATCGGAAGCTGTAATGCACAATGCACCTTGATAAACACTTGGCACTTCAGTAATTTGGAAGATGCAACATGGTCATGATATAGGATGTACATTCCCCAAGATATAAGTTACAGTTTGAAACTTGGAAAATGCACAGCATGATTATTGCTATATTAGCAAGATTAGACAGATTTATTGCTATACAAGCAGGACTATTCCCACTGTGCACTATGCACCTTATTCAAAGCATTACATACTTTGGAAATGTGGAAATATCTGCTATAATAATGCATAATGCACTTTATTGAAAGCATTGGAACGTTAGCCATATGGAAAGTGCAATACTGGCATGATGTGAGAAACTGCTTCTTTTAAAAAACATGGGTTACTGTCAACTATCTGGGAAATGCAATGTTTGATGTAGAAATGTAAACAAGAATATATGCTGCTACATTACTAAAACCATAATAAAACCATAAAAAAATATATGTGTAAAACACAAAAACAATTGGCTCCATCAACATTCCTGAATATATGCTTTAACCATTCCTAGATGTCACTCATAGAAACATGCATTGGGAATGAGGAGTACTTTTTCCTGTTTGTAAAAGTGTTTAAAAAGAGGAGCCTGTCATTTATGTTTACAACCAGACGAAGCCCGTAAGGGTGAAACGGGTAGTTGTTTTGTTCTCTCCTGAGCAACTTGTCCACTATATCTGTTGAATAAAGGACGTTTGATGGAGATCCTTTTTTAAACGTATCTGGGTGATTCTTTACCACTGCGGAGAGTGGCGTCCAGAAAGCTGTATCCTGCTTTCATATTTCTGATGCTTGTATCTGCTTAGATTCACATGCTGTGCATAGGCCGACATCTAGTGGAAGCTGCGGAGTATTACAGTTTGTTTTTCGAAACTCGAAAATGGGCGTCGACACAGGGCATGCCAGTAATACTATCCCTAGTGTGACGTCCACTGTACCCAAGATCTCTCACGCGTCTAGGATCCTCAGATTGTATTTTTTCTGACATGATGTAGCATGAGGAGTAGCGCGAGTACAGATAATCCAAGCAGATAGATAGAAAGGTAAGACTACAAGCAACCATGCGCCTTCTCTCAGAGGGGAGGAAGGGTGGGTCGCATGTGAATCTAAGCAGATACAAGCATCAGAAATACGATTATGGTGAGTAATGTATCCCTTCTGAGGCTTGCGGAATCTGCTTAGATCACATGCTGTGCATAGATTAGCGAGCAGTACCTGAAGAAGGAGGTGGGATGTGAGAAGGGTCATGAGCAAATAAGTGTCTTAGAACCACTTGTCCCACTTGTGTATCTGCCTTGGAATGGGTGTCAATGCAGTAATGCTGAGTAAAAGTGTGAATAGAGCTCCAAGTAGCTGCTTTGCAAATGGTGTCAAGGGGTACATTTGCAATGAAAGCCAGAGTGGCCCCAATGCCTCTTGTAGAGTGGGCTCTTGGCGTGAAAGGCAGAGTTCTTTCAGAGAGTGAGTAACACAACTGGATACAGTTAATAATCCACTTAGAGATGGCACCTTTAGAGACGCAATCCCCCTCTCTGCCTGTAGCTACGGAGACAAACAGTTGATCTGTTTTTCTTAGCGGTCTGGTCTTATTTACATAGTAGAGGACCGCCCTACGCACATCTAGGGTGTGTAGTTTCACCTCAGCCGAGCTTTGAGGGTCCTGGAAGAAAGCCGGAAGCTCGATGGACTGGTTTACGTGGAATTTAGATATAAACTTGGGTGAGAACCTAGGGTGTGTGCGTAAAACCAGTTTGTCTTTATGGACAGTAAAGAAGGGATGCTGCACTGACAGAGCCTGAATTTCACTGACCCTTCTTATAGAAGTAATAGCTACTAAGAAGGCCGTTTTATAAGTCAGGTGTTTGAGACTGCTTTTATGCATGGGCTCGAAAGGGGGTCCCATGATCTTAGATAGCACCACATTAAGGTCCCACCCTGATGGTGGGTTTGAAATAGGAGGGTGAAGTCTCTTTACTCCTTCCAAGAAGGCTTTAACTACTGGTACTTTCCACCACGAGACCTTGTTATGGGAAGTGGTGTATGCCGACAGGGCTGCCAGGTGTACTTTCAGTGAGTTAAAAACCAATCCTGCGTATAGCAGGTGGAGCATGTATGTAACAATAGTGGAAGGAGTGCAATCAACTGGGTTGATCTGTCTACTGTGGCACCAGATAACGAATCTCTTCCACTTGTCAAAGTAACAGTGCATTGTGTTTGGTTTCCTAGATTCCTTTAGGATGTCCATACACCTCTGTGGTAAATTGAGATGTCCAAACTCTATGACCTCAGGAGCCATGCTGCCAGGTTCATTGAGTTGGGTTGCTGATGCACTGTTTGACCTTGGTGCTGGGACAGTAGGTTGTACCAGGGTGGAAGTTTGATGGGCTCGCACACCGCCATCCAGCGTAGGTGTGGGAACCACGGTTGTCTTGCCCACATGGGAGCAACTAGGACGAGCGTCATCGACTCTCTGTTCATCTTGTTCACCACCTTCCTGATGAGGAGTTGGTGGAAAAGCATACGCAAACATCCATGACCAGTTCATCCACAGGGCGTTCCCTTGGGAGTCTGGTTGGGGGAACCTGGATGCATATCCTGGGCATTGTCTGTTTTCGCTTGTGGTGAATAAGTCTATAGTTGGGAAACCCCACTGAGAGAAGATATTTTCTACGACCTCTCTGTGTAGAACCCATTCGTGTTCCTCTGGGAGGGAGTCTCTGCTCAGAGCATCCGCTAGGGAATTGAGCTCCCCTGGAACATGTTGTGATGACAGGAAGATGTTCCGTCTGAGTGCCCATATCCAGATTTTCTGGGCAAGCTTGGACAGATTTGGCGAACGAGTCCCTCCTGGCTTGTTCAGGTAGAACATGGCGTTTGTGCTGTCCGTCCGGATTTACACTGACAGGTTTAGTAGGTGGGGCTCGAACGCTTGAAGCGCTCTGAATACCACCAGAAGCTCTAGCAGGTTGATGTGGTTCTTGGCCACGGAGGGAGACCAGAGACCCTGAGCTGTGTGGTGGAGATGGTGAGCTCCCCACCCCGTCAGACATGCATCCGTAGTGACTACTGCCTGTACTTTGGGATCGTAAAAGGGTTTTCCCTGTGCAAGATTCTCTCTTGTCCACCAGTGAAGGCTTTGTACTAGTGTTGGCGAAACGACCACTAGATCGTCCCACTGACTACTTGCCTGAGACCACTGTTTCGCCAACCATTCCTGCATGGGACGCATGCGCAGGCGCGCGTGGGGGACCAGGTAAATACATGACGCCATCATGCCCAGTAAATACATTGCTTTGCGTACCGTTATTTGGTGACCGGACTGATATTGCAGAATTTGCAGTAGTAAATACCCAATTCTTTCCTCTGAAGGAAATGTCAACCCCTCTTGAGTATCTAGGATTGCTCCTAGGAACTGTTTGGAGGTGCTTGGCGCCAGGCTTGACTTTTTCTCGTTGATTGAGAAGCCTAATTCGTGGAGGAGGTCGATAGTCCTTTGAATGTTTGTCCTGCAAATTACTGGGGTTTCCCCTGTTATGAGCCAGTCGTCCAGATAAGGGTACACCGGGATTGCCTCCCTGCGTAGGTGTGCAGCCGCCACCGCCAGTACCTTGGTGAATACCCTGGGTGCCGAAGCTATCCCGAAGGGCAGTACCTTGAATTGGTAGTGCCGACTGTCCACCTTGAAGCGCAAGTACCTTCTGTGCGCTGGGAACATGGAAATATGAAAATAGGCATCTTTCATATCCAAGGTTGCCATGTAATCCCCCTTTTTTAGGAGGTGGATTACCTCTTGTAGCGTAATCATACAAAACTTTTGGGGCTTGACATACTTGTTGGCAGGCCGTAAGTCCAATACTGAGCGCATTGTCAAATCTTTTTTTGGCACAAGGAAGTAAATTGAATAAATACCCTTGTTTACCTGGTGTCCCGGGACGAGTTCTATCGCGTCCTTTTCTAGCAGAATGGCGATCTCCTCAAGGAGAATCTTCTGATGTTCTAAAGAGTGTACTCTTTGTCGTGGAGGATGGTTCCGGGGATGCTGCAGTAGTTCTATACAGTACCCTGTGGATACTGTTGACAGCAACCATCTGTCTGATGTGATCCCTTCCCAAGCCTAGGTGAAGTTGGAAATGCGTCCCCCTACTGGGGTTGCGTGAGAAGGGACCCTAAACTGAGCGTCACTGCTTTGGTGGAGGCGTGCCGCCTCCTTTGCTGGGGCTGCCTCTGCCTTTACCACGACCTCTCCTATTACCCCTGCCGTAACCCTGGGTAGACTGTTGGCTGTTGTTCCACTGTGTACCCTGCCCCTGGGAATAGTTAGATCCTCTCTGGGAATTTTGGCCGTGTGGGCGACGAAAATTACTATTCCCTCTCTGGTTAGTGGGTTTATTGGTTAACTGGCCAAGGGACTGGAGTGTCTCGTATTCGTCCTTGGCATTCTTCAGTGCGTCCTCGACCGCCTTACCAAACAACAGATCGGCTTCCACCGGTTTGTCCAACAATGAAGCCTGGGTTTCTGCCTTAAAAACAGACTGCCGTAACCACGCATGTCTCTTGATAACAGTGCCTTCTGCTATCAATCTGCGTGCATTTTCCGCGGCGTCAAAGGTTGGTTTCAAAATGCAACCAGACACGGCTCTACCCTCTGCGGAAATCCGAGCTAACTGGCCCTTTAAAGGTTCCGGAGCAGAGGCTATGAGTGCCGCGACTTCTTCCCACTGATGGCAGTTGTAGCTGGCCAACAGGGTGGTGGAGTTTGCAATCCTTGCCCGATAGGCGGACGTTGAGGCTACTTTCCTGCTGAAACCATATAGTTTTTTGCTCTCCTTGTCTGGAGGAGCTTCGGACGATGACAAGGGTGTTCCAGCCCTCTTACGAGTGTTAGTGACAACTAGGGAGTCTGGCTTCAGATGTCCTCTTATATAGAGAGGGTCAGACTGGGCTGCCCTGGAAAGTTTTTCAACCCTGGGATTGACTGCTCTGGTGAGGTTCGGGTTCACCAGGGACGGGTCTATTCTTCGCTGAATGGACTTAAGGATAGGGATGGTCTGGGCAACAGGCCTCCTTTCTCCCACTAACTCCTCGGCGAAGTCCCTCTCCTCCTGGACACCGTGGGTGTCAATATGGAAATGTTCTGCTGCACGTGCGAGAACCTCGTTTAGGAGGGGTTGGTTATCGACAGGGGAGTCGGTAACCGGGGCTTCATTTTCTACCGGGGAATCTACTCTGTAGGTTTCAGGGTCTTCCTCTTCCTCTTCTTGGTCTCATCATCCCCATAGTAGCCCGTCCCGGTTTGCTCTTCTACCATGCCAAATTCTTGGTCCTCACCAAAGGAAGCCTCTCCTTGGTACAGTGAGTATGGTCGTGAGTATGGTTGTACCTCGAAGGGGTCTGTAGACCTCATCGGTGTCTCAAACCGGGGCTTCTTACTCGGGGGGATAGGATCGTTAGAGCCTGAGGGTGTCGCCCCTTGTGGATCATACGAAAGGAAATGGTCTGGATTTTTATCGTAAAAGTCAGCCAAAGAAGACATCCTGGACATGACCCTATATGTCTTCACTCGACCATTTTTTGGAACTGGGAATGACTCTCTCAGCAAGTCTCAGAGATTTATCTTGAGTAGATTTGCTGGTTTTAGACATATCAGCAGACCTGGTCTTGTCTGTCTGTTTAGGGGGAGTGGCGTGTTTCACAGGTGTGGAAGAGTGCAAAGGCTGCTTCTTCTGCTGTTTTCCCCCCTGCCCGTGAGTGGAAAAGTGTTTTCCCTGTCCTTGTGTGGCTCCGGAGGTTTGACGCCTGGCGTCGAGGATCGGGGGTAGAGGCCCTGTCCTTCGAGCAAGGGGCCGCGCTGATCTTGTCTGCGGGCTCCGACTCCTGGAGCGCGGCCTGGGGGTGGAAGTCGTCTTCGTCCTCCGACGATCGAACTTCTGTTAGCCTAGGGAGCCAGGCACTATTGGCAAGAGTGGATGATTGTCTGGAGTCATGCGGCAATCTCGATCGAGAATGCCCAGAGGACACCGAATTGGACCGTTCTGTTTGTGCCTCTTTCCGAGAACTCGACGTCGTCGAGTCTCGGTTGGACTTTGTGTGTTTAGTGTGTGTGGTGTGTGAAGCGCTTGTGTCGCCGGGGGTCTTCCCCATAGCCACCCTGCCGGACGACCTTCCGAGGTCGGGGACCTGCGCTCGGCTGTCTTTCGACGCCGTAATGCCCTCGCCGTCTGAAGGTACAGCGTCGCTGCCGTCGCCCTCCGCTGCCATGGCCGCCTGGCTGGCGTGGTTTAAACCTTCTACACACTCTGCAGTTCGCTTTGGGGTGGTCCCTCGGCAAGCAGAGATTGCACGTGGCGTGCCTGTCGACCCAAGGGTATTTGCGATTGCACTTGGGGCAGAATTCAAAAGGGGTACCCTCCATACGCACCTTGAGGTAGCGGGCTGTTAAGTGTAGTAAATGTATTAGGTGTACCTATATACCAAGAGTGTAGAGTATGTCCAACCCCCCACTCTCCCTACTTGCAGGGCCGAGGCCAGAGGCCTTCCAAGGCCCGGGCCGAGGCCAGAGACCTTCCGAGGCCCAAATCCGTCATGCAGCAGCCGACGGTCGATTTCTTCTCCAGCCGGCGTCGAGTGTCGAAGTTCGACGTTGGGATGGGGAAGGATGTAAATAATTTAATATTTTAGCAAAAGTATGGCTAAGGCCAGGGGACTCCGCAAAATGCTTCCGACCAGTATGGCGGAAAAAAACAATCTGAGGATCCTAGACGCGTGAGGGATCTTGGGTACAGTGGACGTCACACTAGGAATAGTATGTAACGCTCACCTGATTCCCGCAGAGGCGCCGGTCTTGACTGGGTGAATGCCGCATCTTCAAAGGTGATGTGTAACACACGGTTGGCTCTTTGGGCTGGACCTCTGTGCACTGTATGTCTGACTCGAAGAGTAAGATGTCTGTAGATAGAAAATATGGGATTAATGAACTGGGGTTATTGGGTGCCTCTCTCCTCTTCCCTTTCTCTTCTCCTGTAGAACCCCAAAGGTTAACACCCTCACCTTAGGTAAGTGAACGCGGAGCTCTCCATCTGCCTCGGGGCAGGGTGCCGTAACCAGTTTCTTCACTGGATAAGGGTGCAGGCCTCTTGACCTCAGGACTGCTGTCCGTCGTTAACTGCACGAACGGTAAGTTCTGGGCACTTCAAATGTCTTTTGTAATGATATCTCTTGTTTTGCAGGGTTCCGGCGATGGCGGATGGCGGGCTGATGAGAGTTGAGGATCGAACCTGCGTGAGGAATAGAAGCGCCTGGAAGCACGTAAGTAAGCGCTTGTAGCCTGCTTCACGATGCGCACTAACTGTCCCTTTTATCTTGCAGGTACAAGTTCAGAGCTTTAGAGAAGCTGAAGGGTGCTGGAATACCCACTGGATTCGGCGTGGGAAGGAGTAATGGCACGTGAGTAATAAAGTTGCCCAATGTCTTTAAACGCGCCTTTTTTTGTCTTTCAGATGCGGGATGCAGCGCCGAAGGCCTCCGGAGCGTGCGAAGAGCTGCTAAGCTTTTGTCTTTCAGATGCCGGAATGAAGTGAGAAGACCTCCGGAGCATGCGAAGAGTAGGTAAGCCTTTGTCTTTCAGATGCCGGAATGCAGCGCAAGGCGTTGGTAACAGCCGATGGACCAGGTAAGAGATGCGCTGCCACTGAAGACCGTAGTGCTAACCTGTTCTTTCTTTGTCTTTACAGGTGCTGCTGAAGACTGGATTCCAGGATGGTAAGCCTTTGTTCCCTTAGGCCCAGGATCAGAAGCAGAAGACACAATGAGCGTTCTGCTGCAGAGAATGCAGAATAACGCAAAGCAAGATTCATCCATCGGGTGTGGTTGAAATAGCCTCCTGTAGTGCTTAGGTGTCTCCTTCCACAGCCACGCCTAAGAAAAGAGTTACTGCTTTCCAGAAGAGTTCCAGTGTTCTGAACCTAGGGAGTGGCTCCTGCCCCACCCAACAGGAAAAGTAGTCCCAAACAGAAGAGGATCAGGGGTTCAACTGGCAGGAAAGTAAGCAGCATGGTCTGTTGCAGGTAAGTCCACCCAAGCATTATGAGCCCGGCGCTTCCAGCGCTGGGACTGGGCATCTTTATGAGCCTGGTGCCACTGGCGCCAGGACAGGGTCCAAAAGGTCCCAATTGGGACTGGCTGGCACTCGGAACCGGGGTTATGGGTCTGCTTCCAAGGGCAAGTCCTGATCTTTTGGAAGCAGAGATCATGACATAGTATTACTGGTACGCCCTGTCTCGACGCCCATTTTCGAAAAACAAACTGTAATACTCCACAGCTTCCACTAGATGTCGGCCTATGCACAGCATGTGATCTAAGCAGATTCCACAAGCCTCAGAAATAAATATATTATATATGATACATTACTCACCGTAATCGTATTTCTGATGCTTGTATCTGCTTAGATTCACATGCTGTGCATAGGCCGACATCTAGTGGAAGCTGCAGAGTATTACAGTTTGTTTTTCGAAACTCGAAAATGGGCGTCGACACAGGGCGTGCCAGTAATACTATCCCTAGTGCGACGTCCACTGTACCCATGATCCCTCACGCGTCTAGGACCCTCAGATTGTATTTTTTCTGACATGAGGTAGCATGAGGAGTAGCGCGAGTACAGATTATCCAAGCAGATAGATAGAAAGATAAGACTACAAGCATCCATGCGCCTTCTCTCAGAGGGGAGGAAGGGTGGGGCGCATGTGAATCTAAGCAGATACAAGCATCAGAAATACGATTACAGTGAGTAATGTATCCCTTCTGAGGCTTGTGGAATCTGCTTAGATCACATGCTCTGCATAGATAATCGAGCAGTGTTAGAAGAAGGAGGTGGGATGTGAGAAGGGTCATGAGCAAATAAATGTCTTGGAACCGCTTGTCCCACTTGAGTATCTGTCTTGGAATGGGTGTCAATGCAGTAATGCTGAGTAAAAGTCTGAATAGAGCTCCATGTAGCTGCTTTGCAAATGGTGTCAAGGGGTACATTTGCAATGAAAGCCAGAGTGGCCCCAATGCCTCTTGTAGAGTGGGCTCTTGGCGTGAAAGGCAGAGTTTTTTCAGAACAGGAGTAACACAGCTGGATACAGTTTATAATCCACTTAGAGATGGCACCTTTAGAGACGCAATCTCCCTCTCTGCCTGTAGCTACGGAGACAAACAGTTGGTCTGTTTTCCTTAGCGGTCTGGTTTTGTTTACATAGTATAGGACCGCCCTACACACATCCAGGGGGTGTAGTTTCACCTCAGTCGAGCTTTGTGGGTCTTGGACGAAAGCCGGAAGCTCGATGGATTGGTTCACGTGGAATTTAGAAATAAACGTAGGTGAGAACCTAGGGTGTGTTTGTAAAACCAGTTTATCTTTATGGACAGTAAAGAAAGTATGTTTATCAAAAAGGGCACCTGGCTGATGCCTTGCTGCTCTACCCAGGTGGGTAGTAACGTATTAAGGAGCAAAAACTAGCAAGGTCATGGGTTACCTGACTGAAGAACGAAGGGTGAACACATTCCTATGGGGGTTACACCTTTGGCAAGTGCGTACACGTGGATGTCAATGAATTCTGACAATAATATGTCAGGACAATTTTGAGTGCTGCAGTCAGATATTTAACCCCTTTAGTGCCACCGCCGAGCCGGCTCGTCAGTGGAAACCGCTCCAGGTTGCAAAGCAGGGATCGCTCAAAACTGTAATCCAACCCCCGGGCTACTGCCAGGGGGCTGGATTACCTTCAGTTTCATGTCGGCGTGCGTAAAGCATGTCGGCCTGAAACTGAAAGTAAATTCACCGCAGCAGCCATTTTCGGCTGCTTCGGTGAAGAAAGAAGGGGAGTGCCCTTCTTGCTCTGCGTCGATCTTCGGCTGTATTTCAAGCCGGAGATCGAGGCGGGTATCGTTGGAAAGGGGAGATCCTCCCCTTTCCAACGATACCCATTGTGTGGCAATGCTGCCTGCGGATCGGACGCAGGGCGCGCGGCCCATGGGCAGCAATGTCACCGGATCAATACAGATCCGTTTGTGACGTGGGGGAGGAGGGGCTGCTTACTAGGTAAGCGGCCCCCTTCCCCCGTGGCACCAAAGCATGGGGCCACAGCGTCTGAGACCCCTGGGGGCAGATGATCACTGCCCCCAGGGGTGAAAATGAAATAAATAAATAAATAAATAAAATTCGAGGGAAGGTGGGAGGTGGTTTGGGGCCCTGGGCCCCACTAGGCCACCAGGGATAGAGGAAACAGTGGTGTCCTTGTAAAGGGGAGGTTCTCCCCTTTCCAAGGACACCAGATCTATGAGGCACTGCTGGTCACGGATATCTGCTCCTAGGAAGGGGCATCTGACCCCAGGGAGGGATGCATGAGGTGGGGCCCTCCATTTGGGGTGGGGGGGAGAGGGCCACCCTCGTTACAGTAGAACATTTGCCGGCAATGTAGGGTGCCCCTCAGCCCCCCCTAAAAAGCCGCCTACGATTTTGTATTATTTTGTTTACCCAACTTCGCTTGGCGCAGATGGGCACATTAGTGTGCCAATCTGCCCCCAGGGTGCCCAAAACCCTACTGCCCCATGCATTGGGGGTCCTGCCCCACATTTTGTGGTGGCCCTCTCCTCCCACCCCAAATGGCTGGGGCGGGGGGACACCTCATGCAGCCCTCCCTGAGCCTCCTAGGAAGGGCTGCATGAGTGCCCCCCCTCCTTTGCGGGTGGGTGAGGAGAGGGCCATCACAAATGGTGGGACAGGCCCCTCAATAGATGGGGCAGTAGGGTTTGGGCAGATTGGCACACTAATGTGGCCATATGCGCCAAGCGAAGTTGGGTAAACAAAAAAAATAATACAAAATTGTAGGCTGCATTTTAGGGGGGCTGAGGGGCACCCTACATTGCCGGCAAATGTTGTACTGCAACGGGGGTGGCACTCACCCCCCCCACCCCAAATGGAGGGCCCCACCTCATGCAACCCTCCCTGGGGGCAGATATCTGCTCCTAGGAAGGGGCATCTGACCCCAGGGAGGGATGCATAGGTGGGGCCCTCCATTTGGGGGGGGGGGGAAGAGGGCCACCCCCCGTTACAGTAGAACATTTGCCGGCAATGTAGGGTGCCCATCAGCCGTCCTAAAAAGCAGCCTAGGATTTTGTATTATTTTGTTTACCCAACTTCGCTTGGCGCAGATGGGCACATTAGTGTGCCTATCCTCCCCCAAGGTTGGTAAACACTACTGCCCCATGCAATGGGGGGGCCTGTCTGGGTGGTTTGGTATTTGGCTGGGCTGCCACGGATAATTTATGTGTTCCTTTGTTCCCTTTACAGGTCTTGTGCAGTTCAAGCTTCTCCCTTGTTATGCAAGTATTGACTTTTGGTTATGGGAACATTGTATATTACGCGGGGGGCGGATTGCTACTCGGGTGGGTGGGAACTGGGCCTGTAGTGTTGGTTGTGTGAACGGGATTGGGTGCTCTGGGGAGGTATTGGGGTGGGCAGGGACACAGTTGCAGTGGTAGGTCACAAACTTCCCCCCAGAGCAGTCGAACAGTGCTGTTCCCCTGGGAGGGCAGTTTGCCACGTAGCTAGCTATACAAGTTTTTTTTTGTGCTGGGGGTAGCCATACGTCTATTGGTCTTAATTCCATTTCCTATCAGTGTGCAGTGTAGCCTTCCGTGGTGGTAGATGACTGGGATGTGCCATGTATCGGGTGGTAGAAATCGAAAAGTTAGCAGAAACCCCCAAGACAGTTTAGATGTGTTATTGGTAGGCTAAGTACTGAATGTAATTATTTTTTGTTTCCTTTACAGTTGTGGCTCCTGGAAAGCTTTCGCTGACTGATGCAAGTACTGCATATATTACTTTTGTAGATATCCATTGTAATGTGGAGGTGGATGGTTACTGTGGTGGGAGGAACTGTGGCTGCAGTGTCAGTGGTATGGGTGGGAATGGGTAGTGGGGAGGTACTGGGGCAATGTTGGGTGTGGGTTGCATAGAGGAAGGTGGTTGCTTTGCAGAAATACAAATGTGGTAACGATAACTAGCAGCAGTGTCACAAAAATGTTTGCAGTAGTAATGCAGATGGTCATTTCTTCTGAGCATTTAATGCCCACGTGGTACGGAGCTTATTCCTTTTATTGCAATGGTCACCACTTCTGTTGTCCAAGTCCAGGAGTGGTCCCAGTGTGCCCCACCAGAGTCCCCATCCTTTCACAGGGGGCAAAGCTGTAGCGCAGGGTAGCCAGAGGGGCAGGACAGTCAGGGGGTGATGTCACTGGCCTTGGCGGCCCATCTCCCATGTGGGTCTTTTGTCCCCCCAAGTTCAGCAGTGGTTGCAGGGAGCCCCGGCAGCGTCCCCATCCCTTCCTGGAGGGGAAAGCTGTAGCGTTGGCCAGGCGAAGATGTAGGATGGTTGTGGTTGATGTTTGTGACTCTGGCCGCCTCTCTGCCTTGTTGGTCGACTGCCCCCAATTTCACCAGTGGTGCTGGAGCTGTGGCCAAAGCTCTCACAATGAAACTGTCCAAAATGCCATCCATTTGTGATGGATGGTGCACATTCTGTCAGCGTGCCTATATTTAGAGAGCATACAAAGCACACGAGCTGTGGAGTTCATTTCCTCTGTCAGAACAGTAACCCTGGCAAAGCAAACGTTGCAGCATGTGCAAGTCACCTTACCACCATGCATTCCAATCGGTGGCCCACAGGAGCAGAAACTTTCACCGATAGCAATTGTGCCAGCATCACTGTGTCATTGGCACACAGTGACAGAGTGTTCTTCACCTCTTTCCCAGAGAAGAATGTGCCAATTCTGTAAGCACCTACTGTAATCTCACATGAGAAGTGCATGTCAGATTGGGGGAAGTGAGTGTCTGGGATTGTTGCAAGAGCCATGTGTTCAAGCAATAGTTGTGCTTATTGGTGAACTGTATGTATGGCCATATTTATGGGGGTTTTCCTGTTTCCATTTCCTAGTGAGGATGAGGGTTGTGTGGATTATCGGCCACTCTCATCAAAAGAGCTGCCCGACTTTTCCGAGGGCCAACCGCATCTGGGGCTGGAAGGGATGGCCTCAATGTCCATTGGTTTGGGGTTGGAGGGATGGGCCGTCACCAACTCAGAGGAGCCATCAGCGATGCCCAGGCAAAAGGAGATGTCCCCCCCCCCGACCTTATAGTGGTGCACCTTGGAGGAAATGATTTGGCGTCTGTGGGACGGAAAGGGGTATGGGAGTTGCTCATGGTGGAACTCGAATGGATTGCACAGTGTTTTCCAAACACTGTGGTGGCCTGGTCCCAGATGATTCTCAGGAGGAATTGGAGAACTCCAGGGAATGCAAGGGCCATCAACTCCTCGGTGAGGAAACTGAATGGGGAGCTTGCAAGACTAACAAAGGGGAATGACAGAATTAAAACAATCCATCATGGATTCATAAAAGATGAAGTGATGCTTCACCAAAACGGGTTGCACCTTTCTAAAAGAGGCTTGGAGCAGTTTATTGCAGAAATCCTCACCTTTGCCCAGACGATATGTTGCGGGGGGAGGCCAATAACTGATCGACTTACTCGATTGTGTAAGTGTAATAAACATTTAAGTACATTTGTTGACAGTGAGACTCCAACTTCCTAGCAATTGCTTTGTGTTCATGGCATGTGAATGTATTCAGTATGTCGGTGCTGCCCATTTGTTTGCTAACCATCACCACTTTTAACAGCCTAATTGCACTTGCTTGCCCTTGCAGTAGTTCCGTCCTTGTGACCTTTCCCCTACCAACAATGAACCCTACGTGAATGAGCAGGGTTTTTTGTGAAAAGTGTGCCAGAACTTGTCATGAAGGGTCCGGCATGTACTTTCCTTTTGTTCCCCGTCTGCGTCTTGATCGCCTCTGCCTTTTCAATTCACCCAATCACTAATACGTTACATGGGTGCTTCTCAACGCCATTTCCCATCCATCAGCATTTCATGGAGGAGGGGGAGGGTGCAACGCACATTGGCTGTCTCTGAATTGGTACTGTGGGCGCAATCCTCGTCTCCACACTTGTATTTCTGTAATGTATAGTTGAAGAGGACATCTTCCTTAGACTTTTTGTTGTCTTTGTTTTAGGTGCAGGTGTGTTGTAGCTGTCTACCCACTTGTAAGTAAGCAGTGAGCTGGTCCTTAGCATTTCACGTGAGTGTTTGCAAAATTGTACTCCGTTTTTTGTAGCGTGCTCAGAGTACGTCATATTGCAGAGGGCCGCTACAGTTTGTGAGCAGAGTTTGGACATTTTGGCGTCCTTGTGTGGTGTAGGTTTGTGGCATTGCATATCACTTACTCTACTAGGTTCCACACTTTGAGAAGCACACATAGTTATTGTTTCAGTCTTTCCCTGTTCTTTGGGCAGTGAAGGGTTCCATAGCGACAGTAGTCATGGCTTCTCGGCAACGATCACTGTCTGGTGCAGAGGTGTTAGCTGCACTGATGGAATCTGGCTCAGAGCATGGCACAGAGGTGGCTATGGAATCTGAAACAGATACTGCTTCTCAGGGTCAGCACGAAAGTCATTGGGGGAAGCGATTTCTCCGTGGATGGTAGTTCTTCCTGCTCATCATCTGAGGATGAAGAGGTGGAAAGAGTACATGCACCTATTCCCACCCTTCCCACACGCAGGAGACCTGTAAGGGGGAGGGGACATGCAGGACGTGCAAGGCATGTGCCAGTTCCTGTCATGGATGATGAGTCGCAGTGGGTGCCTCCAGCAATGGCTCAGCCTGTTGTGCACCCTTTCACTGGAATATCACGGTGCACAGTAAATACAGATGGGTTTCAGCCTATTGACTTTTCAACTTTTTTGTTGATGATGGGTTAATTGCAGATATGGTTCAGCAAACTAATTTGTCCGCTGCACAGTTCTTGAGGGCAAGGGGTCCCACTCTGAAATCCCATTCCAGAGCACAAGCATGGGTTCCAACAACCGATCTTGAGATGAGAACATTTTGGGGTCTCATTCTGCTCATGGGAATATCGGCGAAGCCGTCTGTCTCAATGTACTGGTCTACTGTAGCGGTTCATTCAACCCCGTTTTTTCCAGCTACAATGAGTAGGAATCGCTTTCAAGCACTGCTACGTATGTTGCATTCAATGACAACTCGGCAGCATTACCCAGAACTGACCCAAACTTTGATAGGCTGTTCAAACTTCAGCCATTTCTGAAGCACTTGACTCCATTCCGGCTAGTGTTCATTCCTAGCAAGAGAGCACGATATGTGATCAAGTTTTACATGTTGTGTCAAAGTACTACTGGGTATATCTGCAACATGAGAGTCTACACTAGGAAAGACTCTACCCTAAACCCTCTGGGCTGCCCAGCCCATTTAGGGACAAATGGGAAGATTGTTTGGGATCATCTCACACCATGGCTCCACAAGGGTCACCATTTGTATGTGGACAATTTCTTCACAGGCATTCCACTGTTCAGGGAATTGTTCAATGTGGGCACACTGGCATGCGGTACAATGCGCTGTAACCGCAAAGGCTTCCCCAGAAACTTGTGTGCAAGAGGTTGGCCAAGGGAGAATGTATGGCATTGCGGCGGGATGAACTGTTGGCAGTAAAATTCTGCCACAAAAGGGATGTGTACATGCTGAGTACTATTCATGATGAAAGTACTTCAGCAGTCAATGAGCGCGGGCAGACTTAGCAAGTGTGGAAGCCCAACTGCTTTCTGGACTACAACAAGTACATGGGTGGAGTAGATAAAGCCGACCAAGTGCTTGAGTCATGCAAGGCTGAACGCAAGGCGCGCTTCTGGTGCAAGAAGATGGCCACACGCATTATGCATATAGCAACGTACAATGCTTATGTGGTGTACCGTGCAGCTACTCCACAAAACAAACTGTCCTTCTTGAACTTTGAAACAGAAATTGTTCAATCGCCGACTATGGCCCATGTAGAAATTCCCTCTGTTCCAGAGGTAGAAGAGGTGGCCAGATTGCAAGATCGACACTTTGCTGATTTTGTTCCTGCCACAGCAATGAAGACACACCCTTACAGAAGATGTCAGGTGTGTAGTAAACAAGGAGTGAGGAAGGATACTCGGGTGTACTGTCCCCAATGCCCTTCCAATACAGGCCTCTGCCTACAGCCTTTTTTCCTTTTGTATCATACAAAGGAAAAGTATTGGGCGATGGACTGATTTCCGGAAATGGCTATCATCCCTTGAAAGGGACCCTTGGGCTCTGAATTCGTGCACCTCTTACAAAGGAATGGCACTCCTGCTCCCTGCACTGGAGGTGTACAATCCATGAAAATGCAACAGCATTTCACCTCACGTCACTTCCTTTAGCGTGCCTTCACGAGCATTGCTAGTGCTGCTCCCTCCACTGGAGGCCTGCCTTGGAAAGGCACACCACTCCTGTACCTTTCCCTTGAGGACCTTAGAAATAAACTTCAGTCCAGCTCCCTCAGCTCAAGGCATGACTTGCAAAGGAACGTGATTCAGGCTCTGTCCAATTAGAGGCGTGCCTGCGAAAGACAATTCAGTATGGATCCCTGCACTCGAGGCGTGCCATGCACAAGAATGGAACCCCATTGTGGTTAAATCCCCTTTGGCGTGCTTTGGCAAGCAATGCTAGTCCTGCTCCTTCCACTTAAGGGCTGCCTAGAGGAAGACACACCACTCCGGTACCTTTCACTTGAAGCCTGCCGTAGATGGAAAGGCTCACTCTAGCGCCCTCTGTGCGAGGTGTGACTTGCAAAGGAATGCAAATAAGGCTCCTTTCACTGGAGGCGTATCTTGGAAAGGCATGCCACTCCAGCTCCCTCACTTGAGGCGTGGCTTGGGGGAAGTAGGGAACACCACTCTGGTTCTGTCTCCTTTGGGGTGTCTTTGCAAGGCATGCTAGTGCAGCTCGCTCCACTTGAGGCCTGCCTTAGAAAAAAACGTCAGTGAAGCTCCCTCCGCTTCAGGCGTACAGTGGAAAGGAAGGCAATTTCTGCACCTTACACCTAAGGCTTGCCATGCAAACAAACGCCATTCCCACTCCCTCCACTCGAGGGGTGCGTTGGTGAAGATGGGAACACCATTCCAGTTCCCTCTACTCAAGGGGTGTATTTTGGAAATAGTACACGCCACTTTGGCTCCCTCCCTTGAGGTCGAAGTGTCATGAAAGTGGTACTTGGACACCTACATGGCGGCGGTGTCTTGCGTACCTCGTACCACCCTGCCCTCTTTATTGTTTTACCGTAACTTGTGGTATGTGTGGTGTATCTGAAATGTCCTCTGTAGGAATAACTTGGATACGATTGGTGGGTGAGTGAGGTATAGCAACATAGAACATGCAGATGCCATTTCTGTGAATGCACTTTCCCAGCACTGCAGAAATGGGTAGCATGTTAGAGGGTGTTAGCTTAGTGTGGGTAAGGTTGCACATATGAGTGCTGTAAAAATCTTGCTATGGACATACTTGAAGTTGGTGTGAGAGACAGCGCCTGTAGGCCAGGTAGCCAAGGGAGCCAATGTGCACTTGCTATCAGTGTGCAGATACGATTGTTGGCACATGCCATTTGAATGCGGACAGTTGATGTGCAATTGCTGGAAAATGATGTGAAAGATGATGCCTGGAGACACGGTTGCATTGTGTGCACACGGACACATGGTACAAGTGTGCAGATACGCTTGCTCTGGCGCAAGTGATTTGGTAGAGGTGCGCCTGCTGACATGGATGCCCACTGACTGCAGACACGAAAGGTGTATGAATGGCCAGTGATACGGTGGGTGCCTTGCCGTGGCATCACTGCTCACAAGGACGTTCCTCCTTGTGCTAAGCAAGGAGGCTCATCCTTGTGCTAAATCCCACTTTGCTTGTCCGACTGCATTGTGACGTGAATGTATGAGAAGTGTGAGCAAAGGTGCATGTGAAGGGGCTTACTGATAGCACTTTCCTCTGTACTGGGAGCACTAAAGAACACTTGCTGTGCAAATGATCTACCCATTCTCACTCAGGTACGACACCCACACATACTAGGTCTGCCTTTCATTGGGACACCTGTGGGAAAGCGGGACGGTAGGCCATGTGGTGCTGGTGACGTGTTTCAGTGGGTGACCAAAGGGAAATGTCTGAAAATTGTGGTTTTTTTGCCAAATTTCAGCCTTTGCTGGGGATTGTGGGTAATAAACTCTGGCCCGATAGGCGCTAGTCATACCTCTGGATTCCCACGGATGTCTTCTTTCCAGAAATGCATGGGGGTCCCTGTTTTTCTTGGTGGCTGCAACACCCCAGGCCCAATTCTGTAGGTTGGCTCCCCAAACCCTTTGGGGGGATAGCAGTGGTTTAGCCATATTCCTTTGCGCCCAGGTAGGTGCACCCACACATGTGAGGTACCGTTTTCATCGGGACACCTGTGGGAACGTGGGACGGTAGGCCATGTGTTGTTGGGGGCGTGTTTCGATGTGGGAGCCGAGCGAAATGTGCGGAAAATGCAATTTTTTCCCACATTTCGGACTTTGCGGGGGTGTCTGGGTAATAAATTCTGGGCCGATGTGCACAACTCATACCTCTGCGGATTCCCACGGGTGTCCTCTTTTCGGAAATGCATGGGGTTCTCCGTTTTCCTTGGTGGCTTGGACACGCGAGGCCCATATCTGTATGTTGCGCTTGTCTGGAGAAAGTGTCAAATACAGGTGTCGAAACAGACTTGGGGTTACCTGTGTTTTAGGCTTTCCCCTTGGCGCCCAGGTAGGTGCACCCACACATATGTGAGGTACTGTTTTCATCGGCACACCTGTGGGAATGCGGGAAGGTATAACATTTGTTGTGTTTGTGTGGTTTTCAGAACGTTTTGATCCATTTGCTGGTGGCCTTTGTCACACAACCCTTTCATTTCCCAAATGTGACCTACATTTAGTCGCTGCTTTAGGCACCATACACTTTTGTAACTTGCACAAATCCACTACCCTTAAAAAGGTCTGCCTGTGCGCTTTCAAAAAATGTGTGCTTGCCATTCCTCGACACATTGGTTTTCCCGATTTACACATGAAAAGCGCATCTGTTCAGGCTGTGAGCGTAAAACTCCTGTGTACCATGGCTCAGTGTTTGGCTTGTGGTATTGCTTGTTTTGTAAAACACTACAAAAAATGTGTGATTTCCTAACTGCAAGAGTCGGGGGAATATAGCGAAGCATTGCTTTTCTCAAAATTCATCGAAGCCATTGCCGTACCAAGCCAACCATGTCCAACACAACTTTTTTTTCCGGTCATTTTCCCGCTTTTCCCCCAATCTATGGCATTTTCCCCCTACCTAGTGTTTGCCCGACCTACGCAAATCACGGTGTTTCCAGCATTCAGGCCATCAACGTGATTCGCCGCTAAATGTATAGAATCAGCTTCTTGCTAAAAACTACAACTACAGGTTCAATATTCTGAATGATATCCCACTCATACATTGTTCCGAGGAGAAGGACTCAATATTTAATTTCAACGCTTACCTGAATGCACCCTGCATTAACAGCACTGCGAGCTTGGCGAGGCTCTTGCTGCTGAGTCCCCTGTTTCCTAGAGGAGGCGGGATCTTCTGTATCACGTGACCGCTCACGTGACTTTGGCCGTGAATAAATTGCCGCTAGAGCCACCCTTGCGGTGTTAAGCCCTCCAGAGGCAAGGCCACTGGCTGTTGTGCAGCTGTTAGGCGCTGGTGGCGCATTTGCTGGGAGGGAGACTGTGGAGGTGTTCCCTCTTTGATCCCCCAGTTATATTGTGTACCAGTGAAGACTGACAAGCACATTGAGTGGGTGCCTGCATTACACAGCCCATCGCAAGTGAAGGGCGAGCTCGCTGTATCCGCTTTTTGCTTGTTGTGAGAACAGATAATGGGACGTCAAGAAGCCCATTAAATAGTACAAACTTTACAAACCGGAGTTTGTACAAACCTTGGATATATCGAGCGCAAAGTAGTACAACAGGCCTATACTCCACGGTATCAAGAAAGTGCACGCTAAAGCATCTGTTGGAACTCACCACTCAAGATTGTTTACAGGTGGAGACTGCGGGCTGATATATCCTTTGATCCACGGTATCAACAAAAGCGCTCATTAACATATCATTAGAAAACTGTTATTTAGGACTGAAAACAGGAGGAGTTTGAGGGCCCCTCGGCCTCTGATCCACCACCTCATAAGTGGCAATCTATACAACGCTGAACGCGGCACTGTACCTGGCAGCCAAAAGCCTAGGAAATGACCCCCCCACAAACCAGATTGCAAACAAAGAGCTCAGCCACCCCCAACATGAAGAATAAAGGCAACAAAAAATAGGGCAAATTCCTTGGAGAAACAAGTGAAAATCTAACAGTGGACATTTGCAACACAGACAAGGAAGCCGAAAACAAAGACTTGAAACAAAGAACGCCACCCTACGCTAATTGTAGGAATTCTAGTGAAAATTCACCAACAGGAAACGTAGCAACAAGAATAATGCCCATGGAAGAGAATCATCATGGCCATAAAGGAAAATACCACCTCAACCCCAGGAACTATCCAACACAAAGCACAAGATCCAAACAATACAGAGTGGAACCTGGAGCAAATTGAGCAAAGACAAGAAATAGAGATCAAAAGTAAAAAACTGGACAAAGACATGTCCTCAACAACAGAGGAACAAAACAACTGCATAACAACAAATAATGAAGTCCAAATAGGCATAGAAAGCGACAGACAAGAAAGGAAAACAAAAGCTGTAATTGATGGGCAGAAAGATGGAAAAGAAAAATCCAAACATCAGATAGAACAAAATAAGGAAGAAGAGGAATTAACACAACAGAAAGCGAAAAAAGCAAGAAGAAAATGGTAATCATTGTACGAGAGTAGAAGACAATCGTAAATGATGTTGAATAAAGAAAATCAACTAACAAATCCGAAAGCAGCACGTCTATCGCTGGACATAGCAGAAATTGAAAACCTCATGAGGAGCCATGAAAAAAGGAAAGAGATCTTTGGCTATGAGCAGCAGCACATTCCAACAACTGCGAGGATCCACAGTGCCCAAGAAACACAAGAAGGAAGGAAAAGAAGAGAAAGAGAATACAAAGAACATCAGATCAGAGGCAGCCCGTTTACAGAGGAATCCATTAAAAATAACTTTCTACCCAGAAGAATCATCCAGGCCTAATATTTGCGGATGTGAGAAGGGACATAATCATGATATGGCCTCAATACCAACATAAATGCTGGACCTTCAAAATATGCTTATTACGACAACACAATCATTAATCCCATACATGAAACTACAAGAAGCACTCACAGAGACAATAAAAGATCAAGCAACCTTACTAGCATTAATACATTCGAAACAAACACACCAAGATACATATATGAAGAAATTGCAAGAACGGTTAGACACAGAAGCAAATGCCAGTCAGATATGGCAAGCACGGTTAATCGACATTGCAAGGAATGAACGCGCTGAAAAACATGAGCTAACACATGCACTGATCAGGATGATGACCGAAAGAAACTCTTCGAAAAAGCAACCCAGGAATGAAGGCACAAAAGAACAAAAATACAAGTCACATAACAATGAGCAAGAACAAACTGAAAATACAACCCCCGAAGAAGATTAAGAAAAGGCTGCAAAAAATACCCAGCAGAATAATCATGAAGGAAATCTGATCAACTTGACTGAGCCCTCGAGCTCGGCAGCGGAATCCTCTGCAAAAAACGTGCAGAGACCAGAAACCTATGATATCTTCTGCAAAGGAAGCAAAAAGAACACTGGAGAAGATAATAATAAAAAAAAAAAGATACATGGTAAAAACAAAAGACAAGTAGGTTCGCGCGCATTCCTGAGAAACCTAAAACTTCCTGGTACAGATGACGAGGGAAAAAACACAAAGAAAGTACCTACCCCAAAGCTGCCACAAACAATGAAGAATGAGATCATGAGGAAGGGAAAATAACAACTAAACATTGAAGCCAATAGCGAAGAAAAACTAATGGAAGAACTGATGGAGATGTCAGTGCATGATGAAATTGTAGACCACTCAGAAGAAGCACAAATCCAAATGACCCAAGAGTCCTTGATCACTCTAGATAACTACGATGAAAAAGACATGAATGATTCAAAATAATACGATTTCACATTGGACGACATATCAAATGACGAAATGAATGATATAACGCAAGAAGATCTTGATAAAGAATCCAGAGGAACAGAGGAGGATGCTATATATGATGAAATAAGCAGTTCAACCGAATATGAAACCCCCGTTGAGCAGAGGAGAAAGAGAAGCGAAGGGCGAGGCCTTCTAGAGAGAAAAGTAGAAACAAAAATACAACAGCCCACATTCATCGACCCATACAAAAAAGCAAAAAGCCCACAGCACAAGATAACACTGCAAAGAACAACGAAACAACGACAATTTGATTCTGAATCGTACTAACATACTAAGGCTGATGCATGTGATACCCGATATGAAGGAAGTATCAACCAGCGACATCCATATCATTGATTTCATTGACGAGTCAACAACGGATCAAGTATGGATTTAATTTGCAAATGAAAAAACATTAACAAAGATGATCCAAAATGAGAAGACTCTAAAACAACTAGGCTTTGATATAGCACAACCAGAATCCAAAGAGCCCAAAGCTGGAAAACAGCAGATGAAAGTTGACAACCAATCAAGAATGCCGCAGAAAAGTGACAAATGGAATAACGGAAATGAAATCTTTAACACACACAAAGAGACTCAGACAAGGTGTAAGATCCAAGATAACAGCATAAGCGAAGAAATGCAGCGAAAGTGACAGGAATCAAGGAGAGAAAAAGGAATCAAGGAGACAATACAACGATACAGATGTGAGCAACTATGAATGCCCCTATGACCAAGATAACAATGAAAGAACCAAAGGAAGGACACGATCTCGATATGCTCATGGAACACACGTGGACACAAGCATTTGTTTAGAGATACAGGAGAAACATTAAACGACTGACATAGTTTACATACAAGAATCCTGGATAAAAGAACAACCTATATGTGACGGATTTACAACATTGATGCACCCTGCGATACATAGGGAAAAGGGCCGTCCATCAGCAGGACTACGGACCATGCTAAAATGCACGGCAAACATCGAAATAATCAAGTCAGAAAACATTCTTCCCTGGATTCAGGCCTCCACAATAAACTTTAACAATACCCAATACGTACCTAATACCAACAGAAGCGCGGATAAAAACTTTATCTGGTGTATAATAAACGTATATTGGAATCCCAATGCAATAAAAAAAGAACTCTTTATAGATAGTGTATTTTCAACAATCGACCAAGCAAACACTGAAGACCCAAGAACAGAATTTATCATTTGCGGCGATCTAAATATACATCTGTTCAACAGAGAAGACGATCTAATAAAGGACACCACTCTGGAAAATAGAGCAAGACAATGGAGCAAAGAAACTGCAAACAGATATCCGTTGAGATCAGATTGCATGGAGAACTCTGGAAGATGCACGATGGAAACCTGGGCAATGGGCGAAAAAACTGCAATAATAGATTACATCTATATGTCACAAGAGACACACAAAGAGATAACATATTCCACCAATCTCAAAAACCCAAACAGTGATCATTACATGCTGAAAAGATGGTTGAATATTGTGCCCACTAAGAAAGCAATCTGTTGTCTACCGATAATGGAAATAAACGAAGGAATGAGCAGATTAAGGATCAGTCAACAGAATGTGAACAAGCTTCCAGACGTTATGACAAAATCAAACTTGAAAGACAAGGAAAAAATGAACTATGGTTGGCTACTCCTCCCATTTATGAAAGACACAAAAAGAACCCAAACAACTGTACAGATCCACCAACATGCATATAACTCAAAAATTGCTAAAAAAAAAAAGAAAGATCTGAGACACACATTAAAGCAAATAAAGAAAGAGAATACGAAAGATACGGCATCAGAAATCAAATGGGCAAAACAACAACATAAAAATTGGATGAAAAACAACAAGGCAATGATGCTCCAAGTCGACGCTGAGGAAATGCTGCAAGCTGTGAGTAACCGGAACACGAAACAGCTATGGACTCTACTCAACGCGCAGCCTCGGATCCAAGATGCCATGACAGCAAACGTACCAGAATCAAGCTGGATAAAATACTTCAGGGAACTATATGGAGACAAGACAATGGACAAACGCACCGACAAACGGGCAAAGAATGCTACATGGCAGCTCGAGTGGGATATGAATGATATCCATGAAGCAATAAAAGCTTTAAATACGTCAAGAGCCCCGGGACCCTACGGATTGACCAATATGATCATCAAAAAAAATCCGGAAGCCTGGAGCTCTATATGCAACAGCATATTCAGTCTCATACAGACAACCAAAAACATACCTGAAACATGGCAGCAGGTCATGATCATACCAATATACAAAAGTGGCCCTGTGGAAGAACCTTGCAATTATCGCCCACTGGCATTACTAGACCATCTGGGGAAAGTATTTGCAAAAATTCTACTGAGGAATTTGAACAACTGCGCAACGAAAGAAAAAAATATGCTAAGAGGCAGACTAGATTTGTTAAGAACATAGGAACCAACATCAACCTGTTCATCCTGAACCTGCTAAAACATCAAGCCATACAATCAAAGACACAAATATATGCGGGATTCATAGACCTAAAACTCAAATTCGACACAGTCACAGAAACCTCCTCTGGAAAAAGCTCAGCGATTGGGAATGTCCGAATAACATCTTGGAACCAATTAAGCTACTATATCAGAATACATCTATTAAGATAAGACCGAGTAAAGAAGGTACACTCTCCAGCGAGATAAAAACAAACAAAGGATTAAAGCAAGGATGCCCTTTGGCCGCTACCCTCTTTCACCTCTACACAGCGGACTTAGAAGGATGCATCTACACGCCCCGGATCAATCCACCAAAATTGAATGGTACAATAACAACTTGCATCATGTATGCGGATGACATCGTTGTACTTGCTAAAACACCTTGGGGCCTGCAAATTGCTCTAGACAACATACAGTCATATATGGACAAAAAACAATTGATAATAAATGTGAAGAAAACTAAAATTATGAAGCTGAAGAAACACCACAACAAGAAAGGATCAAAATATGCCTACTATATTGGAAAAGAAAAAAATCAAGGAAGTGAATAAAGTAAAATACCTTGGCATATGGCTAAATCAATCGACATCAGAAGCAGAAACAATAGCACTCCTCAAGGACAAAACGTGAGCCTTAGCACGCCAAGCAAAGGTAATGCATGCGAAATATGGAAAATTCTCAATGACACCAATTACAATGTTTTACAAACAGAAAGTGATGGCCATACTCTCATATGGCGCAGAATCATTGCTGAACATAGACAAAAATGTATGGCAACAAATCTAAGGCTTGTTCTGGCGGAAAGTTTTAAATAAACCCTCATCATTTCCCATGCCACGTATTAGAGCAGAACTAGCTCTACAATCACTGCAATCTCTTGTTCTCTGGAAGCAATTAGCTCTATACAGAAAGATAACAAGCGAGAACTTTCCACCACCAATAGAAATTCTACAAGACAAAGAAAGTGAGATGACAACTCAACCTTTGGAAATGTGGAAAAAATGCATCAAAGCTAAATGCGAAGACGAAGGAATATCCAGAGACCAGCTCATAAACAGACCACAGAGAGCAAAAAGAAGATTGATAGAAAATGACTGGATAAAGACAAATGAGGCTAGGTCCAAATTCGCTATGGATATCTTGAGCACAACAGATATCAGACCAATCAATAAATTACCGGAATATTTAAAATACTTCCCATCAAGGAAAAGACACACCTTTATGAGGATGAGAATGAACACCTTACACACACGAGAAATTTTGGCGGCATGGAATATAATAACAGAACAAGAGAAATTCTGCAGATTCTGCGGAGAGGACGCTACAATAGAGACTCTACACCACATAATAATGATCTGCCCAGCTCTAAGTGAGAAAAGAAATCTTTCTGTAGGATGGTTTATGCAGAACCAAGCAAAACGGAGACCCGAAGACAGATGGGCTTCAATCCTAGTGCGAAACGGAAAAAAACTGATTTATGCTGTGGTCTCATTCTGGAACAACATCATGGAACAGTCGCAGATGGGCTAAGAAACGACAAAAGAAGAAAAGAACCTTCAAATCAGAAAGGTCTATGTAAACCACGTGGAAAAGAAGGCGAAATAAAGCGATTCAAAATAAGTAAATGAAATGAAAGGTTTGAAAGACAAACCAAAAACATTTTTAAAAGGTTTTTTAAAAAAATCACCCCTTGCTAAACTTGGAATTTTGTCTACTTTTCAGAAATATATGCCTTTCTGTCCTCTAATTCGGCTTTCCTACCCTTTTCTCTCATTCCGTCCATGCATATCCAATTGGCAAAAATGGCCAAAATCGCCTACCTCTCACAAAACAGTTGATAACCACATCAAAATATTTTGTTTCCGTTTCCACTCAAACTGTTCTTGAAAGCCAGGAAATTGGGGATCTCAGCACAGCAAACCATTTGTTCCTAGCTCTTACAAGGGCAAAACAACAGGCTTCTTTGTACATCATTTTATTGGCATTTTTTGAAAAAACCCCAAATGTTCCCTATTTTTGGTTATTTTCTCTCACCCCCCTACAGCAGCCTAGGATTCCTGAGTGGCGTTATGACTGCCTACACGTGGGGAAAAAAAAGGAGCCAAATTTGGCCGAGATATCTCATGCAACAAAAAAGTTACAAACCATTGAATGGCCACATACCGAAATCACCAAAAAAGGCCCCGGCACTGGGGAGAAATACCCATGGCACTTAAAGGGTTAATAAAGCTGCGGTTTACGTGTTTGTATATACACTTAACTAGGAGTCACACAAGATACGACAAAATGTACACATTTTTCAGGTATAGTGACCATATTGTAAGTAACAAATGTCAAATATTTGTAGCGTCTTTCCGGTGCTTACACGTCCACTGAGGGGTCCTTGGGAAGGAGACCAGTGGACTTAGTGAGGTGATAGCATGTAATAGTTGGCACATTTGCATCAAAACAATGTAGGGTTGAACAATGACAACACAAGTAATATAACAGTCAACACAACAGTGTTTCGGCCAGAAGGTGAGCTAGGATAAGCTCTGATGGTGTGGCCTTCATCAGGACGAGATATTCCATAGGGGGAAGTATCTTCTGAGGTCTGTTGGAGTAAACAGACGAGAGTGTTTTAGGAGTGGGCACATTCGTAAATATCTAGCACAGGTAGAGGTTTGAGTACATAATGCACCGGAGCTTACCGGAACTTGGGAGCGCAGTGGCTCAGGGAGTGGCAGTGTCAAGAATACACTGGAGGATTTTCGAGGTCCTATAATTGGCCATTCCTGTGGAAGTAGGAGGGACAAGGGGACTGTATTAAGCCATGCGGAGTTAGGGAGCAACTGAGTGTTAGAGAAGGTAAATGCAAGGCTTACCTTAAAAAGGCCCGTTTCCGCACGTAATTGGGTGGAACAGGATGGCGTAGAGAATATGCTAGGTCAACCACAAGCATGGAGGGCTGCGGAAAAATAGACACAAGGGGCTCAGGAAGGCGGGCCTGGGAGTATGAGTGCGCGCCATGGTGCACGTGAGGACTGGTAATGCATGCAGGTCACCCAAGGCCACGGATAATGGGTTGCGGATATAACGTGAAGTAAGGAAGCATCACCTGTGTGTCCCATGTATTGGGGGTAGGTCTGTGCATGACTTAATAAAATGGACATGTGTCCGAATACACAGTGCTCACGGTGATCAAAAGGCGGGTGATGGCTTCAGGAAGTGTTGAACACCTTCAAAACGTAAGCGGTGTAAAATGTGTAAATTTTGTCGTATCTTGTGTGACTCCTAGTTAAGTGTATATACAAACACGTAAACTGCGGCTTTATTAAATATCTGACTGCAGTACTCAAAATTGTCCTGACACATTATTGTCAGAATTCATTGACAGCCACGTGTACACACTTGCCAAAGGTGTAACCCCCATAGGAATGTGTTTACCCTTCGTTGTTCAGCCAGGTAACCCATGACCTTGCTAATTTTTACTTCTTAATAGTGTAAAGAAAGGATCCTGCACTGACAGAGCTTGAATTTCACTTACCCTTCTTATAGACGTAATGGCTACCAAGAAGGCAGTTTTATATGTCAGGTGTTTGAGACTGCTCTTATGCATGGGCTCGAAGGGAGGGCCCATGAGTTTAGCAAGCACCACTTTAAGGTCCCATCCTGGTGGTGGGTTAGAAATTGGGAGGGTGAAGTCTCTTTACTCCTTCCATGAAGGCTTTAACCACTGGTACTTTCCACCACAATACTTTGTTATGCAAGGTGGTGTATGCTGACAGAGCTGCCAGGTGTACCTTCAGTGAATTAAATACCAACCCTGCGTCCAGCAGGTGGAGCATGTAGGTGACTATAGAGGAAGGAGTGCAATCAACTGGGTTGATTTGCTTATTCTGGCACCAGATAACAAATCTTTTCCATTTGTCAAAGTAGCAGTGCCTAGTGTTTGGCTTCCTAGAATCTCTAACGATGTCCATACATCTCTGAGGTAAATTGAGATGTCCAAACACTATGACCTCAGGAGCCATGCTGCCAGGTTAATTTGGTTGGGATGAGGATGCACTGTCTGGCCTTGGTGCTGGGACAGTAAATTGTACCAGCACGGCAGTTTGATGGGTTTGCACACCGCTAGTCTGCGTAAGGACAAGTTACTTACCTGTAACTGTTGTTGTCCAGCATGGGTCTGGCATGGATTCACATGCTCATGAATATTCCCTGTCGTCAGGCTGGGAATCCTCAGTAAAGAAAAAAATCAGTATCAGTTTCGTTTCTGATCTGTCTTTCTTAGTAGTAACCAATCACTGATCTTTGGGTCATACTGCCCCCAGCCAATGACTGCCCTCTCCCTAAGCCCCGCCTCTGGCAGCCATCCTCAGATTTGGTAGCACGCAAAGTGGCAGTATGACCAAGTGAAGAGCCGCAGAGGGGCAGGCGGGTGGGTTTGCATGTGAATCCATGCCAGACCCAGGCTGGAGAACAACAGTTACAGGTAAGTAACTTGTTCCTTCTCCAGCATGGGGTCTGGCATGGATTCACATGCTCATGAATAAAAGAATACATAGCAGTACACACATGCACAACCACGGGAGGTGGCAAAGGCTCAACATTAAGCATTACATCCAAACCTCAACATTAAGCAATTCTTACCTCCTCACCAGGCTCACCTTAGGCAAACAGGTTGCGGAGCTCTGCTTAGCCGACCCTGGACTCCTCCCTGGAGTCCCGATCGACGCAGTAGAATCTTGTGAAGGTGTGCGTCGACCTCCACGTAGCAGCCCTGAGGTGTCTAGCAGGGGCACACCAGACAGGAACGCCGTGGTAGCAGCAATCGCTCTGGTCGAATGGGCTCTCGGACGGCCGGGCAGCGGTCGGTTTGCCAACGGGTGACAGTGCATGATGCAGCCGGAGAGTCATCTGGAAATGGAAGTCTTCGAGAGAGCCTTCCCTTGATTCACAGACCCAAAGTTCACCAACAGCTGTGACATCTTCCAAAAACTCTTTGTGCGCTCCACGTAGAACTTCAGCGCTCTAGCTACATCCAGCAAGTGCAAAGTCCTCTCGGCCAGCGTCGAAGGCGGCGGGAAGAAAACTGGTAACACCAAGGGCTCATTGAGGTGGAAGTCCGACGGCACCTTGGGCATGAAGGAGGGGTGCGGCCTCAGCACCACCCTCGTGTCATGAAAAGTCAAGTATGGAGGCTAGCAAGATAGGGCCTGGATCTCTCCCACTCGTCGTGCGGAGGTGATGGCCACGAGGAACGCTGTCTTCCATGACAAGAACTTCAAAGGTGCCGAATGCATAGGCTCAAATGGGGACCCCATGAGCCTGGTCAGCACCACATTAAGCTCCCACGCCGGGGCAGCAGCCTTCACCGGCGGGAACGATCGGAATAGTCCCATCATAAATTCCTTCACCAGGCGATGAGACCACAAGGATGCCCGTCCCATAGTCCTGGTATATCGGGAGATGGCAGCCAGATGTATTTTGATGGAGGCGTGAGCCAGTCCAGCTTTGGCCAGCGACAGTAGGTACGGCAGTACTTGAGGGGCCGTAATCCGCAGAGGGTTAATCTTCTGTGCACGGCACCAGACAGAGATCCTCTTCCACTTATGTCCGTAGCACGAGAGTTGAGGATGGATACATTCGCCAAGTTAGCGCCTAGGCCAGGCCACTCATCAGCCGACCAGGAAGAACCTGTCCCACCCTCAGATGATCCAGCTGCTGACCTCACAGCGATGATGGAATCCATGGCCAGGAACTTCGCTTCCTTTCACGAGAAACTAGACGATTTCAACGCTAATGTCGCATCACTTAAATATTGACTAGATCAAACTGGCGATAGGATCACCGAAGCGGAGTCCAGAATTGGGGCCAACAAGGATGGATTACATACCCTCCAGGACAGAGTCAGCACACTCACCCGTGACATGAAGTCCGTTAAAGCGAACTGCGACGATTTAGAGTCCAGGTCCCGCAGGAACAATATACGAATTATAGGTGTCCCCGAAAATGCTCTTAAGGGCCTTGTGGAGCTGGCAGTTCAAAACCTGATTAAAACACTATTGGACAATCCTGAACCGTCCCCCTTCTTTACTGTTGAGCAGGCTCACTGCGCCCTATCTCCGCGTCGCAGGCCCGGTGACTTTCCCCAGGCCTGTGATTGCTGCAATCCTGAGCTATAGAGATAGGGATCTCATTCTTCGTCTGTCCCGTGAAAAGGGGAACTGCGCCCTGGCTCCCAAATCATCAGGATCTTCCCCAACTTCTCTGTAGGAGTACAGCAGGAGAGGCACCAGTTCCTTGAAGTAAAAAAGATGTTAAGGGAACAGAACATCGCCTATGCAATGCTGTTCCCGGCACGACTAAAGTTCACCTTCAGGGCGAAACTATACTTTTTTACAGTCCCTGATGAGGCAGTGAAGTTTATAGAGGCACAGATAACGCTCAACAATCCGGCCGAAGGACCTCGTGGACGATGACTGAACCATGGCTGAACTGCTGCTGGTCTACCTGACTTTTGGTAATTGGTATCCTTTAGCTAGATAGTACGATTTACTTTCATGTGGTGGGTCGACGTGTCCTCGGAGAGCAGAGTACAGTAGAAGGGCCCCTTAAGTTCATCAGGTCATGTCACATTGTACTGCTGGCTGATATGGCTCCCCTACTGTTGTGTTGGACTGGGTGCCAGTTTGGACGCCACCATACCTCTCTGTTCAATTGTTTTCTGGAAAGCAAACACTAGTGGTGAGGCACAAACCCCCCAATACATGTACCGGTTGCGGCACATTATAACTCCTATTAAGTTGGTTTCACAGCAGCAGCGCACCCCAATGCAGCTGCAATGGTTGAGTTTGAGGGTTTATTGTGTGCAAGCCCCGGTTGGGCCTCCGGTACAGTTGGACCGAGTTGGGTTAGGACCACTGATGCCGGTACGAGGGGGGTTTGGAGGGGGGGGACACTGCCAACTGGGAGAGGGTGGTGAGGGAGGCGGGAGGATTAGTTGGGGGTGTTAATGTTAAAAGGGGTGGAACAGTGTTACACATTGCAAAGGGGCACCAGAGTGGCAATATTGACGTTGACAAGCTTACGCAGGGCTAAATTTGATAGGATGTACCCTAGTGTGGTAGAAGGGCTATAAACATAATGTCACGGAATGTTCGAGGACTGAGTAATTTCACCAAAGCAAGCAAGTTCACAGCGTATGCCCAGAGACTCGGGACTTAAGTACTCATGCTTCAGGAAACACATGCCCAGACCAGTCTAACTATGGGGATCGCACCCTCCTGGGGGCCAAATAGATTCTACACCTTATACTCCACTCAGGCCCGAGGCGTGCCAACACTGGTTCAATTACTTTCATACTCAAGAAAAGCTACATTGACCCGTAGGGAAGATATGTCATCTTGCATTGCATTATGGCACGCAGGGAGTATCTTATATTAAATACATCTGGTCCCAATATAGACGCGCCAGAATTCTATGATACAGTCGCAACTATATTATTGGGCTATGTTGGGGTCCACATCATCTGGGGGGGGGAGGGGGGAAACATGAATATAATTCTTCACACTGGAATGGATAGAACGGGCACTGCTCCTAGGGTTCTATCTGTGTGGCACGTAGGTTACAGGTACACTGTACTACTCTTGGTATTCGTGATGATTGGAGGGTCCTAAATTCTCAGCTACGAGAATATACATACTATTCATCGGTGCATGACAGCTCCTCCAAGATCGATCTCTTTTTAGTAGCAGGTGAACTGTTAGGCATGGTCAAGGGGGCTCATATACTCACTCGTACATTCTCCGACCATGTCCTGATCACCCTATCCTTGGAATTGAACCCGCCTCAGCCTATTTGCAGCTCATGGCGCTTTAACTCTGCTACCCTCCTTGATATAGTGTTTAAGGCTGACATCCTAGCTGATATTGAAACCTTCTTTGAATGTAACACTATCTGCCACGACAGTGGGGGTCAGATGGGAAGTCTTTAAAGTATATATCAGGGGAATGTCCATTTCTAGGGAGGCGGGAGTGTTGAAGGTAATCAGAAACGACCTGGCCTGCTCAGAATCCAAGTTACGTGTGCTGGAGCTGGATTGTGCAACAGCAGCCGACCCGGCCTAACTTGCACAGGTTAGGGAAGAACTAGGGATCTTTCAGTCTCATGCCATGCGGGAGATCCTTTATTTCAGTCACCAACAGGCGGCGCGGAAGTACGGAGAGGGTGAGAGGCTGGGGAGGACGTTAGCTAGACTGGTCAGAGGAGAATGGGGGCAGAGCCAAGTTGAGTGCGTCAAGTTTACGCAGGGTGTTCCACAATGGTCGGAACAGCGGATACTTGAGGTCTTTGTCAAGTTCTACGCTAACTATATGCGTCACCTCAGGAACACGGTGAACCACACATACGAGACCTCCTGGGCCAGATACCTATGACATATATTTCCCACGCAACCAGGGACCAACTGGATGCCCCAATCCTGTTGGAAGAGATTGTTCAGGCCATCACAGACCTTCCAAAGGGTAAGGCTCCAGGGCTGGACGGGCTCACTCCCGAATTCTATCAGGAACATGTGGCAATACTTGCCGCTAAGCTGTTGGAGGTCTGGACGGAATCGCTCCGGAACTCGGTCCTTCCCCCCTACCCTGCGTGAGACTGTCATAACGGTTTTACTTAAACCCGACAAACCAGGTGATGAATGTGGCTCGTACAGGACCCTCTCTCTTATGAACATCGACACAAACATTTTTGCAAAAGTAATCGCAAACCGCTTTCTCCCGATCATGACACATCTGGTCCACGAGGACCAGGGAGGCTTTGTGCCAGGAAGATCTACCTCCCACAATATCCGGCGGCTTTTTAACATTATGGCTAGAATTGACCGGGAAGCGGACGCTGTGGCAGTAACGTTAGATGCCCAAAAGGCTTTTGATATGGTCTCGTGGCAGTACATGTGGCTGGTTTTGGAGGTGATGGGGATTGGTCCAAACATGACTGGATATATCAAATTGTTATATGCAGCTCCCATAGCAAGGGTCCTGGACAACTCTCTAGTATCCACAGCGTTTACACTCTCTCGGGGTACCCGGCAAGGTTGCCCATTCTCCCCAATTATTTTTGAGTTGGTTATCGAGCCGATGGCAGATTACATTAGAGCACGTCATGTTCAAAGAGGAATACGCTTAAAAGACACCCCCGAAATAATATCCTTATATGCTGACGATGTGTTATTGTACATCAGAAACACTACCACCCACCTAGACCCCATCTTGCAAAATGCCACGCGCATAGGCACCTTCTCGGGCTTCACAATCAATTACTCCAAATCAGAGATATTCCCGCTCACTGCCTCTACCCAACAACCCATATCGGAATTTCCACTGCGTTGGTCGCCGGGGGGAATCAGATATCTAGGGGTCTAAGTGACCCTATCAGGGTCGACCCTACTGGCCGGAATTTACATGGCAAGAGCGAACAGGTTGAGGCTAAGTTGACAAGGTGGCGCTCTCTTCCACCATCACTGGCTGGAAAGCTCTCTCTAGTTAAGATGATCCTGGTTCATAAATTGCTATACGTCTTTGGGTATGTGCCTATATGGCCAGGAATGAAGTATTTTGATAGGTTACATGGGCTGTGTGTACAATTCTTGTGGCATGCCGGTACGGGTCAGAAGAAATGGCCAGACATGGCGCTCTCATATGAGAGAGGAGGGTTCACTGCTCCTAATTTTATGCTATACTGGGCAGCGGCACAGGCCCAATATACCACATACTGGTATTCGAGTCCACTCAGCCAACCCCATGTAAAGCTGGAAACCCTTGCGGCGGCCGCGGTCAATACAATGACCTTAGGTGTTCTGTCCCGATTATAAACCAGGCTCTCCATCCAATCGCATAGCGACTACACTGTGGACGTTGAGCAGACTGCTGAGCTCATTGTCATATTCCAGCCCCTATTACAAGTGGCTCCCTATGTGGAGGTTCCCCCGGACTCGAACCCATGCATGATAGGCTCCTAGCTCATCACTGGGAGGCTCTAGGGTACCAAGCCCTCACCGATTTCTTCCCAGACAGAGAGTTCATTATCCCGGAAACGTGGAAAACAGAGCCATTCCGGGTCTGCATCGGAGATGCTGCAGTACTACAGGCTCCGGGCTGCCTTTCGTGCCAGATGGCCCTCCTTTCCAAGGGAACCTCCTGCCACTCCGGAGGTTGCTTATATAGCCAATTTGAGCAGTGCTCGCAGGGTGGTCACTTCCTTATATAAAATGCTTCTGGCGAAAGCCCCAGACTAGTCCCCCAAGGCTCAGGGTGGGTGGGCAGAAGAACTAGGCTTTGAGATCACCGAAGAGATGTGGAAGAAAATATGCACACACACGAACAGGGTATCACTTAACTTTTGCTTTAGATGTATACAATATAAATTGCTGAACAGGCTGTATTACACCCCCCGTAGACTTGAAAATGTACCCGAAACAGTGTACATACCTGTGCCCGCTGTCGAATGGAGTGAGCTGACCACCTACACATGTTTTGGTCTTGTCGTGCACTGGGTGGCTTCTGGGGCGGGATTCTGGGGGGTCTTACAGATATCGTTGGGACCGTGGTTTGAGCCTAGGCCGCTGGGGATTCTATTTGGATTGTGGAACACTGATGACACCAGGAGGATGGCTAGGTTTTTAAATATTAGTTGCATGGTGGCCAAGAAGTGCATACTTCAAAGCTCGAAGAGCTCATCTCCTCCAACCCTACAGAAATGGTTGAATGCACTTACCTGGACTCAGACATGTGACAAGGAATATATTAATATGCTCCCGAACCATTCACGCCCCAAAAATATATGGTCTGCGTTTAACAGTTACTTGATCAACCAAGCTGAAAAAGCGTTAGAGATGTCTTCACCCAGGGCCTAATGTATGTAGCCTGAAGGACTGCAGTGTGATATAGCTAATGGTCCTCCCCTTTGTGAGTGTAATGCCTTATCTTGTATATTGCACGCCATGCAAATGAGATGACTGAGCTCTGTTATTCATTTTGTCATTGCTCTGATGTAAGGGTTTGCTGTAAACCTCTGCCAATAAATAAAAGTAAAAAAGAAAAAAAAATAATTAAGTATTTGACCAATTCCACGGTGGAGGCCAGAGTATCGGAACCCAGCCCGGTACAGGAGGGAACAGTCGTCAGAGTGATAGGTGAACAGTAGAAGGGTGAATTATGTGATTTCAGGTAGGCCAGGGCAGGGCTGGGGGGTTTTGGGGCAGGAAAAAGGGAATACGTGAATTGTAACGTGACATGATGTATTTTGCTATGTAATGTGTGCAAGTTGTTGTGGTATATAAAATAAAAATTATTTAAAAAAAAATACTTCTTTGCAACTAGTAATTCATGCAAATCATGGAAAGAAGGATTTTGTAACAAGGTTACTTTGCAGATCAAGCAGTTAGAACATTTAGAGTTCCTGGCTGTAGCAATGCTCTGCTGCTCTCAATGATTCCAAAACATCCTTGGAGCTTAGTGGATGAACGCAGGGGATAGGTTCCTGTTTGTCTATTTTTTCCAATTTGTTGTTGCACACATATCTATACCACATGTTTATCCAATCGAGTATTTATGGAGTAAAAGTAGTACTAATACACTGTTCTGTGCTGGATTCACACCCTAAGAGGAAATTATTATTGAGGCACTACAACTAAGGTTTAACAAATGAACTCTGACAGTAGCAACCAGCATGCTATGATGGGCCGACTGCTGAACAGAATTACCTTCTTCTAGGGAGCCACGGTCCTACAAGTGGAGGATCGTTATCGGCTGCAGCCAATGACACCGATAATTCTAGAACACTAAACTGGTGGACCAGCAGGAGTTTTTCATACAAAGGTCTAACTAAACTAACCTGGAAACGAGGCTGGGCATTACGTCTAAGACTTAAGAGAACATATGGGTTTGGTGTAAAGTTCAATTAATAAAAAAAGACAATGAAGATTGCCCAAGCGCAGATCGCAGGTAGTCTCGATTCTATTAAAGACATGGAGGTGAGCATTATGCTTTTACTTATTACTGCTTCCAACAGCATTTCAAGTCTCGAACTTCCCCTTTTAAATTTTTATTTTTACATAGCTATAAACAGTGAAAATAAAACATGTATAAACAAAGAGAAAGAGGAAACAAAAGTCCCATGAGTCTCTAACATGGTAGTCCTGAAGCTCTGTCTCACTCTCCTTTCCATTTCTTTTTTAGGTGCATTGTTAAAATCTGCATCAAAAAAGTCTCAGGTAGCTCCTCCGTATTTCTTGAAGATAACAGTGCTGTACGCCAGCAACCCTAGTAGCCATCACCAGAGTATCCTCCCTGCTCGCTCTGTGAAAGTCTACTCTCGAATACTCTTCTGGTCCTCTCCTATAGCAAAAGAGAGGGTAAGACGAGACCCTCCTTCGTCTGAATCAGAGCCCCTAGGAACTGCTTGGCTTGACTGGGGTGTAAGCTGGATTTCTTCTCGATGATGGAGAATCCTAGGCTGAATAGGAGGTCTATAGTCTTCTGAGTATTTCGTAAATATGTCTCGTAAGAGTCCCCTGTTATGAGCCAGTCGTCGAGGTAAGGGTAGACAGGGACGGATAGTCTGCGCAGGTGTACTGCTACCACTGCCAGGACTTTCGTAAACACCCTTGGCGCTGAGGCAATGCCAAAGGGGAGTACTTTGAATTGATAGTGTAGATATTTTCTGTGCGCTGGCAACATTGAAATATGAAAGTATGCATCTTTCATGTCCAATGTTGCCATGTAATCCAACTGTTTCAACAGTGGGATTACTTCCTGCAGAGTTACCATACGAAACTTAAGGTTTGACAAACTTGTTTGCTGGGCGCAAGTCTAGTACAGGGCGCATGGTGAGGTCCTTCTAGGGTACAAGGAAGTACACTGAATAGATAACCTTGTTTATTTGAAGAATAGGGACAGCTTATATGGCGTCCTTTTCCAGCAGTGCTTCCACCTCTTTTTTCAGGATTCGCAAATGGTCTGGAGTCAGGCGTCTTGTCTT
Organism: Ambystoma mexicanum; assembly: GCF_040938575.1. Lineage (NCBI taxonomy): Eukaryota > Metazoa > Chordata > Amphibia > Caudata > Ambystomatidae > Ambystoma > Ambystoma mexicanum. Next base: position 1,198,485,504 of record NC_090926.1, on the reverse strand, counting down.
GGGCGGTCTGAACTGTGTTGGTCGGGCGAATTCCACGCAGTACCCATGGGCGACCGTTTTTATAACCCACTGATCTGATGTAATCCCCTCCCATGCCGAAAGGAAAGATGTTAAGCGCCTCCCGACCAGGGTGACATGTGAGGGGACCTGGATCCGTAGGTCATTTCTGACCAAAGGCTGTGGCTCCCCTGGAGTTGGGGCCTCTGCCTTTCCCGTGCCTCTAACCCCTAGGTGGATAGTTGGCGGGGGTGCTGGATGCTTGTCCTGAGTTCCAGTTGTTACCCGTGTTGTACATGTTCTGGGCTGTACGGGATTGGCCTCGAAAGGACCGGCAGGAACCGCTCCCCCTCTGGGGGGTGGGTTTAGTGTGATCTGCTGCAGGGACTTTGGCAGTCTCCAGAGCATCGTCAACTGCTTTACCAAAGGGATTTGACTTCTTGATAGGTTTTTTAATAAGAGCTGCTTGGGTCTCGAGCTTAAGTGGTGTGCCCTGAGCTAGGGATCTTCCTGCAGCCTCTGCGTTATCCAAAGTGTTTAACACATTTTGGTTGACATGCCTGCCCTCAGCCACGATGGCGAGTAATTTGGTTTTTGCAGGTTCAGGTACCTCCTGGAGACCTTCTTGTATACGTTCCATTGTGCATCGGCATAACTGGCAAGCAACATAGTGTTTGCTATGCGTGTAGTAAAAGCAGCTGCCGTGGTAATACGTTTACCCAAGGGATACACTCTTTTCAACTCCTTATCGGGAGGTGCCTCTCCCGTAGCAAGGGGTACTCCTGCCCGTTTTCGGGTGGTGGTAAGAAGGGAATCGGGGTGGCGTGGCTTTTAATATATTGACGGTCAGTAGGCGATATCCAAAATAATTTCTCCATCCTGGGATTTACTGCCCTGGTTTGGGCTGGTTTGATCAGAGAAGGAGCCAATTTCCTTTTAATGGAATTTAGGAGAGGAATGGCTTCACTGAGGGGTTTTCTTCTTTAAGAATGTCCTCCATGAAATCTTGTTCAGGTATGGACTCTTGGGTGGCGATCTGAAAATGATCGGCAGCCTTCCTTAAGATGGCATTAAAAGCCATCTGATCGTCTACTGGTGAAGCCTGGCGGGAGGGGGTGAAAGGAGGGGAGTCCAAACATAGGACATCTGTGTCCTGATCGTGAGTAGGGAGCGCCCATGGCTCCGACTCAACCTGATGAGTGTCCTCCCAGTTGTCTGTGGCATATGCCTGGTCATCTGCAATGTAGTCCTGTAGGAAGGTACTATCTTCTACCTCATCATAGATGTCTTGATATATGTGTCCATCTGAATTTTATCTTCAGGGTGGATAGAAGTGAACAGTTCCTGAGAAGATTCTAAATTTCCAGGAAATCTTAAAGTTGACACAGAGAGAGTGTCCTTCCGAGGTCTCTTGGGGGCAGGGTGCTCTGAAAGCGAGACAATCCTTTCCAAGCAGTCCATGCACCCTTCACATTTTTCCCTGGTCCAATTAGACGAACCAGAATAGGCAAAAGGTGGAAAATCTTAATTTTCTTACCTTTGGTGCCAAAGTTTGTTGCTAATAGCGCTAGAGAAAGGCTCATGACTGTCTTCGTGAGCATCGGGGTGCTGTGGCGCATCTTTAGACGTGTCCGCGGCACGCTCCTTGGGTTTCGTCGACTCTCTAGGCATCAGCCCCACTGCCAAAGTAATCCTCGCGATGCTTTCGGCGATGACCAGTGAATCGGGGCGTGCCGTATGACTAGGAGGCCTAGCGGTAGATTTTTCGCCTACCGATTTAATAGGAGGCCTAGCGGTAGGTTTTTCACCTACCGAGAGGCTTGAAGGCCTAGCGGTAGACTTTTGTCCTACCGGGGCCTTATGGGGCGTCTGAACGGCAGCTGAGCGCGTTTCGCCGGCCAGATGTCATTTTGAGGTAGCGCACTTATTTTTCGAAGGCCCTGTCGCATGACGCTGCTGCGGATGCAGGGAAGGCTGTTGATCTTCAAGATCAAAGGATTCCGTCGAAATCTTCGGCGGACCTGTTGGTGCTTTCACCCATTTCGGCGGAACCATCAAAACTGGGGATGGGGTTGTGTGCTTGGTGTGGGTTTTTTGTACGCCCCCGTCGCTGGGTGTTGTCCCTGTAGCGTGACTCGCGTCAGGCCTGGAGGGGTTGGGCACGGGCGTGATAGACCTAGAAGTGTCCGTCGTAAGGTCTATGGCATCCGATACGGATACTTGGTCATCACTAGTGCCCCCGTCACTTTCAGCAGGTGTGGCGGTGGGGGGGGAAGAAGATCCAGCCCGCAACATGCCGCAGGCGGCCGACCGTTTAACACAGCACTTCTTAAGTGTTTTAGGTCGAATGAGTCTACAGGCCACGCACCGCGCTTCGGCGTGGTCAAGGGGTAGACAATTATAGCACTTATCGTGCTCGTCCTACCACGGGTATCTGACCCTGCAAGAGGGGCAAAGCCTAAATGGTGTCCTTTCCATAGCAAAAGGTAATGAAAATGATGACCAGACCTAGAGGGTAAAGAGGGGAACAGAGGAGAGACATAGCGAAAGATATGACCATCCCAACCCCACTCTCCCTACTGTGTAGGCCGGCCAGAGGGCCCGGCCACGTGGATGACTCTGCTGCCGGATCTTAGGCGTCGAGGTCCACCACCGTCGAAAATTCCTGCAGTCTTCGGCGAATCAATGTTTCTGATGAAGCGCTCTTCATTGAGGCGACCTGTTATCTGGGAGGAAAAAACAATCTGAGGGACCTCGGCGCCTGAGGGATTTTGGGTACACTACACATCAGGATAGAGATAGTGTTACAGACACACCTATGCCGATGTCCCCTTTTGGCCCCCGAAAGAAGATGCAACACTACGCGGTTACCACTGGATGTTGGATTATATGCACAGCATGTGATTCTAAGCAGTTTAACAAGCATCAGAAAAAGCAGATACAAGTAGATAGAGCCAGAAAACATCTATGCACCTTCTACTCCAAAGGGGAGAAGAATGGGTGCATGTGAATCTAAGAAGATATAAGCATCAGAAATATGATCACAGTGAGTAATGTATCCCTTCTGAGGCTCGTGGATCTGCTTAGATCACATGCTATGCATAGATTAACAAGCAGTGTCTGGAGAAGGTGGTGGATAGTGAGAAGGTACAGCGGCAAATAGATGTTTTAGCACAGCTTGGCCCACCAGTGAATCTGCTTTAGAATGTGCGTCAATGCAGTAGTGCTGAGTAAAAGTCTGCATAGAACTCCATGTAGCTGCTTTGCAAACGGCGCCCAGCAGGACTTTTGCAATAACGGCCAAAGTATCTCTTGTACCCCTAGTAGAGTGCGCTCCTGGTGTGAAAGGCAGAGTTTTGTTTGATAATGATTAGCAGAGCTGTATGCATTTCACTATCCATCTGGTGATGGCGTTTTTTTTTTTAAACGTGATAACCTTTGCTGCCAGGTGCTATGGAGACTAACAGTTGGCCTGTTTTTTGTAGCAGTTTTGTCTTATTTACATAGTAAGGAACGCCCTCCTTACATCTAGTGTACGGAGGTTTTTCTCAGCTGAGTTTGAAGAGTTTTGAAAGAAGGGGGTAGCTCAAATTACTGGTTGACATGAAACTTGGATATGAACTTACGTGACAATTTGGGGAGTGTTCTCAGTACCAACTTTGTGGATAACAAAGAAAGGGTCTTGCACTGACAAAGCTTGTAGTTCACCGACTCTTCTTATGGAGGTGATGGCCACCGGAAAAGCAGTTTTATATGTTAGGTGTTTAAGGCTGGATTTGTGCATAGGCTCAACGGAACTATGAGCTTTGTGAGTACCACATTTAGATCCCAACCTGGAGGTAGGTTTGAAATGGGGGGGTAATGCTTTTTTACTCCTTCCATGAATGCCTTAATGACATGGACTTTCCACCAGGAAACTTTGCTTAGAGAAGCAGTGTACGCGGAGAGAGACCCTAGGTGAACTTTGATGGAGTTGAATACTAGGCCAGAGTCTGGTAAGTGGAGCATGTCATGAAGAACATGTGATGGAGTACATTCGATAGGGTACATCTTTTGACTGGCACCATATTACAAATCTTTTCCATTTGTTAAAGTATTAGTGCCTGGTGTTTGGTTTACGTGCTTCCTCGAGCATTTCCATACAGCTTTGAGGTAGTTTTAAATGAACACATTCTATGGCTTCAGGAGCCAAGCTGCCAAGTTCATAGATTGAGGATGTGGGTGTAACGTTGTCCCCCTGTGTTGGGTGAGCATGTTGTAGAGGCTCAGGAGTTGGATTGGATTGCACATCTCCAATTTGCGCAGATGCGGAAAACAAGGTAGTCTTGCCCACAAAGGAGCAACCAGGATTAGCGTCACTTGTTCCTGGTTCATTTTGGTCACTATCCTGCTCAGGAGCGGTGTTGGGAGGGGGGGGAGGAGGGGGAGGGCAGGTTTTAGAGAGTAAGCAATTTTTCTTAACAGCTCATCCACAGGGCGTTCCCCTTGGATCTGGGTTGGGAGAACTTGGATGCGAAGTCTGGGCATTGTGTGTTTAGGCTTCTGGCAAACCCGACGAAGGAAGGCTAACATTAAAACAGGATCGGAGCCCGTGTGACCGGGATCCAGGTGTGAAGAGTCATCACCAAAGTAAAATATCACAGAACTTTTGTTTTGTTATTGTTGACTAATCAGACCCCCAGAGGCAAGAAACTTTGTATGAAAGATACTTGGCCACTGAAATTCCTGATATCGCTGGAAAGAACTGTAACCTCGTACTGGAGAAGCCCAGGTGTGTGCTGTGCTCAGGAGTCCCGCCTTGTCCCATGGGGAAGGGAGTCCCAGGTATACCATCCTGGCTTATAATTTGGTTAATACTTCTTTCTTTTCTGGTGAACATTATCCCACACTATTTTGTAACTTAGCAGTAAGGAATGGCAATCTTTTTTTTAGTATAGGCCCTTTTTGTTTGACAAGACGCCACTAGGACTGACTTATTTGCTGGTCGTAGCTTGCTCCCATCTTAGATTTAGGCGTTATTCTCACCCATTTATACAGTTTAATAAACACCCTTGAACTGTGATTACTTGTGTCTGTCTTTACTGTTGCCATCATGTGTTCCTTACATTAGTGAGTCTGCTAGAGAATCGAGTTCCCCTGGAACGTGTGGTGACACTAGGAACATGTTCCGCTCGAGGGCCCACTTCCACAGTTTTGGGGCTAGCCTGGACAGACTTGGAGAGTGTGTGCCTCCCTGCTTGTTTATATAAAACATAGCAGTGATGCAGTCTGTCAGGATTGTACTGTTTGACCTACTAGATGCACTTGAAAAGCTTGTAGGTCTTTGCACACTGCTAGCAGTTCCAAAAAGGTTTATGCAATTTTGGGCCGTAATCTGCGGCCACAAGCCATGCACGGTGTGGTGAAGGTAATGGGCTCCCTACCCGGTGGGTGATGCGTCTGTTGTAACAATAGTCCCACTGACAGCTTGCCTGAGACCAATTTTTCACTAACCAGTCTTGCATTCGGCATTTGCACAACCGTGCATGCAGAACCCGGTAAATGCATGAAGCCATCACCCAGAGCAAGCGCATTGCTTTGCGTACGGTTATTTGGTGACTGGCTAGATACTGAGGTATTTGCAGCAGTAGGATATATGATATGATATGGCATTTATAACGCGCCTATACACAAGTGTTTCAAGGGGCGACGAGGCAAGGGAGGGGAACAGAGGGAAGACAGAGAAAACTATCTTACTAGGCCAGGTGACATTGAGATGGTGCAAGTGCAGGGGACGGAGGGGAAAAGTGCGAGGGTGAAGAGGGAGGGGTACTACATAGGATAAACAGTAAATAAATAAAAACAAAACAAATAAGAAGCGTGGCCAGCTGGTAGCAGGTGCAAAGCTACGTGCAGACATCAGGTGTCGAGTGCTGGTAGGGGGCTGTAGAGATACAGAAACAGCCCCAGAGTGGAAAGGTTTGCCAGGGGGGGCAGTGCAGGTGTGCAACTGGCGGGGAGGGGACCTCGGCCCGAGAACAGAGGGTAGCCAGGTGACCAGTGCAGTTTCAACCAGGAGTTCAGCTGGGGAGAAGAGGAGAGAAAGCAGAAGCAAAGAGGAAGGACTTGGTGCTTCTGGAACCGTAGATGGTTCTCAATTTTCAGAGAGACAGGGAGGCGGTTCCAGAGGGAGGCCCCAGCCGAAGAAAGAGATCTACCATCAACTTGTTGCTTGGAGAAGCGACTGACACAGAGGGATGTGGAGGCAGATGAGCAAAGCGTATGTTTTACACCATTTCATTTGATGGGAAAACTAGGCCCTCTTCCATCTTTATGATGGCTCATAAGAACTTTTTGGTTTTGCTTGCAACAAGACTTTTTTCTCGTTGATTGAGAATCCAAATTGGAACAGCAGATTGATTGTTCTTTGGGTATTTTGGTTGCAAATTTGAGGCGATTCCCCCTTTATCAGCCAGTCTTCCAGATAAGGGTACATGGGGATTGATTCACTGCGTAGGTGCGCTACCACCACCGCTAGTACCTTGGTGAATGCCTTTGGAGCTGAGGCTATGCCGAAGGGTAGCACCTTGAATTGGCAGTGTTGATTCGCCATTTTGAAGCGCAAGAATCTTGTGTGTGCTGGAAACATTAAAATATGAAAGTACGCATCTTTCATGTCTAAGGTTGCCATGTAGTCCCCCTGTTTTAGCAGTGGCATTACTTCTTGTAGCGTTGTCATGCAGAATTTTGTGGCTTGACATAGGTGTTCGCAGGGCGCAGGTACGGGACAGAGCGCATTTTTAGGTCTTTCTTTAGCACAGGCAAGTACATTAAATAGATATCCTTGTTTTTCTGGTTTGCCGGGACGATTTCTATGGAATCCTTTAGCAACAGTGCTTTGACTTCTAGCAGAATGTGCTGTTCTTTCTACACAGTTGGTCTGTCTTGGCGGGTAGTTTGCTGGTGTTTGTATTAGCTCTATGCAATAGCCCCCTGCCACTTGTCTGACGTGATCCCCTCCCATTTGTTGGTAAAATGAGAAATACAACCGCCTACTGTGGAGGCATGAGAGGGGAACAGTAGCGGGTAGTCATTGCTCAGGAAGGGTGGAGCCCCCTCTTGAGGAGGAGGATCTGCCTCTACTTCTGGACCTTCTGCGGCCCCTTTGAAAATGTTGTTGGGAGGACTGCCTCTGTGAGGAACCCCAGGATAAACTATGTCCCTGGTTGTAGTTGGAGGGACGGTGGCTGTTCTGTCCTCTAAACCGGCATGTATTAGAACCTCCTCACTGCACACATGGTTTGTTTGGGAATTGACCCAGGGATCTTAGGGTGTCATATTCCTCCTTAGCACTTTTCAGTGAGTCCTCAACCGTTTTACCAACTAATAATGCGTTGTTCTCGATGGGCATGTTCAAAAGGGTGGCTTGGGTCTCCAACTTGAAACCCGATTGACCTAGCCATGTGACCCATTCCCGCATTGTCTGCTGCATCTAAATTATTCTTAAGGATGCAGCTTGCACTTGTATCCCTTCAGCAATTGTTTACAAAAACTGTGTCTTTAGGGGTTCTGGGGCCGAGTCTATTTGCTTTATGTTTTCGTCCCACTTGTGGCACTTATAACTGGACATTAGTGTAGTGTTGTTGGCTATCCTCACCTGGTAGGCGGCTGAGGAAGCCAATTTCCTGCCTAAGGTGTAAATCTTGTTGCTCTCCTTCTCAGAAGGGGTTTTGTGCAGAGGCTAAAAGGTGTGCCTTGCCTACTCTCTTCCTTTTGGTGGTAACTACTAGAGAGGCGGGCTTTAGTTGCCCCCTAATTTACAATGTTTCTGATGGGGCTGGCCTAAACATTTTCTCAATGCATAGATGGACTGCCCTTGTCAGATTGGGGGTAAGCCGAGAAGACTGAATCTGCCTTTGGACAGGAGCAGTGGGATGAACTGTGCTACATATGTCTTATCTCCAAGGATGTCCTCTACAAAGTCTATCGACTTGAGCCTCCTGGGTATCGATTTTAAAATGTTCTGCAGCTTTTAGAAGAAGATTGTTATACTGCAGTTGGTTGTCTACAGGCAAATCAGCCACTGGTTTGGTTGGTATGGCGATAGGATGATGTATACATCATCATCAAAAGTATTGATCTGCATCCTCCATGTCCCCTTGGTCTTCTTGGTCCGCTAATGAGTCAGGTTCTTGGGAACCTTGCGGGTCGTCGTAGTATAGGCCATCAGAAATGGTTTGATAGGTAGATGTACTAGGTTGAGTTGGGTCCAGGCAGGCTTTTTTGCCGTCGGGTTGCTTGCTAGCTGCTATGCCTTCAGAGGGCCCCTGGAGGTTGGTAAGTTGTTCTGGGGGTTGATCCAGAAAATCAACAAAATTAGACATTCTTTTCATAACCCTATCAAACTGTTCTGGGGTCCATTAGGAGGTTGGTAACACTATGGGAGCAGGTGCAGGCAAAGGCTCTGGAGCAGGGGACTGCTTGTGTTGTATTGCCTTTGAAAGGGTGTCCTTAGGAGCACAGTATTCCCTATGCTTTGAAGCCTGTGATTTTGAGGCTAGAGGTGTCGAGGATTTGGTGTTTTTTGACAGCTCTGCCTTGAGGAGGGTGTCAGAGACTTGTTTTTAATGAGTTCCTAATTTTTGAATTTTTTGCGGTAACCGTCAGCGCGTCTTTCGACGTATGTTCGCGGGCACCCGAGGGCTTTTCCTCATTTACTTGTGGGGAGGGAAACTGACATTGCGGTCTGTTTTGGGGGCCTATTGTGTAGTAATCGCGAACGCGATGGCCCAGAATACAGGGATTTTTCACACCTTCCCTTCGACACCGCGTATGGTTTTCTGTGGCGCACAGTGGAAGAGCCCGAACGCGGGGTGTCGTTTCCATAGCAGGACTGCCGTCCAGCCTGTTGGAGTCAGTGGCTCCATCGGGTTCCAATCGCCCTCTGCATCACTTGGACGCCGACATCGCTGGAGGCTCCCTCAACAACCATGGCAGCCTCGGCATGCATGGCGTGGTGGGCCCAGCATTTAGTTTGCCGGTCCTTTAGAGTTTTTGGCCGAAACAGTTTGTTTCTCACAGTGATCCCTAGGGAGGCTCAGGTTACACACTCAGTGTGAAACCTTCCAGCGAAAAACTAAATCTGAAGGACCACGAGTACAGTGGACGTCACACTAGCGATATTATTACTGGCACGCCCTGTCAATGTCCCTTTTTCAGTTTTGAAAACAAATAATGTAATACCACTACCATAGATTTAGGCCTATGCCTAGCATCTGCTCTAAGCAGATCCACAAGCCTCAGAAATATATAAAACAGGAGTTTTACAAAAGGTAACATTAATCTCAGAGGGCAAGCACTTCAAACTTAAGAGGAGTACCATTTAAAATGTAAATATACAAAATTACTGGAGGCAGTGAGGTGGTCAGGTAGGGGGGAGGGGGTTCTCCCTCTTTAGCAAGTAAGTGAAGTTTAAGCTGAGCTTTGAAGAGATACACAGTTGACCTGACTTTCATTGTTATGGGCACTGGGCTCCAGTGGAACAGGGCAAGTAGGGAGAAAGATCAGAAGTGAGAGGAATCACAGGGAGGGTATGGAACAGTGAGGTTGAGTGCAGAGGAGGAGCAGAGGGAACGAGAGGGCGAGTACACCGAGTTACACGCAGACCGATACTGAAGAGCAAGGCGACCGATAGCTGTAGACTAAAAGAAGCAATTTGAAAAGAGTGTTTCTGCATGGACAGCCAATCAGCCTGTTGTCGGTAGGTACAAGTGTGGGAGATCTGGGTAGGTTGTACAGTTCGGGTAGCATATTTGAGTAATACAGGCCTTCCTGCAAGTTTGGTAGGGTAGGAGAAATCATGTGGAAATTCCGCTATCACCATTTTTTGAGAGGTAATGGAATTGCCATTGTTTTTCCTGCACCGCCGAACTATAGGTTTGACCTTAAAGTGAAGGATTTTTCTCCAGTGTCATGCTGAAGGTAAATCTGCCACTTTAAGGGGGAAAAAAAGAAATAAGCAAAATGACTGCAGTGAAATTACAGTTTGCAGTACTGTACTCATCAGGTTTGGCAGGCAGGCTGAACCTGGTGGGCTTGGCTTCAGAAGCTCAGCTATATAAGCCGCTCCATCCTTAAGGCTGGTGCTTCGCGTTACTGTGCACTCACATGCAATGTGACGCTCACCACCGCTTGAACCAGTTTACTTACCTTTGAAACCAGGCGTTCTCCTGCATACTCACCCACAGGAAACCAGTGCTTCATCGCTTCATCTGCAGACTCATCTCCTGACATTCAGTGATCTTGATCCTGACACCGCAGCACCGCACTCCGCATCCACGAACTCGGACCCTGTGAAGAAGAAGAAAGGAAAGGTTAGAACATCCGTCCTAGGGCCGCGCCGCATTTGAACCCTGCGCGCCCCCTATTTAAAAACTTACCAGCTACTGTACCGATGCTGCTTCGTTCCTCGTTCCCTCCGGCTGCTGCCTCGAGTTCCACAGCTTCTGCCGGGCCATCACCACAACTAACTTTACAATACAACAAAAACAGACGGGGAAAGACAAAGGCAAACAGGAACATTACCTGAAGTGTAGTGGCTTAGTCGCAGCAGGACTGGACTACCACGTGCAAGGGACCAGTGAAAGAACTCGGTCCAGATCATACAAGTGCCCCTGCCAGAAGCAGCAGGATGGAGTGCTCGCCAAAACTAATTAACAGGTGAGCGTTCCAGGGACAGCGCATACCACGGTTTGGGAGAAGGGGTCTGGAAAGGGCTCAGGCGCACAAGCTGGCATACTCACACCCCCTATTCTCCACGCAGGCACAGTCCCGAGCAGCATCTCCTATTACCACCAGTCAGCACATAAACGCAGAGGGCAAAGTCGGACCCGAGCGACCTCACCCCCGGGAGGGCTGCAACCGTGCCCCAATGCCTCCGCAGAGACCAGGTGAGCGAAACATTTCTCGATAGTCTTAACAATTCAATTAATTTACTTCTTCTTGGTTTGCTTCAACAAAATCTGGCTTTCACACTTGAGTATTCCCTGGTCTTGGCGCAGTTGTCAGACCACATGGTCCACCCATTACAGGTCACGCAACCGGGAACCCTAAGCTCTTGGCCCACACAGGAACATCTGTATCTGCCTGTGTGAATGTTCACACTCACTTGGCTTCTCCTTGTCAGCCTCTTGGCTTTGCCACAATGCGTCACATATCTCGGGCCAGTCCTTGGCCTTCCACACTATATTCACACAAAGTTCACTTTGTGGTGATTTTTACTCTTACCACCTTGCAGCCATGCTATCTCGTAATCTTCTACTCTTGCTCGCTTTGTCTCTTACTTTGGTTTCAAATAGGCAATACTTGCACTTTACAATCATTTGTCATCTTGGTCGTAACTTTGCCCATTAAGGTTTCATTCAGTTCGGCATTTAATATTTGTACTCTTTTGCTTTGCCGCTCAATTTTTACCCAACCCACAGCTTTGGGTTCATTTCCATAATAACATGCTGGTTTGTTAGTTCGGCATCCACCTTGCTCTCACCACAGCCCCAATGTGCCCCAGTTAGAGTGACTTGCTCCCTTCACTCACTGGTTTTTGCTGTCCCCTCTGGGCAGCGGTGCTATTCGGCTTCGGCTCTGCCCGCTGGCTTTCCTTTAACCACAAACCCCTCTCGGATTTCTGATGCTCTTCTGTCCTTGCCGGCAGCTCTACTTCACTTCCGTGGATGCTGGCGGCTGCTCGCTCTCCTTTTCTTCTCACACAGCTCTGGCTGCCCATCTCCAATCACACAGGCTCCCAAACATGAGGCTTTCTTTCGGCCCGCCTGCTCCTGGGCTCCACAGTTCCTTAGGATCGTCTGACTGCGTACTAGCTTCCCTGCAGGACTCACCACGGCTGCCTCCTCTCAGACAGGACTCCCTGCTGCTCTCTTTGCTACTGGTTTCTTCCCTTCTTATACACCTGCAACCACTTGACTTGTTGCAGGTGCGAGTTCCCAATTGGCATTGCCTGACTGCAATTATAGCAGAACCTCGGACATGCCTGTCCTTTACGGTACTCTGCAGGCATCTTCTCCATCTCAGCACTAGAGTGGTAAACTGACTTACTGGTGTTCACTACTCCTAGTCTCCTCTTCCTCGTCCCAGTACTGTAGTCGGTTGAATGAGGGGAAACTAAGGAGAGTTGTTGTATTATAGCCCATAAAACCCAGGTGAGAGTTTGGTTGGTTCTCATAAGGGAAAGGGGGAATACTATGTCTCGCCTGTGGGTACCCTCTTCCCTATCCACAAGAACTCTCCAGCCAGGTGATCCTCCATCGCTTCTCCACCCCCAGGGTCAGGATCCAAAAGCGTTGGCCTGGTGTGAAAACCATCTCTGATTTACTCAAGAACCTTTAACTCCAAGAGGGGAGGAAGGGAGGGTGCATGTTAACCCAAGCAGATACAAGCATCAGAAATATGATTACGGTAAGTGATGTATGCCTTCTGAGGCTTGTGGATCTGCTTAGAATCACATGCTTTGCACAGATTAGTGATCAGTATTTGGAGAAGGATGTGGGTTATTTGAAGGTAGCGCAGCTAAACAGTTGTTTTAACACCGCTTGGCCCACCTGTGCATCACCTTTAGAATGTGTGTCTAAACAGTAATGTTGAGTTAAAGTGTGAACTGAACGCCAAGTAGCAGCTTTGCAAATGGCATCTAAAGGCACATTTTCTATGAAAGCTAGAGATGCCCCTGTGTCTCGAGTGGAGTGTGCCCTCGGCTTGAATGACAATATTCTCTTAGCAAGATAATAACAAAGTTGTATTCAGTTGACGATCCATTCAGAAATCGCAGATACTTTTAGTCTTTTATAGGTAATACATGACAGCTCGTCTTACATCTAGGGTATAATGGCTTTTTCCTGGAGCGTTTGTGGGGTGTGGAATGAAAGCAGGAAGTTCAAGCTGGAGGTTCTATTGACTGATTCACATGGAAGTTTGAGATGCATTTTGGAGACAAACAAGGGTGTGCGCAAACCACCACGTTGTCTTTGTGAATAATAATAAAGGGATCTTGAAATGACAGTGCTTGTAGCTCACCAACTCTTCTTATAGATATGATAGCAACAAGGAAAGCCGTCTTATAAGTGAGATGTTAAGACTGGCTTTGTGCATTGGCTCGAAGGGGGCCCCAATGAATTTTTTAAGTACAATATGTAAGTCCTAGCCAGGAGTTGGATTAGAAATTGGAGGGTATCATTTTTTAACACCCTCCATGAATGCTTTAACCACAGGCACTTTCCATCATGAAACTTTACTATGTGATGGGGTGTGTTCTGAGAGAGCAGCCAGGTGTACTCGCAATGAATTGAATACTAAGCCAGTGTCTAAAAGATATAGTAGATTGTGTACTATATGTGAAGGTGAACATTCAATTGGATCGATTGTATGAGCTTTGCAATATAACACAAACACAATGTTTCCATTTGTTGAAATAATAATGTCTTGTGTTTGGCTTACATGCTTCTTTTAGAATGTTCATGCAACTTTGGTCTCGATTTAAATGACCACATTCTATGGCTTCAGGAGGCAGGCTACTCAATTCAGTGTCTGAGGGCATGAGTGAAGTGTTGTCTTTTGGTTCTGTGACCAGTTGAATGGGCACAGTAGTGTTGAGGGAGGACAACCACGTATCATGTGCCCACATTGGAACTATTAGAATCAGTGTCACTTGTGCCTGGTGTAGCTTGTGAGCTTGTGGAGCATTCTGTAGCGATCATGGTTCTTTTATGGGCGAGGGGGTGAGCGTATGCAAATATATCTGAAACAATTCCTTAACAGAGCGTTCCCTTTGGATCTTGCAAAGACGTGGAGTAGCACACTCATGTTTGCGGGCAGCATCGCACTTCTGCTTTGTACATCTGCCAGAGAATGGAGTGTCCCTGGAACATGTTGCGCTAGGAGAAAGAGGTTGTGGTTAGTGCCCACAGTCATGTTCTGGGCAAGTCTGGACAGCCCTGGAGAATGTGCCCCACTCTTGTTTGTTTATGTAGAACATGGCTGTACTAGCTGTGGTGTGAAGGCTTGAAGTGTTTCAAGACTGCTAGCAGTTTGAGAAGGTTAGTTGTTTTTGTTAAAGCCTGTGTACACACTGCATGCGCAGTATCAGGGAGAAAGTGTGCTCCCCACACTGTTAACAAGGAGTCTGTAGTCAGAGTGGCTTCAATAGCTGGTGTTCTGAAAGGTTTCCCCTTTAAAAGGTTCTCTTTGAACCACCGATAGAACGAGAGGTTGTGAAACGACCACTAGATCATCCATCAGACCGCTTGTTTGTAACCATTGTTTCGCTAGCCACTGTTGCATATGGCGTATGCGCAATCGGGCTTAATGCACTAGGTAAATGCAAGGAGCTATCATTCCTAGAAGGCGTGTTCCCTTTCGCAGTTACCCAACGACCGGCTATGTATTAAGGGGCTTTGCAACCGCATGTTTTGTACCCTGTTGGAGGGGGAAGACCAACCCGACGTTTGTTCGAATAAGTGCCCCTAGAAACTGTTTTACTTGGCTGGGAACTAGTCTTGATTTTTTTCTCGTTGATAGAAGTATGCATCTTTCATGTCCAATGTTGCCATCTAAACCCCTTGTTTCAACACGTTCCATAAGTGTTTGCAGGGTGCAGGTCTAGAACTGGGTGCATTGTCAGATCTTTCTTTCAAACAAGGAAGTACACTGAATAAATACCTCGATTTTCCTCTAGAAGTGAAACTAGCTCTATTGGTCCATTTTCCAGTAAAGTTAAAATGTCCTCCTCTAGAATAAGGAAATGTTCTGTAGACCTCCTTTTACGAGGAGGATGGTAGTGTGGTGTTGTCGAGGAATTACATTGAATATCCTTTTGCCATGGTCGTGAGCACCCAGCGATCTAACGTTATACCCTCCCATTCCTGGGCGATTGATATGCAACCCCCTACTGGGGATGCATGCATCATTTGTTGGCGGGGGCAGCTGAGCCTCTAGAGACTGACTCTGCCGCAGCCTTTGCCTCTGCAAAACCCTCTCTGTTGGTTAGACTAATAGGAGGATGATTGCATTTGAAATTGTGGAAAGAAGAGGCAACTGTTCCAAATCCTGATTGGATCTTTGAAAGCCTTGACTGTGAAAAGTGTGCAGTGTGTTGAAGGTGTCCCTTTGGCCATAAGGTTTATTTGTGAGTCGTCCTAAAGTCTTTACATTTTGTGCTCCTTTTTTGTTGTCTCCAGTTGATCGTCAATCGCCTTTCCAAACCGGACTGAATCTTCAATCAGCATGGTGATAAGTGATTTTTACGTTTCGGGTTTAAACCCATCCGGCGGCGCTATGAATATGGTTTAAGTAGCTTCCCCTTCAGCAATAACTCTCCCAGAAGTGTCAGCAGAGTCTAAACCTTTTTTAAAGTATGTTTTGGGCCATCTTCCTTCCCTCTGATAACAGTTTGATAAGGTGTGACCTTGCAGGTTTGTGCATCGATTCAAGACTTTTAAGTACCTTGTCCCATTGTGTATTATTGTAACTTAAGTAGTGTTGTATTGTTTGCAATTCTAGTGTTGTAGACCCCAGAGATAGTTATAGGTTTGCCCAAGCTATTTATGTGCTTGCATGCCTTATTAGTGGGTCTTCTGAAGTTGAGAGTGGACACTAGCTCTCATTCTGGTGGTGGCGACTACCAGGGAGTCAGATTTTACATGTCCTTTAATGTATAGAGGGTCAGATGGAGATTGTCTGATTTTTTCCACTCTGGGGGCGTAGGAGCAATTATTTTCTGTTTGGATTGCAAGTAAGGAATGGCCTGGCCAATGGCTTTTTCATGTTGGTTGTTCTACAAAGTCATTGCTGTTTAATACAGACTCTTCGGTGGGGATATTGAAATGGTTGGCTGTCCTTTTGAGTAAATCAATGTACAACAATTGGTTGTCAATAGGAGAGGTGTGACCACTTTCAGGTGTAAGGTCATCTGAAGTGTCAATGGTCACCTTTGGGTCATCTTGATAAAACTTGTCTGGGTCCCGACTAGGATCATCCTGGTCCACATAACACACATCCTGATCTGCCTGTTCATCTCCTTGAAAGGAGTCATGGGATACATCCAGGACTGTATGAGTGAGTAATGGAAGACGTCTTGACGATTTAGCCAAGGGCTGGCCTGTTTAAAAGGGTTGAGCCATCTCTAAATCTAAAGTCATTGTCGATTGGGGAATTTATTGCTAAAATCTACAAAAGAAGAAACTTTGTCCATAGTCTCAAAGTGTTTTGTCCAAGTCCATGTTCTAGGTGTTTCGGGTAAAGGGAACACAATAGTCTCAGGGTCGCCTCATGCATCTTTTTCGAGAAAGGCACAGACAAAGGGGAATGAGCCTCTTCATACTGTGGCATCTTGTCAGGGGCTCAAACAGTGTGAGACTAGTGAATATGTGTCTTATGGTGTTTTTCTGTATCAACATATGTTTCAACGCCTTTGAAATGTCCATCAATGGGACTTTTACGCATGCCTATTGACGCCCGTCAATCTTTATTGCCTTGCGCTAAGCGCAGTTGTGGATAAACGGCAGTCTAGCAGCTTACGCGGTGTGCAGCCTTCTTTTAATGACTCTGTGAAAGAGCGACCTGGGGTTGTGCGTGCGTATGCTTCCTTACCGCCAGAGGCTTTCCCCATAGCAGCACGTCACAACTGCCTTTTGGGGCTAGTGACTGAAGCGAGGTAGCCGTACGGTTCCCTTGTAATGTCTTTGGGCTCCGAACTGGAGCCGTCGCTGCCCTGGCTCTCCGGATACGACTCGGCCATCATAGCGTGTGCCACCCATTGCTTAGTGCGACGTTCCTTTAGGGTCTTCGGCCTAAACAATGTTCAGGATGCCCAACAGGTCTCTTGATGATCTCAGGGAAGGCAGTGGTTACACACTCTGTGTCCTTCAAATTCATGGCATCAAACAGTAAGACAGAGACAAGTGATCACAGTTTAAGGGTGTTTATTGAACTTTGATTGGGTTTGAAAAATTCCCATCTAATCCTATATCTAAAGATGGGAGCAAGGTTACGGCCATCAAATAATATTAATGCAATCCGGGTAGAGTCTGTCAAAATAAAAGGGCCGATATTAATTAACCTACTGCCAATCCTTAGTTCTAAATACTAATACAAATACTCTCTGGCTTCTCTAGCACGAGGATGCAGTTCAAAACTTCAACATTGCGGCCTTCTGTGCCAAAGTCTCTTTGCCATTCAAAGGCTCTTATTTCAGAGGGCATGATGCAACACGACAAAACATTAAAGTTCCTTTTTTTTTTATTATTCACCCCGAGACTCCCTCCGCAGGCCTCAGACTCCCTAACACAAAACATTCGATTGGTCTGTCTCTGCCGAACGTGAACGAAATTCAAGTACTGTTCAAAGACTTTCGACTGTGCGCAGGATTTTGTTTGACCCGTTGCAGGACCACTTCGATTCACATTTATTCGTTCTCTTTCAAATCGGTTGTCCTCCGTTGGGTTCGGACCAAATGTATCTACTTTTGTCACTTCCCAGCTGGATAACTTATAGAGACCTTCGGTTAAGCGCCCACACGGTGCCAGCCCACTCTGTCTGAGGTATTGTAGCTTGCTTTAAAGTTCAATCACTCATGAGCAGTTCAACTTCACTTGCGCCTCTTATCACACGTGTTTCATCAATGTTCGTTCTAATGCTAGCCATACAATGTTGCTGCTTGCAACCTTGGCTTCAACACAGACCAGTCTTGTATTGGTCTCCCAAACTCCCCGACTGTGTTGACTTCACTGAAACTGCTTTGTTCTTGGAGCCAAGGGCGGTACCACAGCAGCTGGTGTTTCTCCCCATCTTAATTATTGATGCAGGAGGGCTCTGGGTATCTCCGACACACAATGCAGGATTCTTCAGCCTGGTTTCCTGGTCTTACGCTTTCCATTCTAGATGGCGCTGGAAAGTTACAGTTCTGTGTCGAAAATGTCAATGGAATTTCCCTTGCTCAGCGGCTTTCTCAAAACTGTTGTTTCCCAATGTACTCTGCCTCACTCGGAGTGTGCTCTCGTGATCTGCCTTTTAGCTGTATGGAGAAGTGTAAAGGAAGTCGGGTATGATATGATATTTTATTTGTATCATTCCCATATAAAAGTGTTTCAGAGCACGACTAGGAAAGGGAGGGGAAACAAGGGAGGACAAAACAACGATCTTACTAGACACAGTGACATTGAGAACATGCAAGTACAGGGGAGAGGGAAGGGGGTAAGTGCGAGGAGCAGAGGGGCGGGGGTGAAAAGTGCTGAACATGCGATAGACCAACAGGTAGTGCGGCCAGCAGGTGGTAAGTGCGAGAATAAGGTGTAGACAACAGGTGTCTGGTAAGTGCTGGACGGGGACTATGTCATGATCACTGCTTCCAAGGAGCCAGGACCAGCCCAACGTCCTTGGAAGCAGGCCCCTAACCCTGATCCTAGGCACCAGCCGGTCCCCACAGGGACCTTTTGGACCTTGTCCTGGCGCCGGTGGCACCAGGCTCATCAGAAGCATCGGTCCCGGCACTGGAAGCGCCGGGCTCATCATTGGTGTGAAGGTGCTTGGGTGGACTTACCTGCGGCAGACCATGCTGCTTACTTGCCAGACTCTTAGAAGTCCTCTGTGAACTGGGACTACTTTCTTACCTGGGTGGGGCAGCCCCACTCCCTGGATACAGCACTGGAACTCTTCTGGAAGCAGGAACTCTTTTCTTACTTAGGCGGGGCCGTGGAAGGAGACGCCTCATCACTCCAAGGCTATTTAAACCACACCCGATTGATGAAACGTGCTTCGCGTTATTCTGCATCTGCAGCAGAACGCTCACCGAGTCTGTTCCAGCATTTCTTCTTGGGATCCTGAACCTGCAAGAATTATACTTACCATTCCTGTACCTGAGCAACACCAGCACCTGCAAAAGACCAGAAACAACAGGTTAGCAGAACGAACTTTCACATGCAGTGCTTGCTTACCTGATCCATCGGCAGCGGCCGTGTCTAACGCTGCACCTCCGCCGGCAAAGATAAACAGTATTATTATACTTGCTGGCACGCTGTGCACTCCGGATTCTTCACGCTGCATCTGCACCTGCAAAGATAAACAGCATTATTCTACTTACTGGCACGCAGTGCATTCCGGATTCTTCACGCCGCATCTTCACCTGCAAAGACAACAGCAGTGTCACACTTACCGGCACGTGGCGAATTCCGGATTTCTTCATTCTGCATCGTCTCCTGCAAAGACAAAGAAAGAGACAGTAAGAGCGCTGCCATACTTACGCAACTCCAGGCGCTTCAGTGCCATGCATAAAAGACTATAAAGACTAAAGGTGTCCATAAACTTACCGGTCGTGCAGTCAACGACGGTACCCATCCTCTGAAGTCAAGAGGCCCACGTTTCACCAGTGAAGGAACTGGCAACGGCACCCTGCACTAGACGCAGATGGAGAGCCCAGCATTCACCTATCTAAGGTGAGCACGTTGACCTGGGAGGGGGGTTCAACGGTCAAGCTGGGAGGAGAGAGATAGGGACATTCAGCAACCCAGACTTTTAATCCCCATATTATTTCACCTGCAGAAACCTCACCCTTCGAGTTCGACACTCAGTGCGGAGAGGGTCGACCCCAGAAGCCAACCGAATCCTGCACATCACGTTTCGTGTTACAGACACCTTCCTGCCAAGACCCGCGCCTCCGTGGGAATCAGGTGAGCGTTACAACTATAGGATTGCAGATACAGACCCACGTGCAGGGGTTGCCAGGAGGCAGTGCGGGTGTGTGGCTGGGAGGGCAGGGATCTAGGCCCAAAAGAGGGTACACCCAGGTACCCGGTGCCAAAGCAGACAGATTAGCAGGGTCGAGGAAGAACGAAGGCAGAAGCAAAAAGGAAGGTCTTGAGGTGCTTCCGGAACAGAAGATGGTTTCAGAGAGGCAAGGAGGCTGTACCAGAGGGGAGGATCTACCCCTAACTCGTTGCTTGGAGAAGTGACTGACCCCAAGGTGTGTGTGATGGTCAGTAATGGCCGGACCATTGTATCGGGACACGTCAGGTATACTGCTTGGGTGTTTTCTCTCATAGCGGGTCGTCCGTGAGAAAGTGTTTGTGTTGTGAAGGGCGGGGGGGTTCCTAAATATCCTACCTGGTAGCATGGGATAAAGGTGTTACAAGGAAGGGGATGCCGCTTCTCACCATCCGGTGTCCCACTGACATCCCATAAGACCCCCTCAGCCAGATGATCCTTTCGCACTGGTCCACCCCTGAGAACAGGATCCAAAAGCAATGGCCGTGTCCTGTCCACCTGGATGACAAATCCCCGGGGACTAGTGGGTGAGACAACATCTGGTTTCTCATAGTGTCAATTCAGTAATGCTGAGTAAAAGGTATGCATGGAACTCCATGTAGCTGCTTTGCAAATGGCGTCTAGAGGGACATTTGCAATAAATGTCAAAGTAGCTCTGATAGAGTGAGCTCTTGGTGTGAAAGGCAGGGTTTTCTTTGATGGGTAATAGCAGAGCTGTACGCATTTCATTATCCATCTGGAGATGGCGTTCTTTGAAACGTTATTACCTTCCTTGCCAGGTTATGAAGACAAACAGTTGATCTGTTTTTCTTAGCAGTTTTGTTTTGTGTTTTTCTGACTAACCCGTCTTATTGAAGTGATGACTACTAGTATCAAATACCTACAAGGTATTTGATGGATTTGTGCATAAGCTCGAAGGGCGGACCCATGAGCTTTGAGATTACAACATTAAGATCTCAACCTGGAGGAGTGTTGGAAATGGAGGAGGTGGGGGGTAAAGGCTTTTTACTCCTTCCATATAAGCCTTAGCAACATGGACCTTTCACCAGGACACCTTGTTTTGTGAGGTGGTGTACGTGGACAGAGCTGCTAGGTGAACTTTGAGGTCATTTTAAGTGTCCAAACTCTATGACCTTAGGAGTCAGCCCGCCAACTTCATAGATTGAGGGTGTGGGTGGAATGTTGACCCACTGTGCTGGGATAGCATGTTGCCCACATAAGAGCAACTAGGATTAGAGTAGCTTGTTCCTGGTGCATGGTGAGTGGTGTTGGTGGGAAAGCGTAAGCAAATTTGTTGTATGATCTTGTCCCATTTATAGCAGTTTTAACATGCTGAGAGCGTGGTGTTATTAGCTATTCTTACTTGGTATGCAGCCGAGGAATCTACTTTCCTGCCCAATGTATGCATCTTTTTGCTCTACTTGTCAGGAGAGGCTTCTGCAGGGGCTAAGGGCAAACCCGCATTTTTTCTTGTGGTAGTTACGACGAGAGAGTCAGGCTTTAATTGACCCATGATGTATAATGGGTCGGAAGGGGTTGGCCTGAACATCTTTTCAATTTGGGGGTTAGCTGCTCTCATAAGGATGGGGTAAGTAGAGAAGGCTGAATGCGCCTCTGGATGGACTGCAGGAGTGGTATCAACTGTGCTGCTGACCTGTTATCCCCAAGGAAGTCCTCTAAAAATATTTGTCCACTTGTGCTTATTGGGTATCGATCTTGAAATGTTAAGCATTTAGGAAGAGCTCATTATACTGCAGCTGATTATCCACAAGAGAGTCAGCCGCAGGTTGGTCATGATGGTCCGGAGATTGTATGATGTAGAGGTCATTGTCATCATAATACTCGTCTGTGGCATATAGGTCCTCTTGGTCTGCTATTGAACCACAATCTTGACAGCCTTAAGTCTCGATGTATTAGAGGACTTGGGACATGTCCTGAGAAATACTTCGCTGGGCAGTGTCTAGTAGTGGTCTTTTGTCAGACGGTTGGTCATCAGCTACCTCCCATTGTGAGGGCTCTTGGAGGTTGGACAGTTTATCAGGGTGACAATCAAAGAAGTCAACATAGCATGACATTCTTCGCATTATTTTGGCAAATTTTTGCAGGGGTCCATTGGGTGGAGCTTGGAAAACCTGTGGGAACAGGGGTAGAGATACTCTCTGATGTAGAGGGTTGTTGGCCCCTGAAAGGGTGTCACTAGCGAGAGGGCTCTTTAGACTTTAAAATAGGGATGTAGGTCAGTCCCCAGGGGGCGCAGGGATGCACTAGCTTTTTCTATGCAGCTCCCTTCACACAGCGAGTTTTAGGGTCCTGAACAGCTCTAAAATCGCCATCACAAAGTAGGAGGAGACCCACCCTCGACCCCTAAGGCCCCAGGGGGCAACAAGAGAAAAAACGGGGACAATCGACCTGCCAGTGCCGAAGATCAGAGAGGAGCCTCTCTGCTCGGACAGCACCAGAGTTTCAGACCCGGCCTGGGCTCCAAGTCAGAAGTGGAAGAGAGCAGGAAGAAACGAAAACACTGCTTCCCCCAGACCCGGAACCCCAATGCAGGGAGAGGAGAAGCCCAGAGGTTCTGATCTGAGTCCGGGGGTGACGCCTGCGGAGGGAGGGCCCCAACTGGAAACCGAGGCCCGTGAGAAGGAGACCGGGATACTCCTGAGAGGGAGGGAACAGAGAGCTGCAACTCTGATGCAGCTGCCGAGCTAGCAAGAGGAGATGAGGTGCTGGGCCTCATAGCGGTCCGCCTCCCGCACATCGGAGCCCTGCAGAGAGGTTCACAGGAGACAAGAGGCAGCACACCAGAGAGGGGAAGGAGGCAGCACCTGACAAGCAGGTGATCCGGAAGCAAGGCCCTGCAGTGGGCCTCATAAAAAGGTGCGTTGAGCCATGGAAACGGGCTAGGAGCACCAAGGCTACCCTCAACACCCCCTCATAACACAAGAGTAGCCAGAGTCATTTGAAAGCAGTGAGACACGGGTTTGGGACACAATACCGTGCCGCGTCCAGAGCAGAGAAGACAGTGGGACCAGTATATCTCCCTTAGATTCCAGGGCCTTTACAAACACCACCTGGATCAAGTAGAGCTGGAGCCTTCACCGCGCTCTGTGCCACTACCAGCACCCTCTAACTACCTGGGGAGTGAGCAGGCTAAGGCGATCAGGGGTTGCAGGCCCTGGAGGAACTGAATCTGTAAAGGACAAAGCAATCCATCTCTCAGGACACCTGGATCCTTGTGGGGTGGGCTCCCAAAGGCCCGGTGCCCCCCCCCTCTGCCGTGTGAGCGTCTTACTAACAGCTCGAGGTCGGGGCAGTTGGAAGAGTTCAGCAGGAGGAGGGGAGCGCTGTCCCTGTGATCACAGCTAGTCCAAAACAAGTACAGTAATTTTAGAGGCTATGAAGGGGGTCCCACCCAAACACATGAGTTGGAAGGCCGCACTTCAGAAATACATGTCCAAGGCAGTGACACCAACACAACCCGGTATGGTGACAAAATGTGACATTGCAGCTTTAATGGAGGAGATTAGGGGCATCCGAAATGACATTGGTAGGGGGATAGATGGCCTTGACAAAAATGTGGAAGCGATGGACAGTAGACTTGAAAGGCTGTAGGCCAACCAATCCCCAGTGGATATCTTGGAACCCAGATGGCCATGCAAGTGTCGCAACTTGAGAGGGGAGAAGAGGAAATCACTCTAAAAATTGATGACTTTGAAAAATCGAGAGAGGCGCAACAACCTGAGGTTTTTTGGCTTCCCGGAGATAGATGGGGAAACAGAAGGGGATATCATCAGAGCGATTAACGAGGTGAATCAAGGATCTTCAACGAGGACAATACCACAGTTCCCACCATTGACCGGGCCCGCCTTGCGGGAGGAGGAACCCGCGGCCCCTGCTCTGTCCTGGCCAGATTTCATTATTATGCTGAAAAATCTAAGGTGCTGGACAAGGTCAGGAGAAGTGTTTCAGGACCTCTCTACATTTACTCCAGGAGATGTCAGTGTGGCCCACTGACCAGCTGGCTCAACTCCTAGGGGGGGCGTGAGATACAGATGGGGGTTCCCATTTTCAATATCCTTCAAACTGGAAGTATCTAAATACAAGTTGGTTACAGAAAAAGACATCTGTAGAGTCACAGGGGTTACTGACCGAGGAGGAATTTAGACCACTGACTGGACCCATGGATGAGGCAGAAAAGGGAGACGGGAAGAAGAGGGGAGAGTCCTTCGTCGAGACAGGCAAAGGGTTTCCGGAGCCCAAAAATATAAAAAACTGAACACCCCTTCCTCTACGGGTTCCTGAAGGAGTGGATCGGAAAGCAGAGGGTTTTGCATTACTGTTTCTTGGTTGACAACTAGGGGGAGGGGGGACTTCTTCGTGGTCTTGACGAAGTTGGGGAGGCTCCCGTTTTTCGAGCTGTTAAAAGTTATTAGATAGTAGGACGAATAAGGGAGGGAATGTTGGGGGGAGGTGAGGTTGGGGGGGTAACATGGGGTATTCAGGGGACAGACTTTCGGTTTTTGGTTGGAATTTCTAATTGGAGGATTCGGGAAAGGTGGAGTAGGTGCAGGGTAGGGGGAGGTGGAAGAATTTCAGTACTGTTGCGGCGGAGGGGGGGTTCAGGAGGGAGCTCGGAGTGGAATGCAGAGAGAGGGCAGACGAAGTCTGGCAGTCCGGTCTTGTGACATTATGTTCACCCATGTGCCAGGAAACATGGGTGACCCAAATAACCGGTGGTAAGCGAATAATGGAAGGGAATATAGGTGGGAAGCGTAAGATGCTCTGGAAGGGACCAAATGATTGAGATACCATTTGCCCGTGGGGTGGGATCCCTTAATGTGCAACGCTTCATCTCCCCTTTCAAAAGGTCCCTTACTGTAAGTTTGATATGTTGTTTATTCAGGTAACCCACTTCATTAAAGGGACAGAACCGGCATTGAAAGCGAGGTCTATAGGTATGGTATACAGGGCATCGGACACAACCAAGAAAAGGGAGGGGGGGTAGCGATTATAACTGCTAGCAAAATTGGTATGAAGGTGGAAGGGGAGCTCAGGGAACCAGAGAGGCGCTTTCTCTTTTTGAAGGAGAAGGTAAGGGTCTGCAGGTTGACTGTGGGTCCATC
Source organism: Ambystoma mexicanum (assembly GCF_040938575.1). Classification (NCBI taxonomy): domain Eukaryota; kingdom Metazoa; phylum Chordata; class Amphibia; order Caudata; family Ambystomatidae; genus Ambystoma; species Ambystoma mexicanum. The sequence continues at coordinate 1,198,460,581 of NC_090926.1, read as the reverse complement.
TACTGACAAACGAAGGCCAGACCACGTTTTGGGATCTATGGAAGGGTAAGCTTCAGCTTTTTGTAGAGGGCCACCTGATACTGGGGAGAAATTTTAACATGGTCCTGGCCCCGGAAACAGACCGCAGGAGAAGGAATCACTCAATCCCCTCCCGTTTTTGGGTGACCCAATCTCAGTGCTTCCTACAAATCAAAGAAGAACTGGGGGTAGTTGACTTGTGCACTGGGGGCAGTTCCGCCATATATACATACTATTCCAAAGTCCATGACCCTTATTCAAGAATCTTTTATATACTACTGGAAAGGGGGCTCAAAGGGCAGGTTACTGTTTCTAAGACGGAGCCCATACCATAGTCAGATTACAATCTAGTCATAGTAGTGAATGGGAACTGACAAGGGAAGACACACAACAAGTTACTTACCCATGGTAACGTTCTTTCGACTGGATGTTCCTCCCAGGTTTTCTTTATCTTCGATATTTCCTAATATTCCTGCCTTGGAATTTTTTCTTCAGTAGAGGGCCCTGTGCGTCGATGCCTGGTCGAGTCAATGTCCCTTGGAGGCCTCCGTCTCGACATCAATGTCATCACAGTTATAAGTAGATCATGCAGCGCCCGTTGCTCAGTTCCGTTTTGAAGAGCGAAGCACTTTGAGTTAGACGGTAACTCCCCTTGAGAGAGCGCAGACTGTAACCACAAGCTAAGCTTTACTGCGGGGTAGGATGGGAAGGGTGATAAGGAATATGTGGGAGGAACATCCAGTTGAAAAAAACATCATCATGTAGAAGTAAGGATTGTGTCCTCCCATGTATTCCTTATCTTTGATAAACTCCCAAAGCAGTTACATAATTTGGAGGAGGGAGTAAAATTCAAGTGATCAAGTATGCACAGAGTGCAGTACTCCTTTTCCAAAAACAGAATCTTGGCTAGTGGAGGAATCCAGACTGTAGTATTTTGTAAAAGTGTGTGCATACGACCATGTGGCACCTGCACAAATATCTTTTATTGGAACTCCCCTCTGCAAAGCAGACGAAGTTGCGACACCCCTGGCCGAGTGAGTCCTTAGATGTTCTGGGGGGTCTTTACTGTGCAGTCTGTAACATTCTGAAATTGTTAAAATAATCCATCCAGAGATGGTTTGTTTGGTGATGGCTAGACCCAATGTATGACCTGTATATCCAACAAACAACTGATCATCCCGTCTCAATTTTGCCAATCTGGTAATGTAAAAACTCAGTGCACGCCTAGGGTCGAGTCTGTGAAAGCCTTCTTCCTATTTCCCTGGGTGGCGGGAAGGATAAAAGAATGGCAAAGTTATTTTCTAAGTGATGTGAAATTCAGAAACACCCTTGGGGAGAAAGTTAGGCTTCACCTTTAATACCACTCTTTCTTTATGAAAAACAGTATGAGGAGGATTGCAGGATAAAGCCAGTAGCTTACTCACCCTTCGGGCAGATGTTATAGCCACTAGGAAAACTGTTTCAAGCTAAGAAGTCTTAACGTACAAGAATGAAGAGGCTCAAAAGGAGCACCCATTAGAAAGTTTAAAACCAAATGGAGATCCCATAATGGGACATGAAAGGGAGTCGGAGGATAAACATTAGTTAATCCTTTTAAGAATTGAATAACTAGAGGAATCTTAAAATAGGAGGGTTTCTCTGCAGTGCGCTTGAAGATGGAAAGTGTCGAAATAGTTGATGTTGGAAGGTTTGCACGAAGTTGTCTTTGACATAAAACGTTGAGGTCTTCGACAAAGGAATTGGAATATACAGCGTTTAGGTCGACACTCGTGGCGTTGATGGCTTTTCCTTTGATTCTGGCGTCGATTACACACTTTTTCGGGCTTGCCGTATGGGTTTCTTTCGGTGTCGATGACTATGTTTTGAGGGACAAACGGATGAACTGGATGAGTAAGTGGGCGGCGTTCTAGGGCGCCTCTTTTTGCCATGCCTCGAAGACGAGGAATGATGCGACCCAATTTGTGAACGGGAGCGTTTATGTTTTTTATGATGAGGAGATTAAGGCCTCGACTCGTAAAGAGATTACGTTTGGAGGGGGTAATAGATTTTTGCAGGCTGACTTCTCTCCAACTTCCCTTTGCGCTCTCTTAAGGCCTTGGCCATCATCGACATGCATTCATCACACTGAGAACACGGATGTTCTGACCCTAGACACCACAGGCAGATCTTGTGCGGGTCCGTCACAGCCATTTTAGCACCATTGTCCCGGCACTTTTTAAATCCGGACCGAGGAGTAGACTGAGCAGAGGAGGAAGCCAAATTTCTCCAAAAAAAACAAAAAAAAAACAATCGAAAAATCGAAGTATCACACGGAACCAAGCGTTAGGTTACCATAGCTGTGAAGCGCAGAAAAACAGAACTGAGCAACGAGCGCTGCGCAAGCTACTTATACCCGTGATGACGTAAGACGAAGGCCTCCGAGGGACAGCGACTCGACCAGGCATTGATGCAACAGCGCCCTCTACTTAAAAAAAAAAAAACATTTCCGAAGCAGCAAGCTGGATATTAGGAAATATCAAAGATAAGGAATACATGGGAGGATACAATCCATTCGAAAAGTGGATATGTACGGACCTCCTCCTAAAGGATAAGGTGGTGACTCAGGGGATTCTAATAAGCATTAAGGAATTTTTCCAGATTAATGACAATGGGGAGGTGGGGATCCTGAGTGTGTGGTACACTTCTAAGTCAACTATCAGAGGTGAACTAATGAGAATAGGGGCACAGAATAAGAGGGATCTGAATAAGCGGGAGGCAGATCTGAGGGGTAATATTAAGTTCCTGCAGCCAGGGGGGAGGGCAGGGAGGACCCTAACACCAGATGAGTCTGTGCGCCTTAGAGGGCATACAGCCCAACTGAGGGAACTGTTTCTCCACCAGTCGGAGAGAAAACTGATGTTCCTTAAAACAGAAATACTACGAAAAAGGGGGAGAAAGCCGATAGGTTCCTAGCCTGGAAACTGAGGGAACAGGAGCGAGCTAGAAGGGTTGAGTCCATACGGCCTGAGCACCGGCAAGCGGTTTATAATGACGAACGGATAGTGGAAGAGTTCTGTAACTTCTACGACCGACTATATGCAACAAAATATCCTGGCGATGGATCTCATGTGGATTTATTTTTGGATTCTCTGCCCATCCCAGGTATTATTCAAGAACAGTCCATCGCTCTGGAGGCCCCCGATAACCGACCCCAAAGTGATTCATACAATAGAACAATTGCAGGCGAGTAATCCCCCCTCCCAGCTTCACTGTGCACTTTTATAAGCTATTCTTTTTTTAAAAAATATTACTGTGTCATATAGCCATGTATTGCAACAGCTTTAGGCACTGACAACAATTAAAAGAAACAATGGTTGGACAACCGCAAACACAATTAGACAAAATACATTGGTTGAAATTCACAGCACCTGTCCCAATAATGCATTGCGGTACTAATACCCCAGCCCAACCCCAACCATGGGCAAAGAGAAACAGAGCACCTTCCCCACAGATTACTGCTAGCTATCCAACATACCAGCTATCTTCCTCCAAAGGAGGGTGAAGAAAAAAATACAAGGCTCATGGCCCTCCCACCCCCATGAATAAAGCCCAAATATCCTCAGCAATAGGGTCAAAAAGTATACACGCGGCCACACATGCCGCTCTCCTAATCCCACAGAAAGATTTGCAAATGCTGAACCAACGCTAGGGCGGCACATCCTGGCAGGTCTGGGGATGTTTAACCAGTGCCCGTGATTTCAAAACTCTTAAAAGAATTTGTTTTGAGTTTAAGGTAGTCCCAGACCGAGGGGTTACCAACAAATTGGTTGATGCAATTAGGGACCCAGGATTGGCGGAAATCTATTCGAAGACTAGACCACCATTTGACAAGGAAGCCAGTTGCACCAAATATTGCACACGAAAATGGCGGATTTGAACTGGGGAAATGGGCAACTGAACCTAACGCCCAGGACTTGAGCCAACCATTAATTCCCAACCGTGACCAAACTTTGTATGGCACTACGCTTCATTTAGTGGATATTGTAGCAGCCGGCTCAATAAATAGCGAAGTTTAAAGTATCAGCCTCAGCATTGGCAAGCTGCCAAAGAAAATTCAGGGAGGACAACTGCAGTCTTGCCATGCAAGAGAAAATCCCAAATTCAAAAAAGATGGTCTGGACGGGAGACAGAGTAGGAAGCCGGCCGGAGCAACCTTTTAACTAAAAAGGATTCCAGTATGGACACACCGCCATGTTGCCAGGCTGCCAGTCTACAGCACCGTACTTTAGCCTAGGGCTAATCTTTTTCAAACATAATTTGACCAATTTCCCTAAGGAGTAACCTCCACCCAACCGGGCCATTTTTAACAGGGCCCCAAAAGCTTGGCCACATCGTAGGCTGGCGTTATCTAGGCGACGACTACCATGTCGGCCTCCATCAAAGAGGACACCCAGATACGTGTACTTTTGGACAATCAAGTTTTTCCTCCTCCAAGTGCCAAGGTATGGTGATCTTCTTCTCACCAAGAGGATGGAATACCATAATCTTTGTTTTGGAGATGTTGATCATCAATTCCAAGGCATCAGAGTAACACTTCGAAGCCTCCAAGGCAGTCTGGAGGCCAAAAGGGGTTAAATCCAACAAAATAATATCATCGGAAACCCCATCCATTTAAAGGGGAAGGTCACCTAGAATGGGGGGGTATCGAGACGGGATTCACCAGAGGTGCTCCCATATCAGCGAGATATATGTTGAACAAAAGAGGAGCCAATCTACATCCCTGCATGAGTCCACGTAGCGTAGGGATCCAGGGAGCGGTATTGCCCAGTCGGTCCAACCGAACTTTGACCCGAGTATCACTATGGAGGTGTATAAATATAGCCAATAAACCTGCTGGGATGTTCCAAGCTGAGAGTTTGCGCCACAGTTTGGCGCAACTGACCAAGCCGAACGCTGCACTATAATCAATAAACGCTGCACAAACTGTACACTTTCTGGTTAGCCAGGTCTGTTAGTTAACGGTTTGGAGGGCAAGGGAATTAGTCATAGTGCAAAGTCCTTTTTGAAATCTGGTTTGTTTGGGCTTGATAAGATTAGCCGTCACCGCCCAAGCCCAAACTTCATCAAGAACCATACGGGTGAAGATTTTGGAGGATGCATCAAGAATTGCAAGGAGGTGGTAGTTACCCAGATTATCACATGCCACCTTCTTCCAAACAGGCACAATGATGCCATCAGACCAGGAAGATGGAATAACTTGTGCTTCACCAATCCATCGAAAGAGACAGTCTAAAGCAACCGCCCCGTTATCGGCATTTTTCTTAATGGTCGTACTACAGATGCCGTCAGGCCCGCGGCCCTAGAAGACTTGCTGCCCAGAATGATATTATAAATATTGTGGGTGAAGCAATAATGCCATCTACCCAAAGGGACACAAGAGGCGGCAGCACTTGCCACTCCTCCTGCCAAGGTGTTCTTGATGTGCTCAACCCATGCATTGGCAGGAACCCCAAGGAGGCTGCGCGCAGAATGATTCTCATCGATAGCTTTCCAAAATTCACGTGGGATATTGGAAGAGGCCAAATGGACCAAATTCCCCCAACGGGTGCATTTCGGAAGTTTACCAGTGGAATTTGATCCACAAACAATACGTGCGCTTTGATTTATTCAAGGATAGTGAACACGCAGAGGGATCCGATATCAATACCATACACGGATATTCGTCTGGGACTAGCACCACTTCCCCAGCGCTCAACAAAATGAAGTAATCCAAGTTGCAGATATTCAGAGGCCGTGTCCATCCGATACTCAGTCCAGGGGATACGATTTAGGGTAGAGTTAATAACGAGGGCTCCAAAATTGACTGGGGAAGCATGGTGCACAGTCAGGATAGTAGTCAGCGCGAGAGGCAAATGTCACTCTCTAAGCGAGGATAAATGCCCATGTCCAACAGTCGGATAGCAAAAACCCATAGTCCAAGATGCTAGTAGATTTTCGACCAAAGCGTGTGAACCTCGGAGGATAGCCTGATGGAAAAGCTCCATTAATCATGGAGAAATCCTGAAAATATAATAAAGATGTCCATTCCATGCTCTGTTTGCAATGGAGGGCCAAAAGATTGTCATTCAAAAGTGAGGTCATGGGGTCTCCCCCAGCATCGACCAAAAACTGGGAGGACGGAATCCGTGAGTTAAAGTCCCCACAAATGATACCCGGGGAGGAGGATTAATGATCGTTCAAGGTCTTAATCCCAGACAGCACCAAGGACTGAGGCAGTCTATATGGAGGATCATAAATATTGATGATAGCCACTTGGCCGCTAATACTTCCGAGTGGAGCATCGATCACAGCCATCAGAATGTTCGGGGAACCCATCTGAATTTCTGTAAGCCCCAAAAGGTTTTTGGCACCCAGGAGCAAACCTCCCCTGGGACGGCCAAGCGGTCCTTGAGTGGCCAATTTGTGAATAAAATGCCAGCCAAGAGGTTCCGTCAGCCAAGTATCCTGTAGGGCAGCCATAGAATATTGGTCGATTAGATCCATGAGACCTCCCTCCTCAAACAAATGGAGTGACCACGGGTGTTCCAACTGAGCTAAAGGTTCCGTAGCCCCTTTAGTGCCGCCAACCTGGCTAACCATGCCAAGTGGTTCTCTTCTCATGATTGGCCACCACCGGTCCCAATGTCGAGTGAAGAGCCAGGGTCAACGGGAAGAGAATCACCAGGTACAGGAGCACCGAAGGGTTCCGCACTTTGCTCGACTATAAGCTTTTCCGATCGACACTAGAGCTATTCATGGTAAAAATGTTCAAATCAATCCTCGAAGGAGGGATTTTACCGGACTCCTTGTTCGGAGCCATTATCGTTTAGATTCCCAAAGCAGGAAAGAAACTGGCCCAATGGTAGTCATACCGCCCGATTTCCTTGCTTAACAGTGATGAAAACATTTTTGCTAAACTTCTGTGTAATAGGTTGGATCGGGCAATGCCGTCACTGATACCTGGCGATAAGGTTGGGTTTAGCAAGGGCAGGCAGGGGTCAGACAATGTGTGAAAGAATCTAATTCACCACCCACAAAAGCAGAAACTAGATGCATGCTTGGTGTCGATCGACTCGGAGAAGGCCTTTGATAGAATCAAATGGGTCTGTATAGGTAAGGTACTTCAGAAGATCGTGTTTGGCCACAAGTTTTGCTGGTGTGTCTCATCGATGAACAGAGCCACCATGGCCAGAGTACAGGTCAACAAGTTGCTCTCCACCTAGTTTCGCCTCTTTAGGTGTAGGAGACAATATTGCCCCTTCTCCCCCTCCTATATGCGCCGACAAGGAAACCATTGGCAGTCGCAATAAAGGAAAATCCGGAGATCCCAGGAATCCAATGTGGGTAGGTGACCATTAAACTGTCCACATTTGCAGACGACATCCTTGCTTATCTAGTGAAGATCCACCGTCGCTCCCAGCACTGTTGACCCAAATAGACGATTTTGGCTCGTTCTCCGGGCTAAAGGTAAACGTGACACAATCTAGAGCAATGCTTTTTAAAATTACCATTGGCGGAAATCAGTCAGAGACATTAGTGTAGAGACTGAGGCAATTACTTACTTGGGAATCTGTGTGCCTAGTAGCAGGCGCTAATACGTGTTAATTTGACACCAATGCTGGCAGTGATCAAAACAGATCTGGCTTGGTGGGCCCCCCTAACACTTTCCAGGTACGGTACAACAACCTCCGTAAAAATGAATGTGCTCCCGCAACTACTGTACCTCTTTGCGGCAATCCGCGGAAAGTTGCTGAAGGCATTTTTTAATGTCCTTAATTCCATGGTGTCTCAATTTGTCTGGCATAAGAAGAAATCATGAGTAAGAATGACCACCTTGAAGCTACCTAGAGACTGTGGGGGTTTTGGATTCCCAGACTTCTGACTCCATTATAAGGCAGCCCAGTTACGAGTACTCTGGAACACAGGCCTAGGTACATATTAGTCCTATATGGACCATCCAAAGGAAGTCAGAGCACCACCCCATATACATTATTCTTCGATAGGTTATTATTATTCGAAGATGGGAAGTCTAGTACACACTCCTATAGGACTCTTTCAAAATACCCTCTCTCAGAAACGGGAAGAGGGAAAGCAAACAGGAGTAATGAGTGTTCCTGGATACTTTGCATAAAAGAAAGAATTTTGGAAAAATAATAAATGACTGCAGAGCTTCATATTTGACAAATAAATAGGTCTGTGACAAGAAAGATCTATGCTTGAATCACTATATTTCTTTTATTCACACCACTAAACTAAACATTAAAACGTTTGCAACATTGAACCATACATATGGGCTCAGACAGCCTCAAAATGTGGAGGTGAGACCTGTGACATCAGCCACTCCATTGGAAGTCCAAGGGTCACCCAGAGGCAAAGTTGTGTTCTCCAATCAGAATTGGAGCTGGGTTTTGGTGCAAGTATGACTGTTGTGGTAAGTCCGACATAGGAGACAGTCAAGAAGGCGTGTTTCAAGGATGTTTATTATAGAAAAGAAAACCTCAACTAAACCCTATTTCTACAATGAAAGTTTCTGAGCTTTAAACAAAATAACAAATGGGTGCTCGTCAGGATGTCTCACATAAATGCTGTCCTCGTCCAATACCTAATTTATCCTATGCTAGCACTACCACTAAAACTAAACAATATAACTGCCTCTGAGTAAGTTGTCTTCACTATAGTCTGGCTTTGGGTGGCTGGTTTCCGACCCCCACCCACTTCTGTGTTTTGATCACCACTCTCTCATTTGGGCCCTAGCGTGATGGAAATGTCCAAAGGAGGATCCTTTCAGTATTTTCTTCCTCCTTCAGACGGTTACTAGGAACCCCCATGCAATTTGTCTCAACAGGTCAAAAAGTTCCTTTCCAATCAACATTGGTTTGAACTCGAGGGGTACCCACATCCGATACCCCCATTAGAGCTTTAGTTCAGTCTGGTCCACTGTCATAAAGTCCTTATTTTTCTTAGCCCATAGCAGAGCTATTTGGCCTTCCAAGCCACTGGTTGTTATGTTTTCTTCCATTGGGAGGTACGTTCTTTCAGCCCCTTGTGCGCTATTTTCAATATAAGCCCCTACTAGGCTTCTTCTCTGTACTTTATCCCTTGGTTCGATATGCTTTGTGTTTGATTCTCAATCTCAGCCCCTCGCCGGAGATTCTCACTTCCGGCTCCTCATGGGCCGTTCTCCCTCTTAGACCCTTGTGGTCCATTCTTACTCCTAGCCCCTTGCAGGTTTTCCTCATGCCTCTCTGACCTCCTCCTGCATCCTCTCTCTAGCCACATACATATATTGCTGAGGTAGTGATGTGCGTTTGGTCCCCCTCCTCCGACTCTTCTTGAATGCCATCAGGACTTCTGCGTTTGGTTTGCTCGATGCCAGCAGGCCGCTCTGGCAGAGTTTGGTTGCAGCTGTGGTCAAGCGACTCTAGGCTCTCTGCCTTCGGCAACGTTGCACAGGCTCTTCACCCACCATGCTTCCAATGCACCCTCCTCTGCGCTCAGACGCTGACAGCTGGACTACAGCGACTGGTCAGTGCTTCCCCTTCAACATGGGCCACAAGCCTTTTCCGTTCCTTCCTGGAACAAGAGAGCAAACACTATTGGACCTGAATTTCAGGCAGGGGGTGTCGACAGACCTAGAGTCAGAAACCAAACCAATCCCCCAAAAAGGGCCCTGCACAATAGGACACGGTGCAGCTGCCATATATCTTACAAACATTTGAGAGTCAGCATAACAGGGAGGTCTGGAAGTATCTCGGATTGGGAGTACCTTGTTCCCTACGTGGGGGGTCACCCCCAGTAAGATCCTGCTTGTCATGTCCCCTTAAGAATGTTTTGCGTAGCCGGCTCAAATACCTAGTCCCAAACTGGGTGGCTACCCCTTGGGGAGAACAAACAAATTCTCTGGATCTGTCACACTGCGAACAACATGCTCAGTTGCCAATGCATGGACATCCCAAGAGAATTACATCTATAGGACTGTAAGGAAACTGTCTGTATGCAAATATAATTAACAGTTAATGAAATATCTCGTGCCATTTCATTCACATTAAGGGTCGCTATCTGTAAAATATATGGTAATTCCATCACCAGCAATTGGTATAACTCAAAAACACAAATAAGAAATCTAAGTGTTAGATATACACTATACTTAATGTATCTTAGTTTTTAATTTATCAAACAACAAGTAGGCGCAAAGACTAGGAAATGGGATTATGAAAACAACCTAAAGTAGGTTGAGAAAATGAAGAGTCATTAAGAGTAGATTTCTGCTACACGTACATTTTTAAAACCCCAAATTTATATTACCAAATGTCCAACAATTTTGCGTTGAAAATACTTATTCCATATTAATTTATTACCATCCTGGTTCCGAGGCACGGAATTGGTCCTCTTGAACGAAATTGTCGATATTGTAAAGTATAGCATGAAAAACCGAAACAGCGAGGCTTCTTATCACCGACAGTATAGAATTGTTTTGGGCAAAAGGTGTGCATATCAAAAACACATTGGAGCACATGTTGCTTAAAAGTGTTATTTGCCAGTGGGGGAGTCGAGTGTTGCCATACACGTAGGCGGCTCCACAGCAGAGTGCAAGCGTTCAGGGAAAAAAGCAGCGTGCACACCTGTATGCCTCTTTTTCCATCTTTTTGCCATGCACTTTTGTACTCTGCTGTGCACAGTGAGGAAAAGCTGCCTGACATGCAGGCAGTGCCGCATGGCAAGCAGCGCTCACAATTACAATTAGGCGTTTCTCAACATGCCCACCTCGGACAGCGTTTAATTTTCATTGTGAACACTGCCTACCATGCACATATGATAAACATTGTTCACAATTACAAATAAATGCTGCCTGACGTGCAAACACGTCAGGCTCTGTTCAACTATAAATCTGACGCATTGCCCGACATTCCAGTCTAGCAGACTGCATATCATTCCAGTCTAGCAGACTGCATATACATTGGATCTCTATAGGGTCTGCCTGCTTTATGCAAGTCCATAAAGCAGGTAGACTCCATAGGGATCTCCAGCATTTGCGCTGCCGTGAAAAAACCCATGCCAGCGCAAATACTGGAGTATTTATATGGCGAAGAGGAAGGAAGATGGCAGAAACGCTAGTCCACCCCTCCTCGCCGCCATACAAATGAGTGACTATGTGGCATTGCGTGAATGGAAGGCGTTAAAGCCTTACTCGATGCTTTTTACGCCTTCTACTCAGGTCACGCTATTATAGAACATGAGCTCCAATGAACACGAGTTTTGGTTATGCCGTTTCAGTGGGCATAGTTTTTCCATTTACTGTAGAAGTGCTAACATTTTGGATTTCCATAGAAGAAATTCATTAACACAACAATATGTGGTGCAGATGATAGTTTTCATGGAATTACACTTATATAATGTAATTGTGGAACTTATACTAATGGAATTATTTTAGTATTACAAGAATTTCGTTATCTATTATAGATTACATAATTGTGATAGTGTAATTAGTGCTTAAAGTTTATTAAAATGGTATCACACTTCTAGAAAAAGAATTCATTTTTTTTTAAACAACTACTTACTATATATTCGTGGACAATATAATGAGTTTGGACATGTGTATGCAGTGCACCCAACAACAGTGCCCATTGACAGCAATTATGAATAACCTGCTTTATGGTTCGTAAAATGAATGTTCACGCAATCCACCATCGCCGAAAATATAAATAAACCACAGGAGGCACATTGAGATTCCCAGATGACGACTTATAAATGTCACTCAAAGCATTTTTTATAAAGGACATTTAAAGGGCTCCTACACCTCTAGTAGACCAAACCTGAACAATACCCGAGAGGTCTAACATTGCTACCAGATAAGCCCTACATGGCCACACAGGACCATCAACTCAGGTCATACACCAAGGCCTTAGCTCCCTGGTCGAAGGGACAAAAAGTCACAAACAAAAAGCAGGGGGATTTACGGAAACCAAGCTTACCTGCAGTTTCAGTGCACAAACAAGGCAAAACCACTTCCTGCTTCAAATGAAAGACATCGGAAACTAAGTTTCAGGGTTGAAACACCAACCGTATCCAGGCGTACCGTTTACTATTTCTTAAAGCACTCTTCCTGGAGATATGGTCACTAGGAAGTATACCTTTCCAGACAGTCATTTCAAAGTTATTTCTTGCAGGTACTCAAACTTGGGCCACAGCATACAATATAGAGCAGTGGTCGTCAAACTTATTTAGCATGGCCCCCACCCGGAGCAAAATGTGGACAGGGCAGGCCCCTGAAAAAAAATGGCAAATGGACACCAAGTTCAAATGGTTATGAACTATTGTGTGCCGTGACCGCACCATACACCCAGTATAGTCCCTGGGCTCTTCCCATCCTGCGCTCACACAGTTCCTGGGCTTCTCACCACCCCGCTCCGAGCACAGTCCTGGGGCCAATCTGAGTTGGTGAATTTTTTTAAGCGGAGGGATATAAATATTTCCCCCAGATAAAATATGCCATAGGGACCGAGCGTAGCGAGGGAGCCAGAACCAATCAAGGATGTTGTATTTAGAGCATACTTTAAAAAAAGAAAAATGGGTAAAAAGCCAAATAGTTTTCAATTGGTGCGAGGGGGCCCAGGAAGCAGGCATGGTATTTTTTACTGGACAATTATGATAGATGTCCAGTAAAAAAAACTACCATCCCTGTCCCCTGGGGTCCACAGTGCCTCAGAAGTAGAGCCGATTTTCACAGGTTTGGTAGGGGGATTGTGCAACAAAGGCATTTTTAAAATGCCTTGATGTTCAACCCTCCTCCCCACTACCACCCACCACTCGCCAAAATCAGCTCCACAGACCAACACACATACACACAGCATTGACACAGCAAGCACTCCATCAGTCACACAAGCACCCATCATCATACACTCCCTCATAAGAAAAGCATGCACACATCTATACACATATTTAAATACAAAATAAATGACCTTACCTTCTGTCTCGGTCCTGAAGTTTCCTCCCCAGGTGCACCAGCTTCTGCATCATAAACAGGAAGCAAGAGCCTGAGCATGGGAGCTGAAATGCCCCGCTCCACCCTGCTCTGTCTGTATGTGCGAGGAGGCGCAGGAGCTCCCCCTCGCACATACAGACATGCAGTTCCTGGGGCCAGCATTTACAATAAGCTATGTAAGGCTGGAAAAGCAAAAAGCCCCCAGACTTGCATGGCTCATTAGCCATGTGGGGCTGGCGAACTAAACTGTCAAAGGGAAACAGTTCAGCCAGCCCAGGGGTGCTCCCTCAGCTGTAAAAAGCAGCTGTGGGAGCACTCAGTATTTCACTTGGCTGGCTCCTCAGAACTCCATAATGGGTGAGGGGTCCACTGGGTCAATGCCCCCTTGCCCATTATTGACAAGCCACCCCTGCCCAGGCTCCCCCTACCCACTCCCTGCATAGTCCCTGGGCTCCCCCAACCCACCCTCTGCATAATGCCAGGGCCCCGACCCTCTCCAAAAACAACCATAGGGCTTCCCCACCCGCTCCAAAAACAATCCCAGGGCTGCAACCACCTGCCCCAAAAATAACCCCAGGTGCCCCCACCTACTCAGTAAACAACCCCAGGGCTCCCCCAACACTCCATAAATAACCCTAGGGCCCCTCACCATTTCCACAAACAACCCCAGGGCCCCCCTCCTTACTTCATATAATCCCGGTCCCGTTTCATTCATGCAACTGAATTCAAATAGAGAGCGTGCTTCCAGGTTACCTGGGTCAGCCACTCCCACTGACCCTAAGCCTGGCCGTTTCACTTGAGCATGTGTGACGGGGCCCATGGTAAAATGGGATATGTACAAACATGCATGTCCCATCCCACGTCAGCCTTTTCTTTCCTCCGTTTTATTTTTAAAAAAATCTCTTTTTCTAATTTTTTTTCTTCATTTCAGGCTGGGTCCTGTGTCTCACCGACCCCCAGGAATGAGCCCATGCACCCTACAGTTTGAATACCATCGCTATAGAGCCAACATCAGATCCCAAAGAGAGGCTCAGGATCTAAAGACTGGTCGGCATTTTTGAAACATCTGCTGGCCAGTAGCTCACTGTAGTAAAGACATGCAGTCCTCCATCAAGGCCCTAACTGGTGCCAACTGGCCTGTAGGAGCAAACACATTGATAGAGCGGAAACCCATCTTTGAGAAACTAAAATGGGGTGCTTAAAAAGCAACCCGGGATTCCAAGATAGCGGCCAGGTGTGAGCAGACGCAAGGTCTGCACTCCTCCGGCGAGGCCTTGTTTACTAAGCCCATAAGATAGTTACAAGCAGTGCTGCATACAATGTAGTGGGTCGGTTTACCAGAGCCTCCGCAGGGAGCTAATCTGCATCTGCTGTGGTGCCTGTTCCATCCCAGGTGAGGCAGCGATGTGGACGCCGTATACGAGGGGGAGTAGGACGGTGAGATTGAGATGGATTTCTTTGTCGACAGTGGCCAGGGGAGTGGGTGATGAGCAGCGGCTCCACCGAGCTGAAGCGGAGAGGCGAGAGCGTGTGTTCTTTCTTTACGTCCCCATCTCCGCCCTGAAAAGACTGTGCTGGCAGCACTTGCATGGGCTGGGAGCTCTGATGGGTGTGCGGCTGGCGGGCTGAGGAGGACCCTGGCAATCAAGTGCTGGCCGATCGTGGCTCCTGGAAGCTGTCAGCGCCAATAAAAGTAGAATGGAGGTGCCCTCCCGGCCACCCTCAGGACATCTCAAATCGTGGCGGAACCCTCCACAAGGTCAGTGATTACCCGCAGAGGGTGAATGGGTGTGCTAGTGGCCCATCTGTACACAGTATATGAGTCATGTCCCTGAGACATAGAATGCAATGCCAAAGGGGGCCTACAATAGTGAGGAGCGCCGCTGGTGGACCAGGATAGCCCCCTTGTACACATCTGATGATATCCTAGCCTTACTAGCAAGTGAGGATTTCTCAGACAGTAGCTTAAATCGATTCCTCCAGTGGCTCCACTATGATGAAGGATCAGGGGTACTTCTTCTCACCTAACCCTGGGAATTGAGGGAAGCCATCTCTTTTTAAAAGCAGGACATTTTGGTTTACTGGCGTGCTCCTGCAACTTTGCTGAGATTAAACACCCCCTTGAATCCTGGCTGATGTTGCGGCCTAAATCAAAAGAGGCCAATAGGCGAATGACCAAAACTGACAAGATCAATAGGTGAAGGGGAATTGCCACGTTGTTTGAGAAAGGAGTCAAGATCAAGAGGAAGACCAGCGGCACACAAGAGCTGTGGATTCTCCCCAAACACCATCATGACAATATAATATGGCATTTGTAACGCGCCTATACACAACTGTTTCAAGGCGTGACGAGGCAAGGAAGTGGGAACAGAGGGAGGACCGACACAATGTTCTTACTAGGCCAAGTGACATTGAGATTGCGCAAATGCAGGAGAAGGGGGAAGAGGAAAAGTGCCTGGGGAAAGGGAGGGGGCCAGTGCTGTACATGGGATCAAAAGAATAACAAGACGTGTGGCCAACAGGTGGCAAGTGCAAGGGTAAGTGCAGACAGCGGGTGTCCAAATGTGCAGATAGGGGAACTGTAGGGTTACAGATACAGACCCAAGTGCAAGGGTTGCCAGGAGGCAGTGCGGGTGTGCAACTGGGCGGGCAGGGACCTGGGTCCAAAATTAGAGGGTAGCCAGGTGACCAGTGCAGTATCATACAGAAAATCAGCAGTGAAGAGGAAGAGAAGGCAGAAGCAAAGAGGAAGGTCTTGAGGTGCTTCCGGAACCGGAGATGGTTCTCCTCAAGTTTCAAGGAGGCCGGGAGGCTGTTCCAGAGGGAGGCCTGAGCCGAAGAAAGATCTACCACCAACTTGTTGCTTGGACGATGACGAAGGATGATCTGATTCTAGGTCTACAAGAGTTTCAGGAGAAAAATCACTGCCTATTTCCATAACCAGTTCGAGGAGTTAAAGGAGGAGATTAAACAATCAACAACAGAGTTGAAAGGCGTATTAGGAAAACTCAAGAAGTGCATTCATACGCATTCATACCACCGGAAGGGCGCTACAGGAGGTCGTAGAGGACTCTAGAAAGACAGAAATAGTGTTGGAGCAAGTGTCACGTATGGCTCACAATTTGGACATTGCAAAGCCATAGAGAATAGTTCTCGCAGATCGAATTTCCGTCTTCGAGGGCTCCCTTAATCGGTTCTAGACAAAGACCTTAAAACAATCCAACATTTTGGTGAACTGTTTACAGAGCTGCCTGGCATAGAAATTGGAATTGATCGGATTCCGTTGAGAAAGGAGTCGGGAGCAAGACCTAGAGACATTTTAGCGGCTCTCACATCTTATGGACAAAGGAAACTATTCTACGTGTTGCCAGAAAGGTAGGCCATATTACCATCAATGGAACGGAGGTCCTCCCGTTTCAAGATCTTGCACAATCAACTCTAATAAAACAGAGGAAATGGGCCCTGTAACAACATTTTTTATCTCAGAAGAACATTAGGTACAAATGGACATTTCCGTTTTGGGATACTATTCACGTGGGGAAACAGGCAGACACATATCACGACTGTGGACGAAGGACCATCCCTTTTACAGATCGAGGGGGAGGGAGGATGCTCCAAACCCTGATCGTCGACCTTTAGCGAAGAACAGAAGAGGATAGGAATGGAGCCATGTCTCACGCAGAGGTAAACTAACGGAGGTCGACACCGGAGTTGCCCTCTTTTTGGGGGAGAAGCTGTATTTCAGTGGCCCTGCAAACTGATGGAGGTTTTGGATCATGTTGAAGGACGTTTAGAAAGAACAAGACCCTACGAAGGTCATCATGGACCGATATATTCTGTCACTTGCCATCTGGGATTATATTGGAGGGTAATAGATCACCCATGAGCTTCACTTTCTCCGAGAAGGAAAAGGGCCATTGCTGGGGACTGGATGTCTCCAGAATCGCTAATAACTGACCCGATCCGAGAGGTTAGGGAGGTTTTGTCAGTGCGGGCGGGGGTGCAGAGTTAAGGTTTGTTTTAGTTGGGGAGGGGGTGGGTAGTTCAAGTGTATCACATATTATGTCTGGGGTTAAACTCCCCTATCACGACGAAGAAATTGGAAGTAATTTCGAAACGTGAAAATGTGGATATATTGCACTTAAATGAAACCCATGTAGAAATTCACTACGAATATAGTAATTTACAATTTTTAGTTCCTGACTGTTACTGAAGAAAATCATGTGACCTAGATATGTCAGGAAAGGAAAAAAGGGGGAGTCAGACATGTGAGGTCATCAGTGATGTCATCAATGACATTTGTGATGTCATCTTTGATGTCCTGGGTGTTAGGCTTAGCAGTGCACGGTGGTGGCGCGAGTTATGGTGGCTTAGCTTACCATAACTGGCGAATTTCAGGGGTTTTTCGGTTTTACTTGGAACCATAACGTCCCTTTAACAAAGTTTTTTTACTGAATTTCATAGGTTTTTAGTAGCGCAAGTTAACCATAAACTCCCTTTAACAAACTTTTTTCATTAGCATGCAGAAAATATACAAAGATGGAGTGTAAAAAGCAATTTCTCAGGGATGGCTTTACACAGAATGTTGCAAAGTAAGAATTTATGCTTGTTACAGTGAAGGTCAGCTGCTTCCATTTTTTGCTCGTGGGCCGGAGTGGCCCACGACTCGCACTATAAGGTTCTATTGTTTTTTGACCTTGACAGACAGGGATCGTGCCAAAAGACTTCTTTTGAAGGAGGGCTGCAAAAACGTAAGAGATGATATTATAGTACTATGAGAAAGATCGTTGGCACAGACGGAGTCGTATTTGGGGACTGCATTACGCGTAGACAATGGAAAATGCCAATATAATGTAAGTAACCCTTTAGATTATTTTATACCGGAATATAATAACAATAGCGTGGCGTTAAAGCCCGGTTAAATTGTACTTGTTCGTTCAATGTGACATATTGTTTTGTACCGCGCACTATCACCGCGGAAGTGGTCCCCTGGCGCTCAGACGGCTCTGAAAAAGGCAGAGGCGAGAGGGTGGGTTAGTGGGAATAAGTTAACATACTCCGTTGCACTATCCTTGCTAGTAAATAGTTTCACTCCCTAATAAATAAAACGAATATTTTTAAAGAAGATCAGCTCGTGAGACTAATTTATGTTTTTAAAACAGGTACATCCTTCCCTACTGTCAATGCCACGATTAGTAGACCCCGGCCGACGGATTTTATAACTGCCAGGTGAAGCTACTTCTAAACAACTTCATGACCCTCACCATTTTATGGGACAATCGCCAAGGACCAATATGCCCTTAAGCGGTACTAGCGGCTAGAAGCAACATACCAACCGTTATGGTGGTCTAATGCCTCGTTGTTGGAACAGCCTTCCGATTACCAGTGCGACCATAGTGCTTCTTTTATCATAAACCAACACCCTGTGTACCGCAAAGGAACAGCGCGTGACTCAAGATGAACTTTTGCGGATCGACAGCAAAGACAAATGAAAATCGCTGAATATTCGCTAAACATTTGATGTCAAATAAAAGTACTTTACGAAATGTACATTGATGTCAAATAAAAGTACTTTACGAAATGTACAATCTTGCCGTTTGCTTTTATATCACAGTTTCATATTCCGAATTGTGGCGCGCTGTGTTGCGAGATGATCTGTGTTGTTTTCCGGGTTCTGTGTAAAGTCGCGTAGGACTGAAGATGACTGGGCGCGTTTGGCTAAACACCTTGTAACGTCACGGAGAGAGACGGGGAATATGAATGCTTTGATAATGTCAGGCTTAAGGGCGGGAGATATGATTTAGTGTCGCAAAAGCAGGTCAGCCTGGTCGATGGGGCAAGTGATAGGATTATCACATAATGTCAGCGCACAGCAGCCTGATTTATCGTTTGTTTAGTGGACAAAAAGTCGGTTAAGGCCCATAGGAAATTGTAATGTCAACGGACATAAGGAGGGTTCTTAGAACACTTTCAACCTGACAACGGACAATACGAACAGCGTTCTCAGACCACCCCCATTTTGTTTAATTGCAAACATTACCTCCACGTCCACTCTTCCTCGTCCCAGTACTTACTTCATGAGGCCCCTGCCTCCCACACAGGACCTTCTTCTATTTCTTTAAATTCCTATAACTCCTCCCCCACATCCACATCACTCAGTTTCATATTACCAAGCCGGAGCATGGGACCTTCCCCGCAGGGAGGATGAAGAGGGTCGTCAGTACTGTGACGAGGAAGAGTAGGACTAGGAGTAATGAAGATTATCGTAAGTAATCAGAGCATTTCAGGACACCGCGAGTGTTCTTATAACACATTCAACTTGCCAGAGTACAATACGGACAACGTCCTCAGGACACCCCCATTTTGTTTATGTACGAACATTTAAGGACACCGCGAGTGTTCTTAGCTCAATTTTAGCTTGCTTGCGAACAAAACGGACACATACTCCGTACTCAGAACACCCCACCATTTAGTTTATATAGAAAATTTCAGAACAGCCGTGTTGTCCGCAGACAAATCGAACACAACAAAAGTGTCTAGCACATAAAAAAAAAACAGAAAATTGAACCTCTCTCATACTCCCCCACCCTCCCCAAACACACTTACACACCAACACACTCCACTAAATACAATTTTTAATCCAAGTTTCACCGTGCTGTCCGCGGCGAATGCAAGATGGCGGGCGCCATAGAAAATCTGACGCGCTTCATGCACCACGCCGTCCAATCAGCGAACACAGCGCATGTCCGCGGACATCACGCAAGCCGCTCGGCCAATCAGGGCACTATCCGCGGAGCGAACCGGGAAGTCTGTCCGCGGAGTGAACGGAGATATCACTAATTTTTTGCCTTACATTTTGGTCATTTTAAAAAAAACTACTGGACGGATTTACACCAAATTTGCAAAAGCACGCTTTCGGGACCAAGCCCCGCTCCTGCCGCAAATTTGGTGTAAATCCGTCCAGCGGTTTGGGCTGTAGGCGTGCGCAAAGTTTTTTCCCCATTATGTCTATGGGAAAAAACAAACGTTTTGGGACCCCACCTATAACTTTGCCCCCCCCTGGACCAAACCTCTCCAAACTTTGCAAAATAATTCAGAGTGGGCCATATACTTTTTTTGCAAAGTTTGGTGAGGATTCGTCCAGAGGGAGCGAAGTTATAAGCCACCCAAAAGAAGTTCTTCCTATGGAAACACCAACTTAACCATAACTACATGGACGATACCGCGTCATATATATATATATATATATATATATATATATATATATATATATATATATATACACACACACACACACACACACACATCTGATAAGGAGGGGATCCTAGTCTCAGAAAATCCTAGCCAATGTGTCAGACACAAAAGTAGGCATCCTCACAGCCATTAAAAATACATGAAATGCTCTGTTCCTAATACTCAGCTCCTAAAAACATTAACTGATACGGAAGACTGCTATTTAATGGTTAATATTCAAACAGAACATCCTCCATTCACCTTGGTCTCAGTATATGCGCCGAATACGGGCCAGGAAGATTTCTTAACGAGGTGGGGTGTCCTGTCGCAATTAGAGATCTTTGCTAAGTGAGAAATTGTGTTAGCAGGAGACTTTAATATGGTGTGGGTTCCACAAGTAGATAACACAGGCGGAGAACAGTGTTGTATGCTTGGCACCTCGGCCAGCTTGCAACAGAAATTTGATTTCATGGCTCTGCACAGTAAGAACACCTGGAGAGGGATCAAAGGGTGAGAAAGTGGATTTAATTCAAATGTTCATAGGTCTATGTCTCGAATAGACTATGTGATGAATCTTGTGGCATCATCACTGATCCCCAGCCTAAGCTCTCCTCCAATGTGTCAAGGGGATGGCAGGGTCAACCTGATCCTGACCCCGGGGGTGGTTTTATGAGGCAGGATCACAAGGGAGGAGATGGCTGTTGGGGGGATGTGGTGACTCATCAGGGGAAACGTGGTATTCTTTCTTTATAATTTAGGAGGACCTTATAATTCCTAAATTCCTGATGGTATGTGGTCACTTTACAAATCCCTCCAGTTACACAATTCAAACCTTTGACAACCATTCTAGACTAAATGCCATTCATATCTAATATGTGCATAACACACAAAACACATCTGCGATCCCAGATGATTTTGTACCAAGTAAAAATCTCAAAATCTCATTAGAAGTCCTGTTAATCCTGTGGACTCCAAATCCATGGTGCCCCAGGTACTGAGATGAGCAAAAGGGCGTAGAAGTTAATGTGGGATGAAAGAAACCTAAAGCAAAACGTATGGACTAGTTGTCCCGCGAGCTGATTCACCTTGCAACATTTTAAGATGGTTTTCGTTGGCAGTCAGAAGGTGGAGAGCAGATAAGTAGCTTGGGCGAATCAAGAGGCAGAAGCGCAGGTGAAGGCAGATGCAAGGGAGCTTATAGTGTTATTATGGTGTTTATGGAGTGCTGACCTAGCTTCGAGAAGCAAGGGAGCGCTTTACAGTAGTATACAACAGTAGAGATGCAGAACGGAGCAATTTTCAGAGGTAACGACAGAACACATACAGCGGGCGGTGGGAAACAGAGGGGCTCAGTGGAGGGGTACAGCTGTACGGGTTGGCGGGGAGAAGCAAGGCAGGTGTCAGGTAGGGCGATGCAATGGCCTAGGTGTTGAGGCAGAGAGAATCCTTGAAGAGGTGGGTCTAGAGGAGCGTGGGCGCAATTCTGATAGGGAAAAGGTTCCATAATCATCAGGCGTAGGCAGAGAAAGCTTGTTTTCTGGTCCTTTCCTTTTTGCAGCAGCGGATTTCAAGTCTGCACATGTCCTGGCTTCTGGTGGTGCCATGGCCGCAGGAAGATGCCGAGTTTCTCTGCAAGGTAGCTGGGTGACTTGAGGTCGACTCCCTTACAGATGATGTAGCTAGACTTGAAGGTGCTGAAGCAGGCAGGTGCTCCCAAGCTGCTGCTTAACAGCAATTCGCACAAGAGTGGCGAGTGTCCCAGAGGAGCGTGGCAGGCTCCAAGGAAAATCTGTGAGGGGAAAGGCAGCAAAGCAGAAACTGTGCAGGACATGGTCGAACTGAAAAGCAGCCCCTTTACCAGCGAGTGAATACTAGAACAGTGGGAAGAGCTGAAAGGGGGACTGCCAAGCGAGGGATACCATTTCCGCAATGAGACTTTGCCACGGCGTCATGCAGGAGGTCCAAAACACTATGAGATACCAGTGAGTTGGCCCAGAGATAGTGGGACCCACGGGGCGTACCGACAAACACAAGGACAATTGAAGAGCATTTAGAAGATCGATAAAAGTAAATGAGAAAGATTGAATTTGCACAATTCCTCATGCCTCATGAAAGATTGAATTTGCACAATTCCTCATGCCTGAAATGTCAATATGGTGAAAGATGGAGCAAATGTGATTTGTTAATGAAGAAGCTGAAAGACAAGATTCCAGAAAGGATCCAGAGTCAATAAAGTATAGGCAGTACAAGAGTACAACTGTGCTATACAAGGAAAGAGAACATTTAAAGAAGACCTGATAAATGGGATAGACCGGGCAGTGAGCCTTTGGGGAAAAAAAATATACCTGGGAAGGGAGTACACCAAGGGATCTGAGGAAATTACTGAAGCATACATGAAGGTAGGGGAGTATGCCAGGAAGTCATCTTTGAGGCAGTTGTGTAAAAGAGACATTTTAACATTGTTGAAATAACAGTTGTGTAAAAGAAACACTTTTCCTAGCCTTGAGTGACTGTTACTTGGAAGAGACTATCTTGCCCTCCTTCAGGAAATATTATTTGGGAAAAGACATTTTCGCCATCCTTCCTGAAATAATCCAGGGGAAGAGAACTACCCTCTGGTATCCCAAGGCTTCTCTTTTGGAGAAAACATTTTTGTTGGATTTCTTTATTTGTTTTACCTATCAACATTTTGGTTGAACATACGCCCGAGACACTTTTTCCCTACTGTCCCAGATGTTCTTGAGGCGCATTGTAGGAAGCATTATGCTTACATATAATTCTTCATTATCATTTGCCCAGATCATGTCCTTATACCAGTCATTCCTGTTGGGTGGGGCCTTGCTTTTCCATTTTAGCAATATGGCCCTCTTGGCCACTAGCAATCCAATGTTAAGTAACTTGCGCCACATTGGATTCATCCTACCCATGGCCCCCAATAGGCTGAGAGTAGGGGTCCAATCAATAGAATGGTCTACCATCGCGCCCATCACTCCACATATATCTGCGCAATACCCCCTCAAGTGCACACATGACCAAAACGTATGGAGGGTATCAGCCTCCTCGCTCCCACATCGAGGGCACAGGCCATCTGCTGTCGGGAAGATACGTTTCAGTTTGGCCGGTGTGTAATGTATCCTGTGAAGAATGTTGTAATGTATCGCAGCGCACGTTACATGAGATCTGTTTTGTAAGATTGCATATTTGAACCCACTGGTTTTCAGTAATGCCCCAGGTCGATTTCCCACTTCTCCTTGGCTCTATGACTCACCGGTGTTGTAGTTGCCAGCATGCATTTGTAAAGTGTCGAAGCTGTGACCTTACCCCTGCTAGCTGTGAACATATATCCCAATCCGGGGTGCATTGCCGGTTCCGAGGGAAATGTCTTCCATAGATTAGCTTCCCATTGGAATACATCTTTGGTCACAGTGTATCACCTATTATTTTTGTTGATGTCTTCCCACATGATATATTTTTTATCAGGTATTTTGATGTGTATGGAGCTCCATTGGAGCCCGTGGAAGTTCGTCGTGTTGTGTAAAGACCGGTAGGGGGTGTCTGTACTTCCGCTCTCTATATGGTAGAGGGGAGGCACAGCGGACCCCAGCCAAGATTCTCTATAAGGTAGCAATAGACGAGCAATCAAGGCCTAGCTTCTCAGGAAGTGATGCGGGCTGGTTCTTAAGAACAGTGTAGTCCCCGAACCCCCACAAAGGAATGTCCACACACTGCATTACTGAAAACACAGTCTTTATATAATATTCAAAGGTATGTACACAATCACAATAACGCACTTTGTACTTGGAAATCATTAATGATAAATATATACACGTCTACAGTGGTACCACTAATGTTATCAAATCTCATTAAAGTGCATCAACTGTACGGTTAAAATGTCACACAGATCAATAACGAGTAAACCAGCAATAAGCAATAAAGATAGGAAGGAACGTAAGATGGTTGAAACAATAGGCAGAATGCTGACCCCTACCGCTAGGCACAGTTCTGTGTGGAGATCCCCACCGCCTGGGCAACCTGTAAATAAAGATATATAGCACAAGCCCAGTCCATATATTGTCCGATAGTCTTACTTCTTCCTATTAAGGTTTTACCCCCCCCAATGTACCTGGTGGAGTAGAGTACTCCGACGATGCACCGACCGATCCTTCTTGAGTGCCTCCCTTTCAGGCGGGAGCCACCGATCGTCGAGAGGTGGCGGGGTACTTGGCGTTCGGCGTCAGGGAATCGACGGCCCTTCTTGAGTGCCCTCCTTTTAAGGCGGGAGTCACGGGTCGTCGAACGTCCGGCGGTGAACAGCGTGAACTATGGCAGGGAGGTGACAGCTTCGTTCCTAGCGGTGCTCGTCGACGACAGAGCGTGGGCGTCCAGCAAGGAAGAGGCCTGCGGGGCACCTCAGTGACAATAGTTCTGGACCGCAAAGAGATGATGAAGAACTGGGGCCCAGCAAGGGCGTCGAGTCGTCGGCGTCTCTGTGGTCTGTAGGTGGCGGGAAACCCACCAGTGGATGCTCCTCGGCGCGTCGACGGTCGGGCTTTCTCCAGCGGGAGACAAGCAGGTGACGATGCAGACAAGAGCATCCGATGATCAATGGAAGTTCTTAGGCAAACGGGAGCACGGCGGCTCCGGTCGGCGGCGGCGGTCGTCGACAGTGGCGGACAACAGTCCGAGTGCTTCTCCTTGGAGTTCCGCAGCAGCCCCCGTATCGGGTCGGCAGCCTGTCGTAGGTCTGTCTATCAGGGAGCGTTGGCAAAGATCAGCTGTGCACGATGGTCCCTCGTAGCTCGGGAAGAGGGCGCCTTACCAGGTCCTCTCTGGGTCAGTCCTTAGAGGCACAGCAGCTTACAGATTGCGAAGGAGAGCAACAGCAATTCTTCTCGTCCAGCAGGGCTTCAAGGTCAAGAGTCAGTTAATCCAGTTACTCGTCGTAGTGGACTTCAGCTTCTGAACACGATTCCTAGCAGTGAGAGGTCCCCAGATATACAGTTGATCTCCCATTCATTCCGCTGGGTCACACTCAAGCATCCAATCACGACTACGGGCATTCATGCAGGCAGGCAGACAATCAGGCACACGAGATATTCAGGCCATTCGCTCCAGACACTCACAACAAGTTATGTGTATTGGGACAAGTACCGAGCCATTCAACACTCCAAGCTGCATTCATACCGGTTTCGGGCAGGGACGTCTCAGTCATTGTGTCAAACACCAGATACTAGACACCCACAACACAGAATGCATATTCGTCACGCACTCTATTCACCCAGGTCCCACCCACAGGAGGTACCCACAACATACATCACCGGGAAGGCTCCAGCTAGTCTGACTGGGCCTTCACAACAACACCATATATGGCACTTCCATCCAACAGCCAGTCAGGGGGAAGGGACAGAGTCAGGGCTTCCCAGGACTTTGGGAAAACAAGGTAATGGTTAATAGAAAGCAAGAGGCCACTGGGGCCATCTTGTTTTCCATCAGGGATCAACTGATCCCAATGGCAGGGCCGGGGTATCCTAAAATGGAGGATACTCCGCGCACCTGTCAAATTCAGCATGGAGCTGCCACCAGCCCATACCCTGCTCTGTGGGCCACCCACAGGTGCCCAAAAACATACACTAGGGGCACAGGGTTGCACCCCCACCCATGGGTGCCATAAGGGTATCCCACGGGTCCGTTCACCGAACCAAAAGAAAGAGCTGCATCGCCAGGAGTCCCACATGAACTCCTGCGCGGGAAACGCGACAGAACACACGATAAAAAGCAGTAAAGGACAAGGATACAGAGGCCCTGTCACTCCGATGCATTTCCAGCATCACAGTTGGGTTGTTGCTTCTGTAAGGGGAAACATCTCAGATTTTGCTGCATTCAGTTTCAGGCCCAAAGGTTATGACAGCCGCAAGTATTCTACCAAGATTGTGCTCCGGGTTCCTCACATATAGCAATAGGTGATCAGCATAAAGTGTGATGATCTCCGCCCACCCCTCTATTAGTAGTCACAATCTCCCATATTTGGCCCCAAGTAGATCCGCTAAGGGTTCTATTACAAGTGCAAAGAGAAGGGGTGACCAAGGGGCAACCATGGCGTGTGCCGCCCAACAGCACCAGCATTTCCGAAAGTGAGCCGTTAATACATACTCGCATGGGGACGCATGTACAGTATCCTGATCCATTTCATAAAGTTTCCGCCAAACCCATAAATTTGCAGGACTCTAAATAAAAAGGGCCAGTAAACCATATTGAAAGCCTTTTACATGTCCAATGAAAGAGCTACCCCTTGCAGTTCCTTCGGTACAGCTGCCAGCACATTATGGCAGCATCGTATATTCATCGCTGTGGATCTGCCTAACAAAGGCTGCTTGGTCTTCGTGCACCATAAATGGCATGAGTGGGGTCAACCGGGATGCAAGTATTTTGGCGCAGATCTTTGCATCAGTGTTTATAGGTGAGAGTAATCTATAGGAACCGCATTCTTCAGGTGGTTTCCCTTGTTTATGCAGTAAAGTGATTATGGCCTCCCTTGTGGTGTTTGGCAGTTCCCCTTCGACCAGGGCCTCCGACCAGACTGTGTGTAGCCTGGGCGCAAGGAGATTGGTAAACTCCTTGTAGAACTCAGCGCCCAAGCCATCCGAGCCTGGAGCTTTGCCGGTAGTGTTTTTATAGCCACCGCTATCTCGGCCACAGTGATCGGGGCCTCAAGGGCTTCCCTAGTGGTTGCCGACAAGAGCGTAGTCGGTATTTTGGCTAGATCTGGGGGTACAGGTGCCTGTAAAAATCATAAAATGTATTCTCCATCTCTGCCTGATCAGTTGTCACCACTCCATCTGCGCGTGCTATGCACGGTATGGTAGTGTTCCCGCGCTTGCCCCTCACTATTCGCACCAAGAGTTTACCAGGACGTTCCTGCTCCCCATACCGTCTCGCGTTTGCGGGTCTATCAAAATACTGGATCTCTCGATCTACTGCCTTCTTAAACTCTTCTGTGTCTTAATTTCCAATTCCAATTGGGGGGAGGGGTCATGTGTATACCTTTCGTGCATGCCAGCAATGCCCCTTTCACATCACTGGAGTTCTCTGCGAATATCCTTCAGTACCCCAAATTCCGTGGACATCGCAGTGCCTCTTATGCAAACTTTGAAGGCTTGCCCGAGTATGGCTTCACTTTACACCGAGCCCTCATTATGCACAAAATACTCCATATGTGGTGGGCTAAAGTGGACTTGTAGACGTGATCCGCCAGTGCTGCCGCTTTAAACCCCCACGGTGGTCTGTGGATTTTCAGCTCTGGAACCTGTATCTATATCTGTATTGGAGAATGGTCCGAGTACGTCCTCGGGTGTATCTGTGTATCAGTGACGCATTTGATGACATCATGAGATAGTAACCATACATCTATCCTAGAGTGCATATTGTGTACTGAAGAGTAACAGGTATATGCCCTTTCTGTGCCGCGCATTGTGCGCCAGATATCTCGGAGGTGAAGCTCCGACATATGGGTAAGTATCATTTGGGCAGCATTCGTCATAGCTCTGGGCTGATCTGATGCGTGTTCTAAATGCATGTCGAGGACGGTGTTGATGTCCCTGCTGCATACCAAGTGTGCTGTGGGGTGTTTGGCCAGTATATTAAATAATGCATTGTAGAAGCCGGGGTCATCTATGTTAGGGCCATATATATTCAAGAGTAGAACTTCCCCCTCCTTAAGGTTGCCGTGTACTAGGACATACCGTCCCTCCTGATCGGTCTCCGAGTCCAAGTGAGTAAATGGGACGGATCTATGTATCAATATCATCACGCCTCTGGACCGGCTAGAATATGACCTAATATTGTTTTGATCCCCAGTTGGGAGCCAACTTCTCAGCCTGGTGGTCCACTAAATGCGTTTCTTGGAGGAGTACAATCTTGGGGCCCAGTCTGTTTATATAGCCCATAATTTTCCTTCTCTTAATGGGCAACCCTAGGCCTCAGACATTCCAGCTTAATAACGAGATAATATCCTTGTCCCCTCTAGCTATATTCATGTAAATGTTTCATGCTGTGTGCAACGTATCTGCATAAAAGAGCATTCTTCTCCCCCTGTCGTGTTGATACCTGTGGTTTTTGAGCTTTTAATCCCCCCTCTTCCCTCCCCTTCTCCCTCCCAACTCATAGTTCCCCGAACTTCACCTATGTTCCCTTCACCTCCCCCTCCCCTTCTATTTCTTCTACCATGCGTTCGCAACTGGAGGTGTCTGCTGCGACTTCCCGGCCCAGGTAGCCTATGCGCCACTGATTATCTCATAGCTTCCCATTTCTATAACACATTCTGAAATGTTGAAACACCACTATTTCCACATCATTGAATCAAAACTCACTTAGTTTAAGAAACTACAAACATAAATGCAATCAGAATTTAAACATGTCCATAACTTTTCGGTATCACTTGTCGTGGTGCTCTCATATCTCTTAATAGTTCCCGTCTCAGTGTCGACGTCTAGTTTCGGCTGCTGTGCCTGGAGAGGGTTGTTGGTTTCGATGAAACTCATTGCCTCCTCTGGGAACGTGAAAAAAATAAGCTTTGTTGTTATGTTGCAATCTTAGCCTTGCAGGGTAAAGCATCACGTAGGGGACATGTCGTTCTCGTAGTAATTTCTTGACACCAGTGAAGGAGCGTCTTTCCTGTTGCACCGCCAGTGTATAGTCTGGGAATATACGAATAGTGTTGGCCTCCCAGCATAGTTCTTGTTTGTCTCGGGCCGCCCTCAGCACCAGATCCTTGTCCCTGTAGTTCATTATGCAAAGTATGATGGGTCTGGGATATGCCCCAGGTTTAGGGCGGGGCGCCATTGTTCTACGTGCTGCTCCATGATAAACATAGGTGACCAACCTGGATCTCCCAGCAGATCTCTTAAGAGTGTTTCAACGGCAATCTCCATGGGGCCCTTGAGGGCCTCCTCCGGGACTCAGATGATGCATATATTATTACGCTGTGATCTAGCTTCCAAGTCTTCACATTTCAGTTTGACCGTCCCAAGATCCTTTGTCATGTCTGTAACCGTGTTCCGTAGGGATTCCAGTGCATCTTCTGTAGTGCTTATACAGGTTTCAGCCTCCGTTATACAACCAGTAGCCTTCTCCAGCTGGATTTTAATGGTTGCCACATTCGCCGTGATCCCATCGAGCTTGTAGTTGAGGGCTGAGAACCCCTGTTGCA
This sequence comes from Ambystoma mexicanum, assembly GCF_040938575.1. Lineage (NCBI taxonomy): Eukaryota > Metazoa > Chordata > Amphibia > Caudata > Ambystomatidae > Ambystoma > Ambystoma mexicanum. The sequence goes on along the minus strand of NC_090926.1, from coordinate 1,198,431,125 downwards.
TTGCCGTGAAGACCGCCTGCGGGTCCATGGTCGTTGCTGACGTGGCCGGTTCCTCTTGCAGTGCCTGTCGGTGGCCATGACCTCAGTAGGTACTTTCCTCGCCTGCGTGGTCAACTTGTCTATGGTCCCCTTGCCTTTCTTAGGGCATAGTACTTTTGGCATCGTCCAGTAACCTTCAGGTATTCGATGTGGGTTGCGTAGACTAGTATGGAGGCTGTTGTGGGCTGCGAGTAGTTCACGAGACACCTAACGCTTGACAAGTTATTGAGGTGCAAAGGGGCGATCCGCTCAGTGCGTCTGGAGAACACCGCAACAAGGGCATTTGCCGATGTGATGGCCAGTCTACGCCTTAGTTTGATCTGATCGGTGCATGTAAACTGTATCCTGCTGCGCCTCCTCCGACGATGCGGGTGCACCTTTCTGTAGCCTGCTTATTGAACTATACGCTGGGAAGCCATTACGTGTGTCTGGTGTATGCCTCTGAGTGTCGAGTACACAATATGTGCCGTCCTCCTGTTCAAATTACTCTGCGAGCACGTTCCCTCTCCACGGGTGATCACACAAAGTGAACGTGTATGTAATCTGCCCTATGGATGTAACTAAAAAACACCCATGTTGGCACAGTGCAAGTTCCCTCTGTCCCCGCTCTGCACATATGTATCGAAGTTCTCTTTGCTGTGGCCAGAGAGAAAACGCGGGCTATAGTCAAACCCCTCGCTTGTTGCAGTGTTCACCACCAAGGGACAGGGGTCAGCGGCCCATGTGCTTGTGCCTCACTCGTACGTTACCTATCAGGGCACTGTAGATTGCCTCGGCTGGAGGGAGGCTGCATGCGTTGCTCCGCTAGCGTTTTGTTTCTCTGCTCTGCTTCTAAATTGTTCTTCCCGAGTGTAGTATTCAGGCTGCAAATGTGTGGTCCTAGCATAATGATTCCTGTGCCTTGTCCTGCAGCAGGGGTATGCCGGGCCTGCGAAAAGAGGTCTCAGTCTCCTTCACGGTCCATTCACATTGTCCCCCAGCGTGCACCCCTGCACCTCAATCAGTGTCCCCAATCGGAGATTGTCCGTCTGGAGGGCGAGCTGGGCGTGTAATTTACATCTCTTTCCTGGCCCCGGTCGTGTTGGAGTGGATGCACTGTTCAAAACCGTTAACTGCCGTATAACAGGCAGTGAACGCGCGGTGGGGCCCATGGCAGTACAGGCAGGCAATGAGGGTCTATGTATGTAGGTACTACTCACCGGCCCCAGACAGCCGAGTGTACCTGCAATGTAGTCCGCCTGCGGTCACAGCCGTGGGCTCCTCCCTGCCGGATGTCTCCTGCTCCTTCGTCGGCAATGTTCCTCGCTGGCGCCGCCTTGGTCTCTTCAGTGTGCCACGATGGGACACTCAGACCCCTCGACGTTTCTCCGCTGTACCTTCACAAAATTGCACCAAACTTTCTCTGCGTATCCCCTGGTGTTTCATACACATGTCTACGCAAGCTTGAGCAAAACCGGGGCTTAATTACCAAGTTATAATGACAATGGCCTGGGATGTCGCAGGAGCTCACTCGTCAAGGTGCATCTCATCTTGTGCGCAACAGCGCCCCCCGTAGTTATTCATTTTAATGGGAGGGTCAGATATGTTTTGGATACAAGGACAGTTTATATAATTTTTCTGACAAGACACAGACTCTTCTTTAGTTTTAGTTTCCAGTGCAGGGAAACTTTCTTTATGATAGGGACAGAGAGGCCCTTATCCAACCCTTTTCTTTTATTAAAGATGTCTGATGTTGGAAACACAACTACATTGGGTCCGTCTCTCATTTATGACCTGTCACAACTACATCTAGGTTCCTGCCACTGTGAAGGAGAGGGTAAGAACAATAGACTTTGGGTCCATTTCTTTATCAAATCATGCACCACTTACGGTTACCATAGCGTTACTTAGCAGGGGGAATAGCCTTTGGAAATTGAGATTTCCTGGGGAGATTATGAAAGACCTGGTGATTGGGAAAGATATTGGAGAAAAGGTTGATGCATATTGGACGGAGAATGACCCTCCAGAGGTTTGTTAGGATACTTTATGGAATGCCTTTAAGGTGGTCATCAGAGGAGAGTTAAATTGAAGCCAAATACCAATGGGATAAACAATATGGTGCAAAAGAAAAGGATCTGGAAGTACAGTTGAAGGGGAACATGGTTAAGCAAGTTCAAGGGCAATTAGATATGATTCGCAAACATACAGCAGAAACTTCAATGATTTATGTCAGCTCTGTTGCTTCTAGAAGCCAAGTACGCGCTCAACAAATACCATAATAATATTTTATGCTAAACAAAGATATATTAGTACCAATAAGGCAGATCATCTCCTCCCTAGGCAGCTGAGATAACTGTGACCCAAATAATACTTAAAATCACTACCGAGTGTGGAGATACAGTAATGGGCACTGAAGCCATCGTGAACACTTTTTCTAATTATTACACATCCTTATACAATTCAACGGTTCGACTGACTCATGCACAGATTGATTACCTTAATAGTATATCCCTGCCAAAGTTAACATTATCAGAACAGGAAGAATAAGAAGCAGAAAGATCTGTGGAGGAAGTAAAGCAGCAATAAATTCTTTTCTGCTCAATAAATCCCCCAGACTGGATGGCTTGCGTGCTCTGTTTTATGAGAAATATAAAACTAGACTATTCCCTTGGCTGACTAAATGATTCAACTCATTCAAAAGCGCGGGGAGAGTCACACCATCAATAAGAGGCGGCTAAAGTAGTGATCTTCTCAAAACCCAGGAAGGATTTGACAAATTGTGGGTCTTGCAGACTCGGCATTAGATGCAAAACTCGAAACAATGACCCCCTCCTTTTGAAACTGATTGCCCCGGACCAGTACTTATTAATTCAAGACCGGCACTTTGACAATATACATAGGGTGTGTCACCTCATAGAAAAAACCTCTATCACACAGACTGTCTTACTATGCCTCAATGCCGAAAAAGCGTTTGAATAAATTGAATGGGTATTCTTATCCCGTACATTACAATTTATGGTATTTGGTACCAGATTCTTTAACATGGTTCTGGTGAATTATTTTATTTTTTTTATTTTATTTTTTTTGGTTTATAACAAACCTTTACAAAAAGATACAAGAAAAAAATTCAACAGCAAATATACATGAATAAATGAAATGAAAAGCACAAAACAATATGATAGCGAAAAAAAACAATCTCAAGTGAATTTAAAACACAATTGAATCGGTTTCAGAGTAAGATAAGTTTACAAAATAAAAATCAGATAGTCAAACGGATTAATTGTTTTGCATAAAATACATATACATAGTGGGCATAATAGGTAAAGAATCAATAAGATAGCTGAATAGACAAAAGTGTAACAACAGAGATCTTGGCACAGTTCAAACAAGAAAAAAAAAAAAAAATCACAGTAACTTTTAGAACCTAACATAAAACCTCTTTCATTTACTTAGAAACAGCCCTAGAACAATTTCAAACCAATTTCGAAATAGAGGAGTGCTCTTTCGCCACACTAACATAAGTCGCAAACATTTCTTAGAAATGAAGTGACACGAATGTTCATTATTGTTGAATTATCATGTAACATTCTGTGCCATATAAATTCTCCGTTTACCTCATAGGTGGAAGGAACAAATTGAGCAAAATAACTTATCCTATAAGGTAAAAGCCCAGGACACACCAACAGAATATGTTGTAGAGTTTCTACGCCTCCTTCCTTTTTACAGAAACAACACCATTTCCAATCCCCTGTAGTGCAGTTTCTGATGCATTTAATTCTATTGGTTTGAATTACATTAAAACGAAAACGCATGTAATCGTTCCGCATTTGTTTGCTAGGGTATTTCTTAAAGGTAGCTTTCCATAGCCGGAAGCCATTTCCAAACGGAGCTTGCGTGTTTGTATAATTTTGTTTCAGAAATGTTTCTTTTGGTTTCTTGCCAGTCAAAGCCAAGGAGACTGGTTTTGACTTTCTTGGGTTTATTGCAAAGTGAAACTACGGACATACCAATCCTAACTAGATTTTGCAATGTCTCTTCATGTAGCAAGTTGAAAAAAGGGTCGACAAGGTCCCTAGCCGCACTTACATACAAAGAGTCCTCTGCCGCCTTGTTGCATTTACGCCACAGGTACATACGTTTCCATGCAACAATAGTGGCAAAAGTAAGTCCAAATTCATATTTAATTAGTTCAAATGGCAAACATTTAGGCAGAAAAAAAAAAAGGAGTACGGACCTCCAAATATTACCTTCTATATAAGTCAAGTATGTGTGTAGATCGTCAGAAAACAGTTCCAGGCCATAGGTAAAACGGGGTATGGCTTTACTGATGTAGAACTCCCTCATTGGAGTCGCTGAAAACTTCCCAAATTTTGTATCAATCGCACGCATTTGTCTAATCACAATCTCAGCTTTTAGTTTCAGTTGATTTTTAATTAGAGTATTAGACCCTGTCCCAGAGAAGTGGAAGCTCAAATACCTGAAAGCAGATTGGGCCTTGCTGGTTTTATTGCCACAAAGCCAGTAGAAAGAGTTTTCCTTCTTATTATGTCTACCAAAGCATACAATGACCGTCTTGGAAGGATTGATTTTTAATCGTAGGTCACAAATGAACTTCTCAAAGCCTTGAGCAATCGCTGAAAGCCGACCTTAGTGTTGTCCATAAGGATGAAGTCATCTGCATACGCCAACCAAGATAAACAGATGCCATTCAGTTTGGGACTGATCAAACCCTTATTATTCAAAGCCTTATTGGCACCACTCACATAAAGATTAAAAATTGTAGGGGCGGAGGCGTGGCTTGGAGCGCCATCGATGTGGTCGCTCCTCTGAGGCCGCCCGTGGGATGCCCGCCGCCAATTCCCGGCGGTTCTAAGCAGGTTTCCGTGTCGCCAATGCCATCTACGGCGACCGGAACCGACATGGCACAACCTGGCCAAACATAGCCTTCGACCGAGGAGGCGTTCTACCAGAATTCAGCGGCCGAACTTCTCCCCCGTCTCCGACCGAAGAAACCAAGATGGCCGCCAAGCCGGAACCCAGCAGCACACTCCGCACCTGGTGGTAGCGGGGCACCAGAGCGCCGGGGAGTTGGAGAGGGGGAGCGGACTCTAGCACAGAACCATCCGATTCATACCAAGGCGGCCCGGAACACACCTGTGTGCATCCTCGGCGGCTGGGGCCTGAGTACCCGGCGCACACTCCGAGGGACTGGGAGAGCGGGCTTCCACCCCTCCCCCCGCTACGCGGAACGAGTCGGGACCTCCGCTCAGCGACAGCCGACATCACCACAGAACCGCACACGGGAGGTTCATAGAGGGACCTGGAACCTCCACCAGCGAGGGACCACCGGTGGAGACCTGAGGAGGGGCGGGGAAGCAGCGGACAAACTGCTTTCATCCAGAGAGGCCTCGAGCCTGTGGGCCTCATCGCAGCGACATACCCCCCCCATGTAACAATCGGCCATCCTGCACCGTTCCCGACGGAGACCCCCCCCACACCAACGCTTCCTGGGGCGCCCCTGCCCACTCGCCCAGATCTGGACCAGAGAGGGGGTCGAGAGCGATATACACACCCAGAGTGCAGTCTCCCACCGCCCTAGGCCCCGCTACTACTCTTTCAGTCAAGACCGCCCGATACGTGCAAACGAAGGTGAGCAAGGGCACAGATATCGCCGCCATGTTTACTGCACCGGAAAAACCCAAGAAACAAGATCCTCCTAAACTGACCCCACAGAAGCCACAAGAAGACAGGGGCGCCCTCGCTACCAAAGGAGACCCGATAGCCTTCATGGCGGATATTAAATCGGAGTTTCGCGCCTGCCTCTCGGAACTCACCGCTAAAGTTGATAAGACGGACCAAAGGGTCACAGAAATCGAACAGAGGCTCGGAGAAATCGAGGACCATTCTCAGGACCACACTACCACGCTGGGGGAGATGCAAAGATCCATCGATTCCCTGCACCACAAATGTGAGATCCTGGAGTTCAAACATGAAGACCTTGAAAATAGGGCACGTCGCAATAACCTCCGCATTCGGCGCGTCCCATCCTCTATCCCCGACAACAAGTTAGCGGATTACGTGGGAAGCTTCTTCGAGGCCCTACTCCCGGATCTGGACAAATCCCAGCTCCTGCTGGACCGGACCCACAGACTCCGCCCGCGCCGTGGGACAGATTCGGACCCCCCCCCAGATGTTATCACCAGGGTCCACTTCTTCACAACCAAAGAGGCAATATCAGCGATCAGTCGCCAAGGTGAAGAGATCACTTTTCAGAGCACCCCACTTCAAATATACCAGGACCTCTCACCACTTACTCTCCAGAAAAGAAGGGCACTCCGGCCTCTGGCAGTGTTCCTTCAGGAGCAACAGATCCGTTACAGGTGGCTGTTTCCGACAGCGCTCCAGTTTACATATAATGGCACCCTACGCCGAATCAGCCACTTGGAAGACGCGGAGAAAATCTTACATCCAGCCTCGCCCCGAGATCCTTCCACGCCAAACCCGTTGAGGACCAAAGACTCTGGACCGCCTCCCTCCCCAAAGCCCAAACGCACGTCATGGTCGTCAACCCAGCGGAGCAACAGAAAGAGATGAACGAGGACGCTTCCACGGTCCCAGGTTCTGTCAGCAATTTAGCCTGGACGCAGATGCCCCTACCTAAAGTAGAACCCGCCACCTTTGTTTCGAACTAAGGAACCTTGAAGGCGGTGGCGGCGGGCCATACCCATGGTTCATACCCACTCCAAGGATACTTTCCAACCTTTGTTCCTTGGAAACCCACAGTACACAATACGTGATGGGACAGTTGGCCCTGTTGGCCGAGGGTACGCCCGTACTTACAATGTCGGTCTACCCTCCAGTTAAAGTTGCGGCCCCCCGTTGGGGTTCCGCGTTAAAACCTCAAGTGCAGGATAATATCAAGAGATTCCCTAACAGACATGGCAGTTGAATCACCGCCCCACGACCCCCCCTAACCCAAGGAAAGGAGAGTGATTCTTCAGCGGACCTCCAGACGCTTCGGGTCCTCTCCCTGAATGTTAATGGCCTGAACTCCCCTAACAAGCGAAAGGCAAATTCTACTGAAACTCCGGGACGAAGACGCAGCGATAGCCATGCTCCAAGAGACTCACTTGCTGCCGGCAGATGTGACCCGGCTTCGTTCCCGGTTATTCCCGCTCCAATTCTTCGCCTCTGGCACAAACAAAAAAGGAGGTACGGCGATCCTCTTCAGGAAAAACTTGAACCCACAGATTCTGGAAACGAAAATCTGCCCAGAAGGCCGATTTACAGCGGTCAAATGCCTCCTAATGGGAGACCTATATACTCTCATCTCGGTGTACGCCCCTAACACTGGACAATCACACTTCTATGACTCCTTGGGCACATCTCTCGCTAGCTTTGTGGAGGGCCAAACACTAGTCGGTGGGGACTTCAATGGGGTTCCCGACCCCACCAAAACCGGTCACACCCCCGACTCCAAGCGACTTCGCCCAAGCACTTAGCCTCCTCCGACTCTTCAGGACCCTGGAGATAATAGACTCATGGCGGGTGTTCCACCCTGACGAAAAAGATTTTTCTTTTTACTCCTTCGTCCATCGCACCTTTTCAAGGATCAACCTGTTCCTGATCTCCCCGCAAACGTTCCCCTCAGTCAAAGAAGTCTCCATCGGCACAAGAGCGATATCCGACCACGCCCCAGTGCTCTTGGAACTCCGGGTTCAGAACCCTAACCTCAATAACCCACGTAAATGGATGTTGTATGACCCGATCCTTAACGACATGGCCACCAGAGACAAGATTGCAACAGGAATAAGAAATTTCTTTAACGAAAATCCAGCCTCGGACACCTCGTTAGCGAACAGCTGGGACGCCATGAAGGCAGTAATCATGGGCTCCCCGATAGCCCAAGGTGCGGCCTACCACCGGGACAGGCGTCAGACCCGGACGGCTCTAGAGAACGAACTAAGAGAGGCCGAGGCACTCCACAAGGAGAAAGGCTGGTCCCCCAAAACGCAATGGATCATTCGTACGGCAAGGAAAAAACTGGAAGCCCACTATGCGGAACAAACCGCCCAACTAATGGCGAAGGCCAAACAGTCATACTACGCGAAGGGTAACAAGGCGAACAAGTTCCTGGTGGCCAAGCTAGCCAAGCAGAGACGCGTCAATGCGATCACGGGCCTGCGTGATTCCAACGGGGTCATACTATACTCAGAGCCCGAAAAGCAACGCCTCGCAATAGATTATCTGACCCAAAACATGAAGGCAACCCCACGAAACTTACCACAACAGAAGGAATACCTGCAGCAGGCAGCAGTGCCCCGTCTCTCCGACACAACGAGAGATGAACTGGAGGAACTCATTACAGGGGAGGAAGTTGAGGAAGCCATCAAATCACTTAAAACACAGGACCCGGCCCAGATGGCTTTTCAACCAGGTTTTACAAATTATTCAGAGCACAACTGACCCCCCACCTGGTTACCCTATTCAACTCCTTCAGGGAAACGGGAGCGGTGACCCCATCGATGCAAGATTCAACCACCATCCTCCTGCCCAAACCTGGAAAAGATCCAAGAAGCATAACGTCCTACAGACCGATCGCACTTTTAAACATCGATGCGAACATATACTCAAAAATTCTAGCAACCCGCTTAAATCGCATCTTGCCGAAGATCATTCACCCAGACCAGGCAGGTTTCATCCTACACCGGACAGCAGGTGACAACATCCGGAGAACCCTGAACCTGGTGGATCTTGCCTCCCGGAACTCCCAAAAACTAGTCCTAGTGGCTCTCGACGCAGCTAAGGCATTTGATAGGGTGGATTGGACATTCATGAGACACACGGCTTCGGGTCAGCTTTCCAAACAATGGTTCTAGCCAACTATAATAGCCCTAAAACTAGCCTGAGAATCAACGGACACAGCTCGGCTCCAATCCCCTTATCATGCGGAACCCGGCAAGGCTGTCCACTGTCACCCTTGCTCTTTGCACTGACCATGGAACCCTTTGCACAAAAGATCAGGCGAAATGACCAAATCAAGGGCATACAAAGTGGCCCCACGCATCACAAAATCGCCCTATACGCAGATGACATTCTGCTCACGATCTCGGAGGCCCACTCATCTCTAAAACACGCGATACGAGAAATTGCCAGCTATGGCGAAGTCTCGGGCCTCACCATAAACTTCAATAAATCATCCACCCAGGGTATCGGCCTCACCCCAACGGAACGAGAACCACGGACTAAGATATGCCCGATAACATGGGAAAAGAGAGCCATCCCCTATCTAGGGGTCCACATCCCGGCTGACCCAAGAGACACATACAAAGCCAATTTCCCCCGACTCTTTAAAGAACTGGAAGGCGACTTGAAGCGCTGGGAGACCCAAGAGATCTCACTGCTCGGGCGCATCACTGCATGCAAGATTAACCTCCTCCTGAGATTCCTATACGCCTGTGCTTCCCTGCCAGTAGCGATCCCCACACCAACTCTTCGAGGGATCCAGAGAAAAATGTTGAACTTTATCTGGAAAGGTAAGAAAGCGAGAATCCCTCTCAGAACTATGCTGGGGAGTTCCAAATTGGGAGGATTGGGGGTCCCAGACCTGCAGGCCTACAGAGTGGCAGCCCAATTGGCTCAGGTCCAGGCATGGCAAAATACGTCAAACCGCCCTAGCTGGGTAGAGCTGGAACAATCACGAGTGCCCCTACCCTTACGATTTCTACCACACATCCCGCCACCCCTCAGGACCCAATGGGGAGATCTCCTGCTATCAACCAAACACACCCTTGGCTCCTGGGACTGGGCACTAAAACGAAAGGGAGTGCCAAGAGGACTGAGCCCACGCTCCCCGGTCTTCCATAATCCAACGTTCGCACCGGGAACGAATCTTCACAACTTTCGTAACTGGATTAAAGGCGGGCTGGAGACCATAGACCAGCTGTATATGGGGGGGGGAGGCCTCTCACATTCGCCCAATGCAAGGAGAAATTCCAACTCCAGGAAAGGGATAGATTCACCTACATTCAATTACTGTAACGCTCACCTGGTTCCCACGGAGGCGCGGCGTCGAAGGCGCAGAACTCTGAAGATGGACAGGAAGGGCCCCTCTGTTCTGGCTTCCCTGGCTCGTTGGATACCCTCCTGTGTGTGAAAAGGGAGGATTACCAACTGTGGAACAATGCTCAAGCCTCCCACTCCCTTCCAACCCTCCACGATACCTCCTCCACGATTCCCCGTGAAGCCTCACCTTAGGGTTTGGAAGGATGAGCTCTCCATCCTGCTTCTGATGCAGGGGCGCGTTGAAACCCAGTTACTTCACTGGATTGAGGATTGATGGGAGTTCAGGTAAGCTTGACTGTTCAGGTAAGGCGCTGTAAAAGTTCTGTTCAAAAGTTCAAGCTTAATAATAATGTTCGTTGTCTAATTGCAGCAAGCGCTAATGCTTATGTCTTTTTCCCCTTAGGGGCCGGGGTTCGGAGTGCCGGAGATATGGCGCCGACCCGAAGTGAAACAGTTCTGGATGAGCGCTCAGGTAATGTCTTTGCATTCGCTCATTCAATGTCTTTGTCTTTTTTCCCCATAGGGGCCGGGGTCCGGAGATGCCAGGAAGCGGCAGGACCCGAAATGCAGTGGGAATAATCCAACAGGTAAGACTTAAAAGGAAACTGAGCTTTCCTTATTCCTTTTCTCCCTCTCACCTTTGTTCTTGCCTTTTTTCCTCTAGGCGCCGGGGCGTAGCTGAATCCGGAAGATCGGTGCTGAAGATGGAAGCGCCTTGCAAAGGTGAGTAAAATGCAGCGCTGCAGCGATCGAAACGAGACGCCTTTAAAATGATGTCTTCCTTTTCAGGGCCGTTGGAGAAATGACTCCGGGATGCAGATTTAGCAGGTAAGGGTTTTTCTTCTCCTATTATCTTCCTTTCTCCCCTTGCAGGTGTTCCAGGGTGCTGGCAGGCGTGGCTGAAGTCAGGATGCAGGAGCTGACACGGTGAGCGTCCAGCTGCTAGGTGCAGAACAACACGAAGCATGTGTGGCTGTTCGGGTGGGGTTTAAATAGCCTTGGAAGAAGTTCCTGGTATGTATCCTTCCACCAATCAGGTATGTATCCTTCCCCGACCACACCCGGGTGGTGAAGTAGTCCTACAGGTTAAGTAGTCCCATTCAGGCCTCAAGAGGGCCTGGATGAAGCAGCAAGGTCTGCATCAGGTAAGTGTGCACCCAAGCACTTAAACACATATCCTCTTCTATGAGCCTGGCGCCTAAGGCGCCAGGAATGAGTCCAAAGGGCCCCGACTTGGGCCCGCTGAGACTTCCCTGGGGAAAATGATGTCTGCCTCTGGGGTTGCTGGGCCCGGCCTGGCTCCTTAGAGGTAGGCATCATGACAATTACGCCACTGGTGCTCACATCCCCAAACTCTGCAAGCAGCGACACGCCCTCCTACTGCCCTAGAACTCACTCTGGGAGACCTTCCAACCCGCGGCAGAGTATCCACCCTATACAGGCGCTTCCTAAGTGACTTCCTGACCACAAAAACCTGCTGCATGGCCCAATGGGAGGCGGACGACCTGGGTCACCCGATAGAGGATCAAACCTGGGTGGACATATGGACCAGAACACACACCTCGTCCACCTGCATTACCAATAGGGAATGTGCGTACAAGATCACGCTGCGGTGGTACTACCCGCCCCTCAGACTTCACCATATGAACCCCCAGGTGGATCATTCTTGCTGGAGAAGATGCGGCCACCCAGGCTCCTTCTTCCACATGTGGTGGGCTTGCCCAAAGGTCCAACAATTCTGGAAAGCATGCCTGGGGTCCATCACACAAATTACCGGAACAACGATTCCCCTGGAACCAGAACCGGTTTTGCTGGGAGCTCCAATCCCCGGGACCTACCCGTGCTCTGGGACCAGAGCTAAACTACTAACCCACTGCCTACTAGCAGGGAAAACGGTGGTGGCCCGAGCTTGGAAAACCCCGGAAGGCCCACACATAGCCCAATGGTGGACCAAACTCTGGGACATTCTAGTAGCGGAGAAAGTGACGGCAGCACAAGCGGGAACTCTCCTTTGTTTCCAGAATATCTGGGCCCCAGTGCTGGAATTCGACCAGCGCTTCCCCGCCCTGACCTATAAACCTACCAGGGCCCGCTGGATCTTGAAAAATCAAGAGATCTCTGAGGAAGATACATAGACGCTGAGGCGCAAACTGGACAGCCCAGGAGGGAAGATTCCGCCTACAATGCCTAAGGGACAGAGGGACCAAAGGAAGGAGGGAGGGAGGAAACTCAGGGGGGGATAAAGGACTGGGGATCAACATGCCTAAATAATCACTGCTTATAATGTTTGTAATTGTCATCCTGCCTTGATTTAAAATAAGCAAAGTTTAAAAAACATGCAACCTTGTCTAAGGCCATTGGGAATGACAAGTTCTTTGGAGAGAAGACCTTCTGAATTTAGTAGCACTCTTATCCTAGTATCTGAATAAAGAGCCATGATAATTTGAAGCAAATTAATAGGTATATTAAGATCTTTAAGTAATAGCCATAGTATTTTCCTGTCAACAAGATCAAAAGGCAGAGCTAAGATCCATAGATGCCACAAAAGTGGATGGGTTGCCCCCCTTTATAGATCTGGAAGTTAGAGATTTTAGTATTAGGCCTCCGCAGTCGGTACCGACAGTTTTTTTGAAGCCTATCTGTTTTACGTCAAGAATGTGCTTGTCAGTAATCCATTTTTCCAAATCACGTAAAACCAGAGAGGCAAAGATTTTGGATTCTGGATCCGCAATTGCAATAGGTCTATAACTTGACGGATCTAACCGAGAGCCCTTTTTAAATACAGGAATTACAATAGACACCCTCCAAGATAAAGGAATGTATTTACATAAAAGAACATTTTCAAACAGCAAGAACAAAATGTCGGCCCAATTGGATGGATCAAGCTTAAGCAATTTGTTAGAAAGGTTGTTGGGACCAGGTGCACCCGAATTCTTGGATTTAACAATAAGGTTCACAATGTCCTCTTTAGAGTATTCTAGATCCCAATTCAAACTCCATTCTATCTCCAAAGGAGCAGCACTCGTGTTAAGAGTGAACAGATTAGCAAAATGACCTAGCCATATATCTTCATCAATGGTATTCATATTGGACATCTATTGAGGTCTCTCCACTTCATTGATTAAAGACCAAAAGTTGGAGCAGTTGGAACCTTTCAAAGCACGTAGAATAGCTTCACCATCCATTTGTGAGTGTTGACCTTTGTGGTGGATCAGCCAGTTTTTGTAGCTTTGTTTGATTTCCTTTTTTTTTAAACGTAATATCTAGTTGGGAAAGACTTGATTAATAAAGATGTCTTAATTCTTTACTATAGGCACATCTACGTTCATGGACAGTGCCATCAGTACTATGATTATAACGTTGTTTTAATTCCAGTTTTTTGCCCATTTGTTTTTCTATTTTGTTAGTAGTGGAATGGATGTATGCAGTAAATTTCATAGCAAAATAACAATCTGCTCGTTGACAAGGGGTCATGGTATTGTAGTCGGTCACCATAGTAGAGGTGAACTTGACATTCTAACCATGTGTCCATTTTATTCTGTTTCCTTGTACACTGGAGGTCAGATCATATTTGTACATATAAACCTTTGTACTTCGTACATTGACATTTGTTTTGAACATCAAGAAGCAATGGTCGCTACAGCTAGTTTCTTTGATCTCAAATTTGCGCATACAAATAGATCAATCAGTAGACAGAAAAATATAATCAATGATAGAGGTGAGACCTCGGGCTTTCCATGTAAAATGGTCATTGTGCAATAGATCAAGAGCCCATAGTTGCGCAAAATGAGTCCACATTCTACCCCTCGTCTTGGGGTTACCCCCTGTTTTACCCAAATCACTACCATTGGCTAAGGTGATGTCACCCATCAGACGTTCAGTATAGCAATCGGCATTGAGGTCTCCTGCAATCACAATCTGGCCACCTTTGTTGTTATCCAACCACAATTCAATGATAGATCCCAATTTAGTTAACTCATTGGCGAGTTCCTGATCCGAGAGTTCATTTGGGTTCCAATACACATTGACAATAAGAAGGGCTATACAATCTTGATGAGCCCCGAGCTGGAAGGAAACCACGAGAAAGTGATGAAGACATCGCCATTCCCCCGTTTTTACCAGATCATTTGTTATTTTGGCGGCTATAGTAAGGCCCCCTTTGGGGCGACCTTTATTGCCACCATATGCACAGTTAGAAATCATCAAATAGCCATCCCAACACAATTCTGTTCTAGAGCATGTTTCTTGTAATAAAATAAAATCAAACTGTACCAAAAAACACATAAAATCCTCATTATGTAGGAGGTTAAAACTACTCCTCGAGTTCCAACTTACAAAATTTAGAGCACGCTCAGAGCTAGAGTGGTTTTCCTAGCTGTTTGAGCGAGTCAATCGACTCGCGCAAAGACAGGGCTTGCCACCTCCACTCTTGCTTATCAAGTTCAGAGTTGGCGTTAGAATTGACCCTTTCTACATTGTGCATTGGGTGGCCGTATCACCTTTCGCCATTATAGCTCTCCCTTAATAAGACTGTCGATTAATGGTCACCAATAGAGGCAAATACCTCTAACGCATGGCACCAAACAGACGTCCACTGCCCCCTTACACTTTGTCATTTTCTTGGAACCTCTATTACCTAGAATACAGATCTCTAGTGCCATTAAAATGGATTCCTTTTGGAGTCGAGATGCATAAAATTATTGCTTTAGCAGACAATATTTTGGTTGTCTTAACCGTCACAGAGACTTCCCTGGATGCACCAACAAAGCAATTGGGAATATTTGGCGAATTAGCAGAGTTGAAAGTAAGTCTGCACAAATTTAAATTATTGGTCTCTCATTGGACAAAATACAATCACCACGATCCAACAGAGTTCCCAGTTCAAAAGTGCTTTGAGGGGTTAGATATTACTAGCACCCTCAGTCAGCTGTTCGAGGCCAACTTCCTGCATCTATTAAAACAGTCAAAGATGACCATCTGAAATGGAACCCTGTCACTGTTTCCTGGTTGGAACAAATAGCTGCAATAAAGATGATAGTTTTTCCTAGAGTGTTATAAGATTTTTAGGCTCTCTCCATTCCACTTCCACAGTCCTTTTTTACGTCACTACATAAAGATAAGAACAACGTTCATCTCCAAAATAAGACGCCTCGTATAGCAATCAAAACATTAATGGCTACCAGTAACAAAGTAGGCATGGGCTTCCCAAACTTTAGGAAACCCTATAAAGCAGCACAGTTGCGGGTGATTATGGAATGGCCGTCAGGGGATAAAACCACATTATGGGTGAAGATGGGGAGGGTGGTGGGGAAGACGTCTCTACCGGGTATACTTTGTCAGGTAGGGCAGAGTGTCCCCTGAATGCCAAACTCAGTGGTGTACTTTCCCAATGCATAGAGGTTTGGGACACATGGGTTACTCGTGACAAACCCTTTTCCTTGTATCCCCTTATTTAGGAACCCCCACTTTCCTCCAGGAATGGAACAAGGAGCATTTTGTCTGTGGAGAAGGGTGGGATGCCTAAAGTTAAAGGATACGATGATGGGTCCAGAAATTAAAATGTTTGAGGAATGTAAACTTACCTTTGGGATACAGGAGGGAGAAAGACTGTGTTGCTAACAACTTATACACTGGCTTTTGAACCCTATGGTAAAAGAGGCGGGCCACTAGAGAGCGGACTCCGTCCGAGTAATCTCGACCATCAAAGTAAAATAAAATTGTCCAAGTCAGTCAAACAAAGAAAACAGTCTTGTATCAGAAACCTATACTTACCTTCACGCTTCACCATAACTAAGTGTGGGAAAATGGATGAAAATAAAAAGTGTGTTAAAACAATGTCATAATGGCAATGAAAGTAGCTCACCACTACTTTCCACAAGTTCAGTTCACTGGGGATCTGACAAAGTTCCTTCAAGGTGGATAGTATGCACAGTTCAAAGATTTCCCATTAATTGGTTAGGCTTCCCTCGCCTATTTCAATGTCAGTTCAACATGCATCACAGTTCTCTTCAGTGGATTCTTCTGGGCTTCCCTCACAAAGTTCCTTCTGGATTACTTTCCCAGGCTGCCCTTGCCGGTCTTCATATACGTGGCTGAAACACTTTCCAGCTAAACAGCTCCGCTTCACATAACTCCCTTCCCCAACCTTTGTACTTCACTTTCATAATGTTCATCTGTCAGAGACATTTGCAGCCACACATAATTATCACCCCCATGCAAGACCACTATGACAATAGTGTTTACTTTTTAATGTCCGTGCCTCTTGCACTTCATTTTGCTGAATGAGCCCTTGGTCACTCAGTTCCGTATTTCACAAAAGCTTATAGTCCATTAGAATGGGCCCACTGTCACACTGTTCCTAGTTTCACAAAAATATCTGTTCACTTTCACTTTAGCCTTTTGGTCGCTCTGCACGCTCCCTTTCCCTCGTGCCCTTTCCTTCAATGGTTTTCAACACATTTCGCTTTCATCATGAGCTGTTCTGTTATCTTCCAAAAAGCATTTAACAATATACCTAGGCACACAGCACCGCTCCGTTACTTGTTTCTCCTCGGATCTCTCGCTAACTAAATACATTCAAGCTTTAAATTCAATCTCTTGATCCTTCAACCTGCAGCTTTGCGTGCAACACTGTAGCTTTCCACAATCACACCTATCAAAAACCGGGGTCTCCCTTTCTTTGAACTCATCGCTGTGATTAGTTTTGCGCGTCCTTCAATTTTCAACACGTCGAGGTCAGGGCCTTACCCACCAGATCCTCAGGGTTTTCACCCTTACACCACAGTGGCCGCACATGAAGAAATGGGAACAGTCACTAGAGGAAAAGATACTGATGGAATACGTATGGTGTAATGTGTCAAAACCAATCCGCTCGATACAATTAAGGGCAGCATGGTACAAAAATCATGATGTAATGGCATTATACCCCAGAAGCATTACATAACATTTATCCTAACCCATCATCACTTTGTTGGAGGGGCTGTGCGAAGAGAGGGAATTGGGTGCATGTATGATGGGACTGCCCAGCACCAACACGTTATCTTCGAAACTACATAGGAAAGCATTTATGATGCTTCTTATAGCCACCTGGTTAGATACAGACCACAAGTGGAAACAAAAGGAACCACAGACATGCTTCTTATAGCCACCTGGTTAGATACAGACCACAAGTGGAAACAAAAGGAACCATGAAATGGGTAACTGATAACATACAGGGAGATTATAAAGACATTCAAAAAGGGCCGGGGGGGGGGGGAAAGAGTTAAACTTTCCTAATTGACCTGATACAATTGGGGAGGAAGGATAGCTCAGGGGCAACACGTTTGCTTTGAACGAAAGAACGCTGCACAATACAGGTTGGAACCCAGATCCCGTGCTTAGAAACCACACGCTGGTATTAAGCGCATTATAAAAAAAACTATTATAACAATAGTGCCCTCACAAGTAGAGAATTTCACATTTTGTAAATAGTTTATTGTATTGGCAATCCAGACTTGGGAACTTAGATTAAAGTGAAACTTGTGATCCCGCTGTGAGGAAGAGGGGTGGGGGGCAGGGGGGGGTTCCTTGGTGTGTGGGAGAGGGTTATTTTTCTGTATTACTTGTAAAATTAAATAAAAACAGTTTTTTTTTTATTAAAAAAAAAACATCAACCCTGTCCTAGTAACCATGTGGCCTAATAAAAACAGCACTTTAGAAAACGGTTGCAAGACTGAAGCTCCACTCGTCATAAAATAAAATGTTAGAGGACGCAGAAGCAGGTAGCAAGAACCCCAAAAATTGAATTCTACCCCAATAATGGCTAACTATGTTATAATGATCTGTGTTACAGGAGCCTCCTGGTATCCATACACATAAAATAAACAAAAACAGCACTTTTAAGTTCTTCTAAACAAGTGTTTGAGAGTAGAAGAATCATTGAGGCAAATGAGTGAAACGTTTCTCTGCATGAAAGAGCACAATTAAGGAACACCCCACTAAGAAACAGAAATAGAACATAAAATGCCGTACAAAGAGTTTTAGTACTCACTCCTGTGCGGCGCTTTTCTGAGGTGTACTGGCATGGTTCATGGACATTTACACAATGTAATGATGTTAAAATAAGTCAGAGTGCACTGTGCTGCAGCAGGGCGAGGAATAGTCAGTTTAGAAGCGGGTAACGCGTGTGTTTTTCATCATAAACTTTGACCAGTCCTCTCTAAAGACAGAGATACATGTACAAGGCTGTGAAATACCTTGGGCATGTGTGCATATCCATATGAATAGTCTTACCTATACAATAAATAGAAAACAGCACAGAAAGAGAAATCACTAAACTAATATGCATGGGCCAAAATAAATGCAGAAAATTATTTCCGGATTCACACTGCGGGAGGGCGAACGTGCATACGCTGTTTTTTCCTTCATCGAAATCCTAAATCTTTCTTAACTAATGCAGACGTTTCAGGCTTTAATATATTGCAATGAAAACGAACAGAGTGCTTCTTTTTAACTTTCTTTGTTCACTCTCTCAAAACATGTTTAAGCACTGACGTGAAAGGGAAGATAATATTTAAAAAAAAAATGTTTTAATACTTGGTTCAACTATTCTACTAGTTTTTACAAGTTATGCAAGCCTTGAATAGTGTTTTGATTGATTCATCTATTAATTTCATCTTTGATCTTCTTCGATCGTTTACAAAGTCTTGCGTTTCATAATGTACTAAGTCTTTCCTGATACAAGTTCCTTGTTTCTTGACTGTTGAATACCCCCGAACACTATCTACAGCCATTTTGTTGTCCTGGTCAAGGCTCTCTAAGAAGTTTCCCACAGCGATCACCGGTTTAATGTTTTCGCTGTTCATCAGGTACGTCCACCAATATTCCTCGTCCAGGCTGCAATAGTGTGTGAAGAGGTGGGCGAGGAATGTTCTTCTATTAACCGACAGACCCTTGCAGCTAAGGAGTAGGTGTTTTAGTGTTTCGACTGAATTAGATTCCTCACAATATCCGCATTTGTTGGATTTTGATTTGTCTCCAATTGCTTGAAATTCTTTAGTCTTCAAGACATTCAAACGGGCTCTCATGAAGATTGAGCGTATTCTCTTGCTCGGGAATTTTACTAAGTAGTTCACAGGCTGATTCAGTTTCTGAGCAGTTGTGGGAAGATGTGTGGTTAGCTTATTTCTTCCAGCCAACTCTATTGTTTTGCACCACTCTGTGTGAGTTTTGTTTGTTGTTTTCGCTGGGTACCTCTCTCTTCCTTTGAGCTTCCAATTTCCTCGAGGAGTAGGTTTTTATGAGCCCATGAAGTCAACATTTTGTTGTCTCCTTTGTTCATTTCCTTCTGTATTATCTCGTAAATGTTCTGATTGGATGAGCAGATTTTCCTGAACAGCATTAGACCATTTAAGTCTACAGTTGCTGTCAATGATGTTAAACCTAGTTCTCTCCTAATAGATGCCATAGGAGTTGAGGTCGGCAAACAAAGTATTTTCCTCCAAAAAACATTCCCTCTAGTTTGTTCCAAAGTTCTGAGGGTATGGCCGGCATGTCTTCGGCTCCATAAACTATTGCTGGAACTACTTTTGTTTTGTAGAAAATCAGGGAAGCCTGGAGGGAAAAGCGGGTGAACTTTTTGTCCATCAACTGCGTTTGGATAATTAGGTTTTTGGTTTTGTGGCGGATAGTTTCCTGCATTGGTTTCTCTTGTGGAATTTTCTTCTTTTTTTTTTTTAAAGACACCTTCTCAAGAATCATCACCTTGGTATCGCTTGTGTTAATCTCTAGGTCGTTTGATGAGTGGTAGACCAACAGGTTATCAAGTTTTCGTTTGAGGCCCATTGCAGTCTGGTCGATTAAGAGGATATCATCCGTGTATAACAATCTAGGTATCTTTTCGTTGCCCACAGATGGCGGAAAAAGTTCTGATTTTTCTCTCAGCAGATTGAACATCTCCTCTGTAGGAATTGTAAAGCGCGGGCGCCAGGGGACAACCTTGTGTGACTCCTCTATGTGTATGTATGTTGTGAGAGAGGTGACCCGCTTTGTTAAGCCATACCCTCATAGAAGTATTTGTGTGGAGCTCTTTGATTGGAGCTAGCATTGATGTTGGACAGCCCCAGTTGGAGTTTAGCCCAAAGTTTTCCTCTATTCACTTTATCAAAAGCTTGAGAGAGGTCGATGAATGCCAGTATTAGACATGGAGAGCCTTCTAGCGCTTTAGATTTTAAAATGCTGAGCATCATTATGTTAACTGATGTTCCAAGGTTTTCTGTGAAGCCTGGAAATGATGGTGTCCATCCGGAGATAGTATCCATGTTTTGCATTTTATAGGCTCCAAAATGTTTGCCAATGCAGTCCAACAAGGCGATCAGACGATAGTTGCTTGGATTGCCTTTGTCGGCTTTTTTTGTAGATCGGGACAATGTTGGCAGTTTTCCACGCTCTAGGTAATGAATTTGACTCGACACAGGTTTTGAAGATTTTAACAATCAAGGTTGACCAGGCATCGGAGTTGGCCTTCAGGTCTACGTTCGAGAGCCCGTCTGGTCCAGGGGCTCCAGATGTTTTTAGCGTGTTAATTTTGCCCATGATGGTTGTTTTATCAAGCTCTGTGTCCCATTTTCCATGGTTGATATCTAGCTCAAACTGATCTGACTGCGGTCTGTCAAAATGTTTTGTGAAATGCGAGATCCAATCTTGCTTGCTAACATTATTTAATAGGTTTTCTTCGGTCGTTCTTCCATCCAATGAAATTAAAGACCAAATGCTTTGGCCTGCTTCCCACTCCATATTCTGAGCATTGCTTCAGAGTTGTGTTGGTATAAAGCCCTTTTGTGCTCTTTGAGCCAATGTTTGTAATTTTCTAAAGCTTTCTTAGCTTCTTCCTTTGTGGCTTTGGAGGGATACTTTCTGGGGTTTCGAATAGTTTGCCTCATTTCCTGGCGTTCAACTTCGGAGTTGGGTTGTTCGTGTGATGGTGAGTCATAGTTATTTTGTTTCTTGTAACCGGACACTAATATGGAAACAGCAAAGGACAATAATCCGTTGGTGACAATTCCCTGTTTAATTTGTCTTTTCTGTGGCCACCAAATATCGCCTTGTGATGTTTACGACTGCAGAGTCTTTTAGTTTAAGCCTAGTTCCACTTTTGTTGGTCTCCAGTTTCGATTCCATTTGTAAGCGTGGAATGGGCGGTTCTAATTGGTCTGTTTCCCATTGGGCCTTCACAAGGTTGTGATTACTGTTCGACGTACGGATAACTTAAAAAGAAGTTAATCTTGCCAGTAGGTTTCTGGAGGTATAAATGTGATCAAGGGTAGCTTGTCTTCCAGCAAGTTCCCATGTTGGTATGGCTTATTTGTTCAGGTTTTTTAACCAAAGGAGGTTGTGGATATCCCAGGCATCCATGCTTAAAGTCCATTGTTTCCCTCTAGCTACCGGTTCTGGGTCAGAGTAGGTGTGTGACCTCTTAGGTTTATCCCTTTGGTCTGCCGTTTGTTCTGGGCCAAGACCTAGAGGATCTATCGTCGCATTTAAGTCCCCACATATGATGATGTGATCTATTAGACAGTCATAATTAGAGGCATCAAGTAGGGTTTCGATCTTTTTGATGAAGTAATCCACTGGAAAGGCTTTGGGATTACAGTAAATGTTTATCACCAAATAGATTTTTCCGTTAGGCTTGGTTTTGGATGGATCTCTCGGTTTCCAGGAGATGAGGCTAGCAAGAATGTGTGGACCTCTCATTAATGTTTTTCCTAAGTTGAGAGTACCCCCAGTCCTAATAGCGATGTTGCGGCCTGCTCTTGGTCTACCGAGTGGACCTTTTATTGCTGGCGAGAATGCAAGTTCACAGCCATCCCTGGATGGTTTCTTCAACATCCATGTCTCTTGTAGACACAGAATATGAAATACACCTGGGTTTATGCCCGAGATGTTTGTCAGGTGAGACAATCCTCTTGTATTCCAAGACCCAAGGTTAAGATGTTTTTTTCCACTTAGGTCGTTGGTTTGAGTGAGCCAGAAATATTGGTTTATAGATAGGTTATACTGCTAGCCGTCAGTGCTGCCGGGAGCCAGGACCAGCATTTCAAGTCCTCCTCTTTGGTACTTTTATGCCTTGAATGATGTATTTCAAGGATCTTTTATTTTTTTTTGGTTGGTCTTGGTAGATGGCAATCAGCCAGTTTTTCTGAGGACCTGGTGGTACACGCTTTTTCTCAAATTATTTCTCCCAGTCTGTTTTAGTAGAGGCCTGTGGGTTAGCCGCCTTTTTGAGGTTGTTAGTCAGTGTTCGCTTGTCTATCCTAATTAGGGGTTTGGGTTCCCTTTTACCGGAACACTTCCTGATGCAGCTGCGATCTTTCCTGTTCGATGGAGTATTGGTACTAGAGTGGGGCAAGATTCTCGGCGCCCGGGATCCAGATGTGGAACGATATCTGTTCATGTAGGTACGCCTCCTTTGAGGATCGATATGTTGCACGCGGGTGCTTTCCGCACGTTCAGAGAACCTCTGTGTCCCTTGAGCATCACTTCTTGCCGATCTCAATGGTGATCTGTAAGTGTTCGTGCAAGAGGGATTAAGTTCTGTCAGGTCGTATCCTAGCTTACGTACGTTTTTACTTGCTTCTCTGAGTAGTTTCTTTATCTTTGAAGATTCTATATCTCGATCTATGGCTTTAGCGTCCATAAATTCTACGATGGCAGTGTCCATCGAGGAGAGTTTCAGCAGAGACCGGACATGGTGAAGGAGGTTTAAGGTGGTTTTGCGGTTTAAAATTATGTAGTCTCCATCCTTCAGAACTCGTTCTAGTGCAAAAGAACGAGTTTTCGTACTTCTTGCTGAACTCAACAATCTCTTTCTTTTCTGTATTCGAGCGGAGTCTCGGTCATCCAGCCTGTTGTAACTGCAAGATCTTTGAGGCGAGGTTGAATCTCTTTGCTGTGCGTTTGTCTGTACTTTTGATTTCCATCTTGAGTTTGGTCGTTCTCCTTTCAGCCTTTTCAAACGTAAGATTTGATTGGGCTCTTTGGTTTTCGTATTGTTTGGGGCCTCAGGATCTTTATCAATACGAAGGTCGGACTCTTGTATGGTACAGCCATTTATTACTTGTTTGGTCAACAGAGGTTTCGGTTGAAGATTTCGTTTCAGAACTAAGTTCTGTTGGCGTTTCATCGGAGGGGGATCTTTGGTTGTACTCTTTATCTGTTTTTTGGCCAGTTGGGTGTTTTCTTGTATTTTCAGTTTCGTTTTCACAGAAGCAATGGGTGGAAGAGGATGCAGTGGCGTAGTTGACGTTTTGGCCAGGACCCACCCAGGATCCGATGCTGTGAAGGAAAAGACTTCCAGGGTTGGTTGATATGTTTGCGTTTCCACCGTTTCCATTTGTGGGGTATTGTTAGTTTGCGTTTGAGTATTGGACACCATTAGTGTTGGCTTAGGTGCTTCCTTTGCTGTTATGTATCCTTCCCATTGTTAAGTCTGGTTTGGGTGTATGCAACAATGGTAAGGTGGTCCTTCAGGGTATCGTTTGAGGCTTCATATAGCTTTGTAAATGGGGCCAAAGCTACTGTTAAGGTAGACATGATAGAAAATAAAAGGTCCTTTTTTCGAATTGGTGTTTCTGTTCCTGCCTCTCCCGGGATCTCACTTGTTCTTGATTTACCTCTTGGGCCTTCAGAGACAGAATAGGTAGTTTGGGATTCTCGATTCGTCGTTATGGTAACAGGCTTGTGATTTGCTGGTGGTCCGCCAGACAAGGGAAGGTCAGGATGAGCTTCGTTCAAAAAGTCCTGTTCGGGAGCATTGTTTATGTTTGCTGGGGATTCAATAGGATTTGCTGTATCCTCCAAGTGGCTCAACCCTGCGTTCGACTTTAGATTACTTTATTCCACAATGGAGGTTGAAGGCAACTCATTTGTTCTTTTAAAGAGACTGGTCTTGTAAGTATCTTAAGACTTGGCAAGGCGTTTGGTGTCGAAGCCCAACCCTTGGTTGGGTTCAGTATGATTGATTTTTTGGAGGGGGGTGGGTAGTCCCCACATGCCATCTCTTCTGGAAAAAGTTGTCCGTTAAGGCATTGGGTGTGTTTAGGGAGCTATTAAGTGCTTGTTGGGGCTGGCTCAGAGCACCCTTTAGAAGCTCTGTCTCTTCCAGGGTTCCTTCCAAAAGGTTGGTATCTGATATTTCATCTTTTACGTTTGCCAAAACTGTCCTTTTTTTGTGGGGAAGAAATGAGTAATCTCGCCTGAGGTTGACTGCAACGTGGCTTTTCGGGATGACTTCAGATCTTTACATGTTTTCTCGTGAGAGATCGCAACTCCATTTATTTGTATGCCCACCCAATTTAAGAGGATTGGTCGAGAGTCCTTTACTGTCCTTCTATATGGTCTTTTGTTTTTGAGCATCAGGCGAGGGTTCCGGGTGTTTTCTGGCTGGAGGCTGTCGAGGATCCGGACCCGTTTGGAGGTGTCTGTGCTTTGTGCCAACTTTGTGAGACGTTTTACAGTTGTTTACCACCTTTAGTAGGGCGGCGTCTGGTACTTTGCCTCTCGGCATAATGTCCACAATGTCACTATCTGAATCCTCAATTGTAGTGTACGAACATTCTTCCAAGGATGGTGATTGAACAGGGGCTATCGGGCTGCAACTTTGAGAGGTTTTCAAGTCCACCCCAGCCGTCGCAGAGTGGATTTCGATGGTCGTCGTCACCAGAGTCTGTTGGCAATTGGTTGGATTTTCCCGGTCTGGAGTTTCTGTATCGCCTGCAGGCGAATTGTTTAAAAGCTTTTTTCTCAAGGCTTCGTCATTATAGGTCTCATAACTCTGCCCAGGCATTATGCGGGCTACAGAATCCGGCTCCACCTCACGGAAACTCAGGCACCGCACATCCCGGGCGGGACTTGAGCAAACCACATCCAGGGGAGATCTCCCTGCAGGCTCGCCCTGCGCACAGTGCCAGGGAGCCCTAGGCTCCGGACCCACACTCCCCAGCCACGTCCACACTGCCACGTCCGGCGAGAGGGCTGCTGTAGACAGGCACAGCAGCAGCTGTAGGACCTTTCACTCTAGGAACAAGCAACCATGGATCAGTAGAATAGGGAATGGCACATCTCTATACATTTATCTTTTTAAATATATCAATAAATTTCACTCATTGAATTCAAATTACTTTTATTTTTCATACTCAGATAAAAAACATCAAATCTTAAAACATATATCAAAACAATTTATTCAAAATTCAACTCACACACATTCAATCCTACCATTCAATATCACTTTCTTAAAAGACATACAGATCACACCTATCTCTTTATACCACTTGGTCAACAATATATATTTTTGCACTGTGAACTGTCCTCCACCAGATTTTCCGATAGTTCCATCTGTGTATAATCAATCACACAGATATATCTGTCTACACGTGTTTCGGTTGTCCATTAGGACTTCAACACATTCGTCCACTTGTTAACAGAACCTTCGTCAGGACCACAATGGGGAATTCCATCATTCCCATTTAAACGAGTAGGGTGAGTTACACCACCTAAAAGATACAACAACAAGCATAAATACCATAAAAGTTTGTTTGGCGCCATTCCCACTTATTTATCCATTACTATAAATGTAAATGAGCTTGATTCTAACAAGTAATCATTGAATCACCATTTCTAAATGTTATCTACTTACATTCCAGAAATGTTGATATTTGGATCAATCCTAGTCACACCCTGGTGTGAGAGTTGGACCCTCTAACCCAAGGTTGTCCAACATACGGCCCGCGGGCCACAATGCGGCCCTCCGAGCCATTTCATGTGGCCCGCGAGGCCGAACAGACAGACAAAGGAAATCCAAAAGAACAAGCTGCATGGGTTGTGATTTCCATTGGCTGAGAAACAGCCAATGGAAATACTGTTGCCATGCAAGATACGGCGAGCGCACCACCTTCACACTCCTGTTCCAGTCAGCTTCGTGTGAATCACCAGCCCAGCCCCCCAGCATCACGCCTGTGACCGAGGCCTGGTAAGTTTTTCTTTTTTTAAATTTATTTGCAGGCCACGGCCTGGTTTATTTATTTATTTGTTCGATGTTCGTCGGGTCCGTGGACCAGACAAACATCGAACAAATAAATAAATAAACAGGACCGTGCATGGCAGAGCACTGTTACTGCCTCTGGTGCCCCCTGAAAGGGGACACCAGAGGCAGTTACAGGCCCGGTGCATTTTTTTTTAATGCATGTTTGTCGGGTCCGTAGACCCGAATTCTGGGCCTTGGCAGGGGACTGTTACTGCCTCTGGTGCCCCCTTGCAGGGGGCATCTGAGGCAGTAACAGGCCACGGCCTGATTTATTTATTTATTTGTTCGATGTTTGTCGGGTCCGTGGACCTGATTAATTTATTTATTTATGCAATGTTGGGCAAGACCAACATTGCGGATATAAATAAATTAATCGGGTCCACGGACCCGACAAAGATTGAACAAATAAATGGGCCGTGCGTGGCGGAGCACTGTTACTGCCTCTGGTGCCCCCTGCAAGGGGGCACCAGAGGCAGTTACAGGCCCGGTGCATTTTTTTTTTTTATGAATGTTTGTCGGGTCTGTAAACCCGAATTCTGGGCCATGGCGGGGGGGGGGGGGGTCTGTTACTGCATCTGGTGCCCCCTTGCCTGGTTTATTTATTCATTTGTTTGATGTTTGTCGGGTCCGTGCACCTGATTAATTTATTTATTTCTGCAATGTTAGGCTCGACCAACATTGTGGAAATAAATAAATTAATCGGGTCCACGGACCTGACAAACAATGAACAAATAAATAAAAAAAACAGGCCATGTCAGAGTTACAGCCTCTGCAGTTACAGGCCCGGTGCATTTTTAGACTTTGCCAACTTTGCACCAGACCTGCAGATGAACTAAACTGGTCTGCTGTTAAATCTCAGTTACCACTTTAATGATATCCACTACACTACAGAATAATTGCTCATTTTACTATAGCTCAGTGATAGCTCAGTGGGTTGAGCACTCACTGCTGCGATGTGTGTGTGATCTGCATGTTCGAATCCCCGCAAGGCCATCTCAGCCTTTCATCCTTCTTAGGTTGATAAATGAGTACCAACACAGGTTGGGTGATATTGTATGCATATTTGTTCTATAAAAAAGAGCTTTAGTGAAAGTGCTATAATATAACATATTATCATTTGGCCTTGGACGTCTGCTGCCACTCATAGTAATTTGACAATAGGGATCTATACACACAGATATTAATGAAACATATGGTGATCCATTCTTGTATGAAATGTGTTCAATGTTTGTCGGGTCCGTGGACCTGAGTAATTTTATTTCTGGGCCATGGCGGAGGACTGTTGCTGCTTCTGGTGCCCCCTGGACCAATCACCTATGGTAGCAGACATACAGGCTGCAATGGATCTAGTTGCAGCTCACTAATTGTGCCCCCTGCTCCTCATGAACCCCCATAGTTGGTCAATCTAGTGGTGTCATCAGGAATCACATTTAGGAGGGGCACAGAGGGGGCCAAAGGCAAAAGTAGGGGACATGGTCAACATAGATACAGAAGATTTACTTGGCAACACTGGTGAAAACTATTATCTGCATAGTGAAGTACCTAATCACCAGTGCCATGGTATGCTCAGGCAGCATCAATCATGCTTTGTACAGGACAATGCTGCATAAATTGGGAACAACCAGCATAGACATGTTGCTACAGGGGCATATTTTGGGCACAACCAGCATGCCAATGTGTTACATCAGTGACAGTGCTGTTTTACAACACTGTGGACACATTGATCATTAAAATGTTTTGTGTTCTACAATGTTCTTGTCTGCTGTTGGTGACCTGGAATGTACATGTTCCCCTTTAGAACGGATTGTAAACTTATTGCTTTTTGGCCAGTTTTCCTGCTGTAAAATGCACCATTTCAGCCCCATATTTGGAAATAAAATCTTGGGGGGAGCCCCCCAAACCCTCCCTAGATCATTATAGCTCCCTCGCTATGCTCGGTTGCCCCTACTGTTTCAGAAAAATATCAACACACACTGGTGGAAGAAATCACACGAAACTAACCTTTGACCACTGCCCCTGACACCCAAAGCTATCTTTGGGACTGCATGGCTATCACTGCCTGTGATGCTATTGTGTCAAAGGTCACACACCATCGATTTTGAATATACTGCTTTGGTTAAGGGTGTTGACTTTTGGCTCGCCGGCCCACCGGGTGACAAAAAGTTAATGCTTCGGCCCCACATTCAAAAAGGTTGGACAAGCCTGCTCTAACCCCACCCCCAATGATGCGAAAAAACAAAGTCAGCCTTTTTAATTAGCTTGAACAATTATGAGTTAACAAATTACTTCCTCAAAAAAGTAAAACTGAATAGATCTTCTGGTGCATCAGATTCTAGTTAGTATCCTATAGTGAAGGAAATCTATATTATTATAATATCCCAGCAAACCAGATGGTAATAGTAAAGATACGAACAACCGAATACTTACATCCGTATCAATCCTCATTGGCACGTATTCTAAGTTTTAGATATAGTTTCCCAAACGTTTCTCCAATGTAGCTGGGCGTCTATGGTCTCCCTGTAGTAACATACCATAGGATGTCATCAGCTCGAACACTCACATCGACACTCGACTTTCAGAAAAACCTCGCCTTGTACTGCCCTTTTCTAGTGTTATCATTCGTGTTATCTATACATTCTCAATGTTCATATAATCTCACGTTCTCCACATTACATTAGCACTACAGCAAACTAAATCTTTTAGCAGGTATCCCTTACGCATTACGTAGCTTGGTTAGGTGATCATTATCTACAGTGCTACGTTAGGGACCCCTCACCCCCCTATCTCCCTCACCATCCGTCATGGTTAATCGAACCTCTCTACAACTATTGCATCACTCTTTGCATCAGATGCTATCATTATGGAGTATTCTACCATTTTCGTCCGTCTAACGTGCAGTTTGTATATAATGTACTTACCTCAAATACCATCGAGACCGTATTCTTAACTTCTGCCTCTTCTTGGTAACAATTCACTCTGCCGCCGTCGCATAGGGATTGGTCACAACCTATCCTAGCGCGCCTAATTTATACAAAAAAATGCATAGAGCTAGAAAGTGGACTGGTGTTTGTTCCTTTCTCATTCACTCCCTTGACATTTATAAAACGGCAATTCGATATCCTTTCAATGCATTATGAATATATAAATGTATAAATTGCACTACAGAGCTGAACGGTTACTTTCTATAAAATGTAGGCGAATGAGTCCTCTTTCTCGCATTAAACTATCGCTGCACTTAACCATTTCGGTGCAAAAATTACAGTTCATCGCCTTTCTTCATATGAAAATGTGAAAAACTGGTATCTCAGAAAAGACTTATCATGTAACCTGAGCCTACTACAAGGCTAACTAGCCCAGAATGTAGTTCCATACTCTCTCAAATTGGATTCTCATCTAGGATCTTGTTGTACTCTCACAGGCATCTCTTGTAATATTACCATTAAAACCAGCACAATAGTGCTACTTCATCAAAAGATGATTTTACATCATCGCCCTCTCAATTACATTTTATTCATTTATCATTTGGTCAGTTCTTGGCCTTCCAGGGTCCAATAACCTCAATCCTTAAAATTATTTGTCTTTCAACCGGCACCCCGCTACAGGGTTTTGCCACATCTATGTGCTATCGACAGTGAAGCATATAGTATCCCGGGAATTATCCAGATTATTCAGTGGGTTATGAGGGCATTCCACTCCTCAGAAATGTTGAGTCTGTGTTACACTGTATCTAAGCGATAGACCCAACTTTGTTCAATTTTATGTAGAGCCACCACCATGTCATTACCTCTTTTATGCGGCTTTACGCTTTGCAGAACGAACCACTTTAAATCAATATCCTTATGTTGATATTGTGTAAAGTAGTTTACTGAGGTTTGTCTACCACTTTATTACGAGTACAAGTGTGATGTTCCCCCTACCTCTCTCGTTGTCTTACCCACATACAATAAATCACATGGACACTTAATTATGTAGATCACATTCTTAGTCCGACAGATTGTATGAGTTCTTAATGTCCATTTTATGGTACCATAATTATAGATTCCCTTCACTATAGTATACCAACTAGAATCTGACGCACCAGAAGATCTATTAAGTTATTACAGAAAAGTAACTGGGGATTGAAGATCCCCCCCCCCCTCAACGATTTAACAACACGTCCCAAGTATTGGAAATTGACAACAGAAATTTTTTACGTTTTTGAGTAAGTATTTAGTTAACTCATAATTTTTCAAGCTAATCAAAAAGGCCGACTGTGTTTTTTCGCATCCTTGGGGGTGGGGTTAGAGGGTCCGACTCCCACACCAGGGTGTCAATAGGATTGATCCAAATGTCAACATTTCTGGAATGTAAGGAGATAACATTTAGAAATGCTGATTCAATGATTACTTGTTAGAATCATGCTCATTTACATTTGTAGTAATGGATAAATAAGTGGGAATGGCGCCAAATAAACTTTTAGAGTATTTATGCTTGTTGTATCTTTTAGGCGGTCTATTCGTTTAAATGGGAATGATGAAATTCCCCATTGTGGTCCTGACGAAGGTTGCGTTAACAAGTGGACGAATGTGTTGAAGTCCTAATAGACAACCGAAACACGTGTAGACAGATATATCTGTGTAATTGATTATACACAGATAGAACCATCGGAAAATCTGGTGGAGGACAGTTCACAGCGCAAAAATATATATTGTTGACCAAGTGGTCTAAAGAGATAGGCTTGATTTTTATGTCTTTTAAGAAAGTGATATTGAATGGTAGGATTGAATGTGTGCGAGTTGAACTTTGAATACATTGTTTTGATACATATTTTAAGATTTGATGTTTTTTATCTGAGTATGAAAAATAAAAGTAATTTGAATTCAATGAGTAACATTTATTGATATATTTAAAAAGATAAATGTATAGAGATGTGCCATTCCCTATTCTACTGGTCCATGGTTGCTTATTCCTATAGTATTTAACCTGGAGGACCAGAGATTGACCAGGCACCCCTTTTGTTCATAAATAGGACCTTGCACTCTTGCAGTGTCTGTTCAGAGAACAACTGGATCGGGGGTGGGAGAGGAAGCACAAGGCTCATCAGGGCCCCGGAGACCCACGGCACAACTGACATTCCTTCGGCTTGGTACAGGAGCACAGGATTTAAATTGGGCATTTCAGGCTGCCCATGGTGTGGGTGGCAAGGCTTGGATGCTCACTGGGGCCTGGGAAGGACGCCAAAGAACAACCGCACAGGATAAGCATCCCAAAGGTGTGGGCCCCCAATAAAGGGGCGTGTGCCCGCCTCCCAGTGTGCTGTGTTAAGGCTGCACTAGGGGGCCGGTAGGTGATCTCCAAGTGGGCCCATAAGAGGCATACCTGAGGAGGTGTGGGCCCGGGTCCCTGGAGGTGGGGCCCGGAAGGATCTTGCTACTGCAGTGATCAGGGTGTGAAGACAGTGTGATTGGTCAACAGAGCACCACGTGGGTAGGTTGCAGAGCCATAGTGGGACGGAGGTGTCCCAAGCTGCGTCTTAGCAACTGAGGGGTCGGTGGGAGGGGTGTGGACCCCTGAATGAGGGTTGGGCCTGCCTTGTCCCCGGGACATGGACCGTAACAACTGCGACACTTATCAAGTGACAGTGAGAAACACTCACCTTGGATGATACATAGGCTGACAATCTCCCAGTGAGGGGGAATACTGCGGACAGAAGAGGGCCCGCACATACTGCACTCGCTGGTGGAAGGTAGGAGGAAGGGGTTGTACGCATCAGAGACCCCAACCAGGACCAAGGGTTAATGGAGGCAAAATCAAAGATGATCCAATTTGCGTACCCACGCAGACTGGATGCTATGGCACGACCCGAATCGCAGAAGATGGAGACCAGGGGAGAAGAATCGATGGCAACCAAGGCAGATGTGGCATCCCTTCTTGACAAAATCAGAAGTATGAGGGCAGACATTGGAGGCAAGGTGGATAAGATTAATGTGGGAATGGATAAGATGGAGGAGAGACTCCAGGCAGTTGAGCGTAACCAATCCTCCTTGGATACTCTGGAGACCCAAATGGATGTAAGGCTGGGCGAAATAGAGTGTAGAGAAGCGGAAATGGTCTTGAAGATGCACGATTTCGAGGATTGTGAACAGAGAAATAACCTACGCTTCTTCGGGATACCGGAGGAGGAAGGTGAATAGGATAGAAGGATTATACACAACATTACTAAGCTCCTCTTTGACGATGACCCTATTGACGGGATGAAAATTGTGTGAGTTCACGGAGCCGGGGGTTCGGGGAGGGGTCAGAGGTCAGTCCTGGTCCGTTTTCACAATTATCCGGATAAACTTAAAATCCTATAAAGGGCAACAGCTAAAAGGGCCAGTGAGGATGGGTGCCGCTAGTATCACCGTTTTTCAGGACCAGTCTTCCCTGACCCTCATGAAAAGAAGAATTCGTCTTCCCCTGACGAAATGGCTGCATGGGAAAGGAGTTCAGTACAGGTGGGGATTCCCGTTCTCGATTTCCTTTGAACTGGATGGCCTGAAGTATAGACTTGTTATGGAGGATAAGATAAACAAAACGATTGGGGAGCTGCTGGAGGGAGACACATGGGCCTCTGGCTCACAAGGTGGAGGTAGTGCGGACGGACAATAGTGTATCAAGGGCCTCAGATAAGTGGGTTGCCGGATCAAGGACATTTCCGAAGCTGAATACCCCCGACCCCCCCCCTCCCCCCGACTGGTATGCCCTGAACGCCGTATGGGCTGTGTGGAAAGATACAGGCCACAGTTGTTTGAAGGGTTTGATGGGTCAAAGGGCTGGTGTTGGAGGGGGGAGGCAGAATCTGGGGGACCAGGTTCAAGGATTTTACATTACAGCTACATTTTTGGGGGATTACTGGGTTTGTAAGCAGCTGTTCTTTTGGATTGCTAGTTGAGTGCGGGCATTCTGGATTGAGGGGTCATGAGCTGGGGCCTGGGTGTCAGGCCTGTCTGGTGGTTCGGCATTCTTCTACTAGAGGTAACTGAGGGGGCTGGGGCCTAAAACGAGTAGGGGGAGGGAGCAGGGGTGAGGGTTTCTCGAGAGTCATGGGGGTTTTGGTAAATCTTGATCTGACAATGATAAACACACACTTCCGTTCTGGTCAGGTGCAATGGTGAGGGTCAACTCCCTGGTGGTTAAAGAGGTGGGAAACAAGACTAGGGTATGGCTGACTCAAGGGGGGAGTACCAAACAAATGAAGTTCCCAACTATGTAACTCCCATCCCCTGCACACTTTCCATTGCTTGGAATGATAGCCAAACACTTTGGAGAACACAAAGCACGAGGTCAGATCCACTTCTTGGCTTGTTAACATCCCAATGCAATTTTATACACTTCAAGTGTGTTAGAAAAGATAAAATTGAAAACAGTAGTAATTCCAATAACCATTAAGTAGTATATAAAGTATCATAATTTATTGTGCAGATAGCCCAACGTGTTTCGAGTTTAACTCTTCATCAGGGACAAGTATTTTCAATATAATTCTACAAAGAAAGTCAGAAAATAAATTTGATTAATCTCATGAACATCATGCAAGTTAAGTTTGAACAAAATTTAAAACAATATTTAAACAAAGTAAATAATATTTGCAATTTACATCAGATGCCATATTTTGCCTGAAACATGAAAAAGTTAAACAAAAACATGAACAAAACCCTTCTATACAGGATGTTAGCAAAGAATCAACTCTAAACTAATTGTCTGTCTGAACTGGGAAAATTCATCTGTAGACCAATGGTCTATTAATAATTAGCATTCCTGGTGTCTCTGTTGTGGTCTAGCTGGTGGACCTTATGCTAATTGTGTAATGTTTCTTACCTGTCTGAGGAACACACTACCATATATGCTAGGAGTACTACTAATCAGAATTAGAATTGGTTGCTTGGCCTATGTGGCCAATATTTAGGAGAATTTGTATAGAACTTGTTATGGTTTGATTAACCCTTCTAAACGGGTCTATTAGTGTCAAAAAACGGTAAATGCTGACCTTCAAAATGTTCTTTTCCAGGTACTGTAGCTATGGCGTAGTGGGTCAGGATTCCTCCTATGCTAACTGGCTCCTTATCAGTCAAACCAGGAATACACGGCATTAGACACGGCAAAATGAATAAAAATCTGTTAAATCGGCGCTTGCCTGATGTCTCATTATGTTTCTGCTGTAAACAGTTACCTAGGACCAGTGGACACACGTTGCCATGGCGGCTGTGGCAGCCATTATGCTTTCCATACGCAGAGTAATCATGAAGGAGGGGATGTGGGTTCCATGGCAACCTATTTAGACTTCCGGGTTGCTCACCTGGCAGTTTCTGATTCTGAATGAATCACCCTTTACGTTGTCTCATTTTGCTTCTTTTGATACCTTCTTGCTCCCGTTTCCTCACCTTGTGTCTATCCCTTGTGACTCGGATTGTCCATTTGCCTGCCAATTCAACTCTGCTCGCTTACCCATGTACCAAACCAGCTTGCTTCCGGACTCCTCTCTTGCCTGCTAATTCAACTCGGCTTGCTTACCAGTGTACCGAACCAGCTTTCCTCCGGACTCCTCATCTACTTGTGGATTTGTCTATCATCGTACTAGAAAAGCTGTGTCAACTTGCCTTAGCTCTTCGGCGTATGGATTTGGAATATTACTTGTGTACCACCGGGATCATCATACCATCACTCCTGTCTGTTGGAAAGTCTGCTACACCCAGTGTATTACCGGAGAGCGTTGAACTTGAGACTGTCCATAATCCACCCTGAGGCCGTTGGGCGTCCTCGTGCCGGCGGGATAGTTTCTGGACTAGAGACTGCCTTCATTCGTCCAGGCATCCTCGTGCCGTCGGGTTAGGGATAGGATACACTGGGCGTCATATGAATGCAAGAGATTTCCCAACCCTGAAGAGTATTGTTCCTTTTGATTCCATTCTTTGGCTCCTCAGTCTTTCTTGGCTCATTTGGTTTCCTATGTATTGTAGATCACACCTCGGTCTAACCATCAAGTTTGAGAAGACTCCGATCTGTTAAGAGTCAGATCTCTGGTTAGTATTACGGTCTTGCGCTACCATTTGTTACCTTGAATTATTGCCTGGCTTTTTCAAGTAATCATCCCTTTTTTCCCTCTGCAGTGCTTGGTCTGCGTGTGGTGTTCCTAATCTTTTGACTAATTGATCCCTCTGTAATTTTACCTTGTGAGGGTTACGTTGGTAGAAAGAACTCGACGGCTATACTACGGGTACAAGCCGAGTTCTACCTTGGATTCTGACATTGTGTCCGTTTTCAGATTGGAAGCTGTATTAAGGTCCTAAATCAAGACGGTGGTGGGCTGTCTATAGAACACCAAAGATTAGTTTGAGCTCAAAGAAGGAAGGGAGGAGTTAGGACATTTATGAAAAAGGCAAAATGGCTGACAAAGTAATTAAGTATATGGACAGTTGACGGCCGCGAGGTTGAGTTGAAACAATCCACACCGGAGAATCTGAAAAATGAGATTTTAGTCTAAAAAATGGTGATATTAATATGCATTGTTAAGGATGTTAATGCGTTCTTACCGGTGAAGGCGCCTATTTGTGTCTGCATGAAGGTCCCAACTGTCCGGACAAATGGTTCTGTTGAATGGAGTTGTTGTGGAGGTGCAAGGAGTTTCTGTGGGAGGACCCATGTTTCAGGGAAGAGCATCACAGAATCTTTATGGGGGAGGTGCGTAGGGACATTTTGTGGGATGCCGCAAAGGTCACATATGGGATATTGATCAGAGAGGGGGCTCGCAGGAAGAGTGAACGCATCCTTATCAAAAGAGGACTGAGAGACAAAATAGGGGTCTTGGAAAAGCGGGTACTGCTGTTCACGAACGGTAGAGGACCTCATCCAAGAGGCGAGCGGTGTGAGGGAAGAACTGAGAATCCTTGAGGAAGGGAAGATAGTCCGCAGCCTACAATTTTTGAAGCATAGGTTTTATGAGAAAGGGAACAAGGTTATTGGCGGCTGGGCTATGTGGTCAGCGAGCGGAGAGGTCGGTGGCGGAGGTGGAGGGACCTCGATGGGTTCGGCTGACGGGATCCAGGAGGCATTTGCACTGTTCTGAGGACCGGTATAGGAGTGAAGGGACAGCGGGCATGGAGTAAATCGGGGAATATCTAGCAGATTCCAACCTCCCCCTGCTTACGAAAATTGAATCGGAAAGCCTGGGAGCTCCAATCACTGGGGATGAAATCAGGTTGGCTATTGTGCAGTTGAAGCTAGGTAAGGACCCGGGGGAGGACAGAGGACGACTTCCCAACAGGATTCTACAAGTCCTTTCTCCCCTTCCTATAGTGTTAAAAGACATTTTGACAACAGGGAAAGCATCAGACTGTTTTACACTGGCTTTAATCATGGTGATACCAAAAAGGAAGGCAGAGACCCCCAAGGGTGTGCTTCTCACCGTCCGATTTATCTATTAAATATTGATGCTAAAATTTACGCCAGAGTAATAGCCGCTAGGCTGGAGGGATATTTGTAGAGACTTGCCTATTCGGATCAAGTGAGATTTGTGAGAGGGCAGCAGGGGGCCGTTACCATGAGGAAGACACTGCACCTGATTAATGAGGTACAGGACATGGAGGTTGACCCCACGCTGCTCTCTGTAGATGCTGAGAAGGCCTTTGACAGGTTGGAATGGGACTTCTTTGAGGCAGAGCTAATTAAGTTTTGTGCAAGTAAGGGCCTCATAAGGGGGATCATGGCACTCTACTCTTCCCCCAGGGCATGTGTGGCAGTAAACAGGGGATACTCACGTTAGTTTCATCTGGAAATAGGGACAAGACAAGGGTTCCCGCTCTCCTAGACTATTTGCACTCTTGTTAGAGCCACTGGCCAACAGGTTAATGGATGACAGTAGAATTGAATGGATGAGGGTTGGTGAGAATTGGTATAAGGTAGGGCTGTATGCGAATTACATGCTGCTCCATCTGGTATATCCATTGACATCAGTCCCCACAGTGGTGGAGTTGATTGAGGAGTATGGGTAATTGGCAGGCTTTCAAATTAATAGGGGCAAATCAGTACTGTTTCCCCTGGACAGAGGTAAGGACAAGGATGTGGATACACATCTATATTACAAGGCCACTCAGTTGAGAGTATTGATCCCACATCTGTGAGGACCTACAATGGGTGGGACTTGACAATCATTATCTACGACCTGCAATGGAGGGAGAGTGGATATGGGTGCACAGGGCAAAGTTACTGAGTAGGATGGATACGTGAGCACCCACTCTTGGGCACTATATGGAGACAGGGCAGAGAGATGTCCGGTGTGACATAGTGGCCCTCACCATTGGGGCATCTGCGGGTGCCAGGTGTTCGGGACGCATTCCCGGATCCCTCCAGATTCCAGGCATGGTATGAGGCAGACCTGGAAAGCATTGGACAGATGAGGAAGGGAGGGGGATTCATTACGGTATTGGAACTTGAGGCGGCCCTGGGGATAGGTACAAAGGAGGCATGGAAAAGCAAGATACAGAGAGCTCACCCCCTTCAAGAAACTACTGGACACACTTACGTAGTCTAAGGGATTGATCGGGTGATGTATAAGGCGTTGGTGGACACAGGCAAGGGGATGGTGGATGCGTTGAGGATGAAATGGGAAACGGACATGGGGTTGGAATTTCACCCGCAAACGTGGCTAAGGATTTGCAGGGGGGCCTTTAAAACCTCGGTTTCCTGCCAATATAAACTACATGCAGTAAAGCTATTACATAAATGGAAATATGATCCAGTTAAGTTATCAAGGATGTATCAGGATGTGAGTCCGATGTGCTGCCATGAATGTGGATCGAGAGCCGACTATTGGCATATGTGGTCGGGATGCTCTGAGGTCCAGTCCTACTAGGATGAAGTCTTGAGCTGGATCAGAGTCCTTGATGGGGTTCACAGAGGGGGGGGGGGAATATATTCGGGTGCTGCAGGGTTGACACATAGCCTTCTCCTGGCAGGAAGGGCGTGCCTGGCAACACACTGGAAGGGAGTTCAGCTGTCAGGAAAGAGGGAGTGGGCTAATGTAGCCCGGAATATATATATGTGATGGAACGAATAACGTTGGCACTCCATGGGGGCCACAGGTCAATTAAGGCAGACTTTTGTTGGCATATATACAATAAGGTTACGGAAGCATATAAGGGGAACAAGGATTAGAGGGGGAGGAAGACGCCAAGTGATGATAACAGGAGGAATCATACCTCTACTAGAATTGGATAATTGTTTGCATAAAGAAAATTGATAGTGAACCATATGTGATCAAAAGTGGAGTATGGTTCAAATTGGGCATGGAATGGGTGGTGTTGGGTTTCATTTGAAACATATGTATTAGGCCAGTTAATTGTTAAGCATTGGAAGGGACTGACATAGGAGATTTACAATGCGCCTGTGTAGCTTTGTCTCGGTTATGCTCATGGAAATGCCAATAAAGTATATTGTTTTAATGGTTTTATTCGCATGCTGCAAGGTCACACATACATCTCAAAGGAACAAAAAAAATATTTCACAAAGATCCTTGGTTTGTGGAAATATATGTTTTTGGCATAAGACTTTTGCACGGATGCGTTACATTGACACCCATGAGACCCTAGGACGCAGTCATCAAAATGGAGAGTGCTGCCATTGCCAAGACATTCAAAAACGTCCTGGTTCCAATGGAAACCCTCAGTAGCCCGTTATAATGTCGAAAAAAAAATGTCGATAAAATAATAGCATGTGTTTTTTTAATTTGTATGTTATTTTTGGGTGCTGGGGGGGAACCCCCCATTAAAAAAATAAATGACAAAAAAAAAGACATTTGAAAAAAAAATGTTTTTGAGATTTTTTTATTTAAACATTTTTTAATTCGACATATTCACTATAAACCGAAACCCTCCACCAGAAGGTAGTCTCGGTTCTCACAAGACCCATGCTGTCCCAATTGCTTCGAGGTTGCCAGTCACTACCTCGCTGCATACATCCCTACCACCCGTTGTACGCAGACCCATTACACGCATTGGGGGATACAGATCAAGTTTATGCTTTACCAACTTGCCTAGCAGATCTTGTTAGAAAAAGAATTGAGCATGGATATGAACTCTGGTCTGTGACCTGCCAAAAAGATACATCCTTGGTGAGGAAGACACAGACACCATATGTGCAAGGTGTACTTATTTCATGAAGTCCAAGTTAACAAGATTACAAGGCAGCTCAGTTATAAGGAAGAAATAGGAAACATCCACCGGCTTCCACGCTCACAGACTCTCAGCTACCAGCCGACATCCATAGAACATTCAGGGCCCTCACACAATCACATTCTACACTTCAGCATTCCACCAGGCATTCTATCTAGCTTGCATGCACACAGAATCAGGGCAAGGACAATATTCATCAGCAGCATAGACATTTTTTATAGGATTTATCGTAATTACCGTAGGTTTTATATGAAAAAAAAAATAACAAAAAATTAATAAACATACTTTCACCTACCTATTCAGACAAGCAAAGAAATGTTTTTGCTAACTTCTCCAGTTCCCTGTACAGAGTACACTCATGATATATTCCAAGGTATTGTACATCGTAATGCCACCAGCTGTCTCCAATTGGAAGAACTTTCAATCTCCGTCACTTCCTATTTCTCTCGATATGTGAGAAGAATCCAACCTGGTTTGCTGGTGTCAGTAGTTATAATCTGCCAATTCAGTCTTAAAGGAAACCCTTCAGCAAATTCTTGATCTACAGCACCATTGTAACTGAAGCTTTACCTCTTTTGGAATCGAGATTCACTACTCAAAGTCCCGAGATTCTTCAACCCAGTGCATGTGCAGGTGAAACAGCAGGAGCCTCATGTGTAACTGGGCTCATGACACTAGAAACACACGTGTCCCTGAATCTGCAAGAAAAGAACATTGCCAACCACCTCCCCATCAATGGCTTCATAAAGTTCCTCAGCCTACACACCCTTTCCACTGGAAATAGCACATTTTAGTTGGCTGTCCAGAAACAATACTCTTTAAACGTTGTTTCTTGTGATGAGCACATGTGTGACTTCTCCCTGTTCAAGATGAATCCCAGCCCCTCCAGCATCCTGCATGTGGAACTCACTTATACAAGTTCCTCCCAGAGCCAATTGTTCAGATATGGGATTTCTGAATTGCTTGCCCCTGTATGTAGCAATGCCATCACTGGACCCAAGACATCAAGACCTTTGTGAACACCCCTGGTGCAGTCTTGAGCCCAACACAGACATGAATTGATATTGTTTGCTGCCCACTACGAACCTCTGAGAATTTTTGTTGAGCTCTCAAAACACATGATAATAAGCATCTTTCAAGTTCAGCAATGCCAAAAAGTCCTCATCGGGATCACCTTCTGTTAGCTCTCCATTTGGAATCTTTAATTAGTCACATGTAGGCTCAAATGTTTCAGGTCCATGACTAATGTGAACTTCCCGGATGGCATCGGAACGAGAAACACAATAGAGTAGAATCTAGTTCCCTCCCTCCACCTGTGAATCCTCCAGATCACTTTTATTCTCAGTATCTTCTGAATGGTCTTCTTCATTGCTGCTCTCTCTTGGCCACACCCTTGGGTAAAGATTGAATCTGATGGGGTTGGTGTGGAGGAAAGTGCTATTATTTACCCCCATTTCACCAACTTTTTCAACCAGGCACCGAATGACAGGACTTTCTGGCATTTTACAAAAGCTTTGAGTCTTGCCCACATGGTCTAGTGTGAGGACATCTGCGCCCCATACGGGGAAAGAGTTTTCCATGATTTCCTTTGGGTCTATATCGCTTCCTTTTGCCACAGGTCTTCCAAAATCGTTGGCTCAGCGGCAGAGCTCTACGATAATTTCTTTGGGCCTTTTGCCTGCGACTTCTGCCTGGATTGAAGAACATTTTCCCTGCATGTTTGTCAGCCTTATGAACTTGTTGTCTAAGGACCTTCCAAAGAGCATTTGCCTCTCTAATGGGATCTTCATGGCAGTGGCCATCCGATGTGATTCAGTATGCTAGTCTCTCATATGAACCATTCATCATCTAGCAAGGGCTGCCCCCATCGCCATGGCTGCCGATTTAACCCCATCATATGCCAGATCAGTCATGAATTCAATCTGACCACTTATGTCATGAATAAAAGGGGCATAATCTGCACCTTGGTCCAATGGCCTTGGCCGGCATATTTACTACCACATTGCAGTTTCTTCCATATAGGAGGCATATATGGATGCGCTTAACG
This sequence comes from Ambystoma mexicanum, assembly GCF_040938575.1. NCBI lineage: Eukaryota > Metazoa > Chordata > Amphibia > Caudata > Ambystomatidae > Ambystoma > Ambystoma mexicanum. The sequence goes on along the minus strand of NC_090926.1, from coordinate 1,198,389,754 downwards.
CCAAATGTGAGCCTGTGTAGTGACCCTCTTCAGGCTAGCGTCGATCTTGTTGTCCACGCTATCCCATACTCCTCTAGGGCCATCAATCTTCTGACAGGGCTTGCAGGATAGTGGCAATGTAAACAGACTGGGCAGATTATTTGCTTCCCTTTCAGGTACAATTTACACATACATCTTGGAACTGCTGATCATTTCTGAGTCCTTCCATTCCTTCAGCACCTTCTCTTTGGTCTCCGGCTGTAGGAGTAGACCCGACTTCAGACTATGTTTAGACTGTCTAGGAGGTTGCTTTCTCGGTCTCCTCTTAAAGCAATCCTCCATCGCTGGCTCTACTTCCTGAAAACCCATATATTCATAAACCTACAACCATACACGACGGGCCTCTGCCTCTTTATTCAAATATTTTTCCTTTGGATTTTCTTCTTCCCCATCTGTATCCCTCGATGATGTTAAGGACGAGGAAGTGGAAGAAGAATGAGGAGTATGATAACTTCTAGACTTCTTTTCCTTTCCTCCTCCCTTCAGGATTTCCTAAATATCTCTACCTTTGTCTTATCTTGTCCCTTGTTTTCATCTTGTGCTGCCTTCCCCAGGTGGAGCTGAAGGAGGTCCTATCAACTTCAAGGAGCCTCCTCTTCTCCTTAGAGATCATAGACACGCTCAGTGCTCCAGATAAGATTTTGAAGTGGGAGTATTTTACTTCCTATTTTTCAGTGAGTAAAAATGTAAGTCCAATTCCCAAAGGGAGTGTTTTATGAGAGAGTAAAAATGTTTTAATTGGAAAAAGGAAAAATGTTTGTTCATAATTATTTCTTTGCATTTAGTTATATTCATGCACGTTAAATGAAAAAAATATATAAATAAATAAAAAATAAAAAGATATAGGTTTACTTCTTCCGACCAGTCAGTAAGAATAGTAGATTCTTCCAGTGGTGGTAAGGTCACTACATGTCAAAACATATCTATGGAGCTGTGTGGGTGAAGGCAGGGGCACAAGGTTCTTTCTACGTGTCAGTATTTGTAAACCCTATTTTAATTTTTGGGAAGTATTTGCGCATTTTTAGGGAGAAAAAGTTGGCAATACACCCCTTATTTGTAGGGATGGACACGCTATTCTCACTGCTCTTGACAGCTTCTGAAACGGACACTGCCAAGAATGCTTATGATTGTGCATAAAACCTGTGCATCTTCCATAACGATCAATGTCACATGCTCATGTTTCATCCACATCACAGAAGGCCTCCCGGTGCTCTGCTCCACCCTCTCAATTCCAGTCATTTTCATTCCAACCAGATAGTTCTCCAACCTGGGCAAGGTGATCTCACCTGGCTGCAGCGCTGGTACAAGATAATGCCACTCACCTGGCTGTATCGCTGGTACAAGGGAATGGCACCATGTTCTCATTATCTTTCCACCAAGGCTCCTCACCAAGTGGGAGCCTTCCTCAACTACTATCTCGGGCCTGCTGACCTCTCCAAACTGCAGTACCAGCACATGGTGTGACTGGCAGCAGGTTTATTTTTCTACTCAACCAAAGCCCTTGGACAGCAGGAGCCCCGGGAGATCTCCTCATCCCATATTCCTACTGCTAGCCCAGCTGCAGAGAGTACGAGTTGGAAGACCCTCATCGTTGCCCCTCCAAGCCCAGCAGTGAGATGATCTTTTAGGGCTGTGGGGGAGAGTAGCACACCAGAGTCATTGCCTTGAAGTAAGAAATTAAATTTGAATAACAGTGATTGATGGCAGAAGGGGAGTATTATATTCTCAAGGCGAGAATATTGAAAAGGAGAAACAGAAAAGGGGATTCTGTGACAGGTTCCCAATAAGTACCCCTGCTATAAGGAAGCTCAGGGTATGGAAGAGGTGCGTGTTGCCCAAGAAAGGGCTTGATTCTAAGGCTTTTGGCTAGTGTGGGTATCTAGGGACTAGAGTACTTTCTTTAACAGTACCTTGTCAGGATTCAGGAATTGTCCCAATTAAAGATGGTGAAATTGTTGAGCAGCAATGATTGGTTCAGAGAACATTGTGAGGTAGTTTGGAATATTTGAGAAGATTCTAAACTGCCTTTCGTTCCTGTCCAACTCAAGGAAGGTCACAGCATCCAGAGCTCCAGAATTTTATTAAATTAAAATCAGTAATAAGATGTTCAAGGAAAATTTGGAGTGCGACAGCCAGTTACAGCCAAGAAGTACCAAACTCAGATAAGTTCCAAAACAAGTAGAGCACTAACATTTTAAGAAACTCATGTGAAAATAATTTAAAGATGTATTTGGTTTCTATATAACTTTAATAGGTTTATGGAAGAAGGCTGCCAATACTGTATAGTTAGTGCTGCAGTAGCGGTACGTGTGTTAATCAAAAATAAACATCTTCACTCATCTTCACTCATAATTGTAGAAAGTTAACGCAGCGCGGCTTCAGTAAGGGACCTCGAATAGCACGCGCACGTTACTTGAGCGTAACAGAAGGCCAAGATCTTGCAGGGTACTGCGCGGCTCCTTTGACCCAGCTGTGGGCTGGAAGAATGCATCTTTTCATGGCAGCTGTGTGAAGAACGAAGGAGGCGGAACAGTATTCCAGTAAAGTGTGCAGTCATTGATGAGGCGATCCAAGCCGTACATCACGGCGATAGCGTAGTAGCGGTTCCCGAGATCTTGCGCTCAGCCATAAGTTGTATAAATAGCTTCTAAAATAGTAAAGACAGCAATCCGAACTGAGTCAATAAGCCGCACATTCTATGTAAATGTTTAAAAACGTTCATGGCAGCATACAGCATGGAGACAAGTGCACTCATTTATTCAGAAATATTAGTTGAATCTAAGGAGAAATAAAAAGGACAACTTTTAAAGTAAGATGAAAAAGCATCTGCATTTCTGCAACATCAATAGTGTCAGAAGCCAAAATCAGGGCAAAAGGTACCAAAGAAAAGAAAAACAACAATCAGAGCAGAGAGAAGGTTCAGTTTGAAGTCAAGACAGACAGCTCCAGCTGGGAAACTTTATTCATCAGAATCAACTAAATGCAGAGTGCTAGACAAAATATATTGGAGTCAGAAAATTCAACACAGCTCTAAAATTAACTCCAAGCTTTGGTGGAGGGAATTGCAGGTAATTAAGGGAAGGAGATACAGACTATTTTAGAGTGGCTAGTTAATATATTGTAACCACAAGATGTGTTCATTTGCTGGTTTCTAGAAGGCGTGAGGTTCAGCAGTCAGACGGCAAGCAGCAGGGACCTGTCCTTTTTTATTTTATCCACTTCCCCTTCCCCCCCCCCCCCCCCGGGCTGGTCACCTCAGCAATTGTGACTTAAAGATTGTTGGGAGGATGGAACTAAAGGGTTTGGAAGACGCATCATCTGCTGCAGGATGTAAAGCTGGGACCTGGCAGAAGGCCCACGTGAATAAGTGACAGAATATTGAAAAGGAGAAACCGAAAATGGGAAGGTTTCTATCTCATAAGTAAGTACTGGGCCGAGGAAGAGGCAATGTGAAGTTTGTGGCATTCACTCATGATATGATATGGCATTTGTAATGCGCCTATCCACAAGTGTTTCAAGGCGCGACAAGGCAAGGAAGGGGGAACAGAGACAACGATCTTACTACGACAAGTGACATTGAGATCGCGGAAGTGCATCGATTCAATTAAGTTTTCAAAGGATCATGAATGCCTATGATTCCTCCAAAAGCATGTGTACCATGTCTTTTAGAAAAAACGGCCCCTACAAAATCCATAACATGCGGTTACCCAAGCCCCATCAGCATCTCAATACACCACAAGGCATCTTAGCTGAGTATAACCACAACTTTCCCAACAGAACTCTATCTAGGACCCCCCTCGTTACCAATTCCTCTCCAACAGTCTCCCTTTCTCTCCAATATACTCTTACATAGCTCCTCGCACAACTCTAGACCTAGTAATATTTTGTATTTCAAATGTCCAGATTTGTTATTTTATAATAAAGCGTTTACCTATTACAAATATATAAAACACATAAAAACAGCATTCAATGAAAAACTCCATACTGTAGATATGAAAAGCATGTACAATGAATAATTAAAAATTACCTCCATACTAATATGTGTTGCTTGTTGACCTTCTAAACCTGTATGGTATGTGCGAAGATTTTATTGATGGTTCGGATCACAGCAATTGTTAGTGTGAACTCGAAACCACGAAGTAACCTGTGCCACAAGTGATTATAGCAGATAACATCAATGTCATGCAAAAACGTATCTAAATGAAATTCTTTTACGGTATCAGCTCTCCCTACTGCGGAAAGTAAAGCCCTTACTCTCTCCGGACACTTTAGATCCACTGTTAAAGCACTGGTCCTATCCCACCTGGATGGGGGCAATGCCCTCCCCAAAGGCCTGCAGTCGTCCTCCCTTGTGCCCCTGAGAAGTGCCCTACATGCGGCTGCACGCCTAATCCATGGTCTACAAAGATCTGACTGCATCACCCCGGCCCTTTTCAACCTTCGTTGGCTCGCACATATCACACTCAAGGATTGCTGCATTACCTATAAGGCAAACGCCTTCAAGTCACGCAGCTATCTCGCAGAAAAAAAAAAGAATCTCCAGCTGGCAGCGCACCACCAGAAGCCAGAACACACATAGACTTGAAATCCATCACTGCAAAAAGGAAAGGAACAGAAACCAAGCCTTCTCTGCCTACACCCCAAGACTATGGAACCTCCTCCCCGTCAGCATCAGACTCACATGTTTTGCCTTGAAACAAATGTGTATAGGCGCGCTATAAATATATCATACCCCCACGCTCCTACAATTCAGAAAAACACAAGCCCCACCTCTTCGAAGAGTCTCACCCGAAGCCATCAGGACACCACTGCACCTCAATAGACACCGACAGCTCCTTTGCTCCCCTTCACCCTGTACAGCTGTATCACTGCTCTGTGCTTCGCTGTATCCTACCCATCTAATCTGTTCTGTTGTTAACTCTGAAAAGTGCTCCGTTATGCATCTTTATTGTTGTATACCTCTGTAAAGCACTGCGTTGCTTCTCGAAGCAAGGTCCACGCTCAATAAATACCATAATACTTAGTTGGAAAGTGCTGTCTAAAAAAAAGGTATGAAGATACGTTGCCACTATTCCAGATATTTGTTATTGCATATTTACCTACTTGTTGAAACTAGGTAATGCGCAGTACATTTAATGAACTAATTGCGTTCATGATGAAAAATCTCAATGAAGGATTTATATCAAAACAACCAATTGCAGACTGTCCAATCAAATATTCAAAGGGAATCACTGGCGCCTGCAAACACTTTATGCTGTACATGCGCCATACAAATGTTCAATAAATAAATAAAACCCTAAGGAGCCAATTAACTTCCACATTTATTAAACATTTCAAAATAGCAGCTCAAATGTTGCATTACCCCTAGTCACTGTAAACAAATTCATCAAAAATGTGCCGAGACTATTCTGTCCCGAGATATCAATGTTAAAGTCTTCGAACAATCATATGGGAAAACTTGTAGCAGAAAAAACATATTTGACAGTGTGGATGCTTTCGAGAGAGGAATATTCCAGGAGGGAGAAGGGAATTAAGGCAGAAGAACATACATACTTGCCAACCCTACAGATTTAGGCAGTTAGCTACTGCGTTTTAAGCAGTCCTACCACCTACAGATTTCAGTGACAGATCTTACTGCTTTTATAGTGGCAAGTCATTTAAGGCAGACTCCAGGACAAAGCATGTATCACATTAATTAGTCTGCCGAGACAACCCTTAGATGAACCACCGGTGAAGGCATGTGGCAGAGTGTAACACCGTCACACAGCATCTGCGTATCACACTGAAGGGAGTATCAGTCACCATGTCATTTAGTGTTCAACTTGCAATAAATATGTTCTGCCTGGGCTGCCGCTACAGAGCAGTGGCAAATGTTTCCTACCAACTCTGTGCGATTACCTTCTGTGAAGTTAGGTAATTGAATGTGGTTGTAAGTTACCATTCAGAATTATACATTTTTTAAATTTCACCATCTTTCCATTTTGTGCTGTTTGATGGGTCGTGTACTTTCGAATGGTGCCAACAATGTAGGTTTTGTATTTCCCTGTGAGGTCATCGTTATGGGAATTATTATTTTTGAAACTTACTTAAAAAATCTTACATCTTTTTGGTCACAGAATGTTGGCAGGTATGAACATATACTTTTTCTTAATAACTCGCCATTCTCTTGTCGTCATAAAACATACTTGATAAAACAAGAAATGTAAAATAAAATAACAAAAATCATGTCTCTAGCTACTGGATTCTTTTTACTTGCACTACATATTTTATCATTATAAGTTAAAAAAAAGTTACGTTTTCAAACGTACTTTTAAATGGGGAATAAAACTGTCTCAAGCCTCCAGGGCAAGTTGTTTGTTTACAGGATTCCCAACCTCTGCCTGTCACCCCTCCAGGCATAACTGTCTGAAGTCGTACCCAAAAAATAAAGGCCAGGGCCCCCACGATTTTCTTGAATGCAGAGCTTATGTGATGACAGCAGCAGCTGTTCTATTGCCAGGCATCCCTCGCCCTCCCTGCCTCCCTCCCTCCCTCGCTGCTGTGTTCGGGCTGTGTACCTGCACTTCGTCCTCCCCGACTCGAAGCATGGCTGTGCGGATGGATGGGCGAAGCCGCCACTCAGTGAGGCCGCAACGTCGCAACGTCGCCGGACACGGGGGTTACGCGCGCCCGTGGATGCAGTCCGCGCGCTAGGCCCAGGAAGGATTTGTCAGGTCAGAGGGAAGGAGGGGAGGCAAAGTCCACGGCCCAGCCTAGCGCCCCTCCCCGTCTCCTCCTCCCACTCTTGGCCGCCGCTTTCAGTTTCGTTTCCCCCCTGCCGGCTGCTGCTGCTACGGCCACCGCCTCTTCCCCGCACGCAGCCGGGTAGGTAGGCGGGTTATGCAGCGTAGCGAAGGGCCGTTATACCAACAAAATAGGAATGACACAAGCGCTAACACGTAGGAAAGTACAAGCGAGATGCTGAGGGAGGAAAATGGACTTGAAGAGAGCGGTCACGTTTACCCTTTCCGTGTGTTATTTGTCCACACCTTTTATTTATTTATTTATTCGAAGTTATTTAAAGCGAACGTCAACCCAGGGGCATCATGGCGCCGTTACATAAAGACATAGGGGGTAATTCATGGATTATTTGCGCCGAACAAAAACGGGATTTGTGTGCCATTCTACCCGCAAATCCCTGTTTAACAAATGGGGATTTGCGGGCTGAATGGCGCACAAATCCCGTTTTTTTCGGCCCAAATAATCCATGAATTACCCCCATAATCTGGTTACAGTGGAAAGAAGATGGTTACAAAGCAATTTTCATTACAAGACACATTTCGTATCAGACATATGCAGCAAGTGTAGGTGAAGGAGGGAGGATGTTAGTTGAATAGAGTGGTTTTGAGGGATTTGCGAAAGGAGTACAGATGGTTCTGCTCTGAGTGAGTTGGGGAGGTCATTCCAGAGTTTAGGTGAGTTGGTTGGCGTGAAGGCTTCTTCTTCCCTGGTTTTATTCTTTGCATTCTGGAAAGTGTAGTTTTCCTCGTCAAGTGTTAAGTGCAGGCCCACAAGTCTGATAATCCAAACCAACAACATAACTAGATATCAATTTAATGGGAAAACGTTAGAGGTATGCTCTTTAGCGCTTTCGTTGCCAGGGACACCTTGGGGGAATTTCCAACTTTTCAATTGAAATGTTCTGGGGGCCGAGAGGAGCTGCCCCATGTTGACAGTCCCATGACACTGAAACATAGTAATGTAATTTTGTCATTAATCGTGCAGGGTGTGCACGTTATGGGCTGCTTTTACTGACGTCATTATGCAGTCGCTTACCTCTCAAAGAATATAGCAACATTTATATCACCTCCATGCCCTTTTACTCGAGACTCCCTGTCATTAGCACCATGCTGATAAACAGATTTGTTCAGTGGACATTTGGTGTTTCAGCTCCCTGCCAATTAGCTGCCTAACTACTTTCTTTTTTACTGACTGTTTTTAGCACCTTTTAAGGCAAGGTGAGCCCAAACATCTTGTTGAAATGGCCCTCAACAGCCCTAACAGATCTTCAGCCGGCCCTGCATGCAAACCATTCGGGCATGATTGATACCATGTCTTGGCAAGAGGGGCCCCGCACAGACCTTTGAAATGGGCCCCTGCTCACCTTCTGCCAGCCTTAGTCGTTACAATAGACGAGTTCTGCTGCTCTTCTGTGGTCATAGCTCAGTTCACTAAATAACTGGGCAAAAGATGTTATTATTTTGTTTGATATCGCCTTAATTGTGAGTCTCTTATTACTGCACTGGTACAGCTCTTTATTGGTAGTGACGTGTAGCGGTCACTGCTTATACCTGCCACTTATTCAAAGCACACGTTGCCATACCTCTCACCCTTTTTAGTCCCCTCGGCAGGAGAAAACAGGCAATTTCATTTTTGGATGGGTGATAAGCCATTGAAGTGAGCAGACATGTAAGGACCTTGGCGAGTGAGAGTACTAATTCCAATAGCGGATGCCACCCATCAAAAGCGTGTGAACTGAGAGGTATGCATTGCCAAGGTGGCCCAACAGGCTAGTGCCAACTCACGCTTCTCCACAAAGTCAATACTTTCTTCCCTACTGCGAATTTCAGGTAAGTTCTCCAAGCCCCATCCATCTTAACCTGGATGCAGGCATATGCTACTCGTACACCTTGACACCTCTGAGAGGCATTCAGTCCTGTTACGGAGTGAAACAGATGAAAGGGGTCAAAGATCCATTGGCTGAATTAGTCAAACGGTCCCGTATGGAGGAAGCCCTGGCAGGAGAGTATGCCAGGCAACATGTTGCAAATCTGAGACCTGCACCAAATAATAAAGTGAACATGGTGAAAGCCTTGGCAGGAGAGCATAGCAGGCAACCTGAATATAAAGCCAGCATTGTGAAAACCTTGGCAGGAGAGTTTACCAGGCAATGTGAATGCAAGTCTGAGACCCCCACCCAAATACGAATTAAGTACAAGAAGCATGAATGATAACCTCTGGAATTGGTGAAGTCCCAGAGAAGGGAGGAATACCCCCTGGAGTGGAAAGTTGATGAGTTTGTAAGAATCAAGGAGAGATAGAGAACCCCTTGAGTGTGTGAAATCCAGAGGAAGGGAGCCATACCACCTTGACTGGAAAATTGCATATTCTGAGAAAGAGAACTGTGTTTGTGGAACTTCGCAGGGGGAGAGAAATAGCTCCCTTGAATTGTGAGTGTTAACTTAAAGGAAGCTTAGGAACTCGGCAGAAGGGGACTGCCCCTCCAACCTGAGATTGGGGGGGTCCGTCATTAATCAAAAACATTTTTTATTTTTGCACCTTTTGGAACTTTGTGTTGGAACATTGGAAAAAGCCACAGATGACCAGTCGAAATACTATGGGCCCGATTAATAGAATCCAGTGCAGAAAAGGTGCAAGCGCCGAGTATGAGCGTGTGCAAGCTGTGGCGCAAAGAAACAATTGCGCGGCACACATATTCATGGATTATCCAAGGCATCACTAGCTGTGGCGCAAGGAACATCAAGCAGCGCCAGTAACGCCTCCAACATGTCCCCACGCGGAAAAAAAGCAAGTAAAATGCCAAACACGGCGTTAGCCCCCGCACCATCCCATGACCAGCATACAGCCCCCCCCCCCTTGCTAAATCGTGTAAAAACTCGGTGCGGACGGGGTACGCGCTGAGTTTCCACGTGATTTGGCCGGGCTGCCGACGGGCTACGTGCTGAGTTTCCACGCCATTTGCCTGGGGTGCAGAAGGGCTACATGCTGAGTTTCCATGCAATTTGGCAGGGGTGCAGACGGGCTACGCGCTGAGTTTCCATGCGGTTTGGCTGGGATGCGGACGGGCTACGCGCTGAGTTTCCATCCGCACCCCAGACAAATCGCATGGAAACTACATCTGCACCCTATTCGCTCTAAAACAACACGCGATACCTGCCCAAATCCACAGGAAGCGGACCCCTCCTGATGGAACACCCACACCCCAGCCCCCATCACCTCAGCCTGCAGGCAGCCCCCACTACATGGGACCCCCAGCGCCCATCACCCGAGCCCCCAGGCATCCCCCACTACATGGGATCACCCCGGTCTGCAGGCAGCCTACAACACTTGTGACACCCCAGCCCCCATCACTCAAGCCCGCAGGCAGTCCCCACTATATGGGACCCCCCCATCACCCGAGCCTGCAGGCAGTCCCCACTACATGGGACCCCTAGCCCCCATCACCCCAACCTGCAGGCATACCCCACTACATGGGATCCCCCAAGCTCCCATCACCCAGCCTGCAGGCAGCCCACAACTGACACCCCAGCCCCCATCACCCCAACCTGCAGGCAGCCCACAACACCTGTGGCACCGCAGCCCCTATCACCCGAGCCCGCAGGTAGCCCCCACTACATAGGACGCCCCCATAACCCCAGCCTGCAGGCAGCCCGCACTACATGGGACCCCCAGCCCCATCACCAAGGCCTGCAGGCAGCCCACTACATGGGACCCCCAAACCCTCATCACCCCAGCCTACAGGCAGCCCCCACTACATGGGACCCATCAGCCTGCAGGCAGCCTCCACTACATGGGGCCCCCATCACCCGAGCCCGCAGGCAGTCCTCACTATATGGGAGCCCCCATCACCCCAGCCTGCAGGCTGCCCACAACACCTATGACACCCCAGCCCCCATCACCTGTGACAGCAACCTGCAGGCAGACACCTCCAGACTGGACATCACCTGCATGCTGGATGCTGACATAGTGAGACACGTTCACTCCAACGATGGCGTGTTCAGGAACTTGCTTGCTGTGTTGTGACACCACCCGTAGCCTCCTGTCCATTAAATATTCTGCAAACACCCAAAAAGAACATACACCTGGCCTACAAGCTTCAGTGTCCCAGCTGATCATAAGCAATTGCTGACTGCCACCATATCTCAACATACACATTACAAAGTAATGTCAACAATCCATACGTACAAATAATCACACAGTGACAGAATGCAAAGCACCCTCGATTTGTGTCACATGAAGAGACATTGTCCTGGCGTGTCACGGCATGAGCCTCAATGAGCACACATAACCTGAACAGAAAACATCATAAACACACGAGGGACCCTCCCATGGGTGAAGGACATGACATACAATCAAATGACATGTAATTCGGAATGTACATGTACACAAGTGTCCAAAGGGCCAAAGAGTCCCGAGAGGGGGGAGAGAGTGAAGACAGATGCAAGAAACATGTTAGGGCAGGTGACATTGTGACAGTGCCAGTCCATGGGAAGTGGTGATTTATAAAATGTGGTTGCGGAGGTGCCAGTTCAGCACATGTGAAGAACATCATAAGAAATACACCCAAAAAGACAACAAAGAAAACCTGCCGAGCAAGTGTCAATTCCAAGCCTAAGTGCAGTCAGGAGGTGCAAATTGTTGGTAGGCGTCTGTTGGCATACATAAAAACAGCCTAAAGATTGGGCATCACTGGGAGCCAGTGCAGGTGTGCAAGTGGCGTGCGAGGGGACATATTGCCAAGTTCAGGGGGTAGCCAGCTGACCACAGCATATTCACGCAGGACTTCATCAGGGCAGAGGAGTACCAAAAGCACAAACACAGAGGAAGACTTAAGTCATGATTGAGTACATGCCAATCATACCCTGCCCTGTCCAATACTGCAGCATAGTCCTGTCCATGTGCAAAACGATACCAATCTAAAAAAGGTATTGTAAAGCAAGATAGCCAACTACACGAGAGTCAATGAAATAAGCACAAAAACATGCTGGTGAAGGGCAGGACATGTGGGTTACATTGCATCAAGCAAATCCTGGGCCCAAATTGCTAACATTTTACACTCCCATCACTCACGCCACCCACCACCCTCCCAAACACAGTGAGGAATAATACACATTGATTCTGCATATGTGAAATCAAATGACACTACACCGTGCACACTCCAACTCCACCTCGATACCCATCCACTGGTAATGTAAACCAGAATATTCCCCATGCAAATGGATGTCAAACATGACACATGCATGCAAGTGTGCCCACACATCACCAACAATGGTCCTTAGCAGGGACACATAACTGAGTAAGGAAGCGTCAAACTTGGAGAAAAAAAACATCAAACATCACTTGGAGCAAAAATAAATGAAATATATTTAAAATTAGTATTCACGTCATACATATTCTAAAAAAGAATAAAAAGGTGCATAAACAAAGAAATCAAATGTAAGAATGTCCAAATGAAAATCCAGTGTACGTAAACAAAAGATTGAAAAGTCAAAAATAAAGTCCATGTCCATAAATGATTTCCAGAAAGCAAATCCAAATGAAAAAAAACATTCCACCATGGAGAACACAAAAGTAGGGAAAAAAATGAGAACTATGTACAAATGAAAGAGGTCCAATGGCCCAAATGCACACAAAACCAGGAAATAAAACTCCACAAAATGTACAAAAAGCGGAGCACAGTCCAAACACTCCAAAAAAAGTATACAATGAAAAGGAAAGTTATACCTAAAGAACTATATACAATGGCAGCGGGCTAGTCCTTCCACTCACCATGCTCCATCAATGTCTCGGCCAGGGCAGCATCGAACACTGCGTCCAATACCCCTAGGTGGGCCTCAGCTCTCACCTCGAGGGCTTGCAGGGACTCCAACATGCTTGTCTCCCACTCCCTGCAAGTCTCCTCTGCAAGACTGCAAGTCTCCTCTGGGACCTCAGCCCGCCTCTCGCCCAATGCAGTGAAATCTACACCCTGGCTATGGTGAGTCTTGCCTCCCGTGCCCGCTGCCACTCTGCCCCGATCTGCTGCCCAAAACGCTCCAACACAGAAGACATCCTTTAAGACATCCTTTGGGTAAGGTCCAAGTTTGCCTCCTACCTTATGGACCGATACCTGCCTCCCTGAGATGCCATGCCCCGAGTACTGTTGCCTCCTACTCCGAGCCTGCTGCTGCCAAATAGCCCGGTGTCTGCTCCTTAAGGACAGGCTCCAGGATGATGACAACCCCAGGGGCTGTCGTGTACATGCCCTGTTCCTTGGTGCCTGCTCTCCCTCCATTGACCACAGCTCCTGTCGCCGGCTGGATCTGCGTGGTGACCACCTCGGATGATCCAACCTCGACTCCTGACTCTGCGGGGATGTGATCTACATTAGACTGGCCTCCGGGGTTAGGACAGGTACGCAGGGGGCCCTGGTGGTATCTGGGCTGGAAGGCAGCAGGGAGGAGGACTGGCACACAGAGGAGGAAGACGAGGGGGGTGTTGCAGAAGTGGCCAGCCCACACACCCAATTCGAGACCAGGAAATGTGCTAGCCAGTTCACGAGACGCAAGACCTCATTGTGATGATCTGCAAGCCCCCGATTGGAAGCCTGCACATCATCAGAAATAGTGCCTGTACGCATCATGATACCGGCTAGCAATGGTTCCATCCTGTCCCGAATGGCGAGATTCGCAGGTATTGGTGTTTCTGTTTGTGTGCAAACATCCGCCACATGTGGATAGGTCTGGCCTGGGGCATGCTCGCAGGTACATACTGGCGCAGTTGCAGTCCCAGGGGCAGGATTAGGCACAGGCACCTCCACAGTGACCTGCACTGCCTCCTGCCCCGGAGACTGGACTGCACCAGTCACACCCACCTCATCACCCCCTCCACCCCCATGGACTGGGCTGATGCGGCCTCCCCCGCCAACCTGGATGCATCCCCACTGTCTTCCATATTGGATTTCCCCTGTGCGACCTCACCTGTCCCTTCCACTGCCGAGGAGTCCACGACCGCCTTCGCCCTCTTGAACCTCCCCTCAGCAGCTGCGGCCGTTGTCTCTGACACGGCACCAGTCTCCTTGCTCCCCGAAGATGAAATTGCCTGAGAGCGCGACTGGGCCTTGCGTCTGTGCCTGGTGGAGGCATCCCTGCTGCCTTGCTCCACAGCACCTTTGCCACCCGCTTCTTCCGACATCGCTGTGTATAGGGAGACATAGAAAAAAGATACATCAGGGTACTGTACATTTGTGTGTATGGCACAAAACATATGCACATGAATTACACTGACAAAGGCCACAAACATCATCACCCTCCACAACACACTGGATCGTGCAATGAACACACAAGCACATACATAACTGTCCTTCACAACAGTCAACCACATCCTTGGAAAAGGCACTGTCAGCACCTACAAATTGTGCATGCCCCTCACATGCATGGTGGGACATACACATGCCATTCACACACATCACCTGACAGTCCTGAGGCAGGGCATGGAGCCATCACATCAGAGTCCACTCAATGTCAATTTGCCAGCAAGAGTCAAGCACACATTCAAATGCTGAACATGGTGGCCAGAAACAGGAGCCGAAGGGCAGAACTAAGGGCTCTGCGTGCAACCATGGCTGCAGAGGGTCAGACCAACAGGGAAGCCCTGAGGTTAGAGTATGGGTCACTCAGAATTACACTGTCTGCACTCGAGGCAGCCAGCAGTAGACTGTCTGAACAGCAGATGCAACAGTTGACTCATGCCATCACAGAGGAACTCCGTGCATCCCGTGAGGTGTTGCATCGGGACCTCCGAGCCATCATGTTGCAGATGCAATCATCTCAGTCCTGCATGGCCACTGCCATTGAGGACCAGGCCAGGGCTATGTGTGATGATCCTCCCTTACCACTACCACATTCTGATGGTACACCAGAGGGTGGTGACCGCAGCGACAGGTCTCCAGATCCATGCTAGCTGTGTGGCCCATTAAACCATGGAGTTTTTATTTTCTTCTCAACAGCCACACATGTGGGTGTTGACGTGCACCATGCACCTCCGCCCTCCTGGGTGCCCCACCCCCCGTCCACCATGAGCATTCTTGATTTTTGTTTACTTGTTTTTTGTCTATGCAGCCAAGGGCAACTGTAGATTGCAGCTGGACTCATGCAGGCTTGTCTCGTGTTGGTACCCTCCTTGTTTGTGCCTTAGGGTCCAGACACATATGCCACTCCTGCTTCCTTTTTCCATGGGCATGCAAGGAGTGCAGCGTGTAAAAGTAACTTACACAGAGGCATTGGGCTTCCATTATATCTGTGGGCAGTCTCAAGTCAATCCTGTTTATACACCCCTAGTGGGAATCATGATTGTTTGTCCAGTGCATGGTTAGAATCCCTTTTTGTTTGGACATTGAGATCAATCGTTTGTTCATGTTCCATCTTCATGTATTAGCTTGACTATCTCCATTATTGTTTGCCTTCCGGCTGTATGCACTTCCCTGCCCCCTTTAGTTAGCAGAGCCACACAAAAAATAGAAGGATGCCATATGCAGGTTAGGACACATTGTGGCACTTGTGCTATTACGATTGGTCACTGTCAGAAAGGATCACTCTTGGGTCATGTCTTTCTGGTATGTTGTACTGGCCAATTGATGTTCATGTGTACATCGTTGTTTTGATGTGTGAGAGTGAGTTATTTCTGAACTTGTTACGTTGATCGTTATGTGACAGTAGTGTTATGTGTTGGCCATTTATTTCTCAGTTTTGACATTGCATGCCATGGCATGGTGTGTCAACCAGGTGACATGCAGTGTGGGAGGGTTTAGGTGTCATACTGGCATTTAGATGTGTACTTTGGCATGGTGTTAGTGGCATACTCCATCTTCCATGTGTTCCTTTTGTGCACACCAGATTGAGTTATTTAAAGTTCTAAGGGATGTACACAATGTGGCACTTCCAAGGACACATTCTCAGGGTGGTAAGGTTAGGACAGATGACTGTCCCTTTGTCATCATCGATTGTCACCTGGAATGTGCTAGTGTTGAGTGCACTCCGCAGGGGTTGGATTTTAGGTGAAATATTGTGCCACAAGCTGGGTACGGGCAGCCTCGCAATATACCCTTTCCCATCCCATGCGCAGCCACTGTGCATGTGGTTGGGGATGTGGGGGCACCACCATGTCCACCGGTATGCCACGCCATGTTTCAACGTTGTGCAGGACACATGCTGCCACAATGATCCTCCACACTACTGGTGGTGCATATAGTAGCTCACCACCAGAGTGCTCAAAGGAGTGGAAGCGTGACTTTAGCACTCCGAATGTGCACTCCACTATGGCCCTAGTTGCAATATGGGCTGCGTTGTATCTTACCTGGGGTGGTGTGGTGGGGTTCCGTATCGGCGTCATCATGTAAGCGCTCAGAGGGTAGGTACTGTCCCCTGTGGAGGTGTCATGGGTTGTCATTGGTGTGGTTCTGTCTGTGTGAGACATGCATGCATTTGCAGGGCCATTTGTACTCACCAATGAGCCATGTGTTGCCATGCCTCCCAGCTTCCAGGGTTTGGTGTAGGGGTGACATTCTGAATATGAAACTATCATGATGGACCCTGGATAGTTTGCATATACAGAGGTAATGATTCCCTTGGCCTCACCTACAACCTGCACGTTGATGGAATGCTAGTGCTTGTGATTGCGATAGATGTGCTCTGTAGCCCTAGGTGGACGTAGGACCACATGGGTGCAATCGATGGCCCCAAGCACTTTAGGGAAGTGCGCCACCCCGTAAAAGTCCTGGACCATGGCCTGCCTTTCTGCGGGCGTTTTGGGCATGTATATGTGCCTGCGGACTGAGGGGCGTGCATTCATGATTACCAACACCTGGTGTAGGCAGCGTGACTGCGTGGGCTGAGAAATGCCGCGACTATGGCGTTGTCCTCTGAAACGACCCAGTGGCCAAAAAATGCAGTACATTGAGCACCTTTTCCAAGGGGCTCAGTGCTTGGGAGCACAGGGTGGGTGATGTGAGGTCATCTTCACACTCGGTGACCGGGTCTAATATGATATGAGGTGGAAACCTATGCTTGCCATAGACCTGGTCATTGGGAATCCCAAAAAGGCTGGTCCTGGGTAAAAAAAAATGAATGCACTGGCTATCCTCCTCCTCCTGCGGTGTCTCTAGATCACGGCTGCGAAAAATGGTACATTCATCGTAGCTGTATACGCGCGCTGGTTTTTCGCGTGCCTTTTTATGCATTGTTTTTAGTGCGTGGTGATGCTTACGCCTGGTTTCGCGTGGCGGACGTATTTCCAGATTTGGGCATCTTTTTTTATGCGCCATTGAGCCCTGTTCGATTCCATGAATACGCGTTGTTAGGGCGCGTGTGGGCGTTGCAAGTATTTTGCTGTAGTACTTCCCACGTAACACCCACATTTACGCTTGTTGTTCCCCATTACACGTGTTCCGTCCCCTTTGTAGGTGACTGCGCAAGATGGTATGCACCTTCACTGGGGGTCTCGCACAAGGAATTTGTGGTGTCGCAGTGACGTGTTGGACCCGCTGTAACGCCCACCTGGTTCCCACTTGGGCGCTGATCTAGTCTGGATTACTGCGGCCTCTTCTAGCGTGATGCGCAGGACCCGGAACACCGATTGGACAGGACCTCCAAATCGTGCTTCCTTGGCTCGTAGGAATATCCTTCTGCAGATGAGAGAGGGGATTAACAGTCTGCAGAATGGTGTGCTAGCTCCCCCCTTACCCCCTCTGTTCCTCTCTATTCCTCCAAACCCGGTTTAAGCTCACCTTATGGTTTGGAAGGTTGAACTCTCCATCCTGCTTCTGAAAACTCCGGGATAAACCTGCTATAAAAGTTGGCAAAACCAAGAATGCTTTGGACACCTTTCACTGAACTAGGTGATGGCCATTTGAGGATGGCATCCACTTTCCGTGAATCCATTCGGACCCCTTTAGGTGTCAGGATGAATCCGAGAAACTCAACCTCGGTGGTATGGAAAACACATTTTTCCAGCTTGGCAAACAGTTTGTGCTGGCGCAGTTTCTCTAGGACGGCCCTGACATGTTTTCTGTGATCAGATTCCGAAGAGGAGTACACAAGAATGTCATCGATATACACGATAACACAGACATTGATGAGTTCCCGAAGGACATCATTCATGAAGAATTGGAAGGCAGCAGGTGCGTTGCACAACCCGAAAGGCATCACCTGGTATTCGAATAGTCCATATTTTGTACGGAAGGCCGTTTTCCATTCGTCGCCTTCTTTTACTCGTACCAGATGATAAGCCCCCCGGAGATCTAACTTGGTGTATACGCAAGCGTCCTTCACCTGGTCAAGGAGTTCAGCGATCCGAGGCAGAGGGTAACAATTTTTAACAGTTATCTGGTTCAATGCACGTTAATCGATACAAGTCCTAAGGTCTCCCTCTTTTTTAGGCACGAAGAACAAAGCTGAAGATGCCGGGGACTTTGACGGGCGAATGAAACCATTGGCGAGGTATTGATCTAAATATTGTCTCAAATGCAGATTCTCAGGTTCAGTAAGGGCATAAATCCTGCTACAAGTGGGTTGTGCACCGGGCACCAGATCGATTTGGCAATCGTACGATCTGTGGGGAGGTAACGTGTTGGCCTGTTCCTTTTGGAAGACGTCCTGAAAGTCTTGGTACTCTGGAGGTAGTTGCACAGGGACAGAGGTTACTGATGCTAGATTAATCTTTGGATTTTCTGGGTAGCAGGTTTGTGCACAATCCTGGAAGGTTATTCTCTTCGCTCGCCAATCAATTCGAGGATTATGTGTCTCTAACCAAGGGACTCCGAGAATAAGCTGAAACTGTGGAGCCTTGATCACATCAAACACAACTGCCTCCCGATGGCCATCCGGACCTACAAGTGTCACCTCAGCTGTGGAATGTGTTACCGGTCCAGAGGCAATTTCAGTTCCATCTACAGTGGTGATGACATCTTTGCTGGTTTTAGGACGCAGAGGGAGGTTTATCCTAGAGACCAATTCTCGATCCACATAGTTTCCTATAGCCCCGCTATCGATGTATGCCTTTATAGCATGCAACCGTTTTGGCTGTTCTGGATCTATGAGGACCATTGGCACAATGAAATGCGAGGTCTGAGAGTTAGTTTTCAAGCTCGGCAAGTGGACCCCTACGCTTGCCGGGCGTGGTCGTTTCCCGATACAGAGTTTCCATGGATTTTATCAGCGGCTCCTACCACCTTCTTGGGCGGCTTAACCGGGCAATCTCGTAGAAAGTGTCCTGAGGACCCACAATAAAGGCATAATTGCATCTGTCGTCTTCTTTCCCGTTCTATTTGAGTTAGGGGTCCTTTAACTCCTCCGATTTGTATAGGCTCCGAGGCATCAGCCCCCTTGGGGTTAGCGTGGGTTTTGGCCCTCACCCGGGTTTCAAACTTGGACCGATCTGCTTTTCTGTTTTGCAGCCTGTGATCCAACTGGACCACTAAGTCTATATATTCAGTGCATTCTTGGGGCGGATTTACAACTTGTGCCAGGACATCTTTAAGTTCTCCGCGTAGACCTCGATAGAATAACGTGATTCTTTTATACTCTGGCCAACCAGTTTCCACAATTAGTCTATTGAAGGTTGCAATGTAGGATAGAAGGTCTTGATTGCCCTGTCGCAGAGATAGAGGTTCGTCATCCAGAGCCTGTCCCTGGGAATGTCGAGCAAATAACCTTTCCATGCTTGTTTGAAATCCTTGAAAATCACGAAGAATCGGGTCATCTTGAGTTACCAGTGGGACTGACCAATCGGCAGCTCAGCCGCTGAGATATGACAACACAAAGGCTACCTTTGTCTGATCATTAGGGAAGGCCCCGGGTCTGCATAGGAAGTGAAAACGACACTGATTCATGAATACGGCGAATCGTTTGGGGTCCCCAGCAAAGCATTCGGGTGGGGCCAGCGGCATGTTTGCAGGTAGATTAATCAGCACAGGGTTACTGGAAACCACAGGAGTGGGGTTCCCCCCGGAACCGGGTAAAGGAGTTTGTCCAGCTTGACCTTGCAAAAGCTGTTTAGCCAGGTCATCAGTCCTTTCCCTTGTTACAATCACTTCTCTTCTGAGGGCATTAGTCTCTTGACGAGCGGCTTGTACCTCGGCCCGTAATTCCCCCAGTAGTTGGGCCAGTTGGTCAGTCTCAGAAGTTTCCATAGCGCCTGGGTGGGAATTTGTAGGGAGGCTTTGCGTTCTGTAACGCCCACCTGGTTCCCACGGGGGCGCTGATCTAGTCTAGATTACTGCGGCCTCTTCTAGCGTGATGCGCAGGACCCGGAACACTGATTGGACAGGACCTCCAAATCGTGCTTCCTTGGCCCGTAGGAATATCCTTCTGCAGATGAGAAAGGGGATTAACAGTCTGCAGAATGGTGTGCTAGCTCCCCCCTTCCCCCCTCCGTTCCTCTCTATTCCTCCAAACCCGGTTTAAGCTCACCTTATGGTTTGGAAGGTTGAACTCTCCATCCTGCTTCTGGTGCAGGGGCGCGCATTCGTCCAGTTACTTCACTGGTTTTCAGAATGGCGCTGGCAAAATCCACTTGACTTTCCTGAGCGATGCGCCGTAAGTATGAAAGTTCAAAGTTCAAGTGAGGCCCCCTTTATGCTGTCTTTCTCACCTGTGATCTGTCCTTTATTTCAGGTGCAGAATGAAGGCGATGCGTTGAGGGGTTAACCTGCCGAGGTGAGTAGTAATGAGGGCGATCCCTCTAGATGTCCTTATCATTCCTCTGAAATGTCTCTAGTCCTTTCCCCATAGGGGCCGGGGTACGGTACCTGCCAACGGGGCGGCGCCGACCCGAAATGTGGAAGAAAAGCCGGTAAGTATTATGGCTGTTAATCAGGCTTTCCTTCTGTGTGTCCTTCTGCTCACCTTTTGTTTCTTCCTCTCTCCTCTAGGTGCAGAGATGTGGCGTCCGATGCTGACAGCCGCGATGGAACCGGGAGATGTCTCGAGGACAGGACAGGTGAGTGAAGCGTGGCGCTGCAGCGAGCAACGCAACGCTTTTAAATTGAAGTCTTCCTTCAGGGATGCTGGCGAGAAGATTCCGGATGCAGGTAAGAAGCTTGAAATAATCCTTGGTTTTCACCTTTCTCTTCTCTTCCTTCCTTGCAGGTCTTCCAGGTTCAAGACGGGCTTGGCTGTAGTCCAGGAGCAGGAGCAGACACGGTGAGCGTTAAGCTGCAGGAAGCAGAACAACGCGAAGCATGAGCTGCTGTCTGGGCGTGGCTTAAATAGCCTCCAAAGAAGTCCCAGGTATGTATCCTTCCCCAACTAGGTATGTATCCTTCCCTGGCCACGCCCGAGTGAAAAAATAGTCCCTATGAAAAAATAGTCCCTTTCAGGTCTCAGGGAGGCCTGAAGCGTGCAGCATGGTCTGCATCAGGTAAGTGCACAAAACACCTCCCTTTATGAGCCTGGCGCCTATGGCGCCAGGACTGATGTCCAACATGAGCCTGGCGCCAAAGGCGCCAGGACTGAGTCCAAAGAGTCCCTATAAGGGGCCGCTGGGCTTTTACCCAAGGGCATGATGCCTGCTTCCGGGGGTGCTGGGCCTGGCCTGATGCTCCGGGGGTAGGCATCATGACACCCGCAGGGATTCACCGCAAGTCTCGGGTAAGCCCTGCGCATTGTGTTCCATGAATCGGCGAACGGGCGATTGTGCGCGTTTTGCATGCAAGCACCCCTTTTTCCGCGCAATTTAATTCGATGAATCGGGCCCTAAATCCCTTTGCACCTTATTTTGATTTTTAGCGTGCAAGGGCAGGTTAGGATTTTGGACACAGGATGTAGCACACTTTATTTTTGGACATTTTGACACTGACATCCTTTAGTTTCTTTGAGGCAGGGAAACTCCTTGTAGCGATAGGGCGTGATTGGTCTTCTTCCAACCCTTCTTTTCTTTTAATTAAAGTCTATAGCAATCATCATAATGCCCCTGTGTCCGACTCTTACTTCTGATTTATTACAACCCCCTGACGGAGACAAGGACAGAGTGACAGGACAGATTAAGGAAGACAGTAACAGAGCGAGGCACGGCAAAGACTAGAAGCGCAATTGCGCGAGCCGCAAGAAAAGCTAGATAGAGATAGAATAAGAAGGAGTGATGGACAAGCAACAGAGTTAGCGCCAGATAAATGGAAAGTAGGAGAAATTAGGTCTAAAATAGACAGCATAGCTGTCGATGATCCCCAAGCTAGATTATCGGAAGCAACAAACGCACAGAGGGGTTGGGGGATTCCCCATGTATACCAGACTGAGTAGGCCAACAAACAGAGCGGATGGAGGATATCCAGAGTGTGGGACGGCCTATCAGCTTTGCCTATGGTTCAGTACATGGGGATGAAGAAAATGAATGGGAAGAAAAATGTGATGATCCTGAGGAAGGTGAAATGGACGAGGAGACCCCCGTTCCCACCACCCACAGTAAATGCGAGGAGAGAATCATTATATAGAGACAGACTTTGTCGGTTATCAGGCCGCATGGCCCTGGTAAATGGAAAAAGAGTAGGGAGCTGGGAAGAATCTAGCAAGGTTGTCACCGGGGGAAATCTTCCCTCATGTGGGCAGTGAAAGGCAGAAGCTACCTGACCCTGGCACTAGGGGTGGCTAGCTGTGGGAGGACCACATGAGGGAAGACAACCCTTTGGGAGCCGGACTAGACTTGCTAGGTCCAAACAGATATTTTACCATTTGTAGACACTCACCTGCTCCTCCCACCCCATTCCTATATGGCATATTGTAGTGTAGGAGCAGAACCTCCATTCATGACTAATTACCAACCATACTTACATTCCCCTTTACCTAATAACACTGAGATGAGGAAGAGGACTGGAGTAATGAAGATCACTAGAAGCGGAAAACAGACGCTACAATCTAGTTGTTTGAAAAGGTTAACAGGTTCTGGGATGTTTAAATGGACCACACCTGGAGAGAAGGGGAGGCTCACTTCTCCTGATGTCGGTTGGGACACTGGAGGAGAGCAGGCTGCAGTGTGGAGCGGAGAAGCTGCTGGAAGTGTCATCCAGGGAAGTCGGGCAGTGCCAGGTTCGACGCGCTTGTGCTATGTACAGAATGAGCTATCAAGCAAGGAAGGAGGCAATGCGGGAATCATAGTGCCAATGGGACGCTCTCCCAGCTGACAAGCAAGCAGCAGTGAGAACGGTGAGACACGAGGGACGCAAATGCCACATACCGTTTAAAGACCTGGTAAACCCAAACAAGGGAGCTGAGATGGCGGGAAAAGTGAGCAAAGAGATTGAGATTACTGAAAAAGTGTTGCTGACCCAATACCTGAAAAGTACAGTTAAAGGATCTTAGAACTGTATAAAGAAGAAGGTGATTGTTGATGAGAAATGTGAGTCCAGGACTTGCACACAAATAAGGAAGCCCCGGCGGGAGAGTAAACCAAGCATACAGTGAGTCTGTGACCAACACCCAAACAATGAGATATGAAAGCCCTTGCAGGAGGCTAAACCAGGCACACAACGAGTCTTGAGACCTGCACCCAAGTAATGAGATGAGAAAGCCCTGCCAGGAGAGTAAACCAGGCATACAGCTTGTCTGGGACCCACACCTGAGTAACAGAATAAGAAAGACCTGGCAGGAGAGTACACCAGGCAAACAGGCAAGTCTCGGACCTGCAACCAATCAAAACTGTTGCAAGATTTATGATCTTCAGAAAAGAAAAACAATACCCCAAATGTGTGGACACTAGGGGAAGAGAGTCTCCCCCCTCTCCCCTGTCATTGTGGATTTTGGGAAATAAGCTCAGAGAAACACCCCTTGAGCCTGTGAATTGTGGAAACCTTGAAGGGAAGCATCATAGCCATTCAGATTTTGATCAATTGTGTACACTGGAGGAAACTCAAGGGAAGAGTCGCCTCCCTTGAACTTGAGTAGTATATTAATGTGACATTGAAAAATCAAAGAGAAGTCCGGGGGAAGGGAAGGCCCCCTTTTCTGATGCAACGTTATTAGTTTTTTTTTACACTTTATATTTGGAACTTTGGAAAGAAGCTGCAGGTGTTCAGCTAAAAGATATCCCCCACTTCACGTTATTTTAAGTTTAGTGTGTGATGGTCACCTTAGGCTTTTGGACACAGGACAGAGTACTAATTTTGTTTTGATACCGACGTTCCTTCGTTTTGTGGAGGCAGGAAGGCAGGAAACCCCTTCTAGAGTTAGGGATCGGTAGGATTTCCTCCAACCCACTTTCTACTTTAATAAGGGTTAACAGTGTTATCAGGTAAAGGAGAATGTAACTATGGTTTGTAATTAGTCATGACTGGAGGTTCTTCCCCTAAACTAAACTATGCCATACAGGAATGGGGTGCGGGCAGGTGAATGTTTTCCAGAGATAAAATATCTGTTTTGACCTAGCGAGTCTACTCCGCCAACACCAGGGTCAGAGTCAGGTAACCTCTGCTTTTCCCTGGCCACATGAGGGAAGATTTTCCCCCAGTCAAGTAGTGACAACCTTGGTAGATTTATCATAGAACATATCTGCATGGAGAAAGAAGTGTACGCAGTTTCCCTTGTTACAAAAAGGTATGGGAGTAGCTCATTATGTCCCTGGCCCCAGATGGATAAGGATCATTTAACAAATAAATTACTGTCCCTCACAGCAGATGCAGGTGAGAGGATTCATGCATTACAAAAAATAACTGCAGGGATTACTTAAGCTGTAAGTGACATGAAAGGTTTATTTGCTTCAATCTTGGGAGAGCAGGCAGATGATCTTTGGAGGAGAGCAGGATATGCAGGAGTAACAGCAAATGGTAACCATCATGACGGATTGCTGTTTAATAACCGTAGGGCGAATATGTGGGAGGCATTAAGAGTGATGTACATCAGACATGAGTGAAATTATGAGGCGGAAAATAGATGAGACCCCACACAATACATTCAGGAAATGAAGGAGAAGTGGTGCTTAGAAACGAGAGAAGCATGGGACAAGAATGTCCCTGTGTTTCACCACATTAATTGTCAGGGTCTTCCCCAAAGACATACAGGCGCAATTATGAAAAGTAGTGGGAAATGAGATGAAACAGTTGCCCGAAATACTAATGCACATTGTCCATTTTTGTAGGCTGAAACAAGAAAAGGAAAAAAAGAAAGTAGAAGAGAGGAAAAGCGAAGCTAAATTGATGCAAAAGAAATTGGCAATGATTTCCATAGAAGGGGCAATGATCACAAATGTGGTGAGAAGAACAATATGAGCAAGCTGGACCAATGGGATATAATGCAGGGAGGGGAGAACAGATATCCTAACTGTAAGGGTGCATAAGTAAGACTCGAACACAAAGTTATCATAGTTTTGGTTGTAAACCTTTATTTATTTATTAATTAGTAAAAGGGTTGGGAAAACTGCCTCTCTGTCCCTAAAGCTGATAAGGGTTCCCTAACTCAAAGAAATCTAAGGAACATATCAGGATGTCAAACAGTCACTGTTGTGTCCCAAAAACCATGCTTCTGACCCTAACACTAATAACACTAACAATTTAAATCTAATGTGCCAGGACATTCTTTTCAAAACTAAAGTGGTAATGACAATTCTTCTCCAACAGAAAAGTTCCCAATGTCTCGGGTGGTCTATTTCCACAATGTATTGCTCCAATGATTAGGAGTTAGCTACTTTCCCCTGGATTCCTTCTGGTTCTACTTGTCCTCCCTATGTGGGTTCTTTTTCTTTTTTTACCTCCTTGGGTCTCAGACCCTTTACCTTCTTGAATGAACTTCACTGTATTTTTAGATTTTCATATGGGTACTTGTCCCAGACTCGCAATACCAGCTTTGTGTACTGTCCTGCCAAGCGTATGTTTTTTCTTCTGATCCGTCTCTTTTGCTTTCATGGTCCTAGACCCACTTATTATCTGGTTCTCATGTGGGTCAGGACTATCAAGTCTTGCAGATTTTAAAAGAAAAACTGACCTGTTTGCCCCATGTAGTGGAATCCTTGATTGGCGTATTACAGCGGTAGGACCGTCTGTCACTGCTCTCAATGAGCCCTACTGCAACAAGGGCGACAATGGGAGCTGTAAGGGTCAAGCCCCCAAAGGGAAAAAACCATCTGAAGGGGAAAAACCCAGAGTTCGATTGAAAAAGCGGCTCCTCTGTGATCAAGTTCCAAATTAAGGTATGTAGAAGAAGGGCATGAAGCTCAAATGCAATCTCATAGGATGATCATCTGCAGACCGGCAAAAGGGGGAACCAAGCAGGAAACCCTAATGTATCTTCCTGAAATGACTGGCAGCCATTGAGCGACGAAAGGGGGAATCCTTACGAAGATGCAGGAAATAGGAGAGAAATCGGAGAACCAGTCGGGAGGCAGAAGGCCAGCCTGAGACCGGGAACCAGGAAGAATGAGAGCGTTGAGAGAGCCGAGGGCAATGAGGAAAAATAATGACGAACTGTTAGAAGAGGAGGAGCAGAGGTAGGAGAGGCCAGAACGGAGCACAGGGAAAGAAACAACAGCGTTGTAGCTTCAGAGGAAAGAAGCAACGCAGTGGGTTTACCGCTTCGGTTCCATATGAATAGCTCCTGTGAGTGAGTCACAGGCGTTCCGAGCGCATTCTTGCAAAAGCGCTAGAACGCTGACAGAAGGTCTATTGAGAGACCCAAGCTGCGGCCATCTTTGATGACTTAAAATACCTCGAGGATGTCTGCGTCTCCATTCCTGCCAAATGGACCAAGCACTGGCGCTGGTCCTGACAAGGACTCAGACTCGCAATGCTTTGTCGCAATTGCTTGGTTTACTCTCCTGCCTAGAATTTGCTTCCTTCTATACTGTCTCTGCTTCTCTCAGGGTCCCAGACCCTCTTATTCTCTTGCTCTCATAAGTGTGTGTCCCAGATGCGTTGTCGCAATAGCTTGGTCTACTCTCCTGCCAAGCATATGTACCAGACGAGGATCACATGGGAGAGGAAGCCGCTTGTGGGATTATGGATCGCTGTTCGCTGGTTCGGTGTCTCCCGGGTTTCCTCATCGGAGAATGGCTCTCCCTATGTTGGCTTCCCTCTGCTGTTTTGTATTTCCTTTGACCAATCAAATGCTGTGAGAGACTAGACCATTCACTCTGGTTCTCTGGAGTGATCTTCATACTCCTATCATCTTCTTCTTCACAGTACTTGTATTGGAGCTATATGGAAATCAATTTGTATTTTCAGGGCCGCTAGTCAGGTCTAACATACTAGGTTGGTTGACCTTACAATAAAAGGCATTGGCACTGGTTGGAAATGGGGAAGGAGAGTTTACCTTGGGGAAAGAGGTAGGGTATAACAACGCAGAAGTATACCACGTTCTCTGGGGATGCTCGTACCTAATCCCATAACTATTGTACTGTGGACGTACCGCCCTAGCCCCATGGGGAAAGGTCTCCCCCTAGGTGACAAGTGACGACATACACAGATTTGTCACATGGAAGGGGGAATTCACAAAGGGGCAGGGGGAATGGATTTGAACATGCTTTCAGAGGAGAATTTGACAGGGCTAGTTTTGGGGGCTTTGGGAATTTTGCGGGGCAATATTGGACATGTGGAATGACAGGACATTAAGCGAGGGGATGTAGGAATAGAGGAATGACACCATATGTATTAGCACCTCGCCACAGAGGTAGGGTAGCACAATCTGCACCCTTGTATCCCCCGCAATATCAAGCACAGTATCCCTACAATGCACCACAAGCACAATCGGCGCCACACGCCCGACAAACATTTTTGATTATACTCAGCAATAGACATTTCCAAACGCAGCAGTACAACCACAGCCCCAAATTCAGCCGCAGCAACCAAATGCCTTGCAGATACAAGCACAGCAAACAACTCAACAATGAGATCGTAATTTAGTACCATTTTGGTGAGGTTACTGCTACAGGGGGAGCCTCTTTCTATCTACAGATACATGTATATACCCACAATAGGATCACCCACAGAAGGCTCTGATGTGTCCCGAACTATCAGTCACTCCAGGCCTAGAAGAGGAACCGAGGGTGGGGGTGAGAATGGGAAACAAGACATTGGTCCTCATTACATGTTTGGTGGTATCCCACCAATAAATCCAGTGTTATTAGGATGGGTTCCCAAAATACAAGAAAATCCTTTACGATTACCAACAGAATTCTTGTCCAAAGCCAAAGTACCAATAGACATTGAACATGAGACAGTGATTATAGAGTAATACTGCATGGGACAGACGAAGATGGCATTGATTGGTGTGCAGTTTTAGAGATTGATCCAGCATTGCTATTGACTGACATACAACAATTGTTTCAGGATGAGGACGACGCCGAAGGAATTCATGTTTGACATATGTATCCCATGTCAATTGAAAGCAGAACACAGAGAGGTCCCCCAGAGGGTATTATTGGCCAAGAAAGTATCACTGCATTTTCAGGAAGATTTTGAGACTGTGCCAAATGTGCTACGGACTAGCAATCCCCATGACATAGGGCTTTTTAAAAGCATAGGATCGGTCAAAATTACACTGAAGAAAAGGGCGATATTGCCTCGACTAAAACAATACCCCATGTCAAGAGAAGCAGATGAGACTATTGCAGCACTATTGCAGCAATCCATTATAATGTCATCAGAATCCCCATGTAACACGGCCGTGTACCCAGTGATTGTTGAGGCAGAGTTTCCATTTGTCGCTAAACCAGCTACAATTTTGTGTAGTATACCCTCCACCGCCACATATTTGACAGTGATTGATCTTAGGAATGTTTTCTTTTCCATCCCATTGCATGCAGACTCACATTATCTCACTGTGTTTACCTATAGCGGGTAAAGGTTTCAGCATACAAAATTACCTCAGGGGTACTGTGAATCCCTCAGTGTGTTTAACAGACCATTACATATGTATATGGCTAACACAGACACAAATCACTGTCATAAAGTATGTTGATGATTTATTGGTGTGCAGTACCACAGAAGAGCAATGCAGGCAAGATTGAGCAGTGGGAGGGACCCAGAAGGTCAAGTGCAGGACGAGGGGTGGGGTCAGAGGTGACCAAGTGCAGGGGTAGACTGGCATGGGGGCCTGGTGCCCTGAAGAACGCTGAAGGAATCAGGCAGCCAGTCAAGAAGCAGACAAGGATAATAGTAGGGGAGGGAGAGAGGGAAGCAAGATTGAGGCAAGATTGGCATACATCTTCTAACATTACTAGCAGAAAAGGGAGACAAAGTGGGTAAGTAGAACATGCAGTATTGCCAGAAAGAAGTAATTTATTTGGGACAAATAATATCATCAGATGGGAGAAAGGTGACACCAGAAAGGGCACAAGCAATTCACAACACATCCCGACCAACCCACAGTAAAAGAAATGCAACCGTTTGTGCAATTATTGTCGATCATGGGTCTTCAGTTATACTACATATATCAGACCCTTGTTGCAAGCATTAAAGGAAGCTGTGATGAATCAGCAATGATTCCCCCAACAAACCTGTCCTGGGACCCTTCTCACGTGACCAGGGGAAGGCAGACACTTTCTGATCCTGACCCTGGGTGTGGTGTTCTGCAGGAGGATCACATGAGGGGGAAGCAGATTAGAGGAATGGGAAACCCCCTTGTTTACCATTCCCCAAAACCAAGATCTAATGGCTTATTGTAAGGCTGAAGAAGTAAGAAAAACAAACTTTGTCATTAGGGACTTCAAGTCCCATAAATCCATAAGTACTGGGATGAGAAAGCGGGCTAAAGAGGGGCAATGCTGCAAGAGTGGTCAAATACTTAAGTGAAGTGACCTACACATGAGGCCAACTGAGAAGCCTAAAAGGCCCTCTCAGGTGCCGGCATGAGGAAGAAAGCAGAGTAAGCAGTGCAGTCCATGTATGCGCCGACGATGAAACTGGAGAAGGGAGGAGACGCCGGGACCACTGTTAAATTGGAGACAGTAGACGGTCCAGAGAGCGTCTGTGCCTCAAGTTGTTTTACTTGCAGAGGTCGTTCAGCAGGAAGAGTACAAGAGGGAAGATTTGCCCTCTGAAGACCTGTGGTGCAGAGGCTGTGCAGGGTGAAATGAAAGCAAGGGAAGTTTTCCTTCCGAAGAGGTTGTCTCCAGTGACTGGCATGCACCAGAGAGCCTCCAAAGCGAGGGAAGCGCCTGTTACGAGTGGTGCAGGCATTGACCGACTAGGAGAGGTCGTTTGTTGGGTCGTAAGAAGGTACGAAAGCAGAAGACCTGCAAGCAATAAGAGGACCTGACACGCACAGTATAACTGGTGAGTTCATAAGCTGACAGTGACCCTGTAGTGCTCTAAGACTTCTATCATGTTCAAGGCAGTTGTTTGCACTTGCGTTTGAGTGGAAGAATTGTTAACAGTGATTTTGAATACCAAACCATCAAAAAGCAGCAAAGGTACTATTTATCCAAACCAAATGACTGTAACCTTAAGCCTATGAGTTTATGTTAGGACTCACCGCCAATACTGTGACCAGCATGGAGGGAGTGCTGAACAAAGAAACCGGAAGTCTCTGAAGAATTCTTCCTACTATTTGGAGGAGGAGACACACACCCACGATACACCAGCTGGAGAAACAAGAAATAATAATCAATACCACAGAGGTTTTTAGGAACAACCCCACCTTCAATATGGAAGGCAAACCAACCTGATCTGCTGGCAACCAGCAGTTTGGTTACTGGTAAGTGGGTATGGATGGTAATAGTCACCAAAACATTCCGATGAAGAAACACCTGAGACACCAATTACAAGAACATACCATGAATTAATGAAACTAAATGTCTTAGTGCAACTTACAGAGAAATAAGGAGAGAGTCTTACCAGAAGATGATATTGACCATCCCTGAAGTCCAAAGTTCAAGTAGTTCAATGTCCTGTCCCGACGGCACGAGGACACTTTGAGAAGTTCCTTGGAGAAAGTATTCCAGAATCCAGAACACCTACCCCGACGGCACGAGGACGCCTAGATAGAAAAATCCTATACAGCAAGCGTTGCTAGTCTTTTCCTTGTTCCTCCATTTATTGTTCTGTATGGAGGTAAGATGGATGAAATTTGCTGTTAGATGAAGTAGGAGATGTTATTTGAAAGTTGCACGAAGATGTAGATCACAAGGCATTGGCTGTCCTTACACAAACGATTTTGTCAATGTACGCACAGTAACAGGAAATTGAACGCATAGCAAATGCAGTCCATGATTCAGAAATGGGTTTGGCAACTTGCGAGCAGCATCAGGAATTGAAAATGAATGAAAAAGCAGTCCGTGATTCAGAAATGGATTCAGCAACTTGCGGGCAGCAGTAGGAATTTGAAAACGTGAAGAAAAAGAAGTCCGTCATTCAGAAATGTGTTTGTTAACATACGCGGAGCAGCAATGACCAGGACTAATGACAGGAGGGCTAAGGCAAGGCAATCTGGGAGACATAGCAGAAGTCAGGATGCAAAAATCTGAACAGCAAACAGAACACAGAAGTCTGTAGCACTTCAATCAGAAGCACCGGACTAAACTCTGGCGGCAGGCTTTATTCACTTAATGTCTCGTGTACCAGCATCACATGTGCAGTAGCCGTGAACTTTCTTCCGGCATTGCAACGCGTTGGGGATAGTTTTCCTCGTCGCCATGGTAACAGGTAACTGGCAAGAAAGGGACCTCTTCACTGCAGTGAATACGGCGATGACAACCTGGATCTTTGAGGGAAGGTTTTCTTCTCTGTATGCAAGGTTACTGCGGGAGATGTAGTTATGGTAGGACCTGTAATCGGACCCCACGTGCGAGTTTGATTCCTGACAGTTTGATGAGAGTCCAGCAACCCAAAGGAGCAACCTGGGTAAAAGCTAATACATATAACCATTACCCAAGACAAAAGAAACAAAAAACAAAGCCATTCAAGTTCAACAAATATGGCCAATGGCAAACGGGGACTAATGAAAGGCTCAAGGGTTGTGAAGCTTGTTTATTCATGCTTTGTGAAACATATAACAACTGTAGTGGGACAACAAGAGTGGCAAGAAGGCTGCCCTTCTGCAAAATGTTATTCAGAAGGAGAAGAACATTATTTGCAGAGGCATCGAAGTGAATCTTGTTTACCCTGAAGTGTTGCTAAAGATTTAATGCCACAGAATACTGGATTTTGTGAAGCTGTTGAAAAGCTGTTATAAGTTGATTCTAACCACAGAAGCACTGACTGTTTGTGAAACACCGTTCCAACAGGGGAGTATACCTGGATGGAAAACCATTGAAATAGTAGGCCTGGAATGGGAGTAAACCAGGCAGAAGTTGTTGAAGTGCTGCACAGTGGTCCTGATGAAGTGTCACCCCAATTACCCGGAGACCGGGGTTGTTTGTCCCTGCCCGGTCTGTCTTCTCTTGGCAGTTCTATCCACGCTTTCGCGCTTGGAGCTCCGCTCACCGGGTTGCTTCTGGGTTTCGCGGCTCCTTTCCCCGGCGCATGCGCAGGGGACCGTGTTCCTCGCTCCTCGCATGCGTGGTGCGTCGGACACTCAGGACCAGTGAAGCTTGCGCTTCAAGCCTCGTTCTCAGGACGCCAGCACCTGGGAACGACATGGCTTGCGTTTCAAGCCTCCCAGGTGCTGGTAGTCCCATAAAGGGAGGCAGCGGTCTTACTCTAGTCGCGTCTCAACGCAGTTAGCGCTCTGACCGTGTCTTCGCTCCTGATCCTTACCTACCTTGTTCTCGCGCCTGCTCCTGCCTTGTTCCCTGGGGACCTGTTCTTGGGGAGGTTCCTGTTCTTTGGAGGTTGCTCCCTGATCCCCTGTCCTCCACCCTGGGAAGGGCTCTCTTCTTCCAGCTACCTTAGGTTGGTCCTTCTGTTTCCTTACCTTCCCTACATACTTACCTTGCTCATTGGCGGTACTCCTTTCCCCGCGCCTCTGCCTGTCATCCTTCTGGGCTGCCAGCCTGTTATCTGAGTGCCACCTCCCTTGCCTGCCAGCCTGGTTATCTGGGTGTCACCCTCCTTGCCTGTCTGCCTGGTTATCGAAGAGCCTCCGGACCTGCAGATCCTTTCACCAGCTATCCACCTGATCTGCGCTGAGATCTTCATCCAGAGTCTTTACCTCCTCCATCTTCTTAAACTGCATATCGCTACCCCTGTCAGTGCTTGCACAGTCCTGACGTCAAGTAAATCAGGGAATAGCACCTCGTGACGTTGGGAGCGGGTTCAACTTCAGCCCGGTCCCCATCCCGGGTTGGAGCCGGGCCTGTTTCTCGCATTACAATCCATCGGAGTGTCAACAGACAGCCTGGCAGCCAATCCAAGACCATCAACCAAGCAAACAGGTACGCAGCATCCCCGCGACACGTACCTTAACAGATTGAGACGCCTGCCTTCAGATTCCAAGATGGAGGAAGAGCAAGATCTTAGGACTGAGTTATGGGCTCTTAGAGCCGAGATGCCAGTGTTACACCAGGAAAACCAAGCATTACGACAATTGGTGACGCAGGGTGCTGGTGTGCCCACATCAGCGGAAGGCTCAATGTCACATACTACTCCAATCAAGTTTGATGGGGATCCTAGACGAGTGGCAGAGTTTTGTAATCATTGCCGGATCCACTTTCTCTTCATATCCTCCTATTTTAACAACGATAAGGCTAAGATTGGATACATCCTGGGCAACCAAGCCGGAAATGCTTTACCATGGACAACACCCCTGGTGGCGACCAATAGTCCCATTCTGAATGATTTTGTGGCATTCGAAAAGGCGTTCTTGGAAGTCTTTCAAACTCCCAACCTGGCCTCGGCAGCTCAGAATAAGCTAATGGACATTAAACAAGGAAACACGGACATAATATCCTACATAAGCCGTTTCTGCCAGTTAGCTACAGACTCACAATGGCCAGAAATAACCCAGAAGACTCTTTTACATTGTGGTTTGAGAGAAGAGTATAAAGATGAGCTGCTACATATACCAGAACCAGAAACCCAGCAACGTCTAATTGAACAGGTACTTCGGATTGATCAGAGATTGGCCGAACGGAGAGCCGAAAGGCATCGACATGAGAGATCAAATCCTAGAATCCCCAGTCTACCTGTCAGCACGTTTGGACCCACAGATCCAGGCCTGAACCTGTGCAACTGGGAGCAATCCGGGGTCCCTTGTCTGAAGAAAAGAAGAAACGTAGAAGAGACCAACGGTTGTGTCGGTATTGCGGGGCTGCAGGTCACTATCTAGGTACCTGTCATTTAAGACCTCCTAAAAAGACGGGGAAACTAGAGGACCTGTCGTGTATAGGAAGGGCAACGACAGGTCCTACTCAACTTCCAGATCCTTCCATTTCCTGTTCAGCACATTATCCCATGCAACCTGCTGTTCTGATGACTCTAAAGATCTTACTAAGCTGGCAGGGAAAATCACTGGTTGTTCCAGCTCTGTTGGATTGCGGGGCCTCAGGAAACTATATTGATGAAGGATTTGCTGTTGCAAATGCAGTACCGTTGTTTTCCAGGAGTACTGTAATACCTGTGGAGGTCATCGATGGGACATCCTTGTCCTCGGGCCCCATTCGTTTGCACTCTATGGGAGTGAATCCTCAGGTCGCGGAACACAAGGAACAAATTGCTTTTGATGTGATTAAATCCCCAACATATCAGGTGGTTTTGGGTTTGCCTTGGCTTTTGTGTCATAACCCATCTATTAACTGGGAAAACCGTACCCTGACGTTTGCTTCACCATTTTGTCAGAAGCATTGTGGAATGTCTGGCTCAGCGAGTGATTCCAGTGTCTCAACCTTTCTCAAATCCAGCAGCAATTGATCAGTCCTGTGTTCAGTGTCCCAAATTCCTCAAGCTTATACAGACTATCTACATGTCTTTTCTGAACCAGGGGACATACCTTTGCCACCACATCGTTCTTTCGACTGTTCAATAGATTTGGTCTCTGGTGCTGTGATTCCACATGGGAAGGTGGACGCCTTGACGCAGACCGAAAAGCAAGTACTACGGGAATATCTGGACGATTGTCTCACGAAAGGGTATATTGTACCTTCCAAGTCTCCTGCAGGATTCCCATTGTTTTTCGTCAAGAAGAAAGAAGGATCTTTACGTCCTTGTATTGATTATCGGCAACTAAATGAAAGGACTGGTATCCATTGCCTTTGATCCGTAGTATCCTGGAAACCCTCCATTCAGCCCGGATTTTTACCATCCTTGACCTTCGTGGAGCCTACCATCTGGTCCGAATTAAGAAGGGTGATGAATGGAAAACGGCCTTCAAGACTCCTTTTGGGCACTATGAATATAGAGTAATGCCATTTGGCTTATGCAATGCCCCAGCCGTCTTCCAACGTCTGATGGATAGCATTTTTGGTGATTTGATTGGCATCACGGCCTGGGTCTACTTGGATGACATTCTGATCTTTTCCAGTACTCTTGAGGATCATATCAGGCATGTTCGTGAAGTGCTTCCACGC
Source organism: Ambystoma mexicanum (assembly GCF_040938575.1). Classification (NCBI taxonomy): domain Eukaryota; kingdom Metazoa; phylum Chordata; class Amphibia; order Caudata; family Ambystomatidae; genus Ambystoma; species Ambystoma mexicanum. The sequence continues at coordinate 1,198,354,540 of NC_090926.1, read as the reverse complement.
CTATCCCAAAATCATTTATTTGCCAAGGCCGAAAATTGTCTCTTCCATCAGGAAAACATGGAATTTCTAGGTTACGTGATCAGCAGCTCAGGTATTCAGATGGACTCCGGAAAGGTACAGGCAATTCATAATTGGAAACAACCTCACGATGTGAAGTCTCTTCAGCGATTTCTGGGCTTCGCAAATTCCTATAGGCGCTTTTTTCCCAGCTTTTTTCGTGTTGCGGCCCCTCTCACAAGACTGACCAGTAACAAGGTGTCATTTGTTTGGGACCCAGAGGCCTCTTTGGCTTTTGATGCTTTGAAGACTGCATTCAGTACAGCTCCTATACTACGTCACCCACGTGATGAGCTGCCTTATATCGTCGAGGCCGATGCTTCAGATTATGCCGTCGGAGCCGTCCTCTTGCAAAAGGATCCTGAGTCATCTGTTGAACATCCAGTGGCCTACTTTTACCGCAAGCTCTCTTCTAGCAAAAGAAACTATGCGGTTATAGAAAAGGAAGTTTGCACTGACCATCGTAACCTGCATTACCTGCGGTCCTTGCAGTGCCGAACCGCTCGCCAGGCTCGATGGGCCTTCTTCTTTTCCCACTATGAATTTCACATAACATATATTCCCAGTGCATCCAATCTAAAGGCTGACGCTCTGTCCCGCTCTTTGAATAAAGAGGAGGAAGAGACTAGGACTGAAAGGACGTAGATCTCACCTAAGCATGTTTTGTCTACATTGACTCCACACCTCCAGACCATTCTGAAGGAAACCTCATCGGATCCAGAACGCTCGAACCTCCTCAAACGAGCATTTGTCACTGAACGCAATGGTTTACTCTTCTTTCAGAACAAGCTGTACATCCCTAAAGGAACACTCTGTGCTAATATAATCCATGGATCTCATGACTCCATGATCAGTGGACATCGGGGTGTCAAAGCTACTCAGGAACTAGTGTCCAGACAGTTTTGGTGGCCTGGTTGGGCAAGAGACATTAAAGCATACGTAGAGAGCTGTCCAGTTTGCGCCTAGGAGAAGGCCCTTGGGGTTGCTGCGACCTACTGAAATACCTCCCTAGCCATGGCACAACATTGCCACTGATCTACCACCCTCGGAAGGACATACTTCAGCCTTCTTGCACAATGTATACCGGCTTCATGGGCTGCCAGAAAAGATTATTTCTGATCGAGGATCACAGTTTCTTTCTTCCTTTTGGAGTCAATTGTGTGATCATCTAGGCATTCACAGAGCCTTAAATTCGGGCTATCATCCGCACACCAACGGCCAGACCGAAAGGACAAATCAAACCTTGGAGGACTATCTGAGATGTTATGCAAACGCTACCCAATCTACCTGAATAAGACATATGGATCTGGCAGAAGCCTCTTACAACAACACCGTCCATGCCTCCATCGGGCTCATCCCGTCTTTTTTGTTCTTCAGCTCAACATCCCAAAATGATGCCTTTTCGTCCTGTATTACCCAGCGCCGTTCCGTCTGCCGATCAGTTGGTTACCACCATCCAGAAACAACATGAGTTGGCACGTAAGGATCTGACGGAGGCACAGGAGCGCATGAAGAGGCAGGCAGACAGAGGCCGGACCCCAGAACCTGATTTCCAGGTGGTAGACCAGGTTTGGTTATCCTCCAGAAACTTACCTGTACGAATTCTTCCTGTCAAACTGGCTCCCCACTAGCTTGGTCCCTTTAAGATCCTTAAATGTTTGTCTGCAGTGGCTTACCGTCTACAACTCCCCCCTACCTGGCAAATTCACCCAGTCTTTCATATCTCCCTTCTGAAGCCTTTTGTAGTTGACAGATTCGGACGTTCTTGCACCCGTCCGGCTTCTGTTCAGTTACGATGTCATGATCCACAGAACGCGCCCCTTTTGGACTTCCTGGTCCTTGTCACAACGGGGCTTGCACTCTTTGGTACTCCCAACATGGCCGTCTAACGTGGTACGTCTTGCACCAGCTTCCACGTCGGACGTAGCTCATTCTACAAATAGACCACGGCCCTGTGGCCCTGCGCGTCTCAACGCTATCACTGGTAGTGACTAGACGTGTGCTCCGTAGTTCGCTGAACTATTCTCCTGTTCCTGGTTCCTGGACCCTCTAAATTCCCTTTTCCTTTCTCCCTATTCTCTACCTTGCTTCCCGGATTTCGTGTACCATCTTCGTGTACTCTTCCTCGCTTCCTGGACTTCCTGAACAACCGAGTATCCTGGAATGCTGAACGCACGCTGGAGTCGGAGGAGGCTTGCGCGCGCTTGTACAAAACCCGATCCGTGCGCAAAAAGACTCCTTCCAAGAAATCCTACAAGGATCGATCTCAGTTGAGAAACGGGGAATTCCGTGACAGTTTGAGACGCCAAAAGACCGAGGTTGAAAGTAACATGGAAACGGCCGTTCAGGATCCCATGAGTGGCATGCAAGAATTAACGACCGAGGTGCAGAATTTAAAGGTGGTAAACGCTGCATTGAAACAACTAGTTTTGTCCCACGATTCTGTCACAAAGGAAAGCATGCTACTGGGTGGCATTGTATATAAATACGATGGGTCTGCAAAAACCCTTCGTGGATTCCTTGACTCTTGTTTAGTCCACTTTACCTTTAAGCCCTACTATTTTTCAACTCCCAGGGCTAAGGTGGGCTTTATAATCTCGCACCTCTCCGGAAATGCACTGACTTGGGCTACACCTTTAGTTAATTCTGGAGATGCCCTCCTGGATGATTACAACGGATTCATACAGGCCCTTAAGACCATGTTTGATCGCCCAGAACAGGTCTATAGGAACATCTACTTCCGGCAGGGATCCCAGGACCTGCTTACGTATGTCACACAATTCAAACAATTGGCTAAGGAAGCGGATTGGTCTTCAGAAGCAAGTTATACTCTTTTCTGAAGGGGACTAAATGAAGAGATAAAAGACGAATTAGCCAGAGTAGCTCGCCCAAGTTCATTTCAGGCCCTTATGGATCTTGCCATGCAGATAGACTTTCATATCCAGGAAAGGAAGGCAGAGAGGAAAAAGACCAAGATGCCCTTCCAGAAGGTTTCATCATCAAAACCTGACCCTATTCCAGTCTCTGTTTGCGATCCAGAACCCATGCAAATAGGGGCCTTCCGTGGACCCATATCCCCAGAAGAAAGGATGAGAAGGATCCACACGGGGGTGTGCATGTATTGTGCCTTGGATAAACACCTAGTAGAGAATGCCCTCTAGCCCCTCCACGGCATTCGGGAAACACCAGCTCCTGATCCTAGATGGAGCAAGGCTTCGGGAGAGAAATGTTTGCTCCACATCTATTCCACCCTTGAACTCTCCTGGACAGAACAACCTAGTGATTCTACAGGCCTTCCTATTGTCATCCAAGAACGAGACCTACCCCATTTTGGCCTTGGTGGATTGTGGGGCTATGGGAATATTCATTGATCAAGATTGGGTCTTTAAGCCCCACATTCCATATGAAACACGAAGCATCATGCAACCTGTGGAGGTGATCGACAGAAGACCTCTCACTTCATGACCTATATCCTTGCAGACCAAAGAGATCCGACTCTCGATAAACCAAGAGTTGATCAAATTTAACATCATCAAGTCAGCCCATTACCCCATGGTACTGGGTATGCCCTGGTTACAGAAACACAATCCTTACATCAATTGGGCAGCAGGATCCTTGTTCCTTGGTTCTGAGTTTTGCATGTCTCACTGTCTATTCCTGGATTCCTCCTTGACATCTTCCGAAAGCACGCCAACAGACCAGCAAGGCCCACTTATGGTTTCTAACGTCATACAGGTTCCTAAGGCCTATCAGGAATACGCTGATGTGTTTTCAACTGCCATAGTCCTGGCCCTACCCCTTCACAGACCTGAAGACTGCGCTATAGATACTGAACCTTAAGCAGTGATTCACTTTGGGAGGATTTTCATTCTATCCGAACCGGAAAAAAATGCCCTTAGAGAATACTTGGACACCAACCTTGAAAATGGCACCATAAGACCATCCAAATCTCCAGCTGGAGCTTCGTTGTTTTTTGTTCCCAAGAAAGACACTAAAGAGCTTAGACCTTGTCTTGATTATCGTGGATTGAATCCGTGGACCCTCAAGGACCGCTACCCCTTGCCCTTAATCTCTGATATTCTGGAAGCGGTGAGAGGAGCTGTAATCTTCACGAAGTTGGATCTCAGGGGTGATTACCATCTGATCCGTATCAGGGAAGGAGACGAATGGAAAACAGCCTTTAGAACACCCTTTGGTCACTTTAAGTACTTGGTCATGCCCTTCGGACTTTCTAATGCCCCCACAGTCTTCCAACGCTTCATGGATAGGGTGTTTTCTGACATGTTGTTCCTCTTCGTCATCGCTTACCTGGACGATATCTTGATTTACTCCAAGGATCCTCAAAAGCATGAAGAGCATGTAAAGGCAGTTGTGCAACAGCTACGTGAACACAAACTCCTAGCTAAACCCGAAAAATGCCTTTTTCATGTCACTTCTGTTCATTATCTAGGATTTGTCCTTAGTCCAGAAGGAATAGGAATGGACCATTCAAAGGTGAAAGCCATACTATCTTGGCCTGTTCCCACTTCTGTGAAACAGATTCAATCCTTCCTGGGGCTTGCCAATTTCTACCGGAAATTCATACCATCCTTTTCCGAAATAGTTCAACCGATCATTACTCTGTTGAAGAAAGATACTCCCTTCCTTTGGACCCAAGACAAGGCATTCCAACGATTAAAAACAGAGTTTACTCAAGCTCCTATCCTTGCTCAACCTGATATTAATCGACCATTCCTAGTGGAGACAGATGCCTCTAACTACGCCATAGGAGCAGTGTTGAAACAGGAATTCGAGGACAAATTAGAGCACCCCATTGCTTACCTCTCACGAACCCTGACTTCCAGCGAGACTCATTACTCTCTCTTGGAAAAGGAACTGTTAGCCATCCGTCAAGCCTTCACAGAATGGCGGCATCTACTTGTGGGAGCTAAACATCCTGTCCAGGTCCGTACGGACCATCGGAATCTTCAAGTTCTACAATCTATGGAATGTAGGAATAGCCGTCAAGCTCGTTGGGCCTTTTTCTTTGCCCAGTACCAGTACCAGTTCCACATCCATCATGTCCCCGGATCACCGAACATAATCGCTGACGCTTTATCTCGACGTCCTGATTATGAAACTCTTGAAGATTGGGCCTACCCAAAGATGTTTCCCCACACAATTTTTGTAGCTCAAGCAGTCAGTCTCCTGGAAGACATTCGAATGCAAACCCAGTCCTCTGAGATCTGGAAAGAATTCACAGGAAAGAATCGATGGAGTCTTAAAACTAGAGACGGATACTTGTTCAAGTACAATGCCCTGGTCATTCCCACACAGAGACTGCAACTACGGATTATTAACCTCTGTCATGACACTCTTCACTCCGGGCATCGTGGTGTCACCAACACCCTTCGTCTCATACAAAGACAATTTTGGTGGCCCAAAATTAAAACTGATATTCAACGGTACATTCAAGCCTGCGCAGTCTGCAATCAAAACAACCATGATAACAAGAAACCGGCAGGTCTCCTACTTCAACCTACACTACCTTCTAGGCCCTGGGAGTTCATCGCTACGGACTTTATCGTGGAATTACCACCATCTAGGGGCTATACGACAATCAGGGTCACCATTGATTTATTCACCCACATGGCCTATTTTACACCTTTGTACAAACTGCCATCTTCCTCAGAACTCGCTGGCATTTTCCTGGAACATATATTTCGCCTTCATGGACTCCCTTCCAAGATCATATCAGACCGAGGACCTCAATACATCATCAATTCTGGAAACATCTATGTCGTATTCTAGGAATTCAACGTGCTCTGTCATCGGGTTATCACCCACAGACTAACGGAGTTACGGAACGTGTGAACCAGACCCTGGAACAATACCTTTGTTGTTTCGCCACCAAGGTACCAGATGTCACCGAAAAAATAGGGATTACTTAAACTTAACCCTAGCCTAAAAATTTTTATTTATTCCTGGTTTTCACAGGAATCCCATATAATTGGTCTGGAAGTTAAGAAAGGACAATTGTTTATTAAACTAAAGGGAAAGAAAAAAGAAAAAAGGATTCAAAAGTAGAGAATATTATTGAATTGAAATAATTGGTGAGTATGATAAATGTATATTGGTGACTTGCCTCGACCACCAAATTTGTTGTATACAAACAATACATTGTAGTCTATATGGCTAAGGTAGAAAAAAATGTTTTTTTTTTTTGTTTTGTAAATAGAAAACTCTCCTGATGAACCACGTGCGTTAAACGTGGAGAAACACGTGTTGAGAGACTGAATGGATATAATTATTTGAAGAAGATAATTCTGTTTGAAAGGAAATAAAAAAACAAAGATGTGTATAACCGATCAAAGATGTTTCTTTGTTTGATTTAAAATTTTGAAAAGGAATACCGGAAGCGCACTCTAAGGAAGCGTACTAATAAAAAGAATACCAAGGTACAGGATGACTGGTCGCTCCTTATACCCGTGGCTGAATTCGCTTACAACAACTCTGATCACTCGGCAGTCAAGACCAGCCCTTTTTATTGCAGCCAAGGATTCCACCCGTCAGTTCTACCTTCCATTCTCCCACATCTCACACCTGTACCAACAGTCGACTCCTGGATTGAAACTCTAATCAACGTTCACAAGGAAGCCAAAGAACATTTAGAAAAGGCCCGAACTCACGCTAAGCATTATGCGGATACCAAAAGAAGACCAGGGCCTTCTTATGCCGTTGGTGATCAGGACTGGCTGTCCTCGAAACTACTGCCTCGACATTTACGACCAAACAAACTAGCCCCCCGATACTATGGACCTTTTTCCATAAAGGAAATCATAAACCCAGTCTCATTCTGGCTCAAGTTGCCAGACTCCTGGAAGAAGATTCATCCAGTTTTTCACACTTCTTTATTAAAACCTTATATCAGATCCTCCCGGAAATCCTGCAGACCCAACCCCGTGGTTGTGGACGACCAGCTGGAATATGAAGTATCCAGAATATGCGACTCCAGGTATAAACGGGGTCAACTTCAATACCTGGTTGAGTGGAAAGGATATCCTCTGAGTATAAGAACCTGGGGACCACTTTCTAATCTGAATACTCCTCGATTGCTCAGAAGGTATCATCTCATACACCCGGGCAAACCTGGTGGAACAGGTTTTCGGAGGAGGCATGCTGTCATGATCCACAGAAGGCACCCCTTTTGGACTTCCTGGTCCTTGTCACAACGGGGCTTGCACTCTTTGGTACTCCCAACATGGCCGTCTAACGTTGTACGCCTTGCACCAGCTTCCACATCGGATGTAGCTCATTCTACAAATATATCACGCCCCGCGGCCCCGCGCCTCTCAACGCTATCGCTGGTAGTGACTAGACGTGTGATCCGTAGTTCGCTAAACTATTCTCCTGTTCCTGGTTCCTGGACCCTCTAAATTCCCTTTTCCTTCCTCCCTATTCTCTCTACCTTGCTTCCCGGATTTCGTGTAGCATCTTCGTGTACTCTTCCTCGCTTCCTGGACTTCCTGAACAACCGAGTATCCTGGAATGCAGAACGCACGCTGGAGTCGGAGGAGGCTTGCGCAGGCTTGTACAAAACCCGATCCGTGCGCAAAAAGACTCCTTCCAAGAAATCCTTCAAGGATCGATCTCAGGTGAGAAAGGGGGAATTCCGTGACATAGAAGGAGTTCCGGAGTTTGAGGTGCAGGAGATATGTGACTCTCGTGTACGTCGAGGAGTCCTTCAATTCCTGATCGATTGGAAGGGGTACCCGCCCTGTGACCGGACTTGGGAACCTTGCTGTAACATTCATGCTCCCTGCCTAGTGCGAGAGTTTTTTCTACGCTTCCCTTGGAAACCTTGGGCCCTGGGTCTTTCTGGGAGGGTTCATAGTGTCACGCCACTTACCCGGAGACCGGGGTTGTCTGTCCCCGCCCGGCCTGTCTTCTCTTGGCGGTTCTATCCACGCATTCATGCTTGGGGCTCCACTCACCGGGTTGCTTCCGGGTTTCGTGGCTCCTTTCCCCGGCGCATGCGTGGGGGACCGTGTTCCTCGCTCCGCGCATGCGCGGTGCGTCAGACACTCTGGACCAGTGAAGCTTGCGCTTCAAGCCTTGTTCTCAGGACACCAGCACCTGTGAACGACACGGCTTGCATTTCAAGCCTCCCAGGTGCTGGTAGTCCCATAAAGGGAGGCAGCGGTCTTGCTCTAGTCCCGTCTCAATTCGGTTAGCGCTCTGACCGTGTCTTTGCTCCTGATCCTTACCTACCTTGTTCTCGCTCCTGTGCCTGCTCCTGTCTTGTTCCCTGGGGACCTGTTCTTGAGGAGGTTCCTGTTCCTTGGAGGTTGCTCCCTGATAACCCTGTCCTCCACTCTGGGAAGGGCTCTCTTCTAACAGCTACCTTGGGTTTCGTCCTTCTGGGTCCTTACCTTCCCTACATACTTACCTTGCTCATTGGCGGTACTCCTTTCCCCGCGCCTCTGCCTGTCATCCTTCTGGCCTGCCAGCCTGTTATCTGTGTGCCACCTCCCTTGCCTGCTAGCCTGGTTATCTGGGTGTCTCCCTCCTCGCCTGTCTGCCTGGTTATCGAAGAGCCTCTGGACCTGCAGGTCCTTTACCAGCTATCCACCTGATCTGCACTGAGATCTTCATCCAGAGTCTTCGCCTCCTCCATCTTTTTGAACTGCATATCGCTACCCCTGTCAGTGCTTGCACTGTCCTGACGTCACGTAAATCAGGGGATAGCACCTTGTGACGTTGGGAGCAGGTTCAACTTCAGCCCAGTCCCCATCCTGTGTTGGGGCCGGGCCTGTTTCCCACGTTACAATCCATCGGAGTGTCAACAGACAGCCTGGCAGTCAATCCAAGACCATCAACCAAGCAAACAGGTACGCAGCATCCCTGCGACACGTACCTTAACATGAAGACAATCTACGTGGTATTCAGTGTTGAAGAAAGAACTGTATAACACTGTTATTGAAGAGTTGCATTTCTTCAGACGTCATCCTGACAAAGACAATTAGTGTTGCTTTTGATGAACTAAGAAAAGGTTCTTTATGTGAAGAAGATAATCCTGAATCTTATTCAAGGAAGAGAAAGAACCTTCAAATTGTCTTTGTTGAATCACTGGAGCGTTGGAACTTTCTGTTGTCAGTTTGGATTTTCAAAGAACTTTGTTAGAACGTTGTTGCAAACCCAGAGTTTTTTATTTCTTTTGAAACTGTGGAGCAGAATCCTGTAGAAATCTGGGGAAGGGAAATTCACCCAGATTGTATGAAGAGACTGCTGTCATGTTATGAATCCAAGTGTTATGTTAGTTCTGTGGGTTTTGAACTGTCATATGTTACCTTATTGATGTATTGTATGTATGAGTGTGATGGACAGATAACCTTTGTTAGAGTATTTCCTGTAGTTTATTTTAGGCAGGGAAATCCTCACCAGGGTAGGGATGAAGAGGCGTTTATCCAACTGTTTTATTTAATAAAATAGTGAATGTTGAAAACACTTTACAAAGTTGTCTGCCTCACATTTCTGACCCATTACATATGGTGTCAGGGGTAGGATCAGAATCAATTGATACTAATTGTGGAACCCTTACATTTGAGAAACTTCTTCAGAAGAGCCTCCACTCCGACTATAGAATAATACCACAGGCTCCAACCAAATCATGCAAATCTATGTCAGTCAAACTTTCTCTCACTAACTCGCGGACAATCACAATGCACTTGATCTACAGGCCCCCTGGGCCTATAGATTCCTTTGAGGAAGATATCCTTAGGCTCCTTACTTCTAACACCAAACCGTCCTCACAAATCCTAATATTAGGTGACTTTAATTTGGGTCTTAATGACCCCAACGGCCAACCTGCCACTACATTGGCAAACTCCTTATCTGACCTAGGTTTGACACAGAGTCCTCCACACCACTCATGAAAAAGGAAGAATCCTAGACTGGGTAGCTGACCTAAATTGTGAAACTACCATATCTTCTATTGAACCATACCCATGGACTGACCACTCCATACTACTTTTACAATCCAAGATTGTAAACCTCTAAATAAACAAAATCGTATTGCTCCACCAATCCTGACTAGCAACAAGAGGAATATCACTGTGGACAATCTCCGGCCCTTTCTCCAACCTCTACTCAACCCTATACCGGACACATCTGATCCGGCAGAACTAGTGGAACTCTACAATAAAAGCATCACCTTAGCACTTGACAAAATCGCTCCTCTCAAACTGTGCAAAAGTAAACCAAAAGCACATTTGAACACTTGGTTTACTCCCAAACTCAAAACCATATGTAACGAAAAAAATTGTCACGGTGCTTGCCCCCAAACATCAGGCGCAGACCAGCCTGCCCCAGGTACTAGCACCTATGGGGACCTTTAAGGCCCCAAAAGGTTGCCTCAAGACTTCATGGCTCATAATATTCTTCCAAATAAGGCAGGTTGCAGGGGAAGAGGAATCACATTCAGCTCAGTCTGAGGCATGGTGGAGGGTCTACTTTACCTGGGACTACTTCTGCAGGGTGTGGTTTGAGGGACTACTGCACTTGGGACTACTTGTATGAGGCTATATAAACCACACCCTAAGAACAGAACATGCTTCACGTTATTCTGCACTCCTGCAGCGTAACGCTCACCGTGTCTGCTAGCTTCAGTCAACCCGGTCTTCAGCCACGCCAGTCCGGAGATTCACGAACCATTGCATGTGGAGAAAGAAAGGAGGAGAAAGAGAGAAAACAAGACCAAAGACAGCAGTTAAGCTCTTACCTGACGCTCCATCTTCAGTCACTCTGGAGCCGCCGCACCTGCCGAACAATAAAGAAACATCAGGTTAGCCGCGCAGAGGGAAAAGGCCACATTAAAGACATTTCAACATACGCCAGCGCTAATACTCACCAGAAGGCGGCACACTCTTGCGATCCATCGAGACACCTTCACGCGATCGCCGTTCCGAAGTCGCCGCACCTGCCGAACAGTAAAGAAACATCAGGTTAACCACGCAGAGGAAAAAAGCCACATTAAAGATATTTCACATTATTCACATTACGCCAGCGCTAATACTCACCCAAAGGCTGCACACTGTTGCGATCCACCGAGACACCTTCACGCGATCGCCGCCACAGAGTCACAGCATCTGCAGAACAGAAAAGGAACAGCAGCTTAGTCGCGCAGAGGGACAAGTTCCCTATTTAGACATTGTCATTTCGCGTTAGCGTTGAAACTCACCTCTGGAATTCTGCTCATCATTGTGGAGAGGAGGCACTCTTCATCGGGCACATCGAAACCGTATCTGCAAAGAAACAAGCACAGTAGTGAGGATTTTGGCAACTTGAACTCTACGAAAACTATCCCAAGAAACTATTGGCATAAAAACTTACCTACAGAGTCACAGTTATTCAAGACTCTACAGCAGCCCGAAGGATCAGTGTTTTAACTAGATCCTATGAACAGCAACGCACCCCTGAATACAGTCGTAGGACGGAGAGGCTGCCATTCATAACTCTAAGGTGAGACATAGTAGAGGGGTGCACAAGGAGGTCTCATGAGGTGGGAGCCGGTCCTCCTCCTTCTGGCTAGTTAATATTTTGTTTCAACATTCCAGGCAAACCTTCATTCGTGATGGAAGGGTAAAACAGAGAGGGCACGTGCAGCCATTCACCACTCCGCTTCATGTGACTCTGGTGGAGACAGTCACTGCCCAGCTTCGTTCGGCACCCCTGTGGAGACCAGGTGAACGTAACAAAAATAAAACTTGAAACGACCTGGAAAAACAACCCCACCTCATCCAACAAAGATAATTTACTCAAGTGCATAGTGAACTACAAAAATGAAATACTATCAGTCAAACGTGACACCTATAACAATCGGATTGATAAAGCCAGTTCAAGCTCCAGAGAACTCTTTACCATACTAAGAGAACTGGAATCTCCTACCCCTCCATCAGATAATTTCATCAAGGACAAAATATGGTGCACCAAAATCTAAGACGCAATAGCTAACAAGATCGCCTTACTACAAAATAAATTAGCTGCCAAAAAAATTAACCTCCTCACTCAAGTAAATATCCCTAAGCCTAGTCCGGACCACCCCAAATCTCCTCAATTTTTTATGATGTGGAAAACATAATTGCCTCACTCAAATCCTCCAACTGCCAAGGAGACCTCTGCCCCCCCTCCACTATTAAGGAAGCTGCCAGTGAACTGGCTCCCTTTATCACGACACTTATCAACTCAACCTTCTGCTCATGCACTCTCCCCACCAATTTGAAAAACCTGTGCGTCCTACCACTCCTGAAAAACCTACCCTAGACCAGAGTATCCCTTCTAACTTCAGACCCATCACAACTGTCCCCTTCTTGCTAAAGATCATTGATAAAGCAGCCTATATCCAGATTAAATCCTTTTTAGAGAACAAGAACTTACTTGGACTTCGACAATCGGGCTTCAGACCTCAACATGGCACCGAAACAGCCTTAATTGACCTAAAGACCCAGATTGAAGACTTGAAAGACAAAGAAAAATATGCCATCTTGCTTCTGTTGGATCTGTCAGCCGCATTTGACGTGGTTGATCACAAGGTGCTTTGCAATCACCTTTTATCAGCAGCCCACTTTTTAACAGAAGCCACGGCATGGATCAAATCCTTCTTAAATAACAGATCCATGAGAGTCTTCTCTCCCTCGGCAGCTGCAGAACCCATCCACATGACCTGCGGAGTCCCACAAGGACCATGTGTATCACCTACCATGTGTACAATGGGTTCACAAAATCATTGTTTGATGGCTTAGACTATCTGGGTATCACCTACATGAACTATGCAGATGGCACCCAGATCCTCATTCCTATGACAGGTAACTATGAGACTGATCTAGCACTGGTGAGTGGATGGCCATACATGGACTGTGCCTGAATGATGAGAAGACTGAGCTCCTCCTCTTAGCCACCCTGTCCAATCAGAAACAACTGATCAAACAATATCTCTCTTTCGACATTGATGGCAATGAAATCACAAGATAGCTAAAGAGATAAAAACTCTGGGCTTCTATTTAGATTCCTCCTTGAACCTGCGCAAACAAGTCAGTGCTACGGCTTCGGCAACAGCCTATACTTGTAAGCTTATCCAAGCCTGCAAACCCTTTCTGTCGTCAGAAAGCTGCCTGACTCTGGCCAGAGCCCTTATTCTGTCACAAATCGATTATTGCAATGCACTATACGTAGGTGGCAGCAGAAATATCACCAATAAACTCCAGATTCTCCAGAATAACGCTCTTAGAACAGCCCTTGGCCTATCCAGAAGACAGCACATCTCTATGATTAGACTCCATAACAACTGGTTATCCATCCAGGATAAAATCTATCTCAAAATTGCCTCCCTAACCTATAAATGCCTCAACAACGCAGCCCCACAATACCTCATCAAAGAATTCACTATGAACAACTCTTCACGACCTACCATATCCTCTAACTCCAATTGCCTGAGAGTATAGAGGTTTAAGTTGAAAAGAGCAGCGGACAGCAGCTTCCCTGTTCTGGCTGCCCAATTGTGGAATTCCCTACCCACTACCTTAAGAGTTGACCAATCCTACTACAGATTTAGGAAAAACACTAAACTCTGGCTCACCTCCAAAGACATCCCACCCTGCTAGATAGGTGTAATTACGCAATAACCTGTAATATAAGATAATGTATCCTGTAATGTATCATGTTCCTGTCCGGTACTATAAATAAGAAATCGCATATTCTTGCAATGTTATCATATTCTTTCCTGTACACTATCTATGAATCTTCTTATCCTTGTAATTCGCACAGATACCCATGGGTAACTGTAAACTATTATAATGTATATGTAATATATCATGTTCTTGTCCTGCACTGTAAATTAGAAAATGCATATTTTTGTAATGTTGTCATGTCCTTTTCCTGTACTGTAACTAAGGAACTGCATATTCTTGTAATGTGGCCAGATACCTACGGGTGAGGATTGCTTTATAAATAAACAAGCAAACAAACAAACTATAGCTGCTGAACAATCAATAGGTTTTGATATGTATACTAATAGAGGGGAGTGAAATCAACCAGGAGAGAGGGCTTTGATCCCCTCAGATTGAATTTGTATTCTCCCAAAAGTACTTATGTTCGCCTTGCCTCTAAGTCGGATCTAGCCTGGCGCTATGGCCTCGATGTATTGGAAGGAGTAATTGATTCAGACCATAGCAGAGATGTTAAAGTATTGATGCAAAATAATGGAAAGAAAGTCTACCAAATTAAAGCAGGGGAATGGATTGCCCAAAGCATAGTAGAGAAGGCTATGTTTCCAAAGCCAAAAGAAGTTAAGAATAGTGGTAAAACTGGAAGAGGCACTCAAGTTTTTGGGGAGACAGACCATGGTCCAGGTGGCCCAAGTTAATCTAGAAAGTGAAGAGGATGTTATTCCTGACATTAGCTTTTGCACAATGTAATGATCCATTACTAGCAGAAACCTATAATCAGTTAACAAATGAGGAAGAAGGGAGAAGAAAGAATGGTCCATTTTTTTTCTCCTAAATAACAGATTATTGTATAGAGGTGATGTTGATCCTTCCGGTACTCACAGAACTCATTCGTGATTCCCATACAAACATTATATTGGAAATGATCATGCCCTTTTGACAGGGGGACATTTGAGAACAGCTAAAACACAAGCTCAAATTATAAATAGATTCTATTGGCCAGGAATCTATGCTGATATAAAGAATTTCATAAACACCTATGCCTTGTGTCAGAAAACTAGCACTAGAATCTCCCCTTCCGCGCCTCTACAACCTTTACGTATTATTTATATTCCTTTTTATAGAATTGGGATGGGCATAGCGGATCCTTTAAAAACATCAAGGTTAGGTAATAAATATATATTAGTCATTTTACCCGGAAGCCTTTCCCTTACAAAACAATACTTCACAGCAGATCTTGAAACATTTACTTCAATTTTTTCCCCTCACTGGATTCCCAAAAGAAATTTGGACTGGTCAATGGTCTACCTTTATGAGTAACCTCATGGCGGAGGTCAAAGGCATCCTTCAGATTAAAACTCTATGAACATCCACTTATCACCCCCAAACTGATGGACTAGTTGAAAGATTTAACCAAACTCTAAAACACATCCTAAAGAAGCTATTCATGGCAGATTGGAAATATTTTTACATTATGATACCATGGGACCTATTTTCTATTCGGAAAACTCCTCGGTCATCTACCAATGGTTCTCCCTTTGAGCTATTTTATGGAAGAGATGTGTTGGACATGTTATGTGAGTCTAGGGAGGGAAGGGAAAGAGTTACTATTCCATTATCACAGACTGCCCAAAGACTTAAAGAACATATGACTGCAGTTAGGAATGTAATGTATAATTGGTTATTTATAACAGGCTTAATACCGAAGAGGCTTCTAAGCGCAGACCTGGGATTCGAACCTGTGTAATACAAACTAACATGGCCCGAGCTCAGGAACATCAGAAGAAATGTTACAATAAGAAGGCAGTAATTAGATTTATTTCTATAGGCCAAAGGTGTTGGTTCTCCTTCCATCATTTAAAAATAAGATGCTTTCTAGATGGCATGGGCCATATGAAATCCTAGAACAAACAGGACCCTATAATTATAAAGCCTCTCAGCCCAAACGAAAAATTTAAAGGCATATATATCATGTCAATTTACTTAAAGAATGGAGACAAGACCCAGAGTGAAACAAGCTTATTATCTGTGTTACGCTCACCTGATATCCACGGGGACGCCACTCAACCCGGGTTGGTTGCAGGTATTTTCTCCCCAGTTTTCCCAGGTGTTGTCTATGGAGGATGTACAGCCTGAAAATACAGGAGGGCTGGGTTCAAGACTGGCCAACTTAGGTAAATATCCTCCCTGCACCCCCTGTGACTTCAGCACCTCTGGGCCCTCTCGTCACCTTCTTGTGGGATTAGGCGTGCTCTCCGTCATGCCTTCTTGGCAGGGCAGCCTTGTCTTCGGTGGGCGTGTGCGGCCAAGTTACTTCACTAGCGCGTGCCTGTTTCAATGTTTCTCAGGTAGGTCTTATTGCAGCAGTTCTGTATAGCGTTGTTGTTCGTGCATGCCTTTCTTGTTTAATAATGTCTTTTTCTCCCCTAGGTGTGCAGAGCTTCTGTGTGGCGAACTGGTTGAGTTGGGCCTCGCCGGTAAATGATGTCGCGTGATGTGCGCTACAATGCGTCAAGTAAGCGCTATGCGCAGCGCTGCCTTGTCTTGCCTTTACTAACCTGTTTTCTTCCTTCCTTACAGGTCGCGGTGCTTCTCCAGCGTGTGCGGAACTTCGGAGCAGTGCCGGCCGGGAGGCGACCAGCCAGGTAAGCTTCTTGTGCTGTTTTTGGTTTAGCACTGTTAGAATATGCCGTCTCTATTATTGTCCTCTCCTTCCCTCTTTCAGGTCTTTCGTTCCGGAAGGTATGCGGAGTCCAGAAGAAGCTGTTCACTGGAGCTGAGAGCGGATAACAGGATGGAGATTGCAGCTAAGAAGCTGCTAACGATGTCCCTTTTGTCTCTTCTGCAGGTTCTTTTTCTCTGAGGCACGTGGGTAACACAGGACACGGTGAGCGTCACGTTGCAGTCTGCAAAGTAGCGCAAAGCGTGCTTTCTTGTTCAGGTGTGGTTTAAATAGCCTCAACAAAGTAGTCCAGGTAAAGTAGTCCCTAGGCCACCACACCCAAAACACTATACCGCATAGCTTAGTTCCCAGGAACCAAGCTACGTGGGTGCCTCCATGTTGGCTGCAGGCCCAAATGAAAAAAGTAGTCCCCCTTACATATGTTCTTCAAAGTGTATGAGCCTGGTGCCATAGGCACCAGGACTGGCCCCAAGAGTGTCTTGGGAGTGGATCCCAGGCCTTCAAGGTCTTGATGGAGCCCCAAGCCCTGATCCTACCTGGCAAGTGGACTTGCCAGTGGGGGTCTGGAGTAAGGGTTGTGACAATCTGGAGAAAGTGAAACTGATCAGTTAATCTCCCCTGAGTTATCTCAAAATCATAAACAAGATCTATTAGACCATGTAAGCTATTTGCTGATGTGTTTAGAACTGAACCTGGGTACAGGCCCTCTCCCTGCTCTCTTCTTGATCCTGGATATGGTGCTGAGGACTCCGACTGCTGTCTACCCTGCTACTACCTATAGGAGATATTGGGGACAACTTCTAGACACCTGGACTGCATGCAAGCTACCCAATAGGCTGGCTAACCTCATAGCATAAGTAATTTCCCTCTAAACAACAGGAACGCTCCTATATTGCAATGCATAGTGCCCTCCACCCATACTTCACTGATTTGTGCTGTGTGCTACATATTTGGAGCAGCTTAATAGTGACTTTGCGATTATTGTACCAGAGCGCCGGTGCCTGCCTCATGGTACTCCGGACAGCACTGTGATAACATCTGGCTGGCAAGAGCAAGCAAACCGTTACAATACCCAGGGGCTCCCCATGTTAATGGGCCGCTGCTTCATGGTTGGACAACTCACTCTATACTGGTGGATAGCAGCCCCTTACGTCTGTGAGAGGGTATACCGACGCCCCCAACAGCTGGCACGATTACAACACAGCCAACTTCGTAATGACAAAAGAATCAGGAAGGAAACAAAGTTCTATTAACGTACACCAGAGCAACCCCAAAAGCGGCACCCACTCCAGAGGATCGTGGGCCGCTGGGAGCCACCTCTGAACCGACTGAACCTTTGGAATTGCAGCGCATGATGGCCTGCATGTAGGAGGGCTTCACTGCTGTCCACAAGCTAGACGACATCACTAGCATGATTGGATCAATTAAGGCGAAGCTAGAAAATACTGACCTACGACTCACGGAAGCTGAAAATAGAGTCAGAGCGCTGGAAGATAATGTTGGTTGACTGAACTCGGACGTGACCACTCTCATGAAACAAATGCAAGCTGTTACTAAGAAAAATGATGAACTGAAATCTATGTCCAGGCGGAATAACATTTCAGATCATAGGGGTCCCGGAGAATAACATTGATGGCACAATGGAAAACTTTGTGGAGCAGACCCTGTTGTCCCTGCTAGGCAGCAAAAGACAGCAAAACATGACACAGGCAGAAAGAGAAGCTCTTTCTGAACTATCCAAGAAATCTGAATTAATCATTAAACCCGCCGACAAAGGGGGCGGAATAGGCATCATGAAAACTGAGCAGTACCATCGTATGGTCATAGATCTCCTGAAAGATCGGTAAAACTACAAAGTATTAAAAAAAGATCCAACAAAAGATTTAAAAACAGAAATTGCTTCAATGGTCTCCTTTGCATTAGAAAGAGACTGGATCACAGACAAAGAATCCGAATTTCTCCTAACTTCACAGGGCAGAACCCTGTAACGCTCACCTGGTTCCCTCGGAGGCGCTGGTCTTGACTGGGCGGTGAGAACGTCTTCAACGTTAGGCGTAGGATTCGTTTGGCTCCCGGATTTGACCCCTTCCTCACCGAAAGCTTGACCTGCAGTGTGAGGTGTCTGCAAGTGGAAAATCAAGGTACTAGTGGCTGTAAGGCTGGGAGAAGTTCTTAGCCCCTCTCTCCCTCTCTTCCCGTGGTACTCGGGTGATTGTTGTGCTCACCTTAAGTAAGTGAATGCTGAGCTCTCCATCCTGCGTCTTGTGCAGGGGCGCTGGATCCAGTTACTTCACTGGATGTGAGTTCCGCCTCTTGATTGCAGAGGGTAGTTGAGAGCGAAGCCGCCGTTTGCTGCACGAGCGTGACTTGTAAGTATTAAAGTTCTCTTTAGATTGCTCTCTTCAAATGTCTTTTCCCCTAATGTCTATGTCTTTTACTTTTCAGATGCTGTCGATGCCAAAGAAGATGCTCTCCCCGATTCGTGGCAGAGAGCGTAACAAGAAGATGATGAATTTGAGGGCACGTAAGTAGGAAGGCTGTTTTGGGGCCGTAGAATGCACCTTAATGTCCCCTTTTGTCTCTACAGGTGCCGGAATGCAGTGCGAGCAAGGTTGGAGCAAGCGCAACACAGGTAAGCAGTTTTGTAACCAAGCGTTGCTAACCAATGTTCTTTGTCTTTGCAGGCCCGATGCCGGACGAGAAAAGCAGAAAAAACGTCTTGGATGCTGCCGATGGATCGGGTGAGTCGAAGCGCTAACTTTGCCTTTGTCTAACCTGTGCCTTTTGTTTTGCAGGAGCCGCTGAAGATTGAAGATTGGTTCCCAGCAGGTAATTTTCGTAATTACAGGGTCCGGAGCTGAAGATTCGCTGGAGCTGACACGGTGAGCGTCCTGCTGCAGATGCAGAATAACGCAAAGCATGTGGTACCAATCGGGTGTGGTTTAAATAGCCCATAGGAGTGCTTAGGTGTCTTCTTCCACAGCAGCCTCGACCAGGTAAAAGAGTTCCTGCTTCCAGAAGGGTTCCAGCAGCAATGATCCAGGGAGTGGTGCCTGCCCCACCCAGAAGGAAAAGTAGTCCCTGCCAGAAGAGAGTAAAGGCTCATCTTGCTGGTAAGTAAGCAGCATGGTCTGCTCCAGGTAGGTTCGCCCAAGCACCTTTACACTTGATTTGAGCCCGGCGCTTCCTGTGCCGGGACGGATCCTTACTATGAGCCTGGCACCACCGGTGCCAGGACAAGGTCCAAAAGGTCCCTATTGGGACTTGCTGGTGCCGATAAGACATGTTATGAGCCTGCTCCCAAGGATGTTGGGTAGGTCCTGACTCCTTGAAAGCAGTGGTCATGACAGCACCCCCCCTCAAGGCCCCTCCCAAATTCGTCTTCTCCGGGGGTTTTGGTTTATCAGGAAAAGTTCGATGAAACTTCTTAACCAGACGGGGTGCATGAACATGTTCCGACGGTTCCCAAGATCGTTCCTGGGGGCCATAACCTTTCCAGTCAATCAGATAGTATAATTTAGATTTGGAAATCTTGGAGTCTAATATGTCTTGTATTTCGAATTCTAGTTCTCCGTCCACAAGAATAGGGTCTGGAGATTTTGTCAAACGGGTTCCAGGTTGCATGGGTTTCAGTAGTGAGACGTGGAAAACTGGATGTATCTTCACATGGGCAGGTAGGCCCAATTTAACCGCCACTGGATTGATTATGGCAGTGATTGGGTAAGGCCCCAGGTATCGTGGATTGAAAGTACGCAGTCCTTTTAGGGGTAAATGTTTGGTGGATAGCCAGACCTGATCTCCCACAAGATATTGAGGAGCTTCCTTTCGATGTAGATCCGCACACTTCTTGTATTGCTCCTTGGCCTGCTTGAGGTGAGATGTGGCCTCTTTAAAGGCTTGAGTGATTGTCGAATGCAGATGATCTACAGCGGGTGTTCCAAGAGTCTGAGGTGGGTCAAGATTTGAGGTGCGAGGGTGGATTCCATATGAAAGAAAAAACGGAGTTTTCCCAGTTCCGGCGTGGACTGAATTATTATAAGCGTACTCCGCAATCCAGAGAATGTCTTTCCAAGTGCCCTCTGATTGTTGTAACATGCAGCGTAGATACTGTTCCAAGGTTTGGTTGGTCCTCTCGGTCTGCCCGTCGGTCTGGGGATGGTGGCTGGTCGAAAGCCTTATGTCAATTTGGGCTAGGCGACAACAACTCCGCCAGAAGTGGGAAATAAATTGACTCCCTCTATCTGAGATTAAAACTGAAGGAAAGCCGTGCAACCGAACGATGTTTTCGAGGAATTCTCGGGCCAAAATTGGAGCTGTAGGTAACCCTTTCAATGGGATGAAATGAGCCATTTTCGAGAATAGGTCCACAATCACTAAGATTGTATTAAATCCGGAGCATGGTGGTAAATCCGTGATGAAGTCCATGGAGATAGTATGCCATGGGTGTGGAGGAATGCCTAATGGATGTAGGAGGCCTGCTGGGTTCTCCTTCTGGTTTTTGCTTTGAGCGCATACACCACAGGAATTAATGAAATCCTTAATGTCCTTTCTCCAAGACGGCCACCAAAAATGTCTTTTTATCTTTTCCAACGTTTTGGTAATGCCGGGATGTCCTTCCATTAAGGAGTCATGGTAACAAGAGATCACCTGTCTTTGTAAATCGGTACATGGTAGATATAATCTTCCTCGAAAGTATAGTAGGTTCTTATCCATTGTGAAATCATTTCCCTTGCGTTGCCAGTCTTGCACTTCTGCTGGAGTCAGCAGATCTTTAACTTTAGCTTCAATGTCTTCAATGGATTGTGCACCTATCAAACCCAGGATTCTCTGTTCCGGAATTATGGGTACGGGTTCAGGATTGGTCGTGAGTTCATCTACTCCAATTCGGGAGAGAGCATCTGCTTTTCCATTCTTGTTGCCTGGTCGGTAAGTTATCACAAAGTCGAATTCGGCGAAAAACAATGCCCAGCGAAGCTGTCTCGAGGATTGAGCTTTGGCTGATTTAAGGTACTCTAAATTACGATGATCCGTGATGACGGTGACTGTGTGTCGAGCCCCCAAGAGATAATGCCGCCAAGCTTTAAAGGCGGACTTGATAGCCAAAAGTTCCTTATCTGTAATGGTATAGTTAATTTCAGGAGCTGAAAATTTGCGGGACCAAAATGCCACTGGGTGTAACTGATTTGTTTCCGGGTCTCTTTGCGAAAGTACTGCTCCCATTGCGAGACTGGAAGCATCAGTCTCTACTATATAGGAAAGTTCCGGGCGAGGATGTTTTAGAACTGGAGCCGAGGTGAATTTTGTTTTTAGTTCCTGAAAAGCTTGTTCAGCCTCTGTAGACCATTCGAAACGTTTATTCTTTCTGAGGAGGGCTGTAATGGGTTGGACTACTCGAGAAAACTCTGGGATAAATCTTCGGTAAAAGTTGGCGAAGCCCAACATGCTTTGAACTCCTTTCACTGATGTTGGTGAGGGCCACTTAACGATAGCGTCCATTTTTCTTGAGTCCATGTGGACTCCATTAGGTGACAAAATAAATCCCAAAAATTCGACCTCCGTGACGTGAAAAACGCATTTTTCCAATTTTGCAAAGAGCCTGTGTTTTCGGAGCCGCTCCAATACTGCGGTGACATGTTTTCGATGTTCCGCCTCAGAGGACGAGTAGACCAGAATGTCATCAATATAGACAACTACACATACGTCAATGAGCTCTCTGAGGACGTCATTCATAAATTACTGAAAGGCTGCCGGAGCGTTGCAAAGCCCAAAGGGCATTACTTGATACTCGAACAGTCCATATTTAGTACGAAAGGCCGTCTTCCATTCATCGCCCTCTTTTATTCGTACTAAATGGTAGGCTCCTCTGAGGTCCAGCTTTGTGTAGATACAGGCACTTTTAACCTGGTCAAGAAGTTCAGGGATCAATGGTAACGGATATCTGTTCTTAATCGTAATCTGGTTCAGGGCACGGTAATCTATGCATGTTCTTAGGTCTCCCTCTTTTTTTGGCACGAAGAACAAAGCTGAAGAGGCTGGGGACTTCGAGGGACGGATAAATCCATTAGTCAAGTACTGGTCCAAATACTGCCTTAGGTGAAGATTTTCAGGTTCTTTGAGGGCATAAATTCGACTGCATGGAGGAGTGGATCCTGGAACCAAGGCTATTTGGCAGTCGTATGATCTGTGAGGAGGCAGCGAATTAGCTTGATCTTTCCGAAAGACATCCTGAAATTCCCGGTATTCAGGAGGCAGGTGAGGACTCTCAGAAGTAGTTGCAGCTAGCTTCGTGCGGGGCTGCGGATAACAGGTAGGTGCGCATTCTGGAAACCGGATTGTCTTTGCTCGCCAGTCAATTTGAGGATTGTGTTTCTCCAGCCAAGGGATTCCCAGGATAACTTGAAACTGTGGAGCCTTGATCACGTCAAACACGATCTTCTCTTGATGTCCATCTTGGCTTACCAACGTCACTTCCATGGTGGTGTGAGTAACTGGTCCGGAAGCTATTTCCGTACCATCCACGGTGGTGATAACGTCTTTCACCGAATTAGGACAAAGAGATAGATTCATCCTGGCGGCCAATTCACAGTCCACGTAATTGCCGATTGCGCCACTATCTATGTATGCTTTAATGGCATGCATACGATTGGGTTGTTCCGGACTCACGAGGACCATTGGCATGGTAAAATGCGAGGTCAAAGAACTGGTTTTAACGCTCGGCAAGCGGACCTCTACACTTGTCGGGCGAGGTCGTTTTCCGACTCTGAACTTTTGGCACCCTTATCGGAAGCTCCTACTGTCTTCTTCTTTGGTTTCACTGGGCAATCTTGGAGGAAGTGCCCTGAGTTCCCGCAACAGAGGCACAATTGCAGTTGTCTTCTCCTTTCTCTTTCCTTTTGGGTTAGAGGTCCTTTCACCACCCCAATCTGCATGGGTTCCACAGTATCATTTCCTTTAACGGAGCTCTGTGGTCTTGAAAAAACTCGATTCTCAAACCTGGAACGATCGGCTTTTCGATTTTGTATTCTATGATCCAGTTGCACCACCAGATCAATGTATTCGGAACAGTCTTGTGGAGGATTCACCACCTGTGCCAGAACGTCTTTAAGTTCTCCACGAAGGCCTCTATAGAAAAGGGTGATTCTCTTATCCTCAGGCCACCCGGTTTCAACCACTAGTCTGTTGAATGATGCAATGTAGGCCAGAAGATCTTGATTACCCTGTCGTAGTGAAAGAAGTTCATTGTCCAGGGCCTGTCCCTGAGAATGTCTTGCGAACAATCTTTCCATACTAGCTTGGAAGTCCTGGAAATTATACAGAATAGGGTTATCTTGAGTCACTAAAGGAATAGACCAATCTGCGGCACTGCCGCTAAGATATGAAAGCACGAAGGCCACCTTAGCCTGGTCCGTTGGAAAAGCGGCAGGTCTACACAGAAAGTGCAAACGACACTGATTGATGAAAACAGCAAATCTTTTCGGATCACCTGAAAAGCGTTCGGGCGGAGCCAAAGGTACATTTCCTGGTAGATTAATTTGCACCAGATTAGAGGAAGCTGTTGGGGCATGGCTACCACCAGGGGTAGGCAGAGGAGTCTGTCCCGCTTGGGCTTGTAACAATTGTCTAGCCAAGTCGTCTGTTCGCTCCTTAGAAACCACTAGCTCTCTCCTTAGGGCATTTGTTTCCTGGCGAGCTGCGTGTACTTCTGCTCTCAACTCCCCGAGCAACTGGGCCAATTGGTCTGTGTCCGAAGTCTCCATTGCGCCTGGGCGGGAAATGTATGGTGAGGCTTTGCGTTCTGTAACGCTCACCTGGTTCCCTCGGAGGCGCTGGTCTTGACTGGGCGGTGAGAACGTCTTCAACGTTAGGCGTAGGATTCGTTTGGCTCCCGGATTTGACCCCTTCCTCACCGAAAGCTTGACCTGCAGTGTGAGGTGTCTGCAAGTGGAAAATCAAGGTATTAGTGGCTGTAAGGCTGGGAGAAGTTCTTAGCCCCTCTCTCCCTCTCTTCCCGTGGTACTCGGGTGATTGTTGTGCTCACCTTAAGTAAGTGAATGCTGAGCTCTCCATCCTGCGTCTTGTGCAGGGGCGCTGGATCCAGTTACTTCACTGGATGTGAGTTCCGCCTCTTGATTGCAGAGGGTAGTTGAGAGCGAAGCCGCCGTTTGCTGCACGAGCGTGACTTGTAAGTATTAAAGTTCTCTTTAGATTGCTCTCTTCAAATGTCTTTTCCCCTAATGTCTATGTCTTTTACTTTTCAGATGCTGTCGATGCCAAAGAAGATGCTCTCCCCGATTCGTGGCAGAGAGCATAACAAGAAGATGATGAATTCGAGGGCACGTAAGTAGGAAGGCTGTTTTGGGGCCGTAGAATGCACCTTCATGTCCCCTTTTGTCTCTACAGGTGCCGGAATGCAGTGCGAGCAAGGTTGGAGCAAGCGCAACACAGGTAAGCAGTTTTGTAACCAAGCGTTGCTAACCAATGTTCTTTGTCTTTGCAGGCCCGATGCCGGACGAGAAATGCAGAAAAAACGTCTTGGATGCTGCCGATGGATCGGGTGAGTCGAAGCGCTAACTTTGCCTTTGTCTAACCTGTGCCTTTTGTTTTGCAGGAGCCGCTGAAGATTGAAGATTGGTTCCCAGCAGGTAATTTTCGTAATTACAGGGTCCGGAGCTGAAGATTCGCTGGAGCTGACACGTGAGCGTCCTGCTGCAGATGCAGAATAACGCGAAGCATGTGGTACCAATCGGGTGTGGTTTAAATAGCCCATAGGAGTGCTTAGGTGTCTTCTTCCACAGCAGCCTCGCCCAGGTAAAAGAGTTCCTGCTTCCAGAAGGGTTCCAGCAGCAATGATCCAGGGAGTGGTGCCTGCCCCACCCAGAAGGAAAAGTAGTCCCTGCCAGAAGAGAGTAAAGCCTCATCTTGCTGGTAAGTAAGCAGCATGGTCTGCTCCAGGTAGGTTCACCCAAGCACCTTTACACTTGATATGAGCCCGGCGCTTCCTGTGCCGGGACGGATCCTTACTATGAGCCTGGCACCACCGGTGCCAGGACAAGGTCCAAAAGGTCCCTATTGGGACTTGCTGGTGCCGATAAGACATGTTATGAGCCTGCTCCCAAGGATGTTGGGTAGGTCCTGACTCCTTGAAAGCAGTGGTCATGACAAACCCCCTGCCTTTATGCTCTACCCAAGATACATAAAGATTGTATCAACCCCCCTGGGAGACCAATTGTTTCAGCGTGTGGGTCTATATTAGAACCCCTGTGCAAATTTGTCGACCATTTCCTAAAACCCATCAGTGTGACAACCGAATCATACATTCGGGATACGATGCACACAATTCAGTTGTTCGAAAATCTGGACTTCGACCCTTCAAAACAGCGACTGATGACTCAAATCATTATATACCAGTATCCCCCCAACAAGCAGCAATTGACTGTGTGTATGAACATCTCATCACAGCAAACATGCAGACGAAAGCCCCACCAGAATTCATCATCGAAGTTATGACCATTGCCCTATGTAAAAACTTTTTTGAGTTTGACAATTCTACCTACAAATTAAGGGAACTGCTATGGAGGCAACTTTTGCCCCCAGTCTAGCAATCCTGCTTCGTTCCAGCAGAAGTTCCTGTTCAGTCAAACCAATAGGTGGAGGGGTAACATAAAACAATGGCGCAAATATATAGATGACGTCATATGCCTGTGGGAGGGGACAGAGGAGTCAATGAATGACTTTTTCACATGGCTGAACACGTGTAGCCTTGACATCCAATTCACGATGGAACACAGTAATTCGACTATTCACTTCTTAGATCTTACTATTGGATGCCAGCAAGGTAAACTAATCTGTAATACTTATCGAAAACCCATAGATCGTAATACTATTCTACACTTTGCTAGTAACCACCCTCAACACACCAAAGAAAGTCTACCGTACGGACAATTTTTAAGGATCCGAAGAAATTGCACGTCTTTGGAAGATTTGTACCACGATGCCAGCATTTTGAGCGACAGATTACGCGAAAGAGGATACCCAAAGAAACTGGTGTCAAGATCCTTGAAAAGGGCGAGGTTTACGTGCCGTGACTCACTCCCTACACCAAAAGCAAATACAACAGGGGATGACCCTATCACGTGTGTGATTACCAACGGCCAACATGCATTTGAAATCAAAAAGATCATCCACAAATATTGGCCCATTGCCAGACTCTGTTTGCCCGATCTACAAAAACCAAGATTCGCTTTCAAGAGGGCTCGGAATATAAGAGAACATCTGGTACATTCTATGTACATAAAAAAATCAAATCAAGAGAACCTTTGGAACCTTCGACCTCTTAAAGGACACTATCCTTGCGGGTCATGCTCAGTCTGCCAGTTCACTTAAAAAATACAAAAGTTTCACTTCGGAGCAAAAACATGGACCCTAGGTGATGTATCTAATTGCAAAACTACCCAAGTGGTATATTGCATCGAGTGTCTCTGCCAACTACGTTATGTTGGCCAAACGATGCGCAGTGTGGGCATACGGATTTCAGAACACCGGTCACGGATTAGGTGTAAGAATCTCACATCCCCCTTGGTACAACATTACATAGAACACAGACATAGCCCACAGGACATCAAATGGTGGGTCATCGAAAGGGTCCGGAGTGGTCCCAATATCCAAGGAAGACTTCTAGATTTGGAATGCAGGTGGATACACAAAATGGACTCTGTCACCCACGGGTTAAATGAACAACAACTTTTCCCGCACTAAAACAGTATGTGACCAAGACAGGCCCAACACAGGTTTCTGACGTGTTGATTCCGGCCCGTCGCATCAATCTGTACCAGAGGCAGACACACTATCCCCACCTCCTGCTCCAGTGCTCTGACAGCAGACACCCGCAGGCACTGGGACACCTGGCCCAGGGGGGATTTGGTTCCCCCCTCCCCGTCCTCCCTTTGTTTCCTTTTCTTCCCCCTTTCCCCCCTCCATCCCCATAAACTCTGGACCCTCCCCCACCTTCCTCCTTCCCCACACACCAAAACCCCCTCTTACCCCCCTTTTTTTCTGTCCTCTCACCCCTCTTCCCTTTCTCAACCCTTCCCCCGCTCCCCACCCCTCCGTCCCTCTCCTTCTGGACTAGATCGGTCATTAACATGATTTGTAGATACACAGGACTTGAATTGAGCCATAGCCCTTTCCACCAATACACCTTGTTTTTCCAATACATGTAGGCAAGTCCCACTTTGCTCTCGATCAACCCTGCCAGGTCTTTGCACTATCGAGGGCCATTGCCCCGGCTATGTGCACACATTCCCTGCCAGGGAGTAACACAATCAATCACGGTCTCTGTTTGTTTTTGTCATTAGACCGTGATTGGATTAGGAATGACGCGCCCCTCCGGGGCTTACCAGACTTGCCTCGGCTTGCTTCCGCATTCGAGGCGGGATGCACCAATCACATCAACGCTAACTGAGGATTCCGATTGGGTAATTCACACACACACATTTTTATCCTACTCAGACTCAAGCTCTCAGCATTTCGCGACGGCACGTCCCGTGAACGCCGCGGCTGAGCCGAGCTGCAGACGATTGCACAGCACAGCATCTAAGAGGCAGGTCAGCAGTGCAGTACTGGCATTACAACGGAGAAGGACCAGCCCATACACAGACATGGCGCTCCAAAGGTACTTAGAAAGACACACACCTAAGCAGCTATTTTTTGCTAGCTTCCTTAGCACGTTCCATTTATAGCTACAACCGAACTCCCCACTCATTCTTTTCCTCCTCTCTCTTCCCACCCCCCCCTCTTCTTCTTTCGTCGTCTTCTCTTTCCGGGCAGCCCACGCAGGTTGCAGGGATTCAACGACTGCGGCTGCTCTGAGCGGTTTGGATCACAAATGCGTCCCTCCCCACTGGTCTACACTTCGGGGAGACGACCTGGGAGACCAGTGGGATACCGGCCTCTACCAGGTACTCATTTTTAAAGTTTATCCACTGCTCCAAAAAAAATGTTCAGCTCGGGTGTCCACCTGGCCCTCGCAATAGTGCCGGGGTCCAGTACTGTAGGACACCCAGGCAGAGGTAGTTTTCCCTCTGGCCTGTTAAACTCAGAGGGGGCATTCAAAACTTGAATTTCCACCCCTTTCTCTCCCTTTCCCTCTTTTGCCCTCTACCCCCCTTTACAACCCCTCACCATCCCTCTTCTTTTCTTTTCTCTCACACAGTGATTGAAGACCCTGGATGCAGCATCCCTCAGCGCATCCTTTCTATGCCAGTCTGCTAGAGATGGTTCCGTTGCCCACAATTTTCCGGCCTAGAGGCATGTAACTCAGAGAGAGTTCCAACTAGATATTTGTGGTGAGACATTTACTTATCAAGTCCACCCTAAGGTGTCAGAGGTACAAGTCCCACACTGACCCTTCATTAGCCCATATTCTATGAAACCATTGTTCATTTTCTCCACTTTTGCATTTAGTGCTCCTTTTTCTTTACCAAACTTGCCCAGAAATGTCAAGAAAGGAAATACAATGCACAGAGAGGACATGAGATTTATTCTTCTCCTCTGTTTTTTGGTTTATATTATGTTACAGGGGCTGTTCAATTGCACTGAAGAAGGTGACTACTATGATGGAAAAATAAGCGATCCCTCTTACTCAGTCTCAAGACGGATGGTACTGCCGCCGAAACGTCAAGCTTACACGAGGGAGAACTACTAGCCCAATGCCAGGGGCTTCTTTTGACTTTTCAGTGTGATTCAGACACCATCAGGTGGATTGACCATATTTAACCCCCGACGACGTTGGCATATGATTATCAAAATTATTCCATGCAAATTTCTTTCTCTAAAAAGGATCAGTTAGATGTTTGAACATTAGAACTTTCTTGGCACTTGAATAATTTATGATGTATTATGTCATCGTAATTTAATTTAACACACCAGGCACTTGAATTCTGGACACACAATTTAATATTTCTAGGTGCATAACTAAGAGGTGTATATACTATATATGTTTTTCTTTCAGTTTATGTTGTAAATTTGTCTTTCTTCTTTAACCACATTAGTCCTCAGACTAGAAAAAGATTGATGCTGTTCCTCTGTCCAAAGACACCAATCTATGCTTTCCTTTACAGTCCAGCAATGTTTTTCACATGCAGGTGGTAGGAAATTTCATTTTTTGTCCTAAATACAATTAAGCTTATTGTATGAAACAGCCCCCTCTATGTGTGTGTAGTTTTTCTTCCTTGACAATTGAATGGGCAACTAACCTTGGGATATATTCCTTGAGTCGAAGGTGGAAGGTTCCCCAATTTAACTATAATGGCTTGCTCCCTCTGAGGAAGCACTTGGGTTGAGCCTATTAGTAGCAGTACTAACCCGTTTTGTGTTTTGTTTACTCTTGATGCCTGAGTCTGCTACTCCTCACCACGGGCACTCCGAAAACATTCTTTGATGTAGTCCCTGCTAGGCAAGCCCAAGCTGTGTCTGCAATTTGTGAATGAGCGCGTCCAGTGCTTGCTTGCACCTAAACCAAAGCCCGGTGGTCCGCCCCGTCCAATAATTGCCCGCCTGCTGAATTATCGAGACAGGGATGTTATCCTCTGGGCAGCTTGAGAAAAAGGGGAGATATTTTTGGTATCCAGCAGACTACACATTTATCCAGACTTTTCCATTGCCGTACAACAGAAGAGGAGGTACTTTAAGGCTGTAAAGAAAAGGTTCCGGAAGCTAAATATGAAGTACACAATGTTATACTTCTTTACCATCCCGTAGGATGCCATGAAATTCCGCGATGAACGCTCTCCCACAACCTGAAACTGGTTTGCTTAATACTTTCACATCTTACCTTGCCGTTTGCTACCAGAGTTCCTATTGTTGTTGTCTTGAGACGTACCTGGTATTAGAAGCCCTTTTTAGAAATTATTTACCACATTGCATATAATCTGGTGTACAATAGTTATTTTGTGTTTTGTTATCGCTGACTACAGGAGGAACATTTCTGGATAATACTATGTTCTTTCAAAAACTGTTGCAGGGCACGGGTTGATGCCTGTGTGCTAACTCCCCCATACAGAGTAGCAAAGTTTGGTTGGGTAATTGTTTTCAGGGTACCATCTTCCGAGTTAGGGGGAACATGAGGTAGGTGGGAGGGAGGGTTTTGTTGGGAATACAAAAGGCACTTGGTGTGGAAAGGGCATCATTACTCTATAACAGGTGGGACTGGGTGGGCAACAAATATTATACCATCCAAAATTCAACTCATAGTGTTGTGAAGTTATGCACCCTAATAACGAATGGTGGGTGAACTTATATGCATGAGTTGGAATGTGAGAGGGCTTGGGAACCCAATGATGCTTCGGAAGCTTTAGCTGTATGTGGAACGCCCTCGTGTCAAGTTAATTTTTCTACAAGAGACCCACGGACTGACTGTGAGGGGTTTGTCAAACACTGGGGCAAAAATAGGTTTTATTTACACGACGTATTCATCTCAATCTGGGGGCGTGATATCTTAGTCCACAAGTCATTGCCTTTTATGCACAAGAGTCCACCTGGATCCATCAGGGCGATATGTATTGGTCTATGGTATGCTGGTGGGATGGGAGGTGATTCTGCTGAATAGCTTTAGTCCTAATATCTATGACCCCAGGTTCTATACTGATCCAGCTGACATACTGACTCTGTACCCTCTGGTGCCTATATTGTTAGGGGGGACAGATTTCAACACCATCCTAGATGCGGACCGGGATAGGTCAGGTCGAGCCCACAGGGTGCTGTCTAAATCAGCGCAAGCGATACAAGCGTGGATGGGTGACTTTAATCTGGTGGAAGTCTGGAGAGTCCTTAATCCTGGGGAGAGTAGCTATATGTCTTATTCCACTGTGCACGACTCATTTTCCCTGCATAATAATAATAATAATTTAGCATTTATATAGCGCTACGAACCCTCAGGTATCTGAGCGCTGCTTATTATTACCCACGGTGTGTGGTGCTCATTTATCGACCTCGGAAGGATGAAAGGCTGAGTTTGGCCCCGCCGGGATTCGAACCTGCGTCAGCAGGCTCTGCACAGACGTCAAAGCGAGCGCTCGCTGTGCCACTTGACGTCTGGCTCATTTCTGTTGCACTGCTGGGGGGGCCGTTTAGTCGACTATACTATCCAGGACATACTCGGATGAATCTCCAACCCTATTTACTATCAGACTACACAAGCTCCCAGGGGTTAACACTAACTGGAGACTGAAATCTCAAGCAGTAACTGATGCAGTCAAGGAATCCGACCTTGCAGAACATGTGAAACTATACTTCGAGATGCACGTAGGGTCGTTCTCCTCAATGGCTGTGCTGTGGGAGGCATTTAAGGCTTACATCCGTGGTATAGCAATGGCAACAGTATGGGGCCTTAGATCCATTTGGCGTGATATCCGAGAAAGTGGAGAAACCCTCAACCAATAAGAAGTGCAACACTCTACAAACCCTCCCACTGCTACACTCCTACAAATTAAAGCAGCAATATATACATTTAGAGAGAATTGAAGTTTCTGAATGTGCCAATAGCAGCTAGGCGGTATGGAGAGGGTGAGCGCCCTGGCAGGCTGTTAGCTCGCCTGCTTTGACAGGAATGAGTGGGGTGTTGTATCCCACTGGTCAGGGACGGCTCTGGTATCCTGGTTGACGCATTAGCAGAGGTCAATAATGTATTTGAAACATTCTACTAAAAACTGTTTCGGAACAGAGACACCGGCCCGGAAGCAGACTTAGACACTTTTCTGGAGGGGCTTCCATTCACAAGTGTGTCGTCTGAAGTGAGTTCTCAATTAGATCTCCCCATCACCCAAGAAGAAATTGCTGAGGCAATTGACGCTCTTCCCGCTTGTAAGGCTCCATGGCCAGAGAGTCTAACAAGAGAGTTCTATAAACACTTTAAAAATGCCCTGGTGCCTTATCTACATGGTGTGTGGTTGGAGTCCGGCACGCTCCCTAGTGCAATGAGGGAAGCTGTAATTACAGTATTATTGAAACCCGAGACACTGGGCGACCACTGTGGTTCATATAGACCCCTTTCTTTGATAAATTCAGATGTGAACATGTTTGCTTAAATCTCAGCTGACTAATTGTCGCCCTACATGCCTTACAATATACACCCTGATCAATCAGGCTTCATACCGGGAGAGCTCCACCGCGTTTAACTTGCGCCACCTCTTTAATGTTCTAGCTCAGATTGATCCAGAGGCTAAGGCAGTGACAGCTATGCGTGGCATTAAAAAAGCATTCGACTCAGTTTCATGGCGCATCATGTACGCAGTGCCGGGGAAATGCGGTTTTGGCCTGGCTTTCATATCCTATGTGGCCTTCTTTATACCTCTCCAATTGCAAGCATTAGCACAAATGGGATGCTGTCGGCCCCAATCCAAAGTAGCCTGGGGTACCCGACAGGGGTGCCCCTTGTCACCACTTCTCTTCACCCTGGCTGTTGAACCACTAGCGGATCTGATTAGGCACAGACAGATACATTGGGGCGTCCGGATAGCTGGCATACAGGAGATTTTTTCTCTATATGCCTATGACGCTATAATATATAGAAGAGACCCGCAAATCCACTTGTGCCCTATTATGACTGACGTAGATACTTTCAGGAAATGGTCAGGCCTACAAGTGAACTGCAGTAAATCTGGGCTATTCCCACTTTCTGACACTACGGCCCCACCCAGAGACTTGTTTGGCTTTGCGTGGGCTCAGCTTACAGTGCAATACCGTGGGATCGCGATAACCCGTCACCATGTAACCTCATATCAGTCTATGCTAAATACTTGACCCAATTCGCGCTCCAACTTATGTCCTGGGCACGGCTGCCACTGACCATAGCAGGTAGAATCACCTTACTCAAAATGAGGATCCTCCCAACAATGTTATACTTCTTTCAGAACATACCATTATGGCATGGGAAGAAGTTCTTCAGGGAATTCGTGGGTACAATCAACACTTTTGTGTGGCATTCGGGGGTGGTGCACCTCAAATGGGACACTTTGACCAGGCCGTATGCGCATGGTAGGTTTGCTGCACCTGACTTCCAGCTATACTGGATTGAGTGCAAGCGCAATAGACAACCTATTGGATTGCTGGATTAGAAACCATTCCACATGTCAGGCTTGAAAAACATTCAGCGGGCCGGCAAGACCCTCGTACCGTAATGTTGCTCCAGGCATTGACTGACCTTTGACCATGCTAGAACCACCTCTCTTGCTTGGTGTAAGGTGTGGAGATGGTTGAGAGTTGCACACCCCTACCACGCTATCTTTCCACTGTGGAATTGTGATCCAGCGCTCATTGCGGTGGACACGATCACAGAGCAACGGTGGTTACAGGGAGGATTAGGTGAATTGGGGAATATGTTTCTAAATGGGAACTTTATATCAGTGAATGACATCCCTACACTCACACAATACAAATCCTCACAATGGCTGCAAAACATGGGGGTCCGTAGAGTATTTAGGAACCGATTGAGCCTGAGAACGATCCTTTTCTAGGATATATTATTAAGGCGTAGATTACTTTGCTGTACCTGCTAATACAAGACCTCGTGCTGCAACAACTAACAGAATTACGAGGTAAATGGGATAGGGACATTAACCTTACAATTATAGACGATACTTGTAGAGACAATGCAAACCTGAGAGGTCTCCTTTAACTCCAGATTCTGGCTGATACAACTCAAAGTCCTCCACAGATAGCATTACTGACCGGCAATACTGAAACGATTTTCTAAATCTACTACAGGGAGTTGTCCCAGATGTCAGGGGATAGAAGCTGGGTATTTTCATATGGTATGAAACGTTGTCCAGGGATGTTGTCCGTCCAAGTCCATCCAAAGGACCAGATATCAAAAATTAAAACCGTTGTTTCTACCCGATGTGAAGTACCTCTGAGCTGTCAGGATCTGATATACAAATCTCAAATCTTATTTAGATACTCTGACTCTCTCTCACTACCATCTCAAATAGGGAGATAGGATCCTTATAAATATCAAAAACCAAAAGAGGTTATTTGTCCTGGAGCATTACGCCCTCTGATCTATCAAAATAATTGTTTAATTCCCAACTACGGTCCCATTCTACCATAAAGACCAAGTTGAAGTCACGAGAGGAGAGAATCCATGGGCTTCACTTAAAACATCAGAGGTAGAATCTAGCCAAGAAACAGAAGAGGAATTAATTAGAGTTTTTCTTCGGTGTCCGATTCTGAAGAATTTAAATTCTTATGAACCAATCCCTCAAGCAACGATGGCTACCCTAGATGTCCTGTTGGCCCATTTAGCGGCACATCAAATACATGCCGAAGATCGGTTTCAGACTCGACTGGAACGTTTATTTGCCACAAAAGAAAAACCCATTATACCCCAGGGAGTGCTTAAGCTCTATAAAGAAGGACAGGACCTTGGAAATATCTTTTTGAATTTTGAGAGGCTGGCAGAACAATTCTGGTCTGGGGATGAGTTAAAATGATGTTATTTAGGGCCATTACTGAAGGGAGAATTACAAACCTACCAATTATTAAATCCACGGGGAACAGCCACCTTTGCTGAGATCAAGGAAGGTTTAGTTCAAAGATTAGGACAGAACAGCAATTCCTATAGGCTTGGACTAAGGGATATTAAACTAGGCCCAGGGGAAACAACTGGAGAATGAGTCGAAAATATAATGTCCCCTTGGTTAGGGAAAAAGAAATTACCAGAGGTATTAGATGCTCTGAACACAGAGCAATTCATTAATTATTTACCACACTTCCTACAGAATGCCCGTTCTCCAACTAAACAAACCAACCTTAGCATTGGCGACTGAAACCCCCTAAATCTTTGCGGATGCAAACACTTTCATGGGTTACCCCCTTGCCATAGTTTTTATATGGGAGAAAGAATGAATATCCCCACTAAATTATTCTTGTGGGGAAAGAGAGAGAAGACCAGATGCCAGAGTTTGGGAGGAGGTGAAGAATTAAGTCCATCAAACCTATGATACAATATTCTTCTCCAATAGAGAACCAGGAAATATAGCTAGGAACTGTCACCTAGACAAAAGGAAAGAACCTTTTGGAAATCGGTTGTATGCTGGGAAAGGAGTGGGAGGACCCTTATAAACACAAATGTATTGAAACTGTGAAGGCATCATGAAGCAAGATACAGTCAACAGATTCAAGCTCAAAATAAAAATGCTTTAGTAAATCAAATGTCAGAATGGTAGAAGGCCTAACTTTCCCTATGCTAAGGTGGGATTTCCCTACCTGAACAAAACTAAGGAAAGTCTGATTCAAAGTGTTCAACTTAAAAAGTCTGTATGTTTCCAAAACCTATCCTTGCCCTCACAACTAAAGCTAATCAATGTGTAAGGATGTCGATAATAAAAGAAATGGTGTTTAATTCAAAGGTCTGAGCTTCTTCCAGCTCCCAGCTTTCTTTCAGCTCCGCTTCCCCCAAGTGGAAGAAAGTTCCATAAAAGTCTCAAGATTACCCTTTTCACGTTCAAGGCAATACAGTTGCAAACAATCCTCGGGTTTCCCTTCCCCAAGTTCCAAGCAACTCAGTTCAAAAGCGAAAGGTCTTGAGGCTTCATTCTCAAGACTTTAACCCCGACACATATACTTGTTTCAGTCTTTTCACAAAGCTTAACATAACTCAAGGTCAACTTGATCCTCCTTCTTTCTTGCCTCGCCGTTCACCTACAGTGCTTCTCCTTGATTTGTCTCACAATGTCTTTTATTTTTAGTATTCAGGGCTCACTGGTCCGGTGCAGTTGTCAGACCACACGGTTCACCCATCACAGGTCGCGCAACAAAGATCCCTAGGCTCACCAGACCACAAAGGTTCTTTGGTACGTGCTTCTGTATACCAAGTCTCCTACATTTAGTTCCTCATTGCCAGCCTCTTGGCTTTATGTGCAGTTTTACACCCCTGTGTCTTCTCATTGTTAGCCTCTTGGCTCTGCCATCATGTGTCACACACCTTTTGGCAGTCTTTGGCCTTGGCGCACTGCATTCACTCATGAAAGTTCACTTTGGGGGGAGGGGGAGTTTGCTTATACCCCTCCTTTCTCTGGCACTCTTTCACACTAGCATACTTTTCCATAGTTTGCTTTCACATGAGAACTTGGACTATCATCTTCTATTTTGCTTTGCCCATAAAGATGTATTCCATTCAGTATTTAATATGCTCAACTTCAAGGTTTCATTCAATTTGGTGTTCAATAGGCATTCAATATATTTAATTTCAAGTTTCCCTTCAGTTCGGTATTCAATATGCATTTGTTTTACTTAATTTCAAGAATCATTACTTATATGCGGTCCGTTAGAAGTGCCCCGGCATTCAAGTGTTTTCCCCAACACGCACTGGCTCTCTGTTTCTCCTTCCGGCGGCTCTGGCTGCTTCCTCTCTGTGTGCGTGGCCGGTGGGCCAACCTTTGCTAGCCCCGCTCGCATGCTGGGTGTTTTATTCTGCACACCGGCAATTCAAATGCTTCATTACGGATGCAGACAGTGTCCTCTCTTTTCCTGGCTCGCTCGCAGCTCCTGCTGCTCACTCTCGGTCGCAAAGCCTCCCATACCTGTGGCAATTGCATAGCACACTTGCATTGGGCCCAAGTCCTCTAGGATATCTTCCGGCATCCTGGCTCCTTCTCCGGTCCCACCATGGCTGACTCCTCTTAAATAGGGTCCCCTGCTGTTCTCTCCCACACAGGCCTTCATGTTGCTCTCTTACTTGCTGTTCTCTGAGCTGCTTTTTTTACACCTGTAACCACTTGATAGGTTGCAAGTGTAGATTCTCGATTGGGCTTGCTTGACCATAAGTAATGGGACATGCCTGACCCTCACAGCACTTTGCAGGCATTTTCCTCGTCGCAGTACTGTGGGGAAATGGTGTAGTGTTCATCACGCTTAGTCGCCTCTTCCTCGTTCCAGTGCTGTCAGATGTCACATTTGGGTAAATGAGAGGAGCTGGCTTACAATAGCCTATAAAGGCTGAGAAGCAGGAGGTTGGTCTTCAACAGGGAAAGTGGGATACCATGTCTTTCCTGTGGGCACCCCACTCCCAATCCCCAAGGACCCTCCACCCAGGTGATCCTCACTCACTTCTCCACCCCTAGTGTCGGGATCCAAGAGCGATGGCCTTTCCCTGGCCACCTGAGCAGAGGATCCAAAGGGAGTAGGAGTGAGAATACCCTCGGGTTTCTCACAAAATCCAGAGTAATTGTTTCTGCGTCATCCCAAGCAAGTCCATCCACAAATCGGCCCTTTTGAATGGCATCCCAGTGCAAGCCCTAGTAGACTGCAGCAGTAAACAGACCGCTGTTCGAGCTGATTTTATTCCCTTAGAGAGAATAAGAAACACCCCTCTGGTGAGAATTACATGTGTTCACGGAGACCAGAAAATGTACCTTAACATCCCTATTCCAATTCATATAAAGGGCAAAGCCACCATCTTTAACTCAGCTGTTATACCTAGCCTGCCAGAGGAATCTTTTATTGGGACAGACTTCCTTGATTTTCCCCAATTAATATAAGTCAGTCCCCATACACCAAAAGTCTCTCCCTATCAAACCCAGCAAGAAGAATCCTATGTTCCCGAAAGTCCTGTTTGGGATTGGTCATCTAGCTATTCACAAACCCAACATTGTCCTGAGAACCCACAGTGTCATAACCCTTATGTGGGATACCCGATCGTTAGGGGACGGGTATGTGAGGAATCTGAGGGCATCCTCGCTCCTTTCCCTAAAATAGCCTCCACCCAGGTGGACGGGGAAAGGCCAAAGCTGCCGGATACTGACCCTGGTGGTAAATTTGCGAGGGAGGACTACCTGGGGGGAGATGACTTGGGGAGAATAGATGGGTTGGCCGAAGATGAGATGCAGTATTCCCCTTTTCCCTTCCATGATGTCCCTTCAATTCCAAAAGCCTTCATAGGCTATTGTAAGTCCCTTACCTGTTTTCCCATTGACAAACATAAGCACACACACCATTTTGGTACTGGTAAGAAGAAGATGGCAAAACACCACTTTGTTACTGAGACGAAGAGGGATACCGAGTACCAGGGTTATGATAATCAGCTAATGAGTGTAGATCGTCTACACGTGAGAAAGATTGAGCGGTATAAATATCCCTCTCACGTGCAGACTAGAGGAGCAGGAGAAGCAGTTCGGAGCAGGCCTGAAGAGGCAAGCAGACGCCGGGACCATTGTGGGTCCTGTACCGCTCGATGTCCCCCTCCCCCAAGCAGCCGAGGTATCCGTGATGGCTGGATTGTACCGGAGAAGTTCAAGAGCCAAAGCGGCTCAGATCCTGCGTGGTGGTAGCGACTGCGACTCGCAAGAGGTCAGGTACCTGGCTGAGAGGAGATATATGTATTAAGGTCCTATGAACACCAAGCGGAACACAGAGAATCAACTTACCCAGTGAGTTTGAGGCAAGCAAGGGACTCATGGGCGCTCTGATGTCCGCCTGTGCTGCGCAGATCCTTTCACTCAAATGTGAGTGAACAAAGTGCAGACAAGTTGTATGACTACCGTACGGCAAACCAGTGCAAGCATTGCCAAGGGCCAAGAGAGAGCAAGCATTGCTAAGGGCCAAGAGAGAGCAAGTTTTGCCAAGAGCCAAGAGAGAGCAAGTATTGCCAAGAGCCAAGAAAGTGTACAAGTACTGTCAAGAGCAAGCTAAAACTGGCCGCAAGTAACCAGAGTAAGCATTGCCCAGACCAACAGAGATAGGGTAATCTGGCAGGGGAGTTTACCAGGTTCCAACGGAAGAAGAAACCTTGTGTTTTGCGTATTGAAGGAACTCACTAAGTTTTCCTCTAGTCAGAAGAGGAACTGTTTTGTTGTGTTTGACATTGTTGAACTCTTGGGAAAGCTGGCAGGTGAATACACCAGTTTCCAAGTTAACTTTTTGAGAACTTTGCCAGACAAAAGGGTTTGGGGTGTAACCCCTTACCTGTCAGTTGGAAGTGGTGAGAACCTTTGAGAACTGTGTCTTGAGGAAAGTGAAAAACCTTTTGTTGGACAAAAGCAGCTGGGACGTACCCACTATTTGTTATTTTGAAGTAACTGAAAGTTTGGGGAAGGAAATCCTTCTCAAGCCACGAGCTGTGAAGAGCCAATGGAAAATGTGTTGAACACTTATCATTTTGAGTCTCAACCCTTACATATTTTGATCCAAGTAGTATGTGATGGCAAGAATAGGTTTGCACACAGACAGAACATTTGATTTGGACTTCCTGACATAGACTGCCCTTAGTTTGAGTAGGGAAGATCCCACTTAGAATAGGTCATGGTAGGCCTTTTCCCAACCTCATTTCCCTTTCAATAAAAGTTTATAGCCAAAACTATATCTCTTGTGTCTGTGTCTGCTTCATGTTGCCTTCACAACTATTCTGCGCAAACGGCAGAACTAGTGGCATTAATAACAGCACTAGAAATGTACGTTGACAGAGAGGGGACAATCTACTTTGATTCAGCGCATATAACATCGACAGTATATTCAGGACAACCTTACTAGAAACGAAGAGGGTTTCAGTAATCAGACGGCATGCCAGTGCAGCATGCCCAATTGTTGTCGAGGCTGATTGATACACTGTCACTGCCTACGACAGTGGCAATTGTGAATGTACCCCCCACTGAAATCGCACTGATTTAATTGCACAAGGTAATGATG
The DNA here is from genome assembly GCF_040938575.1 of Ambystoma mexicanum. NCBI lineage: Eukaryota > Metazoa > Chordata > Amphibia > Caudata > Ambystomatidae > Ambystoma > Ambystoma mexicanum. The sequence goes on along the minus strand of NC_090926.1, from coordinate 1,198,314,424 downwards.
AAGCGGATGGTGCAGCAAAGGAAGCGTCGTATTTGACAGAGACACTAGAATTAGTAGCAGTATCAAGAAAAAAGACACAAATAACTGAACCCTATAATGCATTGCCGCTAACTCGAATAATAGAGTAGAACGGACACCACAGCAAGCACATGAACTGCAGAGAAGAGGTCTCCATGATTCCTCACCACCTCTCTCTCTGGAGCAGGTTGGGTCTCAGGTATCTTAGTTGGAGGAGTAGTGGCTAAACATGGTACATACTTCCACTCCTTCTTAGATCTACCTTTACCTTGGTTAGAGATCTGCCTCCAAACACTTGGAATTATTATTGGGTTTTCAAGATCCAACAGTCTCAAAATATTTAACCTTAGACTTAGGTTTTCTGGTTTTCCACCAGCTTTGAGAACTACCAGTCATCAAAGGCTTAGAGAGCTTTTCAATTTTCATATCAACCTCTTCCTCAGAAGCGGTGCAGGTCAAATGCTTTATATTTGGAACTGATATTGTGGAGCATGGTTTAGGCTCCCATTTGCCTATAATTCTAGTTTTTGATTTGCCTTTGGTTGAGGTTTTCCTAGTAACATGAGACTTACAGAGGGGTCCTCTGTAGAGGATCCTACAGATTTAGAGTTGCCTCTTGAAACAAAGACCCTAGGCCTTTCAGAACACCTATCCATCTGTTCTGTAGCAGTAGTTGGAGTCACAGGCTTTTTATTAGAAGGTCTAGTAAAAAAGCTATGTTTAGACTTCTTATAGCTCTTTGGTTTTCAGCTTTTCAGGCCTGGATGTTTCCATCTGGGCACTCTGAACCAATAAAGGAGAAAACTGAATTCCTACCTTTTCGGGTTGGCCAAGAACACCTAGGTTCTGGACACCCTTCTGGATCACCTCCATGGCAAGTGGATTTTTAGGAGTTCCTAGATTTCGGATTTTATGAACCACCTCCACAGTATGTGGATTCTTAGGAGGTTCAGCCACTTCAGATTCAACTGAAGGTGCCTTTATTCTTACGGACATTTGCCATATGGGGTGTGTGACAGGAACACACAGGTTTTTGTCAGCCCTAGGAATTGCCTCTACGGCATATGGTCGAAAATGTAGGTTTTGAGATTAAAGGACCCTCTGTGCTGTTAGTGAGGTTTAAGAGGGACTTGCTACCTTAGCATCAATTGAAGACATAGCCACTTCAGTAACTGGAACAGAGGCATTATACCCTGTTATTGGTTTGACAGAAACACTCAGGTTTTTAACAAGATTATTAACCATAGCCACAGAATGTGGGTTTTCAGAGGGTTTAATCATCTTAGTGGTAACTAAAGGTGGGGGTCACCTCAGTGACCTGAACAAAGTTATTACGCATTGGTATGGGTTGAACAGGAACACTTAAGTTCTTGTCAACAGTGTGAGCCACGTCCACTGTTTGAGGGTTATCAAGGGGCTCTTTCACCTCAGTGTTAACTGAAGGTGGGGTGACCTTTGTAATGGCATTACACCATATTAGGGATGGGACAGGAACATTTACGTTTTTGTCTACATTATGAACCACCTCCACAGTATGGAGGTTTTCAAGAGGCTCAGCCACCTCAGTGTTCGGTAGAGGTGGGGTGACAGCTGTGACCTCCAGCTTTGTGGGCCTACGGGCTTGGTTCCTATTTGAAGCTATGGGTTTTCCACCCAAGTGCCCTTCAGAGTGGCAGGTTATGCCCCTAAGGTGACCTCTTTTGTTTCAAGTTTAAGAGCCTGAACCTTTTTACAAGGTGGCTCAGCTGAGTCTAAGACAACAGATTTTCCGCTTTCTGCTAAACTCAATGGTAACAGGCCCTACAGGGTACACAGAGAGGGGATTTTTAGACCGTATCTTTTGTCTCATATTTCCTTAAATGGTTTAGATATGGAGAAGATTTATTCTCATATCTAGTTATGAGAGCTTGTCTTATATTATTATAGTTAACTCTTTCAGCCTCATTCGTATCCAAGATCACATGACAGTCATTCTTGGGAATCCTAAAAAGAACGCAGGGTATCTGATCACTCCACACAAACCAAACCTTTTACAAGTAAGGTCAAGGGTTTTCAGCTATAAAACAATGTAATCCTTCCAATCATACAGATTTCTATTAGCAAATTAAAATAAAGAGAAATCCTAACTTTACCTAGCTCTAAGGGGGGTTTTGCTGACTCAAATAAAATACTAAAAGGGTAATTCATAGAATTTCGCACAAAAGTGGTGCACGCGGCTGGCGCACAATGGCCCCGTGCGATACACTGCGCCAGCCGCGTGTGATAAAATCCATTTCATCGCACAGCGTATTCATGGATTTTAGCCCCCAAAACCAGCCGTGGCGCAGAGTGGCGCAGCGACCCTGCAGCAGCGCCAGTTACGCCCCCAAGAACGCCCTCGCGCAAGGAAAATCCATCAAAATCCCCAAATCATCGCAAATGTCTGCGCTAACCCTGGACCAGTTTACAGGATTGCCAAACAGCAAACGCCAAGCGGGGTCCGTGTATTACTGGGCTGCGCGGGAAGTTTCACACGCGATTGGCCCTGTGCGAGCGGGGTACATGTATAACTGGGGAGCGCGGGAAGTTTCACACGCAACTTCAGCAGGGTACGTGTATTACTGGGGTGCGCGGGAAGTTTTACACGCGATTGGCCCTGTGCGAGCGGGGTACCTGTATTACTGGGGTGCGCGGGAAGTTTCACATGCGATTAGCCCATGTGCGAGCGGGGTACGTGTATTACTGGGGTGCGCGGGAAGTTTCACACGCGATTGGCCCTGTGCGTGCGGGGTACGTGTATTACTGGGGTGCGCGGGAAGTTTCACACGCGGTTGGCCCTGTGCGAGCGGGGCACGTGTATTACTGGGGTGCGCGTGAAGTTTCACACGCGATTGGCTCTTGTGCGAGCGGGGTACGTGTATTACTGGGGTGCGCGGGAAGTTTCACACGCGATTGGCCCTGTGCGAGCGGGGTACGTGTATTACTGGGGTGCGCGGGAAGTCTCACACGCGATTGGCCCTGTGCGAGCGGGGAACGTGTATTACTGGGGTGCGCGGGAAGTTTCACACGCGAATCCAGCAGGGTACGTGTCTTTCAGGGGTGCGCAGGAAGTTCCACACGCGATTGTCCTGGGTACGTGTGTTCCAGGGGTGTGCGGGAAGTCTCACACGCAAATTCAGCAGGGTACGTGTATTTCAGGGATGCGGGGGGAGTACTACACGTGATTTGGCCGTGTGGGTCCTCCCAGGTGTTCCCTCTACACCCTCCACGGCCCCTGAAGGCAGCCCACACCACAGGGGATTACCCTGCACCCCTGTTCATGTCCCGCAGGCATCCCATCCACCATGGGCATGCCCCCCAGCCAAGCCACATGTCACCTTGCACTACTGATCAACAACGCATGCCTCCCAGCACCCCCACCCCCCAGCACTGTGGGGCACCTGCCAGCAGGCCCCCACTCATGTCCAACTCATGTCCCCCTGCACCCCCAGCAGTCAGGGGCAGCATCCACCAGGCCCCACTCATGTCCAACTCATGTCCCCCTGCACCCCCACCCCCCAGCATCCAGGGGCACCCTCCACCAGGCCCCCACTCATGTCTCCAGCACCCCCACCCCCCAGCATCCAGGGGCGCCCTCCACCAGGCCCCCACTCATGTCTCCCAGCACCCCCACCCCCCAGCAGTGCAGGGCACCCTCCACCATGCCCCCACACATGTCTCCCAGCACCCCCACCCCCCAGCATCCAGGGGCAACCTCCACCATGCCCCCACACATGTCTCCCAGCACACCCACCCCCAGCATCCAGGGGCACCCTCCACCAGGCCCCCACACATGTCTCCCAGCACCGCCACCCCCCAGCAGTGCAGGGCACCCTCCACCATGCCCCCACACATGTCTCCCAGCACCCCCACCCCCCAGCACTGTGGGGACCCTGCCAGCAGGCCCCCACTCATGTCCAACTCATGTCCCCCTGCACCCCCACCCCCCAGCATCCAGGGGCACCCCCCACCAGGCCCCCACTCATGTCTCCCACCCCCCAGCAGTGCAGGCCACCCTCCACCATGCCCCCACACATGTCTCCCAGCACCCCTACCCCCCAGCATCCAGTGTCAGGTCCCGGGGTAACAGAAGGCATTAGGTACTGTTTGGTCCCCTGGGCAACAGATGGCTTTAGGTTAGACTATAATGGGTTGGTTGGTTAAACTGAAAAAAAGATATTTCCTTAATCTAATCATCATTATTCAGCCAACAACCTCTATTCCAGCTCAAGATGGTGGTGAACTTCCTGATCAGCAGTGATTGGATAAAGTCTACTGTGATGCAGTTTGGAATTTTAAGAAAGGTTCTAAACTGCCTTTCATTCAAGATCTGCTTGGGAGTGGTCACAGAGAAACTGAGCTCCAGAGGAAAACTCCAGAAAACTACATAAAGAATCCTTGAAGAAGTTTCTAAGAATTGCCTGAGACAGTATTTCAGATAAGTGTTCCTGAGAACTTTAAAGAAAGACTGTATAGTTTTTAAAAAGGACAGTATTTACAGAATAGTAGAAGATAAAAACTTTTTTTTGAATTTAAAAAAGAAGTTGCATATAAAGTTACAGATTTAAGTTTAACATTGGATTGTAAACAGTAAAGTGTGTTTATAACGTTTTGCCGGCTCGCGCGTGAAATTTTTAAGCATTGCAATGCCTCCGCGCGTCTTTAAAAGCACATCATTGAATATAGCAATGTTCGAGTTTGCGTGCCTGCGTCGCGAGTTGGAAGTTAGAGGAATGCACATTAAAGCTTAACGCGACGTGTCCAGGAAGTGAAGACTGTCGTCGCGTAATAGTTTCTTCCGTTAAATGAAACTCGTTTGAAAGTGAAGACGTGCCGTGAAATCTTACTGTTCGAGTGGGCGCACGCATTACAAGCTTTACTAGCGTAAGCAAACCGCTTAGTGTCTACAGAAAAAGAATATTGATATCTGTGTGCGCGTAATTCAGCTCCTGCGAGCCGCGCTCAGCCTGCATTTATTTAATTAACTGTGAATTACGATCGCATGAAGTGTGACATCGCAGCAGAGGAAACTCCGGATTTTTCAGTAAGCAGTTCTTAAATTAGTCATCGTTTACTGGGGTGTTTCTAGTAAAGGCATGAACTTTCTGACTGAGTGAATCGACAGTAAATAAATATTTTCAACTGGATGTAGTATTTTTAAAATCACCAGTAAACAAAGAAAGAATTCAATGTGCACAGATTTGAATTAAGCATCTGCAAGTAAACTCAATACTAAGGAATCCATTTTATAAAAAAGTGTTTTAAGTTAAGGTCATTCTTTAGAGAAAAGAGTAAAGTTTCAAAGAAGATACTTTCCTAAAGTCTCTCAGTAAAGAAACAGAGACTGTCAGGTAATTAAGGGGTTTTGGCAAGTTATATATATATATATTTCCTTAAGAAAAGGTTAGTGAAGTTAACTCAGAGCAATTTGTTGTTATATCTTTACAGGTATCCAGAGTTCCATGGTGTTAAGCAATGAGGGCTCCACTGTGATCCTGACCATTTATTATTTTCTCCAATTTCCCCCTTTCCCCCATTCTGGTCAATCCAATAATTGTAAACTTGATTTTTGGTTACACTAGTTTGAGGGACTGGGCGGGCTACTCATCTGCTCCTGCAGGAAATCCTCACTGGGACCTGATAGAATGAAAGGCCCACGTTAAATAACCTGCCTGAGCAGATATGGAGCCTGACGTAGAGGTGTTGTTAGGCTCATTAGCTAGGATGTTTTTTGATTTGAAAGAAGAAATGTCCAAGTCAAGGAAAGTGACCACAGAGTTGAGTGATAGATTAAAGGAATTTAAATGTTTTGGTGAATAAGGGAGGAGTTGAGGCAGATAAACCAGGTGTTTCAAGTTGGAATCCAGAAAGGGAACCACCAGTGTTATATCCAGAAGTGGAGAGAGTAACTATAGGAAGAATTAGAGGAGAAGAAAGGCGTGAAGGTGGAGTTCCAGCAATAAATGTGGTTACTTCTCCAATGGCTCCACCAGAGAGATTCGCCGGGGATCAACAAAAGTTTAAGTCATTTCTTATGCAATGTGAATTGCATTTTATGTGTAGACCAAAGTCTTTTCCCAATGAGAGCAAAAGTGGCATTTTTAATTTCATATTTGACTGGTGAGGCGGCTGCCTGGTCAGTTCCTTTGGTTGGAGGTGGAGTCAGAGAATTGGAGAGTTGGGAGTTATTTAAAGCCGAGTTTAAAAAGATGTTTGACAGACGTACTTTAATTCAGAGTGTTGATAGTGAGTTATTAGAATTGAAACAAGGTAATAAGGACTTATGAGTTTATATTACGCAGTTTAAAGCTTTAGTGCTAGAATGTTCGTGGCCAGAAGAGAAAAGATCTTCACTCTTTTATAGAGGTTTGCGAGATGAATTAAAAGATGCTTTGATGACAATTGTTGACAGACCAGCTTCTTGTGAGGAGTTAATTACTCTGGTGTTAAAACTTGGAGCTAGATTAAGTGAGAGACGTTTAGAGCGTAGAAGGTCAGGTAGTGAGGGTAGACCTTGGGCTCGCAGTGAGAGAACAAAGATAGATTTTATTCAAAAGGATGTTAAGGTGTCTGGAAGGGAAAGACAGTTTAGACCACCATTAACTAGGGAAGAGAAAGAAAAGAGACGAAAAGGAAATCTTTGTCTCTACTGTGGAGACAGTGGTCATTTCGTTGGGAATTGTCCTAGAACCCCTCGAAGAAACTTCACATCATCAGGAAGAGGTCAGATGGTGGCAAACACAATTCAAGCATCGGTCCCACACATTACTATTAATGTATCCTTATTTTGGAAGGGAGGTTTGAAATGTGGGGGTCCTTGTGTTTTAGATTCAGGGGCAACAGGCAATTTTATGGATAAGAATCTAGCCATCCGTTTGGGAGTGCCAGTAGTGACTAAAGATGTTCCTGTACAACTTAGAGCAGTGGATGGAACTCAACTCAGCTCTGGACTCATAACAGAGACTACAGAAGTTATTGGATTGAAGATAGCTGAAGATCATAGGGAGAACATTGTTTTTGAATTAATAGATGCTCCTCAATTGCAAATTATTTTAGGCATGCCTTGGTTGACCTTGCATAATCCATTTATAGATTGGGCAAAAAGGACAGTGGAATTTAGATCTGAGTATTGTTCAGAACATTGTGTTGCTGATTTGAAAGAGTGTGATGACGGAAAAAATGAGAGTCTGGGAGAGTTTTTGGCTAACGCGGTAACAGAAGAACAATTCATAGGGGCTGTGGTAGGAATTTTACCTGAATGTTATCGTGAGTTTGAGGATGTGTTTAGTGAGAGTGAGGCAAATGAATTACCACTGCATCGTCCTTATGATTGCAAAATTGATTTGGAAGATGGGGTTCCATTCCTTGTGGCAGAATCTATGCATTAACCGAGAGAGAGAATGAACATTTGAAGAATTATTTACAAGAAAATCTTGAGAAAGGATTTATTCGTCATTCTCAATCACCAGCAGCATCGCCATTATTTTTTGTGCCCAAAAAGGATAAGAGTTTGAGAACTTGCATAGATTATAGGGCACTCAATAAGATCACAATCAAGAATCGTTATCCCCTTCCATTGATCTCAGTCATGTTAGATGCCATTCAAGGGGCTAAGGTGTTCACTAAGTTAGATCTTCGTGGAGCTTATCACCTTGTAAGGATCAGAGAATGTGATGAATGGAAGACAGCGTTTCGAACTCGCTTTGGTTTGTTCGAGTATCAAGTGATGCCGTTTAGACTTTGTAATGCGCCTGCAGCATTTCAATATTTTATCAATGAAGTTTTGCGGGAATATCTAGATGTTTTTGTAGTAGTCTACATCGATGATATTATAATTTTTTCTCGAAAAGAGGACCAACATCAAGAACATGTGCGAAAAGTACTTTTGAAGTTGCGGGAAAATCATTTATTTGCCAAGTTAGAAAAGAGCCAATTTCACACGACTACAGTGGAATTTTTGGGTTTTGTAATTTCACCAGCTGGATTGGAAATGGATACCAGTAAGATAAAGGCAGTTTTAGATTGGCCAACACCTACCTGTGTGAAGGATATACAGAGTTTTATTGGTTTTGCTAATTTTTACCGGCGGTTCATTCAAGACTTCTCGTCAGTTGTGTCACCTTTGACTCGACTGTTAAAAAAGGGTGTACATTTTTCTTGGGAGAGAGAAGCGGCAGAAGCATTCCGATTTTTGAAGGAGAAGTTTACCTCTGGGCCAATATTATTGCATCCCGATGTAGAACAACCATTTTTTGTTGAAGCAGATGCTTCGGATTTGGCCCTAGGAGCAGTGCTTTCGCAGAGAAATCCTAGTACTGGACAATTACATCCAGTTGCCTTTTATTCTAAAATGTTTTTAAGTGCCGAAAGAAATTACACCATTTCTGATAGAGAACTTTTGGCTATTAAAGCAGCATTTGGAGAATGGAGACATTATTTGCTAGGAGCTCGCCATAAAGTTACTGTTCTCACAGATCATCGGAATTTAACTTTCTTGTGTTCAGCTAAAACGTTAACGCCGCGTCAATTAAGATGGTCTCTATTTTTCGCAGATTTCGACTTTGTGATCACCTTTAAGCCCGGACGACAAAATGGCAAAGCGGATGCTTTATCCAGATGTAATCCTGGAAGTTCTAAGGAAGATTCTTTGCCTCCAGTACCATTACTTCAAGACAATAATTTTGTGACTGCTGGGATACAAAAGATTGTGAGTTTGGGTGAACAAGTGATTGAGGTAATGTCTAAAGAACAAATGAGTGAATGGGCAAGAAAGGATCCAGCACGAGTGATTAAAGATGGTTTACCTTTTGTTGATACTAGGTTGTTTTTGCCTGTTGGAAGGATTCAGGAGGAAGCTCTACAACAGTGTCATGATTCAGTTTTGGCGGGACATCCAGGTTTTAGGAAAACCTTGGAGTTATTACGTAGAGAGTATTGGTGGGAAGGAATGCGTAAAGACACTTTAAACTATGTTAGAACGTGTGAAACCTGTGCACGAGTGAAGTCGGTGAATCAGAAACCAGTGGGACTGCTGAACCCTTTACCCATTCCTCCTCATCCATGACACATTGGGCCTCATTACACGGACGGCGGTAAGGGTTAACGGTCACCGTTAATGGTAACGGTGACCGTTAACCCTTACCGCCGTACTACGAGGTCCCTTTGCGGGTTGGGGAATTTAACGCCTGCTTTTTGCAGGCGTTAAAACCCAACCCGCAAAGGGACTTTGGTGCTAATTACTGCACCGCAAATTTGCGGTACCGTAATTAGCACCTTCCCCATTCCCATTATGCCCTATGGGGAAAAAATGGGAATGGGGAAGGGCAATGGTAGAAGGGGGAATTACCACCCCACCAACCTTGGAGTAGGGCGGTAATTCCCCTTTCCGCCAAGGCGGTGCCGGTAATTTACCGGCATGGACCAAGGTGCTAATAGCACCTTGGTCCACCGCCTACCGTGTAATGAGGCCCACTGTCTCTCTAGATTATATTGTAGAGATACCTTTAGATCAAGGTTGTACCACAATTCTGGTAGTAGTAGATGTACTTTCTAAGGCAAGTCATTTTATTCCAATCAAGGGTTCAGCTACAGCTACTAATTTAGCGCAAGCATTTTTACAACATGTAGTAAGATTACACGGACTTCCTACACAAGTAATTTCTGACAGAGGTTCTCAATTTGTGTCAAGATTCTGGCAGGCATTTTGCAAAGAATTGAATATGTAGATTTGTCTAACTACTAGTTTTCATCCAGAGGGAAATGGTCAAACCGAAAGGGTGAACCAAGAGTTAGAAAAATACTTGCGATGTTACCTTAAGACAGATAAAAGTTGGGTGGAGTTAATTTGGTTGGCAGAATTCTGTTACAATAATACCACTAAAGATTCAACGAATATGTCACCATTTTATTTAAATCAGGGATTTCATCCAAGGTTTCTTAGAGATGTGAATCTTGATGAAGTTGAGGTTCCACATGTTGAAGGGAGATTGAGAGCTATGATTGAGAATGTTAAAAGGGCTGTTGAGGCTTTAAAAAAGAGTAAGTCTAACTACAAGAGATTTTCTGATCGTAAGCGTAGGGTAGCTCCAAAATATCAACCTGGTGATATGGTTTGGCTTTCAAGTAAGAATATATCTTTGAAAGGTAAAGACAAGTTTAGTCCACGCTTTTTGGGTCCATTTGAAATTGATAAGGTTCTTTCTCCAGTCACTATCAAATTGAAATTACCAACTAATTTAAAGATTCACCCCACTTTTCATGTTAATCTTTTGAAACCATGTGTCAACGGAACTAGATTAACTCAGGCACCAGGTCCAGTTTGTGTAGAAAATTCTGGAGAGGAGTATGAGGTTCAGGACATTCTGGATTCTAGAGTGGTTCGATGTAGAATTCAGTATTTGGTAGATTGGAAGGGGTACGGTCCCGAAGAAAGATCATGGGTTTTTAAACAAGATGTTCATTCACCAATGTTGGTTAAGAGATTTCATTTACGAAGTCCAGAGAAACCAGGCCCTGGGGCAGGTCTTTGTCGGGGGGGGTACTGTCAGGTCCCAGGGTAACAGAAGGCATTAGGTACTGTTTGGTCCCCTGGGCAACAGATGGCTTTAGGTTAGACTATAATGGGTTGGTTGGTTAAACTGAACAAAAGATATTTCCTTAATCTAATCATCATTATTCAGCTAACAACTTCTATGCCAGCTCAAGATGGTGGTGAACTTCCTGATCAGCAGTGATTGGATAAAGTCTACTGTGATGCAGTTTGGAATTTTAAGAAAGGTTCTAAACTGCCTTTCATTCAAGATCTGCTTGGGAGTGGTCACAGAGAAACTGAGCTCCAGAGGAAAACTCAAGAAAACTACATAAAGAATCCTTGAAGAAGTTTCTAAGAATTGCCTGAGACAGTATTTCAGATAAGTGTTCCTGAGAACTTTAAAGAAAGACTGTATAGTTTTTAAAAAGGACAGTATTTACAGAATAGTAGAAGATAAAAACTTTTTTTTGAATTTAAAGAAGAAGTTGCATATAAAGTTACAGATTTAAATTTAACATTGGATTGTAAACAGTAAAGTGTGTTTATAACGTTTTGCCGGCTCGCGCGTGAAATTTTTAAGCATTGCAATGCCTCTGCGCGTCTTTAAAAGCACATAATTGAATATAGCAATGTTCGAGTTTGCGTGCCTGCGTCGCGTGTTGGAAGTTAGAGGAATGCACATTAAAGCGTAACGCGACGTGTCCAGGAAGTGAAGGCTGTCGTCGCGTAATAGTTTCTTCCGTTAAATGAAACTCGTTTGAAAGTGAAGACGTGCCGTGAAATCTTACTGTTCGAGTGGGCGCACGCATTACAAGCTTTACTAGCGTAAGCAAACCGCTTAGTGTCTACAGAAAAAGAATATTGATATCTGTGTGCGCGTAATTCAGCTCCTGCGAGCCGCGCTCAGCCTGCATTTATTTAATTAACTGTGAATTACGATCGCATGAAGTGTGACATCGCAGCAGAGGAAACTACGGATTTTTCAGTAAGCAGTTCTTAAATTAGTCATCGTTTACTGGGGTGTTTCTAGTAAAGGCATGAACTTTCTGACTGAGTGAATCGACAGTAAATAAATATTTTCAACTGGATGTAGTATTTTTAAAATCACCAGTAAACAAAGAAAGAATTCAATGTGCACAGATTTGAATTAAGCATCTGCAAGTAAACTCAATACTAAGGAATCCATTTTATAAAAAAGTGTTTTAAGTTAAGGTCATTCTTTAGAGAAAAGAGTAAAATTTCAAAGAAGATACTTTCCTAAAGTCTCTCAGTAAAGAAACAGAGACTGTCAGGTAATTAAGGGGTTTTGGCAAGTTATATATATATATATATTTCCTTAAGAAAAGGTTAGTGAAGTTAACTCAGAGCAATTTGTTGTTATATCTTTACAGGTATCCAGAGTTCCATGGTGTTAAGCAATGAGGGCTCCACTGTGATCCTGACCATTTATTATTTTCTCCAATTTCCCCCTTACCCCCATTCTGGTCAATCCAATAATTGTAAACTTGATTGTTGGTTATACTAGTTTGAGGGACTGGGCGGGCTACTCATCTGCTCCTGCAGGAAATCCTCACTGGGACCTGATAGAATGAAAGGCCCACGTTAAATAACCTGCCTGAGCAGATATGGAGCCTAATGTAGAGGTGTCGTTAGGCTCATTAGCTAGGATGCTTTTTGATTTGAAAGAAGAAATGTCCAAGTCAAGGAAAGAGACCACAGAGTTGAGTGATAGATTAAAGGAATTTAAATGTTTTGGTGAATAAGGGAGGAGTTGAGGCAGATAAACCAGGTGTTTCAAGTTGTAATCCAGAAAGGGAACCACCAGTGTTATATCCAGAAGTGGAGAGAGTAACTATAGGAAGAATTAGAGGAGAAGAAAGGCGTGAAGGTGTAGTTCCAGTAATAAATGTGGTTACTTCTCCATTGGCTCCACCAGAGAGATTCGCCGGGGATCAACAAAAGTTTAAGTCATTTCTTGTGCAATGTGAATTGCATTTTATGTGTAGACCAAAGTCTTTTCCCAATGAGAGCAAAAGTGGCATTTTTAATTTCATATTTGACTGGTGAGGCGGCTGCCTGGTCAGTTCCTTTGGTTGGAGGTGGAGTCAGAGAATTGGAGAGTTGGGAGTTATTTAAAGCCGAGTTTAAAAAGATGTTTGACAGACGTACTTTAATTCAGAGTGTTGATAGTGAGTTATTAGAATTGAAACAAGGTAATAAGGACTTATGAGTTTATATTACGCAGTTTAAAGCTTTAGTGCTAGAATGTTCGTGGCCAGAAGAGAAAAGATCTTCACTCTTTTATAGAGGTTTGCGAGATGAATTAAAAGATGCTTTGATGACAATTGTTGACAGACCAGCTTCTTGTGAGGAGTTAATTACTCTGGTGTTAAAACTTGAAGCTAGATTAAGTGAGAGACGTTTAGAGCGTAGAAGGTCAGGTAGTGAGGGTAGACCTTGGGCTCGCAGTGAGAGAACAAAGATAGATTTTATTCAAAAGGATGTTAAGGTGTCTGGAAGGGAAAGACAGTTTAGACCACCATTAACTAGGGAAGAGAAAGAAAAGAGACGAAAAGGAAATCTTTGTCTCTACTGTGGAGACAGTGGTCATTTCGTTGGGAATTGTCCTAGAACCCCTCGAAGAAACTTCACATCATCAGGAAGAGGTCAGATGGTGGCAAACACAATTCAAGCATCGGTCCCACACATTACTATTAATGTATCCTTATTTTGGAAGGGAGGTTTGAAATGTGGGGGTCCTTGTGTTTTAGATTCAGGGGCAACAGGCAATTTTATGGATAAGAATCTAGCCATCCGTTTGGGAGTGCCAGTAGTGACTAAAGATGTTCCTGTACAACTTAGAGCAGTGGATGGAACTCAGCTCAGCTCTGGACTCATAACAGAGACTACAGAAGTTATTGGATTGAAGATAGCTGAAGATCATAGGGAGAACATTGTTTTTGAATTAATAGATGCTCCTCAATTGCAAATTATTTTAGGCATGCCTTGGTTGACCTTGCATAATCCATTTATAGATTGGGCAAAAAGGACAGTGGAATTTAGATCTGAGTATTGTTCAGAACATTGTGTTGCTGATTTGAAAGAGTGTGATGACGGAAAAAATGAGAGTCTGGGAGAGTTTTTGGCTAACGGGGTAACAGAAGAACAATTCATAGGGGCTGTGGTAGGAATTTTACCTGAATGTTATCGTGAGTTTGAGGATGTGTTTAGTGAGAGTGAGGCAAATGAATTACCACTGCATCGTCCTTATGATTGCAAAATTGATTTGGAAGATGGGGCTTCCATTCCTTGTGGCAGAATCTATGCATTAACCGAGAGAGAGAATGAACATTTGAAGAATTATTTACAAGAAAATCTTGAGAAAGGATTTATTCGTCATTCTCAATCACCAGCAGCATCGCCATTATTTTTTGTGCCCAAAAAGGATAAGAGTTTGAGAACTTGCATAAATTATAGGGCACTCAATAAGATCACAATCAAGAATCGTTATCCCCTTCCATTGATCTCAGTCATGTTAGATGCCATTCAAGGGGCTAAGGTGTTCACTAAGTTAGATCTTCGTGGAGCTTATCACCTTGTAAGGATCAGAGAATGTGATGAATGGAAGACAGCGTTTCGAACTCGCTTTGGTTTGTTCGAGTATCAAGTGATGCCGTTTGGACTTTGTAATGCGCCTGCAGCATTTCAATATTTTATCAATTAAGTTTTGCGGGAATATCTAGATGTTTTTGTAGTAGTCTACATCGATGATATTATAATTTTTTCTCGAAAAGAGGACCAACATCAAGAACATGTGCGAAAAGTACTTTTGAAGTTGCGGGAAAATCATTTATTTGCCAAGTTAGAAAAGAGCGAATTTCACACGACTACAGTGGAATTTTTGGGTTTTGTAATTTCACCAGCTGGATTGGAAATGGATACCAGTAAAATAAAGGCAGTTTTAGATTGGCCAACACCTACCTGTGTGAAGGATATACAGAGTTTTATTGGTTTTGCTAATTTTTACCGGCGGTTCATTCAAGACTTCTCGTCAGTTGTGTCACCTTTGACTCGACTGTTAAAAAAGGGTCTACATTTTTCTTGGGAGAGAGAAGCGGCGGAAGCATTCCGATTTTTGAAGGAGAAGTTTACCTCTGGGCCAATATTATTGCATCCCGATGTAGAACAACCATTTTTTGTTGAAGCAGATGCTTCGGATTTGGCCCTAGGAGCAGTGCTTTCGCAGAGAAATCCTAGTACTGGACAATTACATCCAGTTGCCTTTTATACTAAAATGTTTTTAAGTGCCGAAAGAAATGACACCATTTCTGATAGAGAACTTTTGGCTATTAAAGCAGCATTTGGAGAATGGAGACATTATTTGCTAGGAGCTCGCCATAAAGTTACTGTTCTCACAGATCATCGGAATTTAACTTTCTTGCGTTCAGCTAAAACGTTAATGCCGCGTCAATTAAGATGGTCTCTATTTTTCGCAGATTTCGACTTTGTGATCACCTTTAAGCCCGGACGACAAAATGGCAAAGCGGATGCTTTATACAGATGTAATCCTGGAAGTTCTAAGGAAGATTCTTTGCCTCCAGTACCATTACTTCAAGACAATAATTTTGTGACTGCTGGGATACAAAAGATTGTGAGTTTGGGTGAACAAGTGATTGAGGTAATGTCTAAAGAACAAATGAGTGAATGGGCAAGAAAGGATCCAGCACGAGTGATTAAAGATGGTTTACCTTTTGTTGATACTAGGTTGTTTTTGCCTGTTGGAAGGATTCAGGAGGAAGCTCTACAACAGTGTCATGATTCAGTTTTGGCGGGACATCCAGGTTTTAGGAAAACCTTGGAGTTATTACGTAGAGAGTATTGGTGGGAAGGAATGCATAAAGACACTTTAAACTATGTTAGAACGTGTGAAACCTGTGCACGAGTGAAGTCGGTGAATCAGAAACCAGTGGGACTGCTGAACCCTTTACCCATTCCTCCTCATCCATGACACATTGGGCCTCATTACACGGACAGCGGTAAGGGTTAACGGTCACCGTTAATGGTAACGGTGACCGTTAACCCTTACCGCCGTACTATGAGGTCCCTTTGCGGGTTGGGGAATTTAACGCCTGCTTTTTTCAGGCGTTAAAACCCAACCCGCAAAGGGACCTTGGTGCTAATTACTGCACCGCAAATTTGCGGTACCGTAATTAGCACCTTCCCCATTCCCATTATGCCCTATGGGGCAAAAATGGGAATGGGGAAGGGCAATGGTAGAAGGGGGAATTACCGCCCCACCAACCTTGGAGTAGGGCGGTAATTCCCCTTTCCGCCAAGGCGGTGCCGGTAATTTACCGGCATGGACCAAGGTGCTAATAGCACCTTGGTCCACCGCCTACCGTGTAATGAGGCCCACTGTCTCTCTAGATTATATTGTAGAGTTATCTTTGGATCAAGGTTGTACCACAATTCTGGTAGTAGTAGATGTACTTTCTAAGGCAAGTCATTTTATTCCAATCAAGGGTTCAGCTACAGCTACTAATTTAGCGCAAGCATTTTTACAACATGTAGTAAGATTACACGGACTTCCTACACAAGTAATTTCTGACAGAGGTTCTCAATTTGTGTCAAGATTCTGGCAGGCATTTTGCAAAGAATTGAATATGTAGATTTGTCTAACTACTAGTTTTCATCCAGAGGGAAATGGTCAAACCGAAAGGGTGAACCAAGAGTTAGAAAAATACTTGCGATGTTACCTTAAGACAGATAAACGTTGGGTGGAGTTAATTTGGTTGGCAGAATTCTGTTACAATAATACCACTAAAGATTCAACGAATATGTCACCATTTTATTTAAATCAGGGATTTCATCCAAGGTTTCTTAGAGATGTGAATCTTGATGAAGTTGAGGTTCCAGATGTTGAAGGGAGATTGAAGGCTATGATTGAGAATGTTAAAAGGGCTGTTGAGGCTTTAAAAAAGAGTAAGTCTAACTACAAGAGATTTGCTGATCGTAAGCGTAGGGTAGCTCCAAAATATCAACCTGGTGATATGGTTTGGCTTTCAAGTAAGAATATATCTTTGAAAGGTAAAGACAAGTTTAGTCCACGCTTTTTGGGTCCATTTGAAATTGAGAAGGTTCTTTCTCCAGTCACTATCAAATTGAAATTACCAACTAATTTAAAGATTCGCCCCACTTTTCATGTTAATCTTTTGAAACCATGTGTCAACGGAACTAGATTAACTCAGGCACCAGGTCCAGTTTGTGTAGAAAATTCTGGAGAGGAGTATGAGGTTCAGGACATTCTGGATTCTAGAGTGGTTCGAGGTAGAATTCAGTATTTGGTAGATTGGAAGGGGTACGGTCCCGAAGAAAGATCATGGGTTTTTAAACAAAATGTTCATTCACCAATGTTGGTTAAGAGATTTCATTTACGAAGTCCAGAGAAACCAGGCCCTGGGGCAGGTCTTTGTCGGGGGGGTACTGTCAGGTCCCAGGGTAACAGAAGGCATTAGGTACTGTTTAATCCCCGGGGCAACAGATGGCTTTAAGTTAGACTATAATGGGTTGGTTGGTTAAACTGAACAAAAGATATTTCCTTAATCTAATCATCATTATTCAGCTAACAACTTATATACCAGCTCAAGATGGTGGTGAACTTCCTGATCAGCAGTGATTGGATAAAGTCTACTGTGATGCAGTTTGGAATTTTAAGAAAGGTTCTAAACTGCCTTTCATTCAAGATCTGCTTGGGAGTGGTCCCAGAGAAACTGAGCTCCAGAGGAAAACTCAAGAAAACTACATAAAGAATCCTTGAAGAAGTTTCTAAGATTTGCCTGAGACAGTATTTCAGATAAGTGTTCCTGAGAACTTTAGAGAAAGACTGTATAGTTTTTAAAAAGGACAGTATTTACAGAATAGTAGAAGATAAAAACTTTTTTAATTTAAAGAAGAAGTTGCATATAAAGTTACAGATTTAAGTTTAACATTGGATTGTAAACAGTAAAGTGTGTTTATAACGTCTTGCCGGCTCGCGCGTGAAATTTTTAAGCATTGCAATGCCTCCGCGCGTCTTTAAAAGCACATCTTTGAATATAGCAATGTTCGAGTTTGCGTGCCTGCGTCGCGAGTTGGAAGTTAGAGGAATGCACATTAAAGCGTAACGCGACGTGTCCAGGAAGTGAAGGCTGTCGTCGCGTAATAGTTTCTTCCGTTAAATGAAACTCGTTTGAAAGTGAAGACGTGCCGTGAAATCTTACTGTTCGAGTGGGCGCACGCATTACAAGCTTTACTAGCGTAAGCAAACGGCTTAGTGTCTACAGAAAAAGAATATTGATATCTGTGTGCGCGTAATTCAGCTCCTGCGAGCCGCGCTCAGCCTGCATTTATTTAATTAACTGTGAATTACGATTGCATGAAGTGCGACATCGCAGCAGAGGAAACTACAGATTTTTCAGTAAGCAGTTCTTAAATTAGTCATCGTTTACTGGGGTGTTTCTAGTAAAGGCATGAACTTTCAGACTGAGTGAATCTACAGTAAATAAATATTTTCAACTGGATGTAGTATTTTTAAAATCACCAGTAAACAAAGAAAGAATTCAATGTGCACAGATTTGAATTAAGCATCTGCAAGTAAACTCAATACTAAGGAATCCATTTTATACAAATGTGTTTTAAGTTAAGGTCATTCTTTAGAGAAAAGAGTAAAGTTTCAAAGAAGATACTTTCCTACAGTCTCTCAGTAAAGAAACAGAGACTGTCAGGTAATTAAGGGGTTTTGGGAAGTTATATATATATATATTTCCTTAAGAAAAGGTTAGTGAAGTTAACTCAGAGCAATTTGTTGTTATATCTATACAGGTATCCAGAGTTCCATGGTGTTAAGCAATGAGGGCTCCAGTGTGATCCTGACCATTTATTATTTTCTCCAATATCCCCCTTTCCCCCATTTTGGTCAATCCAATAATTGTTAACTTGATTGTTGGTTATACTAGTTTGAGGGACTGGGCGGGCTACTCATCTGCTCCTGCAGGAAATCCTCACTGGGACCTGATATCCAGGGGCACCCTCCACCAGGCCCCCACTCATGTCAAACTCATGTCTCCCAGCACCCCCACCCCCCAGCAGTGCAGGGCACCCTCCACCATGCCCCCACACATGTCTCCCAGCACCCCCACCCCCCAGCACTGTGGGGCACCTGCCAGCAGGCCCCCACTCAGGTCCAACTCATGTCCCCCTGCACCCCCACCCCCAGCAGTCAGGGCCACCCTCCACCAGGCTCCACTCATGTCTCACAGCACCCCCACCCCCCCAGCATCCAGGGGCACACTCCACCAGGCCCCCACTCATGTCTCCCTGCACCCCCACCCCCCAGCATCCAGGGGCACCCTCCATCAGGCCCCCACTCATGTCTCCCAGCACCCCCACCCCCAGCAGTGCAGGGCACCCTCCACCATGCCCCCACACATGTCTCCCAGCACCCCCACCCCCCAGCATCCAGGGGCACCCTCCACCAGGCCCATACTCATGTCCAACTCATGTCCCCCTGCACCCCCACCCCCAGGGGCACCCCCACCAGGCCCCCACTCATGTCTCCCACCCCCCAGCAGTGCAGGGCACCCTCCACCATGCCCCCACACATGTCTCCCAGAACCCCCACTCCCCAGCATCCAGGGGCACCCTCCACCAGGCCCCCACTCATGTCAAACTCATGTCTCCCAGCACCCCCACCCCCCAGCAGTGCAGGGCACCCTCCACCATGCCCCCACACATGTCCAACTCATGTCCCCCTGCACCCCCACCCCCCAGCATCCAGGGGCACCCTCCACCAGGCCCCCACTCATGTCTCCAGCACCCCCAGCATCCAGGGGCACCTTCCACCAGGCCCCCACTCATGTCTCCCAGCACCCCCACCCCCCAGCAGTGCAGGGCACCCTCCACCATGCCCCCACACATGTCTCCCAGAACCCCCACTCCCCAGCATCCAGGGGCACCCTCCACCAGGCCCCCACTCATGTCCAACTCATGTCCCCCTGCACTGCACCCCCACCCCCCAGCAGTCAGAAGCACCATCCACCAGGCCCCACTCATGTCCAACTCATGTCCCCCTGCACCCCCACCCCCCAGCATCCAGGGGCACCCTCCACCAGGCCCCCACTCATGTCTCCAGCACCCCCACCCCCCAGCATCCAGGGGCACCTTCCACCAGGCCCCCACTCATGTCTCCCAGCACCCCCACCCCCCAGCAGTGCAGGGCACCCTCCACCATGCCCCCACACGTCTCCCAGCAACCCCACCCCCCAGCATCCAGGGGCACCCTCCACCAGGCCCCCACTCATGTCCAACTCATGTCCCCCTGCACCCCCACCCCCCAGCATCCAGGGGCACCCCCCACCAGGCCCCCACTCATGTCTCCCACCCCCCAGCAGTGCAGGGCACCCTCCACCATGCCCCCACACATGTCTCCCAGCACCCCCACCCCCCAGCACTGTGGGGCACCTGCCAGCAGGCCCCCACTCATGTCCAACTCGTGTCCCCCTGCACCCCCACCCCCCAGCATCCAGGGGCACCCTCCACCAGGCCCCGACTCATGTGCCCCAGCCAACACGTCATCACAATCTAGATCCCTGGCCCTTATGGGCTGCCTCCACATGCCAAACACCCACCCAAGTATTGCATCCACCCACTTAGAAATGGCAATTACATGATACAACCCCAATGGCAAGTATGTAAATGAACACATGTCTCTCACATACACACAATGGGTGTCAGTGACTGTCAAAACACATATCATGATATGCATGAAACCAATGAGATGATACTACACATTGAAGTTTGATGAAGAAAATGTATTAAAAGCAACAACAATCAAAAATAAACAAACGACAATGGGAATTAAAAACCAAAAGCAGCATGTCTGTAAAATAAATTAAAAACACAAATCATAATCCAAAGGAAAGGTGTCCAAAGTCACAGTTCAAAAAAGTATATCCAATGGAAAATCCAAACCGAAAACCATTGCTCCATGGGTAAATTCAAAATAAAAAAATAAAATTCCACACTCAACTATATACAGATTAACAATCCAGGGTCCATGATCCCAACAGAAGAAATGAAAACTACCTAATAATACTACCTAATACAAAAACTATATACAAAAATGTGGTCCATTGTCCAAAAGGTCAAAAAAAAAAAAGCAAAGGAAACCTAACAACTACATAACTATTTACAAGGGCAGCAGGCTAGTCCGACGGCTCACTGGTTGTTGTCATGGGCCAGGGCATCATCGAACTCCTGTTCAATGGCTTGGAGGCGGGCATGTTCCCTGGCCCTGAGGTCTCGCAGGGATAATGCAGTGTCCAGCTCCAACTCCCTGCGAATACCCTCGAGGCACTCAGCCCGCCTCAGCACCCTCCGCATGGAGTTCTCCGCCCTGACCATTGTGAGCCGTTCCTCCTCTGCCCGCTGCCGCTCAGCACCTATCTGCTGGCCCAACCGCTCCCACACGGAAGACACTCCCATTCCAGGGTTCTCCTGCCCTCCGGCCGATGCCTGCACCCCTGATGTTGATGGCCCCGAGCCATGATGCCTCCCACGTCGAGCCTGCCGCTGCCTCCGACGCAACTGCCTGTGCCAGCACGACGGCATCCAGGCTGATGGAATCCACCGACGCCGTCGTGCACGTGCCCTGCCCGATGATGCCATCACATCCTCCATCTGCTGGGGTCCAGTTGCTGGTGTGTCCACCCCTGCTGGACCTCCGACTCCCGACTGTGGCAGGGATGGGATCCCCACCGAGTTGGCTGCGTTGGTCGGGGCAGGTCCCCAGGGGGCCCTGGTGGCATCTGGGCCGGAAGACGGCATGGAGAACGACTGGCGCATAGCCTCCACAGGAGGAGAGGGTCGCCAGAGTGCCCGACACATGTATGAAACCCCCGACCATGGCCACTCCCAACTGGGCCACGTTGGCACGGTGCTCTTCGTGATGACGTGCGTGCTCCCCCCGGGAAGCACGCACCTCATCACGAATGACACCCGTGCGCAACGCGACACCAATCAGGACCTTCTCCATACAGCCAGGGGTCCCCTCGTCCGCAGGTGGAGGGGAGTCAGATGACATGGACATCCCCCCTACCTGCGGACGGGGCATCCCTGCTGGTGCATGGTGGTGCAGTCACAGTGTCAGGGACAGTGACATGCACAGGCACCTCCACAGCGACCTGTGCTGCCACCTTCCCCTGGCCCTGGACTGCACCACTTGCACCAGCAGGGATGCCCCCACCAGGCCCCATGTGCGGCTCAGTAGCGGCCTCCTCCTCCTCTGTGGAAACCACCAACCTGGATGGCTCTACCCCGTCTTCCGCCGTTGCAAGCCCCTGTGGGGGCTCACCCAACCCTTCCGCTGCAGCCGTGGGGGCATCCCCGCCGCTTTGCTCCACAGTGCCGTCTCCGCCCTCTTCTTCACTTTGCGCTGTTTAGAGGGAGACATAGAACACAAGCATCAGGGTACTGTACAATGGTCCCCTAGACAGGAAGCAATAGCAGATGAGTGGCACTGTCAAAGATCCCTTCCATCATGTCCCTCCACAACACATGGGTCAGTGCAGGCAAAACACATGCAGTAACAGGCATGGCGCATGCTATGGACATTAGCAAACATGTCCAAGGGACTCTTGAAACATACAATGTTGTTTATGAACTCACATGCATCATGGGTCATGCCTATCACATGCACACACTTCACCGTACTTTCATTTATCTGGACTCGTACACCCCAGACACAGTGGATGCAAGGATAACTAGGCTGCATCAGTGATTCTGAACATTGTCACTGACGTGTGTAATGCATCCATGGCATTCACAAGTCACAGACACACAGGTCAGACACACAGACATGGACACCATACATGCACATGGCATCAGCACCCATCCCTCACCCCCACCCATGTCCAGGAACAGAGACTGGCATGCTCTCATGTGTCCATTCCGCATAGGGCTCCCCATGTTGCATTTAAACACATACACCAACCGTGTGCTTCACACATTACTGTTCTCAAATGCATTACCATGATGTCCCTGCACACACACACGCGTACATGGCCTATGTCACACATACAGGCAAGTATCAGACAACCAGCACACTGCAACATGCCCTGTCTCACACATCAATTCTTGGCCACTTACCGCTCGACTCCAGATGGGTCTGCCTC
This sequence comes from Ambystoma mexicanum, assembly GCF_040938575.1. Taxonomy (NCBI): domain Eukaryota; kingdom Metazoa; phylum Chordata; class Amphibia; order Caudata; family Ambystomatidae; genus Ambystoma; species Ambystoma mexicanum. Next base: position 1,198,291,648 of record NC_090926.1, on the reverse strand, counting down.
TCAAGGACCTGGACGTGGAGCGCTGGGGATATGCGTTCCAGGACCCTCATCTGATCGTCCGACAAGTGGCCCCGGCTCCCCTTAGCATCCGCTGCCTTCAAGAGGCGCCGGGCCTTGTTGAGGGTCCTGGACCTGAAGTCCTCCCAGCGCTTCTTGACATGATGGAATAGTCGGACTGCCACCCCCTCCGCGTTGATGGCAGTCACGATGTCCGTCCAGATCCGAGTCCGTCCTTCCTTGTCGGCGCGCAAACTTCCGAAGAGGGCATCATACTGCCCCAGGACTTGCTCCACCAGGACACCAACTTCAGTGGCAGTGAAGCTGGTGGCCCTCTGCCTCTCTGGCTGGGGGTTGCCAGTGGTGTCAGATGTTGCAGTGCCCGACATGACAACCCCAGAGGCAGGAGTGGGTGGGCAACTGGTCCTGGGGCTGGTCTGTGGAGCGATGGAATCCCAGTCGGGAGTCTTCGGTTCCAGCAGGGGTGGTCACAGCAACAGCACCCCTGGCTGATGTGCAGGCAGCAAATGGCAGGGCACGTGGGCAGTAGGCAATCAGGCAGCAGCAGATGGCAGGTGGGAGCGTGCTCGGGGCTCTGGGGGGCAGTAATTCGGCCTTCTGGGCAGGAGCGTGGTCCTCCGTGTGCTTACGCGTGGCCAGCTTGATACGGAGTGATTTGGCACGTGAAAATCAAGCACGTCTGTGTGTAATTCGAGGAAAGGGCCTTAGCGCATAAGCGCGTCAGCATACTTACCCGAATTCATTGGGCCAAAGGCCCCCAGCGTGTAGGCGTGTCTATGACGTTACGCGCACGTGCGTTTTCCATGGCGCGTAGAAAAAATAAGCACGTCAGAGTGTCATAGCGTGCAATTGGTGGAAAGGGACTCAGCGCGTATGCGTATCTGTGACGTGTGTGCGCGGGCGTTTCCCTATGACTGCACGTCAGAGTGTCAGCTCGTGTAATTGGAGGATAGGGCCTTAGCGCGTACACGCGGAAGTGACGCTGGACGTGTGGGCATGTTTAAAAGGTACGTGTAGAACGCCATTTCCTTGTACGCGCTTTTTTCGTGGAGAGGGAGTGGGTGAAATCTGTACTTCTTGTCGGTTCACACGCGATTTACTTCACGGCGTTCCAAGTTCGTACTCCCTGTTACCTCTGACAGCTTTTTCTCTTTTTGTCTTTTTCCTGGGCCTGTTTCCTCAAACAGCCTTCACTTCTCCTGTTGTCCTGTCTCCTCAGACAGCGTACAATTCTTCTTTTGGCGGGGGTGTCGCCAACGCGCACACGTGTGTATTTTTCACGCGATTTTTCCTGGCAGACGGTGAGCCGCGCACGTATTTAATATCTGTGCTTGCCCCGTGTGTTGCCTACCCCTTCAGAGGTCAGTCTAGGCTGCGTGTGACACGCATACGTTCATTTTTGTGTTTCTGGGTGCCACAGCGTAGTGCAGGTTTATTTTTCCATACACGTGGTCTAGGAGGGGTTGCGTGCACATTATCTCCCTTTTTTGGGGTGCCTGTGCGTTGCGTGACCCGTCATCTTCCCCCAGGGGTCACATACAGCCTTGCTAGAGCACTAGGGTACGAATTCCATCTAGTACCCTACCCCTTTGACCCCCAATTGCCCAGGACAATAGTTTACTGCAACTCACATATGCAAAGCAACATCAGTGCCATGGTTGGGACGCGAGCACGCGGTAAGGGTGGCAAAGGTGGTCGAGCCACAAGAGGTGGCCATGGTGGATACGGTAGGGGACGTGGCCAGGACTTGCAGGGTGCCCCTAGCCCCCCATGTGTGGGTGACCAGTCAGGGACACCCATGCCCCCCCCGGTTGAGGGTAACGTGGCTGACACCATCCCTGCTCAGCCCTTGTTGGACCAGCCCATTGTGGCACCAGACCTGGCACAGGGTGACTCCAAGACTGACTTCCAGGTCAGCAGGTCTAGGCCATGTGTGGCGGTGCACGTTGGTGTCACCAGGCCACGTGGATCAGGGGCAGCTATGTCATCTGCTGCCCCGAGTAGGCAGGATGGGGAGGCTGCAGGGACAGCTGCGGCTCCATCCACCCCAGCTCTGAGTCTCCCAGCCAGGACAGTGTTGGTCCCAGTCCATCCTGCTGACGGTCCCCCTGACTACATCACACTTCAGCTAATGCCTGCACCAAGTCCCATGGTGAGTGTTCATTCCCACACTCCTAGTCCACAGGGGCTCCTGCCTCTAGTGTCCAGAGCGGCGTAGGACACTCAGGATCCCCACCACCTTCCAAGCGGAAGAGGAAGAGTGCTCGTCCAGTACAGGCTGATGCCCCAGACACGGCTACACAGTCCGGCCCACCAAGGAAGCCTAGCTTCAATCAGGCCGAACTTGATGCACTTGTTGAGTATGTGTCCGCACATGACAGCGAAATGGTGATTACTGCAGGATGCAAGACCACACCTGCACAACGTCAGGCACACTGGCAGACCAGTGCGGATCTCAAAAGTGCCCTTGGATTCGTGAGGCGCACAGCTAATGATTGCTACAAGCGCTGGAATGACCTGAAGCGCAGGGCAAAGAAAAAGCTGGCCTCAAGTCATGCTGCAACTCTAGTGACTGGAGGTGGGTCTTCAGCAGAGGACATAGAACTCACACCACATGAGTATGTTGCTGGGACCTACGTCACGGAGGAACAGATCCAAGGCGTGGGAGACCTGCCAGATTACGAGGCATTGTGCGGTGAGTGCACATGCATGTGTGTGTCATCCATGTGCATGGTGTGTGTGTGAGGGCTTCTGATTGAGTGCCAGGTGAGGGTGTGTGTGCCTGAGTGGTTTGGATCACCCATGTGCTTCATCCAATACATTCTGCGCACCAGGATTTGGGTATTGCAGTATCCCTTCTGGCAACAGTAGACATTCAGCCCAACCTCACGCCAGTTGCCCTTGAAGTGTCATCTTGCCACAACATAGTTGCCTATTATTCTGTGTTCATTCAGGCTGATTGTCTGCATTCCACCACTTTCACTAGGCATTTCTCAGTCCTATTGTCACATGTGTGACATGGCTATGGTACATGCCATCTGTGTGATGGCATGTGTCATGTATGTGTATTGAACATGGCAATCATAGGCCAATGTGTGATGGCACTGCTAGCCAGCATGCAGCAAATGTGTTGGTCTTCCATCTTGGTGTCATCAATGTGTGCCATTTGCCTCCCCTTCATACGCCGTGACGGTGCATGCATTGGAGGGTTATAGTCATGTGGGACATGTGTCAATGAAGTACTGTTTCTGTTGCTTCTCAGCCCTAATTATGTGCCATGGTGCTAATGCCTGTTCCCATTTCTTTTCTTTCATGTCTTTGCAGGGGATGACGCACTTGATACTGCTGGGGTTGTGGAGATGGTGCAGACCAAGGAGGGGTCTCAGGCCCGACCGGGCACCAGTGAGGGACGTGGTGTGTGAGAACCCACACTTGCTGCAGACAATCATCTCAAGGGGTGTCTCTGGGTGCACCTCCCCCGAGCTCAAATCAGGTGTCGATTCGGATGATGAGACCTATGTGCCGTCGCAGGTAAGTGTTTCTGGGAAGGATTCTGTACTGTCCAACCCACCTGCACCAGGGGTAGAACCCTCAATGGGGATGTCAGTGTTGGTAGGTCCGCCTTTGGTGGTTACGGATGCAGGGTCACACTCCGCAACATCTGATCCTGTTCCTGGGCCAGAAGATCAGAGGGGGAATGCAGTCCTGCAGCCTCAGGCAGTGCCGGCACAGCAAGGCGCAGTTCGCCTTGCCAAGACAGGTGTGGTGCCTGCCGACGCGGTGGCCGCATGGGAGCAATCCATATACAGTATGGCAAACCAACAGGCAGCATCATCTGAGATGATGGCTCAGGCCATGGATAGGGTGGCCACTTCCATTGTCCCCCAAGAAAGGCTGATTGAACAACTACAGCAGGCAACAGACTCCATTTGCCAGTCACACAGGGAGGACATGTTGGCGTCCAACAGGGACAGGCAGGCGGCACTGGAGACTCTGTGGGAAGCCATTTCTATTGAGTCCCAGGGCCACAGAGAAGCCCTGAGGGTGGAACTCCGTCAGCTCTGGGTAACTCTTGTTGAGCTTGAGGCTTCAACTAACACAAGGACAGAACAGCAGCTGGAGCGGCTCACACGTACGCTCTCAGCTGAGATGCAGGCAACTACGGAGGAGGTCCGGGCATCCCGTGAGTTGTTGCATGGGGACCTCCGCACGATTATCCTCCAGAACCAGACCTTCCACACCCGCATGCTTGCTGCCATGGAGGACCAGACTAGGGCTTTGCGTGGGCTGCCTCCCATAGTGCCACCACCTCCTGATGCAGCTGCAGAGGGTGAGGAGAGCGACAACAGCGAATCTCTCACAATCGGGTAGCCGTGCAGGCCATGAGCCCATGGAGGTGTTTTTTTCCGCAAGATCCACACAGGTGGGTTTTGGTGTGCACCCTGTCCTCGGACCTCCTGGGTGGCCTCCCCCACCCCCTCTGGCCCATTCATGGCCATTTTTGGTTTTTGTTTTTTGAATTTTGATTTTTGATTTTTTGGACAGTGTGTTGACTTTTGCGTGGCGCTAACACTGTACAGTTGGAAGTGTTCGAAGTGCTGGCATTATCAGGTAGTGAGGCTACCAATTTTTTAAGTCCGTACTGTCATGTTTATGGTAGGTTGGAGGTTGTGTAGGTGATTAGTATTATTGGTAAGTATTTGGTAATGTGTGTTGTTGGTCCTGCATTACTGTGAGCATTTCATGTGTGTCCAGTTTCCATTAGGGACACTGTAGTTTGTGACACTTGGGTCATGTTGTGGGGATTAATTTGTTTGCTCTCACATAGCATGACATGCCATGGTGTGTTGTGTGGTGGTGCCGGGGAGGGGTTGGGTGACATGGCACTGTTCTCATGTTGTATTTTGCAAGTGGGTATTCATTTTTGCTGCATAGAAGTGTGTCTTTTGATGACACTGCATTGGTGGTGTCATTGGTGGTGTCTGTGTAGGTAGGGATGCACACATTGTGACACTTCCAGATGAACAATCTCAGGCTGCTATGGTTCTGACAGTTAACTGTCCCTTAATTCATCATAATTGTCAGATTGAGTCATCATTGATTGTCAGATGGTATGTGCCAGGGCTGTGTGCACTCCACAGGGGTGTGATTTCTATGTGAAGTAATTAGCCACCAGCTGCGTACAGGCTGCCTCACCCCGTGCCCTTTCCCCTCCCATGTGCAGCGGGCGTGCATGTGGTTGGGGATGTGGGGGCACCACCATGTCCACAGCCAGGCCCCGGCGTGTTGCAACATTGTGCAGGACACATTCTGCCACTATGATCCTGCACACTACTGGGGGAGCGTATAACAGCTGCCCGCCAGAACGGTCAAGGGAGCGAAAGCGTGACTTGAGCACTCCGAATGTTCGCTCCACTATGCCCCGTGTTGCAATATGGGCTGTATTGTATCTTACCTCGGGGGGCGTGATGGGGTTCCGAATTGGCGTCATCATGTGGGTGCTCAGAGGGTAGGCACTGTCCCCTGGGGAGGTGGTGATGGGGATCATTAGTGGGGTATTGACATTACTCTGTATCTGTCATGCATGCGTGTGCTGTGGCATTTATACTCATCAAGCAGCCATGCATCGCCATGCCGCCCAGCTTCCATGTCCCGGTTTAGGGTTGACATCCTGTAAATTAAGCTGTCGTGGGTGGACCCTGGATAGTTGGCATATACTGAGGTGATGATTCCCTTGGCATCACATACTACCTGGACGTTGATGGAATGCCAGTGCTTGCAGTTTCTATAGATGTGCTCAGATGCCCTGGGGGGACGTAGAGCCACATGGGTGCAATCAATGGCACCTAGCACTTTGGGGAATTGTGCCACCCTGTAGAAATCCTGGCTGACAGCCTGCCTTTCTGCAGGTGTTCTGGGCAGGTATATGTGCCTGCGGACTGATGGGCGTGCAGTGATGATGGCCAACACCTGGTGTAGGCACCGTGACTGCGTGGCCTGTGACACCCCCCCACTATGGCACTTGTCCACTGAAATGATCCGGTAGCCAAGAAGTGCAGTACATTGAGGACCTTCTCCAGGGGGCTGAGTGCTTGGGAGTGTTAGGCGGAAACCTGTGCAGTTCCCTCTGGGACCACTGCAAAAGATTTAGGACTACAGGTGTTTGGCAGTAAACCCACTTAGTAGCAGTCTGTACCACACAGATTCACTTGGTAGCTGTGGCTGAGCAGTCAGACTTCCCTCAAGAAGAGTTAGGCAGTATGTGGAGTATACAATATAGGGCAATTTACACAGTAGAACAAGCAAACACGGAACAAGGCTTCGGTGTAAAGATATAAGGGTATTTATTTATAACAACACATCTATAGAAAACACTCTGGCACTAATACGGCAAACAACTTCAATCACAATTACTATACGAAGAAAAAGATCAATCTCCCTAACAATAGTTCGACAAGTCTAGGTTTACCGGCATCACTTATTTGCAGACAGAGGTGTATGCTTTAACCTAGATGGCACTCTAGTATTCGTTAGGGCGGGAGAGAAAAAAAATAAGGCAGGTTATGAAATCAACTCGGTACCAATACTTTACGGACAAATGCAAGGCAAGTAAGGCAGAGTCTGCTGCAGATCACAAAGTTCAGAGGCCAGGCCTACTCGGAGAGAGGCAAGGCGATATGTCCCAAAAGTGTCTCAGTGGAAATGCGCTTCGAGTCTTTATCACAAATTGTTATGGAAAGGTTGGACCAGTTCAGAACAGAAAGTTAAAGAACGCTTGGAGGCGACCCAATGGGAAGGCGAGGATTCAGACACCTCACTCTATCCGGCAGAAAGGGAAGCCAGGCGGGTACGGTACCTTGTTTGTGGAGATTCAGCTCCGGCGAGGGCAGTTGTTCCTGGTGGTGGGTGCACGTCGGGTCTTTGCCAAGAGTAGAGATGATCTCGTCGTCGAAGAAAAGTGAAGTCCGGTGCACCACGAGGGAAGAGACCAGCCGCGGAGTGCTCCGTCACAAGGCACCACCTTTTGGTCGCGGTACAGGGGTAGTGGCTATCCGGTTGCCGAGGTGCTCTGCACGGGCAATTCGACCACTGCGTCCTGGAGCGAAGAAAAGCAAAGGTGACTGGTTGTTCCCACCAGTTAGGGGAAGAGACTCTCCGGCAGGGAGATCTCCTCTGTCGTCGGGAAGTGGTGAGTCGGTTCAGCAGGGCTCCACCGGAGGTGTCGTCGTTGCAGGTCGGCTCAGCTTTACCCTCGTCGGATTCTTAGGTCCTGTGGCGACTTCTGAAGATCCAGTCCCAAAAGCCCTGCTTTTATGCAGAAAACCGCCATTCATTCAGCCTAGCTGTCAATCAAAACACGCTAAGTGGTGAGCGGGGAGGCTCACCAATTGGGCCAATCACACCGGAGTGCGACCGGAGTTGGCAAGGCAACTCGGTCCAGGGTGCCTAAACCCCCTCCCACACCCCTGTGGTAACCCAGACAGAATGGCACTACTTTGGAGGGTCTCTGTACAGAAGCCCGCCAAAAGTGGAACAAAGGGCTCAACCTTTGGTTTAGGAGTCACAGAGACGAACACAGACGCCATTTTACAAACCGAGTTCTGGCAGAAAATACCATCCGATAGACTTATTTAAGATAAGTAGACCGGTGGTATGTTAGAGATTAACGAGAAAAAGTATCAATCTCCAACAATGGGAAAAATCCTATAGGGTTATATTCGGGGTCGAATATAACAAGTAGTTTCCACTGCCACCAGCCAAAACTCGACGAGGGGGGACGGGACAGTGCCCCATCGAATAACAGACCCAGGAGTAATCGAATTACCCCTACTAGTACGTCCACAATAGGATGGTTTGTACTAGTTCTGTTAGTAAATTTAGGTCTAGTAAAGCCAATGGTGACTTTACATGTCCGGGGAGACAGTAGTCAGTCCACGGGTATGGAGTCTATGATGGAGGTCCGCTAGGACGCCCCAGTGCTACGGCACATAGGGTGCGGTGTAACACACATAGAAAAACATATGAGACCCTATGGAGTAAAAGACCCCATAGCCCATAGAGCACAATGACATTTACAGGAATTACACACATTCATGTCCAAGAGTGGGAGAAAAAGAGTCTCACTCTTGGCAGGATGGAAAAAACAAACTCCAGAAATCCAGCAAAGCTGCTGGGGGACTCACTAGGTTAGGAAATTCAGCCTAAACAGAGAATTCTCCCTAACAGGGAGCACAGGGTGGGTGATGTGAGGTCATCCTCCCACTCACTGACCAGGTCAAGTATTATGTGTGGTGGAAACCTGTACCTCCCATACACCTGGTCATCAGGCATACCAAATAGGCTGGTTCTCGGTGTGAAGATTCTGGCCCTGACTATCCTTCTCCTCCTCCTGCGGTATCCCACGGCCACTGCTGCTAGGAACGGTATATTCATCCTGGCTTCTGAGCTTGTTTGTTGTTTGCGCACTCTTTTATGCTGCGCGGGACGTGCGCCTGCTTCATGCTGGCGTTCGTGTTTGCGGATAGGACCTTTTTTTTTGGCGCGTTGTAGGCGACTGTGTAAATCTTCCCGCCCACCCCAGGAATACACGTAACACGCTTTCAGGCCCAGTCGCGAGTAAATATTCCCGCCCACCCCTGGAATACACGTACCCCACTCTCACAGGCCCAGTCGCGTGTGGAACTTCACGCGCACACCGAAATACACGTACCCTGCAAATTCGCGTGTGAAACTTCCCGCGCACCCCGAAATACAGGGACCCAGAGCAATTGCGTGTGGCACTTCCCGCGAACCCCGTAATACACGTACCCTGCTGATATCGCGTGTGGAAGTTCACGTGGACCCATAATACACGTACCCTGATGAAATCACGTGTAAGACTACCCGCGCACCCCTGAAATACACTTACCCAGGCAAATCGCACTGCTGGGGGGTGTGGGTGCTGGGAGACATGAGTGGGGGCCTGGTGGAGGGTGCCCTACAGTGCTGGGGGGTGAGGGTGCAGGGAGACAGGAGTGGGGGCCTGGTGGAGGGTGCTCTGCACTGCTGGGGGGTGGCTGTGCTGGGAGACATGTGTGGGGGCCTGGTGGCGGGTGCCCCTGGATGCAGGGGGGTGGGGGTGCAGGGAGACAGGAGTGGGGGCCTGGTGGAGGGTGCCCTACAGTGCTGGGGGGTGGGGGTGCAGGGGGACATGAGTTGGACATGAGTGGGGGCCTGGTGGAGGGTGCCCCTGGATGCAGGGGGGTGGGGGTGCAGGGAGACAGGAGTTGGACATGAGTGGGGGCCTGGTGGAGGGTGCCCCTGGATGCTGGGGGGTGGGGGTGCTGGGAGACATGTGTGGGGGCCTGGTGGAGGGTGCCCTACAGTGCTGTGGGGTGGGGGTGCAGGGAGACAGGAGTGGGGGCCTGGTGGAGGGTGCCCTGCACTGCTGGGGGGTGGCGGTGCTGGGAGACATGTGTGGGGGCCTGGTGGAGGGTGCCCCTGGATGCAGGGGGTGGGGGTGCAGGGAGACAGGAGTGGGGGCCTGGTGGAGGGTGCCCTACAGTGCGGGGGGGTGGGGGTGCAGAGGGACATGAGTTGGATATGAGTGGAGGCCTGGTGGAGGGTGCCCCTGGATGCAGGGGGGTGGGGGTGCAGGGAGACAGGAGTTGGACATGAGTGGGGGCCTGGTGGAGGGTGCCCCTGGATGCTGGGGGGTGGGGGTGCTGGGAGACATGTGCGGGGGCCTGGTGGAGGGTGCCCTACAGTGCTGGGGGGTGGGGGTGCAGGGAGACAGGAGTGGGGGCTTGGTGGAGGGTACCCTGGACTGCTGGGGGGTGGCGGTGCTGGGAGACATGTGTGGGGGCCTGGCGGAGGGTCCCCCTGGATGCAGGGGGGTGGGGGTGCAGGAAGACAGGAGTGGGGCCTGGTGGAGGGTGCCCTACAGTGATGGGGGGTGGGGGTGCAGGGGGACATGAGTTGGACATGAGTGGGGGCCTGGTGGAGGGTGCCCTGGATGCAGGGGGTGGGGGTGCAGGGAGACAGGAGTTGGACATGAGTGGGGGCCTGGTGGAGGGTGCCCCTGGATGCTGGGGGGTGGGGGTGCTGGGAGACATGTGTGGGGGCCTGGTGGAGGGTGCCCTACAGTGCTGGGGGGTGGGGGTGCAGGGAGACAGGAGTGGGGGCCTGGTGGAGGGTGCCCTGCACTGCTGGGGGGTGGCGGTGCTGGGAGACATGTGTGGGGGCCTGGTGGAGGGTGCCCCTGGATGCAGGGGGGTGGGGGTGCAGGGAGACAGGAGTGGGGGCCTGGTGGAGGGTGCCCTACAGTGCTGGGGGGTGGGGGTGCAGGCGGACATGAGTGGGGGCCTGGTGGAGGGTGCCCCTGGATGCAGGGGGGTGGGGGTGCAGGGAGACAGGAGTTGGACATTAGTGGGGGCCTGGTGGAGGGTGCACCTGGATGCTGGGGGGTGGGGGTGCTGGGAGACATGTGTGGGGGCCTGGTGGAGGGTGCCCTACAGTGCTGGGGGGTGGGGGTGCAGGGAGACAGGAGTGGGGGCCTGGTGGAGGGTGCCCTGCACTGCTGGGGGGTGGCGGTGCTGGGAGACATGTGTGGGGGCCTGGTGGAGGGTGCCCCTGGATGCAGGGGGGTCGGGGTGCAGGGAGACATGAGTGGGGGCCTGGTGGAGGGTGCCCCTGACTGCTGGTGGGTGGGGTGCAGGGGGACATGAGTGGGGGCCTGGTGGAGGGTGCCCCTGGATGCTGGGGGGTGGGGGTGCTGGGAGACGTGTGGGGGCCTGGTGGAGGGTGCCCTGCACTGCTGGGGGGTGGGGGTGCAGGGGGACATGAGTTGGACATGAGTGGGGGCCTCGTGGAGGGTGCCCCTGACAGCTGGTGGGTGGGGGTGCAGGGGGACATGAGTGGGGCCCTGGTGGAGGGTGCCCCTGGATGCTGGGGGGTGGGGGTGCTGGGAGACATATGTGGGGGCCTGGTGGAGGGTGCCCTGCACTGCTGGGGGTGGGGGTGCTGGGGGACATGAGTGGGGGCCTGGTGGAGGGTGCCCCTGGATGCTGGGGGGTGTGGGTGCTGGGAGACATGTGTGGGGGCCTGGTGGAGGGTGCCCTGCACTGCTGGGGGGTGGGGGTGCTGGGGGACATGAGTGGGGGCCTGGTAGAGGGTGCCCCTGGATGCTGGGGGGTGTGGGTGCTGGAGACAGTAGTGGGGGCCTGGTGGAGGGTGCCCTACAGTGCTGGGGGGTGGGGGTGCAGGGAGACAGGAGTGGGGGCCTGGTGGAGGGTGCCCCTGGATGCTGGGGGGTGTGGGTACTGGGAGACAGGAGTGGGGGCCTGGTGGAGGGTGCCCTGCACTGCTGGGGGGTGGGGGTGCAGGGAGACAGGAGTGGGGGCCTGGTGGAGGGTGCCCCTGGATGCTGGGGGGTGTGGGTACTGGGAGACAGGAGTGGGGGCCTGGTGGAGGGTGCCCTACAGTGCTGGGGGGTGGGGGTGCAGGGAGACAGGAGTGGGGGCCTGGTGGAGGGTGCCCCTGGATGCAGGGGGGTGGGGGTGGAGGGGGACATGTGTTGGACATGAGTGGGGGCCTGGTGGAGGGTGCCCCTGGATGCTGAGGGGTGGGGGTGCTGGGAGACATGTGCGGGGGCCTGGTGGAGGGTGCCCTACAGTGCTGGGGGGTGGGGTGCAGGGAGACAGGAGTGGGGGCCTGGTGGAGGGTGCCCTGCACTGCTGGGGGGTGGCGGTGCTTGGAGACACGTGTGGGGGCCTGGTGGAGGGTGCCCCTGGATGCAGGGGGGTGGGGGTGCAAGGAGACAGGAGTGGGGGCCTGGTGGAGGGTGCCCTACAGTGCTGGGGGGTGGGGGTGCAGGGGTACATGAGTTGGACATGAGTGGGGGCCTGGTGGAGGGTGCCGATGGATGCAGGGGGGTGGGGGTGCAGGGAGACAGGAGTGGGGCCTGGTGGAGGGTGCCCCTGGATGCAGGGGGGTGGGGGTGCAGGGAGACAGGAGTGGGGGCCTGGTGGAGAGTGCCATTGGATGCTGGGGTGTGTGGGTGGTGGGAGACAGGAGTGGGGGCCTGGTGGAGGGTGCCCTACAGTGCTGGTGAGTGGGGGTGCAGGGAGACAGGAGTGGGGGTCTGGTGGAGGGTGCCCCTGGATGCTGGGGGGTGGGGGTGCAGGGGGACATGAGTGGGGGCCTGGTGGAGGGTGCCCCTGGATGCTGGGGGGTGGGGGTGCTGGGAGACATGCGTTGGTGGGCAGTAGTGCAAGGTGACATGTGGGTTGGCTGGGGGGCATGGCCATGGTGGATGGGCTGCCTGCGGGACATGTGCAGGGGTGCAGGGTAGTCCCCTGTGGTGTGGGCCGCCTGCAGGGGCCGTGGAGGGTGTAGAGGGAATAGCTGGGAGGACCCACACGGCCAATTCACGTGTGGGACTCCCCCGCACCCCCGAAATACAAGTAGGCTGCTGGATTCGCGTGTGGAATTTCCCGCGCACCCGGAGTACACGTACCCTGCTGAAATTGCGTGTGGAACTTCATGCGCACACCGAAATACACGTACCCTGCAAATTCGCGTGTGAAACTTCCCGCGCACCCCGAAATACACGTACCCAGGGCAATCGCGTGTGGAACTTCCCGCGAACCCCGTAATACACGTACCCTGCTGATATCGCGTGTGGAAGTTCACGCGGACCCATAATACACGTACCCTGATGAAATCGCGTGTAAGACTACCCGCGCACCCCTGAAATACACGTACCTAGGCAAATCGCACTGCTGGAGGTGGGGGGGTGGGAGACATGAGTGGGGGCCTGGTGGAGGGTGCCCCACAGTGCTGGGGGTGGGGTTGCAGGGAGACAGGAGTGGGGGCCTGGTGGAGGGTGCCCTACAGTGCTGTGGGGTGGGGGTGCAGGGGGACATGAGTTGGACATGAGTGGGGGCCTGGTGGAGGGTGCCCCTGACTGCTGGTGGGTGGGGGTGCAAGGGGACATGAGTGGGGGCCTGGTGGAGGGTGCCCTGCACTGCTGGGGGGTGGGGGTGCTGGGAGACATGCGTTGGTGGGCAATAGTGCAAGGTGACATGTGGGTTGGCTGGGGGGCATGGCCATGGTGGATGGGCTGCCTGCGGGACATGTGCAGGGGTGCAGGGTAGTCCCCTGTAGTGTGGGCCGCCTGCAGGGGCTGTGGAGGGTGTAGAGGGAACAGCTGGGAGGACCCACACGGCCAATTCACGTGTGGGACTCCCCGACACCCCCGAAATACACGTAGGCTGCTGGATTCGCATGTGGAATTTCCCGCGCACCCGGAGTACACGTACCCTGCTGAAATTGCGTGTGGAACTTCACGCGCACACCGAAATACACATACCCTGCAAATTCGCGTGTGAAACTTCACGCGCCCCCCCGGAATACACGTGCCCAGACCAATCGCGTGTGGAACTTCACGCGAACCCCGTAATACACGCACACGCTATTTTTCACACAGCGGGTGTCCGTGTTTGTCGGTACCCCTTGGCACCTCATTTGTCCTAGAGGGCCACAGTATGGATCATTCATCATAGCTGGATATGGGTGCTTTTTGTTAGCGCACATTTTGGTGCACATTTATTTCAGGCGCAGGGACGCTACCGCCTGCTTTCTTGTGGCGTACTTGTTTGGCCCTGTGCACCTCTTTGACCGTGCGCTGGTTTGCCCTATTCGATTCCAAGAATACAAGTTGTAGGCGAGCGTGTGGGCATTCCGCGCACTTGCCTCCTGTACTTCCCCCGTAACTCCCATATTTTCACGCGTTGTTCCCCATTCCGAGTGTTCCGCCCCGTGTTCCGCCTACTTTTGTAATGTGCGTAGCGCTATGTGCGATTTCGCAGCGGCCGTGGCGCACGCCGTTGGATGACCTGTGCGCCGGGGTGCGCCGCGCACTTTTTCAGCGCACATCCAATATTTTTCTCGCGCACAGACTTCCATGAATCGATTTGCGCTGGTTTTGCTGCGATTTTCGCAGTTGCACTGCGATTTTCGCACTTTTACTGCGAATCGCACGTTTTGGCACCTCTGCGCCGGAATTTTCGGCGCACATTAATTCCATGAATCGGCCTGTGAGGGTGTTGTCAGAATGTCCTTGTAACACAAACTTCACCGTCCTGTGTCCACAGTCTCTATCTCTGTCCCTTACACTTACAACTAAACTAAAGTTGTGACAATGTTCTTGGTCAAGGAGAATGACTACCTTCTCCTGGACTAGGTATCACAGTTCTGGTCGTGATTTGCCTTACAAGTTCTTTACTAGGGTGAATGACTCCCTTCCACTGCTCCAAGTATTTTACAAATGGATTGCCATTCTTGTAACACTCTGTATCAGAAAAGTCTCTCATTGTCCCTGGATGTATTGTTCCACTGGGGACACTTGTTTAGCCAGGGGCAATAACTCCCTTCCCGGGCTTCTTTACTTGATCCTTTCCTCTGGTTTTATCTACCAGGATAATGGGCCTCATTACGAGGTGGGCGGTAAGGGATTACCGGCACCGGTAAGGGCACCAGTGCCGGTAATCCCTTACCGCCCTACTACGAGTTCCCTTTGCGGGTCCTTCCTCAACACCTGGTTTTACCAGGCATTAAGGACGGGACCTGCAAAGGGATATTGGGGTCAATAACGGTACCGCAATTTGCGGTACCGTTATTGCCGCCTTCCCATTGAGCCCTATGGGGGCTCAAATGGAAATGTGGAATGGCTCTGGTGAATGGGGAATTACCGGTCCCGCCGACCTCGGAATGGACCGGTAATTGCTCCATCCACCAGACCGGAGTCCGAAAGATTTTGGAGGAAGCCATGGCGCTAATAGCACCATGGCTACTTCCAACCTCGTAATGAGGCCCGATGACTCCCTTCTCCTGGTATTCAGGCTTTCACAGTTCCACAAAAAGCCAGGGGGAATAACTCCCTTCCCTTGGCCATTCCATGTCAGACATTTTTTAGGATTTCTTAGCAACACACTTCACACAAGCAGAAGGTCATTGACATAGGCTTCCCCCACTCTGACCCACTTGGTTCACTAGCCTGCCAAGTACTGCCACGAGGAAGATGCTTCAACTTTCTCTTCTTCTTCTTCGTAGCTGCAAACCCGTTTTTCCTGGCTTCATTTAGTTGGCAGGCCTGGTTCACTAACCTGCCAAGCATTGTAACGAGTAAGATGCACTTGCGTCCTTGTTCTCTTTTTGTGCGGGTCCCCGAACCGTGTTTCTCAGTTCTCTCTTTTCTGTTTCGTTGTCAGACTTTGTTTACTTGCCTGCCAAGTACTGAAACAAAGAAGATTACTTATTGTGGTTTTCAAAATTAGGTCATTTATGATAGCCCCTCTTCAGAAAGTCTTTCTCATCATCTTGCCTAATGTTTCTTTCTATTAAAGGGGATCCTTTGACACCTCTGTTTGTGTTTTTGGCTACTCTGTATCTTGTGTCCCCACCAGCCGGCCCGGGGCTTCCCCTACCTTCAGGGCCCCCCTCGCCAGGCTCTGGTCTGTTCTGAGACTTGCACTCTGGTCTTCTGCTGCAGCCACACACAGATTCCCTGTTTCGGCGACTCCACAGCTGCTGGCGTTCTTCAGTCCTTTCTCCCGACTTGTGTATTGGGTGTGGGTGGCGGGTTGGGATGCTGTGTTCTCCTGCAATGTTCTCCCCTGTCTCCAGAGGGGAAGTCTCGTCCCATGTATTAAGGTACTAAGGTACTTTTTTGTCATGGAAGAGCCCTGCCACCTTGGCAAGAGCCGTTATCCTGCCTCGGGTTAGACTACTGCAACACCCTATTCTTAGGGGCAAACTCCATCTGTATTGAAGCACTCCAAATCGTACAGAACAACGTGGTACGAGTTGTTGATTACATTCCTAGGAGAGACCACATCTCAGGGGTCAGTAAGGAGTTACACTGGCTCCCAGTGGCAGCTAGGGTTCAGTTTAAGGCCATTAGCCTGCCCACAAATGCATACATGATAATGCGCCCAAATATCTGAAGAAGCATATGACCACCTACAACCCCACAAGATCGCTTCGCTCCAGCACTAGTGGTCAGTTTACCACCCATAGAGCAAAAAGAAACGGAGGCCTGGGGAGATCTTTTCCTGTGCTAGTGGCGTATATCTGGAATGCCCTTCCTATGCCGTTGAAGCTAGAAACCAGCTGGATGCTTTTTAGGAAGACTTTGAAAACTCAACTATTTTGCTAATCCCCTTGCTATCTCCTTGCCTTCTTTTCTGTTGTCCTGTCTCCTAAGTCTTGCCACATTAATGTAGTGGACTGATGCCCTTGGGTTTTGGCGCTCTATAAATAAATACATTTAGAAAATAAGTAAATGAGATCCTCCCGCTGCGTCCACTCCTAGGGTGGCTGTCGGGTAGCAGCCTCACCTCCCTAGCATTATGGGAAGGGGCTGCCCCTTGGAGAGAAGTGATGACATCTCAGGATTTGCCACACAATATATTGCCCTAAAACAGGCCCAATGAGACAAATGCAATTGAAAATGCAATTTTGTACCTTTGTGCACAAGAGATTTGAATATGACAGTGATTCTCTTTTGGTCAAGATCAATGGAAGGGGATAGCACTTAAAATAGCACTACTGAAGATAAATATTATTGTTATATTGGAATAACGTTTATAAACATGAATTTATATTTTTTGTTGTATTTTTTACGAAGGTTGTAGCAAGTAGCGATGCTCATGATAGATAGCAGCTTATAGTTTTTTTTATGTATTTTTGAATTATTGGAAACACAAATCATTCCGGTTAATAGTACAGTATTTTAAACATATGAGTTATGTTTTAGTTTTGGGATGTGTTAGCATGGAAGTGATTGTGCATGAATTTGATTGTACTCTTGGTATCTTTTATGTGAATCAAATGATTTAGTGTAAGGTTTATTTTTTAACCATAACACAATAAAACAAAATGAAAAATAAATCTTACCTGCTGTCTCCTCCATTTTCCGCCCCCATCCTCACTGCCACTCGCTGCCATAGGAATGGAAAAGGGCGTCTTTCGAGAGCTCCCATTCTTATTTCTTCAGTGACCTTCTTAGTCGCAGTTTTATTTTATTAAAGAAATAAAACCCTGCTTTGCCTGCGGGAAACCTCTTTTGCCCCCCCCCCCAAATACATCTGCACACGAACTGATGCATTTACATCACATTTATTGTGTAAGTCGCATCAAAACAACCATGCCATTTTACAATTTTAATTAAGTTTTATTTAAATGTTTACATAAAATATATATTTCAGAAACCTATACTAATTATATCCCTACTTGAAAAAGGTACTACCAATTGAGCACAAACCTTTGTATGCAATAAAATGTACAATACATTTAAAATGTGTGTTGATAATACCTAACCTGTTGACAATACCTAACCGCAGGCATTACAAACAGTTAGGTCACATTTCCAGTGAGATTTCGATGCTAAGTCTGGCATCCTTTGGTTGTGAAGTCTTTTGAAAATTCTTCCAAGAGTTTAACCAAAGCGTCAAATCCGCCCGACTGTTCCTTTTCTGGCCACCAGAGGATGTAGGTTTTGCTGCCCAAGAGGTATGCCCAACTAGCAAAAGGAAACAAAAAAAGTTGCACAAATAATGCATCTATTAAAAAGGAAGAGTCGTACCCCAACACACCGTAAAAGCAATTGTGTCAATTCTGTTGACCTGAAACTTGAAATGTCTGATTTATTACAGACACATTTTACTACTTTTGAGTGCCATCAAACCTAAAAAATTGAGCAACTGGCAAATCACGTTGAAAGACAGGTTTATAGGTGCTTTTCAAACACAGATGAACTGAGGACCATTTTTGATTTTTTTGTCCCACTGACTGCTTGGTGGATACTGGATCTGATAATTAATCCAACTCACTTTAGAACCATGCCTCCACTTCCTGTCATGTGTACAGTGAAACCTGTTTTGCGTGTTAACTTATTCTCAGCATATCCGGGTAGTACTTTCTTGGCTGTAAATAGTAACGCAGTGGAATACCGAACAGTAAGAAATGCATACATCGCTTTTGTCATGGTTCAGTACAAAATGTAAAACTATCACGCACTAATAGTAGATATAAAGTAAACAATAGGAAGAAATAACATGCTCAGGAATGCATGCCTTTTGCAGATACATTCTCATGCAACAGGTTTTCAGAAATGTCAGAATGAAGAGAAATACTGGTACTATTTTATAGAACAAATAACAAATTACCTTCTGTAATATTCTTTCTGGTAATTACAATAGATCCTCATACAGACTGCTCATCTTTTGAAATTTCCCTCAGAGTCTATCCGGGAAACATTTTCAACAGCCACCAGGTGGGGCCATGCCACGCTGAATGTTCCCCCATTATGGCTCTAGTGTGTCTTCTTGCACCAAAGTTATGAAAATATAGGGCAACGCTAGTGAAGGTGAATGTTATCATCCATAGGAAATGCGAAAACTCTATGGGCCTCATTACAAGGTTACCCCCATACCGCATGCCGGGTCCGGGCTCCCTGAATGGGGAAATACTGGGCCATTCCAACCTTGAAGAGCCCGGTATTTCCCAATTCAGGGAATCCGGACCAGTACTTCCCCATTCCCATTTGAGCCCCTATTGAAAGGTCCATGGTTAGCATGCTGGACCTTTAGCGGCTCCCACTAAGGGCACCTGGAAAAACCAGCCACCCTTAGCGGGACCCTCTAAAGGACCTTATAATGCGGCAGTAAGGGGTTAACGGCACCAGCACCATTGCAGGCGCCGTTAACCCCTTACCGCCACCCTCGGAATGAGGCCCTATGTCTTATAACTTTTGAGCCATAGTAACATTTGAAACGTAATTTGTCATATGGGTTCATGCAAATCCGTATTACAGTTCAGACCCCTCTTTTTCCTTGATTAACTCAAGCACAATTATGTGGTGATATGAACAAGAGTATTGTAATTTCTCAGTTTTTTTAACTGCACAGCACTGATTGCTCTTTGTATGTGTGGTATCTGACATTTGTACACGTTGTTCTTAGTTGTATGTTTTGTCTGGCTACTTTTGTATTAATTCATTTTTGAAAAAATTATTTTATATTGTTTAGACACAAGGAGTCTATAATGTTATAGTCTAGACTCTAGAATGTTTTAAGACATCATTTCCTCCTTTTACACAGAAGACATAAGGGTGAAAAAAGGGGTTTGTTTTTCACTTTTCCATTCATTCCTATAGGAAATATGTGAAATTTCTGCTCAAACACAGCCCAAACCATTGGACGGATATGCACCAAATAAGAAACAATTCGGGCAGAAAGCAATTGAAGGAAATCCTTTTTTAGTTTTGTGTAAATCAGTCCAATATTTAAAGAAAATAAATGTGGCACAGAGGAGGGTGAGGCTGTAACCATAAATGTAGTTATTTCTGCCATAATGCAATGATGCGTTGCTGGTCCCAAGGCTTTTGATTTCTGGAAATCCGCCATTATGAAGACGTAGATTTGTTTTTGGAAACATCCCTAAGGGTTTGGGGCTTGAGGATAGTGTCATTTTATGCTGAGACATCTCAATGTTGAGCAGCAAAAAAGAAAATATCAAAATACTTCAAAACTATATATATAGCAATCTGTGTTTTAAATATAAATAAAATACAGGGATTGCTTCCTAAATTAACTTAAAGTGTGTGGGAGAGGGGTGTTAGGCGGCTATTAGTGTTTTGGAGATTTCTAAATTTACTTAAAAAGCTTATATTTGTTTAATTAAATTGAAATAAAAGTGTGCAACATAGCATCGAGGGAAGAACAAGCTTTTATTGTGACTTAAACAGTGAAGATCTCAATTTTCTACTGATGTCAACAGGAAAGATCTTTGCATTATCGATCGAAACTCCCTCTTCTTCATCACAGTACCTTGTAATGCAACATTAATCACTACATTTCTCTTCAATCATCTCAGTACTGAAAAGAAAACATACATTTAGCCCTACATCCCTTTTCCTTGTCACAGTACCCAATAGTAATCTTACCCTTTCCCCCAGATCCCTTTTCTTCGTCCCAATACCCAATAGTAATCTTACCTTTACCCCACATACCTCCATCTTCTTCAACAAAGTACCTAATTAGTAATGCAACATTAACCACTACATCTCCCTTCAATCATCCCAGTACTGAATAGAAATCATACATTTAGCCCCACATCCCTCTTCCTTGTCACAATATCCAATAGTAAGCTTACCTTTACTCCCAGGTCCCTTCTCTTCGTGCCAATACCCAATAGTAATCTTACTCTTACCCCACATTCCTCTTCCTCAACCCAGTAGTGAATGGTATTCTTACTTTTACTCCTACATCCCTCTTCCATGTCGCAGTCTCCCGCTAGCCCCACCTTACTCTTCCTCATGACAGTCCGAGTAACTCACCTCACTCTTCCTCCTCAAAGCCCCTCAGTACCACCACCTCACTCTTCCTCATCACAGTTCCCAACTACCCCAACCCAATTTTTCTTGTTACAGTTCTTCACTATCCCCATATCATTCTTCCTCTTCGCAGTCCAAAGTGCCCCACCTCACTCTTCCATGTCACTGTCCTTCACTACCCTCACCTCACTCTTCCTCATCACATTTCTCCATTACTCCCACTTTACTCTTCCTTGTCACAATCCCCATTACTCTGACCTCACTCCTCCTTATCACAGTCCCCCACTAGACCACCTCAACCTTCCTCGTCGTAGTCCACCACTACTCTCACTTCACTCTTCTTCAACAGTCTGCCATTAGCCCCATCTCACTCTTCCTCGTCACAGTCTGCCACTATCCCAACCTCACTCCTCATCAGTCCCCCACTACCCCACCCCAATTTTCCTCATCAGAGTTCTCTCACTCTTCCTTATCAGTTCCCAATTACTCACATTTCACTCTCCTTCATCACAGTCCATCATTACTTGTTATGTTATCTGTATTTCTAAAGCGCGTGTTCGCCAAAGGCATCATGGCCCTGGCACCTATAGCATAAAAAAGATAAGTCTTCAGAAGACGGCGAAAGACAAGATGGTCCACCGTGGTACGTAGGGTAGAGGGAAGGGTATTCCATGCTTTAGTGGGGGCTACTGAAAAAGCCTGTCTGCCGACACGAGAGAGTCTAACACAGGGAACTGCCACTACGTAGGCTGACTGAAAACGGAGACAGTGAGATGCCACATATAGTGAGAATTCTTTTTAATCTATTCTGCCCCATGCCAGAAAAAGCGCGGTGAACAAGACAAGAGTGATTTAAACAGAATCCGCTGTTCCATTTTCAGCCAGTGAAGCTGTCTGAGCAAAGGGGTCATATGCGTCTCATGTGGGGGGCGCAGAACAGCCCTGAGAGCTGCCTTCTGCAGGAGCTGGAGGCATTTTATAAGAAACCGAATTCTTCCTGAATGAAGGGGAGCACCTTACGGAGGATGCGCATTTTGAAGTGACCTCCTTTGCATACAGCAGCACCTGCTCATGCATCGACTGGGAAGATGTAATTTGTACCCCCAGATTCCAGACCAAGGGGGATGGTAAGGGAAAAGGGCCCAAGGAGGTAGTCCAGAAATCACTTGTCCAAAACAGGGGGGTGCTTGTACCCACAACCAAAACCTCCGTTTTTTTCCATTTAGCTTAAGCCAATAGACTGTCATCCACGTCGCAAGATCTTCCAGACACTTCCTAAGACGACCAGCTAAGTCAGGGCGAGTAAGGTCAAGGTGCAGCAATATCTGTGTATCATCTGCGTAAAAATAGTAGCAGAAGCCATGAGAATAAATGAGTGACAGAAGGGGCCGTATATAGATGTTAAAAAGTTTTGGAGAAAGAGCACACCCATGGGGGACACCTCAATCAAGCATCATCAGTTTAGAGCGAAAAGGGGGAAGGGAGACAGATTGAGAGCGGTCGGAAAGAAACGCAGTGAACCATCTCAAAACCTGTCCGGACAGACCGCCAAAGATAGACGGGAGATCAGGGTGGGGTAGTCCACCGTGTCAAATGCGGCGGGCAGATCGAGCAACAACACTATTCCAACTCCCCCCGATCCACCAGTCAAGCCACTGACTCTTGCTCGTCACTGTTCCTCACTAACCTCACCTCGTTCTTCCTTGTCAGTCATCTATTACTCCAACCTCACTCTGCCTGGTCACAGTTCCCCACTACCGTCACTTCACTATACCTCGTCACAGGCCCCCATTACTCTCACCTGGCTCTTCCGCATCACAGTCCCCAACTTCTCCACCTCAACCTTTCCCGCTGCAGACTTCCACTAGTGCCACTTCACATTTCCTTGACACAGTCTCCCATTAGCCCTACCTCACTTTTATTCATCACAGTCCCCCAATATCCCATATTCCTCTTCCTTTTCACAGTCCCCCAATACTCCCACTTTACTCCTATTTGTCAATCCCTCATTACTCATACCTCACACTTTCTCATCACAGTCCTCCTATACGACCACCTCACTCTTCCTCATCCCAGTACCTCATTATTAATCATAACTTTACTGCCACCTCCCACTTCTTTGACCCAGTACTACATTACTAATCTGTTGCATTACGCCTGCATCCCTCTTCCTCATTCCAGTGACCAAATAGTAATCCATGCATTATAACACCTTCGTCTTTCTCTTCCCAGTACACCGTTAGTAATCCATTCTTATCTATTGGACAAAAAAAGACCAATGTTGCATGGCTGAAGAACACATTGTTAACAAATGATATAACATCAGTTTTGTTATCAGAAAAAAAGGAAGAATTACAGGTGGTTGAAGTATAGAATAACAAAACCCTTGACATTCATTGAAACAAACTGTAGTGAAGGGACAGTTGAGATCAATAGGTTTACTTAAAACAAAAAAGACTTGAAATTCAGTGAAACATTTTTTAGTTGAAGTGGCATTAAGGTGCCGACATAATGCAACAAAACCACTGAAATTTGGCATGTTGGGGGTTATGCCACCTTAACTGTGAGGTCCCCATTTCGCAGCCCCTAAACACACATATGACATCACCGGCAGAGCAGATCATGTAAGAGGGTTGTCACATTTAAAAAGCGTGGTTCCACAAATAAGGGTGGATTCAAGTGCAAAGCTTGATTGGAATTTGCATTTACAAATACTCTCCATTTACAACTATGGTATTCTTATACACCAGAGTTACTCTGTATTGAAAGAACATTTACTATGTTTAGATACTCCAGAACATTTAGCATTCTGTTCTAAAAACAGCCCACTTCGCAAAGAAGAACTTTGGGTATAGTACAATTATAATTTTGCCCCAGACCACCAGCAAATACATCATACATGAGAAGGAACGGTTCCGGAAATGAACATGTGTTCATATATCAGACAATATTACTGTCAATATAACAAATCAAAACATACGCCTTGACCATGTTGGATGGTAAAGGTTAGGGCATGTGGCTTGTAAACATAAGCCATTTTGAAAAACACTTTCATTTTGCAAGGATACATGGTTCTCGGGACTAGAGTAGTTAATGTACTGAACGGAGGAAAGCTGTAATTGTTTTACTGCAAGGGTTTGAAGCATGCATTTTGCTACATGTTTTTGACTAGGACTTCCATGATTACTCACCATTGTCTTTGCTGGGTAGGGTGAAGGCAAGCCCCTAAACGCTCACACCAGAGAGAATACAACTTGCTAGGGAAGAAAAGGATCCAAGTCGATCTTGTAAGGATAACAAGTTTTAATCTCACACGCAGATGAGAGGAACAACAAAGAACTCTGCTGTCAAGAACATTCTGGCAAACAGAGGTACTAGCAGAAACTTCTAAAGGTACACTGCATCGTGAGGATGCAACAACATACAGTAAAACCCTGCGCGGCTGATTAGATGGACCCTATACTGGTACAATCTTTATCCATAAAGGATGGCTGTTCATTTGTCCCAGCCCAGTCCGTCATTCATCACGTGGGTGCTGCATGGCTCATCTTCTTCTCACGTCGAACGTCAAAAAACAAATTAATTATACTCCTACTATACAGCTTGTTTTATCACTCATAATGGGCACTTTGCACACCTTAACAAGGATACAAAGGAGGTTCTGGCGCACTATAACCTTCACACACACATTTCAATTCACTCCCTTCGAACCATCGGGCTCGAACATCTCCAGCCTCGTTTTTAACTATAATTTATCCCTCCAAACACCTCGCAATACAAATCACACGATTGTCACCGTGCTGATATGCCCCGTCCATCCTCTTTGAACATTTCAGGACTTGTTACTTTGGAGTTAGTGGTCAAAGTGCACCTGGTGCCATGGTATTCAGGGGTTTTAGGGTTTAGTCAGTAACATGGGCTATAATTCGTGGTCACCCAGGAATGAGCCAGGTCATGCTTTGCCCAGTGTGAGATAACATGCACACCAGGCGCCGGTCTCTGATCGCAGCCTTATAAGGCACATTCGTCTTGGGTGAAAAAACACATCTTTGCAACACTTTTGGAACAATTAATAGACTTTGTGGTAGTTGGGGTGTCAACTGTCCTTATGGGAGCTCGGGCATGACTGGGGATTTCTGTGGTCTCGCGAATTGGGCCTAGTGCATGCAGTGCTGCATTTACTGCATTTACCGCACAGGCCTTCCCTTCTACCTATGATTACTAATATCCAAGCAAAATAGCAATGCCGCTCATGCTCTTGAACTGCATTATGTAGATAGACTATATTTGGTTACAATGAAAATGGGACCCTGTTGAACGGGGGCATCCCTCTCGCTGTCCCACCTCTCGCCTGGCCCATCATAGTGCCTCGAAGGCATCTCGCCTCACTCTGAAGCGCCTAGGGAGGTGGGATGGGGCTATCCCCTTCCGAACATTCCCCCCTTTCGTTACTTCTACAGTAACACATTCTGGAATACTTCTGTGCTCCCCCCCAATGTCTGCATCCACATATGGCTGAATCCTCTTTACTGGCACCCAAGCCATACACACTGATCGCAAACTCTCTCCCCTATGCGTGTAAATTTCAGGTGAACAAGTCATATAAATGCATCTCCCATCCCCGCCAAGTCCACCCAAACCATTGTGTAATTTTCTGGTTAAAGGGGTGGGGAGATGATAGTATGGTATAGACGATCACCTTCTTCTCCATATAGGATGGGGACTATTTCATATTTCGGGCCACCCTGTGGGACATCAGTTTGTACTTCAATATTTTTTGTTTCGCTAGATGCTTTTGGAACCCAAATTGATAACATCATTCTTGTGCTATCAGGTGCCACAGAGGCTGAGCATTGAAAGACCAGCTGACAAGTGCAGAAAATGACCCAGATGAACACAATGATAGCATTAACATCTTCACGATCGCACCTAGCCACGTCGGGGCCCAGTTAAATGCCACAGGCAGCCAATCACTGTCCCATATTCCTTCCTCCTCCTTCATGCGAACACCCAGGCTATGGACTGCAGCAAGGTTGTGGAATAATGATGCGTTCTCTGTGTACTCTGGTGGCACGAATGTACAGCAGGAATCACCACATTCTTTGCAAACCCCACCCTCCATCGCTGTTAACATGTCCAGCACATAGCGATTTTGCATTGTCATAAGTCTCAATGCCTGCAACTCGACCTTGATCAGGTTGAACCCATTCACTGTGTCGTTTGGAACTGGACCAGTTCCCACCTCACTATCCGCAACCATTTGGCATTGGCTGCAGCCTGTACTCCCAGCAAGAGTAAAGAGGCGAAAAAGGAAACTGCTGAGCTGAAAAGCCTGTATTAGTCTGGTATTTCAGCAAGCAATGTGGAAAAGTCTTTGGATATGTAATTTGACCTTTTCATCTTCTGCGGTTGTTGGAACTGTCCTTTTCCTAAACAGATGTGGGGCTCTTGTAATAGTAATTAGGCATTTATAGTAATTAGGCATTTATATAGCGCTACGAACCCTCAGGTATCTGAGCGCGGCTTATTATTACCCACGTTGTGTGGTGCTCATTTATCGACCTCGGAAGGATGAAAGGCTGAGTTTGGCCCCGCCGGGATTCGAACCTGCGTTAGCAGGCTCTGCACGGATGTCAAAGCGAGCGCTCTAATCGCTGTGCCACTTGACCCTTGTGTGGGTACCATGCTCTTATCTTCATTTTCAACTGTGGGAAAACTTGTTGGCCCCCTGCAGGCAGTACTCCCCCTTCCGGTGTTCTTCTGGGATTACTAAGAATGCTGAGTGCAGCATGGCGAGCGAACAACAGCCCTTCCACAGACCCAGTAGTAATCCATCAGCACTGCCATTCCTTTCTTCATCTCTGTGATCAAGAGAGTTGTATTGCAGTATTCATTTGTGCCGACAATAACTGTACCCTTGCTGCAGAAACAGAGTCTATATTCTTCTTCCTTCTGCACTAGCAGCGGCTTTTCCATTGTTGCAATCCACGTCAGCTTTGTAATATGCCCAGTCCAGATTAGCACACAGAAAATGACCACTTGTGCTATCCTTTCCTTGGTATATGTTACCAGTCCCTTGGCCAAGCAAGGTAGTGTGATGTCCCGCTAGTTGTTATTGACGTGTTTCCCCCCCTTTCACATCAGATAGGGTAGATCCACACACTTAATGTTTTTTGGGTATTCGCTGCACTTTACAAAGTCTAGGCCCATCATTTGTGCCTGCACACTATGTGCCTGGAACATTCCTTTTATTCTGCATAGTGCAAGATGAACTAGGCAGTGTGCCTCTATAATTTGGACTGCTTGCAGTACTAACACCTTGGGAGCTGCTGCCGCGTGTGGAATAAGTGAACACACATAGCAGCTCCCATTCACAGTGTTTCGCCCCACACCGCTCATATCAGAGTACCAAGAATTAGTGAATTCGGGGTGATGAATATCCTCAATCACATCAGAACGCAGCCCTTTATACATGTCATACTTTTGTCTTACTTCTCCTTTTATTCTGCTATACACATTCTCATGGATGGCTGCTTTAGCAGTGCTATTGGAAATTACATTATATCATTCCATAGTGGTAGATAATTCCCTTCTTGTTGACAACACCCTATTCTCTACTTCCCCCCACTGACGTATCCTGCATATTAAGAGTCATTAAATGCATTTCCATTATTATTGTTGGTGGTAATATATGTAAATCCACTCCTATTAACATTTATATACAATGTCCCATTTGGATAATATACAATCCTATTTTCCCTATCCCCCCCTTTATAGGACCTCCCCCCATAATGCCCTCCCCCATTACACTCCCAACAGTACTAGCAATATCACACACAGTCCTCCAGCAATAACTGATCCACAATAATAGATATAGGTTCATATTCTCTCATTCGTGCATCTGCACCGTGGGTCCCTACATAACAAATGATTTACATTAGTTGCGCTCATCTTCCTCTTTCCTGAAATAGAAGCACAGACACACAAGACAACAAAAAGGGAGAAACGTACATGAAGTATTTTGTACACAAAAGAAAAAGAAACAATAGAAAGAGAGGAAAATGAGGGAAAAAAGAAACGGGAGAGAGATAAAGGAATAGGAAGAAAGAAAGAGAGAGAGGAAGGAAGGAAAAAAACGCTCCTAGAAAAAGAAAAATATAGAGGTAGCAGCTAAGCTTTGGCCTGCCGCGTGATCGTGCCACAACACCTGTATCGCCCCCTGAACAGGCTGGTAGGTTAGTCGAGGTACAAGTACTGTTACCCCTTGTTTTAAGATAACTAAGGCACCAGAGTGTTCACTGGAGGTGCCCTATCGATGTCAGAGAGGTGGAACCAGTAGCAAAATTCTTTAACTTTGACTAAAAGGGGAGTACAAAAGACCGCCTTGTAAAGGCCTTGGAACCGAGGATTGTTACACCTACATACAAAATTGCAGACATACACACGGTCCCAAGGCAGCAGCGGTCGTGTGGTCACATGCCCAGGTCTTTGCTTGGCTGTGTACGTAAACTGAATAGGGCCTTGGGTAAACAGTGTACACAGTTTTTCTTCATCGTGATACACAGTTTGAATAATTTACTTTTAAGGAGCCCAGCCCATTTATTCTCTCCACAATGCCATTAGCCTGTGGGTGATAAATCGAACACATCTAGTGCTTGATGCCACGTAGTGCTGTAACGTGTTGAAATAACCCATGTGTGCCATTGTCTGACCTTAAAATCTTGCACAACCCCATTGCGGGAATACTTCCTGCCCTAAAAAGCTTGCAGCACCCATATCAGCATAGTCTATATGTAAATGGGCAATGTGCCCCGTAATGTCCGTAGTATCATCCCTTTACTCAAACTTTGACATGTGGGGCAATGAATTACCATTTCTGTAATGCTTTCCTGGATGTTTGGTATATTTCTTTCTATTTCTATTTGTTTGTTAAGCGTCAAAGCCCTTGGGCTTCCGGGCGCTACAGAGAAACAAGAAAACAAAGGCTAAAGGAAACAAGACAGAGACCAGAGGATAGAAGGAGAGTAAAGGGGAAAAACTCCCCTAAGCAAATAGTCGAGTCTTCAGGCTTTTCCTGAAGAAAAGATGGTCTTTTTCTGTTTGCAAATTGTCTGGAAGCTTATTCCAGGCTTGTGCCAACAAGACCGGAAAGGATCGACCATTTCCCCTGCTTCTCTTGAAGCAAGGAATAACTAAGCCATGTGCGTCCGAGGACCATAAGCGACAGATAAGTTTGTACACAACCAATTTCTCACTCAGGTAAGAAAGTGCATTTCCGAACAGGCATTTGTGACACAACGTGAGTTTCTTAAATTGGACCCTGCAGCAACAGGAATCCAATGGCGTTCTCTACGTGTCTCTGAAATCGGTTTTCTCTACGGGCAATATTACAAACAACTCGCACTGCATAATTTTGGATCTTTTGAAACGTGCCCAGACATTCCTTGCTGGCCCCACCGAGCAAGGAATTACAATAATCAAGTCTGGGCAAGACAATGGCTGGAACTAACTTCTCACGGTTTGATTGAGAGAATAGGGGGCTGATCTGCCTCAAGACCCTCAAATAATAATGAGAGTTTTTGACCACATAACTAACATGGGCATCTGCCTTATATCTTCCATGTAAACAGTGAGGGTTTTGACTTTACTAACCACAGCAATATGGTCTCTGTCTATGCTAAAGCTCTCTAGCGTGTTTTGACCCGTAAATAGTTAGTTCGTTTTTGGCTGCATTTAAACATAACCAATTGAAGGTCATCCAGTCTTTAATAAACTGGTATATTTTATTTAGGTTTTCCTGGTCCACCTCATGATTTCCACGGAGTTACATAGACAATTGAAAATCAGCGTAATTTGCGAAGAAAACCCCCAGTGTCTATAGCTCAGCACATAAGGGTTGATGTAAATGCTACAAAGGGACGAGGACAAACAGGTCCTCTTGTGGTAACCTACAGATAATGGGGGCAGTGTCAGAAAATACATTTTCCGAACAAACTCTGGAGTTATGGACATGGAGGAAAGAATCAATCCATTTCCTGGCTTTCGCCTATGATCCAGTAGGTCGAAAGCTGCCGATAGATCCAAAAAAATCAGCGGACCGATCCACTCTTTTCAAGATAGTTAGCGTATGGGTATGGAGATCTAGAAGGGCACTTTCCATTCCATGGCCCAAAATAACCCCTGGCTGATTCTTATGGAGAAGATCCATGTTCTCTGCATATTGCTGGATCCGAGTAGTAGCCATTTTATCAAATATTTTGAAAAGAAATAAGGTATTAGTGATAGGCCTAAGGTTTGAGCAGGCCCTTCGGTCTAACCCTGTTTCTTTTAGATGCAGGCTCACTCCTACCTCCTTGATGAGCAAAGGAACAATACTATGTGCAAACAAGACGTTAATGAATCTCCTTAAAACGGCACAAATAAGATTAAGGGAGGACATCTCCAAGACAACTAGTTGGATTCACGCTTCCCAACAGCTCCACTACATCACTATTTTATTACTGGGCTGAAGTCAAAAGAAATCGGAGACTCCCGGCATCGATCCCTGCCCGTGGTGTTATGGGATTCAGATGAAGTCTGATTATCCAAATGCTTACAGATTCTTGCCCATGCAAGACTAATTTTACGCTCAAATGCATTCTGCACATGGATACAGTCATCTCCGCCTGGCTTCAAAGCTTGGTACAGGGTGTTGGGCTTTTCCCAGTTCTTAAACTGTGTGAATAACTCTTTGGTTTCATTCCCAGCTTTAGTTATCAGTTAATTACAATAGTTTTTCTTCGCCTCCACAATCTTAAGTCCATAAGCCTTCTCAATGAATTTCTAGGCATCTTTACTTATGTGGGTTCTCTCTTTGAGCCAATTGCGTTCTGCCTGTCTCTTTGTCTGTTTAAGTTGGATTAAATCTGGAGTGAACCAACTCTGATGATTAGTGTGATCTTTCATTTTTCTTGATTTGAGAGGCACGTAATTATTCTAACTTTCAAGTGTGAATTGTAACTCTTTGCTAAATCATTGGAGAGGTGCTGGTCAGACGTTTGAGACATGAGTTCCCTCAGACAGTTCGCCAGTTCCAGAGATTTATTTTTTTGAAAACGTCTTCTAAAATCCTTGTTGGAACTCTCATGTTTACGCAGATAAAGTGATAACTGTACTTTAGCTGTAATAAAGAAATTATCCAACCATATGCAAGGTGTAGTAGTCACATCGCCTAAACTGATTTTTCTACTGGAAAGCCAGTCCAATGTGTGACCTTTAATATGTGAAGGATCAGAGTTAAGTATACAGAAGTCTGTGTTCTTTAATGAGACTTCCAAGTCCAAGACTGCCTTATCTCTTGGATCTCCCTTCCACCGATTGAAATCACCCAGAGGTATGGTAGAGCAATTGAATTTTTGCAGAGGAGATAACAACTGTGCAATACGTTAATTGGAAGTGGGCATCTCTGAAGGAGGCCTATAGACCAGAGTAAGGTCTATGCTATTATTGTGGTTAGGGGAGAGCTTTGTATGTAGGATTTCACACCCATCACACTCTATCCCAACCTCACGCATTTCTTTCCTGCAGATAATAGTAATACCTCCCCTCACCCCCTCAAATCAATTTTTACCAAAGAAAAATAGCCAGAAGGGATTGCTTGTCCTATCCTTGGCCCGTGTGAATCCAATAACCATGTTTCAGTGATGCACATGATGTCCACAAGATTTTCCACAATGTAACCGTGGACATCATCTGCATGTTTAGGTAGGGACCTGTTATTCAAAACGGCAAGCTTTATCGACACTGGCTGTGGAGCTTCCGCGCCCCCTTCTGGCTAAGAGACTATCTTAAGACACTTAGAGGTGCCCTCCAGCAAAGCTGGTGTACCCAGGACAGGACCAGAACATTCTGTCCCTCCCGCAGTATTAATATGTGAATCAGCATGGGAAAAGACTTCAATAAAAGTCATAGTCAGTCGGCACTTGCAAGGTAGTTGGCACTGCCTTAGAGCTCGGTAGGATATACATAGTATGCCTAGTCTTCCAGTCTAAATAGGCTGTAAATAACGGCGATATAGATACAGTAACAAATTCTAATAAGACTTTTAGTGCTTACCCAACCTCCAACACAATCCTGCACAAACCGGCGGCCCAAATGTGCCAGTTAATCAAATAAATATGCGCAGAAACTACAAAACCACAGGGGATTGTACTTCCTAAGCGCACGTTCAAAAACAGTGATTCTAGCCGGCGCTAGAGTAGATAAGAAACACAATCAATGAGGGCATACAAAAGTGTATTAAAGGTGGAAGTCTATTTCATTTAAGAACACACAATCAGCACGCTATATCAAATAGTTAAAACAGTTAATAAGGAGTAAGGTGCCAATGGAGCATGGGGTGTCTAATCAGCAGAAAGGGGAAAGAAAGGTGTAACAAACCTCTGCTTTTATACCTGCACTAACCTGAGGCTCAAACGCGCCAGGCACTAACACGCCTGTTAATCAAATAAATATGCTCAGAAACTACAAAACCACAGGGGATTGTAGTTCCTAAGTGCACGTTCAAAAACAGTGATTATAGCCGGCGCAATAGTAGATAGGAAACACATCAATGAGAGCATACAAAAGAGTATTAAAAGTGGAAGCCAATTTCATTTAAGAACACACAATCAACACAGTGTATATAATGGTTAAAACAGTTAATAAGGAGTAAGATGCCAATGGAGCATGGGGTGTCTAATATGGCAGAAAGGGGAAACCAGTCCTCCTGCATGTCTGCAGCTATGTGCGGCTTCAAACTGTGGGATGGGTAATGTAACTTTTCAGAGATTACTGCTAGCAGCTGCTGGGGGATTAATGCCTTCCCAGAGGTGTCCTGACTCCAAAATAGATCAGTCATGGATTGCTTGAAACCTCTCCGTAACTACAAATCATTCTCCCTTTCGGGTGCCCTTCCTTGTAGCTCGATAATCTGGGAGATAGGAAACGCTGTGTAAGCTGCTGGATGTTCGCTTACAGGCGGGGCAGACACAACATGCATTTCATTTGGCAAATACGCCGCTATTTAGGATGCCGCGTCGGCTGCTGCGTTCCCCATCGATATTTCATCTGTCTTGTTAGTGTGGGCGGCGCACTTAACGACTACCAGGGCAGATGGCTGCGCTAACGCTTCTATCAGCATTTCTTTTTTTTTTTTATCAAAACATTTATTTGATTTTTAACATGCATCAACATTACAAATAACACTTTGCATTGCAGGGAGGGAAAATAGACATAAGGGGGAAGACAACAAGGGGGAAAGAAAAGGGGGATGGGGCCGCAGCCCCTCGGACCATCAAGTCTTTAGCGAGGGATCACATGGAACAAAATGTTCATATCGGGCCCGCTAGCCCGGTGCTGCCCAGCCCATCTAATACATATTTTTTTAAAACTATTTTTATTGATTTTATTTCAACAACCAACACAAACCAAACTTAGAGCGTTCATAACAATATTAATACACATCATTTTATCTTGTCCACTGTGTCTCACCCCTCCCCACCCTCCCCTCAAGCCTACTTTCCTTCTTATTCCGTTTCTTCATCATGTGGTGAGGTTTCTGTATCGTTTACTCCTGGTGGGTCCTGGTCACTATCCCTGTCATTTCTAGGCCCAAATAACTCTGAAATTAGTTGTTTCCAGGCCATAAAGGTTCCTGCTTCCTCCTCCCCCCCGACATTGCTCGCCTCTTGCCATACTGTTGTTTCCGCTTCTGCCCATTTTTGTAGATCGTTCCACCACATTTCAATTCTTTGTCTGTGACATGCTTTCCATTTCTTTGCAATTTTCCTCTTTGCTAGTACATACACCAAGTCTTTCAACTTGCTCACGTGCTTTTGCTTGCGTGGTCTATTGAACCCTCCTAGCAGGCATGCCCATGCTGTATCTATCTCTACTTTGATCCCTTTATCTTCCATCCTATGTGCTATTTCGCCCCAAAAACATTCTATTTCTGGGCATGACCAGAACATATGCACCATTCCAGCATTTTCTTCATTACATTTGGGGCATGCTTGTCGCGCTGCATTTTTAAATTTAGCTATTCTCTGTGGCGTCATATATGCCCTATGGGTGACATACAACTGTATCTGCTGTAGCCTAGCATTCCTCAACATTTTTTTGTGGTATCGTTGGGCACGCTCCCACATCCCATCACTCATTGGGGTCCCCACTTCTTCTTCCCAATCTTGTCTAAGTTGTGCCACTTCCTTTCCCACCTTGGTCATAACCAGCTCATATAGTCTTGATATTTCGTGGCCCCCCTCTGCTATGTCGTATATTGTGTCTATGGCGGTATCGGGCTCACTCGATAGTTTGTCTTCCGACCATGTCTGTTTGATCCGCTGCACCACTCTATGATATGTAATATACTGTCCTGCATGTACCCCTGCTTCTTCCACCGTCTCCTCGAAATTCCTTATATTCCCTTCTTGCCATATGTCTCCCAGGGTCGCTATCCCAACAGACTCCCACTGCCTCCTGCTCATTAATCTGAGTTGTATTTCTTTTCCCGCCAAAGCTACCAATGGCACCTGTAGGGAGCATGGGTAAGGGTCCTCCATCATTTTACAAGCTCTTTCGCCATATCTCCCACCCAAGTACCATCATCCTCGGGCACCCCTCCATGTCTACTTTAGGTAACCACATCATCTCTTTAAGGAAGAATGGGGCACAATCTTGTTGGAACAACCTGGTCTCCGAGGTCGGCTCATCAGAAAGCCATTTAGCTACATACTGGAGTTGGCTTGCTATATAATAGATCTCATAATTTGGTAGTTTGATGCCTCCCTTCTCGTATGAGTTTTGCAGTTTCCAAAGGGCCATCCTGTTCCTTGTCCCTTGCCAGAGGAATTCCCTGCATATACTGCTCAGTTTAACAAAGAATCGCTTGGGTATCAAGTAAGGGACATTGACAAAGTAATGTAACAGTCTTGGCAGGACCACCATTTTAAGCATCGCCCCTCTGCCCATCATCGCCAAGGGGAGCTTCACCCAAAATCTCATACTATTTTCTATGTTCCATACTGCCTTCTCAGTATTGTGCCAGTGCTCTGCCTCTACCGTATGATATATGTCTATTCCCAGATATCAAAATGTGTCCACCTCCCATGGTATCTGGAGGATCGGCAATTGCTCCAGTGGGATCCCTTTATACCTCCCCAATGGAGACACACAAGCCTTTTTGGGGTTCACTGGTATGCCTGAGAGCCCTGCAAATCGGTCCATCACTTCCAGGACATACTGTAGATTTTCTTCCGGGTAGCGCAGATACAGCAACATGTCATCAGCATATAAGGAAATTAGATGCGACTCTCCCTTAATGACTATGCCTATTGTGTCATATTGCTGCCTCAAATATATCGCCAAGCACTCTAGGGCCAGAATATACAACATGGGGAACCACAGGCAGCCCTGTCTGGTGCCCCTACCAAGCTTCCGCCTCTATGATATAACTAACCCTGTTTTCACTCTGGCCAGCGGTTCACTACACAGCAATTTGGCCCATCTCAGATACCCCTGCCCTATTCCATAGTTTGTCAGGGCAGCAATCAACCATGGCCATTTGACTGAGTCAAAGGCTTTAATTGCATCCAGTGACACAATTGCCATATCATTTGTCTAGCATATTCAATGACTGAATGGAGATGCCTAAGATTGTTGGATATGTTCCTATTAGGGACATAACCGGTTTGATCGGGATGTATTAATTTGGTAATGACTCTCCTCATTCTGTTTGCCAGGACAGCCGTCAATATTTTGCTGTCCTGATTCAGCATCGACAGGGGTCTATAGGATCCGCACTCACCACTAGGCTTATTGCGTTTCGGAAGCGGTATGATTATCGCTTCTCTCAAGGATTCTGGCAGCTTTCCGACTTTGTATGATTCGTTAAGCATTTCCAGGAGCGGTGGGAGCACCTCATTTTTGTACATCTTGTAAAATTTGCTGGGGAGTCCATCGGCCCCCCGGGGTCTTACAAGTGGGTAGCTGCCTCACCACTTCTTCCAATTCCTCTAGAGTGATTGGCGCGTCAAGCTCCTCCCGTTCTTCAGGGCTAATCTGCGGCAATCCTATATCCTCTAAGATTTCACTTATTGCATTATTATCACTTTCCTCCGCGTCCCCATACAGGACATGGTAATAATTTGCAAATTCTAGGTTCATGGCCTCCTGAGTATCTGCTATACTCCCATTTTCTTTCACTATCGTCCTGATCACTGGTCTGGAAGTCTCATTTTTATATAACCATGCTAGAACTCTCCCCAGTTTATCTCCCCCCACATGCTATCTCTCTATATATTTTTTATAGTTTAGATTGCACAGCCTTTCCCAATATCCAGCGCATTTCTGTTGTAACCTAAGTTTGCTTCATTATCATCCTTGGTGCCATCTCCCCTTTTCATCTCCTCTTCTAGCTCCCTTTCCGCTACTTGTAAGTCTGCTACAATCCGTCCTTGTAACCCTTTGGACTTGGCTATTGCTATCCCTCTCACCACTACTTTTAAGGCTTCCCAAAGGACCCCCGCCGACTCCACACTACCTGTATTGATCTCGAAGTAGCTTATTATTTCCTCTCTCATGTCTTCTCTGAAGATCTTGACCTTTAGCGCTTCCGCTCTTAGATGCCATGTCAGTATTTTCGCTTTCTGAGGTCGATACTGCCATGTCAGTATAAGCGGCGAATGGTCCAATAGGACCCTCGCCTTGTATTCTATCTGTGCTATCTCTGTCGTCAGCGCATACATGACAACAGTCTAATTTAGTGTGTAGATTCTGGGGGGCTGAATAATGTGAATATTGGCGATCTTGCGGATAGTGTGTTCTCCATGCGTCCTCCAACCCGAAGTCTGTTATCAAGGACTTCAGTACCCTAGCTGCTGGGGTCGGTCTGTCTATTTTGGAGTCTGATCTATCTATCCATGAGTCTATTACGCAATTAAAATCTGCTCCCCAAATCACCGCCTCTCCCAGGTTTGCGCTAAGTTTACTATATAGGGTTCTGAAGTATGCCACTGTATCCTGGTTCGGGGCATAGGTGTTAATCACACATATCTCCTTGTTTTCCACCAGTCCCTTTAATATTACCATCCTCCATCTGCCTCCACCGTAGATTGCAATAGTTGAAATGGTACATGCGGTGCCACCCAGGTGATTACCCCCCTAGCATACGCCGAGTATGTTGCCCCCACCACAGTCCCTCTCCACTTCTTCCGGACCACCTCCAGTTTTTCATTCGTCAGGTGCGTCTCTTGCAACGGGGCTATGTATACTTTCTGTCTGCGCAAATACATCATAACCTTATTTCTTTTTAAGTAGCTATTAAGCCCTCTCACATTCCAGGTGACTACTTTAAGGTCCCCCATAGCATATTTGGGTCTCTCCCTTCCCTCTCCAGGTATCCTCCAGTTCCATCGGATCTCAGATATTCCCTCATTTTATGTAGGCTTGTTCCCCAATACACACGTCTCCCAACTGCTAACTCTACCCCAACTTCCCACCCTCTCCTACCCTCCTCCTTTCCAGCCCCATCACACTCCCCAACTCTTCCCCAACTTCCCCTTGCCCTCCCCTCCTCCCTTGCCGACCCTTCCCAACCCCAACAAATGCCCAGCTCCATCCCTGGATCTCAGGCGACCCTACTTCTGGTTCTGCCTTGGTGTGCCAGAGACAGAAGCCCGGGAGGGTGTCACTGGACTACCGTTAACCTACCTAAACTACTCTAAATGGGGGTATGAGGACAAGCTCTGCGGGGCTCCCTAGCTAGGCATAGGTCTCAGTGCTCATGGATCATGTCCCCTTCCAACATAATCATACCAGCCCGTAAGCTTCACCAATTACTATAATCAAGTCCCATAGTCTCGAGCGCGACACCCTCTGGTGCCCCCTCCGTATATTACTTATCTCTTCCTTCTCCCATCTGGATGTCCGACTCCTGGGGACAGCTTTGCGAGTCTAGCCACCCCATGGTCTCTTCCGGAGTTTCGAAAAACAGGGTTCTGTTTTTAGGGAACACCTTCAGCTTCGCTGGGTAGAGCAGCATGTACTTGTAGCCCGCTTCCCGCAACCTTCTTTTGACAGTCCCAAAGTTCATATGGCTCCGTTGCACCATCAGGGTATAATCTGGGTATACAGTGATGTTTGCTATCCCTCTTTGTATTGTTCCGCCCTTACGAAAGTGTTGCAGGATTCTTTCTCGATCCCATTAGTTGAGGATCTTGGCGATCACCGGCCTAGGGGGGAAGCCCGGCGGCGGCTTTCTCGTTAGAGCCCTACGCGCCCTTTCCACCGCAAACCCCTGGGACAAGACTCCTCCAGTTATCTCCTGCAGCAACATAGATTCAACAAACTCTGTAGGGTTGGATCCCTCGGCTCCCTCTGGCAAACCAACAATACGGATATTATTTCTGCGGGCACGTCCCTCCGCCTTCTCCACCCTACATTCTAGATTGCCCATGCGTTGCACTAGGGAATGGAGGTCTGCTTTGTGTGTTGCACAGTTTGCTGTGTTCTGGCCCACCTCTTTTTCCAGGTTCTCTGTATGTTCTGCCAACAACCTGACATCTTGTCGGAGAAGGTTCACTTCCTCCTGCACTGCCCCGACTTTCAGATCCAGTGCAGCTTTCAATTCAGTCATGGCCAGACTCAGTTTGGTCTCCCAGGCTACTTTCAAGTCTGCAATCACCGCCAGTACCTCATGGTTGGTGCCCATGGCGCCAGCGCTCCCAACAGGGATTTTATCTCTGCTCCTGGTTCCTTCAGGGCCCGGCAGTGTTCTAGCGTATTCATCCAGCATGGGCTGCTTTCCCTTGGTTCTCAGAGGTTTGCTGGACATGGCGTCGTGCCAGGGAATTGTGGGCAAACCTCCCCTCTCGCCAGCCTCAGTGGGATGAAACTGCTGTCGGCGTCAAAGCCCAGGCGGGCCGCGCCAGGGGTGTCGGGGAGCCAATGAGTGGCTACCGGAGTTGTTGTGCCCTCCCACGTAGCATTGTGACTGCCTTCCAATCTTGCTAGTGCGCACACACCGTGGGCCATCCGGACCAAGCTTTGTATGTCCCCTTGACTGCAGGCTCAAGCAAGTCCACCAACTCCTCACACGAGATACTTATGTGCCCCTCTATCTGGGCCTACTGTCTTATGGGCTCATCAGCTGGCAATTAAGCTCTCACCAATACCATGGAGTGGGGAAATATACGTCTATTATAATGCCACCAGAGCCGCCCAAGTGGGGGAGCGTCAGCAACTCACTGCTTCCTCATGCCATCTCACTGACCCACTAGGGTCCGTCTGCGTAGGCCTGCCGGTCTGCTCTCATCCCCTTTTGTCTCCATTGTCCTTTGTCGGTGTATCCCAGTATTTATTCAGCGCTCTCCAGCTGATCTTTACCTTCTTGGCCTCGCGCTCTCACTTATGCAGCCGGATCGCTTCACCTGCATCCCCGCTCGGGCCGCGGGGTCCAGTTGTTTATTCAGGCCGGTGTCTCAGCACATCTGAAGGTCGCTGCTGTGCGCGGCGCAACCCAGGCGCCTCCCTTGCAGCCTCCTGGCCGCCTCCGAACACTCAAGTCCGCTGGCCGGGGAGCTTGTGGGCAGGCGCTGCACCTCTAGCGCTGCAGTTCCCAGCTCCCGGCGGATTGCACCGGGCCAGAGCCTGTCTCTCGCCCCCACCAGCTCCAGGAGGTGTGGTGCACTTCTTCTATTCGGGCCGCGAGGACCACTTCAACCACCTCAGGCCGGGCGCAGTCCTAGCGCCGACCGTCCGTCCGCTCGCCCCGCGCGATCAGTCGGGGCTATCCGCAGCAAGCGTGCGCTTCGGCTGCACGCCAAAAGGAAGTACATGCACCTCACCCACCTCACCTCCCGGCCGTACATACAAGGGGTGCCGCAGCCAGTCTGCGTGTTGCTCGTTCTTTGTCTGGGCGACCACCATTTTGTTTCTACAAGGCTTCATTCCCCAGAAAGTCGCTCGCCCCTATCCAACGTTTCATGGATCGTACTGGCTCCAGATTGTCAGCACCAGCTCCATGGATGTTCATAAGCTGATGCCTGCGTTCTTGCCCTCAAAAGGCTAGTGTAGCTGCACTTCTTCTCTGGTTAAGTTAAAGATCACCAGGAGCACCTCCAAGAGCACGTCTGCTCACATGGCCTTCTGGCCACGCCCCCCCAGCCCATCTAATACATATTGCTTGTGCCATCTTGTCGGGAGTTCAATTGTCATCTTCCCATCTCTGCCATATTTTGCTTGCTTTTCGCGGGCATCCCCTTGCCGCGTACACCCTGTGTTCCATTATTACACGAATGTCCACGTCCGTGACCCATTGGTCGTAGCTTGGCGTGCTCTCCGATCCCCATAGCTGCGCGATATTCCTTCTGAGTACTGCTGTAGCGGTTGACCAGAGCAGTTTTTCATAACGGGAC
The DNA here is from genome assembly GCF_040938575.1 of Ambystoma mexicanum. Classification (NCBI taxonomy): domain Eukaryota; kingdom Metazoa; phylum Chordata; class Amphibia; order Caudata; family Ambystomatidae; genus Ambystoma; species Ambystoma mexicanum. The sequence goes on along the minus strand of NC_090926.1, from coordinate 1,198,251,820 downwards.
TGATCACATTCGTCGGAAATTCCTAATAGGAGCTGTTTTGGTCTCCTATGTATTTACCCAAGACTCTGGACAGCTGGCAACTTGCGGTACCGTAATTAGCACCTTCCCCATTCCCATTGAGCCCTATGGGGGCAAAAATGGGAATGGGGAAGTGCCTTGGTGATTGGGGAATTACCGCCCTGAAGTGGGAGAATGGAAGACCAGACTCCCGTCCTTCACCTCTCGCGCTTGGCCTAAAGGGTCACGACCCAGACACCCGCCACGAGAAGAGTTTGTCCATTTACCAGACGACCAAATACCCTGGTACAGAAACATACGGATGTGTCCATCTGCCTGCCCAGCAGCCCGCACTAGCCACGCCGACACCTGCGGCACGGACAAACTAGACTGAAATCTACACGTCGTTAGAGATGCCATGACGACCTAGACAACGGGAAGCACAGCTGAACAAATATACACACTGGACATTCCCACACCAATCTACACGAAGAATATACTCAGTGCTATGACTAGGCGACAGGCATATTCACGGACGTGCATCTTTATTATTTTTCACATAGGCTTTTAGCATGCAGAAACGCAAGACGCGTCATGAACTTATACGAAGCTTGCTCACGCTTCCCTTGCAAACAGTTGCCATCATGAGAAGTACAATGAAGACACGATACTAGTCATGGAACTATATGCCACTATAACCTAAAGTACCCATGTACGAAATGAATCGCTTATGCACCAGGCCCAAGTAGGCCTCAAGCAAGAGTTATAATGGATGTTGACAAAAGCTAAAGTCAGGTTGCTGATCCTGCAAGAATGAGCCTGGCGAAGCAACTAGCCAAGGTCGTCATGTTGCAAACTCATATTCAATGAACAAGTCATCAAAGGCACGATGTTGCAATCTCGCACTCCGCGTACCAGCGTTAAAGTCATACCTACAAATTAAAGCAGAACACACAGTGGAAAAGCAATATTAATTGTGCAGAATTCTGCCTCAAACACGGTCCTGCCTCACGTGACCAAGCCGAACCTGACGAGATGCCAAGTCCAGGAGAGAAGAGGCGTCTGGATCCCATGCCACAAACGTAGGTAGATACAATTGAAAGGCATAATGGACATTTGCGACTGTGGGAGCGGTCAGCCTTCCAGCTATGAATAAATCCTCACATTGTCTGCATGTACCCATAGTGAAACATTGTTGCAAACTAAAGGTACACCGAGAGCTGGGAACAACGGTGGTCCCAGGCTGGGGAGCTCACGAGTGCACCAATCAGAACATGGGGTTCCTATCACTGACGACAATAGCTTTAGCCAATCCTCAGGAGTCTTCATGTAACAATTCTCATGTATCTAATTGTAGGGACAACCCAGATATATCACCTGACTACCCTTTAGCCATTAGTATCGCTCTCTATATGTGTTCTATACTAACCCTATCACTCGAGCATCCAATTATGAGTGTCGATAGGTTTTTTGTTAACTTTCTGATGTGACGCAAGTAGCACGTCATACTACAGTAAAAAGGACCTGCGAGCCCCACGATTGTGTGTGTGTCAGGACGGACGCGTACGCTCCTTGACCCATCCCTGCCGTTTGCATAATAAACAGCAGAAGTCACCTTGCTCCTTGTGTGTGCCTCATACTCTGTCTCGATCCGAGATATACACGGGAGGAGTTGGGGCCTCCCTGCCCGGAGGTCTGCGGACGGCCCGGCCGACCCCGGCAGAATTTCCCCCCGACAAGTTGGAGGCACTGCTGAGATCTGTTTAAGATCCACTTTTATTTTTATTTTTCCAAGCACTGCCGTTGCGAGGAGGCCCGGCGGCGCGGCCCCCTCTGCCGTTGCCCCCTTCTGAGGACTACAGGACAATCGCGGAGCTGCGAGAAGACCGGACAGCGCAATCCGGATATTGGCCCTCGGGAGCCGGTTGAGAAGTATCCCGCCCGCGGTTGGCGAGTGTCCAGACGTGGTCCAGACGAGGGGAGGTGGCGAGCCACTTGGAGGGGTGCACGCAGTCGAGCGACCCTGCATCGAGAGAACTTGGTGAGCATGACGCGCACAATGAGCAATGCGAAATTGTGGGGGGGGGGAAAGTAAATAAGGGAGGAGGGAGGTGTTGTACAGATGCACAGCGAAGGTCTAACAACTTAGTATTGCCAATGGAATGAATGGTAGCGAAACGAGTGCGAGAGCAGTCGGCTACGTCACGCGAAAGAGGGGGGGGCGGAGCACGAAAACATCACGTGCGGCAGCTCGTAAGCCACTGATTGGTCTAAGTTGCGACTACGTGTAAGGGTGGGGGTGTGTGGTTTCCTACGATTTGTGATTTATTGATCAATGAGTAGATGAGGATCCCTATTGTTCGAGCAAGAAACTCGATAGGTAGATGACGTTTCCCTGTAGGCGGTAGCTAGTTGCCTAGTTGCCCAATACGGAAGATAGTTGGCTGGTTAAGCCCTCCTGTTGAGGGGCGTATCACACGCGAGGCGACGCAGCGTGCGCAGTCCGATTATATTATTGGTTTGATTACCTTGTTCCAGGAGAGACAGGAAGACAGCTGTAGGGGTAGCGGGGATAGATTACAAGTGTATTTTGATTTTAAAGAACATTACAAGAATGTACCAGTAACTCGAAGAAATCGGTGACGTCACCAACAGGGTTTAATAGGACATCGCGTACATAGCGAACTTGGTTGAGCGGTGAGGGAGAGAGAGATGATGAGGAAGCGGACTCGGAGATAACGGATAGACTAAAGGACCGCAAAAGTAGAAGGGGAAAGGGGCGTGGCTGCGCACGGAGAACGCCGGCCACGGCAAGTGTAAAAGGGGGAGGAGAACGGGGAAACAGGGCGACTGTATAAGAGCGTCATAAGGGGTACGCAGCCGCAGGGGGCTGTGTGCGCTTCGGCAGCAGGGGGCCGTAGGGGAAGGAATATAAATATAAAACCATATAAATATATCTTTATTTTTATTTTATTTTTTTGTACATATATATAATTTTTACTATAATTTTTACTGCATATTGTGTCAAAGGATTGTCGTAAGTCCCCACACTTACGGGGCCAGGTAAACAATATAAGGGTGTATATTGCAAACTGCCAGTGAAGATAAGGGTAACAAGAGGAGCCCCGGAGCTCCACTATGTCATACGGGACAGGGTCAGGGGGGTGGGGGAACACCCTCACTACCCCACTACAACACATATGTACCACACTGCCACCCCACAGGGAGAAATTAATTAAGTACAGCATAGAGTGGACCCAGGGGACTGATAACAAAATGTTGACACCATGGCCGCCTAATGGAAGTTTTGACCCATATGCCCAACATTCACTGCTAAACCATCTGCACAATACATACACGGGGAAGAAGTTGGCAAACCATGTGGAGGTGTTTAACCTATGGAGGATGTTCCAGGGGTCCCGGCCAGGACCAAATGGAATGTTCACTATGGGGGAAACACCGGAAGAAAGGGAGATTAAGAAAGAAGGAGAGGCTGGGAAAAAGGTGTGTGAAAACACAAAGGATACGGGGAACGACAGAGAGGGAGAAGATACTATTGGTAACTTAAAAAGCATTAAGGGGGAACTTAGTAACAAGGTACCAATAATAACGGGAGTGAAAACAGAGGGGGGAGGGTTGTACCCTTTAAGAGAATTAGAAGAAATAGAAGGACAATTAAGGGCAGCTGAAGGATACTCGAACCCAGCATACAGCCCTCCACCATATGGGGCTCATAGGAGGATGACAAAGGGGGAGGGGAAGATTGGGGAAGAGCAGAGTGTAGAGATAGGAAATGATGAGTGGGTAGCTGCACAGATATTATTGAAATTACGAGGCTCACTAACCGGAGAAGAGAGGGAGGTGGTAAGGAGATCAAACGAGGATAATGCCAGAGAGAGCGAAATGAGGGGAGAGGAGCTACTACGGCAGAAGGAAGAAATTTTGGAGGAAAGATTAGCAAAACTAAGGGACGAGCAGAATGAATTGATCAAACAACTTGAGAGAGAGGAAAGGGAGAGAGTGAGGAAGAGGAAAGAGGGTAAGAACGAATTGGAAAAATTAAGGGAACGAAATGAGGAGCAAAAGAGAGAAGCCGAAAGGGTAAAAGCAGCAGCAGATAGGGTATCGAGAGTAGTGCTGAGAGAGAAAAAGAAGGAAGAAGAAGAAAAGGAAATGGAATTATGGAGGAGGAGGGTACTATCAGAAACAACTAAGAAATATGAAGAGGGGAAGGTAATAGAGAGCATAGTAGAAAGAGAAAGGGTAAAATGGGAAAGGAAGAAAGAAGATGAGAGAATATTGGAACAAATGAGCAATGAAGTAATGGAGGAATTGAAAAGAAAAAGGGAGGAAAATAGTAGAGAAATGGAGGAGAGAAGTGAAGGGGGAAGAGAAGGGAGGAGTAGGGAGAGTGAAAGATGGGGAGATGTATATAAGAGTAGAGAGGTGACAACAACATCAGCACTAGGGGGAACAGTTGGTAGCAATGGAAAGGGGGAAAGAGACCTAATAGACTTAAAAACAGTAACGATAAAAGGAAAAAAGACAGAGTGGGGGTTGCCATTTGTAAATGACTTTTGCAGTGAGGAGGAAGAAGGGATAGAGAAGGAGGGAAGAAAGAGTGGAAGGGAAAGCTTAGATAAACTATACCTCACTAGAACAAACATAGATTCGCCATGGATGAGTAGAAGATGGGAGGAGCTGGAGAGAAGTAAGGAGGGAGTGAAAGGAATAAGAGAAACACAAACCCATGAAACCACACCACCCACATCACCATCGCGTCCTCCCACATCACACCCTACTTGTCCAGCCACTGCACGCTCACTGCACAGAGTAAAACTTGCGCCATATATGGACTACAATACACCTTATGGGTGTCGGCTTAGAGATCTCCCTAGTCGCAGGCAAGTCAGACAGATAAACATGCCCACATTAAATACAGGAAATGACGAAAGGAGGGAAAAGGATGGAGAAGGAACTGGGAAAAGGGGTAATAAGGGTGAAGCTGAAGAGGGAAGGGAAACAGAAGGGGAAGAGGAGTGTGAGGAGTCAATATTATGGAACGAAAAGGGGGAGATAAGTCACAACTTGATGCCACTGTTGGAGAAAGGAGGGGTTAGACCACAGTACGTCCCCTGGAAGCATACAGACAAAGATAATATAAAGTGTAGGCTCCCATCATTAAGCGGGGGTGCGGGTAAATGGATATATGAAATGGAAAAACACACCGCAGGACAGAAATTAGCAGTAGGAGATGTGAAGGGCCTGTTAATATCAATACTAGGGGATAGAGCGGATGACATCTGGAAGAGAGCAGGATTTCATGGGGTAACAATAACAAACACATCGCATGATGGGGCACCATTCGCAAACTGCAGACATGCTCTATGGCAGGCCCTGAGAGTACAGTACCCAGACACATCAGACATAGGAGCCATTACTTCACGCAAGATGCGCGAGAGAGAAGATCCTGTTGATTATATCCAGGATATTCAGGAGAAGTGGCGCATGGAAACTAGAGAGCAATGGGACAAAACACCAGCCATATTTTACCACATACTAGTACAGGGGCTCCCAGAAGGAGTCCAGAAGCAACTAAAGAAAGTAGTGGGAATGGAAGCAAAACCATGGCCAGAAATACAACTGACTATAGAACATCACTGCAGGACATGGCAAGGAAAAATGAAACAAAAGGAAGAGGACAGGAAAACAGAAGAGGCTAAACTAGTACAGAAAAAACTTACTAAATATACAATGGAAGGGGCATTAATAACTACGCCCACAACAATGGCCCAAAGCCCCATACAAGTAGTAGCTGCACAGGACCCGGCTCAAGTAGCACCTCCACAGCCTATAACACAACAAGTGCCGCAACTACAATCACACGCACCAAACATGGGAGGAGGGTACCAAATGCAAGGACCTGGTTATTATAGTTATAACAGGGGGAGAGGAGGATTTATGAGAGGGAGAGGATACGGATACAATACCCAACAGCAGGTGGGGGGACTTAGAAATTCATACCCCTCAGGGCAACCCGTATACCAGGATAACACAGGGAGCTTCCCATGGCAAAGCAGGGAACCACCCGTGTGTTGGAGTTGTGGGTTATTAGGACACATGTCACGTACGTGTAGGGTCAGGCCAGGAACACCAGCATGGAATGATCAGGCACAACCTAGAATGTCACAAGAACAGCAGGGCATACAACTACAGCAGACCCTACAACAAGGTATTGACCCACAGCAACAAATAACACAACAACAGCAACTACCACAACAACAAGCACCACTAACACAACAACCCCAAACACAACAAACGCAATTGGGTAGGGTGACGGTGTTGGGACACAACCCTTACACAGGAAACGGCCAATCATTGTACCCTCAATAGGACAGCCCACAGACGGCCTTGGTGTGTCCCATCCTGTCAGTAACACCTAATAGTGCGGAGGAGCCACGCATAGAGGTAACGATAGGTGACAAAAAATTATCATTCCTTGTTGACACCGGGGCAACCCGGTCTTGCATAAGGGAAGGTAAATTTAAGATGTCAGGCGAAGCCATGAACACTCAAGGATTTTCTGGGGCTAAAGGGTTGGTTCCCTTTACTGATAACGTTCCCTTATCTATAGGAGATTACGATCTTTCAGTTCCACTCTTGTATTATAGTGCCTCACCAGTAAATATACTGGGGAGGGACATAATGAACAGGTTGAATATGACTATCTCCTTTACAGAGGATGGCATAATATGCTCTACTCCAGGGATTAACATGCTTGCAGCACGACAGATTATGCAAGCATACTGTGGACAGACTGCAATTAGGGCTGAACCCATAGATGGTGAACTATTCCAGTATGGTACGGACATGGCATTTGCATGGATGCCAGGGATAGAAGGGAGAATATGGAGGAGGCCAGCAGCCTATCTGTTCCGACCAGAAACACCTGTTAATGAACCAGAAGGAAAAGTGCTAGCAGTGGACATTGAAAGCATTATTGCAACAGCTGATTACATTGCTGTGCACGCCCAAGATAAGGAAGGAAGAGCATGGAGGGCAGTGATAGCACTAGCAGAAGGTTGCAGGCTGACCCAGGTATCAGACGAAGAACTATTCTCAGAAGAAAAGGAGGAAGATGAAATGGTGTTCATGATGAGTGTAGAAATATGGCTAAGGGTGGCTCACAAACAAGTAGCACAAAAAATTGCAATGGCACTAGAAGCACCCGCATGCACCCCAGTTCCCTTCTTTAAGGAGGATATGGCAAAGGTTCCCAAATCATTATGGACTATTAGCCCTTATGACGTGGGATGCATAAAAAGCATAGGGGGCGTAAGGATAAAACTAAAAAAAAGGCGCCATACTACCAAGAGTAAAACAGTACCCACTGTCAAAAGAGGCAGACGAGGGGATATATGAAACTATAACGGCCCTTATAAACAATGGGATATTGGTCCCCTCGGAATCACCATGTAACACGGCTGTGTACCCAGTGCGCAAGGCTAAAGGGGGATCTTGGCGCTTCATACAGGACCTCGGGCCCTTGAACAACATAGTAGAAGCAGAATATCCAGTGACAGCAAACCCGGCCACGATATTGTGTGGCATTCCGGCAGAAGCATCACGATTTACAGTTATTGACCTTAAAAATGCATTTTTCTCAATACCACTGCACCCAGACTCACAAGATTTGACAAGCTTCACTTACCGAAATACAAAGTGGAAACACACCAGATTGCCACAGGGGTATTGCGAATCACCATCAATTTTTAATAGAGTAATACAGAGGGATTTGTGTAATGTTGAGGTGGAAAGCACGGTGTTACAGTATGTTGATGACATAATAATTTGCAATACAAACGAAAGTAAATGCAGGGAGGACTCCTTAAAAATGTTAACTATATTGGCTGAAAAGGGGTACAAGGTGGACATGGAAAAGATACAATACTGTCAGGAGCAGGTTCTCTACATTGGCCAACTGATATCCCAACATGGAAGAAAGATTGCACCACAAAGAGCACAGGCCATTTCAAGCACTCCAACGCCACAGACTGTGAGAGAACTGCAACAATTTTTGGGACTATGTAACTACTGTAGAGCATGGGTATTTGACTACAGTTCATACATAGGACCCCTGCTTGAAAGTCTGCGGGAAGCAAATAAAGGGGAGAAAAAATTGGGGTGGACTATGGAAATGAGGGAAGCCTTTAACGAATTAAAGGATGCGATATCAACTGCTCCAGTACTAGCATCCCCAGATTATGAACGACGATTTTTTATATTTTCACATTGCGACTCAGCAGTGATGAAAGCAGTATTGGCCCAAAAAACGAGCATGGGCTATAAACCAGTAGCATTTTACAGTGGTCACTTAGACCCTGTGATGTTAGGTCACTTCTCTTGCGAACAAGGTCTCGCTGCAGCTGCTTTTGCAGTGGAAAAAGCATCAGCGATAACAATGGGGTGTCCAACTACACTGTTTGTGGAACATGCACTATTTGCAATATTGAATAAACCTAAGTCAACACTAACAACGCAGAGGGCATCGGGGTATGAGATCATCCTGTCTAGAGCTGAACTAGCAATTGTTCGGTGTAGCACGGTTAACCCTGCAAGGTTCCTAGCAGAAGTAATTGAGGAAGGAGATTATGCCCATGACTGCACCCAAATAACTGAAATATACTCATGTAGTAGAAAAGTTGAAGAGAACGCACTAGAGGGAGGTGAACTTTTGTTTATTGATGGGTCATCAACTATTGATCAAGGGGATGGGATACGGAGGACTGGGGCAGCAGTGGTAAAAATGATGGAGGCGCTGGTATGTGTGGCTATGAAATGTGTACAATTACCACAGCATTACTCTGCTCAAGCCGCGAACTTGTTGCCCTAATATTGGCATTAAAGGAAAGTTTTGACAAGCGAGTTACAATATATTCCGACAGCGCATATGTTACATCCACTGTCCACTCAGGACTATCAAAATGGAGGAGAAGAGGGTTTAGGAGAGCTGATGGCACTCCAGTGCAACACGCCCTCTTATTGGCTGAACTAATTGAAGTAATAAACGACCCCCAAGAACTAGCCCTGGTAAAATGTACCGCACACACCAATGGTGAAGACCACGTCTCAAAAGGGAATGCAGCAGCAGACGCACATGCGAAATATGCTGCATACTTTGGTGAGATATGGAACCCCCCCCGAGTCACAGAGAGGGAGAGGGAGGGGAGTAGCAAGGGAGATGTTGATAAAAGAAGGTTACACCCATCTCCCAGCCACACAGATAATGGAGTTACAAGCGGCTGCACCAATGGCCGAAAAAGAAATATGGGTAAAAAGAGGGTGTACAATGTCACCTACCGACGCACTATGGCGCCAGGGTGGCACTGGAAAAATGGTGATACCGTTGGCACTTTTAAACACCGCCCTGAGCCAATTACATCATCCAGCCCATACAGGCAAGGAAATAATTGCAGCACGAATTAGAGAAGATTGGTTCTGTCCCGAGTTAAATTCTCATGTGTCTAATTTTATCAGCAATTGTCTCACGTGTCAACAGTTTACGGCCGGTCATACCCTAAAAGTGATAAGAGGTACTATACCCCGACCAGAAGGACCTTTCCGACACCTTTACATTGACTATGTTGATATGATCAACATCTGTCAAGGTAACAGGTATATGATTGTAGTGGTATGCCCATTCTCTAGGTGGATTGAAGCAGGGCCCTGTTCACACCCTGATGCATTTAGAGCAGCTAAATTCCTAGTAAGGGAGGTCTTTCCCAGGTGGGGAGTGTGCGAGGTCTTAAGGTCAGATAATGGCCCGCACTTCGCAAACGAAATGTTTGAGCATATCACTTCATTGCTGAGCATAAAACACAAATTTGCATGTGCATGTGCATACCACCCACAAGCTAACGGTATATGTGAACACCTGAACGGCATATTAAAGGAGGCAATTGCAAAAATACAACAAACAACAAAGAAAAGTTGGTTGTATTGCCTTCCGTTAGCCCTATTTGAATTACGGAACAGGCCAGGGTCCGACCACCACCTCACTCCCCACGAGGTGGTTACTGGACGTCAAATGCGCCTTCCTCTAACGCCAACGTCAAGGGCATTCACAGATCACGAAAGTTCAGCAAATGTATTGGGAAATGAAATGTACCAATATGTGTCTTCGTTGGTTACTAGTGTTGTGTTTGTGTCTCAACAGCTCGAGCGCACACGGGGCGGGTCCACCAGCAATAAAGAAGAAAGTGCGAGTACAGAATTGGAAAAAGAGAACTTGGGCAAACTTGCAAAGGGTGACCACGTGCTACTGCGCAACTTCAATAGAAGGTGGAACGATAAGAGGTTCACCGGCCCCCATCTGGTAGAGGACGTATCAACAAGAGCAGTAAAATTAAAAGATAAACGTGCCTGGAACCACCTACACGATGTAAAGATCTACAAACTGCAGACCCGCCCCAGCGCCAACAACAGGTCCATTGGAAGAACAACAACAACATCTCCGACAGCGGAAGACAGTTCCACTACAGACAACGTCCCAATTGTCCCCTTACCGTCTAATTACCCAGATTCCCCGGAGACAATAACTGACGAAGAAAGGGGTGATCCCCATACTGCCCACCCCATGGTCACTAGGTCGAAGAGTAAAAATACTTCCGCCATCTGAAGCACGATCCCCCGCCCATTTGACCCCCCAGTATAGTAATAAACTGAATTAAAGGACATTTTTCCGCACAAATACACATGTAAACACGTGAATGTTCTCTTTTTCTCTCGCACATACAGGAACTGCGTATTATTGCATTATTGAGAAAAGTTAATTAACGAATTCACTGTCCAGGCGTAGATGGTACTCCCAGACGATAGTTACCCAGAAGAATTGTCACACCAATTTGTATACGAAATAAAAAGGCCAACGTACCTAAAGAAGAGGAGGGTGCGTGTCTACTACACAGCATTCCTCCTGGCCATAGAACATTATATGCCACACCTTCGACCCTACTTACCGGTGCTAAGAGACCGATTACTTAGAATAGCGTGGGAGCAGCTCTTCGCCTGGGCACTGAATGACTATTTGATAGGGAGAGCTTAAAACAAACTAACATTTCATAACAAGCATTTTTTGAGAATTTCCAGGCGGGCAACTTTAACATCGCAAGAATACGCTGCCAGGATTGCAGCAAGGTAAGAGCAAAATGCCGGTGAGACTAGCATCTGTAATAAAAATAATAGGGATTTTTATGATCACCGGGTTCGTGGCTGCCTCTGTATGGCAGTACAGCTATGCTATTAATTTCATCGCTGCTCCTAAACATAATGTACCCCCGTCCCCTGCTGCAACAAGTGGTGTGTCAGGTGATATTAGTAATAGTGCACCCAAGCAACGTAGAGGTAAACGCAGCACATACTCAGACAATAAGGGTATTGATAATTATATACAAGATTCGGCACACGTTACAAACAACATATGGTACCAACACATGACCCGCATTGGTAAGCAGACAACTGAGGATAGCTGCTACGTTTGCTCATTAATACCATACGCCATGAGTGCTTCATGAACATTTGTTGCCACAGAAATAGAGGAAAAGACAGCCCAATGCATAATATACTTGGCACTGTTCCAAACAAAAGGAAGATTTCAAGGGACAGTAGTACACATGACATGGAAAACGCGAGACTCATACCCATATGAAAACAACTTCCTCAAGACCTATTTGAGCTACCACAAGAGCAGTTTACATGCTGAAGCATTCAAATACATAACAAGTGGTCCTGCAAAAGGAGAAACTAAGAAGGTAATGCTACAGTACCTACCCTGTGACTGGTACGCTACTGAGGTTCCAGGTAAACAAGGATGCTGGGAGAGGCCGCTGTTGACGATAACAGGGAAGGTGTATCTGGACAACAGTTGGGAGATAGGGGTGATTGGCAGCAACATGGTAACGAAAGAAACTATCTCAACTATCGAGACACACAATCACCGATGTTGGACGATATGGATCAAGTATGTACCAATGCTCACGTGGGTAGAAACAGATGAAGACCCAATAACAATACTACCATTGACTGCACCCAAGGTGTGCTACCAGCATAAAGGAGAAGTGGACGTAGGATATAATACCAATTGTGCAGATGTGGTGGAGTTACCTGAGGGGGGAGCGGGAACAGCAGTAATAATGGACCATTATTGGGCCTGTGGAGAAAAGGCATACCATACACTGCCTCCCCTGTGGAATGGTGTGTGCACGATGGTGCACGTCAACGTACCATCATTAGTAGTACCTAAGAAGCATGTCAATGTGGCGCACTTTCCCAAAATGGATGAAGGGGACAGAAGAAAAAGGAGATCTGTACCACTTCAGGAGGAGCAAGGGAACAGGACCAACAGCAATAATACTGTCCTACACAGAATAAAAAGACAGGGAGAACCATTGACAGGAAATTACCTGTGGGGAAGGTCGGAAACGGCGCTAACCTCAATACCGCCAGAACACAGACTATTCAGCAGAGCAGCAATGTTCTTCTCTTCAATAATACATCCAGGGCTGCAGGCTTACGCAAACGCAAAATGGCTTCAAATAACTAGATGGGAACTAATGATGACCATCAATTCTACAGTAAATGGGTTTAACGCAATAAAGGAGGAGCTACGAGCTATAAGGATGGTAGCACTCCAGAACAGATATGTACTGGACCTGTTGACAGCAATGGAAGGAGGAGTTTGTGCAAAGATAGGACAATCATGCTGCACGTTTATACCTGCCAACGATGCTGACAATGGTACACTGACTGAAGCAGTTTCACAATTGGCCCAGTTGCATTCCAAAATGGTGGATGAAAGTAGCGGTGTAAACAAGGATAAGAGCTGGTTTTCACTGTTATGGTCTTGGATGCCATCTTGGCTGTCAGATGGACTGAAAATAATAGTGGGTTGCACAATCTTGGCTGGAGCTACGCTGATCATAATTAGATTTTGGAAGGCCCGGAAAGCACGTACCACTGACGAGTTGTTGGAAATGGTGGGTATGCACCCCTTGATGCCAGCAGATGACGGCCAACATACAGGCGTGATAATAATGGAGAGGGAGAAATTGCGCACTCAAATTATCACCAACCATCTGGATCCACCATCAGTGAAGATCGAGAACCCAAGAAACCCCAGAAGCTACATAGGAAAATGGGTATACTGTACTCCTGGAGGAACCTGTGAATATATGTATTGGTCATTTGAGGATCATGTAAACCATTATGGACATCTAGGAGGAATAACTAAGATCTGGCGAGTAAGAGGAGATAACGAGAAGGATATGTTTGTGGTCGACAAGTCGACCAGAGGGGGGACTGAAGTGGGAGAATGGAAGACCAGACTCCCGTCCTTCACCTCTCGCGCTTGGCCTAAAGGGTCACGACCCAGACACCCGCCACGAGAAGAGTTTGTCCATTTACCAGACGACCAAATACCCTGGTACAGAAACATACGGATGTGTCCATCTGCCTGCCCAGCGGCCCGCACTAGCCACGCCGACACCTGCGGCACGGACCAACTAGACTGAAATCTACACGTCGTTAGAGATGCCATGACGACCTAGACAACGGGAAGCACAGCTGAACAAATATACACACTGGACATTCCCACACCAATCTACACGAAGAATATACTCAGTGCTATGACTAGGCGACAGGCATATTCACGGACGTGCATCTTTATTATTTTTCACATAGGCTTTTAGCATGCAGAAACGCAAGACGCGTCATGAACTTATACGAAGCTTGCTCACGCTTCCCTTGCAAACAGTTGCCATCATGAGAAGTACAATGAAGACACGATACTAGTCATGGAACTATATGCCACTATAACCTAAAGTACCCATGTACGAAATGAATCGCTTATGCACCAGGCCCAAGTAGGCCTCAAGCAAGAGTTATAATTGACGTTGACTAAAGCTAAAGTCAGGTTGCTGATCCTGCAAGAATGAGCCTGGCGAAGCAACTAGCCAAGGTCGTCATGTTGCAAACTCATATTCAATGAACAAGTCATCAAAGGCACGATGTTGCAATCTCGCACTTCGCGTACCAGCGTTAAAGTCATACCTACAAATTAAAGCAGAACACACAGTGGAAAAGCAATATTAATTGTGCAGAATTCTGCCTCAAACACGGTCCTGCCTCACGTGACCAAGCCGAACTTGACGAGATGCCAAGTCCAGGAGAGAAGAGGCGTCTGGATCCCATGCCACAAACGTAGGTAGATACAATTGAAAGGCATAATGGACATTTGCGACTGTGGGAGCGGTCAGCCTTCCAGCTATGAATAAATCCTCACATTGTCTGCATGTACCCATAGTGAAACATTGTTGCAAACTAAAGGTACACCGAGAGCTGGGAACAACGGTGGTCCCAGGCTGGGGAGCTCACGAGTGCACCAATCAGAACATGGGGTTCCTATCACTGACGACAATAGCTTTAGCCAATCCTCAGGAGTCTTCATGTAACAATTCTCATGTATCTAATTGTAGGGACAACCCAGATATATCACCTGACTACCCTTTAGCCATTAGTATCGCTCTCTATATGTGTTCTATACTAACCCTATCACTCGAGCATCCAATTATGAGTGTCGATAGGTTTTTTGTTAACTTTCTGATGTGACGCAAGTAGCGCGTCATACTACAGTAAAAAGGGCCTGCGAGCCCCACGATTGTGTGTGTGTCAGGACGGACGCGTACGCTCCTTGACCCATCCCTGCCGTTTGCATAATAAACAGCAGAAGTCACCTTGCTCCTTGTGTGTGCCTCATACTCTGTCTCGATCCGAGATATACACGGGAGGAGTTGGGGCCTCCCTGCCCGGAGGTCTGCGGACGGCCCGGCCGACCCCGGCAGAATTTCCCCCCGACAGCCCCCGCTCACCTTGGAGTACGGTGGTAATTCCGCCATCCACCAAGGCGGACACAGTAAAATACCGGCGGTAACCATGGCGCTAATAGCGCCATGGTTATCGCCTACCGTGTAATGAGGCCCATAGTCATATTTAACTTGCTGAGCAGGTCCCTCCCTACAACGTTTCTCAAACTTAATCCTGGGTATCCGCGCCTTAATCCACACTTCCCCAGAATGGTCCCCAATTACAGCAACCAGCAAGCTCTTAAGGTCCCCTATTGCCAAGGGCACCCCTGCTGTTTGCTTTTTGAATTTGTATATCCACTTACTCATCCCTGTTGTGAACTGTGGAAGTGCCTTGATTAAATGATTCTTATCCATTTGAGGCCAGGTCACATACTGTGTCCTCCCTGCCCCCTTATTTATTAGGGGCATCTGCATCTTCGCCCTACTTCGCACACCCTTCTTCGCTATTTTTCTTATCTTTACCAATACCATACGGCCGGCCCTCTTCCTCCGCCTGCCTTCTGCCCACAAACCTCCTCATTGGGGGGTACTCTAAGCCGCCTCTCCACCCATTCTTTCCCCTTTGCTCTGACCCTCATCAAAAATATCATCGCCCTCTTCGTCCCCATTCCCTCCCATCAGTGTATTCTCCTCTCCCAAGATAATCCACCCACCCAGACTTCTTTCTTTTTCAACACATACATGTCTTATTCTTTCAGTAGCCATCTTAAGCACCACTATCGCAGATTTCCACTCTCCTGACCCTTCTCTCAATGCCCCTGTATCCCTTACTATTCTCCTGGGGATGTCTGTATCCTCCTCAGTTCTGTTATCAATCCTGTCAACTATCCTCAAACTCCCTAGACCTGTAGCCCACCGATGTCCGTACTTCAGGCAGGTGGGCATACGGAGGTGGGGCAGCGGTAGCCTGTGGTATTACTAGCGCTGTGGGGGTACCCTACCACAGTAGAAGGGGTATATAGCTTGGATTAGTATACCCTTCTGCAGGATACGTTTTCTGCACTTCCCATCTTTCTGCCCCTGCACCTCCACTCCATTCCCTTGATCTTCTGTGTCTTCAAACATGCGCCAAAGATCGAGAATTTCTTTTCTCTTCTAGAGCTGATTCCCCTTATATTTTACTACTAGAAATGTGGACTTGTGTTCCAAAATGCCCTTGTTGTGTGAGCCCTGCCCTGGCCATGGGCAGGACACCCCCCCTGATGATTACCCAAAGGGAGAATATGTGGACATATTTGGCACAACAGGTACTCAACATTACGCACTTTTGCCTTACTGATGTGCATCATGCAGAAGCTTTGCTGACTACTTGTTTAGTAGCGGTGCCGACGCCGGTTCTAAAGCACATTTTCAGTGTCACGCACAGTGATTCTTTGGTTCAAGATTCCGATATCAGACAATCCTTTTCAATTTTTCAGTCTATGAGCACTGCATATTTTGCCAAGAAACCGATCGCAAGTGGAGAAACTTGACACGAATTATAACCTACAATATAACTCAAGGCTATGTGTTATTTTATGACTTGCCAACCGAGTGAAATTGGCAAATGCCAACAGCTGAATTTAACCAAACAGAAAAATCAAACTGTATTTGAGAAAAGGTTGTGTTCACGAGTTCCAAGCACATGTACCAGTGTGAATAATACTATGTCTTGCAATCATACAGTGATAGCTGCCAGTCATCTAAATCATGTGAAACTTCCAACAGGATGGTTCTTTTCATGTGGCAACATCACATACACTTACATTCAAGCTAACATTTCCAGAGGTCCATGTGCCTTAACACGATTAGGACTAATGATGTTCCCTTTACACCCATCAATATCTCAAAGCAAAAGGTCAACTTTTGAATCTGTGGGTCTATCCCCAGATTATGATTCACATGTTCATTTGTTATCAGAGGCTGAGGTTCTAGCATTAGCCCTTTCATAAGTGGGAGTTTGGGGTTTAGCTGCTGGGGGTTACAAATCTTTAATTAAGCTATAATGTTTAGTAGTAAAAGGACTTAATCATACTTCTCAAGCATTAGAAGAGTTGCTCCTTGATAGCAAAGTTATTAGAAAAGCAACTTTGCAAAACAGGGCTGCTGTTGATTATCTCTTGCTGAAACATAATTTGGGTTGTAACGCGGTTGAAGGTATGTGTTGTTTTAATCTAAATTACCATTCACGATCCATTAAAAGTCATATTAGAGGTTTGAGGAACCTCATTTCCCAAGTGTCTCAAGTTCATACTGGTAATTGGTGGGATTGGTTATTTTCATGGATTCCTGATATTGGGGGTACACTGCATTACGCCTTTGCTTGCATTTGTATTATATTAGCTATCATAATAGCTGGTTGTTGTTGTATTCAATGTATTCCCAACTTAGTTCTGATGTTTTGTCGGTTTCAAGGACCGGCTCCTCTACCACTGGGCTATGGAAAGTACATATCCAAGGGTGGATTATGATGCTTGAGCTAAAACATGGCGCTGGTGCGCAGTGCATTCTGGGGGCACTCAGAGTGATAATGGATATTTATTCCATGCCTCAGTGAAAGCTGCACTTGCCTTGCTGAAAAAACATGTTTTAAACATTATTTGTTGCTGAGCCTGGTATGCAGGCCTCAGCCAAGGACACTGGGATCCACAGGTGCCGGCTGGTACCAGATAAAAAAAAAGGTTTGTTATGGCTTGCTATGCTTGCGCCAAGGTCTCAAGATGAGTTATGAAATTGTTTTCTGTAGTGCTTTAGGAGAGGGAAGCGCTTCGCTCCTTGGGGTTACTGTCGGTTGGCCCGGCCGGCAGCCAACGGTTACTCATCAATGCGCAAGTGCTAATGCCAGAAGGTTCGAGAAATTGCAACCCCTTTTGAGGAGGGCATATATGCGGAGCTCTGGAAAGGTCAGGCGGAAAAAGCACAAAGACCTCAGTCGGAGGGGGGACGTCTTGTTCCGACATACCTGTGGGCTGTTGTGCTCTCGGCCTGGCTGTTATCAGGGTCCTCCAGCCGCTTCTGGCGAGATGAGGGATTCAGTTACACCCATGGTGATGTATTCTTGCTAACTTTACTGTCTTTTCTGTGATTTATTTCTGTGTTATCGCTTATTGACTTATGTATGTTTAACTATGAATAAATAGCCGTATAAGTGCTCATTATTTTATAACTGCGTGTGTGGGTGTGAGTTATTGTTCCGTCTGCCTGCGTTCAAAGTATTTGCTCTGCTCTGCAAATGTACTGGTGATAAATAACTGTCCGTGCACTCTTGGCGAGCAATACACTCACTTTGACCCATAAAACAGACCCACACCAGCATTTAGCCTTTTTGATTCGGTCATGGGCCTATTGCCCTATGGGCTAGAGTGAGCCTGCATATGCAAGAACATTACGAAAGGTAAGTTATTTGTTCTGGTAATAGACACATTCCTCCCAGAGATTCCTCATATTTTGAAAGACTCCCAAAGCTATGCCAAAAAAGAGAAAGGAGGTTAAAGAAGGATCAAAAGGCACCCTCACAGAAGGAAGATTTGCAGGATCAACCTGCTCACCTTAGTTTAAACACTCTCAGTGAATTTAGGTAATAGTGCCTTGTGAAGGTGTACAGCGAAGCCCATGTGGCAGCCTGGCAAACCTGCTGTATGGAAACACTCCCCTACAAGACAGAGGTTGAAGACTGACTCCTTAGCGGACCAGATCCCTGCAGTGTCACCTTTGTGGGACAATTGGATGCAAATTATTATTCATTGACAGGCCTTTAAAACCAGGCCTTACAAACCCTCTGTGGCAAAGACTGTGAAGGCCAAGGGCACGGTGTTGATCCCGGCAGGTGTTTGGCGTTGAAGGGGTGCAGCGGAGAGTGCGACTACGTGATGCATCCTTCGAAGGGTTGCGCGCAGTGAATGCAACTACGAGACACAGTCGCCGTCCATGAGCTACTGAATAGTAAGGAAGGTGCGAGAAGGGGCAGCAGCCATTACTGCTCCCTGCTAAACTACCCAACCATTGCGTGTGTTTCCCTTAATCTTTCTTCTGTGTTAATATTGCTCTGTGAAACTGTGCCCCAGTAGGCCTCTCGCCCGCTGCTAGGTCCCCTCCCACTGTGTAACTGTTGGTTTGTGAATCTGTGCCCCTTGGGCTTCTTTCCCATTTCTAGATCCCCCTCTACTGTTTACTGTTGATCTGTGAATCAGTTCCCTTTGGCTCTCTATAGCTCCCTGTCTTCTGTGGTTCTGTTGTACTGTTGTGGTTACTGTTGGACTGTTGTGTGTCACCTATCCCCTGTTGCGACCCCTTTTGTTGACCCGTACCTCACCCCCCTTATGCCTCCTGCGTAGCAGCTTGGGGCTGCGCGTCTCCTTTCTTTTCTCACTCCCTCCCCCTTGCCTCTTCACGCCCTCTATGGTGTTTCCCATTTCTCCCATCTTCTCTAACTTCTACTCTATCTCCTATCTCACTAAGTCTGGAAGGAAGATGTTCAAGAGGGACATCCTGCTCTCCAACCCAGGCCTCCCTATCGCTGATACCTACATCAGTGCTTCCGCCAGACAGACTCTCACTGACATCCTCTTTGTCATTCCTTCACCAGACCTATGGACCCTTCATATGGTCTCAGATCTCTCCCCTATCTCTTCCTCTCCCATTCATGGTGGCACTCAGTGGGAGGCCCTCTTGGCCTCCTTCCGCTCGTCCAAGGTCATCATTAATGTCTACCTGAATGACACCATCTTGGTCGAGGGTCCTCAGCCCAATCATCTCTTGTTTGATAGGCTGTCTCCCGCGTCTTATCAACTTCCTTCCTTCTCCTGCTACTCTTACTAGAACCTCTCTGGCTCCTCTGCCACCCTTGCTTCCACCTCTTCCATCTCTCAAGCCCCTCTTCCACTTCGGCTAGGTGCACCGCTTGACAGTACCCCACCCTGGAAGAATTTCAAATGCAGAAACCTGCTCCACGTCACTACCCTTAACTCTCGATCTGCTGTTAAACACTCCTCTGACATATGGCACCTCCTCGAAGAACTTGACGTAGATGTCCTTGCTCTAACCGAGACCTGGTTCACCGCAAGCTCTGTCATGAGTTTTGACACTCTCCTCCCTGATTGCTACAAGATCCTCTCTGAGCTCAGAACCAAGCGACCCGGAGGTGGAGTAGCTCTGATCTTTCCTGAGTGGCTCTTGTCATTCTTACGCAGGCCTACTCCTCCTTTGAATACCTGGCCTGCAGGCTCTCTATCTCTCCTGGCCTCTCTCTCACTATGAGCACTATCTACAGGCCACCTAGTGTCGCGATTCCTTGCCCCAGCCCCACGGCATATCAGGCTGGAGCCAGGTTACGGCCACCTAGTCGGCCCCTAAGGGCCTCTCCATCTCCCCAGACACCTACTTGGACTCAGACTTGGCACCTTTGGCACCAAGCTCACACACAGTCCTGAGATCCACTTAGTATTGGACTTGCAATGTATTATGGGGCAATGGATGCCCCCATGTAATTCAGTTCCTTGAACTGGATGAGCGGTCTAGTCTTTCGGGTGTGGCTCAGTCCAGGGATACCTGGGATACCTACAGACTATTTAAACCACACCCGGCCTGAGAAACATGCTTTGCGTTTCTCTGCACCTGCAGCGTGACACTCACCGTGCTCAGATCTCCTGAAGAGGCCCACTTCTTTCTTCAGCGCCAGCGCACCTGCAAGAATAAGAACTTGGTTGCCAATACTCACCTCGAAGAGCATCCAACTTCTGTCCAGCTCTTCCCAGTCTTGCGGATTCCTACGGCAGAGTCATCTCCATCTCGGCACGCCGCGCCCTACCAAAGGGGAGAAAATAGAAGAAAAGACGTTAGTAAGCATTCTGCAATACTTAGCTCTCTCGAATTTGCAAATAGAGTTTAATCCTTACCTGAACTCCCGTCGATCGGACAACTTCTGCTCCGGAGCATCCCGCCGATCTGAAAAAGGGGAAAAGACACATCAGGTTAGCGCAAAACATTTAAGAGGCGCCGCACATCGCACTATCTCACCGCAGCTCTTCTCCTCAGCTCGCTACCATGCTGGGTTACTGCGGCACCTAAAAGGACACAGAAAAGACCAACATTGGTTAGTGCTAAGGAAGCCAATAAGCATCACGCTCCGCAATCCTACTTACTTCAGCAGCGCATCACCATCCTCAAGACCTTCATCACCTAAGGAAAGAAACACACAGTATTAAAGGGACTAGAGCCATCAGAACTTTTGTAAGACTCATTCCAATTACCGAAGCCGCAGCAAGCCCCGTCCGCCGGGCCCGTGCCATTGAAGCAACTACGCACCCTCCAGCCCGCATCACCCAACGCACCCTTGCATCGAAGGCAGGACGGAGAGCGCCCCACATCAAAAAACAAGGCCCAGTGCTTGGTTGAGCAAGTCCAGGGAAGGGTTCGAAGTGGTCGGAAGTCCGGACCGGCTGAGTGGTGTCCCCGTGGATATCAGGTGAGCGTTACACCTAGCCAGGTTGCCCTCCTCCTCTCAGAGTGGGCTGACCTCTCCTCGTCTCTCCTTGCCTCTACTTCTCAACTTCTCGTCCTCTGAGACCTCAACATCAAACCTGGATGATTCTAATCCCACCTAGGGGCTCTTCTGCAACCTCCAAGACACTCACCACTCCTTTCTCTTGGACTGATCACTTTCTACTCTCCTCTCACCTGGAAGTCTCAATCCCTCAGGCAAAGCCCACCCCAGCACTGCCATCTACATTTGTGGTCATTCGCCCCATGAAGCGTTTGTCAGTGGATGCCTTTGCCGCCACATTCTCTGCTCCTACCCCTGCGGCTGACTCAAACCATGACACAGCCCTCTCTAATCTGTATCTTTCTATCTCCACAATTTTGGACATCCTTGCCCTTGTCATGAGAATTCGTCTGAAACCTACCTCCAAGTTCAGCTCTTGATATGACTCCGACCTCGCAGCCCTGAAACGCAAGTGCCGGGTGGCTGAGAGGAAGTGGAGGGCTTCAGGTGCATCCTCTGACAAACTGGCCTACTGCCTGCTCCAAAGGCAATACAGACTCTCTGTCTTGTCCAAGAAGAGAGCCCACAATCATTCACGCGCTTCTGTGGCCTCTAACAACACGGCCAAACTCTTTAAAATCTGCAAAGAAATGGCCAATCCTGCTGCAGTCTCCACTTCTCCTGTTCCCTCCCAGGCCATGTGTATGGCACTGGCCTCTCACTTTACCACTAAAACTCAGGACATCCAGTACTCTGTCTCCTCTCCCTCATCCTTTCTCAGCCCCCGTGTCCAACTCTCCCTCTCCTCCCCCTTTCTCCTCTTTCTCTCTGACAACACCTGACAAGGTTTCTAGAGAAGTCTGATCTATGAAAGTGTTGTCCAAACAGGTGCCTCCCTACTCATCCAGAACCATCAAGGACCAAATTGACACCCTTTCTCCAGCCTTGGCCGATTTCTGCAATCACACCTTCGCCACTGAATCTTTCCCCTCTCCTCCCTCTCTCCTCAACCACTCCCTTGTGCACCCCCTCCTCAAGAAGCCTTCTGCCGATCCAACCTGTCCGGCAAACTATCACCCAATCTCTATCACCCCTTTCATGGACAAATTCCTGGAAAAGGTAGCCATCTCCCAGCTTACTCTCCATACTAAATCTTTTGGTTGTCTCCATGACCATCAGTCTGGCTTCAGAGCAGCCAGAGGCATGGAAACTGCTCTCCTGAACACCGTGAAGATCCGCTCTCTAACCTTGATTCCAGCATCCCTTCTGTCTCATCCTCCTTGATCTCTCCTCTGCTTTCGATAGCGTCAACCACACCATTCTGATCAATCGGCTCCATGAGAACCTGGCCATCACGGGTCAGGCTCTGGAGTGGTTGACCACCTTCCTCTTGGATGGCCCCTCCCAGGTCCAACTTGGTTCCTTTCTCTCAGCCACCTCTCTCTCCACCTGTGCCGTTCCCCAGGGCCTTGTCCTCTCACTCCGGTTCTTCAACCTCTACTTGGCCCCTTTGGCCCACCTGATCTCTATCCTCTGCTCTAACTTTCAGTGTTATGCGGATGACACTCCGCTCTCCTTCAGCCTCCTCCGCTTCCTCGCTCATTCCTGACTGTCTATCCGCGATATAGGATTGGTGCTCTCCAACCATCTCTGCCTTAATGCCAGTAAAACGGAGATCCTTCTCTTTGGGACCGGTGCTCTCGCTTTCTCTCTCTCTCTCTCTGGCTGCCTTCCTTGGTTCATCTTCCTTCGCCTTCTGGTGAGGCAAAAACCTCGGTGTCATCTTCGACTCCATTCTCTCCTTCTATCTTCTCACAACTTGGACGCTGCCAAGAAGTCCCACTATCCGCTTCACCTCCTCAAAGATACTCTTCCCTTTCTCACCTTCCCCCGGAGGCTCACTGTCTCCAGAGTCCTGGTTGTCTCTAGGCTGCACTACTGCAACAGCCTCTTTCTCAATCTGCCTTCCTCTACTCACCGACCTCTGCAACTAATCCAGAACATGACTGCAAGACTTATCCTTGGCCTCAAGCCCTGGGGCCGTAACTCTCCAGCTCTGAAATCTTGCCACTGGCTCCCAGTGGCTGCAAGGATCAAGTTCAAGACCCTTTGCATTGTCCACAAGGCTTAGTAGGGCTGGGACCTGAACTACATCCAACGCTCTCTTCTTAAATAACTACCTTCTCGAGCCCTTCGCTCAGCTACCTCCAACTCTCTAAGGGCCAGACACTTCTCCAGACAAAGACAGGGTGGTAGATCGCTTTCCTCTGCAGGTGCCTCCCTCTGGAATGGCCTCACTGCCCCTCTAAAACTTGATCCGGATCACCTGAAGTCACGGAAGCATCTCAAAACGTTTCTCTCTCTCCCTGGCCTGCTGACGTACCTGACCTACCAGTCTGCTGCACTGACTGGCTGTTTGTCTACCCTCAGAGTCTCACTGGGTACCAGGCTTCCTCTTGATCAGTCACTCCTGCACTGCCTCAGTATCTACCACACACTTAGGAGTTGTAAATGTAACGTCTAAAGTTCCTTGCCCTTACCCACAGCTGCACTGCACTGGCCGCACTACTCGCCATGATCCCCTTCCCTCTCCTATGCACTTCCTCCATCCCCCTTCCCAGAGTTGGAGAGGTGAGGCCAAGCCTGTGGTATCAACCTTAACTCGTGAATCAAAGCCGCAAAGACAAGAAAGGAATTCACACAACTGGCCAGTTAGCAAAAGACATGAAAGGCCAGTTTATGTAAAGGAATGATTGAAGCCGCAACAGTGTATCTCGCCATTGAAGATTGCGTGCGTACTGATGAGACGTGAAAGAAAGCAAACCAGTAGTGATCGTTAAAGTTGCTGATAACTGTGAAGCCAGTGATACAGAGTCCTAGGGGAGGTCCGGCAAAAAAAAAGAAATAGCTCACTAGAAAGGCTCAGCGAAATGTTTTATGTATCGTTATAAAGCGACAAAGAGAACAAACTCTGAAATGCGTAATGGTCAAGATTAATCCCGTCAAAAGGGGAATTTAAAAGGTGATTGCTTTAAGAGAAAGCCTTCTCTGATCTTTTATAATTGTCTTTTGAAACTACCAAGACCAAGAGAAGTGAAAGACGAATTGGCCCTGCGGAGGTCTATGGTAAAAGCCTTGCGCACCCGAAAAGTCTTCGACATCAGAGAAAGGTCTGAGCCTGACTGAGGGAGACTGGGAACATGAAATAAGTTAGGGAAAGGGAACCCCTAACAAATGTGAATGAAGCTTGGCGAAGGGAACCCCCTGCAAGTGCTTTGATTGTGAGGGAATTCAGGTACTTTCTGTTGAGAGGTCCGAGCCAGAGTGAGGGAGACCTACGTGAACTGTTGATGCCTTGAGAGAACCTACGTGTACTTTTGTTGAACTGTGAAAGAACTTTTGGTGAACTGAAAATAAGTGACTTTAACATGGAAGGCAAGCGGGCCTCGACCCACGTTTTGAACTGCCTTTTATTTTGACAACCTGAGCCAGAGTGTGTCACCCTGTCTACAGGAGCCGCCTTACTCCGTGCTGTCCAAAATGTGGAGGAGAGCTGACTCAGCCACCTTGATCCTTTATGTTATAACACAGACTTTCCTTTGCATACACAATCCCCATTACACAATTTGTGTATAAGAGACAGGGCAGGCATTTGGTTTTGTTAGTATAGGCCATTTTTGATTTGACATAGACTGACTAGGACTGTGCTCTCTGTATTATTTGATGGTAGAGATTACTCCCTTCATCGCTATAGGGCAAAGTAGGAGTTTTTCCAAACCCAAAGAATTTGATACAGGTTTTGAAACTTGTAGCTCTTGTGTCAGTGTCATATTTGTGATACCATGCCTCCCTTACATACAGTGTCAGGAGGGGGACACTACTCAATTGATTAAAGTTGAAAACGCATGCTGATTATCGTGATACGACCCGAAGGGGAGACAAGAGTTATGACCGTATTTACAGCATTAAAGAGGCTGTGTATTCCCAAATCCAAATCCCTATCATCCAACAAGATTTATTCTTTCAAAGCCACGTTTTATTAGATACCCTTCCTCTTTCTCACTAGCGCATACAGCAGTGGAGTTGAATAATCCTAAGAGTAAGACCATCTCAGGTTTTTATAAGACCTAGTGCATTCAGCCCCCCTTTTTCAGAACCTATTTACTTTAGAACTGAATTACCCTCTGGATCAGGCTTGTCCAGTATAAATCCTGATGCTTTGAGGTCTCCTTCTCAGTCAGAATCAAGTCCAGAGAGTCTAGAAAGTTCTGAAACTTCCTCGGAAGAAGGTGAGACCATTTATTTTTCACAATTTGAAGATACAACAGAGGGCATTTGCACACCTCCCGAGAATATGGCCCTAATAGAAGATGTGCTAGCACAACTGGCTGCCCATCAGATACAAGCTTAAAACCGTCTAAAATTAAGCTTAGACAAATGTGTGGCTTTACAGACCAAACCCCTATTACCTTAGGAGGTTTTGCAACCATATCAAGATGGAGAAGATCAGGGAAATTTCTTTTTTGAGTTTTGACCTGCTAGCAGAGCACTCGGATTGCCTGAAAATCTAAACATTTGTTGCCTGGGACCATTGCTGAAAGAGGAATTAAAAACTACCTACCAGTTACTTACTCTCCCAGTGGGTGCCACCTTTACCTCGATTAAAGATGGATTTCTTAAAAGAGAAGTTCAGGCCAGCAACTTCTATAGGCAAAAATTAATAAGTATCCGACTGAATCCAGGAGAAACCCCATTAGAATTAGAAGAACAAATTAAAAATACCATATCTTTATGGATGGCTAAAAATGTGGATGAACTGGTAGAAATGATACCCCCGGAACAATTTGTTAACTCTTTACTTCCATATTTACAAAAGGCGGTGTTGCAGCTAAATAGACCAAGTATCACGCTAGCCAGTGAAACGGCCCAATCCCATTTGGAGACCGTGAAATACGTCCGAGCCCGACTGAGGCAGACATATGTGAACGGTTGATGCCTTCAGAGGTCCGAACCCGACAGAGGGGGACCTACATGAACTTTTGTTGAACTGTGAAAGAACTTTTGGTGAACTGAAAATAAGGGACTTTAACGTGGAAGGCCAAGCGGGGCTAGACCCACGTTTTGAACTGCCTTTTTTGATAACATGAGCCAGAGTGCGTCATCCTGTCAACGGGGGCTGCCTTACTCCGTGTTGTCCAAAGTGGGGAGGAGAGCTAACTCAGCAACCTTGATCCTTTATGTTATAACACTGACTTTCCTTTGCATACACATTCCCCTTTCCACAATTATGGTATAAGAGATTAGGTATTAGGCAATAGGTTTAGTATAGGCCATTTTGATTTGACATTGACATAGACTGACTAGGAATGTGTTTTCTTTATTATTTGATGGTAGAGACTACTCCCATAATAGCTATAGTGCAATCTAGGAGTGTTTCCAAACCCCAAGAATGTAATAAAGGTTTTGAAACTTGTAGCTCTTGTGTCAGTGTCATACTTGTGATACCATGCCTCCCTAGCACCAGACAGAATGTGTCATTCTGAGATGCAGAGAATGCTCCACCTTGACAGGGTCAGTTTGGTTACAGCATAAAGCACAAAAATCTGGTAATCTTTCCTTCCATCTAGCGTGGGAAGTAGTAGCTGAGGGCCAGCACCAGGTCCAGCCGATAGAACCCTTCCTCCATCTTAGAATAATGAGGTGTAGGAACAGATAGAGGAAGCTGGATCTGTTGAGAGAGACAGAAGTCCAGGCCTACCTTATGAAGTAAGGACAGCCTCACTCTCAACATCCCCTTCTCTTTGGAAGAAACAAGTAGGGAGGTTTAAACAACTGGAGCTTGCTCACCAGTCTTGCGACAGTGATGGCTATCACCTTAAGGTTGAGAAATATTAAAGAACATGAATGCAGGGGCTGAAACACAGCACCCATCAAGAAAGTCAACACTACATTTAAATGCCAAACAGAGCAACAAAGTGTATCTCTTGAAGGTAATGTGAAATGTATATGTGTCTGTATTGTATACTGGTAGTGTACCACCTTTGCCTTTGAGAATGTGTATCCACGTTGCAACACTTGTTTCACTCTTTGTTTGAGTTACTGGGATTGGCTCTCCTTTCCCACCACCGGAGAATACCCATTGTCTAGCTTGGCTGCATCACATGCTTGTAGACCACAAAATCGAGCTCTTGAGCCTGCATTTGCAAGGATTTATTCAATTTTTCTGCAGCTGGTCCCTTGTCGTCTAAAGTTTGGAATGTGACCAGTTATCTCTATCCTTGGCTGTGAGCTTGCATCACGCTTCGTGCAGCCTGAATCAGCTCCTCTTGTCTCGTGTTCTGTGGCTTGAGGCCTCTAATTTTCCTTAGACTTGTAATATGATTTCTACATATTCTTGTTATACTAAGTAACCTATATGTTAGTCACAAATGGTCCTACCAGGCTCCATATATACTCCTGTAGTTCCATAGGGTTATTTGCCTTAATCATCTGCAAGCTTGAGCTGGATCGCTTGTTACCTTGAGTTTCTGCATTACTGCATTTGGCTAGTGAAAAAATTATAAAGCTTTGACAGTATGTGCATGTATCCGTTCTCTAGCTATAGAACTGTGCAAGCATGCTCTTCATGTATGCAAATGTGTGCTCATGTAATGCGGTGCAGGGATGCGAGTGTGCTTCATGACTAACTCTGCTATGTCGTGGTGTCACTAATGATGTCAGCATAATGGCTTCTTGGTGCTTAATGGAGACTGTCCATTAGGGTATTTCCATCCACAATCTCTGTTGAGTGTCCTATACCTGTAAAGCTATGTACTGGGTTAGGTCTGTGGGGCTGACTGAGTGGGTAGTACCTTTCCGCTTACATGTCAGCCATTGGTGTACTTGGGATTCGTCCGAAATAAGATGGGTCAGTTCGAGCATTCCTGGCTCTTCGTTCTGTCATGTTCATGGGGTGAGGAGGGGCATTCCTGGGACCCTCTCTTCACAACGAAAGAAGCAGCATATTTGCCATTTACAGATTCCCAGAAAATGGAACCCGTGTCACGGAAGGTACAGTTGCCAGCCCCATACACCGCGGCCCCTTTGCTTTAGATTGTGGAGATGCAGAAAAGAGCACCTAAAGATGAAAAGGATCTCTGGGCAAGAGGGGATGTGCTCCCTCGCCCACAGATTTTATGTGGAGACAAACTATATAGCTGCTTCTTGTGGCTCTAGAGCAACTGCATTACCCATCGCATACTTCTTGTTGACAAATCACAGTGGAGCTCCAGGAAGAATGGTTTATACCAAACCTCCAAGAACAGGTAAGTAGATTTGTCAGGAATTATATAGTTTGTAGGGAATGTAATCCTGGAAACACCATGAAGACGGTAAGAGGAGTTTTGCCCCGGTCCCAAGGGCCATTTAGGAAGCTACATATTGATTTTATAGATATGATTCAGAGATGTCCTTTTCGATACCTCATTGTTGTTGTTTGCCCATTTTCCTGATGACTTGAGGCTGGTCCCTATGTACACCCTGATGCTAAGTCTGGAGCAAACTTTTTTGGTGAGTGTGGTATTTCCACAGTGGGAAATTCGCGAGGCACTGAATTCTGACACCACTTCTGTAATGCCTTGTTCCCAGAAATCACTTCACTTTTGAGGATTAAGCACAGGTTGTGTTCAGTGTACCACCCTCGGACCAACAGGATCGTAGAGCAGTTAAACAGAGTTCTGAAGGTCCGTTTACCTAAAATATGTTTTGATTTGCATAAGAACTGTTTTTATAGTTTGCTGATTGCTCATGGTGGCAACATTAAAGACACACAAATGATCACAGTTCAAGGCTGTTTATCAAACTGTAAATGCAGGGTGGAAAAACGCCTAACCTAAACCTAAATATAAGATAGGAGCAAGCTTCAACCATCAAATGATAAACAAGGCAGTGCTTGTTGTGGGATGTACTGACCCACTCAGCGGCATTGCCCCACATCACTAAGATTCAACTGCGCAGAAACAACCACAAAAGGGTTACGCTGGCTCCTGTGAGTGCCACGGCTCAAAATGGCATTTTGCAACAACAACCAAAAATGGCTGCACCATCCTGCCAAGCATACATCGGGCAGGATGGAACAAATGGGACACATTGAAGGAGATTGCCAGTGTGTTCGACATAAATAAAAGGAAGAAAGTGGAAAAAGCAGTGTTGCTTTGCTGCAAAAGCCACAATCTCCATTGAAAAGAAACCCTTTTTTCACCTTTAAAAAAGAAATGCTGCTGTGACGTTAATTCCCTCTGTTCCTTAAAGCCACTGTGATTAAAAAGCCCTACCAAGCCCTGTGTGTTTCACTGTGCCTCAGAAAAACCAGGCATGATTCTGAATTGACAAGCCCAGTCAAACCAACTTTAAAAATAAATCAACCAGGTAGTTTACTTTTACTTACATGGGAAATGCGTTCATTTTCTTTGCAAAAGTATCCAAACCTCAGCTGTTCAGAGAGAGACTCTAACTAGCTGAGACATATTTGTGTAAATGTATCTGTGCTGCAGACCAACTCCAGCCTTCAAGAGAATAACTATAACTGCAAGACAGTGTGTCTAGCTGCTGGAGATGAAAAGTTGTATTCAAGAAGGAAAGGTCAGCTGCACCACATGTAAAAATAAATTGGCTTTTGCAAAATAAAGAAAAACAAATGCCTGTGATTTGGAACAGCACTCTGGTGAATGGAATGAAAGCCTGCCAGTCCTTAGCAATATGAAGGGGTTTGTTGATGGGGAGACTATATAACATGGGTTATTTTATGCAACCGGCTTGCTTTAATTCTGGATCTAAAATCAGAAATTTAAGATTAAAACTATGGTGGCTGGAACTGCAAGTTGAAAAACAGTTTTTCGGCTTGGAGAGGTAGCACCAAAAGGAGGGCTTTCTCTCAGCAGATACTGACAACCCTCTGATAATTACAGGGTTGAACAGACTTTTGACTCTGCTGGGACCCAAACAATGATGCTCCCAGAGAAGGAAGCCTGAGGTGTGAAGAGGGCAATATAACTTCACTCAAGGGAGAAAACCGCACCATGCTCTAAAGGAAATGACAGTTGACAGCAGTTGAAGGACAGAAAAAAAATTGACCCAGGAATAAAGAGACTCCCATTTGTTCACAAAGACTATTTCAGGAATAAACATTAAAGACTTCTATCTTTGCAGCAAGACTTTGAAAAATTGTAAAAATGTTGCAGTTTAAAAGTGATTTTTTGTGTGCTTTCTTTAGATACATGGTACAACTCACTGACACCTTGGGGGCAGAAAGGGCAAAGTATTGAGGATAAATGGAAAGGTATCAATGCTGCAAACATAACATTTTGTACATACATTCCTGGGGATAATTTGCATCTGTGTAGAAAGTTACGGAATTTTAGGTGAATCTTTAATGCTAAAAATTACCAAATGTGTCAGAAGGGCGAAACAAGGTCCCATAGACTTGAGGATTGGACTGATATGTGCTGCACATAATCTGCAAATAGTGTATATAATTTACTAAGAGGTTGCAATTGTATAAATGTCTGTTTTTGGCAAAATTGGATTTTAAGTAAAGAAAATGTGTTTTTGGACATTGTAAAACTCACCCCATAAATCTGACATCATTCCCTTGGAAATCCAACCATTTGAGAGCAAGGCGGAGACTAGCACCCCTGCCCAATCCAAGTCGTTTAGAGACGTGCTTGGTTAACCCTCCCAGCCTAAACTTTGATGATGTCATTATGCACTCTAAATAAGGGTCCCTGACAAGACTCTAGACACACACACTCTTCCTGATTTCTTGTGCTGCATTCCTGTACCTGTCATCTTCCAGATCCAGACTACAACTATAAGGCCAAGCATTCCTATTCCTACTCCAGGCCCACTACAAAACCCAAGCAGTGCTAATCCCATTCCCAGCTAGGCCTACCATATAAAAAAAACCACTAAATTTCCCATTAACAAGGGGAAAACTGTGGGACCTTTGGCATCTTGATTCAGCCTGGCTTGCTGTCACTCACTGCATGCTGCTGCAATCCTGCTACCCTGATGACCTGCTGTCACGACCCTTGACCCAAAACCCCACTGGCATGCCCACATGCCAGGTAGGGCCACGACTCGGGTTCAATTAGGGCCTCAGGGGCCTTGTACTATCTTCCTGGACTCTCCTGGAGTCAGTCCTGGCGCCTTTGGCCAGGCTCTTGTTCAGAATATAAAACCTCCTTGAAGGGACTACTTTTTCTGTGGGGGCCTGCAGCCAACATGGAGGCACCCACATAGTCTAGTTCCTAAAAACCAGACTGTGCGGTGCAGTGTTTTCGGGTGTGGCAGCCCGGACTACTTTTCCTGGACTACTTTACAGAGGGCTATATAAACCACACCCAAGCTACAGAACGTGCTTTGCGTTATTCTGCAGCCAGCAGCGTAACGCTCATCGTGTCCAGTGACCTGATACCAGCGATCCTTGAACAACGGAACTGCAGAGTAGACAAAGAACATCATTATTAGTCTCTACTTACCTGCGAATTCCATCCCGCCTTTGTTCGTCGTTCGTCCATCCTTTTGCTGCTCACAGTCATCCATCCAGTCATCAGCAGCTTCGGGACACCACTCCGCACCGGAACGAAGCAACCTGGAGGGGGAGAGAGAGAAAGACAACGTTAAAACAGGTCAAGTACGGGTCTGGCCGCAGTCATTACGAGAACCTCACCTGGTTGGATACTTCTCGACCGGCATCAATCATAACACCTCGCACGCCAGAAAAGACCATCGCGACCTGGATGGAAGAAGGAGTACAGGTTATCAAATAAAAGACAAAATAGCGCTGCACTTCGCGCATTACCTACCAAAATTGTAGTACGCTCTTGTGTCCTCCATTCCGGCAAGAGCCCGATCCCAGCTGTGCACTCCCGCACCTCCGCTCAAGAAGGGGAAATAAGAAAAGACATTAATCACAAGAAAGAAAGGAAAGGACATATAAAGACTGCTGCAATCAGACTTGCCTACCTTAAAAGACACTTGAATGGGCTTGCACCAGTGAAATTAACTTGGTCGCTCAAGCCCGCAGAAAACTACGCAACCCTGCAAAGAAGGAAGGACAGAGACCACGACGGACATTACAACAAGGTGAGGAGAGGGCCATCGGGTCGAACCCAGGGCAGGTGGAAGAAGACTGATTCTGATCCTAAATCCAGTCTTCCTGTGCTTTCAGGCCTGACTTCCATAGAAGGCACCATCCGGGATCAGGAAGGGGTCCAGGGCGAATCCAGCAACTAGAGCTGAGTGGCGTCCCTGTGGATACCAGGTGAGAGTAACACCTATATTATCCAGTGACCAGAATCGCCAGTCCAGAAGTACTAAAGCGGTAACCAGAACTGCCCAGCTGTATGTTATTGGTAAGCCATGGTTTGTGATTGTTAGTATAATTGCACTGTGGCTTTAGTGAGGAATTATATTTACTTCAAGGTTTTTCACACACATTCATTATTTATTTGTCCATTTCCGAATGTCATTTTACAACAATGCGAGGGATTCAAAATCCGTTTTTCTCTTTTCTTTGGGGAGGGAAAGTAAGATTTGAATTATGTTTCCTTCTTGTCATTCCTGATTACCTGCTGATTCTGTTTATCCACTCAGAATTGATTATTTGTCGGTTGGGGGAACATTGCAGGGGGAAATTCTAACTCAAGTGCTATCTTACCTAGATTGATTTGATTACCACCCATGACAGTCTAACACAGCAGACTAACCTAAGGTAGTAATACTTTGTGTGGTTGGATTACTGGGTTACACTGTACAAGCGCCTCCCCAAAACAAATACTCTTAAGTACCAGGCCTGTGTCTAAAAGTAAAACTAAAATCAACCCCAAAATAGACAGAAAAGCAACAGAATACAGGCTACCTTTAAATAAATAAATTAATAAAGAAAGAACATGTCCAGAATGAAAAAGGAAAATAATAGGTTAATTTTGAGAGAACCTCCACTCTAAAACAGAATTTGATGAAGAGCGGCAGAAATGTAATATCATCAGAAAAAAAAAAGGGATGACCAGGCTGAACAGAGAGGCACCCTAAGTCAGGAGAGAGACGCCCTAGTCCAGGAAGTAAGCAAATTAAAAATAGAGTTACAGGCGAGTGAATTAGCCCTACAGAAACTCAATGAACTGAAAACAAAGTATGGGGATCTACTGGAGCACGTCAGACGGGTAGAAGGTGCTCTGGATGAGAACACCCAGACTGTTACGCTCACCTGGGTTCTACAGGGGCGCCGAACGAAGCTGGACTGCAGCGGTCTCCACCAATGTGACTCGTAGTGTAGTGATGAGCGACTGCACTTGCCCACTTAATTTTGTCTGTCTGGCACATAGGAGGATTTTCCTAAAGTGGTAAAATGGTAATTAGCCGACCATGGTAAAAGGGATTAACTTTGTCGTTTCTGAAACCACCTTGTGTTCACCTTATCATGTCTCACCTTATTGTTAGAAAGGATGGGCTCTCCATCCTGCGTTGGCGTGCAGCGGTGCGTAGAAACCAGTTAACTTCACTGATCCGTAAGCTGATGGCAGAGTTTTCAGACAACAATGACTCAGAGGTAAGTTTTATGCCAATCCAAAGTATAATGTAAAGTCTTAGAGTTCGATTGTCTTATAGTTCACTCTTATTCCTTTTATATATTTCTTCCATTGCAGAATGGCCGAAGGTGAATGTTCCGTCTCCGAGTGGAATGAGGTAGCGCCAAGGTAAGAGTCAGTTTTGCACTAATTTTAGCAAGCGATATAGTTCATTATGAGATTAACCAATTGTCCTCTCTATTTTTGCAGGTGTGGCGCTTCTCCGGAATGAGGGATGTAGGATGATGACTAGCGACACCTCAAGCGGTAATGTACCAGGTGAGTATCTTGCGGTATGAATTTGAATGTCTTTTGCAGAGCGCAGCTCACCTGTTGTCTTTCTTTCTTTTGCAGATGCAGATGCTCCGAGTGGCGATTTCAACAGAGTGCCTTGCGGGATCGTGTAGATGAAAGGAGCATTGGTGAGTATGCCGCAGCGCTGCTGCTGACAGTGCAGCGCGGTAACAGATGTTTTCTTTTCCTCACAGGTGCGGCGACTCCCAGATGAATGCGACGACTAATGGTGTTGCTCCTATTCTAATCTGCTTTTCCTCTTCTCTTTTACCGGTTCGATTCACGGAGAACAAGACGGGTGTAGCTGTAGACTGGATGCTGAGCTGCAGGCACGGAGAGCTTTACGCTGCAGAAATGTAGAATAACGCGAAGTGTGTGCTGCTCTCTAGCTAGGCGTGGTTTAAAAAGCCACCATAAAGTAGTTCCCAGGTGAAATAGTTCCAGTACCACACCAAAGAAAAATAGTCCCTGGAAGAAAGTAATCCCTTCAAGGCCTCACGGTGGCCTGTACATGATTTCTTTACAGGATGACCTGCTCTGTCTAAAAAAAGCAATATGTGCCTGGCGCCAACGGTGCCAGGACTGAGTCCATGAAGCCCCTAGGTGATCCCTTGAGCCTCCCTGAGTTCCCATGGGTGCCTGTACTCTGGGCAGATGGGTCTGCTCCTGATGTCTGGGGGCAGGCATTGTGACACAGACCAAAGATGCTAAAACTCAGGAGGTGAGTCTCCTGCAGCAGAAATTGTCTCAGTATTCCCAGACCATGTAGGAAGCGCACAGAGACAATGACAATGAGGCTCTCTGTGAAAAGAATGATGGGTTCAACAAACAAGTGGCAGCGCAAGAGCGGGTCATAGAGGCCAGTAAAGCCTTGATAGCTGAACAAAAAGCATAGATCTTTGCTTCTTATCTAGAAGCAGGGGCTGAAAAGGAGAAAGTAGCAAGGTTGGAGAAAGAGGATGCTAGATTTAATCTTAACTGGAGGGATCCCAAACAGGTAGAGAGGGACAGGGTAAGCCCTGACATAGTATAAAGACCTCTATGCTAAGGGGCTCCAACCCTTTTAATACTGTGAACACTGATAGCTTCATGTCTACCGGTTCACATGAGCCAGAAACCATGAGGCTGGCAGAATTTAAGAGACCAAGCATGATGGAAACTACTCTGCTTTGCCCCACAGGAGTGGAAAAACTAGGCCCCACCATTCTGTGAGCCCCTCTCAAGCTCACAGAATCCGGAAGGGCCCAGATGATCATGAGGGGACCTCAACTAGTAGCACCTCTGAGTCTGAGAGCGAGTTGACTCGGTGACTAACCCAAAGAAGGCAAACAAACTCAAGCGAGTTATGACCAAAGACCCCTTTAGGCAGATTAAGGCCCTTAGGAGTGTCATAACCCCCTACCATAAAAATGCAAAATATTCTGTTTGGTAACACCTGGAGCTCTATAAGCAGATGATGGACACTTTTCATATGAAAGACAACCAAAACTGTATCGAGTATGTAAAATGGACGTTCTCCCCTGAATACTCCAGTTTCTTTGCGAGACTGGATGACCAGAACCACTCAAGATGGTCCACCTACAGGGTGGCGATTTTGAAACACTTTTACGCCCGGGAAGATCAGGCCCCACGAGAGTTTGTGCAGGAGCTCAAACGCGCCTTTGCACAGACAACTAGGAGGGTGCGCACAGATAGCAGGGGGTTTGTAACCACCTTCTTTCATGCATTCCGCAAATATATTATGACGTAGCTGGTGAGGGACTTCCACGAGAAAAGAACTCTGGACTGGGTCATAGAGCAGGCGACCCGCATTTATGAGGTCCAAAAACCTGCAGAAAATAAAAATCTGAATAAAAACCCAAAACCAGCCAACACCCCTGCTGCTGCTAAGGTGGCGGAGATGAAGGTTGCCCCCATTTTAGACCTAGAGATGGGGGAGCCTAAAAATACACCTGCACAAAGTCTGCACAATCAAAGACCCACAAGGCCTTCTGGCCAGTCACAAAGAGGTGGCAGTTAGGGAGGTAATCCCACTAATGGGACCCCTAAGTCCCCTGATTATATCAGCCCCAGATACAAGGGCAACAGATGAATCATGGGATATGTATGGACTCCCCCGGCCCAAGGGGGGAACCAACCAGGTAAGTGCTGCCCCGGGAAACTTCCCTCCTAAATTCCCTGAGGATGGCAAGAATTGCCCAAATGCTGGGTTAAGCTTCTTCCCCCGATACCCACAAAACCCCAACCTGCAGGACAACCCTCCTTTCATTCCTCGATTTCAGGAACCCAGACAACCCAATCCGGGAGATGGGAGTACAAGGTGGAGGGTTACCAGAATTCGCTATATCCAGAGTACTATGGGAGAAGGGATAGTTACCCTTCCCGTGATCCACCTAGGGTTGAGTTGCCCAGAGACCCACGTACCAGCTGGAACGGGTATCCCAACTGGAGCGCCAGGTCCAGAACCTAACCCAGGATCTGGGTCGCATGTTGAGGACTCAACAGAACTCCTCCCAAAGAAAAATGGATCCCAAGAGATCTATATGAATTCTGGGTGGGTCTGGGGACTGACTCTGAATCTCCCATCCTAGAACCCCAGAATGAGCATCAAGAAGACATAATATTGAAAGAGGATTCCCAAGCTTCCCAAAACAATTCTGGTTACTGTCTCCAAAAACAGGGGGTGGGGGGACAGCCCAGAATCAGAAACGGAGGAGCCCGAGACTCCTCGAATCTCCGAGTGCAACATTTTACTTTCAGATTCCCAAACTCCTACACATAATTATGCCCAAACTACCCCTGTGACGGAGTCCAAAATAAGGAAATTGACCACCCAGCTTGCCCAGAATGCCCATTACCTTTGCCCATTGGAGGAGAAGGAGGGTAGATGTTATGCCCCGGTCCAAGTGCAGGGGCAATGTACATTTTCGGCACTGGTGGACACTGGATCCCAAGCCACTCTTCTGTCAAAATGGACCTTTGATCAGATAAATATCAGATAAATTGAGGAGGGGGAAGAGATACCACATCTCTCTCACCCCTCTTCCTTGAAAACTCCAGAATTTTGATGGGAATGAAATTCCTGTTGAGGGGACTGCGGATTTGGAAATAAAAATTGGGTGACATAAGGTGAAACACCCTATCATAGTCGTGACTCCAGAGGGTACACCCTGTCTACTAGGGAATGACATCCTGCAAAGGCTGTTCCCCTTAATAGACTGTGTGAACAAGGTCCCCTGGACTCAGACTAACAGGCCAATAAACTTGAAATAGAGTGTCAACCATGTTAGTTTAAATGGCACATGCCACATGGTTGAACAGAAACCTGATCATATTGAGTTGCATTTACAGAACAATCAAATACCAGACGTGACAGTAATTGCTATAGGACAAGAAACTGGTGATGGGAACTCATCGCCATTCCTGAAAATCAACCTTCCAAGTGGCATTCCACACTGGAAGGAAATACTTTGAAATTCTATACTGTGTTACAATCTGAAAATCACAATTCCATTGTCAAAAGTGATGAGAAACCAGCTCAAAGTTTGGCTTTGACAGAAAATCTGAGAACAGTTATTCATCCCTATTCAGTTAAATAAATGGAGGGAAGGAATATGTTCTCGCCCGTGTGTGCGTGAACAATGCTAAGAGCTTCATCAGCAAAGCCATGTTCCGAGAGCTCCCAAAAGATCCAGCCATTCCCACATTTAAATTGATCGACAAGTGGGAAATGGGCCTGGAAACTCCCAATTCCAAACATCTCCTGCCTAGAAGGTGTATGCTCAAAATCTCTTGGAAACAAAAGTATTGTACATAATTGTTGGGTCGTGCGAGATGACATTCTAAATCGGTTTGCCATTAATTTGGACCTGATCAATTACAAAGCCTGGTCCCGACTAGGGGGCAATCCCATGGACTTTGATAATTTAGAAAAAACATTTTGGCAGCCCAACTGCTGCTGTATGCAGTTGAGGTTCGAATTGGAGAGGAGGTCACCATCCCAGGACGGACACAACTATTCCCACTCTAATTAAAAATTAAAAGAGAGGTGGCAACTTGGTAGAGGCACTAAGCAGGGATGCACGTGGTCCCCTATGCTGTATATCCTAGCCCTAGAACCCCTGGCGATATACCTAAGGCAACAATATGACACGATAGGCATTGCCGTAGGAGGGGAACCGCAGTTAATCTCTTTGTATGCGGACGACATGTTGCTGTACTTAAGGCACCCGGAGGAAAACCTCCAGTACATTTTGGAGGTTATGGAGAGATATGCTAGGCTGTCTGGTATAGCCGTGAACCCCCAAAAATCCAGTATATTTCCACTGGGCAGGTACAAAGGGATCCCGTTAGAACAGCTACCGATGCTACAGATACCATGGGAGGTCAGCACGTTTCGATATCTTGGGATAGATATATACCATACGGTGGAGGAGGAGCACCAGTATAATACAGAGGAAGCGATCAAGAGAATTGAAAATAGCATGAAGTTCTGGGTGAAGCCACCCTTGGCGATGATGGGGCGAGGGGCAATGTTAAAAATGGTGGTCCTACCAAGACTCTTGCGCTATTTTGGGAACATCCCATACCTGATAACAAGGAGGTTCTTTACTAGGTTAGATGGCATGTGCAGGGATTTCCTTTGGCATGGAACAAGGAATAGAGTGGCCCTTTGGAAGCTACAAAACTCACATGAGAAGGGGGGTATAAAACTGCCAAACTTTGAAATTTATTACATAGCAATCCAGCTGCAATATGTAGCTAAATGGCTCTCTGAAGAGGCAACCTTGGAGTCCAGGTTGTTCCGACAGGACTGTGCTCCGTTCTACTTAAAGGAAATGATGTGGATGCCAAAGCCAGATATGGAAGGGCGTCCAAAGATGATGATACTTGGGTGGAGGATGTGGCGAAGGGAATGTCAGTTGATGGAGAACTCATTCCTGTGTTCCTGTTAGGCAGAAACCTGTGCAGTTCCCTCTGGGACCACTGCAAAAGATTTAGGACCACAGGTGTTTGGCAGTAAACCCACTTGGTAGCAGTCTGTACCACACAGATTCACTTGGTAGCTGTGGCTGAGCAGTCAGACTTCCCTCAAGAAGAGTTAGGCAGTATACAGAGTATTCACAATAGGTCAAGAGCACACAATGGAACAAGTAAACACTGACCAGGGCTTGGTGTAAAAGAGATATAATTATTTATTTAAAACCACATCTAGGAAAACACACAGGCGCTAATAGTAAGCAATTCAAAAACACAGTCACTAAAAGATATACACTCCCTTAAAAGAATATTAGACAAGTCTTAAGTAAAGCCCCACTTATTTTCAGACAGCAGTGAGCGCTTAACGTAGATGGCACTCTAACAGTTCGTTTTTAAAAAGGGAGAGAAAAGCAGAGAACAAATTGAAACAGATCCCAACACTTTTACAAGAACGTAGCAAGAGAGGAAGGCAACGTAAAACCGGGAAATTCAGGGTTAGTCGGCCGGATATTCTTAAAGAGGATCCAAACGAAATGTGTCCAAGGTCACACGGTTGCAGTGCACAAAAGTCTTGTAATGGTTCAAAAAGAAGTTGGATCAAAGAAAAGGGACCAGTTAGAGGGTCAAGGCAGCCAGCCCAGTCCAGACGGTTAAGGAGTTATTATTACCTTGTTGCAATCTTTAGAAAGGGAGGCCTGGCGGACACGGTACCTTAAAGTGGTGAGAACGCTCCAGCGGGGGCAGTTGTTCCTGGCAGCGGGTGCAAGTCGGTGCTTCGTCCGGAGGAAGAGAGGATCTCGTCGTGGAGGAAGACAGGGGCCCGTTGCACTGCCAGGGAAGAAACCATCCGCTGAGTTTCTCAGGTACAAGGAGCGGTCCTTTGATTCGTGGTTCAGTGGTGAGTGGCTATCCGGCCGCCGGGGTGCTTGGCACGGGCAGTTCGACCACAAACCGGGCTGGGGTGCGAAGAAAGAAATGTAAACTGGCTGTGCCCACCAGTCAGGGGAAGAAGCCTCTCCAGCCGGGAGATCTTCTCTGTCGTCGGGAAGTGGTGAGTCGGTTCCGCAGGGCTCCACCGGTGGTGTCGTCATGGTAGGTCGGCTCAGCTTCTCCCTCGTCGGATTCTCAGGTTCTGTGGCGACTTCTGAAGTTCCAGTCCCCAAAGCCCTGCTTTTATGCAGAAAACCCCCATTCACTCAGCCTAACTGTCACTCAAACATGCTAAGTGGTGAGCCGGCCGGCTCACCACTTGGGCCAATCACACAAGAGTGCGACTTGAGTTACCACGGTAACTCAGTCCAGGTTGCCTAAACCCCCTCCCACACCCCCTGTGGTACCCAGACAGAGTGGCACCACTTATGGAGGCTTCTGTGGAGACGCCCGCCAAAAAGTGGAACAAAGGGCTCGACTTGGGTTGGAGTCACAGAAGAGAACACAAACGCCATTTTAGAATCGAGTCTTGGCAAAAAATACCAACCGGAGAATTAATATTAATTAAATAAACTGGCGGTATGTTCGAGGCTATGAGAATTAAATAATGAAAGCTGGTAGCCTCGAACAATGGGAAAATCCCATAGGAAAATATTTGCGGTCGAATATAAAAAGTAGTTTTCACTGCCACCAGCCAAAACTCGATCAGGGGGGACGGAGACGTGCCCCCTCGACTAACAGACCCCGGGGCAATCGAATTGCCCCGACCAGTACGTACACAATATGATGGTTTGTACTGGTTTCTGTTAATAATTTGGGACTAGTAAAGCCAATGGTGACTTTACATGCCCTGGGAGACAGTAGTCAGTCCCAGGGTATGGAGTCTATGGTGGGGTGTCACTACGGCACCCCTGTGTTACTGAACGGAGGGTACTGTGTAACACACATAGGAGAAACGGTGGTCGGTCATTTTTTCGAAAAAATAATGTCGAATGACAATTTTTTGGAAAAAAAAATGTCGAAAAAAAAAATGTCGAATTCCGTTTTTTTAAATTATATATTTATTTTGGGGTTCGGGATAAAAAAAATGGGTAAAACAAAAAAAAAATAAAAAGGGGGGTTGGGGGGGAAACTCCCCCATTTCGAAAAAAAATGCATTAAAAAAAAATTAGACATTTTTTTTTCCTACATTTTCTTTTCGAAAAAATGATTTTCGACATTATTGGTTTCTACATTTTTGACTATAAACCAGGAAAAACACATGAGACCCTATGGAGTAAAGGACCCCACAGCCCATAAAACACATTACCAATCAAAGGAATACCATTAATCATGTCCAAGAGTGGGAGAAAAAGAGTCTCCAGAACTCCAGAAATCCAGGAAAGGTGCTGGGGGACTCACTAGGTTAGGAAATTCAGCCTAAAGAGAGAATTCTCCCTAACAGTTCCCCACAGGTACCATTAGTGGCGCTTGCGGGTAAAGAAAAGCAACTAAGGATGATGATTAGGAAACACTGGGAACCGGCGGGGATAGCGACCATGGCGATATATTGCAGGAGGGGAATATAAGGGATTTTGAAGTGTTGGGGGAGGAAACCGGGTTACACGCAAGCCAGTATATCACATACCATAGAGTGGTGTGGAGAATCAAGGAGACATGGTCCGAAGTAGTACTAGAAGAAGAACCAGGCACCACCATAGATGCAATATATGACATAGCAGAGGGGGGACATGAGATATCTAGAATATATGAATTAATGATGTCCAAAGTGGGGAAGGAAGTGACACAACTGAGAAAGGACTGGGAAGAAGAAGTGGGAGCCCAAATGAGTGATGGGATGTGGGAGCGAGCCCAAGGGTACCACAAAAAAGTGTCAAGGAATGCAAGACTACAACAGATACAATTATACATAACACACAGAGCGTATATGACACCCCAGAGACTAGCCAAATTCAAAAACGTAGGACGACAAGCGTGTCCCAAATGTGATGAGGAAAATGCTGGAATGGTGCATATGTTCTGGTCCTGCCCAGTTATTGAGCTATTGTGGGGTGAAGTTGCACACAGGCTAGCGGAAAAAGGAATCAAGTTTGTGGTGGACACAGTGTGGGCCTGCCTGATAGGAGGGTTTCCTAGACCACGTAAACTCAAGCATGTGAGTAAATTAAAAGTATGCACTTGCAAAGAGGAGAATTGCTATGGGGTGGAAGGCATGTCATAGACCACGAATAGAAATATGGTGGAAAGACCTACAGAAATGGGCTGAAGCAGAAACTACGGTATGGCAAGAAGCAAGTAATTCTGGGGGGAGGAGGAGGCGGAGACCCTGATAGCCTGGAAACAACTAATAGCAGGCTAATGCAAGACATGACAGAAACCAGAGAAGAGGGATACCTATCCCAAGGCGCAGAAATAGAACATGAAAGGGAGTAGGCTTAAAAGGGGGGGGGAGAAGCAGTGGACATGACGAAGCGATGTATATTTAAAATGTCACTATATGGACTGCAGGTTTTGTTGTATTGTTTGTTGGAATAAAATTAATAAAAGTATTTTTTTAAAAGAGGATAGAAACTGCAAAATCCTGACGCATATGTACACCTCAATGCCCATCTCCAACAGCAGGGGTTGGGGCTAAACACCATTAGTCAACGTAGAACACAACACCATTCCAATATTGATGGATAACAGCGACCTTAGGAGTATCACTCTGGGCGCAGGCACCATTATTGGAATGGCGGTTGATGACCAACATTTTTCCATGGATCTAGGTAATGAACTGATAGGACCAATCCCCAATTACTGTTTTGACATTGATAGTGACAATGACTTACCACCAGACAGGATCTTCCCCCGGCAAGGGGGGAATTTCCTGGTATACTCTTCCTGCCCTCATTGGGAGGAAGAGGTGACTTGTGACATCAGGCAGGATGAGGTGATCTTCCAGGTCCCCAATGACAGCCTTGCCTACCTGAAACCCTCTGTCCAGGTCAACACTCTAACCAGGGCCTCTCCACCCAGCTGGAGGAGGCCACTGAGATCGCAAAACCGGAAGTCTTTCCAGGCTTCAGACAAATGGTTGAAGAGCGAGTGAACCTAGCTGATGCCTGTGAGACTCCGGAGCAAAAGCAAAAGTTGAAACATGTTTTCTGAGATTTTCAAGATCTCTTTGCGGTGGACTCGTATGACTGTGGTTGCACCGAAATCCATAAAACAACAATCCCCACGGACCCGGGAATGACTCCAGTGTTTGGGAAGCAATACCGCTTGCCTCTCGCATCCATCAAGTCCCTGACAGAAATAATTAAAAACCTTGAATCCTGTGGGATAATTCGTCCAGTCCACAGCATCTTTAATAATCAGGTGCTGGGTATTTTAAAACCCAACAGCCAGTGGAAACTCTGTGCTGACCTGAGGGAGCTGAATAAACAGGTCCACATGTCCCGATGGCCCTCCCCTACATTGACCAGGGTCTGGCCCAGATCCAGGCGTCTAAGGTATACATTGGGATTGACCTGACCAATGGCTACTGGACCGTGCCTGTCAGAAGGGAGGACCAATAAAAGCTGGCCTTTACCTTCGGGGGGCAGCGGTACACCTAGACTCGGACTCCCTTCTGATATATCAACTCCTGCAATGAATTCAACATCTTCCTACATAAGGCCATGCCCGACTTGGGTAAAAGGGGTAACCAAGCCTATGTGGATGATGTCCTGATAAAAAGGTCAACTGTGGAGGAGCACATAGCGGAAATCCGTTATGTTCTGACACAGTTGAGGGTTGCCGGAGCAAAATTATCCTTCCAAAAGGCAGAGTGGTGCAGAACCCGTGTCAACTTCTTGGGGCATGAGATAACTCCTGCGGGTCTCTGTCCCCAGGAAAAGAAAGTTGAAGCACTTCTAAAACTGAAAGACCCCATGACTCTGCCTGAACTAAGAAGCCTCCTTGGACTAATTAATTACAGTAGGAAGTTCATTGACGATTACGCAGAGATCACAAGACCCCTGATCAATCTGTTGAAGGGGGGGTCAAGTGGGAGTGGGGTCCAGAACAAACCGAGACAGTGAAGCAACTCAAAAGAAGCCTCTCACAAGCACCTTGTCTAGCATACCCTGTCAAAAACAAGGAGTTCTTCTTGGAGACAGGGTTCTCAAATACATGCTTGACAGCGGTATTATATCAAAAGCATGACAAGGTCAATAAGGTAATCTCCTATGCAAGCAAGACTTTATCCTCTGTGGAGGAAAAATTCTACGATTGTGAGAAGACACTCCTGGCAACGGTGTGGGCATAGAAGAATTACTGCCCGTTTATTCAGGGGGAACACATCATAGTGGAGACTCCACACCAGCCTTTGCAATA
Organism: Ambystoma mexicanum; assembly: GCF_040938575.1. Taxonomy (NCBI): domain Eukaryota; kingdom Metazoa; phylum Chordata; class Amphibia; order Caudata; family Ambystomatidae; genus Ambystoma; species Ambystoma mexicanum. The sequence continues at coordinate 1,198,207,271 of NC_090926.1, read as the reverse complement.
CCTCCCAACTCACAGAATCTGGCCCGGAAATGTAAGTAATTCCAGAATGACTTCCTGGATTCTGTCAATGCAAGGCTTTCCTGTGGAGGTCAGATATGGCCAAAACAAGACGAATCCCCTCGCGCAAGGTCTGGCTGACTTGCGTGATTGTGCCATAGAAAACTGTCTCGAGGACGAAAGTCTTAAAATCAAGGAGAACATGGAGGCGTACCTGAATTCCCCAAACAAAGTCTATGAAGAAGACAAGTGCGAAGGAATGCCCACAGTTTATGTGGATGGGTGCTCCTACCATGTTCACAACAACAGGGGAAAGGAACTGGTGGCGGCCGTTGGGAATGCCTGGGTGAATGATGCCCCACAACCCTCCACTTGGTACAAAATCAGTCCCCGCATTAGTCAGGTGGCAGAGTTGATGGCAGTTCATCAAGCTATCCTCACTGCCATCCAACACCAATTCCACAAACTGGTCATAATCACTGATTCAGATTATGTCCGGAACGGGTTTGTGGAGCACCTGGTTAATTGGAAAACCAGAGGCATGCTATGTGCTAACAACAAACCACTTAAGCATGGCAAGCTCATCCAAAATATTGATGATCTGGTCACCTTTAGTGGGATGACCATCTATTGGAAGAAGATCAAGAGTCACTCCAGAATAGAGGGGCCAGACAAAATTGGAAACAACCTAGCTGTTCAGCTGGCCAAAACCAGAGCCATCCAGGGGGAGCTCCTCGAGATTGAGTCCCTGTTGGGGGAAATCCAGGTCACTACTATCACTAGGTCCCAGACAAATGCTCACAATGAACTCTCAACTGCCCAATGGAGCAAGGAGACCCCAGATGCTGTATTAATCACGGCACAAAAAGGGGATCCGATTATTGGTAAGTTTTATCAACACATTGGGGAACCTGAGAACTTTCCCCTGACGGATACCGATTGCATTGGGAAAGAGGACCTTAGAGTGTTGATATATCCAAAAATGTTCCAAATCCAAGATGGTTTGTTGGTAAGGAGATCCATATCTCGCTGTGGCCAGTGGGTGGTCCCTACCTCATTCCTAAGCCTGATGCTAAGTCACGCCCATGATGCGGCCACAGACGGTCATCCGGGGTTTCACACTACTTTAGAAATCTTGCGAGAGGATGCATACTGGCCACACATGGGGCAGGACCTCGACCAATACTTGAAGGGTGTCTTTTGTGTGCCCAATTTCAGCCAACTTCACTCACACACTGAGCTCCTCTCCAGAAGAGGGGGATGAAACTGCATTCGGCAGATTTACAAGTAGATTTCATCGGGCCTGTGATTCGCTCCTCTAGAGGGAACAAGTACATGTTAACCGTAACATGCTTGTTTACCAAATGGGTGGAATGTCTCCCGGCCCCAAATTGCAAGGCAAAAACAGCAGCTGCCCTGATGATCAATCACATCTTCTCGTGTTTTGGCCTACCCCAAAGGATTGAGTCACACTGAGGTCGTCACTTCACCAGCGAAGTGATGACAAAGATGTGGGAGATACTTGGGGTAAAAAAGGAAACTTCACGTTGCATATCGCTGTCCTCGAGTGGTGGAGTTAAGAGGTACAATAAAAACATTGTGAGCATTCTAAAAAGGTTTGTGGCAGATTCTGGGCCTAGTTGGGACATCCGATTACCGCTTGTCCTGATGGCCATCAGATCTACACCTTCTTCTGCAACTAAGATGTCTCCATTTGAGCTGATGACTGGACGAAGGATGGTGCTACCTCAGCATCTGCTCTATAGAACACAGGAGCAGACACTGATTAATGCCTCCACAACTCATGAGTATGTTAATGTCACGATCTGAGGTCCACAATGATTATAGTACCTCCGTCCCCAAGTACCAGTCAGAGAAGAGCAATTAACTCGCTGACTGATTATTGAGGCCACAGGTGGTTGGCAGGAACAGGAAACACTGGGTCCCGGATGACTGTAAGGGAGAGAGAAGGGTTAGCAAGTAGGTACAAAGAAACCACTATAGGCACCAAATGGTAGAGAGAAAAAACACCTACCCTAGGGATATCCGGTGACAGCTTGAAACCTAAATGTTCCTCTTGAAGTGGAGAGAAGGGTAGGAGGGTCCTCAGGGATGGGAAGTACCACCTGGGAGGTAATACTGGGTGAGTTAGGAAACAAGGCAGTCCAGTAGCAATCCAGAGGTCTTGAACAGATCAAATGAGGCAGTCCGTAATAACCAAATCCAGAGGGCAAAACCAAAGGCAGTCCAAGAAGCAATCCAAGGGTCTTGTTCAGTTCCAGTATAGGGAGTTCCAAGGGACAAATCCAATAAGCGGGTCCAGAAGCAAAACAAGGACAACAATCCATGAAATCAAAAAAACAGAAGCACGAGGAGCACAGAAATGCTACTCGCCGAAGGAACAGCTGAAAAGCACTGACTGAGAGGGCTGGAACTCTCTTATAGGGTTCCTCCGAGTCACGTGATTTCCCTCCTAGTCACGTGGCCGGTCACGTGACCGATAATCGGCTCACATGACCTTCTACTGCGAGGTGCCGTGCCCAATGAGCTCCTATGATGAATGAGAGAGCTTCTGCGTGCCTGCAGACGCCAGGGTAAACACCAGCGTGATCGGGGAAGCAGGCACCAAGGATGCCACGGCATGCAGCGTGCTCTCGGAGGCCGGGCAGGAACAGGAGCGGATGTGATCCGCGCCGCCGCCGAGAAACCGCCACAGCAGATGGTAGGGAGGAGTTCCGGGGTCCAGGCTGTTGCGCGGAATGCATGACAGTTGAGAACCTACGAAAACACCTTCAACATGCTTTTGCGTACGCTCAGCAGAATCTAGAAAGATCTGCAGAGGGGATGAAGACTCAGTATGATCTAAAAACAACCAAAAAGGAATACCAAGTAAGAGACAGGGTCTACTTGTACAATTTCCAAAGGAACCAGACCAAATTGCGCACATTTTTGCCTAGCTGGCGAGGACCTTTTGAAATTGTAGACAAAATCTTACCTGTCGCCTACAGAATCCGCATCCCAAAGGCAAATTGACAGAAGAGAAATGGGTACATATTAATCAGCTAAAGAGTTGTCACCCTACGCACACTTTGCAACAAATTGAGAAGCCCAGAGAGAATCAAACAGAGGAGACATCGGAAACATGAGAATAAGGAAAAGAAGAAGCAGGAGGGATAGGATTTATAAATATGATCATGTAGTATTTTCTTCATTATCAATTGTGATTAATTGAATGCTTGCGTACCCCACTGCTGTCAACCCGATTGAAGGGCAGTTAGTGGGAAATGGTTGTAACCGGTTTGTGTTCTCTTTCATAGATTCGTACTGGTTGCGCCTGTCTAAAGACCAAGGAAGGCCGCCCCAACAACCTAGAAGGGAGAAACCAAAGGAGATCCACACCTTGAGAGGAAGATCCAAGGGAAAGCAAGGGGTGTCATTCCATGTCCCGACCAGAGACAACAAGAGGAGCAGGACGCACCGTTCTCTGATGGAAGAAAGACTCATGACTGCCTGATCCTGTTGGGGCCCATGGAGAAATCCCACTTGCCCCACTCTCCCCTGACTTGGAAACCCAGGAAAAGTCGGCGGGGGGATGTGTGGGATATATTGACCCACTCAGCGGCATTGTCCCACATCACTAAGCTGCAATTGTGGAGAAACAACCACAAAAGGGTTGCACTGGCCCCTGTGAGCGTCATGGCTCAAAAAAGCATTTTGTAACAACAACCAAAAATGGCTGCACCATCCTGCCACACACACCTCGGGCAGGATGGAACAAAGGGGACACATTGAAGGAGATTGCCAGTGTGTTCTGACATAAATAAAAGGACGAAAGTGGAAAAAGCAGCATTGCTTTGCTGCAAAAGCCAAAATCTCCATTGAAAAGAAACCCTTTTTCACTTTAAAAAAAAATGCTGCTGTGACGTTAATTCCCTCTGTTCTTTAAAGCCACTGTGATTAAAAAGCCCTACCAAGCCCTGTGTGTTTCACTGTGCCTCAGAAAAACCAGGCATGATTCTGAATTGACAAGTCCAGTCAAACCAACTCTTAAAAAAAAATCAACCAGGAACTTTACTTTTACTGACACCGGAAACACATTCATTTTCTTTGCTAAAGTATCCAAAGCTCAGCTGTTTAGTGAGAGACTCTAACTAGCTGAGCCATATCTGTGTAAATGTATCTATGCTGCAGACCAACTCCAGCCTTCATGAGAATAACTATAGCTGCAAGACTGTGGGCCTCATTATGAGGTATGCCGGTAAGGCAAAAACAATGCTGGTGTGGTAATACCGGCATCGTTTACCGCCCCGTTGCGTTCCGACCCGCAAACCCGGTATTAGCGGCACACTAAACAACGGTGCCGCTAATAGCGGCATAGGCGCGTACACGCACCCCTTCAGCGAGCAAATACCGGCATAATCGGGGGTAATTCCAACCCACTCATACATGCAAATACCGGCATCACGAAACCGGTAATCACGGCCTGCACAATGCCGGCCATACAGGCATCGCGGACCACCCACAAACAGCAAGCCGGATACAAGGCAGCTGCCACAGGTGCACACAATCCCCACAGGTGGAGTCAATGGAGGCAGTGCCAGTATAAACTGAGCACACCCACACACCACAACCCCCCCACAGGTGTAGTCAATGTAGAGTGGCCCAGTACAAAAGGAGCACACCTACACACCACACCCCTACCTACACCAAAATGCTACCACTAGCACTTGCAATCATGGCACTGGAGGACATGCCTATACTGCTACAACTACAGCAACAACAGCAACAACTACAGCATCAAGAACAGGCTGCACAGAGGAGACGAAGGAGGAGAAGGAGGGTGAGACAGGACCAGCAATTACCACCAGCGCAGCCACCAGTGCCTCGTAGGCAGCCACCAATCCCTCGCACCAGACCCAGCCCATTCAACCTAACCCCTGAGCAGATCCACACCCTGTGTCGGTTGGACCGTGACACCATCACCACCATAGTGGACATGATATAGAACGACATTGCCAGCCACATGGAAATACGCATTGCTATCCCCCCACTACTAAAGGTGGTGTCTGTGCTACACTTCCTTGTCACAGGCACCTACCAACACACAGTGGGCCAGCTGCATGGCATTTCACAACCACTATTCTCACGCATGCTGAACCAAGTGCTGGATGCCCTCCTGAAACACACAAGCACCCACATATCCCTACCACGGACTGCCCAGGAGATACCCGAAATCAAAGTAGGCTTCCATGCACTGGCAGGCATGCCCAATAGTGTTGGTGCCATCGACTGCAACCATGTGGAATTGGTAGTCCCCCATGCCATAGAGGCAGTGTACCGCAATCGCAAGCAATACCACTCCATCAATGTGCAAATGGTATGTGACTCCAGCAAGATCATCACACATTGCTGCGCCCGATTTCCTGGATCCACACATGATGCCATGGTACTGCGCAACTCCACGCTACCCCGTCACATGGAGCGGCATGCTGGACCACGTGCCTGGCTGCTCAGTGAGTTGCACAACAGGGCCATGGCCATGCTGTGGGGTACTGATGTGTGCGGATGCAGAAGGGGGGAGGGCCTACTGCACCCGGGTGGGAAACGGGGGGGAATAGTGCACCTGGGTAGGAAAGGGGGGGGAATAGTGCACCTGGGTGGGAAAGGGGGGGATAGTGCACATGGGTGGGAAAGGGGGGGGGATACTGCACCTGGGTGGGAAAGCCGGTGATTGGAGAATGCATGCAGAGCCAAACACTCCTGACCTGAACCAGTCAAACGGTACATGACACTTCACTGGGCCACATATCACAAATAATGCATATCGATGAGAACAAGTAAGAGGCACAACCAGGCCACCATGGTGATGGCAAGCAATGCATGAATGAACAGGATGGCAAGTGTGGCAATGTGGGCAGTGTGACCATGCATAGTAAATAACGAACAGCATGAATTGGAGTCAAAACTTTGTTGCACTACCACAGCATATCTGCCTCAGCATGCATGATTACACCCTGCATCATCTATTGAACGGCATCCAGACTACCACACCTCATGACAGTATAGATTGCACAAAGATAACATTTGTTCATGCTTACAGGGACATGTGCATGGCCACACCAAATAGCTGCCGCCATGACTGTGCTCCCTGAATGTGGCAGTTCAGAGTGACACACACCTATTTGAATCTGCTTGCAGGTGATAGAGGATATCCCTTGAGGCCGTGGCTACTCACCCCTGTGCGTAACCCACAGAACAGCCATGAGGAGGAGTACAATTGTGTGCACACCCGTACCCGTGTTATGATTGAGCAGACCTTTGGCCTGTTGAAGGGGCGGTTCCTCTGCCTCAGCAGGTCTGGTGGGGCACTCCTATATAGGCCTGAGAAGGTGGCAAAGATCACCATGGCCTGTGTCATGCTGCACAACATGTGCGTCCGGTGATATGTACCACTGCCACCTGACATTGACATGCATGGGCCGGGTGAGGATGATGAGGATGGAGACGGAGGTGAAGTAGCCCCCCTGCCAGATCGTGATGCACGGGATGGCCATGCTGCACGCCAAGCACTGATTCACGAATACTTCTGAAACACAGGGACTATGAAAGACTTGTGTCAGTCAGACACTGGGCCAATGTGGACATTCACACAGGGAATGTTGGGAGTTGGGCACTGAACACCGTACCACATTAAATGGATGCACACAAAAATAACAATGTCCAGCCATGGATTTTTCTTATCACAACGTGTGTATTATTTACAACAGCAAAAATGTGCCCACTCCCCCCTCTCAGACTCCCACAACAAACTTCCTGACCCCCCTAACAAACTCCCTGACCCCCCCAACAAACACCAACACCCCCAATAGACTCCACAAGATGCACCCCTTCACCCCCAACCTTGTGTCCCACTACCATTGTCCCCCCACACTACTTCCGGGACTTCTTCCTGTCCAGAGGTGGCATTTCAGTGTGCCTTGCACTCCTACGTGTGTGGCGCACTGGGCTGGTGGGGACAGATGAAGCTGGTGTGGAGGTAGTAGGTGATTCGCTGGCAGGTTCCACACCTCCTGCAAGCTGTGGCCGCTGCATATGAAGCAGCATTGAGATCAGCACCTTTGTCACCGCCCCCAGGCAGTCCCTCATTAGCCGAGACGATGCATTGACAGCGGTTGTGTTTGCTTCGATGGCCGCTGTGGTCCCTGCAATTGCTGTAGCAATACCCCGCCTGGTTTCCTCCCCGTCCGCTATGTACTGGTGGAGTAGGTCTAACATGGCCTCCTGTTGGGCCTCCACCATCGACAATCGTGTCTCCAGGGTTCTGGAGGGGGCTGGAGTGGTTGGTTGTGCAGTCACGTGGATGTCATTTTCGGGACTGGACTCCTCAGAGGTGGGTAGGTCACAGTCACGTAGGCAGGGATCAACTTCACTGCAGGTGGGTGACTGCAGGTGTTGGGGCGAGGGGGTGGGCACGGGGCTCGGGGTGGCCGGGCATGTCACCTCGGTGTCTCCCTCAGGCTCCACACTGGCATCAAGTTCTTCCCCAGTAGAGGCGGGTGCTTCCAGGGACTCCCTTTGGACAGGTGTGGGTGTGGCCTGCTTGTCTCCAGCGGAGGTGGTGGTGGTGGTTGCCCTCTTCTTACGGTGTGAGGTTGATGCCCTCACAGTTGTCTCCCGGGTTGCTTCTTCCTCATCAGTGCCTGGGGGGGGTAGAAGAGATGCAGGGCATCAGTGTTGGTGTGACATGGCAGTGGTGGTGCTGTTCATTGTTCATTTGATCATGCTTTCATGCCTTACATGTGTGTCACACAGGGTATTCAGAGGGGGCATGTAAGCATTCACTGCATGGCAGGTGGCATGCCGTTGATTTTGGGTTTGTGTGAAGTATCACATGGGCAAGCTCCAGGTGTGTTGGCTGTGTGTTGGTTAAGGGATGGGCACTCAGCATGCATTTCAGTGTGGCAGCGTTTGTCCCGCCATCTGTATTTGGGTATGGTCATGTGGGTGTTGGGACATACATTGGCTTGCCTAGACTCTCTACAACCTCACTTGTGCTACGTCATGGTCTCCCCTACAGGGATCTGCAGGGTCACTCACCTCCTTCCGCGGTTGATGCCGCACCCGTCTCCATCTCGCATAATCCCTCGATGGACTCAGGACTGATGAATCTGCTGGCCGTCTCCTCCCAGGGCATCAATTTGGCAGGGGGGTGGGCATCCCCGCCTGTGGCCATGGCCTCCCCCTGATTGGTGGCCGTGATATTGCGTACACTCAACTGGAGGTCATCCCACCGCTTCCTGCAGTCCCTCACACTGCACGGGGTGGGACCTACGGTTGATACCTTGCGGGCTACCTCCTGCCAGATTTGCCTCTTTTCTTGCTGCACCTCCCACTTCTTGTCGTGGGATTGTATTGTGTCTGCATGTGCAGCTAGAGTGTCCGCTAATATGGTGAGCTTTGCGTCTGAGTAACGCTGTTTACGCAGCCAGGGGGTGGTCTTCCTGGTAGCTTTTGACATCCTCTATGGATTTCCACTGTGCTCTCCGAGTATCGACTGGTGGTTATGGAGGATGGCAATGGATTGTGTTTTTAAAGATGGCCGCCGGCCCATTTCCCGTTCCTGCGCGATGACATAATTTCTGGGTCAATTTTTTTGCGAACACAGTATTACCATGCCGGTATTTAGGGGTTGGTATGAGGCGGTACCGCTATGGGCGGGTCCCACGATGCCGGTATAGGGGAGTTGGAGGCCCTTTAACGGCATGGCGGTATTGCCACTACCGGCATGGGGGGATGCGCGTGCTCGCGCACTCGTAATCACCCGCTATTAGCGGGTTCATACGAGCACGGACCCGCTCATTCCGGCATGCCGGTAATGAACCCGGTTTTACCGGGCAACTCGTAATGAGGCCCAGTATGTCAAGCTGCTGGAGATGAAAAGTTGTATTCAATGAGGAAAGGCCAGCTGCACCACGTGTACAAAAAATGGGCTTTTGCAAATGAAAGAAAAACAAATGCCTGTGTTTTGGAACAGCACACTGGTGAATGATAGTCTTCTTTAGATACATGGTAGAACTCACTGACAACTCGGGGGCAGAAAGGGCAAAGTATTGAGTATAAATCGAAAAGTATCAATGTTGCAAACATGACATTTTGTACATACATCCCTGGGGATAATTCACATCTGTGTAGAAAGTTATGGAATTGTAGGCGAATCTTTAATGCTAAAAATTACCAAAATGTATCAGAAGCGCCAAACAAGGTCCCACAGACTTGAGGATTCGACTGATATATTCTGCACATAATCTGTAACCTGTGTATATAATTTACTAAGAGGTTACAATTGTATAAATGTCTGTTTTTGTCAAAATCAGATTTTAAGTAAAGACAATGTGGGAGTTTTTGGACATTGTAAAACTCACCTCATAAATCTAACATAATTCCCTTGGAAACCCAACCAGTTGAGAGCAAGGCAGAGAATAGCACCCCTACCCAATCCAAGTAGTTTAGGGGCGTGCTTGGTTAACCCTGCCCAGCAAATGCTTTGATAATGTCATTATGCACTATAAATAAGGGTCCCTGACAAGACTCTAGACACACACACTCTCCCTGATTTCCTGCGCTGCGTTTCTGTACCCGTCATCTTCCAGATCCAGGCCAAGCATTGCAGATCCTACTGCAGGGCCCACTGCGAAACCCAAGCAGTGCTGATCCTATTCCCGCCAAGGCCTACCATATGAAAAATGCCACTAAATTTCCCATTAGCAAGGAGAAAACTGTAGGACCTGATTCAGTCTGACTTCCTGCCACTCACTGCATGCTGCTGCAATCCTGCTACCCTGATGACCTATATTATCCAGTGACCAGAATTGCCAGTCCAGAAGTGCTACCCGGTAACCAGCACTGCCCAGCTGTTTGCTAAGCGCCCTGCCGTGTAGTGACCAGAACCAGTGACGGTTCAAAAATCCTCAACTAAAGTGGACTGTGAGTATCAATAGAAACGCATAGTAAACCTTGCCTTGCTTTGCCCGATCCCAACCTCTAAGCTATCCTATTCTGACCCCGATAACCTGATAAAATTGGCAGCATTATTTGTGATTATTCTTGATTTGGAGTTCTAGCGCCATCTCTTTAGTAATTTTGTCTTGTAAAATCCTAAGCTATTTATCCTATTTTGAGTGATCAAACTGGTTCCACCAGGGTGGGTGCTGAGGCGAGAGGGTTGAACTCGCGAATCAACCCTAGAGCTTACTGTGTCCCTCTTTGGTGGCCTAGCCTGAATACTCTAGTGTAGAGTAAAATTATTCTTGTCACAACTGATTTCTTTCCTTTTTTGCGCCTTCATTTACTCAAAGGGCACCTTCTTAGATCTTGCATAACTCATTTAAATTACCAGCTAGAGACTTACTTTCACTTCCATAGTGTACCTGTGATCTATAGCTACACCCCAACACAAAAACATTGTGATTCACAATATTTCACCCCTTTTTCAAAGAAACCATTTTAGTAAATTTACACGGAAAACTGAAATATTTGCAAAGTTTCCAACGTGTCATTTTGATTTTAAGCTGTTTGAAATCTTCCATTCATTTTACGAACTGTATGTTATTGATAATCCATGCTTTGTGATCGTTAGTATAATTGCATTGTGGCTTTAGTGAGGAATTATATTTGCTTTAAAGTTTATCACACACATTCATTATTTATTTGTCCATTTCCGAGTGTCATTTCACAACAATGAAAGGGGTTTAAAATCTGTTTTTCTCTCTTGTTTGCGGAGGGAAAGTCAGATTTGAATTCTGTTTCATACTTGTCATTCATGATTACCTGCTGATTCTGTTTATCCACTCAGAATCGATTATTTGTGGGTTGGGGGAACATTGCAGGGGGAAATTCTAACTCAAGTGCTAGCTTACCTAAACCAAAAGTGCTCTTATTCTGCTGCGCTGTGCATATGTTCCACTAGTAAATTAAACCCAGTGCATTGCTCACATTCTCATTGTTATTATCACCCCACTGGTGATTGCTGCCCCATATTAAAAAGTGTATGATTTCTTTTGAATTTTCAAATAAATAAATAAACATTGTATTTTACCAATCAGCCTGGTTCATGGTCCTTTGTGACCCGGGGTATTTGAAAAGGGGGTTTGATATGAATGTTGTACCATCTCAATATTGAATCTAGTATAAAAAGATAAGCATTTCAGTCATGCGCTGCATACTGGGCCGAGACCAAGGTGTGTCGCCTGATTGAAATCCTTAACATTGTGGCGTTGTGTCAAATAAAAAAGGCTATAATAAAAATTATATATTGCCAATTCCTTACACGTAATTACAGAAGGAGGGTGGGATAGTGTTTCAATAAAGAAAGAAGTGTTGATAAATAATAATTCAGGATGTGATTGGCAGGGTTCTCCCTTCCTCATGTTTTCAGCACGGGACAAGGCGGATCTCCTGAGCACAGCAAACACTCGAGCTTTCCCAGCACGAACCAACAGTTCTGCTACTGCTATCAGGTTCTTCGATGGTTAAGTTTCTTTTAACAAAAGTCTCTTGCCTTAGAGAGTCTGATGTTTTCAACAAACAAACATAATGCTCTGTTCCATGTATACTTTAGGTGATGGCTTCATCCCTGGGCCCACCTGTTCCGGGCACAGAACTATGACAAAAAGTCATATTCAACAAATCAACTAAACAGTTATTTTGTCAATGATCTTTGGGGGAGGACTTTTCACTCCTCGATCTCCCTCCGCCAGGTTCGGACCCCAAATGAATCTTAACCCCTGTATGGCCACTTTGACCCCCTTTTCACCTTCTTCCAAGGCCTTCTGGGTATCGTAGTTTCAACAATCGGGTAATCACCAGAGTTCCCTAAGTGAGCACCCACGTGGTCCCGGGTTTTCCTTTTGCTGTTTTCCCCCTCTTGCTTCAATAGTACCTTTGTGCTTTTCAAAGTTCAAATTAGCCGTTGGCTATTTATCCTTCAACACAGTTCGGTTTCTTATCAGTATTCCCCCTGACTCACCGGCTGTGATGAACCGCTTGCCTTTCTTTCTCTTCGAGTCAAGGTTGGTACCATGGAGACCAGCGTCCTTCCTTGGCTTGGTTATCAGCAGAGGAGGGTGCATGTACCATAGACATCTGCTGCAACACACGCTGGCTATTGTTTGCGGTTTTATGATTCCTTCTGCAGAGGTTTCACGGGCCTTGGTCGAAAAGGGCAAAGTTGATTCTGTCCTTGTCACCGTCTTTCGCCTCCTCTCGAACTGCTGTGCTAAGTTAGCTCTCACGTTGTGTGGTCTGCCTTGCTCGTCTTGTGCTCTTGTGCTCCACCTTTTATACCTGTGGGGAAGGGAAAGGCTTGTCAGGTGTGTGTGATTCTGGCCAATTGCCTGACTCTTTTATTGGGACATGTCAGGTGAACAGCTCAGTGTTAGTTTGTTGTCTGTTGTGTGCGAATGTGTTCGTGTCAGAAAAGGGGGTGGGGGTAGAGTGTCTGAATATTTTACGGGTTATAGAGAGGAAAAGGTTTTGGTTTTGTAGGATTTGTGGAATTAGTAAGATGGTTTGCGGGAAGTGTAGTTGTTGGTCCCATTTGACTGAGAGAGCCGAAAGTAACAATCGGAGGGACGGGATTGGTAGGGATTGTGAAGCAAGCGGGGATAACCAGGATTGTGAACTGAACACAGGGGAATGCAAAGACAGCAATGTTTTGTTGGGGTAGATTTGGGTTCATGAATTAATTATTGGAGGGGAGTGAAGTAGAATGATTGGGAATAGCTGGGTAGAAGACAGGATAGCAGGTATTCTAGCAGTTGTGGTTTTTGATGGGTTTACCAGATGCAGAGGGTCATTGATTTCAGATGAGGAAGATTCTTGATGTGGAAAGTAAGTTGAGTTGATGTAACCTATAAAAGCTTCCTCGTCCCTTACCCTGGTATAATACCATGTCTCACCTGGGGCATTTTCCCGAGCAAAACCCTGGGCTTCCTTTCCCAGGTTATCCTCCCTCTCTCGTTCACCCCTACGGTTGGGATCTGAGAGCGCCATCCCTCCCCTGCCCACCTGAATAAGGGATGCCTGAAGTCTACTTGGGAGAATACTGTCAGGTTTCTCACACTATAAGTTTTGAAAACTGTTCCTGGATAGTCGTTTGTACAATTCTTTCGAAGTATCTTTACTTCCAACCAAGGATTTGCAAACAACAGAGTTAAAGCTTTATCGACTCTTCTTCTACTTAGTGCTGGCACTTTGTCAGAACTTTTTACATATTGGCTATCAGGGAGATTACTCCTTGACAGTTCTTGATCCTTTTGGGTTGGGTTTCACACTGTGACGAGGGAGTTCACTGCTGAGGCACTTTTAAGATTTACGGTCTCTCGTATAACCACAGTGATGAGGGAGTACACTCCTGATACACTGTTCACTTTCCAGACTTCTCCTGTAATCTGGGAGACTACCCGTTTGACTTTCTTGACTCTCGTTTCCTTGAATATAACCACTGTGATGCGGGAGATCACTCCCAAGTAACACTTGACTCTTTGGGATCCCTGGACCCCACCCGGCTTTACCCCAATTCTTGTTACCTGTATCTTCACTGGGTAGCGCTACCTGTTCTTCTCAGGGTATTAGGTTGCTGTTGGTTCTGCACACATTCAGCAGGTATTCCTGTTTTCCTCCTCTTTGGTCTACATGGCTCCACAGAGCTGTTGCTGCAGCGCTCTCCGCATGTTTTAGGGACCACACAGTCTACCTCAGCGAGGCCACTCAACGCTGGATTCTTCCTTCTTAGGCAGCGAGTTGAGTTTTCTCCGGAATGTGTGATTCCTTTCAGCTTCTTCTTTCAAGAACGACTGTCTTGCGACACTTCGGACAGTGCAGGTTTGAATTTCCTGGGCCCTGCAGATGGATGCCAGTGTCTCTCGCTGTTCTTCCTGCTCCTGAATGCCTCTAGTCCTTCATTCGGTATTTACTTTATATTACTATGGGCCCCAGCGTAGCGTTTACTTTTTGTTGTCAATGGCAGCTCTTACCAAGGCCCCCACGCAAGTTGCAGCTGATTTGACGTCTGCGCATAACGCCATACATCAGCGCTTGGACACCTTGCAATGCACTGCCCAGCAACTCCCCCCACCCCGATGATGAGTTTTGGGGTGGAGCAGGTGCTAGGCTCCACGTAACAGTGGTAGGGGCTACTCATGCAGTCGTAGTAACCACCCTGTTTCCGATGTATTTATTTCTTTGAACACTTATATAGTGCGCAAAACCAACAGGCATCAAGGCGCTGAAAACCTGCGGTGTGGGGGAGAGGGGTACCGTTACAGTAGCAACATCTTTGAAGTTCCAGAGCATAGGGCAGATGTGTCATATCCCTGAGGATCACAGTCTGTTGAGCAAGCATGTTTTCAATTGTTTTCTAAAAGGCCAGTATTGAAGCTCAGCCTGCAGGTGGGGGGGAAGGTTGTTCCATAGGCGAGCTGCTGTGACCATGAAGCTGGATCCCCCAGCTCTGCTGCATTTGAATCACTGGTGATCAGTTGGTCGCAGTAGGGTGATTTTGTAGGTCTGGAGGAATTGGTTTTAGATATCCTCTGAGAGAGGTAGGGAGGCAATGGTGCATTACGGATAACATTTTGAAGATGATCCTCTCTTTCACAGGTAGCCAGTGTGCATCTTTTCTATAGACTGAGATATGTTCACCTTTCGATAAGCTCAGTGCAGCTTGGATGGCATTGTTCTGGATAGACTGGAGCGGAAGGCAGGAGGTTGGCAAGTCGTGAAGGGGGCCCCACTATCAGGATTTCCGTTTTGTCATCGTTCAGACAAATCTGATGTGTGGCCATCCAGGTTTGGATGGTGTCATAGATAGTGTTGATGTAGCTAGAGTCTTGGCCATACATTCCTGAGAGGAAGATGAGGATTTGAGTATCATCATATCGGCATAGTTGGTATATGATATGCCCAGAGTGTTTAGAAGGTTGAAAAGGGGTTTTGTATAAATGTTGTATAAAGTGGGGGAGACGCAGCAGCCTTGAGGGACCCCGCAGGGGACTTGGGTATGGTGGGAAGCACCACTTTTGGCATAGACATGTCTTTTCTGTCTGCGTGGAATAAGGCAAGCCATTTATAGGCCTCTGGTGAGAAGTTGGCTGCTGAGCTGAGATGGTGGCAGAGTTTGGCAGTTGACCGGATCGAATGTTGCCGAAAGGTCAAGAAGAAGTAAGAGTGCTAGGATGCCAATATCGCAGATGTCATCCAGTTGGTTTTTAAGGTCAAGGAGGGCGGATTCAGTGCTTTGGCCTGGTCTGAAGCCTGACTGGCGAGGGCTGAGGATGTTATATTGTTCCAGGTAGGCTTGAATTTGAATGTAGGCAGCACGGTCAATGTTTAGAAGGAAAGGGACATTTGTAATGTGCCTGTAGTTAGTAGGAATGGTAGGGCTTTCTTGATTAGGGGGAAGATCCATACTTTTTTGAAGTTAGGTGGGATGGAGCAGCTCGAGAAGGAGTTCATAAATGCAGTGATGATAGGAGTGAGGGCTGCTGCACAGACTTTGACAAGCAGTGCTGGGCAAGCATCGACCTAACTGCGTGATGGTTTCAGTCCTGCGATGAGATTGCCGATTTCAAATTCGGTGAAAGGCTTGAACCTTAAGGTAATGACGGCAGCCGGAGATGGTGGGGGCTGTGGAAGAAGAGTGTTAGGTGCAGAGGTATATGACTTGGACAGGATAGTGACTTGCGTTTTTCAATAGTTGTTTGGAGGGTGTCAATTTTGTGGGTGAGAGCATCTTGAATATTTTGGCACCAGGAGTTATCTTTGGTGTAGCTGGCATTAGGTATGACAGGGGTTTCAAGCTCATGTAAGATGGAGAATAGTTCACGTGACTGGAATTTGCCATTGGAGATTCTAGTCGATAGAGAAGTTGCTTTTGCAGTAAGGATACATTGCTTGAATTCCTTGGAAGATTTGCAGAAGGGGGTTTTATTGGAAGCTGAGGGGGCATTGTGCCAGATGGTTTCAAGGGCGCGCTTCTTGGCTCTCATGGCCAGGAGACTTGGTGTGAATCACAAATTCAGTTGTGAGGATGGTTTGGCTTTCTGAGGTTTGAGTGGGGCAATGGCGTCTATGGCTGACAGGATGGCTACATTGTAAGTGCTGACCAGGTCATCCAGAGTGGAAGGCAAGGCGGTTCTACTGAGGGAGATGCCGGCTAAGAGGACCGGGAGGAGCTTTTCCTTGGTGAGGTTGCAAGAACATCTAGAGATAGTTGGGGGGACAGAGGGGAGTTGGGTATCTGGGCTGAGGAAATGGGTAGCGTGAGGGTGATGATGTTGTGGTCAGAGCAGAGATTGGGGGCAATTGCTATATTGGCTAAGCTGCAGTTTAGGTCTGTGAGCCAGTCTATGGATTTTCCTGGACTAATGGCCTCATTACAAGTATGGAGGCAGCCATGCCCTTAATAAGAGCATGACTGCCTCCATATGGGGCTCCAATACCGGGTTCCTTCAATGAGGAATAACCGGGTCATTCCAACATTGGAGGACCCGGTAATTCCTCATTGAAGGAACCGATCCCCATTCCCATTGAGCCCCCATAGGACTCAATGGGAATAGGGATGGAGTTAATAACGGGCCTGTTTATAATGGGGACGTCTGTTCCGGGTCCCACAAGGGAACCTCGTAATTGCGCATCCCGTAATGAACAGTGCTGGTCCCGTAAAGGCACCCTTCATTACGGGAGCGCAAGCCTCGTAATGAGGCCCTATGTGTAGGGCTGGCTTTTAAATAAAAATAAATCCAAATAGAGCTGGCGCAGTGTCACTTAGCAACACCTACACATCCCTACAATTTAATTCAGGTCTAAGAAGACACTGCTGACAGCCCTCATACAATGACCAGTTACAGACTTAATAGAGATGAGGACATCAAAGCCCTCTTCACAGCAAGGGGTGATACAACAAATAGAAGGTACAGTGACGAGACTCTAAGGGATACATTTGTCAAATTGTAATGCTTATCCTTGAAAGAAGTAAACAAATATTATGAAAAGGCAACAATATTAAATTGTCTGGAAAAAGACCAGATACCAAGGGGACTTAGGATCCTCACATTTCCCAATTTTAGTAACACTGAGAACTCAGACTTAGCTGTGCAGTGGAAAAACCAATCTTAACCTAAGCTCAAAGAAAATGATTGAACATGCAGAGCGGGTTCCCGACACTGTTCCCGAGCGATACAGCGCTCTAGCGCAGAGGCATTCGTTCCTGAAAATTTCACCATTTGGCATCAAGAACCCTCTAACTGCTGAACTATTTTAGAATTAATAAACATCTTTTCAGCACACTGCCTACAACCCAGATGGCCACCACCTCGAGACGCTACCTTGCACCGACAGATACCAGCCTTTTCCGGATCTATTAGAAATACCTGCTTGTACTAAAGACAGCCGATAACAGCTTCTGCCGGATATATTAGAAACCCCTGCCTGCACTGACGATAGCTAGCACCATCCATTTTCATTTTCAAGACGCCACCTGAATAACTTAGGTGAACAAAGCCCTGTCTACCTCCATACTATTACCAGAATCCTGACGACAGTTCGGCACCCTCAGAAAACCTGCCTTTACTTGGCAATATCTGTTGTATTCAATTCTTATCCGAACCAAAAACACCTATTATACGTGCCGAGAATGATTACGTACCGCTATTAATGCAGCAGTACATGAAATTGCACTTGTTTGTTACTAACCCACAAATGCATTTTTTTGGTTTCACTTGTATGTTACACTATTTGTGTGATATAGGCCCCTGCCTATTTTTAAATGTTCATTCATTGTCAACAATTAAACTTTGTTTTATGATACATCTACCTCTCTGTGATCTCTAGGCTAGCACATGCATATCTAGCCTCACTGTAGTATATGTGCTCTTCCTGTGTGTCTATCAAAGGGGTAGCCGTTGATTCTATATATTGTTTTGACATGCAGAGAGGGCACACAAGCGAGTGGAATGGGAAATAGAAGTGGTACAGCAGCCGATACAGGACATGAAAGCCCCAGAAGCAACCAAACAAAACAAAAGAGGATGGATATGATTTTTAAATGACACCAGGATGAGGTGAAACTTTGCAGAGCCAGAAAAGTGTTGCGAGACAAAGACTGTCGGCTGGACAGTGTCTACACCTTCCAGATGAAATATGATGAAAAAACGGGTAGTCAATTGTAGGAAAGCACACCAGGGACCTCCACTGTAAATTCCGATGCACACAGCAACAATGAGAGAAATCCAGGCCAGCAGACAACAAGCAAAGCTGGTGCCCAAACAGGTAAAAAAGGTTTTAGACCACATACAGAGGTTTTGCAAGGCAAATCGTCCCCCCACAAAACAGGTACGCTTCCAAGATCCCTTACAGACAGATATGACATTACCCAGAAACATCACAAAGATAAGAGCAGTGGTGGCAACATGTGGAGAAGAAATAAGAACAGGGATAAAAACAAGAGCAGACACCAGGAGAGAGAGATGAATCCACATAGTGAACAAGCAACTAATTTTGTCATAAATCTTTCAAACAGAATATTAGATACTGTGATAGTGAAACACTGGAGCTGTGGCTATATGCAGAAATAATAGCTTTATTGACCAATTTGTGAATATTAATACTGTTATAAATGTCTCCTGACAGTTTCCTCACTGTCAGGTTCCCATGCGGGTAGAATAGAGGAAGTTCCTTAACTTCCTCTTACTCCTTAGTGTCCGCATAGGCCCACCATTCACTACTTCTTTCTCTCTCCTTCCTTCAGGTCCAGTTACTCTTTTTATAATTTTTATAATGGTCTTATTGTACCTTTCAACGTGCCAATCTGTTTGGGGATGATAAACCAAGGTCCTTAGTTGCTTGATCTGTAAGCGTTCAGATACTTGAGGTAATACAGTGAACATGAAGTTAGTGCCTTGATCAGTGATGACTTCGGAGAGAAAACCTACTCGTACAAAGAAGGGTATAATCTGGTCGCAAAGTTGTCAGGCTGAGGTCCCCTTTAAGGGGAATGCCTCAGGGTATCGTGTTTCATAATCGACGATTACTAAAAGATATTTATATCCTCTAGATGCCGGTTCCAGGGGGCCTACTATGTCCATACCAATTCTCTGAAACGGTACGGATATCAGTGACATCCGTAGCAATGGGGCTTTAGCAGGTATGGCTCCGCTAGTTAGCTGACATGTAGGGCATCCCTTACAGAATCGGGCCTCTTCCCCATAAATTCCAGACCAATAGAACCTTTTTAGGATATTCAGTTTTGTTTTTCGTGATGCCATGTGACCACTAAAAGGGTGGTTGTGTGCCAGCTGCATTATGATAATTCGATGGGTTTTTGGTAACACCAACTGTTCCTTTATTACATTGTCTTTTTCCTTGTATTTTCTGTACAATAAACCCTGATGGAATAAGAATCCTGGTCCCCTAGATGGGTCCGGGTCCCCTTCCTTGGTAGCCCTTTCTCGGGCTATTCGTAATGTATGGTCTGTTAGGGTCTCCCCTCGAATAGACTCTTTGTGGTCTTCAGTTTTCCAATCAATTGGACGGGTCATGTAGCTGGCTTGACACCAAGCTAGCCGATTCCTTCTTTGGAGTCCCTGAGGTTGGTCAGTCTGGGACTTCCCTGTGGTAATTCTCCTAGAAGGGGCCTTCTCCTTCCCTGCTATATTCTTCATTGCCTGGTCAAAGTGGAGCAGATCTGTACCTATGACTACCGGGGTGGGTAGAGAGGTTAGGACAGCAGCTTTTAAGGAAGTTACCTCCTTATCTAACGCGACCTGTATTTCCTTCATCGGATACGTTTTCACATTCCCATGTATACATTTGATCGGTACCACTACATTTGGCAAATTTGGAGAACTACTCATGGTTGGTGAGATGGCATTCTGCTTGCTGCCACTGTCCAGTACTACCCGGGCCGGTCTTCCGTCAACTCATATGTCCACGATATATGGACCTTCTGGGTAGGACTTCATATATCTGATTTCCATGGGTTCTGCAGTCCTTCTCCTGGGGCAGAATCACGCTATGTGACCCCACTCATTGTAATCGAAGCATTGGGGTTGTAGGTAACCTGTAGAAGGAGGTTTTTCCTCAGTACTTGGTCTCTTCTCTTCTGCCTTTCTTGTTGGTTCCTCCAAGTGTCTCCATCTCAGGTATAGGATTCTCGCCACTCTTGGAGTGTTGGTACTGGATAAGGACATTATTCAGGTAGCTCTGGTTGTAGGTATCCTGTTGATACCAGCCTTCTGATATGCAGAAGCTATGTCTACTGCTTCTGCCAGGGTGGGTTGGTGGTGTTGCCTCACCCATCTTTGCATCGACCCCGGTTGTGCCTCCACAAACTGCTCTAATGTGACTTTGTCCAGCACTTCCTGATTAGCAGGGGTGGGGGTTTGTAACCATTTTTCTACCAGATCCTTGACGCAGTAATAAAGTTGTCGGGGACTCTCTCCACTTTTCAATTTGGTGTCACGTAACTATGCAATATGCTTCCTCATCCAAACCTAACCAGTCATGCACAACTGCCTTAATCTCTCCACATGGGGTGCTTCCATTGGGGTTCACGGCCTGGTATGCCCCCTGCAATACTCCGGACAATAATGGTGCTACATATTGTCCCCATCGTTCAGGAGGCCATTGGGCATTTCTTGCTATCCTCTCGAAAGTAGTAAAGAAAAATGCAGGGTCCCCTCACTCCTTATACTTTTACAATAATGCCGACTGCACCAAAGGTTGGTTCCTGGAAGTAGCGACAACATCTGTTAGTCGGATAATGTTTTCATGATATTTGTCTTGGGCCGTCATTTGTAATGCGTTTTGCAGTTGGATGGCATGCTGAAAAGCTTGTCTGTCGGCAACAGTTTGTTGGATCTGTAGCTGTCTGCAGCTGCCCTTCCGACAAAGTTTTAATTCGAATTTCCATTGCGCTGTCGGCAATCCCACCTTCGTCGCCAATTGTGATAGTGAAACACTGGTGCCGTGGTTAGATGCAGAAATAATAGCTTTATTCACCAATTTGTGAATATTAATACAGTTGGAAATGTCTCCTGACAGTTTCCTCTCTGTCAGGCTCCCATGCGGGGGAATAGAGGAAGTTCCTTAACCGCCTCTTACTCCTTAGTGACCGGATAGGCCCACCATTCACTCCTTTCTGTTTCCTCGCCAATGTTCTGTAACGAAACAAACAAAAACCAGGTGAGTTTGCTGGCTTTTTGTAACCTGCGTCTATCTTGTTTCCCCACCAATCAGTTTTGTCCCAGTCTGGCTTGGTTCTATAGGCTGTTTAACTTGTGTACCGCCTCCCTCAAAAGCTGCCGTCCAGCTCCTCCCTCTTGATATAGCCCTGCCTGACATCCCGGTCCCCTGTCCAGTCTCGTTCCCGCTGCCTCCATGGTCGCCCGGCATAAGGGAATGCTTCGCTCCCCCGGCCCTGCTGCCTGGGTGTGGCATCCATTCCTCGCTCTGGAGACGAACTCGCAACACCGGAACCGCCGCCCATCAGAGGCTTTCGGGACGCACAAAGGTCAGGTACGCTGTATAGTGTGCTGGCTTTCTGATGCGGTGAGTGAAGCTCCCGTCCGTTAGAGTGTTCCTTGTTTGTTTGTTTTATTATTTATAATGCGCGGATATACCCAGGGGTATCAGGGCGCAGCATTTACAAGAATATGCGAAGCTTAGTTACAAAATATAAAATGTACATATTGAGGGTGAGGGGGCTCTCGGGAATCTCACCAGAGCCCATCTTTTGCTTCTAAGGGGCAGCGAATGCAAAAGGGGGGCGGGGGAGATGTCTACATGTACTGTACACGGTTTAGCGCAGGGGTAAGCAGGTTTTTCAGCGGAGGAATGAATACCAAAGCTGGAGACCGGGTAACCTATTCTCCGGTACAGCGCTGCTTGTAACATCCTTCACTGTTAACAGCCGCCTTTCATGTCCGGGTCAAGGTTTTGGTGACGCGTGCGATGAAGAACAGCCGCAGTGCTGACAGGCTGCGTGGTAAAGCGCAACACACCCCTGTGATCCTGGGCACATCTTTTCATAGGATCCATGAAACACATCTCAGCAGGTTCGCGCATGCAACCCCATAGTCCCATATATGACCCCCGAAATGGTTGACACCACCTTTCACCCTCCCGAGAGCGGTGAAATGAGTACCATTCAGTTGGCTGGTTATAACATCTACTACCACTTATACAGACAATGCATAGTTCATAGCGCATCCACTTATCTGTAACCAGTGCCTCACTGCTCTACTCTCTGACTAGCACTTTGAAACTCATGCATGATGCCCTATTTTGGTGCTATGTACACGATTTTGAAATTCGCCGTTCAGAAATAAATACGGGAGTGGCCATAAAGACTAAGTAGCAAGCTAGTACTCATCGCCACTCCTATTCATTACTGTGCAGCTTTCAGTAGCCGGAGCACCCATTGTATTCATTTTTAGCCCTTGGAAGTCTGCGCTTAGCGCTATAGCAGAATAGCTATATAGAGGCGTAGCACGACCTACCTGAGGATTTGCGAGGCTGGGCACCGGTTCCAATCGGTGCAAGGAGTCCTGCCTCTGCTCTGCTGCACACTGGGAGGGTTGGCTCCACACTGAAAGGAATTGTTTTGGTTGGAGAGAACAGAAGGGGCGAAGGCCGCAACATGTGCATGAGTTCACACGCCCAACCCCCACCCACAATTTGTTGTTTAGCGAGAGCGCGGCTGCCTCCTGCCTGGCGCCATGCAGGTGGATGGCCGGGGTACTGCCAACATCGATTCAGCTATTGTGTTGCATTATCAAAGAAAGTTAACACTTTAAGTGTTAAACTTTCTTTGATGAATGCCTCGTGCACAGAGAGCTGTGATGAAGGGAAGCTGCAAGAAAGAATGCCAGTGCTGAAAAAACAGTGCCGGGGTTGGCCACCGCCAAACACCGGCACAAATTAAACACTGGTTGGGGCACTTCATTCCATATAAACCGTAAAGATTAATCAGTGCAAGGACATTCCTGATTGTTTCATTGTCATATGTATTGATTGCGGTGGTGTCACAAAGTGGTGCATGTCTTATGCCATGTGAAAGTGTCAAAATAAATTGTCTATCAGTCCCAGGCGTGCCATTTTCCCATCCCTCACGTCATCTCTGGCAATGCATATATTTGCCTCTGCCACAGGCACTGCTTTTTCATCCTCTAGAGGCGGCATGTCCACGTCAGGGTGTAGCAAAAGATTTCTACTCAGGCAGATATTGTGCAAACACAATTATCCGAACTTTTTCGGAAGGGTACAAAGCGCTAAAAGTACTATTGGACTATCCACAAGTAATTTACCAGGCTGTACCTTGCCCTTCTGAACCGGCTCATGCCTAGTAAGTTATATATTGCATCGATATGTCTGTTTTCCACTTGTTCTGCATATTATCTATAACTGTCAATTCTGTAACAATGGCTGCTGATACTGTACCACTGAATGTATGTGCTTAAAGCTGTCTTATACAGCGCCCGGATGCCTTTTGGTGCGGTGCGTTCTAGAAAAACAATAAACAAACAAACAAACATCAGTGCTCCACCGGTACGGTCGGGCAGCGGAAATGTGCGTTCAGGAGGCCAAAGATATGCTCGATGCTGACCCGGGTCCTGCTGTGAGCATGGTTGTAGGGATTCTCTTGCTGTGTTTGTGGATTGCACACAGGGGTCAGTAGCCACGGCAGCTGTGGGTATACGGAGTCACCTGTATGGGTGGAGGCACAGGCATTAGTCAGAGTGTAAGGTGTGGGTGTGGACTTACACAAGATCAGGTCAATGGAGTACTTGTGCATGCAGATGGGCCTTCCTTTCACGGCATGTGCCTATTCATGCTGTGTCATTCATACCATGCATTGTTCGTGCATCATATGCACCCTGTTCCCTTGCAGCATATGCTACGTAGGGTGTCTGCCAGTGACATGTCCAGTGGACATGGTGGCTGTCATGTGGATGTATATTTACACCGTGCATGGGGCATGTTGCTGGGTTTCCCATGGATCCTCCATGGGCGTCTGGTAGCAACGGGGGGCATTGAGGGCTGGCTGCTCATGGGTGCATGGCTGTGGCACTCGCAGGGATGTTGTGCTGTGTGGGATTTTGGGCATTTCTCTGCATTGCTTTAGTGGGTGCAGGTTGCATTGTGGTACCTGTAGTCATGTTGGTGTATTTGATTGATAGTATGTGTGTACTACTACTTTTCCATGCAGGTGAGTCCAACATGTGCATGCTCCCATGTCTGTACTGTGACGTTGATGCAGGAGGTGGTCAAGTGCAGATTTCGCATTTGCTTGTCATGCCATCCTTTGTGTGGTCATTCAAATCCCCATTCCCCTTTTGGGCATGTGAACTACAGCACATGTGTGCTACGTTTTCTACTCACGCACTATCCATGTCTGTTGTCCTCTGTGCCTCTCCATGTATCCTAGCAGTGTGCTGTTCCATAGGTCCTGTAACCAGGATAGCAGCCACAGCAGTAGGTGATGATGAGGTTGCAGGTCACCTACACATTCATGGAGCGGAAGTGCTTGCGGTTCTGGTACACTGCTTTGTGGGCCTGGGGGGGCCACCAGCGCAACATGGGTACAGTCCAGGGAAGCGATCACATTAAGGATTTGAGAAATGGCATAGAACTGTGTCTTCATGGCATTGAGCTGGGCTGGGGTGGTAGGCAGTGAGATGTGACGTTGCACTTGCCACAGGAGGGCTTCAAGCAACTGGGCCAGCACTGCACAGAAAGTGGACTGTGCCATGCTGTGCTTAATGGCCATAGAGTGCTGGAAGGTGCCAGTTCCAAGGAATTGTAGGACAGAAACTAGTTTCAGCAGTGTGGGCACGGCTGTCCAGATCTTGATACTGCTCACTATGTCTTCCTGTATTGTGTTGAGCAGCTCTGTTATGGTCGCCTTGTTGAGGTGGTACAGGGTAACCAGCTGGCTGTCAGTGAGGGTCCAAGGTGTGGGCCTGACCCTGGAGATCGGGGGATGCCTTGCTTGGCCTCTCCTCCTCCTGCCCACCCCCCTTGTACTCCCTGTGCCCTGTCCTGGTTGTCCAGCCTCTCTACTTCCGAGCGCAGCATGAGCAGCTGCCTTTCCCAGCTCACAGTGGCTAGTGGCAGCATGGTGTTGGAAACAGTGTTTGGGGTAAGGGTGAGCCTTATGTTGGCCTGTGGGGTGGATTGGTATCACCTGTGGCTTCATGTCAGGCACCTGTCTTCATTTACCTCCAGCTAGATGCTGGAGGTAACTGCCGTGTTTTAGCAGTGTTTGCACTGGTTTTCAGTGCTAATATCACAACACATGGACTTGTGATGCGGCTGTTTTTTTGCGCCTTTTATGACCGGCTATAATTGCACCAACTGTAATAGCGCCGGCTGCAACTGGACCAGCTGTGATAGCGCTGGCTGATTTACATGTTGGCGGTATTTGCTCTGGCTCATGATCTGTAGGAGCGGTATTGGTGGTGCTAATTCTGTTACCACCGCTTTTGTTTTTTTTAAACTTTGGTTTTATTCACATTTTCTTAATATAACAAACGGGTTCATTGTGAGTACAAATTTAACACCTTCAGCAAACCCTTGAACCCAACCCCTTCCTCCCCTCATCCCCCCACCCCAACCCCGTCCTCCCCCCCAGTGAATTGTTCAATCAAAACTTTAACAGCGGGAGCTTTCATATGACCTCTTCTTCTCGGAGCCTGGGAGCTGAACAATACGTTCGCATCTGTGTGGCTGTATTTCGTCTACTGTCCCCCGGACCGTGGGTCGCACAATTCACCTTGGATATCACTCATTCCAGCTCCCGCCCTTCCCACACCTGGGTGACCCCGTGGCGTCAATGGGCGTCCCAACCCCATGCCTGATGGACGGCGTACCAGTTCGCTTGACAAGGGCCAGACTCATTATTGACTATCGCTGTCAGTTTGTCCATGAGGAACATGTTCTTCAGTTTTTTCAGCCAGTCCGCCTTAGAGAGGGTCTCCGGGTTCTTCCATCTCTGTGCCAGGGCCACCCTACCCGCCCGCAACATTGTTTCCCACATTCTTGGGTACCTGTATATTTCCGCCTCCTCCGGGGGAGGCCCAGCTGCATTGTCAACGGATTTTGTGGGAGGAGTTCTTCGGTGACCTCCGCAATCCACCCCCTTACGCTCTCCCAAAACTTCTGAACCCTTGGGCAGTACCACTACATGTGGCCCCTCGTTCCCACCTGGCCGCATCCCCTTGGGCATCTAGGTGACACCCCTGGGAACATCTTTGAGAGTTTAACTGGGTCCCTATGCCACCCCTGCAGGATCTTGAAGTTGTGCTCCATGTCTGATATGAATAGGTTCCCATGGAATGCTATTTTGAATATCCTGGACCATGCGTCCTCTTATAGGGCTTCCAAAAGGCCATTCCAAAAGCCGCGAAACCCCCTCCTCCCCTCTAAATTCTCGGTGCTCAATATTTTGTACATCTTAGACACTGCCCCCTTCCTTGTTGTCGCCGTGTCCAATAGTTTCTCAAAGGGGGTTAGCTGTCTCCGCAAGTTCTGGCCCGATGACTGGTCGCAGAGAATGCCCTTTAGGCACAGATATTCGAAAACTGAGAGTGACCCTCGCCCAAGAGCCCCACTCATTTCCTCGTATTCGAGGAATTCGCCCTCTTTGAACATTTGCCCCGGCCATTCCATCCCCGTGTCCGACCAGGACTGAGCATTCCTGAACCCCCTGCTACCGAGATCGAGTGGGCGACCCCAGAGTTAGGACAGCGGGAAGGGCCATGAAGTGAGGTGTGCGGTCTGGGGCCCCTCTTTCCAGATCGACCAGAGTACTACCAAAGATGGATGGGCCTTCAGTCTGCTCGGGATGGACCTTCGCGGTATCCACAGAAGATAATGTACTTTTAGAGGGTGGGCATCCATATCTTCTAGGTAGGACCAATAGGTACCCATCCCCTCTTTCATATGTTCCAATAGCACACGTAACTGGGCGGCCCGGTAATAGAGGAGAAAGTCCGGTAGCCCGAAACCCCCCTCTTCCCTGGGTAGAGTCAGGGTAGCTCTCCCTATCCTCGGGGTCCTCCCCTGCCATATAAACTCTCGCACTGCCTTCTGTAGGTCCCGGAAGGTTTGGTCGGGAACCCCAGCTGGGAGAGCCGTGAAGAGGTACAGCAGTCTCGGCAGGATGTTCATTTTTACCGCCGTCATATGACCATACCAGGACAGGATCATCCCACCCCATCCCCTAACGTCTGATGCAATCCCAGCCATTGCGGGGCCGTAAATAGTTGGGGCCAGCTTTGAAAGGTCTCTGGTGAGGAGAACACCCAAGTATCGAATGGAGTCTTTCCCCACAACAATCCCCTTGTACCTGTCCAAGGGATCCAGCCTTGGGTCCCGGACCCTCATAGGTAGTAGTACCAACTTTGACGTATTTATCTTTAACCCTGAGAACTGCCCATAGGCTGTCATCAAAGACAGGAGTGGGGGGAGCGAGGAGCCGGGCTCCACCAAGTACGCCAGGATGTCATCGGCGAACAGGGAGAGTTTAAACTCCACTTCACCTCTTTTAATCCACTTGATATCCGAGTGGGCTCTCACTGCTATGGCTAGGGGTTTCATCGTTAGGACATATATCAAAGGGGAGAGTGGGCATTCGTCCCCCGCAAGAGGGGGAATGGTCCGACAACTCTCCGTTCACCTGTACCCTTGCCAAAGCCCATTTTTTGGAGGAGGAGTTCCATATATCCATATATCTCCACTCAACCCTGTCAAAAGCTTTCTCAGAGTCTAGAGAAAGCAGGCTTGCCTTGAGGTCTGACTCTTGGGCATAATGGATCAGGTCAATCGTCTTTCTGATATTGTCCGAACCTTACCTACCCCCAATAAATCCCACTTGGTCCCCATGCACCAGCCTTGACATTATCCCTTCCATTCGCCTCCCCACCACCTTGGCCAGAATCTTGACATCTATATTAAGGAGTGATATTGGGCGGTAGTAGGAGCATTCCGTCGGATCTTTACCCTCTTTGGGCAGAACCACTATTATGGCCCTCATCATGCTTTCTGGTAGGATTCCCCCATCTAACACCGCATTGAACACCCTCACCAAATGTGGAGCAAGGGTGGACCGAAACCTCTTGTAAAAGTACACTGAAAATCCATCCTCTCTGGGAGATGTCACCACCTTCATCCCTCTAATCGCCTGCTCCACCTCCTCTTCTGTCACTGGCCCCACCAGACCATCTGCCATTTCCCCTGTCAGGGCCGGAACCCGGATGGAGTTCAGGAACCCCTCAATCCGGGCGTCGTCCCCGTCATATTGCGACGAGTATAATTGTTCATAGTATCGGCGAAAGGCCGCTCCTATGTTTGGAGTGTCATAACCCATCAACCCCTGTTCATTCCTCACCGCCTTCACCATCCTACTTCTCTGGACCTCCCTCAGCTTCCAGGCTAGAATCCTATCCGCTCTATGCCCCTTCTAGTAATATTTTTGTTTCACCAGTTGCAGACTCCTCTCAGTCTGGTGTAACAGGAGGTCTTTCAACTGGAGTTTGTAGTCCTCCAAGGAGGCCATCTGCTCTCTTTCTAGGGGCTCCTCTGGGGCACCTCTCGGCTGGAGTTGGGCTATTTTTTCTCTCAAAGCCCTCTCCTGGGCTTCCCTCTCCCTTTTTCTCTAGGCTCCCATTTTAATGAAAACTCCTCGCATGGTCGCCTTGAAGGCGTCCCACAGTGTGTGTGTGCCCACCTCGCCAGTATCATTTAGTTCAAAATATTCTGTTATAGCGTCTAACACCTCCTGCGCCAGGACTTCATCTTTCAACAAGGAGTCTTTACATTTCCAGCACCCTCTGCGGTCACCCCGCCAACCACCCGCTATAGTGACACGGACCAAGTCATGGTCGGACCAGGGGACTGGATCGACCCTGTGGCCAGAGACATATGGACGTAGGGGCTCATCGACTAGGATGTAGTCTATTCAGGAGTACGATGTATGGATTGCGGAGTACTATGTGAATGAGGGGATTCCGGTCCTGGGACTCGGAATTGTGTCTACCACCTTCTGGAAAGTTCATGCCATGGCTTTGTCTGCGGCCCTAGTGGACTGGGGCCCCATGCGTTTCCTATCAGTAGCCGGGTCCAGGACCATATTGAAATCCCCCCCACCACCATCGTACCGTGAGCAAAGAGTTTTAATCTGTCTCTCACTTCTTCCCAGAATTGTGCCTGGCCCTCGTACACCACCCCAAGGGTCAGAGGGGAGCCCCGCAGTGAGCCCCTCACCAACAGGTACCGGCCCTCCGGGTCCTTCAACATGTCCTCCTTTTCAAAGCCGACGTACCTTGCCAACAATATGGCCACCCCCCTTTTTTGGTCTTGTGAGATGCACTGAACACCTCTCCGATCCCTCCCTCCCGCATTTTTGGCTCCTTCCCCTGTGCCCAGTGTGTCTCTTGAAGAAAGAGCAGGTCAAGTTTGGCCCTTCTAAATTCCCTACTAACCAAGGACCTCTTGGTTGGGGTATTCAAACCATCAAACCACGCACATTAAGGGAGCCCACTCCCAGGGCAGACAGGTTTTCAGCCATTATCTAGGTCTACTTGTCTCTCGGTCAGCCTCCACATAGCACCGATCCCTCCCAGCTCTGTTTAATGAATACTCCATTCCCCCTTACCCTCCCCTCGCTGCCCCCCAGGTGGGCCTTAAACTTTTCCCCAACTGCCCCCTGAGCCCCAGTTCAAATATAACAACCCCAACTTTCCCTGTACCCCCCTCCCCAACCTCAGCGTCCAGCCAAGTAGTTCCACCATTGCTGGTAATTGGCCAGACCACCAGCCTGCCACCTTCTGCTAGGCTGTTATCGGAGTTTGTTCATCTTTGAGCCCTCCCCCCCAAATCACACCCCAAGAAGTCCCCATATACTTGCTGTTCAAGGAGACCCTGTGCGTTGTTGGGCCCCGAGATCTTAAGATCCTATTCGTGTTCGGGCCGGGCTGGCCCACGCATCTTCAATCCGGGTCTTTGTGCTCTCTATCCTTTGCCGGAGACAGCGAGTTTAATTCTTTGTATTTCCTTGAGCTTGTCTTCTTTCTCCTGTCTCCCTGTGGCCTGTGGCCACCAGCACCCTCTGTGGCCATCCCCGTGGGTTCCCTCCGGGGGGTCGGGTCCATCACGTATTCTCGGATGGCTTCCCTTATTCGTCCTCCGTAACCAGGGTCGACCGCTAGCCCATATACTCAAAAGTGAGGGAGAAGGGGTAGCCCCATCTGTAGCGCACACCCTTCCCCTTTACCAACTGCGTTAGGGGGCGGAACATTCTGCGTTTGGCCAGTGTGTATGAAGAGAGATCTTGGAAGATGGACACCTGAGCATTATTGTATGTGATCTCCCGCGCCTTTCTAGCCTCTTCCAACACCTTCACCTTTTCCGTGAAATAATGGAACCGGACCCAGATGGACCAGGGGCCCACCGCTCTGTGCACCCTATCGAACATTGGTTCTGTCGTCATCTCATCCTCGAAAAGGAGGGCAATGATTTCTCTCACCAACCTGGCCAAGTCTCTTTCCGTTTCTCTGTCCATCTCCGGAACCCCAAAGAATCTGAGGTTGTTCCTCCGTTCCCTATTTTCAAATTTGTCCATTTGCCTGGCCCTTTCCTCATCCCTCTTCTCCAAGGCTGTTAATCTCAAGTCTATTTGCATCTCTTGGGTTGCGGAAGACGATTGGTTGGTTTCTAGTTGTAACAGTCTGTCCTCAACCTTGTCCACCCTTTGGTCCATTTTCTCCAATTTTTCGGTGATGTCCGAATGCATGTCCCTGATTTCCTGCAGGACCGAGGCGAAACCCTTTTCATTGCTGTGGTGGACAGGGCCGGGATCTCCGACTGGGCCATCCTACTCTCTTGTTCCACGACGCTGTTTTCGCACCTTGCCTCCTGGTATCGGTATACCTGTAGAGTTTTATGCCTGCTCATCAGGACGCCCCCTGCGCTCTCCGTAGGCTCCGTCACTGGGGTTTTCACCCCTTCCCTTTTAAACTTGTCTGCCTCGGAAGGAAGGACCCTGGGCGGGCACTCGCCCTACCAATCCCGGGTGGGGGCCCCACACCCCTACCGTTCTACTCGAGTCCTTCCAGGCCCTCCCCGCACTCCCAGAGAGAGCGTACTTTTAGGAAATAAACTGAAGCAAACACAGTTTTACACTCATTAATTTGTCCCAAAAAATCACTACTAACCAACATCCAGAAAGTTGAACTGATAAGAGCAAGGAGAAATTGTCGTTTGGACTTCAACTATCATGAAGAAGCACCATGGTCCATGCTGCTAAGGTTGCAATTCCGCCATGGTGGTCGGCGGACTTACCGCCCCATTCCGACCTTGGCGGGGCGGTAAGTCCCCAATCCCCATTTACCCTACAGATATTTGGTAACCACCTCCCAAGTTGCTCAAATCTCAAACTCACACATTCTATTTTTGCTTTTTCCACTCTGTTCACAGATGGAATTCTAAGTATATTGTACTCACAATGTGTAAATAGCATGTGTATAATTATGTGATAGAACAGGACATGGTTAACAAAGAAATAGAGAATTTCTAATTAATAACGACAAATGTGTTCAAATGCAGTAGTTTATTTATACTGTTTCGTACCACCTGCTACAGACCAGGAACGTTTGACATAGCCTAGAGGATTGGCGAAACAATAGGCATGTGCGCCAAAGGTTATTGTTTATCATAAGGTCACATGCACTAATCAGATATATCATAAGGTCACATGCACTAATTGAATATAAGTCAATATTCTTAGACCTAATCACAAGACCATATGTACCTATTTAACATAAATCAATATTCTTATACTACATATCAAATTAAATCAAATACATTGGTGAGACATATTCATTTGTATGTCTTATTGAGAAATAGTAGACACTGAGTGCACTGTTGTGAGGAGATAATCTTGTACATTGCATTCATTAATCAGACTGGTTATGTGTTACAGTCATCTCCCTACTAGATGCAGACAGTGTAACTCATGCAAACTATTTTATATAAAAAATAACTCCAAATAGAGTTGGCACAGTGTCACTTAGGAAAGCCTACACAGCCCTACAATTTACGTTGCAAGCCAGTCTAATGATCTTCCTAGATGATGTGCTTGGCTGGCTATGTGTTGGGTAACTCACAGAGCGGGGAGTGAGTTGGCAAGAGAAGAGAGGGCCTCATTGTCTGATGAGTCATGCAGACCCAGGTTAAGGTCACCTAAAACGATAACCTTGGAAGTAGGTTTGATGCTGGTGATGAGGAGTCGAGTTAGGTCGTTGACAAATGACTTGATTGGGCCAGGTGGACGATACATTACGTGAAAAGGAACAAGTTACTTACCTGTAACTGTTGTTCTCCAGCATGGGTCTGGCATGGATTCACATGCCCATGAATATTCCCTGTCGTCAGGTTGGGAATCCTCGGTAAAATCAGTTTCAGTTTCGTTTCTGAATTGTCTTTCTACTAGTAACCAATCACTGGTATCTGGGTCATACTGCCCCCAGCCAATGACTGCCCTCTACCTAAGCCCCTCCTCTGGCAGCCATCTTCAGATTTGGTAGCACATAAAGTGCCAGTAGGACCGAGAGAAGAGCCGCAGAGGGGTAGGCAGAAGGTTTCGCATGTGAATTCATGCCAGACCCATGCAGGTAAGTAACTTGTTCCTTTTCCAGCATGGGGTCTGGCATGGATTCACATGCTCATGTTTATAAGAATACATAGCAGTACACACATGCACAACCACGGGAGGTGGCAAGGCTCAACATTAAGCATTAAAACAACTCAACATTAAGCATCTCTTACCTCCTCACCAGGCTCACCTTCTGTCAGGAAAGGAAGAAGGCGATGGATATGGCAGGGGAAAAGTGCACAAAATACACAGTAAACAACCTTGAATATAACAACGTGCATTCAATACCCAAGACTCGTGTATACCACTTTAAGAAAAGGAATGTAGGGTAAGCACTTAGAACCTCCTTATGACTGAAAGGAAAGTCGGCAAACTCCTTACCCACTATGCTATTACAGATACTGACAGCGCTAAGCCCACGTAGAGGGCAAGCAGGGACAGAATCTGTAAGCTGACACTCTAGACGGTACTGGATAAGGAATTTGGAAACAGTACTCACAAGGACCGGAATGACCACATGAATGCCAGTACTCACGAAGACCGGAAAGACCACTTGGATGTCCGTATTCACGAGGACCGGAAAGACCACTCAGAAGTCAGTACTAACCCACAACCCTGTAAATCAAACAAGAACCCAGAAGGCAGTAAAGGCAAAGAGTGAGGATGACTAAATACCTAAACCCAAGTCAAGAGGCAAGAAGGAATAGTACAGTGTGGAAAACAAAAGATAATCACACAGGGGCTAGTTACAACAGCTTCCCATACCTAATAATAAAATAGGAAATAAATGTAAAAGTGTAAAGGAAAACATGGCATGGATCCCAATAGAAGGCAAGGATCAGGAGCAGTGAAAACGATTTCAAAAGGGAAACTTTCCCACCCATCCAAGGTGAAAAGGCAGGAAACTAAACCTGTAAAGGAAAGATTAATGCAACAAGTCTTTCAGTAGCAAAGGGCAATTTCTAGGAAACAGTGAACACAGGCAATTGGGCTACAGCAAAAGGAAAGCTCAGAGAAAGGCTGCCTGCAGACAGAGAAAGGGAGAAAGGGATTTCCAAAAGGCAGAAATCAATTAGGCATACAAATACGAATTCCAGGACAAGGAACAAGAAACACTAACTAGAACTGGGCACAAAAACTAGGAACCAGGAACAAGGGACAAGGGACAAGGGACAAGGGACAAGGGACAAGGGACAAGGGACAAGGGACAAGGGACAAGGGACAAGGGACCAGTCACGACAGGAACGCTGCAACAATGACCAGCGCTGGACTGAAGCAGACTGAGGCTTTTAAAGCTGCTTAACGAGCACACCCCTCAGGCGTGTCGCCTGCTGCACCTGCAGCCACAGGTGTTGCCTATCCTCCACCCAGCCTTGTCCTGCAAGGGAGGAGGTGAGGCAGTGAGCCAGGCATTCTGGGAAGCATTGTCATTTGATTATAGTAGCAGTAGCATGCTGGCTGCCAAAAACCTGGAATGGATCCGGAAGGGAAGTAATTTGGGAAATAAGGTTTTAGCGCTCCTAATTCATCTGGACACTGTAGCATAAGGTTCGGAGGAAATGTCCAGTAGGGAAGAAGCCCCAAAACATGCCCCCAAGTGGCGGGAACGGGAGCGAAGGGAGCGAGCCGTGACACCTTCAGGCGAACAGGTTGCGCAGCATGCCTGGCCAACTCTGGACTCCTCCCTGGAATCCCGGTCGACGCAGTAGAATCTTGTGAAGGTGTGCGTCGACCTCCACGTAGCAGCCCTGCAGATGTCGAGCAGGGGCACACCAGCCAAGAACGCCGTGGTAGCGGCGATCGCTCTGGTTGAATGAGCTCTCGGACGACCGGGCAACGGTCGGTTTGCCAACCGGTGACAGTGCATGATGCAGCCGGAGAGCCATCTGGAAATGGGAGCCTTTGAGAGGGCCTTCCCTTGGTTCACAGGTCTAAAGTTCACAAACAGCTATGATGTCTTCAGAAAACTCTGTGCGGTCCACATAGAAATTCAGCGCTCTAGCCACATCCAGCGAGTGCAAAGTCCTCTCAGCCGGCGACGAAGGTGACGGGAAGAAAACAGGTAACACCCAGGGCTCATTGAGATGGAAGTCCGATGGCGCCTTGGGCATGAAGGAGGGGTGCGTCCTCAGCACTAACCTTGTCTCATGGAATGTCAGGTATGGAGGTTTACAGGAGAGGGCCTGGATCTCTCCCACTCTTCGTGCGGAGGTGATGGCCACAAGAAATGCTGTCTTCCACGATAGGAACTTCAACGGTGCCGAATGCAGAGGCTCGAATGGCGGGCCCATGAGCCCGGTCAGCACCACGTTGAGCTCCCACGCCGGGGCCGGAGCCTTAACAAGTGGGAACCATCGGAACAGTCCTTTCATGAACTCCTTCACCAGGCGATGCGACCACAGGGATGAACGCCCCGGAGTTCTGGTGTAGTGGGAGATAGCCGCCAGATGGATCTTGATGTAGGCATGTGCCAGCCCCGCCTTGGACAGCGATAGCAAGTACGGCAGCACTTGAGGGGCTGTAATCCGCAGAGGGTTAATCTTCTGTGCGCGGCACCAGACAGAGAACTACTTCCATTTGTGTCCATAGCACTTGAGGGTCGAGGACGCTCTGGCCTTCGCAAGTACCTCCTTGAAGTCCGAGCCAGGCCTGCAGGTTCAGCGACCCCGGGTCGTGGTGGAGGATGGCGCCCCCTTCTCTGGTGAGAAGATCCGCGTCTGTCAGCAGTTTGACTGGGGGGGACACTGACATGTCCAGAAGGTCTAGGAACCAAATATGCCTCGGCCACGCCGGTGCGACGAGCATCATCCTGCACAGGGACCGTCTGAGTTGACTGATGAATCGCAGTAGCAATGGCAACAGCGGGAACGCATACAGGAACAGGCTGTCCCAGGGGAATGAGAAGGCATCACCCCTGCTCCCCGGCTGGGGAAACCTGCTGGCGAACCTCTGGCACTTGGTGTTCTCCGCCGTCGCGAATAGGTCGATCTGGGGATTGCCCCATCGTCGGAATAGGAGATGCACTTGATCCTGCTGCAGTTTTCACTCGTGGCATGAGAGTAGCTCCTTGCTGAGTGAGTCGGCGATGGTGTTCTTTATTCATGCTAGATGGAAGGGTACCAGGAACATCCCCTGGGCAACGGCCCAGTGCCACAGATCCTGCGCTTCCTTGGAGAGGGCTGGGGATCTGGTGCCACCCTGCTTCCGGATGTAGAACATTGTGGTGGTGTTGTCGGTGAAGACCCTTACCACCTTGCCCTTGAGGGATGGAAGGAACGACCTGAGGGCCCAGAGCACGGCTCGGAGCTCCAGGACATTGATGTGTAGCGGCCTCTACTCCGGGAGCCAAAGGCCTCTTGCATGGAGATCTCTGGTGTGCGCTCCCCAACCCTCGAGGGAGGCGTCCGTCATCACTGTTTCCTGGTGTTCCAGGGTCTGGAAGTCCGTGCCTGCCGCCAGAGGTGCGCAGGTTCCCCACCACCGGATCGCTTGGCGAAAAGTCTCGTTGAGTGAGATTCTGTCTTCGAGGATGACTGTCGCTTGCATCCAATGGGCTTCGAGGAACTCCTGCAGGGGCCGCATCCGCAACCTGCATAGGCGCACGAGGTAGATGCACGAGGACATCAGGCCGAGGAGGGACTTGATGGATCTCACCTTGGCCACGTCCATGGCCAACAGCCATTGTACTTTGCCCAGGATGGCCTTTGTCCTTTCCTCAGACGGCAAAGCCAATCGCACCACTGTGTCAAGCCTGGCTCCCAGGAACAGGGTGACTTGCGACGGTACCAAGTGAGATTTTGCGAAGTTGATCGAGAATCCCAGATCCGTGAGTAGTTGGACGGTCTTCGCTGTATGATCGGCGGAGAGTTCTCTTGACTTTGCTCGGATGAGCCAATCGTCCAGGTAGGGTTAGACGTGGAACCCCTGCAGGCGCAGCCGCGCCACCACTTGTGCTAGGCACTTGGTGAACACTCTGGGCGCTGACTTTAGTCCGAAGGGGAGGGCCTTGAACTGGTAGTGTCGCCCTTGGACCACAAATCGCAGGAATTTCCGATGTCCTTTTAAAATGGGGATGGGGAGTAGGCATCCTCCAAGTCCAGCAACGATAGGAAGTCGCCCTCCTCTAGCTGTTCCAGCACGTGTTGGAGGGTGACCATCCGGAACTTCTGGGACCTGATGGACTTGTTTAGACAACAAAGATCCAGTATGGGTCACCAACTGCCGGTCTTCTTTCGGACGAGAAAGTATCGAGAGTAAACTTCGGACCCCCGGAGCCTCTTTGGGACGAGTTCGATGGCTCCCTTTCTTAGTATTGCCCGAACCTCCAGTAGCAGTTGGGGGACGTGGTTTTCCTTCCTGGCTATGGGTGGAATACATGGACACCTCTTTTGAAATTCCAGGGCGTGCCCACGGGCCAGGGCATCCACCACCCAACGGTCGGTGGAGATGGACTCCCACACGCTGATGAATTTCGCCAGCCGGCCTCCCACCGGGGTGCTCAGGTTCAATCCTGTTTCGCTGTGATCTTGCCGTCTTGGCCTACTTGGTGACGACGACAAGATCCTCCTGTCTTGCCGCGTCCTCTGTTGGCCACCTGCGACGAGGAACGGGCGGCTTGGCGGTACGACGAGGAGCCGCCACCGAATCCTTTGGAGGCACCTTGCTTGCCTCCGGTGTTCCGAAAGGACGGCCGTCGTCGTTGAAGGACACCCAAGGCCCGAGCTGTCTCTGTGTCCGCCTTGATGGCATGTAGTGACTCCTCTACAATCTTGCCGAACAAGTTGTTCCCGTCGAAGGGCATGTCCAGAACCTTGGTCTGCACGTCTTGGCGGAAGTCAGTGGCCTTGAGCCAACCGTGCCGGCGAAGGCAACGCTGTTGCCCATCTGCCGAAAGTCGGTGTCGGCGATGTCTGTGGCCACCGTGATGGCGTGGTCCAAAACCACTTTGCCTTCCTGTAGGATCTCCAGAGCCTCCGCCCTCTTGTCGTCCGGGAGGAAGTCCAGCAAGGGAGCGATCTTGAACCACAGCTCCCTGTCGTAGCGTGCCACGATCGCGAGGGCATTGGCCGCTTTAATCGTAGTCGCCGCCGACGAGATGACTCGTCGTCCCATGGCATCCAGCTTCTTCCTCTCGCCGTCCGGTGGGGATGTTGAAGTAGACGCCATGCCCCCGCCGCCTTCTTCTTGGCCGCCGAGGAGGCCACCGAATCCGGGGACGGCTGTGCCCTGAGTCCAGGACCCAGTATTTCTTCTCATACCGGTCTCTCCTGGCAGGAGCCGTGAACGGATGTCGTCCAGTAACGGGATCGAGAGGACAATCTTCCTCTTGGCCTCCCGCCGTCGGTAAAGGAAACCTTCCTTCTTCTGTTCTTCGGGGCAGAGATGGAAAAGCTTGGATGCCCTGGTGATCATGGCGTGGAAGGAGTCAATTTCGTCGGGCGTGGAGGCCCGAGGCGGTGGTGAGGGGAGGCCCATTCCGTCATCGCCACCGTCGTCGTCCGTCCCCTTCGTTGCCGTCTCTGTTCCTGTCTCATCCCTCGGAGGAGGGGATGGGGGTGAAGGCTGAAAGGGGGGAGAAGGATGGACTCCACTCCCCTTGGTAGGCAGGCTCCCTGACGGACCAGGCTCCGCTGGGTCCTCGGTGGGAGGTAAGGGCTTCCTCGTCCTTATCTCCGCGCACAGGGTCTGTATAGCCATACAGATGGCTCCTGAATTGTCCTGCGGTATGGGTACCGGCTGCAACGGGACCGACTGTTGGGGCGCGAGTTCCTCCGCTGCCCTATCTTCCTCGTTGGCTACCCCGCCGCTCTCCGCATCAGCCTCGTCGGGATCCTTCCCGTGGGCCCTGGAATCCTCGAACTTCTTGTCCAGGATCCTTTGGACGCTTGCCAACTCATCCTCAGAGGTGGTATCTGTGTCCGTTATGGTTACCGTGCCACCCCTCTTTTCCCTGCTGGGGTTTCACGGGGGTCTTCTCGATAGGCAGAAAAGACGATTCCCTCCTGGGTGGCAGAGAAACTCTAGCCCCTGAAGTCACCTCCACTGGGTAAGCCTCCATAGGTTTCGACAGGGCCACTACTGGTGCGATTGCTACTACTCTTATGCGCCATATCGCGCTGCACCCCATTATTGCCGTTGCAACCGTGTCGTGCCCTTTGGTCGTTCATAGACCACAGTAATTATGTTGTGCCCTTTGGTCGCTCATAGACCACAGTAATTGTGTTGTGCCCTTTGGTCGTTCATAGACCACAGTAATTGTGTTGAGCCCTTTGGTCGCTCATAGACCACAGTAATTGTGTTGTGCCCTTTGGTCGCTCATAGACCATAGTAATTATGTTGTGCCCTTTGGTCGCTCACAGACCACAGTAATTGTGTTGTGCCCTTTGGTCGCTCATAGACCACAGTAATTGTGTTGTGCCCTTTGGTCGCTCACAGACCACAGTAATTATGTTGTGCCCTTTGGTCGCTCATAGACCACAGTAATTGTGTTGTGCCCTTTGGTCGCTCATAGACCACAGTAATTGTGTTGTGCCCTTTGGTCGCTCACAGACCACAGTAATTATGTTGTGCCCTTTGGTCGCTCATAGACCACAGTAATTGTGTTGTGCCCTTTGGTCGCTCATAGACCACAGTAATTGTGTTGTGCCCTTTGGTCGCTCACAGACCACAGTAATTATGTTGTGCCCTTTGGTCGCTCATAGACCACAGTAATTGTGTTGTGCCCTTTGGTCGCTCATAGACCACAGTAATTATGTTGTGCCCTTTGGTCGCTCATAGACCACAGTAATTGTGTTGTGCCCTTTGGTCGTCCATAGACCACAGTGATTATGTTGTGCCCTTTGGTAATTAACACAGCAGACATAGCAGCTACTCTGCCTGCACTCTACCCAAAACTAGAACTCTAGCCATCCATCTAGATACAGGACTCTCACACATTATACAATGCTCCTTATACTATCCTATCTAGTATACCTGGCCTCTTCACTCGCCCTATTGGAACGACTCACCATGTCGCCTCTTATAGCAACCACAATACAACAATCCACCATACAATGTAACATAGCCGACAGAAACCTAAGACTACGAGCAAGACTACCCAGAATCTTTGATCCGCTCATCAAATACGAAACTAACACCATTCGAGCCAAAAAGGAACCCACTCGCAAACCTTTCACCCATAACTACATTAAACACAACAATTACCAAACAAACAAAGAAACAAATGCCACTCCTAATGCAGCAATAAATACTGTTACACACCCTAACCGCACACCCAAACTTAAAGGAGCCTTAATAAACGCTAGATCCTTAGTCGCCCATGCCATAGAAATATCTGAAGTCATCTCG
This sequence comes from Ambystoma mexicanum, assembly GCF_040938575.1. Classification (NCBI taxonomy): domain Eukaryota; kingdom Metazoa; phylum Chordata; class Amphibia; order Caudata; family Ambystomatidae; genus Ambystoma; species Ambystoma mexicanum. Next base: position 1,198,167,217 of record NC_090926.1, on the reverse strand, counting down.
ACAGAAGACTACGACTTCCTAGCCATTACAGAAACTTGGCTGCATGAGGCATCAGGCCCAGCACTATCCCTAGCTGTGCCCAACAATTATACTATCCTCAGAACGGATAGGTGCGGAGCTCGAGGTGGCGGACTAGCCATCATCGTCAAAACTAAACTTGGGATGAGACTCACCCCCTCACCAACCATTGAATCTTGTGAGATAATGACTACCAAACCATCAACAGCTAACTCTCAAACTCTTAACCTTCACTTGATATACCGACCTCCAGGTCCTATCAAGAATTTCATAGAAGACTTAACTACCATCCTATCAGAAAACCTCAAAGATACTACTCAATCAATACTACTAGGTGCCCTCTTCACGGCACAGAAACTGCACTGATTGACCTTAAAGCCCAAATAGACAAAGTACGAGATTCTGGAAAACCAGCACTCCTCCTGCTACTAGACCTATCGGCCGCTTTTGATTTAGTGGACCATAAAGTCCTATGCAACCACCTAGATTCAGCAGCACACTTCTCCACTGAGGCCATAGCATGGATACAATCCTTCCTTAGTGACCGCACCATGAGGGTTTTCTCACCTACAGCAGCTGCAGACCCCATCCCTATTACCTGCGGTGTGCCACAGGGATCGTGCGTTTCACCAACGCTATATAACATATTCACTAAGCCCCTGTTTGATGATTTGGACCATCTGGGTATCACGTATACTAACTACGCCGACGATACCCAGATCCTCCTCCCACTCACGGGGGTTTACGAAGAAGATCTAGCACTGGTGAACAAAATATACAGCATCGTTCAGGCATGGATGGCAACCCACGGCCTATGCCTGAACGATGATAAAACTGAGCTTCTTATCCTAGGCACCGCACCCCTCATCAATAAACTAAGCACAAATTACTCTTCCTTCATCATAGATGGGAACTGCATACAAGTTGCTAAAGAAGTTAAAACATTAGGGATCTACCTTGATTCTACCTTATCATTTTCCAAACAGGTAAATTTCCTAGCTTCCTCAACAGCCTACACATGTAAGCTCATTAGAGCAGGAAAATATCCCAGCACAGTTGTCTAACACTAGCCAGAGCCCTTATCATCTCTAAACTAGATTATTGTAACGCACTGTACATAGGAGCCTCTAAATCCATCATCAACAAAATCCAGATACAGCCAAACAAGGCCCTCCGAGCGGCACTGGATATCCCCAGGAGAGAACACATTACAGAAACAAGAAGGAAACACAAATGGCTCTCCACCCATGAGAAAATCAGACTTAAAACTGCATCTCTCACATACAAATCTCTACACAACAAAGCCCCTCAATACCTTAAGGACAGATTCACCAGATCACACCCCACAAGACAAACCAGACTTGCTTACACCAATCGCCTCCAAGTACCTCGCTTTAAACTGACCACCATAGGCGGAGCTAGCTTCCCAGTCAAAGCTGCTCAATTGTGGAACGAATTACCCACTACCGCGAGGCTAGAACATTCTCTTTCCAAATTCAGGCAAATTGTAATTAACTGGCTGACGACAGCTATTGCTAATTAAAATTAGGATAATGCTCACGCCTGTTTGCTACACAGCATCTGTACCATATGATTGTAAACTTGCATTGTAAACTTGCATCTGTAACTGGTAATTATCTGTAACATGTAACTGTAACCTGTAATTTATGCTCTAAGCTGTACATCTTCTTACTTCCTGCGCCCTTATACCCCAGGGTCCGGTGCGCATAATAAATACTAAACAAACAAACAAACAAACAAACAAACTACGACTCCCTCAATCGAGGCTTTAGCCGGGTGAATCAGGGCCTTCACGACCTTGGGCGTGCCTGAGGTCTTCACCTTGGGGGGAAGGTCACCGCCTCGCTCCCCCTCGGCTGTCTCTGTCGGGATCGACTGGGGCTTCTCCCGAAGCTTACCCGGGTTCCCCGATTTCCTCTTGACCAAGCCAGAGCGTTGGCTCGTGGTTGATGGCTTTGGTGAAAGTGTGCCCTGCCTGGCAGCCAGGGAGCCCGACTGATAGGCGCTCCCGGTGCCCGCAGACTCACAGTACTTAGCCTTTTGTTGGGCTCCCGTCGCAACAGCGCCCTCAAAGGTCTTAGAAGACCGCTCATATTTCTTCTTCTTCTCACCTGTTGCTGGGCTCTTCCCCTCCAGCCAGTTGGTGAGTCGAATCCGACATTCCTTCATTGTCCGTTCAGACATATTCTTGCAAAACGCACAGTACTTCTCCATGTGCGTTTTGTCGTCGTGAAGGCAGTAGAGCACCGAGAGTGGTCATCCTCCTTAAAGACGTTCTGAAGCCCGCATCCTGGGCAGCTCCTGAACAGCTTGGATTCAGTAGGCGTCATGCTTCCCTTGTCCTGGGCCATGTCCACGAGGTAGGCCTCAAAATCTTCTGCAATCCTCCGAGAAGTGGAAACACGACAGAATTGCCCTTGAGGGGTGTAGAAAAATCCGAAAACGGGTCCCTGTTAATCAGAAGCGAAGTCGGTGGAGCTTGAGGCTCGATTTACCGAAAATATAAGAGTAAACTCTTTGAAAAAACACAAAACGCAGTAAAAGCTTGAGAGCTATAGCACGAGGACTTCCAACACTTGAACGTGCGGTAAAAATCTGAAGATGGCTGCCAGAGGAGGGGCTTAGGTAGAGGGCAGTCATTGGCTGGGGGCAGTATGACCCAGAGACCAGTGATTGGTTACTAGTAGAAAGACGGTTCAGAAATTAAACTGAAACTGATTTTTTTTTCTTTACCGAAGATTCCCAGCCTGACGGCGGGGAATATTCATGAGCATGTGAATCCATGCCAGACCCCATGCTGGAGAACTAATGGTACAGGTGGATAGCAGTGACAGTTTGGTAGTGAGAAGTTCACAGGTAGCCAAGGTGGTAGTAGAGATGATTTTTATGTTCATTGTGTTTTTTGTAAATGAGGACCACTCCACCACCTTTAGTTTTTGGTTGGTCGCAGCAGAGTACAGTGTGGTCTGCGGGGAGAGCAATGGTCAGAGCTGGGCCTGCTGCTGGGTGTATGTCATGATTCCTGCCCCTCATGTCCCCAGCCCTCCAAGATGTCAGGCTGGAGCCAGGCCACGATCACCTACATGGCCCTCAAGGGCCTCTCCATTCCTCCAAACACCCACTTGGAGTCAGACTTGGCGCTTGTGGCACCAGACTCACTCACTCCCATAGGATAACATTGGGGATTGGACTTGTAGTGCATTGATGGGGAAAAATTGGATGCCCCCACATATTTCGGTTCCCAGAACTGCATGTGCAGTCTAGTCTTTTGGGTGTGGTTCAGCCCAGAGACACCTGGGATACCCAGAGACTATTTAAGCCACGCCCAGGCTGAGAAACATGCTTTGTGTTTTCTGCACCTGAGCGTGACACTCACCGTGTTCGGATCGGTCTCCAGTAGGCCTGCATCTTTCCTCTGCGCTCAGCTCCTGCAAGAACAAGAACACTGTTAGGAACAGCCTTACCTTGCGGCGCTTCTGCCCATCATTCATCGCTTCTTCTGTTCTGCGGGCATCTTCGATGGTGTCATTCCCATCCCGGCACGCCGCTTCCTAAGGAAAAGGGAAAAGAACAGAAAAAAGGCATAAGTAAGCATTCAGCAAATATTTGCTTATTTTTAAAGACTGTACGAGCTTCAAACGCTTACCTGAGTCCCAGCCGCTCTGGGGAAACTCTGTCTCTGGAACTTCTCATCCATCTGCAAGAGGGAAAAGACACTCCAGGTTAGCGTGGAAACATCTAGAGGCACCGCATACCGCGCTTACTCACCGCATTTCTTCTTCCTAACCGGCATCCAAGCTGAAAACGTTGCGGCACCTAAAAGACACAGAAAAATAACTCAGTTCAATACAAATAGGAAAGGGTCGCATCGCGCATCGCGCTCTCACTCACCTTCAGCACTACTCATCTCAGCAGCACGTTGCCATCCCCGTACGCCGCCCATCATCTAAGGAAGGAAAGGAACGAAGTTAGAAAACTGTTTAAAAGACTCATTTTACTTACCTGTCGGACTCTTGCTAGTGAAGTAACTAGGCAGCAACGAGCCTGCATCAATCAACGCGCCCCTGCGCTGAAAGCAGGACGGAGAGCACACTTTTCAAGAAAACAAGGTGAGCTATGGATCAAAGGGAAGGGTTGGACCCCGGGGAGGAAGGGGTTCAAGCACACAGAGACAATAGGGAGTTAAACGATACCAATCCTTTGTTTCAGTCCCAGTATCCAGTCGAGTAGACTCCAGGGAAGAGTTCGAGGTCGTAAGAGGTCAGAACAGGCTGAGTGACGTCCCTGTGGATACCAGGTGAGCGTTACAGAACACAAAGCCTCACATCAAAATCCACCTTGGCGTCATGGAAACGTCAGAAACCGACCAGTTAGCCCTCATGTTGGGGCAGCTACGTTCCGAAGTACATGCAGCCAGGCAGGAGACCAACACCCTGAGGAGAGAGCTGATAGTAGCCAAAGAACGCACTGATGATTTAAGCCGGCAACTTCTCCAGTCACAAGCAGGGCATGCACCATTGCCGGGAAGTGTGCCCTCTATGCCAGCACCATCAGCCAATCCCGTTCAGATAACCCTTCCTGGGGCAGTTCCCTTGGCCCCGCCCAAACGATTTACAGGGGATCCCAAGAGGTTTACAACGTTCATGAACCAGTGCCGCCTGCACTTCCTTTGTAGACCAGGGGCTTTTCCGAATGACCAATCACGGGTCGCTTTTGTGCTATCCTACCTGAGTGGTAGTGCAACGGACTGGTCTGTACCCTTTGTGGCCCAAGACGATCCTTTGCTGTATGACTTCAGGGGCTTTCAGCAGGAGATGGAAAAGCTTTACGCCCGTCGTACTCATGGGCAGGCATTAGACAATGAACTTCTGTCTCTACGCCAAGGGAATCAAGACTTATTAACATACATAGCCACGTTCAATAGACTCGTAGTTGAAGCAGAATGGCCAGTGGAGAAGAGAACCACGTTATTTCATCGGGGGTTACGGGGGTAGCTCAAGGATGTTCTCGCACCAGTAGTGAACACCCCGAAAGACTGCTCAGAATCCACTGACCTTGTTGTTCAACTGGATCATAGGTTGCAGGACCGAAGAGCAGATTGGACCGGACCCTCGCCCTATGTATGTGCGTTCAAAGGACAATATTGCCCGCACAACGGAAGGTTCAGGAGAACCAATGCAAATCGGGGGGGTCAGATCCCCCTTGACTAAAGCGGAAAGGGATAAAAGGAGACAGCAGCAGTTATGTCTGTACTGTGGAAGGTCAGGTCATTTCCTTAAAGAGTGCCCTGTGAAGGCACCGAGGAGGACGGTAGGGGCCACAGACAAGGAAGATACCATAAAGGAATCGGAAAACTCCCCAGGCCGGCAAGTGTAGGGGTCAACTTGTCGAGCGAAGTGAACTACAGACCTCCCATTTTGCACTATCTGTGGTCTTGATCAATCACCAACAACCATCTCGGATGCACGCAGTAAGAACGTACATTGACAGTGGAGCCGTTGGGAATTAAATCGACCAGGATCTTGTGGCAAAGATGGGTCTTCCGTTACGCCCTAAATCAACCACTGACACTGTTACCACTGTCGACGGCATGGAAATAGCTTCTGGTCCAGTATCCCAATGCACTGCAGCTTTAACCCTTCTGTGCCAGGATGGACACCAAGAATCTATTGTTTTCGACCTCATTAAGGCACCACAGTTCCGGTTGATTTTGGGAATGCCATGGTTGGTAGCTCACAATCCTCGAATCGATTGGTGAGCAAAAGAATTGGCCTTTCCCCACACATGTTATTGCCAAGAGAAACAACCAATAGACACCAGAACCTCCACACTTGCGACTGTGGCAATCAGCACCCTACCAAGTGAATACCAGGACTTTCAAGATGTCTTTCAGAAAGAACAGGTTAATACCCTGCCACCGCATAGACCATACGATTGCCAAATCGACCTGATACCCGGCGCACAAATCCCTTGTGGGCGAATTTACACACTCACGGAACCAGTGAAACCAGCACCTGAAGGCCTATCTTGACCAATACCTGGCCAACGGGTTCATCCGTCCCTCGAAGTCTCCAGCAGCCAGTCCTCTATTCTTCGTACCGAAAAAGGAGGGGGACTTGAGAACGTGCATCGACTATCGCGCACTGAACCAGATTACGTAAAAAACCGCTACCCCACTGATCCCTGAATTGCCTGATCAAGTCAAAGATGCCCAAACCTACACATAACTAGACCTGAGGGGGCATATCACCTTGCTCGCGTAAAACACGGGGACGAATGGAAAACCGCTTTTCGCACCAAATACGGCTTGTACGAATATAAAGTAATGCCCTTTGGCCTTTGCAACGTACTTGCAGCATTTCAATACTTCATGAACGATGTCCTACGGGAATTGATGTCTGTGCTCTAGTGTACATAGACGATATTCTAGTATATTCCGCATCAAAGCAGGACCACATCAAACACGTCCGATCCGTATTGGAGAAACTCTGTCAACACCAGCTCTACGCCAAGCTCGAAAAGTGCTCATTGCACGTCTCCGAGGTGGAATTCCTGGGCTTTATTCTCAGCCCAAATGGAATCCGAATGGATGTACACAAGATAGATGCTACCCTGAACTGGCCATCCCCACATTCATTCAAGGGGGTTCAAAGTAGGCTGGGTTTTGCAAACTTCTACCGCCGGTTCATCCCAGGATTTCGCAAATCGTGCATCCCATCACGTCATTGCTAAGGAAAAGCAACAAAAAGTTCCAGTGGACAACAGAAGCCGAGGAAGCGTTCCAGGAACTCAAAGCAAGATTCACATCCGCCCCAATCTTACGCCACCCTCGCCCTGATCTCCCATACCTGGTGGAAACGGACGCCTCAAGCATGGCTATGGGAGCCGTCCTCTCACAAAAGGACCCCGAAACGGGCCAGTTACACCCTGTTGCCTACTGGTCGCGTAAATTCACACCCCCTGAACTCAATTACGCTATCACAGACAAAGAACTCCTGGCCATTAAGTCAGCCTTTAAGGCATGGCGGCACTACCTCTTGGGTGCCAGACACACAATCACCGTAATAACTGACCACCAGAACCTCCAGTACCTAAAAACGGCAAAGGCCCAATCCTCACGACAACTACGTTGGGCTCTTTTTTTTGCTGAATATGACTACGTGATTACATTTCGACCAGGGGTGAAAAACGGGAAGGCCGATGCCCTTTCCCGTATGGGGGCGGAAGAGCAAGGGTATCAGACCCCTGACCCAATAGCAATCATCCTGAGTGACAAGCTCCTAGGAATCACAGCAACCATAACTCAGAAAGAATTACATGAAGAAATCCAAAACCTGATGAGTCCGGAGCAATTACAAGCGTGGAGTGCACAAGGAGAACATTACATGATAAACAGATCAGTTGCCCTACTTCAGGAATCGTTTATTCTTACCAAACCAAGAACTACGAGAACAAGTCATGTCCGGTTATCATGATTCCTTGATCGAGGGCCACCCCGGAATCGCTAAAACCCTAGCCAAGGTAAAAGGAAATTATTGGTGGCCCACGTGGCATAAAGACATTATCCAATTCATCCTATCTTGTGGAGTGTGTGCTCAAAACAAGTCATCCAAGCAGAAACCGGTTGGGCTATTACAACCATTGGAAATCCCACCAGCACCCTGGCACACGTTGTCCCTCGATTTTATTACTGACTTACCACCCAGTCAAGGGTTTAACACTATTCTTGTGGTTGTGGACCTATTTTCAAAAATGGCACATTTCATTCCTCTTAAGGGGCTCCCAAATGCTTCCACTCTGGCAAAGGTATTTCTTGAAGGCATCGTACGGCTCCATGGGTTTCCTTCAGTTTTAGTCTCAGACCGAGGTACTCAATTTGTATCTAACTTCTGGAGAAAATGCTGCTCTATGGCCCAGATCGACATCCGGCTATCCACCAGTCACCATCCCAAAACGGATGGTCAAACTGAGAGGACAAATCAGACGCTCGAGCAGTATCTGCGTTGCATGTTACACCAAGCTGAAGGAAGCTGGTTCGACCTATTATGGATAGCTGAATATGCTTATAATAATTCCCTACACACCAGCACTGGGCAGACACCCTTTTATACCATGTATGGCAGGCACCCACGTACTTCTGAGTTGGACGTTCCTACAACCCAGGAAATGCCAGCAGTCAAAACCCTGAACACGGCCATTTCTCAAACCTTTAAAAGGGCAGCTGAACACCTACTTCAAGCTAAGAATCGCCAAAAGAAGTTTGCTGATCAACACCGAGCAAAGGCCCCCAACTACCAAGTGGGAGACAAAGTCTGGCTGGCGTCTAAACACGTGTCCATTAAAGGAACCCGAACATTCCGTCCAAGATACCTGGGTCCATTCACCGTTACCTCCGTGATAAATCCTGTGGTGGTCAGACTAGCTTTGCTGTCAAACATGCAGATTCATCCCGTGTTCCACGTGTCTCTCCTGGGACCCGGGTAGCAACGCCACTGCAGCCAGTAGTAGTCGCCGGGGAGCCAGAATTCGAAGTCAAGGACATCCTGGATTCAAAGTACGTCAGATCCAAATTATACTACTTAGTAGACTGGAAGGGGTATCGTCCACAAGACAGGACATGGGAGCCTTGTGAGTACATCCATGCACCTCGCTTGCTTAGACGATTTCATCAAAACCATCCAAACAAACCAGGACCAGACAGAAGAGCCACCTTGAGTGGGGCCTTGGGGGGGGGGAGTGCTGTCATGATTCCTGCCCCTCATGTCCCCAGCCCTCCAAGATGTCAGGCTGGAGCCATGCCACGATCACCTACATGGCCCTCAAGGGCCTCTCCATCCCTCCAAAGACCCACTTGGAGTCAGACTTGGCGCTTGTGGCACCAGACTCACTCACTCACATAGGATAACATTGGGGATTGGGCTTGTAGTGCATTGATGGGGACAAGATGGATGCCCCCACATATTTCGGTTCCCAGAACTTCATGTGCAGTCTAGTCTTTTGGGTGTGGTTCAGCCCAGAGACACCTGGGATACCCAGAGACTATTTAAGCCACGCCCAGGCTGAGAAACATGCTTTGTGTTTTCTGCACCTGCAGTGTGACACTCACCGTGTTCGGATCGGTCTCCAGTAGGCCTGCATCTTTCTTCTGCGCTCAGCTCCTGCAAGAACAAGAACACCGTTAGGAACAGCCTTACCTTGCGGCGCTTCTGCCCATCATTCATCGCTTCTTCTGTTCGACGGTGTCATTCCCATCCCGGCACGCCGCTTCCTAAGGAAAAGGGAAAAGAACAGAAAAAAGGCATTAGTAAGCATTCAGCAACTCTTTGCTTATTTTTAAAGACTGTACGAGCTTCAAACGCTTACCTGAATCCCAGCCTCTCTGGGGAAACTCTGTCTCCGGAACTTCTCATCCATCTGCAAGAGGGAAATGACACTCCAGGTTAGCGTGGAAACATCTAGAGGCGCCGCATACTGCGCTTACTCACCCCATTTCTTCTTCATAACCGGCATCCACGCTGAAAACGTTGCGGCACCTAAAAGACACAGAAAAAGAACTCAGTTCAATACAAATACGAAAGGGTCGCATCGCGCTCTCACTCACCTTCAGCGCTACTCATCTCAGCAGCACGTCGCCATCCCCTGACACCAGCCATCATCTAAGGAAGGAACGGAACGAGGTTAGAGAACTGTTCAAAAGACTCATTTTACTTACCTGTCGGACTCTTGCCAGTGAAGTAACTAGGCAGCAATGAGACTGCATCAATCAACGTGCCCCTGCGCTGAAAGCAGGACGGAGAGCACACTTTCCAAGAAAACAAGGTAAAATGTTGATCAAAGGGTAGGGATGGACCCCGGGGAAGAAGGGATTCAAGCACACAGAGACAATAGGGAGTTCAACTCTACCAATCCTGTGTTTCAGGCCCAGTCTCCAGTCGAGTAGATTCCAGGGAAGGGTTCGAGGTCGTAAGAGGTCAGAACAGGCTGAGTGACGTCCCCGTGGATACCAGGTGAGCGTTACAGTGTAGCCATGTTTCAGTTACTGCAAAGATGTCTAGATTGAGGTTTGTGACGAGGTCTCTGTCATCAGAGGCATGTGCAATGATGGATCGGGCATTGATGAGCGTGCATGAAATTAGCACTGGGGCGATACTAGGGGTAAGCTTCACATGGGAGAGGGTTGATGGTGTAAAAGTGGTATGCAGAGCGGGTGATGTTCATGAACCTAGGCGTGAAAGGCAAAGGTTGGCAGGTGGGGGGAGGGCACCAAGTGATGATGGAAAAGTGGTGTGGAACGTAAGCCTGAGCCTTCTTACTGTGCCGGTGCAGGGCTGTGAGGCGGTCTCTGTAGGATGAAAGTGTCTTGGTATGTTGGTTCCAACTGTGAGCGGAGGGTGATAGCATGTCTTAGCTGGCCATTGTCGTGAAGTGGTCAGTGAGTGCAAGGGCTGCTTGTAGGAGCCAACGGCTTCTGGTAGAGTATAAGTTTTATGAGGCCGATGTTGTAGTGTGACAGAATTGATCAGAGCTAGCAGTGTCTGTGCACTACAAGGTCATAGAAGAGCACTGGGTAAGAAGCGGGAAGTGGGCAGGATGAAAAGAGAAATGCATGAAAGACCAGGCATAGGCAGAGGACGGGTGGACCACTGCAGGCGTTCAAAGAGGCTTGCAGGGTTGCCGAAGGGAAGAGTGCTGTAAGGACTCGGCAGTAGCGAGAGGTGGGTGACCTAGCACTGGTATGTGACAGAGAGAGTTCTGCTGTTTAGATGGGGCTGTCTAGGTCATGGGTATAGGTCATGATAGTGTGTAAGTTGCGGGATTGGAGGAAGGGTGTGGGGGTGGCAGAATAGACGGAACAGAACTGCAGGAGAGGCAGGGGCCCTCCATGGAGCTGGGCTGTGGCATATCAACATGGAGGCAAGGGCAGAGAAGCCCTGTTGTGGGCAGCTGGAACGTAGTGGCGTGGGATGCAGAGAAGGAGTTCTGAACAGCATGGTGTAGGCACGGCAGACTCATTGAGGGCCTTACCTTGAAAAACGAAAGGCATGAATAGTGGTAGGGTGCTCCGTACTTGCAGTGCAGGATAAACAGCTTCAATGGTAGTCAAAGGGGATGTAGAAACGATTGGATTGCACAAGGCATGGGGAGCGGAAGTGAGAAGGAGGGAAGCTGCATGGAGAAAAGTGTGACGTACATTGCCGGACAGGGCCAGACAGGATATGTCTCAGGCTTTGATGTTGGGCCTTTGTGGTGGGTCGGCTTCGCCTACCGGCTCCCATTGGCTGTCAGAGTGGCTCTGATGGCTCCACCAGAAAGGTTTCCACTTTGGAAATGAACAATCATGTTCTGTACGATGTGGATACCCTCTTTACGGCCATGGCTTGTGTGTTTGATACCCGCATAAAGCTCAGGCTCGGGATATTGAATTGTTGGAACTGTCTCAGCGCAAGGATAGTCTGTTAACATATGTTGCACATTTCAATAAACTCATTGCGGAAACCAGTTGAGCAACCAATCAGAGGGCGGTTATTTTTTACAGAGGGTTATCTCAAGCTATGAAGGATGCCTTAGCGGTGATTCCTTGCCCAATGATTTTCCTTCTCTTTTTGACCTCGCCCAAAGCCAGGCCCCATTGGGACAAGTCTTTTAGGCATGGGACATGCCGCTGACAATTCGTCGGTTTCAAGACATCATATCTCATTCAATATAACCATATCAGCCCCATCATTAAAGGAAACTTTCTATTTTGACTGTACCACAATAAAAAAATATATATTTTTTAACGAAATGGAAGGAGCTGCAGAGCTGTGATTCACAGCGGTGTAATGTTCTGAGTCTTGCACCACACTGTGAAACGTTTCCATTTGTGGTCGTAACACAACAACGTAGAGTAGGCTCTGGCTTTAGCAAGAATAACTCTAGGGTGCAATATTGTTCCGCTTTCTCTGGAGAGAAGATCAGGAAGTGGAGGCAGGCTGATGGATGGAGCAACTGACAGACGGTGCAGGTCCGGGTACCATATCTGTTGTGTTCACGCCGGTGTGATGAGAATCATTCTGCAATGGCAACGTCTGACTGTGTTGATCACATATAGCAGGAGTGGAATTGGAGGAAAGGCGTACAGGGAAAGCCCCTCCCACGGGAACGAGCAGGCATCCCCCAAGCTCCTCGGCTGGTGAAACCTGCTGACGAACCTCTGGCATTTGGAGTTGGCCGCCATCGCAAAGCGGTCGATCTGGGTTGTCCCCACTCGCAGAAGAGAAGGGATACTTGATTTTGATGAAGCTTCCACTCGTGGCAGGGCCTAACCTCCCTGCTGAGGGAGTCTGCGATGATGTTCTTGACTCCCGCCAGGTGAAAATGAACGAGCAACATGCCCTGAAGAATGGCCCACCGCCACAGGACCTGGGCTTCCAAGGACAGTACGAGGGAGCACGTCCCGCCCTGATTCCGGATGCAGAACATGGTGATGGTGTTGTCTGTGAAGATCTGCACCACCTTCCCATGCAACTGGGGTTGGAAAGACTTGAGGCCCAGACAGCTCGGAGCTCCAAGATGTTGATGTGCAGGTCTTACCCCTCCAGGAGCCAGAGGCCTATGGCGTGTAATTGTCTGGTGTGGATTCTCCACCCTTCCAGGGAGGCATCCGTGGTGACCGTGGCCTGGTAAGAAGGGATCTGAAATGGAGCTCCTTGAGTTAGATGAAGACGTACTCCCCACCATCGTAGATCTTGCCGGAACCCGTGGTTCACCCGTGGGTGAGAGCAATCTTGTCCATCCGCGTGCCTGTGACCTGCTGACACAAAGCATCCAGAAATTCTTGAAGAGGGCTCATTGTGAGCATGCAAAACAGGACGAGACAAATGCAGGAGAATATCATGCCTAACACCAGCTAGGTGGGGCATACTGTAGTGGAGTGTGCCGATGACAGGTGCTGCACCTTTCTCAGGATGGCCGCCACCCTCTCTTCTGAGGGCGTAGCCAGGGACGCAACTGTGTTGAGACGTGCCCCCAGGAACAGAGCGTTCTGCGATGGCGCCACACAGGACTTGGATAATTGATGGAGAATCCGAGTTCTGTCAGAAGGCGTATGGTCTCTGTTGTGTGCTGGTAGGCCAGCGTGTGAGAGTAGGAGCGGATGAGCTAGTCATTCAGATAGGGGTAGACGTGGACTCCCTTGAGATGAAGATGCGCCACCTTTGGGGCCGATTTTAGGCTGAAAGGCAGGGCATCAAATTGATACTGCCGACCTTGGACCACAAAACAAAGAAACTACTGATGATTTGGGTGAATGGGGACGTGAAAGTAAGCGTCTTCCAGATCCAACATCGCCAAGAAGTCCACTTACTCCAGCTGGCTGAGCATGTGTTGCAACGTGACCATACTGAACTTCTGGGTCTTCAAGTACTTGTTGAGGAGTCTTAAGTCTAGGATCGGCTGCCACCCTCCTGACTTTTTCCATACCAGAAAGCATCTGCAGTGTACTCCAGAACCTGCAGGTGCTGGGGTACGGGTTCTATCGCCCTCTTTTTTAACATGTCCTGGACCTCCGGCAGCTGTTCAGCCATGTGTAGTTCTTGATGCACCACAGAAGGAATGCAAAGGAACCTGTGCTGGAATTCCGAGGTATGCCCTGGATGGAGAATGTCCAGCACCCATTTGTCTGTGGTGATGTGGCAAAGTTTTCCACTTGTTGACAAAGTTCGCTATTCAATTTCCAACTGGGGTGTGATAGGGGGGTCCCTGATCCAAGGCTGTTCAGGCCTTCTTGGGTGTCTGCATCCTGGCCTGTGGATGACGATGATGCTGACCTCCGCTGCTGGAGGCCTGTGAGCATCCTCTGTAGGATGGCAGCAGCCAACACCACGGAGTCCGGCAAAGGCTGCGATCTCAGGCACCTGGGGGCCGAGTTGGCACCCTATACTCAAGCCTGTCCCTTTTGGGGGGGCGGTATTTGGAATCTTTATCAGTTCCAAACCTTCCTGTCAAACATTGTCCAGCAATAGGATTGACATGACTGTCTTCCGTGAACATAGTCCTCATACTCATCTGTATGCGTTGCCTGTAGTGTCTCTGCCTGTGTCGGTAGGGTAGGGTCGGTAGACTAGGGTCATCGGCCTCTGGGGTGGTGCTGGTTGCAGCGTTGCCTGCTGGTGTTTCGGTCTTGAGGGACTAGGCTGTCATCTCGGCTCATTATGGCTTGATGGGCGCCTTGATCTTGCAGGTCACGACTTAGGAGAGCTCCTCACTGTGGTCCTTGGAACACTACTCACCGGCCAAGGAACCGGGGCAACCGGCAGCCTGTGCTGTATTTCCGACACCAGTCTGTGGACGGTCATCATAATGCCCAATTATAGGTTCATTGGCGAAGGCTGAGGCATGACTGGGAACACAGGTGCTGGTTCCGGACTAAAGCGTGGCACAACTGGCAGATCCATCCCCTCTTCAGTGATCCCTCTTGGGACATGGGGCTGAGGCCCCCTCATGATCCAAATAGTTATCTTTGGGAAACTGCTTGTTGTTGGAGCTGGTGTATATGTGCCGGTATCCTCTCGGAGACCCCCTTTGACTTGCCTGGGATACCTTCCCCACCCTGGGGAGAAAGTCCATAGGAGGAAGCAGCTCCCCCAGCCTGCTGGTATCCTTAGGAAACTAGGCTATGATAGGAACCTGTTCTCACACAGGCGCATCCTCCGTAGTCGCAGGCGGAGCGGCCACACCCGCAAGAGGGTGTGGAGGCAAAGACACTGGTGGTGCAGCCTTCATCTTCACCGTAGACACAACGGTTGTAATGGCCACACCCGTGGCTGAATTAACGATAATCACTGATGATGTTGTTGAAGGGTCCAGACATCTTAAAGGACTTAGCTGTCGTCGACGAAGATCAGTCCTTGGACGACAGGATCTTGGGCCTCTCCATCACACCCTTGTCCTTAGAAGAGGGACGGTGCTTAGACAGGGTCGGCAACTTCCTTGCGGAAGGAGGGGGGCACTGGCACTCATCGTGGATCCTTCCCGAAATGGGTCCCTCCGCTGCGGTGAACCGAGCAGGATCCATAGGGTGGTGCAGAGGCATCCTCAAAGGATCTCGACCTCTTTGCAGAGGGAACACACTCGTGGGAACCGGCCGGTCCTGAACGAAGCATGACTGTGCCTGCGGGCCGAGTCAGAGGCCTTCCCCAACTTGAGCCATGCTGCTAACCTGCGGTTCTGGTTCTTCTTTGTCTTCGTTGGAAATCTGCGGCAAATCTTGCATCCTTCCTCATCATGATCTGGATGCAGGCAATATAGGCACTAGAGGTGCTGATATGATATTGTAAACTTAGTGACTGCAGTAGAATATTCCTGGGCTGTCCAGAAATTACCTGTCTATGCTTTATTTATTGATTTAACTGTGGCATTCGACACTATTTGGTGAGATAAACTATGGATCAAATTAAGAAAATGGGGGATGCCACCAGGCCTTTAGCATACGATTCAACTTCTATGTTCTGACTCCTCTGTAAGAATCTGTTTAGCTGGGGAAGGCAAATTATCAGAAGTGATCCCCACTAGGCGAGATGTCAAGCAGTGTTGTACGTTGGCGGCGACACTGTTTAATCTCTATCTTGCTGATATGCCAGATGAGATAAGCAGCTCAGGTGCTGATGATATTAAGATCGCAAAGATACAACTAGGATGGTTAGGCTATGCAGACGATCTTGTGCTGCTCGACTATACTCCCACTGGTCTACAAAATAAGATGAATAAGATGAATGCTCTGATACAATATGTAGGAAAAAATGGTCTAGAAATAAACATTGGTAAAACCAAGGTAATGGCTTTTTTAGGTAATGCCAAACAAGGTTGATCTAACAACTATAAGTGGTATGTGGAGAAGAATCAGATTGAATGTGTTGAATGTTATAAATTCTTAGGTGTTATAATAGATCATAAATTGACTTGGAACCAACAATGGTCTGAGACCAAATTGAAGTGCCTAAAAATAGCAGGTGCCCTGAGTCAACTTATAGGAAGACAAGGTGGGTTTTCCGTGCATACTGTTCTACTGTTATATTCCTCGAAAATTGTATCATGTCTTCTACATGCTGCTGAAGTATGGGGAAAGAAAATTAAAAAAGAACTCAAGACGTTTGAAGGAAAAATGTTAAGAAAGCTGTTTAGATTACCAACAGTTGTATCTTGTGAATACCTTTTATTGGAATATAATTTTAGATATGCCAGTGACATTTTAGAAAATAAATCTGCAATGTTGTTTGTGAAGTTATATACCCTCAACAACAAGACATTTATAGTTGATGTCATGCTCCGGGCTGGGTGGCGGTGGCTGCCGCGAATACGGTTAAGCCGCCATTAATTGTCCCATCACGCAACCCCAGTACTGATTGCAGCGTTCTAGCTTTTTTCTGTTCTGACCGCCGCGGGGAGTACTTCGTTCCAGCATTCCCCACAGTCGGCGCGTTGCAACCGTTCTAGCCTGCCTTTCCACTTCGCGGTTTAAACGCTAGTTTTTTTCCTCACTTTTTCTGATTTGCACCAACGCTTTTTTTCTCCTGTCTTTTGGTCCTTGCCGTTCGTTCTCTCTCTCTTTCTCTCTCCGCTTCCCTGTTGTTTATTGTCTGGGGCCAAATCCTTTCACTTACCCTTGCTACCTACATTTTCGCAGTTCATATGCTGTATGAGACTCGCACTACAGCCTAACGGTACATCTGTACTTTGGACAAGTTTCCTTCTCATCTTGTCCTGTGCCAGCCTATTCGTCCAGACCGCCCAGGAGGTTTTTCCTCTTAAATCACCTGACTTGGAGTCGTGGAGTGGTCTCATAGAAGATCCACCACGGCTTCTACCCGTGTCAGGTCATCGGCACTTAAGAAGGAGAAGGACTACCGAGCCCGTCGACAAGGCATCGAAAAGACCAAGCCTGATTCCCCAGGTGAGGAGAGTGGTGCTGAGGGTGGGGAGGTTGGACCCCTTAATAAAGCCTCGCAAGGTGTTTTAGAGGGGATACAGGACAGTTGAATTGATGAAAATATTTAATGAGGTTGAGAATTATCGCAAACTCAAAACGACCAATAGCCTAAGCATGTTATATGTTAGATGGGCTAAAGAGAATATGTTTACATGGTTGTCTCTTACTCTCGCTAAGGCAAAATGTCTACTGAAAATGGATATTTACACACAAGCAAAAGAACGAGATATGATTCATTTAGCGTCTATGACCACAAGTGTTCTATTTGTAGAATATTGGTCTGTGACAGGAAAAAACCTAAATATCAAAAGGCGTTTCCTCATTCGAGGATAGTGAGGTCTTACCTGTATTTTAAATGTAACAAATGTGATACATTGGAAATCCTTGGTGCTAAATTTGGTTTTACAAGAAACATGAGACTATGCAGATTATGTGGCACTGAAAAGATAGAATCGGCTAAACATCTTATGTGCTACTGTGAAAGCCTTAATCAATTGAGAATTAATTATCTGAAATGATATGATAACACAAGTAAGACAGAAAACATAGAAGAGATATGGCAGATGCTGTTTGAAGGAAATGATGTCAATCTCATATACCATATGGTGAAATTTTATGAATTCAGTTTATCCATTTTAAAATAATTGTCTGCTGGTATTTTAGTGTGATAAGAGGTGGATTTTAAAGGTTCTTACTATATAATTCTTATATGTGATTGATGATGTAATTGTAAATGAATGCAATATGTAAAGCCAGCGATTGCTGTGCGCACATTTAATAAAATTTGAAATTTGATATGATATGATATTTATAACGCGCTTAATACGCACAGGTTTCTAAGCGCGGACCCAGGGATCGAACCTGTGGTGCTCCGTGTTGTCTTGCTTCCAAGGCGAGCACGTTGCCCCTTGCGTCTTCGATGAAGACGTCCCGTAGCACGCACTTGGAGCAGGGCTTGAAGAGACGTCTCTTCTCCTCCGACATCGTCAAGGTGTGAACTAGGCCCAAAACTGGAACTTCCAAAAACTTCAAAGAGAAGATCTACGATGACAGTTGATCTTCGTATTGATTTATTTTGATTTATTTAAAGCGCACGTCAGCCCGGGGGCATCGTGGCGCTGTTACATGAAGACATACATAATCTGGTTACCGTGGAAGGAAGATGGTTACAAAGCAATTTTCATTACAAGACACATTTCGTATCAGACACATTTCGTATCAGACGTATGCGAGCTGGTGTGGGTGAAGGAAGGATGGAGTTAGTTGAATAGAGTGGTTTTGAGAGATTTGCGAAAGGAATACAGAGAAGGTTCTGCTCTGAGTGAGTTAGGGAGGGCATTCCAGAGCTTAGGAGCTATGTGTGGGAAGCCAATGCCGCCGGCTTTGGCTCTTTTTACAGTGGGTACTCGGAGTTGGTTGGCGTGATGGCTTCTTCTGGGACGGATGGAAGAGTTCTTAGTTATAGTTTCAGATAGGTAGGGGGGTGCTGTGTGATTGATGCACTTGTGTGTGAGAGTGAGGATTTGAGACAACGGGTCCCTGCTGCCGGTAGTAGATCACCGGTCAACGATGGGAAGATTCGGTGGAAAAATAACTTTAGTCGAGAAAAAATAAAATAATGGTAAAACATACTCGAAGCGCAAAACGAGAGGACTCCCAATACTGAAACAGGTAGTAAAAATCTGAAGATGGCCGTCAGGGGTGGAGCTTAGGGAGATGACTGTCATTGGATGGGGGCAGTATGACCCAAATGACAGTGATTGGTTCAGAGGAGAAATGAGTTTTCAGGCTAAAGCAAAACTGCTTTTTTCTTTTTTACAGAGGATTCCCAGCCTAACGACAGGGAATATTCATGAGCATGTGAGTCCATGCCAGATCCCATGCTGGAGAACCTGGACTTATGGCAAACCCAAAGAAATGCCATCCCGCTAGATCTGCAGTAAAATAAATATCTTGGGCTTCTTTGTCGGGAATTGACTAGCTCAACCCCAAACTGAAAAGGTCCAAGCAGTGAAAGAAACTCCTCCAAAGACAAAGAAAGAGTTGTGAGCCTTTTTGGGGTTAGTTGGATACTATAGACAGTTTGTTTCAAATTTTTTGCCTATAACCTCTCCTCTCACCGATAAACCTAGAAATGTGGAACCTCAGAAAGTCAAATGGCACCCTGAAGATCAATTATGTTATGACAAATTAAAATGTATCTTGTGCAGTAAACCTGTATTGAAAGTGGGAATTCATCCTGTCAACTGATGCCACACATACAGGTTTAGGCGCAGTTCTCTCACAAAGTCATGATGGTATAAAACATTCAGCCCTCTATATAAGTGGGAAGTTATTTCCCCAGGAGAATAATTATGCAACTCTGGAACTTGTCACAGATCATGACCCGTTAACATGGTTGAGCCTTCGTAAGGACACCAATGCAAGGGTCATGCGCTGGTTTCATGATTTACAGACCTATTGTTTCTCAGTGGAACATAGGAAAGGAAAAGAACAGGGTAATGTAGATTTCCTTTGCCGGTTCCCATCAGAAGCTGTGAAAACAAGCAATATAAGGGGAAGGGTCTGTGATGAATACTACAAAGCCATCACTGATTCCGTCTCATCTTCCATGGCCAGGGGACGGCAGCCTGATCCTGACCCTGGGGTTGGTATTATGAGGAAGAGAGAGGACTAGTATCAGGAGGAGTTAGTGACCCCATTAGGAGAGACACGATATACTCCCGCCCCCTTTTGAAGGAAACACTATAACATCTAAAATGCTAATAGCATACTGTCATTCTGAGCAGAATACCATTACACACGATGCTCATCTAACATCGCCTGTCTCTGATCATTTTGATTCAAACAAAGATCCAAAACAATCCAACTTTAAAAGATCTAAAGTTCATTTGGACTCCCACAAAGCCTCAAGTACTGAGACAAGGAAGAGGAAGAAGGAGTTAATGTGGATTGAAGGAAACCCCATGCCAAATGTGCGGTCTAGGTTTCATAATGAAAATCAGCTGCACGGGACATTTAAACCTGGGGAATACCTTCTGACAGGTGGAGATGAGAAATGCAGAGCAGGCAGAGCGGGTAGCAGAACTGAAGGCAGACACATAGCGGACCGTGTTATGAGAGACTTACCGGAGAGGCGGGAGACCGGGTGAAGCACAGCGGGTGCTATGAGAGGACCGATGCACCACCAGCAACCACAGCAAAGCTGTAGGGGATGCAGTCTCCTGGAAAAGCAGCAGTTCTGCCGGCGAGTGAACATGGAGCCAGCGATAGAACTTGACGAGGGTCTACAGAGCATGGGAAGCCTTCCCGGAGTGAAAAAGTTGTTGCATCAGTGTGCCGCAAGTCGAAAACACCATCAACCCCCAGTGAGTCTGCCCATAGATGTTGTGGGGCCTGGGGCATACCGACAGGCATGTAGACAATTAAAAACCTGTTTTTAGTACCAGCAAAGTAAATTAGAAATACAAGATTTACACACGTCCTTATGTAAGAGAAGTCAATATGGGAAAATTTGGAGTAATTTATCATCAGGAAATGAACATTAATGAGGAAGTTGAAAGGCAGTATAGGTACAAGCCTCCATATATGAGATATCAATTTGGGGAAAATTGAAACAAGCATTGCCACAAGCAAATCACTACCAGTGAATAAATTAACAGACAGAACTTGTACAAGTCTCCATGCATGATATGTCACTATGGGGAATGTTGGAACAAGTAGTATCTAATGTAAAAGCAGTATAAACAGTGAAGGAGTACAATTGTGTTATACTGAAAGAGGACATTGTAGAATGGCATAATGAAAGACACACATCAGGCAGTGAGCCTTTGGGAGACAGATACCTGGTAAGGGAGTATACCAGGGGATCTCCAACACCCAGAGGAGGATTCCTGGCAGGCAAGTATATCAGGTAATTCCTATAAAGGGCCTCATCACGAGTTGGTCGGTAACGCCGGCGCTAATAGCGCTGGCGTTATTAGCCCTACCGCCAAACCCACCGGCGCTAGTAGCGCCGGATCACGGGTTTGGCGGAACGGGAAATCCCCATCCCCCATTGAGCCCATTCGGGAATTCCCCATTCCCCAATGGGCTCAATGGGGAAATTTTGCGCTTTTACCGCCGGCGGATTTCCCGCCGGTGGTAAACGTGGCGAAAATCAGCAAAACCTCAGCGTATTTCCCCCCAGCTCAGTGGTGAGGGGAAATCAGCCAAAGCCGTGATTTGGCGGACCCTTAAATCCAGCGGTAACATCACTATCACTGGATTTAAGAGCTACTGCCAAACGCGTGATGAAGCCCAAAATATAGGAAAAAAAGACATTGGGGGGAAAAGATGCCTGACAGGAGAATATACCAGGGGATCTAAATAATCTATTCAAGTTGCTCTGTAGAAAAGATACTTTTGCCAACCTTAAAGGTTGTTGTATGAAAGAGACTTGTTATTCTTCAAAAGACTCTTTTTGCCATCCTAAATAAAGTTTTGGGTGAAAGAGAAATGTTTTCTACACTTGTGGAATCTTTGTTTGAAAAGGACACTTTTACTATTCTACCTGAAATAGTCAAGGGGAAGGGAGCCACCTACTGGATTTAAGGATTGTTTGTTGAATTTTCATATTTGGTATTTACACACTTTTTGCTAAATCTAAACTAGAGACATTTACCTTACACCATTGATTGTTTTGAGGGTGTGAGGGTTAATACGTTTTGGACACAAGGATAGTTTGCATAATTTTGACGAGGCATAGACTGATCTTTAGTTTTAGTTTCCTAGGCAGGGAAACTCTCTTTATGATACGGACAGGAAGGCCTTTATCCAATCCCTTTAAAGATCTCTGATGTTGAAAATGTTTCAACCTCGTGTCCGTCTCTCCTTTCTGACCCTTCATAAACATGTTTTCTTATTGTTACGCTTTGTCGGTTTTATTGTGTATATGTTGGAGTTTTCATTGCATGGTAATGGATTCGGTTTTCCGGATGAATTATTTCTCTCACTGCAGATGCGGGAAAGGTGTTATGCGTGTGTCATGATGCCTACCCCCGGGCATCAGGACCAAGGCCCTCAGCTCCGGGAGCAGGCATCCAGACATTTGTTTAAACCTCAGCAGCCCCGGCTGGGGGCTGTCTGCGTTCAGTCCTGGCGCCTTAGGCGCCAGGCTCATCATAGAAATCAGTCCTGGCGCCATAGGCGCAAGGCTCATAGACTTTACTTACCTGATGCAGACCATGCTGCAAAAGAGTCCAAGCCTACATGAGGCCTGGATGGGACTATTTTGTTACAGGGACTAGTTTTTACTCGGGCTTCGCGTTATTCTGCATCCAGCAGCGTGACGCTCACCGTGCCTGCAGCCAGCATCCAGTCTTCTGCCACGCCCGCGTGCCTGCAGCCAGCATCCAGTCTTCTGCTACGCCCGCCTCGAATCCGGAGCTCCTAGAATAAAGAAGAGGAAAAGGACAAGGTTAGAAAACTAACTTATTTCAAATTCCTCACCTAATTCCGGAACCATTTCATCTCCGGACCTGGAAAGTACATCAGTCCTGCACGCGTCGCTTTGCCAGCTCCAGTACGGCGCCATACTCACCAGTTCTCACAGCATCTTTCGATCGGGCACTGTCTCCATCATTTCTTCGCCGTAATCCGGCACCTAGGGGACACAAGAAAAAACAAGGTGAGCCAAGGGAATCAACAAATACAACCTCTTACCACCATAGACTTACCTGATTTACCACCGGCGGTATTATTCTATAACTCTCCACATTTTCATATGCCGCATCTGTAAAGAGGGAGAAAAACAACACGTTAACGCATGCAATAGTTACCGGACAGCGTTGGGTAACACAGACTCTTACCTGAACGCCAGCAGCAGCTACAAGACCTTCTTTTCACGAACTCAGTTGCAATTTAAGGAAGGAAGGGGACAAGAGTGAACATCGGGCACATTGAACTCTTTGAACTTGATACTTACCAATCCCGCCAGGGACTTCAGAGTCAATACTTACCGGATCTCTCCCAACGCCTTCAAACCAGTGAAGTAACTGGTATCTACGCGCCCCTGCAAGACACGCAGGATGGAGAGCTCATCTTTTACGAACATAAGGTGAGGTTACTAAGGAGATATCGGAGGTGATTAGTGGGGGAGAGCGAGAACAGTTGGGAGGCCATCACTAAAACCCACAGGTGGTTAATCCCTGTCTCCACTTGCAGGAAAATACTTCTTTGGGTCCAGCAGACAAGACTAGGCGGGCCAGTCCAGACTGTCATCTCTGCACTACGCATCACGTTGAAGGAGACCACAGCTGTCCGGGTCCGATCGACACCCCTGTGGGGACCAGGTGAGCGTAACAGCGTGTCAGTGAATTATTGAAAACCTGCTTATCAAAGCATGGTATTGTTTGTGTTCTATGCCATTTCTGACTTCCTGTTTTTCTGTGCTTTAGGTGACGTCAAATCGTTGACTGGCAATAGCTTGATCTGTATGTACATGGCAGGACTGGGAGTGTTCATATTGATTCAATGCAATGTTAAAGAGAATACCTGATGCCAACTCATTTACATTGCTGCGAAAACCAATTCATCTCTGGTCACAGATTCGGAGGCTAAGGAACTCTCTTCTCGCCTGGTTCAGACAATGAAATATGCTTCTCCTAGACTGCGACAGTGAGCATCCTAGTTTCCTATGGAACAGCATGGCATATCTGTTGATATCAGGTACTGCCCCTGGAAAACAGGAAACCCCCAGCCTGGTTTAGGTTGTTGTAAATCAATTTGGGACAATAGTGTAACAAATCGCTTTTTGTAACTATTTGGATTTTTAATGTTTTAAATATATTCCATGATTATTTTAAAGGTTGTTGTACATGTATGTATTTGTTTACATCTTGTCTGTACTGTACGGCGATCTGTTGCCCGTAGGTTAGTGCCTTTATAAAATAAAATAAAATCATAAATAAAGCAAGACCCCCATGTCTCAGAATACAAACTCATACAATACATGGTTGGCTGATTAATAACCAGTTGATCATATTCTTTGCAGCATACTCTGCCTGGAACTTATGCTTCATGTTGAAAGGTCTATGTTGAAAGTGGTGAAACAATTGGCAGTTAGGTATTAAATCTGCAGTCCTCTTTCCTTCTCTATAATAATTTCAACAGTGGTCCAATAAAGGTCCTCAACCATTCCCTGTCTCCATATATTCTTTGGTCTTTCACCTCAATACCAGGCGTGGTGAAAGAATAACTTTTAGGGGTGTGAGAGCCGCCCAAGTGTGTGAATTCACTTATTGGAAGAATCTTTATGTGGTTTATGGAGATAGTCTGTTAACTCCTTGACTAGGTGGCACCACAATTGCATCACACTTAGAGGAGATGAGCCTAAAGTGAAAGGAAGTGTTTGCTAACCAAGCACCGATAGTGGGGGTAACCCTCTATTGGGAAAGTCAGTTCCATACTCTTTAACAATTGCAGCAATTCAAACAGATTGGGATCTAAGAGAAATAATGGCACTTCTGTTTTCAGTGCTATATATTCCAGACCTCCTAAAAACCCCCAGAGGCGAATAGATGCCTCTCACTCTTCACATTCACATTTCCAGTATAGTTTTTTCTCTGACGAACATACCCTTTTTCCAGTTTCCACATATCCTTAGTGTGGCCCATGATCAGGTACTGCTTGTTTTGTTCCAGGTTTAACTCCTTTTGGCAAGCCAGGTGGGAGAAATAGAGCCTTACGGCGCCTGCAATACCAATATCCGTGTCTGTTCCTGAGGAAAGGGTCACAAAGGGTAAAAGTAAAGATTTGCCATCGAGAGACATGAGGCAAGAAGTAAATATACATTTTGTAAAAGCAAAAAAGAATGTCTCAATTTTGAAATCTGAATTTCTTAATTGATAACTGGTGATCTGCATTGTAAGTTTCTGTTTGGAATCATTCAAATGATTTCCCTTACTGTTCTATGTGCGAGTTTGATTGTTTCTCACCACCACTCCTTTAATTAGACTCAATGAAAATATTATGTTGAGTGCAATGAATAAGATTACCAATTGCAACCGATTTGTTCACTGAATAGCAATAACGCAATAGTAATGAGATAATGGACCAATGAAGAATATTTCCTTTACATAAAAATAAATAAAACTTTGCATATAACTATATTGGGTAGAAGGGAAGAAACAAGCCGGAGAAATGACTTACTAGTAATGTTCTTTCTATGGATTCTTCTCCCACAGGTTTCTCATCTTGATAGATTATCCTATCTGCATCAGTTGCCTGAAAAATGGTGACGGCTTAAAGTTGTCTCCCGACTCTCTCGTGTCTCGACCGCACCACTCCTCGATTGCAGACGTGCCATTAGTACTTAAGAAATACACTACGCCCCCCTACATAATTTCCCAAACTTTTTCATACAGGCTCAGCCTTCTAGAGAAAAATCTTGCGCATGAACGAAAGAGGACTAAAACACATCATTTATATTTGATCATCATAATTATTTTTTGGTTGAGGAACGAACGCCAATTATGCAAAATAAGTCCACAAACCAGGCCATAATCATTTTTTGTTGAATGATGTGGCGCCGGACGCAACTTCTCCCTTTTTATCTGATTCAACATAGAAAAGAAAACAAACACCAAAAAGTCCATCGCCAGTTTCCATAGAAGGGTAGGCAGGGAGGGCGATGAGGAATATGTGGAAGAACAATCCATAGAAAGAAATGTACTGGTTGTATTTTTTCCTTCAATGGATTGCATTCTCACAGATTGCTCATCTTGATATACTCTCAAAGCAGTGCCATAAGCAGCAGGAGGGAATGGAAACTAAAAACAAAAAACTCTGGAGAACTGCCCGACCAAAACAGGCATCAGCACTTCCAGCCAGGTCCAAGCTGTAGTGTTGGGCAAAAGAGTGCATTGTAGTACATGTCACAGCCTGGCATTTGTCTCTCACTGGCACCCACGTTTGAAGGTCTGATAAAGCCACCACACTTCTGGTGGAGTGTGCCCTTAACCTGTGGCACTTCCTAACCTGCTGTCTGGTAACATTATACTATGCATAATATAATCCAGAGGGCAATGGTTTATTCGCTAACTGTTTGCGCAAGCCTAGATTGAGAGAGAGCCACAAAAAGCAGATCTGCAATCTTGAAAGCGCTCGTTCTAACCTTGTAAAAAGCTTAGCAACCTCGTAGGATTAAGTTTATGTAGCCTTTCCTCCGCCATGGAAGGATTAGGTGATGGGAAAAAAACAGAAGCTCTAAACTTTCAGAAATATGAAACTCTGAAGCCACCATTGATAAGAAATTGGGTTGATATGAAACTCTGAAGCCACCATTGATAAGAAATTGGGCTGACATTCAAGGACATCTTCTCCTTAAATAAATGTACTAATGCTGGCTTAAATGAGAGCTTTGTAGCTCACTGATACGTCTAGCAGATGTGGTTGCCAACAAGAAGACAGTCTTCAGAGTAAGGAGTCTAACAAAGGCAGAATGCAAAGGTTCAAAAGGAGCCATCATCAAAAACGTCAGGACCAGATTCAAACCCCAAGCTGGACAAGGAATAGTGTAGGAGGGCATTTATTTCCGACGCCCTTCAAAAACTGGGCAACCACTGGTATGGAAAAGAAGGAACTTTGCTCCGGTGTCCTCTTGAACAGAGATAGAGCAGCCAGAAAACCCTTAACCGGCCCACTTAAAAGCCTGACTTGGCCAAGGTCAACAAAATCCATCACAGTAGAGGTTGGACATGCCAAAGCGTCTGCCCCTTTCTCCTTATAGCACAAAATGCATTTAGTAACCGAGTGGAAGGGTCTGCATGCAGTCAGCAACACCTCCAAAACCACATAATTCAGGTCCCAGTCCTTAAACGAAAGCCTCTCAAGAGCCATGCATGCAGGTTGAGAGGTCCTTGGTTTGAGTGCAACACCCTGCCTTCCGACTGGGACAAGAGGTCCGACCTCCGAGGGAGCAGGACAGGTGGGCAAATGACCAATTCCAGGAGGTATGGGTACCATGTCCTCTTCGCCCAATCGGGGGTGATTAGGTTCATATGGGCCTGGAACATACTCCACCTCGCGAGAACCCACGGGATGAGGGGTATCTGCGGGAATGACTAGTGGAGGACGAAAGTCCACTACAGTAGGGATGTTTCCCCATTGCCCCCTAAGGGGGAAATTCCCTTGAGCCATACAATCTGCATTTTGCATCGTCCTTTGTCGCAAACAAGTTCACAGCTGGGGTTCTCCACTGGGAAAATATCTCTGAAACAACCACCTGGCAAATCTCCCACTCGTGAGAGACCATGCTCTGCCTGCTTATAGTGTCTGCCAACCCATTCTACACCCTTGTCAGATGTGCTGCAGATACAGAGTTATTGTTCTCCAGCAACTGGATGGATAGCACAAAAGCTGTCAGCGACAGTCTCATCGGGGGCAGCTCCAGCAGCTTGATGTGACAGATTCCTTCTAGGACCACTCACCTGTAGGTCCCAGCAATGGGAACTTTAGACCCTCAAAAAGCAGTCTGTGTTGACCTGGACATCCAGCAATGGTGCCCCCAAAGGTTCTCCCACCAACATGTTGGCCCTGTTGTTCTGCCAGGACAGGTCATCGGCAACCGACCCCGACACCGGAGGACATCCAACATCTCGCCAGAGTACTGCAACCACTGATTCCTGAGCACCCACTGCAGACATCTCACTCAGAGTATGGCCTCTAGCACCAGAAAAATTCAGGAAGCCATGAGGCCTATCAGGTGGAGGAAGGCAGAAGCTGAAAGACTGCTGGAGTTCTGGAATAGATTAACAATATGTGCAATGCTCATGACTCTCTACTCGGGGAGAATGGCGTTCCCTGCCCGAGTATCCTGGACTGCTCTGATGAACTGAAGCTTCTGTATCAGTGTTTGCAAATTTGAGGATAGGCCCAGGTCATGCAAAAGTGACACAGTATCCTTGAGGTGCCTCAAAACCTACTCTTGGGATCAGCCTCGGATCAGCCAGTTGTCAAAGTACGGGAATGCAAAGACTCTGGGTCTCCTGGGGTGAGCTGCTACCACTGTCATCAGCTTGGTGAATGCCCTGGGTGAGGCGGTTAGGCCAAAAGGAAGCACTCTGAACTGATAATGAGTGTCACCAAATATGAACTTCAGGAACAGCCTGTGTTTGAGGTGGATTGGTATGTGGAAATAGGCAGACGGATGGTTTAATGACACAAACCAGTCCTGGGATTGCAGAGCCTGGGACATTTCTTTCAGGTTCACTATCCGGAACTTGTTAAAGGCCCTGAGGTCCAGGATGGGACCTCAGGGAATCAATAAGTAGCTAGAGTAAAAGCCTAAACCTCTTTCCTTCGCTGGCACCTCCTCCACTGTGCCCTTCAGCAGAAGAGCTAACAGTTTCTCCTGAAATCCGGTTCCAGCTGTCACAAGGGGTAAACAGTACCCTAGTTCCTCTAATTGTCCAGACCTGGGCATTGGACGTGAACTCATTCGACTTCTCCACGAACCCAGAGACTATCCATCCAACCGAAGAAGCATGATGAGAGAACTCAAAGAGGTTTCTGTGTTGACGGTGCTGCTGATGACGAGGCTATGCCCACTGGCCCTTCGGCGCACCTCTAGCCCTGCCAGGGTGCGAAAATCTCCTTTGCCCTTGTGTGCGCTGTGTCAGCTGTGCTCTCCTTGTAAAGGTGGTGTAATGTCTGAA
Source organism: Ambystoma mexicanum (assembly GCF_040938575.1). Taxonomy (NCBI): domain Eukaryota; kingdom Metazoa; phylum Chordata; class Amphibia; order Caudata; family Ambystomatidae; genus Ambystoma; species Ambystoma mexicanum. The sequence goes on along the minus strand of NC_090926.1, from coordinate 1,198,138,516 downwards.
CCCCCTTCCCTTCGAGCCAAATGAGAAAGTCTGCTTGGTTAGCTGCTGGACCACCAAACCCAACGACTAGTTGCTAGCTTAGAGTCGTTACATTGTTCTAAAGACTTGTCCGCTTTAAGCCTGAACAGGTGCTCTCTGTCGAACACCAAGTCGAGGAGTTTCACCTGAACGTTTGGCCAAAAGCTTGATCCCCGAGATATAAGGTCCTGAGCAGCACCGTCGATGTTGCCTACCAATCTGTGGCGTCAAGGCCGGACTGAAGTGCCTGGCACACCATCTGCCCCTGACTATATCCAGGAAATGTCCCTGTTTGGTCCGCTGCTTCTGAAATAGTCCTTCAAAAGCACAAGAGGCATGTATTGCCTTCAACGTCATGCTCCATGTGGCAAACAATTTCTATGGGAGTGGCTGAAAACCACCTTTTCGACCGCCTTGCGGAACTGGCCGTTTAGGTGCTTGTACGGGGCTGCCTGCTGTATCTGGACGTCGTAGGACATGTTCAGTCCACTTGTGTTGTGCAGACCCTGTACCAAGTCGATTACCCTGCCTGGTCAGACATGAAATCATGCAGTTTGTCCATGTCAGTCCCAGTCCCTATTAAGGGCTCCATCCCCAAGAAAATTGGGTCCCCTTCATCGAAAATTGTCCACATGGATTTGAAGAAATCCGATCTCGGTCATGCGGCTGCACTTACAATAGAGGGATTTTGAGATGATCCCTTGGCTACCTTCATGCCCGAAGAACCTGGCATGGACAGTGCTGAAACTGCTGACAGCGTGAAGGCCAAGCCGTACCATCCATGGCCTTCTCAAAGATCTGCATCATCTATTTCTTAGACTCCTCTCATTCATCACTTGAAGCCCCCTTTGAAGGGTAGGACTTACCCCTTTCACCCGATGAGTCAGAGTCATGCCTGTGTCTGCGCTTCTTTTTTTGTGAGAGGAGTAGCAGGAAGAGTGATGGGACTCAATATGTAAGTGCATCCGCTTTTCCGATTTCTTTCAATGCCTAGTCTCCCTATCCTTGTTCGGCAGGAGGTTCCTTGATGTCTGGGCCAGAGGACTTCTAAGCCGACCTAGTGGGTGATTTTGCCAGAGCCTCCCTAGCGCCAGTTTCGCCGTACCTTCCTTCACCACCTTCCGGTTAATGGACTGACAGGAACCTCATTGCTTGGTGTTACACTCCACTCCCAGACACCGATCTTGTGTGGGTCCCTGAAGGACATTTTCAAGTTGCAGTCCCTGCAGCATTTAAATCCAGACCCTTGGACCCCGACATTCTGAAGCAATTTGGAGGGAAAAAAGGATCTGTGTTCCGAACAGTGTGCTGAGTACATGGGAAAAGGAGATGAGGTAGGGGAGCGTAGTCTGATGACAGACGTCATTACCGGAGCCGAGGAGTGTTGCGGTTGAGATAAGAGGGAGCTGAACGAAGACGTCAAGCCAACATGGGCCTCCAGCCAATTATGTGTAATGGCAGAGCAGCGTTAACTCCCATTTTTTGAGTCCATTGAATTAAATTGATTATTGTGCAGATTTACCAAGGATAGTTCTTACACTTCAAGGTCAACCTCAGAATTCAGTGGTGCGTTAAAATGAATTCCAGTACCACCAAACAGTTGGCAGGAACAGAATAACTGGCCAGAAATTACCCCACCACCATACTCCTAATGTGGCCCTATTCATGGTATTCAGTCTGAATAAAATAAAATGTGTTTGATGGAATTTCCACCTGTGATGAATTCGAAGGAGTCATCACTGATTCCCCAGCAGTAACCTACTCTCATGTGGCAAGGGGACAGCAGCCACTTCCTGATCCTGACCCTGGGGGCACCTATATGAGGGAGGATCACATGAGGGGAGACAACCTCTGGAGAAAGACCTAGGATTGCAGGATGATTCTCCTATTTGTAACACTCTAATGGCCTATTGTGATTCTTCCCCTGCTCCCTCAAAGGAAAGTGCTGATTCTCTCTCATTCCAAACTACAGACCAACTCTCTCAACACAGACTTGCACTCAAAACCTATTAGAAATATTTCTCCAATGTTTTCGTGCAAGTTAGTGAAAAGGGACTACTGTTCCCAGACACAGCTTAACACTACAACGAAGAGGAGGAGTGGAGGAATTCAGTGATGCCTGACACACTCAGACCAGACAGCAATGGAATAAATGATTCCACTACTTCTAGAGACTGCAGCTCACTGCCCTTCCAAGGAAACAAGTCAACCTGCAATGAATCAATGGAAGGCGGTTCTACATCTTTGGCCGCCCTAAATATGGTACTGCAATCTTTTATTCATTTTTATAACACTGCGGTCTATGAAGTACAACAAAATACACAGGGCCTCATTACGACCCTGGCGGAAATCGAAAAACGATGGCGGAAATGCAATACCGCCATCGAATAGCGCTCGGTGCGACTATGACCCGTCACCGCAAAGTACGATGCCATTAGCGACACCGTAGTGAACGCCAACGCTAACTGCACCAAGTACGCGCGCGCGCCATGCCAAACCGTAAATACCACCATGGCGCAAGGGTACGCGAATTCCGACCCTAGCGGACATGTACCTAACGCCATCAAGCACGGCGGAAAGTACCATTCCGCCATGGTGAGAAGTACGGCATCGCGAATCAACCGTAAACGGCCCCACTGAGTGCCTGTACACCGCTCCCTGGCCACATAGTACAACTCCCCGTAGGTGCAATGAAGTCACAATGCAACCAGTGAAATGTACAAGTCACCCATGCATGCCAACGAACAAAAGAATCTCAAGAGGGGCCAATGGGAGCTGCAGGGCACAGATGGCACGAATACAGAAGCCATTCCAATGGACATGACCTCAGTCCCCCACCAAGAAACGCACGCAAACACAGGCACCTGTGACCAGCAATATTCCGAAAATCACATCATTCCACCAGTCCACCTGGCTGACCGGCATCTGTTACACAAAACCTAATCCCCCGCCCCTGAGCATGACATCATTCAAACAGTCATATTGGCAGCCCTCATCCCTGACCTCACTGGGCTTCGTAGGCAAACGCGCCCAGCACAGTACCACGCAACTATACTCCGAAGCTGGAACCCAATGCAGATCTCCTCACAATACATCGCTCCCCAAATAGGAATATGCCACATCACTTGCAAAGAAGAACGCTACACGGCCCATATCAGAATAGAAATTTAATGCACAACAAATTCACCAAGCCCATACAGCCATTAGGCCATGAACTCCAAAACACATTTCACCATTGTGGGCTGCATCCGCAAGAAATGACCAGCTACTTCTTGTGTGACGCCCTGTTCCTTCATGGTACACAGGGCCACATTCTCGTACGAAAAGGCAACATGGAAGCGCACAGAACCGCAGGGCCGTCCCAATGGGGAGGCACTAGTCCAGCTGAAAGGCCGAAATGTTGCTCCGAGCCACTAGTACTGCGTAAGGGCATGTGGCCCATTGGCGATCGTCCCATAAGATCGTAATGCTGCTCCACTGATTAACACGAAGCAGCAGGTGTCGGGAGTAAAAGCCATCTGCAGGAGTGGCATACAGATGGCAGTGGCAAAAGGGGAGGAGATACCTGTCACCAATAGAAAAGAAAAAGAACAGAATGGCCATCAGAACTACATTCGAACAACTCACTTCAATGATCACACTAAATCCACAGCCATATGCATGCTAGCCCACTCCAAAGGATCATCACCACCCCAAAACCACTTGCGACTCATAACTATCTATATCGAGGTGTAAACACCATCACAAACGAGTGTACCTGTGCATGCGTCTGTGAAAACAGAATCCATCAGATGGGATTGGTAACGTGCATGGACACAAGTGTCTGAGGGCGCGTCGAGACAGGGAGGGCTCAACAAGGCCAGATAGACGATGGTCCCACTATGGCAGCCCTGCATCACATAGCGCAGGGGAGGCGGACAGATTCCAAGAAGCCCTGTACATGGCAAACACTGTATCAAATCATCTGTCCATGCATCCATTCATCATTCCCTCATCCCGGTATAAAAACGCCTGAATATTTACTCACATAACATTAGAAATATCCATTGAGTCTGTGCGTTATGCAGCCTGCAAAATCCACTGTGCCCCAGCCCGTAATTCCAGTGTTGTGAAGTAACATGTATTTGGGAACGTCCGGCCTCATCGTCCACTTCGCTATTGCGCATCCCAAACTATTCATATCAATCATTGCATCCTCGCCATGGCCCCTGTCCCAAGGACATTGAACAATAGAACGTTATATTTGCAGTCAGACCTGTGGGCATCTCCTCGCCGCTAGCTGATAACCGAAAGCGCCGCCCTTCGAATTCCTCATTTGCAACATCACGTCGAAAAGGCATCTGTGGCCGCTTGAAATCACAAATTAATCCATCTAGTGCGGCTGTGTGTGAAAATGGCAACTGCCTTCACTCACAAATGGGACGCCCCGCCCGTCGTTGCAACTCGGTACAGTGATGCATGAGGGTCCACCGTTACTCGAGTACTACGTTCCACTGACCCTTCACAAGTCTGTTCGCGACTGCAAAGATTGTATGTGAAACAATGGGACCATAGCCGAATGAACATATCAACCAATGTTACACGGCCATCGGGTACAAATACATGATTGTAATAGCAAGATGCCATTCCTCGAATTGCAGCGTTGTGTGCGGGACGTGCTCGGCCAAAGGGGAGAGCAGCTTGCACAGGTGGAATGAATCACCACAGGTGGAGGCCATACAGCCTGAAAACACATAAATTGCACACCCAGTCTCCTCCCACAACCACACCCACTCCGAAATGCTACCGGCAGGACTCGCAATGTTGGCCCTGGGGGACCTGATAGCACTGCAAGTACTCCAACTCCAAGAAGAAGACGAACACCAACTACAACCGGCCGCACGGAGGAGACGCAGGAGGAGGAGGAGGGCAAGGCAGGGCCAGCAAGGGCCGCCAGCACAGCCACTACCACCACGCAGGCAGCCCGCAATCCCACGCCTCCGAGCACATCCGTTCAACCTCACTGATGAGCAGATCCACACCCTCTACCGTTTGGACCGGGACACCATAGCCGCCATTGTGGACATGACACAGGCTGACCTTGTCAGCATGATAGATAGCCCAACCGCCATCCCACCCCTACTGAAGGTGGTGTCTGTACTCCACTTCCTGGCCACAGGCACCTACCAGCACACAGTCGGACAGTTGCATGGCATTTCTCAGCCACTGTTCTCACGGACACTATTGCAAGTGCTCGATGCCCTCCTGCAGCACGCAGACGACTACATCTCTCTACCACGCTCGGAGCAGGAAATTACCAACACAAAAGTGGGATTCCATGCACTTGGCGGCATACCGGGTTGCCTTGGTGCCATCGACTGCACCCATGTGGAATTGGTCGTCCCACATGCCATGGAGGCCCAGTACCGCAACCGAAAACAATTTCATTCTCTGAATGTACAAATGGTGTGTGACTCCAACAGGATCATTACACATTGTTGTGCCCGATTCCCTGGATCAACCCATGATTCTATGGTCTTGAGGAACTCAACAATACCACGCTACATGGAGCGACACGCAGGGTACAGATCCTGGCTACTCGGTGAGTCTCATTTCATGCATGATGATGTGGGGTATGTGATGCGGCAATGACCTGGCAGGAAGGGGGGGGTGCGTACGTAGCAATGGCATTCCACATAATTCGTTTATCGTCCACATACAGGTGATGCCGGATATCCACTGAAGAGATGGCTCCTCACACCAGTCCGGAACCCACGGGACCAGCATGAGGAGGACTACAACCATGCCCACTCACGTACCCGTGTAGTCATTGAACAGGCATTCGGCCTACTGAAGACTCGTTTCCGGTGCCTCAGCAGGTCTGGCGGGGCACTCCTGTACCGCCATGAGAAGGTTGCAAAGATGGTGATGGCATGTGTCATGCTACACAACATGTGCGTACGTAGAAATGTGCCCATGCCCCCTGACGCAGAACTGCAAGCACCTGATGATGGTCATGATGAGGGTGGGGATGTGGCAGCACCTCAAGGAGTCCGCGAGGCACAGGAGGGCCGTGACATTCGTCAGCATCTCATTGATGCATGCTTCTAGCACTCACGCCTGGTGGCTGATACATGGACACGGGACTCGTGGCACTGTGTGTGTCTGGTACATGCACAATATGGACTGTACGCCTATGATGGCCTAGTACACAAAGATCATTGTCCACACATCTCATTGGTTGATCGTGCATTGTTTATGGCATATGTGATATCATGTTGAACACCCTATCGACCCGCCACCCAAGTGAGCTCAACACACCCCCTCCACCCTCCTACCTCCCCCCCGAACACCAGTGTCCAAAGATGCTCGTTGTCAGTGGGCAGTCGCTATTGCAAGCCCCCTCTGCGGGTATCAGGGGCACCCCTGCCTGTGGAGCGCAGGTTCCTCCCAGATCTACGTTGGGGGCTGCCCTGGACGGAACTTGCAACGGATGATGTCTCTGCCTGCTCACGTCCATGCATGTCCCTAAGGGTTTGTGAGAGCTCAGTGAGCACACGGCGCACTGCGGCAAGTTCGGCACATACGTCTTTGGACGTCGCATGCAGTTCCCCCCTCAGGCTCTCGGTGCTTCTCTCCATTTCTACTCTCAGGCTCTCGGTGCTACTCTCCATTTGTGCCCTTAGTGTCTCTGTACTTCTCTCCATTTCTGCCCTAAGTGTCTCAGTTGATGTTTCTATGTCTGCCTTAGTGCCCCCACATTCATCGGCATGGTCCTTGAGGAGCGTGGCCAGTTGCTGCTGTTGCACGATTAACTGGTCGAGGGACTGTTGCCTCTGCTGGGCCATGGCCATTTGCGGTGGTGTCACAGAGTGGCTGTTCGCCTCATGTTGCCTTGCCACAGGGCTTGTGGGGGATGGCCAGTCGTCGTCTTGTGGGTGCCCCTGCGTGGTATCCTCATGGTGTACGGGATGGAACAGACAGGGGGATTGGGACAGGTCATGGATGGATCTGAATTCGACATCCTCGTCTTCTGTGTCGGAGCATGCTGCCATTAATGGGGTGTCACCTATGGTGCTGCTGCCACCAGAGGCAGTGCCTTCTGTGGCATCCATTGGGGGGACCTGTGGTGCTGCTGTTGTGGGCATGCTGGCTGCTGGGGTGCCTGTTGATGTTCCCTCCTCTGTGCTGCCACTTGATTTGTGCTGCTGCCGTGTCTTGATGCGTGCAGCTGAGGTGGAGGGTCTTTGGCCGTTGGTCTTGGCCCTCTTTGCAGGTGTGCTGGTAGGGGTGTCCTGAAGCTCGTCGTTTGGATCGGACCCTGTGGTGGAGTAAAGGAGGGCGAGCGTTATTAATGGGTCTGTGGGAATTGGAATGGCAATGTATCACATGCATTGGGGTGGTACCTGAGGGTGATTTGGGTCGGGGCCTTGGAGGTGCTTTCATGTGGAGTGAGGGTGCAGTTGTTTGGCAGCCTGCAGTTAGGGTGTGCCTGCTGCACGTGTAGAGGGTGTTTTTAGGATTTTTAATTATTTATGTATTTATTGTGAGTTTTAAAGTGCGCTATCAGGCCAATGTGTGTGGACGTTCTCCTGGCCATGTGTTGCTGTTGCGCTATGTGGACACATGTGATTCACATGATTGGACATTGTGGATTTGGCATGGTTTTATTTGGGCCACCTACCGGATTCTCCGGATGTCTGCACTCCTTTCTCCATCCCTCCGACTCCCTCTATGCTCTCCATTCCAATGGTGGAGGCACAGATTTCTTCCCAGGGGGTCAACTTGATGGGTGATTCCGATCCTCCCCCGGTGGCTGTGGCAATGTTGCGGTTGGCAGAAAGTATGCTACGGACGCGTATCCGCAGGTCGTCCCATCGCTTTCTGCATTGCTGTGGGTTGCGGGGTGCGGTCCCCACCGCACTTACCCGCTGTGCCACCAGGGCCCATATGGCCTTCTTGTTCGCAAGTGCCGTCCTGGTCATTTGCGTGGAGAAGACGGCGGCGGCATTCTCCTGGAGGGTCTCTGTAAGCACGGTGAGTTCCTCACGGGAGAAGTGGACCTGCCGCTTGCGGTCGCACGCTTTCTTCGCTACTTTTCCCATTTTTCTTGGTTTCACTAGGGTGGATGACGGGTTGGGATGTGTCTCAGGGTAGTGTTTTTAGTGGTTGTGTGGATTTTGTGGTTTTATAGGTGTACGGCGTGTTGTTTCCCGTTCCGGGCCCATGTTTTTACTTCCGTTTCCGTATATTTGCGGTCACCGTACTTTCCGGTTGGCGCTCACTGCGGTGTCCGCTAAGATGGGTGGCGGTATTGCACCTAGGGCGCCGTACGGCGGCGGTGTGGGCCGTTTTGGGGTCATTTCCGCCATCGCGGACTTTGCACTTCCGCCATGCCGTGGTGCTCGTGCCCGATGGGTCGGAATGGGCCGCACTTTGCTCCATCGTGCAATGGCGGAAACGCTATTTACGCTGTGGCGGTCCGGTCAGTCACTTTCCGCCAGGGTCGTAATGAGGGCCACAGTCTTTAAACAAGATAAAGTCACTCTTAACCAAGGAACCACACTTACGTGCATCGATCCAGAATGAGAGGACTGCCAATTCCGACGCAGACAATAGACAAAGACAGCACTGAGTTCGCTGATAAGGAAAAAGGTGCGAGTGTCATTAAAGATAGAAACTCTAATGTGATTTTTATGTCAACAAAATCCCTGAGCAAATAAAGACAACCTGATATCCAATCTAAGGAGGAAGTGAACAAAAATGCAACACAAACAAAATCTAAAAACATGAAAGGAGGGCACAAAACATCCAACAAGGGGTCCCGCAAGATCCTGCGCAATATCTTGTTTGCAGGAAGAAATGCCAATCAAACGAAACGTAGCAATACTAATCAAAGAGACATCATCTGTATCAGCGGTGAGAACCAAAGCACTGATGACAAGAGTGTCAAAAAGGGGGACAGCTCCAAAGCAGTATCATCAAGGCCCAATCTGCCATGACTGCACACATTTGTCCAAAACCATGTAACACCGCAGACAGCGAGAAAAGAAATAGGCAACAATCCCAAACGAGCGAGAACTCTGCAAATAGAGGACCTGTCTAATCTATAGGCAACATCGATCAAAACATCCCAGTGAAAAGAAGTAGATTGCTAGCTCTGCTTACCACAGTTCAACAAATGAGTTCAATTTCATTAGCAGACATAAAATATGTCCACATGTTTGATTATGAATATTTTGGGAAATGTGCAGTACATTTCCACTCACAAATGGTGGAAAAACGTATAATTGACCAACAGGAAGTAATTCTACTCCAAGGCGTTGAATGCTATTATGCACGACAAGCTGAGAATAGAGGCTCAGACCAAGTTAAACCAAGGAACAAAGAACAAAGAAACATGCCACTATGACTTGGACAGTAAGCGAGACGCATCCTGAAATCATGAGGCATCGAATTGGGGTTGGCTTTCTTCAGTCTTCCCTGCCACAGTCTGAAGCAGATACATGGAGGGTTCCTTCCCTGGATATTTGACTGTATTACTAACAATTTGGTAATACATATTACAGTTTTTGTCATGCAGAATACACTAGAGATCGGTTAGAGTGTATCATGTACAATATTTGTTGGTTTAAGAAGCATAGGCACACACAGGTTTAACAAAAAAGGTTTGACCAGTCTTTATTAGTGGTCTTTAGGCTGTTTGTAGGTTAGAGACCAAGTATTGTAGATGGTATAAGCAGCAGCAATACAATGGTATAAAGTGCTATTAGTGAGCAAATCCTTCACCTCCAGTGACTTGTGATGTACAGTAGTTACAACATTTATCAGTCACATTTAAGCAATCTATTTCAGTGCATAGTTGCAGAAGCCGGGCACAGAAAGGGTGGCCTAATCAAAGGTCAACGTCCCGTGTATCTGAAAAACCCATAGTTTTTCCCAAGACAGGGCTGTCCCTTCTGTTTCTACATTTTTTTAATACATGGCACATCTCAAGTTGTAATTCTCGAGGACACTAATGCAATGTGGGAAAAATCTAACCTAATTCTCTTGCAGGATACCTGGTTGAGATCAACACCAGTGTGGGACGGTTTTACTATTGTTTCCAAATTTGCAAAAAAGGTCTTAGAGGTAGGCCCACGGGTGGGCTCGTAACTGCTGTAAAAGTATCACTGGGACTAAGCGTAATTGAAATGGTAACCAACTCCGACGCCATATTGACACGAAGATCACAGACACAAGAAAAATTCCCAGTGTTCCTCTGGCCCTTGTGGTCAATGTGTATTTTTTTTTTTATTTATTTTGTATTTGTGTATGTTCAAAAGAGAACTTTACAAAAGAAGTTGAAAGTTGAAAATCACAGTAACTACACTGGATGGGACCCTCAGCCTGTTAGCCTAATCATGGTGTGTTCTAGTATTTTTGTGGTTGCTGAAAGCCAGGTAGTTCGGTCTCCTCCGATCAGTCTTGACCACCATGTTTCTTCGTCCCAGCCACAATCGTCCACGATTAGATGGTTTAGATAGGCCGATCTCAAGTCTGAAGTTTTCGAGCATGACAAGAGTAGATGTCTGATTGATTCGGTCTTGGACTTGCACAAGCGGCACATACTTGAGTCTGATAGGCCTCTAATATTGCGAAATGTGTATTGCAATCCAATGAGAGCCTCTCTGGAGGACATTCTGAATGAGAGTGAAAACAACTTGGTTGCTTGGTCAACTGAAAATCCACAAATAGGTACAAAAAGATCATAAAACAACAATACACAACCATACAGTAAATGGTGTAAACTACACAAAATACAAAAATATATTGAGAATAACCAGGAATTACTGTTTAATATAATACACAAGCTATTTGGTAGGTACTGAACAACAAAAACAAGTTAGAGGTAGTCCGATATATCCGCTAACGTCAGCGAAGTGGAATGGGTTGAGAATTATTTTGAGCAAATATAATGCCGACACCAACAGCACGCAAGTTGCGTACGGATCCAGTTCCCAATCCACACCTCTTGCCGAAATGATAATTGGCAAGCTAAAGAACAGGTGGCACAGATGGAGTAGTGAATGGTATACTCAAGGACAATTCTGTCCTTTGGGCAGACATTCTGTTCCACTTGTTTACGCATGTTATGCAAAATTACATCTGCCCCACTTCTTGGTCAGAATCTATACTCGTCCCAATTTTCAAAAAAGCGAACAGAGCAGAGCCATCTTGCTATATACCGATCTCTATGCTCGATACCTCCCCAAAAGTCTTTGCTAATTTAGTATTAAAGGATTTAACGTCATGGGAGAACACAATTCATCTACTTAGCCCATTGCACACTGGGTACAGAAAGGGTGTTGGTACCACAATGAGCGACCTAGCTCTAAAGGCTTGCTTTTCTGATGTTGTACGTCTTGAGGCCTTCAGGCGTTTGGCACGTTAGAATAATTTAAATATACAAATAAATAAATGTTGGGTCTTACTCTGGGCGTACTGGGTGTCCGTTTAAGTAGCAGGGATCGATTTATCCTCAGTGTTTGACAATGTTGACATCTCTAGGCTGGGGTCTAATTTGTTGAAATGGGTTATAGATACTTCTTTGCTTCTTTGCTACCAATGATCCAACTGTTGTACTCTGCATCCACTGCCTGTTGGACCCCACTCTATTCAACTTCTATCTGGCTGACATGTGGGAAGCCATTAAGGAATGGGAGGGGTTTGTGCCCATGTCGTTGGGACTGACACTTAGGTGCATCGTTTTTAATGACGATATCTTGTTAATGGATTATACCCTGGCCGATCTCCAACGGCAAATTGACGGGGTTGACAAATATCTGAAAGAAAACTCCTGCAAATAAACACGGCTAAATCTTATGTAATGGTCAGCAGTACTAAGAAGTGCAGGGAGTACTAGTGGAAATTGAACAACACAACAATACAGCGAGTCGATTCAATCCCTTATCTAGGATACACGATTGCAGTTAAGAAACAGAGTGAAAAGGAAAAGTCCAGAATTGAAGAAAGGAATTCATCATTCGTGTCACTGTTGAAGATGATAAAAAGCACATTGGTACCGCTAATAGAATTCTATAAAGGGAAAGTTTTGCCTATCTTCCTCTACAGGTGTGAACTGATGAACATCTCAGACAGAAAGTTCTTCTATATACTGGAGAGCAAAATCCTGAATCAAGTGGTGGGGCTTCCAGTTTCAGTTCCGATCAGTGTAATTAGGCCTGAATTGGGTCTAATGTCCTGGGTGGCCCAGTACATTAGTAGGAGTCTATCCTTAATTTACACTTTGGAAAGAGCAAGTCAGAACTCTTTTGGGTTCTACCTAAACGCCTTGCTATTGCAAAATATTAATCAATTTTTAAAAAACTAAAAACAAGATGCAACAATTTTACCACCATGATGGATTTGGACAGAAATAGTGTTCAAGAATAAAATCAAGAGATGGGACAGGTCAGCTAACCTGTTGGAAACTGAGCCTCTTAAATCTGTATGCGGGTAAGGAACTTGTATACCTTGTATACCTACCCCCAATTAATTTAGGAACTTATTTGGGCAAACTTCCAAGTTATATCGTGATTGGTATTTGAAATTTCTGCAGAACTGTCTCCTTACTCTAGAGGTTTTGGGCCCCAAGGTTGGAGTCACATGTGAACTGCAAACATGCACGAATCAAACCCTACCCAGGTATGTGGCTCAGTGGACTAATGCATCCACTACAGGGACCTGTGTTTGACCTCATGGTCACAGGTTCGAAGCCTGGCAGGTCCACTTAGCCCTTCATCCTTCGGAGGTCGATAAAATGAGTACCATTAAGTTGGGTAACAATAAACATCTGTTATTAGCACCAAGATGCCCCTCCAGGGGTGAACGTGTGTTTTACAAATATGCCCGTTATGTTAAACTCTAGTGAGTCTTTAGCTCAACTACTGATGTTGTGCCGCGCATTTATGAACCACAGGGTACGCCATTTTGAATGGTTCATTCACTCAACATTTGCAGTCCTGACCAATGATCTATGGCACAGGTTTATGACCACCTTCCAACTGTCATTTTTGATACCCCTTGTAAAAATGCTATTTGACATCTTTGCTGAAATCAACAAAGTCACAGAGCAAGGTATCCTTGATTTAACAAAGGATGTAATTTTTATCGGTTGAACAAGAACACGTATTCTACGAGTATCAATATAGTGCTCTGACAGGAAGTTATTTTCCTTATTTTGTTCTTCTGTTTTTTGCCATCTTCCGCTTTCCTTAAATTTGTTTATCCTTCGTTCATTTATTTTTGCTGTTTTTTTCTCTTTTTGCTGCTAAATTGGTGTATAAGTTATTAAAATAGTATGATTGTAAGTGTAAACAATTCTATATGTTTTTACAAGATTTATGAAATGTTTGTTTGTACACATTTTATGTGTGTAAATGTACCATGTGTACAAAGAACACACAAAAAGAATTAAAACCGTTTATTAAATCTGAAAGAGATAAAGTGAAAGTGTATCTGCTAAAGAAGGGAACTTTTGAAGTTTGCCCATGTATACGAAATATACATATACGATTCAGTAACAAATCAGTATATAATGGACAAAGTGAACAAGCCAACAAGACTAAGGTGGTGAATTACCAAGAGTGGAAGTGTGAGTAAAACACCAACGAGGTAATATGCCACGGACAGAATACATTAGCCAAAAGGGCTAATGTGGTGAATTATCAAAAGTGGAGGTGCAGACAAAGGCAATTACAAGTGTGTAAATACATGAAGCCCTGGCAGGAGAGTATACCAGGCAATTACACGTGTATAAATACAAAAAGCCCTGGCATGAAAACGTACCAGGCAATTAAAAGTGGATGATTATGTATACAAGAGGCCCTGGTAGAAAAGTACACCAGGCAGTCACAAGAAAGACATTAAAGCTAAAGAAATCCTGAAAAGAAATACCAGGATCAGAATTGTGTTTCCAGGGATAAATAGGTTGTGAGGAAAAATATCAGCACTAGGAAAAGGGCTGTATTAAACAGAAGATAAGAGAACAGAGAAACACTGGCAGGGGAATACCCGAGGTATGCTGGCCAAATATAGTTGTGTATGATTTTGGTATTGATCAAGAGAAAAGACACAAACTGTTGTTTGTAAGAAAACCTGAAGAAGGATCCAGGGCAAGGGAGACACCCTCTGAAGTAAGGAGCAGTATCCTTGAGAGACTTTTTGTTGGAGCACTGAAGGCGATAGACATTATACTTTACACTTTAAAATTAATTTCCTTAGAATGTGAGGGTCAGAATAGTACTTCAGAAGTAGTCAGAAGGAGAAGGCCCGGCTGTGGAACCTGTCTGACGAGCCGAGCTGTGGAAACTACCTCGCGGGAAAGCAGCGAAGTGCCGCTACCTTTGACACGCTGGGGCCCCGTATTGTTTGGGAAGCGTGGGAGACGCAACTTTGAAACATCCGTAGCCAGCCTTTCCCTGCCTTGCCCTGTTTGTCTGCTGCCGCCTACTACACACAGGCTCGAGTGCTGCCGTATCCTGAGAAAGTTATTAACCTCTAACCAGGTAATTGGCAGCTGACAACTGCTGGCTGGCAGATCGGGGGTTTAGTAGGTAGCCTGGCCCACGAAGAGGCGGTAATACAAAGGACTGCAATATAAAAAGAGGGTAGGAGGTTCTTCCTTCCTGTCTACCTCTATTTTGAAATTGCTGTAATACCTCCATTGCTTCCATTTGCCCCATTAGGTAGCAGAGTACTGATTAACTTTGAATGAGCGCTCATTATATGTCGGCATCGGAAACGGCCTCTGTGTAGTACAACAGTAATCAGTCGTACGGCAGCCACCTGAGGTGTGGCTTGATGCTAGGTCCTCTCGTTTCATTTCCGGGCCTGAACGCGGATCGCGGACACTAATTGAGCAGCGCTCCAGCTCCAGCGCGCTCGGCTACGGGATACGGGAAGCCATATGGTTTCTGTGGGCGAACTGGAACAGTAGTTGCAACACCTACGCCCTCTTCCCACGCGTACAGGGGGCGACACCGCGGGATTGGAAGAGGATACCAGCGTTCCTATAAAACACTAAGATATAATTAGACGCTGAATCCGGATGATTGGGGACAATATTTGTTGAATTAAATTATTGCCTCTCTTCTCCCGAAATTTGTCTCAACTTTATCTATTGATCTTACTTAGTGACTATACCCTTGAACTGATGGCACCCTCTAAAAAACCTTCTATTTCCAAATACAATCTAAGGGAAAAGAAAGAGGAGGCAGCCTTGGGACCTATAATGGAATAAAATAAAAGTAAGAGAAATAAAGTCAAGAAGGGAATCCCTGTTGATCAAGGAAAGATCACAGGTTTTTTCCCTTTAAATGCGCCAGTCGATATTAATTCCACTGCCCTGGAGACACCTATGGAACCAGTGGTCAACATCTCTAATTTGGGCAGTTCACTCAACTTTGAAGACATCGACAATAACTCTCTTTTAAATTTGTGTCTGAATATCAAGAGAGCCATGACTCCCCAGACAATAACCCCTCTGGAAAATGAGAACCTCTCAAAGCCTGAGAGCTTAGTTAAAGAAGATGGCAAACTGCCGCCTCATGATGGGTCATCGGTGAGATTATCAGCCTCACCTAATCTAGTTATAGACACATCATTGGTAACTGGCACAGAGAAAACCAACAGTAATTTCCTATTAGTACCAGAAATTGCTGAACTACAGGCATCGGTGGCATCGTTACAGTTTGCATTAAAAATATTGCTGCGGATGTCTGGGCGAATACAGATGCTTTGTTCAGTGACCAAGAGCACAGACAGAACCTGGCTGAGGAGGCGGAAAATAACTTAACTGAAGCCATCTCAATAGCAAATGAACTGCATGAGCCACAAACCATTGCCCCAAGCATAGAAACATCCGAACAACCAGAGATATTGCCAGAGACACTGCCTCCACGCAAGCAGCGTAAACAACGCAAGAGGGATAAGCTAGCATCCTGCGGAGCTAGAACCAGTAGTCAGGGGGCGTCACCTCCGGAGATGGGGAAGCCCATTCATCGCTCTAAAAAAGCAAAAAAAAGAGCTGCTCAGGCAAAGAAACGGAAAGATCTAGGCAATGGCCGTCTAACGAGCTGGTTGATTGCTGGGGATACAGAAGCCCCGGACGGGTTAGACGAACTTGAAAATACAACAAACGAGTCTATATTTGAGGACGACATCGTTCCAATAAATACTCCAAAACAGCTAGCACACATGGAAGTCCTCACTGCTCTGTATTTTCAACATCAAATTCTATAAAAGAAAATGATACCGTTTGGGGCAACCGTACCTGTACTATAAAAAATTTGTATCAATCTGATAAAGGTACCTGGCTCTCTCGCTCTGAATTTTTGAAGAGATTTCTGTCCCCCAATTAAGAGTATTACAATCTGAGGATTTTCAATTTCTAGAGCCTTTGACTGGTACATATCCCAAGGTATCAGCTTTACATTGTAAATTTATATCCACTGCTCAATTATTAAGGACCTTCAAAAAAGAATTGACAATGGTGGATATCGAGATAGATGCTGAATTGTTGTATAATGAGACAGGTGGTTTTGAATCGGAAGCTGTGACCGATAGTTTGGCCGTTGCTTGTCTTAATATACCAATTGGAAAGAAGGTGGACATGACAGAAGTACAGTCTGTTTTGAGATGGCTGACAGAGGCTCTCCCCAAGGTCACAGCCGGACATTGAAAATTATTGCTGGCTTCATGGAACTGCAGGGGCTTTGCCCATCTCCTAAATGAAGATGGACCGATTGCACAACTATCTCATTACAATTGTATTTGTCTTCAAGAGACTTTGGCAATGAATCCTCTGTACTTGGATGGTTATAATGGTCTTCAGGTACTAGCCAAAAGAGGAGAAAGAGGACGGCCCTATGGAGGGCTATGGATTGGGATAGCTAATTGGCTTGGTTCTAGAAAGCTGGACGTGAATCAAGAGGAACAATTGCTAGCAGTCGAAATAGTAAAAAATAAGGAGAACCCTGGTAAACTGCTAGTTGTCTGTCTGTACAATCCCCCTGGGGCAGTGTATAGAGAGTCCTTACAGGAAGCATTGCATGAGCTATTAGCCAGTTGGCTAACCATTGAAGGAAATGTGGATGTGTGTGTAGTAGGAGATTTTAATACCCATATGATAGGAGGTGAACTGAGAACGGCCAACCTAAAGATATATCCTAAATGTGCCATGGAACATCAGAAAGTAGAGAGTGAAGGATTAGATTGGGTATATTTTTTTCGCAAATGGGATATTGAGATGATAAATGGTCGTACCATAAGTGATCATCCGGGTAGACATACTTGGAGGAATGGAGCAATGGTTAGCACTTTGGACAATGTTTTCGTCTCTCCAAGCATGCTCCTATCAGTCGAAGATATGATAGTAATCCCTAATAATTGGAGCGACCATGCAATTTTGGCATGCTCTTTTGACAGTATAGAAGTTCGTACCCAATTTTGTATGGTAGGGGATTTAAAAATTAATCATGCAGGGACCTGCATTCGCTGGTCGGATAGGAATGTATTACTTGCTACAGAAGCTCTAAATACAAACTACTACCCCAATATAGAAGAATTCATAAAGATGTCTATTGATGATGTAGAGAACTGGATCTTCCAGTTCTCGGATAAACATGCTGCAACGTTTACCGGTGGCATGATCAGTGACCAAACGAAATATCCCATTTACGACAGATACATTCGAGATACTAAAAGAACATTAAGAGCTAATCTAAGACGAGCCAAGAAAACTAGTTTAACTTGGGAGAGATATACTTTAACATCTAAGAAATTAAGGAATAAATACAGGGCAGATATCAAGGCAAAGAGAAGCCTTGATAGAAACAGGTCCTGGCAAAGGCTGGTGCAGATTATTTGCTCTAGGAAATCTAGTAGTATATGGTCACTGCTTAATGAAGCCAGGGGGAACAAGGCTCAGCAGTTAGCAAACCCAATATCTAGTGTTGAGTGGACCAGGTTCCTGGAAAAGCGTAATGTAGATTCTAAATATGATGAGATGACTGAGATAGGTAAAATTCCAACTGACCCTTCTATAGATATCTCCTATGAATCCATCTTGTCTACGATTAAAGCATTGAAATCTTCCAGAGCACCTGGCCCAAATGGACTGGCCAATATTGTAATAAAGAGCAATCCGGAGTTTTGGTCTGTAGTAATGAACAGACTGGATCCCAACAACTACAGATTACTTTCTATGTTAGACAGTACTAGCAACATTTTTGCCTCACTTTTATTGGGAGAACTCCAGAAATGGGTTGATCAGGCCAATATATTGTGTAAATTCCAATGCGGCTTTAGAACGGGGTATTCCACTACCCACAACCTTTTGGTTGTGGACTATATGCGCAGTAGGGCCCTTCTAGGTGGGCAACCCCCCCCTCTATGCTCTCTTTGTAGATTTCAAAGCCGCATTCGACTCTATCCCACGAGAAAAACTCTGGATGAAGCTACGAAAACTAGGTTGCCCAGTTGATCTTTTGTATTACCTTAGGCTACTACATCAGAATACTAAGGAGAAATTAAAATTAGATCAGGACGGTCATGTGTCGGAGGAAGTACTACAGAATAGAGGGGTTAAACAGGGATGCGTGACAGCTCCACTTGTATACAATCTATATGTTCACGACATCCCTTTAAAAATAGCTACTGCAAAAAATTGCCCTCCCAGCATAGGTAAAACCCCTTGTTTGGTTCTCGCATATGCGGATGATATAGTTATATTTGATCATACTATCAGTGGATTACGACGCTCGGCAATAGCCCTTTGGGAATATTCTGCACATAACGGGCTCACTATTAATGCGGAGAAGACACAAGTGATGAGATACACTAGTAAAAGATCTTCACGTGTACTGCTTCGCATTGATAGTGTGGAAATTTCATATGCCCCGGTATATAAATATCTTGGGATAGAGCTAGAAGCCAAAGGCGACTACTCTACATGTAAACGCCACCGAAAAACAAGAGCAGCACAAATTACTGCCCTTTTCAAAAGCTTTACAACTAAACAGGGGGGCTTTACTCTAGGGGGAACCCGTCATCTTTATATTCAGGTTTTTTCCCCCATGATAGTTTATGGCCTTGAATCCCTGATTAAAATGGATCTGGATTGGCTACAAATTGTGGAGGGAAAATTCTGGCAAAGGATCCTGGGACTTCCGGCTTGTATACCTATGTCACTATTAAGATTGGAGCTGGGGCTTATATCATTAAAAGTGGAGGTATTGAAAAAGAGAATGGGATTTTATTTAAAAATGGTGAAAATGGTGAATGGCAAGGGTAATGCCCTACTAATGTCATTCTCTCTAAAAAGTAACACTGAGGGTCCCATTAGAGAATTTAAAGATCAAATGGAAAAATTACTTAAAGACATCTGTTGGAGACATCGTGAAGGGTCATATACTTAAGCGATGCAATCTCTTATGGGGAGACGGTTAGAGCTGTGGGACTGGCTTGAAAATTTTGACCATCTACGCAAGCTAAAAAGATATAGCTTTGTGCAAAATAGATTATACACATATAAGAAGCCGCAGACATATCTGTCGCTATGCCCATCTCTTAGGCTCAGGAGATTTATATTGCTACTAAGAATTGAATATCTTCCCATAAAGATGACTGCAGGGGTGATAGATAAGCTACCCAAAGATCAACGCTATTGCCGTCTCTGTAAGAATTTGGAACATCTTGAGACAGCTAAGCATGTACTCACGGAATGTTTGGCAATGACAGATGATATAATTACTCATCTATGAAAGCTTGTACATAATATGGAAACAATTGGGGACATGCTTGTCTGGAATCGCTGTATCAACACCAACAGCATAAGATTGCTAAAAGCACTTTATTCCATTTGGTTAAGGGTAGAAGTTAAGTTGGGTATATCTATATAATGTTTGCTGGGAATTGGCCAGGTTGTGCTCCTATACGGAAACTGCGATATTGCTAAGTATATTATAAATTAGGTGAGTATGCCCATGACTAGGAGGCAAAAATGATTAGTACCTCTGGTCTTTATGGTTGATGATGAATTATAGAGACAATGAATGAATTATTATTATAACTTTGTACTATTTGAATTTGAATTTTTTAATGTATATATATGTTATTGTATTGGAATTTTATTCAATGTATGGTTTATATGTGTAAAGTTTATTATTTAAACTATGTCACATTAAAATTATTATTATAGTACTTTTGACACAGGGTGGTTTTGTTTTGGACATTCTGACACTGACAGATCCATAGTTTTGAGTTTAGGTTGAGAAATACCTCTAATGCAGGGACCGGAAGGCCTTTTCCCAAAACCTTTTATTTATTACTAAAAGGCCAACACCACGTCTAACTTGTGGCCTAGTTTAATTCCTGACTAAGCAACAGCTAGGAACTATTTCCGAACCTACATGGAAGAGCTTTTTTATATTAAGTACCCCAGGAAAACATTTTTTTTTGTGTTGTGAAGTCAGTTCCCAAGAATGTTGATCCAGTGGAAAATGGGAACTGAGGTCATGGGGCACGGTGCAGGCTACTTATATAGATGTCATGTCAAGATGAAGAGCGCTAAGAGACCTCAACGCCAATGCCGCACTGCTCACCTTGCTAAAGCAGAAGAAGAACTAATTGTTTTCCTCAGGTAATTCTTGTTCATTCTGATGGATGTTCCTCCCCTGGATTCTTCACCTTAGATATATTTTCCTGCGGGAGCAGACCGCTGAAACATTTCTACAGCAGTGGGAGCTGTGCAGCACTGATAGTGATGTCCCTCAGGGCTCTTCATCTTCTAGGCCGGACGTCGGCATCAGTAAAAATAGCTTGCACCTCAACAGGAGTCTTGACACTGCCGGGGACCACAGGCCCATGCCATCAGTCTTTTCATATGAGCGCCTCTGAGTTCCAGCCTGGACTTCTGGCAGCGCAGATTATAATTTCCCCTTTTTGTAAACAACACCCATGGGACACCTTGTACTGCTTATGTAAGTTTTTGGGCAGTGGTGTGTTGCCTACCGAGCAGGTTATGGACTGGTGGCAGCTACATGCTGATTTGTCAGTGGCTTCGAGCGTCCTCCATTTTTGGGACACCAATGGATTCCTAAAGAAAGGCAAGATGACCACTGTAGCCTCTTGGTTTCTTTTGCCTTTACACCTTGTTTTGCAAAAGTCCTGGGATGCCCGGACTCTGTCCCTTCTCCCTGAATGGCTGTCAGGTGGAAGAACCATATATAGCTCTGGGACTGCCTCCTGTCAGACTGATTGGAGCCTTCCCAGTGGCTGTGTGTTGTGGGTACACTCTTGAGGTGGTACCTGTACGAATGGTGTGTGAAGTCAAACCACATTTTATGTTGTGGGTGTCTGGCTCTGGTTGTATGACACAATGCCTGAGACAGCCCTGACTGAAACTGCACTGTAGTGTTCTGAATGGCTGGGTACTTACTTCAATCCACATTCTGTGTTATAGCTGTCTGGGTGGAGTGAATGGCCTGAATCCCTGAGAGGCTGCCTGCCTGCATGAATGCACTTGTGAATGAGGGACAAATGTGTATAACTAGGGACCTCTCACTCACCAATTTGTTCAGAAGCTGAAGTCGAAGCTGAAGCAAGAACAAGCTGTTCCCTGGAGCCCAGCTGGAGGAAGAAGTCTGCTGCTGCATTTTCTTCATTTAATGCGAAAGCTGCCATGTTCTTCCAAGGACTGAATCAAGAGAGGACCTGGTTAGGAGACCTCTTCCGAGCTACAATGGAATATTGTGCACCTGCTACTCTTCATCAGAAGTACCCTGGAAGCCAGTCATGTGTGCCTGCCGTCTGGAGAAGGTGTATTTGTGAGTCCAGATGAGAAGTGCTTGGACATCTCGACTGAAGAAGTCCAGTTATGTCACCCAGTGTCCGGAGGAGTGTTTGTGACTGATGGAAGCCACATTGCTGCTTACCGCACAGAAGGGGGTACTTTGGCATAGTGCTGCTTGAAACCCGGAGTGCGAAGGTTCCACTTGATTTAAGAATCTTTCAAGGAACATCCCTGAGATGACATCTGAGCACTTTTTCCTGCCGAAGAAGATCCCAGTTCGCTGTCTGCAGAGGAAGGTTCGCTTGTGGTTTTACCGCCATCAAAATCCAAAGAAGAGGTCCAGTGGGTCCAGCCTTGGTGAGGGTCTGTAGTCCAGTCCAGTGGTTGATTCCAGGCCACCAGAAGACATCCAAAGGTCTGTGCTGCGGCTGAAGCACCAAAGAACCAAAGGTTGTGAACCGTTAAATCCTGAAATCCGACACCTACTACTGCCACCTGTCATCACCGAAAGGCATTCAAGTTCCCCAAGGGTCTTATCCCCTTCAGCCAGGCCTTTACGGAGTACACAACAAGTCTCACCTTCAAGGGACATCCACAGCCGGATTAAAGACCCGCCAACAGAGACCACCACGAAGGCCGAAAGTGCTGCCTTTCCAACACTGTCTGGTTCCTCATTTTCTATTGGCCTCGGCATCAATGTGACTCCTTCTTGCAAAGTGGGTCCATCGTTCAGGAGTCCCGTTGGTCGAGTAAAGACACGAAACTCCACCCTTTCACCTGCCAAGGCACAAAAAGTACTGTAACAAGGAAGAGCATCTTCCAGCCTCAGAAGTCAGCCAAGTGTTACAGATACGTTGTGGATCTTGTTCTCCTGTGGCATCTCAGGTACTTTGGGGTGGTGGAACCTATAAAAAGAAAGCAGAGCAGTATTCAACTTATTTGGATGGGTCTGTAATAGACACGATAAAGTATATCTTGATTTTTCCATTACAGGTTGCCCAGGTGTGGGGATCATCACACAGTATCACTATTTAAGTCTTGTAACGCTTACCTCTGGTGCTCTGCAGGAGTGCCTGGTCTGGACTGTTCCGAAGTGTTGCCCCCACTGGATAAACTGGTTAGGTTGGGCACCCAAGCCACTCCTTCCCCCACTGATCCACTGAAGAGTTATAGCCCAGTGAACAGTGTGGTTGGGAGGGATCCGGTAAAATGCTGCGTCTCTGGTAAGATCTGCAAGGGCGTCTGTATGGAGACCTAAGGACAAGTAAGTACAGATATTCAGTATGTGTCTCCCGACTCTCCCCCCACCTCCCTTTTATGTATCCCTTAGGTATGCTGGCTGCAGCGCAGGCGGTTGTGCTCACTGTGTTTTTAAGAAGAAGGGAGGCAGAAGGTGCCAGGTAAGCGTAAGCATCCAACTCCAGTTTCTTCACTGGAAGTGGTGGTCTGGGCTATCTGCGATGCATGGGATGCTGTGGATGCTGAGGTAAGTCTTTTGTGTTCTACCCAGAGTTCTGGCAGCTGGTGGCACGAAGCGCGGCTTGATTTGTATTGTTCGTTCTTGTCTGGTGGTGCCGTGCGCTTTACCAAGTCCCTTTCGCTTTCCGTTCTACAGGTGCGGATCTCGCAAAATGCTGTTCCGAATGGGCCGCTGCCCGAAGAATGATTGGAACCAGTAGGATTACAGTCGGTTGATTGCTTGTTTGGGTAGGTAAGCTCTTATATGGAAATTCGAGTGGGCATTGTCATTAAACTTCAACCTCTTACTGTAGTTTCTCTGTTTCAGGCGCTGCAGTTGCTGCGTGACCCGATCAATGAAGATTCCAAGTAAGTATCAAGAACTAGGCCTTCTACGGAGCTCGGGTGCTGAAGGCTTCAGGTAAGTATGGATACCAAGGCGGAGTCCACACGCAGATGAATTTGGGCGTGCACCGGTAAGTGCAAGTCTCTGTGCAAGTGGAAACAGGAGCGGTAAGCATTACACTGCTGTTGCAGGTAGCAGAAGTAATGCTAAGCACAGGGTGTGGCCCGGGGTGTGGTTTTATAGCCTTGGGCCGCTCCCTGTCACACTAGGCCACCAGGGATGTTAGGCCCTCGGGTCTGCCGAGGGCCTTCTTGAGTTCCACAGCAGGTCCTAACTTGGCGGCCATGTTGCTGTGGGTCAAAGCAGCTCCTAATAAACGCATGCGCCAGCCAGCCACCCGGCAAATACAGTCTCCTCCTACACTATCATAAGGTGTGTCTTGTGTCCTTATGCGTGTACTTTGTGTTCTCACTGGGATCATGACACGTCTAAAGAAAGCATAATGCCCATGTGATGAAACTAATCTGCCTTTCTTCCTCAACCTATGCAGTTACACCTTGCTTAGCAATTCACATGCTTTTTTAAAAACTGTCAGCATTTGGTACATTATTAATTAATCTAAGTATTGTGTGGTACCACATAGAGGCAATCTATTTTTTGACATTATTAGAATCACCAAAGTACAAAGTATTATTGATATGTATATATTTTACTGACTCTTATTTTATATAAAGAAGCTGTGTTATCATCTAACCTAGTGTGTGGACATTCCTTTTTGGGAGCTTGGGGACTCACTGTACTTAAGAACCAGCCTGCATCTGTCATGAACCACCGATTTCGGCCCTTCTGGACTTCGTGGTCCATGATGCACGCGGCATGAGGTCAGTTATTCTTCCAACATGGCCGACGGCCCAGAAACGCTGCGCTCTAGCCTTTGTGCGCAACACTCTGCTTACTAGAAAACAGGCACGCCCCTGCGGCTCTGCATGTCTCAACGCAACTGCTTGGAGTTGTTAGGCCTGTGTTTTCGATTCTGTGTACCATACTATCTCCAGTTCCTTACCCCTTTTTTCTTCCTTCCTGGAACCCTCTCCTGATTCCTGCATTCTACCCGCTATCCATTTCCCCTCATCCCGCATCCCGTCTTGTGCTCGGAGCCGCGGTCTCCCGGGCACTCTCCGAACATAGGACACTTGCTCCTCCTCCTTCCTGGATCCGTAGCTAAACATTCCTGGATACTGAACGCTATCCGGTTTAAGGCAGCCGGCTACCTCACGCTGGAAACTGAAGACTCGCGCTCCAACCTACACAAGTCCCGGACAGTGAGGAAGAAGGAAAGCGCATCCAAGAAGACCACACGCAAGGAAAAACAGGTGAGAAAGAAAGAAGCGTGTGACAGATTTAGACGCCAAAAACCTGATATAGAAGTAGACATGGAAGCCGCAGTTCAAGACCTCATGAGAGGTATGCACCTCATGAGAGGTATGCAAGAATTAACCACAGAGGTTCAAAACCTCAAGGCCGAAAATGTAGCATTAAAACAGCTTGTCTTGTCCCGGGATTCCGCGGTCAAAGAAAGCACCCTGGTAGGGGGTGTACTGGACAAATATGATGGATCTTCCAAGTCCCTGCGTTCCTTCCTTGATTCCTGCCTAGTGCACTTCACTTTCAAAACCTACTATTACTCCACGCCACGAGAGAAGGTTGGATTCATTATATCTCACTTCACGGGCAATGCCTTATCATGTGCGACTCCCCTAGTCAATTCGGGAGACCCACTCTTGGATAGTTACGATGGATTTGTGGAAGACCTTAAGGCCATGTTTGATCGACCGGAACTTGTCTACAGTGCACAAGAAAGACTTCTTAAATTCCAGCAAGGGAGTCAGGATATGCTTACTTACGTGACCCGCTTCAGATCCAGAACCTATGCAATTGGGTGCCTTCCGTGGACCAATTTCTCAGCAAGAAAGGATCCGTAGGATCAATACCGGACTTTGTATGTACTGTGCCTCTAATAAACATCTTGTGAGAGAATGCCCAATAGCGCCACCCCGACGTTCGGGAAACGCCAGCTCCCGATCCTAAGCGGAGCACAGCTTTGGGAGAAAGATGCCTGCTCTGCATCCATTCCTTCCTTGAATACTCCAGGACAGAACACCTTAGTGATTCTCCAGACATTCTTGTCACCTACTGAGAAAGAATCCTTCCCCATCCTGGCTCTAGTGGACTGTGGTGCCTTGGGTGTTTTCATAGACCACGACTGGGCTGTCAGTCATAACATCTCTCGAGAACCCAAAGAGGTAATACAACCCGTTGAAGGAATTGACAGCAGACCGTTGTCTTCCGGACCCATTACTCACCAAACCAAGGAATTACTACTCTTGATAAACAACCATCAGGAAAGGCTCCGATTTAACATCATAAAGGCCGCTCACTGCCCCATGGTTCTAGGCATGCCCTGGCTTCAGAAACACACTCCTTACATCAACTGGGCAGCCGGATCCCTATTTCTAGGTTCTGAATTTTGTATGTCCCATTGCTGGTCTCAAGACACATTGCAAAACCCTCCTGTGAACTGCCAGAACCACAAACAATAATCCTTAAGTGTATCCAACATTATCCAAGTACCTGGGATCTATGAAACATACTCAGATGTGTTTTCAACAGCCATTGTTCAGGCTCTTCCACCCCACAGACCTGATGATTGCGCCATTGACACAGATGCTTCAGCAGTGAATCCATTCGGGAGAATGTTCATATTATCTGAACCCGAAAAAAGGGCCCTACAAGAATACCTGGATACCAACCTGGCAAATGGGACCATCCGTCCTTCAAAATCTCCAGCCGGTGCTTCCCTATTCTTCGTTCCAAAGAAAGACACTAAAGAACGTCGGCCCTGTCTGGACTACCGTGGTCTCAACCAATGTACTCTCAAAGATCGCTATCCGCTACCACTCATTTCTGACATCCTGGAGGCAGTTTGGGGTGCTGTCATCTTCACCAAACTCGATCTTCAGGGTGCTTATCATCTCATTCGAATAAAGGAAGGCGATGAATGGAAGACGGCCTTCAGAACTCCCTTTGGCCACTTTGAATATCTGGTAATGCCCTTCGGTCTCGCCAACGCCCCCGCGGTTTTTCAACGGTTCATGGATAGACTTTTCTCTGATATGCTGTTCCTTTTTGTCCATTGTGTACCTGGATGACATACTGATTTACTCCAATGACCCCCAGATCCATCAAGAACATGTAAAAGCAGTCTTATCACGTCTACATGAACACAAACTCCTGGCCAAACCAGAAAAATGTCTCTTTCATGTCCAAACCGTTCATTATCTTGGATTTGTGCTAAGCTCCAAAGGAATCGGAATGGATCCTGCCAAGGTTGACTCCATACTTTCTTGGCCAGCACCCACCACTGTTAAACAGATTCAATCCTTCCTGGGACTTGCAAATTGCTACAGAAAATGAATTCCCAAATTTTCTGACATAGTGCATCCCATAGTAGCACTCCTAAAGAAGGATACATCATTTAAATGGTCTACTGCTCAAGAGATGGCCTTTCAGCAACTGAAACAAAATTTTACTCAAGGTCCAATCCTGGCCCAAACCAACATAGATCGGCCCTTTTTGGTGGAAACAGACGCATCTGACTACGCCATTGGTGCAGTCTTAAAACAAGAATTCGAAGACAAGATGGAACATCCTATTGCCTACCTATCCCGCACCTTGACTCCCAGCGAGAGCCATTATTCCGTACTGGAGAAGGAGTTATTGGCCATCTGACAAGCCTTTACCAACTGGCGCCATCTACTCTTAACACACATACCAAAAACACATGAAGCCCTATGGAGTAAAAGACCCCATAGCCCATAAAACACATTTATAGTCAAAGGACATTCTCAAATCATGTCTAAGAGTGGGAGAAAAAGAGTCTCACTCTTAGCAGGAGAAAAAATAAACCCCAAAAATCCAGCAAAGCTGCTGGGGGACTCACTAGGTTTGGTAAATTAGCCTTAACAGAGAATTCTCCCTAACAGGAGGCGTGGAGGTTGGCCAATGGGGGGGACCGAGGCTTCACACATTATTCTCACGTCCATAAAGGATGCTCTAGAATTGACCTAATTCTCATCACTGCTGCAATATGCCCATGCCTTGAAGGGGTCAGGATTCACTCTGGGACTATTTCCGATCATGCATCCGTATCGGCAGACCTGGGCATCCAGGGTTCCCCCCACCACCAATGAGACACTGGAAGCTATGCGACACTCTATTGTTAGACGCAAACGTAGAGGAAAACGGAGGAAGTACTAAAGAACTACTTCTCCGAAAACCTGGGAAAGGATACCCCCATCGGGGTGGTTTGGGACGCCATGCTGGCAGTGATCCGGGGATCTCTAATTAGTGCTGGGGCCGAAATGTAAAGGGTCTCACGGATCGTGGGGAATAAGCTAGAGGGGACAATTACCTCATTGGAAAAAGACCTACAAGGTCGATGGTCCAGGAAGGGAGAAAGGGCGCTACGCAAAGCTAGAATAGCGCTAGAGATGCATTGGGCGCATCGTTCTGCGAAATCCTTAGTGTTTACCAAACAGTTTTATTACAGCAGATCTAATAAGGCTAACCGCATTCTAGTTTAAAAGCTAAAGAGAGTCCACACTAGGAATAATATAGCCTGCTTGAGAGACATGTCGGGGCAACTCCTTTTTGATGACCGGGATAAAATGAAGGTGCTTGTAGACCACCATAAAGCGATCATGTCGGGTCCCCCCACTGTCCTCGAGGGGCTTCCGGAATTCCTTAAAGCCAGCAGATCCCAGGACCATCGGTCCAGATTGAGTGCCTTAGAAAGCCCAATCACAGTGGAAGAAACGGCCAGCGCCATTAAATCCTTGAAAAATTCCTCCGCTGGCCCGGACGGATTATCGGCCAAGTTTTATAAAGCCTTCTCCCACATCTTAGCTCTAAAACTAACTGGGCTATTCAATTCCTTCCTGGAGACAGGGACTATCACCAAATCAATGGGTGAATCCGTAACGGTGCTTTTGCATAAGCCTGGTAAAGATCCTGAGGATCCTGCTTCATACAGACCTATTTCCCCGCTGAATAATGACAGCAAACATTTCTCAAATATTCTGGCAGCTAGATTGAGCGCGCATCTCCCATTCATCATAGATCAAGAACAAACAGGATTTATCCCGGGAAGGGGAGCACATGATAATATTAGGCGTATTCTAAACCTCATTGAATGTGCCACCAGAATGGGGGAAGAGATTCTGGTAATTTCATTGGACGCCCATAAAGCGTTCGATTTGGTGGATTGGGGTTATATCCGGGCCATTCTGCAGCACTGGGGCTTTGGCAGGAACTTTGTAACCTGGGTGATGGCTAGTGCATATCCCAGACAAGGAACTCATGGCCCTGCAAAGGAATGTTCAAAAGTTCATCTGGGAGGGAAAAGGCCCAGAATATCGAAGAAAGTCTTGCTCCGGGGGAGGGAGCTGGATGGCCTAGGGGGGCCCGATGTGCGGAGGTATGCACTCGCGGCGCAGTTGTCCCACGCGTTCGGCTGGGTTCTCCCTTCAGTTTCCCCCCGGTGGAGGCACATAGAAGAGGCCTGGAGCCCGGTGCCCCTGGCGGACCTCCAGCACCTTCCGCCTATCAAAGTCCAGGGTATGCAAGGCCCGCTTGCGCCTACCAGCAACACAGTGTGTAAATGGAAAGCCGCAGCCCGCAAATGGGGTTGCACTGCCTGGCTAGGCCCTCTGACCCCTTGGTGGAACAATCCTGAATTCACCCCTGGAATTTCCCCACATGGGTTTGGTGCTTGGCAGTTGGGAGGGCTCCGGATCCTATCTGACTTCCTGGAGGAGGGGCACCCCCTTTCATTTGAGAGGTGCAAGGAGAAATTTGTGGTCTCCGAAGTTGAGAGGTTTCGATACTCCCAGCTCCGGCATTGGGCCTCAAATAAAGTGGTGAAGCAAAAGGGAGCTCTGGAGCTCACTCTTACTGCTCCGAAGGCCAGGGGGAAGGTGTCCTCACTCTACAAACTCCTAGATAGGTCCGATCCGGCCACTAAGGAGAGATACATGTTGGAATGGGAGAGGGATCTTGGAAGTGAGGTTGATGTCACAGAATGGGGGAAAATCTGGTCCAGGTTACACAAAAGCACCCAGTGTGTCACGAATAAAGAAAGCGGCTACAAGATCTGCTATAGATATTATACAACGCCGGTCCAACTTAACAAACTCAACCCGGGCATCTCCTCGAACTGCTGGAGAGGCTGTTCTGAACAAGGTTCCCTATTCCATCTCCTCTGGTCCTGCCCTAAAGCGGAGAAGTATTGGAGGGAAGTGGTGGGTCACGTCAAAGAAATCACAGGTCTATCTATCCCTTGGGATCTGGGGGTCATTCTCTTGGGTGAAACGGGGGGAGGGGTGTTTCCGGTGTCTGGACACATGTCACGACTGTGCATGCACCTGCTTCTTACCGCAAAAATTGCTCTGGCCCGGGCAGGGAAGAGTGCAGAGGGTCCGGTAAGCTCATTATTGTGGTATAAATGCTGGGAAGTGGTGGCAGCGGAAAAAATCACAGCAATTTGTTCTGGAAACTTGGGCCCCTTTGCAAATACTTGGGCTTCATAGATGGCCCTGTCTCCCGGGGGGGATTGGGGATTGAGCTGATTTGGGGGGTTGCTGACTGCCTTTGCTGATATTCATAACGCGGTGTCTGTTTTCATTTGTTATAATTCTTAATAAAAAGTATTGTTGAAAAAAAAATGCCTAAAACACAATACACCAAAGGCATCAGAGAACTGTAAAAGCACAATGAATTGCAGTAGGCAGATTCGATTTTTGCTAAAAATGCCTAAAACACAGTACACTAAAGGCATCAGAGAACTGTAAAAGCACAATGAATTGCAGTAGGCAGATTCGATTTTTGCTAAAAATGCCTAAAACACAGTACACCAAAGGCATCAGAGAACTGTAAAAGCACAATGAATTGCAATAGTCAGATCTGATTTTTGCTAGGAGTGCCTGATACACAGTATGCAGAAGAGGCAGGGTACTATGGCTCGCAATGCAGTGCAGTATGCAATGACTATTAAGCCGGGTTGACCTGGGGCACAGTAGGTATATGTGAGCAGCGTGGCATGTACATTCAGTTTAGGTAGTCAATGCAGCGCTGAGTATTACTACTAGAGACTAGATCAGTATTCAGGTATTACATACATCACCCATTATTGGTGTGAAGACAGTCACAGCATTACCAGTATTTTGATAGGTCACACGATGCTTGCAGGCCACCACGGCATGAAATGATGTCCCGAATGGAAGGTGTCATGGCAGAGATACATGATTCTATCTCTCAGCTTTTGTGTGGGTATTGCCAGCCGTTTGTCCTTGAAGAGATAACCATCTTTCGTTACTAAGTTCCATTGATTATTCCTGATGTATTTCTTCCAGAGATCGGAAGAAGGTGTTCTTGCTTGGACCTCTTCCAGAAGGGAATTTGCCTGTGCCACAAACACGGTATTAGGGAACATCTTCGGAAAGGCCCGAGCTTCGACAGACTCGTAGTCAGGATGCCTGGATAAGGCATCTGCGATAATGTTATTAGTTCCAGGAAAGTGATGAATATGGAATTGGTTCTGGGCAAAAAAGAAGGCCCAACGAGCTTGGTGACTGTTTCTGCATTCCAGGGACTGTAGGACTTGCAAGTTTCGATGATCTGTTCGTACTTGCACTGGATGTTTATCACCCAAGAAGTTATTCTCCACAGAAGCCCTCCAAATGGTGCCATTCTGTCTGGGCTCTACAGGATGTGTGGGAGGGGAATTAGGCACCCTGGACTGAGTTGCCTTGGCAACTCAAGTCGCACTCTTGTGTGATTGGCCCAGTGGTGAGCCGCCCCGGCTCACCACTTAGCATGTGTGAGTGACAGCTAGGCTGTTGAATGGGGGTTTTTCTGCATAAAATCAGGGCTTTGGGGACTGGAACTTCAGAAGTCGCCACAGGACCTAAAGAATCCGAAGAGGGGCGAAGCTGAGCCATCTACAACGACGACACCACCGGTGGAGCCCTGCTGTACGAACTCACCACTTCCCCGACGACAAAGGAGATCTTCTTCCAGGAGAGTCTTCTTCCCTTTGAGCTGGTGGGACCAACCAGTTCGCCTTTTTCACCTTCCTGGACGTCTCATGGTCAAATCGCCCGTGCCAAGCACCCCGGCGGCCGGATAGCCACGCTTCACCACTACCGCAAATAAAAGGGTCGTACCTTTTAATCAGGAACTCCGAGGCTGGTTTCTTCCCTGGCAGTGCAACGACCTCCAGCTTTCTTCCTCGTCGAGATCATCTCTTCCTCTGGTCGAAGCCACGACTTGCACCCGCTGCCAGGAACAACTGCCACCGCTTGAGCTTTCTCACCATTTCAGGTACTGTGTCCCGCCTGGTCTCCCTTGTAACAGATTGTCCAAGGTGTCCCGTAAATCCTTGACTTTCTAACTGGGTTGACCTTAGACCTGCTAACTTTGCCTTTCTGAACTGATCCAACCCCTTTTTGACTTTTCTGCAAAGACTTTGAGTGCATTTCCACTGTGTGATCTTGGGCACATTCCACCTTGTTTTCTCCAAGAGTGGGCCTGGCCTATGAACTTTTGGCTCTACAGTAGACCCTGCCTTTCTTGACTTGCTGTGGTTTCTTAAAAGTGTTGGTACTGTGTTATTTCCATACTCTGCCTTTTCTCTCCCTTTTTAAACAAATTATTGGAGTGCCATCTACGGTTACGCGCTCACCTCTGTTTTGCTAAATAAGTGGTGTCTTAACCTAGACTTGTCGAATAATTAACTAGGGAGGTGTATATACTTATAGTGACTTGTTTGAACTTGCTTGATATATTAGTGCCAGTGTATTTTCATAAGTGTGTTTTTAAATAAATAATTATATACTTTTATACCAAAGCTCTGGTCAGTGTTTGCTTGTCCTACTGTATTTTTAGCTTATTGTGTATACTCTATATACTGCCTAACTCTTCTTGCGAGAAGTCTGACTGCTCAGCCACAGCTACCAGGTAAATTAGGGTGGTACAGACTGCTATCAATTGGGTTTACTGCTTACTCCTGTGGTCTTAAACTTTTTGCAGTGGTCTCTAAGGGAACTGCACAGGTTTCTGCCTAAGACATCCACCGTCCCCGTATCCCTGAATAGTTTGGCTAAGGCTAGCGCTGAGGTGAAATCTGACTTGGACGGAGGGAGAGTTTTGTCCATGGTGGGGTCCGGGACAACATTGAAGTCCCCCCGATAATTATGTGCCCCTCCGAGAACTACAAGATCAATGGAGTGAGCTTCGCTAAAAACTTGTTCTGGGTGGCATTTGGGCAGTAAATGGAGACTAAAGTGATGGGTTGTTCCACCAGCCACCCCTTCATCAAAATATACCTCCCCTCTAGGTCCCGCTTTACAGAGATTCTCGTCAGAGGGACTTGTTCACTTAACAGGATGGCTACTCCTCTTTTCTTCCCCCCAGAGGTAGCAAAAAATCTCCTGTTGAACCTTTTGAATCTCACCCGAGCTTCATCAGCCCGGAGCAAGTGCGTCTCCTGTAAGAAGACGGTGTCTCCCTCCATCTGACTGAGTGATTGTTCCACCGACCTACGTTTCCCCGGGAAGTTGAGGCCCTTGACGTTCCATGTCAGAACTCTGAGCGCTCTGTCGTCAGCCTGCCCCATGGGATGCCCTACAAGGAGTTGCTTTAGTGATGGCAAGAGGCCCTCCCGCGCCGGATTCTGGAGCATTGTGTTATTGGATGGAGAAGCCCCCGGAGAGTGATGACATGGGTGTCTGACTACCCTTGTGTTTCCAAGTGTCTGAGAGAAAATGAACTTGCCCCTATTTGCCCCTAAACCAAATTCCCCCAACCCCCCCCGCCCTACGCCCCCACCAAAACTAAAAGACAGGATATATTCCTACCCCAACGGGCAACTGAATGGACTCAAACCGCGAGCCCTTGTGGCCAACCGGGCCCAGCCTGACAACCTAAAGATTACCCAGTGAACGGACATCATAATCGGTGTGCGAGAACCCGAGCAGAGCAGCAAACTATGCCCTAGATAGCCGGGTCTGGAGGAAAGAGGAGGACCAAGAACACCCCCCACCCCAAAGACCAGCAACAACTGTTCCCAGCCAAAAGGCCAGGTAGAAGTAGAATAAAGCAGCTCAGTCTGGATTAGGCTTCCTCTGCAGAAGGCCCTAGGGTTTACGTCGCCTGTTCATCCTAGTCCAGGTTTTCCCAACATGCTTCTCGCCTTGGTCTTTGGCCAGCGCCTCCGCCTCGGAACCGTCGTTCGGCACCTCTGTGCCCATTAGTTTCTCTGCCTCCTTCAGCGAATGAAACTGGTACTGCACCCCCTCATAATATGAATCTGATGGATGTGGGAAACCCCCATTGATACGGGATTTTCCTTTCACAGAGCACGCCGTCAGTGGCCTAATGGATTTCCTCTTCTGGAGGGTGGAGGCTGCCAGATCCTGGAACAGGAGAATGTTGGCGTCCCGGAAAGAGATTTGTTGCATCGCCCTAGCTTCCCTCATAATTTCCTCCTTTAGTCTAAAGAAGTGGACCCGAGCCAGGACATCTGGGGACATGGTTGCAGGGCGCCGAGGGGTCCAATTCCAGTGGGGAGTGCCCAGGAAGGGTAATGATGAATCTAAACAGCTCGGCCACATATGACTCGAGTTCCGAGCTCGGGACAGATGCAGGAGTCCCTCGAATACGGATGTTGTTTCGTCTGGAACGATTTTCCACATCTTCCAATTTCGATTCCAGCGCCTCGCATCGCATCTCCAACGCCGTCAGTCTATCTTGGCCTTTCTCCAGCTCGAATGCCTGATCACACAATGCATCCTCTACCTCCGCTGTGTGGCTTTCCACTGTATCCACCCTCCTGTCCAGGGAGTCACTCTTTGTCACTTCCTCCGTGACCTTTTGGATTTTTTTGGTTAGGACAGTCAGGAAGGTCCCTCAGGTCCGCCCTGGTGGCCACCTGCTCCGACTCCTCAGGTGGCTGGGAGGCACCCAGATCCCCCGACCGCTCAACGGCCGGCGCCCCTTTTCTTGATTTGTCTGGGTTGCCGTTTCCTATCATGGTGGATATGTCTGCTTGTCTGGCCGTCTTGCTGCTTTTTGACATGGTTCCCGGCGCTCAGGAGCAAGATCCAGAAACCGAGTGGCCCCCTCAGCCTACGACCAAGGGCACTCTGGGAGAGGGGCCCAACACCTGTGTCAGAGGTACCAGTCTTTCCCTCCACCTTTCGGGGGTGTCCTGGTATGGGGAAGGATGCCGCAAGCCCCACAGCCCCCAGGGGGCAGCACCGAGTCCAGAAGGCTAAACCACCCCGCTACACTAACCGGCCTCCGGACCAACCCAATTCCCTGCTTGCGGTCAAATTCACTTATCCTTGGACCCCCAACCTCACCACTAGAAAGGGCGATTCACACTGCGGTAGAGCCTGATGACAGAGGGACAGTGCGAGCAAGATATTTACCCCGTGGGTGATGGCAGAGCTCCACGTAAGATGACAAGGAGGAAGGTGAAGGGAATTCCCAGGCAGAAGCGTAGAGAGTCAGGGTTGCTGGGAGGCCCAAAGTCTAGGTGATAGCTGATGGGCGGCAGGTGTAGACCCAGTATCCGGGCTATGGCAGCTGAGGGGAGACTCCACGTGGGAAGGCTGAGAAGAGGAGGGGTGGTGCTCCAAGGCGAGACTGAACTGCTGCAGGGACACAGGACCGCAGATCTCAAAGGAAGGCAACAGCTGCTCGGATGGGACCCGGCCCTCCGGACTAGGCCACAGCAACGGTGATTAAGGGGGGGCCTCCAGGTAGCCCCAAGCGCTAGAGGCGCCACTTCAGTGCTCCGGGAGCGAGGAGTGGGGAGGATCAGCAAAGGCGGAGGGGGGAGGCACTGTGTTTAAGGCCCAGGGTGGGACGCTCCACAGGCCAGGAGCCTCCACCTCCTGGGGCTCCCCTTGCGATGGCAGCAGGCGCCGGATTCAAGCCCCCAGCGGCAGGCGATGCGGATGGGCTGTTGCGCCGATGCGCAGCTCCGGCGAGGCAGGAGGAGAACAAAGAACTGGAGGGCCCTCTTCAGACCATCAGGAGAAGGGAAGGCGGGGGGAATCCAGCGAGGATGGGCAAGGGCTCAATCCACCCCCCCTGCAGGCGAGCTTCACCCCCACCACCAGGAAGCACCAGAGGTCCAGGGAGGCACCGTGTCCCAATCCTGGGGCTGGACGCCGAGCACCGTGGGCGAAGGGTTCCCGCCTCCAGGTCTTCACCTTATGCCATTCGCAGGCACCAGATCGCAGAATGAGGTGGGCAGGCTGGAGCGCCGATGCGCAAATCCTACGAGGCGAGATGGGACCTAGCATTCACCAAAGCTGCTTTAATGAGTTTGTCTTTTGCGGGGATGTTTTCTGGTGGTATAGGTTGGTCATGCAAAAGGAAAGGGGCTGTCTTGTTGTCTGAATCAATGGCCAGATTGGCACGGTTGTGGTCCATATGCAGATGTTTGATACTACTGCAGGTGACAAGTTGTTTTTTTTTAGCCCACAGTCGGGCTCTTAATCTAGAATTTCTGGATGAAATGCTAGGGTGGTGAGAGCAGAGAGGTGGGTGGGATGGTTCTAGAGTTTAATCTAAGGTTTCTATTAATAGTAGTACAAGGTTGGTTTGGTGTTGGTCTGGTGGCAAAGTGGCGT
Source organism: Ambystoma mexicanum (assembly GCF_040938575.1). Taxonomy (NCBI): domain Eukaryota; kingdom Metazoa; phylum Chordata; class Amphibia; order Caudata; family Ambystomatidae; genus Ambystoma; species Ambystoma mexicanum. The sequence continues at coordinate 1,198,102,119 of NC_090926.1, read as the reverse complement.
ATCCAAAGTGCTGGATCATCCAGGTACGGGTTTGCAGATGTCATCGTACTAGACCATGAGGTGAGGGTAATAGTTACCTTGCGTATGCTGGTATATGTTTCTTGGTTGGTATGTAGGTCAAGTTGACTGCTCCAGCGACTAGTGTAAATGTACAATAGGTGGAGGAGAGTAGTTAGGCACCAATACATGGTGTAGGTAGCATTGCTAATATGCAGGAGTTGAACATTTCAAATAAATGGTACTCTTGGAGCGTGTTAGGAAACAGTACAGTGTGACCATAAGGCACAGCTCAATCAAATGTGGTCTATTAGCGACCGTAAGGCACAGCACAGTCAGATGTGGTCTGTAAGTGACCATAAGGCACAACACAAGTCAATCAAATGTGCTCTATAAACGGCCATAAGGCGCAACACAATCAAGTGTGGTCTGTAAGCGACCATACGGCACAACACAAGTCCAAATGTGGTCTGTAAGCGATCATAAGGCACAACACAGGTTAACCATATGTGGTCTATAAACGCCCATAGGCGCAATACTATCAAGTGTGGTCTGTAAGCGACCATACGGTACAACACAAGTCCAGATGTGGTCTGTAAGCGACCCTAAGGCACAACACAATCAAGTGTGGGCTGTGAGCGACCATACGGCACAACACAAGTCCAAATGTGGTCTGTTAGCGACCAAAGGCACAGCATAATCAGAAGTGGTCAGTAAGTGACCATAAGGTGGTCTAGGTTCTTAACTATAGAGGGTTAGCAACATGGCAGAATGCATCTTAAATCGAAGCAGGGCAACAGGGCTGAGAGCATCTAAATTTGAAACAGGGCAGTAAGCGAAATGCAACTAAATTTAAGACAAAACAGCAGGCTAGATGCGTCTGACTTTTAAACATGCCAAAGAAGCACCTAAATTCGGAGTTTACCGAGGGGCGTTGAAACAACAGAATTCGAAAATCATAGTAGGGCTGAAATCGAAAATCACAGTATGGCTAAATTTGAAAATCACAGTGGGGCATTAATGGACCTAAAAACAAAAATCACAGTGGGGCTAAATTTGAAAATCACTGTGGGGCAGTGAGACAACTGAGTTTAATAGTCATAGGGGGGTGCAGAGCAGATGGGGAGTCAACACATGTGGAGGGTGAGCAACTCGGAGCAGTGTTTGTTCAGTTGGCGCAATATAAGTATATTGCACGTGATTTCAAGATCTTGACGCCATTATAAGGAGATACAAGACTGTGATACCAAAGCTTGCTAGCAGGGTACCGATAGGTATGGGAAGGCAGAGGCTTTTCCACTACACCGCGGAGGATGCAGCCCAGTAAATCAGCATCAGAGGGGCACAGGAGGAATGCTTCATGCAGGCAGCCAAGTGGGGCTAGCGATCGTGAGGTTGAGGGAAAATTCAGTAGAGTGCTCCTGGCAAGTTCAGTTCTGAACAGAGGACCATAGGCAGCTGGTCGGGGCGGGCTTACCGAGATGTGGCCAGGCTACGTGGCCCAGGCCTCAGGACGCCTCCGGACAGGCAGGGATCCTTGAGTAGAGGATCCTTATGAAGAGGGCCGGCGTTCGCCTGCCGGCGCGTGATTGGCCTAAAAGAACAGATGCTGGCCAGTAGAATCATGCTCTGCAGTCATGTGGTTGCTGGGGGTCAGAGAGGGTGCCGGCGGCCATCTTAGATTGGGAACACGTCGTAGGTTCCAATGGTGGCCGAAGGAATCGGTCGAAATAGGCTTAATGGCTCGATTCTGAGCCTGATAGGAATTTATCCATGAAAGCCTGGAAATGTAATGCTCAATCGGGCGGTCTCTGTGTAGGGGGAAAAAATCAATCAGGGTCCAGAAATTAGGTAAACATGCCAGGCCACAATATCTTTCTCCCTAACCTCCTACTAGCTGCCTTACAACTCCTTGCCTTCAGCTATACAGACCATCCTAACGGAACCACACCTGAAAAGTATAGCGTACACACTCTCAACCCGCTAGCCATGGATCCCATTCCTAGCAGCCCTGCCCTCTCTACACCTCGTGCAAGTCTCTAGGGCTCTATAAAATGGCCCCTTCTACCACGACCATCAGAAACTGCAAACTGCGCGCTAGACTCCCTAAATTATACGAGCCTCTGACCAGATCTTTACCTCCCACCAACAAGAAAACTAACTGGCACAGCATTACGACCCTTAATACCGCCTCACGACCTATCTCCTCATCCGCTCCTAGTGCCACTGCTACTCAGAATACCACACCACACACCAAGGTCAAGGCCTTTACCAACCCCATTCCACGCTCATCTGCAGGCAAAACAGATAATCAGCTCCTCAAAGGAGCCCTCCTCAACGCTAGGTCCCTGGTGGCTCACGCTATTGAGATAGCTGACTTAATCTCAGAAGACAACCTGGATTTCCTAGCCATAACGGAATCTTGGCTACACGATGCTGCAGGACCCGCTCTTATGCTAGCCGTCCCGGAGGGCTACACTATCTCCAGACATGACAGAGATGGATCCTGAGGCGGCGGATTAGCTATCATTTCCAGAAAAAAGTTTATCTATGAAAATAGCTTCTCCCCAAACTCTGCAATCCTGCGAATCCCTCTCCATCAAACTCCCGTTAAACAACTCCCAAACACTCACCATGCATGTAATATACAGACCTTCTGGACCTATTGGTACATTTGAGGAAGACCTGCATAATATCCTTGCCAGCAATCTCAAACCTACCTCCCAAGTACTGCTCCTTGGAGACTTTAATTTGGGTTTTAACGACCCCGCAGATAAACAGGCCTTACAAATTGCCAACTCTCTCAACGCTTTAGGAATAACACAAAAAGTAAACAAACCCACACATATCAAGGGAAGAACTCTGGATTGGGTAGCTGAATATAACTGCACAGCTACCATTACCTCTATCTCCCCCTTATCTTGGACCGACCATTCCCTTGTTTCCATGATCCTATCTACCACCAGACCAACCATCCCTGCCCCTCAGGTAGCGCCACAATGTCTCACCAGAATGAAAAAGCACATCACAGTCGACAGTGTGATTCCTAATATTCTACCTACCCTAAATTCTCTGCCAGATAACCTCGACCCTAGCACTCTGGTGCAGGAATACAATAAGATCATGCTCTCCACATTGGACAAAGTCGCCCCTCTTAAACTAAGACCAAGCAAAGCCAAAGCACACCTTAATAAGTGGTTCACCCCACAACTAAAGGATCTGCGACTGCTAAAAAGAAAATGTGAAACCGCCTGGCGACTCTGCCCTTCCAGTGAGAATAAAACGAAGCTAACTTCCACGGCACTACAATACAAAAAGGAAATCTGTCTGGCAAAACGCAACTCGTACAATGAACGGATTGCCAACTCTAATTCCAGCATGAAAGAACTATTTACAATATTAAGAGAACTAGAGTCACCTGATATCTGTATCAAAAACAAGACCTGGTGCTCAGAGATCCAACAAGCCTTAACTAACAAAATAAACACCCTAAAAATAAAAAAAAATAAAAAAAGACGCTCTGAAACTGCCACAGCCAACTACTCCCCGCCCTCCGAATAAAAAACCTAAGGATCAAAACAACAGATTCCGTTTCACCAAAACTTCCATCTTAAAAGTTGAAAAAACTATTCTTTCTCTTAAACCTTCAAACTGTAAAGGAGATGTCTGCCCAGCACACATCATAAAATACGCTGCGAGAGACCTCTCGCCATTCATCTCCAAGCTAATTAACGCCTCATTTGCCACTAGCACTGTCCCAGCCAACCTTAAACAATCCTGGGTTCTCCCACTTCTGAAGAAGCAAACTCTAGACCCAGTCATTGCCACAAACTACCGCCCAATTACGACGGTTCCATTTTTACTTAAAATCTTAGACAAAGTTGCCAACTCGCAGATACAAAAATACCTTGAGCTACACAACCTCCTAGGTGTTAGACAATCAGGATTCCACCCATTACATGGAACGGAAACCGCACTGATAGATCTGAAAACACAAATTGATGAGCTGAGAGACCAAGGGAAGACAGCACTACTGTTGCTTCTTGATCTCTCAGCCGCATTTGACTTAGTGACTCACAAGGTCCTCTGTAGACACATCGACTCAGCAGCCCACTTCTCCACAGATGCTGTCAGCTGGATAGACTCATTCCTGAGTGACAGAACCATTAGAGTATTCTCCTCATCTGAGGCGGCTGATCCTACCCCAATCATATGTGGGGTCCCTCAGGGTTCATGTGTGTCTCCCACTCTATACAACATATTCACCAAGCCAATGTTTGATGATTTGGACCTTATGGGTATCACCTATACTAACTATGCAGATGATACACAGATTCTCCTCCCACTTTCCGGGGATCATGGTAAGGACTCTGCGCTGGTGAATAGGATCTACCTCATCATTCAGGCATTGATGGCCTCTCACGGCTTATGCCTGAATGACGACAAGACAGAGTTGATCATTCTTGGCACCCCCTCCAGCATCTCCAAACTGGGTCAAGAATACGCCTCCTTCATTATTGATGGCAACAATATCACAGTCTCAAAGGAGGTAAAAACCTTAGGTTTCCACCTGGACGCCACCTTGTCCTTCAACTAACAACTGAAATCCCTGGCCTCTGCCACAGCCTACACGTGCAAGCTTATCAGAGCTGGCAAGCCCTTCCTTTCCAACGATAACTGCATTATTCTGGCAAGAGCACTAATCCTCTCCAGATTAGACTACTGCAATGCCCTCTACAGTAGCGCTAATAAAGCCTGCATCCAAAAACTACAAACACTACAAAACAACGCCCTTAGAGCTGCACTAGGCACGAATAAAAGAACACACATAACTGCTATCAGACGCCAATACAATTGGCTATCCATCAACAATAAAAAATCACCTCCCTGACACATAAATCTTTACACAATGCTGCTACCAGCTACCTAACCAACAAACTGTCCAGGAAAACGTCCAGTAGGCCTACTAGAGCAGTCTACACAAACTGCTTGGTGGTACCAAGATTCAAATCTTCCAAGATTGGCGGCAGCAGCTTCCCTGTGAAGGCCGCTAAACTCTGGAACTCTCTGCCATACGAGTTGAGAAACGATCAACCATACCCACTCTTCAGAAAGAACCTCATTACCCATCTCAATTTGACTGAAAATCAGCACCAACCCTAACCACTGTATAACAGCATACTCTCACCCCAGACTGTAAACTACTGTATATTATGTTGTAAATAACTCTTTGAAACTTACTATATATGTAAACTATTTTATACTACTGTACTCTATGATGTAAATAACTTTCTTGTATGCTTATTATGAGCCCCATCTATTTGGGTCCCCACGTGTCAATCTATATTGTTTGCCATTTTAAAGCTTTGTAAGCCTTGCATATCCTTTTCTTGTGCTGTGCCCTGCTACCTCCGGGTCTGGTGCGCATTAGAAATTCAATAAACAAACGAACAAACAAAGAAACATTGTGGCATCACTACTACTCTCCGCCTCATACAGAGACAATTCTGGTGGCCAAAGATGATTGCTGACGTAAGAACCTATATCCAATCTTGCGCAGTGTGCGATCAGAACAAACATGATAACAGAAAACCTGCAGGTCTCCTACATCAACCGGCGTTACCAACACGCCCTTGGGAAATCATCGCCACAGACTTCATCGTGGAATTACCCCCATCCAGAGAATATACAACCATAATGGTTACCATCGATCTGTTTACCCATATGGCTCACTTCACACCTTTGTTCAAACTACCATCCTCGCTTGAATTGGCTGGAATATTCCTAAAACACGTATTTAGGCTACATGGATTACCTTCCAAGATCATCTCCGACAGAGGACCTCAGTATATATCCCAGTTCTGGAAACAACTATGCCAAATATTAGGCATCCAGCGTGCATTATCTTCGGGATATCATCCTCAGACTAATGGGGTAACAGAACAAGTAAATCAGACCCTAGAACAGTACCTCCGCTGTTTTGCAACCAAGGTCCAGGATGATTGGTCGCTTTTGATTCCCGTAGAGGAATTCGCTTACAACAATTCTGACCATTCGGCCATCAAGACAAGTCAATTTTTTTGCAGTCAAGGATTTCATCCTTCGGTTCTACCATCTGTCCTACCACATCCTACCCCGGTTCCTGCAGTTGATTCCTGGATTGAAACACTGGAAAACGTACATAGGGACGCGAAGGAACGCCTGGAGAAAGCCAGGATATAAGTCAAACGATATGCAGATACCAAGCAGAGACCTAGACCTTCATATGCAGTTGGGGATAAGGTTTGGCTATCTTCAAAACTTCTTCCTCAACATCTACGACCTAATAAACTGGCTCCCAAGTATTATGGACCTTTCTCCATTAAGGAAATCATTAATCCAGTGGCCTTCCGGCTCCAGCTTCCAGAATCCTGGAAGAGGATACATCCGGTCTTCCACACTTCTTTATTGAAACCATATGCACGGTCTACCAGAACTACTCCTAGACCTAGCCCTGTGCTCATCAATGACCACATTGAGTTTGAGGTCTCCAGGATATGTGATTCCAGATACAGACCGGGTCAGCTCCAATATTTGGTAGAATGGAAAGGATACCCCCCCAGCGAGCACACCTGGGAACCAGTCTCAAACATGAATGCCCCCCGTCTAATACAAAGGTTCCATCGAGTCCACCCAGGCAAACCCGGTGGTTCTGGGTTTAGGAGGAGGCATACTGTCATGAACCACCGAATTCGGTCCTTCTGGACTTCGTGGTTCATGATGCACCGCGGCATGAGGTCAGTTATTCTTCCAACATGGCCGACGGCCCAGAAACGCTGCGCTCTAGCCTTTGCGCGCAACACTCTGCTTCCTAGAAAACAGGCACGCCCCTGCGGCTCTGCACATATCAACGCAACTGCTTGGAGTTGTTAGGTGTGTGTTTTCGATTTTTGTGTACCGTACTACCTCCAGTTCCTTACCCCTTTTTTCTTCCTTCTTGGAACCCTCTCCTGATTCCTGCATTCTACCCGCTATCCATTTCCCCTCATCCCGGATACCGTCTTGTGCTCAGAGCCGCGGTCTCCCGGGCACTCTCCGAGCATAGGACACTTGCTCCTCCTCCTTCCTGGATCCGTAGCTAAACATTCCTGGATACTGAACGCTATCCGGCTTAAGGCAGCCGGCTACCTCACGCTGGAACCCGAAGACTCGCACTCCAACCTGTACAAGTCCCAGACATTGAGGAAGAAGGAAAGCGCATCCAAGAAGACCGCAAGCAAGGAAAAACAGGTGAGAAAGAAAGAAGCTTGTGACAGCATCACCTCCTGAGAGCACAAGCCTTGGTTGTTTGTCCAAGCTACCATATAGAGAACCTTGGCTGGAGTGCTCTATGCCTCTACCGCAACATATAAGAGGGCAGAAGTACAGATACCCCCCTCCAGTCTTTACAAAGGCCATGAGACCCAGCAACCACTAGAAGTCCAAGGCCAGCAATATGCGGGGTTTCTGGAATTTGGTGACCATCTGGTGAATATGAAGAGTCCTGTCCTCGGGAGTAAAAGCCTTTGCCGAGGAAGAGTGCAGAACCGCTCTAAGAAACTGGAGCATTTGAGAAGGTGTCACATGGGACTTCTTATTTATTATTTATTTTATTTATTGTTTAAAGGGCGCCAAAGCCCGCAGGCATCAGGGTTCACAAACAAAAACACCATGGACAAACATAAAGGCACAGGACAAAAGAGCAGGAAGAACCAGCGCATCAGGGAAACGGCATTGGTTCAAGGTAGAACTTAAAAGATTTTAGATGAACAGAGCAGTCTTCAGTTTCCGACGAAAGATATGTGTGTGGTTAAGAAGGTCCACAGCTTGTTTTAGAGATCAGGCTTTGATCAACCAATCGTACAGGTGGGGGGAAGACATGAATTCCTCCCCTCCTTACACTGGCCGTGGCCACTGCCAACAGCTTGGCAAAACACCCTCAGGGAGGAGGTGCCCTGAAACGCAGAACTCAAAACTGGTAGTGGGAACTGCTGATGATGAACCCCAGGTACTTTCTGTGCTTCTAATAGATATGTATGTGTAAGTGTCCAAAACGCTGCGTGACTGTAACTAGTCCTGGAGCTCCAGGTCCAGGAGGATGTGCAACAGCATTCCCATTTTAAACTAGTCCTTCCTGAGGAACTTGTTCAAGCGTCTCATGTCCTAGATGGGTAGTATTCCTGCGTGCTTCTTTGTTATCAAGAAGTAAAGGGAGTACCACCAGTTGTTCCTTTCCGCTTAAGGTGCCATTTGTATTCCACTCTTCTCCAGGAGAGTGGCTTTCTCCTGCAGGAGTAGCAGGTCCATATCACAAGGTGAGTGAATAGATGGGGGCAGTCTGGTGGGCGACGCAAGAAAGAGACCAAGTGCTCTTGGTTGACAACCTGCCCTGCCAAGGCATTCGAAGTAATATTGTCCCATTCTTTGGAATGATGAGCCCGCTACCTCAGTAGAGTGAGGTAAGTACTCAAAGTGGTTTTGGAGCTGCTGCTGAACTAGAAGGGACTGAAGCAGGAGTGGACTGAGAGGATTTTGTACCTCTACCTCTGATGGCATCGCACATTTTCTCTGGCCCTGTTTGTCAAGGGTTTGACCTTTCCCATTTTGACTGTAAGAGTTCTAGTCATGAAAATGGTTTTCTGTCCAGGTATGAGGTACCAGCTGAGTGGGTTGCTGATGTACTGCTGTGCCCTGTGACTCAGCAAACACTTTGGATGTTTGCAGCTTCTCTAGACTTTTGTCTGCCTTGAGGCCAAAAAGGTTTGAGCCATAAAATGGCATATGCCACAGTCTGCTCTATACATCTGGGCAAAACCTGATTTCCTTAACCACGAAAAGTTCCTTGATATGTAACCCATGCCCAAAGCTCTTCCCACAAAATCAGCCATATCCAGACTGGACTGAAGTGCTGGGCACATTGCTTCTTTTCTATGGCTTACAATGCTTAAGAAGCCATCTCTCAATTCTCCCTCTGGGACGCGCTGTGACACCTTAGGGACCGCTGCCCATATTGTATGGTTGTACTTAGCAAGAGTGCATGTCACATTGATGACTTTTAAGGTCATACTGATTATGCAAAACCTTTTTAGAGGGCATCATACTTTTTGTCATTCGTTTCCGAATGTACTGAATTTTGTCCCTGATGTAGCTGCCTGCACCACAAGGCTCCCAGGCTGGGGTGTTTAGAGAGGAAGCCTGGATCAGTAAATGTGGGATAGTACTTCATAACTATATTCTTCTGTACCACAGCTCCATTAAAGGATCCCTCAAAGGTCTGTGAAAGGGTAGAACTGGCTCTATTTGGTGACCTCTGCCCAAGATGTCTGAGACCATACGCTGTGATCTCCTTGGCAGGGGGACTCCATCATAGAGTATTTGTAACACTAGCCATTACCTTTCTGTATGCGGCGTTAGGGTGCCCATGCAGATCTGAATGTTCAAAGTCTACCTCAGAGCAGGCGTTGAGATCACCTGACATCCTTCATGTTTATAGCCAGTTCTGTTAACCTGGCTTCCTCTGTCTGAAATTCTTCTGGGGCCTTAAAAGTTATAAAAGGTTTGAAGCTAAATGAAATTAGGGCCCTGTCATCATCCAAGATACTTTTGAAAGTCCCCATAAAATCCTTCCTCAATTGAGGTTGGTATCTTGACGTCAATGTCGGATTGGCTATCAATGCTGATGGTACTTTAAAAAAAGTAGCTGATGCGATGTCAAAGAATGCAGATAGGGTTGAAAACACTGAAAGAGTGGACAACTCTCAAATGTAGGAGTGTGGGGGACACCCCAGAAAGCCCTGCTCACCTATCTCTGTGTTTTTGGATTCAGTGAAATCAGATAAACACCGGAAAAACACCCTGGAAGAAAAACTGCCTCCTAGGGTTAAAATGAAAAGCACCGTTTCCCTCATCCCAGTGGTGCCTTAGTGTGAGCATGGATGGGAGGAAGTTTGGGGTGAAGGAGTGGCTGGAGAGGGGGCTTGGCAGACAATAGAAAAAGGGCCCTACTCCACCCCATGTATGCTAGTTTGCTTTCTCCCATTGCTTCCCCTCCTGTCCGCTGATCTTTTTCTATGTAAAAAGAAAATATTTGTAGTTGTATGTGGTCAGAGCTATGAGCTATTTTGAGGCATAGTAGACACATTTGAGACATTTTTGTGGTTGCCAATTCCTGTCTTAAAATTGGCTAGAATTCCTCAAAATAGCCCTTGGCCACTGACAAATATTTGTATTTACAAAAAATGGTTCAACTTGGATTTTCAGTTTCTGTTTATGGCCACAGACCCTCTGTATGCGTGTCTATCTGGAGGATAGCTGCAACGTGTCAGCTGCCTGTCAGCTTTAAAAGAAAAGTCGTTTGAGGCTTCCATGCACAAAGCTTGTGTTAGGCCACAGCGTTGGTGTCACTGTCACCTGCAAACCTCCTGTGTCAATGTAGAGCACCCAAAATAATCTTCACCAAAGTGAGTGTTCCCGGGCCAATCCTTTTATCACACTATGGCTTATCTGCTAAAAACAGAAGTCTCTACAAAGTGGACAGGTCGTTTTCACAAATCAAAGTCTTCATGGCAAGACAAGGCGCAAGTATGGGCGAAGAGTCCCTGAAAAAGTATTGCATTATGTAGAATAATTTTGACTAGAAATGTTAGATATTACTGGATTAACACATTCATCTTTATTCTCCGGAAAGTGTTCAAAACATCTTGCTCTGAGAGACCGCACCCTACTTATGCACGCAATGAAACAATAAGAGAACATTTGTGTGTTTACACTGGAAGAAACAGTTATCCCTTGATTTTTTGAAGAGGGCAAATGGGAAAACACTGATGAACAGAGATCCTTACAATTTTTGAAAACGCTGGAAAAACTCCCCCGGAAGTAAATAAAAATAAACCCCAAAAACAGGAAATCCCAATTATTTTATACCTATGCTGAATGAGGACAAACCATATCTTTGACCCTCTAGATACAATCTTTTACGTTGATACCTATTTTGAAGACTTCCCCTTCAATGCCTTCGGTGTCATAGACCTCTCCTTCAATGCCTTCGGTGTCATAGACTGACATGAGTTGCAATAGACCATGTCATGTTCGTTCACTGATGCACCAAAGACAAATCTTGTGAGGGTCCGTTAGGGACATTTTTAATTTTTTAAAACCGGAAGGTTTAGGTGTCAAAAATGTCGAGGAAAAGTCTTTTATCTCAGGTGCAAAAATATTTCTTGAGGAAGGTGTTGACTATGCAAAGAAAAAGGTCACTTGGAGCGGAGCAAGCTATTTGTATTGACACTGACATCATGTCCGGCCTCGACAATGAAGAGCGCTGAGGGACTGCGATGCCAACGCCGCACATAGCTCCCTGCTATTGAAGGTTATTGTGATCTGCTGCCACGTGAGAATATCTAAGATGAGGAATCATGGGTGGACACAATCCATTAGAAGAAGGATCCATTATTAAGGAATTACTTACCTCTTGGTAATGGTCTTTCTAATGGATGTTCCTCCCATGGATTGTTGATCTATTATAATCTATCCCCAATACAGCTGTTCTTCTGAAACTATTCCGCCAACAGGAGGTGCAGCAAAGCTCCACATCGGCTCAGCCTGATGCCTGAAAGTCCCTGCGCCAACATGATGTCGGGGGGCAGTATATAGTGAGATGCTACGCCGCGCCCCAGTTGTTACACTTTTCCCTAGCACTAGGGAGCCAGGACATGAGGGCTGTGGCTGCAAAAAGACTTATACTCCAAAATGGCTATTGTGTTGTTCCCACCGTGCTACCTTTTCCGTGGGAGGAACATCCATCAACTGAAACATTAATGAGAGGTAAGTCATTTATACTTTTTCTAACGGATTCCTTCGTCCAACAGGTTCCTCATTTATGATAGACTCCCATAGCAGTATGTGGATCTGTAGAAGGGAGAAGAGCACAAGTAAGTAGGCGTCCTGCCACTGCGGTAAAGGCACACATTCAGTGCTGCTAAGGGGGGAGCAGCTATCAATTACGTAACTGATGGGGGGGCGCAGGAGGGGAGGAGAGGGGGCACTCCTGGGGGTGAGGACCTCATTGACAGCTGCACTGTGTAAGTTATGCGCTGGTGCAGCCAGAGAAGTCCGTGGGGATGAGTGTGATTGGGGGTATAAAGAGGGGCATGGGAAAGATGGTAAGGGGTAGTGGGTAGAAACGGTAAAGTAGTACGGTGCGAACAGCACAATAGCCATTTTGAAGTATAGGCCTCAGGTAAGTAAAACATTTGTCTTTTCGCAGCCAGAGGCCTCATGTCCCGGCTAACCATTAATTATTTGAGCGTTCAGTTGCAGCAGTGTGCTGGAGACATGTCGCAAGTTGGCAGTTCCCAGGAGAAAATAGCCACAGGGCAATGGCACCAGTAGATACTTTTCAGGCCAGCGAGCTAGGCACCTGTGTGCTTGCTGGAAATGTGTAGGGAATTAAAAACTAAATGCAGTCAAATAAAGTCCAAACACAGTGAGGTACGCAGTTTCAAATCGCCACTTGACAGACGATCATGGGAAGAGGGTTGTGGGGCGAGGGAACGAGCAACAGGAACCAATCACTAGGAGATGTTTGGATGTCCCAAGGGTGCAACAGTGTTTCCTGTCCTTGCTGATGTCCGCGGGGCACCTCATTGGTTGGATGCTGTGTGAATCTCTCCCGTTTGCCAAGATCAGGTTCTTTAGTGTGTTTGATGGGGGCTGACCAATGGCAGATGAATAAAGTTCCAGTGGTCAGCACAATCACGTAAGGCTTTGAAACGTAATTGTGGGGCAATGTGGGAAGGTTTGTGACATCATGATGAGTGGTTTTCGACAATGAGGGCCAGGATGGCATGGCCCAATTACAATCATTCAATGCATGCCTGGATATAGGGGACTGACGTATTCCCAACAATCAGCTTTTGTAAGGTGTTTCAACAAATGTTTCAAGTGCGTATGCAAATGATGTTGTTTATGCATAAAAATTTTGCCAGCTGTGCGCAGCATTGACAGCTCACTTCACTCAGTTCAGTTCCACAGGGCTGTTTGAACCGTGCTTTCCCAGCTGTTTTGTGGTCCTAAATGAATTGCATTACTTCCTGCTTGGTGTATGCTCCTTTTTGGATAACTTTTATGTTCCAGTTGTTGCTTGCCTTGTAGAACCCCTGACACACCGCGAAAGAGAATCCCAGCAGTAATATTTGGCAAAAGTGTGCAGAGGAGCTCACGTCACCACTGTCCAGTCCGGATGGTCATGTGCGCGGGAGCTGCTGAACCCTCCAAGATGTTTGATAAACTACTGATACGTATACACTTCTGAGGGAAAGGGGAAATGTAGAAAATAAAAAAAGACTTCTGTCTTAAACTTAGTGGAGAATCTGCAGAGGATGAGAAAACAAGACACAATATTACTTCTTCCAATCCTCTGACTCTGATCCTCTTTGTTGCAACCAGTACCTGTTCTACCTTCTCTTAAAGTTGTGAGGTGTTGAACTGTGTCCAGTTGACGTGAAAACTATTTTTCATCATTTATTATTTATCTATTTGGTTTGAAATGTTCTAAAAAATTAAATTCTACATTAAACTAAATGCTAAAAAAAAACAGAATTGGTTTCTGTTCCATTGTAAGTTTTCTGGTTCAATGTCTGAAATTCTGAATATCGTGTAAACTGTCTTTTGATTTTTGCAAATACTGTATTAGTGTTCCTTCTCAAGATAGCATCAAGTTAAAAATACAGGAAACTTGTGATGCCTTAACTCATGCCGTCCTCTCTGACACAAGTAGAATGAGAAGACCGTTGCTCGAGAGAAACTACTCACTTTCAGGTTTACTTACAAACGCTTCTGAGATGGCCTAAAGAGACACTGGTCCCATGGTGCATGCGCACTAGTAGATCTACGTCGCAGTTCCCAATTATGCGCCTGCAAGAGACACTTTATCAGTGTGAATTCACACTTCAAATTACTCAGTGTATCTCCTGAAACAAAGAGTTAAGAAGCTTTTTGCTTTAACTGACAGACGCTGCTCATCCTGACTTTACTGACGAGCGCTATTAGGATTGCCAAACGGGACACTGATCCCACGGCACAGTAGGAGTCCTATGTTGCAAGTCCCAAGCAATGCGCCCGCAAGAGCCGCTTTATCTGTGTTATCTGTGTTCATGGGCACTTCGAATTACTCTGCTCGACATCCACTGAAACGAAATGCGCGAGAACTTAACTCCTTCAATTTCTTTAGAAACGTAAAATTACTTAGAAAATTGCTTCACTAGATTAGCTAACTAAATACCTAAACTATAGTTTTTAAGAATATATTTACAGACTCCAAGGATTTCTTTTCCGGGTAAGTGTTTCAATAAATTACAAGAACGGTGTGCTCCGACCAAAGACTCAGTTTGTTCTGTCTCACGTTGCTCTGTACATGGAAAGCCCCAATCTCAGTCACTGCTTATCTGTTCTTTTCAAAAGGCCTTAAGGTTAAGAGCTTCAATTCTCAGGATCGTCCTGCTTGAGGTTGGACAATGAAAGGCAGTTTAGAATGCCAGTTCAATCTTCAAGAACCCAAGACCACTAATCAGCTTCCATTTCTTTTTCCTCTCCCATCAATTGCCGGCTCCTTGTTATGCTCACCTGGTCTCTGCGGAGGCGTTGGGGCACGGTTGCAGCCCTCCCGGCTGTGAGGTCGCTCGGGTCTGACTTCGCCCACTGCCTTATGTGGTTACTGGTGGTAATAGATGATGCTGCTCGGGACTGCTCCTGTTGATTAGTTTTGGTGAGCACTCCGTCCTGCTGCTTCTGGCAGGGGCGCTTGTATGATCTGGACCGAGTTCCTTCACTGGTCCCTTGCACGTGGTAGTCCAGTCCTGCTGCGACTAAGCCACAATACCTCACATAAGTGTTCCTGTTTGCCTTTGTCTTTCCTCATCTGTTTTTGTTGTATTGTAAAGTTTGTTGTCTTGTATTGCTGTTTGTTCCACTTTTGATGTTTGCTCTTTTGCTTTTTTCCCTTGCAGGTGATGTTGCCGGCCCGGCAGAAGCTGTGGAGCTCGAGGCGACAGCCGGAGGTAATGAGGAACGAAGTTGGAGCGGTACAGAAGCTGGTAAGTTGTTAACTAGGGGGCGCACAGGGTTCATATGCGTCGCAACCATAGGACGGATGTTCTAACCTTGTCTTTCTTCTTCTTCACAGGGTCCAAGTTCGTGGATGCGGAGTACGGTGCTGCGGCACCGGGATCAAGATCACTGGATGTCAGGAGATGAGTCTGCAGATGAAGCGGTGAAGCACCGGTTTCCTGGAGGTGAGCATGCAGGACAACGTCTGGTTTCCAAAGGTAAGTAAACTGGTCAAAGCGGCGGTGAGCGTCACGTTGCATGCGAGTGCACAGTAATGTGAAGCACCGCTTTAAGTATGGAGCAGCTTATATAGCTGAACTTCTGAAGCCATGCACACCAGGTTCAGCCTGCCTGCCACACCGATGAGTCAGCACCTAGAAAGTTATTGTAAAATAAAAGCACTCCTGCACTGAAATAAAGTAAAAGCACTCCTGCACTGAAATAAAGTGTTCCTGCTCACATCTTTATATGAGCCTGGCGTCAATACCATCAGGACTGAGTCCAGCCAGGGCCCCTGTGTTTATAGGTCCCAACGGGTCATAAGTGAGTCATAAGTGAGTCAAGTGACCCATTGCCCCCATCACTAAATGGTATTGTTTTTGTGTTCTGGGGCCTGTAGCCATGACACTCCTTCACAGCCATGTTGACTTGGAGAAAACACATTCTGTAAATATAATGATTAAGGGCCTAACCAACTGAAAGTAAATACAAGACTACACACTAAAGTTCCCAGCACAGAAATAAAAACAAGGGTAACCAAAAGTGAAAACTCCCAACTGCAATAGTGTCACCCATGATACAGACCTGACAGTACCCTTTTCAAGCCCTACCACAGGGCCTGGTTTAGTAGGATATGTCCTATGAAATTAGACAACAAGTTGAGTTGCATGAACATTTTCGGCTTACTCCCAAGATCTCTCTTCTGGACCATATCCCTCCCAATCAATCAAGTATTGTAGCTTCCCCCTTGACTTCCTAGAATTCAGTATTGCCTTTACTTCACATTTTTCTGAGTCAATTTCTGTGACTACGGGTTGAGGAACTGGACATAATCTAGTTCCCTTAATCACTGGGTTCAGTAAACAGACATGAAAGGTCAGGTGGACCCTTAAACTATCAGGCAATTTGACCGCCACTTTATTCATTACTTTCTCTACCTCAAATGGGTCCTACAAATCTTGTACTAAATCTACTTCTTCCATTTAATCTCAAGAATTCGTGGAAAGCCAAACCAGGTCTCCCTTTTCATACCTAGGGCTAGACATACGTTTCCTGTCTGCCAATTTCTTATCATTATCCTTGCTATGCTGTAGCGATTTAGTTGCTCTTGCCGACCCAACTTTCATGGTCTGTAATCTCTCCTACACTGCCGGATTTGATAACTCTTCTTTGACCAATTCTCGCAGGAAACGGGGATGGAACCCTCTGCTACAAAAAAAATGAGACATTGCAATTGAATCTTTCTTGGAAATGTTATAAGTGAATTCAGCCATCCAAAGTAAATCTAACTAACCTTTGGCCTCCTGGCAGTAACATTGTAGATATTTCTCTAGTTCTTGGTTAACTCGCTCAACTTGGCCGTTTCCCTCTAGATGGTATCCTGAGGTTAATTGAATTTAAATCCTGAGTTCTTTACAAAAGGATCCCCAAAACTTGACCCCCCCCACCCGAAATCACTTCACTGCACCCGTGCCAACAAGTCTCAGGGTAGTCAACATTCATAGCATGCAGTCTCTGCGGTGTGAAATACCATCTGTAGCATATTTTGAGTGCGCATTCCCTCACTGTTGTGCATCTGGAGGAATTGTGTGCTCTGGCCCAGATTCTCTGCCACGACTCAGGAGAAATCTCTTTCCCCAGCTCTTTTCCATGTAGCTACATTATGGGCCCGTTGACCTTCTATCGCAGTTAGTTCAAGGCCTATGAGAGGTCTTCTGGCTGCTTTTCTAACTTGTGGGTTGGTGATCCAGTGCCTAAGGTGAATGTATTTAAACCTTTCAGATTCTGGGAGGTTAAATTTCTCCTTACATTGGATAAATGTTAAGGGGACACTGTCAGCGTATGTCTCCTGCAGCCTCAAGATTTTATTTCCCGACCATTTATGATAGGATCTAGGTTGTAGCCCCGGGGTAAAGATAGGGTTCTGTGTGATCAGAGTTATAGGGCCCAGAACCGGGGTCAGTCCTCTTAAGGTGAGCTGTCTGTCCCAGCATCTGAGTGAGGCACTCGTGGTAGGGAGGAGTGGAAGTTGTGAAGCTCGCGATTCCCGCGGCAGGAAAGGGAGGTGAGATAGGGGGGTCACAGTGAGTGTCTGTTCTATGTCTCGCCATTTGGGGGGGTCATCTTGGAGCACCCAGACCAGGATAGGGGCTATCTGAGATGCACGATAGTATCTAACCGTAGATGGGAGCCCTAGTCCACCAAGCTGTTTACTTCTGATGAGGATCTTGCGCTGAATTCTAGGTGTTTTACCCTGCCAGATAAATTGGCATATGGCTTTCTGAAGGTCTTGTAGGCCTCGCTCTGGGATATAAACTGGGAGCGCCTGGAATACATAGAGAAGGCGGGGTAGTAGAGTCATTTTAACAGCTGTCATTCGCCCCAGCCAGGAAATTTCCTGGGGGCCCCATTTTAGTAGTGATTCTTTAGCTTCTTTAAATAGTGGGGGAATAATGGCCTTCACCAGCCCAGAGTAACTTGCAGTCAGGTGCACTCCCAAGTATGTTATTTTGGAGGTCACCAAGCTGAGGGAGAATTTGTTCTCTAAGGCGTTTAATTCCTCGGGGGTTTCGGACAGGTTCAGCCCCTTTGATTTGGCTACATTTATTGAGAAGCCTGAGATCTTCTCAAATTTATCCAGCAGAGCCATGAGCGGGGGAACTGAGGTCTGGGCCTCTCGCAGAAAGCAGAGCACATTGTCTGCGTATAAGGCCACTTTGTGAGTCTGATCTTTTAATTTGAACCCTTGGATTTCAGAGTGTAGGCGGATATGTTGGGCTAGTGGTTCCATTGCAAGCGCTAACACCAGCGGCGATAGCCCTGCCTGGTCCCTCTGCCAAGGGGTATACGCAGAGTCCAGTGGGCGTTGACTCGAACCTGGGTGGTGGGGGTTTGGAAGTTGGCTAGTATCAGCTTGGAGAAGTGCGGGCTAAACCCAAATCCCTTCAGGACAGAGTGTAGGTAATTCCATGACATACTGTCGAAGGCGCGATGGGCATCTAATGACACTAGGGAGAGAGGGGCTGAAATAGAGGGGGCGAGGGCTATCAGATCAATTGCTCTTCTGATATTGTCATGGGCCGATCTACCCTGAATGAAACCCGTTTGGTCTCGATCTATTAACTTAGGTAATACTTCCCCCAGACGATGCGCTATAATTTTGCTGAAGATCTTACCGTCAGTATTAAGCAGAGCTATGGGCCGATAGGAGGCGCAGTCTGCTGGGTCTTTTCCAGGTTTTAATATTAAGGTGGTAAATGATTCGGCCATGGATGTGGTGACTGATCCCAATTCCCACAGGGTATTAAATAAAGTGGTTAAATGCGGCGTGAGTTCTTTCACGAAGGTTTTATAGAATTTGTTTGTGAACCCATCTGGGCCCGGGGCCTTCCCAGTGTGGAGAGATTTGATGACTGCTTCTATTTCTTCCCCCGTTATTGAAGCTTCTAGGGTATCCTTCAGGGATCGGGGTACTTGTGGGAGCTCCGCTTTGTCTATGAGCTCCTTAATGAAGACCGGGTTCCCTATATATGGGGTAGCGTGTTCCGTGAAGTAGTCTTTTATGATGTGACATTTGCCCTCCTCCAAGTGTGTGCCTTTACCTGTCCTGTCTCTTAAGAAGTCTATTCTATTTTGTTTGGTCTGCTTCCCTATTTTGGCTGCTAATAATCTATTTGCTTTATTCCCTTTTGTGTAAAAGAATTGTTTGGTGCGCATCATGCCATAGGCCGCCCTCCCCACGTGATGTGCTTCCAGCGCTTTCTTGGCCACTTTCCTGGATCTCCCCCGTTGCGCTGCCTGATCTATTAGATGGCCCCTGAGTACCGCCTTCCCTGCATCCCAGATAGTCCCCAAGCTCACATCTCCAGTGTTGTTCTCGCTATAATACAGTTCTATAGTTTCCTTGATGTGAGCCCGAATCATTGGATCATCTAGTAGGAAGTCATTTAGCCTCCAGGGGGGTTTCATGGGAGGGGTGACTCGTGGGGGTGTGATAGATAATAGGACTGGGGAATGATCTGCTAGTGCCTCTGGAAGGATCTCTGCCTCTAACACATTTGGGATCAATGAGTCAGCTATCATGAACATATCGAGTCTTGAAAACCCTCCATGTACTGGTGAGAAGTACGTATAATTTCTTTCGTCTTGGTGAAGATATCTCCATACCTCGATCAGGGAATGCTCTCGCAGTACAGAGGTGAGGGCCTTGAGGTTGTTACCATCGTTTACTGTGGGGGGTAGTGTTTTGTCAGCCATGGGATTGATTACTGCATTAAAATCCCCTCCTAGAATTACCTCCCCCTCAGCGTGGTCAAATAGGGCTTTGGACAACTTCGTGAAGAACTGGCTTTGATTAGAGTTCGGGCCATAGATGGAAACTAGAGTGACCTTGCGGCCATCTAGTGTAGCGTTAACCAGTAGAAACCTCCCCTCTTCATCCCGAAACTGTCCGTTAGTTTTGAAAGAGATCCCTTTGCGCACCAAGATGGCAACCCCAGGCTTTTTCAGGCCACTTGATGCGAAAAATCTAATGGGATAATTTCTATCATTCAGGCGGAATTCATCCGCTGGGCACAGGTGTGTCTCTTGAAGAAATAGGAAGGAGGCCTCTTAAGACTTCAATCTATGGAAAAGTGCTTTTCGCTTCAGGGGGGAATTCAGACCCTGCACGGTAAGTGAGATAAAGCGAGATGTAGCTAGGGGTTGCCATGGCTCAGTCGCTCAGGTTCCGTGGGTAATTTGAATCTTCCGGCCATCTCCGGACAAAGGCATTTCCTTGAGTGGGGCACAGAGGACCAATCGGGTGAGGGGCGTGGTGAGCCAGAACATAGACCTTCTCTGGTAGCAACAGGTGGGAATATAACATAAGAAACTCAATAAAAAACTTATAAAAAGGATTTATAGCAGCAATTACATTAGTTATTTCCATCAAGAATTGCGATGATCGGAGTCCCCAAGGTAATTTAACATGAGTAATACCTTTGTCGGGCGCCATCCAGTCTGACGCCCAAGTCGGTTACAAATAGAGAATTTCCAGAACCCAAACTACGTTTAAACCTAAGGCTCAGGGGTAGCAGGAAACTACCGTGGTTAAACTGGGGTTTAACATGGGAGAGTTGATCGTCATTTGCAGGTAACAGTCTGACTGAGGGCCTCCGATGAGACCTGCCAAGGGGGGTGAAACAAGGGGAGAGTAACATATCAGTGCATAGGGGAGAACTTTGTTGGGAGTTATGCACCACACTCTCACAGCGGGGTTCCCGCATCGGGTCCCGACAGGGGATAGGTGGTATCCTCGCAGGGAGCCTTCCTTCAGGTGAGGTTATAAAGTTGCTCTCTCACCTTCAGCCTGTACAGATCTCTGCCCAACTCTTCCCCTCCGAGGACGCCGGCGAAGGGGCCCCACCAGGGGTTTTCGATGTCTTCCTCAGTTCTGATTCATCATTAGGGGCTGTCGCATTCTCAGGCCTACGGCGGGATCTTCCCCTCCTAGGCTTTGGTGCAGGGCGAGAGGTGGACTCATCGCCCACCGGGGGCTGTGGGTTGTGGTCTGCCCCGTCAGAAGGCTCTTCCATCAACCTTTTCGCTTCTTCCTCGGAGGATATTATGTGGTGTTGGTTGTTGAGTTCGAATATGAGTTTGCAGGGGAACCCCCAACGATACCGGATCATCTGATCCCTCAACCAGGCTGTCACTCTGTGCAGGCGCCGTCTGCGAGCCAAGGTGTATGGGGCCAGGTCCTGGAATAAACGTATCTCAGAGCTCTGAAATCGGATTGAGTCTGCATTCCTGGCTGCCACCATGATGTCTTCTTTCTGGCGGTAGAAGTGCACTCGGGTAAGTACATCTGGAGGCAAGTTCTTCTTCAACTGGGCCGAGGAATACACACAGTGTGTTCTGTCCAATTTTAGCTCCTCATTTGGTGGCAGCTCCAAGAGGGCTCTGAAGAATGTCTCGACGTATTCCGCTAGGTCCCGGTCGGGGATCTTCCGGGGGACTCCACGCAGGCGTATGTTGTTTCGTCTCGACCTGTTTTCCAGATCAGCTTGTTTTGCCCAGATGTCCTCCAGATGTTCTTCGATGATCTTTACTCTTCCTGCCAGGGCATCATTGTCATGGGATTGCACGCAGGTGACATTCTCTAGGTCATTGACCCTGGATTCCAGCCCTCCAAGGTGAGAGGTAAGATCTGCAAGGGACTGGGCCAAAGAGTCCTTGGAGGTTTTAATCTCCTTCTTTATTTCCTGGGTGATATCTTGTTTAAAGGACTTGAACATATTCTCCAGATCCTCCTTGGACACAGCCATATTGGTATTCCGCTCCGAGGTTAGAGCAGGGTACGTGGATGGGTCTCTTGGTTGTGGTGATAAATAGGCTTGTATACTGCGTGTTTTCTGCCTAGTCCCAGATTTGGGCATCCCCAGGGTGCTATAGATTGCACTTGATTGGCTTCTCGTGGAGACCCCAGATACCTGAGGAGAGGCGTGTGTAGGATCACTCAGTCCGTGCTCTGGTATTGTTATGAGCTTCAAAAGTTGTTATGTCCCAGTACAGCTATGGATCAAGCGGAGTATACCTGGGCGCTTGGACCCTCCCAAAGAGTTCCTCCTCAACAGTGGTCCCTTCTCCCGGCTCCACGGCTCCTATTAGATTAATTCCAGGACCCCTGGCGTGTCTGTGCAAGCCCCCTTTGCTTTCAGTACCTGATTGGCTTGCTGTATGTGCTATCTGATCCCGTAGTCACGCCGTCAGGGGGCAATGTGGCCTCATAGTGTTGTAAATCTGCTGGGCTGGTGAGATGATCAGGGTCACTCTCCACAAACCCTTTACTGCCAGGCTTCTCGGGTCAGGCACTGCAGGTGCAGCTCCGGCTTCAGGGCCGGAGGCCAATAGTGGAGTGGGCTGAGGGAAGCGAGAGTCCGTGGCGGATGGCCCCAGAGGCCCGTCCGCCCCGTGCCTCACCGCCCCGAGCAACGCTCCCAGGGGGGGGCAGGGCAGGCGAGCGAACGCAGCGCGCTCGAGGAGGGCAGGTAGCGGGGGACTCACCCGCAGGGAGGATTCGTTGTTGCCCGGTCTGGTTCTCCTGTCGGGGTCCGGGGCCCGGTTTTCTGGGGCCGGCCGGGTCTGCTCTCCGGTGCTGCTGGTGAGGGGCCGGAGACCCGGTGGGGGAAGCTCGTCTGTTCCAGAGTCCGCCGGGCCGTGAGGTCATAGATGGGACCTCCCCCGGGCGCCACCGTCCTCCAGGCCCGATGTCAGGGGCTGGCCGGGTCCGCTCTCCGGTTACGCAGAGGGGGGACCAAGGGCCGGCGAAGGAAGCACGCCGTCTTGGGGCTCGAGCACCCGGGGAGTCAGCTGTGCTGTGCGGTCGTGGATGGGACCTCCCTCGGGTGCCGCCGTCCTCCAGCCAAGGCGATCAGTCTTGGGCGAGGTTGCAGGGGGGCTCTGAATCGCTGCAGCGGGGATAGTCAGATGGCTGGATTAGGGAGACTACGACCGCTCCTCACATGGTTCCGCCACCTCCGGGGACGTTCGGCTTGGTCACCTCGAACCTCGCTCTCCACAGGGCTCTTCTGCTGGGCTCAGCGTCGCTCGTGCTTCCGTTCCGCCCTCGGCATCTTAGGTCTGTTACCGCCGCAGGGGCCCACCGGCTTCCCACAGGGATTGCAGAGAAGGGCGCAATCCGCCATCTTGGATCTCCCTGTGCCAGGAACCTCAGCGCTAAAAGTGCATAAATCCCGATTCCTCCTTTTCAATAATTCGGTATCGGGTCCCTCACCATGTCGTCTCAGCTTAGTGTTCGTATGGGGCCGAAATTCTTCTCTTAAGAGTGTTAATGCGGCCGACTTGGGCGCTGCAGACTGGAGCTCAAAGGAGGCACGTCCGCATGGTGTGCCACCTGGCCACGCCCCCCCATGTTTCTCTTTTGAACAGCAGCGAGTTATAACAGTAGGTAAAATTCTTCCGCTACTTTGGGCCTTCTGGACCTCATCTCTTCCTGGTTATCCACAGCCTGGATTAGGGTCTTGACACAAAATATAAATGGACAAAAAACAAATACCAATGTAATTGTCTTGGAGTTTTAGCTGATTTTAAAAACAGTAAATTCCTGTGATTGGTGAGAACTGTTACAGTGTGTCGGGCCCCCTTCAAATAATGTCACCACTCTACAAAAGCCAACTTTATAGCCAATACTTTGTATCCATTATGGTGTAATTACATTCTGCACTTGTAAATTCCGTAGAAAAATATACCACAGGGTGTAAATGCCCAGTCTCTTCATATCGCTGTTACAAAACCTCATCCATGGCCAAGTTCGAAGAATCCAACTCCACAAAAAAGGCTTTAGAAGGGTCAGGGTGTAGCAAAATGGGACCTGAAATTAATTTCTCCTTAAGAAAATTTCTCCTCTAAAAGCTTCTTCTGCATCCTGACTCCAATGAAATTTCACTCCTTTCTTTAGTAACTTTGTAGTCGGAGGAATAATCAGAAAAAAACACATAAGGAACCTCTTGTAGAAATGAGCAAATCCCAAAAAATGTTGAACCTCCTTCAAGCGAGTATCCCATTCCTTCACTGCCTGCACCTTCTTTCCATCCATTTCCAGACCAAGAGGCGAGATTACAAACCCTAGAAACTCCACCGTTTTGGTATGGAATTGACTTTTTACTAATTTAGCCAAAAAGACGATTCTCACGCAACCTTTCCAAAACCATTCTAACATGTTGTTGATCCTGAAAATTATAATGCGACGACTACAAAGATGCCCAAATATTCTCTCAAAGCATCATTGATAAAGAATTGGAATGCTGCAGGGGCATTACATAATCCAAATGGCACAACCTGGTACTCAAACAATCCAAATCTGGTCCTAAACACAGTCTTCCATTCATCACCCTTTCTGACTTTGACGAAACGGAGGACCCCCAATTAAATCCAATTTCAAAGAAATTGTTGCCCGTGAATACGGTCCAACATTTCTGAGATTAACGGCTGGCGGTAATGATTCTTAATAGTAACCTATTTAAGGAACGGTAGTCAATACAAGATCTCAACTTCCCATTCTTTTTTGGAATGAAAAACAGGGGCAAAGCTGCTGGGGACTGTGAATGCCTAATTGTAACGCTCACCTGATTCCCGCAGAGGCGCCGGTCTTGACTGGGTGAATGCCGTATCTTCAAAGGTGATGTGTAACACACGGTTGGCTCTTTGGGCTGGACCTCTGTGCACTGTATGTCTGACTCGAAGAGTAAGATGTCTGCAGATAGAAAATATGGGATTAATGAACTGGGGTTATTGGGTGCCTCTCTCCTCTTCCCTTTCTCTTCTCCTGTAGAACCCCAAAGGTTAACACCCTCACCTTAGGTAAGTGAACGCCGAGCTCTCCATCTGCCTCGGGGCAGGGTGCCGTAACCAGTTTCTTCACTGGATAAGGGTGCAGGCCTCTTGACCTCAGAGGACTGCTGTCCGTCGTTAACTGCACGAACGGTAAGTTCTGGGCACTTCAAATGTCTTAAAAGTCTTTTGTAATGATATCTCTTGTTTTGCAGGGTTCCGGCGATGGCGGATGGCGGGCTGATGAGAGTTGAGGATCGAACCCGCGTGAGGAATAGAAGCGCCTGGAAGCACGTAAGTAAGCGCTTGTAGCCTGCTTCACGATGCGCACTAACTGTCCCTTTTATCTTGCAGGTACAAGTTCGGAGCTTTAGAGAAGCTGAAGGGTGCTGGAATACCCACTGGATTCGGCGTGGGAAGGAGTAATGGCACGTGAGTAATAAAGTTGCCCAATGTCTTTAAACGCACCTTCTTTTGTCTTTCAGATGCGGGATGCAGCGCCGAAGGCCTCCGGAGCGTGCAAAGAGCTGGTAAGCTTTTGTCTTTCAGATGCCGGAATGCAGTGCGAAGACCTCCGGAGCATGCGAAGAGTAGGTAAGCCTTTGTCTTTCAGATGCCGGAATGCAGCGCGAGGCGTTGGTGACAGCCGATGGACCAGGTAAGAGATGCGCTGCCAATGAAGACCGTAGTGCTAACCTGTTCTTTCTTTCTCTTTACAGGTGCTGCTGAAGACTGGATTCCAGGATGGTAAGCCTTTGTTCCCTTAGGCCCAGGATCAGAAGCAGAAGACACGATGAGCGTTCTGCTGCAGAGAATGCAGAATAACGCAAAGCAAGATTCATCCATCGGGTGTGGTTTAAATAGCCTCCTGTAGTGCTTAGGTGTCTCCTTCCACAGCCACGCCTAGGTAAGAAAAGAGTTCCTGCTTTCCAGAAGAGTTCCAGTGTTCTGAACCTAGGGAGTGGCTCCTGCCCCACCCAACAGGAAAAGTAGTCCCAAACAGAAGAGGATCAGGGGTTCAACTGGCAGGTAAGTAAGCAGCATGGTCTGCTGCAGGTAAGTCCACCCAAGCATTATGAGCCCGGCGCTTCCAGCGCTGGGACTGGGCATCTTTATGAGCCTGGTGCCACTGGCGCCAGGACAGGGTCCAAAAGGTCCCAATTGGGACTGGCTGGCACTCGGAACCGGGGTTATGGGTCTGCTTCCAAGGGAGTCGGGCAAGTCCTGATCTTTTGGAAGCAGAGATCATGACACTAATAAAACCCTTAGCTAGATTCTCTTCTAGATATTCCTTTAAATACCTATACTCCTTTTCTGTCACTGTGTACACCCGACTGCTAGGCAAGGTTGCACCATCTTCCCGATCGATCTACCAGTTATAAGGCCTAAGTGGAGGCAACTCAGCTGCTTCGGTCTCATCAAAGACTTCTTCAAAGTCTCTATAACATTATGAAAAGATCCCAAAATTGCACCAATAGCATGACTCAAACCTCCACCAACAGCCAAAGCCAAGGTTCCTAATCTAACCTCATTGTTCTCATTCTCTAAATTGACAAAATTAAAGCAATGTCCTTAAAAAATACTGTCTTAAATTTCACCACTCTTCTACCCCAATCTATAACGAGGTTGTGGAAGGTCAACCATGGCATACCCAAGATAATTTGTAACTGAGAAGAATTGATCAATTTAAATACTATTTCCTCCGCATGGTTTCCTTCCAAGAGCAACACCAGCAAAACTGTCTTGTGAGTTATGGGTCCTGAAGTCAGACAAGAGCCATCTACCACTCTAACTTGCCCCACCATCTCCTTTGAACAAGGGGTATTTCCAAAGATTCCGCTAGCCGCTTATCCATAAAATTCTCTATCTCTGCAGAATCAATCACTGCCGGGCCCGACCCCTTCTACTTACTCTCATAATGCATGGATACATTTATTGCAATGTGTGGCACAGCTGCCTGAAGAGTGTTTGCAACCTGTTGCGTTCCCTGCTATGTTCTGCGATTTGATGACTGACATTTCTTGGGGGTATATGGGTAATATACCAAAAAGAGGCCACTCCTGCCACAGTGCAAACATAAATTATTCACTCTTTTCCTGTCCTTCTACTTTTTTGACAAAGAACCCTGCCCCTTTCCACCATGCTCTACAACCTTCCTTCTCTCCTCTTTACAGGTCGGATCCCCCTGCATCCGTCTACTCATTGCGGCACCTTATCTTCACCCTAACCACTTCTTCGCTCACTCTTTCTTTCTCCAACGAAAAATCCACCTGCATAACTAAACCAATGAGCGCATCACAAGAGGTTGGTCGGTCTACTGTGACCACCAAAGCATCTTTGAGATCATCTCCCAAACTACGATAAAATAAAGATGTTCTTTTCTCCTCCGGCCACTGACTCTATTAAACCAAAGACTTGAATTGTGTGAGATAACTCACCAGATCTCTATTCCACTCTCTCAGTTCCAACAACTCTCTGCTCGAAAGGAAGAGCCATATTTCAAGGCGAGACCGGCCCAGGGTGCGTGGAGTCTCTATCAAGTCGAGAAAGGAATAGCCAGGAGGCAGGGGCTAGGCGAGAAGAGGGCCAGAAGAGATGTTAAGCCTAGTCTCTGTCACACAAACTAAGTCTGGAGAATGCTCACATAGAAGGTCAAAGCACGCCACAGTGTGAGACGCCAGTGAGCGTGCATTAAAGAGAAGGCAGCTAACAACAGACAACAACACACAAGGAGTGTCCGTGAAAGCCTCAAATGAATGAACCCTCCCAATAAGCAGAACGATATCGGGTGGATCCCACATCAGCAGATCCCTCCTGGAATACTGAGGAGATGGGCCAGGGCAGGCAGCGTCCACAGCCTGTCTGTTGCGCGGATGGGTGTAGATTGTGGGATATTTTAACCCATACAAATGAGCCCCATAGCCTTAATTTACAAATGGCGAAAGAAACAGCCAGAAATGGATGCGCTAACCCCTGTGCGCGCAAAAATCTTCAAATCTGCGCATGGGTCATACTCACCAAAGGCTGCACACTCCTGCCACACAGTCAAAGTGGGGGTGACAACAGAATTCTCACTGCAGGAGAATGCCAGCGGGTGCTGTTACAGTTAACATGAAGCAAGGCCACAGTATTGGGCTAAAAACCAAAAATGCCTGTCAAAATGAAGCTTTTGCAACTTTCACAGTGCTGTTTTGGCACTAGATCCATTCATTTTCCAGTGAACCCTTGAAATTAAAAGTGTACTGAAATAACAGATCCTCCAGGTGGCTCAGAGAAACCGGGCCTCACTGACTGACAGCAGCTAAGAAATGTATTTTATGAAAAATCAGTCCAGCAAAAGTTTGTTTTCAGTTACACGGGCAAAATGCGGCTAAAAGTGGCAACATATAACAATTTCAGCTGTACAGAGAAAACTCCAAACAAAGGCTGGATACATATATCCAGATTGCAAAACAAAGCCCAGCACTCAAGAACAGAAATAATGCTGAATTGAAAGTGTATGTTCTGCATATGAAAAGTGGATTTAAAAGACTCAGTATAAACATGCTTTTTCAGGGAAGAAGTGCAAAAATCACCTGTTTAAAAGCATGTTTTTTGTGAAGGGCCTAATTCTTTAAATATCAAAATCTACCTATAAACTGTGTTCAAGTTATACGTTGTAATGGAAGCTGTAGGTAATTCTTTAAAGTCAAAACCCAGTTTGGAATTAAATTATTAATTCTGACTTGACAGTGCCCAGCCTGGGAAAGATGACACTTCATGTTAACACCTTTCTGCTACAGCAAGGCTTAATTGATGCTGGAGGTTCTCGCATATTGACAACAATGAACTGATTAGACATTTGTCTGGGGCCCAGCCAAGGACAATGGCAGGCTGCTACTGATCCCTACAGGGGAGGGTCTGGGAGCTTCCCTCTCAAGGAAGAGGGCACCCCAACCTGATCAAAGGAATTTGACAGCTGTTGCCAGTTGAATGAAAGTAAAAAAAACTGCCGAAAACTTTTGGTGTTTAAATGCCTATTTGTGATTAAGTTTTGAAACTCTTTAACTTTGCAACATGAAGGAGGACAAATCTAAAAATGGGTAGTTGTAAATCTAATTTTATGCCCTTTTCTTGAAGACGTGAGTGAACCCTGTACTGCATAAGGAACCAAAAATACACCAAAACACTGACTGCGCCAAAACTATTAATGCTACAAGTCTAATATTGTATACCCATGCTCTAGTGATGATTGCCCAGATATGTACTGAATTAGGAATTGTTCGGCCAAACCGTTATGGTTAAAATTGTCAAAATTCCAAAGAATGACAAAGACAGCTCTCACTGAGATGGGAATTGAATGCAAAGATAACCCATCAAATATGTAATGCATTTGTCTGATTTTATTAGGGGGCATAATTATAGAAATGTGCATTTGTGGGAAAGTTAAATTGTGGTTCAAAACAATGTGGGAGTTCCAAAATCACCTCATAAAATATGACAGCTCTTTCTGGCTTCCAACCAGAACAAGGCAAGTGCCTCTGACCTCTCACAGCCGAGTGGATGCGGACTGTAATTCTGCCTCTACCATAAGCTTTGTGATGTCACTTGGCATGATAAATATAGGAACTTCACCACACACACAGACAGCCTGATTCCTGACTCCATCCTGATTGCCTCATGACGCCCTGTTCCAGAATTCTTCATCTTGCAGCTGATTCCAGACTTATTTACAAAACCCAGGCCTCAGTAATTGCTGAACTCCTTTCAGCTAGGCCCAAATCCAACCATCCCAAACTTCAGGGAAATAATTCTGATCCAGTTTGGCTTGCTACCATTAAGGCTTGCCTGCTGAAACTCGCCATCCCGTTAATCTACCGTATCCAGTGACCAGAAGGGCCAATCCAATCCAATCTGAGGTGCAGTACAATTGACCAGAACCGCCCAGCTGATCATCCCACCACAGGTGCCCTGCTGCCGGTAGACCTGACCCGTGATGACCAGAATTTGACGGTCCAATCTGAATTTACAGTGGACTGTAAGTATAAACAGGAATCATAGTAACCCATAGTATATTTGCTTGTCCTATCCCAATCTCAACCTATCCCATTTTTAACTTAAGAACCTTTAACTTTTCGCAACCATTCTTGCAACCCTGTTTACAATCCAGAAGTAATTCCCATAAAGAAAAAGTAGTATCCGCCATGTGAAGAGTTACAAGCAGCCGTGCGTAACTGTGAAGAATCCTGGGCAGCATTCTTCTTTTTCTTAGTCATTAGTATAGTTTAAATCAAACCAATATGTCATTTTAAAACCGAATATCTGCTTTTCTCTGTTCTATTATTTTTTTCAAAAACGCCTCTCATTAAAACTTACATAACTTCTTCAATTTCATAGCTAGAGACTTAATTTCAACTCTCAGTTAAACCTAAGACCTGTAGCTACATCCACAACCAGACCCCATTGCATAACAGTATATTTGACCCGTTTTTATTAAAAACCGCACAGTGAAATTTAGGCACAAATTTGCATTTTTGAAAAAGTTTCACACGTGTCTTTTTCCCATTCAAAGTATTTCCACACTCCCATTCTGATTTAAAGTGTGTTCTGTTGCTCATCTTGTAGCGTATGTTTCTTACAACCTGTTTAGTGTTGCTCCCATAGGAATATTTATCAATTTCAAGCATTTTTGCACACTTTTCATTGTTTCACGAAGCAATTTTCAACTGTCATTTTAAAAGTGTAAAATTTCCCAAAAACGCTTTTCTCTCTTGTTTGGGGAGGGAAGATTACATTTAAACTCTATACACTGTTCTACATTCCTGAGTACCTGCTGCTTACTTACATCTGTGTAGAATTGCTTTGTTGTGAATTAAGAACTTTGCAGGGGGAAACCTTAACCTAAGCGCTATATTTTTCAACAAACCAAAACTGTTCTTTTTCCTGTGTTTTCTATTCTGTACTGCTATAAGTGAATTATTGCTTTACTTAATTTCTGAATTGTTTTGTCACCACATTGGTGATTGCTGCCCCATATAAATCTGTGTTTGATTTGAATTTTAAATAAATAAATACATATTTACCTTTATCAACTATCCTGATTCCTGGTCCACTGTGACCTGGGGGGTATTTTGAGATGGGTGTGATATGAGTGGTATATCACTCAGAATGTTGAACCTATAGACACAATAAATAAGTATTTCATCTGTGCATTACATGCTAGGCGAGACCCGGGTGTATTGCCTGGTTGAAATCC
Organism: Ambystoma mexicanum; assembly: GCF_040938575.1. NCBI lineage: Eukaryota > Metazoa > Chordata > Amphibia > Caudata > Ambystomatidae > Ambystoma > Ambystoma mexicanum. Next base: position 1,198,071,212 of record NC_090926.1, on the reverse strand, counting down.
TTAACAGATTTTGGGGGTTCGTCCGGGATTTTGAGTTCGAGTTACCACCCATGACAGTCTAACACAGCATACTAGCCTGCAGGGTACAGACACATTTATTTATTTATTTGCATTTGTTAAGCGCGCTTGCAGCCCATAAGGCATTGAGGAGCTGTTACAGAGAATACGCAAACTTAGGATTACAGACAGGTGCCAGGAGGGCTCTTAGTTACAGATTGGCAAGCATATATGCAGTGGAAGATACAGGTTCAGGTTAAACAAAGAGTCTGGTTCTGATAGCCTTACGGAAGGCTAGGTGGGATTCAATGAGTCTTAGGTGAGGTGGCAGAGCGTTCCAGTGCGTGGCTGCTAGGGTGGGGAAGCTGGAGCCACCAGCGCGCACTTTCCGAGTAGTAGGCGTGACAATTGAGTTGGCATAAGGGGACCTGAGAGGTCTCGTGGCGGTGTGCCTAGTAATTCTGTTGGTCAGGTAAGGAGGGGCAAGTTTGTGAAGGCATTTGTGTGTGAGAGCAAGAGTTTTAAAGACAATTCTCTTTTTGACAGGGAGCCAGTGTGCTTGCCTTCTGATTTCGGAGATATGGTTTCTTCTTGAGGTGCCGGTGGCTGCCCTTAGCGCATTGTTCTGGGCTAGCTGCAATTTGGCCAGGTTTTTGCTGGATGTCCCCACGAGAAGGGCATTACAGTAGTCAAGTCTTGACCCGATAATTGCCCTGGCAATTGTGAGGCAATTTTGACGGGCCAAGAAGGGCCTGGCTGCATTGAGGACTTTGGAGTAGTAGGCTGAGGATGCAGCGATACCATTGACCTGTCTATCCATAGACAGGTCGGAGTCAAGGTAGACTCCGAGTGTCTTAACATGGTTCGAGACCTTGATTGGAATGTTATCAATGGTGAAGGAGGCGTACTGATCTCCGAGGTTACCCAGAGTGAAGGGTGACCCAATGAGGAGGAGTTCGGTCTTTTCGCTGTTGAGGCACAGCCAATTCTCCGCCATCCAGGATTGGATGGTAGTGTAGATAGAGGTGAGGGTGTTGGAATCTACTAGGTAGCCGCCCGTGAGTGGGATCAGTACCTGCATATCGTCAGCATAGATGGTATATGAAATACCAAGGGAATCCAGGATGCTAAACAGGGGCCTTGTAAAGAGGTTATAGAGTGTTGGGGCGATACAGGATCCCTGAGGGAAACCGCAGGTGAGGAGGCTAGGGGTGGCGGCGGCAACTTCAGAAAAGACTTTCATGGCCTTTTCTTGGAGAAAGGAGGTGATCCACTGGCAGATTTTCGGGGAGAAGTTGGCTTGGGTGGCTAGGTGGTGACACAGGGTGCTGTGGTCAACCAGATCGAACGCTGCGGATAGATCCAGGAGCAGTAGGAGGGCAGGTTTGCCTGCATCTCTGAGGTCATCCATTTGGTTCTTTAGATCTAGGAGGGCCGTTTCAGTGCCATGTCGGGGGCGGACCCCAGATTGCCGCAGGCCGAGGAGACAGTTGTCCTCTAAGAACTTTTGGACCTGCAGGTAGGCTGCTTTGTCAAAGATTTTGAGCAGGAATGGTACAGTTGTGATGGGCCTGTAATTCCCCAGGACGGTTGGGTCGAGTGAGGGTTTCTTGAGGAGTGGGCGTACCCACGCTTCCTTGAGTCCTGATGGGACATGGCCTGATTGGAAGGAGGAGTTGATAAAGGCTGTAAGGAAGGGGGCGAGGGTATGTGCAGAGTCTTTGATGAGGCTGGCTGGGCAGGCATCGCCTTTACAATTGGAGGTTTTGATAGAGTTGAGCAGGGTGATGACCTCTTGCTCAGTGATGTCTTTGAATTGGAACATCGGGGATGACGTGGTCTTGATGGGTGGCTTGGTGTGGATGTTCGCTATAATATGGGAGAGGGCTTTTTGGTGGCCACAAATTTTTGTTTGGAGGGTGTTGAGCTTCTCTAGCATGGCAGATTGAATGCTGTTGCACCACTTGTCATCTTTGATAACTGAGGAGGGGGGGCAGATGGTTTTTCAAGTTCCCTAAAGATTGTGAATAGTTCCTTAGACCCTGATTTGGCATCGGAGATCCTGGCGTTGAAGGAGGCAGCCTTTGCCAGTGTGATGTTAGTCTTGTAGGATTTGGAAATGGCTTTGAACTACTGTTTAATGGCTTCAGAGGGGTTTGCTTTCCAGGAGGATAGTGCAATCCTCTTTTGCGCATGTTGGTCAAGGAGTTCTTTAGAGAACCATGAGTTAGCATGTTTGGCTTTCTTAGCTTTTTAGAGAGTCAGGGGAGCAATGGCGTCCACGGCTGACGTGATGACATCCCTGAAGGTGTCAGCTAAGGTGTCAGGGTTATTAGATGAAGGTGCCTGAAGGGCTGGGTTAACGGGGTAAGGTGCTAGGTTCTCGACTGTGAGGAGGCGTGAGCTCCTGGCGTAAGTAGCGAGGCATGGTGATGGCGGAGAGAGAGACACATTTTTGGTTCCGAGGTTGAATTGGATGTAGTGATGGTCAGACCAGGGGATAGGGGTATTGGCAGTGATGAGAAGGGAGCAGTTGTAATGACTGATCCAGTCAAGGGTGCGCCCTTTGATGTGCGTGGGGTCAGAAATGGAGTGCACAAAGCCGATGTTGGAGAGTGCCTTCTTGAGGTGTTTCGCTGGGGAGTCTTTAGGGTCATTCAGCCCTAGGTTGACGTCACCAAGGAGTAGAACCTGTGAGGTCTTTTTGATGTTGTGAGACAATGCAGGGATAAGGGTGTCATGGAAGTCAGTACATGGGCCAGGGGGTCTGTATACAATGTGCATGGATATGGTGCAGTTGGGCGAGACATTGATTTTTAGCGGGAGGTAGTCATTATTGCTATCAAGGATGCCTTCAGCTTCTCTGATGGTAAGGGTGTCCCTCGCGATGAGGGCAACGCCTCCACCTCTCTGAGAGGTGTGGTCTTTCCTAAAAATGGAATATCCAGGTGGGATGGCGAGTGATAAGGCCGGGCCTGAGCTTTCATTCAGCCAGGTTTCAGTAAGGATGAGGAGGTCGAGCTTGTCGTTTATGAGCAGGTCGTTGATGTCAAGGGCGTGAGCCGGTATGGAGCGGGCATTAAGCAGGGCGCAGCTTTGCGTGTAGGCATGGGGAGGCGTGGGGATAGGTGGGCTGGTGGGTGAGGATGGAGGGTCAGAAGTACTAGGTGGTGTGGTCAAGGGTGCGGCAACAACAGGATCAATAGGCACAGAGACATCATTGAGCTGCACAAAATCAAGTGTGGTCATGGGGGCGACAACAATAGGATGAATAGGCACAGAAACATCATTGAGCTGCACAAAATCAAGTGTGGTCATGGGGGCGGCAACAACAGGATGAATAGGCACAGAAACATCATTGAGCTGCACATTGCTGGGTTGGTGTACTGTGCTACACTGCACAAGCACCTCTCAAAATAAATATTCCAAAAATCAGGCCTGTTCATAAAAGTAAATTCACCCTAAAATAAGTAATAAGGAAATTGATATTTCCAAAATGGCGTTCCCAGTAGAAATGAATATGGCTAGGGAGCACCTCCTGCACAAACTGTTTGGGGTGAGTAGCCAGAAGAGAATGAGCAGATCTGGCTACAAGAAACCAAAGAACAGGTCACTGCCATGGACCTAGATACATGGCAGGACAAGGGCCCATTACACCATCTCTTAGTGAACTGTACATGGACGCAAAAGCTAAGGAGGAGCAGACAAAAATTGCCACAATAGCTGCCTACCTATACCTCCACATAGGAGTAATGCAGGAAAAGCATGCAGAAAACATAGTTCTGGCAAAGAAGCAAGTGGAAACACTAGAGAAAATCCAAACTATTCTAGACTCAGCAGAGCAAAGGCTACTGAAGAGCCAAGAATCAGAGACAGAAGCTAGGCAGTATCTGACAAAACTAAAGGAAGATCTGGCTCTCCTACAGCAAGCGAAGGCAGAGCAAGATACCCAATAACAGACACTGCAAGAGGAGTATCAGGAAAGGGTTGACTCTTTACAACAGAGTCAACAGAAACTGGCGCAACAATTACATTTTAATAGAGCCTGCGCAGAGCAAGTAGTCACCCTACAAAACCACCTAGAATCCTTGAAAGAAGAAAATAATAAATTCATTATTAAAGACATCCACTCTCAAGAATTTGATGAGGAGCGCCAGAAATCCAATGTATTTAAAAAACAAAGGGACAACCTGGCTGAACAGAAGGGCACTCTAAGTCAGGAAAGGGATGCCTTAGGCCAGGAAGTGAGCCAATTAAAAACCAAGCTAGAGGAAAGAAAGCTGCTCCTCTAGGAGCTCAGTGAAGTAAAAACCGAATATGAGAAGCTACTAGAGCACACCAAGCAGGTGGAAAAGAACACCCAGACTAATAATGATAAAACTCAGGAGATGAGTCTCCTGCAGCAGAAATTGTCTCAGTATTTTCAGACCAGGCAGGAAGCACAGAGAGACAATGAGGCTCTCTGTGAAAAGAATGAAAGGCTCCACAAACAGATAGCCATGCAAGAGCAAATCATTGAGACCAGTAAGGCCTTAATGGAGGAGCAAAAGAGTCAAATCTTGACATATCACCAGGGAATAGGGGCTGATAGAGAAGAGATAGTGAGGGACAGAGAAACCCCTGAACATAACATCAGGACCCCTGCAATCAGGGACTCTAACCCCTTCAGTACCATGGACTCTGCTGGCTTCATGTCCACTGGCTCATATGTAGCAAGGGCCATGTGGATGGTAGACTTCAGCAGAATTGGTAACATGGGACTGACAGACCAGCGCCCGCCAGAAATTGATGGACAGGCGTCTCTATACAGTTCCCCAAATGTTAGGGCTGGCCTCTCTGATCAGGAAGATTCCTGTGAGGGGAGGGTCAGGTAACGAGATCCTCAAAAATACCGCCTACCAAAGGATCAGTTTGTCAAATTTGGTGGGGAACTCCAGGAAATCAAGCCCAAAAAGAGTATCCTAAAGACCTGTTCCCAGCTACGTCAGTGGGGGTGAGGGGGTACTATGCCAATCCTGGGAGCAGGGGAGAGTCAGAAGACTCTTCTGAGCGCCACCGGCATCAAGCAACTAGGCCCCCACATTCTGCAAGCCCTTCTCAAGCTTGCAGAATCACGGAGAGCCTAGAGGATCAGATAGCCACCTCCTGTAGTAATTGTTACGCTCACCTGGACCCCACAGGGGTGTCGATAGGACCCGGACAGCTGCGCTCTCAGTCAACGTGATGCGTAGTGTATAGATGACTGTCTGGACTGGCCCGCCTAGTCTTGTCTGCTGGACCCGAAGAAGTATTTTCCTTATGTTTGTAAAAGATGAGCTCTCCATCCTGCGTGTCTTGCAGGGGCGCGTAGATACCAGTTACTTCACTGGTTTGAAGGCGTTGGGAGAGTTCCGGTAAGCATTGACTCTAAAGTCCCAGGCAGAATTGGTAAGTATCAAGTTCAAAGAGTTCAATGTGCCTGATGTTCACTCTTGTCCCCTTCTTTCCTTAAGTTGCAACTGAGTTTGTGAGAAGAAGGTCTCGTAGCTGCTACTGGCGTTCAGGTAAGAGTCTGTGTTACCCAACGCTGTCCGGTAACTATTGCATGCGTTAACGTGTTGTTTTTTCTCCCTCTTTACAGATGCGGAATATGAAGATACGGAGAATAATACCGCCGGTGGTAAATCAGGTAAGTCTATGGTGGTTAGAGGTATTTGTTGATTCCCTTGGCTCACCTTGTTATTCTTGTGCCCCTAGGTGCCGGAGTACGGCGAAGAAATGATGGAGACAGTGCCGGATCGAAAGATGCTGTGAGAACTGGTGAGTATGGCACTGTGCTGGAGCTGGCGAAGCGACGCGTGCAGGACTGATGTACTTTCCAGGTCGGGAGATGAAATGGATCCGGAATCAGGTGAGGAATTTGAAATAAGTTCAATTTCTAACCTTGTCCTTTTCTTCCTCTTTATTCTAGGAGCTCCGGATTCGAGGCGGGCGTGGCATAAGACTGGATGCTGGCTGTAGGCACGCGGGCGTGGCAGAAGGCTGGATGCTGGCTGCAGGCACGGTGAGAATCACGCTGCTGGATGCAGAATAACACGAAGCATGTGCTGCTGTTCGGGCGTGGTTTAAATAGCCTCCAAAGTAGTCCCAGGAAAGAAGTTCCCCAGGACGACACCCAAGTAAAAATAGTCCCTGTAGTAAAATAGTCCCATCCAGGCCTCACGTTGGCTTGGATTGATTTGCAGCATGGTCTGCATGAGGTAAGTAATGTCTATGAGTATGGCGCCTATGGCGCCAGGACTGATTTTTATTATGAGCCTGGTGCCTACGGCGCCAGGACCGAACCCAGACAGCCCCTAGCTGGGGCTGCTGGGTTTTTTGTAAATGTCTGGATGCCTGCTCCCGGGGCTGATGGGCTTGATCCGGATGCCCGGGGGTAGGCATCATGACAGCACTCCCCCCCAAGGCCCCTCCTAAAGTAGTTCTTCACCTTGGCCCTGGTTTGTCTGGGAAGTTCCGATGGAATTTCTTCACCAACCGAGGTGCATGAACGTGGTCACTAGGCTCCCATGACCTTTCCTGTGGTCCGTAACCTTTCCAGTTGATTAAATAAAAAAGTCTTGATTTAACCAACTTAGAGTCCAGGATATTCTTTACCTCGAATTCAGGTTCTCCATCTATTAGGATGGGGTCAGGTGGTTTGGCAAGTCTTGTCCCGGGTTGAACTGGTTTCAGAAGTGAAACATGAAAGACAGGATGGATCCGCATATTAGAGGGTAATTCCAACTTGACGGCCATCGGGTTGATAATGGCCTTAATAGTGTAAGGTCCCAAATACCTAGGATTAAAAGTCTGAGTTCCTTTTAGAGGTATGTGTTTTGTAGCCAGCCAAACTTGATCCCCAATCTGATATCGTGGAGCATCGCTTCTATGTTGATCAGCTTTTTTCTTATATTTCTCTTTCGCTTGTTTCAAATGTTCTGTTGCCTCCTTAAAGGCTTGTGCAATAGTAGAGTGTAAATGACTAACTGCAGGCATTTCTAAGTGCTGAGGCGAATCGAGTTCTGAGGTTCGAGGGTGATGTCCGTATATGGTATAGAAGGGGCTTTGTCCGGTTCCAGAATGTACTGAGTTAGTGTATGCATATTCGGAAATCCATAAAATATCCTTCCAATTGCTTTCGGTCTGATGCAGCATGCAACGTAGGTACTGTTCAGGGGTCTGGTTGGTCCTCTCCGTCTGAGCATCGGTCTGGGGATGGAGACTGGTTGATAACCTCACGTCGATATGCGCCAATTGACAAAATTTCTTCCAAAATTGTGAAATGAATTGACTGCCTTTGTCAGAGACCAATACGAAGGAAATCCGTGTATTCGAACAATGTTTTCGAGGAACTCCTTGGCCAAAATTGAAGCGGAAGGTAATCCTTTTAAAGGAATAAAGTGGGCCATCTTGGAAAAAAGATCCACAATAACTAGGATGGTGTTAAATCCATCACATGGAGGTAGATCTGTAATACAGTCTAAAGACAAGGTGTGCCATGGTGTAGGTGTAATATCCAAAGGTTGTAAAAGGCCAGCAGGCTTTTTCTTCTGGCTTTTGTTTTGGGCGCAAATGCCACAAGACATCACAAATGACTTTACGTCTTTTCGCCAAGTGGGCCACCAGAACTGTCTCTTAATTTTCGCTTCAGTTTTTGCGATACCTGGGTGCCCTTCCATCAGGGTGTCATGGTAATTGGAGATGACTAGTTCTTGTATTTCCTTGTGTGGTAGAAATAGTCGTCCTTGATAGTAAGGTAGGTCATTGACAACTGAGTAGTCCGGGCCTTTCTTTACCCAGTCCTGCAGGGTTGCTGGATCGAAGAGTTGTTGGATTTTCGAATGAATATCTTCTAGTGTCTGTAGAGTAGTTATGCCAAGAATTCTTTGCTCGGGAATTATTGGCACCGGTTCCGGGTTTGCATATGCTTCTCCCATCCCTATTCGGGATAACGCATCTGCTTTGCCATTTTTGCGGCCTGGTCGATAAGTGATCACGAAATCGAATTCGGCAAAGAACAATGCCCATCGAAGTTGTCGCGATGATTGGACTTTGGCTGTTTTTAAATACTGCAGGTTCCGGTGATCAGTGATTACGTTAATGGTATGCCTGGCACCAAGAAGGTAGTGCCGCCAAGCATTAAAGGCGGATTTGATAGCTAATAGCTCTTTATCGGTAATTGCATAGTTTAACTCAGGTGCTGAGAACTTTCTGGACCAAAACGCTACTGGGTGAAGTTGACCGGTTTCAGGATCCTTCTGGGACAAGACAGCTCCCATGGCTAAACTGGATGCATCAGTTTCTACTATGTATGGAAGCTCAGGGCGTGGATGCTTTAAGACAGGTGCTGATGTGAATTTCGCTTTGAGCTCTTGGAATGCCTTTTCAGCCTCTTCAGTCCACAAGAAGCGTTTGTTTTTCGCAAAAGTGCTGTGATGGGGTGTACAACATGGGAGAAGTCCGGAATGAATCTGCGGTAGAAATTAGCAAATACGAGCATGCTTTGTACCCCTTTGACTGAACTAGGTGATGGCCACTTGAGAATTGCGTCCACCTTTCGAGAGTCCGTTCGGACTCCCTTTGGAGTCAGGATAAATCCAAGAAATTCAACTTCCGTAGCATGAAAAACACATTTTTCCAATTTTGCATATAACTTGTGCTGGCGTAGTTTCTCAAGGACTGCACGCACGTGCTTAACATGGTCTGATTCTGAGGAGGAGTACACTAGAATATCATCTATGTATACGACGACACAGACGTCAATGAGTTCACGAAGGACATCGTTCATAAAATACTGGAAGGCTGCTGGTGCATTGCACAACCCAAAGGGCATCACCTGATATTCGAATAATCCGTACTTGGTGCGAAAGGCAGTCTTCCATTCGTCGCCTTTCTTGATACGTACCAGATGATATGCCCCTCAGAGATCTAACTTAGTGTAGATACAAGCATCCTTTACTTGGTCTAGTAATTCGGGGATCAGAGGCAATGGGTATCGGTTTTTTACCGTAATCTGATTTAATGCGCGGTAATCTATGCACGTTCTAAGGTCACCTTCCTTTTTTGGCACGAAGAATAAAGCTGAGGATGCAGGAGACTTGGAAGGACGAATAAAGCCATTAGCAAGGTATTGGTCCAAGTATTGCCGTAGGTGAAGATTTTCAGGTTCCGTGAGGGCGTAGATTCTACTGCATGGGGGTTGTGCACCGGGCAGGAGGTCGATTTGACAATCGTATGATCTGTGAGGAGGTAATGTATTGGCCTGTTCTTTTTGAAAAACATCCTGAAATTCTTGGTATTCCTGAGGTAACTGCACGATTGGGTTAACTACTGTAGCCAGGCCTTTGTTCAAAGTTTTCTCTAGGTAACAGGTGTGTGCACAATCCGGGAAGGTTATTCTCTTCTCTCGCCATTCTATACAAGGATTATGTGTTTCCAACCATGGCATCCCCAGTATTATCAGGGAACTGTGGGGCTTTGATTAGATCAAAGACAATAGTCTCTCGATGCCCATCTGGACTCAATAGTGTTATCTATGTAGTGGAATGAGTTACAGGCCCCGAGGCAATCTCAGTTCCATCAACTGTGGTGATGACATCTGAATTGGTCTTTTTGCAAAGAGGTAGATTCATCCTTGACACCAATTCGTGGTCCATATAGTTTCCTACGGCCCCGCTATCTATGTATGCCCTTACTGCGTGCATACGTGATGGCTGCCTGGGATCAAGTAGGACCATTGGGATGATCAGATGCGAGGTCTGAGTGTCCTACATTAAGCTCGGCAAGCGGACCTCTACGCTTGTCGGGCGTGGTCGTTTCCCGAATCAGGCTCTATGTGGCTTTTATCAGCAACTCCTACCACCTTCTTGGGTGGTTTTGTAGGGCAATCCCGTAGAAAATGTCCTGAGGTTCCACAGTACAGACACAACTGCATCTGTCGTCTTCTTTCTCTTTCCTTTTGAGTTAAGGGTCCTTTAACCCCCCTGATCTGCATAGGTTCAGATGCATCTGTTCCTTTGGGGGCAACGTTGGGTTTAACCAATACCCGATTCTCGCTGGACCACTAAGTCACTAAGTCTATAAATTCTGTGCAATCCTGAGGTGGGTTCACAACTTGAGCCAAGACGTCTTTGAGTTCTCCCCGAAGTCAACGATGAAACAATGTAATTCCTTTTTCCTCGGGCCACCCGGTTTCCACTACCAATCTATTGAAGGTTGCAATATAGGTTAGCAGATCCTGGTTACCCTGTCATAAGGATAAAAGTTCGTTGTCCAGGGCTTGACCCTGTGAGTGTCTGGCGAATAGTTTTTCCATGCTCCTTTGAAAACCCTGAAAATCCTGGAGAAGAGGATCATCCTGGTTGACTAACGGAATGGACCAATCCGCTGCGCTGCCACTAAGATATGACAATACAAAGGCTACTTTGGCTTGGTCATTTGGAAAGGCTCCCGGTCTGCATAAAAAGTGCAAGCGGCATTGGTTCATAAACATGGCGAACCTTTTGGGGTCCCCAGCAAAGCGTTCGGGTGGAGCTAACGGAATATTTCCTGGTAAAACCACTTGCACAGGATTGCTTGATGAAACGGGGGTTGGGATTCCCCCATATCCAGGTAGGGGCGTTTGCCCAGCTTGGTTTTGCAGTAGTTGCCTAGCCAGATCATCAGTGCGCTCCTTTGAGACAATCAGTTCTCTCCTGAGGGCATTAGTCTCTTGACGAGCGGCATGTACTTCCGCCCTAAGTTCCCCCAATAATTGGGCCAGTTGGTCGGTTTCCGAGGTTTCCATAACACCCGGGTGGGTATTTTTAGAAAGGCTTCGTGTTCTGTTACGCTCACCTGGACCCCACAGGGTGTCGATCGGACCCGGACAGCTGCGGTCTCCGTCAACGTGATGCGTAGTGTAGAGATGACTGTCTGGACTGGCCCGCCTAGTCTTGTCTGCTGGACCCGAAGAAATATTTTCCTTATGTTTGTAAAAGATGAGCTCTCCATCCTGCGTGTCTTGCAGGGGCGCGTAGATACCAGTTCCTTCACTGGTTTGAAGGCGTTGGGAGAGTTGCGGTAAGCATTGACTCTGAAGTCCCAGGCAGAATTGGTAAGTATCAAGTTCAAAGAGTTCAATGTGCCCGATGTTCACTCTTGTCCCCTTCCTTCCTTAAATTGCAACTGAGTTCGTGAGAAGAAGGTCTCGTAGCTGCTGCTGGCGTTCAGGTAAGGGTCTGTGTTACCCAACGCTGTCCTGTAACTATTGCATGCGTTAACGTGTTGTTTTTTCTCCCTCTTTACAGATGCAGAATATGAAGATATGGAGAATAATACCGCCGGTGGTAAATCAGGTAAGTCTATGGTGGTAAGAGGTATTTGTTGATTCCCTTGGCTCACCTTGTTATTCTTGTGCCCCTAGGTGCCGGAGTACGGCGAGGAAATGATAGAGACAGTGCCGGATCGAAAGATGCTGTAAGAACTGGTGAGTATGGCACGGTGCTGGAGCTGGCGAAGCGACGCGTGCAGGACTGATGTACTTTCCAGGTCGGGAGATGAAATGGATCCGGAATCAGGTGAGGAATTTGAAATAAGTTCGATTTCTAAGCTTGTCCTTTTCTTCTTCTTTATTCTAGGAGCTCCGGATTCGAGGCGGGCGTGGCAGAAGACTGGATGCTGGCTGTAGGCACGCGGGCGTGGCAGAAGACTGGCTGCTGGCTGCAGGCACGGTGAGAGTCACGCTGCTGGATGCAGAATAACACGAAGCATGTGCTGCTGTTCGGGCGTGGTTTAAATAGCCTCCAAAGTAGTCCCAGGAAAGAAGTTCCCCAGGACCACACCCGAGTAAAAAATAGTCCCTGTAGTAAAATAGGCCCATCCAGGCCTCACGTAGGCTTGGATTTATTTGCAGCATGGTCTGCATGAGGTAAGTAATGTCTATGAGCCTGGCGCCTATGGCGCCAGGACTGATTTTTATTATGAGCCTGGTGCCTATGGCACCAGGACCGAACCCAGACAGCCCCTAGCTGGGGCTGCTGGGGATTTTGTAAATGTCTGGATGCCTGCTCCCGGGGATGATGGGCTTGATCCGGATGCCCGGGGGTAGGCATCATGACAGTTATGCCTCTGACTTAGAGGATGAGTGACTCGGGTGATTAAGACCAAAAAGGCCAACAAAATCAAGAGGGCTCTACAAAAAGACCCCCTGATACAGATCAAGGCCATTAGGAGCGTTATAACTCCCTATCACAAAAATGGCAATTATTCAGTCTGGGAACACCTGGAATTATACGAACAGATGATGTATACTTTTCAACTGAAAGATAATAAGAGGTGCATCCAATATGTAAAAATTGACATTCTCCCCTGAGTACTCCAGCTTCTTTGCGTGGGCTGGAGGATCAGAATCACTCAAGATGGTCCACCTATAGGGCGGCCATCTTAAAATATTTTTCTGTCCATAGGAACCCCCAATAGGCCCGCAAGGCGGCCTACAATCTGCAGTGTGGGGAAGATCAGGCCCCACAAGAATTTGTGCAAGAACTAAAACGTGCCATTGCGCAGACCACCAGGAGGATACGCACAGACAGTATGGAGTTCATTAACACCTTCTTTCATGCACTCTCTAAAAAAATCATGACCCAGCTAGTGAGGGACTTTCACGAGAAGAGATCACTGGACTGGGTCATTGAACAGGCGACCCGTATTTATGAAGTGCAGAAACCTGTAGAGAACAAAAACACCAATAAAAACCCCAAACCAGCCAACACCCCTGCTGCTGCTAAGGTGGCGGAGTTGAAGGTTGCCCCCATTTTAGATCTGGAGATGAGGGGCCTAAAAATATAACCACACAGAACTTACCCAACCAAAGAACCAGAAGGCCCCCGGGCCAATCCCTGACAGGTAGTCAGGGAGGTAATCCCACAAATGGGACCCCTAACTCCCCTGATTATATTAGCCCGCGTTACAAGGGCAACAAAACCATCCTGGGGTATGTGTGGACTCCCCCAGCCCAAGGGGGGTCCAACCCAGGAAACTTCCCTCCTAACTTTCCCCAGGAGGGCAGTAATCCCCCAAATGCCGGGTTGAGCTTCTTTCTGTCACGGCTCGCTCCCTTCGCTCCCGTTCCCGTCACTTGGGGGCATGTTTTGGGGTTTATTCCCTACTGAACATTTCCTCCGAACCCTATGCTACAGTGCTGTGATGAATTGGGAGCGCTAAAACCTTATTTTCCAAGTTACTTCCCTTCCGGATCCATTCCAGGTTTTTGGCAGCCAGCATGCTACTTTAATCTAATGACTATGCTTCCCAGAATGCCTGGCTCACTGCTTCACCTCCTCCCTTGCAGGACAAGGTTGGGTGGAGGATAGGCAACACCTGTGGCTGCAGGTGCACAGGCGGCACACCTGAGGGGTGTGCTCGTTAAGCAGCTTTAAAAGCCTCAGTTTGCTTCAGTCCAGCGCTGGTCATTGTTGCAGTGTTCCTGTTGTGACTGGTCCCTTGTGCCTTGTTCCTAGCTTTTGTGCCTAGTTCCTAGTTCCTGTTTCTTGTTCCTCTGCCCTGGATTTCGGATTTATGTGCTTAATTGAATTCTGCTTTCTGGATTTCCCTTTCTGTCTTCCTCTGTCTGCAGGCAGCCTTTCTCTGTGCTTTACCCTTTGATGCTGCCCAATTTGCCTGTGTTCTCTGTTTCTTTGATGCTGTCCTTTGCTACTGAAAAACTTGATGCATTAGTCTTTCCCTGTATAGATTTAGCTTCCTGCCTTTTCTCCTTGGATGGGTGGGAAAGGTTTCCTTTTGTGATATCATTTTCCCTGCTCCTGATCCTTACTTTCTATTGGGATCCATTCCATGTTTTCCATTGCACTTCTGCATTTATTTCCCATTGATTATTAGGTTTGGGGTGCTGTTGTAACTAGTCCCTGTGTGAATGCCTTTTATTTTCCTCACTATTCTATAATCACAATTCCTACTTGCCCCTTGACTTGGGTCTTTTGTATTTAGTTATCCTCCACCCATTGCTGTTATAGCCTTCTGGGTCCCTGTTTGATCAACTGGGTTCGTGGGTTTGCTGACATTCAAGTGGTCTTTCCGGTCATCGTGAGTACTGTTTCTAAGTTCCTTATTCAGTATCATCCAGAGTGTCAGCTCACAGATCCTGTCCTTGCTTGCCCTCTACGTGGGCTTAGCGCTGTCAGTATCTGTAATAGCATAGTGGGTAAGGAGTTTGCTGACTTTCCTTTCAGTCATAAGGAGGTTCTAAGTGCTTACCCCACATCCCTTTTCATATATTGGTATTATTGTTTCACTCTATTTGCACTCCTGGGTTTTAGTATACATGAGTCTTGGGTATTGTATGCATGTTGTTAGATTGAAAGTTGTTCACTGTGCGATTCCGTGCACATTTCCCTTGCCATATTCATTACCTTCTTCCTTTCTTAACAGAATGACCAGCCGTTATTCCCGTTTGAATATGGCCAGTTTAAGAAAGAAAGGCAGCAAGGCCACTAACAAGTTTGTACAGAAAGCTTCCCTTACGTTTACCTGTGACAATCAAATCACTGATCCTGACTTAAATGAACTCCTTGTCACGAATGGGTATTTACGTGCAAAGTATTTCTCCCACAGGATGTCCCATCGTACATTGCCTGATCCTAGTTCTGTCTTTAATTGTGATACAGATTCTATGTCCGCACAAGCCTTAGCAGCGGAAAACAACATACTGCTAGATTTATTACACACGAGTACCTCTGTTGTTGAACCCCATGATTCCGGTTGTGCTTTATCTCAGATTGAACAGTTTCATGATTCACACATAAAGAATGGAGGGGTTCCTTGCATATCTTCTGTTTTCAGCCCTCAGTCTACAGCTTACTCCTCTGCACAAGTACTTACTGTAGTCCCTATTGCCAAGAGGTCTGATGTCAATAGTCTGCTTAAGGGAAACACAGACCAAGTCGGTAAGAGAGAGTATAGATCACAAAACCTGCAAGCAGTAAATGACAATGTACAATCAGTGCACATCCGGATGGCTAGGGAAGGATCCAGACCTGATGCCACCATGCCTTCCCCTGTGCCTACTGATAGGGATGTACAGTTAAGGCGGGGCATGCTAAAAGCTGAACTTGAGGAGTTAAAACAAGAATACATTACTTTACAAGAGGAGAATAAAACCTTACAGTCTTTTCTGAATACACCTCAAACTTTATCTGTTGATGAAGTGAATACTGTTCAGTCCCTGAGTGCGGAGATTTTTGTAGGTCATGATACTTGTCAATATGTAAAATCTATTGGGAGTGAAAGTCCCTTTTCTAGCACAGCACTTATTCAGGGCACAGGTTCTGACAATTGTTCTACCGTTTGTCAGGAATTGCTGTTAGCTGAAGATTTACAAGCCACTCCTTTACCTAAGATTTCCTGTGTAGCAGTTTGTCATAATTCTGAGCATGAACACATACATGCTTCTGATTTCCAAACACAATCCACAATGGTGGCATACACAGAATCAGTCACTACTGTAGGCTTAGGTTCTGCCCTTGATCTAGCTGCTGAGACTGAAGTAGACATTCAAGCTGATGTGGAAAACGATGCTACCTCTGTGTTCGCTCCTCCTTCTGCCAAATTTTGTCACAACGAACAGTCAAAGACAGTACAGAATTCTTGTTTTGATGGACTCATTCCACAGTATAGTGAACCAAAGACCCGGCAGGCGATTCCTGAACTGTTGATTGTTAATATGCCACTTTCAGAAGCTAAGACAGAGGAATGGACATTTGACGAAATCCTGATTAACAGAGACTTTACTATGGTGATTCCTCTGGTTGATTTTGACTTCTACAAAGGAAGAGACTCTGTGTCATCCACTAAGGAGAGGGACGGTATGGGTACAGCTCAGTCTTTGGTTACTGGTGCCAAGGAATCAACCGCCCTAAAGGTGCTTTCCATTCCTGAGCCACAAATGTGTCTGTCGACTTCTGGGACTTCAATCTGTCCTCCTACAACCATTGACTCTTCGATTATCCAGTCCACGGCTCTGCAGTCATCATTGACACACGTGTCTTCAATCAATGAACAATTGCTATGTCTGCCAGTCACTCAAGAGCCTTCACCATGTACGTGGTCAGAGCCAAAGACCTTGACAAGTTTGTCTTCAGCTAACGAGACGGCTCCAGCTTGCATGCCCTCAGCCTCAGAATTTCCTCTGCCATGCCTGTTTTCGGCTACAGTGACTCATTCAGCGGATTATCCTTCAGCTATGGAGCCTCCGGTAGCACATCCTGAGTGCATGTCTTCAGTCCCAGAGCCTACTGCTAGTTTGGCTTCAGTTCATGAGAGACCTGTATCCTGCTCAGCCTAGCTGCCAATATCGGAGGTGCACCTGTCTACTCTGTCTGATCATGTTGCATATTCTTCTACTTCAGAGTTGCCTCCTGAATCCCAACCATTTATTACGGATGAACGTCCAGCCTGCCCTTCTTATGCTTCAGGGGGATCACCAGAATGCCTGCCTTTTACACAAGTTGATTCTCCCAACTGCTTGACAGTAGCATCAGCGCCTCCCGAATATGCAACATCTGAGTCTGAGACTTCTGCCAGCATTCTCTTCAGAAACATCAAGCTGGAACACGACTCGGGAGGGCCTTACATGCGAGGCCATTGGACTTGCCTGGAGTGTTACTAGAGGAAGATGGATACCATCCGCCATGGCCCAGTCACCGAACAAGTAGCCGACCAGGATAGCGGGCTGGTAGGTTCGCATTTGGGGGCCGTTTTGGATCAGCCGCTTGACAGCTTTCTTGTTGCCGGATCCCACATGCGCCTGAGGGAGGGGGCGGGCACGGCCCCCCGGCTGCAGCACCAGTCGGGTGCAAGTAGCCAAAGGAAGGGTATGACTGCTGCAGTTCAAGATGTGCCTGTTATTGCTCCTGCTGTGAGTGTGCCTGATGTACCAAGTACTGCGTCTATCGCTCCTATCGGTATGCCAAACGTCCCTGCGGTTGTATCCCACGTGCAACAAGGTGGCTACATGACTGACACCAGGAGTGCCAGCCTCGTACAACCCATTGGACTTCCAGGCCCCCAAGGCGTGGAACAGATGCAGTCGAACCTTGGTCACCCTCATCCACAGGCCTTTACCCAGATGGATGACGGGAGAAGATCCGAACCTCTACCTCGGCCGCCACCTTCTTTTTCTGAACATGAACATTTCCTGAAACCTGCTATTTTCTCACCTCCTGTGTGTCCGCTCTCGGCAGGGAGGCTACCGGAGCATCTACCATTGTCTAAAGCATGTTGCACCAGCCTGCCTCCCTCCTCAATGATGTATGAGTGTTCGCTCCCAGTGTCTGAGCTTCCTGGACCTTCCAACTCTGCTTCGGGTCCTGCAAGTCTTTCATGCCTTTCTTCGACCCATGAGTCTCTTCCTCACCGAAAACCTGCCTATTGCTCTTCTAGACTGCGGCCTGATTCTATACAGTCCAGTCCCTCTGCTTTTGCCCGCGGGTCATCGTTTCCGTCAGTGCCACCTCCGAAGACAAAGCGCTCCTGTCATGGTAGGAAGATGTTTCGTGCGGGTGACGGTCGCCTGGAGTCGGCCGTGGGAAGGGATATGCTGTCACGGCTCGCTCCCTTCGCTCCCGTTCCCGTCACTTGGGGGCATGTTTTGGGGTTTATTCCCTACTGGACATTTCCTCCGAACCTTATGCTACAGTGCTGTGATGAATTGGGAGCGCTAAAACCTTATTTTCCAAGTTACTTCCCTTCCGGATCCATTCCAGGTTTTTGGCAGCCAGCATGCTACTTTAATCTAATGACTATGCTTCCCAGAATGCCTGGCTCACTGCTTCACATCCTCCTTTGCAGGACAAGGTTGGGTGGAGGATAGGCAACACCTGTGGCTGCAGGTGCAGCAGGCGGCACACCTGAGGGGTGTGCTCGTTAAGCAGCTTTAAAAGCCTCAGTTTGCTTCAGTCCAGCGCTGGTCATTGTTGCAGTGTTCCTGTTGTGACTGGTCCCTTGTTCCTTGTTCCTAGCTTTTGTGCCTAGTTCCTAGTTCCTGTTTCTTGTTCCTCTGCCCTGGATTTCGGATTTATGTGCTTAATTGAATTCTGCTTTCTGGATTTCCCTTTCTGTCTTCCTCTGTCTGCAGGCAGCCTTTCTCTGTGCTTTACCCTTTGATGCTGCCCAATTTGCCTGTGTTCTCTGTTTCTTTGATGCTGTCCTTTGCTACTGAAAAACTTGATGCATTAGTCTTTCCCTTTATAGATTTAGCTTCCTGCCTTTTCTCCTTGGATGGGTGGGAAAGGTTTCCTTTTGTGATATCATTTTCCCTGCTCCTGATCCTTACTTTCTATTGGGATCCATTCCATGTTTTCCATTGCACTTCTGCATTTATTTCCCATTGATTATTAGGTTTGGGGTGCTGTTGTAACTAGTCCCTGTGTGAATGCCTTTTGTTTTCCTCACTATTCTATAATCACAATTTCTACTTGCCCCTTGACTTGGGTCTTATGTATTTAGTTATCCTCCACCCATTGCTGTTATAGCCTTCTGGGTCCCTGTTTGATCAACTGGGTTCGTGGGCTTACTGACATTCAAGTGGTCTTTCCGGTCATCGTGAGTACTGTTTCTAAGTTCCTTATTCAGTATCATCCAGAGTGTCAGCTCACAGATCCTGTCCTTGCCTGCCCTCTACGTGGGCTTAGCGCTGTCAGTATCTGTAATAGCATAGTGGGTAAGGAGTTTGCCGACTTTCCTTTCAGTCATAAGGAGGTTCTAAGTGCTTACCCCACATCCCTTTTCATATATTGGTATTATTGTTTCACTCTATTTGCACTCCTGGGTTTTAGTATACACGAGTCTTGGGTATTGTATGCACGTTGTTAGATTCAAAGTTGTTCACTGTGCGATTCCGTGCAAATTTCCCTTGCCATATTCATTGCCTTCTTCCTTTCTTAACACTTTCCCCGGTACCTGCAAAATTTGAACCCACAAAATAACCCTCCTTTCTTTCCCCACTTTCCTAAGCCCAGACAGCCCAATCCGGGGGAGGGGAGGCCAAGGGTGGAGGGTTCCCCAAACTATCCCAACCCAAGGTATTATGGGAGAAGGGACAGTTACCCTTCCCGTGATCCACCTAGGGTGGAACAGAGTCCCCCGTACCAGCCAGAGCGGGTGTCCCAACTGGAGCGCCAGGTCCAGAACTTGTCCCAGGATCTGGGTCGCATGTTGAGGGCTCAGCAGAACCCTCAGATGAACATAGCGGCTCAGAACTCCACAAATCAAGGGTCTGGTACTCCAGAGCAATGACAGGAAGAGAACCCTGACAATTCACTGGTTCCAAAGGAGGAGGCACAGGGGGAAGAGGGGCGTAAAGCCTTAGAGGAAGCTTCCTTCCCCCCTTGTGAAAAGTCCCTGGAAACCCAGGAACCGGAACCAAAATCTCCTGCCCCCGAAACTCTGCAACCTAAGGAACAGAGGGAGGGTAGGAGAAATAAAGGACCTAAAAAGACACATTTTATGGAGGAGGTTAGTGTCCTCCAATTTGAAGGAGAGGGGTCCTCAGAGGACTCTGGGAAAAGGATCTTCTCCTTCAGGGATGGGGGAACTCCTCCCAAAGAAAAATGGGTCCCGAGAGACCCTAATCAAGACTGGTTAAACATGTGGACTGAGTTAGAAATGCCCACCATTGAACCCCAGAATGATTGCTTGGAAAACCATACTGCCCAAAAATACTCTGGGGACTGCCTCCAAAAAGGGCGAGGGGAGCGGCCCAGAATCAGAACCTGGGGAGCCCAAAACTCCTCCAATATCCGACTGTCCTATTTTTCTTGCAGATCCCCGAGCTCCCCCCACAGGAATTAAGCCCAAACCTATTCTGGGGACTGCCTCCAAAAAGTGGGGGGCAGAACCAGAGAAAGAAGTTTCCCTAGCTCCCCAAAGCCATTCTGGTGACTGCCTCCAAAAAGGGGGGGCACAGCCCCGAACCAGAAAAGGAGGAGCCTGAGACTCCTCTAAACCCTGAGTGTGAAATTGCCTGTTCAGATTCCCAAACCACCCAACTCCATTTTGGGGACCGCCTCCTAGAAAGGGGGGGCACCAGCACAAGAGGAACCCAAGACCTCACCAATCACTTCTGTTGACTGCCTCCAGAAAGGGGGGGCAGCCCAGAGTCAGAAAAAGTGGAGCCCGAAACTCCCCAAATAGCGGTGTGTAAAAATTCTTTGCCAGATTCCACAACTCCAACACCAACTCTTGACCCAACTATCGCGGTGTCTGAGTCAGAAATAAGTAAATTGACCATCAGCTTACCAAGAACACCCATTACCTTTGCCCTTTGGAGGAGAAAGAAGGTAGATTCTACGCCTCTGTCCAAGTGCAAGGGCAATGTGCAATTCCAGCACTGGTGGACACTGGATCCCAAACAACTTTGCTGTCAAAGAGGATCTTTGATCAGCTCAATTCAGGAAGGGGGAGAGATACCAGATCCCTCTCACCCCTCTTCCTGGACAACTCCATAACTTTGACGGGAAGGAAAGACTGTGTGAATAAGGTACTCTGGACCCAGACCTACAGGCAAATCAAATTAAAACAGAGTGGCCCTCATTACGACCCTGGCGGAAAGGGGTTTACGCCGGCGTAAACCATGGCGCCCCTTTCCGCCTGAGTACGAGTTCCCTTAGCGCCATGGTGATTTTAACGCCTGCTTTTAGCAGGCGTTAAAATCCATGGCGCTAAGGGACCTTGTTGTTAATTACGCCACCGTAATTTACGGTGGCGTAATTAACGCCTTCCCAACTCCCATTATACCCTATGGGGCAAAAATGGGAATGGGGAAGGGTAAATGGGGATTGGGGACTTACCGCCCCGCCAAGGTCGGAATGGGGCGGTAAGTCCGCCAACCACCATGGCGGAGTTGGCAGCTTAGCGCCATGGACCATGGTGCAAATTGCACCATGGTTCTCCGCCAGGGTCGTAATGAGGGCCAGTGTCTAAATGGCACATGCCACATGGTTGAACAAAAATCAGACCACATTAAGTTCTACCTTCAAAACAATGGCATACCCGACGTTACCATAATTGCTGTGGGAACACAAACTGGTGAGGGGAACTCCTCTCTAGTTCTGCAAATCAACCTTCTATCCAGTCTCAAGTGACATTCCACAATGGAAGGAAATACTCTGAAATTCTTTACTAATTCACAATCAGAAAATCCCCATTCCATAGCCAAAATTGATATCAAACCAGAACAAAGCTTCGCTGGCATTCTGAAGAAGGGCGAACAGCTCTTCCTCCCGATTCAGTTAAATGATGGGAAGGAGTCTGTCCTCGCCCGAGTTGACTTGATTAGCGAAGAAAGCTTCCTCAGCAAAGTGTTATTCAAGAAGCTCCCAAAAGACCAGACCCTACCCGCTGTAGAGTCAGTGCAGCAAAGGGTATGGGGACTGGAAATGCCGCGCTCCAAACATCCTCTGCTTAGCAGTTGCATGATCAAAATTTCTAGAGATAAGAAAAGCAGAGTAAATAATTGTTGGGTCATGTGAGGTGTTCCTTACGCCTTTTATATGAGCAGTCACCTCCTGAACCAGCTCGAGATGAATTTGGACCCTAGTTATTGCCAAGCCAGGTCCCAACTGGAGAGTAAATCTCAGGGTCCTGGCAGTCCTAAAGGCAGCATTCCGGTCAGCCCTAGTGCTATGGTAGGAAATGGAATTTCAGAAATGGAGGAGAGGTCACCATTCCAGGATTCACCTACAGAATCCGCATTCCCAGAGGTGACTTGCTGGCTGAAAGACAAGTGGATCCCCATCAACCAGCTAAAGAGTTGCCACCCCAGGCATGCTTTGCAGTAAAAAGAAGAGCTTACAGGAAAAACCCAAGGAATTTGGAGTGTCGCTCCACACTGGAAAGAAAGCATGAGAGAAGATGGATGTATCATTCCAATTCCAACCAGAACCAGCGAGGAGAGCGTGTTGCATCAATCCCTGATGGGAGAAGCAACCGGATTTCTTCACATGAACAGAAAGAAAAATCCAATGGGCCCGACTTCCCCATGACCGGAAGTCAAGCCGAAGTCGGGAGATGGGGGTTGTGGGATATTTTAACCCATACAAATGAGTCCCACTGCCTCAAGCTACAAATGGCGAAAGAAACAGACATAAATGGATGTGCTAACCACTGTGCGTGCAAAAATCTGCAAAACTGCGCATGGGTCACACTCACCAAAGGCTGCACACCCCTGCCACATGGTCAAAGTGGGGGTGACAACAGAATTCTCACTGCAGGAGAATGCCAGTGGGTGCTGTTACAGTGAACATGAAGCAAGGCCACAGAATCGGGCTAAAAACTGAAAATGCCTTTTAAGATGCAGCTTTTGCAACCTTCACAGTGCTGTTTTGGCGCTAGATCCATTCATTTTCCAGTGAACCGTTGAAATTAAAAGTGTACTGAAATCACAGATCCTCCACGTGGCTCAGAGAAACCGGGCCTCACTGACTGACAGCAGCTAAGAAATGTATTTTATGAAAAACCAGTCCAGCAACAGTTTGTTTTCAGTTACACAGTGTTAATGACTCCAATCAAGCATTCCCACTAAGTCAGTGCGCCTCATTACGACCCTGGCGGAGTGGGTTTACGCCAGCGGTATTCGCGGCGGACCCGTCCGCCCTACTACGAGTTCCCGTAGCGCCATGGAGCGTTTTCCGCCTGGTTTTTCCGGGCGGAGAAATCCATGGCGCTACGGGACCTTATATTTTACGGTGGCGTAATTAACGCCTTCCTCACTCCCATTATACCCTATGGGGCAAAAATGGGAATGGGGAAGGGTAAAATGGGGAATGGGGATTTACCGCCCCGCCCCGCCAAGGTCGGAATGGGGCGGTAAATCCGCCAACCCCCATGGCGCTATCGGCAGCTTTCCGCCGTGCTCCATGGTGCATTTGGCGCCACGATTTCCGCCAGGGTCGTAATGAGGCCCAGTGCCTTGTCTGGGATTGCTCAAGGGAAGCCCTTATTTATATATTTTTATGACAAGTTATAATCTGGATGATGAACCCTTGTATAACGCCCCTCTCTTAGAATCCCCCTGACCCCACTGAGCCAAGAAGTAGGTTTGTTTTGCAAATTAAAAAGGTTTATTTGAAAAATTAAACAATAGATATATATCACACTTTTATAAATAAATTGATAATTGATAGCACACTTGTGAATATGAGCAGTAATCAGCAATAGGTAATCCTACAGTAGCACAATTCTTGGTTACTTATGAATAAGAACAGAGGACTAAGATAGCAGAGAATGCTTTATATGGTTCAAGGAAATGCAAGGTGGGACAGAATGCAACACAGAAATAATTTGATATGATTTCAATAAGAGATAATGTGATCACTTTTCCCTTTGACAATTCACTCCCCCCCTTTATGCAATATAAGGAAATGGAAGGAGAGCACACAGTCTTTAAGAATACCAACAAAAATGCAATACAAAGTTCCCATTCCCCCCCAGCAAGCTGAGAGCACCAGGGATGATTTTTAAACACAGGCCCAAAATACTTTAATGTGGTGGCAATGAAGTGAAAAATATGCTAAAAATGCTTTTAATTCCCTCTAGATGTTCAGGGTGGGTGATAGCTACTTTAAATTAGTTCAGGATCACTTTAGCAATGCTCTATGAATGATTGTCAGGTTGCAAACGAATTTCAGCAAAGGAAACCAAGAAGCTGCTATTTTGACAAGTGAAGCAATTTGAGCCAAATCGCAAATCGCGAGCGCGAATTACGGAAAAAGTATAATGATTAGAAAGTCTAGAGCTTGTTAGAAATCTGGGAACCTTAGCTTCCAAATGAAAGTTAAATCTCGTTCCTAGCACAAACGGTTCAAGAGATACAGACGATTTCGTGAAGGTAGTTTTTCAGAAATGAAATAATGATTCAAAATGGCAAAATTACACTTTACAGGTTTAAAATCGGAGAAGGGACACACAATTCCTATGATGCAGTTCTGGAGACAGGTTCAAATGTTTTGAATCAGATGATTTTAAGCTAAGAGATTGGTTTTGCACAGTTCTAGCTGGGTACTCACACTATAATTTGAAATAGGCCGTCAGGGTCTGGTCAGGTTGGGACTGGACTCCAGGCGGTTGGTTCTGAAGTCACAGCTATCTGGGTCAGCTCTGCTCTGCTGGTCTGGATCTCTGGTTCTGTACACAGCGATCTGGGTCTGGTCTCTCTGGATACAGCACTGCTTTCTGGGTCTGCTACCGGTTCTGGCAAAAGTTCTTGGCAAGAATCCAACAGCTCGCCCGGCTGTAGAATAGTTTGGTTGGATTGCTGGGTTCTGAAGTTCTGGATTCTGGAGTTCTCCGTCAGCGTGCTGCGCAGGAATTCAGTTGAAGGTTGGAAAATGAATGTCCCTGTCTGGCTTCCAGTGGCTCTTTTTATGTCTTTTGAAAATGGGTGTGGATGCTAACTTTCTTTGCCCAACCCCACTCATGATTTGATAGGTCAAGGATTTCTCTTTGACCTGATTTGAGAAGGGAGCAGTGAGTCATCAGGTGTCATCTTTATGGCATACAGAAAGAACACTCCCCTTTGCTTTTACCTTAGAAAATCATTTTCATAACTAAACACATTTCCCAGATACACAAGTGGTTGACATTACATATACACATCATATATCACATAAGGTAGTTTCTGTTCCAACTCTGATGTTTCTAAGAGCTTGGATTAAGAAATGACAACATTTTGTGCTTTTTAGTTGGTTTACCAATATTGGATTTTTACCAAAAATGACACAGATGTACCCCGCCTCTCTACACATATTCCAGTAAATTTTCATTTTTCTAGCGTGAACCCTGTGTCTGCAATCTCCATAATTCATAGGGTTTTGCCTCAGAACATGGTACAGAGTTCTAACACCTCTTAAAATGTGCACAGAAAAATCACAAGAATAATGATATTAATTATATAATTTTGACAAGTCTGTACTATGAATTATCCATCTTTTTAAAATTATGCTCTGGCCCAGAGTGTCACGACCATTGGCGCTTGGAGGGTGTGGCGAAAGTGGAAGTTCCGTCGCCATTAGACGGTTCCGTCACGTTTTTTGTTTCAACGTACGGCGCGGTCTAGTGTTTCTCCAACATGGCCGCCCGCCGAGTATTTCACCATTCGAATCTCGGCGGGTCGGCGCGTTGCAACTTGCTTTCCCGTTCGTTGCGAGCGCTCAGTAGCGTTATTTCCTCTTAGCGTTTCTTCCACCCCCATTCCTGCTCTCTCTCTCTCGCTTGCTTACCCCCTTTTTCCCTCGCTTCCAACCTCCATTGGGGCTCCCCCCCGCTGGCCGTTTCTCCTGTAAGTTTCCCGTGTGTTCTCTCCTCTGTGGCGCCCATTCATGCTGCGGCATTTCCTTCTTGTGATCCATCGCTTATGCCTGGAGCCGATATCCCTGGATCCTGCTTCAAGTAATCCACGCTTCTACGAACCTTCAGGAGTCTTCCTTCATCTGGTGGGGGTTTTTTGGGCCTCGGAGGCTTTTTCCCCCAATAACAACTGGCTGCCGCGGGAGGGGGTCATCGTGAGTTTTCTCTGTTATGATTCACGGTGGCTTCTTTTCGAGGCAGACCGTATCTGCTCTCAAAGAATAAGTTTCTAAGGGAGAAACCACGTCGAAGGAGAAACCACTACTCTTCAGCATCAGGTGAGGAGGAGGACGGCACTCAGGGGGAACCTTTCTTATCAAGTGAGGAGGACATTACAGACACAGCGGGCACTACAGCAGGCCAGTCACTAATCCCTGATAGCTTGCAACGCCTAAAAGAAGAAGACATGGCCACGCCACAGCAGTTACAGGAGCTGGTGGCCGCAGTTCAGAACCTTAATGTAGAGGTCCAAACACTCAAGACCGACAACGCAGCACTCCAACAGAGAGTAGCTGCTAGAGAACAACAGGCTACTGATCTACCCGCTTTGCCTTTAGTGTCAGGGAAGTTTGATGGCACTGAGAGAAGGGTGAAGGAATTCCTTGAAGCCTGCAATATTCATTTCACCTTTAGACCCTATGCATTTTCTACGGATCATGCAAAGGTGGGTTTCATGATCACACACTTAACTGGGAACGCCTTGGCATGGGCAACCCCATTGGTGTCCCAGTCAGATCCTGTGTTTCAGGATTATACTGCCTTTAAGGATCTCCTTAAACAGACCTTTTTGCGGACGGAATGTGCCCACATCGCTAGTGAGGATTTACTAGATGTGCGGCAAGGGAACTCCGATCTACTGTCCTACATAGCAACATTCAAGACATTGGCTGCGGAAGCTGGGTGGCAAGAACAGGCTCAGTACACGATTTTCCGTAGAGGTTTACGGGAAGAATTAAAGGACGAACTTGCCAGAATACCTCATCCTGACTCCTTCTCGGATCTATTAGCGGCAGTACTAAGAATCGACTTCCGCCTAACCGAACGGAAAAACGAAAGAAAGAAGAGCCGTGGCTCTAACCCATTTTTGGACTCTCACACCCCCGCCTCCTCACCTGCAACTCGAAAGGTCCGAGACAAACCCATGCAAGTCGGAACCACTAGACCTCCCTTAACCGCCGAAGAGGAAGAGACGTGAAGAGAATCTTTGTCTGTATTGCGGTTCTGCTGCCCATCTGTTGAGGGATTGCCCAGATGTGCCCCCCCGAAGGTCGGGAAACGAGCGCCCTCGATAGTTGGTAGGACAGACTACCGAGGGGTGCTTCCCTGTTCTTACACCACACTTACCGTTACCTCTGCCAGAACGCCAGAAGACCTCCGCCTGATGGTGATAGGCATCACGCTCCGCTTTAGAGACAAGGAAATTGATACGCAAGCGTTGTTGGATTGCGGAGCCGCTGGAAACTTTCTGGACACCTTGTGGGCGGATAAGGTGGGTCTACTTAGAATTGCAAAAAAGGAGGATCAAAAGGTGGAAGGAGTGGACGGAACACCCCTATGTTCCGGACTCATAACTCATACCACTGAAGCAATACAAGTATCCATTCAGCAACACAAGGAGCAGATATCGTTTGACATAATCCGAGCTGCACACTTCCCTGTCATCTTGGGTATCGGTTGGCTCCGGAAGCACAACCCAACGGTGGATTGGACAAACAACCTGTTAAGCTTTCATTCCAAGTATTGTCAGAAGGAGTGTTTACCGGAACCCCAACATGAATTGGTAAAGACGGTATGTGCCACAGAACAGAATACCGTAAATTGTATACCCAGTTGCTTTTCCGAATTTACCGAAGTGTTTCAAGAGCAGGTACCCATTGAACTGCCACCGCATAGACCCGAAGACTGTGGTATTGATCTGGTTCCTCAGGCGTTGGTTCCTTTCGGCAGGATGTATCCCCTCTCATTGTCAGAAAAGGCAGTCCTCAGGCGTTACCTTGATGACAATCTCGCCAATGGACTGATTCGTTCTTCTAAATCCCCCGCAGGCGCCTCTTTGTTTTTCATTCCCAAACGCGAAAGCAAAGAGTTGAGGCCTTGTATAGACTACAGGGGTCTCAACAAAGTGACCATCAAAGACCGTTACCCGATGCCTATCATCTCTGAGATCCTGGAAGCCATTCAGGGCTCTGTAGTTTTCACCAAGCTCGACCTACGAAACGCCTACCATCTACTTCGGATAAGAGCGGGTGATGAATGGAAAATGGCTTTTCGCACTCCCTACGGCCTTTACGAATATCAAGTAATGCCGTTTGGCCTAGTAAATGCACCCTCTATATTTCAGAGGTTCATGGTCCGTTTATTTTCTGATCTTCTGGGTCAGAATACCGTGGTCTACTTGGATGACATTCTGGTGTACTCTCGCAATCAAAAAGATCACGTTCTTCATGTTGAAGAGGTCCTAAGTAGGCTGAAACAACACCACCTTCTAGTAAAGCCGGAGAAATGTACCTTTGCCCAGTCTTCCTTATCCTACCTAGGATTCATTTTATCCGAGCAAGGGATTACTATGGACCCCAAAAAGGTCAAATCCATTCTTGGTTGGCCGTCTCCCACCTCCGTCAAAGAGATACAACGGTTTTTGGGACTAGCGAACTTTTACAGAAAATGTATACCCAACTTCTCACAGCTCACTCTACCCATAACCTCGCTGTTAAAGAAGTCTTCTGAACCTTTTGTCTGGTCAACAGCCGCTGAGGATAGTTTTCTCCGCTTGAAACGAAGTTTCTGTTCAGCACCTATACTTAGACAACCCGATCAGCTGAGTCCCTTCATTCTGGAGACCGACGCTTCAGCGGCAGCCGTAGGAGCAGTTCTTCTGCAATCGGACCAGGGCCAGGAACACCCTGTGGCCTACTTCTCAAAGACACTGACTGCGAGCCAACGGAACTATTCAGTCATCGAGCGGGAGCTTTTGGCCATGAAGCTGGCTTGCCTCGAGTGGAGACATCTACTCCAAGGAAGCTTTCATCCTTTCCAAATACGCACCGATCATAAAAACTTACAGGTCCTCAGACAACAAGAATGTTACAACACCAGACAAGCCAGGTGGGCTCATTTCTTTGCTCAATTTCATTTTACCGTTTCCTACATCCCGGGTACTCAAAACCAGATTGCTGATGCCTTGTCCCGCAAAGACGACTTGAACCCTACCTACAGAAAAGAGTTAATGTTCCCACATACCCAGATTATCTCCACGGTGTCCTCTTTTATGCAGGAGGTAAGGGAAACCTCTTCAGATGTCCCTGCTCTAGACGCCAATAAACTGCCTGTCAGTAGGAAGGACGGTCTGTACTTCATCCAGGGAAAACTGTTCTTGCCCGCGCAGAAACATCGCCAACAGGCTCTTCAGTGGTGTCACGACGCCAAGACCGCCGGACATCGAGGAATCAGAGGTACTTTGGAACTGTTAAGAAGTTCTTTTCATTGGCCTAACATGAGGACTGATACCATTACCTATGTACGGTCTTGTTTAGTGTGTCAAAAGAAAAAATATTCTACCCAAAAACCACTGGGATTGTTACAACAAGACTCTGTTCCTTCGGGCCCTTGGAAGTCCATCTCTACCGACTTCATCGTGGAACTACCTAGTTCCCAGGGTTGTTCTTGCATTATGGTTACTGTCGACACCTACTCCAAACTCGCTCATTTCTCTCCCCTGTCCAAGCTGCCTGCAGCCTCATTCATGGCTGAAGTATTCCTCAGGGATATCTTTAGGTTACACGGCTTACCCCAGAAGATCGTATCTGATCGTGGTACCCAATACACCTCCAAATTCTGGACGGCCTTGTGTAATCTCTTGGGCATGGAGAGGGCTCTCTCTTCTGGTTATCACCCTCAAACAAATGGCCAGACCGAAAGACTCAATGGTTCACTGGAACAGTATTTAAGGTGTTTCACAAATCAACAACAAGACAACTGGGTCACTCTGCTTCCCACAGCTGAGTTCGCGTATAATAATGCTGTGCATTCCGCTACGGGCATCAGCCCTTTTTTTTGTACTTATGGGTTCCATCCACAATCCATTGTACCAACCGCCTGGAATGAGACAAACATCCCATCTTTAGAGACGACTCTCAATCATCTGAATGAAGCGCATGACACCGCGGAACAAAGTTTAAGAGAGACCAGCCGACGGTATAAGGAACTATCCGATAAACACCGACGACAAGTGCCTTCGTGGGACAAGGGTACAGAGGTCATGTTGTCCACCAAGTTCCTACCCCGTTGGGTCCGCCCTTCTAAGTTGTCCCCTCGTTTCATTGGACCTTTCAAGATAGAGTCAATAATCAACCCTGTTGCCTACCGTTTAAAATTGCCAAAGACTCTCCGACGGATACATCCTGTGTTCCATTCCTCCCTCCTTCGACCCTTTGTCCCTGATGTCAGGAAACAAGCTGCTCCCAAGTTAGTGATTCAACCTACTTCTACCTCGGAGGAATATGAAGTCTCCCGTATTCGAGACTCTCTGTACCATCAAGGACGCCTAGAGTACCTCATACATTGGAAAGGCTACCCCTCTTCCGAGGATACTTGGGAGCCGGCTGCACAGGTTTTTGCCCCCCGATTGCTTCTAAGATTCCACAATCTCCACCCGGGTAAGCCTGGAGGAAGGGGTCTTAGAAGGGGGCATACTGTCACGACCATTGGCGCTTGCAGGGTGTGGCGAAAGTGGAAGTTCTGTCGCCATTAGACGGTTCCGTCATGTTTTTTGTTTCAACGTACGGCGCGGTCTAGTGTTTCTCCAACATGGCCGCCCGCCGAGTATTTCACCATTCGAATCTCGGCGGGTCGGCGCGTTGCAACTTGCTTTCCCGTTCGTTGCGAGCGCTCAGTAGCGTTATTTCCTCTTAGCGTTTCTTCCACCCCCATTCCTGCTCTCTCTCTCTCGCTTGCTTACCCCCTTTTTCCCTCGCTTCTAACCTCCATTGGGGCTCCCCCCCCGCTGGCCATTTCTCCTGTAAGTTTCCCGTGTGTTCTCTCCTCTGTGGCGCCCATTCACGCTGCGGCATTTCCTTCTTGTGATCCATCGCTTATGCCTGGAGCCGATATCCCTGGATCCTGCTTCAAGTAATCCACGCTTTTACGAACCTTCAGGAGTCTTCCTTCATCTGGTGGGGGTTTTTTGGGCCTCGGAGGCTTTTTCCCCCAATAACAACTGGCTGCCGCGGGAGGGGGTCATCGTGAGTTTTCTCTGTTAAGATTCACGGTGGCTTCTTTTCGAGGCAGACCGTATCTGCTCTCAAAGAAGAAGTTTCTAAGGGAGAAACCACGTCGAAGGAGAACCCACTACTCTTCAGCATCAGGTGAGGAGGAGGACGGCACTCAGGGGGAACCTTTCTTATCAAGTGAGGAGGAGGACATTACAGACACAGCGGGCACTACAGCAGGCCAGTCACTAATCCCTGATACAGAGGGGTGTGGTTTCCCAAAGCACATGGTGGAATTTCTGGTTTGTCCACTTCCTCCAACTCAAGTTGCTCACAGAGGCACTGCCCCTCCCCATTTCTCTCAAGAGGAAGCCATTTACGACCCCCCCTAATTTAACATTTGCCTGAGCCAAGGAAGGATCATGGTTCAGTTTCCTGCAGTCCCCAGCTGCTCCTACCCTAATCCAATCAGAGAGGTGTCATCTCCCTTTGGTGGGGGCAGCAGAATGCAGCCAGGCCTGGGAAGAGTGGCTGAGCAAGTTTCAACTCCTGTCGGGGGTAGTTGCCGGGCAGAATTCACTCTCTTCAAGCCAGGCTTCAGCCAAATGTCACTTTTGTTCCCAGTTTTTCTTCATGCAAAACAAACTTACAATTTTTACACATGTAGCTAGAATGCTGATTGTAAGTTCAAAACTATGACATTTAACAGTTGCAAACTATGTGACACTCAACAGGAGGTCACTCATTTATTTTAAACATTTAGATTTTAGTGGCTTTCAGTCCAATTTAACTTAAGCTGCTGACACCCATGGCTCAGCCAGTTTCATTATGAACATTATTATAGGCTCTTTCTTTTCCCAGATTTTGTATGCACACAAGACTACATTCTGCCAAATGTCTGCTGGTGTTCAGTGAGATTTTTGAATATCTTGCAATGTTTAAAATAGGCATTTTTAGCTTGCATTTCAGAGAAACATAGGTGATTTCAAAGCGCTTTTTGAGCCAACCGGCACTGCTGTTTTTCCTTTGGCACGCATTCCACTCATGGCACTCCTGGCCCATCACGCTCGCACTGGTGGGTGGTAGGTCAGGCGACCATTTTGGTGTGCGCAAAACTGCGCGGTTCTCCTGGATTCTGGTGCAACGTGGGCTTTTCGGCCATCTTGGATTTTCTAAGCCCACAGCACCAACTGTTGCAGCTTAATGACTCAAACGTGGGTCAATACCCCTGACAAGCCCCTCCGCCTGACTGCACTTTGATTTCGAGTCGAGGAGAAGTCGGGTGCAAAGGATGTTTTGATCCACGCGCTGGTATGTCCGTATCATCTTCTTCCAATTCCGTAGATGGCACAGTTCAGCATCTTTTCTCCATCCAGTTGGATCGATCGGTTCTCCTCACCGGTCCTGATGGGAGTATTAGGCGGTACCCCGGGCCCCTCGGATCTTTGCTCCCGGTCCCCGGGTCGTCCTCCTTGGTCAGTCTCCATGGTTTCATCTCTCCTATGATGATAAAGCAAAAGCGGCAATACTTATTCGTAGACATTTCTACCCCACTATTGATATAGTGGGGTGGCATATACATTTTATAAATCAATAAACATTTACATTCTTATTTTAATAACAAGATATAACAGGGAACATTGCATTACGTTACTATCTTTTTGATATGTGGGATATTTTAGAGTTGGAATTGACTTACTCTGGAGCGGCCCACTCTGGTATTGCAGAGGACTCCCCCAGTTGCTGCAGGGTGTGCCTGGGATGGCAACACTTTAACTGATTTATATGGACCCACTTGTCTTCCCCTTACGCCAAACTACCTTTGGGGATGCGGATCTTGTATGCAACTGGGGAGATCTTGTCTATAATTTCAAACGGTCCCTTCCAGGTAGGCAAAAATTTTCGCTGTTTGGCCTGGTTCCTTTGGAAATTGTATAGATAGACCCGGTCTCCCAAGTTATATTCCTTCCTGGTTGTCTTCAGGTTGTAATGGGTTTTCATGCTATCAGCTGATCTTTCATAGGCAAAAGCATGCTGAAGGTGTTTCCTTAAATTCTCCACATACTCATGAGTTGTGGAGGCATTTATCAATGTCTGCTCTTGGGTCCTGTAGAGCAAATGCTGGGGAAGCACCATCTTGCGTCCCGTCATCAACTCAAATGGTGACATTTTGGTTGCAGATGAAGGGGTAGATCTGATGGCCATTAGGGCCAGAGGTAATCGGATATCCCAACTTGGCCCAGAATCTGCCACAAACTTTTTTAATATGCTCACAATGGTTCTGTTGTATCGCTCCACTGCACCAGAAGAGGCTGGCCGGTAAGCAATGTGTAGCTTCCTTTTGACCCCCAGTATCTCCCACATCTTTGTCATCACTTCACTGGTGAAGTGGCTACCTCTGTCTGACTCAATCCTTTGGGGTAGACCAAAACGCGAAAAGATGTGGTTGATCATCAGGGCAGCTGCTGTTTCTGCATTGCAGTTTGGGGCCGGGAGACATTCCACCCACTTGGTAAACAAGCATGTGACCGTCAACATGTACTTGTTTCCCCTAGACGAGCGAATCACGGGGCCTATGAAGTCGATTTGCAAATATGACCATGGCAGTGTCATCCCCCTCTTTTGGAGAGGCGCCCGGTGTGTGAGGGATGTTGGCTGAAATTGTGCACACACAACACACCCCTTCAATTATTGGTCGAGGTCCTGCCCCATGTGTTGCCAGTAAGCAACCTCTCTTAAGATCTCAAGTGTTGTATGAAACCCCCTATGACCGGCGGTGGCCGCATCATGGGTGTGACTTAACATCAGGCTTCGGAATGAGGTAGGGACCACCCACTGATCATGGCCAGCTTGGGATTTCCTTACCAACAAACCGTCTTGGATTCGGAACATCTTTGGACATTTCATCAACACTCTAAGGTCCTCTTTCCCAATGTAATCGGTATCCGTCAGGGGAAAGTTCTCAGGGTCCTCAATGTGTTGGTAAAACTTACCAATTATTGGATCCCCCTTTTGAGTCGTAATCAAATCAGCATCTGGGGTCTCCTTACTCCATTGTGCAGTTGAAAGATCATTGTGAGCATTTGTCTGGGACCTAGTGATAGCAGTGACCTGGATTTCCCCCAACAGGGACTCTATTTCTATTAGATCCCCTCGGATGGCCCTGGTTTTGGCCAGCTGATCAGCTAAGTCATTTCCAGTTTTGTCTGGTCCCTCTAATTTGGAATGACCCTTGATCTTTTTACAGTAGATGGTCATCCCATTCGATGTGACCAGATCATCAATATTTTGGATTAACTTCCCATGTTTCAGGGGTTTGTTATTAGCACATAACATGCCTCTGGTTTTCCAATTAACCAGGTGCTCCACGAACCTGTTCCGTACATAATCTGAACCTGTGATTATGACCAGTTTGTGGAGTTGATGTTGGACAGCAGTGAGGATGGCTTGATACACAGCCATCAATTCTGCCACTGGACTACTTCGGGGACCAATTTTGTACCCAACGGAGGGTTCTGGGGACTCATTCACCCACGCATTCCCTACGCCGGCCACCAGTTCTTTTTCCACGTTGTTGTCAACATGGTAAGAGCATCCATCCACATAGACAGTGGGCATTCCCTCACACTTGTCTTCTTCAAAGGCTTTGTGTGGGGAATTAAGGTAGGCCTCCATGTTGTCCTTGATTTTTAGACTTTCGTCCTCGAGACAGTTTTCTCTGGCACAATCATGCAAGTCAGCCAGACCTTGCGCGAGGGGACTCTTCTTGTTTTGGCCATATCTGACCTCCACAGGAAAGCCTTGCATTGACAGAATCCAGGAAGTAATTTGGGAATTACTCACATTTCCGGCTCGGATTCTGTCACTTTGGAGGTATTGCAGAGGCTGGTGTGGAGTCTCCACTATAATGTGTTCCCCCTGGATGAACGGGCGGTAATTCTTCAATGCCCACACTGTTGCCAGGAGTGCCTTCTCACAATCGTTGAATTTTTCCTCCACAGCGGATAAAGTTTTGCTCGCATAGGAGATTACTTTATTGACCTTGTCATGCTTTTGGTATAATACTGCCGTCAAGCACGTATCAGAGAACCCTGTCTCCAGGAAGAACTTCTTGTTTCTGACAGGGTAAGCTAGGCAAGGCGCTTGTGAGAGGCTTCTTTTGAGTTGGCTTACTGCCTCGGATTGTTCTGGACCCCATTCCCACTTGACCCCCCCCTTCAAGAGATGAATCAGGGGTCTGGTAATCTCTGCGTAGCCCTCAATGAACTTTCTGCTGTAATTAGTCAGTCCAAGGAGGCTCCTTAGTTCCCGCAGAGTTGTCGGGTCTTTCAGTTTCTGAAGTGCTTCCACTTTCTTTTCCCGGGGACAGAGACCCTGAGGAGTAATCTCATGCCCCAAGAAATTAGCACGGGTTCTACACCACTGTGCTTTCTGAAAGGAAAGTTTGGCTCCGCCGGCCCTCAACTGTGTCAGAACATAACGGATCTCCGCTATATGTTCCTCCACAGATGAACTTTTGATGAGGACATCATCTACATAAGGAACAAGTTACTTACCTGTAACTGTTGTTCTCCAGCATGGGTCTGGCATGGATTCACATGCTCATGAATATTCCCCGTCGTCAGGCTGGGAATCCTCGGTAAAGAAAAAACCAGTATCAGTTTCGTTTCTGATCTGTCTTTCGTAGTAATAACCAATCACTGGTCTCTGCGTCATACTGACCACAGCCAATGACTGCCCTCTACCTAAGCACCGCCTCTGGCAGCCATCTTCAGATTTGGAAGCACGTGAAGTGGCAGTATGACCAAGTGAAGAGCCGCAGAGGGGTAGGCGGGAGGGTTCGCATGTGAATCCATGCCAGACCCATGCTGGAGAACAACAGTTACAGGTAAGTAACTTGTTCCTTCTCCAGCATGGGGTCTGGCATGGATTCACATGCTCATGAATAAAGAATACATAGCAGTACACACATGCACAACCACGGGAGGTGGCAAAGGCTCAACATTAAGCATCACATCAACTCAACATTAAGCATCTTACCTCCTCACCAGGCTCACCTCAGGCGAACAGGTTGCGCAGCACTGCTTGGCCGACCCTGGACTCCTCCCTGGAATCCCGGTCGACGCAGTAGAATTTCGTGAAGGTGTGCGTCGACCTCCACGTAGCAGCCCTGCATATGTCCAGCAGGGGCACACCAGATAGGAACGCCGTGGTAGCTGCGATCGCTCTGGTGGAATGGGCTCTCGGACGGCCAGGCAGCGGTCGGTTTGCCAACCGGTGACAGTACATGATACAGCCGGAGAGCCATCTGGAGATGGAAGCCTTCGAGAGAGCCTTCCCCTGATTGACAGGTCCAAAGTTCACAAAGAGTTGTGACGTCTTCCGAAAACCTTTCGTGCGGTCCACGTAGAACTTCAGCGCTCTAGCTACATCCAGCGAGTGCAAAGTCCTCTCAGCCGGCGACGAAGGCGACGGGAAGAACACAGGTAACACCAAGGGTTCGTTGAGATGAAAGTCCGACGGTACCTTGGGCATGAAGGAGGGGTGCGTCCTGAGCACTACCCTTGTGTCGTGGAAAGTCAAGTACGGGGCCTTGCAGGAAAGGGCCTGGATCTCTCCCACTCGTCGTGCGGAGGTGATGGCCACGAGAAAAGCTGTTTTCCACGATAGAAACTTCAACGGGGCCGAGTGCAGAGGCTCGAACGGAGGTCCCATAAGTTTGGTCAGCACCACGTTGAGCTCCCACGCCGGGGCCGGAGCCTTCACCGGCGGGAACGATCTGAACAGTCCCTTCATGAACTCTTTCACCAGACGATGAGACCACAAGGACGTCCGGCCCGTGGTTCTGGTGTATCGGGAGATCGCAGCAAGATGAATCTTGATGGACGCGTGTGCCAGACCAGCTTTGGCCAGCGTCAGCAGGTACGGCAGCACTTGGGGAGCCGTAATCCGTAGAGGGTTAATCTTCTGTGCGTGGCACCAGACAGAAAACCTCTTCCATTTGTGTCCGTAGCATTTAAGAGTCGAGGACGCCCTGGCCTTTGCAAGAACCTCTCTGCAATCGGCCGGTATGTCGTATCCTCCAAACTCTAGCGCTGCAGGAGCCAGGCCTGCAAGTTCAGCGACTTCGGGTCGTGGTGGAGGATGGCGCCTCCTTCCCTGGAGAGTAGATCCGCGTCCGCCGGCAGCTTGATTGGCGGGGACGCCGACAAGTCCAGAAGGTCCGGGAACCATATCTGCCTCGGCCACGCAGGTGCGACGAGGATCATCCTGCACCGTGACCTCTTGAGCTGGTTGACGAGCCGGATTAGCAGAGGCAAGGGAGGGAACGCGTAGAGGAACAGGCCCTCCCAGGGGAACGAGAAAGCATCGCCCATGCTCCTCGTCTGGGGAAACCTGCTGGCGAACCTCCGGCACTTGGTGTTCGTCGCCGTCGCGAACAGGTCGATCTGGGGTGTGCCCCACCGTCGGAAGAGGCGATCCACCAGATCCTGCCGTAGTTCCCACTCGTGGCACGAGCGCAGCTCCCTGCTGAGTGAGTCGGCGATGGTGTTTTTTATCCCTGCCAGATGAAACGGCACCAGAAGAATCCCTTGGGCGACGGCCCAATGCCACAGGTCCTGCGCCTCCTTGGACAGCGCTGGGGACCTGGTTCCGCCCTGTTTCCTGATGTAAAACATGGTGGTGGTGTTGTCGGTGAAGATCCTCACCACCTTGCCCTTGAGGGACGGAAGGAAGGACCTGAGGGCCCAAAACACTGCACGGAGCTCCAGGACGTTGATATGCAGGGACTTCTCCGTCGGGAGCCAGAGTCCCCTTGCGTGCAGATTTTCGGTGTGCGCTCCCCACCCTTCTAGGGAGGCATCCGTGGTCACAGTCACCTGGTGGGCTGGGGTCTGGAAGTCCATGCCCGCCGTCAGATGCGCGCGGGTGCCCCACCACCGTATCGCTCGTCGGAAACTCTCGTCGAGCTTGATCCTTTCCTCGAAGCTGCCCGTCGTCTGGATCCAGCGCGCATCCAGGAACTCTTGCAACGGGCGCATCCGGAGCCTGCACATGGGAATGAGGTAGATGCAGGAAGACATCATCCCGAGGAGGGACTTGATGGACCTCACCTTGGCCGCGTCGGCCACCAACATCCGTTGCACCTTGCCCAGGATGGTCCTGGCCCTCTCCTCCGACGGGGAGGCCAGAAGGGACACTGTGTCGAGCCTCGCTCCCAGAAACAGTGCGACTTGCGCGGGCACCAGGTGGGATTTGGCGTAGTTCACGGAGAATCCCAGGTCCGTGAGGAGTTGGACGGTCCTTGCCGTGTGGACCACGGCGAGCTCCCTCGTCTTGGCGCGGATGAGCCAGTCGTCCAGGTAGGGGTAGACGTGAATCCCCTCGCGGCGCAGCTGCGCCGCCACCGGTGCGAGGCACTTGGTGAAAACCCTGGGTGCCGACCGCAGTCCGAAGGGAAGGGCTTTGAACTGGTAATGACGCCCTTGGACCACGAATCTGAGGAATTTTCGGTGCCCCTTTAGGATGGGAATGTGGAAGTAGGCATCCTCCAAATCCAACGACGATAGGAAGTCTCCTTCCTCCAGCTGACCCAGGACGTGCTGGAGGGTGACCATCCGGAACTTCTGCGCCTTGATGAACTTGTTCAGGCGTCGCAGGTCCAGGATGGGGCGCCATCCTCCCGTCTTCTTCTTCACGAGGAAGTAACGCGAGTAGACTCCGGAGCCCCGAAGCCTCTTTGGGACGAGTTCGATGGCGCCCTTTCTGAGCATCGCCTTTACCTCCAGGAGAAGTTGAGGGACGTGAAGTTCTTTCCTGCTTGGACGCGGCCTTGCCGCCTTGGCCTCCTTGGCGACGACGGCGGGGCCCGCCAGACTTGCCTCGTCCTCTGTAGGCCTCTTGCGACGACGAGCGGGCCGCTTGACGGTAGGAAGCGAAACCGCTGCCGGAACCTTTGGAGGCGCCCTTGCCTCCGCCGCTCCGAAAGGGCGTCCGCCGTTGCTGCAGTACTCCAAGGGCCCGGGCCGTCTCAGTATCCGCCTTGATGGCCTGAAGGGAATCGTCCACTGTCTTCCCAAACAGGTTGTTCCCGTCGAAGGGCATGTCCAGGACCCTGGTCTGGACGTCCTGCCGAAAGTCCGTAGCCTTGAGCCATCCGCGACGTCGAAGGCAAACGCCGTTGCCCATCTGGCGGAACCCGGTGTCGGCGATGTCCGTCGCCACGGTGATGGCGTGGTCCGAGGCCACCTCACCTTCCTGCAGGATCTCAAGGGCCTCCGCCCTCTTGTCGTCCGGCAGAAAATCCAGCAGGGGAGCTATCTTGTACCAGAGTTCCCTGTCGTAGCGGGCCACGATAGCCAAGGCGTTGGCCGCTTTAATCGTCGCCGCCGCCGACGAGATGACTCTGCGCCCCATGGCATCCAATTTCTTTCCCTCGCCGTCCGGCGGGGAAGTCGACGTGGAGGCCGCACCCCCCCCCGCTTTCTTCCTGGCTGCCGCGGAGACGACGGAGTCCGGGGTAGGCTGCGCCCGGAGGCATAGGGGGGCCGAGTCCGGGACCCGGTACTTTTTCTCGTACCGGTCTCTTTTCGCTGGCGTCGTGGAAGGGTTCTTGAGGAGGGAAAGGCCCTCATCCCAAATGTCGTCCAACAGAGGCACTGCGAGGACCGTCTTCCTCTTGGTCTCGCGCCGTTGGTAAAGGAAGCCTTCCTTTTTCTTCTCCTCAGGGCAGAGTTGGAAAAGCTCGGATGCCCTGGCGATCATTGAGTGGAACGATCCAATCTCGTCGGGCGGAGAAGCCCTGGTGGGAGGCGACGACGGAAAATCCTCGTCGTATGCCTCGTCGTCCGTACCCGTCGCTGCCGTGTCAGTCCCCGTATCATCCCCTCGGGTGGACGGGGAGGAGGGCTGGACGGGGCGCGACGGTTGAAAAGGAGGCGGTGGATGAATCCTTCTTTTCTTGGTAGGGGGAACACCAGAAGGTCCCGGTTCTGGATCCCCCGACGGGAGAGGTTCCTCCGTCGGTAACGGTAGTCTCGTCCTTATCTCGGAGCATAAGGACTGTATAGCCAACAAAATGGCCGCTGAGTTGTCTTGCGGCGCTGGCAGAGGGGAATCCGACGGGCGAGCAGGGGCCCCGTCGGTATCCTCGACGATGTCGTCGTCGTCACCTGCGTCGGGGCCCATTCCGACGGGCTGGTCTTGTTCCACGCCTAGGCCGTGGCTTAAGACCTCGATCAGTTCCTCTTCTGAGGTTGAGGCCGAATCTACGCCGACGCCCTGCCCCCCCTTCTTCCCCACGGAGGGTTTCACGGGGGTCCTATCGATGGGCACGAAAGAAGACTCCCTCCGAGGAGGCAGGGAGATTCTGGGCCCCGAGGCCGCCACCACTGGTGCAGCCTCCACAGGCTGGGCCAGGGCCGCCGCGACCGTTTCGATAGAGGGCTTGGTCGAATGGATCAAGGCCTTCACCACCTTAGGTGCGCTCACCGCCTTATCCTTGAGGGAGGGGGCACTGCCACGCTCCTCCTCTGCCTTAGAGCTCGACCGGGGTCTCTCCAGGAGCTTCGCCGGGTGCTCGGCCTTCCTCTTACCCGACCCAGAGCGTTGGCTCGTGGTTGATGGTGCCGGGGAGGGTGCGCCCTGCCTGGCGCCCGTAGAGCCCGACCGTTCGGCGCTCCCGGTGCCAGCGGACTCGCGGTGCTTGGCCTTATGTTGGGCCCCCGTCGCCGGGGCGCCCTCAAAGGTCTTAGAGGACCGCTCAGATTTCTTCCTCTTCTCGCCAGACGGGCTCTTACCCTCCAGCCAGCTGGCGAGACGTTGATGGCGGTCCTTCATGGTCCGTTCCGACATGTTGCCGCAAAACGCACAGTCCTTCTCCACGTGCGTCTTGTCCCCATGAAGGCAGTAAAGGCAGAAAGAGTGTTCGTCCTCCTTGAAGACGTTCTGCAGCTGGCATCCAGGGCAGGCCCTGAACAGCTTTCCGGGCGTCGAGCTTCCCTTCTCCTGGGCCATCTCTACCGGGCCTGAGAAGCTTCTGGAGTCCTCCGAAGCGTAGCTCGACGAAATCTTCACCCTTGAGGGGCACAGATGAATCCGACACGGGTCCCCGTTGATCGGATGTAGGATCGGTGGAGCTTGAGGCTCTTTTGACCGAAAGAATCGAAGTTTTTGTGAAAAAGCGCGAAAAAATAGCACTAACGCTCGAGAGCAATAGCACGAGGATCCCAACACATGAACGTGCGGTAAAAATCTGAAGATGGCTGCCAGAGGCGGTGCTTAGGTAGAGGGCAGTCATTGGCTGTGGTCAGTATGACGCAGAGACCAGTGATTGGTTATTACTACGAAAGACAGATCAGAAACGAAACTGATACTGGTTTTTTCTTTACCGAGGATTCCCAGCCTGACGACGGGGAATATTCATGAGCATGTGAATCCATGCCAGACCCCATGCTGGAGAAGCCAAGTTACCCCTTGCACCCAGGTCGGGCATGGCCTTGTGTAGGAAAATGTTGAACTCATTGCCGGAGTTGAGGTATCCGAAGGGAGTCCGGGTCCATGTGTACTGCTGGCCCCCAAAGGTAAAAGCCAGTTTGTATTGGTCCTCCCTACTGACAGGCACGGTCCAGTATCCATTGGTCAGGTCTATTGCAGTGAATACCCGTGACCCCTGAATCTGGGCCAGCCCTTGGTCAATGTAGGGCAGAGGCCATCGGGAAGTATGGACCCGTTTGTTGAGCTCCATAAGGTCGGCACAGAGTCTCCACTGGCCGTTTGGCTTCAATATTCCCAGCACCAGATTATTGAAGGTGCTGTGTACTGGACGGATTATTCCCCGGGACTCAAGGTTCTTAATTATTTCAGTAAGGGACTCCATGGATGCGAGAGGCAAGCGATATTGCTTCACAAACACTGGAGTCATGCCCGGGTCCGTGGGAATTGTTGTTGTGTAGATGTCGGTGCGACCACAGTCATAGGAGTCTACCGCAAAGAGATCTTGGAAATCCAAGAAAACTTGTTTCAACTTTTGCTTCTGTTCCAGAGTCACGCAGGCATCAGCTAGGTTGACTCTCTCTTCCACCATCTGCCTGAAGCCTGGAAAGACTTCTGGTTTTGCTATCTCAGCGGGCTCCTCCAGCTGGGTGGAGAAGTCCCTGGTCAGAGTGCTGATTTGGACTGGAGGCTTCAGGTGGGAAAGGCAGCCCTCATGGACCTGGAAAATCACCTCATCCCTTCTGAAGTCACAAGTCACATCTTCCTTACCATAAGGGCAAGAAGTGTATACCAGGAAGTTCCCCCCATGCCGGGTAAAGATCCTGTCTGGTGTTGTATTGTCATAACTGTCACTGTCAAAACAGTCCTTGGGGATCGGTCCTAACAGTTAATTTCCTAAATCAATGGAGAAATGTCGGTCATCAACCGCCATTCCAATAATGGTGCCTGTGGCTAGAGTAATACTCTGTAAGTCGCTGTTATCCACCTCTATTGGAATGGTGTCATGTTCTATGTTGACTAATGGTGTTGGGTTTACCCCCAACCCTTGCTGTTGGAGAGAAGCATTTAGATGCACATAAGCATCAGGGTTTTTCAATTTTTGTCCTCTTTTAACTTTCACTTCCAGGGAGAATTGTCGGGTCCTTTCTGGGATGGTGACTTCTTCTTTAACCTGAATTTCAACTGCATAAGGTAGCAATTGAGCTGACCTAAATGCTTTTTCTGGATCATCAAAGCCCCTGGGATTATCTGCTAATCGGGACCAAGCTTTGAAGTTTATTAGGTCCAAAACTAATGGCAAAGCGATTGAGAATGTCACTGCCTAAGTAAAAGGCGGCAGTGACGTCTCGCACGACCCAACAATTATGGACTATGCTCTTGTTGCCAATGGAGATTTTGAGCATACACCTGAGATGTTTGGAATTGGGTGCTTCCAGGTCCATTTCCCATTTGTCTATCAGTTTGAATGTGGGAATGGCTGGATCTTTTGGGAGTTGGCGGAACATGGCTTCGCTGATGAAGATCTTACCTTTGTTCACACACACTCGAGCGAGAACAGAGTCCTTCCCATCATTTAACTGAACAGGGATGAACAACTGCTCTCCAATTTGCTGAATATCAGCCAGGCTCTGAGCTGATTTCAAATCTTTCTGGACTATAGGAGTAGGAATGTCTGATTGTGGATTAGTAAAGAATTTCAGAGTGTTTCCTTCCAGTGTGGAATACCACCTTAAACTGGAGGGAAGGTTGAATTTCAGAAATAGAGAGGACCCCCCATCACCAGTCTGTTGTCCTACTGTTATTACTGTCACGTCTGGAATTTGGTTGTTCTGGAAGTGAAATTCTACTTGGTCAGATTTTTGTTCAACCATGTGGCAGGTGGCGTTTAAACTAACATGGTTGACACTCTGTTTTAATTTTATTGGTCGGCTAGTCTGGGTCCAGAGGACCTTGTTTACGCAATCTATTAGGGGTGACAACCTTCTCAGGAGGTCATTCCCTAGTAAACAAGGGGTGCCCTCTGGAGTCACTACTATGACCGGGTGTTTCACCTTATGTCGCCCAATTTTAATGTCCAAATCTGCAGTCCCCTCAACGGGAATTTCCTTCCCGTCAAAGTTCTGAAGTTGTCCAGGAAGAGAGGTGAGAGGAATACGGTAATTCTCCCCCCTTCCTGCATTTAGTTCATCAAAGGCCCTTTTGGACAGAAGAGTAGCTTGGGATCCAGTGTCCACCAGTGCCAAAATTGTACCCTACCTTTGTACTTGTACCGGGGCATAGTATCTTCCCTCCTTCTCTGTAAGGGGGCACAGATAATGCACATTTTTGGACAACTGGTGGGCTAATTTTCTGGTTGTGGACATTGACAGAGAAGAGATTTGGGCAAAATTCTGTGGAGAGTCTCGGGAATCTGAAAGAAAAAGTTGCCAACTTGAAATGGTTTCGGGTTCCCCTGGTTCCGGTTCTGGGCCGCCCCCCCCATTTTGGAGGCAGTCACCAAAATGGGTTTGAACCAGGGGTTTTCAGTCTTGTTGGTTCTGGGATAGAATGATGGGCGCCGACAGCTCAATCCCCACATCTACCCAGTCTGGGTTGGAATCCCTTGGGACCCATTTTTCCTTGGGAGGAGTTCCCCCATCTCTGAAGGAGAAGATCCTTTTCCCAGGATCCTCTGAGGATCCCTCTCCCTCAAATTTGAAGACCTGTACCACCTCCACAAAATGGGTCTGTTTGGGTCCTTTGTTTCTCCCACCTCCTCTCTGCTCCTTGGGAGGCAGACTTTCAGGGGCAGGAGATTTTGTTTCCGGTTCCTGGGTTTCCAGGGGCTGTTTACAAGTGGGGAAGGAAGCTTCCTCCAAGGCTTTACAACCCCCTTCCACTTGTGCCTCCTCCCTGGGAACTGGTGGGTTATCGGGGTGCTGCCCCCGTCATTGTTCTGGAGCACCAGGCCCAGAGTTTGGGGCGTTCTGCGTTGGCATGCTCATCTGAGGGTTCTGTTGAGCCCTCAGTATGTGACCTAGATCCCGTGCCATATTTTGGACCAGGCGCTCTGTGAAACCCGCTCAGGCTGATACGGGGTTCTATTTTCTCCCCTGGGCTCAGGGAATTGGGGAAAGAAGGATGGATGATTTTGGGGCTGGAAATTGGGTGGATACCTGGGAAAAAAGTTCTGCCCAGGGTTTGGTGAAATTCTGCCCTCCTGTGGGAAGTTAGGAGGGAGGTTCCCTGGGTTGGGTGCCTGGTTGGATACCCCCGCTTGGGCTGGAGGAGTCCACACATAACCCAGGATTGGACTGTTTCCCTTGTAGCGGGGACTTACATAGTCAG
Source organism: Ambystoma mexicanum (assembly GCF_040938575.1). NCBI lineage: Eukaryota > Metazoa > Chordata > Amphibia > Caudata > Ambystomatidae > Ambystoma > Ambystoma mexicanum. Next base: position 1,198,026,765 of record NC_090926.1, on the reverse strand, counting down.
GGGAGCGAGGGACCCCATTTGTGGGACTACCTCTTTGACTCCCTGTCTGTGACTGGCCCGAGGGCCTTCTGGGCTTAGAATTATTTGGTGCAGGCAGGTTTTTAGGCCCCCCATATCCAAATCTAAAACAGGGGCAACCTTTACCTCTACCATCTTGGCAGCAGCAGGGGTGCTGTTGGTTTTGGGGTTTTTGGGCTGATTCTTATTTTCCACCGGTTTCTGCACCTCATAGATGCGGGTGGCTTGCTCAATTACCCAGTCTAAAGATCTTTTCTCGTGAAAATCTCTCACGAGCTGGGTCATTAAGTATTTGGGTAAGGCATGGAAAAACGTATTAACAAATTCCTTACTGTCGGTGCGCACCCTTTTGGTAGTTTGCGCAAAAGCACGCTTTAACTCCTGCACAAATTCTTGTGGGGCCTGATCCTCCCCACATTACAAATTGTAGGCTGCCTTGCGAGCCTCTTGAGGATTTCTATGAACAGAAAAATGTTTCAAGATGGCCGCCCTATAGGTGGACCATCTTGAATGATTTTGGTCCTCCAGCCCCGCAAAGAAACTGGAGTATTCTGGGGAGAATGTCCATTTGACGTACTGGATGCAGCTACTGCTCTCCTTCAAATGGAAAGTCTCCATCATTTTCTCATAAAGCTCCAAGTGTTCCCAAACAGAATACTTGGCGTTCTTGTGATAAGGGGTGATGACACTCCTTATTGCCTTGATCTGCTTTAAGGGGTCCTTAAGCAAGGCCCTTTTTTGCCTTATTGGCCTTTTTGGTTCGGGTAACCCTGGTCCATTCATCCTCTGACTCAGAAGCACTGCTCCCAGAGGTGCCCGTCTGATCTTCCAGGCTCTCCCGGATTCTGCAAGCCTGGGAATGACTGCCAGAATGTGGGGACCTGGTCTCCTGTGTCCTGAGCCGGTCTTCAGATCCCTCTTTGCTGCCAGGATTTGATGGGTACCCCCCCACTGACCTAACTGGCCAGAGGTTTTCAGGATGCCCTTAGTGGGCCTACTCTCTTGGGGTTCCCCACAAAATTGCACTGTGCTTAGATGCCCGCCCATCCATTCCTGGGAGGTACTGGCCTATGAACCCCATACTTTTGGCTGGATAGTAATCTGCCCTCCCTGTGGCCCTGTCCTCATGTGCGCCAGGGGACATGGGGGTGGCAGAGTCCAAGGACTGGGAGAGATGAAGGCCTCTGGTACTAGGGCACCTGAGGTTATGCTCAGGTGTTTCCCTTTCCCAGCGAACTTCATCTCTATCAGCCCCTGCTCTCTGTTGCAATGCAAGAGCCTGCACTTTCAGTTCCTCAGTTAAGGCCTTACTAGACTCCATCAGTCTCTCCTGCATAGCTACCTGTTGCTGGAGCCTATCATTGTGCTGACAGAGAGCCTCATTCTCTCTCTGTGCCTCCTGATTGGTCCTGGAATACTGGGCCAGTCTTTGCTGCAGGAGGGTTACCTCCTGAGTCCCGTCCCTACTGGCCTGCTCCTTTCTTGCCAGAGCATCTTCCACCCTCCCGGTGTGCTCTAACAAGTTCTGATGCTCTTTTTGGAGGTCACCCAGCCCCTGGAGGGCCCGGTGATTTCCTTCAATTTTTTCTTTTAACTGGCAGTCTTCCTGGCCTAAGGTGTCCCTTTCCTGACTAAGAGCCTGCATCTGTGCCGCCAGGTCGTCCCTCTGCCTTTGAAAGGCACCAGCTTTCTGGCGTTCTTGAACAAACTCTGCCTGGGTATCCAGGTCTTTCAAAATCAATTTATTGCTTTCCTCTTTCTCTCTGTCTAGTCGGATTTGCAGGGTGGCTACCTGCTCTGTACATGCCCTGTTAAAGTCTAGTTGTTGCTCCAGCTTTTTCTGGCTCTGCAGTAGGGAGTCCAAACCTTCTTGGTACTCCTTCTGCAAGGCCAGAAATCTGGTATCCTGGTCAGCCTTTTCCTGTTGCAGGATATCCATATCCTCCTTTATTTTAATAATATACTGCCTACTATCATTTTCTGACTCCTGGCTCCTCTGCAGCCTCTGCTCAGAAGAGACCAGGTCAGATTGGGCCTTCTCTAATGCCATCAGTTGCCTATTTGCCAGATCTTGGCCTTCAGCACATTTGTCCTGTATGGCTCCCATATGTAAATATAAATATGCCGCTACCCTGGCAATCTTGTTGTGCTCATCCTTGGCCTTAGGGGCCATATGTAGTTCACTCAGGGCCACATGTAAGGGACCCTGATCTCTCCATATATCTGACCCTGTTTCCGTGATCTGGGGTGCGATTGCCTGCAACCAGACCGCCTGATCCTGATGAGCCCACTCGCCTCTCACAAATAGCTTATGTAAGAGGTGTTCTCTGGCTATTTTGATATCTACCAAGGTCGTCATTCTGGAACTTGATTTCCTTCCTGACTTACAGAAGTTTGTATTTTATTTTGCAAAACAGACCGTTTCCTTAGAGCGTTCCTTTGAGGGGTGTTTTTACAGTGTAACACGGCGTGGTGATCCAACAGAATTTATATATCCTGTCAGTTAGCACACTGTAGTAATCTGCACAAGTGATAGACCTAATCCAGAATCCCCGGCTACGAGCCCCCACTCTGTTAATGACTCCAATCAAGCATTCCCACTAAGTCAGAGCCTTGTCTGGGATTGCTCAAGGGAAGCCCTTATTTATATATTTTTATGACAAGTTATAATCTGGATGATGAACCCTTGTATAACGCCCCTCTCTTAGAATCCCCCTGACCCCACTGAGCCAAGAAGTAGGTTTGTTTTGCAAATTAAAAAGGTTTATTTGAAAAATTAAACAATAGATATATATCACACTTTTATAAATAAATTGATAATTGATAGCACACTTGTGAATATGAGCAGTAATCAGCAATAGGTAATCCTACAGTAGCACAGTTCTTGGTTACTTATGAATAAGAACAGAGGACTAAGGTAGCAGAGAATGCTTTATATGGTTCAAGGAAATGCAAGGTGGGACAGAATGCAACACAGAAATAATTTGATATGATTTCAATAAGAGATAATGTGATCACTTTTCCTTTTGACAATTCACTCCCCCCCTTTATGCAATATAAGGAAATGGAAGGAGAGCACACAGTCTTTAAGAATACCAACAAAAATGCAAAACTAAGTTCCAATTCCCCCCCAGCAAGCTGAGCGCACCAAGGATGATTTTTAAACACAGGCCCAAAATACTTTAATGTGGTGGCAATGAAGTGAAAAATATGCTAAAAATGCTTTTAATTCCCTCTAGAGGTTCAGGGTGGGTGATAGCTACTTTAAATTAGTCCAGGATCACTTTAGCAATGCTCTATGAATGATTGTCAGGTTGCAAACGAATTTCAGCAAAGGAAAGCAAGAAGCTGCTATTTTGACAAGTGAAGCAACTTGAGCCAAATCGCAAATCGCTGCACTTTTTCCGAGTGCGCCTAGTGCGATTACGTAAGAAGTATAAAGAATGAAAGTTAAATCTTGTTCCTAGCACAAACGGTTCAAGAGATACAGACGATTTCGTGAAGGTAGTTTTTCAGAAATTAAAAAATGATTCAAAATGGCAAAATTACACTTTAGAGGTTTAAAATCGGAGAAGGGACACACAATTCCTATGATGCAGTTCTGGAGACAGGTTCAAATGTTTTGAATCAGATGATTTTAAGCTAAGAGATTGGTTTTGCACAGTTCTAGCTGGGTACTCACACTATAATTTGAAATAGGCCGTCAGGGTCCGGTCAGGTTGGGACTGGACTCCAGGCAGTTGGTTCTGAAGTCACAGCTATCTGGGTCAGCTCTGCTCTGCTGGTCTGGATCTCTGGTTCTGTTCACAGCAATCTGGGTCTGGTCTCTCTGGATACAGCACTGCTTTCTGGGTCTGCTACCGGTTCTGGCAAAAGTTCTTGGCAAGAATCCAACAGCTCGCCCGGCTGTAGAATAGTTTGGTTGGATTGCTGGGATCTGAAGTTCTGGATTCTGGAGTTCTCCGTCAGCGTGCTGCGCAGGAATTCAGTTGAAGGTTTGAAAATGAATGTCCCTGTCTGGCTTCCAGTGGCTCTTTTTATGTCTTTTGAAAATGGGTGTGGATGCTAACTTTCTTTGCCCAACCCCACTCATGATTTGATAGGTCAAGGAGCAGTGAGTCATCAGGTGTCATCTTTATGGCATACAGAAAGAACACTCCCCTTTGCTTTTACCTTAGAAAATCATTTTCATAACTAAACACATTTCCCAGATACACAAGTGGTTGACATTACATATACACATCATATATCACATAAGGTAGTTTCTGTTCCAACTCTGATGTTCCTAAGAGCTTGGATTAAGAAATGACAACATTTTGCGCTTTTTGGTTGGTTTACCAATATTGGATTTTTACCAAAAATGACACAGATGTACCCCGCCTCTCTACACATATTCCAGTAAATTTTCATTTTTCTAGCGTGAACCCTGTGTCTGCAATCTCCATAATTCATGGGGTTTTGCCTCAGAACATGGTACAGAGTTCTAACACCTCTTAAAATGTGCACAGAAAAATCACAAGAATAATGATATTAATTATATAATTTTGACAAGTCCGTACTATGAATTATCCATCTTTTTAAAATTATGCTCTGGCCCAGAGGGGTGTGGTTTCCCAAAGCACATGGTGGAATTTCTGGTTTGTCCACTTCCTCCAACTCAAGTTGCTCACAGAGGCACTGCCCCTCTCCGTTTCTCTCAAGAGGAAGCCATTTACGACCCCCCCTAATTTAACATTTGCCTGAGCCAAGGAAGGCTTATTGTTCAGTTTCCTGCAGTCCCCAGCTGCTCCTCCCCTAATCCAATCAGAGAGGTGTCATCTCCCTTTGGTGGGGGCAGCAGAATGCAGCCAGGCCTGGGAAGAGTGGCTGAGCAAGTTTCAACTCCTGTCGGGGGTAGTTGCCGGGCCAAATTCACTCTCTTCAAGCCAGGCTTCAGCCAAATGTCACTTTTGTTCCCAGTTTTTCTTCATTCAAAACAAACTTACAATTTTTACACATGCAGCTAGAATGCTGATTCTAAGTTCAAATCTATGACATTTAACAGTTGCAAACTATGTGACACTCAACAGGAGGTCACTCATTTATTTTAAACATTTAGATTTTAGTGGCTTTCAGTCTAATTTAACTTAAACTGCTGACATCCACGGCTCAGCCAGTTTCATTATGAACATTATTATAGGCTCTTTCTTTTCCCAGATTTTGTATGCACACAAGACTACATTCTGCCAAATGTCTGCTGGTGTTCAGTGAGATTTTTGAATATCCTGCAATGTTTAAAATAGGCATTTTTAGCTTGCATTTCAGAGAAACAAAGGTGATTTCAAAGCGCTTTTTGAGCCAACCGGCACTGCTGTTTTTCCTTTGGCACGCATTCCACTCATGGCACTCCTGGCCCATCACGCTCGCACTGGTGGGTGGTAGGTCAGGTGACCATTTTGGTGTGCGCAAAACTGTGCGGTTCTCCTGGATTCTGGCGCAACGTGGGCTTTTCGGCCATCTTGGATTTTCTAAGCCGACAGCACCAACTGTTGCAGCTTAATGACTCAAACGTGGGTCAATACCCCTGACAACAGGAAAAATGCGGCTAAAAGTGGCAACGTATAACAATTTCCGCTGTACAGAGAAAACTCCAAACAAAGGCTGGAAATATATATCCAGATTGCAGAACAAAGCCCAGCACTCAAGGACAGAAATAATGCTGAATTAAAAGTATATGTTCTGCATAAGAAAAGTGGATTTAAAAGAATCAGTATAAAAGTGTTTTTTCAGGGATGAAGTGCAAAAATTGCATGTTTAAAAGCATGTTTTTGTGAAGGGCCTAATTCTTTACATATCAAAATCTAACTATAAACTGTGTTCAAGTTATATGTTGTAATGAAAGCTGTAGGTAATTCTTTAAAGTCAAAACCCAGTTTCGAATTAAATAATGAATTCTGACTTGACAGTGCCCAGCCTGGGAAAGATGACACTTCATGTTAACACCTTGCTGCTACAGGAAGGCTTAATTGATGCTGGAGGTTCTCGCATATTGACAGCAATTAACTGATTAGCCATTCGTCTGGGGCCCAACTAAGGACAATGGCAGGCTGCTACTGATCCCTACAGGGAAGAGGCCGGGAGCTTCCCTCTCAAGGAAGAGGACACCCCACACTGATCAAAGGAATTTGACAGCTGTTGCCAGTTGAATGAAAGTAAAAAAAACTGCCAAGAACATTTGGTGTTTAATTGCCTATTTGTGATTAAGTTTTGATACTCTTTAACTTTGCAACATGAAGGAGGACAAATCTAAAAATTGGTAGTTGTAAATCTAATTTTATGCCCTTTCTTTGAAGACGTGAGTGAACCTTGTATTGCATAAGGAACCAAAGATACACCAAAACACTGATTGCGCCAAAACTATTAACGATGCAAGTCTAATATTGCATACCCATGCTCTAGTGATGATTGCCCAGATATGTACTGAATTAGGAATTGTTAGGCCAAACCGTTATGATTAAAATTGACAAAATTCCACAGAATGACAAAGACAGCTCTCACTGAGATGGGAATTGAATGTAAAGATAACCCATCAAATATGTAATGCATGTGTTAGATTTTATTAGGGGGCATAATTATAGAAATGTGCATTTGTGGGAAAGTTAAATTGTGGTTCAAAACAATGTGGGAGTTCCAAAATCACCTCATAAAAATTGACAGCTCTTTCTGGCTTCCAACCAGAACAATGCAAGTGCCTCTGACCTATCACAGCCGAGTGGGTGTGGACTGTAATTCTGCCTCTACCATAAACTTTGTAATGTATCTTGGCATGATAAATATAGGAACTTCACCACACACAGACACCCTGATTCCTGACTCCATCCTGATTGCTGTGTGACGCCCTGTTCCTGAATTTTTCATCTTGCAGCTGATTCTAGACTTCTTTGCAAAACCCAGGCCCCCGTAATTGCTGAACTCTTTTCAGCTAGCCCCAAATCCAACCATCCCAAACTTCAGGGAAATAATTCTGATCCAGTTTGGCTTGCTACCATTAAGGCTTGCCTGCTGAAACTCGCCATCCCGTTAATCTACCGTATCCAGTGACCAGAAGGGCCAATCCAATTCAAACCAATCTGAGGTGCAGTACAATTGACCAGAACCGCCCAGCAGATCATCCCGCCAGAGGTGCCCTGCTGCCGGTAGACCTGAGCCGTGATGACCAGAATTTGACGGTCCAATCTGAATTTACAGTGGACTGTAAGTATAAACAGGAATCATAGTAACCCATAGTATATTTGCTTGTCCTATCCCAATCTCAACCTATCCCATCTTTAACTTAAGAACCTTTAACCTTGTCAGAACCATTCTTGCAACCCTGTTTACAATCCCGAAGTAATTCCCATAAAGAAAACGTAGTATCCGCCACGTGAAGAGTTACAAGCGGCCATGCGTAACTGTGGAGATTCCCGGGCGGCATTCTTCTTTTTCTTAGTCATTAATATAGATTCAATCAAACCAATCTGTCATTTTAAAACCGAATTTCTGCTTTTCTCTTTTCTATTTTATTTCCAAAAATGCCTCTCATTAAAACTTACATAACTGCTTCAATTTTATAGCTAGAGACTTAATTTCAATTCTCAGTTAAACCTAAGACCTGTAGCTACATCCACAACCAGAAACGGCATTGCAAAACATTATATTTGACCCGTTTTTATTAAAAATTGCATAGTGAAATTTTGGCGCAAATTTGCATTTTTGCAAAAGTTTCACACTTGTCTTTTTCTCATTTAAAGTATTTCCACAATCCCATTCTGATTTAAAGTTTGTTCTGTTGCTCATCTTGTAGTTTATGTTTGTTAGAACCTGTTTAGTGTTACTCCCAAAGGAAGTTTTATCAATTTAAGCATTTTTGCACACTTTTCATTGTTTCACAAAGCCATTTTCAAATGTCATTTTAAAAGTGTAAAATTTCCCAAAAACGCTTTTCTCTCTTGTTTGGGGAGGGAAGATTACTTTTAAACTCTAGACACTGTTCTACATTCCTGAGTACCTGCTGCTTACTTATATCTGTGTAGAATTGCTTAGTTGTGATTTAAGAACTTTGCAGTGGGAAACCTTAACCTAAGCGCTACATTTTTCAACAAACCAAAACTGTTCTTTTTTTCTGTTTTCTATTCTGTACTGCTATAAGTGAATTCAATTGCTTTACTTAATTTCTGAATAGTTTTGTCACCACATTGGTGATTGCTGCCCCATATATATATATATATATAGAGAGAGAGAGAAATAGATATATATATAAAAATTTGTGTTTGATTTGAATTTTAAATAAATAAATAAATATTTACCTTTATCACTTTATCAATCATCCTGATTCCTGGTCCACTGTGACCTGGGGGTATTTTGAGACGGGTGTGATATGAGTGGTATATCACTCAGAATATTGAACCTATAGACACAATAAATAAGTATTTAATCTGTGCATTACATGCTAGGCGAGACCCGGGTGTATTGCCTAGTTGAAATCCTTAACAAGATGGGCGGGACTTGGGCCAGTCTTTGGCGAGGTAGAGACGCCTCAGCTGCACCTGTCCGCTGTGCCTGCATGGGAGCAATGAAGATGAATAACACATGGTATTGCCAGAAGCCAATCGGCTTGTATTGAGGAGTAGCAGCGAGGAAAGACTCGATAGAAGTCAAATTAAAGCAACCCTGCCAGGAGTGATCGCTAGGGGAAATGTACAAGGACAGGCTAAAAGGAACTGAAGAAAGAAATGCGGGCAGAAAATGTATCCCTGATATTAGCCCTCTGTAGATTCTTCATATGTCTGTTTACCTGCTGTTTGTCTTGATGCTTAGTGATATAGCTGTATCGACAATCCTATTTTTAAAAGATATTTCGACTGATGCTATCAATAATTTGGTGAAGCTTAGAATTTTATTATGATGCCATTCTATGGAGTGTGGTAGCAGCGTTTTCGATTTTACTCAAACGATTTATGTAAAAAATTGTGCTAGAGGGACTTGGCTCTAAAATGTTTAACTTTATACTTTTAATGTGGGACAATTTCGTATTATGTATGCAGCATCATTATGCATTGACTTATGATTTATGAATCATATGTTTTTATAATTTTGGCATGTTGGTAAACATGCTGTGAATTCTTTTAGACAAATTACCAAACTTTTGCATCTAAGAATTATGTGTATGTTTTATTCTGGCATAGAGTAAGATTGATGACCTTTTATTTCCTCTTTTTCTTCCTCTTTTCCTCTTTAAATAATTGTATTTTTGTTTGTGACCTGTGTAAGGTTTATTTTTTAAAACCATAAACACAATAAAAAATTGAAAAAAATAGAAGCCTGGGGAATTGAAAAATAATTTGCCTCTGATGCTAGAATATGGCTGAGGTGCAAGCATTAAAGCTTGCTTTTTCATTCAGACAGATTCTAAACCACAGTTTTACTGGTTCAAATACAATCTTGTCTTTGATACATGCCATGTCGAGCTCTCTGTGGACCGAGAATTTAGGGGCAAAGGTGTGCAGGCCTAATAACCATTTATACAAATGATTTTCTTCTATTGAAGAGAATTTATCCCAGCAACCGCCAACAAGCCTGTACAATATTTAGCTACTGCTTTTGCCGTTGACAAATACGTTTTCAACAATATATCAAGTGGTTGAAATCTTTAAAACTTGGTAAAATGCAACCTACTCTGTTCCCGGCAGTGCCTGCAACATTTTTAAGTATTTGGCAGTCAATATGGCTTGTTCATTGGCATGAATGTAAAGCCTAGGTAGTCATAACGTAAACAGACTTTAATTGCATCCTCACCAGTTCTAAATGTTGTCAGTTGTTTACACTGTTGCATAGATTGACAGATCATAATTGCTGATTTAGAAGCATTAATACAGAGATCCAAACTGGTCATAAATTCTACAGCCTTTATTAACCAATGTAATGTTGTCACGATCAACACTGTAGTGTCAGTATACTTTAAAACTGGAAGGAGCATGCTAACTAGCATTGGAACATCAGCATTACACTCTACATGATAATTGTATAGGTTATTCATGTAAAATGAAAATAACAAAGGGGTGAGTACACAGCCTTATCACACACCATCGCCAACCGAAAACCATGAGGTATAGCAACCATTATTTCCTAATCTCACACAGGCCTTATTATTAGCATGCACCTGCAATAAGACGCGGACTACGTCTTTAGGTCAGCCCACACATCCCAATAGAGTCCACAGTTTCAGCCTGGGACCCTGTCAAATACTAAATGAACGTCCGTTAATGCAATGTACAATTTCTCTTTCTTAACAAAGATGGCATTAGAGATAACAAGGTACACATTAAGAGAATTTCATAGGTGCCCAAACCTTATTGGAAACCCAAATGTGTGGGTCCCTGGATATTATTTTCGTCTAACCAAACTTCTAACCTTCCTACGATTGTTCTGACAAAGACTTTAACATTAGAGATATTGGTCGATAAGAGCAAAGGGCAAATTTCGTAGACCGTTTTTGTATAATTGACATAAATTGCCTGATTCCATTAGTCTGAAAAATTGTCAAAGGCCAACACAGAATTCTAACCATCAGTTAATCCTCAATACCCCTCAACAGATCCGCGGGCATCCCATCTTTGTTAAATGACTGCTTCTTTGTGGTCTCCAATTGTATAGGGTTGCAAAATGATCAACCCATTCTGAGTCCTGAACTGCAGTTTCAAGCAAATGATTTCTACTACAATAGCTATGGTCTTTTGTCACCAATTGCCAGAAATTCCTAGAATTGGGATTATCAGCTGCCTTGTAAACCTGAATATACAATGTCTTCTTCCTTACGGAAATTACTTTTTGATACTCTGCATGTGCCCTGAAGATGATGTATCAGAACAGGGATTCTCCGGTGAGGCGGTGGGTGGTGCAGTTGAGCAGCCAGGAAGATGGCGGCTTGAACTGGGAGCTCTGGTCCTGCAAAATCCTGGATGAGGATAGATCCTACTATACAACATTGTGTAAGCAGTAAACGGTCTTCCCATACAGCGGGTGTACCAGGGAGCCTGCGGTTCAAAGATCGAGTGAATCCGTGCCGTGGGAGCCAAGATATGTGTTGCTGAAAACCGGACCGGCAGGAGAGAGGGCAGAGACCTGCGGGCACTTCCAGGCATGCCAGCAAACCAAGCCACGTAGCTCGGAGTCCGATTATCAGGATCTACACTTGCAGACTCAGCGTCCAGAAAATCTGTGTCCACAACCCCCTCCTCCTCACCTGTGTCTTCTGAAGAGGACTTGGGATTGCGCACCTTTCTTCTAGCCGTCTTCTTCTTGGTGAAGAGATAAGGCCTTCCGCGGTTAGAAGCCACACCACCCTGGCACCATGACCTGACAGGGAGGCAGGGGACCCCTTCCCGCAGGGACCGATCAGAGACGAAAAAAGCAATAGCTAAAAAAAACCTCTCTTTGATGTTGCCTCATGATAGATATGAAGATCGTGTGAAAGTCCAATGCAGGTGTGAAGTACAATGGCCGGGCTCCTTAGAATGGTGAGGCCAAAAAAAGAGGCCTTCCAGAGGAAACTTCAGGAGGCACGGCAAAGGTCCTGTATCAGCAGTGGTAGCAGAAAGAAGCAATACAGAGCAAGACGGAGGCTGGAACGACAGCAGGATATAGCCCCAACCGAAACCGGTAAGTATTATGCGGGAAACTAAAGGGCAAGCAGAGAGGGAGAGGAAGTACAAGGAAGGAGATGACCGGAGCCATAACAGAAATAATAGAAACAAAGCGCAAGGAAGGCAAAAAAGGAAAAGGGAAGAAAGGCGGAAAAAGGGCAGGCGGCAGACCAAAGAAGGGAGGAAAGCGAAGAAGCAGGGTGGAGCCCGAAAGGGGGGAAAAACCCCGACGGGAGAGTACGAAGCACCAGCAGAGAAACAGCTACGGAGCGTAAGGCAAAAGTTGCAACGCACCGAGCGAAACAAGGGGCAGAGCTAAATACGGAAGTGAGAGACAGGCAGAGGGAGAAAAACTAGAACGAGCAACCAGGAAGTAGCGGAAAGAAACGGGACATCCTAATGGCGGCATACACTCCAAGTCTCCCATAGCCACCAAGGATGTCTGCGAGAAGGCGGCATGACAGTATGCCCCCTTCCAAGGGGAACACCCCCCGGTTTGCCAGGGAAAAACAATAGAGCCTCTGGATCAGACTGGGAGCATGAATGTGGGAAACGGGTTCACAAGAGTCCCCCGACTGGGAATAACCCTCCCAATGGACCATGTACTCCAGCCGACCTCTCCTGTAACGGGAGTCCCTGATAGCGGCAACCTCATACTCCTCAGGAGGAATGACAGCAGGGGCTGATCTGCGGAGAGGTCTGCGGAGGTATGGGTCCTCTTTATATTCTTTCAGTAGGGAAGAATGAAACACCGGATGGATGCGCCTCATGCACCTTGGCAACTGCAGATGGTAGGCCACTGGGTTTATTTGGTTGAGTATGGTAAACGGACCCAAATACCGTGGGGAAAGTTTAGAAGGTTGTAACCACCGAGGAAGGTACTTAGTAGCCAACAAGACCTTGGTTCCCTTCTGCCAACATGGACAAGGGAGGCGCTTAGAATTACTCTGACAGCCATAGCATAGTTTACTGGCCTGAAGACTCTCTACAGCAACTCTGTGTGCCTCCGAAATTTTGGACAGCAAGTGGTCAACAGAGGGAGTACCAGAAGGGGGAAAGGACATGGTTGGAATAAAGTTGGGATGATAGCCATAGGAACAAAAGAAGGGACTACGTTTTGTAGCACTGTGAGTGGAGTTATTGTAGGCAAATTCAGCAGTAGGCAATAGGGCTACCCAGTTGTCTTGTTGACTGTTGACAAAACACCGGAGATATTGCTCTAAGGAGGCATTGGTCCTTTCGGTCTGACCATTAGTTTGCGGGTGGAACCCTGATGACATAGCTCTTTCGATACCCAACCTTTCACAGAGCTTTTTCGGGAAACGAGAGGCATATTGGGTCCCTCTGTCCGATATAATCTTGTCTGGGATTCCATGTAGGCGGAAGATTTCTTTGGCAAAGACTGAAGCCATTTCAGCAGCAGTGGGCAAACCAGCCAAAGGTGCAAAATGTGCCATCTTGGTAAAGCAGTCCACGGTCACCATGATACAGGAGCAGCCCTCGAAAGATGGTAACTCAACTATGAAGTCTGTAGAGATGATGCTCCAGGGTCTCTTGGGCGCATTCTCCTGCTGAAGATATCCTGCAGGGCTCTGCGTGCTATACTTAGAACTACAGCAGACAGGATAGGACATAACTGGTGGCCTCTTTGGCCATCCCAGGCCACCAAAACTGGCGTCTAAGCAGATTGAGGGTGTTCTTTATTCCTCTATGCCCTGCTACCGGATCATCATGGCACCATTTCAGTGCTCTCTGTCGTAATCTGGGTTCAGGTAGATATAGACGTTGCGTGTGAAAACATAATCCATCTTGCATGGATATATCTTCTGGACGACAGCACGACGGTGGAACCTCAGAAGGACGGGTGGCACGGCGGACCTCTTCTAGGAAAGAGTCGATGGAAGAGATAATCCTCTTGTCGGGTAACATAAGACTCAGTTGCCGTTCCTGCGATTGCCCAGGTATAGGTTTTTTTGAAAGCGCGTCTGCAAGCAGGTTCTTTGAGCCAGGTAGATCAATACGAAATCGTATTGAGAAAAAAAATGCACCCACCGGGCTTGGCGTGAATTTATACACTCAAAAACCGAATCACCTTGAGATTCTTGTGGTCAGTTCTTAGCTCAAACGGATGCATGGCTCCTTGCAGAAGATGGCGCCACTCTTCACAAGCGGTCTTCATAGCCAGAAATTCTTTTTTCGATTACTGAATAGTGGGTTTGACTGGGATTTAAGGTCTTTGACATATATGCCACTGGGTAATCGATGCCATCATGTTCTTGTATTAGAGCAGCTCCTTAAGCTGCTGCAGAAGCATCGGCTTTAACAATAAACAATCGTCCTTGATCCGGTTGGCGCAGCACTGGAGCAGAACAAAAGGCCTCTTTCAATTATGGAAGGCTTGGTCAGACTTGTTAGACCAATAGAATGGGGTAGATTCATTTTTTAACAGGCTGGTGATGGGCAGAACCTTTTTGGAGAAGTCCGCTATGAACTTGCGGTAAAAGTTGGCTAGCCCTAGGAATCTCTGGACGTCCTTAACTGAGACGGGAATCGGCCAATGTAAAATAGCTTCTACTTTACGGGGATCCATCTGAATCCTTTTGGCCGACAGAATAAATCCAAGGTAGGGAACCGTTGTAACCTGAAATACACATTTGTCAGGGTTGGCCTTCAAATGATTGTCCTTTAGTCTTTGTAACACTTGGTGAAGGTGAACAGAACGAAGTTTGGGATTCTTAGAGAAGACCAGTATGTTGTCAAGGTATATGATGGTACATTGGAAAAGGAGATCTGAGAAAGTGCGGTCCATGAACCGTTGGAAAACTGCTGTGGCGTTGACCAGGCCGAAGGGCATAACACGGTATTCAAAGTGACCGAAAGGTGTTCTAAAAGCGGTCTTAAATTCATCCCCGGCTCGAATGCGTAATAGGTGATAGGCTCTCCGTAAATCGATTTTGGAGAATATCGTGGATCCTTGTACAGCTTCTAAGACATCTTTAATTAAAGGCATAGGGTACCGGTCCCTGATGGTGACCTGATTAAGACCCCGATAATCTATACAAGGTCTTAGCTCACTGGTATCCTTTTTGGGGACGAAAACTAAGGAAGCCCCAGCTGGAGAATGTCAAGGTTGGATTAGACCATTCTGTAAATTAGAGTCCAGGTACTTCCTGAGCACCTCCTTTTCTTTGAGTGAAAGGTAAAACATACGCCCAAATGGAACCATCGCCTTGGGCAGCAGGTTGATGGCGCAGTCTTCGGGCCGATGGGGAGGCAACTCTTTTGGTTCGTTATCCTGGAAAACCTCAATGTATTGACTGAAATCAGCAGGAATGCTGTTTATTCTTAAAGCGTTTATACCTTGAGAAGGTTCAGGATGCGTTTGAATGGTGATGTAACTGGTTGTGGGTAGACAAATCTAACGGCAGTAGTCAGAGGAAAATGACATCTGATTATTTTTCCAGTCTATGGTAGGCTTAAGCTCCGTAACCAGGACACCCCCAAAATGACTGGGAAGTGGGCAGCTCTGATAATATCAAATTGTATAGTTTCAGTGTGTTGCAGTAATTTCATAACCGTAAGGGGGAAGTGTGTGTTATCAATCCTGAACTTAAAGGTTTACCGTCCACTCCTTCCACCTTTTGATCTTCCGCCTTTTCCAGGCGACCTATGACAGTCTTGTTGGCCCACACAATGTCCATGAAGCATCCCGCTGCACCGCAATCCAACAGCGCCAATACATCGAAGGTCTGTTGAAGAAGACTCAGTTGAATAGCCACCACCGTGAGGCGATTGTCCTCGGCAGAGTTGATGAGAGTTATTGACAAAGACACATAGGGACATGGTAATCTCCCTCGGTAACTTGTCCCTGCTAGTTCCGAGGAAGAGCGTTTCCCGACCGCCGTGGTGGCACATCTGGACAGTCTCTTATAAGATGTTGGTTAGACCCACAGTACATACACAGGTTATTATCTCTTCTTCTCTTGCGTTCATCTGAAGAGGACCTCGGGCGGCAACAATTTGCATGGGTTCTTCCTTGTTCAGGTGGGTTGGGGAGGGGATGGACACACTTAGTTCGGATGGAACAGAAAGTCCCTGGTTCTTTCGGCGTTCAGAACGCCTTTCCGAAAGACGGAAATCCAACTGAAGGGCCGTAGACCACAGTTCTGCCAGAGTCGCGGGTCTGGGAACCCGAGCTAGCTCATCTTTCAGATATTCTCTGAGCCCTCGCCAAAAAATGGTGTACTGGGCGGTTTCTTGCCAAACGGCCTCGGCTGCTATTCGTTTAAATCGGGAAATGTAGGACAACAAATCTGCGTTGCCCTGACGTATGTCCAACAACTGTTCACTATCAACCTGGGCGGTCTCTTGCCTTTTGAACGCCAGCTTGAACTGGGCTGTAAACCCACTGTAGTCCTGCAATAATGGACTGGCACTGGTGACCAACGGGGCAGCCCAGGCTAAGGCGTTCCCAGTCAGATTGGAAATCAGGAAACCTATGCAGGCTTGATCAGAGGCATAGGTTTGGGGTCTGAAGGTGAAATGAATGATACAGGCCTCCATGAATTCCTTAGATTTGTGTGGAGAACCATCGTATTTGCCAGAGGCTAGACGCATAGGAGGGAGTTCACTGCGGGCTCTTTCTTGGTTGTCAATTCTCTGTTTAAGGACTGCATTCTCAGCCTTGACAGCTTGAAGTTCCTGTGTCAAATTGTGTACTGCAGTAAGTAATACCTGGACCTGTTCGGCAGATGCCATTAGGGAACCTTTTTGGCGTTGCAAACTATAAGGATCTACACTTACAGACTCAGCGTCCAGAAGAACCGTGTCCACAACCCCCTCCTCCTCACCTGTGTCTTCTGAAGAGGACTTGGGTTTGCGCACCTTTCTTCTAGCCGTCTTCTTCTTGGTGAAGAGATAAGGCCTTCCGCGGTTAGAAGCCACCCTGGCACCCGGACCTGACACGGAGGCAGGGGACCCTTTCCTGCAGGGACTGATCAGAGAGGAAAAAAGCAATAGCTAAAAAAACCTCTCTTTGATGTTGCCTCTTGATAGATATGAACATCGTGTGAATGTCCAATGCAGGCGTGAAGTACAATGGCCAGGCTCCTTAGAATGGTGAGGCCAAAAAAGGGAGGCAGTCCAGAGGAAACTTCAGGAGGCACGGCAAAGGTCCTGTATCAGCAGTGGTAGCAGAAAGACGCAATACAGAGCAAGACGAAGGGTGGAGCGACAGCAGGATATAGCACTAACCGAAACCGGTAAGTATTATGCGGGAAAGGAAAGGGCAAGCAGAGAGGGAGAGGAAGTACAAGGAAGGAGATGGCCGGAGCCGTAACAGAAATAATAGAAACAAAGCGCAAGGAAGGCAAAAAAGGAAAAGGGAAGAAAGGTGGAAAAAAGGCAGGTGGCAAACCAAAGAAGGGAGGATAGCGAAGAGGCAGGGTGGAGCCCTAAAGGGAGAAAAAACCCTGACGGGAGAGTACGAAGCACCAGCAGAGAAACGGCTACAGAGGGTAACGCAAAAGTTGCAACGCACCAGGGGAAACAAGGGACGGGGCTAAATACGGAAGTGAGAGACAGGTAGAGGGAGAAAGACTAGAACGAGCAACCAGGAAGTAGCGGAAAGAAACAGGACATCCTAATGGCGGTGTACACTCTAAGTCTTCCATAGCCACCAAGGATGTCTGCGAGAAGGCGGCATGACACTGATGGCGAATACAACACTCGACTGTGCGAGCGGTAAGCGGGGCTGAGGGAGGAGCATTGACAGCCGTTCATTGGTGGTGTCCCACTACCCCACCAGGCTACAACATAATTAAGCCGCCCGGCTCCCCCATACACCCACATCCAACAGTGAGACAGGGGAGTGTAACAGGCGGATCCGGCAACCAACGAAGAGAGAACCTCAACTTCAGGAAAAGCCCACGCAGACTACCTCCTAGTCGCAATGCAGAGTGGATTAATGGCAATAAACATGAAACTAGACGATATTGTCTCCACCTTTGGGTCATTGAAATCTAAACTGGAAGAAGAAAGCAGTCGCATAAATGAGGCCGAAACATGTATTGGAGCCACAAAAGACAAGGTTGACAGACATGACTGAGATTGAAATCCAAGGTTAACAAAATCCGCAATAAGTGCAACGACCTTGAGCCGCGCTGGAGACTAAACAATATTAGAATAATTGAGATACCATAGGTGGCCTGTAAAGGCTTGATGGAAACATATGCCGAAGACCTGCTAAAACCATTATTTTGACCACACAAGTTTCTCCCCGTAATTCTTGGTCGAGTGTGCACACCGTGTACTGGCAACTATTCCTAAACCAGGGGCCCCTTCCCGCACCATCCGGGCAAGATTGCTCAGTTACCGAGACAGACACAATACGAAGAATGTCCAGGGAGCAGGGCACACTCCGTCATAAGGCTTCCGATATCCGTATTTACTCCGACTTCTCAGCCAACGTACAAGCCCTGTGGATATCATACGACCCAGTCAAGAAGTTGCTGTGGATCGGATATGTTCCATATGCCCTCATGTTCCCGGCCAAACTAAGAATCCAACATGGAGGTTGCGCACACTTCTTCGAGAATCCATCCAAGGCCACTGCATATATAAAAGCATCAATTTTGCTCCCACTTCCACGCCTGGAACCGCAGTCCACAACCGTACAATAACAAGGTGGACGCCGCAACCAACGACTGATCAACGTTCAAATGATCCGAGTCCATCTGTCACATAGATTACACATTGGTGTGCATCACTTGCACAACTGGGACCGGCTGCGGACACTGCAACCAGCTGCAAGATCACAGTCACTGTTCACAGCGCACCCCAGGAAGTTACCACAGTTATTTCTGGGTAACATCATCAAGTTGGGGGTGATGATGAGGGAGGGGGGTTGGAGACCGTCAAGTCCGGGTTGATGATGGCTATGCTTACCAAATGTTGGGGGAATTGGAAAGGTTTAAAGATATGTTCTTTACTAAAAAGTGCAGACCGACAGCCTGGCAAACACATAAAAAGAACCCTGTTATGCATACAAACAAGGCGTGTTCATTATGTGCAAATAACGTCTTTCTGCAGGTGACAGGACCCCCTTCCTGACCTGGAATGTACACGGCCTGAACAACCCCATCAAGGCGAGGAAGGTACTAGCATACATTAATCGTGATGGCCCTAAAGGTTGTTTTGCTACAAGAAACTCATGCCCACGGTCCACTCAATGAAACATTTGTACCCAGCTATGGGAACCAACGGGGGTACACTGATTATTCAACACAGACGAGAGGGGTAATGACTCTCAATACATCGATCATTGTGGTCCAGGAGACCAGGCAATGTATAGACCCACAGGGCAGAAATGTGATTCTTTGCGGGAGGAGATTCGGGATGGACACAACTCTATTCAACGAGAAACTGAAGAGATATCCAGAGAGCAAAACACTATTACTTACAAAAGTATCAAATTATTTTATTTATCATGATACAAAAATTTGAACAAGTCAATTAATGGCATTCTACTTTGTAGAGCATCAATAAATCACGTAACACACCAGCATAGATGAACAAATAACTGTGACTAAAATAAATCCATCTCAACAAACATTCATAGTGCAGCATCCAAACCATACATCATACATAGTGACATTCAACCAACCAGCAATGGCTAAAAAGATAACTAAATTAATTAACATTATTTGCCAATTGGGAGTGGGACAAACATTCATCACATCCCATTTGATTATTTTAATGTTTACAAATATATTAAACAAACAGCAATAGAATTCATTAAAAACAATCTATCACAAGGGCGGATCTGTGAGGAGAAGTGTTATGTAGATCACATCCCTAAAAGAATGAACTCAACCGGTTTCGAGGTAGAGTGTGTAGTAAACAACGTCTTCATCAGGAGATACAAAGCGAGAAGCTTATATAAGTAGCCATTAATATGCAAAATGCCAAAGATGGATCGTATGCTGGAATCGTCTCGCCAATGGAGTTGTGACTGTAGTTAACATGACACTGCTCTCAGTAGCCCCCTTCAAAGATTATTGTACGATGGCTTTCTGGAGGGTGATGCAACGAAGCAAATCGTGTCAGCAGGTGTGCGCCTAGTGTATTGAAGTTAACACCCGGATTGGCGTGGGCGGCTGGAGTTACTGAGCACAGCCTAGCCGTAAATCTCAATGACCATGCTACATCGGCCATGCTACTCTATTCAATACATATAGGGCCTCATTACACGGAAGGCGGTAAGGGTTTACCGGTACCGGTAAGTGCACCGGTACCGGTAAACCCTTACCGCCTTACTACGAGGTCCCTTTGCGGGTCCTCCCTTAACGCCTGGTTTTTACAGGCGTTAAGTATGGGACCCGCAAAGGGACCTTGGTGCTAATTACGGTACCGCACTTTGCGGTACCGTAATTAGCACCTTCACCATTAACATGGAGCCCTATGGGGCTGACTGGCAATGGTGAAGGGGCAATGCTGGATGGCGGAATTAGCGCCCCCACACACCTTGGAATATGGCGCTAATTCCGCCATCCACCAAGGCGGACCCGGTAAGGTACCGGCAGCAGCCATGGCGCTAATAGCGCCATGGCTTACCACCTTCCGTGTAATGAGGCCCATAGTCCCAACCTGGATGACCCTGAGTTCTATGGGCAGGTACTGGAGATCCTAATTGGGGGACAAACACGATCCTGGACTGTGTAGTGGACCACTCAAGGGATACCCAGCGGGACCTGACAAATGCAGGCCATATGGTGAGACAGAAATGCATCAAATGGCATTGGTGAATGCATGGAGAGACTGCAACCCTAACCCACGTGAATATACCTACTGCTCGTCGATCCACAACGCCAGTATTCAGTCTCTGCAGGACTGATGTTGCACGTGCAGGAGTGCATGATATATTCCAGAACTATTTCTGAACACTCACTGCTCACACTATTGATACGTTGGGAGGGCCCTGGTACCTCCCGCCCACAGTGGAGATTATCACCCACATGCTTCCTAGACACAACATTTTTCGGGTCACTCCGGAACGGAATTGATTACTTCTTTCAGAGAATCGAGGGCTAAGTGCCCCAGTACTCCACTATTTGGGAACATTAAAAGTATGGCTGAGGGGCGAGGCGATTTCAATGACCACCGGATGTTTGAAAGAAATAAGAAAATAATTAAACAGAGTAGAAATGGACTTGAGGCGACTTGAGAATTAATATGGCACAATGCAGGACAGAGCTTTGTTGGGCCTTATTAAAGGGAACTTGCTGAAATGTAGAGAACTAGTGGATGGAGCAGTTCGCCTTATGAATCAGCCTACAAATGTGCAGTTACCTGGAGGCAGCTAGACCTGGCTGCTTCCTCGCGGATGCGATCCGGTCAGAGAAAGAGACACAACATATCACTGATTTCAAAGGACAAATAGGCAACCTAAGAGCCACACAGGAAGAGATCAACGGCGAGTTTCATCAATACTATAAAAACCTATACGCCAACACTGACGGGTGCACCGGCGCAAACCTGATGCACTACCTGGACGGGATTCCTCTCCCATCCCTACCCCCAGAAACACAATTAATATTTAACCAGCCGTTCACTCTCGAGGAAGTTATATTAGCGATAATGGCTCTTTCATCCGGGAAGGCCCCTGGCCTAGATGGGATAGGAGTCAAACTATATAAGGAGCTACGACAAACCTTGGCACCTAAACTGTTAATGGTCTGGGAGGAGTCCCTCCAGGTCAGTCATCTACCGCCCTCACACTCTGAGGCCGTAATTACTGTATTATTAAAACCAAATAGACTAGCATCTGAAATGGCCTCGTAAAGACCATTATCCCTGATTAACACAGACACCAAAATATTCGCCAAAACCTTATTCAACCGCCTTTTGCCACATATGATGAAGCTGATACACCCAGACCAATCTGGATTCATACCTGGATGCTCCACAGCGTTTAATTTGCATAGAATCTTCTGTATTATGTCCCAAATAAACCCAAAGGCCAGGGTGGTAGCAGCCTCACTCAACGCCGAAAAAAGGCCTTCCAATCTGTGTACTGGCAGTTCCTCTTTGCAGTTCTTCATCAGATGCGACTGGAGGATCAGTTCATAGAATTCATAAGACTACTATACATTAACCCAACAGGTAGAGCATGCACCAACTGCACACTTTCACCCACCTTTCACATGGGACAAGGCACAAGGCAGTGATGCCCATTCTCCAGAATTACTCTGCTTTAACGATTGAACCCCTTGCCCGCATAATGCGTGATAAACATAGACACAGAGGCCTCCACTTAGCGGCTCCACCAAAGATCATATCCCTATATGCCGATGACACACTGTTATATGTTCGCAACCCAGAACAGAACATGGCTGCAGTTATGGAGGAGGTCTGTAAGTTCACAACATACTCCGGATACCGAATCAACAAAGCGAAATCGGAACTGTTACCGCTGACCGATGCTACACGTACCCCGATAGACCTCATGAGATTCAGGTGGGTCCCACACAAATGTAAATACTTGGTCATACAGATATCAAGATCACATCGCTCCATGCTTGCCGATAGTCATGAGATTTACCTTGAAGCACTAGCAACCAAACTACAGGTGTGGGCAAAATTCCTGATGTCATTATATGGCAGACTCTCGTTGCTTAACATGGTAGTAGGCCCCAAACTTTTATATTACTTCTGCAATATCCCGATCTGGCCGGGACGGGCATTCTTCAGCTAACTTCGCTCACTAGCAATCAAGTAAATATGGGATGCGGGTGCTCCATGTATGAAATGGGAAGGAATGGCCGAACCGTTCGAACAAGGCGGCCTTGCGGCACCCGACTTTGAGCTCTATTATATTTCCTTGTAGGTAAAATATGTAGGCGATTGGTGCTCGCCCCATGATACCCCAATACACCAAATCTTGGAGACATATAGCGCCTCGCCCACAAACTTAAGGTCAATTATCCTAGCGGATCAGCATACAGACTCATGCTTATATGACCCGGTCCATACAACTGTAAACGCCTGGTCAAGACTGTTCAAGAGGTTGGGGCGAAGACATCATACTGTGCATCGGCTCTGTTGTGGAACTGCCCAGGGCTCCCCCCAACATACGACAAAGACATCCAAATCATGTGCACCACCAAAGAGTAATTGACTCTACATGACGTGTTCCCGGACGGGACATTTGTCACACTCGAGGAATTCTTGTCCAAGTTGGGCAAAAACCTGATTAAGTCATTTCAATACTTTAGAATAAGGATGGCATTTCGTCGCCAATGGCCCTCGTTACCCCAAGAACCAGTGAGATGCGAGCCTGTAGGCTGGTATCCGGAGTATACAAAGCATGCCAGTCCAATCAACCACCTATCAATGAATCCAAAGTGAAATGGGAGAGGGGCCTGAGTATAACAATAAATGTGGCACAATGGCTGAGCTGGTGCTGCCTGACAAAAGAGGTTTCCATGGATGCAAGATTTAGGTAAAGTGCCAAAACTAAAGCACTTTATAGATGGAAAAAATCTCAGTCGGAAGCTGACAAAGAAACCTACAATAGTCATGTTAGAGCTTATAAAAAAGCAGTGATTGCTGCAAAAAGAGCCTATCTGGATGATCGTATTACCAATGCTCAGTCTACACCTAAGGAACTCTTTAAAGTGTTCAAAGAATTGGGATCTAGAAAGAACACCACACAGGATTCCATCATTAAAGATGCTAGGTGGTGTAACCTAGTACAGGAGGTCATGGATAATAAACTTAGGAAAATTAATAAGGGTATCGCTGATGCCAGAGCCTCATTATCCAGTAAAGGTCTAAAGGATAACATTACCCCCGCTAAATGTTGGAAGGAAGATGAACTCTTCTCTTTTAAACCAATTACAGAAGAAGACCTAACAACCATTGTTCAAAATCTCAAACCTTCCAATTGTAAGGGAGATGTTTGTCCTTCCTTAACTATTAAAGTGTGTGCCACCTCACTTATCCCTATACTTTGTAAATTTGTTAATGCATCTTTTAGGGACTGTGAGGTTCCCACATGCATCAAGCACTCTTGGGTGACCCCCCTATTAAAAAAAACCTGATCTATCGCCCGATGACCTGCTTAATTATCTCCAACTCCCCATTTCTTCTTAAGATTCTTGATAAAGTAGCTTATGTTCAACTACTGGCTCACTTTAGAAATGATAACATCCTGAATAAGAGACAGTCTGGCTTTCGGGAAAAACATGGCACAGAGTCCGCCTTGTTGGATTTAAAATCTAGGCTCCTTAGACACATGGATCAAGGCGACCCTTGCATGCTGATGCTGTTGGACCTATCCACCGCCTTCGACCTGGTAGACTATACGTTATTGGTCTCCAGGTTGAGGGATTTGGTAGGTTTCTCATCGTTTACGGCTGTTTGGGTCACCTCTTTTTTGAAAGATCGTCACTGGAGAGTGAGCAGCAACTTAGCTGATGCCAATATCAAGGAGTTGCCGCAAGGGGTCCCTCAGGGAGCCTGTCTCTCTCCGATTTTCTATAATCTCTTTACAGTACCGTTTCTTGATTTCCTGGACATCAACAACATCAAGTTTACTAATTACGCCGATGATACACAGTGTATCATACTCATGTCTGGTGTCTTCTCAGATGATGAACTTAACATTAACAGAATTTACCTGCTTATTCAAAGTTGGATGTGTTGTAATGGCTTGGCCCTTAACACAAGCAAGACAGAGCTTATGCTTGTGGGTACTGTCCCCAAGATCTGTAAACTTGAAGATCAATATTCCAAATTGGTTATTGATGAATGTGTTATAGTGGTCAAGAAGAAAGTCGAGACCTTGGGCATTTATCTTGACAGTAATCTTAATATAAAAGCACAGGTCGGTGATCTGGTGGCTTCATCCTCTTACTTTATCAAATTGCTCTCACATGCTCGTTCATTTCTCTCCCATACTAACACTTGCCAGAGCATTGATTAGCTCCAGGCTTGATTATTGTAGCAGCATGTTAATTGGTCTCTCAAATAGTGAGCTGAACAGACTGCAGGTTGAACAGAATAATGCTGTTAGGGTTGTCTTGGACAAGAAAAGGTCCGACCATATTTCTGAGGCGAAAAGGGAACTCCATTGGCTCCCTATTAGGGAACGTATCCTCTTACGGCTCTTATCTATCTCTTTTAATTGCTTGAAACATTCAGGCCCTAGTCATCTCATTGAGGAACTACAACCTAAAGTGAGTAAACATAATCTCAGATCCAACAACCAATATCATTTTATGATTCCGGTATGTAGATTATCGCAAACTAAGTCTGGTGCCTTTTTCTCTGCAGCTCCTGTAGCCTGGAACAATTTGCCCCTGAAATTGAGATCAGAAAACTCCATCCATGTTTTTAGAAAAGGTCTGAAGACACTTTTGTTTAAATAATCTACCACTGGTCTACTAATTTCTTGATCTCTTTCTCACCTTTGCATTCTAGATCAGTTATATAGACCATTTGTTTGTCAGCGCCCTTAAGCCTTCGGGTCAGTGGTTTCTGCGCTATACAAGTGTTAAATAAATAAATAGGCTAATACAATTTAAAATATGTAATCACTTGCACTAGACACCCAAGCGCATTTCGAGGTTCGCCCCGGAGGCCAATGACGCATGCTTGAAATGTGGTGCGACACCCGCAGACTCCCTACACATGTATTAGAATTGTCCACAGATTACACAGTTCTGGCAGGAAGTGGCTGGCACTCTATTTGACATCACAGAGATACCCCCTACACTCTCGCCCCTTAAATACCTACTGGGTGACATTGGAAAGGTAACAGTTAAAATTCATAGACTCTTCAACATAGGCTGCTTATTTGCCAAAAAAAATGCATATTAACATACTGGTAGTCTAGGGTGGCCCCCAGTGTGAATGAATGGCTTAAGGAACTAACTTATACTAATGAAAGGGTGGAAGGCTATACCTCGATAAGTGTACCCACTTGCAGATCAAAAGACATATTTTGCCCATTTCGGGATTATTTACGCAAGATAAATGATGAACAGTAAAATATGTGATAATACACTGTAATTTACAGTAAGGTATTGTTCTCCAGAACTGTCACGGAAAACTGTTGTCAATGCTAAACACTGTTGTCATGTACTCGTCACAGATGTATTCAAGGCATATGTCAGTCGGTTCTACGTTATTTCGCCGCGGTATTTTTCATTGCGGGTTTTTTCATCGTGTTTTTTTTCTCGAAAAACTCAGTTTTTTAAAAAAAATTTTTTTGGGGGGGGGGGTTACCGCCCCAAGCCCCTCGTTTTTCTTTTTTTTTATTCCCTTACACCCACAACCATATATTTAATTTTTAACCCCCCACCCCCCAAAAAAAAAACGTTTTTTTTTCAAAATAAAAACGGCGATGAGAAAACACGCGATGAAAAATACTGCGGTGAAATGCGTGTATACCATGTCAGTCACTGTACTAAATAAAGTTTTTTAAACAAAGAACAGGGTTTCTTCAATAGGCTAGGGTTATCACTTCGACGGGATTTATCAAACCAGTATTCCCCCTTTTGAGAATTTGATGGCCTACTGGTTTTAAAAAAGGCAGATGAACTAATACTTGTCAAAGTTACACGCTCTCATGTATGGGGGCATTGTATCTCAAAGACATTTTCTATTAATGGCATATGGCTTGATATAATACAATGATTAAACTTGTGGTCCTTTGATATATCCCATCTGATAGTTTTACATACACCAGTAATCAAAATGCCCACTAAGTGTGGTAGTTTAACTTTTAACTTAAGACAGGGGCCACTTGACATTAAGTAACATTGTATGATGGTCATTGAATAGATTATTTAGGACCCTTAAATTCGACAATTAGAGGCCTTAAATGAAATGCAAAAATAATCAATCCTAGTGGAACCATGATGGCTTCAAAATGTATAGCCCCCCTGGACAATTGACCATTTACTCACCGTAATAAAGAAAATACTTTAGCACCTTCTAAATTCATCCCAGTGTCAATAATAACAGGAGTAGACACATTAAAAGATGATTCTCCATATCGAAAAGCGAGTCACCCAAACCTTTGCCAATGTTAGCGTTAAAATCACCACATAAAATTGGCCAACAGAGATTGGAATGACGGCAAATATTCATGAGCATGTGTATCCATGCCAGACCCCATGCTGGAGAAGTGTAATTAGGCCCCCCTGAGGGCATCTATTCTTATTAAACCTCATAGCAGCTATTTGCATTAGCCTGGCTCAAGTGCAAAGAGCTGTTGGAGTAAATGTTTTTCCAAGCCCCACCATGATCGTATCCTCCTTGAAAGGAGACAACAACACCTGCTCAGCGGCAGATGACAAACAAGAAAGACAAGGGTGCAGAGACAACCGCAGTCTGAGCCAGTGGATGGGATGATAAATGTCACTGCCAATCTGCAGTCCATGGGAGTCATTGAATGTTTGACTTCTCATATCTTTTTGGCCTTATTGGACTATAAGATGATACCCGTCTTATCAGGCCCGACACCCATGATTTCGTTTTTTATCAATCAAACTTTTGATTATTTGAAATTGATAACAAAACAGAAAAAACATATACCATTACTAACTTAGATATCATCAGAGGATTACCATACAAATATACAACATACCTGTTAGGAAGTTGGCTCACTGTATGCAAATAGTTATGCCATGCTTGCTATTCATAGAGAGCAAGGTGTTCATTGTGTATGATGTAGTATAGCTCTGTGTGGAATGTCACAGTGTAATATAGTTCTGTGCAGGGTGTCATAGCCTGCCTGTAGCCAGAGAATGTTTACTCTTAATGTTGCTTCTGTTACTGTTTGTACTAGCCAGCCAGGTGTAAGGTCGAGCTGGGGGTCTGTACTCCATGACCTGTAATAAAGGTTATTTTATCTCACTGGAGACTGCGTGGGACTATTGTTCAATACCAACAAAGGAAAGACACGAGTGGATTCATATCAGGCATAGTACAGAATACCGGGGCAAAGCAAATATTTCTCCTAAACCCTCCTCCTCCCGGCCTGCCCAATTCCTTTTGAAATGTTGAGGGGAACCACGTGAATTGAAAACCCTGCTCTCCAGAGACATACACACGTCTACTTCAGCAGACCAACGACTGAGCCGTGGACGGTCCACCAAGTCCCACAGTGCTGCAATGATCCTCTTTGTCAGCCCAATTGCTACGGCTAAAAATACTTTTTCATATTTAGTAAACTCTGCCTCTCCCCATATTCCCAGCAACACAAGTTTTGGGTCTTTTGGCACCTGAAAACCCAGTAGAGCAGACAGCCTGTCAATGCATTTCCCGCAAAAAACTTGAATCTGCCCACATTCTTGTAACATGTGGAAGAAGGTACCACCGATCTCCCACATCGTAGACCGTCATCATAATCCGCTGTGCCCCATGCAACCAGTCCCTTTCGGGAGTAATAGATGCAGTGTAGTATATTGTATTGGATAAGTTGGAGTCTGACTAATATCCCTATTTCTCGTGGAAACATAATCGCTTCCACCCATTCCTCGGGATCTAATGAACCAATGTCCCTTTCCCACATTTCCCTTAGCTGGGTCAGTTCCTTAGTCCCGAAGGCCTTCATACTTGATATAGAGTGGAGTAGGTAACTTCCCTCTCTTCCATTGCTTTTCTATTGTAATGTGAGGTAGCGTGGGGTCTCCATGCAGCCAATCATTCACCACTCCCATTTGTGCAGCCCAATATCGCTGGACCTTGGGCAGACCTATTCCTCCCTCCCACACTGCAACGTTCTTGGGGCAATACATGGCGGTCACCTTCCCCATATAACAGCTCCCGGAGGATAACATCAATCCTGGCAACATCTGCATTAGGAACAGGGAGTAGACCATTTTTTAGCAAATAAAGACATTTAGGGAGTGTTGACATTTTGAAGAGAGCCGCTTTCCCCAGTAAAGTCAATGGGAGAGATTGCCAGTACACCACGTACTAAGCAACTTTATCTATCAGCGGGTGAAGATTTAGCTGGAGAAAGTACCCATGTGAATGCTGAAGTACTTGAAGCCAGTTACAGAAATTGGATAAGGGCAGTCCCGTGTATCCCTGTACCGGGAAAAAACAGGATTTCTGCCAGTTTATTTTGAGCCCGCTAAACCCTTAATAATCATTTAGTATTCGAGTTACAGTGTCAGAGAGACTGAGGGATTACCCATGTAGATCAAGAGGTTGTCCGTGTATAGTGAGACCAGGTCCTCTCCAATCCAAGATCATTGAAATCCTAACCAATCTATGTATTTTCTAAATTTGATCACAACCGGTTGCATGGCCAGTGTGAACATTTATGGCGAAAGAGAGCACCCTTTCCTCGTCTCCCATTCTAGGGGAACGGCCCTAGAGGTTATCCCATTAACTCTGACTTATTCTTTGGGAGAATTATGAAGCAAGCGGATCCGGTTCAGGAAATTCTTCCCAAACCCCAATGCTCCCCATGCCAACTCATAGGGAATCCCAACGGATGGCATCAAAAGCTTTCTCAAAATCAACAGCAAGACGTTTAAGTGGATCAGGTATTATGGGAGCTTGACTTACGACAAAATGCACCCTTCGGAGATCCATGTATGGGGTTCTGGTAGGCATAAAGCCACATTGGTCTGGATGAACTTAAGAGCCAGTTATCCCCAGTTGGCGATTAGCAAGAACTCAAGTCAAGATCTTGGCCTCCCTGTTCATAAGTGAGATTGGCCTATAGGAGGCATAGTATTCTGGTAGTTTCCCAGACTTGGGGAGAACAACTATACACGCTTTCCTAATGTCAGGGGGCCGGGGGTGTCCATCTTGCCTACATTGCATGAATAGGCGATGTAGAGGTTCAATAACAACGTCTACAAGCCTCTTCTACACCTGTTGAGAAGCCGTTGGGTCGTGGGGTTTTCCCGGTGTGCAGCTTTGACCGCTGTAGCTATTTCTACTTCGGTAATGTCTGTTTCTAGACCTAGGGCCCGATTCTCTTCATGGCGCAGGGAACGTGCTAAATAGCACGATTCACTGCGCCATTTCATGACGCCCAGGCACCACTGCTATTCTGAAGTGGGCCTGGGCATCTTCGCAAAGCGCAACAGTGCTTTTACTGTAATCCGCCTGTTTCTAATGGAAACAGGCGGATTGCAGAATCTCGGCAGCATTTTCGTTAAATAACAAGGGAATCGTTATTTAACGAAAATGCTGCCGATCCTATACACCAAAGTGAGCAGCTTCAACATTGCAGGATGTTGAAGCTGCTTACTGTGGTGTATAGGAAAGTGTTCATATACACCCTAGTGGTGTATATGAATACTTTCATTTAAAGCGAGCAGCTTCAACGTTGCATCCTGCAACGATGAAGCTGCTTTCTTTGATGTAAATGAAGTGTTCATATACACTTGTGCGGTGTATATGAACACTTTAATTTAAAGCGAGCAGCTTCAACGTTGCAGGATGCAACGCTGACGCTGCTCGCTTCAGTCAGTGTAAATGAAAGTGTTTACATGCACCCGTGTGTTGTATATGAACACTTTCATGTACACCAAAGCAAGCAGCTTCAACGTTGCAGCAACGTTGAAGCTGCTTGCTTTGGTGTACATGAAAGTGTCCATATACAACACGGGTGTATGGACACTTCCATTTACACTGGTGGCACTACTCCAGTTTAACGGCACCAAAAGGGTACCGTAAATGTGCGCTACTTTAGCGCACATATTAAACTGGAGGAGTACCACAAGAATAGGCTTCCAAAAAGCCAGTTTACGAATGTGGCGGTTGCTAGGCTGGTTTCCAACCCATCCTAGCAACCACCACATGTATTCCAAAAGTGGCGCATTCCTTCCGACTTCGGAAGAATGCGCCACCTTTAGAATAGGTCTTAAGTACCAAAAAGGTTGTTAAGCCTTTTAACGTCCTTTTAGGTACTTAACACCTACATGAGAATCGGGCCCCTAGTGTTTACTGTGCCGTGACACATGGAAGAGCTGCTGATTCAAGAACATTCAGCTCCCCAGCTAAGGACAGTTCTTGTGGGGTATGGTATAATGACTCATAGTATGCAGCGAATGTGTCTGCAATATCCGCATCCTGTGTGAGAGCATCCCCATTAGTGCTTTGTAAAGCCCTCACATACCTGTTCCCCCATCTCTTTTTTCCAACCAGGCTAACATTTTTCCCAATTTATCTCTGAATTCATGAATCTAATTGGATGAGACCCAATGTGCCTGTTTAGCATAGTCTAAAGCTACATTTCAAAATGTTTCTTGCGCTGTTAACAATGCCTCATGTGAAGCAGGGGACCCCAAAGTGAGAAATTCCTCTTCAGCCAAAATAGATGCTTATTAGGCCTCCTTCACTGCTAATGCGTGCTGTTTCCATTTTGCAGACATCAACGAGAGTGCCTCCCCACTAAGCACATCTTTGTACCCCTACGACAGGGTAAAATGACTGTCTACTGTCTCATCATTAATGGAGAAGTATTCTGTTGTTGTGTGAGATAGTCCCTCTGTGAATTTGGGGAAGCCTAGGTATTATGTGTTTAACCGCCACATAGCTGTGGGTTTTGTGCATCCTCTTTTAAGCTCAATGAATAGTGGTGAGTTATCTTAGACCCCTCTGGGCAAGAATTCTGCTGAGATAAGCATGTGAGTGATATTGTGTGGGATGAAAAAATAGTCGATTTGTGACATAGAGGCATGTACCCTGGACAACAATGAAAACCCCTGTTCAGAAGCATGCAACATTCTCCATGCGTCTTGTAGACCCATTGCCGTGGAAAACGCAGTGGAAAAGGAACGCAATTAGGTGGAGAGATCCGGGTTTCTTCATCCAATGTGAATTCGGTCATGACCGAGATCCATAGCATCACTAAAGTCTCCCCCTAAAACCCATGTGTCAGCTTGGCCATGGTCTATCAGCTCCTGGAGATCATTCAGTATTTCAAGCGTAGGAAGGTGCATAAACAGCCAAGATGCCCCAGGTAGCCCCTCAGAGTTCTCCCTTGACCAAAATAAATCATCTGCAAGGATCCGATCATACCTCAGTGAGTTTAAAGGGGATCCTCTTGTGTATAAGTATCAGAGAGCCCTGTGCACCCCTGGAAATTCCGCCACGAAAATCTGTTTTGTAATTGGTTCTTCTAAAGAACTTACAGTCCGTCCCTGCTTGATGTGTTTCTGTAAGGAGGACGAAACCTGGCGAATACATGTTGAGTAGCTGTAATACCAGTCTTTGTTTTATGCTGGAGGCCATTTACATTCCATGTTAATAGAGAGACTGCCCCCTCATGTGCCATCATCCCTCAGAAGTCGACTATTAATTGAAATCATGTCTGTCCCCACTACTGGGAGAACGCAACATTCTTGCCCCCCATCACCCTCATGTAGATATCCCAAGCAAAACAGGTAAACCGAATAGAGCAACTAAAGAAACGTCCCCATTCTCCCCTCTCTGTACCTCCCCCAACTTGAAACACCTGTCACCCTAATCCCAGGTGGAACTTACATGAGAGAACAATGTTAACCATGTTATGGGTAACCACAAAGACAGCCAGTGCGAGACTCAAGCTCCCACTTGGTACAGTGACCTCACTCTCTAAAATCATCTATGTAGGAGCAGGTAACCCGTTGCCCACCACCTCCAGAGCAACATCACTGCCTTCTGGCGGCTCAGAGTCTTGCAAGTCAAATAGTGCTGGAGATGACCATAGATCAGGTTCTGGGCTCTAGTATGGACAAATCTATGTCTCCAGCCAGCTCCATGCATCTTTCATATTATTGAAGAGATGGAATGTCCCTCCTATGGTATACCTTGAGCTGTGCCAGGAAAATAGGGTGTATTTAATGGACTGACATATCAGCTTTTTCTTTACAGAGTCAAAAGATTGGCAAGCTCTTTGCACTTCCCTGGTGTAGTCAGGAAAAAACCTGCTCCGGAATCCATTGTAGGTGATCGGACTAGTAGCCCTCGCCATTTGCAGCAGAGCGTCCCCATCTCTATAATTCCAAAGTTGCACAACTATTGTGCGTGGGGGTGCTCCAAGAGCAAGGCGACCAATCAGAATCTTGTGGGCAGTTTCTGTGGAGAAACATTTCAAGAGCTTCTATTGGGTGCTATGAGGTCCTCCATTGTTCCGTACTGGGTCCCTCCTCATGCTCCGGCAGCCCGCGAATGCAGATATTGTTGTGCCGTGACCTTCATTCGCTGTCTTCCGCTCTGCTTTCCAGGGAGGTAGGTTTTCGGGAAACTGACACCAGTTGCTTCTCAATACGTTTGAGAACATCTTACAAATCTAAAATACGCTGTTCTGCTTCTCCCACTCTCGACGCAAGCTTGAGAAAATCATGACGCAAGAAGGACACTTCAGAGGAAAGGCCATCGATATGTTCTTCCATGGAGGACCTAGATTCACCAATGGCACTCATTATGTCAGTGAGCGAGATATGGGGGTCCTGCACTTTCGCCCCTTCGCACACATTTGCAGGATTATGATTTTTTAAAAGGGGGGGTCTGCTTACCATATATTGATCCATCTTATTCTGAAGGCCCGTTTTCCGTGGTTTATCTTTTGCCATGGCACCAAATTTATGATCACAGGGAGCAATCCTCATTCACCCTTCATCTAGAGCCCACCAAATGGAAAAATTACCTTACCGTAAAGTTCTTTCTATGGATTCTTCCCGTAGATTCCTCTTCGGATAGATATTCCCTTCAGCTTTGCTGCTTTGGAAAATTATCGACAGGGGGCGTAGTGACCTCGACCCGGCTGTTGACCATCGATCCGTTTTTCTCGGTGTCTGGTCGTCGGCTCCGGACATGATGTCAGGCGTCGTATAAGTAGCACGTCACCACGCCCGATCTCAGTTCCCCCTTTATTCCAGAGCACTACACTCTGCATAGGAAACAGAGAGAACAAGTGGGCTAATGAGCTCTTTCTTAAAAAATAGTAATTAATGACAGACCTTTGAAGGAGGAAAAATTGAAAATAAACACTATTAGTAGTGTCAGAAAAAATGGTTTCAATCAAGGATGTGACGTGAAGACAGAAAAACGAGACACAGAGGACCATCTCCAAGTCATCGTTATTTCAAATTGAAAGATGATTTTCTCAGTGGGGAAGGATGGGAGGGAGATGAGGGAGATGAGGAATCTGCGTGAGAAGAATCCATAGAAAGAATATTACAGTAAGGTAATTTCTCCTTCAATGGACTGCTTTTCTCCTGCAGATTCCTCATCTGATAGTCTCCCAAAGTAGTAAAGAAGGAGACGGGCAGAAATTTAAACTAAGAGATTCTTCAGAACTGCCAAAACACATATCGGAGGTGCGAGCCACATCAAGGCTATAGTGCATTGCGAAGGTATGCAAAGACAACCATGTCGCAGCGCGAGAAATCTCCCAGACAGGGACTCCCCTCTACAATGCAGAGACCCCCCTTGTGGAATGCGTCCTGATGCCTGCTGGTAATTCTTTCCCTGCGTTCTGGTAATACTCTTCTATGCAGAGGATTATCCAATGGGATAAAGTCTGCTTTGTTAGGGGCAAGCCCTTATGGGCTAAGGAAAAGGCCACAAAGAGCTGGTCTGCTCTCCTAAAATCAGCAGATCTGGCATCATAGTAAGGGTGGCCTACAGCATAAGGCCTGTAGTTCACTCGCCCGCCTGGCGCATATAATAGCCACCAAGAAGGCTGTTTTCAATGAGAGAAGCCATCAATGAGCAAGACTGCATAGGCTCAAAAGGAGCCGCCATCAGAAATGTAAGGACCAGATTAAGATCCCAATCTGGGGCAAAAAAGGGAGTTGGCAGAAACATATTTACAATGCCCTTCAAGAATTGTGCCATTACCAGGATTGTGAAAAATGAACATTGATCCAGGGATCTTAAACACAGACATGGCCACCAAATATCCTTTGACTGTGGTAACCTGAAAGCCTGCAGAGACCAGTGACAACAGAGACTCCATTATTGCAGTGGTTGGGCAAGAGATGGGGTCAATCTTGCGTTGCCTGCACCACGCCTCAAATCTTCTCCATCTGCACGCGTATAAAGATCTTGTAGATGGTCTGCATACAGCCAGCAATACATCAACTACTTTCTCATAGAGGTCGCAGTCATCATATCTCATCCACTCAAGAGCCACGCATGTAGGTTGTGGGATTTTTGGGGTCGGATGGAGTATCCGGCCTTCCGACTGGGTTAGGAGATCCGGTCGCTGAGGCGACCGGTGAGGCGGATAGATGGACAGATCCAAGAGGTCGGAGTACCATGTCCTACTCGCGTAGTCCAGGGAAATCAAGATAATGGCCGCTCAAAACCTCTTCAACGTCTGGAGAACCCATGGAATGATGGGCATCGGAGGGAACGCGTATAGGAAAGTGAAGGGTCAATCCACCAGAAACACGTCCCACAATGGAAATTCCCTCAAGCAGAACAGTTTGCATTTCCTGTTGGACTTCGTCTTGAAGAGATCCACTGTTGGGGTACCCCAGGGGGAGAAGACTCCCACACAGTCAGCGATGTCCTGGCCAGTTGCAGTGACTGCTTGGCCACTTCCTTCCCATCTTCAACCAGCTGTAGGAAGCCCTCACGCATCTCTCCTTCCAGGACATACTGGGAGGCATTTTCCACTGCCGTCTATAGGCCAAAGAAGTATTTGGCAAAACTGCATGCCACATTGGTCGTCTTGAGGGCCATGCTCCCTGATGTGAATGCCTTCCTTGCCAAGGCATCTACTTTCTTTGCCTCTCTGTCTGGGGGCAGAGTGGACGTAGATGATGCTGGTCTAGAAGAGACCGTACCAGCTTGCATAACAAGCCATTCTGGGGAAGGGTGAGAGCAGAGGTATAAGGGGTCTCCCCTAGCCGGCCTGTACTTCCCTGAAATTATGGAATTGACCGGAGGAATGGAACATGGTGTTTGCCATTGAGTGGTTAGCGGATCGGCACTGGCCGGGTTCAAGGGCATATGTCGGTCAGAGGACATACCTTCCTCTAGGATGTCAGTGATGTCGTAACTTTGAGGGTAGTGTAAACCCAGGGTGTCAATGACCCTTTCCACAAGAGCCCTACATTTGGACAAATAGTGAAGATAAGGCTAAAACTGTTTAAACTCTAAATCTGGTGACAGGTCTTGTCACGACTCGCTCCCTTCGCTCCTGTTCCCACCACTTGGGGGCATGATTTGGGGTTTATTCCCTACTGGACCTTTCCTCCGAACCTTATGCTACAGTGCTGTGATGAATTGGGAGCGCTAAATCCCTATTTTCCAAGCTACTTCCCTTCCGGATCCATTCCAGGTTTTTGGCAGCCAGCATGCTTCTTTAACCAAATGACTATGCTTCCCAGAATGCCTGGCCCACTGCTCCACCTCCACCCTTGCATAGGCCACCCTTGTTCCTTGTTCCTTGCCTTTGTACCTAGTTCCTAGTTCCTGTTTTCTTGTTCCTCCGCCCTGAATCTCGGATTCATGCGCTAATTGATTTCTGCTCCCTTGATTCCCTTTTTGTCTTCCTCTGTTTGCAGGCAGCATTTCTCAGTGCTTTCCCCTTTTAGATGCAGCCCAGTTTGTCTGTGTTCTATATTTCTTTGATTCTGTCCTTTGCTGCTGTAAACCCGTATGCCTTAGCCTTCCTCTTAGATTAGCTTCCTGTCTTTCCCTTGGAGGGGTAGGGGGAAGTTTGCATTGGTTATTTCGTTTTTCCCTGCTCCTGATCCTTATTTTCCATTGGGATCCATTCCATGTTTTCCATTGCACAACTGCATTTATTTCCCATTTGATATTTAGGTGTGGTGTGCGGTTGTAGCTAGCTCCTGTGTGAATGCTTATGTTTTCCTCACTAATTTGTAATCACTATTCCAACTTAGGTACTTAGTTTTCCTCCCATTGCTGTTCTAGCCTTTCTGGGTCCCAGTTTCATCAACAGGATTCGTGGGCTAGCTGACATTCAAGAGGTTTATCTCGTCCTCGTGAGTACAGTTCTTTAGTTCCCTTATTTAATACCATCAAGAGTGTTAGTTCACAGATCCTGTCATTGCTTGCCCTCCACGTGGGTTTAGCGCTGTCAGTACCTGTAACAGCAATTGGGGGTAAGGCGCTTGCCGACTTTCCTCGCGGTCAGGTGCTTACCCCACTTCCCTTTTCATATATTGGTTTTGTTGTCACACTCTATTTGCACTCCTGGGTTCTAGCATACATGAGTCGTTGTTCCTGTATGCACGTAGTTTAATTCGAAGCTATTCACTGTGTGATTTAGTGCACATTTCCCTTGCCATATTCGCTGCCTTTGTACTCGCCTGACTAATCCTGACAGAATGACCAGCCCAAAATTCCCATTGAATATGGCAAGTTTAAGAAAGAAAGGCAGCAAGGCCTCTAACAAGTTTGTACAGAAAGCTTCCCCTATATTTACCTGTGACAATCAAATCACTAGTCCTGACTTAAATGAACTCCTTGTCACGAATGGGCATTTACGTGCAAAGTATTTTTCCCATAGGATGGCACATCCTACATTGCCTGATCCTAGTTCTATCTTTTGTTTTGATCCCGATTCTATGTCAGCGCAAGCCTTAGCCGCAGAAAACAACACACTGTTAGACTTATTATACAAGAGTACCTCTGTTGTTGAACCCCATGATTCCAGTTGTGCTTCACCTCAGATAGAACAGTTTCATGGTACAAACATAAAGAATGGAGGGGTTCCTTGCATAACTTCTGTTTTCTACCCTCAGTCTAAAGCATACTCCTTTGCACAGGTACATACTGTAGTCCCTAATGCCAAGAGGTCTAATGTCAATAGTTTGCTTAAGGGAAACACAGACCAAGTTGGTAAGAGAAACTATAAATCACAGAACCTGCAAGCAGTAGAGGACAATGTACAATCGGTACACATCCAGATTGCTAGTGCAGGATCCAGCCCTGATGCCACTATGCCTCCCCCTGTGCCTACTGATAGTGATGTACAGTTAATGCAGGGCATGCTAAGAGCTAAGCTTGAGGAGTTAAGACAAGAACTCATTTCTTTACAAGAGGAGAATAAAACCTTGCACTCTTTACTGAATACACCTCAGACTTTATCTGTTGATGTTGAGGAAGTGAACACTGTTCAGACCCTGAGTGCAGAGACTTTGGTAAACCATGATATTTGTCAATATGTTAGATCTATTGGGAGTGAAGGTCTTTCGTCTAGCACAGCGCTTAATCTGGGCACAGTTTCTAACAATTGTTCTGCTGTTTATCAGGGATTGCAGTTAGCTGAAGATTTACAAGCCACTCCTTTACCTAAAATTTCCTGTGTAGCAGTTTGTCATAATTCTGAGTTAGCACACATACAAGCTTCTGATTTCCAAACACAATCCACAATGGTGGCATACACAGATTCAGTCACTACAGTAGGCTTAGGCCCTGCTCTTGATACAGCTGCTGAGACTGAAGTAGATGTTAAAGCTGATGTGGAAAACGATGTTACCTCTGGGTTCACTCTTCCTTCTGCCAATTCTGATCAATACGAACAGTCAGAGACAGTACAGATTTCATGTTCTGATGGACTCATTCCACAGTATACAGAACCAAAAAATTGGCAGGCGATTCCTGAACTGTTGATTGTTAATCTGCCTGTTTCAGAAGCTAAAACAGAGGAATGGACAATTGACGAAATCCTGATTAACAGAGACTTTACTATGGTGATTCCACTGGTTGATTTTGATTTCTACAAAGAAAGAGACTCTGTGTCACCCACTAAAGAAAGGGACTGCAAGGGTACAGCTCAGTCTTTGGTTACTGGTGCCAAGGAGTCTACTGCCCTAAAGGTGCCCTCCATTCCTGAGCCACCAATGTGTCTGTCAACTTCTGAGACTTCTTTCTGTCCTCCTACAACCATTGACTCTTCTATGATCCAATCCACAGCCCTGCAGTCATCTTTGGCACACGTGTCTTCAACCAATGAACCGCTGCCATGTCTGCCATTTACTCAAGAGCCAGTCCCAAAGACCTGGACATGTTTGTATCCAGCAACCGAGATTGCTTCAGCTTGCATGCCTTCAGCCTCAAGGTTTCCCCTGGCCTGCCTGTCTTCAGCTACAGTGACTCATCCTGCAGATCATCTTTCAGCTTTAGAGCCTCCGGTAGTCCATCAAAAGTGCATGTCTTCAGTCCCGGAGTATACTGAATATTTGCCTTCAGTTCATGAGACGCCTGTATCCTGCTTAGCCTCGCTGCCAATATCAGAGGTATACCTGTCTACACCATCAGATCCGGCTGTATTTTCTTCTGCTCCAGCGATTCCTCCTGAATCCCAACCATTTACTGTCGATGAACGTCTAGCTTGCCTTTCTTTTGCTTCAGGAGGAGCACCAGAATGCCTGCCTTTTCCACAAGACGATTCTCCCAACTGCTTCACTTTAGCATCAGAGCCTCCTAAAAATGCAGCATCAGAGTTTGAGACTTTTGCCAGCTCCCGCTTCAGAGTCATCAAGCTGGACCAAGTGGTGAGTCAGAACCACTCACCTGGGTGTGCACAGGGGGTGGTGCAGACCGGCGTATTACCTACAGGACTTGTGCAACAGAATTCCGCCAAGAAGCACCAGTTGGGTGCTAGTAGCCAAAGGAAGGGAATGACTGCTGCAGTTCAAAATGTGTCTGTTATTGCTCCTTCTGCGAGTGTGCCTGAAATACCAAGTACTGCGTCTATCACTCCTATCAGTATGCCAAACGTCCCTGCTGTTGTATCCCACGTGCAACAAGGTTGTTACACGACTGTCACCAGGAGTACCAGCCTTGTACAACCCATTGGACTTTCAGGTCTCCAAGGCGTAGAACATGTGCAGTCAAACCTTAGTCACTTTCAACCACAAGCCTTTTCCCAGATGGATGACAGAAGAAAATCTGAACCTCTACCTCAGCCGCCACCTTCTCTAATGGCTGAACATAAACCTTTCCTGAAGCCAGCAATTTCCTCACCTCCCGCATGTCCACTCTCGGCAGAAAGGCTAACAGGGCTTCTACCATTGTCTAAGGCATGTTGCACCAGCCTGCCTCCCTCCTCAAAGACTTATAAGGGTCCACTCCCAGTGACTGAGCTTCCTGGACCTTCCAACTCTGCTTCAGGTCCTGCAAGTCCTTCATGCCTTTCTTCGAACCATGAGTCTCTTCCTCACCAGAAGCCACCGTTTCCATCAGTACCACCTCCAAAGACAAAGCACTCCTATCATGGAAGTCCATCTGCCTTTGCCCACAGGCCACCATTTCCATCAGTGCCACCGCCAAAGAAAAAGCACTCCCATCATGGAAAGAAGATGTCTCGTGCGGGTGGCGGGCACCCGAAGACGGCCGTAGGAGGGGGTATACTGTCACGACTCGCTCCCTTCGCTCCCGTTCCCACCACTTGGGGGCATGATTTGGGGTTTATTCCCTACTGGACCTTTCCTCCGAACCTTATGCTACAGTGCTGTGATGAATTGGGAGCGCTAAATCCCTATTTTCCAAGCTACTTCCCTTCCGGATCCATTCCAGGTTTTTGGCAGCCAGCATGCTTCTTTAACCAAATGACTATGCTTCCCAGAATGCCTGGCCCACTGCTCCACCTCCACCCTTGCAGGACAAGGTTGGGTGGAGGATAGCTAACAGCTGTGGCTGCAGGTGCAGCAATCAGCACACCTGAGGCGTGTGCTCGTTAAGCAGCTTTAAAAGCCTCAGTCTTACTTCAGTCCAGCGCTGGTCATCGTTTGCAGTGTTCCTGTTGTGACTAGTCCCTTGTTCCTTGCCTTTGTACCTAGTTCCTAGTTCCTGTTTTCTTGTTCCTCCGCCCTGAATCTCGGATTCATGCGCTAATTGATTTCTGCTCCCTTGATTCCCTTTTTGTCTTCCTCTGTTTGCAGGCAGCATTTCTCAGTGCTTTCCCCTTTTAGATGCAGCCCAGTTTGTCTGTGTTCTATATTTCTTTGACTCTGTCCTTTGCTGCTGTAAACCCGTATGCCTTAGCCTTCCTCTTAGATTAGCTTCCTGTCTTTCCCTTGGAGGGGTAGGGGGAAGTTTGCATTGGTTATTTCGTTTTTCCCTGCTCCTGATCCTTATTTTCCATTGGGATCCATTCCATGTTTTCCATTGCACAACTGCATTTATTTCCCATTTGATATTTAGGTGTGGTGTGCGGTTGTAGCTAGCTCCTGTGTGAATGCTTATGTTTTCCTCACTAATTTGTAATCACTTTTCCAACTTAGGTATTTAGTTTTCCTCCCATTGCTGTTCTAGCCTTTCTGGGTCCCAGTTTCATCAACAGGATTCGTGGGCTAGCTGACATTCAAGAGGTTTATCTCGTCCTCGTGAGTACAGTTCTTTAGTTCCCTTATTTAATACCATCAAGAGTGTTAGTTCACAGATCCTGTCATTGCTTGCCCTCCACGTGGGTTTAGCGCTGTCAGTACCTGTAACAGCAATTGGGGGTAAGGCGCTTGCCGACTTTCCTCGCGGTCAGGTGCTTACCCCACATCCCTTTTCATATATTGGTTTTGTTGTCACACTCTATTTGCACTCCTGGGTTCTAGCATACATGAGTCGCTGTTCCTGTATGCACGTAGTTTAATTCGAAGCTATTCACTGTGTGATTTAGTGCACATTGCCCTTGCCATATTCGCTGCCTTTGTACTCGCCTGACTAATCCTGACAGGTCTAGACAATTGGCGTCATGGAGACCTTGAGCCAGTTGCTGTAGTCTATCTACTCTGGTCTTCAAAATAGTGGACCCCACCCGAGCTCAAGAACATTGGGTCGACATCTTAGTCGTCAGCGTCGTGATCGTCAAAAATTTCCGTCATGGTCTGGAAAAATTCAGACCAGGGCTGAGGTGTAAAGACTTTGTTGATAGCCGTCGAGATCGTGGGCTTGTCCTTCGGCGCTGCAAAGGTGGATGCCAGTGTCGACCGAGGTCGAAGCGCCTTAGCATCGACATCCATGGACAAACACGGATGATCTGGCTTCCATACAACATCTTTCGACTTCGAACGGTTAATCGGCGCCGACATAGTCAATACCGGGCCACTAGAGGGGTCGGGTACACCAAGCGCTGCTCTTGGCTGCGAAGCATGCTGCATGGGGAGGGAGCCAAGCCGACTGCAGCATGCTGCTTGAACATTTCAAGCATGGAGGACTTACATTCCTCACACTCCTTGCGGGTGGTAGGTTCTGCCAATGGCTTACCAGTTTTACGTCAATGACTCGGAGTCCCAACAAGGGCGGTGGCTCCTTTCCTTTTTCAGGACGAAGTTGAGGAAGAGTGGCTCCTCGAATGAGCCATTTTCTTCTTCTGGCAGTGTTTCGGGGGTATGACCCTCGGTTTTGGCCTCCGAGGACTGAACCGTTGACCGCGCCAGAGATTTTGAGGACAGTCAACTGAGAGCAAGCATTGCAGCTCATTCACAAAGTGATTTTGGTTGCATCTTGGCGCACAATGGGCACCTGTCTGTCCCGTGACCTGTGCCGAGACACCAGAGACACAACTCGTGTGGGTCGGTTAGGGACATCTTGGTACTACAATCGGAACACCATTTGAATCCAGACACTCGTGCAACCGACATCTTGTGTAAATGAATTTTTAAAAAAGATAAAAGTTTTCTAACGAAAACATCGAAGAGACTAGCTCTGTGTTCCTGAAGCAGCGTGCTAGCACGTGGAAAAAAGGAACTGAGATCGGGGCGTACTGACGCGCTACTTATACGACGCCTGACGTCATGTCCAGAGCCGACGACCAGACACCGAGCAAGACGGATCGATGGTCAAAGGCCGGGTCGAGGCCCACTACGTTACCTGACAAAAGTTTTCCGAAGCGTCGAAGCTGGAGGGAATATCTATCAGATGAGGAATCTGCGAGAGAAAAGCAATCCATTGAAAGTGACTTTCTGTTACTGCCGTATTTGTGCATTTTTGAAGGTAAGTGTTCTACCTGGGTTTGTTTCAGCCTTTCTCCAGGTCATCAGTGCACCCCAGCAGTGTACATCCGCTTGCATAGGCCAGTAGGTGGCCTTAGAGGGGATCAACATGAATAGGAGCTGCTGAAATGTCCATTCGCCAACGTGTAGGAAAGAAAAGGGGAAATGTTCCCCAGTACTCTGAGAATGTTGTTCCACTGTACGCTTGTGATTGCCAGCAGTTTATTTTCCTCTGACCGGCCAAGGCCCCGTGCCTTCTCAGTCCGCTGCCGGAGTTGGTCAATACGGATCTACATGAACATTTTGAATAAAAAATACAAAGGCTGAAAAGGCAGAGATTTTTGAATTCTAAATGTTTCACTTTTTTGCACTCTTTTTTTTTTAAATGCGGAGGGAGACTGCCTGCAGCACCACCAACATTCCCCATATCCTAATCTATTCCCTTACCCCTCTCTTTATCTATTTATTTGCACAAAAATTGCAAAAGGTTTGAACAATTAGACTAAGAAAACCTTGGCATTTTCAGCCTTGTTATTTTGGTATTCGAAATGTTCTGGCACTACCGGCAATAGTAACGCTGAGGTGCGACGTGGCTCCTTTAACCACAGTGAATTTCCCTTGTTTCATGCGCAGGGAGAGTGCACCAGGTACCTGGTATGACATGTACTGCCTACCGGGTCAGCGAATATAGCCATATGCTGCAGGTCGGCCCTTCCCCTGGTCACCTCTCCTTCCACCTGAGGCCAGAGCTCCAGTGTTTCTCCAAAGTGCATCTGGACGATCGCCGGCTTTCCGCCCGTTCCTCT
Source organism: Ambystoma mexicanum (assembly GCF_040938575.1). NCBI lineage: Eukaryota > Metazoa > Chordata > Amphibia > Caudata > Ambystomatidae > Ambystoma > Ambystoma mexicanum. The sequence continues at coordinate 1,197,983,346 of NC_090926.1, read as the reverse complement.
CACATTCCTCCCCATTGGGCTGCATCACTGACACCGCACTTGTAGGCAGTGCCCCTCTGCCACCGCACAACCCAGTGGCATGATCTTGTATGCCGGTCTCTGAACCAAGATGGTGCCCGGACGCAGCGCATAAAAAAAAAAGTAAGTCGATCCGGGGCTCTCCGGCACTGATTTTGCTCTGGAAAAAGGCAAGATGTGGCAGAGGCGTTCAGCCACTATTCATTGTCAACAGCACTGCAGGATGCACAATTTAAATAGTAGGATGTCGTGGCCCCAGCAGAACACAAGAGACTCATGTCTCCATCTACTGGCTGCTCGACAGCACCCTCACACCCATGATTTCCACCAATACTCCCTCCTTTGCTGGCAGAGCTGAGGGGAGTTGGGGCCTAAAAATTCCATAATCTGGAATACTCTGTCATGAAACAATCTTGCTGACTAGTGGAGATGCTCTGCATCTTCCCTATCTCAGGTACTCATAGCAGTAGATTCAGTAGAGTGTGCTACTTAATAGGGGTGTGAGTTTTTGCTGACATAGGGAGCACAGGCAGTGACATCACTGGAATCAGGAATGCCAAAGGGGCTGTGGAGGGAGGTGTGGGAACTGGGGAAGCTAACGGGGTACCAAAGGCAGAAGAGCCGTGCTGACTGGGCAGGTCGAGTTAACTGGATGAGAACCTGATGGTTAAGATGAAAAACAAATCCTCAGAACTGAAGGTATCACCCCCTTGATGAGGTCTGTAAAATGGGACCTTTTTCTCAAGGAATTAATGAACAGACAAAATCTCACCAGGGCTGCGGCCAAAGGTGGAATGGGCTCCGTCGGTATGGTCTGTTTAATAGTATACACTCACTTGTACAGCAGAATGTAAGATTCCAGTCAATTCTGGAGCATGGGATTGTGAGGTGAAAAGAGCAAAGGGGCTGACCATTCAGTGCAGTGCTTGGACGGTCTGTAAGGGAGAGGGGCTGGGCCAGGGGAATGGATTGTACTAAGGTATTCTCCCCAGAAATTGCCTGAGGAATCTGACTTGGTGCAGAGTCCAGAGTAAGGGACCTAGGATCTCAGCCATCTGTGGCAGAGGGTTTTGGCTTGCCCTTAGGCTTACTCTGCTAAACTATGTTATGACATGCCATCATGTACACGCATGAGGGGAGTCAAGAAGGTGTGGTGATAGAGGATGGGTGACCTGAGAGCAAGAGCCTGGCTGACAGCAGGGACTGCCTCTCGCTTGTAAGGGAGGATTGCCCTCGGGTTAACAAGTAAAGGTCCTGGACATTGACCCTCAAGAGTAGATCCCTTGGAATAGCTCCCTTCTAGTGTTCCTGTCAAAACAGGAAACCCCATCCGAAGTGGTGGGAATACCAGAAAAAGCCCAGTTAAGCAGAATAATGTGGCTCCTGACCGAGGATCACTAGCGAACCCCACACAGGGCCTGGAGATTTCACCTAGTGAGAAAAGTGTAATGATTTCTACCTATGAGATATATCTAACATTTCTAAAATATAATTCTTTTACAGTGAAATATATCCAATCTTATACCCCCACCACAATAATCCCACCCCTAAATCTAGGAAAATAATTTTTTTTAACCTGAATATTTTGTTTTATTAACAAAACAAAAAAACAGGAAACTAAAGTGCAGCCCCTAACATTCAATGGTGGGGCAGTCACCCACACATCCTGTCTGCTATAATCTTGCTAATGTTTACATTCACAATACACAGAAACATCCATATGTATAGAAGCAAATCGGAATACCTATTCTAGATAGTCTAGATAAAAGAATATAAACCTCTCCAATATAAAAAGTCTAACTGTCATTGGCTGTAAGATTAAAAAAGACAAACATTTTTAGAATAAAATTTGAAATGAAAGAATACTTAGTTTTCTCTGACACCATTAGTAGTATTGGCCTATGATAAAAGCTGTTATTTTGGGGCGCAACATATCTTGATGTATTGAAGGGGTACAATTCAATTATGAGATACAATTGAAACTGAAGAGGAATCAACAACTTTAGTTGGCATTAAAAGTCCACCTAAGGGATTCCAAGATGGCGGCCGGCGTAGGAGGACGCGCCTAAGTGTCTCTCACCACCATGCCGCAAAATATAAGCTCATCAGTAGCGATCGAGTGCGAGACAATAAGCCCAAGAACTGCATACCTGTTGCCGGAGAGAATGGGTCCTGGCTGGGAGACGTGGGCTGTCCAGGCGGAGCTGTAGCGGCGGTTAGTGGAGGTGTGCGGTGCGGAGCAGCGGACCTGGAGGGAGGAGGACCCCCGCCGGCGACTCGGGGCCGGAGAGTGGATGACCCGAGGTGGCGCCAAGACCGCAGTCGGAGCTGCCACCTGGAGGCCCGCTGGAAGCAGGAGGAGCCATAGTCGCAGGAGAGGAGGCTGGTGAGAACACTGCCCAGAGGAGCCATCCTCTTGCTTGGGCAGCCCCTGACACTGAAGTGGGAGTGACGGGGTGCCCGGCGGCAGTTGCAGAGGCCCTGCCCGCACCATCAGGCGGCATCCCCCTGTGCCGGCGCACCTCCCCGCGTGAAGATATCCATCGGTTAGCCCCAGTCCGGGAGGAATATCATCGGGGAGCCCGCGTCGGGTTGAAGGCGTCGGGCCCCGCTGTGGAGGCCCTACACAGCCCGCAGCAAGACAAGCCATATCCCTGAGGATACCAGTGTGCCACACCGGGATGGAGAATCCATTGTGATGGCAGTGGCGCCCGCACGACGCGAAGGGCCGTATTGCAACATTATAGGTGTCAACCCCCAACAGCGGCTCATCAGAGTGAGGGAGAGAGAGTTGCAAATCCGGGGCATCAGGAGTAACAGACAGTTCTGAAGGAAGCAGGCACCATACAACACCACGGGAGCCAACAGGATGAAAGGCAAGCTCCCCCACCACTAACGCAGCAAAGTGGGTGAGTTTTCTATCAAGCACACACCTATAGCCTGCTCAGGATTGAATAATCCACAATGGGGAGGCGGAGGGGGCCACCTTACAGATCAAAGCAAACAGTAGCATTTCATGGGTGGAGGGAGTCTACCCTGGAGGGGACCTGGCACGATCCCACTAGGAGGAGTCATCCGCACCTGAACGCCATCTCCTTCCGGAGTCCAGATATCACACCTATGGCACAGGTTAAGACATCCCGAACCCAGAGGAGGCCCATTTAAGTCCTGGTGGGCTCACCTATGTCCCAACTGGGATTTGCACGGTGCATCAATGTCTAAATCAAAGGCAAAAACCCCTGCACAGCCCCCCCCCCCCAAGCAAACAAAACAAAAATCTGCGACAACTGTGGGGGTCACAAGAAGACCCTGGCTTCGCCTCAGAAGAGCCCCCCCAGCTAACTCACGGCCCCTCTCAGAAATGTATGGAACACAATGAGCAAGGAAGATATACAAACATGCTTCAAAGAACTACAGACACATCTTATCAGCTCAATGCAAGAACAGTTCAAGATCTTCAGGGAGGAGATGAGACTATCCATCCAAGAAATTAAACATGATGTGGCCAAGCTCAGAGAAAGGATGGATATCCTAGGAAGGAAGCTCCAACAAATAGAGGACGATTCCCAGAAATCGGACGAAACACTTGACCAGCTGGCCCAAACAACCATGGCTCTTGAACAGCAATGCGAAGACCTGGAAAACAGGTTGAGGAGATCTAACATTAGGATTAAAAATCTTCCGGAATCTGTGTAGGACGAGAATCTCCTATCAACCGTCACGCAACTATTCTCTGAAATTTTATCAAGCGAGACAGAGACACAAGTCGCAATTGATAGACTCCACCGGGTGGGTCCGAACAGGTCCTGCGAACCAGGAACGAGACCCCGGGACGTCCTAGCTGCAATCCCCTCCTACGTGCAAAAAGAGCTGCTACTTCGGAAGGCCAGATTCGCAACTCCAACAAGAGTGAACAGCCACGAGGTGTCCTTGTTTCAAGACCTCGCCCAACCTACCTCCTCAAAAGAAGAAAGATGGACCCAGTGGTCCGTCATCTAGTGGCGAATCAGGTGAAATATAAGTTGATGTTCCCGTTCGGCCTCCTATTCACTTGGGAATGCACACAACACAGGGTCACCTTGTGTGCAGAGGGCGAACAGATTCTGGGGCTGTCAAGTAGAGGAGAGACCGTTCAATCCCAATCTCAGAGGAAACGGAGGGGCCCAGATCGACAAGATAGCTGGACAACAGTACAAAGAAGAGGCCGAGAAAGAAGAAATAAGTAAAGCCTGCAATGACTGGGGAGGGCCCCCCAGACTTCCCAAAAAACTTAGCAGTCTCGTCTTGAGCGGGTAATAGCGGTGCTTAAACAAGACGTAGTGTTCGTCTAGCCCGATCACTCGGAAGCAGGCCGGGGATGAGAGGAAGGGACACAAATGGAATCCACAGTGGGGTTTAGGACCCCCACGACAGTTACAGGAGGGAAAGAGAGGGCCGGGAGCTCTGGACACTTCGTACCAGGGCAGTTAGCAACCCGGTTCCGATCTCAAGGGGACAGTGGGGAAGGGAGAGGGTGGGAACCCAGGGGAAAAACGACCAGATGGCACACAACCAAAACCGCACTAATGTAAGATGGAGAAGAGGTTCACATAAGACACTTGGAAGATGGGAGTCATATGGATAGGAGGGGTGTGGCACCAGCGATCATTCTATCGCAGAATGATCAGAGCCTTGAATACGCAAGCAAAGAGGGCTAAACTAGAAAGGCAAGCGTGGAGACATAAGGCGGACATCATTTTATAACAAGAGACACATATAAAAAGGAGTGAGAAATCTCCAATCAGATTGAAGGGGGCCAAGAACGTCTTCCAGTCGAACGCCGATGGAAAAAGGGCAGGGGTCCTCATTGCGATAAAAGACTCTCTGAACATACAGATTCAGGATTACACAACCGATAAAGAGGGCAGATAAGTTTTCCTGAACGCCACATTGGGCAGCAGAAGAGTGACGTTGGCATCCGCGTATGCCCCGAATGTAGGGCAGGAGCCCTTTCTACTCAAATGTTGGGAGAGCTGGAGATCTTCACCAAAGGAGAAATAATACTGGCAGGTGATCTGAATGTAGCGTGGAACCCTGCACAAGATAGAAGCGCTAAATCCAACAGCGACTCCAAAGACCCTTCCAGATCCCTGAAGAAGGCATTTGAGACCCTCTCCCTCCACGATGTATGGTGTGCAAAAAATGGGAAGACCTGAGGCTACACGCATTACTCCCATGTTCACAATACCCTTTCAACAATTGCCCTCCACGGCAATGATAGGGCGAATCAAGGACGTGAGTGTGGGCCCGATCTCTATATCGGACCATGCCCCAATCATCACATCTCTAGCCCTCAAGCACCCGGGGGAGGGCACGTGTGGTCCTGGAGGTTCCCAGCAGAACTACTGCAAGACAACATAATAGTGGAAGAAATTCAAGATAAGATAGATGCCTACTTTGTAGAAAACGACACAGGAGAGACTTTTCAGGGGATGGAATGGGACGCCTTTAAAGCGATCCTGAGAGGGGCGCTGATAGCACTAATGGCAAGGAGGGATAGACAAATGGCGCGATGGGAACAAGATCTAGAATACAAACTACAGGAGACACGGAAAGAGGCTGTCAATAAGCCTAGCAGAACGACGAAGCGATCCCTCCAGCATGTCCAGAGCCAGTTGGATCTCCTGCATACAAAAAAAACAGAATTGGCATCTCTAAAGACAAAACAAAGATATTACATCTTGGTCAACAAAGCAGACAAACTGCTAGCACGACAGCTCCAGGAGAAAGGACGTAAGAGGATGATTCAGGCCTTGATCGATCCCAGAGGTATACGCACAACCACAAATGATGATATGGGGGAAATAATGAGAGGCTTCTACCAAGAATTATACAGCACAGGTCATCCGAATGAGGGGGAGCAAGAACGTTATCTCCAAAATCTCTCGCTCCCACAACTATCGAGGGAGTCCTGTGAAGCCCTTGATCAGGACATACAACTGGAGGAGGTGATAAGAGCAATTAAACAACTCCCTAAGAATAAAGCACCGGGACCAGACGGCTATACCGAGGCATTCTATAAGAAATTTCAAATCCAGCTGGCCCAGAGACTCACCGCGCTCTTTAATAGTTTCAAGGCTCAGGGAAACGTCACACCTTCAATGAATGAGGCCAAATTAGTACTTCCCTCCAAACCAGGAAAACCATAAACTTGGACGCAAAACTCTGTACCAAGATCTTAGCGAATAGGCTCTCAACTCAACGGTGTAACTTATTGGATCCTGATCAGGCTGGGTTTGTCCCCGAGCACCACACTGCGGACAATACAAGGAGAGTGTGTCACCTCATACAAAAAACAGAGCATACTAATATCAAACCAATCCTAGTTGCATAAGACGCGGAAAAAGCGTTTGACAGAGTAGAATGGACGCAATTCTTTGATCCCTAGAATGCATGGGATTTGGGCAGTCCTTTATCCGAATGATTAAAGCCAATTACAAGTACCCCTCCATGAGAATCTTGGTGAATGGCCACCTAACACGAACCGTGGCACAGAACAGGGGAACGAAACAAGGATGCCCGCTCTCGCCCATCCTTTATGCCTTATTTTTGGACCCTCTCCTAGAGCGAATACGTTTACAACAGCAGATCAGGGGAACCTGGATGGGAGGAAGGGAGCACAAAATCATGGCTTTTGCTCATGATATGTTGGTAACCCTGACAGATTCAGTCCACTCCTTGCCTGCCCTCCTGCAGGAACTGGAAGTCTTTGGAACAATCTCGGACATCAAAATAAACAAGGGTAAATCGGAAATACTAAACTTAACAGCCGATCCAGTAGGGATAGCAGAACTGTCGCAAGCACAGGGAATGAAAATGGCTCAAAGCAGTATCACCTACCTTGGAATCCACCTGACCTCCTCAATGACGGTACTCTATAAGGCCAACTTCCCGGGTCTGCTCACTCACATACAAAGCCTTCTGGTAAAATGGAATCCCCTCAGTACTTCGTGGTGGGGCAGGATTGCGGCAGTGAAGATGTCAATTCTCCCAAAGGTACTATACTATTTCCAGGTCCTCCCAATCAATCTTCCTAAATCTTTCTTCAGGTCCCTGAATAAGAAGACATCAGCTTATGTGTGGCAAAACAAAAAACCAAGAGTAACGAGGGCGATGATGACGGCGCAAAGGAGTGAGGGTGGAATAGCATTCCCCCACTTCAGACGGTATCACCAAACAGCCCAGTTACGTGTGATCAAGGAATGGGTGGCAGACATTCCCCATCCTATATGGGCGAAACAAAATGCAGCAGTGGCGGGCTCACCGTTATCTAATCTCCTTTGGTGTCACAAGAAGCACAGACACCCTAACACCAAAATAAGTTAAATAATGAGCGCAACTTTAAATGCATGGGACAGGGCTATCAAAAGAGGGAACCTAACCACGCTCCCGTCCCCCCTCTCCCCACTGTTTGGGAATCGACTTCCCACCGGGTATGGACCCCAATGCATATGTCACCTGGAAACTAGAGGGGTGCACCAAGATTCGAGACATGTTTGTCAATCAGTCGATTCGTTCCTTCAAAGAGAGTATCAGCATACACAACTAGTGCACTGGCTATAAGGGAGGCGGGAACAAGGGAACTCACGAAGTTTGAAAGCTTTATGACAACGAACTCAGGAACCCGTAAACTCATATCCAATCTGTATACCCACCTGAACGAGCAAGGGGAGGAGAGCCAGTGGAACTACATGAAAAGGTGGGAGAAAACCCTGGGGGAGCCTATATCGACCACCCTATGGAAAGAGGTTTGGCAAAATATTCCCAAGCAGACACGAACGATACATCTCAGGTCCTTCTACAGTGGCATCTAACCACAGAGAGACTACAGGTGATGTATCCCAACACCGATGGACAATGCTGGCGGGGTTGTCGTCAGCGGGCAGACTGGTTGCACATATGGAAGACCTGTCCGGCCCTCACTAAATTTTGGAAGGATATCAAGACAGGGAGGATGGTCCAAGGAGCGGAAGCCCTGGCGGTCAGGATATGGTTGGCAGGGCTATGGGACCCAAAGCAGAAGGGCCACACCAGACTCCAGCAGAGAGGGATAATGGTCCTTGTGATAGCGGCTTGGCTAACTATAGCGCAAGCTTGGAAACAACAGGAACCACCGACTCAACTTCAATGGCTCAGGAAGATATGACACATAATGGAGTGGATGATGTTATTAGGTAAGATTTCCACAGAGCTGGTAAATCTTCCTTTCCTGGTTCAACTCCAGAACTTTTTGCTTTTCTAGTGGGATATTTTTCATTAATACCTCAGTGAGTGGGAACCTTTTTCCACAATCACCTGTCTTTAACTCTTTTTATGGGTGTCATTTTTAAGACTCTCCATAGTGTCTTTTTAAAGTTATCATGTCTAACAACTTATTGGCAATAAGTGCCTGTTGTTGCTGGGTTGCCCTAGGGGCTCCCCATTTAACTTTCTTGTCCTAACCTTGAGTGAACTACACTTCCCAAGGGTAGAAAGGATCTTTGGATCCCTTTTACATTTTATTCTGTGAAACCAGCACACCCCCACCTTATGTGGAGTGATGGGGAGATACAATGTATACCCTTTCACATTTAAACTGTAACAATTCTGTTACAGTGACAAGCTTACCTTTAATGGCTGGTGGCAGTGACACCTTTTACTAATTTGGTGCACCTTTACCGCGGGCTGTAATCACAGCTGCAGTAAAGCCACCTAAGGGTTCTCATTTTACTGAAATGGCCCCTGTCTTCTTTTTCTGCCATTTTAGTGTTTCTTGTCGTTTCTTGTTCCTTCCCCTGACATCCAGGGCGGGAAATTCCTTTGTTTGAGTTTTGTCTTTGGTGGGAGTCCCCTGGACACCCCGCCCAGGCTCCAGTCAGTCTGTAAGCACAGGAAGTGGGGGAGGAGTCCAAAACTTCCCCCTCCTTTGTCTTAGACCTTCCTTCAACTGGGCCAAATCCCAGTGGGGGGTTGGCTGTCCTGATTGGACAGCCAGACACCCCGTTCTTGTAAAATGCGGGGAGAGAATGCAGAGGTTGTGTTGCAGTTCCTGATAAATACTGGAAACCTGGAAGCTGAAGTCATGTCGACCACTGGAACAGAAAACTGAAGAGGATGACGAAGGAAAAGCGGCGGAATGATTTCCAGCGACCGGAGAGCCTGCTGTGTAACCGGAGCCTGCTGCAGCCCTTCCTTCCGATCGACCTGGGGTCTCCGTAAACGACGACCCGAACCCAGATCCTGGTGGGACCCACTAGACTCAAGGAGACCTGCATTTTGAGCCATCCCACGGGTTGATGCGACCTTGCGTTCTTGCAATACCCCAATACCCTGGGACCTCCAGCCACTGTGCGGTGCATGGTCTTCCGAATTCCGAATCTCGCTGAAACTTCGTGGCCATCCTGGTGTATCTCCAGAGACACGAATCGAGTCCAAAAAGTCCCCTCACAAGAGTGCTGGACCTTTTAAACGATGAGAATTCAATCACGATTTTCTGTCTTCTTCTGTGCTCCTTGAAAAGGCGCCAATCCCGCAGAACCGCATTCAGCCACTAGAGAAATCTTGCCTAGAACCTTCTTCATCGATCCCTGCTGTAAAGTTCCTTCTGAGGTCTTGTGTTCAGTCTCCAGGACAAGGAATCCACTGACCGGGTATTTGGCTGCAGTCCCTGAAGTTCTCCTGCTGCAATCTCTTCTTCATTGCTGAGGTACTGTGTTGGCTTGAGTATATACTTACCTTAAACCTGTTGGGATTTCTGAGTAGCCCTGGGGTGTTTTCTGTGATTGGGAAGTCCCTAGTCCAGTACACCCAGTCCCACTGCTAGAATCCTGCTGGGGTGTCTTCTGTGAAGCCCCTGGACCCTCTTCTAACACTAGAAGTAAAGTATTCACTTGTTTACCAGTTTTCCTAAGGACACTCTGACTTTTGCTACTAAAGAACGTATTCTAACACTGCCTGTTGGTCACTAGTCCTAGTGACCCCCCTACTGCTACTGAGAACACCCATGCTCTAAGGGAAAGACTTTGAAGGGATTGGGACTTCTGCCTAGAAAAGAAATCACGTGTTTTACTTACTTGTAAAGAGTTGGTGGGTAACTGTAATTCTCAGAGTGAACAGTTACAAAAGTTCTTACTGATCTTGAATGTGTGATGCACTATTCTTAAAAGTATGGTTAACATCTTTTCTTCCTTAGCCACTGTTTTACCAGTCTAAAAGAAAGTAGATGTGAAGGTAGTTTACTCTCCTGTGATTAGGTTGTGCCTCTTTACAAAAGTAATGTGTTGGTTTCACCAGATTATTCCTGTAGGGTAATGGTATGAGTGTCCTCCAACTGTTGGTATCACCAGGTTAGTCCTGTTAGGATAACTGTATGAGTGTCCCCCAACTGGGTCTTGCTTCCCCTGACTTGCTGCTAGCCTGTCCTTAATAAGTCTACCTTAGGTTGTTGCCTACCTACAATAACTATTCAGTAAAGTGTGACATTGGGTTTTACTTTCCCCTTCATTGTGAAGTTAAAGTAAGTGGGTTTTACTTACCTTGTGTTAGCTGTGTGCCATCCAAAACAAGTTACCAGAGTTATTGCTTACCTCAATCTGGGGTTCCCTGATTTCCAAAGCATCTGTAATTGTATATTACATCCTTAGGTTTTACTCACCTGGTATAACTGTGTGTTATGACAAAAGTAGTTATAGGTTTTTACTGCACCTAGAATAAGTGTTTCACTATTCACCAAAAGTATATTGTCCAGTTGACTGTTTATGTGATTTGTTCCAAGAGTCACTGTACAACTGGAAGGGCCTACTGTCCTTGTATTACCAAAAGTAATCTAAAAGTAACCATTGGTCTTTTACTCCCAAAGAATAGGCTTGGCCTATTCTAAATGTGTATAACAAGGTTTTTACTTCTCTAGAACTACTGTTAGGTGTTCCAAATAAGGTTTATACTTGGGCCTATGTGCTTTCAAGTATAGTGTTGTGTTTTATATGGTGATTTCATATAATGTGTTAGTACTTACTTAACCCCTAGATTTATCTGGGCCTACATGTATTTAAATAAATCCTTTATTTTTACAATACATAGTGTTTCAGTGTTTCTTTGGATCATTTGTATTACAATGTTCACTTGTACTGTATCTACTGCCCTCTCTCCCTCCTAAGATAAGTCTGGCTGCTCTGTCTACGCTACCCCGAACTCAGGTGGTACAGCCTTATACTAGGAGTGGAGTCTTGTACTGCCTCAGTAGAATGGTTTTACTAAGCCCTTAGTTGGACTTCAGAAAAACTGTCCTAACAGACGTATAAAATCCAAGGCACACCCGGAGACTTTCAAGCACATTGTGGCCCTGTGGTTCAGTACCTTCAAAGTGATTACATGCTGCAATGGTGACCACACAATATCTGTATCCTGAACATTCTATGAGCCTCAGAACTGTACCGAGATAGAATGATACATGAGGCTGACTGGTGCCATCGGCGCTGTAGGGGAACGAGGGGGAGGGTCGGGGGATGGGGATTGTTTCACATTTAAAGTTTGTATTATTTATTAAAAGCAATAAATAGATGTTAAAAAAAAGTCCACCTAAGGCTGAATCATTCTATTTCTGTACAATGTTATTTGGAAAATTGAAGTTGCATATTTAAATTGACATTATTTCCTTGGAAAGGGGGAATGTAACCTCCTTCTAACACTTGAGGAGTAGACAACTCTATTTGGGATTTTTCTTGCATCTAAAATATGGTTTTCACAGGTCAGAATATTATCCATCCATGAAAGTCTGTGACACATATACTTTATGCTCACAAACACAGATATAGTTTAGTCCTGTGAAACACAGGAATGTATTAATAGTTTGTTACAGTCAGATACAAATGTTGCATGGGAGAATTTGGTTCCAGGACAATCAATGCTTTCATTTGCAGGCTCAGTCCTTCATTAGTGGCATAGGCCTGGGACAGGTAGGGACATCCACAACTAATGGCAACTCTGTCAGGCAAGCTCTTTCTTTCAGTGTGTCCTCCTGTACATAAAACATCCTCTCAGGCAATCTGTTTTCTTTTCTTGGGAAAGGTTTGTGCATTTAGTTGCCTCTGGAAAAGGCCTCCTTAAGGAGAATTTCCATCAGCTACTTCATGTTGGAACTCTAATCTGCCTTTCCCCTGTCCTGTCATACAGGCTCTCTTCCTTTGTTGCTTTCCAAATTTCCCACACTTTCTTCCTATGTGTTTGACTTTGAGTAACTAGCAAACTCCACCAATGCAGTGTCATTTGACGCAGCAATTCTGGATTGGACAGAGCCTGGGATAGGTTTCCTTCACCCACAAGAGTCCTCCTCTTTGTTTCAACTGGCCAATGTATTTTAACTTCTCAAAGGGGAGCGTACTTATGTGTGAATTAGGTCTTGCCTCAGGAATTATGATCAAATTGGACTGAAAAAGGTTTTTCCCATATCATTTCTCATATGGGCCTGTGCTATTAAGATTAACTTTATATTCAGAATGACAGAAAAATCCGGAATTCAGAGACCGGCTTCATATTTCTGTAGCTGTATGCATATAAGAGTTATTAAAATATGTGCATTTACTAATAATTCATACATTTTGATATATTCTTCCTGTATGTATGTCACTGGGGCTGCTTCCTTGAATTCAAATATAGTCTCAATTTTTAAGCATAATTAAGGGTTGACAAATCAGAGTCGATCATGTGTTTCATTATTTGCCACTTTAAAAACCCACTGTTTCTAAGGCTGCACAGAATTACAGTTTTTGTTGGGGTCTCGCTATCAACAGAAAACATCTGCTGAGACAGATTTATTTTCATTTATTTGCATTTATATAGTGTGCACACAGCCCGGGGGCATCGAGGCGCTGTTACAACATTATGTCTTAGTTACACACAGTTACATTATACAGACTTGTGGGCTCTGGGTTACATTAGCCCACACTTACAGATATGAAATTGTGATGCATAGGTAGCAGGCTGGGTTACAGAGCCCACTAGCTAAGTGTATCTGACAATGAGTGATTAGATAAATGTATATTCCTTACAAGTCGTTCTAAGTCAGTAGGCAAGGTGTCTATGTGTGGCAGTATGAGGCAGGTGGTTTATGCGAACAGTCTGGTTTTGATTCCTTTCCAGAAGATTAGATTATAGGTTTCAGCTCTGAGGGTCAGTGGCAGGGAGTTCCAGTGCTTGGCAGCAATGAATGGGAAGCTTCCCCCCCCCTCCTCTGGCACGTCTGATTCTAGGAACGGGCAGTAGGATGGTATAGGCAGTTCCTGTAGATCTGGATGTGTGGTGTAGGATGGCTCTGTGGTAAAGATATGAGGGTGCTTGGTGGTGTATGCATTTGTGCGTGATTGCCAGGGTTTTGAAGAGGATGCGCTGGCAAACAGGCAACCAATGTGCTTGTCACCTGGCTGCGGTAATGTGTTCCCTTTTGGGGTGCCCAAGGCAGCATGCAGGGCGTTATTTTGTATAGTTTGGAGTTTGTACAAGTTTTGTTTGCTGATGTTCCTGTGAATAAGACATTACAGTAGTTCAGCCTAGAGCCTATTAAGGCTCTGGCAATGGCTCAGCAGTTTTGGGTGGAGAGGAAAGGCCTTGCAGCGTTGAGAAGTTTGGAGTAGTATGCTACCGATGTGGCAATTGCGCTAACTCGTCTGGCCATAGTTAGGTTTGCATCTAGATAGACTCCAACGCCCTGATTCATGGATTATTTGCGTTAAAAAAAAAAACGGGATTTGTACGCCATTCTGCCTGCAAATCCCTGTTTAACAAATGGGGATTTGCGGGCAGAATGGTGCACAAATCCTGGTTTTTTCGGTGCAAATAATCCATGAATCAGGGCCAAGGGTTTTGACTAATTGGGATACAGGGATGATGGTGTTGGAGAAGTATAGGTACAGGTCGCCAAGTTTGATGCGAGAGTCGGTTGGAGTAGTAGTTCAGTCGTGTCCCCATTGAGGCAGAGCCAGTTTTCAGCCATCCATGTGTGCATGGTATTGTAAATGGAAGTAATGGTTTTAGAGTCAGATGTCCTTTGAAACAAAGGAATCCATTTTTTGGATTATTACTTTAATACAAGACAGTTCAGAATATAACTTTTCACATACATTAAACAAATAAATACAAAACAATACCAACATAACAATATAAACATAATAAAAACAATCTTATAATAAAACAAATAAAAAAGCAGAAAGAGATAGATAAAAAGAGAGAGAGAAAAAGGAAGAGTCTTCCTATATTCTTAAAAAAAGGACAACCACAAATCGGGGGTAAAAAAGATAAAAAGAACATTACTCATTATGGAAAAGTTCCTGTTCAAAGGCCTGCCATACTTTTGTGACAGCAATTGATAAGGAAGTACTCCATCCCGAAACAAAATTCAACCAAAAAGATTAATTTCCGATTGTATGCAACACACTAGCGAATTTCATGTAGAACCAATTATAATATTTCCATATTTTCTTACAAGATGCGATTACATTCCTGAGGGTTGACATGTAATCTACATAAACGTTCATTCTTGGGAATTGATACCCAAGCAACTTTACTGTCCTACTCCTAAACTGGCAGCTTCTTTAGTCTTATCAACATAACAATCCTACGTTGTATTGGACATGGGAACTGTCCTATACATCTTTAGGGTTTACCAGTTGTGAAATGCATCCTAGATTGGGTACATAATGAGGAGAGCCGGTAAATATAGTCATGGTTATCAGCCCAAGCCCATTCCACTACTTTCTTTCTAAAAGTCTTTAACAATAATCCTTCACCTTCATTCCACTTCGGAGAACAGGCAATTAATCATCATTCAATGATTAAAATTCCGCCATAGCCAAATAATTCTTCTTCACCATTTCATCGTTCATGACCCCTTATTATACTGTTATTAATGATCCAGGCACATAATGGATGGGGACTTATTGTTCTCCCAGGTCAGGGTTCAATGTCAGTTCAACGCCTCAACCCCAGACCCTGAATCTACTGACCTTGTTCTTATCTTAAAAAGTCCATCGAACTGAGCTTATTAATCTCTTTAACGGCTTAAGCACAGTAATGGTTAATGAGGTGTGTTTTACCGATAGCTCATTTCTGCACAACACCATTCAAAACTAAACTAATATACCATTAACCATTAGCCTGTGTCACATCTAGATATGTGTGAATGGTAGCAATTGCCTCACTTAGAAAGAATTGAACACAGGCTGAACGGGTGGCTGCTGGCTCGATTATCCATCTGGTGATAGCCCCTTGGGGCCTTTTGCATTGTGTGTATTCTTAAAGTTGGTGCCCCTGTCCCCCGTGCACTGCTTCCTCTGTGGTTCCCTTCTGCTTTTTCCCCTTCCTGTCCACCTCTCAGCCCGCCCTCCCCCCTGATTGGGTACTGTGTTTTCTGTGTGAGGTGTAGCAAGCCGTAGCACACCACGCTCGCCATTCCATCCAGGCTGAGCGGGCGGCTGCTGGCTCGATTATCCATCTGGTGAGAGCCCTTTGGGGCCGTTTGCATTGTGTGTATTCTTAAAGTTGGCACCCCTGTCCCCGTGCAGAGCTCCCTCTGTGGTTCCCTTCCGCTTCTTCTGCTCCTTCCTGCCCGCCTCCCAGTCCGCCCACACCCCTGATTGGGTACTGTGTTTTCCGTGTGAGGTGTAGCAAGCCGTAGAACATCGCTCTCACCATTCCATCCAGGCTGAGCGGGTGGCTGCTGGCCCCGATTATCTATCTGGTGAGAGCCCCTTGGGGCCTTTTGCATTATGGGTATTCTAAAGTTGGTGCCCCTGTCCCTTGTGCACTGCTCCCTCCGTGGTTCCTTTCCGCTTCTTCCCCTCCTTCCCGCCCACCACCCTGATCAGGGAATTGTGTTTTATGATTTGCGGTGTAGCAAGCCGTAGCACACCACGCTCGCCATTCCATCCAGGCTGAGCAGGTGGCTGCTGGCTCGATTATCCATCTGGTGAGAGCCACTTGGGGCCTTTTGTATTGTGTGTATTCTTAAAGTTGGTGACCCTGTCCCCTGTGCACTGCTCCCTCTGTGGTTCCCTTCCGCTTCTTCCCCTCCTACCTGCCCACCTCCCAGACCACCCACCCCCCCGATTGGCCTTTCCTTCTTACATCACTGACCTTACCAGGGCAGCCCTCTGCCAGGCAGCCCCTGCGACTAAGGTCCCCAAGGTAAAGGCTGGGTCCCACAGAGGCGGCTCCTGGCTGTGTCTGCAGGTGTCTGCAGGGGTAGCCAGCCGGCTTCCAGAGTAGACCCTCACGCTACTTTGCTTACCACCTGTCCACTTAGCAGGACCTCAAAGGTAGGTGTGTTTTTCCTCCCGTTTTAAAATTGCATTGTGTAAGTATTTAAAATTGCATTGTGAAACCTAGGCCTTTTTCACTCTATTCAGGACTCTAAAAATTAGGTGTGTTTTTTCCTCCTGTTTTAAAAGTGCATTGTGAAAACTAGGCCTTTTTCGCTCTATTCAAGACACTCAAACGTAGGTGTGTTTGTTCCTCTTGTTTTAAAATTGCATTGTGAAACCTAGATCTTTTTCCCTCTATTCAGGACTCTAAAACTTAGCTGTGCTGTTCCTCCTGTTTTTAAAATTGCATTGTGAAACTTAAGCCTTTTTTCCCCTCTATTCAGGAATCTCAAACTTAGGTGTGTTTTTCCTCCTGTTTTTAAAATTGCACTATGTAAGTATTTAAAATTGCATTGTGAAACCTAGGCCGTGTGTTTTTCCTGTTTTAAAATTGCATTGTGAAACCTAGACCTTTTTTCCTCTATTCAGGACTCTCAAACTTAGGTGTGTTTTTTCCTCCTGTTTTAAAATGACATTGTGAAACCTAAGCCTTTTCCCCTCTATTCAGGACTCTCAAACGTAAGTGTTATGTTAATGTTAAAGGATATTTGTACCGCGTACTATCACCACCGCAGTGGTCCCCTGGTGCTCTGGCGGCTCTGAAAAAGGAGAGGTGAGTTAGTGGGAATGAGCTGGAAAAGTGCAAGATAGCAGTGATGTGCTGTTGGCAGTCTCAGCCCGGTGGGTCTGTTGGCTGAGCTTGGGGTGTATTACGGTCGGTAGTCGTTGTGTGCTGTTGTGCAGGTCTATGTGTGGTTTGTTTTCTTGTTGCAGTGTGGTGAAGTTTGTGCGGTTTGCTGCATTTAAGGCTTGTGGTTGTGTTTGGTTAGAGTTTGAGAGGTGTATGCAGAGGGATGAAATTGTTAGTGGATTGGTTAGTTGGAATTGCTGTCTTTGAAATTATGTCTAGGTGTGATGCCTGCTATCATTCACTATTCCATCGGAGTGTGGTGCTTGCTCATTTTCAATATTCTGTCTAGGTGTGAGGCAGGCTAGTGATCAGGATTCCATTCTAGTGTTGCACATTCACAGTTTAATTTAAGTGTTCTAACATTCACATTTCTGTCTAGATGTGATGCAGGCTAAGGTTAAGAATTCCATCTAGGTGTGGTGCGTGCTAACATTCATAATCCTGTCTAGATGTGAGGCAAGCTAAGATTAAGAATTCCATCTAGGTGTGGTGCATGCTAACATTAACATTTATATCTAGATGCGACACAGGCTACGGTTAAGAATTCCATCTAAGTGTGGCGCATGCTAACTTTCATAATCCTGTCCAGATGCGACACAGGCTAAGGTTAAGAATGCCATCTAAGTGTGGCACATGCTAACATTCATAATTATGTCCAGATGTGACGCATGTGGCACATGCTAACATTCACATTTCTCTCTAGATGTGACGCCAGCTAAGGTTAAGAATTCCAACTGAGTGTGGCACATGTTTAACGTTATTACACCTGTCTAAAGGCGACGCAGGCTAATCTTGACCGTTCTCTATAGGTGTGACACTAGTTAACATTGGAAAGTATGTTAGTGCGTGATGCAATGCAACATTAACAGTCCCATCAAGAATGGATTTGGGCTGGTAGTCACTAATCTCTCTAAGTATGCATGTTGTAAAACCATGGCAGTCTACATTATGGAGAGGTAAGGTAGAGTTGCGAGGGATTACTGGAGTAGAGTATTTGCTCTACACCCCACCCATGCCACACTTACAGTTTTGTTGGTGTCTGTTGGCTCCCTAGGCTTCCCCTGCTGGCAGCTGCAGACACATCTTGGAGCCGCCAGTGAAGGAGCCGCCCTTTGCCTTGGGCTCTTAGTCGCAGGGGCTGCACGGGCAGAAGGCTGCCCTGCGAAGGTCACTTATGTTCTGGAGAAATCCTCTAATCATGGCTGTTGGGCGGTCGGAGGTGGGCATAGGGGAGAGACAAGGAAGAGAGCCGTGGGGCGTGCGGAGGAGCAGGTACACGGGCCTAATGCCAGAATGCTGCAAAACACGGCAAAACTGGGGCACAAAGGACGCAGGTGTGCTTTTCCACCTGTTTGTAAAATTGCATTGTGAAACCTAGACCTTTTCCCCTCTATTGAGGACACTCAAACTTAAGGTGTGTGTTTCCTCCTGTTTTTGAAATTGCATTGTGTAAGTATTTAAAATTGCAATGTGAAACGTAAGCATTTTTCCCTCAATTCAGGACTCTCAAACTTGGGTGTGTTGTTCCTCCTGCTTTAAAATTGCATTGTGAAGCCTAGGCCACATGCTTTTCCTCCTGTTTTAAAATTGCATTGTGAAACCTAGGCTTTTTTCCCTCTGTTCAGGACTCTCAAACTTAGGTGTGTTTTTTCCTCCTGTTTTAAAATTGCATTGTGATATTCTTAAAATCTAAGGGCCAGTTGTCTTGTCCAATTGGCAACTTTCCTTGCCTCTCTGTCTTGTCTGCTTGCACCCTTGCCCTGTGCCCTTCCCTAGTGTTCTCCCCTACCCTCTCCCTTCCAATTCTCCTCTAAGATCATCATTAATGTTTATTTGAATGGCACCGTCTTTGTCCAAGGCCCTCAGGCAAACCTTCTCCTCTTCGATAGACGCTTCCCGCACCTCATCAATTTCCTTTCTTCTCCTGCTGTCCCCTTTCCTCCTCCATGGCTTCCTTACCTTCCCCTGCTGCCTCCTACTTGGCTACCTTGCCCTCTCCTCCTTCTGCTTCTGTTCCCCCCACCCCCTCGGGCTTCTTCTACATCTCTGCTGGGCATACCTCTGAATTGTACCCCTCCCGGAAATCTTTCAAGGATGGCAACCTTCTCCATATTGCCACTCTAAACTCTTGCTCAGCTGTCAAACACTCCTCCGACATCTGCCACCTCTTGGAGGAACTGGGCCTTGATGTCCTCGGTCTCACCGAGACATGATTCACGGCCAGCTCTGTCACAAGCTTTGACACTCTCCTCCCTGACGGCTACAAGATCCTCTCTGTGCCCAAGTCCAACCGTTCTGGAGGGGGTGTAGCCCGAGTGGATTCCTGCCTCTGTCATTCCTACGCAGGCCTACACCTCTTTCGAATGCCTCGTCTGCAGGCTCTCTCTCTCTCTCTCTCTCTACTCTCTATCCTAGCCATTCCCTTACTGTGGCTACTATCTATCGGCCACCTGGTCAGATCTCTTCCTTCCTCTCTGAGTGGGCGGACTTCTCCTCTTTCCACCTGGTCTCGACCACTCAACTCCTCCTTCTTGGAGACTTCAACATCCACCTTGATGCTTCCTGTCCTTCCTCTGGACTATTTTGCGACCTCTTCGACTCTCTCTCACTCTCTATTCTATCCTCTGGCCCGACTCACTCTGCAGGGCACACTCTGGATGTTCTGATCTCCACAGACCTCCCCCTTCGTATCCCTCTCACCACTCCTCTCTCCCGGAGTGATCACTTTCTCCTTTCCTCCCAGTTCACCCTCTCTACCCCTCAGGCCAAGCCAACTCCTGCACTCCCACCCACCTTCTCGGTCATCCGACCCATGAAGCGTGTGTCAGTTGAGGCTTTCGCCGCTAGTTTCTCACCCTCCCACTTTGGTTGACTCACACCCTGACACAGCCCTTTCCATGCTCCACTCTGCTATATCTGATACTCTCGATGTTCTTGCCCCTGATATGATATGATATGGTATTTGTAACGCGCCTATACACAAGTGTTTCAAGGCGCGACGAGGCAGGGAGGGAGGGAAACAAGGGGAAGACAGACAAACGATCCTACTAGGCCAGGTGTCATTCAGATCGCGCAAGTGCAGAGGTAAGGGGAAAAGGAGGAAGTGCAGGGGGAGGAGGTGGGGGGGAAAGTGCAGTACAAGGTAAGTAGCGTAAGAAATAATAATTAATAAATAATAAATAAAAAGGGCCAGCTGGTGGCAAGTGCGAGGTAAGTGCAGAGCAAGTGCTGGGAAGGGGGCTGTAGGGTACAGTGACAGTCCCACAGTGCAAGGGGAGCCAGGGAGGCAGTGCAAGTGGAGAGTGGCTGGGCCCTGGACCGAGGTTGCTGAGAGTGGCCCAGATGCAGGTTTAGTGCTGAATTTAGTGGGGGGGTTAAGCAGGTTTAGCAGGGGAGAGGGAGAGAGAAGGCAGAAGCGAAGAGGAAGGTTTTGAGGTGCCCTGTCAAGAGGATCCGCCTGAAGCCCAAAGCCAAGTGCAATGCCTAGTACAACCCAGACCTCATCACCCTCAAACGCAAATGCAGGGTGGCTGAGAGGAAATGGTGTGCTTCTGGTACATCCTCTGACAAACTGCCCTGCCACCTTCTCCAAAGGCAATACCGGCTCTCTGTCCTCACCAAGAAAAGAGCTCACATCCAAGCCCGCATCCCTGAAAGGAACTGGGCAATCCTGCTGCAGTTTCTACCTCTCCTGTCCCTTTCCAGGCCCTCTGCACGGTACTGGCTTCTCGTTTCATCTCTAAAACTCAGGACATCCTATTTCCTTTCCCCTTTTCTCCCCTTCCTCCCTCTACTACCTGCTCTTCCTCTGGCCCTTCTTCAGCCACCTCTCCCCCTCCTTCTCTGCCTTTCCCCTGTTTTCCCAGACGAAGTTTCTAGACAAGTCTGATCTATGAAAGTCTCGTCAAAACAGGTTCATCTCTGTTCCTCCAAAACCATCAAGGACCACGTTGACTCCCTGGCTCCTGCTCGGCCGACTTCTGCAGCCACTCCATCACCACTGGAGTCTTCCCCTCCTCCATGAAGCACTCCCTTGTGCACCCTCTTCTTAAGAAACCCTCTGCCGACCCATCCTGCCCGGCTAACTATCGGCCAATCTCCATCACTCCTTTCCTGGGCAAACTCCTGGAAAAGCTGGCCATCTCTCAGCTCAACCTTCACACTGAATCTGTTGGTTGTCTCCATGATCAACAGTCGTGCTTCAGAGCTGCCAGAATGCGCTCCTGAACATCTGTGAAGACCTGTTCTCTAACCTTGATTCCAACACCCCCTCTGTCCTCATCTTACTTGAGCTCTCCTCTGCCTTTGACATGGTCAACCATGCCGACCTGCTCAACTGCCTCTGTGATAACCTGGGTATCACCGGTGAGGCCCTGGCGTAGCTGACCTCTTTCCTTTCTGAGCAACCCTCCCAGGTTCTACTTGCGTCCTTCCTCTCCTCTATCTCCATCTCTAACTGTGGTGTTCCCCAGGGGTCTAACCTCTCTCCCTGGCTGTTCAACCAATACCTGGCACTTCTTACGTACCGCATTGCCACTCTCTGCCCCAACTTCCAGTGCTAAGCAGATGACACTCAGCTCATTTTCAGGCTACCATCAGCCACCTCTTCTCCCTCTCTCCTCTCTGACTGTCTGTCCGCCATCTAGGAGTGGTGTGCTGCCAATGATCTCTACCTTAATTCCAGTAAGACTGAGATTCTCCTCATTGGCACACCCGTTCACTCCTTTCCTGTTACTCTTTGACCCTCCCCCTACTCCCACCTGTGAGGCTACACTCTCCTTCTCTCCTCACATCTCTGACGTCTCTAAGAAGTCACACTACCAGCTGCACTTCCTCAGAGGTATTCTTCCTTTACTCTCCTTACCCCAGGAGCTCACTGTCTCCAGAGCTCTGGTTCTCTCTAGGCTGGACTATTGCAACAGCCTCTTTCTAAATCTGCCTGCTTCTACTCTCCACCCTCTGCAACTTATCCAGAACAGGACTGCAAGACTTGTCCTTGGCCTTAAGTCCAGGGATCGTATCTCTCCAGGACTGAAATCTCTGCACTGGGTCCCAGTGGCTGCGAGGATTAAGTTCAAAACCCTCTGCATTGTCCACAAGCCCATCTGGGGCCTGAGGCCTCAATACCTTCAACTCCCTCTTCCTAAATATCTTCCTTCTTGTACTCTTCGCTCATCTGCCTCCAACTCCGTCAGGGTCAGTCGCTTCTCCAATCTATCAGAGTTGGTGATAGATCTCTTTCTTCGGCTTGGCCTCCCTCTGGAACAGCCTCCCTGAAACTTGAGGAGAACCATCTCCGGTTCCGGAAGCACCTGAAAACCTTTCTCTTTGCTTCTGCTTTCGCTCCTACTGTCCCCTGCTGAATTTCCTGGCTGAAACTGAAACTGCACTGGTTACCTAGCCACCCGCTGACCTCGGGCCCAGGTCCCCTCCCCGCCAGTTGCACACCTGCACTGCCTCCTGGCAACCCCCACACTTAGGGACTGTTTTCTGTATCCCTACAGCCTCACTACCAGCACTTGATACCTGATGTCTGCAATTACCACTGCACTTGCCACCAGCTGGCCGCACTTTTACTTCTTGTTCATTTTCTATTATCCCATATACTGCAATGTCCCTCCCTCTTACTCCCCGCACTTTTCCCCTTCCCATGCACTTGCGCGATCTGAATGACACCTGGCCTAGTAGAATTGCTGTCTCTGTCTTCCCACTGTTCCCCCTCCCTTGCCTCGTCGCGCCTTTATAAACTTGTGTATAGTAGCGTTATAAATGACATATCATATCATATCATAACATTTGCCTGCGTCGCATATAGATATTTGAGAATGTTAGCAATTGTCACACATAGATAGAACTGTTAACATTAGCCTGCGGTGCATCCAACTATATTTGTGACTGTTAGCAAGTACCACACTTAGATAGAATTTGTGAACATAAGACTGCACTGCATTTAACTATATTTGTGGATATTAGCAAATGACACACTTAGATAAAACTGTGCACATCAACCTGCGTCGCATCTAGCTATATTAGTGAGTGTTATTAAGTGCCACACTTAGATAGAATTTGTGAACATTACCCTGCACAGCATCCACTATGCAGGACTCTCAAACCTAGGGTAGCCTCCATCTCTGTCTACTGTAAGAGGAAACATAATGTATTGTGAAACCTAGGCCTTCCCCTACCCTACAGGATTCTTGATTCCAGGTATAGCCTCCATCTCTATCTAATGTATGGTGAAATATAGGGCCTCATTACGACCCAGGCGCTAAGTGGTTAACGGCGCCGTAAAAGGCTGCAGCGCCGTTAACCACTTAGCGCCTTACTACGAGGTCTCTTTGCGAGACCCGACCTGAACGGCTGGTCTGGAGCAGCCATTAAAGTAGGGACCCGCAAAGGGACCTCGCAGGCAATTACGGTACCGCAACTTGCGGTACCGTAATTGCCGCCTTCCCCGTTCCCATTGAGCCCTATGGGGCAAAAATGGGAATGGGGAAGGGCCATGGTGAAATGGGGAAATACCCCCCTGCCAACCTTGGAATGGGGCGCTATTTCCCCATTTCACCATGGCGGACTCGTTACAACACTGGCAACAACCATGGTGCTAATAGCGCCATGGTTTAGCGCCGGTGTTGTAATGAGGGCCATAGTGTTTTGCGAGACCTGGGCCCCTGCCACACCATACTTGACCCAAAATCTAGGCATACAGCCAAATTGCGAAGCTCATCTGTGAGACATATAATCCACTAACCAAAAAAGCTAAAGGTTTCTGCATACTTAACTCACACAAAAATCTACACAACCACCTCTCGCACAGCAGGCTGCACGCACTTCACCACACTGCAACAACAAACAAACAACACATAAGCCACACCAACAGCACACAAGGACTGACATAGATCCGACACTTGCACCAAAGCTCAGCGCAGTGTATACCAAACTGATGTTGCCAACAGAACACCACTTCTCTCAATAGCCTACTCCCTCTTCACCTTACTAACCTACCACGCCTTATTGCTTACAGGTCCACCTGAGCGCCTGGGGACCAATTCCGCTGGTGAAGGTGAACGATACAAATACCTTTAACATTAACATTAAAATTAAACTGACCACTACTTTGGGGTTACATGTAAAAGGAAAATGTTCCTTCTGCGTAATTTTCACTAAAATGACAATAAAAATAAATAAAAGAAATGTAGCCCTATAAACACATTTAACTCTTATCATACAACTTATTTTGACTCAGTTTCCTTGCAGAATACTATAATGCTGGTGGGAGCACTAGAAACAGGAGACTGCCACAAGTGATTTGATGGTTTATGCTTATCCTGCTACGTGAGGTGGGGTCTACTTAGGAAAGTGCCCCATTGTTCTTGGCTAGAAAATTGTAATTGGGGTTTGAGACATTCACACTCGTGCCAGGTAATATAATGAGGATGAGAGCATATTCTCTCTAGTAATGAGTCCGAAATCTTGGTTTTAAGAGTGCAAATAGTGTTTATGCAGCCGACACGTGTTTCGACGCTCAGGGGTAATTTTCAAGGTGATGTGAAGATGGCTAAGACGAATAAGATAGTCTTTTGCTGGGCCGGGGAGGTGCCCCAAGAATTTATCACATGGATATTCCACAGATTCGGCTATGCTGAAGTAGCCTGAAGTGCCTGATCGGGCTCTGTCAGAATGCCTGGTGGCCGCAATGCATTCTACAAGCCCACAGTTTACTATTACCTTCATGCAACATGACAGCACAAATACAGAAACTGTTTAGCATTAGCTAAATTCACATTTAAAATAAAACACTTATCTTGTTATGTTTAACATTAAATTATATGCCATTTAAATGCAAAGTCGTGCACATTGTTCAATGGAAATTGTTGCATTTAGTCAAACAAATGTAAAGGAGAGATGGTCACTGAATCCCCAAAGGGGCTTTGGACATGCCACTCGGTGCGGAGGGCTGTGGCCTTGCAAAAGTCCCAAAAAACCCTTGAACTGTATCCAGTGATAAATACCTTTTTCCGAAGCGGGGACTATGGGAACAGTTGTACATGTGACAAACATGTCCCCCAGTCAGGGCGCTCTGGATACAAGTAGGCTTATCTGGAACAAGGTTCCTCGAAGGCCTTGAAATTAACTGTGGGAGAAGACTAAAAGCTGCACTCACAGTGCTTCAGACGCTTACATAGTGTGGGACCTGTAAAGGAAGAATAGGCAGCATAGAGGTCGCTGGTGCAGTCAGCACCAAGACACTTCAGAAAAGGTTGTGAAGATCCACTGCCAAAATGCAGCTATTATAGGTGATGAACTGTTTAAGGTCAGCGACCAGTGTATTTATAAATGTGAGAGAGTGGCTCCACAAACCAAGAAAATCACTGTTAATTTACGTGCCGAGAAAGGCGTGGTTGCTAAGCAGGTTTCCAGCTCTCTGCCTGCATGGAGAGAAGGACAAGGATGGTGCAGCAGGAAGCAGTCACGTGGACAGTTCCGTGTGGGGTAAAGTCTGTCAGGCCCCCGTGAGCTGTACGTCTTTCTTTTTTAATTATAATGCTGCTGTAGTTGACTTCTCATGAACATGTAGGAAAGGGGATGGAACATAGGAGTAAAAATCTGACCAAACACAGAACACAGTAAAGTATGAAAAAGAGAATGTAACAATGACCACTTTGTCCATATCTGAGATAACTGAAAGGAGGCCTACTTACCACTCTTGATGACACTCAAAATACTCATACTGTGCTTGTCATAAATGTCGCTATCAGTTTTTGTCAGCTTCACTCTGTACGCTGAAAAAGAAGGAAAGAACGTTTAAAAGCCCCTACATCACTGTACAACCATAGTATTTGCCCCAGTTTGACTTAGGTAATTTTGCATAAAAAAAGGAACTTGTGGAAGGACTTCAACACCCCACACCCCATGCACCAGTATATACTTCTCTCTGCTAAATGCATTCTTATACTTATTTCCAAATCCAATATTTTTAATTTTTTCACTGTTCTCCTTGATTAAAAATTAGTCTTTGTTTGAAGCAAGGTACCCTCTTCATAATGTGCTATTAATACAATTATGTGTGCTAGGCTTTTTTCACCCTCCCATTAGCTAGCTCAAATATTAGAGGGTTACATTTACAATTAAAAAGCACTGTGAAAACAAGCACAACAAGATTGAATAATAGTCTGCAGAAACAAACTTTGAAAAATGCCATCTAGCTCTCGGATGGTAACTACATCAAAACATATCTACATATTGTTTTTGTATTGTACTGGCTATATTGCCTTTCAACTACTTAAGATGTGTTTGGACCATTCGATCATGCTGCCATTTGTTAATGAGTGATCAAGTCTACGTGGCCACTGTGTTCACCATCATTCAACAGTAGTTAGTGCTGCTCAGGAAGCATGTTGATACTTGGTAGTGTTTGTTGGAGCATGTTATCTGCCCCAACTTGTGGAATGTAATGGTCCAGCCTGGTGGAATAGAACCAATGAGCAGTTGCTTTATCAAAGAGGCTGGTTACATTGAAATTAGGTATCGTTTGGTAAACCACTGGTGGCAACCAATTCACTATTAATGCCATCTCATGTAATATCACATCCCCTACGGCTGCACTCACAGTTTTGGATCCTGGGACCAACTATCAGAGACATGCCTGTGTTGTGGATAAAATCAAATCACGGACACTTCCACTAATCCCCACTGGTAACATAAAACAACACGCAGGACTGCAGGATCCAACACTTAAACTTTTGTTATTGGTTACCACCAAGTATCCGAGCCGCCCTTCATTCCCGCCAAAATGAACAAACCATTTAATTAACTTAAGGCCATCCAGTTTGCCAAGTAACTCACCACGCTCCCCATATCCTCTAATCTCTAACAGTGATTGCCCTCGAGTACCACTTGTTTAAAACAATGTAGTGTTCATGTCTGAAAATATCGAGTGAGCGAGTGACAGAGCAGGAGGAGTAGCAGTGTTCCAGAGACGCAACCGCCTGGTACCTGAGGGGTACCTGAGGGGGTTGCAATTACACTAAGCAATTATACCCTGTAGCCTTCCCTGAGGTGGCTTGCAGATCTGTGGAGCCGGCAGTAAGCCTTTGGAGCCGGCGGTAAGGCTGTAGGAAGACTGCCCTCGAGTTTACAATGGTAATGACTCTGATAGCCGACCGCTGTGTTGTACCGCCCAGCATTGTGATGTACCGCTCGCCTCTGATTTGTAACGGCCAGTTGGGCAAATTGTATAGCTTTGTTGACCATACTGCTTGTCAGGCTGTTTGTGCCAGTCGCGTGATCAGAGGGCTGTCGAGCTGGCCGTAAGGGTTTCTTGCCTTTTGAACCTCTGGTGTGCTATTTGAGTGATGGATGAGTTGTTCACTCCTACAGTCGGAGATGCGTCAAGAGTCAATAAGCTGTTTTTAATTTTCGCTGCTATCGTGGCTTGGCACTAATGCGGATCCACAGTCTCAGCACAGAGAAATCAGAGAGATCCCAACTATAGTGTGAGCTACCAATGTCCATTTTTCAGTTTTCTTGTTGTCGGTGACTGCATGTCCTCACTTTTGGGCTGACCTCTTCCTCCCTAATTAACTTGTAAAGTGAGATCCAGAAGGTCAGAGATCCAAGTGCAGACAGATCAGCCTTTTGGTAAAAGCAGAAGCCTAGGAGTGTCAGATCAGCCCGACTCATCGCCGGTCGAATACATTTGTAATCAGTGAAGTCGGTGACTGCGAGCGTTAGCAAGCTTTTGAGCCGACATTTCGCAAAAAACTCTGCCTCTGTACCGAGGTAACTCTAAAACTCTTTAGCTTTCAGTTAGCTCAATTTCAATCGATGACTATGGGCCTTAGGGAGCTTTTGAGTCGATTGGAGTGGCTTTTGTTGTGAGCAACTGCTGGTTTTCAGAGCTTCTGAGCTGTCTTTTTCTTTTCCTTGTGGTCGGTGTCTGTGGGTGTTAGTGAGCTTTTGAGTCGACAAGGAAAGAAAACTATGAAGATATCTGCTTGCAAAATGTGTGCCCTCATTAACAGTTAGTCGCAAGAAGTGGTACCAAGGTTTTGAGTTCAACCCCCTATAGCTCCTAATGTTATAGAACACCACTAGGTATTTTTTTTTTTATTTGTTTATTTGTTCTTGGTTTAAACCACTAGGTATTAAAGGCTTTCACTTTATAGCTCTACCACACTACTACACTACTATGTCACGTAGTTATTATCTAAGGAGTGATCTGCTGGAAGATGATCTACGGGCCCTCGACTTGGATGAGACTGTCTCTACTGGTAAAATTGTAAAAGCACACACAACCATTGGTGACTCCAGCCAATGCTGATCTACTGGCAGTAAATTGTTTAGTCATTGAATAATTTCATCCTTCAGTCTCAGGCCCGTTTGATGGGGAAGCTTTGCGGGGGGTTACTTCTCTTCTTCTAACATTATGGGCTCAAGAAGGACATAGAGACGGGCCTCGAATATACATTGACTGCAACCACCATGAAGAAAACAATAAGGGACTATTTTTTTTTTTTTGTATTTATTTGTGTTTGGTTGAAACAACCTTTTACAAAAGAAAAGCTCAACTGATTTAGTCCTTTAACAAAGAGAATGAAAATAAAAATTTAGAAAATAAAAACGTGACATATTTCCATCAACAAACACATATTACAAGGATTCTTGAGTTACCACATAAAAAACAATTCGTCTCAAAACATTTTTTTTCAAAATAGAAATGGAAAACAATAAAAATAAATGATTCCTTAAAATTTCCAGATCCTAAACACTATTATAGATAACTATAACATTACTCTTCTTTTTCACACAAGGATCCTAAACATTAGTTTTGAATTTGAGAAAAAACGAGGGAAGAGGAGAAACCTACGTGACCTTTAGACACATTTAAAAAGTGGATAGTCAAAAATATTACAGCTAGCAAGCACCTGCACCACAGCGATTGTGAGAGGATTATGGACACCAGCGATTAGACGGTCCCAGAACATTTCTGGTATGAAGTTAGCACTATTGAGACCAAATCTAGTGAACAGTCGAGATCTAGCTTGCCTGGTTCCTTGACAGTCCATTAAAAGATGTTTCAAAGTTTGGATTTTCGGATTAGAGCACCGATCACATAACTTTGTTGCTGAATCACCTTGTCCTCTCTGTGCCAAAACCTCACCAGTTCTTACTACATTGAGCCGAATTCTGGGAAAATGATTCCTTATTTTCCAATCCAGGAATTTTACTTAATAGCTTGGAACAAAGCCTAAATTCTTTTCTTCTGCCATGAATTGATTGGTTCTTGCTCTGGCATGCATAGTTTCAATTGTTGTGATCCAGTCCATTTCCGCCAGATTCTTTTTAGCCTCACAGGGGTTGTGTATCAAAGTATCCAAATCTGTATTTGCCTTAGATAATTCACAAAGGGCCCACTCTTCTAATTTTCTTAGTCTCTCAGAATCACACCTCTCAAAATGCTCTTTGATGTCCCCATATAGAAAGTCCTCTTGTTCGACCGAGATAAGCATAAAGAGAGAAATTAGTTTCCAGCCTGCAATGGGTTTTAAGGAGCTTAACCCTAATTCAAATCCGATTGAAACACCCATGGGGAGATTGAGGACTTTCTTCCAGACCAACCCCTCCCATTTCTGCCAATCTGTGTGCCATAAGAGGGGTTTTGTTTCCGGCCGTAAAGTATTACCGGGATGACTTTAGCCTTATAAAACTTAATCAATGGTAGAATTGAGAATTTGCAATATTTTAGTAAGATTTTTTTTCATCTGAGCTGATAGTTGTAAAATTTTATTTTTGCAAATCCTTCTCAACCTTACAAATGGTAGTGGAGGCATATATTTTAAAGCCTAAATATAACAGCTCCTCCACTCTCTCAATGTGCTGACCTCCTATCTTCCAATGACTGTAGGGAGCTTTTTTAAGACTTTGGGGGTCATTCCGAGTTTGGAGGTAAGGGAAAAACGATGCCGGTAAAGGATTACGGGCATCGCTTACCGCTCCGGCCCATTCCGACCTGCCAACCCGCTATTAGCAGCACCGTAAATAACGGTGCCTCTAATAGCGGCATGGGTGCGGGCACGCGGCCCATCAAACCAGAAATAGCGGCATGTCGCTAACAGGAGTAAATTCCAAGTCAGGCGGACAAGCAAATACCGGCATCATGAAGGCGCAAATAGTGGATACCGGCATGCCGTAAATACCGGCATTGCAAACCAACCGTAAAATGCTATGTGCAGTATTCCCAACTGCCACAGGTGCACACTATCAGCACAGGTGTAGGCAATGGAGTCTGGGCCTGTACAAAAGGAGCACACCCACGCACCTCACACCCCTTCCCACACCAAGATGATTCCAATAGTAGTAGCAATACTGGAGCTGGAGGACATGCTTGCATTGCAACA
This sequence comes from Ambystoma mexicanum, assembly GCF_040938575.1. NCBI lineage: Eukaryota > Metazoa > Chordata > Amphibia > Caudata > Ambystomatidae > Ambystoma > Ambystoma mexicanum. The sequence goes on along the minus strand of NC_090926.1, from coordinate 1,197,952,867 downwards.
CCAGCAACAACAACAACAACAACAGCAGGCACCACAGAGGAGACGCAGCAGGAGAAGGAGGTTGAGGCAGGCCCAGCATGCCCCACCAGTGCTGCCAGCGTAACCATGCAGGCAGCCCCCAATCACTTTCATCAGAGCCAGTCCTTTCAAACTAACCCCGGAGCAGAACCACACCCTTTACCGTCTGGATCGGGACACCATCACCACCATCGTGGACATGATACACAACAACCTTGTCAGCCACATTGAAATACACACCGCAATCCCCCCTCTACTAAAGGTAGTGTCGGTGCTTCACTTCCTTTCCACAGGCACCCACCAGCACACAGTGGGGCAAATGCATGGCATATTACAACCCTTATTTTCTCGCAACCTGAAGCAAGTGCTGGATGCCCTCCTCAAGAACACAAGGGACTACATATCCCTACCACTGACTCCCCAGGAGATTTTTGAAACAAAAGTTAGCTTCCATGCACTGGCAGGCATGCCAAATATCATAGGTGCCCTCAACTGCCCCCACATGGAGTTGGTGGTCCCGCATGCCATGGAGGTGGTGTACCGCAACCACAAGCAATACCGCTCCATCAAGTGCAGATGGCATGCAACGCCAGCAAGATCATCACATGTTGTTGTGCCCGATATCCTGGATCAACTCATGACTCTATGGTCCTGCGCAATTCCACGCTACCACGCTTCTCGGAGCGGCAATCTGTACGACGTGCCTGGCTGCTTGGTAAGTTGCATGAAAGGCACATGGCAGTGAAATGGGGGGAGAGATGCACACACCACCATGGTGTCAATGGTCATGTGACAGCACGATGTGCACATCACTAAACACTGTGCTCCAAAGCATCCCAAACAGAACATGACACCCAAATCCCATAGGAATGAAGTGAGGTCATCACCTATCACAACATGACTAACAGTAAACCACCCCACATCCCACAACATGTGCACCACTCATCAGAAGACCTCACCCTCCGTAACCCCAGCCAGCAACATGCAGGGTATATGCACTATGTTGTTGTCTCCTGCGAATCACCACACAGGACAAGCATCCATGGGAGAGCATTGGACTGAACCACCAAGGGAATCCACTGTCTGTCACAGGGCCGCCACAACCACAGGAATGCTGCATGTCATCATGGGAGAAATCAGCGCTGAATGCCCAATATTGCAGAGCCTACTGCCAAAGCTCCCAATCAGAAAATCCTACAGAACACAACAAATCCCTAAATTCACACAGACACAGCTGTATGCGTACACAATGCATGGGCCACAAGACGGCAGAGCACACTATGTATCATCTTCAAGATGCAACCCACACCATTATTCCATGGCACTGGGCACATTGAGGGCCTAAAAATGGTGTACATACAACCGGGGACATGTGCATGTGACCAACGATAATCGGCCGGCATGTGTGACTAGTACAGCTGTCCATCATCAATTGACTTACATATACCTTTTTTTGGCTCCCATGCAGGTGACAGTGGCTATCCCTTAATGTCGTGGCTCCTCACCCCTGTCCAAGAACCCACAGAACAGGCACGAGGAGGACTACTATTGATTCTACACCCGTACCCGTGTGGTCATTGAGCAGACCTTTGGGCTGTTGAAGGCATGGTTTTGCTACCTTAGCCCGTCGGGTGTGGCACTCCTCTACAGGCATGAGAAGGTGGCCAAGATCATCATGGCATGTGCCATTCTGCACAAAATGTGTATCCGACGCAACATCCCCTTGCCCCCTCACATTGATCTGCTACCACCTTTGTCTGAACAACAGAATCTTTGATTTTTATCCCATTTTCGCTAGCATAACTATCAAGTCTATTGAGCAGTCTCTGCAATCCTACAGGGGTGCAGTCTAAGAGAACCACATCACCAGCGTACGCCAGCCAGTGAACCTTTGATCTACCGATCACTGGGCTGGCTAACGTGAAGTATTTTAGGCATTCTCCCGCATCCGCCAGGTACAAATTAAAAAACAACGGGGCCCCCAGACAGCCCTGACGGACCCCCTTTTCCACTCTGATAGACTCAAACAATTTCCCTTCCTCGTCGAGTCAAATTCTTATAGTATTATCTTTGTGGGACTCGATCAACATGGCGAGCAACCCCTCGGGAATGCCCCAGGTTCTTAACTTTGCCCACAGTCTGCTCGTGTCCACCTGATCGAAAGCTCTGGAGAAATCCACCCAAGCCCCATACAACCAATTTCCTCCAAGCTTACGCGTTTTCTCTGACATGACATTGAGAGCAACTCCATTTAAGGCTCTTGAGAGGCCCTTTCGAAAACCGGTTTGGTACTTGGAGAGAATCTTGTGTTCCTTTACCCATTTCTCCACCTCACCCAGAAGGATTTTCATGAAGAGCATTCCATCAATATCCAGAAGGGTGATTGGTCGGTAATTGATTGGTAACGTCCGACCCCCCCCTTGAATAGTGGAATAATTATAGCCGACTTCCAAGTGGGAGGCAGTACTTTCTTTAGCAGGATTTCGTATAATAACCAAATAATGTTGGATTCTCTTTTAGCACTAGGTACTTAAGCCCATTTGGACGACCTGCTTTGGAGGACGAGCACCTCCTGATTAGATCTTCCAGAATCTGTGAATCTAACGGAAGCTCCCATTTCACACTCTCCAAGGCTGAAAGAATGGGTGTTCTGCAGGAGCCGAAGGTGAGAGATATTCCACCCATATCTTTTCAGGTACCAGGTTGCAAAGTGAGCTTTTTAATTTACCCTCCATTGAGTTTATCACCTTCCAAAAATGACCAGAATCCCTGTTTGCCACCAACCTCAGCATGAGTTCACTATTGTGCTGAAGACGCTTGGCCTTCCTTCCCACCGACCATTGTTTATACGACTGGCGTAGTGCTTTAGATTTTTTTTCAGTTCAGCCTTTCCAATGTTAAGATTTTTTAACATCCTTAGCTCTTGAATCAGACGTTATTCTTCAACATAGAAGCTTCGTCAAAAGCATGGCGATGCACTTGCATTTTTCCCTCTCCTCCCACACTCGGCGGACAGGTAGACCAAATGAATTTGGTGAAACTGTCCGGAGTACAGTTGAACCTTAAAATATAATCAGGAGTTTTGCTGAGAAACTTATTCAGAGTCAACCCGTCCCGTTTATATTTTTGGAGGCGTATACTCCCTTTCCTACTTTCGACCATCTGTCTTTGCCTGCATTGCCCTTCAAAAACCGTATCTGAGAAAGTCAGAGCCAGCCTAAAATGATCACTCCCCCCCCCTTTTTGATCAAAGAGACATGCTGGGCAAAGAGGTCAAAAAACAAGAAAAAATAGTTGATAATTGAGCTAGTTTTGCCCTGGGATCTTGTCGGATTTGCTGGTATGGCCCACGGGAGAGACCCGTTACCCATTTTCAGAACCCATCCTTTGAGGAACTCTATCCAAAATCTACCCCTCTCTGAGGGTTTCCTCCATTGTATAGCCTCACCCACCTTTGACGGGCGCAGGCAATGAGAGTTTAGGTCACCCCAGCATGATTTGACCACCCCCATAGAGGAGCTTGATTTTCTCCAGTGAAACCGCCAGGTCCCTCAAAAAGGCATCCTGACTAGAACGCGCAGGGTTCCAATAAACGTTCACAAATAACATATCTGACATTTCAAAGATACCCAACAAATTTGGATCCCGCCATCATTTTTTACGATTGAGACAGGCTCCCTCAATAGGGAATTTCTAATTGCTACGAGCAACCCACCCGATGGTCTCCCTTTCACTTTTTGAATGGCGGCCTGGTGGATGACTCTAAATCCTTTGATTTCAATGGGATTAACTAACCATGTTTCTTGTAACATTACAATATCCCCCAGATTAAAGAGGAGCTCCTTCATTTTTTGCGATGTGACTGTATTGGGACCCCGCGTGTTCCAGCAGATTACCCTTAACTCCTTTTGTCTAAAGGTTTTGTCTAAAGGTGCTGGGTCCCTACTCCCAGCCTGAGGAGAACCTGGCACACAATTTCTGGTAGTAGAGAGATAGGCAAATTGTCTCTGTTAATGCTATTAGCCTCGGCCCTTGTGGCTGTGGAGTGACCTTCTTGTAGGTCTCCAGACCATTCTGTTGCTCTTGAGTTCCATTTGGACAAGTTCTGTTTTGGCTTCTGAGGTTCCACCGGACAGGTATTTGTAACTCGAATTACCAGACCTTCTAACTCTTTTGACGCTCCCTTTATTGCTTCTTTACACTCCCTTGAGGTCAGTCCAAGTTCTACCAAGTACGCATTTTGGATGTTAGGGAAGTGAACGTATTCAATATCATCGGACCTGATCATATAAAGGCTCGTCACTTTTTTCAGATGTGTCAAGATAACACTGCAGTGATCTGGTTGCTTTTTTGTTCGATACCAGGGATAGCCAAAACTTGGCAATTGCAAAAATTGTTTTTTCTGCATCAATGTCTGCCCCCTGGTTGGATTGGTGGAACTCCTCTTGTGAGGCCTCCACTGTGATCTCTCTAATCTCAATCACTTCTCGGGCTTTCCCCATTCCATTATGATCCATATTCAAAGAACATTGTTTGCCTGGCCCCATTTTCACTTCTTCCAGCATCATGCTTTTCCCAGCGCTATGTATTTTAGGTTGCCCCAACAGAAAGATGGGAGCTATCCTCCTGTTCGGGTCGGCTGCTGGCTGTTCTATTTTCACCAGTCGCTTTCAATGCTGCATGCTGTTTGTTTAATAAGAAGATGGGTGCCACTGGGATTTTTCTGTTACTGCCCCAGCATAAGTTAGGGCCCAGTGATTTGTCACTGCCCTTCCTTCCTTTACACAGATTTTTTTTCATTTCCTCCTTTTCTGCTTCCTTCCAATCCGTTGGCAACCCCACACTAACATTGATCACCCTGATTTCCTCATGGATGATGTCTTCCGGCTCATCTTCTTTCTTATCTCTGAGAATTGGGTGCCCTCCCTTATGACTTTATGTTAATGAGACCCTGTTAGGAGCCTTTACAGTATCAACAGCCTCACTCCCTTTAATAGAATGTGCTGCCTTTTTTTTGAGCAGTGATTTCAAGAAGGAGATTGTTTTCGTTTTCATTATTTTTTCCCTTCCTTGGTTTTTGGTTTTCTTCCCACCCTCCCAGGCAGGTACCGCCCCTAAGCTTTTCCTCCTCCTTCTGGCATCTCTTTTCCTTTGTCTCTTTTTATTTTTGGACAAGCACTGCCCTGTCTCTGTACTGGGCTGGTTTATCAGTTCTGGAATTGTTTGAGAGATATCTTCCTCCTGATTTGACACCTGCTCCACCGTCTCTAGTGATGCATCAACTGTGTTGGCCATTTGCAAAAATTCTTCGAGGACGGATTCTGACAGAGGAGTATCATTAAAGATAGAGGAATTTCTCTCCTCTCGATCTTCTATTTTTTCCTCTTGGGGCCCACTAATGATTGGTTTGATTTTTGTCAAAGATCTTGGAGAAGGATCGATATATTACCTTCCCCCTCTTTTTTGTTGCCAATGAACGTTGGATTGCTGATATGTCCATTCCCTGTTTCACCAATTCCAGCCTCATATCTTTCACCAACGGTAACAAAGAGGAATTGATGATATTGTTGCACCCTACTAAATTTGAGTCCAAATTTGCCACCTCTCTTGTAAGTTCAAGGAGGATACTTGCTTGCCCTTGGACCTCGGTCCTTTAGAGTTCAAAAACAGAGACCATTGAATTTAGCACAAAATTGAGGGCGGCCAAGGTATTATTGTCCCTCACTTGCATAGTATTCATTGGTGATGAAGACTCTGGTGCTACTGAGCAATCATTGATTCATCTCTAGAGCTGTCTCCTGATGATAGAACACGTATTACTTCCTTATTCCCTCATTTGACTGGCGAATCTCTCTTTCATCTTCAAAAGGAGATTCATTAGTGTTAGAGACCTCGTGCACGTCCTCCTTCCTCTTATCATTCTCGATTTGCTGAGATATTAGGTCTTGATCAATTAGGAGGAAATCTTCGTCATTTCAACTTGTGCGTCTCTTTTTTCCGTGGCTATCAATTTTTCTCTGGATTTTCTTGGTTGTTATTGTGTACTTGTCATGACCCACAGAACGCGCCCCTTCTGGACTTCCTGGTCCTTGTCACGGTGGGGCTTGCATTCATTGTTTCTCACAACATGGCCGTATCACGTGACACGCCTCGCACCAGCCTTCAAGGTGGACGTAGTACGTTCCATAAATATGCCACGCACCCGCGGCCCCGCGCGTCTCAATGCTATTTCGAAGTAGCGACCAGACGAGTGCTCCGTAGTTCCCGGTATTGTTTCCCTTGCTTCTTCCACTCTAACCCAATTCCAGTCCCTTTCCTTCCTTTCTTGATTCCTGGACTCGTGTGCTGGTTGCGCACCCTGTTATTTCCTGGATTCCTGGACCCCTGCATCCCGGTACTTGAACGCACGCTGGAGTCGGAAGAGACTTGTGCAGCATTATTCAAGACTCGAGCAGTACGCAAGAAGGCATCGATCAAGAAATCCAGCAAAGATCGAACTCAGGTGAGAAGGGGGGAACTCCTTGACAGTTTGAGACGCCAACCGACCGAACTCGATATGGACATGGAAGCGGCCGTCCAGGACCTGATGCGTGGCATGCAAGAGTTATCAACCGAGGTGCAGAATCTAAAGGTGGAAGACGCCGCTCTCAAACAACTAGTTCTATCCCCGCGATTCTGCCACAAAAGAAAGTGTATTGCTGGGCGGTATAGTGGACAAATATGATGGCTCACCAGAAACCCTTCGAGGATTCCTGGATTCATGTTTGGTTCACTTTACTTTTAAGCCCTACTACTTTTCAACTCCCTGGGCTAAAGTGGGCTTCATAATTTCCCACCTTTCAGGAAACGCCTTAACCTGGGCCACGCCCCTCGTTAATTCCGGCGACGTTCTTCTAGATGACTATGATGGCTTCATACAAGCCCTTAAGACCATGTTTCACCGTCCAGAACAGGTCTATAGTGCCCAGGAACGCCTGTTAGACTTTCAGCAGGATCCCAGGATATGCTCACCTATGTTACCCGATTCAAGCAGTTAGTCAAGGAAGCTGATTGGTCCCCGGAGGCGAGTTTTACCCTTTTCAGGAGAGGCCTGAATGAGGAGATTAAGGATGAGTTGGCCAGAGTGGCTCGCCCAAACTCATTCCAGGCACTAATGGACCTTGCCATGTAAATAGATTTTCGTATCCAGGAAAGAAAGGCAGAGAAGAAGAAATCCAAAGCTAATCCTCCGAAGCCATCCTTTGAGAGCACCACCAAGGCAGACACAAACCCAGGCTCAATCTCCGAACCAGAACCCATGCAGATAGGAGCCTTCCGTGGACCTATATTCCCGCAAGAAAGAATGAGAAGGATTCATACGGGGTTGTGCATGTATTGTGCCTCAGACAAACACCTAGTTAGGGAGTGTCCTCTGGGAAACACCAGCTCCCGATCCTAGATGGAGCAGAGCTTCGGGAGAGAGATGTTTGCTTCACATCAATTCCATCCTTGAACTCTCCTGGACAAAACAATTTGGCGATACTACAAGCCTTCCTGTCGCCCTCCAAGAATAAGACCTATCCCATTCTGGCCTTGGTTGACTGTGGAGCTATGGGAATTTTCATTGATCAAGACTGGGTTGTTAGTCATCATATTCCGTACGAGACACAAAGCACCATGCAGCCAGTGGAAGCAATCAACGGAAAACCCCTCTCTTCAGGTCCCATAAGTCTGCAGACAAAAGAGATCCAACTTTCCATAAACCATCACCAAGAGCGGATTCCATTTGACATCATTAAGTCAGCCCATTACCCCATGGTATTGGGTATGCCCTGGTTACAGAAGCACAATCCGTATATCAATTGGACAGGAGGATCACTATTCCTAGGCTCAGAGTTTTGTATGTCCCACTGTCTAATCCTGGATCCCTCCTCGACACCCCTTAAAGAACCACCAAGAGACCTGAAAACACCAATCATGGTTTCTAATATCATAAAAGTTCCAGAAGCCTATCAGGGATATGCTGATGTATTATCAACTGCCATAGTCCAGGCCTTACCCCCTCACAGACCTGAAGACTGTGCCATAGATACAAATCCCTCAGCAGTGATTCCTTTTGGCAGAATGTTCATTCTTTCCGAACCTGAGAAAAAGGGCCTCAGAGAATACCTGGATACCAACCTTGAAAACGGCACTATAAGACCATCAAAATCTCCAGCGGGTGCTTCATTGTTCTTTGTTCCCAAGAAGGACACCAAGGAACTCAGACCTTGCCTCGACTATCGTGGCTTCAATCAATGCACCCTCAAAGATCGGTACCCACTACCCCTGATCTCGGATATCCTGGAAGCTGTGAGAGGCGCCGTAGTATTCACGAAGTTGGATCTCCGGGTGCCTATCATTTGATCCGTGTCCGGGAAGGAGACGAATGGAAAACAGCCTTTAGAACACCCTTTGGTCACTATGAATATCTAGTCATGCCCTTTGGACTAGCTAATGCCCCAGCGGTTTTTCAACATTTTATGGACAGGGTGTTTTCTCACATGTTATTCCTTTTTGTCATTGTCTATCTGGATGATATATTGATCTTTTCCAAGGATCCTCTAAAGGATGAAGAGCATGTAAAGGCAGTACTGCAACGACTCTGTGAACACAAACTTTTAGCCAAACCCAAAAAAATGCTTGTTTCACGTTACTTCTGTTCACTATCTGGGATTCATCCTTAGCCCAGAAGGAATTGGTATGGACCCTTCAAAGGTAAAGGCCATACTGGCATGGCCTGCTCCCACCTCCGTGAAACAAGTTAAATCCTTCCTGGGGCTTGCCAACTTCTACCGGAAGTTCATTTCTACCTTTTCCGAGATTGTCCAGCCGATTGTTGCTCTCTTGAAGAAAGACACTCCCTTTATCTGGTCTACACCGCAAGACAAAGCATTCCAACGATTGAAGACAGAGTTCACGCAAGCCCCCATCCTGGCCCAACCAGACATAAATCGCCCATTCCTGGTGGAAACGGATGCCTCTAACTACGCCATAGGAGCGGTCTTGAAACAGGAACTTGAGGATAAACTGGAACACCCCATTGCTTACCTCTCACGAACCGTGACTCCCAGTGAGACACACTATTCCGTCCTGGAAAAGGAACTGTTAGCCATACGCCAGGCCTTCACTGAATGGCGACATCTACTTCTGGGTGCTAGATATCCAATTCAGGTCCGCACGGACCATCACAATCTTCAAATTCTACAATCATTGGAGTACAGGAACAGTCGTCAGGCGCGTTGGGTCTACTTCTTTGCCCAATACCAATTCCAAATCACTCATGTTCCCGGATCACAAAACATGATTGCTGACGCCTTATCTCGACGTCCTGACTATGTAACTACTGAAGACAAGGCCTATCCTAAGATGTTTCCCCACACGATCTTTGTAGATCAAGCAGTCAACCTCCTGGAAGAAATTTGAGTACAAACTCAATCCTCTGACCTCTGGAAGGATATTTCAATGAAGAATCCATGGAACATAAGACTTAAGGAAGGATACTTATTCAAGGACAATGCACTGGTCATTCCTACACAGAAATTACAACAAAGAATGATAAACCTCTGTCATGATACCCTTCACTACGGACATCGTGGCATAACCAACACCCTCCGTCTTATACAAAGACAGTTTTGGTGGCCTGGAATGAAGACCGACGTACAGCAGTACATCAAAGCTTGTGCTGTCTGCAGTCAAAACAAACATGATAACAAGAGACCGGCGGGTCTTCTAATGCAACCATCGCTGCCAACAAGGCCATGGGAATTGATTGCTACAGACTTCATTGTGGAATTACCACCTTCCCGAGGGTACACGACCATCATTGTTACCATAGATTTGTTCACTCATATGGCTCATTTTACACCCCTGTGTAAGTTACCATCCTCGTCCGAACTTGCTGGAATCTTCCTGGAACACATATTTCATTTACATGGACTCCCTTCCAAGATCATATCTGATCGAGGACCTCAGTACGTCTCTCAATTCTGGAAACATCGCTGTCGCATTCTGGGAATCCAACGTGCCCTCTCATCTGGTTATCATCCCCAGACCAACGGGGCCACAGAACGTGCTAATCAGACCCTGGAACAGTATCTTCGATGTTTCGCCACCAAGGTTCAGGAGGACTGGTCGCTCCTGATACCCGTGGCTGAATTCGCCTACAACAATTCTGACCATTCAGTAATTAAGACCAGTCCCTTTTATTGTAGCCAAGGTTTCCATCCATCAGTTCTACCCTCTGTTCTCCCTCATCCTACACCAGTACCCACTGTCGACTCCTGGATTGAAACCCTCATCAACGTACACCAAGAGGCCAAAGAAAATTTCGAGAAGGCCAGAACACAGACTAAGAGGTATGCGGATTTAAAAAGTAGACCAGATCCTTCTTATGCAATCGGTGATCAAGTCTGGTTGTCCTCGAAATTACTACCCCGGCATCTACAGCCAAACAAGTTGGCCCCTCGGTACTATGGTCCATTTCCCATCAAGGAAATTATCAACCCAGTTTCATACCGGATTAGTCTACCAGACTCTTGGAAGAAAATTCACCCAGTATTCCACACATCCTTATTAAAACCCTACCACCAATACTCCCGGAAATCCCACCGACCTCCTCCTCTACTGGTCGACAACCAATTGGAATATGAAGTATCTCGAATATGTGACTCCAGGTATAAACGGGGTCAGCTTCAATACCTGGTTGAATGGAAAGGATATCCTACTAGTGAAAGAACCTGGGAACCACTTTCTAATCTCAAGACCCCTCGACTACTCAGAAGATTTCACCTTATACACCCGGGCAAACCTGGTGGAACAGGTTTTCGGAGGAGGCATGCTGTCATGAACCACAGAACGCGCCCCTTCTGGACTTCCTGGTCCTTGTCACGGCGGGGCTTGCATTCATTGTTTCTCCTAACATGGCCGTATCACGTGACACGCCTCGCACCAGCCTTCATGGCGGACGTAGTACGTTCCATAAATATGCCACGCCCCCATGGCCCGGCGCATCTCAATGCTATTGCGAAGTAGCGACCAGACGAGTGCTCCATAGCTCCCGGTATTGTTTCCCTTGCTTCTTCCGCTCTAACCCAATTCTAGTCCCTTTCCTTCCTTTCTTGATTCCTGGACTCATGTGCTAGTTGCGCACCCTGTTATTTCCTGGATTCCTGGACCCCTGCATCCCGGTACTTGAACGCACGCTGGAGTCGGAAGAGACTTGTGCAGCCTTATTCAAGACTTGAGCAGTACGCTAGAAGGCATCGATCAAGAAATCCATCAAAGATCAAACTCAGGTGAGAAGGGGGGAACTCCTTGACAGTGGAGAATCCACGCTTCCAAGCGTGAACTATACTCTCCTTTCCCTCAGCTTGGCCAGATCTTGACACCAGAGTATGGAACTCCATTCCAGCCTGATTGTGCACCTGAGTATGCACTCGGGCATGGATGACTTGTTTCTTCTTGCTAGGTCTCCAATGTGTGTCACCAGACTCATTTCAGGCTCACTGTTTAGAGTTTCAGAGCTGTGATCTCCATTTACAGGTATAGTACTCTCTTGTTCCGGAGCTCTGAGATCATCTACCAACGAGGTACTATGTAGTTTCATCACTTTTGTAGATTCACCAGTGCTCACGCAGCGAAGCGGATGGAAATGGAGCACTATCTAATTTAGGAGCTCGTTTTTACTGAGATTACGGTCACTTATAAGACCTGTGCCACTTGCCGTGCCTCGAGCAACTGTCTAATCCCTGAATAGCAATACCAATTTCTAGGCCTTACCCACTGTCCAAGTAACTGATAACTGATTTAGGAGAGTGAACAGTGAAGAGGGAGCGGGCACAAAGAAGACTCTACCCCAATCCGTACTCCCCCAACCACTTCTTCTTATTTTCTTTTAAACTCTTAGAGTTGCACATTTATGTAGCCAGCTGCAGGTTTTAGCACAGTTCAGCATTTACTTGCTTTTTGTCTATTTTCCCCTTATTCCCTGCACAATGTCAGCTGCGCGGGATCAAGGAGTCACGGCTCCACAGTCTCCCATAAAATTTAAATTCAGTACTCAATAAACAGCTCACCGCAGCTAACAGCTCTTCCCAACAACCAGACTTGCAGCTGCGCACGTCACTGCCGGCTTTAGAGTAGAAAAGTCACTGAAATCGATGATTTAAAGTTATAATGTGACTAATTTAGTCTCTTACCCCAATGCCACAGAGTAGTTTGTTTTAGCGTGGAGTGTGGATTTAACGAGGACATTCTCCAAAACGGCTGATTCAAACAAGATGGAGTTCCTTCTCCTTCGCTGGCCCCCAACAGACCACAACAGACCACTTATCCTCCACTTCGTTCTGCGCGCGCTCTGCGCTGGGATGAATGATTTATGCAGCTTCAGCTGCCTCTCTCCACACAGGCTCCTCCTCCAGCAATATGGATGGAAAAACGACTCTGGCCCCAGACCACAACAGACCACATGTCCTCCACTTCGCTCTGGGGACTATTTTCCAAAAAGAAGATGTTGCAGCCTGGGGGACACAGAGTTGCTTGCTATGGGGGACATAACAAGCATCTTGAACTCCAGCTTCCTCATAAGGGATAGTTACATCAGTTCCCCCTCTCAAGCACCGGTTGAGTCCATTGATTCAAATACTCCTTAAATCTTCTCTCTTCCAGGCATTTATCTGAGCCAAATATTAGGACAGCCTGATGCCCTCATGGGGGGTGGTGAGGGGGTTCCCGCCCTCACCAGAAAGGCTCAGTTATAAAAACTAATGGGTGGGGGGAAGGGTGTAGGATGAGGGGCCCCCAGAGAGTCTCAAAAAGAGGCTAATAATACTACATTAACCCGCGCTGAATTTAGTTTTGAACTTCTTGGTCACAGTGTTTGAGTTGTTGCGTGGTGAAGTGCAATCACACACTGCGTCGTTATTGGAGCTAACAAAGGAAGTCACTGAGTGCAAAAGCTCAATTGTTGGTTGAAAATGATAATGATAATGATGTGTTATTTATATAGCCTCTTTATCCATAGCGCTTTACAGAGCACATATTTACATACAATATCACCCAACCGAAATTGGTACTCATTTATCAACATCTGAAGGATGAAAGGCTGAGTTAGCCTTGCTGGGATTCGAACCTGCGACCTGCAGATCACGCTCAGATCACAGAAGCGAGTGCTCAAACCGCTGAGTTATCTTACCGGCAAAAACTGCTGTTAACACTTGTATGATGCTATTTCTGACTTAAAAATTTAAACAAAACAACAATCATTGATTATCATGGGTGTACAGGGTGGTCGGTTGGTAACACAGGACTCCATAGTCACTCTTAAAGGCACTGTAAAATGTTTGTCAGAGGAAGTTTCAAAGTTGTCTAAAGTCAGTGTAGTTTTGGAACCTGATGGTGGAAATGAAGGAAGTAATGAACTGAATGATACCCCACTTTCAGTTTCAATTATGGAAGAATTCCTACGATTAGCCCATCTCACTGAGAATATATCTGAGCAAGGCAAGGTTACCACAGATCCAGCTCAAACAGCACAAGTCGCAGAGTCAGATCTGGGGTCTCATCCTTGTAAGCTCAATGGAAGATCCTGTAGGAAAAGCAAGAGAAAGAACAATGCCTGCTGTGCACAGGCTGACTTTAAAAATAATGGTCAGGGGCGTGGCCTGGAGCGCCTTTGATGAGGCTGCTCTATTAATGGACTCCGTGCGAAGCCCACCTTTGACACGGTTCCAGCCTATGCTTTTGGCAGATGAATGAACCTTCGGCGTTCGGAATGCTTGGGGCCCGATCAGTGAAGAGTTGAACCTTTAAGGCGCTCGCATTCGCCTGAACACGGCCGGTATCCGGAGAGCCCAGCTACGCAGCATCTCAAAATGGCGGGCAAGTCTTGCGGAACGAGGAGAAGATACAGCTCCGATCCCGACCCCTACTAAACCAGCCTGCGGATGACCCAGGGGGCCTCCTCTCCCTGCCGAAGAGCTGCTGAAAATGTCGCCCACAATGGCAGTAACGAGAAAGAAACCCCGGCTGCCCCTGCAGGCACGGTGGTGGACTCCTCACCCCTCCGGCTCTTAGACGTGTCGGACGGAGACCAACATATTGCCTCTGAGCCCAGGCCGACACTGAGCACTGCATTCACACAGAGGTAAATCACCTCCAGCGTCATCGAGCTTCTTAAGCTCCTGCAGTGGCTCTCCCGTGGCGGCTGCAGTGCAGCGAAAATGCTGACAGCGCAGACTCGGGGAGTTCTCCTTCGGCGCCCCAAGCTATGCAGAGTGACGGACCCCAGCTCCTGGAAAGGCCTAGTAATTGAGACCAGCCTCTCCTGAATGCCTCCAAGACCGATACCCTGGTGAGCAAGCAGCTCCAGCTGAGATGCCTCCTGCCCTTTTTGCTCATGTGGACCTTGCCTCGGATCAGCTGCATCTGTCGTACTTACACTTCAGCGGTATCTCCACATATTAACACCAGTCCTGGAGGGACTCCTTGTGTCCCGCGCCGCATGAAGGTATGGACCCCACTCTATGATCATCTTGAACAGTGGCGACTAACACCTCCTAACCATCTTAAGCCCTTTCCGCTTGCCTGACTTCTGCCACCTCCCTTTTTTCCGACAACACTGGCCTGCTAAAAGCCACACTGCTCCCAGAGGAAACCCATCACAAAGCATCAGCCTGCCTAGGGAAACGCTCCACCTCCCGGCCTCCTGAGCAATAAGCTGAACTCAGCACTGGTCCTCCAGGAAACAAATAACGCGCAAGGGGCAAGAGGGGGGGCCCACGAGAGAAACCGCCACCATCCACTCCATCTCACACGGTGACACCTTGGCCGCCCGACAAGAACAGCAGCTGTTCCCTCAGAATTCCGCCATCCAGTCGACAGCAATCCACTGTTCCTCCGTGAGTGGCACCTTGATCACCCACACAAATGCAAGCAGCGGTTCCGTTCTACGTAGCCTCTCCATCGCCAAGCAGATACCGTTGTATGCTGTTTCACATAGCAAAAGGACCACCAAGATCACAACAATATCATCCACACTAATAGGGAGGGGCCAGCCCAGAGGTCGAAGTGTACAAAAAGAAGTAGTGGAGCTATGTTCCCTACGGGTCTGCACCTCTCCCTGCAAACCCCATCGCCACACTCCCTCCAATGCACAGTATAAACCCCCAAATGCATGTGCCTGCAGTTTAAGGGACTGTTCAGTGCAGTGCAATGAAATTGCAAGTTTCAACTGCTTCCTACATGTTTATTTTAAAACAAAACCATTCCGGAAAGGTTTCTTTTTAAAATAAAAGTATAGGAACGGTAAAGCTTAATTAAAAGAAGTAGAGGATCACCGCTCCCAACCGCTCCCGCCCAATTCGACCACTGGGCCAGCCTCTTTGGAGCCCCTTTGCCATGCTTTATATTCTGACGCCAACCATTGCCTTCATACAGAGGCCAATAAGGGCAACTTGGTGACGGCCTTGCCAATAATGCCAACTTGGTGACGGCCTCAAACAATCCTGAAACATACTGGACCAGTCAGACGCCATTTGACACAAGTGTGTGAGTCAGATTGCAGAGCAGCCTTCTCCCTAACACGGGAGGCCCCACCACAACAGGGAGGGCATAATACCCCCTAAGCAAAGGTGCACTGGAGCTGGAGAGGTGGCATGGACTTCGGCTTCCTTAGCGTTCTCCCTTGGGAATCCACTCTGTAGGGGCCAAGAAACCTGCCCGATCCCACAACCCCCCAGAAGACGTCCTCAGCGGTCCCTGTCTGCAATATCTTGAAAGGAGCATACTGACTTGCCCCTGGACTCTGCAAAAATGGCCAAACACCTTAAAACCTCTAAGAGTGCTGACATTGCTACCATGCTGCTCCTGCCTGACAAGGGGAAAAACACTGAAACTCTGAAATCTTCACCTCAAACTTCCTCAGAGAGTGCTGGGAAGCTTGCAACCAAGGGAGACATACAAGCCTTTATCTTGGATATTAAATCAGAGTTTCGATCCTGCATGGTGGAGCTCACCACTAAGCTTGAACAGGCGGAGCAGCGGTTTGTGGAGGTGGAAAAGAGGGTGGGGGAGGTGGAAGACCTACCCCAAGAACATTCGGTGACGCTCCTGGAGGTACGGCGCTCGTTCCAGACCCTAATCAACAGGAACGATATCCTGGAATACAAATAAGAGGATCTGGAAAACAGAGCTCGACAAAGAGAAGTCTCTTACTGGACCGCACTCATGGACTCCGTCCCTGGCAGGGAAGGTGCATGGACTCCTCCCCCCGGATGTAATTACCTGGGTCCATTTCTATACGACTAAGGAAGCGATTATAGTGTTAAGTCGCTCCCGGGACGTATTAACCTTCCAGGGATCCCCCATCTAGATATTTCAAGACCTAGCAGTGGCCATTATTCAGAAGTGGAGAGCCCTGAGGCCCTTAACGCTATTCTTTTGGGACCAACACGTCAGGTATCAGTGGCTGTTCCCTACTGCACTCCAATTCTCCTACAAAGGGGTTCCCCGAACTATCGCTCATCTGGAAGACGCAGAGTCGATCCTGCGCCCCAACTCACCTAAAAAGAAGGGCGGAACCTCGCCTGCCTCGCCAGAGCCTGACTCGGAGGACCTCCCCCTCAAACCAAAGTGCATGACCTGGTCGAAGGTCCAGAAGGGGCAGAATGCAAGATGACTTCCCGCTGGGATCCAGGGACTAAGGACAAATGGTGGTCAAGGCCCCGATGGCTGCCCTCTCCCAATTGGAGGTTCCCAACCCCTCGGTCCAAAAGGTGGATGGCATCTGAACGCCCATGGAGTGAATCACAGACAGTTGTATCCCAGTTGGCTAGGGAAGTTGCCATCAATGAAGGGTCGTAATAATGTTACGGTTATGGCTTCATGTTGGAATCCTAAGTTAAATCCCTGGTTGCGAGGGGAGTGTAGGGGGGCAGCAGATCTAGATGGCCACTGAATCGCACCTGGCCCAGGCTCCTCACCCGCAGAATAGTGACGCCCTAGGGCACCCCCACCACATCAGAAACTGAACTTTAGCTCACTGAATATAAAAGGCCTGAACTCCCCCTTCAAACGGAAATCAACATTGAAACAGCTCCAGGATATGGAACACTCTGTGATCTTCCTACAAGAAACTTTGCTGCTCTCAGATTTCACGCGCCTCTGCAACATACATTACCTGCTGCAGTATCTGGCTTCTAATGGGACCAAGAAAGGGAGCATGCTATCCTCTTTGCAAAAAATGTGTGCTTCGAGCTACTGGAGTCCCTACTGTGCCCGGAGGGACGTTACGTAGCAGTCAAAGGCTTTGTATATGGACAGCTCTACTCTTTAACCTCGGTTTACGCCCCCAATGATGGACAGGAAGCATTTTACGAGGCGCTGGGCGAGACCCTCCTCCCCTTCGTCGAAGGCCAAATAATCATAGGGGGAGACATCAATGGAGTCCCGGACCCCTCATTGAATAGATCACTCCCGCAGGCCCCAAGAGATTTTAAGCTTGCCAAAAGCCTTCTTCATCTGTTCCGAACTTTGGGGGTGGTGGACACATGGAGGGTGCTTCATCCCGGCGAAAAGGACTTCTCTTTCGTCTCACACATACATAGGACCTTCTCCCGCATAGATCTCATGCTAACCTCCCCACAAGTTCTCACCTTTGTCGACGAAGTGGCCATAGGAACAAATGTTCTCTCAGACCACGCCCCGGTCACACTGACCCTCCCCGCCCAAGAGTCTAACCTACCTCCTCGATGCCGCTGAATTCCATTGCCACATTGATACAGAACTTCTCCCAGGAAATTCCGACAGCAGACACCTCCCCGGCCAACACCTGGGATGCCATGAAGGCAATAGTACGAATACAATAGATTGCACACGGGACGGCATTCCATAAACCCAAACGACTGACCCGCATGAACTGGAGGAGGAAGTTCGAGAAACAGAGGCCCATCATAAGCAAAACGGCTGGTCCCCGCGGACCCAACCCAGCGTGCCCTACAGATAGGCAGGAAGAAGTTGGAGGCTCATTATGATGAGGACACAGCTCACTTACCAAATGAAGGCAAGGCTATTATGCTAAGAACAATAAAGCGAACAAACTTCTGGTTGAGAAATTGGCTAAAACAAAAAGGAAGAATACTATAGTGGGCCTCCGCGACTTTCAGGACAAGGTCCCCTACGCTGACCAAGATAATCTAGGAATGGACCCATCTCTCTAAAACAATGTCGGCATTGCCCCAAGACCAAGCAGAACTGCTGCAGTACCTGCAGGGTGCCGCCCTCCCACACCTCGAAGATCCCGACAGAGAGGAACTGGTCGCCCTGATCACAGGTGAGGAGGTGGAGGCTGCCATCAAGTCCCTAAAGCCTAGAGCCCCAGGCCCAGATGGGTTCACAACAAGGTTTTATGAAGTGTTTTGCCCGCACTGGTGGCCCCGCTAACAGCCCAACTCATTTGGGGTTGCAGGCTCTGTTACCCTGTCAATGCAGGAATCCCTAACCGTGCTGTTGCTCAGACCGGGCAAAGATCCAAGGGACAACAGCTCATACAGGGCCATCTCCCTATTAAACATCGATGCCAACATCTATTTGAAGGTTTTGGCAAATCGCCTAGCAGAGGTCCTGCCGACTCTGATAAACTCAGACCAAACAGGGTTCATAAGGGATAGATCAACTGGGGATAACATTCATAGAGCCTTAAATCTAGTGGACATAGCGACCAAAGATTCACATAAACTGGCCCTGCTGGCTCTGGACGCCTCCAAAGCCTTCAATAAAGCAGACTGGAACTTCCTACAACTTACCTTAGAAGCCTTCTACTTTGGTCCGAGCTTTCACAAATTCGTCCTGGCAAACTATCAGTCCCCGAACTCTTCTCTGAGTTAACTACAACTTATCACACCCTGACCTGTGGAACCAGACAGGGATGCCCCCAATTCCCTCTTCTGTTTGCCCTGGTAATGGAGCCCTACGCCCAGCAGGTCCGGTGGGACCCGAACATCAAAGACCTTCCTATCGGGGCCTCCCAGCATAAGATCTCACTCTATGCAGACGATGTGCTGCTATCCGTAACTGATATTCGGCCTTCCCTGACATCAGCCCTTAAAGAGATCTGCAGATTTGGGAGGGTGGCGGGATTCACCATAAATTTTAGAAAATCAGCAGCCTTAGGGGTGGTCCTGGGGATCGGGAGATCTTGTAACCCCTAAACCCAATCCAATGGAGCAAGAAATCTATCCCCTACCTTGGTGTCCAAATCCCTGCCTGCCCTAAAGACATATAACTATTGAATTTCCCACCGCTCTTTAAAGAGTTAGAGAGAGACCTTGAATGGGGGCTCTGTTGAGCGCCGAACAAGATGGCCGCCTGAGCGTTGCTCTCCGCGGTCCGCAGATCCCACAATCCTTTTTTGGGCACCTTCTCGATCTGGTACCCTGCCCTGGAGGGCACGACTGATCCTCTGAGTGGGCCTGGCACCACTTGGTCTTACTCCTGTTCGAATCGAAGCTGGGGATCCTGAGATCCAGGCGCCCCTTTCGCCCTTCCCCCTCCGTTGGCGCGGCTTCGCGCCAATACCCGACCTGTGGGAGACGTGCCTACTTTCCTGCGTTCCAGGGACTTCTGGCTGCACTGGAGAGGGGCCGCGGGGTGCCCCGAGGCCCTGTCCCTCATCGCCTGCTCCTGCTTGGACGGTGGCTTGGACTGCTCCTGCTTGGTCTCACCGTGTGGGATTGTGTCTCCCGGGGCCGCGGACCCCTCGTTGCCCCGGGGCCGCCTCCTACTGCTGCGGAGGCCCCGCGGCTGCGGCCGCTGCTGCGGGGCGGCTCCTCGCCTCCCCTGGACTGGAGATCCTTCCCACATCGACTGCCGACCGCTCCGGGGGGGACCTGTGTTGTGCCCGTGATCCCGACCCCGCCGCCCTCTTCCACCTGGGCCCGTCTCGTGTGGGCGGTCCCCCTGGAGCCGCGGCCCCACGCTGGTCCCTGGACTGCCTTCGGCTGCGCGTGGACCCCGGAGGGTCTTCCTCGGCGTTGCCACGGCCGGGCCTTCTCTGCTCTTGGCCTGCACCCTGCTGGTGCCCTCCCCGCCCCGTGGCAGACCCCGGCGCCCTTGGACGCGGAGCCGGGAGTATTAAAGGTACGTCCAGGGGGGGTTCTGCTATGCGCCCCCCCCTGCTTGATTCTGTGCCTTTGGGGCAACCACGGACGCTGACCCCCTCCTGTGCTGGCTGTGCTCGGGCTGCGGGCCCTCTTGCTTTGGGGTTCCATCTTCACCTGCCCGCCCTACTGTGGGAGCCCTAATCTTCGCTGGCCGCCCTTGTCCCTGCACTGGGGGGCCCCCTATCTCCTGAGTGGGCCGCGGTGCTCCTGTTGCTACTACTTCTTGCTGGATCCGCCATTCCCCGCACTGCTGTCTTCGAGCCCGAGATCGGCCCGCCCGCCCTACCACGTCATCGAGCCGGGGAGCGCTCCCCCCTACTCACCTCCCGCCACCGTGGTCTCCGGCATCTGTGCTCCCCTGGCGTAATCCCCCAGGTCTCCCTGGGTCAGCTAAGCTTCCACACTTTGCCCTGGCTGCCGCAATACCTCATACTCATTGATCCACGGCCTCTGGTTGCTCCCTGTTCCTAACCATATTCTGTACACTGTGTTACGAGGTGCGGGGTCCGTGCCCCCCTTGCCTTCTCCTCGACCTCCGATATAGCCAGGATGACCAAGGGGGGCACGAGGAAACAGAGCTCCATCAACATGTTTGCGAAGGCGGCGGTGAGATCGCCGGAGGAGGCTGCCGAGCAGGCCCCTGCTGCCTCGTCTGACGCAGCTCCGGAATCCCAAAATATGATGGACTTTATTCGGGAGGGCTTCACCGCACTTCACTCAAAATTAGACGACATGAACGGCACTATATCCTCTATTAAGGCCCACATTGAGATGACTGATAGCCGGGTGTCGGAGGTCGAGACGCGGGTCGGCTCCGCTGAGGATGCGATGGGTGCCCTGCGCTCTGAGGTTGTCGCCCTCTCCAACCGAGTCCTCGAGGTGGAAAAGAAAAACGAGGACTTGGAATCCCGCTCAAGGCGCAACAACCTCCGCATCATCGGGGTTCCCGAGGATGAAGTCCACGAGCCAATGGAAGATTTTGTTCATCGCACACTGATGTCGCTCCTCGACGAGCCCAAGCTTTCTCCACACTTCGCTATTGAGCGGGCACACCGCGCTCTGACTGCTAAACCTAGGCCCGGTGCTCCGCCTCGGCCCATCATAGCTTGTGTGCTAAACTACCGTGACGGTGACGCCCTCCTCAGGGCCGCAAGGCTCAAAGGTGAGCTACTACTGGCGGCGCAAGGATTCACCTTTATCCGGACTTCTCGACAACCGTCCAACGGGAACGCAAGACTTTCCAAGCGGTGAAGCGAAGGCTACGAGACCACTCAATCAAATACGCTATGCTCTATCCCGCCAAACTTCGCATAGAACACGCTAACCAGGTGTTCTTCTTTACGATCCCGGAGGAGGCCTCCAAGTTCATGGACGAACATTTCCCCGGCTGATCCCCCTCCTCTGACCACGGTTCTGCGGTTTCCCTAGGCTCCCGACCGGGGGTGGTCAGGCCCTGCCACCTCCCCGCATCGGGGCCACGCTGATCCTCTAATCCGTAATCTGCTTGTTCTGCTCAACTTACATAGACGTGCCATATCACCATGTACAAGTACTTTGCCCAAGTTACATGCGACTCCAATTGTGGGCGCCTTTTGTTCTACTGGATCTGCAGCGGCCCGGAGCGACGCGGCCAGTCCGGCCTACAGGCCCCCAGGCGCTGATGCCTCTGGTTTGGTTTTTGCTGAGGGGGGTTGGGATTGTCATCCCTCTGTTTGGGGGGGGGTGTGGGTGGGGGTGGGACATGTTGGGGATTTTGTTGTTAAAAAGTTGGCGCTGGCAGCGAAGGCGTACTGTGGTGTGGCACTCAGGAACTGTTGCCGTAGGGCTACGAATCTGGCCCATTGGTTATTGACATTTTCTTTGTTTCAAACGCCACTGCATCTGTGATCGAGAGTGACCTGACCTTTATGAGCTGGAATGTACGGGGGTTGGGTAATTATAAAAAGATGAGGCAGCTCCAGCTGCAGGCCGAACGCCACGGATCCAAGATTCTCTTTTTGCAAGAGACACATGCCCGCTCGGAACAGTGCATGCGCTTCGCTAAAACCTGGGACCCCCATAGGTTTTTCACTGACTTCTCCACTCAAAGCCGCGGGGTCATGACCCTCATCCATAAGAGTCTCAAGTTTACCCTCATTTCCTCGTTAATCGACCCCCAAGGCAGATATGTACTGCTCCATGCCATGCTTCATCACAAGGAAGTGGTTCTGCTGAACATCTATGGCCCTAATCTAGATGACACGGATTTTTATGTGCAGGTCACCTCCCTTCTCGATGGCTTCCCCCTTGTTCCTATTCTTTGGGGGGGTGACTTCAACACAATCTTCGATGTAGCTCTCGATAGGTCTGGCTCCAAGCCCCGTCACCTCTCCAGGGCAGCTTACGCTGCACTATCATCCCTACCCCGTTTGGCCATGGTGGATGCATGGAGGTTCTTCTACCCGGATTCCCGCATCTACTCTTTCTACTCCTCAATCCACGATTCCTATTCCCGCATCGACAGATGGGTGATCTCCAACGAATTGGTTAAGAATGTTATACAGTTAATGATCCTTCCCAGAACCCTGTCCGACCATTCTGCAGTCACTTTTACCATCGGTTGGGGTCCTGATCCCGGCCGGACTCGCAACTGGAGGTTGAAACCTCTCTCCTTACTGGATCCGGAGTTCTGTTCCGAGCTCGAGCTGTCGATTGAGGAGTTCTTCGAGACTAATACGGGCTCGGTAACGTCTCAGGCCACTTTATGGGAGTCTTTTAAGGTTTATATTAGAGGGATTGCGTTGTCCAAGGAGAATGGGGTCCTTAAGTCGATCCGGAGAGATCTTGCCACTAGTGAATCCAGACTCTCGACCCTTGAAGCTACATGCTCACTTCACTCTACCCCGGGTAACCTGGCCGACATCGGAAGGGAGTTGGACATGTTCCGATCCCTTGCGGATCATGAACAAAGGTTTTTGGATAGTCCTAGCATGGCGAGGATATACGGCGAGGGTGAGCGCCCCGGTTGATTTCTGGCGCGACTGATCCGTCACGAGACGGGGTCCCCACACATACTTGGGGTTGAGAGACCCGACGGCTCCATGGCTGTCTCTTCGCAAGACATCAACAGGGAATTCTTCACATTCTACGAAACCCTATACTCTAACTCAGATGAGGTATCAGTGGCGGAGATCCACTCCTTTCTCGATGCCCTTCCTCTGTCAACCCTGTCTCCGGAGACCGTGGGTTCCCTTGACTCCCCACTCACACTGGAGGAGCTGTCAGACGCTATTGACTCCTTATCCCCGGGGCGAGCCCCTGGCTCGGACGGTATCCCAGTTGAATTTTACAAGCATTTTAAGTCACAGCTGCTCCCTCACTTGCTGGCTCTTTGGGAGGAGTCTGTGGAGGCCGGTGTACTCCCCCCTTCACTCTGTGAGGCCACAATCACAGTACTACTTAAATCTGGTAAACCCCCTTCGCAATGTGGTTCATATCGCCCGCTCTCACTCATAAATTGTGATGTCAAAATTTACGCCAAGGCTCTGGCGCTCCGGTTAGCTCCCTTCCTGCCATCTATCATCCATCCGGATCAGGCGGGTTTCATCCCAGGTCGCTCTACCTCCCTGAACCTGAGGCGCCTATTTAGCATAATTAACAGAATCAGTCCAGAGTCGCACGCAGTGGCTGTCACTCTTGACATGCAAAAGGTGCTTGACTCGGTTTCATGGAGGTATCTGTGGCGGGTTCTCGAGAATTGCAAATTCGGCCCCTCCTTTCTCTCCTGGGTTAGATTGCTTTACTCTTCTCCTGTGGCCAGGGTCCGCACCGACGACCGTTGCTCCCCCCTCTTTGAGATCGCCAGGGGGACGAGACAGGGGTGCCCCTTCTCTCCCTTGATCTTCGCTATAGCAGTAGAGCCCTTCACTGATATGCTCCGCCAATTTCACGCTCATAGAGGCCTCCGCACTGCGGGCCAGACAGACATAGTGTCCCTATATGCGGATGATGCGTTGTTGTTTGTGCGTTCTCCCTCCATCAACTTACCCCCACTACTGGAGGACATTATTCAGTTTGGACGAATCTCGGG
The DNA here is from genome assembly GCF_040938575.1 of Ambystoma mexicanum. Classification (NCBI taxonomy): domain Eukaryota; kingdom Metazoa; phylum Chordata; class Amphibia; order Caudata; family Ambystomatidae; genus Ambystoma; species Ambystoma mexicanum. The sequence continues at coordinate 1,197,928,603 of NC_090926.1, read as the reverse complement.
CCTTAAAAGTGAATTGCGGAACGGCCACCAGGGGGCGCGCGGATGAGTCGCCTCTCCGTGTGAGCGCTCTACACAGGGTCCGGAAAGTGGCAGTGAGCCCCCACTTCGAGACCCCCCCCAGAGCTGATTTTTGACCGAGAGACGTGGGAAGGTGTCCCCCCCACCTGAGAGAAAACCCGGAGAAAATCGGAAGCGGCATCGTGGTGAAATTAACGCCGGCGCTTTGAGGCCTTCGGCGCGGCGTGAGTTCCGCGGAACTCCCAACCCGGGCCTGCGTATACGCGGGAAGTGCCGCCCTCTGAGTTTGATCCGGCGCACTTCTCGGTCCTCCGCGTGGAACCGGCTGCGCACCTCTGCCAAGGGCGGTTGATACCCCCACCGCGACACGGTAGGCGGACCCCTCACCCCCCCTGCAAAGCTCAGGAGGCCCTGGTGGCTTGGTCCTTCACGTCCCCCGCGTTGGCGGGTGCTAACGTCGCTTCACGACCCGAATGCTGTTGGAGGCCTCCCTTTATGGACCCTAAAACCAGGCTAGCGAAATATACGTTTTCACCAATTGCCAGATCCCCAGGGCCCTCCTTGATTTCTATAATGTCGACTGCAGGATCCGAGGCCGCCGCGACCAAGGCGGATGTTGCTGATTTGCTTGCCGAAATGAGGGGCATGCGAGCAGATATTGGCAATAGGATAGACAAGATCACGCAGAGGATCGACAAAATGGACGATAGGCTCGAACAGGTTGAGCACAACCAAACATCTCTGAATGTGCTGGAAGCACAGATGGATCACCGAATCGCAGATATATCGGACAGAGAGAATGAACTGCGCCTTAAGGTCGATGACCTCGAGAACAGGGAGCGCCGGAACAATATCCGAATATTTGGTCTTCCTGAGAAAGAGGGCGAAACCGAACTGGACCTGAAGCAATCGTTACATGCCATCCTGAAGCTCCTATACAACGATGACTCAATTGACGCGCCTAAAATTGACCGCATCCATAGGGCCGGAGGTAGACCGGGGGCCCCGAGATCGGTCCTGGCCCGATTCCATAACTATGCGGACAGAGCGCGAATCTTGGACAAGGCCAGAAGCGCCCCACAGCTGTCCTTGGAGAACTCCGTCATTTCACTTTTTCAGGATTTGTCATCCCTCACGTTGGCGATGAGGAAAAAGTGCTCTCTGATCACGAAAATGTTGAAAGACAAGGGCGTCAGGTATCGCTGGGGGTATCCATTTTCCCTCACTTTCGAATGGGAAGGCTCGACAATGAGACTTGTCTCGGAGAAAGACATTGCTGACTGTACGTCGGATCTGCTGGGTGCGCCGGAGGGTGCTCCCTCTCATGAGGATCAAGGATCATCTGGTGGTGAATGGAAAGTCAAGGCTTCGCGGCGAAGAAGGATTCCAGGCTCTAGAAAATACAGAAAAATGAACACCTCCCAAGATATGGAACATTGACAGGGTGCCTGAGGTACTTTGACATACTATTTGGTTAGAGGTAAACTGGGAAAATTACTCCACCACGGAGGTTACGAACTCTCATGTGCGAGTCGACCTCCCTATATGTGACTGACTGTGAAAGGTCGCCTCCTCCAAGTGTGAGGTATTGTTAGCTCGATGTCTCGCAGATGTTAGAAATGTGATAAGGCATAATATCTCTGCTCCGCTAGCTCCTGGGGGAGGGTAAATGTCTCTGTTACTGAATTATTGTTATCGTTAAGTGCACACAAAAGTTGGGGGCTCACTGATATATATTATCCTATTATGATAGGACCGCCTGTTTTGCGGTCTTCACGGGTGGTCCGAGTTCGGCTGGGTGATGTCAACCTGGGCGAATCGGGCGCCGAATGTGTTGGGGACGGGGAGGGGGGTGGGGGAGGGGGTGGTTGGGGAACACATTTCTCACACTGATTTTGACACGACGTACACGCAGACACACCTTGCGCACACCAAGGCCCACGATATGCTCCAGACGAGTTGGTCGTCGGTCTCCATGGGATTCTCTGGGAACCAATCCCATCACGACGACCCATGCATAGCGATGGCCGACAGGAAATGTGCCGTGGCACAGAGGGAATGGCCGCCCACGATCAACAATTACACTCAAGATGGCACTCACACCCCGTAGGGACACATTACGCATTTGCACACTCAACGTCAAAGGCTTGAACTCTCCCACAAAACGGTCGATGGTGGCCAGGGAATTTAGAAGGTCGAATGTAGACATCTTGTTCCTTCAAGAAACGAGATATCGGAAGGGAGAGGAGAAAGCCATCCCATCACGTGATATTGGGCTCACCTACTGGAGCTCGGGTATACTCAAAAAGGCAGGGGTGGGAATTCTGGTTCGTAAATGCCTCCGAATGACAACCCTTGACATATGGACGGACAATGAGGGGAGGGCGATCACGGTTGTGGGCAATATAGGGGGCACGACGATTACTCTGGCCACACTCTATGCACCCAATCAAGGGCAAAATCGCTTTCTCCATAGAATCTCTGAAAAAGTCTTCAATATGGCTAAGGGATACACGGTCCTGGGCGGAGACTTTAACATATGGATGGATAGCTCTATTGACAGACAGACCAGGGCTGATGCTTTAGACCCTCCCAACACTCGAACTGAGGCTGAAATTAAGTCTACCCTTGATCTTTATGGCCTTGTAGACAGCTGGCGACATCTACACCCGTCGGAAAAAGGCTTTACCTTTCACTCCCTCCCCCACGACACACTCACACGCATCGATTATATCTTTCTCTCTAACGATCTTCTACGTGTACTGCAAGCTGCCACTATATACCCCTCCGCTTGGTCAGACCACGACATGGTCACAGTTGACATATCCTGGGGTGAGCTGTCGCCGCGCAACACCAAATGGAGGTGTAATGACTCCCTCTGGGCCGACCCGGTCTTTAGAGAGACCTTTGAGATAGAGATTGAGCAATTCTTTCCGACTAATGATACTGGGGAAGTAGGGAAGGTAGCTGTATGGGAAGCAGCCAAGGCTACTTGGAGGGGTATCCTTATAGGGGAGGGGGCCCGAAAGAAAAGGGAACGTACAATATTAGAAAGGGGCATCAGGGAGAAGCTTGCTGTGGCACAGAATCTGGCGCAGACCACCCCGGCTGATAGACCAAAGTACTTAGCTGAAACTAAGCAACTTAGAGAAGAATTGAGGATTCTTATTGCTGGCAAAACGGCCCAGACCTTGCAATACCTTAAACAGAAATACTATGAGAAGGGGGACAAGGCAGATGCTCTCTTGGCGGCCCGCCTCCGTGCGCAGAGAGCGGAGAGATGGGTCGACCAAATTGAGAGGAATGATGGCACCCTGATAGATACAACGGTCACATCCCCGAAGGACATACAGGAGGCATTTGCCTACTTCTATGAGGACCTATATATGTGTGACCCCCCTCCCCCTGTAGGGAGCGTGGATGCATATCTTGTGGGGGCGCGTCTCCCCGCCCTCACGGGCGCGGAGGCCGAATCTCTAGACGCTCCGGTCACTGGGGAAGAGGTGGAAAGTGCCATCAAGAGGCTGAAAATAGGGAAGGCCCCGGGGGAAGATGGATTTACACCGGGTTTCTATAAAGCATTCTCCACCCTCCTTGCACCCTTCCTAGCATCCTTGTTTAATCACATTCTTGACACTGGGCAGGCCCCTCCGTCCTTTTCTCGGGCCCTATTGGCTGTAATTCCCAAGGAAGGCCGAGACCCTAAACACTGTAGCTCTTATCGGCCCATCTCACTTCTTAACATCGACGCCAAGGTGTATGCTAGGGTCATCGCGGCTCGGCTCGAAACATATCTCCCTAGACTGGTGCACTCTGACCAGGTTGGCTTTGTTCTAGGCAGGCAGGGCGCAGATACCATGCGAAAAACACTCCACTTATTATACGAGGCACAGGGAATGGAGGGGGACCCATCGCTCTTATCACTTGATGCTGAGAAAGCTTTTGATAGGGTGTCCTGGGACTTTCTAGAAAGAGTATTGGTCTCATATGGGTTGGGATCCAGACTCTGCCGTGCCATTAGAGCATTGTATGCCTCCCCTACGACATCGGTGGCGGTGAATGGGGGATACTCACGTTGGTTCCCCCTTGAAAGAGGTACGAGACAAGGCTGTCCATTGTCGGCGATATTGTTCGTCATGTCCCTTGAACCGCTGGCGCAGAAACTAAGAAATGACGGTAGAGTCAAGGGCATCACGGTGGGAGAAAGAGAGTACAAACTGGGGCTATATGCGGATGACATCTTGCTTCATTTGACCGACCCCTTGGCCTCAATCCCAGCTGCGCTTGAAATAATTGAGGAATACGGCGCGCTGGCCGGCCTAAAAATCAATACGGAGAAATCAGTCCTCCTCCCGATTGATAAGAGTAGAGATTCTGAGATCGCACGCTTTGCCCCGTTGGGAGTCCAAGTCAGCCTCACTACCCTCCGTTACTTGGGCGTTAATGTTACCCGTGACTTCGATTCCCTATATGGTGCTAACTTCCCCCCACTGCTACTTGCCTTACAGAAAGATAGCCAACGGTGGTCTAAACTCACAATCTCCTGGATGGGTCGTTTAAATGCCATAAAGATGGTCTTTCTCCCCAAGATATTATATTTGTTCCAGATGCTCCCCGTTAGGTTGCCCCCGGAATATTTCGTAGATGTGCGAAAAATGTTTTTGTCCTTCTTGTGGCAGGGCCAAAGACCCAGAATCCCAAGACCCTTACTCCAGCTCCGCAAAGACAACGCGGGAGTAGGCCTCCCGGACATGGAAACATACTACAGGGCGGCGCAACTTAGAGTCCTTGTCCCACACTTTAGGCAACGCTCGGAACCCCAGTGGATAGCCTTAGATAATTACCACCTTCGTCCCTTTATTGTGCCTGAATGGTTATGGGTCCCCAGATCCCAGTTACGTGAAAGTGTTAGATCTCACCCTATCCTAGGTACATTATGGGCTATTTGGAGACCAGGCAAGAAAATGGTTGGAGTCACGACGTGGCCATCCCCCCTGGGTCACCTTTGGTCTCCAGGGATCCGTGACGCCATACCGGAACCGGGAAGCTACGAAACATGGTACCAGGCGGGGCTGGAAAGAGCAGGCCAATTATGGCGTGGGGGAACCTTCGTAACTATACAAGAGCTCCAGGAAGCGCTTGGCATAGGAGCACTCTCGGTCTTCCTCTATCTGAGACTCAAAGGGGTGATGACAAGGCCTGTATGGAAAGACCAGCTGCAGAGGGACCTTACCCCTTTTGAGGCGATCCTTGATCGATGTACAGGCTCCAGTGGTCTGATCAGTGCTATGTATTCGGCCATGATCGAGACTGATATCTCCCCTTCTTTGGTGCTCAAGGGCAGATGGGAGGCGGATATGGGCAGACAGATCTCCGAAAAGCTGTGGCTACACATCTGCAGACGCACTGCGAAGTCCTCAATATCCTGCCAATACAAATTGCATGCTATAAAACTTTTGTATAGATGGCAGTATGACCCGATCAGGCTCGCCAAAATGTACCAAGGTGTTAGTCCATACTGTTGGAGGGGTTGTGGGGAGCGGGCTGGCTACTGGCATATGTGGTGGGGGTGTACCATGGTCCAGACTTACTGGTCGGAGGTTCTTAGCTGGATCAGGGACCTGGATGATGAAGAGAGGGTGAAGCAACCAATGTTTGTCCTCTTCGGTCTGATCGAAACGGGAGACGACGTTGTAAAAGCGCCTAGGATGGTACAGGGCCTCCTGATGGCTGCGCGAGCTTGCCTCACCATGGTTTGGAAGCGGCCCAAGCTCCCTAGTAAAACCGAATGGCTTGGGGTGGCACAGAATCTCTACAGAATGGACTGCCTGACCGCCACGTTACGCGGAGATCGTACTAATGTTGAAAGTGCCTGGTCTGAGTTTAGAGCCAAGCATGCCCCGTAAAGACAAAGTGTGCAATACATTGTTGTGATTTGTGCCAATAATAGTAACAAATGAAGATTCTTGTTGTGGCGGCTCTCTGAGTTGCGTTATGTGTAATGGTCGGTCATCATACTCATATTCGAAGTTTTCTGGTGTTGTCTCGTTGTGCAAGGAGGTTTCCCAACCATTTATTTGGAGATATTAGAGAAGGGGGGGGAGGGGGGAGGGGGAGGGGTGCGACTGGGCGTTGTTGTTCTTGTTCACTATACTGTTCACTTTTCAGGAAAATACTGTACAGGATTTATGTTGATGATACTTCTCTCTTGTGCTCTTTCTACTTATACACTGAAATTTCTTCATCTCAATGTAAGTGAATGTTCAACTTGTATAAACTCAATAAACTTTGAATTTAAAAAAAAAAAAAAAAAGTGAATTGCTCGAAATCCACTCTTTTCCCACTCACGGAATGCACTCTCCCTCCTCCTGACACCCTTGGTTTCACATGGGCTCAATCCACATTTACCTACTTGGGGATAGTGGTAACGCGCCAGCAGGCGCTGACCTTCCAGGAAAACTATCAGAAGTACCTCACACACCTGACGGCTAAGGTCCGGGTCTGGGACAAACTCCCGATTTCCCTGGCAGGCAGGATAGGGCTGTTGAAGATGGTGGTGTTGCCCCAGTTGCTTTACAGGTTCACTAACGTACCCTTGTGGCCAGGGGGAGGCTTCTTCCGTGACCTGACCCGAACTGTGAATTCCTTTCTTTGGCATTCGGGTGCGGTCTGCCTAAAATTCGATACCCTGTCTACCCCCATGTCTAACGGGGGATTCGGAGCCCCCGACTTTCTTAAATACTGGCTGGTATCCCAAATCCAATACACTTCTTACTGGTTTAATACAACGGACCCTCCCTCGCATGTCCGACTTGAGAAGCTTGCGGTCTGTGACCGGGACATCCGCTCCTTGGTGATACAACCTGCCCCCTTGGCACTGGACTCACAGAGCCCGGTCGCCTGCACGTCCACCGCATTAGCGAAAATGTGGAGGCTGGCCGGAACGACTTACGCCTTCCACAGCAACCTCCCTCTTTGGAACTTCCTCCCGGGGGTCCCGCGGGTTCCACCAGGCACGGTTCGTCGCTGGGCTGACGCGGGCTACGAGTTGTTAAGTGATGTGTTTGACCAGGGTATATTTGTTGAATGGCCCGATCTCCCTTTGCCCTTGAGGAACGGCCAGAGTGCATGGCTCCAATATACATCCCTCTGCAGGACCCTCAAGCGTAATTACCCAACGTTCCCCGCGTTGCCACCGGACGACCCTGCCATTGAGGAGCTCACCTCCCCCGGGCCCACGAGGGGTAAAATTTCCAGGTTATACACCATGTTACAATCCAGATCTGTCCCAGATTTCACCAAACTGAAGCTTGCTTGGGAGGCAGACCTTGGTGTTGAAATGTCGGATGAGCGCTGGGCACACCTATGCGAGCGCACACACCGAGTGTCCTTCAACTCCCGATTTAAACTTATTCAGTTCAAAGTACTACATAGGTTTCACTACACCCCGATCAGACTACATCGCATGTCCAGTGATCACCCTGCCAGCTGCCCCAGATGCAGCCAGGACGATGCCGACTACATTCACATGATTTGGTCCTGCCCCCGCCTCTCACAGTTTTGGGAAGCAGTTTACTCGACAGTGTCTGCTGTGCTCGACCATCCCATTGCCCCTTCCCCGGTGTTATGCCTCTTTCATGACCTCCCAGGCCTCTCCCGTGATTCCAAAAAACTAGCTGGCCTCTGCCTACTTCTCGCGGTGCGCTCCATTCTGCTCTGCTGGCTTCGCCCCTCACCTCCCACACACGCCCAATGGCTGAGGGCGGTCACGTGGGCCTCGGACTCTGAGGAAGCCTGGTCCCATATACAACCCACCCACTCCAGGCCTAGGAATATCTGGCTCAGGTTCCGCTCTTACATGTCCGATCTTATCGCGACACCGGATGCCTCCCCCCCACCCACCAGCTTGGGTCCTCACCCCTATCATAGTCCTCTGTTGCCCTTTCCATGCTGTGACTATGCCCACTGATTGTGTTATTAGTATACTGTATTCATACTGTAATTGCCTGTCGCTGTTCGCCTGTGTTTTGCTGCCACGCTGAATAATAAAAAGAAGTTTAAAACAAAAAAAAGAGAGAGACCTTGAATGATGGACCACACAGGCAATCCCTTATTGGGCAGATCACCGCCTGCAAGATGAACCTCCCTCCACGGTTCCTCTAGATCTGCTCCTCTCTGCCCACTACGATCCCACGGCCCCCCCCTCCTGTGGACGCAGAGGAAAATGATTTGGTTTATATGGAAAGGCAGGAAGGCGAGGATATCCCAAAGGGCCATGATGGGCAATTTCCGGTTGGGAGGCTTGAGGGTCCCCGAACCAAGTAAATACCAAATAGCAGCACAACTGGCACATGTTCAGGCGTGGAGCATGGCCACTGGAGCTATGGGTAGAGCTAGAGCAATCCCGCCTTATACTTTCCCTTTGCTTTCTCCCACACATTCCACCCCCGTTGCGGAGGACCTGGGCTGGGATCCTGGCCTCTAATACACACACCCTTAAAACATGGGACTAGGCATTAAAACACAAAGGTATCCCGCACAGCTTTGGCCCTTCCTCCCGATCTTTCACAATCCGGCCTTTTCTCCTGGGTTCCATCCACTGAATTTCAAAAACTGGACTTCTAGGGGGCTTGAATCCCTGGGACAACTTTTCGAGAATGGCCAACCCCGTTCCTTTGAACAATGCAAATCAGCCTTCTGACTAACTGAAATGGACAGGTTCTCCTATTCCCAACTCCTGCACTGGTGTTCTCATCCCCAGACCAGACAAGCAGCTACACGTGCCTCTGGCCCTCTGGAACTCACTCTGAAGGATCTGCCGGTGAAGGGGAAAGTCTCCACTCTTTATAAACTATAACAAGCGGATACACTTGCCACCAGAGCCCCCTATATGTCACAATGGGATGCAGAGTTGGGTCACCCTCTGGAAGACCAAACATGGGTGGACATATTGTCTAGAACCCACCCCTCCTCCTTCTGCACCACTAACCGAGAATGTGCCCATAAACTGCTTCTGCAATGGTACTATCCCCTGACCCGCCTGCATCAGTTCAATCAATCCCTTGACCCCCAATGTTGGCGCAAATGTGCACAGCCCTGATCATACTTTCATTGGTAGTCTTGCCCTACCATAGAAGCCTTCTGGTCCAAATTTGTCTCTGCTATAGACGACATCACTCAGATGGTGATCTCCAAGGAGCCGGAAACTATATTACTAGGCGCAGCAGTACTAGGGGTTTACCTGAGATTGGGGAGAATAGCCATCCTCCCCACGCAACTCCTGCTGGCGGCAAAAATCACAATTGCCTGTACTTGGAAGACTATCGAAGGCCCCTCTATTACCTTTTGGGGGATCAAACTCTGGGACAACTTGGTTGCAGAGAAAGTTACGGCAGCCAGGGTAGGCCTCTTGCACTGGTTTGCAGACATATGTGCCCCTCTAATGGACTACAACCAGAACTTCCTGGCGCTGACCCATAAATCCCGATTAGCCCGATGGGCCCAACAATCGGACCCTGAACTAAGCTCGGGCAATCTCGGCCCACCGGGCCAGGAGGAGGCTTGAGTGGTAGGTTGTTGGGGCTGGAAGTGGGGGACTTCGGTGAGCCGGAATGGTGCATACTTCGTCTTATTTAACTGAATTTATTTTCAAATTTCTTTATTGGGATTTATGTATTAAAACAGTTAAATCATTGAGTCAAGCAATCACAACGGTAATAATCAGGAGTAATCAAAATAGGCCAATTGTGCATTAATGATTAAACAGAAAAAACAAAACAATAACAACATTAACAAGTCTCCATATGGTCAATGATGTAAGCAACATGGGGGGGTCGAGCAGCAAGTGAGCACAGGTTAGGTGCTGTGCCAGTATTATTTACCAGATATCTTGTGTCAACAGGGGCTAGTTGCTCAAGGGGGTTTATCATCGTTAGAGGGGTTAAGTAAGGCCCAGGTAAGAGTTTTCCAGGCAGCAAGTCCCAAGCTCGTGTCTTCAGGGGATGTGGTGAGGCCGTTCTCCCAAGCTGAGGTTTCTGCCTCTATCCAGCGCTCCAGTTCGTTGTGCCATACCTGGTATTGTGGGCCTCCAGGTCGCTTCCAAGCCATAGCAATGGTCCTTTTGACCAGAATGCATACCAGGTCCATGAGCTTGACTGAGTGTTTGAACTTGGCCAGTCTGGGATACGTTCCAAGAAGGCACTCTTTCGGGGTCCATTCATATCTGGTCATGCCTGCCTCGCTACATAGGAGTTCCACTCCCGCCCAAAGTCGTCGGACCTTGACACATCCCCAGAACATGTGTAAAAGATTTGCTCCGTCTCTGCCACACCATGGGCAGTTATGCTGGGGTAGATGATATATTTTGGCTATTCTAAGCGGTGTCAAGTATGTTCTGTATAGCATGTTGAGTTGTATCAATTTGAATCTGGAATTTCTGGATACCGCATTAGGGAACGCTAGTGCTCTGCCCCATTCGGCTTCGGACAGTTCGTGACCCAGGTCTCTCTCCCATTTGGTTTTGAGATCTTGACTACGGGGGTTGGGCCTGTCAATTAGGTGACTATATATACGGGAGACAGGCCTCCATCCATCCCCCAGGCCATATAGGTGTGTTATGAAGGGGTCAGTTTCAGGCTCCTCAGGCCACGTGTCCCATTTAGTCTTAGCCAATTTACGTATCTTTATGTACCAGAGGAATTGACCAGCCGGGACGCCATCGTCAGATTGCAAGGAGGAGAAATCCCGGAAGGTGCCCTCATTGTATAGATCCCCCCAAGTGTATACTCCCATCCTTTCCCAGTGTCGAATGGAGGCAAGGTCCACCGAGTTCTGGCATAGGTCGGCTAAGAGCGGTATGTCCGGGTTATATCGGTGTTTCAAGTGAAGAAGACTTTTAACCCTTTGCCATACCTGACGGCCCAGGGTAGCTAAGAAAGGAATCCCATCTACAAGACGTTGAGGGGCCCAAATGAGTTTGTTTAATCGGAATGGAGCAATCGGGTGTTGTAAAAGCAGTGTTTCGGAGGTAACATCATCATCTAGCCATTTGGCCACGAAGCTTAGTTGGGCAGCCAGGTAATAACGTTCCAGATCAGGGAGCCGAATGCCTCCTTGCTCGTAAGGGAGGGTCAGCGTGGATAATGCAAATTTGTGCCTACTAGTGCCCCACAGGAAGTCTTTAAGTATCTTTCCTAAAAGACGGAAGAAGGGAGTTCTAATGTAGTAAAAAATATTTTGGAAACCGTAGAGGAATCTGGGGAGAACAATCATCTTAATGATGGCAGCCCTGCCCATCATGGATAGGGGGAGGCGAGCCCAGAACCCAAATGACTTGCGCAAGGGAGGCAGCGCCGCTACCGTGTTGTTGGCGTGCATGAGTTCAGGCGTGTGATAAATATTGATGCCCAGATAGCGGAAAGTGGTGGGACACCAACCTATACCCAGGGAGGGGAGTTCAGCAACATGTGTATTCCGGAGGGCGCCCAACGGAAACAGGCAAGACTTGTGTTTGCTGAAGTGTATTCCTGATACCTTGGCAAAGTTGCCGAGGACCTCCAACATGGTTGGGACATTCAGCTGCGGGTCCCTCACATAAAGGAGAACATCATCCGCATATAGGGAAATTATGTGGTCCACCCCGTCAATCCTTATACCAGCATCAAAGAATTGTTTCCTAAAGTAAATGGCAATGGGTTCAAGCCCGATTATATATAGCATGGGGGAGAGCGGACAGCCCTGCCTTGTGCCCCTTTGTATATCCCATGCCGTGGAGATGAGCCGACCAGTTTTCACCCGTGCTCGCGGTTTGGTGTAGAGAACTGTGATCCATCGAATGAATCGCTCACCGAAACCAAACTCCCTAAGTACCGCAATCAGCCACTCCCAAAAAATTGAATCGAACGCTTTGATGGCGTCCAAAGAAAGCAAAGCGTGGGATTTCCCTGTGTGAGTGGGATGTGACAATACGTGTTGTAATCTGCGCAGATTGGCAGTGGTGTTTCGGCCCGGCACGAAGCCACTCTGGTCGGGGTGTTCCACCTCTCCGATCACCCTGGACAGCCGCTTAGCCAGAATGGTTGTGAGGATTTTAACATCATAATTGAGCATGGCGAGAGGGCGATAGGAATCACAGTCATCTGCAGGCTTACCAGGCTTGAGGAGCGGAACCACCAAAGTCTCGCGCATGCTCCCAGGCAGGATGCCCGACTCATAAGCTTCTAGGAACACCTCGTGTAGCAGCAGGGACAGTTCTGGCTCGTAGGTTTTGTAAAATTCGGCGGGTAGCCCGTCACTACCCGGAGCTTTGCAGGTAGCCAGAGACTTGATGGCGTCTTTTATGTCATCTATGTTGATATCAGCATCCAGAGCCTCCTTATGTGGCAGCGGGAGTAGGGGCAGACCAATTTCGTCCAGGGTGTTTGCGATTTCCTCGGGGGGCACCATATCAGTGTGGGAGTATAGTCGGGTGTAGAACTGCCCGAAGGTGTCGTTAATTCCCTGTTGGGAACGTTGTGGCTTGCCATCGGCATCTCTTAGGGCTGTGGTCGAGTACTTAGGGTGTTCTTTCTTACACAGCCAGGCGAGTAGCCTACCCGGCTTGTCGGCATGGGCATGCGCTTTGTTGGTTCTGGTGATGTAATCGAATTTGGCCAGCCTGTCCCAAGCTTCCTTACAGGCGGCCCTAGCACTGGCCAGCTTGTCCTCCTGTGGATGGGGGTCCGGGGTGTTGGATTCTAGCTGTTCAATTTCAGTTTCTAATAATTCAAGTTCGGTTCTGAGGTGTTTCCTCGTGCCTCCAGCCTTTGCTATGATCTCTCCCCTTACAACCACTTTGAGGGCATCCCAGACCGTGCTTAGGTGGTCAACACTGTCTTTATTCTCACTGATGTAGTTCTCTAGAGATTCTCTGAGGCTTTCCTTGAACTCCGGGTCTTTAAGTGCCTCGGTGGGCATCCTCCATGTAGGTATGGGAGATCTGGGTCCAGTGATATTCCATTCAATTACCAGGGGAGAGTGGTCGGAGATGGTGCGACCCAGGTAGTTAGAGGAGTCAATCTGGGGGAATCTCTCTCTGCCGGTGAAGAGATAGTCGATTCTGGTGTGAAGGTTATGTGGCGAGGAGTAGAAGGAATAGCCCCGATCCCCGGGGTGTTGTTCCCGCCAGATGTCAACCAGGTCTAGTTGGTGTAGCGTGGCGTTCATGGCGGTGGTAGCGGTTGAGGGGCCCGCCAAGGGGGGGGCCGACCTGTCAAGCACAGGGTCGCTGACGCAATTAAAGTCGCCTCCCCAGATAAGGAATGCATCTCTATAGGGCGCAATCTTTGTGCATAGCATAGTGAGGTGCGCGGGGATGTTGTTGTTGGGGAGGTATGAATTTACAATGCATATCTCTGTTTGTTCAATGTGGCCCAAGAGTATAACATACCTTCCATCAGGGTCCAGTTCGGCTTTGGTGAGCTGGAAGGGGATGTGGGGACTGATCCAGGTGAACACCCCTCTGGCGAATTTGGAGTATGTGGACCCGAACCCCTGTCCGCCCCAGTATGATTCAAGTGCCGCCATGGATTCCTTGGTTAAGTGGGTTTCTTGTAATAGGGCCACCTCTATCTTTTTTCTGTGTAGGTAGGATTTTATTCTGTTCCGGCGTAAGTAGGTACCCAAACCCCTCACATTCCAGGTGGCGATTTTAAGGTGTGTGGACATGATGGTGGCAAAGGGGCTGGGTCACTGAGCCCGTGGCGGTCTCAACCCTCCTCAAACCAGCTCCATGTGCTGTGCAGCTGCCCCCTGGGTCTGTGCTCTGCAATCTTCCTGCTGACCTTGATTGTTGCGTTGGTGTGCCAATCGGAGACTTATGAACAAATTTAACTCCCACTCGAACAGGTGGATTGAACAAGAAAGTTAACTGTGTGTTGCCCCCAGCAGCTGTTCTGGGAGGACAACGCTCGGGGGCTACCGCTACCCATCGGCCTGTCCAGGTCATGTGGTGCGTTTGTGGTGTAGGCCTTGGGCCAGCCATGCTTGGGGTGGGTTGTGGCGATGCCCGTGGGTTGGTCCGTAGAGCTCCCGTCCTTGAAGGAGCCAGTCAATTGTCGCTGTAAAAAGGACTATTTGGAGTTAGCCGTTGGGTGTCGGGATGCAATCCTCTCCCTCTGCCAAATTGTTGTGCTCCATCCACATGGTGGCTGCGGCCGGGGTCTCCACGTAGACGGCTTTGCCTTTGTATAGTATCTTGAGGCGCGAGGGGTACAGGAGCATGTATTTGAGGCCGAGCTTCCGCAGTTGGGCTTTGACGGGAATGAATGAGTTCCTGGCTCGCTGCACTTGCGAGGTATAGTCGGGATAGATTACGATCTTGGAGCCATCTCGTCTGATCACACCTCCTTCCCTTGAGAATTTGAGGATCGTTTCCCTGTCACGGAAGTTTAAGATCTTGGCGATCATTGGGCGAGGGTGCGATCCCGGAGGGGGTCGCTTTTGTAGGGCGCGGTGGGCTCTCTCGACAGAGAAGCCCTGTGTGAGCTTACCAGCCCCGACTTCCTGCATAAGTAAGGACTCGATAAATTCTGTGGGGTCTGTGCCTTCCATCCCCTCCGGAACGCCAAGGACTCTGATGTTATTTCGGCGTGCCCTTCCCTCTGCTTCCTCCGATCTCGCTTCAAGATGAGCCACTTGTCTCTCAAGTGTGATGACTTTTTGCTTTAAGTCCTTGGCAGTATCTGTGGTGTCCTGTAAGTTTATTTCCACCTTGCCCATTCTTTCCGCTAAGTTGCGGGCGTCTTGGCGGATGAGCTGCATGTCCACCTTGAGTTCATCTATCCTGGTCTCCATGCACGTTTGGAGCGCTGCGATAGCCTGTAGCACCTGGGCGTTGCTGGGGTCGGCAGCGGTTGTCGGGGGTTCAGTCTGTGTGGGGATCTCAAATTGGCTGGGCAGTTTGGGTTTAGCCCCTGAGAACGAGTCCATGATTGTTGCACCCCTGTTCTTGTTGCGAGAAGTAGACATTTTTGGCCCTCCTGGTGTTGTGGCGGCAGGAATGGGCCCCCAAACAGCGCCCAGGCAGTGTAAGGCAAAGTGAGCCACACAGAACGGCGTGTTTCAGTGAAGTTCAGCGGTATTCTTTGGCGGCACAAGGGGTGTAGGTAATTGTGTGGCTCGGTTCAGAATATTCCCCCAGTAGTTAGGGTCTGCAGGCTTACCAGTGGATCTTTGTATGAGCTGTTCGCGCCTCGGCCGCCCGGTTAACTGTTCAGGGCGAGAGGAGGAGGGCCCGCGTAGTACGCCCCGGCGACAGGGGCCTGCCCGGGTCGCCGCCGCCTCGACCCACGCAGCACCCCGCGGCCAGCAGATCGCCGACGGGTATCCCCGGCGGTGGCACCTCGTGTCTCCTCCGCGACGGTCCCGGAGCCGCGGATATGGCTCCCTCCGCTCCCCTGGACAATGCAGAGGGTATCTCGTGTGTTCGGGGTCCCCGGCAGCGGGACGTCTCCCGAGGAGTAGGGAGATGCAAGTGTGTCCGGTCTTACGGGCGGTGTCCTCACCGGGGACCTTCCGCTCAGTTCACAGGGACAGGGGAGGCGGCGCCCAATGGATTGTCTCCCTGATGCCTCGCTGCTTGCTCGATCCGTCCCTCCGTCAGGCCCTGCCGCCGTCCGCCATCTTGTTTCACCCGGGGGCACCGATACAAAAGCTGCGTTTTCGGGAACGCCGGTTCCGATTCTTCTCGATCCCGCGCCGGGTGGAGTCGGAATCACTTCCCCCTCCTGGGTGTGAGTTTGGCTCTTGATCGGGTCGAGAATATAGGTCGAATAAAGGATCTAGGCCAGGATCGAGACGGGAGCTCCACACAGTCACGTCTTTACGCCATCAGCGCTGGCCACGCCCCCTCGTCTTATTTAACTGAAATATGAGTTCAAGCTTTATTGTATAATTGCCTGTTCTGTTCTTCTTATGCACCGGTTTAAAAAATAAACATGTTATAACAACAACAACAAAAAATAATGGTCAGGAGAAGAAAACAAAGAATCAGAAACTCCATTAAAAAAAGAATGTGGCTTCTGCTCAGTTTGTTCTTGCTATTACAACCTCAGTAGATTGCAGTGATCCACCTACTATACTGAAGACTCGGAAAGCTTTGAAGCAGAAGGCTCTGACTCCGAAAGTTACTGGTGGCACAGAGGGCTGTACTGGGATTAACATGCAACATAGTCAATTAGACTCTATTTTCTTAGTAGCCAGTACAGGAAATGTAAAAAAACTTCTATCCAGGTAGACACTAGCACCGAAGGAAAGACTATGATATGTATTAACTCATCACCGGTCGTAGGGCCCCAGAAAGGTCAAACACTGAATGGCAAACAGTGGCATACCTTTCTAACCGACTGGAATATTTATATGTTAAATGGTAGCATCAAGGGGGATGTTGTTCTCCTCGCCCTGATCTGGTGCAGGGCTCCACAATTGAATACATATTTTTAGTTTGATTCCTCAATAGTGGGCCTCAGCAATGTCATCAACACCTTGGTTACCTCCTCATCAACAATCCTGGCGGAAGCAATGGCCACACAGAAGTTAGAGATATCAAGTCTCAAAGATACACTTAGCAAACTATGTGTGGATGAGAAAGAAACCAAATCTTTACTTTTAAACTACATTGAAGCTGTTGAAAGGGATAGTCGAAGGCGCAGAAAGCCAAAATCGTGATTGAAGAGGCAGAGCTTCCCACCATTTTGGACGATATTCCACTTTCACAATCCGTCCTAGATGAGTTCTGTCACCTAGCCCGCGTGGATGATCTCGTCTCATCAGATTGAACAACTAGTAAAGATGAAGGACCCCCACCTCTGGAACAGGAGGATGTAGTAGGGGGAGATACTTGGAAGGAAAGCTCGCAGCAATCCTAACGGCGAAGAAGACGCCAAAGGAGAAAGAAACGGAGAATGATGGCCCAAGCGACCCAGTTGTCTGCCACACAGGGAAAGAAAACCAATAATATGAAGTCAATAAAACTGAAAAATACAGACACAAACAGATTTGTCAACAGCCTGAGTAATCCGTTAAAAAAAATAAAAACTAGGCACTATTGAAGCAGAATGTAAACTGGAACGACTACCAAGAGGCCACTCGACGTGTTGCCGGACTTATCTTATTTTTATCAAGGGACCTGTTTGACATGTGTGTGTACCTCAATGTCATGCATGTGAGTTCGAGTGATCACGACATGCTCTGTGAATCCTTTGATTATACTGCAAATGGTGTTAAAAGATTATATACTGTTGTCATTGAAGTTAACACGGCCAAAAATAGAGTTTTAAGTTTGGGGCGGGGGTTCGGGTTTAAATAGGGACCTGGCCAGTCTGGTGTCTTCTTATAAATATTCAGAACTTGAATCTTACTACAATCCTGGAACATTCATTGAATTCTTGTGGGGTATCCATCCACCAAGACTATTGGGAGAGAAAGGGAAGTCTATATACAATTGACGAAGAGACATGCACCAAAAAAAAAGAACTGAGTAGCGCTTTGTTTGAGGAGACTAAAACAGTCTTCTTCAAATAAAGCAGATTATAGCATAGTAATTAAAAAATTCAGAATGGGATACAGGAATTGGTCTAGGTCACATAATCATATCCGCTTGAAAAATGACGGTGAGATGATGCTTAGGGCTTTAAATAAGGTCAATTCAAAAAATGTTTGGTTACTGGTCAATGCGAACGGTCCAACCCAGAGCAATTCTCAACGTATCTGACCTGGCGGGATCATTTTGTATTTGTATTTGTATTTTGTATTTTGTTTATTTGTATTGCGCACCTTGCCCTGAAGCATCTGGGTGCATCATTTGAAGAAAGGGGTTACAAAGGTTACAGGCGTTAACACAAAATAGCTTTCCACAGGGAAAGGGTACATCTTGGTAATACACAGTGCAGGATTTACAGTCATGATATAATAACAACAGTCTAAGAGAAAAAAAACAGATATAGACAGGAGTACAGTATTCGAGGGGTGGGAGAGGGAGGTGCAAGTCCAGCCCTCCCATAGGAGTCCCAAGAGGTTTAGGAAGAAAATGAAGAGGCATCAAGTTTGTGGAGCCAGAGTTTGTTTTAGTTTTTAAAGGAATGGACGGAGGGTTCTGTTCTGAGAGTGTTGGGTAAAGTGTTCCAAAGTTTAGCCACGAGGACTGAGAAACTCGAGCCCCCGGCTGTCTGCAACTTGAAGCTAGGTATGGTAAGTGTGTGTACTTGGGCAGACCTCAGGGGTCTGGTTGCGGTGTGCCGCATGAAGCGATTGGTCAAGTAAGCAGGTGCCAGGTTATTCTGTGCCTTGTGTGTTAGGGCAAGTGCTTTGAGAGATATGCGACATGTGACAGGAAGCCAGTGTAGATTGTGTCTTGTGTCAGAGATGTGTGATCTCCTCGGGATGTTTAGGGCAGCCGTGATGGCATTGTTCTGAGTGATCTGTAACTTATCCAAATTTCTTTGGCTAGTCCCTGTTACGCTCACCTGGTATCCACAGGGACGCCACCCAGCCGGGTTACTCGCTGGTATGCTTCTCAGCTTTGCCCTGATGTGGTCTGCGGGGAAGGTTCTGCCTGAAATTACAGGAGGACTGTGTTCAAGACTGACCGACTGGGGTAAGTATCCTCCTTCCACACCCGTATGATTTCAGTCCCTCTGGTGCACTCTCCTCACCTTGTGGTAGAATTAGGCGTGCTCTCTGTCCTGCCTTCTTTGCAGGGGCGCGTTGTCTTTCATGGGTGAGTGCGGTCCAGTCACTTCACTGACGCCGGCCCATTTGATATTGTTCAGGTAGGTCTTATTGCTGTTCTTTAGTTTTGTTGCTATCCTGCATGCCTTTCTTTGTTTACAATGTCTCTTTTTTCTCCCTTAGGCATGCAGAGCTTCAGCGCTGCGAACTGGCTTGGTTGAGCCCCGCTGGTAAATGATGGCGCATTAAGAGAGCTATGATGCGCTAAGTAAGCGCTATGCACAGCGCTGCAAAGTCTTGCCTTTGCTAACCTGTGTTTTCCTTCCTTGTAGGTTGCGGTGTTCTTCAGAGCGAGTGGAAAGTCCGGAGTGGTGCCAGCCGAGAGGCGACCAGCCAGGTAAGCCTTTTGAGTAGTTCGTAATTTGTAAATGTCTCTACTGCTTTCTTTAATATTGCCTCTATCTTCCTCTTTCAGGTCGTTCTGTCCGGGAGGCGTGCAGATTCGAGGAAGCTGTTCTCAGTAGCAGTGAGTGTTTAAAGATGAAGACTGCAGGTAAGATGCTGCTGCTAATGATGTTCCTTTTGCCTCCTTGCAGGTTCTGCTTTTCCGAGGTTCGAGGGAATAGCTGGACACGGTGAGTGTCACGTTGCAAGCTGCAAAGTAACGCAAAGCGAGTTGTCTTGCTCGGGTGTGGTTTAAATAGCGCCAACAAAATAGTCCAGGTAAAGTAGTCCCTAGCTACCACAACCAAAACACTAGACCGCATAGCTTGGTTCTTAAGAACCAAGCTATGTGGATGCCTCCATGTTAGCTGACAATAAAATAAAGTAGTTCCCAAGCACATTGTTTTTCATGGTGTATGAGCCTGGCGCCATTGGCGCCAGGACTGGCCCCATGAGGGCTTTTGAAGAGGATGCCAGGCTCTAGAGGCCCGAGTCCTGACTCCACCTGGCCAATGGGTTTGCCAGAGGGGGTTTTGGGCGAGGGTTGTGACAGTCCCTAAGTAGAGGGCATTACAATAATCTATTTTGGACATGATGAGAGTTCTAGCGAGGATGATACAATTGTCGGTTGTCAGGAATGGTCTGCAGCATGTGATGAGTTTGCAGGTGTAGGCTGATGCCGAGACAACCGAATTCATTTGTATGTTAGGGGACAGTGTCAAATCTAATGCCAAGTGTTTTTGTGACGTTGGACACTTTGATAATGTTCCCATCAATAGTAGAAGATGTGTATTCCGGGTCATTTTGGTGAGTTTGGAGGGGGAGCCTATGATGAGTAGCTCTGTTTTTTCATCATTAAGGCAGAGCCCATGATATGCCATCAAAGCCTGGATGACTGTGTAGACTACATTGAGCGCTTTGGCATCGGTTACATAGTCACCGGTGATAGGGATGAGTATCTGGGTGTCGTCAAGATAGTTGGTGTAGGAGACACCCAGATAGACAAGTATATCAAAGAGCAGTTTAGTAAACACATTGTACAATGTGGGAGAGACACAGGACCCTTGAGGGACTCCGCGCGGGACGTGTGCTGGTTCAGCTGATGCAAAAGGAGAGTAAACCCTCATGGTTCTATTAGACAGAAAGGAACTAATCCAAGATGTGGCTGCATCAGAGAAATGGGCCGCTATTTTAAGGTGGTGACATAGGATTTGATGATCAACCAAATCAAAAGCTGCTGACATATCCAGGAGAAGCAGGAGTGCTTGCTTGCCTTTGTCTTTCAGATCCTCAATTTGTGTCAAGGCTGTCTCCGTCCCATGTCTAGGTCGGAAACCTGATTAGTTCCTTTGTGTTAGATTGAGTTAGATTGAGCTAGCAGTATCTGTTTGTTGTACACATCTTTATTAGCGTCTAGTATGGCTTATTTTTAGGTAGAGGAGGCAATGGTTAGGTTGTTTTTGTTAACTAGCAATGGTATGCTTTTCCAATGAGACTCAGCTTTTCTTTTCTCCTTGCGTAGGTCTCGGAGATGTGGGGTGAACCAGGTATTGAGGTGCGGGCAAGGTTTTTGTTTGCGCAGCTTAAGTGGCGCAATGGTATTGAGAGCTTTTAATATGGCCTGATTATAGGTGTCTACTAGGTCTGTGGGTTCGGTGCCAGTGGTTGAGGCCCTATTGAGCAGTGGGAGGATAAGTGGGAGAAGTTTCTCTACCATGATATCCTTCTTGTTGCGAGTGAGTGTAGGTGGGACAAGGTTCGGTTTGGCTGCTTGTGGGTTGGAATTAATGGAGAAAACAATTTTGTGATGATCAGACCAAAAGCAGGGGGTCACAGAGATCATATTAAGCGCACAGTTCAGGTCAGAGACCCAGTCAAGGGTGTGTCCCTTAGTGTGGGCAGGCTCTTTGATGTATTGGGTGAGGCCAAAGTCGGTTAGTGTGCTTGCTAAATCTAGGGTTTTAGTGTCGTTCGCATCCTGGTAACCTAGATTGAAATCGCCAAGTAGTATGAATTGTGAGTTGGGCTTGGTACTAGTGGCTATGATGGATGAGATGTCTTCAGCGAACGCGGATATAGGACCTGGGGCCCTATAGATGAGATGCACTGTGGCAGTATGATTGGGTGAGATTGGTAATTTAATGGAAAGCAGTTCAGCGGATGGGATCCATAGGCTAGGGATAGATCTGGTTTCAAGCGAGCTCTTGAAAATGAAGGCTTATCCTCCACCCTTGGTTTGATTGGTGTCCCTGTCACACTTGATAATTGAATAGTTGTCTGGGATAGCCAAGGACAGGGTAGGGCCTGCTGCCGCATGCAGCCAAGTTTCTGTAACGGCTAGGAAGTCTAAATTTCCGGTTATGATGAAATCAGCGATATCTAGGGCATGAGCCGGGAGTGAACGGGCATTGATAAGCGCGCCTTTGACCTTGAGGTCTTTGGTAATGATAGGAGCCAGAGGGGCTGATGCTTTTATGTTGAGGGTTGGCACAGTGACTCTATTGTTGTTAAGCAATGATGATTTATTGTTGGAGGTGTGGTCCTGATGATAGGACAGATGGTGACATCTGGCAGCTAGTCTCTGGTTTCTGGCTTGGGTGGCACATGGTTGGCTAGAGTACGTCAGAGTACCCTGTTTAGCGAACAATAGAAGATTAGTAGTGTTAGACAGTAGGGGACTGTTAGCTATGCGTGCCTGAGAGAGGATATGCTTTGTCGATATTTAGATCTGGAAATATATCAAGTCACTTCTGCCTGAAAGTCTTGCAAACTGGGGCTTACAGAAGGAACTCTGTCATTCAAAGGGACGAAAGCAATCATGACCCATTAGTCATGACATTCAACATTTGCCCTCAGAACCGCAGCTGTATGGATCGAAGACCCGACATCAGTTCCGCAAATGATCAACGTAAATTGAGATGGTCATCTACAAATGCAGAACTCTGGTTCACTGAGATATATAGTAGAATACTCCCCCTACTGGGTGAGTATCTTTCCAACTACCCAACTGATAATATGGACGGAACATCCTTCTATGAGAGATCAGCAACATCTATTAATCCAGCCATAACTCGCCCCTTGTTCTAATTTGGCATCTTATTGTAATTCAACTCGATCTTGGTATGACAAGGACTGCAAGAAAGCAAAGTCAGAAATTGTTGCTTTAAAACTAAATAGAGAGGCAAATTCACATTTGGTCAAAGATCTAAGAGCCAAATATCAAAAAATGATAAGGTAAAAGAAAGAAGCTATTAACCATTATGGAATGCCCTTGAACAGGCGGTTAACAAGCATAGTTCATCAGTCTTCTGGAAAATAGTCACATACACGGATTCTGATGTTTCTCTGCAACCGACATCATTTCTTACTGAATATTTCTGGTATGAACACTTTTAAAACTTTTATAGCACCACATCATCCTTTAAAAATAAAGACTCCCCTGGTTCCTCTGTAGAACTGGTCCAACCTAACCTCCCGGCGTTTTCATCGGTAGAAGTTGAATTAGCACTAAACACACAAAGTTCTGTCAAAGAGCCCAGCCCGGATGCACTGCCTATTGATTTATTAAAACAAGAACCTACGATTTGGATTCCAATATTGACGGCAATGATCAATTCCATTGCGGTTAAAGCAAATCCCCTCACATCCTGGAGGAATGCTGAGATTATACCAATCTTTAAAAAGGGAGACCAAAATGTCCTGGCTAATTATCGTCCCATATCCCTTGCCGACTGCATAGGCAAATTATATGCAAGAATCCTGGAAAACAGGTTTGGTCAGTGGGCTACAGAAAAAGGTCTTATCCAATGCCCAGGCAGGCTTTCGAAAACAGATGGCGACCATCGAACAATCCTTTAGATTAGCGTTTGTCATTCAAAAATACATCACTCAAAAACAAGTTTCTCTCTTCATTGTTCATTGATCTCTGAGCAGCATTCAACAACGTTAAGCATGATCTATTGTGGACATTGCAAGCAAGCCAGGGCATTCCCCTGAAACTGCTATATGCCGTCAAATCCTTACATACATAGAATGTGGCCAGCGGGACATACAACTAATTACTTCCTGTATGTAAAGGTGTGCACCAAAGCTGCGTTATGGCCCCATTTTGTCCTCCCCTTTTATTAACAACATCGCTGTAACACTGCTAAATTGATCTCTAGATGAATCAACAATAAATAGGGTAAAGTTAAGAATCCTTTTTTTCACTGATAATGCTGTTCTCCTTTCTACTTTGCCTTTTGGCTTAAGGAAAGCTCTTAATATTTGTTATTTGTTTCTGTGCAGTTCCAAAGAATTCATAATAAACAAAAACCAAACCAAGGTAATGACCTGCTATTGCAAAGTGCCTCCAGCTTTCAATATTAAATTAAATGATGTATTAATACAGCAAGTGCCAGACTTTGATTACCTGGGGTTGCGCTTCAATAATAAAGCAACATGGAGAAACCAGGTTGCCAAATCCAATCTAACACTGAAGTGATGCACAGGCGATCCACTCCATTTATCCCAAAAATATGGAGGAAAGTTATTGAAACAAGCTCTAGAACTGTATCGAGCCCAGGCACAATCTGCCGCTCTATATGGAGCAGAATTGGAGCAGAATTGTGGGGTCATTCGAGCGATGAAAATCTGGTTATTGGTGAAAACTAATTTCTTAAGAAACCTCTTTCCATAAACAGCATAAACACCATATATTGCTCTCAAACTTGAATTGGACATATTGGGTGTGGACTATACCCTTAGGATAAAACCTGTACTCCTCTGGCTCAAATTCTAGTCAAATGACAAGCTAACCATCTACAAGGACACCACGACAGACGTACGAAAGAGCAATAAAACTGAACGTTGGCCTTGGTTCTACCACATCAAAAATACCTTATGTTCATTTATTTGTTTGTGTATGCTTAAACAAAATAACCTTTACAAAAAAGAAAACAAGCAACCATAAAATAGAAATTCACTACATTAAAATTCAAACGATTTCATTACATTCAGTCGCAATTCTAGTAAACCAGATTACAATTTTAAAACTACGATGAAAAGCATTTAATTTTCCACAGTATGAAAGTAAGAATTTGAAAACTGCTATGTCCAAAGAGAACTCACAGCTATTTAAGATCTTTGCCCAAAACCAATCAGTATTAAACTCACGTTCATCCAGAAAAAAAACACCAAAAGCACCCAAGACTTCCCTATTTGGTAAAAATTTCAATTTAAAACGTATCATTTCCATCCTATACTTCCTAGAAGGGTGCAATTTAATTTGAGGCTCTTATTTCATATTGTAACAGTCGGAACAAGTGGTATTACATTACCTGTGCTATATTCCACATCCAATCTGTTTCAAAACCAGTTTTCTTGCAGTTATATGAAGGTATATTAAGCTTCTTGAGGTCCAGATTGTAATCATCCAAGAGCTTTATGGACACCTGTTAAAACTTAACATGAGTTGTCCAACATTACATCTCGTAACTCAGCCAGGACACAATTTTTAGGCGGTTGTAAAAATGATCTCAAGAGTTGCATCCTCTTCCAATCCGCATGAGCCTGCACAGAGACCAATCCCAGCTTGTGCATTATTACTGCCATGGGTATCCCCTTTCGGAGAAGAAGCAACCTTTTCCATATCACTGATTCAACTCTTCCCCATTCATTCGCCAATAAGCCAGATTCAACCCCAGAGAGTACTCTCGGAACCGATTTTTGATGGTAAAACTTAACCATTGATGCTCCTGAAAACCTGCCAAATTTCCTATCAAAAGCTGTACTCTCAGACATATTCATTCTTGCTTTATTTATTTGGGCTGAGTCCATTTGTTTTGTTCTTTTTGGACTGATCTCTACACCCAAATATTTAAATATCTGTACGACTTCTGTGCTATAGACCAGTTATAATTTAGTTTTCTTTTTACCATAGTTTATCATAAAAACTTTGGACTTATTCATTTTTAATTGTAAGTCTATTGACGTAAAATATGCATTTGTATTTGTTATTTGTCAAGGCCCTTTGAGGGCCAATAGGGGTCAAATCAAACAAAACTACATCATCTGCATATACTAGATAGTTAATTACCAGGTTTCCTAATTTAGGTGCAAAGTTTCTTATTTGATTGAAGTTTTTCCAAAAGTCATTAATATATTTTTATATTTTTTTAAAACACATTTTTCCATAACAACTACCACAAAACCAAGATAACCCACTTTAACCTCCCCACCTGCCCCCCTCTCGTTCTAGTGTACTGGTTACTCCACCAGGGCCTCTTCTTCCTTTTCCAGAACTTAACGCTGAACAGCTGGTCATGATCTGCGTTTCCACTGAGACTAAGCCAGTACTACGGGGTCCCCCTTTATCCCTACTTCCACATCTGCCTCTTGTCATTCCCACTGCCTTCATCTAACACCCACCCATTCATGGCGATTTCATGTCATTGAATTTTGATAATTCATTCAGCAATTGACTCTAGTGTAGTGACACTCCATCCCCTCCCGTCTCAGTTCCTGCTCCCTGTAGTATTGCCAGCTCAGCTATCCCCCATCTACGGACATCCGCCTGCCACATGGTAATCACCGGACCTTGTGGGAGCTTCCACGCAATCGCCGCTCAACAAGTATCAGCAGGAATCGAATCATCTTATTCCGTACTTTATGCTTTTCCCCCCCGGGAGAGTTCCCCAGGTGCATGTTCCCGGGCTGTATTCCAGCTAAGTCCCCAGCAATTGATTCACCCCCTTAATCACCTTATCCCAGTACTCAGCTATTAATTCACAGTCCCATATCATGTGCTAGAATCCCGCCGGCGCTCTACCGCACCTGGGGCACTCATCCTACAGTCCGCTATTCATTGCCTGTTACCTGACTGGGGTTACATGTGTTCTGTGTATGAAGTTAAATTCACCAATTGAAATCGGGTGTTACGTGACCCTTCCAGACAAGTTCCCATATCTGCCCCCACACCTTTTCCGATATCTGATAGCCCATATCCGCCTCTCATTTTTCCTTCACCTACAGTTCCCCCTCGGGTTACTCTTCCTGTAGGGCCTTATAGATCTGTGAGATCTTCGTCCTATCCCCCGTTTGATCTAGCAGTCCCTGCATCAGTGGGCTTGTTTCTGGTTCCTCTGGGATCCCCTCCCATATTTCCACAAACTTCCGGTCCACCACTCCATATGCCAAAAACAGGCCCCTCGACAGCCCGAAGTTCAGACACCAATCCTCAAAAGTAAGCAGCTTCCCTCCCTCAAATAGGTCCCCCACAACCCCACACCACCGTTCTCGGAGCCTCTGTGTTAATATTTTATTAAATAAGAATGGAGCCAAAACACATCCTTGGCTAAAGCACAGCAGCTTTTGATCCACCTAGTAAAGTTCCCCTTTTGATCCAGGCATACCCTCACCTTTGTTTTTGAATGCAGAGACATCAGTATATTCACCAAGCCAGGGGGACTTCCCCTCTCACCCAGCATGGCCCAAAGACGAGCACGATGTACCTTGTCAAAAGCATGGGAGTTATCAAGGAATGCACAATGCAGCACCTTTTTTGTTGTTTTGCCTGAATCTGTGATAAATTAATAACGAAACAGTTGTGAGTAGTGCTCAATCCCGGACAGAAGCCAGACGGAAATATGTCTAGGCTATCATTCAAACCGGCCCAAACACGCGACCGCTTCAAAAGAATAGTTCCAAAAACCTTACTCGATGCTTTCAGAGGGAGACATGTCTATAATTGGATGGACTTGACCCGTCTCCCTTCTTGTAGATAACTACAATATTTGCCTTCCCCCACGAAGGTCGAAGGCTATTTGGCCTCAGGATCTCCGAAATAGGAGAAGTAAAAACACAGTAAGAACAACAAGGCTCCCACACCTAAATTAGTTTTCCCGTTTGGCGTTCAGCAGACAGCGTTAGCAACCAGACAGATACAGCGTCTGCAATGCTTTCCATAAACTAGGACTCAACTACCAGCCTTACCCCTGTCAACTGTGTAGAAGAAGAGCACTCACTTATTGCTACATCGTATTACCACACTGTGAGCTGCCCCTCACAAGGATTCAGAAGGCAGCAGTTACACTGAATATTAAAACAGCCTTCGAGGATTGGTTTACCGACACTAAGATACGGTTTGGCCCGGATATTCCCTCTGCGTACTCAAGACAAGAGGGTGAAGACAATTACGTATTTGAATTGTCACTTGGGAATCAACATTCTAATGTTCACACTGCTATGACAACGCCAACTTGTCAAGTCCATTTTTAGAGACCACCGAAAGACCGGTTTTAAGGCGTTGCAATGCCCCGGTCCATCTATACGTCTGAAGAAGTTCCTAACAGTAATTCTAACAACAATAGGAATGAAACGGTGTCCACTCATTTGGTCGAAAAAAAAAGATCGAATGACCATTTGGTCGAAACCAAATGGTCGAAAAAAAATGGTCGAAATTTTTTTTAAATTTATTTATATTTTTTTTTCCGTTTTGTTTGGTTAAAAAAAAAATTAATATATAAAAACAGGGGTTCGGGGGGAACCCCCCCCAAAAAAAAAAAAATATAAAAAAATAAAAAAAAATTCGACCATTTGGTTTTCCACCATTTGGTGTCGACCAATGGTCATTCGACCATTTGGTTGTCGACCAAATGACTGGCAACCGAATGAAACATGTTGGGCAATTGGAGATGCTAATATAAAGCATCAACAAAAGCTTAAGAATCTCAGATAAGTA
The DNA here is from genome assembly GCF_040938575.1 of Ambystoma mexicanum. Taxonomy (NCBI): domain Eukaryota; kingdom Metazoa; phylum Chordata; class Amphibia; order Caudata; family Ambystomatidae; genus Ambystoma; species Ambystoma mexicanum. Next base: position 1,197,900,717 of record NC_090926.1, on the reverse strand, counting down.
CACTTTAGGTACCGATTGACTAAGGCATCTAGATAAGAGGTACTCATAATCAAGAACTCTGTGTCACCTATTGATATATCGAGTGGTTCAACCCCATTGCAACAACTGAGACTTGAATAACTCAAAGCTGTCCGTATATTAATTTGTACACTTGATTTGAGATCTCTCAGGGAGAGATACTGTTTAATTGTATATTTTGCACAATTGAAGCACATTTTGCACATTGTAATTGTTGTGATGACTAGCATCAAGCACTTTATAGCACTGGTCACCTTGTTTAGTTTTATGTGATGGTTTTAACATTTCTATTTATTAAAAACTGCTTATTTTATTATAATAATGCTCTTTGAATTCAGGTTGTATTTTCCTTGAACTTCCACTTGTCATTGTTTGAATTGTCGTACGCCAGTGTGTTAATCCTAAAATTAGCCAACTAATAACATGCCATAAACCTAATTTAGGTGTGGGAGCCTTATTGTTCTTACTTTATACAGGTCAGGTCTGCTCCCCCATAACCTATTACTTTACCTGATTTCCCCTATTTGTTTTTAGAGACAAGTAAAAACACAGCCCAGAGATTCGAGTTAGACCTTAGCGTCATGTTTGCCAAGCCATCCGGACCTGGAGCATTTGAGGCCTTGCTTTCTTTCATAAATACCTTAATCTCTGAGTCTGCCTCCTCCTGTTCTATCCATGGAGTTTCATACACATTCCTCTCCCATAGTTTCATTGTACAAGGACGAAACATGTTCTTCCCATCCTTCAGAATCAACTGGATGGCACTGAACAGGAGAAATTACTCACTGTAATGATCTTTCTATGGATTCTTCTCCTGCAGATTCCTCATCATGATAGATATCCATCATCCAGCTCTGCTGTTCGGAAACCTTTCGACAGGGGGCGTAGTAGACCTCGACTTGGGCGTCGATCCGCCTTGTCCGGTTCTCGGTCGTCGGCTCGGGAAGTGACGTCGGGCGTCGTATATATAGCACGTCATTACACCCCATGTTTCAGTTCTTCCAATGTCTTCTCCGCCCCCCGCGATCCAACGCTGCAGAAGGAAAAACCCCAGGAGAAGGCTAACCAACCATTAAACATTAACAAGGTTACATCCCAACAGGGTGAACCCCCACAACAATGTTAGAAAAAAAATATGTTTTATTTATTTTTTAGAATGACATAGAAGCGGTGATCCCAGAGCCATCACTGGATGCCTTCTCGCTTGGACAGAAGCAGCAACCCACAGAACTTTCTGAGCACGAATGGATGGGAGGGTCGATGAGGAACATGCGGGAGAAGAATATATAGAACGATCATTATGGTGAGTAATTTCTCCTGCAATGGATTGCTTTTCTACCGCAGATTCCTCGTCATGATAGACTCTCCAAACAGTTAGGATAACAGAGGAGGGCAGAAAGATTTAAACCAGTAGATTCTGTGAACCGCCCTATCACAGCATGAATTAGCTCCCCATGCAACATCCAAGGCATAGTGCTTGGTGAAGGTGTGTAAGGATAACCAAGTGGCCGCCGGCATAAATCCCTAACAGGAACCCCCCTCTGGAGGACTGTAGAGGCTGAGACCCCTCTGGTCGAGTGGGCCCTGATGACCCTTGGAGCTCCTTGCATGACAATTGATAACACTATGATATGCAAAATAATCGAGCGTGGCAGGGTTTGTTTAGTGATGGAAAGACCTTTTCCAGACAAGGAAGGGGCCACGAACAACTGGTCGATTTCCTAAACTCAAATGTGTGAACAACAGAGACGCTTACCGCTCCCTTGGGGTCAAGGCGGTAGGACCGCTCTTCCATCTTTTGAGGGATGTGGAGGATGGTAAAAGACAGGTAAATCAATAGACTGGAACAGATGAAATTCCGAAACCACCTTAGGAAGGAATCTGGTTCTGACTTCAAGAGTGAGTTCCTCACTAAAGAACCTCAGAAAAGGAGGTTTGTGTCAGAAATAAAGGATTGTGGAGTAAACGAAAGCAGGTACGGAGAAACTACACTTCCCAGTAGGCATTGTAGTTTCAGGGGGCCGTTAGGTCACAGCTGCTAGTGATCTGCAATTAGTGCGGGTCTTCATAACGGCCGCTCGCCCATGCTTCAGTGCTGTTGATTAATGAATGGAGAGCACGGGCGGCGGCGGCGACGGCAGCAGGCAGGAGCAGGAGCAAAGCAGAAGGCTGAGAAGGCGTGAAGGAATCACGCTTGCTATGCCGTGTGAAATCTTGATTCCTGGGCTACGGCGATGAAGACTTGATTACTGCCTTATTCTCTGCAGGTCCGGGTCTGTCACGGATGACTCCCCGGGCCATAAAGCTAAGTGGTGCCTATGTTTATTTTACTTGCTGGGCTGCGGCGGTGAAAACTTGTTTATTGCCTCATTCTCTTCAGGTCCGGGTCAGTCACGGATGACTCCCCGGGCCATAAAGTTAAGTTGTGTTAAGTTTAGTGACTTGCAGAGATACGGCGGGGATTTTGGGAATCTCTGACTTTCAATGCAGTTATGTTTACGCTGGTCTGTGACAGTGATTTGTAAAATACAAATGATGCCCCCATTTTTGTGAAGCTAATTTTGCTGAATGCAAGAGAGATATTTTGTTAGTAAGCCTGTTACATGGATACTAGGTGCCTTCCCAGTGCATTGTTTCATGAATTATGAAGTATCTGGGTGGGACAAGGTTATGCACACAATATTGACAAGGCATGTTCTCTAATGCAAATGGTTTTCTTTGTATACGCACAAGGTTTTGTAAGGTTACGTGAATTCAGGAGTCAGGTCAGGTTGCAGGAGTAATAATTGAAGAATTCCTTCAATTAAACTAGGTGTTCTTATTTTGTATATGTCTTGTTCTCCCTTCCTTTCCTTTATTTATCCATCCCCTTTCCCTAACTCCGTCTTCCCCCCATTGGCTGCCACGTGGCTACCTGTAATTCTAAAGTCAGGCGCCCGTGCCAACCACGGTGGGAGGGGTCGATCCATTCGGCTTCTGTGGTTCGGGAGAGAGGATTGAAACCCACTCTCCCTTAAGTTCAGAGATCTTGACAGAATCAACAGCCCCCGTATTCGGGAGTACTGAACCACCCAGGCCAAATGGATAACCCTCCTTCTTTAGCAGAAGTGTTAAAGGTACTACAAGATATTCAGGTGGAATTGATACATGTAAGGCAGGAATCTAGTACGTTGAAGAATCAAGTGCAAGGATTAGTAGCACAAGGGACACCATTGGAGGAAGCAGGGTCGTCTACAAGTAGAACGCCCACTGTGGTGGTTCAAGCACCCAGTAGTGTGCCGTTAGCACCACCGGAAAGATTTTCTGGGGATCCAAAAAAATACATGACGTTCTTGACCCAGTGTAGATTACATTTTTTGTGTAAACCATCAGCCTTTGAGACTACTCAAGCAAGAACTGCCTTTGTGATTTCATACCTAACAGGAGATGCAGCTGCTTGGGCGATGCCTTTGGTACAAAAAGATGATCAATTATTGTATAATTGGGATAATTTCCAGGCTGAATTCGGTAGATTATTTGATCGAAGGGAAGTGTCATTGGCGCAAGACAAGGAGTTATTGGCTTTAAAACAGGGTACCAGAGATCTAGTTTCGTATGTGACCCACTTTAATAGACTGATAATCGAAACAGATTGGCCAGAGAATAAACGAACTGTTCTATTCTATCAAGGATTGAAGGAAGAACTAAAGGACGCCATGGCACAGGTGGAGCCTCAACCCAACACATGTACAGCTATGATTGATTTAGCATTAAGGTTGGATCATAGAATGAATGAGCGAAAGGGAGATAGGAAAAAATCCGAGGTGGTACCTTTTGTACGATTGGATAGAGGTAGGGTGAACAGAAACAGTGAAGGGGAACCTATGCAGATTGGAGGAGTTAGGGGACCATTATCGACCACAGAAAAGGAACAGAGAAAGGCTAATAATTTATGCTTGTATTGTGGCCAGCCAGGACACTATATCCGTACTTGTCCAAATACTCCTAAGAAGGTAGGGAATGGAGATAAGAGCAAGGTCGAGTCGGGAAAAGGAGGGGGCCGGCCTTAGGGGGAACAAAGGTGTCAGGCTCAGTGGTAGAAAAGTTCCCCACGTGGGTAGCAAATACTTCAAGAAAAGGTAATTCTCACTTGTATATACTAGTAACTTTGATTTTTGCCTGTAATAAACAGATGGTGTCAGCCATGATAGATTCAGGGGCTACTGGAAATTTTATTGACATTGATTTGGCCAAAAGACTAGGGTTGCCTTTGAGAGAAAAGACTCAAGTGGAAGGGGTACAGTCGGTGGATGGGTCACCTTTAATTTCGGGACCCATTTGTCAGCAAACTCAAACCCTAGAAATGAGGTGTCAGTCTGGCCATGTGGAGGATATCATACTAGATCTCATAGCAGCTCCCCAGTTCGGTCTTATTTTAGGAATTCCTTGGTTAACTCAGCATAATCCAAGAATTGATTGGGTAGCTAGAGAGATATTTTTTGAAAGTACGGAATGTATGGGTCACATTGAAGAAGAAGTGAGCCCTGCATTGTTTTTGGCAGATCAACCACCAGCAGCACAAGTAGTGGGGGCGGTGGGAGCACAGGTTCCAGGGCAATATCAAGAGTATGTGAATGTGTTTGATAAAGGAGGAGCGGAACAACTACCCCCCCATAGACCATACGACTGTGTCATAGAGTTGGAACCTGGGGCTAAGCTACCATGTAGTAGAATATATGCATTAACGGAAACTGAAAATCAACATTTGAGAGAGTATCTGGATGATATGTTAAAGAAAGGGTTTATTAGACATTCTACATCACCCGTTTCATCCCCATTGTTTTTTGTGCCTAAAAAAGAGGGTACCTTGAGAACATGCATTGATTATCGTGCATTAAATAAGGTGACAGTTAAAAACAGATACCCACTCCCTTTAATTTCTGGATTGTTGGACCAAGTGAAGACAGCGGTGATTTACACCAAGCTTGATTTACGTGGGGCATATCATTTGATTCGGGTCAAAGCAGGGGATGAGTGGAAAACTGCATTTCGAACTAAGTTTGGATTGTTTGAGTATTTGGTGATGCCTTTTGGTTTGTGTAACGCTCCTGCAGCATTTCAATTTTTTATGCAGGAAGTTTTGAGTGAGTTTTTGGACATTTTTGTTATTGTATACATTGATGACATTCTAATTTACTCAAATTCACAAGAGCAACATGTGAGTCATGTACGGGCAGTGTTAAAGAAATTACAAGAACATCAGTTATATGTGAAATTGGAAAAATGTGCCTTTCATGTGAAAAGAGTGGAGTTTTTGGGTTTCATATTGACCCCAGAGGGTATAATTATGGACAAAAACAAAGTACAGGCAGTTTTGGATTGGCCCAAACCCCAGTGTGTCAAAGATATTCAGTCTTTTTTGGGTTTCGCCAATTTTTACAGACGATTCATTTCTAATTTCTCTCAGGTCGTAGCCCCTATAACACGACTATTAAGAAAGGCAACCAGTTTTTGTTGGAATGAGGATGCAGAAAAGGCTTTTCAGGAATTAAAGACGGCATTTACATCAGCTCCAGTGTTGCGACACCCAGACACGGATAAGATGTTTCAAGTGGAAACCGATGCGTCCAATGTGGCTATAGGGGCGGTGTTATCGCAGAAAGATTCAGAAGGAAGTTGGCACCCAGTAGCGTATTATTCACGAAAACTTACTCCATGCGAACAAAATTATTCCATTACAGATAAAGAACTATTAGCTATCAGAGCTGCTTTCCTGGAATGGAGACATTATCTACTGGGAGCTAAACATCAGGTGTTGGTTGTGACAGATCATAAGAATCTACAGTACTTTAAAACTGCCCACACATTGAGCCCAAGACAATTACGGTGGTCTCAATTTTTCAATGAGTTTGATTTCGTGGTGACTTTTCGGCCAGGAAAAAGAAATGGTAAGGCAGATGCCTTATCCCGTCAACAAAACCTGGACAACCCGGTATCGGAAACAAAGTCCATAATCCCTGCAGAGAAAGTGGTAGGGGCAGTAATTTCTAAATTGATGACACAAGTGAAACAAGCAATGCAGAATCAAAAGAATCTAAGTTGGGGAATGAGTAACCCTTTGGAAACATTTAAAGGGAATCTTCCTTACTATGATGGAAGATTGTATTTGCCCACTTTGGAACTCCAAAAGAAGGCTTTGCATTGGTGCCACAACTCCCCTTTGGCTGGTCATTCAGGGAGTAAAAAGACACAGACTCTAGTGGAAAAATACTTTTGGTGGCCGAATTTGAGACAACAGGTGATCAAATATGTGCAGGAATGTGAAACATGTGTACGAAGTAAATCTGATCATACAAAAAAGGCAGGGTTACTTAAACCATTGCCCACTCCCACTAAAATCTGGACACACATATCAATGGACTTTATTACAGACTTACCACCAGATGATCAGTACGACACAATATGGGTGATAGTGGATTATTTGTCTAAACAAGCTCACTTTGTGCCCTGTAAAGGAATTCCAGGAGCAGGGAAATTGGCGGAATTGTTCTTACAGCATGTGGTCCGCCTGCATGGGCTACCACGTACTATTGTTTCTGATAGAGGACCACAATTCACATCCAAGTTTTGGCGCGCTTTCTGTCAGATGTTGGGAATTGATTGTGCTTTGTCCACTAGTTATCATCCTCAGACGGATGGACAAACTGAAAGAGTTAATCAGACGCTTGAACAATACCTGCGTTGTTATTTACATGATGGTATGGAGTCGTGGGTTCGGGCATTATGGTTAGCTGAATTCACATATAACAATGCTGAACATGCATCCTTGGGAATGTCCCCCAATGAGTGCTTATATGGGCAGATACAGGAAATGTTGCCAGAACAGTTACCAGAGATTGAAAACCTTCCAGTACTGCAAGACAGAAGGCAATTAATTCTAAACATCAGACAAAAGGCGCAGGATAATCTTGAATATGCAAAACATCAATATAAAATGTATGCAGACAAAAAGAGAAGGGGGGCTCCTCAGTACAAGGTGGGAAATAAGGTGTGGCTATCCACACGCAACTTGTCGCTGGTAGGATCTCGAAAATTTGCTCCTAAATACATTGGACCTTATGAAATAGTAAAGATTGTGTCTGAGGTTGCAGTGAAATTAGACTTACCTAAGTCTCTGAAAATTCACCCGGTATTCCATGTGTGTCTCCTTAAACCTGCAGCACCTGGAACACGCATGAGGAGACCACCTGCCATTCACAAAAAGGATCATGTTGAATATGAAGTAAAGAAGATTTTGGATTCAAAAAGAAGAAGACAAGTGTTATGGTACCTCATCCAGTGGACTGGATATGGATTGGAAGATTGTTCCTGGGAACCTGCTAGTGCAGTACATGCACCTCGTCTGGTAAGAATGTTTCATGCAAAGTATCCAGAAAAGGCAGGTCCTGGGAAGAGCCCTGGAAGGGGAGGTAATGTCAGAAATAAAGGATTGTGGAGTAAACGAAAGCAGGTACGGAGAAACTACACTTCCCAGTAGGCATTGTAGTTTCAGGGGGCCGTTAGGTCACAGCTGCTAGTGATCTGCAATTAGTGCGGGTCTTCATAACGGCCGCTCGCCCATGCTTCAGTGCTGTTGATTAATGAATGGAGAGCACGGGCGGCGGCGGCGACGGCAGCAGGCAGGAGCAGGAGCAAAGCAGAAGGCTGAGAAGGCGTGAAGGAATCACGCTTGCTATGCCGTGTGAAATCTTGATTCCTGGGCTACGGCGATGAAGACTTGATTACTGCCTTATTCTCTGCAGGTCCGGGTCTGTCACGGATGACTCCCCGGGCCATAAAGCTAAGTGGTGCCTATGTTTATTTTACTTGCTGGGCTGCGGCGGTGAAAACTTGTTTATTGCCTCATTCTCTTCAGGTCCGGGTCAGTCACGGATGACTCCCCGGGCCATAAAGTTAAGTTGTGTTAAGTTTAGTGACTTGCAGAGATACGGCGGGGATTTTGGGAATCTCTGACTTTCAATGCAGTTATGTTTACGCTGGTCTGTGACAGTGATTTGTAAAATACAAATGATGCCCCCATTTTTGTGAAGCTAATTTTGCTGAATGCAAGAGAGATATTTTGTTAGTAAGCCTGTTACATGGATACTAGGTGCCTTCCCAGTGCATTGTTTCATGAATTATGAAGTATCTGGGTGGGACAAGGTTATGCACACAATATTGACAAGGCATGTTCTCTAATGCAAATGGTTTTCTTTGTATACGCACAAGGTTTTGTAAGGTTACGTGAATTCAGGAGTCAGGTCAGGTTGCAGGAGTAATAATTGAAGAATTCCTTCAATTAAACTAGGTGTTCTTATTTTGTATATGTCTTGTTCTCCCTTCCTTTCCTTTATTTATCCATCCCCTTTCCCTAACTCCGTCTTCCCCCCATTGGCTGCCACGTGGCTACCTGTAATTCTAAAGTCAGGCGCCCGTGCCAACCACGGTGGGAGGGGTCGATCCATTCGGCTTCTGTGGTTCGGGAGAGAGGATTGAAACCCACTCTCCCTTAAGTTCAGAGATCTTGACAGTTTGCAGCACAAGGCTTGTGGTTCACTAACCTTCCTGGCAGGTGTGATTGCGACCAAAAAGGCTGTCTTAAGGGATAACAGCCGCAACAAATGGGAATTCATACGCTCAAACGAAACCACCATCAAATAGGTCAAAACCAGATTAAGGTGCCAATCTGGGTCAACAAATTGAGAAGGCCCTTCAGGAACTGGGCCATGACCAGAATAGTAAAAAAGGAATCTTGGCCTGGGGACCTCGTGAACACAGACAGGGCCGCCAAATACCCTTTGATTGTGGCAACCTGAGGCCTGAAGAGGCCAGTGATAGAAGCAACTCCATCACAGTGGTGGTGGGGCAAGAGATAGGGTCAGCCTCACATTCCCTTCACCACGCCCTAAATCTTTTCCACTTGCAAGTGTACAGAGATCTAGTAGGAGGTCTGCGTGCAGCCATCAATACCTCAAGTACCTCCTCCGATTCATCATACCTCATTCTCTCAGGAGCCACGCAGGTAGGTTAAGAGAATCTGGGGTCGGGTGGAGTACTCGACCCTCTGACAGGGTTAGGAGATCCGGACGCAGAGGCAACCTGTGAGGTGGTCAGATCCAGGAGATCTGAGTACCACATTCTCCTCCCCAATCCGGGGCGGTCAAGATCATGGTCGCTCGAAATCTCTTCAACCTCCTGAGAACCCAATCGATGACGGGAATTGGGGGGGAAGGCATAATGGAAAAGGAAGATCCAATCCACCAGAAATGCGTCCCCCAGTGCACCGTTCGCTGGGAATTCCCTCAAGCTCAAGTTTGGACTTCCTGTTGGACTCTGTGGTGAATAGATCCACTGCCGGGGTGCCCCAGAGAGTGAAGACCTCCTCGAGGACTTCCTGGCACATTTTCCACTCTTGTGATTGAGCTCTGCCTGCTCAGAGCATCCGCCAAAGTGTTTTCTGTCCCTGCCAGATGAACTGACGAGACCAAGGTTTGGTTCTCTCACAACCAGAACCACAGCTGAATAACCTCCGCACAAAGTGGGCGGGACTGCACACCACCCTGCTTGTTGAGGGAGTGCATAGCCACTGCCTTGTCCGTCATATTGTGAGAGACGGGGCAATGGCCCTCAGGGCTAACCTGATGGCCCGCAACTCCAGGCTGTTGATATGCCACTTGCCTTCTGATGGAGACCAAAGCCCACTCACCTGCAAATCCATGCCGTTGGTCGCTGCAACCCTTCAGAGACGCCTTTGTGAACACTCAGGCCTGGGGCCAAGGAGGCCAGAAGTTTTCCTCTGCCAATAGATTGCTGTGGTATCCAGTCATTGCATCGACAACCAAACCATCTTACACCAAACCATCAAATTTTTTCCATCGAAATACCATTCCATAAAATGGCCAATTCGTTGAATAAAATTCGATGGATCCATCGAAATGTAATGTTAAGATTAGGGGTTAGATTAGGGTTAGGGTTGGGGATAGGGTTAGATTAAGGGTTACGTTAGGGTAAAGGTTGGGGGGCTGGGCGTGCGGGTTGGGGGAAACCCCCCGAATATAGAAACAAATTTTAAAACCTTACAAAGAGCTGGCCAGTGCAGAGCTTTCAGCACTGGACAGCACCATGTAACATTTTAAAGTTACAAAAAAATGCATTGAAATTCTATCTTTTATGTGTAAAAGTGCATTTCCATTGAAACCAGTCCATTTATGTTTTCGATGGACTCGTTCAGATGGAAAGGCATTTGTCCATGTTAAAGATAGACTATCGATGCTTTGGCATTAGATGCTTTGTTTTCGATGCAATCACGATAAACCGATTGCTGCACATGTTCCACTATCCAAGTTCTCAAACTACTTGGCTGGACACTAAAACGCGATCCGTGAGAGCTCCCAGATACTGAGACCACTGGTCCCTCAGGAGCCACTGGAGGGATCTCAAATGCATCCTGGCCTCTGGCACTAGATAAATACAGGGGGCCATGAGACCAGTGAGGCGGAGGAAGAAAGCCACTGGAAGAGTGGTGTGGTTCTGAAACAAATACACCATCTGGGCTATGTTGCTGACTCTCTCCTCGGGACGGAAAACCTTCCCTACCCAGGTGTCTAGGACTGCTCCGATGAGCTGGATCTGCTGAACTGGTGTCAAGTGGGACTTCTTCAAGTTGAGAGAGAAGCCCATCCTGTGAAGTAGTAGGCAGGTGTCCTCAAGATGAGACAAGACCTGCCCAACTGACTTTCCTTGGATCAGCCAGTTGTCCACATATACAGAAATACATGGACTCTGGATCTCCTGAGGTGAGCCGCAACTACCGAACTGATAGTGCTTGTCGCCTATGAGGAACCTTAAGAACTTCCTGTGCTTTTGATGTATCGGCACATGGAAATAAACGTCCTGTATGTCTATTGACACCAGCCAGTCCTGTAGTTCGTGAGCGTGGAGAATCTCTCTCATCGTCACCATCGTGAATTTGTCCTTCCTCAACAACTTGTTCAAGGCCTTGAGGTCCAGGATGGGACGGATACCTCCTTCCTTCTTGGTCACCAGGAAAGATTAGGAATACCAACCCAACCCCCTCTGATCGAGAGGTACCTCTTCCACGGAACCCTTTGAAAAATGGGCTCTCAGTTCTTCCTGGAGATCCTGTCCCGGGTTGGATTGGGGGAGGTGGAGGTCTGTCTAAAGACCTTTCTAGAAAAAGCAGACAATAACCCCACTGAAACAACTGCAGGGCCCAGGCATCAGAAGTTATTTCCTGCCACTGGGACTAATGCCCTTCCAACCGTTCACCAACCGGTGCATCGTGGGAGGGAAAATCAAAGCGGTTTAGAGGGCACGGGTGACCCTGCCGCTGCTTGTTGGCATCTAGAGGCCCTTCTGCCCCTTCTGGGTTGCGAGAAGCAGCTCAGCACCTGCCTGGCTTGCAGGAGCTGTGGACACCTTCCATAGGGCGCATATCTATTGCCTCTGCTGCTGGAGGCAAAGCTGAAGTCAGATTTGGCCGGCTGTGCTGCTAGGCACAATGAATCCTTGCATGTGTCTGCTTTCCGGCCGGAAAGCATGTCACCGTCAAAGGGCATGCCCAGCAACCTGTTTTGAACATTTGGAGAGAAGCCAGAAGTTTTCCGATAGACATGGCATCTCATTACAACTGCTGAACCCATTGCTCTGCTACCGCAATCTGCTACGTCCAGGCCCGTTTGTATGGACTGCTTGGCTACCTCTTTCCCTTTCTCTACCAGCTGTAAAAAATCTGCCCTGCATGGCACCCTCAGGGACGTATTCAGCAGCATGTTCTACAGCCTTCCATAAGCCAAAAGAGTACTTGGCAAATCCACTTGCTATTTTACTGGCTTTGAGCGCCATTCTACCAGAGGTAAATACCTTTCTACCCAAAGCGTCAGATTTCTTCCCCGCTCTGTCCATAGGCAGATTAGAGGTGGATGCTGCACATTTGGTGGAAATAGTTGCAGCTTGCATAACCAACCCCGGGAACTGTGTGTGGCGAGGAAAGAAGGGTCGCCTCTTGCCGGCATATTCTTCCCTGTAGAATTGGCATTTACAGGGGTAATGGTACGAGGGCGCTGCCATAAGGAGGCTAAACGATCCGCAATGGCTAGGTTGAATGGCATGACCCTCGTCCAAAATGTCAGTGAGCTCATGAAGCACTCACCTCTGAACCAGAACCCTGAACTTGATATTAGCATGGCTATAGGGCTGGTATTGCTGTAACTCAAGGTCTGGGTAAGTATCCAGACCACTGGAGTCTTGTAGACCCTGAGCTAGAAAATCGACGAAGACGGTTCACGTGTAGTCGGCGTCAACTGAGTCGTCTGGGTCATCGACGCCAAATGTGGAATGCATCGAATCGAAGAAACCCGATCTCGACAGAGCCACAAATGAACCGTCGCCGACTGTCGGTGCCACCGGCTTAAGAATAGGTTTTGAAGCCGAAGCTTTCAATGCGGAAGGTTCTTTTCGGGGCTGAGGGATGTTCGGATAACCGATTGGCGTTGTGGGCCTTGGCCTTACTGCCCTCTGGTGACTTATGCCTGGTAGGCGCTATGCTGGAAGACAGAGCAGCACCTACAGTAGCTTGCCTCTTTAAACATTTCTAACATTGAAGTTTTAAAATGTTTCCACTCTTCCCGAGTGTTTGGCCCCCCCGAGGGCTTACCTCATTCCGACGACGAGCTGGACTTGTGTCGATGGCAGAGGTGCTGCTTTATCTTCCGCGAGGAAGACAATGAGGAATGGCTCCTGGAATGGGACCATTTCTTGATTTTCTTGAGATGTCGCTCCTTCCCCTTGTCAGGGGTGCGTTCCTCAGTCTTGGCCTCCGAAGACAGGACGAGCGACCATGCTAGAGACTTGGTGCATTGGTAGGCCCAAGGCCAGTTTCCTGGCCCTCTCACATAGGGATTTTAGCTGCATCTTTTACACACAACGCGCAGGCCTCTGTGTTGTGGCTAATACCTAGACACCATAGACAGACATTGTGGGGGTCGGTCGACATTTTGGCCTCACAATTGCGGCATCGCTTGAAGCCCGAAACCCTGTAAGAAGACATTGGGCCTCATTACAAGAGTGGCGGAATGGGTTAACGGGTGCTGCAAAAGGATGCGGACCCGTTAACACCATTCCGCCACATTACGAGGTCCCCTCACGGGACCCGCTCTGCACGTCTGGTTTCACCAGACTGCAGAGAGGGTCCCACGAACGGAAGAGGGAGCTAACAACGGGCCGGTCGTAATCGGCCCGTTGTTAGCTCCCTCCCCCATTCCCATTCAGCCCTATGGGGGCTGAAATGGGAATGGGGAAGGTCCGGGAGGGAGGAATTACCGGGCCCTCTGAACTCGGAATGGCCCAGTAATTCCCCTTTCTGGGAAACCGGACCCGATTTTGGTGGCAGCCATGCCGCCAATAGCGGCATGGCTACCGCCAAAATCGTAATGAGGCCCATTGTGTTGAGGTTTTGAAGAAATAAAACCTTCAACAGCAATCTGTTGAAGCACTTTGATCTACTGGTTCCTTAATCAGCCTCCAAAAAGAAACATTATTTTTCCGCACAATTGAGGAGAGCATTGCTTCAGCATCAGCAATATACAACAAGAGCCGATAACCCTTAACCCAATTATTATACTGTTGTTTCAGGGACGTAACATGTACCACATAGTCATGTGAAACCTTCCTAAGCTGCCCCAGTGCTCATTTAAAATCTATTTTTTTTTTACTGAAAGAGCACTTTCATAGTTAAGTTTATGCCCCTGCCTCCTAGTAAATACCCTTTTTCCCCCAACTTTGGGTATAAATAAACTCCCCCGGGACCTTTATACTGCTTTATCATAAGTTAAACGATTTAGAAATACTTGTGTACAAGCACTTTATAAATTACTTATCATATCATATATCATATCAGTAACTCATCCTCTATAGATCCCATATAGAAGATACATTCATTAAACTAAAGAGACAGTGGGCCTCATTACGGCTTTGTAAGGGCATGGCTGCCACCAAAACCGGGTCCGGGTTCCCTGAATGGGGAATTACCGGGCCATTCCAAGTTTGGAGGGCACGGTAATTCCTCCTTCAGGGAACCTGGGCCCGGACCTTCCCCATTCCCATTTGAGCCCCCATAGGCCTCAATGGGAATGGGTGCAGGGAGCTAACAACGGGCCGATTAAGACCGGCCCGTTGTTAGCTCCCTGGTCCTCTCGCGGGACCCGGTAAGGACGCCTGGTTTTACCAGGCGTCCTTACCGGGTCCCGCGAGGGAACCTCGTAATCTTGCGGAATGGGTTTAACGGGTCCGCCTCCATTAGCGGCACCCGTTAACCCATTCTGCAAAGATTGTCATGAGGCCCAGTGGGTTATACCCCGCTCCCCTTCATGGTCTTTGTAGCGCAGATGGAAAAGAATGCACATAAGAAGTGCCCTCACCCATCCCAAAATGGATCCGAATTGTTCCACTGTGCTAACCCACTTCAACGCTGTAGTGTATTTCAAGATGGCCGCTAACCAAATCATGACTAATTGGTTCTTCTTCCGGTTATATACGGACTGCAGACCTCCGCCCTGCACGTTGTTACTTTGTAGTTATGCGCATCCACATAAGTATAGCCAGCTGCTGCTGCATATCCCTTCTATCACACTCCGCTTCTTCCCTTCCCGTTTTCCTTCGTCTTCCTTTACATTTTTATTATCCTGTTAATATCATTCCCTTTTTTCCGACACTCCTGGATAATTTCATCTGAGTCCTTACACAACACGTTCATCAGTTCCCATGCAGCCCAAGCCATTCGTCATCTCCCGGACTCTACCGTGTCACGCACACCTTACCCCAGCACTCCATGCCCCTGCTTTACACTCAATCACACCCTACCGTACCACTCTTCCCCTATCCTTACGGCAGCAGGGGGATGTCTGCTCAGCTCCGCCGGGGGCAGAAATGCGCTGCTGGAAGACACGGTCCAAGCAACATCGCATTGGGCGATTGCACCCATTCCTGCATTGGCAACTGCCTTGGCGCTTAACGCCGTGCCGGGCGAAGCATTGTTTTGCTAGGCTCCCACGTACTACTGCTACTCACGTGACATGCAGACGGCGTTCATGTGACGTGGGTTCCATGGCAACCACTTAAATTGCCCTGCTTCACGCCACTTTGTGCTTCAAAGCTGTTCTTCAAGCACTGTTTGGCTTTTTGCTCTACGAACCTCCATTTCTGGTACTTTGACCATAGATTACGGATATTGGACTGCTCTTGTCACAACCTCTGGCATTGTTAGCTACTATCTGGCGGATTTTGGTATTGCCCAACTATGGCATTGAATCACAGAATGCTTCTGTATCCTGTTTTTGCTATGCCGTAAGGGTATACGGTTTTTGGACCTGCATCACGTATTGGACTTAACGTTATGCCTTCTTGGCAGGTGCTTGCTTGCACCGCTCCCGAACTCAGGGGCATCCAGTGAACAGTATCACCTGCCAGAGTTGGCCGCCGCGGACTCTTCTTGCTGCCGCTTTTCACTATTCACTGAGGTTACAAGGTAACGCCTTGCAGGGAGGCCCACCCTGGCCTTACTTTCCTTGGCTTCTCTAGGACCGTCCTTCCCCAATAACTTGGTAAGACATTCTTCTTGTTACAAGCCCTTTCATTGTTGCCTTGTCCTACCTGACACTGTTGCCTTACGTAATTGCTTGTTTACCTTGCAGCTGCCTGGGGTTCTCCAGCGTTCCGGTACCTGCCACCTGTGGCCTCAAAGATTGCACAGGGAGTTGTTTTATATCTCTCTGTGTGGTACTTGGGGACGAAGGTAGAGTTGAACCACGCGACAATCAAGTTTTTGACATACCGCTCCCGTGTGATCTCACTGTTCATTTCCTCTCAGTTTGCTGTCATTGAAGCACTGCACCATAGCCAGGCGTAGGGAAATGGAGGCTTTCTATTTTTCATCTCCTGACTTCGACCAGGTGAGCATATATTGCAGGGTGTTTTGCAAATTCCTTTTGTTAACATCCACCTCCAGCAAACAGTCCAGAGATTATTGAGAAACATAGGGATGGGCCACCAATGGGACAGCCCCGAGTCAATTGAAGATACTAGTACTGGGGCCGGGAAAAAAGCTCAGGGGCAACACGTTTGTCTTTGAAGCAAGACAACGCAGAGCAACACAGGTTCCAATCCCAGTCCCGCACTTAGAGACTGGTCTTTGATGTTAAAAGATTAAAAAATTAATTAATTAGCACCAATTCTGTGAAGAATGCTTACTGGGACTGGGTTTAGGGAACTGGACCGAGCACATGAGAAACCACTTACCATCCAATACATGAGGGGCAAAACTTATCTGGGGCTAGAAAAATATTTTAAAAAAATATTCTAAAAAAAAATGACAACTAACCCAGCCCCTGGGGGAAAGGAAGCCAGCGATTGGCTCAGGGAACCAGCTGATGGGAGAATCCAATGGAGGGAAAGAGTGATGAAAAAGAGGCATGGCAGAAAGGTCTGTTTGGGTTGTTTGGTGAAGTCAATGGACGAGCGGGATTATCAAGAGACCAGGCAGAGGAAGGACAGTGTAGGAGCAGAATTGTTCGGAGAATGTGCAAGGTGGCATATTGGTTGCTAAGAGAAAGTAGTACTCAGGCGTGAGCCTAAGTGCATGGTGAGTGAGTGAGATTAAAGGTGAGAGTTATAGTGTCTGACTGGGAAGATTAAGGACGACTGGGAGAGTGAACAGTGACTGTGAAGAAGGTGGGAGGAGTGTAGAGTAGCGACAGAGAGTAGCAGTGTGGAGTGTAGTGTAATGGTAGGAGAATAGCAGAGTGTAGTAATAGAAGAGTCGGAGGAGTAGAGAGTAGTGGAGAGTGTCGTAGAAAGTAGAGGAATAGTGTAGTAGTGGGAAGGGAAAGTAGTAGTGGGCAGTAGAGATTGTGAGTAGTGGTGAGTAAAGGTCAGAGTGCAGTATGTAGAGGTAGGTAGTAGAGAGAGGGAGAGGGACAGAAGGGGGAATGAGACAGTGGGTGGAGAAGCAGGGAGGAGAGTAGGCTGAAGGGAAGGGAGAGAGAGGATTTCAAGAAGAGGGTTTTAAAAGTGTGGAAAGAAAGGGCAAGTGAAGGCTGGGTATCTGAAAGGCACTTTAAGCAAGTTGAAAAAAAACATTGTGATTTTGTGGGAGCTAGGTTAAGATTCACTGAGATTGTTCCCAGAGGTAGAGAGTGAGAGAAAGGGCGTTTCTCCGGTTCTATGCGATAATCTTGAAAAAAGAACGATTTTATGCAGCCTTTAATTTGCAAAATGCATCAATCCCCCCCTTTTGAAATCAGGGGTTTCACCCCCGACCCCTCTTTCAACCTCTGCCCAGCCCCAACCCTGCCTTGCATACAAATACTTACACTCAGAGACACACCCCACGCCTCACAGACACATACACGCAGACACACTCGTTCTCACCAGCCACTCCCCACAACAAACACTTACCCGAAACCCGTCGTTCCCTGCCCGTCTCGGTCAGCCTGTCAGCACCTCTGCGCACTCCTTTGCGGCAGTGGCATGACAGTTAAGATTTACAAAGCGGTCTTTCCGAATCATTCTTTTTCATTTTCGGTAAAATGAAAAAGACATTTTCACTTAATAACATTTGTCCTTAGGCCATCACGATCATCCAGTCAGTTAAATAGACAGTAGAGGTTACTGATCTCAAGTGAAAATCCTAGGGTTAAGGGAGACCTCAGCCAGGGAGGAAACTGCCCAGGAAAGATAAGAGTGTGGGATGGCCCTTAGCGAACCTCCCGCTCAAAGATTCTTCAATAAAAACCCTTCAACCTTATTTGCGAGTTGGTGTGTTCTTGAGTCCCTCTGTGACACTGCACAGCAGTCAATGGAAATAAGAGACACTGTGACGTTCCCTCCATCATTTCCATGGTGGCCTTTTTTAATTGTAGTGGCTTATTTTGCTTGATCAATGTCTGTTCCTCTCTCTGCGTACACTTTCTCAAAAGAAATGGCCCTCTTAGCATTCTGGACTGTACGTCAGGGTGCACATACCAATCTGTGTGATTTGTTCACAACGGATGTGTTTGAGGGAGAAATGACCGAAGATTATTTGCTCGAAATAATCTTCGGTCATTTCTTCCCTGAACATTCCCGATGTGCACAAACCCCTACCCCTCACCAGATCCCTACCCCAACCCCCAACACACCCCACCCCCTGACTTACCTTTCCTACCGGCGCGCTGTTTCCCTGCGGCGCCAGTTCCCTTTAACTTCCGATAACGGAATGGGCGCTGCAAAGTCCTTTTCTTTTTTTTTGGTACTTTCGACCGAGTATGACTGTATAGTATAGTGAGCGGGGTGTTGCAGGGGACACCTCCGCAGCCCCTGGCTTTTTTTTTTTAGCGGGTCCGCTGCATGGGGGACCCACAACCCCCACTCACTATACTGTAAAGTACAGTGAGCGGGATGTTACGGGGAACACCCTGGCAGCCCCCGCAGCCTCTGTGTTGTTTTTTTTTTTTTACCAACCCCACCAAAAGACTCCATATCGCAAAAAGTTTAAACTTTGGTAGTTCGAACTTTTTGTGGTATGTGGTTTAGGTCTTTGGGTGGGGTCGGTAATTTGGATACAGTCATTTTGGCCTATTCCGCACATACAGCCCGGGAAAGGGTTCACATACAGGGCCAGGAAAGTGGATAGCTTTTGGATTATTGCTTGAGGCTCAAACTGGTATTTAGAAGAAGGAAAGGAATCTCTTAACATTAGACATTAGGATAGCTGCTGGGAGGGTGAAAGAGGTGGAAGAGGTCATGTGGACACTTGGAGCGACCTAGAGAGACCTTTCCCAGATAATTTGTGGTTTACGGTAGGAATCTTGCGGGATTGCCAAGAGGAAACAGTGAGATTACTGCAGTAATGGTAAATGTGTCACAAGGAGAAAGAAGAGAAAAAGCTATATTAAGGAAAGGGTTGGGGCAACATTTGGTATAGGCTCTTTGTGGGTAGACTCAAAAGGAGAGAGGGTGTTAATGGCAGCTTACTGGGGTGGTTTAAGAAACTAGTTCAATTCAAAGATCCATTCGGTTTGCTTTGAGAATGATAAAACATGTGTATTTCTGCAGAACTGTCCAGCAACAGTTTGAAGCATGCCAATCAGTTGACCAAAATATCACTTTGGTAAAACCAAAGCATTAATAGGGTGGTTCCCATGAAAATGTATTCTGATGTACAGTTACCATGGACATAGTCAAGCAGGGCCACACATATTGTGTTTTTCAATTAGCAGCCTAATCAGGGGAGGTAGGTAATTAAGATGCTTTCTATAGGATGCTTGCAATGTGTGCCACCATGGCAAGAAGAGTGAGGCCTAGAATGGGTTAGGCTGAAAGAAGCAGGAAGAGTAAAGTCAAGTGTCTGCCAATGACGTGTTTGGTATTTGCCCTGATCCCGTAGTCTTATGCAGCGCTTATTTCCTTTCTGTGATTATGCCATGGGGGACACCGTCGCTTGCTGGAGACTATCTCCTGGCACCTGGCCAGCGTTCCCTCTTGGCCGCGCTCACTGTTGAAGGCGTCCTTGCAGTAGGGGTTGACTGTGCACCACCGAAGAAAGACCTTTCACCCAAACACAGTAAGCGGGGAGGGAGGAGCGGAAAGGGGAATTTATAGTCCATACTCCTGCCTTACTTGAATTGTCTCCTTATTCATGTCCCTAGAGGGGGATTGCCATTTGGTTCCTGATTCTTACCTCCTGAAGAACTACCCAGGACACAATGCACCCCTGGCCATTTGATTCAAGCTGCAGGGAAACAGGAAATAGGTAAGGGGACCCAAACTACAGAGTGGAAGATCTAAAGGGGGAGAACATATCCTAGTAGGATACAGGTCCCAACCTGTTAGTTGTTTCTTTTGTAGACACTGGAAGATACCAGCCATTGTCACTTCCTTGTGTGCCTGCTTTCCTGTTCACTATCAAGACCCCTGCGCCTCTTAGGGTTACTGGTACTGGGTCCCATGAGCTAGAGCAGGTCACCTTGGCTGGAGACCAGCGCAGAGGCCAGCGCAACTTCCTCCGATCTGTTATAGTACATAATAGTTTGCCTGGAATGGAGGTGCAGGTTAATCCTTTGGCAGAGATTCCCAAACTGGTACAAGAAATTCATGGAGAATTATAGGCAGCCAGATCAGAAAGAGGCATTCTTTTAGATCTCATTAAATCTGTTACATGATAGGGTAGTGCCTCCCCCCTCAGTAGGAATCTAGGGCACTAGACGCAGGGCTGAGGGTGTCTCGGCGGCTCCCTATGGATAACTGTCTGTAGGAATTTGGCAGCATCAGACACATTTTCATGGGTCCTAGGATTCATTAACATTTTTTGGCTCAATTTGAGTTGCATTTCCTGAACTGACCACAACAGTTCAGAACAGAAGCAGCTAAAGATATATTTATCTTGACAAACTTGGCCAGTTTAGATTGTGCCATTCAATTTAAAGTGGTCAAAGGCGCAATCCTACAGAACTATGATCTATTCTAAACCAAATTCAAATACATGTTTGAGAATAAAAAGTTAGGGCAAACTGCACATTTAGGGGGCTAATTTTCCATTTAACATGCTTGCAAGCGTAGAAGACTTTAGTAAGGCTTTAATGCCTTGCAATCACGCTACGGCTCATTTCTAGGAATTTGTATGGCGGAGAGGGGAGGTGGAATGCAGCTTGTGTTTCTGTCGCTCCTTTCCTCTCCGCCATACTGGCTCAGAGTGGAAGACAGAATCACTTTTAAGGCCATGACAATAATTCATAAGTGTTTATATGGAGAGGCCCCGAGCTACTTCAAAAGACAATTTTCATTCTATATACCTCGGAGATGCCTAAGATCAGCAGACAGGGGCTTACTGAATATACCACACGCAAATTGAGCACAAGGCAGAGGGAGGTCTTTCCCGGTCAAGGCAGCCGAACATTCGAACAAATTACCAATGGCCTTACGACAAGCGAAGAATTATAGGAGCTTCAGGAAATTGCTGAAAACCACTTTGTTTCATTAATCCAGGGCGATTCCTGTTTTTACCAGACTCTGTCCCCATGTTGAATGAGGTGAAATTGTTGAATTTGTCTCTATCTGGTTCTTCACGCCCTGATGCCCGCGGGCTTTCGGCGCGTAAGAAGTATGCACATGAACATACAAATGTTCCAGCATCTGTGCCAGCATGCATTTCAGTGCTGGTCCAAATGCTGGAGATCCCTATGAGCAGAACAAACAGAGTGGCATTCAAAATGGCCGCGATATGCAAAATTCTGGAAAGCTTAGCAGCCATATTTGAATTATTAGCCAGAGGACACGAGTAAAACATGTAGAGCGGCATTGAAAATGGCCGCGATACGCAACTGCGTGATCACCTCATTCACGCCACGTATCTAAGGAAGCACAAGATGCAAAAAACACAGCGCGGTAAGGACGCTGTACTGGACAATCGCATCCAGGAATATACACGTTAATGTAAGAAGAAGGGATTTCTCTTTGAAACTATCCTTTGCCATTGTGTTTGGACATAGCCTCTATTTTTAATTATGAGTGTTTGGAAACTAATGGGATACATTTAAGCAAAGTAAGAGTTGGGAAAGAAAACCAATGAAGATGAAATTGATTTGTGGAAGGTACAATTGAAAAGGTTTTGGAGTATTGATAAAAAGTGTGGAAATCAATCAATGAAATACAATTGATTTGTGGCAGGCACATTCAAAGTCTGAAAGTATTGAGGGACCAAAATAAGATACAAAATAAAGAAAGAAATCTGTGAAATTGATGAAAGAATCAGTGTAAATAATTTCTATGGGGAAAAACAAATACACATAAAGTTGGCGTACTGCAACAGGGCTCATACTAGAGAAAATAGAACTATTATCTATCCTAAACCAAATTCAAATCCATGTTTGAGGTTTTGTCATGATCACTGCTTCCAAGGAGCTAGGACCAGCCCAACGTCCTTGGAAGCAGGCCCCTAACCTTCATCCTAGGCACCAGCCGGTCCCCACTGGGACCTTTTGGACCTTGTCCTGGCGCCGGTGGCACCAGGCTCATCAAAGTCACTGGTCCCGGCACTGGAAGCGCTGGGCTCATAATTTGTATGAAGATGCTTGGGTGGACTTACCTGCAGCAGACCATGCTGCTTACTTACCAGCCACATAGGAATCCTCTGTGAGCCGGGACTACTTTCTTACCTGGGTGGGGCAAGACCCACTCCCTGGATACAACACTGGAACTCTTCTGGAACAGGAACTCTTTTCTTACTTAGGCGAGGCCGTGGAGGAAGACGCCTCATCACTCCAAGGCTATTTAAACCACACCCGATTGATTAAACGTGCTTCGCGTTATTCTGCATCTGCAGCAGAACGCTCACCGTGTCTGTTCCAGTTTTCTTCTTTCCGATCCTGAACCTGCAAGAACAAACGCTTACCATTCCTGTATCCAGCCTTCAGTAGCACCTGCAAAGACAAGAAACAACAGGTTAGCACAGCAACCTTCACGCGCAGCGCTTTCCTCACCTGATCCATCGGCAGCTACCATCTCTTCACGCTGCTCCTCCGCCTGTGAAGACAAAAGCATAGTTATTCCTGTGTGGAATTACTTACCGGCACTCCGCGAATTCCGGTTTTCTTCAACGCTGCAATCCTGCACCTGAAAGACAAAAGAAGAGACATTAGACAGGTATTTTACTTACGCGCCATCGCGCCCGCCACAATAGGGCGCCTGCAAATACTCCGGCGTTTCCAGCGTCTCTTCAACACCCGAACTCACAACTGCAAGGGAAAAGAGACAGTTAGAGAGCTTTTGAAAAGCAGGCAACCGGCATTTACTTACGCATTTCCAAGCGCTTCATTCCAAGACTCTGGCTCGAACTTCGGCTTTCTTCACACCATCTTCTACCTCAAGAGCCCTGCAAGACAAATAGAAAAAGCATTATACAGAGCCCTGTTCCACATTAACATGCCCACGCACCTAAAGACTGTAAGGACTTAAAAGGTGTCCGGAAACTCACCGTTCGTGCAGTTAACGACGGTAGCAATCCTCTGATGTCAAGAGGCCACGTTTCACCCAGTGAAGGAACTGTCAACGGCACCCTGCAGCAGACGCAGATGGAGAGTCCAGCATTCACCTATCTAAGGTGAGCACGTTGACCTTGGGGCTCCACGGAAAAGCGAGGAAGGGAAAGGGAGAGAGATACCCGACAACCCCAGATCATTAACCCCATATTCTTTCACCTGCAGATATCTCACTCTTCGAGTTAGACACACAGTGCGAAGAGGCTCAGTCCCGGAAGCCAATCGAGTCCTGCACTTCACTTTTCGAGTCACAGACACCATCCTGCCAAGACCGGCGCCTCCGTGGGAATCAGGTGAGCGTTACAGAACGCGAAGCCCACCGCAAAACTCCTACCCAGGCGCAATGGAAACCTCGGATACTGATCAATTGGCCCAGTTGCTTTGGGAACTAAGAGCAGAAGTACATGCAGCTCGTCAGGAAACAAACGCTCTAAGAAGAGAGCTGATAATATCCAAGGAGCGAACAGAGGACCTCGCTAGGCAATTGCTACAAACGCAGGCAGGACAAACACCTTTGCCCGCTCCAGGAGGAAATTATCCTTTAGCATCCTCCTCAAATCCAGTGCAAATCAATCTACCCGGTAATGTGCCCTTGGCTCCGCCCGAACGCTTTTCTGGTGACCCAAAGAGATTTGCAGTGTTCATTAACCAGTGCCGCCTACACTTCTTATGTAGACCAGCTGCCTTCCCAACAGATCAGGCCAAGGTGGCTTTTGTGCTTTCTTATCTCAGTGGCAGTGCCGCAGATTGGTCGATCCCTTTAGTCACTCAGGATGATCCGGTTCTTCATGATTTCCAGGCCTTCCAGTCCAGCATGGAGAAACTGTTCGCAAGACATGCACAAGGGCAGGCCTTGGACAATGAACTCCTTTCGTTACGACAGGGTAATCAAGACCTCTTGACTTACATTGCCTCATTCAACAGACTTATAGTGGAAACTCAATGGCCTGAGGATAAAAGAATAACACTTTTCTACAGAGGCCTGCGTGGAGAGCTCAAGGATGTGTTAGCTCAAGTTGTGAATCCTCCACAAGAATGCTCAGACTATATTGACTTAGTTGTTCAATTGGACCACAGATTACAGAACAGAAAGGCTGATCGTTCCAAATTTGATACCCGAGTGTTTTCTAAACCGCAGACCTCTACTAGGGGAGCTGACACCGTGGAACCCATGCAAATAGGGGGCATGAAAGGACCTTTAACCCAAAAAGAGCGAGAAAGGAGAAGACAGCTGCAATTATGCCTCTATTGCGGAAACTCGGGGCACTTTCTTCGAGACTGTCCAGTGAAACCAGCTAAAAAGGCTGTAGGAGCCGCAGATACTTGTACCACAAATTCTGAGCAGGGAAATGACCTAGCCCGACAAGTGTAGAGGTCCTCTTGCCGAGCGTTAAAATCTGTTCCATGACCTCGCATTTCGTGGTGCCTATTGTCCTCATTAGCCCTGAACGTCCGGATCGTTTGCATGCAATTGAAGCTTACATCGACAGCGGAGCAATCGGTAATCATGTGGACCGTGAAATGGTATCAAGGATGAATCTACCTCTTGTCCCTAAGGCAGTAAAAGACGTCATTACTACAGTGGATGGCACGGAGATAGCCTCCGGACCAGTAACTCACGCCACCCAAGAAGTGACGTTAGTGAGCCAAAAGGGACACCGGGAGAAAATCGTGTTCGATGTGATCAAGGCCCCTCAGTTCCAGATCATTCTGGGAATTCCTTGGTTAGAGAAGCACAATCCTCAGATCGATTGGCGAGCAAAGACGGTTCAGTTTCCAGAATGTATCTCCACTTGTTATCCTCGGCCTGATGTTTCACTGGCGGCAATCTCTTCTGAGGTTCCCAAACTACCTCCCGAATACCAGGAATTCCAAGACGTCTTTCGGAAGGACCAAGCTAACACCCTGCCTCCTCATAGGTCTTACGACTGTCAAATAGATCTGATACCCGGAACAACTCCTCCTTGCAGAAGGATCTATGCCCTCACCGAGCCAGAGAATCTTCACCTCAGACAATATCTGGACCAATACCTAGCTAACGGATTTATCCGTCCTTCAAAATCTCCAGCTTCCTCGGCTTTGTTCTTCGTTCCGAAAAAGGAAGGAGACCTTAGGACTTGTATAGATTACCGCGCCCTGAATCAAATCACTGTTAAAAACAGATACCCGTTACCTTTGATCCCTGAACTCCTGGACCAAGTCAAAGACGCATGTATATATACAAAGTTGGATCTCAGAGGAGCCTACCACTTGGTACGAATAAAAGAGGGCGATGAATGGAAGACGGCCTTACGCACCAAGTATGGGCTGTTTGAATATCAAGTTATGCCCTTTGGACTATGCAACGCTCCTGCCGCCTTCCAGTATTTTATGAATGATGTCCTTAGAGAACTCATAGATGTGTGTGTTGTTGTCTACATTGATGACATCCTCGTCTATTCATCATCTGAAGAGGAACATCAGAAACACGTTAAAGAGGTCCTCGAGAGATTATGTCAACATAACCTTTTTGCTAAGCTTGAAAAATGCGTTTTCAACGTAACTGAAGTTGAGTTCCTGGGATTCATATTGTCACCAAACGGAGTCCATATGGATTCAAAGAAAGTCGATGCAATCATCAAGTGGCCTTCACCAACCTCTGTAAAAGGAGTTCAAAGCATGTTAGGCTTCGCTAACTTTTACCGCAGGTTAATTCCTGAATTCTCTCGAATAGCCCAGCCCATCACCGCTCTATTAAAGAAAAACAAACGTTTTGAGTGGTCTACCGAGGCGGAACAAGCTTTTCAGGACTTAAAAGCTAAATTCATCTCTGCACCTGTTCTAAAACACCCTCGCCCAGAACTCCCCTACATCGTAGAAACAGATGCTTCTAGTCTTGCTATGGGGGCAGTTTTATCACAAAGAGATCCGGTCACACACCAATTACATCCTGTAGCCTTTTGGTCCCGCAAATTCTCGGCTCCCGAGATCAACTATTCAATTACAGACAAGGAACTTTTAGCTATCAGATCAGCCTTTAAAGCCTGGCGGCATTATCTTTTGGGAGCCAGACACACAGTCACCGTAATGACAGATCACCGCAACTTACAATATCTGAAGACGGCCAAAGCTCAGTCTTCCAGGCAGCTCCGCTGGGCTCTGTTTTTGGCTGAGTTTGACTTTATAATTACTTATCGACCAGGCAGTAAAAACGGAAAAGCAGATGCCCTCTCCCGGATGGGAATAGATGAACACTTGACCAATCCTGAACCAATACCCATAATCCCAGAACAAAGGATTTTGGGCTTGGTCAGCGCTCAATCCTTTGAAGACATCGAGACTACAGTCAAATCACTCCTAACTCCGGCAGAATTACAGGACTGGCAATTCAAGGGGAAGGATTTCTCAGTGGACCAAGACCTACCATATTTCCGAGGACGATTGTACTTGCCCTGTGAGAAAATACAAAAACAGGTAATCTCCTGTTATCACGACTCATTAATGGAGTCACCCTGGCATTACCAAAACCATGGAAAAGGTCAAAAGACCTTTCTGGTGGCCATCATGGAAGAAGGATATTAGAGACTTTGTAATCTCCTGCGGTGTGTGTGCTCAGAATAAAAGTCAGAAGGAGAAACCAGCCGGCCTCTTACACCCACTGGACATCCCTCCCTGTCCATGGATTTCATCACGGACTTACCTCCATGCTCAGGGTATAATACCATTTTAGTAGTCGTGGATCTATTCTCCAAGATGGCTCACTTCATTCCCCTGAAGGGCCTACCTTCAGCTTCAGTATTAGCCCGAGAATTCTTAGAAAACATCGTTCGGTTACACGGTTTTCCCTCGGTTTTGGTCTCCGATAGGGGAAGTCAATTCATCTCCCACTTTTGGCGAAGTTGCTGTCGCTTAGCCCAAATTGATGTGAGACTTTCAACCAGTCACCATCCCCAAACTGACGGACAAACTGAGAGGACAAATCAAACTCTGGAGCAATATTTACGTTGCATGCTCCAACAAACTGAAAACCCTTGGACGGATATCCTTTGGATCGCTGAATACGCTTATAACAATTCGACCCATTCTGGAACCGGGAAGACTCCCTTCTTCCTATTATACGGAAAACATCCTAGGACCTCTAACCTGGATCCTCCCCAAGAATTCGAAACACCTGCTGTGGATCACTTGCACTCGGTGATCACTCGTACTTTTAAAGAAGCCACTGCCCATCTGCAAAGAGCTAAAGCTCTATACAAGAAAGGAGCGGATCAACACCGTAAAGAGGCCCCTCACTACGCAGTGGGAGATCAGGTCTGGTTATCCACTAAGCACCTGCCTCTAAAAGGACCCCGCACCTTCATCCCGAGATACTTAGGACCCTATCTCATCTCTGCCATAATTAATCCGGTGGCTGTCAAATTGGAATTGCCTTCGCATATGAAAATACATCCAGTATTCCATGTCTCCTTACTAAAACCAGTACAACCAGAAACCCGATTGACCGAACTCCCAGAACCTGTTCTAGTGGATGGAGAACTTGAGTTCGAAGTAAAGAACATCCTAGACTCCAAAATCTCCAAATCTAAATTATATTACCTGGTTGATTGGAAAGGATACGGCCCCCAGGAAAGGTCTTGGGAACCCTCAGAACATGTCCACGCACCTCGTCTGGTCAAGAAATTCCATCTGAATCAACCCGACAAGCCAAAACCCCCGGAGAAGACACGCTTAGGAGGGGCCTTGAGGGGGGGTGCTGTCATGATCACTGCTTCCAAGGAGCTAGGACCAGCCCAACGTCCTTGGAAGCAGGCCCCTAACCTTCATCCTAGGCACCAGCCGGTCCCCACTGGGACCTTTTGGACCTTGTCCTGGCGCCGGTGGCACCAGGCTCATCAAAGTCACTGGTCCCGGCACTAGAAGCGCCGGGCTCATAATTTGTATGAAGATGCTTGGGTGGACTTACCTGCAGCAGACCATGCTGCTTACTTACCAGCCACATAGGAATCCTCTGTGAGCCGGGACTACTTTCTTACCTGGGTGGTGCAAGCTCCACTCCCTGGATACAACACTGGAACTCTTCTGGAACAGGAACTCTTTTCTTACTTAGGCGAGGCCGTGGAGGAAGACGCCTCATCACTCCAAGGCTATTTAAACCACACCCGATTGATGAAACGTGCTTCGCGTTATTCTGCATCTGCAGCAGAACGCTCACCGTGTCTGTTCCAGTTTTCTTCTTTCCGATCCTGAACCTGCAAGAACAAACGCTTACCATTCCTGTATCCAGCCTTCAGTAGCACCTGCAAAGACAAGAAACAACAGGTTAGCACGGCAACCTTCACGCGCAGCGCTTTCCTCACCTGATCCATCGGCAGCTACCATCTCTTCACGCTGCTCCTCCGCCTGTGAAGACAAAAGCATAGTTATTCATGTGTGGAATTACTTACCGGCACTCCGCGAATTCCGGTTTTCTTCAACGCTGCAATCCTGCACCTGAAAGACAAAAGAAGAGACATTAGACAGGTATTTTACTTACGCGCCATCGCGCCCGCCACAATAGGGCGCCTGCAAATACTCCGGCGTTTCCAGCGTCTCTTCAACACCCGAACTCACAACTGCAAGGGAAAAGAGACAGTTAGAGGCATTTACTTACGCATTTCCAAGCGCTTCATTCCAAGACTCTGGCTCGAACTTCGGCTTTCTTCACACCATCTTCTACCTCAAGAGCCCTGCAAGACAAATAGAAAAAGCATTATACAGAGCCCTGTTCCACATTAACGTGCCCACACACCTAAAGACTGTAAGGACTTAAAAGGTGTCCGGAAACTCACCGTTCGTGCAGTTAACGACGGTAGCAATCCTCTGATGTCAAGAGGCCTACGTTTCACCCAGTGAAGGAACTGGCAACGGCACCCTGCACCAGACGCAGATGGAGAGTCCAGCATTCACCTATCTAAGGTGAGCACGTTGACCTTGGGGCTCCACGGAAAAGCGAGGAAGGGAAAGGGAGAGAGATACCCGACAACCCCAGATCATTAACCCCATATTCTTTCACCTGCAGATATCTCACTCTTCGAGTTAGACACACAGTGCGAAGAGGCTCAGCCCCGGAAGCCAATCGAGTCCTGCACTTCACTTTTCGAGTCACAGACGCCATCCTGCCAAGACCGGTGCCTCCGTGAGAATCAGGTGAGCGTTACAGGTTTCAGAATATACAGTTAGGGCAAACTGCACATTTAGGGGACTAATTTTCCATTTAACATAATTGCAAGGCTTAAAAGAATTCAGTAAGGCTTTAACCCCTTGTAATCACGCCATGGCTAATTTTTAGGAATTTGTATATGTGTTTCCGTAGTTCCTTTCCTCTCCGCCATACAAGTGCTCCAGCATTTGCGCCGGCATCCAATTTGTGCCGGTGCAAATGCTGGAGATCCCTATGGAATCCGTCTGCTTATGCTTATGCATAAAGCAGGCAGACCCCATAGGGATACATTGTAAACACTCCCTGCCATGCGAGCATGGAAGAGAGTGTGTGCAATGACAATTAAACCCTCCCCGATATGCGAGCATGGCAAGCGTCGTTCACATAGACAATTAAACCCATGGCAAGCAGCACTCACAATTATAAGTAAGCATTTACTCACTTTACCCGGCGGAGTGCAAAAGTGCAGGGCAAAAGGTGGCATACACGTGTGCTCATGATGAAAATTTGGCAGTGGAGAGACATTCACATTGTAGTGCAAATCTAACAGCTCCCGCTGTCAAAATACAATTTTTTTGAAAATGAGCCCATTAGAGTTAAAATCCTCTGACAAGGTTCATCAGATCTGATTACCTACATCACTTGGTTTCACAATGTATTTATTTTAATTTTAATTGTTTATTTATAACATGCTTAATAACCAGAGGTTTCTAAGCACGGACCCGAATCAGTCTTGCTTCCAAGGCGAGCGTGTTGCCCCTGGGCTATCCTCCCGAGAATTGAAAGAGGAATCCCAGTGGGTGGATGAATCCTGCTTTTTACCAGGGGTTGCAGGAAGATTTAAAGTATGCTTTAGCTTTAGTAGTAAATCGACCCACAAGTCAAGATAACTTATTGTGCTTACCTTCAAAATTGAACAGCAACAACAAAAAAAGGGGAAAGAAAGTGGAAAACAAGGAAGGTTTTCTTTTTTAGTAGGACTCCTCCATCAAGCCTGGCACCTACCGACAGTTCAGAACTAATGCAGGTAGTGAGTGTAGCTTGTGCCCTATCAATGGCAGAAAAGTAACTAAATGGTTGTGAACAAATGTGCCTATATTGTGTACACCCAAAATATTGTGTAAGACAATGCCCACAGAGATCATGAAATGCCTGGCTTTGTTGATAGGTGATGGAGGTAGTACAGGCCGGGAAACCCACTCCATCAAGAAACATGCCTATATCTTATTACAGATAATTCTGACTTGTATTGTAGACCCAATTACAGTAGGGGCTCTTTAAGATTTAGGAACATCTGAGAATTTCCAAGAACATCAGTTTACTATACAATAGGGAATTCCGACATACCCCAAATCTATTAGCACTCCAAAGTGTAA
The DNA here is from genome assembly GCF_040938575.1 of Ambystoma mexicanum. NCBI lineage: Eukaryota > Metazoa > Chordata > Amphibia > Caudata > Ambystomatidae > Ambystoma > Ambystoma mexicanum. The sequence goes on along the minus strand of NC_090926.1, from coordinate 1,197,870,037 downwards.
CCTAGATGGTTCCTCTTTAGCATCAGGGAAAGTGTTTAGAAACAGAGCCCCTTGTTATTACCAGGGCAGCTGAATATGTGCCCTAGCCTCCCCAGATTCAAATGCAAACTGAAAACAATCCTCTTTGGATGAAATAGAGAACTATCTTGTTGTGCCTGATCTCTGATCCCTTGCTTGTTGTTATATGTTGCGTGTTTGTCAGTCCCAGCGCTCCCATGCCTGAAGGCCTTTGTTCAAGCGCTATAGAAATAAATAAATAAATATGTAGAAAAGTTATGTTTTAATAATATAAAGTCATTTTCCCATCATTTTAGGGACACCACGGTTCAGACTTCTCAACCCATTGATAAATTGGACAAGACCTAAAATAATATTTACAGCCGGCTACTGCAAGAACTGGTGCTGTCAGATATACCATTTCAAAAGATCACAACCATTGTATTGTCTACCTCTACAAACACAGTTCGATGTGCCAACAGTGGCCTAGCAGTATGTTAACTTTTTTGATATAATTTCAGATTTTTTTGATTGCCCAATTGACCTAATACTGGATAATGGAAGATGCATGATCAATGTTCGGCCAGTCAAAATTACCCGGAACCCAGCCAAACCTCTGCCCTGAATGCCCAGCACAGCATTTCCAAGCAGGCTGAGAAAGGTATCCGCCCAGTTATAGAATCCTTGCTTGGATAGGGAATTATTGTGCCGAAATGTAGTCCCTGCTATACCCCAGTTCTGCCCACCAAGAAACCAGGTAAAGAGGTCTATTGTTTTATTGAGGACCTGTGTGCAGTTAATGCTGCTGTTCTGCCAGCGTCAGCAATGTATTTTACTGTTTTTGATTTGTGTTCTGCTTTTCTTCTCCAAACCTATTGAAAAGCAATCAGAAGTAAGATTCAGGCATAATTGGGCCTCATTATAACCCCGCCGGTCTGGTAACAACAGTGCCGGTAGGCTTACCGGCACCGTTGTTACCTGACAGGGAGAGTACAAGTTTGTGTGTCGGGTGCCATGTCTGACCTGGCGGGCGGTACGGCACCCGCTCGCAGACTTTGACGGTAGCATCGGCACCATTGACAATGGTGCCGGTGCTACGGTCCTCCCCATTCCCATTGAGTCCAATGGGACTGGAATGGGAATGGGGAGTACTTATTCCTGGCGCCCGGCAATGAGAAATTACCGGGACCACCGGGGCTGTAATGCCCCGGTTAGTCCCCACTGCTGGGCGCTGGAAATAGAATGACTCTGGCGGCAGTCGTACCGGCACGGCTACTGCCAGAGGCCCAATGGCGTCATGTTTTTGTGCATATACCTTTAATAATAGAAAGGGGGTTGGAAAAATGACTCTCTATCCCCAAAACTATGAGGGGTTTCCCTGCTTCAAAGGAAACCAGTGAAACTGTCAGGAAGCTTGAAATTAAAGGTCTGTTGCCGTTGTGTCAAAAAACCTACTACTGTCCGTATCAATAATAACGGTTACCAGACATTTGGTCGAAAAAAATTGGTCGACCAGACAAATGGTCGAACCAATTTGGTCGAAAACCAAATGGTCGAATTTTTTTTAAATTTATTTTCACCCCTTTTTTTTTTTGGGGGGTGTCTCCCCCCCAACCTCCTTTTTTTTCTAAAAACCCATTTTTGTAAAAAACGAAAACCCGAAAAATAAATATATAATTAAAAAAAAAATTCAACCATTTGGTTTTCGACCAAATTGCGTCGAGCAAATGTCATTCGACCAGTTTTAGGTCGACCAAATGTCTGGACACCATAATTACCTAGAATAATTGTACAAGTATAGTCTCTTCTTAAAGCAACAAATGTTTGTTTGTGTTTCCTATTAGAGAAAAGTCCCCTGTCTCGCTGGAAATAAGGTGATTCAAAAAGAATAGTCCATAATCCACGCGCGGATAGACCTAGAAGAGGGATAACTGATGGCCACCAAGGAAGGCAGAGCTCGAATCAGGGGCCGGGGAGACTCATGATCCCAATTTGAGGTGGTTGGCCTTAAGCCAATGAGAGTCCATCTCACAATTACAGGGACTGAAACCTAATCTTTAACCGGATTGGAAATCTCTCCTTGGTGTCGTGGAATTCTAGAGGGTCTTGGTTTCTCAAACTTTCTGTGGAAATGTGTTCTATCCTTGCGAATTTCTTGATCTTGTGTATTCAGGAAACTTGGCTCACTACGTTGTATGTTTTGGATGGTCTCACTGTCTACTCAGAATTTGCTGTAAAGGATTTGAGAGGGAGACCCTCTGGGGTCTTTTACTGGCCATTAGGAGCGCACTCTATTATTCTTGTGGTGAACACCTATTGGAATCCGGAATTTAACCTGAATCTGTAAATTCCCTATTTGAAGAATGTCATGTAATTTGCCCAGGCATAGAGATCATAGTAGCAGGTGATCTCAATGTGGAAATTAATAGGGAAGGGGGCTAAAACACTGCGGCAGAAAAGTACTTAAGTATATTAACTACCCCACCCAAATAATATTATAGAGGGGGGACCTCGTGGGTGCTCAAGGGCAACTGTGGTAAAATCTTTTTATGAATTGGGGTCTTTTCTGCACAAATTACTTGCCCTTGCTGAGTGACTCGTCCGATCTTTTCATCTGGGCGAATAGCATTGTCTCTTCAACCATTGATTATATTTACATGTTAAAACCTTTGATTGATCTGGTCCATTTGTTTACCCTCAAACAATATGCTTGTAGTGATCACAAGATGCTTGATGTGACTTTTGCATGTGATCTGTGTCGAGAAAACAGGGATATTTATCACCTCCCTTTGAACATTAATAAAGCTAAAACGTGAATCACATGGCATAAGGAAAATGTTTGCAAACTGATTCAGTTTTTTTGTCTGATTTTACTACACTAGAGCTTGGAAAGAAGTTAACCTGTTATACTCATGATGGCTTGTAGAGTCTTTAATAAAAAAGGCAGTAAAACCTGCACGGACTCATGTCAGTAAAGTGAAACATACGCACATTTATGATGAGACGGTACATACCATAGTCACCGGGAAATTTGGTGCATCTTAAAGTCCTCTCTTTCATGGTAAATAAAAAGGCAGTAAAACCTGCACGGACTCATGTCAGTAGAGTGAAGCAAACGCACATTTATGATGAGAAGGTACATAACATGAAAAGGTGTAGTCACCGGGAAATTAGGTGCATCTTAAAGTCCTCTCTTTCATGGTGAAAAAAAAAAATGGAATCGGTCAAGAGGGACAAAAATAAATGGAAAAATTGAATAAGGAGTCATCGGGCCTCCCTTTATCAGGGTGATAGCGAAAGTATGTTAAACGCCTTGAGGGATACTTTCTCCAGACAATTTTGGGCCATGCTTAACTGCATGAAATTCTCCCAAATGGCAATGCTAACCACTGCAATTTCACGGAAGTTATGGGCTGGTCACTTTGGCTCTCTTTATGCCCCCTCATGGTTGGCTGGTATCTCCCTGCGTCTCTGAAAGAGTCTTTATGGAATCTCGAAATTTCACAGGTCGAGACTAGATCTTTGATTGTCAGGGCTTCATCGTCCAGAGCGGCTGGGCCAAATGGGCTATCCAATATTATCCTCAAAGGCAATTCTGACCTTTGGTCCAAAATACTGCATACCCTCTTTAAAGATATCCTCTTGACAAGATGTATTCCGGAGACATGGCACATCTCCTTTATTGTGCCTATACAGAAGAAGGTGGCGTACTTGCTAAACAGGACTCTGTTTATGGGAGCTTCCATCTAGACAATGTGAAGATCAACACACGCAAAAAGGTAAAATCCCTCAGGGTCATTCTAGATCAACATCTCTCTATGAAAGCTCATGTGGGGTGTGTGGTGTCGGGAGCAGCCTACTATCTTAGACTCTTCTTTCACATGGGCCCCCTCATCTCCCAGGTCAACGCCGAAACACTAGCAAGTGTTATAATAGGCGCATAAATGGACTATTGTTGTAGTCTTTTGTCTGGCGCTAGTAGAGTCGAAATCAATCGCCTGCAGGTGATCCAAAATGGGGCCGTCAGGACCGTTGTGGGTCTGATGAGGCGTGATCATGTCTCAGCGGCAAGAAGAGCCTTACACTGGCTCCCTGTGGAGGCCAGAATCTGCTTCTGTCATATCATGATCACCTTTAAGTGCGTTAAGGGGACCATGCCAAACTACTTTAGGGATCTGTTAGTGTATAAGATCCCTTCTAGATTGCTCAGATCCAACAAACTTCAAGTGTTGACCATTCCAAGAAGCAGAACAATAAAGGCCCCTTCGCCTTTGGAGCAGCGGCTTCTGCCGCCTGGAACAACCTTCCGTTGGGCTCTTAAGGCTTGAACAACAACTGGAGCCATTTAAGAAAAAAAAAAGCTAAAGACCTGGCTGTTTGCCTAAATTCCGCCCCCTGACTTCTTCTTATGGCTCTTTCTGTTATGGCTATTTTTTTTGAAGTACCTGTTTGTGTCTAGTCCGCACCATTATGCCTCCGGGTCCATTGAAGCGCATTACAAGTTTATAAAGTAAAGTAAAGTAAAGTAGATAGGTCATGTCCCACCAACTACATACCTATAGCACTCCTTGATGCTGATTCTAAAATGTTCGTAGGACTTGTGCTAAAGCACGTACAGGAGTGGTCAGATAATCAAAATTTCTTGTCAACATTCCAGTTTGGGTTCAGGAAAAATGTGGGGATTGTTACAATAGTAACGTTTATGATCAACTGACAGTGAAGTATTGTTACAAAGATGTTCATAGATTGGACTGTCAATAAAGTAATAGGCACTAACCTGACCTGACAGCAGTCTTTCTGGAGCAACAACTGCAGAATGCAAGAATCTCCCAGAAGCTCCTGTTCCCCCCGTTCACCGGAAACAAGGATACCAGTGAGAGAGAAACACGAACCCCAGGGAAACCCTCTGGGGGAAAAAACCCTGGACGTCCTGGCAATATTCTCCTGGATCAAAGGCTCTTCTCAGGGTGGAGGATGCTGGAGGGAAGTGGTGAGAGTTCTACAGGACAAGAAATGGACAGGTAAATAACAGAAAGCACGGAATGTCTAAAGAAGAGAGTCCTATGGAATGGATCAGCACTTACTGAAAACAGACTTGACAAGGATTATGTCGTCCGTGCCGACTGATCCTGGGAGCTGGTAAATGATGTTGGTCGAGGGAGAGCGGGGAGTTCCTCGCAAGTGAAAGAAAGTCAGTGACAGGAAAAAGAGAGAGCGAGAGACCTAAGTGTCTGAAATAGCGAAAGGAACTCACTTCCTCGCGACGGGTGGTTTTCCTGTTCCTGATCCGTGGCTGGAACGGGGAGCACAGATTGGAGGGGAGATTACGAACCGGAGAAGAGGGAAGAGGGTGAGCCGCAGGGAAAAAGGGTAGTGAGGAATTTCAACAAATGGAAATAAATGCAGTCAGAAAAGAAAGAATAGGGTTGAAATCACTGAGGTACCAACAAGAGTGGAAGTATTACCCACGAACTTACGGAGCGTCACATACAGCAGAAGCGACGCACCAAAGAGGTGTTCCTCGTTCCTTAAATGAAGTCACGTGATCCGCCGATCACATCTGCCGGCAACGTGCAGCAACTAGTCTGTTACTAGGCTTGTGATGGTAATTCATGGCCATCTTGAAATTCTCTCGTAATACGGCTCCACACATAGACCATGTATGACTAACTAGCCAAACGAGGTGCGTGAACCCCCGATGCCGGATCTCAAGTTCTATCAGCTGGGGAGTAACCCTTCCAATCAATGAGAAACTGGAGGCGGCCTCGATGATACCGAGAGTCACAAATGTTGGACACTTCAAACTCCGTTCCGGAGTTGGTCTTCACAGGAGGAGGCAAAGGTTTGGAGGATCGAGGGAAACAATCTCGTACAGCTAACTTGATCTGGGATAGATGAAAAACTGGGTGGATGCGAGACCTGGAGGGACATAAGGCCAAACAAACTGCTGTAGTTCCCACCCGATCTAACACCTTGAAGGGTCCAAAGAATCTAGGGGACAATTTAGAAGGAACAAGATGTTTGGGGAGAAATTGTGATGCCAGCCACACACTGTCTCCTCTGCTAAAGGTTGTTGTATCTCAATGATGTTTATCAGCATACCTCTTGGCACGGTCCTGTGCTGCTTGCAGTGGCAAGCGTGTGATCCGGTGTCCCGTCTGTATGTCTGCTAAAAGACTGTCTACTCCGGGAAATCTTGAAGATACCGAGGATATGGTCGGGATAAATGAAGGATGGTATCCATAGGAACAATGGAAGGGACTAGTGTTCAGAGCCAAGTGTCTGGCATTGTTGTAGGCATACTCTGCTAACGGTAAGAGGTCCACCCAATTGTCTTGAGCAGCTGAAACAAAACAGTGTAAGTAGCCCTCTAGAGTCTGGTTTAGGCGTTCCGTCTGCCCGTTGGTCTGAGGATGATAACCGGAACTCAGAGCCCTCTTGACACCCAGAACATGGCATATCCTCTTCCAGTATAGAGACGTGTATTGAGGGCCTCTGTTAGAGACAATAGTGTTGGGAAGGCAGTGCCGTGAGAACATTTCGGAAATGAAGATCTTGGACATCTGGGCTGTTCCTGGGATCTTGAGTAACGGAGTAAAGTGAGCTAATTTTGTGAAATAGTCTATGGTGACCATGATGGTGGTATACTGAGATGAAGTTGGAAGATCCACTATGAAATCGGTAAAAATAATCTGCCAGGGCCTTTCTGGAGTGGGCATACAGGAAAGCAGTCCAAAGGGTGGAGCATGCACCGTTTTGGATTGAATACAAATACTGCATGCCTTAACATAGTCTGTGACATCAGAATGAAGAGTGGGCCACCAGAAATTACGCTTAACCAGATCAAGAGTGGCTTGAATGCCCCGATGTCCGGCTGCCCGTGAGTCATGGCACATCCGTAGGACCTCCAATTGTAGAGACGGGGTAGGAACTAACACTTGTTCAGCATGGAAGTACACATTCTGTTCCTTGGTAAGATGGTAAGATGCAGCCAGCTCTTCGCACAGCTGTCGTTGATGAGAAGTCTCTAGTTTAAGGATTTGGAGAAAATCGGAGATGACTGAAACAAATCAGGCTCTTGGGAACATCTTTTACGAACAGAATTTGGTGGATTGAGGATTCTTGCGTATGCCCGCAGGTTCAGGTTCCCTGGTAGAAAAGTGAATTTGATCAGATAAGGTAGAAAGAAATGGGCCCATCGTGCTTGTCGGTTGTTAGTCGTTTGAGCTTGCTGAAGGACTTTAAGATTCTGATGATCCGTGCGGACCACCACCGGAAAGGATGATCCCAATGAATGATGCCTCCATTCTTCAAAGGCCTTCTTTATCGCCAAGAGTTCTTTTTCAAGTACGGAATAATGTTCTTCGGAGGGGGTGAATGTCTTGGACAGATATGCTACAGGTCTTTCATCCCCTTGACTCAACCGTTGTAACAGCACCGCCCCTAATGCATGGTAAGAGGCGTCTGTCTCCACGATGAAAGGGCGAGACTGGTCGGGAGTGATTAATATTGAAGCTGAGGTAAACAATCCTTTAAAAGTTCCAAACGCTTGCTGTGCTTGTAGGTCCCAAGAGAATGCGACCCCCTTCTTTAATAATCTTGTTATGGGTAAGATGGTTTCGGAATAGCAAGGAATGAACTTATGATAGAAATTTGCAAATCCGAGAAATCGTTGGACCTCTTTAATAGTGGTCGGGGATGGCCAATCTACGACGGCTGAAACTTTCCTTTTGTCCATGGAGATGCCGTCAGCTGATAGAACGAACACAAGGTAGGTAATCTGTGATTGATGGAATTCACATTTTTTGGCTTTACAATATAGCTGGTTGGCCTGTAGGCGATCCAAGACGATGCTGACATGACGGATATGATCGCTCTCATTTGCGCAGTAAATCAAAATGTCATCTAAGTAAATGATGACAAAATGAAGAAGAACATCCGCAAACAGGTGATCCATGAACCGCTGGAAAACTGCTGGTGCGTTTACCAGACCGAATGGCATTACCTGGTATTGGAAATGACCGAAGGGAGTACGGAAGGCCGTCTTCCACTCATCTCCATGTGCAATTCGAATCAAGTGGTATGCCCCTCGAAGATCTAATTTGGTGTACAGTGCGGTTCCTCGAACTGCTTCCAATATGTCTTTGATCAAGGGCATTCGATATTTGTCAGAAATGGTGATCTTGTTGAGTCCCCGATAATCGATACATGGACGGAGCACTTCTGAGTCTTTCTTCGGAATGAAAATCAGAGAGGCACCGCCGGGGATTTAGACTCGGTAATCAAACCATTTTGTAGGTTCGAGTGGAAGTAATCCTTGAGAGCTGCCTTTTCTTTCTGCGATAAGACATACATCCGTCCAAATGGAAGGGGTTGGTCTGGGAGCAGCGTGATATGACAATCATCTCTTCGATGAGGAGGTAAGGTGGGAAAGAGGGGTTTTGAAAGACCTTGTAGTATTGTTGATGACATTGTGGGACCATTCTTAACTGTCCAATAGAGGACACTTCGGGAATGTTAGCAATCTCAGAAGGGATCTGAACTCCTACAGCATTTTGGGATAAACAGTGTTCTATGCAGTATTCAGAACCCAAGAAAAGAGTTCCTGCCTTCCAATTTATAAAAGGATTATGCGTGCATAGCCAAGGAAGTCCCAGAATCACCGGGAAATGTGCAGCCTTTATTAGGTCAAAAACCAGAAACTAAAGGACTTCCATCAACCCTTGAATAGGAGTGGAACAGGATTTGGGAATTCTAGCTATCCCATTCGTGGCTGCCCATTGATCATCCAGAAAATTCCCAGCAGCGCCACAATCAAGTAATGCTGGAATTCCTTGTATCAGTCGGTCTGGCAAACTGATGGTCAAAGAGAGGACTATCATGGACTGATTGATGGGGGAAGGTTCAAGAGACAATCCTAGCTGATGGGGGGAACCATGACAATAATTCCCTGCCGTTGTTCCCTCTACGGCAGGGACTTGGCGTTTCCCGATACTGGAACTCTTGATCGGCGAGGAGGAACAATACATGCACAGTCCTAAGGTCTTCCTTCGTTCTTTTTCTGCAGTAGATATTGGTCTTTTGACTGAGCCAATCTGCATGGGTTCTTCGACTGCAGTAGGTTTACTCACACTTGGAAGTGGATCGACTTACGAACGACTTCCCTTATGCTTCTTTTTCTCATGAGCCCGTTCTTGAAGCGGGTAGTCAATTTGCATAGTGAGGGTGATCATTTCTGCCAAATTAGCTGGCCGTGGAACCTTAAAAACCTCATCCTTAAGTTCCTCCGAGAGACCTCGTCAAAATAAAGTCAACAATCGGTCATCTGGCCATCCAATTTCAGAGGATAATTGCTTGAATTGGGTGATATAAGACATAAGATCCGTACTCCCCTGACGAAGATCTAGAAGTTTCTCTTGAGTGGTTGCTGAAATCTCCTGGCAACTGAACATGGTTCTCAGACTGTTGACAAATGCTGGATAAGAATCTAAAATGGTGTTGCCTGAAGTAACTAACGGGGTAGCCCACGCTAAAGCTGGGCCTGATAAATGCAAGATGAAGAAACCCACCTTATCCTTATCTGTAGGGAAGAATCGGGACTTAAAAGTGAACTGAACTGTACAACTATCCAAAAACTCTTTCAATTTATGTGGATCCCCATCAAACTTGCCTGTGCTTAATGCTATTGGGGGTGTTTCGGAGAATACTCGGTTCACCTGTTGTCTCAACTGGGCGTTATCTTGCTTAAGAGTCTGCATTTCCAATGACATGTATTACATGTCAGCCATTAGTTGCTGCATTTGCTGCTCCATATTGAAGCCGTCAGTTCTGGCTATGTCTCTTTTTTGCGGGTGTCGCTTACTGTTACAATAGTAACGTTTATGATCAACTGACAGTGAAGTATTGTTACAAAGATGTTCATAGATTGGACTGTCAATAAAGTAATAGGCACTAACCTGACCTGACAGCAGTCTTTCTGGAGCAACAAATGCAGAATGCAAGAATCTCCCGGAAGCTCCTGTTCCCCCCGTTCACTGGAAACAAGGATACCAGTGAGAGAGAAACACGAACCCCAGGGAAACCCTCTGGGGGAAAAAAACCCTGGACGTCCTGGCAATATTCTCCTGGATCAAAGGCTCTTCTCACGGTGGAGGATGCTGGAGGGAAGTGGTGAGAGTCCTACAGGACAAGAAATGGACAGGTAAGTAACAGAAAGTACGGAATGTCTAAAGAAGCGAGTCCTGTGGAATGGATCAGCACTTACTGAAAACAGACTTGACAAGGATTATGTCGTCCGTGCCGACTGATCCTGGGAGCTGGTAAATGATGTTGGTCGAGGGAGAGCGGGGAGTTCCTAGCAAGTGAAAGAAAGTCAGTGACGGGAAAAAGAGAGAGCGAGAGACCTAAGTGTCTGAAATAGCGAAAGGAACTCACTTCCTCGCGACGGGTGGTTTTCCCGTTCCTGATCCGTGGCTGGAACGGGGAGCACAGATCGGAGGGGAGATTACGAACCGGAGAAGAGGGAAGAGGGCGAGCCGCAGGGAAAAAGGGTAGTGACGAATTTCTACAAATGGAAATAAATGTAGTCAGAAAAGAGAGAATAGGGTTGAAATCACTAATGTACCAACAAGAGTGGAAGTATTGCCCACAAACTTACGGAGCGTCACATACAGCAGAAGCGACGCACCGAAGCGGTGTTCCTCGTTCCTTAAGGGAAGTCACGTGATCCGCCGATCACGTCTGCCGACAGCGTACAGCAACTAATCTGTTACTACACTTGTGATGGTAATTCATGGCCATCTTGAAATTCTCTCGTAATACGGCTCCACACAGAGACCATTTACGCCTAACTAGCCATCGTTGAAATGGTGTAACAGGGATGGACGCAGGGGGTTTGTTATTAAAGGTTTTGCAAGATAAGGCGTGGAAGCCAAATAGTTCACCGATTTATGTGGCTTCTATGGATCTTTTCATGGCTTTCGACCTTGCAGACAGAAACATCCTATGGTCGAAACTTGCTAATGCAGGGATGCCCTCCCCTCTTCTGGCTATTCTTTACCATCTACATGAGGGCATCAGGCTTCAAGTGCGCCTTAATAATGTTGGTGTTCTGTTCCAGTCTATCATTGTCTCCAACGGCCTTCGCCAGGGATGGGTTGTCACACCCACCTTATTTAATTTATATGTGGTAGACGTGGGCAAAATTCTGGAAAAAGCTGCTTTCGCATCACCAGTGGTAGAGGGAGTCAAGGTGAGTTGGACAGCATATGCTGATGACTTTATGTTATACGATCACACTCCCAGTGGTCTTCAGCATTTGTTGATAGCGTTTAGAGAATACACGCTGCTTAATTCCCTCAATATTAACGCAAAGAAGACAGTCATTATGAGGGTCAGTGCACGGACTAGCGCTATGGAATACTCAAGGTTTTTAAATCATGAAAAGTTGGCTGTCAGGTCCTCTATGTGTTATTTGGGTTTCCCTAGAGGAAAAATATATAAATACGAAGCTCACATTCTGAGGTCTGTACTCGGATGTCTCCCTAAATCAGTACCACCGGCGGCCTAACACTACGAGCTTGGATTACAATCAATGGAGAGTGTGGTTGAATGGCAAATGATCTCCCTCTTCAGGAAATTGGTGACAAGCCCAATATGCAATTCTCGGGAGTGGTTTGCAGAATGGGTCCCCTTTTTCAGGCTATTTGTGTAGGCTAAAGACGGAATGTTCCGGACGCTTTAGCGAAATTGGGGGTCTCCACTGAGTTATTAATATTCAATCCGAGGAAGGTAAAAAAAACTCCTGGATTTTGCTGATTGAAACAGACCGGTGGAGAGGGTGTTGGAAAATAAGCTGTACTATCAGCTAGTCTCCCATTTCAAAAAGAGGGGGATCCTGGAGCCATACCTAAAGCAATTTCCGGACAAGCATTGGCGTCAGGACTTTATGCGCTTTCGGTTTAATGTACTAAAGACAGGAGAAATTATTGATGAAATGGGAAGATTGAGCCTTGCATTGACTGTCTGCAGGTTTTGTCATAAAATTGATCGTATTGAAACGTTACAACATCTTCTGATAGACTGCATGATACTGAGATGTGAACGCATAAGATGTTTTAGTAAATTTGTGATAAATCCTGAAAGAGTGAATTTAAATAATCTCTGGTGGGAAATGCTTCATGATTGAAGTGCTACACTTCAGATCGCTGTTGTGTGGTTTTTGGCAGACACGTGCAAATTATATGAGCGTAATGTTGGGATGTAAGGTTAAGGCTGCTTTCTGCTCCCCATTTGTAGTACTGAAACGTAACTGCAGAATTATACTTTAATCATTTCTGTTTATTATACTCTGAATTGCTAGACGTTTCTTATTTGATTGTTGTATTTAGAAAATTTTGTGTGTTTCTATAGGAAGAGATAGGATTTGTATGTGTATTATGTCTTTTGAAATCAATGTAGTAATGTTGATTCTAAATATCATTTATGTGTAAGTAATTATAAGTATCTACGCTTTCGCTGTTACTTGAGTTATTTTAACTTAAATGTCTTTAACAGGTTTGATATCTGTGTATTAACAAACTTAATTATGTAATTTTGTGACGGTTACTTGTAACCAAAAAACAAATAAATAAATGAATATTCCATAAACAAAATTCCATAGATCGTCAACCAGAAAATTGTCTCCCTTTTCGTGATTTCCTTAAATTCACCAATACCAAAGGGGGTTGACCCCATTCCCTTAGTTTTCTTTCAGTTCTTTTGTGGGTATTTTACCCCCTCCCATGGTATGTTTCTTCCCACAGCTTCTTTCAGTTCTGTACCATTCCAAATGTCTCTTCCCATGGCTTCTCTTAAGATTCACAGGTTACCTGGTTCTTCTTCCTCCCAAGTACTATATTTCTCCTAGTACTGGGATGAGGTAGAGTGGTGCTGTTCCTTTGTGTTTTAGTTCAGGGCTATTCACTTCTTTCTATTGTTTCTCTGGTAGCCTGGGTATACTCTCCTGCCCAGTGTCTGTTGAGCTACGAATAGGCGGACCACGGGCACTCTGTTCTGCCTTTCCGCATCGTCTGCCACAGCACCCATTGAACTTTGACAGTAAACACGTCCACATCCTTCTCTCTGCCTTCCGACCATGCCGGATGCCAGTGAATGGTTTCTGGCTTTGTCGGCATCACAGGGCCAACAGACCCTCTGTCCCTCTGGTTTACGAGGCTCTTGTGTCCCGGTTTGGGTCAGTAACACTTCCACTTGCATTCAGACCCTTTTGGAGCGCCTTCCGCCTCTCTAGTCCACTGTCTCATGAACTGCGTAGTGAGATTGTGGTCTGTCTTCAGACTTCCTTGTGGCGGCTCCTCGACTTCTCTCCCAAATGTCGAGTCACACGACTCCTCTGCTGCAGGCTACTTTCACAGATTCTTTGCTCCCAACTGCTACTAAGGCTTCTGCAGCCTTCCATTTTTATTTGATGTGGGTCTTTGACTATTAAACAAAGTGTAGACTATTGATTGCAGTTCTCTTGTCTATTTGTTGACTCCATGTGGTGCTTCCTCAGTATGAATACTGTTATCCATCAGGAGATTTCCTCTGTTCTTCCTTATTTCTAGGTAACTCATATCTATAGATGAGTTTATTCTACCAGGGTGTATCAGTGGGTTGAGAACTGGAAGAGGAGTTTCTACTGTGAGGGACTGGAGTAAAGGAGACAGACACAGAGTTGCTCGGTTATCCAAGTGCTTTTATTCAAATAATGAAAGGGGTTGGAAAATACCTCTGTGAGGGGTTTCCTTGCCTCATCAAAACAAACTAATGAGACGGTCATCGTCAGGATGTCTAAAATAATATTCACCGTCCTATGCAAAAACCTCGTCTGACCCTCACACTCGAAGTTCTACAAAACATTCAACCAGGGAAAAATAATAAGTCTCTTGGGTATTTCTTCATAGCCTGATTCTGTTCGACAAGTTAAAGCTCCATCAGGTGGAGTAATAAGTAAAGTATTTCAAAAGAAAATGCCAAGGGGGACAATCCACTTTCCTGGGTCTTCTTAATCCTTTTGTATAGTATCACTTTGTTCTTACAGTGTTTATACAAGTCTTTCATTCAGTCATGCATGAATCTGCTATTTGCACAGACTCTTTACTGTGTTTCGTTTTAGCCCACAGCCGTGGCGTTTGTTCTTCCAAGGCTTATGTATTCACTTCTCTTATCCAAACTGCTTGGTTCACTAACCTGCCAAGTATTTAGTTCTTGTGGTTTCCCAAACACTGGCACGAGGAAGAGTAGCACATCATTACTGGACACAGGTGTAGGGGCAGGTGTTAGGGAATTTCTCACTGTTCCATTCTCTTTCTTTGTCCATCAGAAAGTGGGTTTAATCATCTGCTTACTCCAGCAGCTAATTGTATGTCTTTTGCTGGCGTGCCACATTTTGTCCCATGGTCTGTGCAGTCTTGGGAAGGCAACAAAATGGGGGAGGAGAGTTTTTTACACATTGTGATCATTTTGTTGACTTCAGAGTCTACAGATAGACACTGGTTTCTTTTAACAACCTTTTCTACCGGTCAATCTTGTGTTTCACACATTCAAATTATCACACCACAGTCTCCCCATTTGTTACCTTCTTATATGTCCTTGCAGAATAGTTGGCCTCCTGACTGCTTGTGGAGCAGTACACAAACGTGTACACAAACGTTCAGGGATATAGCCACACTTTCTTTGCTCTCTGCCTCCTGCACTTGCTGCTGAAGCCCTTGTCCAGTGGGCTTCTCGCTTCACTTTGTACCTGGCATCTCCCCTCGGCTGGGTATCACAGAAGAGCGGGTTCTGATTCTCGCTGGCAGATTTTTGGCTCTGCCTGCAGCCAGGTCCTGGTGGTCTCAGCCTGCAGGCACCTTTGATGCTGCTTCTTGTTCCTGGTGTCCCGATGCGGACCGGCGAGCAGTGAGCCTGCCAGGCTCTTCCTCTGCTATCTCCTAATCTCACTGTACATTTTCCTGTCAGCTGTTACACTGCCTGAGGAAAAGAAAATACTTTTGTTTTCTTTCCCGACCTCCCATGTTAATTGGGTGTTACTCTCTAGCCTGCTTCGGCCTTGGGTTCACCTCTCTTTCTTCTTCTTTCGCGATCCGCTCTGCTGTCTTTTACGTCTGCATTTCAAATCACTACCACAACTGCTACTTCTGTTTCAACCACTTCTGCTTTCCTTTGAGCCGTCTTTCCTTTTAATCAAAGGATTATTGCCACTGAATGAGCAAACACTAGAGTGTTGCTTATGGTTACTTACATCATTCTAGGGCCGCCTCAGCCCAGTACCAATAACACATGCAGCCTTGTGGCGTTATTATTTTAGAATATGCCTTTTGGTATGGCATATCAGTGATAAAAGTGTTGAAAGTGTCTAGAATCCCAGTTCCATTTGAGTTAGTCGTAAGATCCACTGTGGAAATTGGGGAACTTCATTGTCAATGATTAACGGGACTGGTAATTTGGGCATCACTGTGGTTCTTGTCCAAGTCTCTACTGCCATCCATAATAGTGATAGGGGTCCTGCCACAGGGTATTTGCAAGTGTCCCCATGAACACAGCCCACTTCTCACGTCCCTGTTTGTCTCCACTCCATTGGCAGTAATTCAGGTCGTACTTCAGACCTTTTACGTCCAGTGTCTAACTGGGCCCACACAGTTTTTACTTTTATTGTGGTAGTGATATTATAGGTGGTTCAGTTCCTAACCACAGGTATTGATTGGTCCGGAGAGACAGCTTGTCAAGGACAGTGGTCTCTTTTTCAGTCCATTTTGGGACCGTATCCAGGGTCTTCCTCTTGATATTGGTGATACGCGTAATAGGGTTCATCTGTCCTCTAATTGCTCATTTTCCAACATTGTTAGGGTGTTCACTAAAGGTCCCAATGAGAAAGAGGAGCTCAAGTTGCACGCGCCATTTTGGTGACTGGGGGAATGGCGATATTTACGCCATGTTGCAATTTTATATGTATCTATGGCAGTTAATGAGAAAGGGATATGTGTTACTTTTTGTTTAAGTTGTTACATTTTAGAATTGCACATGCGCTGCAAGATAAATGCCAAAACTGCTGATGAAATTGAAACATTATATAGGTATGGTGTGCCACATAGCGCCTAGAAGTTGAGCAGCGAGCAGCTCCACATGTACATGCAAAAAAGGGGATTTGCAATGAAGAAACTACTGTAAAGAGGATGCAGTAGTTTCAAATATGCATGCACTGACATACAAACATGGGGGCCTTAAGGGACATATGTTTGGGACAGTTGGGGTACATGGGGAATATTCAAATCTGTATGGTGGATGCTCTTTCATAGTTTGGGCAGGCCTTACAACCAGGGGTTGTGAGGTGCACTCTCTATGACTCAGAAAATTGCTTTAGCAAGGTTGAAAAATCTGGAAGAGCAGATTCGATAATATCAGATGGTCAGTAACGGGCAAACTCTGGGTTTTTACGATTTGGCACTGTTGTGGAAAGAAGATGTAGCATGGGAGCTTGTTATTCATTGTCCAGTGAAGTGTGGCCATCTGTCTGTGACTGAGTAATAATCCTGGGGTCAAGGGACACCTAAGGGCTGAGTTGACAAATACTTTATGGGTTTTGATAATTTTTCTCAGCTTGTGTCTGGAAGCCATGCATTTTGAATTGGTAGTCATTTAGATTAGAGTGAAACAAGGACGCTAGCAAGCCTGGGCGGTTGAGATAGTTATCGCCAGTTCAAAGGTAACTTGTTTATTTTCCCCCTCATATTGTTTGATGTGTTGTTACAAACCATGCACATCATCATGTCCGGGGACCAGTCTTCCATGCACGGTAAAAGTTGAGGTCTAAAGTTGCCATATTGGGTAGAGGCCTGTTTGCTCCCTGGAGTCCAGCTGTGCAGGTTGAACTGGAGGAGCACCGGGGACCAGTTTCACGTGATTGGATTTTAGGTGGATAAAGCAAGAGGACAATAGGGGAAAAAGAGTGTTTTCTTTGATCTAAGGGTTTGTGATGGATATAGTAGACTTGCATGCTTAGAGTTAGATAAGGTTAGGTGAGTTGTAAGGGTGAGTGTTTTGGAGGAGTGAATTAACTGTTTTATATCGTAAGTCTTTTGTATATATATGTTTGACCTAGTTTGTTATTTTAGAGGTGTGAGGTGGTATCCCCACCAGCACCTCCATTGTCAGGTGTGCCCTTATATCCTTCAGTTTGCTTGTCTGATTGGCTGGAGCTCTCACCTAGGGTGAGGTGGTATCTTATGGTAAATCCACCTGTAGATACCTTTCTGGAGTATACCCTTGGCACTCTTCATTTTGTATTGACTGTGCAGTCGGAGCACTCGGTGGATTTTCTTGGGTAGTCGAAGTAGTGAAGAGTATCTTCTTGTAGTCAGGGAAAGACAATATTGTAGTAGAAAATACTGTACTAGTGATGAAAAGAGCGAGACCAGCTGTGATGTCATGAAAAACATTAAGCTTCCTATATGCTGGAGTGAAGGTGATATCTCAGAGATTTGGCCAGCGTTGTGTTTTTTGATGGTATGCTGTCTTTTGTGTAAGAGTGACAAGTATAATTAAAGTGAAGAGCTAAGTGAGGTGATCATGGTAAAAGCGAACAAGGTGAGTGATTGTGGGAAAGATTAAGAAACTGGGAAAAGGAAAGAAGGGGTTCCTTCATTTTAAATGTTGTGCCACAGGTTCAGCTTCTGTGTTTTCAGTCATTATTTTTAAGATAAATTGCTTTATCTACATTGCTTTTGAGAATGGAGATGCCACTGAATCACTTGTGCCAAGTACTCCCTCGCTATAGGGTAAAGATTTTAAAATACCATTGATAATGGCTGTGGGAGGGTAAAGATTTTAAAATACCATTGATAATTGCTGTGGGAAACTATGGGTAAAATGCTCAATTCTTGGCCTAATGAGGAGACCTATGATAAGACAATGGGCCTCATTACGAGGCTGGCGGAATGGGTTTAACGGCATCGGTAATGATGCCGGTACCTTTAAACCCACTCTGCCCTATTACGAGGTTCCCTCGCGGGACCCGGAAAGGACATCTGGTATAACCAGATGTCCTTTCCGGGTCCCGGAGGGGACCAGGGAGCTAACAAAGGGCCCGTTATCCCTCCCCATTCCCATTGAGCCCTATGGGAGTCTCCTCAATGCCAAGAGTATGGCACAAACTATCTGAAATAGTTCCTAGGTATGATTTTTATGACTTTATGTGTCCCCCTAAGTCTTTATTGGGATAAGTCTTTCATATCCACCATATCCAATTTCTTTTTAAGGATTAATACAAAAGTAGCTTTTTTATTATTTTTTGTTATTATTGCTCACAAGCGAGGTCTATAAGTTACCAAGCACAATTGACTGAAAGTAAATTCCAGAGCAAGCACAATCTGTACACAAATGGAACAGATGGGTGTCCATATTAATGTACACAATTTTTCATATAAAACAAAATACAATTATTTATACGCATTTGAAAAGAGCATATGAAAAACAAAAATACAATTATTTATGCACATTTGAAAAGAACATATGAAAAAAAAGGGAAACTTTTTCTCTGAACAATCAACACAATGTGAATATTGGAAATGAAAGGCCCCCTCTCGATGTTTGAAGCCATATGTAGCTGAATCTTAAATTTTCAGTTCAGTTGGGGGCATTTCCAATTTGCTAGCTAAGCTCAAAGTCTACTAGCTGAACTCGGGGTCAACAAAGCAGCACTATCGTGCTTCTTAAACCAGAAAGTGCAAACATGTATATATTCCAAAATAATGATAAAGGAGTATACTAGGAAAGAAAAGAGAGGAAGGAAAAGAAAAGTACCCTAAAGACAGCCAAGGCTGTCAACGAGGTAGTGTCCTAGAGGGTAGTTCCCTACTCTGTCAAGGACTGGGAAATCACTGAAACACAAAACAAAACAGTGTCCTGACAGGTTCACTAGACATACATATAAATTCTATTTATAGTAGTCTCCTCAATGCCAAGAGTATGGCACAAACTATCTGAAATAGTTCCTAGGTATGATTTTTATGACTTTATGTGTCCACCTAAGTCTTTATTGGGATAAGTCTTTCATATCCACCATATCCAACTTCTTTTTGAGGATTAATACAAAAGTAGCTTTTTTATTATTTTTTGTTATTATTGCTCACAAGCGAGGTCTATAAGTTACCAAGCACAATTGACTAAAAGTAAATTCCAGAGCAAGCACAATCTGTACACAAATGGAACAGATGGGTGTCCATATTAATGTACACAATTTTTCATATAAAACAAAATACAATTATTTATACGCATTTGAAAAGAGCATATGAAAAACAAAAATACAATTATTTATACACATTTGAAAAGAACATATGAAAAAAAGGGAAACTTTTTCTCTAAACAATCAACACAATGTGAATGTTGGAAATGAAAGGCCCCCTCTCGATGTTTGAAGCCATATGTAGCTGAATCTTAAATTTACAGTTCAGTTGGGGGCATTTCCAATTTGCTAGCTAAGCTCAAAGTCTACTAGCTGAGCTCGGGGTCAACAAAGCAGCACTATCGCGCTTCTTAAACCAGAAAGTGCAAATATGTATATATTCCAAAATAATGATAAAGGAGTATACTAGGAAAGAAAAGAGAGGAAGGAAAAGAAAAGAACCCTAGAGACTGCCAAGGCTGTCAACGAGGTAGTGTACTAGAGGGTAGTTCCCTACTCTGTCAAGGACTGGGAAATCACTGAAACACAAAACAAAACAGTGTCCTGACAGGTTCACTAGACATACATATAAATTCTATTTATAGTAGTCTCCTCAATGCCAAGAGTATGGCACAAACTATCTGAAATAGTTCCTAGGTATGATTTTTATGACTTTATGTGTCCACCTAAGTCTTTATTGGGATAAGTCTTTCATATCCACCATATCCAACTTCTTTTTAAGGATTAATACAAAAGTAGCTTTTTTATTATTTTTTGTTATTATTGCTCACAAGCGAGGTCTATAAGTTACCAAGCACAATTGACTAAAAGTAAATTCCAGAGCAAGCACAATCTGTACACAAATGGAACAGATGGGTGTCCATATTAATGTACACAATTTTTCATATAAAACAAAATACAATTATTTATACGCATTTGAAAAGAGCATATGAAAAACAAAAATACAATTATTTATAGACATTTGAAAAGAACATATGAAAAAAAGGGAAACTTTTTCTCTAAACAATCAACACAATGTGAATGTTGGAAATGAAAGGCCCCCTCTCGATGTTTGAAGCCATATGTAGCTGAATCTTAAATTTTCAGTTCAGTTGGGGGCATTTCCAATTTGCTAGCTAAGCTCAAAGTCTACTAGCTGAGCTCGGGGTCAACAAAGCAGCACTATCGCGCTTCTTAAACCAGAAAGTGCAAATATGTATATATTCCAAAATAATGATAAAGGAGTATACTAGGAAAGAAAAGAGAGGAAGGAAAAGAAAAGAACCCTAAAGACTGCCAAGGCTGTCAACGAGGTAGTGTACTAGAGGGTAGTTCCCTACTCTGTCAAGGACTGGGAAATCACTGAAACACAAAACAAAACAGTGTCCTGACAGGTTCACTAGACATACATATAAATTCTATTTATAGTAGTCTCCTCAATGCCAAGAGTATGGCACAAACTATCTGAAATAGTTCCTAGGTATGATTTTTATGACTTTATGTGTCCACCTAAGTCTTAATTGGGATAAGTCTTTCATATCCACCATATCCAACTTCTTTTTGAGGATTAATACAAAAGTAGCTTTTTTATTATTTTTTGTTATTATTGCTCACAAGCGAGGTCTATAAGTTACCAAGCACAATTGACTAAAAGTAAATTCCAGAGCAAGCACAATCTGTACACAAATGGAACAGATGGGTGTCCATATTAATGTACACAATTTTTCATATAAAACAAAATACAATTATTTATACGCATTTGAAAAGAGCATATGAAAAACAAAAATACAATTATTTATACACATTTGAAAAGAACATATGAAAAAAAAGGGAAACTTTTTCTCTAAACAATCAACACAATGTGAATGTTGGAAATGAAAGGCCCCCTCTCGATGTTTGAAGCCATATGTAGCTGAATCTTACATTTTCAGTTCAGTTGGGGGCATTTCCAATTTGCTAGCTAAGCGCAAAGTCTACTAGCTGAACTCGGGGTCAACAAAGCAGCACTATCGCGCTTCTTAAACCAGAAAGTGCAAACATGTATATATTCCAAAATCATGATAAAGGAGTATACTAGGAAAGAAAAGAGAGGAAGGAAAAGAAAAGAACTCTAAAGACAGCCAAGGCTGTCAACGAGGTAGTGTACTAGAGGGTAGTTCCCTACTCTGTCTAGGACTGGGAAATCACTGAAACACAAGACAAAACAGTGTCCTGACAGGTTCACTAGACATACATATAAATTCTATTTATAGTAGTCTCCTCAATGCCAAGAGTATGGCACAAACTATCTGAAATAGTTCCTAGGTATGATTTTTATGACTTTATGTGTCCACCTAAGTCTTTATTGGGATAAGTCTTTCATATCCACCATATCCAACTTCTTTTTAAGGATTAATACAAAAGTAGCTTTTTTATTATTTTTTGTTATTATTGCTCACAAGCGAGGTCTATAAGTGGCTGAGAAGGCAGAACAGGAGAAAAGAAATCACAAGGTTTCACAATTCACCAAAGCTCTGGCTACACCTCTACTGCAAGCAAAATCCAAGAGAGGAGTGCCCAAACTGGCACCTAGGATATTTCAAAATAAGCTAAAAAAACGCAATAACCAACACTTTGTCAGTCAAAAAACAACAACCAGATGTGCAAACGAATGACCACTAGAGATGAAGTGAGTCCCATATCACAAAAACTACTGGAGATTTCAAAATACTCTCTTAACCACTCATCTAGTGAGTTGTATGAAGTGCAAGTACTCCATCTTGTTGTCTTGCAAATGCAAATGCAAGACAACAAGATGCAGTACTACACCTACCCATCCAACCACTTGAACCATCCATACCTCCCTTTATCACTATGTCAGAAAAGAGGAAAAGACACCACATGGCCCACATCCAACAAGAAGGCACAGAGGTCAGTGGCTCTAGAGATTCAAGACCAAATATTGGAAGGCAGAGTGAGACCCCAGTCCACACATCAAACCAACTTAGACCAATCATAAATAAGCCCCAAGTACCTTGTCTTGGTGTGAGAAAAGTGAATGGTACTTTACCCTCATGCATTGTTCCTGAATTACATGAGGTACCATCTCATAAACTCATTAACGGTTCGAATAGCAGAGGGTCTGGTGCGAAGTCCGCAACAGGGCAAACATGCAAGGATCAAAGACGTTCCGCACAAAATTCAGAGTACTGAGCACTCAAATTGGAACGAATCCTATACACTGATGAATTCTTAATTTTGAACAGACGAGCGATGTTGGATCTCTTTCATCACATTCCAAATTTGCAACAATTGACTTCAAGAGACCTCAAAACCATAGAGTTTGTCGATGACCGAAGAACTGACCACATATACTTACACCTTAAATCTCTGGTGATCAAGAATATGCTCATCAATGCAACTGAAAGCTTTCTAATCTTAGGTTTTGACTTGACCACAGTCCTGCTCCTGGAGGGCGACAAGGTAGTGTCCGTTGAAAGATCAACACAAACCGATCTCGAGCTGAAACACGACACGAGACTGAGTTTGAATGGAGAGGACTTCATCATAAATGCAGGTGCTAAGTATCAAGACCCGTTGAGGGTCGGGCAAGTACCATCTGGCCCGAGACAGAAATTAAATGTCACATTTCAAAGGAACTCATCTACTCGTGACATTATCATCGCAAACAAACATCCATCTGCAAGTACTCTCATCGAAAAACATCATGATTAGTCATGGTTATCAAGAGCATTAACAGCTGAAAACAAACTTTAGCAATTCAATAATTCACCAGCGCCCAAAAATCGATCTACGTGCACAACAAATGAAGAACCCTACCTACTAAAACTAGCCTCATGGAACACTCGTGCCACATCCATCTTACCAAAGCCAGTAACATCAACTTGGGCGCTTTTGACGTCCTCTGTTTACAGGAGACATGGCTCCATACCAAGCCTTCATTGGACGGCTTTGAGATTTCATTGTGTGCTGCGACTAAGGGTAATAAAGGGCTACCATCATCAGGTCTGCTGATGGCAATAAAATATGGAAGTCCGCTAACCTCATTGCAATGTGCATCGATCCCAGGAGACAGTAATAAAATGGGAAGTGAACACATACCTCCAAACTCCTGAAGCTCCAGTAAAAGTTGTAGTGATCAACATTTACTGGAACCTAGTATCGATATTGAATGAAGAGTTCATTGACCACATAACAGATTTAATTGATGACGCCTACATAAATGAAAAAACAGGCTATGTGATTGTTTGTGGAGACCTCAACACCTCATGTATAGCCAACCTTGGCAGAAGTTCAAAGTACAGCCCATAATCTCTCCAGAGAATCCCGAACCATGTGAAACAACTTGATCGTCAGTAAGGACATGCATATGTTAAACGGGAACATAAAACAAGATATACCACCAAAAACAACATGGAATGGAATGTGCTCCTCTTCCATCATAGACTACGTGTTCGTTTCAAAACTCTTTTTACCGCTCGTAACATCATTTAAGGTTATAAAAATGAGAGAAAGCGACCACCATTTACTATGTATGGAATAGTTGGGAACTATGAATAAAACACACAAAAAAATGCCAGCTGACATACTCGTGAGTAACGACAGACTCAGATTGAAGTTGGCCCACCATGAACATTGTAAGATTGGCTAAAGACCTATAAGATGAGACCTCGATGATTGACTACATTCCACTCTTAGAATTACATCGCTTTAATTCATCTAATAGACGACGGACCCCTAAAGATCACCTTCATGCCTACAACCAAGAGCTAATAAATCGTAGAAAAAAAGGTGCGAAAACTACAAAGAGTGGCCAAAAAAACGAAACTTCCAGTTGACCATGAAAATTTCCTACAGGTAAAGAGAAGCTTCAGAAATTGGCTGTATTCCACAAGATGCTTGCAATACCAATCTGATGCAGAAGCTATGCTCAAGATCTTGGTAAGCAAGAACACCAAGAATTTTTGGGCATTAATAAAAAACATCAGAGTACAACCAACGGATGAACAATCAAACCCGATTGGGCACGCCAGTTCGATGCAGCAATTTGAAAAATGATATACAGCATCTCACCGAACCAGCACAACAGCCCAGACGACAGAAGGTGTAGAGCCATGGGTTCCTCTGCCAAATCGTGATGACATCATGCACCAGATTACTCGATTAAACAACTCCTAGCCCCAGGCATGGGCGGGCTCACAAATGTCATGCTAAAAGATCATCCGGCAGAATGGCCATTTTTCATACGCACCCTGTTAATGCGAATCTCCATTACACACCAAATACCATCTTCCTGGAAAAAAGCAATAATTGTCCCTATTTTCAAAAAAGGTTGACAGGGATAACCCAAAAAACTATCGTCCCATCGCACTTCTAGACGTTATTGGCAAAATATACGGTGCAATCATCTTAGGACACTTTCGTACATAGTGCGCGAAAAACAGAATCAACGACTCACTTCAAACAGGATTTGTCAGAGGTGTTGTCAGAGGTGTTGGTACTTCAGCCAACATGTTTATTATCAACATGCTAAAGAGTCATGCCTACAGCAAAAAAGTCAAATTTTTGTTATGGCCTTTGACCAGATCGATCATCAAAAATTGAGGAATACATTGAAAATGAAGAACTGCCCAACATCCATTTCTACGCCAATAACAGCCATGCATCAAAACATCTTGCTGCCTGTTTGACTGAACAGACTGGTTTGCTATCTGAAGAAATATCTACAGACAGGGCTGCCCCATGGCTTCGGCTCTATTAAATTTTTTCCTGGCGGTCTTCAAGCATACAGACCTCACCATAAGAACTTTCCTGCAAGCGATCGGCCCAGTTTCTCTACCTCGTCTACTTCATGCTGATGATAGGTAGTGTTGCATAGGCAACTAAACATCTTGCAAACATTCACTGATGTCAACAGTCTCGAAATTAACAAATCAGAGACCAAAATTCTAACTTTTGGAAATTCGAACAAAGGAACAAACTTATATTCCTGGAGACTGGAAGGTGAATTTATTTATGTATTTATTTATTCATTCACATTTGTTGAGTGCACAGCAGCCCGGGGGCATGGTGGCGCTTGTTACCTTGGGTGATCATGGCTTAGTTACATACAAAAATACAGACAAGCATACTCGGAATAGATAGTATGCATAGTAGAGCAAATATACATATAGTGGGTATATGAGTGTAGACAGTTGAAGAGAGCCGTTTTAAGATTTTTGCGGAAGGCATAGAGAGACGTTTCGGCTTGGAGAGCAGTAGGGAGCGCATTCCATAGCTTGGGGGCAAGATAAGGGAAGATTATTCCTCCTGCCTTGGTCTTTTTGATGCGCAGTACCATGAGTTGGTTAGTGTAGCATAGTCTAGTGGGCTTTGTTGAGTGTGATCTGGATAGTGTGTCTGATAGGTATGAGGGTGCTGAGAGGTTGATGTATTTGTGTGTGGTTGTGAACATTTTGAATGTAATGCGGACTGGGAGCCAGTGAACCGTCTTTCTTGCTTGTGTGATGTGGTCTCTTTTGGGTATACTGAGTGCTGCTCTGAGTGAGTTATTTTGGGTGTTTTGGAGTCTAGCTAGGTTTCTTTTTTGGTTGTGCCAGCTAGGAGTGCATTGCAATAATCCAACTTTGCTCCTATAGTAGCTCTGGCAATGGAGAGGCAGTTTTCCTTTGTTAGCAACGGCTTAATAGCATTAATAAGTTTAGTGTTTAGGGCGGAGGCAGAAACAATGGCGCTGACGTGTTTATTCATAGATAATGTAGCATCAATGTGCACTCCTAGAGTTTAAACAGAGGATAAGACTGGGATGACACTGGGATGTCGATACGGAAGTTGGTGTAGAGCGAGTCGAGATTAGTGGACTTTTGACCAAGAATGAGGATTTCTGTTTTCTCCCCATTGAGGGAAAGGCTGTTAGTGGCCATCCAAGCTTGGATGGTGGAGTAAATTTGCTGTAGGGTTGTAGCGTCTTGGTGAAAGATCCCTGTAAGGGGAAGGAGCACCTGGGTATCATCAGCATAGTTTGTGTATGTGATCCCAAGTGCATCCAGTTTATCAAAGAGTGGCTTAGTGAAAAGATTGTAAAGAGTGGGGGCAGTACAGGATCCCGGGGGGACACCAGAGTGAATGATAGTGGGCTCTGCATTTGCTATATTAGAGAACACTTTCATAGCTCTGCCTTCTAGGAAGGCGGTGACCCAGGTCGCTGCATGATTGGAGAAGTGCGCAGCATGCATGAGATGACTGGTGAGGGTATTGTGATCAACCAAATCAAACGCTGCTGAGAGGTCTAAGAGGAGGAGGAGGGCAGGCTTGCCCTTGTCAAGGATATGGGTGATTTCATTGTTTAAGTCGAATAAGGCGGTTTAAGTTCCGTGCCCTTTGCGAAAACTCGACTGTCTTTTTCCTAAGATAGTTAGTTTCAAGGTACATTTGGATTTGCCTGTGGGTGGCCTTATCTAGTATTTTAAGGAGAAACGGGACGGTCGTTATGGGTCGGTAGTTATTAAGTTGAGAGGGGTCTAGCGTGTTTTCTTTTAAGGCTGTGAGGGACTGAGCCTGTATTGAATGATGTGTTGATGAAGGCTATTTTGGAGGAGGTCTTTTTTTTAGCATAGCAGATTGTATGCTGGTGCACCATGCTTCATCTTTAACGATCTCGGCAGTGCAGATGGAAGTGACTGTTAGTTCTTTAAAGATAGTAATGAGTTCTTTGGTTTGGGAGTTAGCATCAGTGATTCGATGATTGTAAGCTTCGGATTTAGCATTGAAGATGGAGTCTTTGTATTTTTTAGCAATGGTTTGGAAGTTTTCTTTAGTGATGTCACAAGGGTTGATCTGCCAGGTTTTAAGCGCCTGGCACTTGATTTTGCGCAGGGTATGGAGCTCCTCTGTGAACCAGGAATTGGAATGGAATGATTTTTTCTATTTTTATTTTCTAATGGGGCAACAGTGTTAATTGCACGGGTAATGGTGTCTTTGAATATCTCTGCTAGGATGTTAGGGTCTGGTGAGAATGGCGGTGCTAGGCATGGAAGGTCAAGAAAGGCACGGATGTTATCCGCAGTTAGTTTTTTAGCACTTCTAGCTAAGGTAGCAGGTGCTGTAGTAGTAGATTTGGTGCACAGCGTTAATGGGACAGTGAATTGTAGGCAGGTCGTCTGTCCATGGGGGGCAGTGTTAGAAACAATGGCTGTATCAGAATTATGGTTCATCACCCAATCTAGGATGCGACCTTTGGAGTGAGTAGGAGAAGTGATTTTCTGTGAGAAGCCCAGATCGAGGAGGTCCTTGGTGCAAGAAGTAGCAGTTTTGTCATTTTGGTCATTGAATCCTAGGTTGAGGTAGCCTAGGAGTAGTGTTCTGGTCGATTTTTTAATATTGTCCCCAAGAAGGTGGATGACCTGCCCTTGGAATTCAGTGGGGGGTCCCAGAGGTCGATAAATGACATGAATGTTTATAGTGTCTTTTGGGGAGAGTGATAATTTGGCTGATAGGATGTCTACATTCTCTACCCCTTGGTGAGGTATGGGTCTAATAGTAATGGCCTCTTTGAAGATTAGAGCTACCCTCCCTCCGGTTTTGGAAAACCTGTCTTGTCTGAGGATTGAGTAACCTACAGGTAGGGTTGACGTAATGGTGGGGCCGGAAGCCTCGTGAAGCCATGTTTCCGTGATGGTTAATATATCTAGGTCTTGACTAGTGATTAGATCATTAACTTCTAGCGCATGGGCATTAAGGGAGCGTACATTAAGTAGGGCGCATTTGTAGTGCAGAGGCTGGTGGTTCTTTTTAGGTAGAGGTGGGGAGCCTATTTTAGTTGAGGAGGTATGTAGTTTAGTGGTGTTGCGGCTGGGCATTAAGTGGGTCAGCTTAGAATTACTGAATTTGCGGGCAGTTAAGCAGTGGTGACTGGTGTTTGCTCTGAGGGTGGTGCGTGAACCTAGTCTGGTGTTTCTGAGTGCTACCAGTGTGGGAATGGCAGAGATGTTCATGGGGTGGGTGCGTGTTCTGAGTCTGTGTAGTCTGTACTGATGGTTAGGTGCATGCGTGACTGACTACATGCGTAGTGTGGTGAGTGAGGTGGATGGCCTAGGCAGGATGTCCATCGTGTGAGAATTGAGGCTGATGGAGTTAAAGTGGTTGGCAGGCTCTAACCTGTGATGATTCAGTATGCTCTTATAGGTGTGCAAGGTGCCTAGCATCCATAGGTAAAGTGGCAGGGTGTACATGCTGAAATAGAGGTTACAATGCATTCAATAGGTATGCTATATTAGAGCTTGACTAGCGATTTCTGTCCAATACTGGTATGGATAGCTGTTGGCGAATCTAGTAGTCTGTGGCAGGATATGTCTGGCACTGGTAGAAAATATGATTTGGGACCCTAATGTATGCAATAGTAGTACATGCAATAATAACTATGCAAGTGAAGCTATGTTAGAACATACATGAACAACATGGGTGAGCTATTCCGAACATTTCCTAGATATAACTAAGAGATAGCATAACTTCGAGCAGCATTTGTTCAAAACACATACTTGTTACAGGGCGCGTGAGGCTGCAGCGTATGGGAGCTAACAGAGCATTCACTGCTTTGAGAGACAAGCTGGGTCATTAGCATTGAATTAACATCAACAATATTTCACCGAACATGTGGGAAGAGAACATTCTGATGAACCGACGTGCATGAATGAGGCAAAAAAAACTTTTAAGAGGCAAACTTTACATTATATAGCGTTCTGCTTTATGTCCTGTATGCCTAGCATTGGTCGGACGAGTATGCCGCAGCGTAGTTACCATAATGGCAATGTCATAATTGTGGTATGCATTCAAGTTCCCAAGAGTATGTTGGTAGGCAGGGAGAGCGTGCCTTGCCCTGTATGGGCGTATAGTACTATGGGGTCAATGTGTGGCTGTGAAGAGGTAATTGGGCAGTCCCTTACCTGGAAGCTGAACAGGGGCAGCGTTCTATGGCCCCAGGCTCCTAAGGCTCCGACAGGTACGGGACAGGGGTAGCATTTGTGTGTAGTGCCTTCGTGGGGAGGGCCAGCTCTCGTCTGCCGATTTTGACTGGGCACAAAAAACGGGGCAGCTGCCAATCGGCAGCCACATTGGTGTAGCTGAGACAACAAAGGGAGCTGATGGTCGTCAGATTCAGCAGGCGGCCATCTTTGAGAGAATAAGCCTCATGGTAGGCAATGGAGGTTCGCTTCTTACGCAGAAATAACTTGATGCAGGTGATCTACTGCACAATTGAGCAAGTTACTACATTCAAGTACCTAGGGGTTTGGTTGAGCAATACTGTGGGCCTCATCGCGAGTTGGGCTGTATTCCCGGCTGTAATACCACCGACTGTAATAGCCCTAGCACCGACCGGTCCGGCGGTATTACCACTGGATCACGAGTTGGTCCTTAACGGTAAATCCCCATTCCTGAATGGGTCCATTGGATCCAATGGGGAATTTTCGGTGCTAATACTGCGGGCTAATACACCGGCTGTAATACAGCCGAAAACAGGGATTTTCACCTCCAGAAAAAAGCTGGAGGTAAAACAGCCGATTTAGCGCCCAACTCGTGATAGGGCCAGCCCTTAAATGCCGCGGTAATACCGTTACCACCACATTTAAGGGCTACAGCCCAACTCGTGATGAGGCCCTGTATCTGAGGACCACATGGTCAGTCGGCTAAAAGCCACAACGAAGGCCTTGGCAAGCCAGGCATGTGCTGTGAATCAGTCCTATGGGTGGTTTTCCATCCTACCCGTCCTTATGTTCTATCGGTTGAAAGTCGTACCTACACTATTTTACGGATCAGAAGCTATGCCACACATTCCAGAAAAGCAGTGGGCCCCCTTAGAGAGCCTTTTCTAGAAAAAAGTCCTGGGCCTTCCTCAATCTGTTCCAATACCAATCATACGATGAGAGCTAGGTCTTTCTTCACTTAACCCGATTATTCTTTGGAAGAGCTTCTCCCTATTCAGCAAATGCTATGCGCCCAGCCAAGATCTTAGCAATGCTGCGCAAAGAAATAACAGCATCCCCTATGCTACAACAATGGCAAGAGAAAATCTGCTCCGCATTGAAAGAAATTGGCAGCTCACTTGTAGTTTTGATCACTAACCCCAAGCATTGTAAAACTAAATTAAGAGAATCAAACTGGATCAAAACTCTCAAATCTGCAAGAGGGTACCAATCGGTTGCACACATCTCTGGAGAGTCACGTCGATTGGACACCACCTGTGAATATCTAAAGCAATTTCCTGATAAGAAATTAAGAACAATTCTTGCGATTCCGATTTAATCTCCAACCGAAGAACAAAGTAAAATACATACGTGGCATTTGCGTGAGCAATAGCTGTAGTTTTTGCAAAAATTCATCTGAGACAGAAAGCTTGAAGCACTGGGTCAATCCTTGTCCTGCTCTCATTGAGAGACGCACCACCTTTTTTCACCATCTATTCACTGACTTCCAAAAACAGGATATGGATGCATGTTGGTCAACATTGATTGCTGGGAACAAAATGAGTCACGTGATTGCAATGACAACATTTCTAGAGCCTTTGTTTGTTGACGTGTAAAGGCGTCTAAGTCATCCTTGCGACAGACTTTAATTGTGAAACCGCTTTGAGCTCTTAATAGAACGGTGTACAACGGAAACAACAGTTCTCCACTGCTTGGTTCCTCGTGTGAAAAGTACATTTCTGTGTCCATTGGACCGGATTGCTTGTATTCATTTTGTTTGTTTGGCTTTATGTTTGTCTAGTGTGGCTGTAGTTGTTTAAAAATTATGTAAATTTGTCTTGTCATGTATGTTTTTCTGTTTGCTAAAAAAAAAAGTTTCAATTAATATGCAAATAAAAATAATAAAAAATATTTGAAAACCTGCATACTTTTTTAGTAACTAGGCATAAGGGGTCAAAATTAGAGAATTGATTAAGCATCTTAGAATCATAGAGGATGTATGAGAAAGGTTGAAATGCCCATAATGTTAAAATCTCAGAGGAAGGGCCGAAAAAGAAGGGCGCCGGAATTCCTTTCGCAACACCCCAAGGTAATTAATTAATGCCGTAAAACCCTCCCTATCCACAAAAAACTGCCTGGCTATAGCCAGAGCCACCGTAGGCACCAAACTGGACTACTGCAATGCCCTCTTCCTGGGCACATCTACTAAAAACATTTAAAAAATGCAAGTCACATAAGACAATGCCCCGATAGCAGCTCTGACTATCCCAAAACGGGAGCACATCTCCAAAGACAGAAAAGAGGCCCACTGGCTACCAATAAAAGAACGTATCCTATTTAAATCCATGGCCATCACCCACAGCTGCCTCTACGCCAATGCTCTGCCCTTTCTTTCTGAAAGAATCACCCTCAATATATCCACCAGACCCACCAGGTCTCACCTGACTAACCAGACCTATGTACCCACATTCAAAAGAAGCAAAGCCAGAGGGTCCAGCTTCTAACACCTAGCACCAAAAAACTGGAACGCACTCCCCACTACACTAAGGAACGCAAAAATCATACCATGCTTTCCGCAGACTACTCAAAACCACTTGGTTCAACTAACCCTCTCCACCCCCTCCTCTTTTACTGTATATGACAACTGTATTTATCTATGTTATGTCCTGCTGTAATCTATGCACCATGTATATTATGTAACAAGTAAGACTACTTTCAGCGCCACGATGCCCCCGGGCAGATGTGCGCTATACAAATCCAAATAAATAAATAAATAAATAAATGCAAGGTATCCTTTATCGCCCGCAGAAGGGTATACAGACCCTGACTTCGAACCTTGATTTTCTCCAGCGGCCACAGTGGGTGCGAGACGAACACAGGCAACGTCTCCATCGGCTACAATTCCTACCAGATGGGATATTGAGGAAAGTGGAAAGGTAACGCCTTCAAAGGTTAGGGCCGCAGAAAGGTTGAGGATGACGAGCGGTAAGGGAATAACTCCCCGGACTGCCAGGTTAGCAGAGAGATTAATGGTGGAGAACCGAGAAGACTAGATAAAGGGTTGAGAATGGCCGACAAAAGGGAGACTGTGCCTTTCTGCTAGGAAAGAGGATAGGCTGCAAATGGTAGTTTAAAAGCAGGAGGAGGAACCATTGGAAGAAGCATTGAAGCTAGCGGAGGAAGAGGTAGTGCTGTTCCGACAGCAGAGAAGTGAAGAAGTGAATAGGCAGGTAAAGGACATAGAGGAAGGAAGGTGGAGGCATGGACAAGTTCTTGTTAGATTGGATAAGCAGATATAAAGGAGGTCAATGTGGACCTTGAGGATGTAAGTGTCACTATGGGTACAGGATTTGAGCAAGTGGAACAGGAACCGGCACCCTACAGTAGTGCTAAGTATATTTCTGTGCCGATAGAAATACCAGGGGATATGATCACAGGAGCAGGAGATGAGGGGAATGGGAATTGGATGTTGAGCAGCGTGGACAGGGTGCAGCAGCCCCACCTCCCGCTCTAGCGCCAGATATTACAACAAGAGGTCTTAGGAAACGCACTGGTACTCGTATGGCCATAGTGAACAACAGGGGAGAGATAGGGAAAGCTGCAGGTTTCCTGCTCTGGTCTCCGGTCCCCGTCCTCCGCGTACAGCACCAATGAAGGAAAAGCCACCCAGCGTTAGCTTTTGTTTACTACAGCTGGCTGGCTTTTCCTTCATTAGTTCCACAAAAGCAAAAGCCAGCACAGGCGGACATCCATTTCACAAAATGGATGCGCCCATGTGCTTGCTTTTGCGAATTTTGAGCTTGAATAGCTCAAAATTTTACATAGGAAGTTTTAAAAAAAAAAAGTGCTAGTATTTTTTTTTAATAGGATCCCTTCTGGAAATGGTAGCTGGCTTCCAAGGAAGGTCTAGCGGCTGCGTTATGCAATAGTCTTTCCACATGGTATTGGTCCTCTGCGCACCGAACCTGCTGTTCTTTGTATTCTGCAGGTGCGGTATATCCAAGACGAAGGTTGCGTGGTGATGTCTTGCTGGTCCGTGAGGAAGTGCTGCCATCAGGTGAGTAGTGGCGCAAGATTTTAAAGTCTGAATGAGGCCTTTTCCCCACTGCGCGGCTAACCTGATGTTCTGTTTTTGTGTTCTACAGATGCAGCAGCTCCGGAGCGCCGTTCGGATGATGGAGCGGTGAACGAGTGATGGTGCTTCGATGGATCGCTGGAATGAGCAGCCTTCAGGTAAATATTAGCGTTGCGCAGCTAATCTGGTGTCTTTTCCTTTTGCAGCGCAGCAGAAACGGCGACTCCAGAGTGACCGAGATGGAGCATCAGGTAAGAGTCTTGTTCTGTTCTCTTCTCTCTCTTTCTTCCTTGCAGGTAACTCGAGAGGACGGGACGGGCGTGGCTGAAGACAGGCCTGGAGTTTGCAGACACGGTGAGCGTTACGCTGCAGGAGTGCAGAATAACGCGAAGCGTGTTCTGTACTGAAGGCGTGGTTTATATACCCTTCAAGAAGTAGTCCCCAGGTAAAGTAGTCCTTCCAACGACACCCTAGCAAGTAGTCCCTTGGTAAAGTAGTCCCTTCAGCCTGCCTCAGACTTGTCTGCACATGGTTCTCTCCCCTTGAAACCTGCTTTACTTGAGATGGCGCCAACGGCACCAGGACCGAGTCCAGGAAGCCCTTAGGGGATCCTTTGGGGCCTTGAAGGTCCCCACGGGTGCCAATACCCTGGACTGGTTGGTCTGTTCCTGATGTCTGGGGGCAGATACTGTGACAAGAAGGCAGAGGAAAGGTCCTGAGCCACTTCCGGAACTTCAGGTGGTCCGGCTAAAGTCTGAGAGTAGCAGGAACGCCGTTCCAGAGGAAGGCACCAGCAAGCAATGGAGAGAGACCTACCCTCCTCTCTATGCTTGGAGAAGCGTCTGACCCTCATAGAGTTAGAGGTAGCTGAACGAAGGGCTCTAAAAGGAAGGCATTTAGGCAGAGAGAGTTGGATATACAGGGGGCCCCGTCCCCAGAAAGCTTTGTGGACAATGCAAAGGGTCTTGAACTTGATCCTTTCAGCCACCGGGAGCCAGTGGAGAGATTTCAGGGCTGGAAAGATGCAGCGCCTGGGCTTGAGGCCAAGAATAAGTCTTTGCTTCTTGTTCTGGATTAGTTTCAGGGGGCGAAGAGTTAGGCAGATTTAGAAAGAGGATGTTGCAGTAGTCCAGCCTGGAGGGAACCTGGACTCAGTGAGCTTCTGGGGGAAGGTGGGAAAACAGTAGAATACCTCTGAGGAGGTGCAGCTTGAAGTGGGCCTTCTTGGCAAGGTCCGTGATGTGAGGAGAGAAGGAAAGAGTGGAGAGAGTGGAATTGAAGATGACACCAAGGTTTTTGCCTCGCAGGAAGGCGAGAGTAGAGGGCCCAAGGAGGGCGGCCAGAGTGAAGAGGGAAAGCAGGACAGGGGTCCCAATGAGAAGGATCTCAGTCTTACTGGCATTACGGCAGAGATCATTGGAGGTGCTCCAATCCTGAATCATGGATAGACAGTCAGGAATCAGTAAGGAAGGAGAGGAGGCTTGAGGGAAGCCTGAAACAGGCATGACATCCGCATAAAACTGAAAGTTAGAAGGGGAGGCGGAAACTAGGTGGGCCAAAGGGGCCAGATATACATTGAAGAGCCAGGGTGAGATAGGTTTAGGGCACACCACATGTGGAGAGAAAGGTGGCAGAGACAGAGAGAAAGGAACCAAGTACGACCTGGGAGGGTCGGTCCAGGAGGAAGGAGGTCAGCCACGCCTGGGCCTGATCCGTGAAACACAGGCTCTCGCGGAGTCAATTGATCAGGGTGGTGTGATTGACCGTATCAAAAGCAGAGGAAAGGTCAAAGAGGATGAGGACAGAGGGAGAGCTGGGATCAAGATTAGAGAGCAGATCTTGACAGGTGTTCAGGAGAGCAGGTTCTGTGTCTCTGGCTACTCTGAAGCCAAACGTATGGTCATGGAGACGACCATCAGATTCAGTGTGTAGAGTGAGCTGGGAGATGGCCAGATTTTCCAGGAGTTTGCCCACGAAAGGAGCGATAGAGATCGGGCAAAGTTTTGCCAGAAAGGTAGGATCAGAAGAAGGCTTTTTAAGGAAAGGGTACACACGGCAGTGCTTGACGAGTGAGGGGAAATATCCAATAGCGAAAGAGTGATTACAGAAATTGGCCAAGGCTGGAGTAAGGGTGGAAATATGGTCCTTAATAGTTCTGGAAGAGCAGGGGAGCACCTGTTTGGATGACACTTTCATAGATCGTACTTGTCTAGAGACATTGTCAGGTGTTGTTAGAGAGAAGGAGGAAAAAGAAAGAGGAGTGTGCGAGGCGGCCAAAGGGGGCCTGAGAGAGGCAGCGGGAAAGAGAGAGGAGGAAGAAAGCAAGGACAGGATTTCCTAAGCTTCAGTGGTGAAATGAGAAGCCAGGGCCGTGCAGATGGGCTGTGAGGGAACAGGAGAAGGATTGGCCAGCCCCTTGCAGATTTTAAAGAGTTTGGCTGTGTTGTTAGAGGCCGCAGAGTGCAGGCTTTTATATGGGCCCTCTTCTTGGAGAAGACAGAGAGTATTTATTTGGAGCAGGCAGCAGGCGAGTTTGTCAGAGGATGCGCCGGAAGTCCTCCACTTCCTCTCAGCCACCCTGCACTTGCGTTTCAGGGCAGCAATGTCAGAGTCATACCAAGAGTTGCACTTGTAGGAGGGCTTCGGATGAATTCTCATGGCAGGGGCAAGGATGTCCAAGGTGTTGGAGATCGAAAGATGCAGGTTAGAGAGGGCTGTGTCAGAGTGGGAGTCAGCCGCAGGAGTACGAGGAGCTGAGAAAGTTGAGGAAAAGGCGGCCACTGACACACGCTTCATGGGCCGAATGACAGAGAAGGAGGGTGGCAGTGCTGGGGAGGGCTTTGCCTGCGGGCCAAGAAGTTTCAAGTGGGAGGAGAGCAGAAAATGGTCAGTCCAAGAGAGCAAAGTGATGAGAGGGTTAGAGATGGGGATGTCTGAAAAGATGAGAACATCCAAGGTCTGTCCGGCAGAGAGTGTCGAACCAGAGGGCAGAATGGACAAGGAGAGAAAGTCACAAAGGTTGTGGAAGAGCCCAGAAGAGAATTAGAAGCATCCAGGAGCCTCTAATCCCTCAGAGGTCAGCCCATTCTGAGAAGAAGAGGGTGACTTGGCCAGGTGGCCTGCAAATCAGAGAGAGAGAGAGAGAGGCCAGGAGAGATAGAGAGCCTGCAAACCAGGCATTCGAAGGAGGAATAGGCCTGTATAGGAATGACAAAAGCAGGGAACCACTCAGGAACGATAGGGGCCATTCCACCTCCCGGTATGTTGGTACTAGGCTCAGAGAGGATCTTGAAGCCTTCAGGGTGCAGAGTGTCAAAACTTGTTACAGAGCTGGCTGTGAAGCATGTCTTGATGGAGGACATCCAGGTCAAGGTCTTCGAGGAGGTGGCAGATGTCAGAGGAGTTTTTGACAGCAGAGCGAGAGTTGAGAGTAGCGACGTGGAGCAGGTTGCCACATTTGAAGGACTTCTGGGGTGAGGTACAGGAGTGAGGTACACCCAGCACAGGTGGCAAAGGGGCCACACAGGAAGAGGTGGGGAGTGCCAGAGAGTAGGCGGAGGAGGAGGATGGAGGTGGCAGAGAGGTTGTAGAAGGAGTAGCAGGAGAAGGGCAGAAGTTGATAATACACGGGAGACGCCTGTCAAGATGGCGGAGATTGGGCTGAGAGCCCTGGACGATGACAGTACATTTAGATAGACATTGATGATGGCTTTGGAGGCATAGAAGGAGGGCAAGAGGACCTCTCATCGGGTGCCACCATTAATGGGAGAGGAGGAGAGAGGAGGAGAAAGGAGAGAAAACAGAGACAATTTGAGGGGTCGATAGGTATAGAGAGGGAACGACAAAGAGGATGTAATTGAGAGTCTGTCTGGAGGAAGCACTGGTGTAGGTATCAACGATAGGAAGGCCTGGGTTGGAGTCTGGGATATCCCTCTTGAACTTTTGCCTTCCAGACTTAGTGGTAGGGATAGGGTAGGAGCTAGGGTAGCTGTTGAACTAGATGGCGAAAAAAGTCGAGAGCACCATAGAGGGTACCAGGAGGAATGTTGGAGGAAGTGAGAGAGAGAATTAAGGGAATTGGCCAATTTGATCGAGAAATGTTTACTGTATGGCCCAGTTGATCAAATTTAGGCTGTACGAATTAATTGTATAACCAAACATTCGGTCAACTGGGCCATACGGTTCGATTATAGCGAACAAGGGGAATGGGGATTCCGGGGGTGTCCCTGCTTCCCTTGCTTGCTATAATGGGAACGGGGGTTACCGGTATGTCTCCCGCTTCCAGGACATTGTAAGCAAGGGACTTTTAAAAAACTAAAACAGAGAAAGGATCCTTGTGGCATCAGTTCTGACCCCCGTTGCAGGGACGGAACTGATGCTGCAAGGTCAGATGGAAAGCGGATGCTGAAAGGTAAGTGGGGGGAGGGTGGGAATGTATTGGACGGTCAGAGGGGGCATGGAATGGTATGATTTTGCCAGCAGCAAAATTGGGTTTGCAGCAAAATTGACTACGGTCAATTCCGCCGCAATCAATTATGCCACGGTCAAATTACAGCCCAGCGCTGTGCAACGCAGGATGCACAAAAGGGACAGGGGGATCACAAAGCAGGGAACACAACAAGAAGAAGCAAGGGGGTTACAATGACACAGTGGGGACAACAGAGATCAACCTAGAGGGAGAGGGACCAAGTGAACACAACAGTAACCAACAGTAACCACAGTAGAATGGGAACCTAGAGAGAAGGAGAGCGCCTTGTGGACACAGCAGAACACAGTACCAATAGTAACCAACAGTAACCACAGTGGAGTGGAAACAGAGAGAGTGGGAGAGAGCTTAGTGACACAGCAGAACACAGTGACCAACAGTAGAGTAGGAAGTTAGAGGGGGCAAGGCAGACATAGAAATACCAACAGTTAACAATGCGAATGCACAGCAGCCTTGGACACAGCAGAGACTCACAAAACACAATGAACAGCTAACCGCAAGAGGGGAAAGCCTAAGGTCGCATAGAGACAGAGCACGTTAAGGCAGGCTGTTAAGTAGAACTATGCATGAACCGGAATATTTTGATGAAGATATGATATGATAAGATGGATATATGCATCAGAGAAGCACACTGCCGGTGTCATGTTGGCTATAGGGGACATGAAAAGCTTATTCACGGCTCTAACGGGACGAGTCAGATGAGCTTCAGAGGCAAGCAAGGTATTCGGGGATTTCAGTAAGATACAAACACTCACGATGGAGCAGCATTTAACAATTATAGGGCACAGGCATGAGGGGCCATGTTGGTTATGTATCCCAATACGCTAGATATACATTCTATTTTGGCCAAGACAATGAAGTTAGATGACGATCCTGACACACATATCCATTGAATTCATGAGATGTGGAGGGTGAGGAGGAAGAAGCCTGGGATAAGAACGTGACCATTGTTTTGCATATGTTAATAAAGTCCAGCATGGCCTAGATAGAGCAGTAGGGATGGAGGCCAAGGGTTTTCCAGAAATTCAGGCACATATTGTGCATATTTGTAAAAGGAGGCAAGAGAAGGACAAGGAGAGCAAAAGGCAGAGGCCAAGCTTGTTCAGAAAATGCTGGCAAAGATCTGTTTTGAAGGAGCAATGATTACTAGCACTGGGGTGGGACAACAGGGACAAGCGGGACAACAGGGATATAATGAATCATGTATGACACAAGGATGGATGGACAGGAATCCTGGTCCAAGGCAAATGTGAGGGGGTGTCCAAGGGATAGCAGAGTATTTTCATGAGAAATGGGTCATTTGGCAGGTTCGGAGGAATTAGGCCCTTGTTTAATGGGCCGATGGGAAATAACCATGGAGGGTTGTATGGGATCCATTGTTCGTCGTGTGGAAAAATGTAACACGTGGCACGAGATTGTCGGTGTAGGCTGCAGTATTTCAATGTAGGTGCCCAGCAAAGATAAGCCCCCAACCATGCCATATGCCCCAGGTTCTGTGCCCCAGGTTCTGTGCATTCGCAGCAGGTACAGGTTGAACAGAACCCAGTGCCTGGAGCTGAACAGACCTATGCGTTTAAACCGACTGTGCCAGCACAGGCATCAGTAGAGAAAAATCCTTTACCCCAGGGAACGGTCACTCACTATACTGAAACAAGTGTTTTTGGGGGGAAACCTTATCCAATCCCTGGTGCTAATATGTACCCAGATTAGGACAGCCGACAGGTATCTCTGATGTATCCAGTCCTGTATGTTACTGCTGATCAGGAAGAGGAACCCCAGGTAGGTATACAGGTAGGTGATAGAACATTTTCATTTATGGTCGATTCAGGAGCTATGAAATCTTGCATCAAGGAAGGTGAGTTCTCCTTGCCAGGTAAAACAATGGACACACAGCGACTCTCTGGGGCTCTCCCGTCGGCTCCTTATACCGAGGATCTTCGTATTAAGGTGGGTACACAAAATGTATCTGATTCTTTGTTGCATTGTGCAGATACCCTGGCAAAACTTTTGGGCAGAGATCTCCTTAGTCGACTCAACATCACAATTGCCTTCACAGGGGAAGATATAGTCTGTTTGACTCCTGGTTTGAATCCAATGAGAGAAGCATCGATTTTGCATGCATACTGTAGTGATAGCACAATACATGGGGTACCTGTGTATCAAGTGGGGTACCTGTGTATTCAGCTTTTTTTCTTTATGGAGTTGTGGCTGTGTTGATTTGGGTCACGGAATCAGAGATCAGACATGGCGCGTATCGACTGAGTTTTTGTTTCGGCCTACTGACCCGCAGGAGGTAACACCAGAAACCATTGACACGGTTCTCCTAGAAGCAGTGCTCATCGAGAAAGTCAGGGTGGTGCACTCAGGCACTGATGAGAAAGTTAGAGACTGGAGCAGTTTTGTGCATTGATCCAACCTTATCACTAAGGGATGTGTCCAAAGAGCAATTGTTTTAAGACAGCGAAGACAGAGGAGAGATAGTGTTTGAGATTGGGGTGCTTTACCAGATAGCGATAGAGCAAAGGGAAGTACCATAGACCTTGCCCATCGTAAGATATACATCGCCATATTGGAAAGAGGATTTGGAGAAGGTGCAGGACCATTTATGGACCAGCAATCCTCATGATGTTGATGATTGTTGAAGCAGTGCAGATAGAATTTAAACTTGGTGCAATACTACTACCGGTTAAGCAGTACCCCATGTTTAGAGAGGCTGACAAAGGGATTAATGAGACCATTATGGCGTTATTGAAGCAAAGCATAATACAACCTTCTGTATCTGCATGTAACACAGCCGTCTACCCTGTGAAGAAAGCAAAGGCTTCCAGTTGGAGGAAGGGCCAGGATTTTTGCCCTCCCAATAATACTGTTGAGGCTGAATTCCTGGTGGTACCAAATCCTGCTACCAAATTTCTGTAATATCCCTACTGGGTCCAACCACTTGCCGGTGAGTGATTTAAAGAATGCATTTTTCTCTGTCCCCTTACACCCTAATTCTCAGTACCTCGGTGCGTTCAAGTATCGTAGTCAGAGATTCAAGCACACCAGGTTGTCCCAAGGGGACTGTGAATCTCCAAGTGATTTAAATAGGGTAGTCCAAATGGATTTTGAGAATTTACATGTGCCAGTACAGTCATTCAATACGTGAATGATTTACTAGTATGTTGTACTTCAGAAGAGCAGTGTCGAGGAGATTCAGTAACGCTCATCACCCTGCTTGCGGAGAAGCGGTACAAAGTGGACAAAGAAAAATTGCAATACTGCCAGACAGATGTAGCTTGTTTGGGGCAAGTGATATCGTCCACAGGAAGGATGGTAATGCCAGAGAGAGCCCCACTGCATTCCAGAATATGCACCAGCCAGTCACCGAGAAAAAAATGCATCAATTTTTGGAACTCTGTAACTATTGTAGATCATGTATCTGTCATGATCTCTGCTTCCAAAAGGTCAGGGTTTTCCCAACTCCCTTGGAAGCAGATCCATAACCCAGGTTCCGAGTGCCAACCAGTCCCAATTGGGACCTTTTGGACCCAGTCCTGGCGCCAGTGGCACCAGGCTCATAAATATGCCCAGTCCCATCGCTGGAAGCGCCGGGCTCATAATGCTTGGGTGGACTTACCTGCAGCAGACCATGCTGCTTACTTGCCTGCCAGTTGAGCCTCTGATCCTCTTCAGTTTGGAACTACTTTTCCTGTTGGGTGGGGCAGGAGCCACTCCCTAGATTCAGAACACTGGAACTCTTCTGGAAAGCAGGAACTCTTTTCTTACCTAGGCGTGGCTGTGGAAGGAGACACCTAAGCACTACAGGAGGCTATTTAAACCACACCCGATGGATGAATCTTGCTTTGCGTTATTCTGCATCCTCTGCAGCAGAACGCTCATCGTGTCTTCTGCATCTGATCCTGGGCCCAAGGAAAAAGGCTTACCATCCTGAATCCAGTCTTCAGCAACACCTATAAAGACAAGAAAGAACAGGTTAGCATTACGGTTTTCAGTGACAGCTCTTCACTTACCTGGTCCATCGGCTGTCACCAACGCCTCGCGCTGCATTCCGGCATCTGAAAGACAAAAGCTTACCAACTCTTCGCACGCTCCGGAGACCTTCGGCGCTGCATCCCGCATCTGAAAGACAAAACAAGGTGCGTTTAAAGACATTGGGGAACTTTAATACTCACGTGCCATTACTCCTTTCCACATCTAACCCAGTGGGTATTCCGGCACCCTGCAGCCGCTCCGAACTTGTACCTGCAAAATAAAAAGACAGTTAGAGCGCATCGTGAAGCAGGCAACAAGCGCTTACTTACGTGCTTCCAGGCGCTTCAATTCATCACACGGGCTCCATCTTCAACTCACTTCAGCCCGGCATCCGCCATCGCCGGAACCCTGCAAAACAAGAAACATCATTACTAAAGACTTTAAAGACATTAGAATTACTCGAAACTTACCGTTCGTGCAGTAAACGACGGACAGCAGTCCTCTGAAGTCAAGAGGCCTGCTCCCCTTATCCAGTGAAGAAACTGGTCACAGCACCCTGCCCCGAGGCAGATGGAGAGCACGGCGTTCACTTACCTAAGGTGAGAGCGTTAACCTTTGGGGTTCTACAGGAGAAGAGAAAGGGAAGAAGAGAGAGACATTCAATAACCCAGTTCCTTAATCCCATATTTTCTATCTGCAGACATCTTACCCTTCAAGTCAGACATACAGTGCACAGAGGTCCAGCCCAAAGAGCCAGCCGTGTGTTACACATCACCTTTGCAGATACGGTATACGCCCAGTCAAGACCGGCGCCTCTACGGGAATCAGGTGAGCGTTACAGTATCTTTGACTACTCTAGTTACACGAGGGCCCTAACTGCAGGGACTTACGGGAGCGCAAAAGGTGAAAGGTCCGATAGAATGGTCTGTAGAGATGGTGTGAACTGACTAGAGCTGATCTCATACACCTGAGTCTTAAAGTGAGTTTGAATAAGTAGACTACTACAGATATCATTACACAGTATTCTCAGGACTCACATACTTTGTACAAAATAGTGCAGAAGCACTGGCACCTCCTGTATATGGACAGAGATTTACAACCTCATATTCATTCTAAGCCCAAATTTGTATACACCAGGCTGCCAACCATCAGGAATTTGCTTTGTCCCTCATTTTTTTAAAGTGAATGCTCAAATACTAGCAGGGGCAGTGCTTGGTGGAGGACTTCTTCAGGCTTTTACCGGTGTGGCACGTGCAACATGTGCAAATTTGCACATAGGGTCTGGAACAAATTCTCTTATAAACCTGGTACATAGATTTCCATTAGAGATGTTATTAACTGCAAAATGACATACGTAATATATGCAGTTATTTGTGTATGCCAAAAGTTGTACATTGGGAGTACTATTAGACAATCAAGAGTATGAAACAGAGAACGCCTTGCCAGCCTTAATAGCCAGGATCCCAGGTTACCCCTGGCACATCATTGGCAAACCAACCAGAAAATGTCTGATAAAAGAGAAATTAAATATATTGGCCTCATGAAAGCAAAGTGCAGCAAACGCAGGGGAAATTTGACACTGGCATTACGATAAATGGAATCTAAACTTAGCTGTAAACCTAGGGGCACTAAAGATGGCTTAAACATTGAACATAAGATGAATGTTTTTTTGTAAGTCAGTGTTTGTATCTGTTACCAAGCAATTTTTTTTGGAAAAAGGTTAACTACCATCAGAGAATGTAAGATTATTAAACTCACTGATATCGAAATACTTGTATTACAGGAGGCAACAGATGTTATCTGCAGTTTGTCTGTACTTTTCGTGCATATCTTCTCTGCGTTGAACATGAAAAACACATTTGAATTTGTATCAATATTAATACCACTTTGTGCTGATTCAGAGGACAGACCAATGCCATAGATTTGGAATGACATATTTCAAGGATGGAGGGATGAAGCACCCCAAATGCCATTTCACTATAATAACGTTCATTAACATTCCACCTCAAAACTAAGATAAAGATGTTAAAACTTATTTTCCTTTATTGCCAATTGGCAGGAATAACATCTATCAATGTATCTGAATGAGTGAAATTGCTGTGATATCACAGCTATGATGTACTAAATGCAGAGTCTTGAATCCCAATATGTGCAACATGTTGCGCTTACTTACACATGCA
The DNA here is from genome assembly GCF_040938575.1 of Ambystoma mexicanum. Lineage (NCBI taxonomy): Eukaryota > Metazoa > Chordata > Amphibia > Caudata > Ambystomatidae > Ambystoma > Ambystoma mexicanum. The sequence continues at coordinate 1,197,826,161 of NC_090926.1, read as the reverse complement.
AACTCATCACAGCTTGCCGCCCATTCATTACAACAGCAAACTGCATCCTCATTGCCAGAACTTTAATTATGTTGAAGTTAGACTATTGCAATGCCCTTTATCTTGGGACCAGACACCGAAACCTTAGCAAGTTTCAGGTCATCCAAAATAACGCCATCAGGGCTGCCTTGAACATCCCTAGGAACCAACACATATCTGACACCAGACGCAACTTGCGCTGGCTCTCTGTTGCCCAAAGAGTCTCTCTCAACTCTCTTGCCATTACACATAAATGTCTGGCTGACAAGGCCCTCCACACTTGGCCATCTGGTTCTCTCTGCAAACCTCAAGCCGGCCAATGAGAGCTGCCCAAGCTCACTGCCTATATGTACCAAGATTTAAATCACAGAAATCAGGTGGTGCCAGCTTCCCGGTCCTTGCCTCCAAACTTTGGAACTCTATACCTACTCCACTCAGACTAGAACCCTCCTTCTATGCCTTCAGGAGAAATTATGGCTTACGGCTCAAGACACACATAATACTCTACCGCAACTTCATTAATTCATTGACTCAGCTCATTCACTGCAACTGCCTTAGCCTGTTTGTAAATACTATAAATATATTGTACAGTTTACCTGTGAGTAGTTGCCAATGTAAACTATGTCTTGTAACTGTATATGGATGTTGTTATTGTAACCTAAGATATGTGGCCAGATGCCTTTGGGCCAGGTGCGCTATATAAATAAAGAAATACAAATACAAATACAGAGGTTAACACTGACCCAGATAAGTATCTATTCTCTGGACGGCATGCATACTGTGGTGGCATAGCTATGTTAACAGGAACAACTTCTCGTGGTTAACCACTAATAGTGTTCTCATCACCCTGCTACTCAGTTACTATTGCTCTTACTATTATGCTCAGTGTGCCAGATATTGACCCTCTAATAATATTGAGATGTACTAATTACCACGTGGTGGCTGTGCTGCTCTACTCAATAATGATAGTTGATGTCAATATTGACACAAGCAGCCTTGATGTCACACGCAACGTGCATGGTACGTCACACACACATTGTGAGTATAAATGAAGCAACAAAATGGCACCTGCGAGCAAGATGTATGCAGGCTGCACAGGGCTGATTCCGTATAGGACACCCCATCTATAAATGTTAAGGATTTCAGCCTTTATGTAGACACTGTAATTATATAACCAATTTGAGAATCTCTCCTACTGATTGTGTTAGCCATGAATAAGATGAACTGAGTTCAGTATACAATAATTATTCGCAATGTAAAACGATCTAGTGGTTCTAGGAACAAAGCTAAGGCACATAGTGGGTGATTAAAGGAATTAGCTTTAACTATTATAACTGTGTGATGTTCCTGCTTCTTGCAGAATTATATCTCGGGAATAAAGAAGAGATGGCACTTATGATCATTGCAACTTCTAATGAACAATTAAGCTTTTAGAGGTAAGTCTGTTGCAATATAAACCTAGAAATCTTACCAAGTTCTGATCAGACTCCCTAATTTTGGAAATTCTCACAGTTACCAAAGAAGGATTTAGTACACCAGCCAAAGCTAATATTTAGCTACAGCCAAGCATTACCTAAAGCCCAATGGGTAAGTGCACTTATTAGTACTTTATCAGTTTTATGATAGATCTAGTACAGATCTGAGATGACCGACATCAAGTATTTGTTTATTTGGATTTACAGGAAATTATAATATGCATTGAATGGTGATATTTCACCAGATACACAAAGAAGAGCACCTTATTGGGTATCACCCTGATAACAACTTATGTTCACTATAGAATTGTAAGACACTATCAGAAACACTAGTATCATCCATGCTATTTATTACCAGTGCACTCTTTGGCGCAATGCATGGGCAACCATTATTTAATGGTTAACCGGTAGGTTAACCATTAAATAATGGTTAACCTAATGGTTTAACCATTATTTGGTAAACTAATATGCAGGGATTTTGGGTGCTTCACCTGATCCATACTACAGTTAACATTTGATTACTGCCGCCTTTGGTATCAGCCAAGGTGGGGCAAAAGAGTAACTTATGTCAAGTATGATGATTAGTAAAATGATGAATAATTTTAGTTTTTAACTCCTGTTTGAATATTAATTTTTCCTATGTTTTTGTTTGCTCTTTTTCCTGCCCCCAACCATGACCATGGTATGTATTTCCAATTTCTATGTATGCTAATGTTACTGTTAACGTACACTTGTTCAACTGATACTTCATTAACAATGTACAATTATCAGCCTTGAAAAAGACCCTGTTTCGAAACAAGTGTTGGCTGAATTCTCCTTAAACAAGTGTACTCCATTAAAAAAAGAACTTTCTCAAAAGGTCACCAGACTAACTTATTTGCATCTAATTATAAGAGTGAGTGTGACCAACTAGTACTAATCTGTTATAGTCTGTAGAGATGTTGACCTGCTTTCAGGTACTCAAGGCTGTAAGCAGTAATGCTCTGATCTTGGCGACCCTGAATTACAAGAAACCATTTTATCAATGTTCCCATTAGAAAGGGCAAGTGGTGACAGCCCTGCCCCAGCAAACATTGCTAGGCATTAAACCTTTAACATCCGATAGCAGAATTCTGGACCCAGTGATGGAAGGACAGTTCCCTTTTTCAGTGGCAGCGGCTTTTGCGATTAAAAATTCTTCAACTATTACTATGGGTAGCCAGGTGACTTTGTACATGGAGCATGAACACTTTGCGATCTTGGAAAAATCCACGTCGACGATGACACAGAGAGTCTTGGGGTATGAGGTTATTCTATGAAATGCATCCATACATCCCATACGGTGTCACATAGTGAATCCTGCAACACTTGTAGCCAAGTCAGTGCAACCTGATGACATTGTCCACGATTGGAGGGAGCTGAGGCCCTCTTTATTGATGGGTCCTCTGCAATTAATCAGGACACTGGTGAGGGGCACACGCTGTGGGCCTTGTAGATGGGTGTCAGGAACCATGTGGGCAAGAAACAGGGAGTAGTGGGTTACACAATTGTTGAGGTTCCATGTACACTAAAGACTATGAACCCAAGGCACAAAAAGCAGGCAAGTCAGAACAGATATCATATCTGCCCTTCATGCAGGTGTATTGTACTCAGGCTGGGCAGAAGCCAACATGCAGGCAAGAACAAAAGAAAGAAGGGACTAAGGCAGCCTCCACGATGCACACACAGAGCAAAGGAACTCCACGGGCCAACACATATGCAGGCGCAACAAAACCTTGTTCGTGCTCAAGCTTCCCTCCTGAGCTGACACACACCAGAGGCTCTCCCAAGGCAAGCACTGTAGTGGCCGCGCCCTGCCTGATCGTCATCCAGGCACTGCTGCCTGCAAGAGAAGTACTGCGGCCAGGCCACGTGTTAGACTCCTGTTACAGTTTGTCCTTTACTAACCTCATGGGTATTAATTCCGAAAGCAAGGAAAACAATTTCCCAAATGCATCGTGTCCTTCATATTAACCCGTGGCAGTACTCTCTTGGATAAGCATCTTGTATTAACCCGCATCAATAACCCTTGGGCTAACACAAATTCCGATCCCTATGATTTCATTGCTATCCTGTTTATATTTAACCTTACCCTTGCAGCACCTAAATGTATGTTTCCATAGACAGACATACGACAGTAACAGCGCTCGCAGACTCCGTAGATCACACGGACTGCGCAGACAGTGCAACAAAGGGTGCTGAACTGAACAGGGTCACAAAACGGTCCAAAGCTAAGTGCATTCTTTCTACTATGAAATTGTAGTGTTCTTGTTATAACCTGACATTATTATTGTGCAATCGAAAGTTATCAGAAGCTAGCCCTGTAGAACAGGGGATAAAACACCCACAACTCAGTGGGTGTGCAGCCAACAGAGATACCTATGTGAAGTGGTCAGTAAAAACCCAGTGAGGTAACTGGGTAAAGGCTGCACAAGTAATAACACGCACAAGAAAGCTAACTCAGAGCAGTATCTGAGTGCAACCCTGTTTGTGCATCAGTGTGAGTGCCACAGTGAGTGCATTCATGAATGAACAATGGCAACTTAAGTGCAAAGCAAGAGCCAAGGAGCATACCTTCCCTCACACCCACTAATCCCCCCACAACTTCTCCGTAACTCTCTACCTGGTTACCCTAAAACTTCCTACCTATTCAATCCGTGGACCCTAACCCTGTTTCCCAGTGGAGGTTGGTACAAAACTGCATCAATATTAGTGCAGACGCCACGACCTCTGAGGGGAGGCAGGAGTGTGTGCTACCTCTGTGTGAGAACCTGGGACCTGACAATGGGTAATACTAGGTCAGACTGAAGAATCGGCTGCCTTCGCACTACTGTGCGCAAGCGACGGAACTACTGGCACTTATGTAGGCACTGGAGATTAGTAAGGGGCAAGCAGTCACTATTTATTATGGCTCTGTGTATGTAACCTCCACTGTACATTCAGGCTTATCTAGGTGGCAGAAAAGAGGGTTTAGGAGATCTGGCGGGGCCCCTGTCCAGCATGCTGTGCTGTTTTCTAGATTAATCGAAGCGCTAACACTGTCCACAGAGGAAGGAATGGTTAAAATAACCATACTAACCCAATAGCGCTTCAAATGGATGCTGCATACAGAGCGGTGAAAGAAGCTGCATATTTGCCATTCACAGTTCCCCAGAAAATGGAAACCGTGTCCTAGCTGATACAGCTGTCAGCCCTGTAGACTGAGGCCCCTTTGTTTCCCGGTACACCCGAAAGCCAGGCAAGTCATGCTCATTAAGGAGTTTCTAAAAGGCCTCTTATTTTTTATTTTTTTCTTTGCTTGTTAGGCGCTTATACAGCAAGTAAATTCTGTTTCAAAGTGCCCACAGGGCGACAGGGAGGGGACATGGGAATGAGACACATTAAATATATACAAATATTAAAAATAGTGGAGGGAGAAAAAGGATGAACCTACGACGCCTTGTGAGTATTCAGAACGTGCAAGTGCAGAAGGAAGGCGGAAGTGGGGTAGGTGCTGGGTGCCCATGCTTGTGGGCGAGCAACAGATGAAGTGCATGTATGGTGAGTGCTAGTCTCCATGACAGAGGGTGTGCTGAGGCAAGTGCAGAGGGGAGGCAGAAGCTGAGGGCGATTTGTGGTGGTAGGTCAGGGCCCTTGAGGATGCATAAGAGCCCTGAACACCAATAAAAGCAACTGTGAAATTAGCAGAGAAGAGAAGTGGGGGGTAAAGAGGAAAGTCTTGAGGGGCTACTGGACTTTAAGAAAATCCTGATTAAGATTCAGAGTGAGGGGGAGGCTGTTCTATAGAAGGGAGCAAGCTGATAAAAGCGATCAGACTCCTGCCCTCTGTTTAGCAAAACGCTTTGCACACAAAGAGTTGGTGCCAGAGGAACGCAGAAGTCTAGAGGGAGAATATTTAGTAAGAGAGAGTTGCAGATAGTGTGGTCCCCGGCCCCATCCAGCCTTGTGGATAATACAGAGAGATTTTAATTTAATCCGTGAAGCAACCAGGAGTCAAAGAAGACTTTTTAGGGCAGGAGAGATGCATTCCCTGGGCTTGAGGCCAAGGATAAGTCTTGCTACCCTATTCTGGATTATCTGGAGGGGTCGCAGAGTGGAAGAAGGTAGTTTCAGGAGGAGGCTATTGCAATAGTCAAGCCTAGAGAGATCCAGGGCTCTGGGTAAAGATGAGAAAAGGTAGAATTCATTTGAGAAGGAAGAGCTGAAAGTGGGACTTCTTGGCAAGGTCCTGAGGGTGAGGGAGGAATGAGAGAGAGGAGTCAAAGATGGACCCAAGGTTTCTGGCTTCAGAAGAAGGAGCAGGAAGAGAGCCCATGGAAGAAGGCAGGAGCAGGGGTCCCGATGGGAAGGATCACAGTTTTGCGGCCATTGAGGCAGAGATCACTGGAAGTGCACAAGTCCTGGATGGCAGATAGGCAGTCAGGGATGATGGGAGGTGCAAGAGGGTCAGCAAGAAGTTTGAAAAAGGGTTGTGTGTCGTCTGCATAACACTGGAAGTTGAGGGAGAAGGAGGAGATGAGAAGTGCCAGCTGAGTAAGGTATATGAGCCAGGGGGAGAGATAGAGCCCTGGGGGACACCACATGTGGAGAAGTAAGTAGGAGAGGATAAAGTGCCCAGGTTGGTTTGGGAGGAGCGGCCAGTTAGGAAGGAGATCAGCTAGTCCAGTGCCCGTTCTGAGATACCAAAGTTGTCATGGAGCCTTTGTATTAGGATGGAGTGGTTGTCCATGCCAAAGGCAGAGGATAGATCAAGTAGGATGAGGACAGTTGGGGAGTTGGAGTACAGGGATGCAAGCAGCTTTTCACAGGTGTTCAGAAGAGCAATGTTTGTGCCTCTGAATCCAGACTGAAGTCCATGGAGACCACCAACAAGTTCAGTGTTAGAGTTGAGTTGGGGTAAGGTCAACTTATCCAGCAGTTGCCCCAGGAAGAGGGTGATGGAAATAGGGTGTTAGTTGGCTGGTCAGGTAGGATCTGCTGATGTTTTTTTAAGGAGGGGGCACACAAGGGAGTGCTTGAGAGAGGAGGGGAAGAACAAGTGGTAAAAGAGTGGTTGCAGAGGTCAGTGAGTGCGGGGGCACTGACCCAGCCAACCTGTCCCAGCCAACCCGTCTAACTATAGGCCTATAACGACGGTACCGTTCTTATTAAAAATATTGGACAGAGCAGCCTACTTACAAATACAGGCCTACTTAAAATCAAACAACCTCCTAGGACTTAGGCAATCAGGCTTCCGACCAAGACACGTCACGGAAACTGCACTAATAGACCTTACTACTCCAATCCATATCCTGAAAGACAATGCCAAACTCGCACTCCTTTTACTGCTCGACCTGTCAGCAGCTTTCGACTTGGTCAACCACCAAACACTCTGTCACCACTTCAAATCTGCAGCACACTTTTCAGACGCAGCCACGGCCTGCATTAGTTCCTTCCTGGCAAACAGAACCATGAGGGTCTTCTCTGCAACGGATTCTGCTGTACCCTCACCAGTACCTTGTGGAGTCCCGCAAGGCTCTTGCGTGTCCCCGACACTTTACAATATATTCACAAAACCACTCTTTGATATCCTTGACGCTCTGGGTGTCACGTATACTAATTACGCGGATGACACCCAGATACTCATTCCTATCACGGGTGATTACGTAACTGACAGTACCACCCTTAATGAAATCTACTCGGTAATACAAGCATGGATGGCACACCATGGACTGTGTCTCAATGACGAAAAAACTGAGTTAATCAACCTGGGTACTCATGCCAAACTTAAAAATCTCAATCCCTCATTCAAAGCCTTTACCATAGATGGGAACCTCATCCCTGTGTCAAATAACACTAAAACTCTTGGTATCTACATCGATGCCACCTTATCCTTCTACAAACAAACCAATGCAGTAGCTTTCTCAGCCGCATACACCTGCAAGCTGATCACGGCATGTAGACCGTTCATCTCCACACCCAATTGCATTACTCTTGCCAGAGCACTAGTCCTATCCAAATTAGACTACTGCAACCCCCTTTACTTGGGCACTAGTCACAAAAACATCAACAAATTGCAAGTAGTCCAAAACAATGCCATCAGGGCTGCCCTCAACATCCCCAAAAAAGCACACATATCCGAGACCAGACGTAAACTACGCTGGCTCCCTGTCGAGCACAGAATAGCTCCTAAATCATTGGCCCGTATACACAAAGCCAGGGCTAACCTTGCCCCAGCATACCTTACAAACCAACTTACACCCCGCACCTCCTCAAGACCACTCAGGGTAGCACAAACTAATACCTTGACCATACCGAGATTCCAACTTCATAACTCAGGTGGAGCTAGCTTCCCTGTTCAAGCTTCCAAATTATGGAACACTATCCCCGCGCCCTTGCGTGCAGAATCCTCATTCAACCTGTTCAAACATAACACGAGGTGCTGGCTCCACAATTTGGACTCCTTGACAGCCTATCCTCCGGATCCTAGCACGCTAGACTGATGCCGGCACACCATGTAATTTAATGTATATTTGTACGCACTTGCAATACTATGTTTGTACCTTCTGTAACTGTAACGTAACTACTGCTGACTGCTTTTTATTGTAACTGTAACCAGATCTAACTTACGTGCCCTTATGCCCTGGCTGCGCTTTACAAATAAATAAATGACAAATGGAGATGAGAAGTGCCAGCTGAGTAAGGTATATGTTAAAGAGCCAGGGGAGAGATAGAGCCCTGGGGGACACCACATGTGGAGAAGTAAGTAGGAGAGGATAAAGTGCCCAGGTTGGTTTGGGAGGAGCGGCCAGTTAGGAAGGAGATCAGCTAGTCCAGTGCCCGTTCTGAGATACCAAGGGTGTCATGGAGCCTTTGTATTAGGATGGAGTGGTTGTCCATGCCAAAGGCAGAGGATAGATCAAGTAGGATGAGGACAGTTGGGGAGTTGGAGTACAGGGATGCAAGCAGCTTTTCACAGGTGTTCAGAAGAGCAATGTTTGTGCCTCTGAATCCAGACTGAAGTCCATGGAGACCACCAACAAGTTCAGTGTTAGAGTTGAGTTGGGGTAAGGTCAACTTATCCAGCAGTTGCCCCAGGAAGAGGGTGATGGAAATAGGGTGTTAGTTGGCTGGACAGGTAGGGTCTGCTGATGGTTTTTTAAGGAGGGGGCACACAAGGGAGTGCTTGAGAGAGGAGGGGAAGAACAAGTGGTAAAAGAGTGGTTGCAGAGGTCAGTGAGTGCGGGGGCAAGATAGTCAATGTTGTCCTTGATGATTCTGTATGAGCAAGGGGAAACCTGTTTGGAAGAGACCTTCATGGAGCGGACAACTCTGGTGACTTCTTCACGTGTGACAGGAGTGAAGGTGGAGAAGGAGGAAGAAGGAGGGTGAGAGGCCAAGGGAGGCAAGGGGGTGTGGGATGGGTTGGGAAGGTGAGTAACAAGGCTGCTCAGGATATCCTGAGTTTTGGTGGCCAGTGCGTTGCAGAGGGCCTGGGAAGGAAGAGGGGTGGAGGAGACTGCGGAAGGGTTTGCTAGTTCCCGTCAGATTTTGAAAAGTTCAGCCGTGTTATTAGATTAACTAGATACCAGTGCCTAAATGTGGGCCCTTTCCTTGGCACGGATGGAGAGTCTGTATTGCGTTTGGAGCAGGCGTCAGGCCAGTTTGTCAGAGGGTGAGCCTGAAGTTTGCCACTTCTGTTTTCTGCCGCTCTGCACTTTTATTTCAGGGCTGAAAGATCAGAGTCGTACCAGATGTTACGCTTAGAGGTGGGTTTCAGGCAAATCCTCATGACTGGGGCAAGAATGTCAAGAGTGTTGGTGACAGACAAGTGGGAGTTGCTGAGAGCAGTGTCAGTGGTAGAGTCTGAGTTAGAGGGCATTGGGGGATAAAGGTGTAATTGAAGGCAGCAGCTGACACTCGTTTCATCGGGCGGATGTTCATGAACGAGGTTGGAAGGGCTTTAGGGGGTGCAGTCAGCGGGCCAAAGGGATCCAGGTGGGAGGAGAGAAGACAGTGGTCTGACCAAGAGAGATGGAGGTCACAGTGGATGAGGGCATCTAGAGTGTGTCGGACCAGAAGGGAGAATGGCAAGGGATAGAGAGGTGCAGATGTCAATGAAAGGAGTGGATGCTGTGCCAGAAGAGTTTATTTGGATGTTGAAATCACCAAAGAGGAGTAGATTGGACGAGGTTGAGAGTAAGGAGGAGCAGAAATCAGCCCATTCAGAGAGGAACAGTGAGGTAGCGCCTGGAGGCCAGTAAATAGTAGCAATGAGCAGGTTGGAGGAGGGAGAGATAAACTTCCATACCAGGCTCTCAAAGGAAGAGTAGAGCTCGGTGGGTAAGATGGAAGACGTTACCCGCTCAGGGAAGATTAAGGCAACCCCACCACCAGCATAGTAAGGTCGCGGCTTGGAAATGATCTTGTACCCGTCAGGTAGGAGGGAGTGACTGAGCTGGCGTTGAACCATGTCTCGGTGAGAGCGAGAATGTCAGTAGCTTCAAGAAGGAGGCAGATGTCAGCAGAGTGTTTGTTGGCTGAGCGGGCTTTAAGAGTCTCTGCCTTTGAAGGTTTTCTGAGGTGGAGTACAGGGGCATGGTACTCCAGTCAGAGAGGGGGCCAGAGAGAGTGGTAGGACGAAGGCAGGAGAAAGAACAAAGTTAATGAGGGACGGCAGGATCCAGTCAAAGATAAGGAGGTTGGCTTGAGGACCCTGAACCAGGATAGTGCCAGTGTGGTAGACATTAATGATGCAGCGTGATGACAAGAAGCCTGCCAAAAGGACCTCTCACTTGGTGCCACCATTATTGGGTAAGGTTGTGAAATGGGAGAGTAGAGATGAGATGAAAAGTCCAGAGGTCTGGATAGGGGATAGAGAAAAGGATGTCAGTGAAGATCTCTCTGATGTAGGTGTCTGCGATGGGAAGGCCAGGATTTGCACCCAGAATATCTGTGCTTTTATTCGACCAGACTTCGTGAGAGAGTGAGGATAGGTAATAGTGTAGCAGTTAGAGAAGATAGGCGAGATGGTGAGTGCCACCTCAGTAGGAGAGGCTAGAGGAGAGAAGGAAAGAAGGGGGGCTTGCAAGGAAGGCATGGTGTCAAACAGTGAAGACAGACACAAGTGATCACAGTTCAGGAGTGTTTACTGAACTTCAAATGGGTTGGTTGAATGCCTATCTAAGCCAGAATCTAAAGATGGGAGCAAGCTATGACCATCAAATAATAATAGCGCAGTTCTAGTGGAGTCTGTCAAAATAAAAGGGACTATACTAATAAACCTATTGCCAATCCTTACTTCTAAATACAAAATGGTGTGGGATAACAGTAGATGTGAAAGAAAAGTGTTCAAGAAATGATATGTCAGTATAGTTGAGCAGTTGACTTCCCTTCCCCACGTTTTCAGCACGGTACAAGGCGGCACCTGCGGGCTTCGCACACACTCTGGCTTCTTGGCCATGAGATAACAGTTCAACACATAGGCATCAAGGCCTTCCGCCAAAGTCTCTCTCGCAATGACAGTCTCTTATTGTAGAGGACCTGATGTAACAAACAAAACACAAAAGTTCCTTTCCTTTGTCAGGGTTTTCACATTCACAAATTCAAGACTGGTCTCCCTCCTTTGGGCTCAGACCACAGGCCGCCCTCATCAGGGCTCAGACCCCTTTTCCACAATGTTCGCAATTCACATTTTGGTCTCCCTAATGCAGGCTTGGACCATGGATCTCCCCCTCGGGATCAGATCCCTTTTCCAAAATGTTCCCAAATAGGTCTCCCTCATCCAGGCTCGGACCACGGATCACCCTTGTCTGGGCTCAGATCCTCTTGATACCAGAATCGAAGACTTTCAAATGTGCGATGAGTTTTGCTCAAACTGTTGCATGATCACTTCGATTCACTTTACACAATTATACTTCAATCTTCTACTTTAGTTTCTCTTGTCAGGATACTGTACAGAGACCTTCGATTGAGCACATTCACGGTGCCGGACCACTCTGTCACCCGTTTCGTATCGTTCCTTCTTAAGTTCAAACATTCACCAGCAATGTAGCTTTGATCGTGTCTTTCATTACACGTATTTAACAATGTTCGTTAAAAAATGTTCGCGCTTGCAATCTTGACTTCAACACAGACCGGTCTGGCATCGGTCTCCCCAACTCACTGGCTGTCTTGTTCTCTGTTGCTTCTTTGTTCTTGGAGCCAAGGACGATATCAGGGCATCTGCTGCTCCTCGCCACCTTGGTCAGATATGCGGGAGTGCCCTTGATATCTCCGACACACAATGCAGGATTAATTAGCCTGGCTTCCTGGTCTTACTCTTTCTGCCTTGAATGTTTCTTGAAATGGTCAAGGGGGTTGCCGTCCTTCTCCTCTCGTTCAGCTGCTGACTCGAAACTGCTGTACCTTCATGTGCTTTGCCTCGCTCAGAGTGTGTTCTTGTGCTTAGTTTTTATCTGTGTGGGGAAGTGTAATGGAAGTCAGGTGTGAGTGATTGTCGATAATTGCCTGATCTCGCCTGACCATAATAATGGGACATGTCAGGCACACGGCTCAGTTGTGAGTCTGTTTTTTCCCAGAGCGGGCTGTCCGTGTAAAAGTATTTGTACAGGAAAAGGCGGAAGGGTTGCGTTTCTAAATATCCCATCAAGTAGGATGGGGAAAAAGTGTTACAGGGAGAGGGATAACACGTCTCACCATGCAGTGTCCTACTCTCACTCCCCAAAGACCCCTCACGCAGGTCATCCTCAAGCCCTGGTCCCTGATTTGCCAGGGTTTGGATCCAAAGGTGATGGCCATGCCCTGGCCGTCTGAGAGAGAGATCCGAAGGGACTAGAGGGTGAGACACCTTCTGGTTTCTCACTTGATGCACTGCACAGTCCTGGCACTTACCCCAATGTGGCCCAGTGGTTAAAGAGAGCACAAATATATATGCAGAGCAATAGGTGTGGTGCAGAAATCAATTTTAAAAGGATCACAATGCAGTGCAAACAATGGATGCAAGATTGAAAGTGCAGCCATCTATATACAATTTTAAAAAGGAACACAGATGAATGTGGTGCACACAGGGCTGCGTGAAGGAAAAGGGAAGCACAACTTGAATGATTTGCCTTTGTAGTCCACAGAGTGAAGTGAAAGAAAATAGGTGGACGAGTGCGAGAGTCAGAATAGAATTGGCACAGTTATGGTTAAGGAGATAGGTAGAGAACGCAGTAGGACAGTTCAGTCATCACTCGCATTTAAGCAGAAGAGAGCCTGGAGGTGCTGGGGTCCGGGTTCATGCAGGAGCAGGAATTGCTCAGGAGGCTGCAGCATTGTTTGGAGAGGTGGGGGCCTAAGAAGTAGGTATTCGGGAGGCAGGCCTGATTGGGCCTTCTGCACAGAGAGGGCCAAATCATAGTGATCCTTCCCCCAGCCGGCCAGGCATTCCAGTGCCTACAGATTAGGGGCAGCCATAATGGAAGGGAGGTCGAAAGCAGTCTCGCAATGGGTTGTCGGGGCACACAACACCAAACGAACGCTGCACCAGCATTTTCACATGATGGTTCTTTGAAAAAAATAAATTAATGTATTTCAGTTTGACTTTGAACTGGAGAGATGCACCATACTTCGCTTGTGCATGGGGGTAGCCAAAGGCCCCATAAAGCCCAAGGAAGGCTTATCTTTCATATCAGTATGCAGGGAGGGAGTCCCAGGCTTCGTGGTAGTCAGCAGTGAGGCCTGTGCTGGCTGGTTGGCTTCCCAGATGCAACTGCAGGTGGAGGAGGGCTCATACAATGGTACTAAATGTGGGTGTGGGGAGACGGGCCGGCATTCGCCTGCCAGCTGTACTGATTGGGCCATTTGCACAGAGAGGGCCCAATCAGAGTGATCCTTCCCCTACCCGGCCAGGCACTCAGGAGCGGCCATGATGAAAGGGAGGCCAGAAGCAGCCTCACAATGGGATGTCGGAGCACACAGCACCATATGAACACTGCACCAGCATTTTCACAGGATGTTTCTTTGAAAAAATGTAATTAATTAATTTCAGTTCGACTTTGAACTGGAGAGATGCACCATGCTCTGCTTGCGTAGGGGGGTGGTTTAAGATCCTATTAAGCCTAAGGGGGGCCTACCTTTTGTGTCGGTTTGCAGGGAGGGAGTCCCCAGCCTTGTGGTAGTCAGCAGTGAGGCCCGTGCTGGCTGGTTGGCTTCCCCAATATAACAGCAGGCGAAGGAGGACTCATACAATGGTTTTCAATGTGGGCCTTGGGAGGCTGGCCGGCATTCGCCTGCCGGCTTGCCTGATTGGGGCTTTTGCCCCAGCCGGCCAGGCACTTTAGTGCCTACAGATCAGGGGCGGCCATGATGGAAGGGAGGCCAAAAGCATCCTTGCAATGGGATGTCGGGGCACACAGCGTTTTCACAGGATGTTTCTTTGAAAAAATTAAATTAATGAATTTCATTTCGACTTTGAACTGGAGAGATGCACCATACTCCGCTTACGCAGGGGAGGCAGTTTAAGACCCCATAAAGCCCAAGAGGGGCTTACCTTTTTTGTCAGTGTGCGGCTAGGGAGTCCCATGCCTAGTGTTAGTTAGCAGTGAGGCCAGTTCTCACTGGTTGGCTTCCCACATGTACCTACCCTGTCTTCAGGGCTTTACAACTCCGTCTTGGGAGCTCAATGTGCTTTTGACCAAGCTCATGGGGCCTCTGTTTGAACCAATGCATCAGGTCCCTTTGAAGTTTCTCCCATGGAAGGCTGCATTCCTGGTGACCATCAACTCGGCCAGGCAAGTCAGGGAGATCCATGCCCTCTCCTGCAAGCAGCCTTGACTTTCCATGCTATAAGGGTATGCTGCGGATCCTCCCTACCTTTATGCCGAAGGTTCCTTCGGAATTCCATCTAAACACACCTTTGGTTTTGCCAGTTTTCTTTCCAAACACTGTTATTCCTGTTGAAAGGGCGTTGCATTAGCTGGATGTTGTTCGTGCCTTGTAGTTTTATGTGGCACGCATGAAGGACTTTCGGAATACACCTCAATTTTTCATATATTTTTGGCCAGTGGGACATGGGAAGGCACTGTCTAAGGTTTCCATGGGAAGGCACTGTCTAAGGTTTCCATTTACAGGTGGCTCTCCATCTGTATCATGCACTGTCACCGTCTGGCCAACAGTCCTCTTCCAGGGGGGCCAGATGAACCTTGATAGAGGCGTGAGCGAGCCCCGCCCTGGCCAGCGAAAACATGGGAGGAGCTGCAGAGCTGTAACCTGCATAGCCCTGCACCACACCTTGAAGTGCTTCCATTTATGGCCGTAACAAATCAAAGTCGAGGGTGCCCTGGCCTTGGCCTTGGGCAGGATCATCTTGCACTCTAGTGGCAAGGACTAATGTCCAAACTCTAGTGCTGTAGGAGCCAGGCTGTGAGGCTCAGCGACACTGGGGAGTGGTGTATGTTCGTTTTTCTCTAGAGAGAAGGTAAGGAAGTGGAAGCAGCTGGATAGAAGCACTGATAGATGGAGCACCTACGGGTACAAAATTTGTTGCGGCCATTCTGGCACGATGAGGATCATCCTGCAATGGCAATGTCTGGGTGTGTTGATCACACCTAGCAGGAGCGGGGTCAGAGTAAAGGTGTAAAGGGAGAGCCTGTCCCAAGGGAAAGAGAAAGCGTCTCCCGGACTCCTCGGCTGAGGATACCTGCTGGCAAACCTCTGGCACTTGGAGTTTGCCTCTGTCGCAAAGAGGCCGATCGGAGGAAGACCCCAACTGCTGAAGAGTTGAGATACCTGCGCCTGTTGTTGTTCCCAGCACTGCATCTCCCTACTGTCTGTGACGGTGTTCTTGATGCCTGGCAGCTGAAACGGAACAAGGAACATGTCTTGAAGAATGGCCCAGCACCACAGGGCTTCCAGGGAGAAAGCAGGGAGGGAGGGACGCATCCCGACGCTGTTTCTGGATGTAAAACATAGTGGTGGTGTTGTGCATGAAGATGAGAGATGAAGGACTTATGGGCCAGAACACCACCCTGAGCTCCAGGATGTTAATATGCAAGTCCTTTTCCCCAATAAGCCAGAGGCCACTGCAGTGCAGCAGGCAGCCTCTGCTGAATTTCCGCCACCAAGGTTTTTCCTCGGTGGCGAGTATGCCCAGCGGTATATCCCTGTCCATCCATGGCAGGAGTGCAAAGGACGCTGCCAGGAATGGATCCGAAGGTGCAAATGGCAGATATGGGTCCTGGTGTGGAGATCCCTCATGGAACATGGGCCCTTGGCCCTGTTCATAGTCTGAGTAAAAATCCTCAGGTAGATGTGCATCCCCCGAACTACTGTAGATGTGAAGACTTCCTCTGAGACCGCAGAGACACTGGGGAGACACCCTCACGGGTTTTGGCAGAAAGTCTGATGGAGGCAGCAACTCCCTCACCCTACCAGAGTCCTACAGGAAGGAGGCGACGATTGGAATTAGCAAAATTGGTGCCTCTGCCAATGACGTTGTGGTCGGCACAGCAGATGGAGAGCGTGGAGGCAAAGCCACTCTTGGCATTGCTGTTGTCGTGACTGTGGAAATGACAGTTGTCACTGAACTCTTCTTCTATGAACTAATGGAAGATGTCATTTACGCGGTCATCGATGAGGCAATAGCCAATGTGGCAGTGGTTGTCAGAGTTGTGTTCCTCGAAGCCACCGTCGACGAAGTCAAGATCTTAGCAGCCTAAGTCAGCATCGAAGAGGCTGTGGTCCTGTTAGATGAAAGCGTTGTCGACCAGGTCCTTGAGACCGAAGCTGGCAAAGATGAGAGAGCAGCCGACAGGCCTCCTGCAGGTCTCTCCTTCAACAACCTTTCCTTGAAGAGGACTTGTACTTGGAAGGAGTCAGGGACTTCCTCACAGAGGGCACCTCCTGACCAGTAGGCGCACTGTCAACAGTGCCGGAAATGGGGTTGGGCCCTTCCTGAACTAGATCCCACAGCAGCAGCGACCTTTATGGAAGCAGATGCGTCATGTTTCGCCTTCTTTTGGATCCACTCAGAAGGAGCATCCTGAACAGACATCAACCTCTTTTTTTTCAGAGGCAGAACACTCATGGGACCTGCCAGTCCTCAACGAGGCATAACTGCGCCCAGAGACTGTATAAGAGGCCTTGTACTCCTTGAGCCAAGCCACCAACCTGGGATAGCGACACCGCTTGGTCTTCGCCAGGAAACCATGGCAGATCTCACATCTGTCTTCATTGTGGTCCGGATGCAGACAATACAGACACTTGAGGTGCCAATCCACCTTCCAATCCAGGTGCCAATCCAAACGTTCTTCAGGCCACAGGATTTGCAGGCCCTGAAGAGATTTCTCTTGACCACGTTGGACATCGTTGAGTTGAGATGTAGGGCCAAGTCTGGGCCCACCGAAACTCAGAGAGAAGATCCAACGATGGAAATGTATCTTTGCAGAGAATGGGTACCCGCTGCCATTAGTCAACAACGATGGTTGACGATGAAAGGATTGAAGAGAAAACAATCTAAATGTTATCAAAAATATCGAAAAATCACAATTCTCGAGGAGCAAAGTGAGGAATCCCTACACTGAAATGTGTGGTAAAAATGTGAAGATGACCACCAGGGGTGGAGTTTAGGAAACTGCTTGTCTCTTCTATAACCAATAACTGTCCTTTGGGTAATAGTGCACTTAGCCAATGACCTAAAGGACAGTGATTGGTTGTAGAAGAGACAAGCACTTTTCAGTTTTAAAGCAAAACTGCTTTCTTTTTTAATGAGGAGTCCCAACCTGAAGACTGGAAATATTCAAGAGCATGCGAGTCCATGCCAGACCCCATGCCGGAGAACTATATCTCAGTTAAAATGCATCCCTCTTTACTGTTGGTTTGAAAGCCAATACGAATGCCAAGTGGCTGCAGATAACCCACTGGGAGCTGTTACAAGTGATTAACACAATAGTGAATGCCATAAAGGAAGAGCTCAGACTAATAAGGCTCATGACTCTTCAAAATAGGTATGTTCTTGACTTAATAACAGCCGTGGAGGGTGGCATATGCACAAAAATAGGATCATCTTGCTGTACATACAATCCTGCCCACAAAAATGGGACCCTCACAGAGGCCATAACCTTGTTAACAGATCTCCACACTAAAATGGTAGCGGAGGTGGAAGAAGTTGTGGATGACGATTGGCTCTCTTTTCTATTTTCCTGGATCCCCTTCTGGCTGGCTAATGCATTCAAAATACTAATAGCCATACTAAGGTTAGTGCTATTGCGGTTCTGCCTCTGAAAAATAGCCATAAACCAATGCAAGAAGACAGCTAAAAGGGAGTTTGGAATGAAAATAGTGATAAACTTGGACACTAAAATTCACAAATGCACACAAACTGATGATCTACATCATATGGACCTATGGCAAAGTCCTATCATCCCTCCAGAATCAACATTTTGTCCCACAGAGACCCTTGTAATTACGTGAGATGTTGGGTATTCTGCAAACCGGATAGGGAGTGCTGCTTTGTGACCTGTAACTTGGACTTCTCTCACCTCCATGTCGAAGAAACGAGAGCACTATGTCATTTATGACGCCAGCCCTTTTCCCGCCTCTCTACTGCAAGTACACACAACGCTATTCCCTAAGACAACCCTACCAACCTTATCCTTGAACAATCGAAGAAGAGATGAATCTGAAAACTCTAGAAGAAATTAACATACTGTAATGTAAAATGACGAGAACAAGTGACATCACGTAGGATGGACACACATAGATACACTAGACATGAAGCAGACATGCACTCATCGTGCTGAGTTTGTAGCATATTGACTTTTGAAGTCCCACTTAGCTCCAGCTATTAGGAGGAGCCTTCATTTTGATTGACTGTTGATTTTTAAATTACTTCAGACCTTAACCTTTGATCATCCACGCTGAAACGATGTCCTACTTGTGCTTTCTCAGCACATTGCTTAAGTGTGGTGCCATTTCTCTACAAGGTCCCATGGTGGATCGAGCATTACCAGTCACTTCACTTGAAGGGGTGTTTGTACTGAGCGACCTGAAAAACTGAGATGGAGGAGCAGCTGATATTCCGGAAAAAGCATGTTGTTAGGGAGAATCCTCTGTTTAGGCTGAATTTCCTAACCTAGTGAGTCCCCCAGCAGCTTTTCTGGATTTTTGGGGTTTATTTTTTTCTCCTGCCAAGAGTGAGACTCTTTTACCTTCACTCTTGGGAATGATTTGAGTGTGTTTCTTTGACTCTAGATGTGTTTAATGGGCTATGGGGTCTTTTACTCCATAGGGCTTCATGTGTTTTTGTGATGTGTGTTACACAGCACCCTCAGTGCAGTAACACAGGGGTGCCATAGTGACCCCCCAGTATAGACTCCATACCCTGGGACTGACTACTGTCTCCCAGGGCATGTAAAGTCACCATTGACTTTAATAGTCTTGAATTCTGAACAGATCCAGTACAAACCATCATATTGTGGATATACTGGCTGGGGCAATTCGATTGCCCCGGGGTCTGTTAGTCAAGGGGGCACGTCTCCGTCCCCCCTGATCGAGTTTTGGCTGGTGGCAGTGGATACTACTTTTTATATTCAACCGCGAATATTTCGCCTGGATGATGGTTCAGAGGAACCTACCACTCCAGCAACTGTAGATAACAGTATTGAGATTGAAACTGAACCAAATGTTGATGATCTTGAGGAAGAATCAGAAGAGGGGGGTGAGGCTGCTGTGACTGTCCCCCCCCCAGGCCTCTGTCTGCTCTACCTGCTGTACCTACTGGACCTTTACCAAGTCCCACACTTAGTCCTCAATATCTTGAACTAGAGAAGATGAAACTTGAATTAGAGTTTAAAAAACGTAATACTCAGGCTGAACAAAGACACCAGGAACTGAATCAAGAACTAAGGCTAAGGGAAATGGAGCTCAAGCATGAGCTAGAAATGAAGAAATTGTCTGTTGAAAATGCTTCTCTCTCTGGCTCCTCTAGAAGTTCCAGTCCAAAAAAATCACAGATGCCTAAAGAATTGGTTGGTATGTATGAGCCTAAGTTGGATGTGTTGGATTGGTTGTCTCTGTTTGAATATAATCATGGGCTCCAGAACATCACCGGAAATGACTTACTCACCTGGTTGTTCTCTAGGCTTCCCCCTGTTGCAACTGATGTGGTAATGGAGTTGGGGGAGGAGGATAGGAAAGAGTATGAATTTGTAAAACTAGCTCTGATAGCTAGATTTGGGAAGACCACTTCCCAGTATCTTAAGAGGTTTAGAACCCTCAAAAAGCATGATGGTACCCCCTGGGCTACCTGGGTGAGTGAAGGGTTGAAAAACTTAGAGGGATGGATTAAGGGTTACAAGGTGAACACTTATGAAGGTATGAAGAATCTTTTTATGTTGGAGTCAATTTATGATGCCTGCCTCCTGAGCTCAGACAGCACTTGGCTGATTCAAAGGAATTAGATTCCCGAAAGCTAGCTAAGGCTGCTGACGTGTGGGTTGCCAACAGGGCCACTCATAAGGATTCTGGGGTAACTCAGAAAAAGGATGAGGCGAAACAGCCTAAAAAGGACTCCAAAGAGAATTCTAATACTGCAAATTCCAAAGAGGGCCCCAAACACAACCATAAGGGTAAGCCACAAGGGAAACCACAGCAGAATAATGTACCCTCTGGTGCCAAACCAGAGGGAGGCCAGAACAAGCCACCATTCCAGAAGGCATTCGGTAAATGCTTTGTTTGTGGCTCTACTGACCATGTGAAAGGAGATCCCAGATGCAAGGGTAAACCTTCAGGGATCCAACTTGCCTCCTTAGCCTTCGCTCCAGAAGAGGAAGTCCCAATGGCAAGTGGAAACTTTCTACTGCTGGCTGATGAACCCATTGGTGTCTCAGCCAGTGTTTCTTTAGTCTCTCTGGGGTTGTGGGAACAACAGAATTTAGATGTGTATAATTCTATCCCAGATAATACTAAAGAGTATTATAAAGACAGTGTCCAGGTGAATGGTCAGGAGACTCCTGCCATCAGAGACACTGGGGCCAGCATAACTGTGGTGGATGAATCATTTTTCAAGGCAGAGGAAGTTGCTAAGGCACCCAAATGCCTCACCAAGTTAGCTGGAGGGCCTGTGCAGATGTGTCCCCAGTTACCAGTTCTCATCCAGTGTAATGATATGGCTGTAAAGATACCTGTCAGTATACAATGTGAAGTACCAGGTAGGGTTCTGTTGGGTAATGACTTGAAAGCTCTTGGAGTTGTGTCACATACCCCCAGACCTCCTAGTAAAAGGTTACAGGAGCTCACAAAACCGGCAAGAGAGAAAACCCTGCGAGGGTTATCCAAGGAGTTGATGACAGAGATCATTCCTTTACCACTGGAGCAACTCACTGCAGTAACTACCAGATCAGGAACAAAGGGGCAACCCAAGACTCCTAGGAAAAAGCCAGCAGCAAGCACTCCAGTGCTTCCAACAACGACTTCCCCTCGGTTGTCCACAGTTACACCTGTAACTCCACCTCCAGGTGAGGCTGAGAGGGAGGTACAACCCTGTGTGGTTGAACTAGACTCTGAAGAAGAGCTAGTAGGAGGCCAAGAACTTATTGGAGATCTGGACCCTGAGGACCATCCTGAGCTGCAGTCTTTACTGGCAGAAGGTGGGCCCAGCAGGGCAGCTTTTCGTAAGGGACAAAGAGAATGTCCAACTCTGGAGGGTCTCCGCCACCAGGCAGCTGCTCAGGCTGATGGGCAAGAGCCTGGGAAGTATAGGTTGCACTGGGAAGATGGCCTCTTCTACAGTGAACCAACTGAGTCTGAACCTGGAGACTACAAGCGCCTTGTAGTACCTCAAGAAAACAGACAGTTCTTGCACTTAGCCCACGAGATTCCTTTGGCATGTCACTTGAGTTTCAAGAAGACCAAGGAAAGGCTCTCCCTCTACTTCTATTGGCCAAAAATGGGGGCAGAAGTAGATAAGTTTTGCAAGAGCTGCCATACCTGCCAAACTTCTGATAAGGTTGGCTCCAAGAATGTGGCACCTTTAGTGCCTCTCCCAGTTGTGGGAGTCCCATTTGAGAGGGTAGGGATTGGCATTGTTGGTCCCCGTGATCCCCCAACCTCCTCAGGCAACAGTTTTATCCTTGTTGTAGTAGACCATGCTACTAGGTACCCTGAGGCAATTCCTATGAGGACTGTTACAGCTCTGGCTGTGGCTAAGGCCCTCCATGGTATTTTTACCAGGGTTGGGTTTCCTAAGGAAGTAATATCCGACAGGGGGTCAAACTTTATGTCCCGCTACATGAAAGCCATGTGGTAAACCTGTGGAGTTACTTACAAGTTTTCATCCGCATACCACCCCCAGACAAATGGATTGGTAGAAAGGTTTAAAAGAACCATGAAGAGCATAATAGGTGCTTTAGAGGAACCTCTGAAAAGAAAGTGGGATCTTCTACTGCCATGCCTTCTCGTTGCTTATAGAGAAGTCCCTCAGGAGGGAGTAGGTTATTCTCCATTTGAACTTCTCTATGGCCATCCAGTCAGAGGTCCGTTGGCCCTGATTAAGGAGGGATTGGAAGGTGCTCCTCCCCTCAAGCCAGTCAGAGTGACTGACTATGTGATAGGTCTCCGAAGGAGAATGTCACACATGATGGCAGAAGCTAGTGATAACCTGAAAGCTGGACAAGCTTTGGTCAAGCATTGGCATGATCAAAAGGTTAACATGGTTGAGTTCACTCAAGACCAGCTAGTTCTCGTTATGCTCCCAACAAGGCAGAGGGCCTTGCAAGACAAATGGATGGGACCCTTCAAAGTTGTGGGAAAACTTGGGGAGGTCAACTATCTGGTGGATCTGGGCAGACCCAGGGAAGCTCCTAGAGTCTTCCACACCAACCGACTGAAAGCGTACGTCTCCAGACCTGAAGTAGGAGCCTTGCTTCTAGCTTCAGCAGCAGAGGAAGAAGAGAGTGAATCTCTCCCTGATCTCCTCAGAGGTGTACCTTTAGATGAGAAAATTGAAGGAGTCAATCTCTCTTCAGATCTGACACCTGAGCAACAAGAGGAGTGCAAATCTATGTTAAATCAGTTTGCCTCCCTGTTCTCACTCTCACCAGGCTTGGCCCCTTGGGGACAGCATGAGATACTCACTGGTGACTGTCTGCCAGTCAAAAGCAGAGGATACAGAATGTCAGAAAATGTGAGAACCCATATCAAAGGGGAGGTCAAGAAAATGCTTGATCTCGGGGTAATAGAGCCCTCTACTAGTCCATGGTCTAGCCCAGTTGTGTTAGTACCAAAGGCAGGATCCAAAGACTTGAGATTCTGTGTGGACTATAGAGCTCTTAATGCAGTCACGAAGACTGATGCCCACCCTTTGCCAAGGACAGATGAGTTGGTGGATAAACTTGGTGCAGCCAAGTACCTCAGCACATTTGACCTTACGTCAGGCTATTGGCAAATAGCCTTGACAGATCATGCCAAGGAGAAAACTGCATTTTCAACCACAGTTGGCTTGTACCAGTTTAAGGTCATGCCTTTTGGATTAAAACATGCACCTGCTACATTCCAAAGGATGGTGAATCAAGTTCTAGCTGGGATGGAGGACTTCTGCATGGCATACTTGGATGACATTGCAGTCTTCAGCCACTCCTGGGAGGAACATGTGAACCACGTAGGGCATGTTTTGCAGGCTCTTGAGCAGGCCAATTTGACTATCAAGGCAAGTAAATGCCAGATAGGTCAAAGTAAAGTGGTCTACCTTGGGCATGAGGTAGGAGGTGGAGAAATAAGGCCTTTGCTCAGCAAAATTGAAGCTGTGCAAAATTGGACAACACCTACTACTCAAACCCAGGTGAGAGCCTTCCTAGGCCTCACTGGGTATTACAGAAATTTCATTGAGAACTATGGGACCATAGCTTCTCCACTGAATGTAATCTCCTCTCCAAAATTCCCTAAAAAGGTCAAATGGAATGAGGAGTGCAATCAGGCCTTTGAAAAACTGAAGAAAGCTCTTTGCCAAGCTCCAGTACTGAGAGCTCCTGACTACCACCAAACTTTCATTGTACAAACTGATGCTAGGTATAGGTGCAGTTCTAAGCCAACTGGATGAGAAGGGTAGGGAGCACCCCATTTGCTTCATCATCCGTAAGCTGAAGGATCCTGAGACAAGGTGGGCAACAATCGAAAGAGAATGCTTTGCTATTGTGTGGGCACTGAAGAAGTTTAGGCCATACTTGTATGGTTCTACTTTTGTCATTCAGACTGACCACCAACCCTTGAGATGGTTAATGCAAATGAAGGGAGAAAATCCAAAACTATTGAGATGGTCAATCTGCCTGCAAGGGTTTGATTTCACCATTGAGCACAGGTCAGGGTGTCACCATCAACATGCTGATGGACTCTCTAGGATGTATGTCATCGACTAGAGGTATGAGGTTCATCCAGGAGTGGATTAAATCCTCCTGTCCCTTAGTCTGGGGGGGCGAGTGTTAGGGAGAATTCTCTGTTTAGGCTGAATTTCCTAACCTAGTGAGTCCCCCAGCAGCTTTGCTGGATTTTTGGGGTTTATTTTATTCTCCTGCCAAGAGTGAGACTCTTTTACCCTCACTCTTGGGCATGATTTGAGTGTGTTTCTTTGACTCTAGATGTCTTTAATGGGCTATGGGGTCTTTTACTCCATAGGGCTTCATGTGTTTTTGTGATGTGTGTTACACAGCACCCTCAGTGCAGTAACACAGGGGTGTCATAGTGACCCCCCAGTATAGACTCTATACCCTGGGACTGACTACTGTCTCCCAGGGCATGTAAAGTCACCATTGACTTTACTAGTCTTGAATTCTGAACAGAACCAGTACAAACCATCATATTGTGGACGCACTGGCTGGGGCAATTCGATTGCCCCGGGGTTTGTTAGTCGAGGGGGCACGTCTCCAACCCCCCTGATCCAGTTTTGGCTGGTGGCAGTGGATACTACTTTTTATATACAACCGCGAATATTTCTCTATGGGATTTTCCCATTGTTCGAGGCTACTATCTTTATTTATTTAATTACGATAGCCTCGAACATACCGCCGGTTTATTTAATTATTATTAATTCTCCGGTTGGTATTTTTTGCCAAAACTCGGTTCTAAAATGGCGTTTGTGTTCTCTTCTGTGACTCCAACCCAAGTCGAGCCCTTTGTTCCACTTTTTGGCGGGCTTCTCCACAGAAGCCCTCCAAAGTGGTGCCACTCTGTCTGGGGTACTTAGGATGGGTGGAGGGGGAATTAGGCACCCTGGACTGAGTTGCCTAGGCAACTCAAGTCGCACTCCGTCCCGATTGGCCCAAGTGGTGAGCCGGCCGGCTCACCACTTAGCAAGTTTGAGTGACAGCTAGGCTGAGTGAATGGGGGTTTTCTGCATAAAAGCAGGGCTTTGGGGACTGGAACTTCAGAAGTCGCCACAGGACCTAAGAATCCGAAGAGGGAGAAGCTGAGCCAACCTGCCACGACGACACCACCGGTGGAGCCCTGCTGGACCGTCTCACCACTTTTCCCAACAACAGAGGAGATCTCCGGCCGGAGAGTCTTCTTCCTTTGACTGGTGGGGGATAACCAGTTTCACCTTCTTTTCGCCTTCCCGACGCATCTCGTGGCCGCCTTGCCTGTGCCAAGCACCCCAGCAACCGGAATACAACGTTTTACCACGACCGCGAAATAAAGGGTAATACCTTTAACCGGAAAACTCTGCGGCTGGTTTCTTCCCTGGCAGTGCAACGACCTTCATCTTTCCTCCAAGTCGAGATCTTGTCTTCCCCTGGACGACGACGAGACTTGCACCCGCTGCCAGGAACAACTGCCACCGCTGGAGGATCCTTCCCACTTAAGGTACCGTGTCGCGCCTGGCTTCCCTTGCCACCGACTGTACGGGGTAGATTTAGCCCCCAGCTTTCGAACCTGGGTTAGCCTGGGACACCCTGGCTAAACTTTTCTGAGCCTCTCTAAACCCTTTTCAAACTCTCTGCAAGACTTTCTAAGCCTAGTGTAACTGTGTGATCTTGGGTGCATTTGTGCTCTGCTCTAAGAGTGGGCCCAGCCTATGGACTTTGGCTCACAAGTGACTTTTGCTCTTCTGCCTTGCTAATAGTGTTCCTAAATCTTAGAGTGGTGTATCTTTCCATATTCTGTCCTTTTCCCTCCCTTCTTAATGAACTTATTGGAGTGCCATCTATAGTAAAGCGCTCACCTCTGTATGGAAATAAGTGGTGTTTACTAAGACTTCTCTGATAAGGAATAAGGGTTGTATATATTATAATAGTAACTGTGTTTAGAGTGTTTTACAATAATAGTGCTGGAGTGTTTCAATAAGTGTGTTTTTAAATAAATAATTATATACCTTGATACCAAAGCTCTGGTCAGTGTTTGCTTGTGCTATTGTGTCTGAGTGCCTATTGTGTATACTTTACATACTGCCTAACTCTTCTTGAGGGAAGTCTGACTGCTCAGCCACAGCTACCAGGTAAATCTGGGTGGTACAGACTGCTACAAAGTGGGTTTACTGCTAACACCTGTAGTCCTAAATCCTTTGCAGTGTTCCCAAAAGGAACTGCACAGGTTTCTGCCTAACACATGTGTGCCCCCAACGAACAGTCAAATCTGCAGAGGGGGTGCCGGTTCCCTCTAAAATCACTGATGTTTACATGGCAAAAAATAAATAAAATCTTAAGTAATGAAGCCGCCTCTTCTATCACTACTAGAGACTTAACTAAGCACTTGATTTTGGAGTTAACTTAATTTCTAAAGTGTTTGGGATCTAGGACCATTGAACATGTTGCACTGGCCCTCACTAGTATTTACTTGCCCGAGTGCTCTGTGAACTCAGACGACTTTTCCACTGCACGGATATGAGATTTTCACCTTACTACTGTGTCCTCAACTAACGTTGCTAATCCAGCTTTGGTAACCTCAATTTATGAGGAAGAAAAAATAAATGTGACCACGAAGGTGGGGAAAACCTTGTGTTTGGTGCATCCCAGCCCCGTGCCCACCACCTTTGCTTCGCTCTGTGCTGTTCAAACTCTAATCTCGCCTAAGTCAGATCTGACTTTGGTTTTGAGGGATCGTATGGCTGATTTTCCTTTTTTATTTAGGGAAGCATTTCACCCTGAACAATTTGGTGAATTACACCCTGTATTATTATGCCGGAACATCAGTTTTTCCTCCCCTGTTTCCATAAGATCTACCACTTCAATTGACTTAGCTAATGAGAGCAGCTCCTCAGCTGAAATGTTTAACATCTTGGAGTCATTGTTGATGGACCTGACCACTAAATGTAATTTAATTGCTAATAAACTTATACTCATGAATTCCAGCTTTCTAAAACTTTGGCCGATGGACTCACTAAAGCATTACAGCACCATGAATTGCTTTGGGCTGAAGCACAGACTCCAGTAATTCCCTCATTTTCCCCACCAGCAGACTCAGGTAACTCCCTCATTTGCCCCACTGGCAGACTCCCTTAACCTGGCCACCCGTAGTGATTTCTTTCCCTACTGACCCTGGCCAAAAAGGGCATATGGAGGTTATCATTATTAATATTTACGATCCTCCCTATAGGCAACCCCATGCTTTGGTGTTGTTTGAGCTTGAGGCCTTCATTATTGTTATTGTTATTGTTATTTTGCATTTATATAGCGCCTTATATACCATTGGTATGGTCTGAAGGCACTGGTAGGTTGAACGCCCTTGGGAACCGAAGTTCATATCAGTAGAGAGAGTAGAGAGAGTCAAAAGGTGCGTGTGAGCACCAGGTATGTGTACAGCTCGTGCAGTATCAGTGTAATAGCTGCTTTCTAGCGGTAGGTGTGGTGGTTGAGAGGTCAGGAGTATGTGTTCGTTCTGGCAGGATTAATCCAGATCGGATGTGGCTGCGTTAGGCCTGAGGAGAACGCCTTGCTGGGGGGTGTGTAGCCAGCAGTGATTATTTAGAATGATGTGGAGTGAGCAGCGAATGTTGATATGAGAACAGTTATACCGAATGGTGTCATAGTATCTCTGTGTTCTAGTTGAGTGGTGATGTAAGGACAGAGTAAGCGTGTTGGTGAGATATGATGGGTTTCATGCACTTTCAGAGACTTCTAATTCACAGGGAGGCTATTGAGGACACTTCTAAAATCAACTTTTACGGAGAGGCTATTGGGCACATTTCTAAATTTGACTTTTCACAGAGAGGCTATTGAGCACAATTCTGAATGCAACATTTCACAGCTATTGGGTGCACTTCATTAGTGAGTGGATTCCTTGTTTCCCATGTATTATGTGCGGGGATTTTAATTCCCGGATCTCCAGGGCTCCTGATCCCTCCAATCGTGGGGTTATGTCCTTGTCTGCAACTGTGGTTGATGGCCCATTATCTCACAACTGCACAAAGGGCCTCGAATGGGCTAGCTTGCTCTACGCCTCTGGGTTTTCTACGGTTAATGGTGCAACCCCTTCATATATGCCACCACAATATACTCACATTGGGCCTAAGTTATGTAGCATCTTGGAATATGGCTTTATGGTTAACAACCCCCTCTTGATTAGCAGCACTGGTCATTTTACATTCGCAAATGTCTCTTGTGTTGACTCAGAACCCATAGCTCTCAACGTTTTCATGGTGGGTGAAAACACCCGATTTTGCTTTTGGTGGGTGAAAGCCCATTCATTTATGTGGAAGGGTAGAGAGATTGGCGGGTGAGAGAGCTGCTTTCAGTTCAGGTGACACCTGCCAAAAGCGTGTGAGTTGATAAATATGCTGAACCATCATTTGACTATCCTTCCCCTTGACATCATTGGGGACCTTAGGGTTAAGCCCACGTAAAAGCGTATAACATGGAACGATCATAGGCTGGGCGAGGCTTCCGCCAGCCTTCAAGTAGCTTTGGTTTCTTTTGCTGAACGTTGTGCGGCTAGGAATATGCAGCACAATTTGTCCCACTGAAACAATCAGAGACTTTGCAGAAGTTATAGCGGCAGCAGTCTCCTCTATTTGTTTTTTAAAGTATGTGTTAGGGAGAATTCTCATTCTATCACTAATTTCCCTCACCTAGTGAGTCCCCCAGCAGCTTTACTGGATTTCTGGAGTTTACTTTTTCCACTTGGTAACAGTGTGCCTCTTTTTCCCACTCTACTTGTGTTTTGTCATGTGCATTTCTACTTGTTGTGTGGTCTTGGACTCTGGAGCACACCACTCCATGAGCCCAACTTGTTGTGTGTGTTACACAGCACCTTCAGTGCGGTAACACAGGGTTGTCTCTAAGACTTCCCAATGACTCCTTTTTCTGGGGCTGCCTACTGTCCCCCAGAAACAGGTAAAGTTGCCATTAACTTTACATAGTCACTTTAAAACTACAGACCCAGTACAACCCATCTTACATGGAGTACTGGAAAGGGTTAAATCCTACCCCTTGGTGTCTGTGCCTCTCTGAGCTTTGTTTTGCTCTTTTAACATTCAGACTTGGCTGGTGGCAGTGGTATCTACCCTAACTTTTCTACCGCGATTATACTATATAAACATGGTATTGTTTTAGGCTATTATATTAGCCTCGAACATAAACCCGCTTGACCAAATACTCTTTCTCTTTGCTCTGGTCGGGTTTAGTCGCCATTTCTTTTTGTTAAAGTCCTTCTTGTGTTTTACTTTGCGCGGCAAACCAGGTTTGCCTTCTTTGTTCACTGTCTTTTGGCAGGCTTCTGCCAAGAAGCCCTCCTCTGGGCACCTGAGTGTCTAGGTGGGCTGAATGTGAGGGAGGGGTGTAGTCACCCCCTGCACAGGGTATCCTAGGAAACCCAAGCCACACTTTGCCATGATAGGCTGAGGTGGTTGTCCGGGCCGGACAACCCCCCTGCTGTGTGATTGACAGCCAGGCTGTGTGAATGGGGGATTTTCGTATAAAAGGCAGGACTCTTGGGCTGGAAGTCAGAGTTGCCACTGGAACTACAAGGAACCGAAGAGAAGCAGAGAAGAAGACAGCTGCTGCAACTACCCCATCCCCCTGCTGCAGTCCTGAGCTATCTACCCTTCGACGCCCAGAGATGATCCATTCCGGAGCCTTCTTCCCTTGAGCCTGGTGGGGTCAACCAGCTCATCTTCCACAGCCAGAGGATCCCCTTCGTGGTCGAAATCCCTGCACCCTCCTGTAGTGGTCCGGATAGCCATCTGAAGAGCCTCTCCTGTTTTAAAGGAGCGCACCTTTTACTCACCGTCGCTGCTGCTGGCCTCATCCCTGAGTAGTGCAGACCCCTCCAGACGTCCTCCTTCTCGTCTCCATGACCGAAGCTCCAGGAGCAGTGTGTCTGCAGGAAACTACCAGGAACAACTGCTGTGGCACCAGCTTCTTTATTGAATAAGGTACTTTGTCCTATTTCGAGGAACTAGGGTGAACCCCCTTTCTCCTCCTCCAAGGCTTGCCCTGGTCTTCCTTCCCTCTTATAACTTTTGCTTCCTCTGTTGACAATATCAAAGTATTCCTGGCAACGTTGAATCTTGAACTGTCTGATCCTCGACAACAGGAACCCGGTTCCACTTGACACTGGCCCGGCCTATTGACTTTTGTCATTTCTGTCAGCGAGTGTTCTCTGATTCTGTCTGCCTTGACAAAAGTATTGCCTATGATTTTTGCCCCCAACTCTCTCTGGTTAACCCAAGTGCTAAGTGTGTTTTGTCCCGGTAACATTTCTTGCCGCGGATACGCGTATCTTTAGTAAGACCGAACTGTCAAAAAGTGATTGCATACATATTCCCGGTAACGTCTTTTGTTTCACAACACCGGTCCGCCAAAACATAGGGTACTTATCTTGAGTTGTTCTGTGCCAAAAGAATTGGTTCTGTGTAGTGTATCTTACGTGTGGTTTTGAATTTATAGAAGTGTTGTGTTTTATAACAGATGGTTAAAAATAAAAGTACTTATATTTTTTTACCTGAAACCTTGAGTCAGTGTTTGCTTGAGTCACAGTAATTGTGGTCTCTTTGTGTAATCTCTACTACTGCTCATTTACTCTTGAGATAAGCCTGGCTGCTCCGCTACTGCTACCACTTTAACATAGCAGTACAGGCTTGTACCAAAGGTGAACTTGTATTACCACTTATGGTCTTAATTGTGTGTAGTGGTCCCTAAGGGCACTGCACAGTTTTCTGCCTAACAGTACGTTTTTATTAGCATTTTCCAAACAACACAACATAGTTAACTGTTTACTCCACACCCACCTTCCAGTAACCATTCCCGTCCTCCCCTGTCCCAGTCGTAACCAGTTTCAGCCCCTCCCCTGATCCTCTTGACCACCTCCCTCCTCCCCTATCATTTGTCTGTCCAACCGTTAATTTTGACGTGAGTCTCTGGGTTGCTTTCTGACCAAGCCATTGACAGTCCTTGCTACTGTTGTGCTCTTTAGCACTTCTGTTATCAGACCACCCCCAGTAATTTCATCTTCCTCGGGCACCAGGCCCCTCTCAAGTCCCACTGACGAAACTTCAATGTCAAATCCCATTCCATAAGAAATCGTTGGTAATCGCCCCTGAATGAGTGACCCACTCTAGCTCCACAAATTTCCTTACTTTAATCACCCATTTGTGTTCAGTGGGGGATTCCCTCTTATTCCATTTCTGAGCCAGCACGAGCACCCCATCCATCATCAGAATTGCATACACCTTTCTTTGTGACTTTGTTGGAAACTATTCTAGGGTTCCTCCCAGAACTAAAATGTCCTCACCCTGAGTGTCCCTCCATTGTACCCCAAAGATCTCTTTCATTGCTGACTGGATCATTACCCAATAGGATTGAATGGATGGGCACTCCCACCAGATGTGTTCCCATGTTCCTAACTCCCTGCACCCCTTCCAGCATTTTTCCGGGATTGACTGATACCACCTATGTAGTTTCTCAGGGGTATGATGCCATTGAACCAGTATCTTTGTCCATATCTCTTGTATTTGTACTGCCCTTGCTATCTTGGGGGTCTGTGTACACAGAGCGGCCCATTATTCCTCTTCTATTAGATGCCCAGCTATCACCTCCCAGCTCTCCATGTATGCCCTTTTGCATGGTTCCTCCCCCTCTTTCATAATGGCATACATTTCCCTCACAATTTGTCTGTCCCCTGTCTCTGTGAGACATATTTTTCAAAGGGGGTAAGTTCCATGGTAGCGGCACTCCTAATCATGGGGTGTTGTAACCAGTGTCTTAATTGAAAATAGTGCTAGCCCAAGGTCCTCTTTACACTGATTATAGGCTTTCAACTCATGTCCTTCAAACATGTCCCTTCGTTTTGGGCAAAACCCCTCTCGCCACCTAGCAAATTCTTTGCCTCCCATACCGGGTATAAATTGCGGGTTACCAAACAAATGTGTCAGCGGGGAGGAGAAGGTGTTCAACCCTTCCTGTCGAATCGACTTGTACCACGCTTCTATTTCACTACAGTACATGTTGGTTGGTCTATCTTCCTTTTGTCGCCATTGAAGCTCCTCCAGTGGGTCCCCCGCTATTGCCTTGTCCCTTCAGACCAACACTAGGGTTAAAGTAAGGCTGGACCAATCAGGGAGGATGTCTTCTTGGATCACCACGGGTCGTCGTTTGAAACAAGGATGTATCTTCGTGCCTCACCTATTTAACCTCTATCTAGCAGATATGGGAGAGGCCTTGATAAACCCAACATCTATTGCCCCGAAACTGGGAAATTCACCCATCCAGTGTTTGACTATGCAGATGATATTGGGCCTCATTACACGGAAGGCGGTAAGGGTTTACCGTACCGGTAAGGGCACCGGTACCGGTAAACCCTTACCGCCTTACTACGAGGTCCTTTAACGCCTGGTTTTTACAGGCGTTAAGTACGGGACCCGCAAAGGGACCTTTGTGCTAATTACGGTACCGCAATGGGGCTGACTGGCAATGGTGAAGGGGCAATGGTGGATGGCGGTATTAGCGCCCCCACACACCTTGGAATATGGCGCTAATTCCGCCATCCACCAAGGCAGACCCGGTAAGGTACCGGCGGCAGCCATGGCGCTAATAGCGCCATGGCTTACCGTCTTCCGTGTAATGAGGCCCATTGTCTTGCTGGACCTTACTCCATCTGGCTTACAGGCTTACAGGCTTCCCCATATCTGTTAAAAAAAAAATTCTCGGGCTCCCTCCACCTGACTATCAATATTAACAAAACCAAAGTTATGGCATTTTTCCCCCCTGGCGCGTCAAACACACTAAAGCGAAATGGCACCTTGAGGGGAATAAACTTGAGGGGGTCTGTGAATATAAATACCTGGGAATCTATCTTGACTATAAATTGTGTGGTACTCGCCACTTGGATTATGTCAAGTTAAAATGTTCCCAGGTTATTTGGAGCCTTGGCAAGCTAGTTTGCACTAGAGGGGGATACTCAGTCGGGATATTGGCACAATTATATTTGGCCAAGATTATCCCATTATCATGTACAGAGCTGAAGTTCGGGTTGGGCAACACTCCTTAAGTAGCCAAACTGGAGTCTTCTTTACTCAAGTAGTTATTTCGCCTCCCGCCACGTTCTCCGGTTGAGACAATTTTTCTTGAGTTTGGTATTGTCTCTTGTCTGGCGAGATTCCAGCTTACTTGTCTGAACACCTATTGGAAACTGGCCAATGCCCGGGCTGGTACACTGAACTTTATCATCTTTGATGCTGCCGAGTCAAAGCCGCTTTTATGAAGGATAGCTCTCTGTTCGTTGTCACCACTGCTGCCACTAGATGGCTAGCATTGGTCCTGGGCAATCCCTTGAACTGCACTCTTTCAAGTTTTAAAGCAGTTATGAGGAGTCTTTTTTTCTTGTAGCGGTTAACAGCATACAGTGGATATTGCCACCAAAAGTAACAGTGGTTTATTTACTGAATACATCCTTACTCGGATGCATGTACCGAATTACATCGGACAGTTTGTAGGTAATCCCTTGGTATAGGACTACTTAAGCTTAAAACAAACTCAGTAAAGACCCTGGAAATAACGGGGGCTTGGAATGATATCCCAAAGTCCCTTCATTTTCGCTGGTTGTGTGGGGACAATTGGGTCTCATTACGAGGTTGGCGTAACCCGCCAGTGCCATTGTACTCCAAAGATCTCTTTTATTGCCGCCAACCCCGTAACACTGTTTCCGCTGCCTGATATCCCGGTGATATTACAAGTCCTGGCGGGCCAGGATATAAGGCAGCGGAAAATGATGTGACCCATTCCTGTTGAGTCCAATACGACTCCATGGGAATGGGTGCATGGAAGCACTGGCACCGTTGTCAGAGGTGTAGGTGCTTCCAGGTGTTTTTAACACGTTATTGATTTTAGACGACCTGATGAGGTCTCTTAAGAAAGAAATTTCGCAGATCATAGTTCCTACACAGATATGTTGTAAGAAGTGCAGCTCGACTGGGATGCTCAATGTTAAAACAAGGGCAGTTGGGGTGGGTGTAAAGGTCGGCTGATGTTTTGACAGTCAACCATACCCAGGAGGCGAGAGCGGATATCCATGTTGCTCATGACCCACCTAAGACTATGCCTAGGCCAATGAAGGTGTCTATGGAGGTATTGTGTCGTAATCCTATGACAATTGGGGAAGCTAAAGCATTGGGATCAGCCCAGAACTTTCAACAACTTCCCCCTGAGGCTTGTCCTCTTGTGGATGTGATAGTGAATGCCCCCAGCTGGCTGCAGGTGCTTTTGAGGATTGTAAGACTCGTATCAACAAGACGATTCACTGGATTAATACTAACATTTCTGCAAGACATGTGAACCCCAACCTCATATTAATGGCTCGTACAGTGCCATGGGTGGGTCCAACAAATAAGTATGCAGAGGGCGACGTTCGCACTACCATGCATCTCAGAATATGTTGTTAAGTCCAAATTGGGGACACCTAGCGGAAAGTGCTGTACGTGGATGGTTCCTTTGAGTCATTTTTATCCGGTGGGGGGTCTCAAGGCCATGGTTAACCCAGACTACACAAAGAGGCCCAATTTTGTTCCCAGTAGCACAGTTCAGAAGCGTAAGGGCCCATGTTTAGGGAACCAGGGCAATAGGGGAGCACAGATTGAGCTTCGAGGAGCTGTTCAGCTGGAACCTCTGCTTTCCTTGACCAATTGTTATGATTGCTTAACCGAGATGGATGACATTGAATGACTACCACAGTCTGGGCCTAGCGTATGTCATCCATCCAATGGCTCTCCTAAGGACTCATTGCTGTCTGAGACTTTGGTGGTCCTGTCATGGAATGTGGCAGCTATAACATCTAGGCTTGCTAGCGTAGAGACCCTGATTCTTTTTGAGAAGGCGGATATAATTCTGCTCCAGGAGACATGGTCACAGGAGGAACTCTCTCGAATGGTTTTGTTGCTCATTCTTTGGTGGCCCAGAGAAGTCAGAGCAGGCGTTGTTCTGGAGGCTTTTGTATGCTGGTTAAATCTCAGATTGCGAGCAAGTTGTTCCCCGTGGAGACTGCGCATTCTTTTCTCCAGGCAGTCATAATATGAAGATTTGGTATGAATGATTTAATGTTGGTTAATTTCTACAATAGGCCTCATTATCAGTATGCGAGGAACTGCCTCTCTGTTCTATCTTCTGTGATGAAGGGTCTTGCTCTCTGGTAGCCTCACAGAATATGTTTCTTATTTTGGAGGTTGGGGGGGATTTTATTGCCAAACTGGGTCAAGGGTTGGACAGCACACTGGATGAGACCTCTGAGGATGATCTGGCAGGCATCCACTCTGATGGTTACCAGAAAGTGTGCTGAAGGGCTTAGGTTTTGGCTTTACCGCTTTGATCGGGGGCTGCACACAGCTAATGGATGTTTCTCTGACGACATCCGTGGAAAGTTACCTCTCTCCTCGGCACTGGGCCATTCCACAATTGATTATTTTTGTATCCTGGTTAAAATCTGGGATTCAGCTGTGGGATTAAGTGGTGGATGAAATTTGTAGTAATCACTTCCCTATCAGGCTCAAAATGAAAACTTTAGAGTGGTGTGTTGGTCCCCTGAGATTTATCTTCCTGACGTGTCATTGGATGCCTCCAGGCATAGGCTAAAATGGCGGCCCTGTGAGCAATAGGGTTTGCTGAGGAAGGTGGCCCAGGATAACGGGTGGGAATTTGAAACTGTGTTCGCAGGGTTGTAAAACCAGGGTATTATTTTGACCTAATGTATGCCTTTAAATGTCCAATATAACGGACATGTTTGCCACTGTGGCGGGCATAGGGAAGGGGCCAGCTAGGTTGGACTGGTTCGACTTGGAATGTACAGGAGCAAATTCACGACTACTAGCCATATTGAAGAATCCTCTGGCCTCTAAAATTGACATTGTCGATGCCAGGGCAGACAGTGGGGACAATCAACGAAGAGAATATTGAATTCACTGTGGGAAAAATTATATAAGCCATTAAGTGTCAGCAGAGAGATAGAGCACCTGGCCCAGATAACGTTCTGGCTGACCTCTTCTTATCTGAGCCTGATTTGTGGGCACCAGTCCCGATTCTGGGCTTTAATGCGATCGTCACAGTGGGCATGATTCTGGTATCCTGGTTGTGCACCATTATTCAGCCAATTTACAAGAAAGGGCGGATTTCCCTTTTGCAATCCCTTTTTTAAATTCTCTGGCGTGTCATTCTAGCAAGGTTGGAGGTATGGGTAGTGGGCAGTAATAGTCTTTCACCCGTACAGCTAGGGTTTAGACCAGGCCTAAACCTTTATTTGGTGGTGGCTCAGTGTTTGTCAAGGATGAACCGATTTATCTAGCCTTTGTGGATCTGAGCATGGTGTTTGATGAAGTTAATACCGTAAGGCTTTGGCACGTACTCAGATCCATGAATTGCCCACAGGCTTTAGTAAATATCTTCGTCAGTTTGCAGTACTCAACTCAAGCCTTTGTGAGGAGTGGGGCAAACAGGAGATGTACTGCTTCCTTCTCAGTGTCCTGGCACCCCTACTCTTCTGTTTGTATATTAATGGCCTGAACGACTGTTTACTAAACTCTAATACAGATGTCCTTAGGTTGGGCAGTGCCTCTGCCGCGCTTGGTGTACGCAGATCATAGTCTTATTGGAGCGTACCCCGCGAGCACTGTAGAGGGTTTTCTATGATTATACCTCATTTATGGACACCTTGGACCTTGGGGGTTAATGCTCAAAAGTCAACTGTGATAGCCTGCTTGTATGAGGAGGCGCATCTGGAAATGTCAATGTTCTGTAAGAGTGTTCAGATTCCAAGAGTCCAAAGTTTCGACACAACAAAATTAGGTTTTCCTCAAATGTTAGTCCCAACTTAAATGTTACTTAACAAACCGCAAGATTTGAACAGGTTATGGGTCGGGTAACCAGAGCCATGGGTATGTTCAAGGCCAAACCAATTGATCTGGTGCTAAGGATGTATAATGGAAAAAAGCTTCGGTCGACAGATTTGGTATGGAGATGTGGGGCTACAGCAATGTTAACTCCATCCAGGTGGTGGAGAATAACTTTTTCAAGAGAGCTTTGGGTCTCCCTCCTTTGGCCTCTAATTTTGGAGTACATCTAGAACTGGGCTGTAAATTCAACAGTGATACAATCTCAGCACAGCCTGTTCCTCACTGTCTCAGACTCAATGGGTAACCCCAAAGCTGTATTGACCCAGGAGTAAATTAGATATCTGGTCCTTAATGATCCTAATGGGAAAATTCCCTGGTTGAGATACGTCAAGGCAAAGCTTGTAGAAGTAAATGCGGTCCATCTGTTTCCTCCAGCAGATATCATACCCGTTAGTGAAATAAGAGGTGTGACAATGAGGGTCCATTTGTATATCTCAGAGAAAAGAGAGTCTCTGGAGATTCTGAAACCTTAAAATAGAAAGTTTGCAATCACTGTGGCACCCGGCCCACAAAGTTATTTGTTATGGGCTGAGAACCCATCTCAGCGATTGCTCATAACTAGGGCTTGTTTTAATTGTGTTTTTCTACGAGCCGTGGTAGAAGCATGGACCGAAAGTACTGACAAGCAATAATGCCCTCTGTGTAATGCAGCCCGGGAGGACCTGCCGCATCTTTTATTATTTTGCCTTGTTTATTCTAAATTGAGAGAGCATACACTAAAATCTCTGCTGCAGGAGATGGGGTTTACGCAGTAGACCTCTTTGATTTGGGTGGAATTACCCTGTATGGGGCTGGGGGGGCACTGTCCTTTTTGAAGAATGCATTATTTATGAGGAACCATTTAATGAACTCTAAAGGATTATTTTTATCTGTATTTTATGGTTCTTACCTTGTTTGTATATGCCTTTGTAACTATTATTGTCATTCTATGCAATTGTTTTTATGGAAATTATTTCGATTTTCCGAAATAAACCTACATATGAAATTAAAAACATTTCCCATAATGCACCTCCGAAACAGAAACAAAACCTGGGATGGATTTGGGATGCTGAATTAGTGACCAGGGAGAGTTTAAACTCGGTAAAATACCCAATCAGGTCCCTTAAGCCAGGGAAGACATCAGAAAACCTGTCTCAGAGCCTAAACACTTAAATTGTACAGGGAAACCACCTTTGGATGAACTACATCTCCAACAATGCCCTTCTATCCCACCAGAATGGGCCAGGACAACAAATGTATCTCTTTAAGACCAGGGAGACCATACGAAAACCCTCCCAAGACAAGAAGATCCTGGGGAAACCTTAACACCCCTACACACACCCTAAGACACTTCTCTTCCCAACAGCAGCACATCAGTACGTTC
Organism: Ambystoma mexicanum; assembly: GCF_040938575.1. Taxonomy (NCBI): domain Eukaryota; kingdom Metazoa; phylum Chordata; class Amphibia; order Caudata; family Ambystomatidae; genus Ambystoma; species Ambystoma mexicanum. The sequence continues at coordinate 1,197,787,973 of NC_090926.1, read as the reverse complement.
TTCACGCAAGCAACATGTTCAGTTTCTCCATGCAAACATTTTCAAAATGGTGACCAGGGCTCTAATAGCTTTAACCCAGGACCCTTCAGCCTTATTATGACTATCAGGATCACCAAATAAGCCAATCAGCCCAATTCAGTGCGGTGGCTGACAGAAGCAGGTGGCTCTTAGCTGGGAGAGTGCGGTGCTGCAGAGACTTTGGAGACTGCAGCAGACGGAAGCGAGAGAGAAGAAAGCAGAAGGTAGGCAGTTATATATACAAAAAACAAGAAAGTGGTGAGTTAAAGGAGAGAGAAGGGAGGGAAAAAAGGTGCAAGAAGCAAAAACTGGAAGTGGAGTTGAAGCCGGTAGTAAGAACAGAGAAAAGGAGGGAGGAAGTAAAACTAGGAGTAGAGATGAAGGTGGGCAACGAAGCCGGTAGTAGGAACAGAGAAAATGAGGACGGAAGTAAAACGGGGAGGAGACGAGAGCAGAGGAAAGAAATTAAATCTAGAATGGAGTTGAAGCAAGGAGTAACATTAAAAGGATGGAGGGAGGAAGTAAAGGGAGGAAGTAAGACCCGGAGTGGAGTGGCAAGTGACGGCAACATGATAAGGTGTTAGTAAGGAGACAGGGACAAATCAGCAAGGGGAGGATTTCGCAGGCCAAAGCTAGATTTCGCAGGACAAGGCCGCAGTGTTGTGCGACGCAGGTGCACAGGAGATGCTGCCCATCGATAAGTAACATGCGCCTATGTCCACGCATCCAAAATGTTAAAAACCGAGGATTGGACCCTCTGCGGCAAAGCCCTCGCAGCACAAGGCTGCAGTGTTGTGTAAAGCAGGTGTTTGGCGGCGAAGGGGTAGCAATGCAGAGTGCGATTGCACCACCATCAGCGTCCGAAAGGTAAGAAAGGTGTGGTTAGGGGGAGCAACCCCTAATACACTCTACTAAACTTCTTGGCCTTTGCGCATACTTACACCTAACCATTTGACATAACGTAGGTTAAGGAGAATTCTCATAAATGTGCTAATTTCCCTTACCTTTTGAGATCCCCAGCAACTTTGCTGGATTTTTAGGACTTTAATTTTTACCTGGAAAGAGTGTGAGCCTTTTTTCCCACTCTTGCATGAATTGTGATGTGTGTTTTACTTTTGTGTTCTTTGGATAAGGAGTTTTAGACAACTCCATAGGCATCATCTTTTCATGTGTGTCACACAGCACCCTCAGTGCAGTGGCACAGAGATCACTTTCAGACTTCCCAAGGTTTAAATACCTTCTCTGGGTCTGACTCCTGTCTCCCAGTGAATGTAAAGTTAAATTGACTTAGCTTTTCTTTTTAAATTGCCTTACAGCAGAGTGCTGGAGGGAATACCTAGTATTCCCTATGCCTAGAAAACTCATGTAGTACTCAAATGCTAGCCTTTCCTCTCAGAATGGCTGGTGGCAGTGGTATTACCATGATTTTCCTGACTGCGACCCGCTTAAACACTCCATTAGCTAAAATCCACCGGAGGTCATGTTTTTCAAGATGGCGCCTGAGCCCCCTCTGTAAAAACAGGTTCCGATTGACTTTTTTCGCCATGTCTTTTTGGAAAGGTCCTTCTAGTGTTTGTCTCTGCGTGCCAAACCAGGTTTGGTCCCTTTGTTCGTTTGCCTTTGGCGGGCTTCAGTACTGAAGAACGTCTCTGGCGCCTGAGTGTCTGGGGTGGATAGGAAGTGAGGGAGGTGTCCGAAACTCACTGTGCTTAGTCTCCTTGGAGACCTGAATGCACTTTGGCATGATTGGCTGGCTGACTGTCTGGCAAGGACATCCACCCTGATAAGTGAGTGGCAACTAGGCTGGAATGAATGGGAGAAAACTGTTTAAAAGGCAGGTCTCTGGGACTTGGAAGGCAGAGTCGACCACTGGAACGAAAGAACCGAAGATGTGCTGAAGGAAGACGACTGCTGCAACTCCTGGATCGTTGGTTTGCCCGGTGAAGCCCTGCTGCAGGTCCGAATAGCCTGAAACTTCCCTCGACAGAGAACCCCCTTCAAGGACGACTTCTTCCCTTGAGCTGTTGGGAACAACCAACTCACAAGCCACCTGGAAACCATCTCCATACTGGTTGAATTGTCTTCATAGTGCTGTTGAAAACCGGATAGCCAATGAGGAGGATACCAGCTTGTGGACTTTTTTTTTAAACTTTGGTTTTATTAACATTTTCATATTACAACAACCGGGCCCATTATAGTAACAGTCTTTACATAGTCATCTGACACTTGAGCCCAACCCCTTCCCCCCAAACCCCCCCTACCCTAACTCCATCCCTCCCCCTTATTGGATTTTCCATTCAGAACTTCCATAAGTCCTCTTTTTCCCGGTGCTTGGGAGCTGAGTTGTTTATAGGCATCTTCGTCGGCTTTGTTACCTCTGCTGTACCCCAGGCCGTAGGTCGCCCCTTCACATTAAATACCTCACATTCCCCTCCCCTCCCCTCTTGTGCAGGAGCATCCCCTTGGTATCAATGAACCTCCCATCCCCATGACTGTCGCACTACGTCCCAATTCGTTTGTAATGTACCAGAATCATTGTTAACCATTGCGGTCAATTTGTCCATGAGGAACATGTTCTTTAATTTTTTCTGCTAATCGTCCCTGGAAGGAGTCACCGAGCTCTTCCATTTCTGCGCCAGGTCCACCCTGCCCGCCCTCACATTGTTTCCCACATTCTCGGGTACCTGTATATGTCCGCTTCCTCCGGGGGGAGGCCCAACAGAATCGTCAGCGGATTCTGTGGGAGTGATTCTCCAATAACCTCCGCAATCCAACCCCTTACATTCTCCCAATACCTCTGGACTTGTGGGCAATATCACCACATGTGGCCCCTCGATCCGACCTGGCCACACCCCCTCGGGCATCTGGGAGACACCCCTGGGAACATCTTTGACAGTTTCAATGGGTCCCTATGCCACCCCTGCAGAATCTTAAAATTATGCTCCATATCAGATGTAAATAAGTTCCCATGGAACGCTATTTTGAATATCCTCGCCCATGCATCCTCCGAGAGGGCCTCCCCTGCTAACTCATTACAGAACGTACAAAATCCCCTCCTCTCCGCTAGGTTGTTAGTATTCAAAATTGTATACATCTTGGACACTGTCCCTTTTCTTGTAGTCGCAGCATCCAATAGTTTTTCAAAGGGAGTCAGCTGTCTCCTCAGGTTTTGACCCCATGTCTGATCGCAAAGAATGCCCTTCATTCGAAAATGGATATTGACTCCCACCCTAGAGCCTCCCCCATTTCTTCGTACGAGAGGAACACGCCCTCTCTAAACATCTGCCCCGCCCACTCCATTCCCTTCTCTGACCAGGTTTGGGCATTCCGGAACCCTCTGCTACCCAGTTTAAGAGGGTGTCCCCAGAGTGAGGTCAACGGGGAGGGCTATGAAGTAAGGTGGACAGTCGGGGGCCCTTCTTTCCAAATCGCCCAGAGTACTCCCAAGGTTGGGTGGGCTTTTGACTACTCGGAATGAACTTGCGTGGGATTCACAGGAGGTTGCGTACCTTAAAAGGGTGGGCGTCCATGTCCTCTAGGTAGGTCCAGTAGGTTCCCATGCCCTCTTTCATATGTTCCAGAAGGACGCACAATTGGGAGGCACGGTAGTAGAGGAGAAAATCTGATAACCCAAAGCCCCCCTCCTCCCTGGGTAGTGTTAGAGTAGGCCTCCCAGTCCTCAGGGTTTTTCCCTGCCATATAAAGTCTCGCACTGCTTTCTGTAGTTTCCGGAAGGTTTGGTCAGGGACACATGTTGGAAGTGCTGTGAAAAGGTACAGCAGCATCGGCAGGATATTCATCTTTACCGCCGTCATGCGACCATACCATGACAGGATCATCCCACCCCATCTTTTCAGATCTGCTGTAATCCCTACCATTGCGGGGCCGTAGTTGGTCGGGGCTAGCCCTGAGAAGCTTGTAGACTTTAAGGCACTCACACCTTAAACCGACGTTTTGCCAAGCTTGTAGATCGGTCCCAATGCAGTTCAGGAACCTCCCGACGTCCTCCCCCTGGTCCCCACGACTGAGGCCCAGGAACAGCGAGATCTGCAGGAACTGCCAGGAAAAATTTCCTCAGCTACAGACTTTCTTCATTATCAAGGTGCTGTGCAAACGCGGTTGAGAAATATTCTCTGCCGTGCTGAAAGTTTGTGAAACTTTCCCAACTTTGGAGCCTTGTTCGCTCCTAATCCGACATATAACTCTTTTTCGTGCAAACTACTTCTAAGAACATTGGCAAAGACTTAACCGTTTACTACCAGAACTGTGCTATCCTATCCAAGACACTGATCCATTGACTTTGGCCCAGGCCTATTGAATTGAACTACCTCTTGTAGTGAACTGAAACTATTTGCCCTGCCTAAAAAAGTATTTGTGTTTAATTCTTATAACTTGTATCTTTTACTCCCATTTAAAGTTACTGAAGTGCCATTTTACTCTCACCTCTGGGGTGCCTAACTTGTTCAGAAACGTATTGGTTTGGTACTGGAGTGTATTATAGTGTGATATTGAGCTGCTTATTGCTAGTGGAATGTTTTCTAAATGACTGTGTAAATAAATTAATATTGTTTTACCAAGAAACCTTGAGTAAGTGTTTGTTTGAACCACTGTGACTGCAAGTCCTTAGTGTAACACCTTGTACTGCTCACATCACTCTTGAGATAAGCCTGGCTGCTTAGCCCTGCTACGACAAAGCTGTGTAGTACAGACTTATACCAAAGGTGAGATGGTGCTTACACCTGTAGTCTTAATTGTGTGTAGTGTTCCCAAAGGGTACTGCATGTAATTCTGCCTAACAACATACTCTGTATCTGCGTAACCTTAGGCTCTCCCCATCCAGTATTTAGCTATTCTTTGTGGTTTGTGTCTTTTTTTTAGGTACCCTCATTTGCGGTTACTATTGTACTGTGTTCTGTATCCTTCTAGTCTCTCTGCCACTCTCGTCGTCCCCTCTAACTGTGGATATTGTTGTACCATGATCTGTGTGCTTTTATGCCCTCTGTCACTCTCTATCTCCCCACCCCTTAACTGTGGGTACTGTTGTACTGTAATCTGTGTCCTTTAGGCTCTCTCCCACTTTCTAGGATCCCACCCCGCTGGGGTACCATTTTTACTGTTGAGTGTACCGGTTTCCCCTCCTGTGTGTTCCCCACTGTGTGACCACCCCCCTGCGCATCCTGCACTGCACGTTACGGGCTGTGCATCTTACCTCTCTCTTTTGCTCCCTCCTACTCCTACTTCCTCCTCACACTCTCTATGGTGCTTTCCATCTCCCCTATCTTCTCTAACTGCTACTCTATCTCCGATCCTATCCCTCTCACTAAGTCAGGAAGGAAGAAGTTTAATAGGGACATCCTGATACCTACTTTTTTAAAAATTATTTATTTTTAATTATATAAGTTGTTTTAATCAAGTTACCTTGATTTTTCAACAGATACAAATTAAAATTTCATAAAATCACAATATTCTTAAAATTTGTCGCAATTATACAATTAATAAACCATGAAAAGGACAAAAAAACATTAATATTAGACATACTTATTTTTAAAGGAACACACAAAATGAGCATAGAGTAGAGAAACATAATAAAGAAACACAATAAAAATACAAATAAAAATGATAACCAAGTTTTAATTGCAATTCATCCTGCATGATCATGTCATAAATGAGTAGAAAAAAATAGGCAGTCTCATTTCCATTAAGATCTGGAAAACAATCAATCATAATTTACTTTGAGTTCTAAATTTGCTCGTTAATTTCAAGCTATATAAGAAATTCAATATAGCATATCTTATCGCCTGCCTTGTGGAATGGAAAAATAACTCCCATAATTCATCGCCAGTAATAATAACATGATCTTGCATCAAAGGCTTGAAGTACACAATTCTCTGAGTGAGTAGAGATGGACAGTCAGTGCAAAGATGTGTCAATGTTTCTGTATCAGATTTACAAAAACGACAAGGCAGTTCACTCGCTGTAATTTGTTTGCGTTTGTATAACCATTCGTGGGTTGGCTAAATGTTTAGACGGTAGCGCAGGAAATCATCTCGTAACCGTGAGCTTGGAAACAATGTAAGATGCATGATATTGTGCACACGCTTCTCTTGTTAGTATCCAATCAAACTCCCACAAGCGTTTTTTGGCATTGTCTGGGTTATCTAATAGGAGTGTTGTTGATATACCTATTTCGTCAATGACTTCCTGCGCTTTCGTCCTCCAAATTGACGGGAATACATCTACTGATAAGAGGAGATAGTTCGCGATGATGTTTGACAGGCCAAAGTTATTAACACACATTATACATTTCCTGTAAAATGAACACATTTTCCACTTATAAGAGGCGTATAAGGACAGTAGCCCCAATTCATGCCTCAAAATACATATGGGTTGGGATAAGGGCTAGTTTAAGACTCGCTTCCAACAGCACCCCTCTATGGCGGCCCAATATTTGTATGATTTTTTCATGGTGGTCTCAGTTCCGTATGTTATAACAGGGATGAACTTATGTTTGTAGTAGAATATTATTGGAAGTAAAGAAAACTTGCAGTATTTGGTCTTGATTAATTGTGCCTGAGATATTGCTGTTAGCACTTTTTGCTTGATGCGATGTTCATCGGCATTGCAACTCGGGTTATGTGTGACATAGGTACCCAGATATATATACGATGACACTGTATCCAAAATTGTCAATTGTAATGGTCACCGGTGGGTGGTACATCGCTGAGTTGGTGTGCCGAATTGAATTACCTTTGTTTTCGCTATGTTAACAGTTATACAGTTTGACACCGAATATCTATCTAGGATTTTTAATAGGGCGCCAAGACCATTTGGGGTCTTCGAGAACAACACCATGTCATCTGCGTACAATAGGTATTTAATATGTACACTGTTGAGCCGTGGTGAGTCTGTAATGATGGATGTGAATTGTTGCCCTATGTCTGAGATAAAGAAATTAAACATTGCGGACGCTAATAAACAGCCCTGTTTTAGACCACGTGCAGTCTTTATTGGTTGTGATAGTAGGCCTTCATTACTTAGCCTAATTTGTATAGAGGTGTCTGAATGTAATTGGCTAACCCACTTCAGTATATACCAGGGGCAACCTTTGTCCATGAGTTTTTTTGTACAATAGCTCACGGGGAATGGCATCAAACGCCATACGAAAATCTATGAAAGCCATGTATAGGGCTTGTTTCCGTTGGCGAGCTTGAAGAATGATGGAATTTAGAGTGATTACATTAATTACGGTGACCAGGCCAGGAAGAAATCCTGTTTGGAACAGATCTCGGAGTTCATTGAAGTTTAGCCAGGAATTAAATTGGTTTAAAAACAGACGAGCAAATATTTTGCCAGGGCAATCAAGAAGGGCAATGGGGCGATAGGCTGTGGGGTCAGCTCTGTTGCCCTTCTTGAATATTGGAAGTATAATTGAACACTTCCATGAATTGGGTATTTCCCCCACAGCAAAAATATGTTTAAAGATTTTGGTGAGAATGGACATCCATTCGTGTGGATAATCCTTCAACATGCCATTATGAAGGCCAACAGGACCAACGGCTCGGGATCGACTGAGATTTTTAATACAGAGTAATATATCTGAACATTCCAGTGGAAAAGCATGTGATGTGATCCCACTCCGGAGATCCCAGGAAAGATCTGGAAATGGACAATGATAGAGATCTCTAAAATGCTCACACCACTTATCACTTGGAACGGCAGAGGTAGTTACTGCAGCCTGTGATCTTAGAGTGGCCACATTTAAACAGCTCCATATCCCACTTGCTGACTTAGTAATTATTTGCTTTAACATGTGTTCGCCATCTTTCTGGTATTGAAGGCACCTCTTGCTTTTCAACCAACTCCTGTAAGCAGCTTTTAGATGTCTTTTTGATTCTGTTCTTCTAGAGACTGGCTCATATTTTAGATTACGTAAGGCGAGTCTTAGGCTCGCCTTTTTTCGTTGGACTTCCGGGTCATAAACCTACTGATGTTTGTCCCTGATGCTTAAATCAGGCATTTTAATTTGCTTAAAGATTTGCATCATGTTGACATAACAACTTGGGACATTGGTTGATGCAGAGTTGAAGGATTCAGTCAGCATATGTTTATAATGATCTAATTTGTGGGATTTCCACCGTAAGCGAGTGCCACTGTTATTCACAAAAAAAGAATGTGAGTGAGTATTTTTGTTCATGAGGTGTGGTTCAGAGGGAAACTTGAAGTGCATAATGAGCTGGTTGTGATCACTTGCACACAAAGGTGTTACACTCATAGAATGCACCTGAGACAGGAATTTTTCATTTACATAAATATAATCTATGATGGCCTGGCGCATGTGAGTCCTGGTTGGTCGGGCGGGCACATTACCAGGTACAGTGTCATTCACCATTACAAACCCCCTTTCTTGCATAATTTTACACCACATTTGTTCTTCATACGTTTGTTTACTATTACCAGCTGGTAAAATGTGCAGGTTTAGGTCACCCAGAATAATGGAGCAGGCAATGCTTCGATCCGCAATTATATTGTCTAAGTGCCATAACAAATGCATAATGAATAAATCATCTGATAAGTTTGGTCTGCTCCAATAAATATTGATGACAGCTATACTTCTGGTACCTCGAGTTAATTTTACAGCCTGAAAATAAGGGGAAGGGGATGGATATTTCACTGCGCTGAATCCGCTATCATGCTTGACGGCGAGTAGAAGGCTGCCAGATGGGCGTCCCATTGGTTTTTTAACAGCAAATGTTGAAATAACTGTATACGAGGCCCTGATTGGGGTAACCGTGAGCCACGTCTCCTGTAATACAACAATGTCAAACTGATTCAACTCGCTGCCCAAGGTGTTTAGGAGGTGGCTGTGGCCCCTGCAGATAAAAGTAACCATTTCTTCAACAAACTCTTGTTATGATTTTCCCCCATAGACCTGCACTCGTGCGGCAACTGACATTTAGGGAGGGATCATCATTTTAGGTGTGTCGCTTTGCTGTGATCGATATATCATTACTTGAGGTTTCTCGGGTAAATGACTGGTTAAATTGACATCCTGAGACAAAATGAAGCCTGAATCAACCAGAGTCATTCTGGCTTGCCAAAGTAAATTATATACTAGGCCCGAGCGTATATATATTTTGACTTCAGATAGATCATTTAAGGTTTGCAAATTCCACTAGTTCGAGATCAGTGGTAGTTAGGTCCTTCAACATTGGGACATCAGTACAGATGTTTAATATACTCGTTCTATTGAGAAGATATGTCGGAAATGGTGAGGCACGACACTTCAAGTTGAGGGAGTAAAGAGATGATTTGCTTGCGGCACGTGAATTCTGAGTGCCCACAGCTGCATTGTGTGTCTGGGTGTCCTGGGCAATATGTATATTCTGTCTCTGGCTCTGGTGTTCCTTTGTCATATCAGGACCTGGTAATAGAGAGCTCACGTCAGGAAATGTGGGAGTTATTAAAGTTCTACCACCCGATTTTCTGCCTGATATTCATGCAGATAAGAGTCGATGGAGGACTTAATAAATTCCCTCAATTCTTGCGTGGGGGCCATAGAGTGAGGCTTAAACTCTGCATATGGTTTGTGAGCAGTTGTGGGGTCCACGGCAGGGTTAGTTTGAATTTGGGACTGTGTTGAAATTTCGGCCTGGATTGGTTTAGCATGATCTATATGACTATCAATTGGAATTTGGCCATATAGGATTTGGGGAATCTTGTCGGTATCACATTTGCCAATTATGCCGTTGGCGGGCGTTGTAGTAACAGCCACTACGGGCTGGGTAGGCTCCACATGGGATGGAGAAGCTGTTTGTGGTGTAGAAGAAGAGTGTAGAGAATAGGCATTAATGGAGGCTCTTATCTCCTCTCGAAGTTGAGTGATGATTGCCTCAATATGATTCCCTGGGTCTGTATAAGATGTTGCAGAAATTGACGGTGCAATATGATCCGGGATATGGGTTACGAGAGTTATTGCTGGAGTATCTGAACCCGTGGGCTGTATCAGAGATGATGACAGGGTGTTGGTTGGAGGGGCTTGTTTGGATAAAGCCACTAGATCATCTAGTGGTTTGTATGGCATTATTGGCGGAGTCGTAATGACAGTTGTTTCCAGAGCAGGAGGTTCAGCGAGCTTCTCTGATCGGGACACTGTTTTGATGTATTTCCGTGGTTTATCTTTTGATTTGGGACAATGCATTTTTTGACTCGATTTTTTCACTTTCTTCCAGTCTTTCCTCGAGCGTTGGCGAGTTGCCAGTTTGTTTGTCGATGCCATCGTAAAGGGGACAAACAGCTCGAAGATGTTGGAAGGTCTCGTGATAGATGGTTTCGGACTTAACGTCGGTTCTGTCTCAGTGGACAACTGCTCGGTCCCAACGATGGGGGCCTGAGATTGCGTTGTATTTGGGGTATCAATAGACCCATGCATCAGAGTGGACTCTGTGCTCCCCTGTATTTTACTGTTGGCAGTTTGAAGTTGCTCATTATCTTGAAAAGGGTCTACGAAAGCTCCGGGCATTATGAGTTGAAGTTGAATTTCATTTGTAGCGATGTGGTTGTTGGCCACAAGAATAGTGTCCTTATTAAGACACTGTTCTAGAAGCTTTGTTTGATGAGACACCTTGTTGTCTAGCACCTCGTACAACTTTGCAATTGTCAGCAATGCAGTATTCATTGCACTCAGAGTATTGTTTAAAGCTGGGGCTTCGGGAAATGAAAAACGCTTTGTCTGAGTCTTGTGTATGAAAAACTCTGTGTCCTGATTGACTTCTTGAAATCTTGTGCGCCGTGGAGTCGGCGCTATGAATGACGGAGATTCGTCAATAGTTTGGTCATGGGATTTATTCAATACTGGCGATGATAAAAGGTTAGAATGGTTAGGTTGAGGGGAAGGAATACTTTTGACAGGTATGATTGTGACATCGGGTGCAAGATCTTCCTGTAACTGTATCAAGTCGCTGGTGTTTGAGCATATATATAATAAATCGGAGGTTGGAGAGGAGGAATTATTAGATTAATCCATGGAGTCCATAGCGTCTGACGCGACATCATACACTAATCGCAGCTGTTCATAGGCTTGGCGTAATTTTAGTTGGGCTGCAACGGAACACCGAATGGGTTCCTTGATTGTGGTCCAAGTGACCTCTAGTTGCATTACATTATTAGGGTGTATATCACTACTTGTACTGTTTCCCTGGGTGGGGGAGCCAGTAACGGGTACAATTGAATCCAGCTGGGCAATGGCCTGTATTTCTCCCGCTAAACAGGCCGACTCTAATGTTGTGTCGGTAACTTCGCTGGTGCAACAGACAATCGGTGGATTTTCAATAAGAGGCAAATTGGCCATGGCAGGAGGTTGATGGAGTTCGATTTGAACAGAGATTTTAGGTATAATCGTGTTAGGGTTACAGTCAGTCTCAGCAGACGGCAAAGCTAACAAAACGTCGGCGTCTGGGGCCACCGGAATAGAGGTTCTGCTGTCCTCTGGCGTCGGTACGTGTGCAATGACTGGTAGCTCTGTTTTTTCCATGGAAGACACATTGGTACAGTACAATCGACTATCAGTTGTGAGAGAGAGTGAACGCTGCAGTCTAGAACCGGCGGGGGTTACGAATGGCAAAACTGATTGCTTGAAGAGAGGGCGGGATATAGTTGCTCGTGATTGAGGCATAATGGTAGATTTCCCTGGAACAACACACGGCATGCCTGTTTTTATGGTGAATTTCTGGAGGACCATTGCGATCAAAGAAAGTAAAGTAACGCTTCCTTGGTAACACACACTATGAGCAGCCGGCCTACCTGGGTGCACACGTAAGCGTGAGAGCTACCTTCGCCGTGCGCTAGTTCGCTAGACAGCGAGACAGCAATCAAAACACTTCTACAAAGCACTTTCACAAATGCGCACGCAGAAATGCGCATGCACGGTGCTTTTGTTTCAGATCCAGGTGAAAGGGCGTGCAAAACGCTAAAAACAAACAGAGAAAATCACTATAATGGCCGTAACGGCTGATAGTGGCCAGTAGGGTTACTAATGGCTAATGGCAAAGTCAGTTGTTAATGTCCATGCAGCTCATACCCTCCAATCAGCTTGCAGTAAAAGTCCATGTGAGTTAATGGACAGCTTCAGCTCGCGCTTCGTGAATAGGTTGAACAATCCTTGGTCCGAATCCTCTGCAGCTGCGAGCAGCGAGACAGCAGTCAAAACACTTCTACAAAGCACTTTCACAAATATGCGCGCAGAAATGCGCATGCACAGTCATGCACAGTACTTTTGTTTCAGATCCGGGTGAAAGGGCGCGCAAAACGCCTCCAATCAGCTTGCAGTAAAAGTCTGTGTGAGTTGATGGACAGCTTCAGCTTGCGCTTCGTGAATAGGTTAAACAATCCTTGGTCTGAATCCTATGTAGCCGCGAGCAGCGAGACAGCAGTCAAAACACTTCCACAAAGCACTTTCACAAATGCGCACCTATCGCTGATACCTACATCAGTGCTGTCGTTCCATATCTATGGACCCCTCATATAGTCTATGTTCTCTCCTTCCTTTTTCCTCCTGTCCCATTAATGGTGGCCCTCGGTGGGAGTCCTCCTGGCCTCCTTCTACTCCACCAAGACCATCATTAATGTCTATCTATCAAGTCTCGGGAGGATAGCTCAGGGACAATGTGCTCGCCTAGGAAGCAAGACGACACAGAGAAACACAGGTTCGATCCCAAGGTCCGCGCTTGAAACCTCTGGGCATTAAGCGCATTTTAAATAACATATCATATCATGGCTGAATGGTACTGTCTTGGTCCAGTACCCTCAGCCCAATCGCCTCCTTTTCGAAAGGCACCTCCCGTGTCTTATAAGCTTCCTTCCTTCTCCTGCTGCTCCTACCAGCGCCTTTCTGGCTCTTCCACAAACTCTCTGGCACGCTCCTCATCCTGTCTGGCTACTTTGTGATCTCCTTCTACCTGCTTTGCCCACTTTCGGGCCCCTCTACCACCTCCACAGGGCGTACCTCAAGCCTGTACCTCTCCACAGAAGTCTTTCAAATGTGGCAACCAGCTCCATGTCACTACTCTCAACTCTCGCTCTGCTGTCAAACACTCCTGTGACATCTGCCGCCTCCTTGAAGAAATTGACCTGGATGTCCTTCCTCTCACTGAAGCATGGTTCACTGCCAGCTCTGCCACAAGTTTTGACACTCTCCTCCCTGATGGTTACAAGATCCTCTCCGAAACCAGAACCAATCGTCCCAGAGGTGGAGTAGCTCTGATCATTCTGGTGTGGGTCCCTGCTTCTTTCATTCCTATGCAGGCCTAGTCCTCCTTTGAATGCCTAGTCTGCAGGCTCTCTATCTCTCCTGGCCTCTCTCCGACTGTGGCCACCATCTACAGGTCACCTGGCTAGGTTGCCCTCTTCCTCTCAAAGTGGGCTGATCTCTCCTCTTCTCTTCTTGCCTCTACCTCTCATCTTCTCCTCTTCTGAGACCACAGCATCCACCTGGATGCTTCTTATCCCTCCTCGGGCATCTTCCACAACCTCTGCAACACTCTCTCTCTTTCCATTCTGCCCTCTGGTCCGACACACTCTGCCGGGCACCCCTTGGAAGTTCTCATCTACTCAGACATCGGTTCTCACACCCTCTCACCACTCCAATCTCTTGGATTGACCACTTTCTGCTCTCTTCTTACCTGAAGCTCTCTGTCCACCAGCGGAAGCCAAACCTAGCACTACCAGCTACATTCGCAGTCATTCAGCCCGTGAAGCGTGTGTCAGTGGAGGCCTTTGACGCTACTTTCTCTGCTCCTCCCACAACTGCGGCTGACTCACAATATGATATAGTTCTCTCTAACCTGCATCTTTCTAGCTCCAACACTCTGGATGTCCTTGCCCCTGTCATGAGAATCCACCTGAAGCCTAATTCCAAGTGCAACTCTGACCTTGCCATCTTGAAACGCATGTGTAAGGTGGCTGAGAGGAAGTGGAGAGAATCGGACACATCCTCTGACAAACTGGCCTGCTGCCTGCTCCAAAGTCAATACAGACTCTCAGTCCTGTCGAAGAAGAGAGCCCACATCCAAGCCCGTGTCTCTGCAGCCTCTAACAACACAGCCAAACTCTTTAGAATCTGTAAGGAGCTGGCCAATCCTTCTGCAGTCTCCACCTCTCCTGTTCCCTCCCAGGCCCTCTGTATGGCTCTGGTTTCTCACTTCACCACTAAAACACATCTCTCTCCTCTTCATCTCCCTCTTCCTTGTCTCCTCATTCTCTCCGACCACACCTGACAATGTTTCTAGACAAGTCTGATCTATGAAAGTGTTGTCCAAGCAGGTGCTCCCCTGCTCCTCCAGAACCATCAAGGTCCACATTGACACCCTTGCTCCAGTCTTGGCCGATTTCTGCAATTAATCTTTTGCCACTGGAACTTTCCCCTATCCTCTCAAGCACTCTCTTGTGCACCCCCTCCCGAGAGAGCCTTCTACCGATCCTTCATTTCCAGCAAACTACCGCCCAATCTCTATCACTACTTTCCTGGGCAAACTCCTGGAAAAGCTGACCATCTCTCTGCTTACTCTCCACACTGAATCTGTTAGTTGTCTGCATGACCATAAGTCTGGCTTCACAGCAGCCAGAGGCACGGAAACTGCTCTCCTAAACACCTGTGAAGATCTGCTCACTAATCTCGGTTCTAGCCTTCCTTCTGTCCTCATCCTCCTTGATCTTTCCTCTGCTTTTGAAACGGTCAAATCAAGCCATCCTGATCAATCATCGCCGTGAGAATCTGGGCATTACGGATTAGGCCCTAGCTTGGTTGACCTCCTTCCTCCCAGGTCGAACTTGGGTCCTTTCTCTCCACCACCTCTCTCTTCACATGGGTTGTCCCCAGGGCTCTAACCTCTCACCCTGGTTCATCATTGTCTACTTGACACCTTTGGCCCACCTTTTCTCCATCTACCTTCTCCTCTAACTTTCTGTGTTATGCGGATGACACTCAGCTCTCCTTCACGCTCCCCTCCGCCCCCATCTTCTCTCTCGCTCATTCCTGACTGTGTATCCGCGATTCAGGCGTGCTGTGCCACCAACGATCTCTGCCTTAATGCTAGTAAGAATGAGATCCTTCTCATTGGGACCCCTGCTCCTGCTTTCCCTCCCTCACTCTGGCCGCCCTCCTTGCACCCTCTTCCTACGCCTTCCTGTGAGGCAAAAACAATTGGTGTCATCTTCAACTCCACTCTCTCCTTCTCTCCTCACATCACAGACCTTGCCAAGAAGGCCAACTACCAGCTGTACCTCCTCAGAGGTAATTTTTCATTTCTCACTTTCCCCCAGAAGCTGCAATAGCCTGTTTCTCAATCTGCCTTCCTCTACTCGCCGCCCTCTGCAACTAATCCAGAACAGGACTGCAAGACTTGTCCTTGGGCTCAAGCCCAGGGACTGTATTTCTCCAGCCTTGACATTGCTCCACTGGCTCCCGGTGGCTGCAAGGATCAAGTTCAAGACCCTCTGCATTATACACAAGGCTTTCTGGGGACGAAGCCAGCACTACACCTGACTCTCTCTTCCTAAACACCTTCCTTCTCGAGCCCTTCGCTCAGCCATCCCAAACTCTGAGGGTCAGATGCTTCTCCAGGCAGAGTGTGGGGGGTAGATCTCTCTCCTCTGCAGGTGCCTCCCTCTGGAATGGCCTTTCTGTCCCTCTCGAACTTGATCCGGACCAACTGAAGTTCCGGAAGCAGCTCAAGACCTTCCTTTACACTTCTGCTTTCTCTCTCTCTCTCCCCTGCTGACCAGTTGCTTGGCTACCCTCAGAGTCTCAGTAGGTACCAGATTCCTCCACGATCAGTAGCCCCTGCACTTCTTCTGGGTCTACCGCACACTTAGGGGTTGTATCTGGAACCTTAAAGTTCCCTGCCTCCTTGCATTTACCCAGAGCAATGCTGACCTGATTGCACTTCCTCCTTCCCTCCCCCTGGCACTTCCACTCTCCCCCTCTCTGCACGATCTGAATGACACAAGGCCTAGTAAGATTGTTTGTGTTGTCCTCCCTCTGTCTTCCCTCCCTTGTTGTGTCGTGCTTAGAAACACTTGTGTACAGGCGTGTTATAAATGACTTATCATATCATATCGTATCATTAACTCTAAACCTTCCAGTCATCACCTCTTTTGCTTTGCTTAGTCACCCAGAGTGGGACAGAAATGCCCAGACGTGGGTCCTGTGCCTGCTGGGCCTAGAGACCCAAGCTACTCCTCACTGATGAGGCCCAATGAGGCCGAAACATGTCTACGGATGCTTGTGGTGTCGTGCAGAAGGGATGTGACTAAGCAGTTCGGGCTAGACTGCCCCTTTTGGGATGGGTCCAAGCCTTCTTTTCATATGGTTTTTGCTCTTTTGTAATGGCTTAGCAGGCAAAAAACGATGGTCTGGAGGTTTTCCCAGAGCAATGCCAGAGGTTAAGTTTATTCTAAACCTCCCATTCATCACCTCTTTTTTTTGATGGGTCACCCCGAGTGGGACGGGTATGCCCAGGCATGGGTCCGGTGCCTGCTCGGCCTAGAGACCCTAGCTTATCCTCACTGATGAGGTCCAACAAGGCCGAAACCTATATGTAGATACTTGTGGTACCTTGCAGACGGGATGTGGCTAAGCTGTTTGGCTGGACCAAGCCTGCTTTTCATATGGTGTTTCACCTTTTGTAATGGCTTGGGAGGCAAAGAACGATGGTCTGGAGGTTTTCCCAGAGCAATGCCATATTTTAAGATGAATTCTAAACCTACCAGTCATCACCTCTTTTGTTTTGTTTAGTCACCCTGAATGGGACGGGTATGCACAGACCTGGGTTCCGTGCATCATGGATCTCGAAACAAGGCTACTCCTCACTGATGAGGTAGAAACATGTCTAGGGATGCTCATATCATATCCTATCATTAATTCTAAACCTTCCAGTCATCACCTCTTTTGTTTTACTTAGTCACCCCAAGTGGGAGAGGAATGCCCAGACGTGGGTCCTGTGCCTGCTGGGCCTAGAGACCCAAGCTACTCCTCACTGATGTGGCCCAATTAGACAGAAACATGTCTGGGGATGCTTGTGGTGTCGTGCAGAAGGTATTTGACTAAGCAGTTTGGGCTGGACTGCCCCTTTTGGGGTGGGTCCAGCTTTATTTTCATAAGGTTTTTCCTCTTTTGTAATGGCTTGTTAGATGAAGCATGATGGTCTGAAGGGTTGCCCAGAGCAATGCCAGAGGTTAAGATTAATTCTAAACCTCCAATTCATCACCTCTTTTGTTTTGATGGGTCACCCCGAGTGGCACGGGTATGCCCAGACGTGGCTTCAGAGCCTGCTCGGCCTAGAGACCCTAGCTAATCCTCACTGATGAGGCCCAACAAGGCCGAAACATGTATGTAGATGCATGTGGTCTCGTGCAGAAGGGATGTGACTAAGCAGTTCGGGCTTGACTGCCCATTTTGGGGTGGGACCAAGCCTGCTTTGCATATGGTTTTCCCCTTTTGTAATGGATTGGCAGGCAAAGAACGAAGGTCTGGCGGTTTTCCCAGAGCAATGCCAGAGGTTAAGATTAATTCTAAACCTTCCATTCATCACCTCTTCCGTTTTGTTTAGTCCCCCCGAGTGGGACAGGTATGCCCAGACATGCATCCTGTGCCTGATGGGTGTAGAAACCAGGCTACTCCTCACTGATGAGGCAGAAACATGACTGGGGATGCTTGTTGTATCGTGCAGAAAGGATGTGACCAAGCAGTTCGGGCTGTACTGCCTCTTTTGGGATGGGACTAAGCCTGATTTGCATATGGTCTTTC
Organism: Ambystoma mexicanum; assembly: GCF_040938575.1. Classification (NCBI taxonomy): domain Eukaryota; kingdom Metazoa; phylum Chordata; class Amphibia; order Caudata; family Ambystomatidae; genus Ambystoma; species Ambystoma mexicanum. The sequence goes on along the minus strand of NC_090926.1, from coordinate 1,197,770,155 downwards.
CCCTTCTATAATGCCTTGGCAGGCAAAGAACGATGGTCTGGAGGGTTTCCCAAAGCAATGCCAGAGGTTAAGATTAATTCTAAACCTTTCAGTCATCATCTCTTTTGTTTTGCCAGGGCATTAGAGAGGGCACAATCGAGTTTTGCTAAAGTGGTATCAGGGTCAAAGGCTAGGAGGTCAAAGTCTAGTTAGAGTGGTATGAAGGTGTCAGAAAAGGCATCTGTCGTCACCCGCTTCATGGGTCTAAGGATAAGCTACTATACTTGGGCAAGAGGGTGGGCGTGCGCCCCAGACAGTTTGGCCAAAAGCACAGTGAGCAGGGAGTGCTCGGTCCAAGGCAACACAGTGATATGGATGTACTAAAAGGATAGATGGGTTGCTTATGTTTCCATGAGAGGGCATGCAGCCAAGCAGTTCTGTCTGGACCGCTTATTTGGGAGGTACCGGCTCAATTAAAACTGTTTTTCAAACTCATGTATTTCTGAGAACCCTCAAAATACTTTTGAAAGCATCACTTGGTACCGTCTGCGAAAAATGTATGGTGGCTTGTATGGTGGCCCCTATCACATCAAACTGTAAAAGTACTTGCATGTTTTTTCCTCTGCAACATCACGTTTTTTATGTTGTGCCCGTCGCGGTTCTGACCAACTGTATGTCATCTGGCGCACTCACCATAGTCCACACCAACGTCACAAGCAGCTTTGTTGAGGATATCATTTGTTATGTTCTTTGCTGGCTCCTGCTGAACTGCGCAGCTTTCTGAAAGAGAAGAGATAAAATGAATGTGTCTGTCCACACCAACCTATGTTGTCTGTATGGCAGTGATTATGGGGCCAATAAAAGAGTTCTGACTTCAATTCAGGGTTAATTTATGTTCAGTATATCATTTAAGATAAAACATTCGGGCCACACACTGTTGCCAAAAACGTTGTGATCATTTTAACTTCTGACTGGTCACTAGTAGACCGAGAGCAAGTGTGAGTCCGCATCTGATAAAATCTCACACAGCCGCCAGAAGTCTATGTATCCAACATGGAAAAATCCACATTACAGCTAATTTCCATCAAACCTCACTTGGAGGTTTTTCCAAAAATGTATGAGAGGAAAGCATGTGAGAAAGTAATGGAGAGAAAGCATATCTCCTGTGTTAGGTTAGCATCACAGCTTAGTTGCCTATGATGCCATTGGGACTCAGGAAACCAGTGGATCATGCACTTGTCACTGCAGAGTGAGCCAGGGGAATACAAAATAAGTAGGGGATATCAACTCACTGTCAACTTCAGAGATATGAGTTTCTTATTCTGCACCTCACAAATTAAAAAAAGCATTTGTATAGCAAAACAGTCTGGCTTTTCTTTGGTAAGTGTGAATAAATAACTGAGTGGTGGCAAATGGTTGGTTGGGTGCTTGCTGAATGGACAAGTTGTCAAAACGCTGGTCAGATAGCACAGCGAGTAGAGCGCTCGCTTTGAAATCCGCGCAGAGCTGGCTGACGCAGCTCTGAATCCCGGCAGGGCCAAACTCAGCCTTTCATCCTTCCGAGGTCGCTAAATGAGCACCACACACCGTGGGAAATAAGCAGCGCTCAGATACCTGAGGGTTCGTAGCGCTATATAAATGCACAAACAAACAAAAGAGGAAATATGGGCGGAAGGATGAGTGGAAGAATATGGTTTTGTGGGTGGATATGGCTGTATTGTGGCAGGGTCGATGAGTGAGTTAATATGCATGAATAGGTAGATTGATGATTGGGTAAAGAGGCAGATAGTGGTATGTTAAGAGAGTGCACATATCATTTGGAAAGATGAGAGAGAAAGTAGGAGTGCAAAGAAAGGTGAAATTGAGAAACTATGTGATGAGGTTGCATGCAAAGGTGCTCCTGTGAGGTTTCAAGCAAGTGAGAGAGAACAGAGTTGGGAGACAGATGGAGAGAGAGAGAGAGAGCGAGAGAGTGAGAACAGAGTAAGCGTGAGGAAAGGCAGTGAGAGTTGGGAGAGAGAAGAGTGGGAGGAAGGTGAGAGAAATGGTACTTGCATGGCTGCAGAAGGGCGGCATGAGGGAGAGGCTGAAAGCAGGACGGTAAGAGAGCAAGGGTGTGAGAGGAAGAATGGTGGAAAATGTAGGGGTGCTATGAAACATGAGCGGTGTGATGAGGGTGCATGCAAGGGTACTAGTGAGGGGTTTCAAGTGTGATGGTGCGAGTGAGAAGATAGGAGATCGTAGGCAGAGAGAAGATATGAGGCGAGAAATCGTGAGACGAGAGTTTGAGGAGAGAGAGAGAGAGACAGTGTGTGATGTGTGAGAGACGAGTGTGAGGATAGCGAGAGAGATGGTACTAGCAAGGGTGAAGGAGAGGAGATTGCAGACAAGAAGCTGAAAGCAGGATGGTAGGAGAACAGGGGCGTGAGAGGAAGGATGCTAGAAAAGGTCAGGGTGCAAAGAAAGGTGAGAGCGAGATAGGTGTGATGAGGATGCATGCAACGGTGTTAATGAGAGAGCGACAGACTGAGGGCGCTAGTGAGAGAGGGGAAAGATGGAGACAGACAGGGAGAGAGATGTGAGTAGAGTAAGAGTATGAGAAGAGAGTGAGTGTGAGGAAGGAGAGAGAAGAGTGTGAGCAAAGGGTATTACCCAAATTGTTCGAACACAATTGTTCGAATTATATAATTGACCGAATTATAGGGGTCCGAATTGACCTTTTGCACAATTGACCGTTTATTTTATATATATATATATGTATATATTTTGGGTTGGTTATTTACATATATATATATATATATATATATATATGTAAGGGGTTTGGGTTGGGGCTGCAGTGGTTTTTGCATTGGGTTGGGGGTTGAGAGGGGTTTCCCCCGCATATATGTACTAATTGACCTTTAAAATTCGGTCAATTGTGCAAAAGGTCAATTGTCATTCGGACAATTGTAATTCGGTCAAATCGTATACAACCGAGCAAAGTGCGAGAGATGTGTTAGAATGGATATATAAACTCTGGCTTGATGGACAGAGTTTAGGAGGTCACCCTTGTTATAGTTAACAGGGAGCAACTTCTGGGAGTTTAGCCAAACCAATCAAGGTAGCATGGAGAGAGACCAAGGCTAAATCCCAGGAGATGTGAGTGGGGTGAGGGTCCACAATGAGTCCGCACAGTAAATGCAAGGATTACACTTAGACAGTTAGTTATAAAGATAACATATTTATTATAGGCCACATGAACAATGACTAATGGCAAGTAATATTATCACACAATGCTAAACACTGTAAAACATATATACAGTGAGAGGAACCTGAGGGCGTCCTCACTTGCGGAAAGTATTCCCTAGTATTCTCTGCTCATTTGGCCGGGGAAAGGCCATCACTTTTGGGATCATGCCCCTGGAGGTGGATATTCAAGGGAGGATCACCTGAGTGGAGAAGATTTGGAGTGAGGGGAGAGGACGTCCTTGGGTGAGGCATGGTATCCCCCATTCCCTTTTCACAATGAACCTTTGGTCCCGACTGTCTTCGTAGGCTATTGCCAAACCTTCCCCTCCTCTTCCTCTCAAGTGACCCTCCAAAATGCCAATATTTTACTAGAACGAGGAAGAAAGCCACAAGAAGGGCAACTCCTCAGGTGGGCTGGACACATATACATCAGCCCCCTCTTATTAATATAAAGAGATATCAGGGCAATACCAACACGAGGAAGAAGCAAACAGGAGTAATGCACACTCCCATTTATTCCAACCACTCTGGTACTGAGACGAGGAAGAGGGCTGTGGAGGAGTACTGTTGTAAAGGTCAGGCATGTACAGTTAATTGGCCTGATTATGGTAAGGCAACTAGAATGAAGTACTTAAATCTAATACCATTTAACAGGTCCAAGGTTTATAAAAGGAGTGACCGCCCAGCAACTGGGGAGAACCATCCTGGTGTGAGCCATCCAGGAGAGAACGCGGCATGCAGATGAAGAGCGGGTGAAAGAGGAACCGGCTGGAGCAAAGTAGGGTTGAGCAGGAGTGCAGAACAGTCACTGCGGCCAGCCCAGGCCGTGCAAGGGTCAAGAGGCCTGCTGTCCCCTTTCAACAAGGTCCACAGAAGGAGCTGTGCAACACCGAACGCTCTCAACCCCAACAGGCCACTGGTAGTCTTGGCTAGAGAAGAGCAGGGCTACGCGCATCTGAAACTAAGGACGGTGAGCGCTGTTTGCAGGTGCTCATGCGAGGAACAGGTGGTGCTGAAGGAAGCAGAAAAGCCGAATCGAGAGGACACAAGAACTATATCCGACCGGTGAGTGTAAGAGAAGGGAACACCCAGACCTGGGCGCTCCGGGGCTGGAAAGAAGCATATTGTCATAGCGAACAAACTAAGAATTATTACCATTGCAATGCAACATTGAATCCAATGTAATTGAACGCCAAACAAGCTCCTTTATTGGCATAAGTACTTTTATTTTTTATTTTTTTATTAATGTTTATTGGTTTCACAAATTAAAACCTTTTACATTCTCAACATCTTAACTTCTCACAGAGGGGTTTCCATTACATTAATAACATCCAAGTGTTTCAAACTTCATAAGATTGTCACATGAAATAAAGACATTGGGCCTCATTAGACGTTGAGCGGTAAGAATTGCAAATTACCGGCATGGCGCTACGCTATTAACTTGTCCGCCCTTGCAAGATGGCACTAATAGCGTACCATTATGAGTACGCGGACACGAGCATAGCGCCATGCCGGTAATGACCCTACTGCCATGCCTCTAAAGTTCCCAAAAAGTCCCTTACCGGCTTAGACGAAAGTGCAGATATCACCTTCGCCCTCACGCTACATGCAAATAGCGGTCACCGCTAATAGCGGTGACCGTTAAATTGCGGAACCGGAAAAAGCGTCATCGCACAGGAACGGGAAGGAGCACGGCGGCCATCTTTAAAAACAAAATCCATTGCCATCCTCTGCTCCCTGGACCTGTTTTGAGTAGTTTGCAATTGGAAATCCACAGGGACACCCTCGACATGCTAAGGCTGTTAAAAAAACCACGGATCGGCAGCGCAAGGAAAAGTTTACCACGGAGGAGCTAATAATGCTCACACAGACCCTTGCTGCTAATGCTGCTGTGGTCTTTTCGAGCGACATGCGTCGGGAGACCCTTGTACGAAAGAAGGCAATCTAGGCAGAGGTTGCCTTGAAAGTGAGTGCTGTGGGCACCACCACCCGCAACGTGCGTGAGTGCAGAAAGCGGTGGGATGATCTCCGCCTCCGGGTCAGAAGCATCCTGTCTGCAAACCACAACATTGCCACAGCAGGTGAATCTGGTTCGCCCATTAAATTAAAGGAGTGGGAAGAGACCTGCGCCAACCTCATTGGAGTGGAATCAATAGAGGGAGTCAGGACAATGGAGCATGGCGTGGCAACCACTTCAGATGGAGGTGAGTGTACACATGAAAGTATGCACTGTGAATCTTCAGGTCCCCCCAAATGTGAGCCCATATTCACCTCATGGATGCCCAAACATCCACACATGCATACAACCCTGGCCATGTCAGTGTCAAACCCAAACACACAGACATGCACACATCACCAGAGACAAGTGCCACACACAACCATGCATGGATGAGCCACTGAACTGACACATCACCTGCATCCTTACCAATGAATTTCAAATGCCCACAACTGCATTATTAACATATACTGCATTAAGTACATAGAACAGTAACCAATGCCATCCCCCTCTTTGTCCCCGACAGGCTCACATACAGACACTGAGGATACTGGCACTGCATCTCAGGCACCCCGTGCGAGTAAGAAATCAAGGGCACAGGACACAGAGGACACCCCCACGACATCAAGGGGCAAAGGTAGAAGAGTCCACATGCAGAGTGGCAAACATCGGTGGAGCACCACTGCCAAGATGCAACTGTCCACACCACCAACAACTGCCCCACCTCCTGAGGTGAACCCACCACCACAGATCCCAGCCACGGAGGGCCCACCCTCAGCTGCAACTAGTTCCACAGGAGAGGCGGCAATGTGGAGGATACGACAGATTTCCACATGGAGATGCACACCCCAACCCCCCCTGGAACCCCTGACCCATCACCACAGCAGACACCTGGGTCCAGTGTCCCTGGCGAGGACAACATGGGAGGTTTCAGTAGCCCACCGGTGGCTTCACCTGTTGTCCTGGTTGCATCAGAAGGCGCAGCAGCCACACCACCAGAACGCAACAGTGCCCTCGACCTGGCCAGCATCAGCCAGCACCAAGAGGACATAACTGTGCTGGTTGGGCAGCATGTGGAGGAGGCTGCCTGTCTCAGGGCAGAGATTACCGATACAGCTAGGCACTCCAGGGAGGCGATGGAGGCCTGTACAAACAGGCTGTGTGGGGAGATTGTGCAACTTAGGGTGGTCCTCACACGGATAGCGGACGCAATGGACCGCCAGTTCCCACCACCACCAGGACAGTCAGCCACTTCCTCATCCGCCAGTTCGAGGCAGACATGCCCCCTCCGCCACTCCTCACGCACCACCAGGCGCACGTCTAGCCAGCCTCCTAATGCTGGTGGTGGCAATGGCAAATAGGGAATGCATGGTCAAGCTTCCACCTGTATAGCTTGACGACAACAATGTGCCAGACACATAAGGAACTGTTGTGGGGGGTGGGGGAAAGGGTGTTTTTGGGCTGTTGTGGGGGTTGGGGGGAAGGGTGTTTTTGGTCTGTTGTGGGGGGTGGGGGAGGATGGTGGGATGTTTGGGGACATGCACTCTTACATCTTTACATTTCTTAATACACTGGTGTTTGATCCATACACAGGCTTTGACTTCTTCATTGTGTATGTGTACTTTATTGGCGACATGATCCATTGTGCGCTTCCAAACAGACACCAGTGCATTACTACCCATATCCATTCCTACAAAAAGAAAAAATTTAACTCAGAATATTTGGTTGAACAGATGCTGTCTCACAGCACGTCCCTTCTGGCCATCCCATTTTGCATGACCTGCATCCCCGTCAACTCCGTCCTCATCACCATCATCATCCTCATCAGGTGCTTCTATTTCTACGTCAGGGGGCAGTGGCACATTCCGTCTGATACACATATTGTGCAGCATGACACATGCCATGGTGATCTTGGCCACCTTCTCATGGCCATACAGGAGAGGGCCACCAGACCTGCTAATGCACCTAAGGCGTGTTTTCAAAAGGCCAAAAGTCTGCTCGATCACAACGCAGGTACGGGTATGTGCACGATTGTAGTCCGCTTCGTGCCTGTTCTGTGGGTTCCGTACAGGGGTAAGCAGCCACCTCTTCAGGGGATAGCCAGCATCACCTGTATGGGGGGACAAATGGGGTCTGGTTACTGTTCACCTCAAGAGCGGCCTGTTCATATCACACAAATTGACTTTGCATTGTGATTGAAGTCCACAATTAACAGCATGCATGCAGACGATCTGTGTGACTGCAATGTGCAAAGTTGAACTCGACCCTGCAAGTGAACATGCCCCATTGATACCTCCTAAAGTAATTGACATGTCCTGGATGAAGCCCGATCTTATGTGTCCCTGGGCCCAGGCAGAATTGGTACCACACTGCTAGTGTACTGCCATTCAAACATTTATGTTGCCATGCTGAGAGGCATCACTTCAGTGGTGCTATAGGTCCGTGGTACAATGCTATGGGTAGGGGTGATCCATTTGCATGCACTCAAGGGCACATTGCATTATTGTGGTTGTGCAGCGCTGATTCTGTATGACTGCCTCGACGGCATGTAGGAGACTTGTGTATTTTGTGGCGTGGAATGTTGTGCGATGTGGATGGATGTTTAATGTTTCTAGACCTAGATTTTTCGCTATGTTGTGTAGGTTATACTTGCATGTCGGTTCATCTCAGGTAGATTGCGGCCTTCCCAGATGGACATTGGTGTACATGTGTATGTGCATTTGTCCTATGGACGACAAGCTACACCCAGTTGGAGTATGTATCTCCCCCCCCCATCACACCCAGTTGGAGTATGTATCCCCCCCCAATCACACCCAGTTGGAGTATGTATCCCCCCCAATCACACCCAGTTGGAGTATGTACTCCCCCCCCCCAATCACACCCAGTTGGAGTATGTATCTCCCCCCCAATCACACTGCCATGTGCTTGCCCTGCTACTCACCAAGAAGCCACAAGCGTTGTCCGGCTTGTCGCTCCATGTTGCGTGGGATGGTTGAGTTCCGCAGTATCATGGAATCATGGGTTGATCCGGGAAATCAGGCACAACAATGTGTGATTATCTTGTTTGTGTCACATACCATTTGGACATTGATGGAGTGGAATTGCTTCCTGTTTCGGTAGACAACTTCATTGTGATGTGGGACCACCAATTTCACATGGGTACAGTTGATGGCCCCAATGCAACTTGGGATGCCTGCCAGTGAATAGAAGCCAACTTTGGTGTTTGCAATCTCCTGGGCAGTCCGTGGCATGAATATGTGTTCAGGTGCATGCCTCAGGATGGCATCAAGTACCTGGTTCAGCGTGCGTGAGAATACTGGTTGTGAGATGCCATGCATGTGCCCCACTGTATGTTGGTAGGTGCCTGTGGCCAGGAAGTGGAGCACGGTCACCAACTTTAGTAGAGGGGGGATGGCAGTTCTGATGTCTATGAGGCTCACAATGTCATCATGTATCATGTCCACGATGCTGGTGATGGTATCCCGGTCCAGACGGAACAGGGTGTGTATCTGCTCAGGGGTTAGGTTAAATGGACTGGCTCTGATCCTGGGGATTGGTGGCTGCCTCTGTGGTATGACTAGGTGCTGTGGTGGTGCTTGCTGTGCCTGTCTTGCCCTCCTCTTCCTCCTCCTCCTGCGTCTTCTCTGTGCTGCCTGTTGTTGTTGCTGCTGCAATGCAATAATGTCCTCCAGCCCATGTAATGCTGCTAGTATTGGGACCATCTTGGTCTGGGAAAGGGTGTGTGAAGGGGTATGGTGTGCTCTTTTTGTGCTGCCACAGTGTCCATTGCCTCCACCTGTGCTGATTGTGTCCACCTGTGGCAGGTGGGAACACTGCTCCGTTCTATTAACGGGTGGTTCGCGATGCCGGTATTAGCGCCATGGCGGTAAGGGATTTTGGGGGCTTTACCATGCCGCTATTGGCATGTCCACTTGGCTTGTGATGGTGTGCTATTAGCGGCATGGCGTTATTTACGGGATGGAGGGTCGCGCGCACGCGGCTGGCCGCTATTAGTGGCACCGTACTTAGCGGTTCCGCTAATAGCGGTGAGCCAGGTCGTAATTGGCATGGGGATTTAACGTTACCGGTATTCCATTACCGGTAACGTTAAATCCCTACTGCCTACGTGTAATGAGGACCATTGACATTTATTCCGTAGTACAGTGTGTTAGTTAGAAGTTACTTCCCTCGCCTAACACTTCACCTTCTCTTATTGACTTGATCTTTAGGTTTTAGGACAAATTCAAACAACTTCATTACCGCCAGTACAAGGCTAGTTCTTTTGCCCAAAGGGGCCCATTCCTACCATTGTTCGACCAGCATGGTTTGGGTTTGTCCCAAATGCCCCCCCCAAAAAACATACTCGAGCTTCGGGCAACGATTTAAATGAGGTTATTAAGTGGAATAGAGTTTCCACCCTCTCCTCCACTCCACAATACCTACAAAGTGTGATGCTGGAAATGCATCGAGGGACAGGGCCTCCGCATCCTTGTCCTTTAGTGCCTTTTTATTGTGTGTTCTGTCATATTTTCCGCGCAGGAGAAGCTCTCTCTCTTTTGGTTTGGTGAACAGAACAAACCCTGTGCCCCTAGTGTATGTTTTTGGGCACCTGTGGGTGACCCGCAGAGCAGGGTATGGGCTGGTGGCAGCTCCATGCTGACTTTGACAGGTGCGCTGAGTATCCTCCATTTTGGGGATCCCCAGGGCCTGCCATTGGAATCAGTTGATTCCTGATGGAAAACAAGATGGCCCCTGTGGCCTCTTGCTTTCTATTAACTATTACCTTGTTTTCCCAAAGTCCTGGGAAGCCCTGACTCTGTCCCTTCCCCCTGACTGGCTGTTGGGTGGAAGGTCCATATATGGTGTTCTTGTGAAGTCCAGACTGACAGGAGCCTTTCCAGTGACTGTATGTTGTGGGTACCTCCTGTGGGTGGGACCTGGGTGAATGGAGTGTGGGACCAATATGCACTTCTTGTTGTGGTTGTCTGGTTTCTGGGATGAGAGACAAAGACTGAGACAGCCCTGCCCGAAACTGGCCTGAATGCAGTGTGTAGTGTTGAATGGCGGGGTACTTGTCCCAATCCACATTCCTTGTTGTGAGTGTCTGAGAGGGAGGAGGATGGCCTGAATGCACTGTGTGCCTGATTGGCTTACTGACTGCATGAATGCCCTTCTGTATGATTGGCTGCTGAGAGTGACCCAGCAGTGTGGATGAGAAACAAGATAGTATATCTGGGGACCTCTCACCACTGGAAATTGTTCAGAAGCTGTGTGTTTAAGAGTAACTGGAACTGCTGGTCCTCGACATCCAGCTGGAAGACGAAGACTTGCTGGTGCATTTGCTTCGACCGATCTGAAAGCTGCCGAATCCGTCGAAGACTGATCCGAGAGAGGACCTGGTAAGGCGCCCTCTTCCCGTGCTCCGAGGGACCATCGAGCACCGCTAACCTTCGCCGAAGCTCCCTGGAAGTCAGACCCTCGAAAGGCTGCCGACCCGAGACGGGACCGCTGAGGAGAACGAAGCAAAGCACCCGGACTTCGCCGCTGTCGAAGTCCATTGCCGTCGACCAGGGTTCGTAGGTTTGTGTAACCGCTGGAGGCCCATCTAAGTTGTGTTGCCCAGCCGTGGGGACCACTTGAGGCCGTGCCGACGACGACCAGAGCCTCCCGCTCCTTTGCCTAAGAACATTTGAATCCAAGTACTCCCTTGTCCGCACGTCGACCGCTTTGTCCCACCGGCGAATGTTGAGGACGACCAACGCGCCGAGGAGAATCCGCCGGTGGGTTTCCCGCCACCCTAAGGCCACAAAGACTTTGACGACTCAACGCCCTTGTTGGGCCACAGTTCTTCTGACACTCTTTGCGGTCCTGAACAATCCGTCGCCGAGGTGCCCCGCACACCTCATCCTCACTGGACGACGCTGAGGATCACCGCCTGGATTGACATCGGGATCTCGGCAACCTTGAACTTCTCATTGCCGCTGTCGACGACAAGTTCACCATCTTCGACGTCTCTCGACGATCCGTGGCTCCTGCTTTAAAGGGAGTCACTCACGTAGGATCCTTTCGACGCGTCTTCGAAGAACTCTACTCCACCAGGTACATTGGGGGGTAAAACATTATAGGAGGAAATAAGGCTATTTAACAATATATGGACTGGGCTTGTGCTATATATCTTTATTTTACAGGTTGCCCAGGTGGGGGGATCTCCACACAGAACTGTGTCTATCGGTAGAGGCCAGCCGTCTGCCTATTGTTTCAACCATCTTACGTTCCTTCCTATCTCTATTGCTGGTTTCCTCGTTATTGATCTGTGTGACATTTTAACCGTACAGTTGATGCACTTTAATTAGATTTGATAACATTGGTGGTACCACGTTAGAATTGTATATATTTATCATTGTTGATTTCCGAGTACAAAGTGCGTTATTGTGATTGTGTACATACCTTTGAATATTAATTATATAAAGACTGTGTTTTCAGTAATACAGTGTGTGGACATTCCTTTGTGGGGGTTCGGGGATTACACTGTACTTAAGAACCAGCCTGCATCACCTCCTGAGAAGCTGAGCCTTGATTGCTCGTCCATTGCTACCCTACAGAGAATCTTGGCTGGGGTCTTCTGTGCCTCTCCTCTACCATATAGAGAGCCGAAGTACAGACACCCCCCTCCAGTCTTTACACAAAGCGAGTTAGCTCAGTCGATTTTCTTCATTGACAATTGGATCTCTCTAGTGTCCAGAATGTTTAATCTACATCTGAGGAGCAGATCTATATAGTGGGATGAGGGGAACTTTTGCAAGTAGAGTGGAAGCTGGTTCAAGCCTTTACATTCCCCGCTCAGGGTCGGTCTCAGGTTACCAGTTCCTCTGCCCTCCACCGTTGCTATCCAATCTACGGCCTGGAGCTTTTATTTCACACTTACTGGATTAGCAACCAAGTCATCCACATTGAAATTCAACTCTCTCAGAGTAGCCTCACCCTTTGTTTTCCATCTCCTCAGGCAGCTGTCCTGGACACAATCTGGCCACTTTAGAATTTCAACCGGGATCGCTGTATTTTCCAGCCTGCCTTTTCTATACAGTTTTAGGGTGTTCCATAGCACTATTAAGGTTAGTGATTGCAGTCTTAATTCATGTCAGATTGTGGTCATCGAAAGGGAGAGAGGTAGCCTCAAAATCTTTTGCCATAAGAATCCTTCCAATACTACCCAGATTTTCCAAGAAAGATTCAACATTGCTTCCCCGCCATAAATCAAGATTTGAACAACTTAGTGGCGATAGAATGTTATGAGCGGGATCAAGAAATATCTCCCATACTTTGTGTAGTACAGTTCCCTGTATTGAGAGCTTTTTGACTTTCTCCCTCAATATTGTATAATGGCACTGCTCATCTATGTTCTTATTGATTACCACACCAAGATAGATGATGGAGTCGAATAGCTCCAATTCTATGTTTGCAAACTTGCACGCAAACCCAGATTTGTATTGTCTGTGCACCGATGAGAAGGCTAAACTCTTCGATTTCTTAACATTGATCTTCATGTCATTGGCTATAAAATATTCATTAAAGGCTTCAAGTCGCCTTTGTAGGCCAATGGGCATTTGATCCATGAAGACCACGTGTGATAAAAATGGAGCAGTTTCTACAACAGGGACACCGGCTGGCTCAGGCTCTGTTAATACGAGGCAGAAAGACCATATGAAGGGTTAATTGAAGCTATCTGATTGGAGGGAGTAATTGACAGGTCATTCGACCAATCACAGAAAAGAATATGGAAATGTAGTGAAATGAAGCTTTCTGAAAACATTTGTCTCTTCTTTGTTTTGTTTTCTCGGTTGCCAGGAGACAGAGGAGGAGGATTTGAAGAGCGACGGTTTTAACTGGGCTTATTGAGATATACCCGGTGTTGATGGGATGTTGTGCCGTTGCACCGAGTTAAATACAAGATTTTTGACATTATTATTCCAAGCGATCGTTTGAAGTCGCTAGGCAGTTCTTACAATTTATGTGCGAGAAAAGCTACAGAGAGGGAAAGCCGCGCTGAACTGAACAGCTGATCTGTCCAGATGAATTGTGGAGGGTGGAGCTCGTAGGAGCTGAGGCCGCTCTGCGTCGAGCAGTGAGAAGACCGAGGAGGCAGAGTTTCTGTCATCGGGGACCGCGGAGTCGAACAGCTGATCCGCCGCCCGAAAACGAAGAAGGAAGGAGTTGCTGTCATCAGGGAGCATGGATTCGATTAGCTGTTACATCGCCGAGAGCATCGAGGGGAGGAGCTACGGTCAGCGGAGGCCGCGCTGACGAGAAATACCGAAGGTGAGAAGAGACCTGAGTGACAGAGCGTAAGCCGGGCGGAGCTACGCAGAAGTAAACAGCTGACACCGGTAAGAGTGTGAAGAAGGGTATATTTTAGGCCGACAGGAGCGGAAAAGAAATAGAACAGCTGGTTCAAACTGACGAATCGAGTCAGTATATAAAGGAACATTGGGGGAACGTTGATGCCATATGTCTGGTCCATGAAAATGTTGGTACAGAACCGAATTTAAAGGAGGATCTGAGATATCCTCTCTCTCTTAAGACTTTCTTACATAAAGAGAGACTGGTTAATTTAAATATATATATTAGTGAATCCATGAAAGACTAAAAGGTTATGTTTCAATATCTGATAAACACAGTCAACCTGATTACATGTGAGGAAATAATCAACTTACAGAGACTATAAGCTAAAGTGGCAAAGAATTGAAGTTGGAGAGATTATAGGAGAAAGGTACAAACAACGTGATAGACTTTAAAGAAAGGAAGAAACTAACTTTACCAAAGACTTACCGGAAGGTTTATGAACCAATTGACTAGAAAAGTTCTATCCTCACAAGAAGATAAAGCAAGAATCCACCTGTATCCTTTTTTTTGTTTTTTTTTAAAGAAAACGGAAAAGTTAGAAGTTGTTAATAAAAGTCCCCTTGGGAACAAGTTAATATTCAATCTCAGTCTAACTGTATTTATTTATCACTATTGTTCGCAAACCTCACAATTTGGTGTCAGAAGCGGGTTCAAAAGCCGAACACCATGGAAGAACTCATTAAAACGCTAAGTGAGGGGCAACAATTACTTCAACAGGCATTACAGCTACAGAATCAACAAGCCCAAGCCGATAGACAAGCATTTCAACAGGCCATACAACTAAAACAAGCTCAACTAATGGAGGCAACCAACGTAAGACGACATTCACAGGTTCCAGCATCAGTCTTGCAAAAGTACTCAGTGGGTGAGGACCCAGCTCATTTCTTCGTGAACTTCGAAAGAGTGGCTAGGAACGCTCAATGGCCAAACGATAGCTGGTGTCACTACATAGCACCCCTCATGACGGGCGAGATGCAAAGCGCATATCAAGCAGCCAATCCAACTGGCGAAACACCTTATACAGATATGAAACGAGTAGTATTAGAACGTTTGGGACATGACGAAGAAGCTTATAGGATAAAGTTTAGAGAGGTCAAATTACAAGCCGAAGAGACACCAAGACAGTTGTTTTATAAAGTGAAAGAATTAGGAGACAAATGGCTACAGTCTAACTCTAGCACTGCTCATGAGATGTCAGAAACAATTGTTATGGAACAATTTGTTGAAGCCCTACCCTTACCAATGCAACGTTGGGTCCGCCAACATCACCGGCCCAGCCTGGTTGAAGCTGTTAACATCGCTTCAGCCTATCAAAAGGCTGGGCAAGGCAGAACCATGTCATATGCGGCAACCAACAAACCAACCTCAACGCCCAGTTTGAATAACCCTTCTCTCAGAACAACTACTGCTACTAGATGGCCGAAGTCAATGTTACGTAAGCCGGAGTGGGAGGCTCCTAGAGGGAGACCAACGAGTGAGAGCCCTGTAGGCATCAGAACCTCTAATGGCGTGCCAAAAGGCATACAATGCTTTGACTGTGGTGAGTTGGGACACTTAGCACAAATGTGTCCCAAAAGAGCTAAAGCTGAACCTATGGACGTGGGAAACATGGAAGTTCCCAGGGAAGGAGAGTATCAAGAAGTAACAGCAATGCCAAAAACATCGTATTCATATATCTGCAAAGCGGAAGTTGATGGGAAACCTACACGAGCCATGGTAGATACCGGCAGTTTGCAAACTGTAGTAAGTACAGAACTTGTGGGGAATACTGGGGACCCGAATACACTAATTCCCATATGTTGTGTCCATGGCGATGTCAAGCCTTACCCTGCCAAAGAGATTAGTTTAAAGGTAGCCGGGGAACAGATGGAGGTCAGGGCCGCCCTAATGCCAGTATTACCAGAGCCTCTGCTGATTGGTTCCGATGTTCCTAATTTTTCACGGATCATAAAGAAGATAGAAGAAAGTTGGTTGAGAAATGCCCCTTTCGCCCAGGAGACGATTACCGGGTCATCCAATAAAAAAAGGAAAGTGAAATCTGATGTTAAGAAAGTTAAAGAAAGTTTGGGCCGAGAAAAATGTTTGACCAATTGCAATTGACTGGAAGATTGATGAAGGGGGTGATAGTTTCAGAATGGCACAATAAGTAGATCCACTATTAGGAAATGCTAGGGCAGCAGTTCACTCAAGGGTGTCAGGAAATGGTCCCACTTTTGTTCAAGAGAAAGGATTATATTATCGGATCAGCAAGGATGCCACGGGAGCTACCCTGAAACAGTTGTTGGTTCCCAAGAAATATTATCAAACCGTGTTGGAAGTGGCACATCTGCAAATTGGTGAAGGTCATTTAGGCACAGAGAAGACCACACAGAAGATCCTTGCTAGGTTCTATTGGCCAGGACTCTATGCTCAGGTAGCTTGATTCTGCCAAGCCTGTCCAGAATGCCAGAAGAAGAATAAAGCCAATGTGAGGAAAGCCCCTTTACAACCGATGCCAGTAGTATTGGAACCTTTTCATCGGATTGGATTAGACATTGTTGGCCCCTGGGAACCCTCATCCAGAGGTCATAAATATATTTTGGTGATTGTCGACTATGCTACAAGGTATCCGGAGGCCTTTCCTCTTAGATCTACTAGTGCCCAAAGTATATGTGATGCCTTGATACCATTTATCAGCCGAGGAGATTGTTACTGACAGAGGATCCAACTTTATGTCATCGGTAATGGAACAAGTGTGTGTGATTCTACAAATGAAGCATTTAAAGACCACTGTCTATCATCCTCAAACTGATGGCCTTGTAGAGAGGTACAATCAAACGATAAAACAAATGTTACGTAAAACAGGAGAACCGGGAGGAAAGAATTGGGACAGGTTGTTACCCTGGATACTCCTTACCTTAAGGAATACCCCGCAGTCATAGACAGGGTTTTCACCCTTTAAACTTCTGTTTGGAAGATCAGTGAGAACTCTATTCGATGTTTTGAAGGAAAACTGGGAAGAGGAGCCGAGTAAAGAGATCTCCCTTACTGAATATGCATGTCAACTTAGAGAGAGGGTAGAAAAGTTACAGAACATTGCCAAAGAAAACTTGTTACAAGCACAAACCAAACAGGAATACTATTATAATCGAAACACTCAATTGAGATCATTTAGCAAGGGAGATAAAGTATTGGTCTTACTCCCGACATCTGAGAACAAAATGCTAGCAGCTTGGAGAGGTCCATATGAGATTGAAAAGGTTCTAGGTCCACTAACCTACAAGGTGAGACAAGATGACAGAAGATTCCCAACACAGACATACCATGTGAATCTATTGAAAAAATGGGTAGAACCTATAACGACGGTCCCAGTGATCAATACAAAGGAGGTATCTTTCGAACCTTTTCCTCAATTAAAAGAGGATATAGGTATAGAAGCATTAAACGTAAATCAGGATCTGTCTGAGTTACAGAAGAAAGAGCTCCTTGATTTGGTAGCGAGATTTGCAAAGATTTTTTCGTCCTTACCAGGAAAAACAAACATGGCATGCCATCGTATTGTAACTCAACCAGGAGAAGTAGTAAGAATTAGACCCTATAGAATTCCAGAGTCAAAACTCCAATCCATAAACAAGGAGATTAAAGAAATGCTGGAGATTGGCGTGATAGAACCCTCTCATAGCGAGTGGTCATCACCCGTAGTGATGGTACCAAAGCCTAATAGAGCAGTTCATTTTTGCATGGACTTTAGGAAATTGAATGAGATTTCCAAGTTCGACGCCTATCCGATGCCACAAATAGAAGATTTACTAGACAAGCTAGGTAAAGCTAAATTTCTAACAACTATAGATTTAACAAAAGGATATTGGCAAATACCGCTACTCCCAGAGGACAAAGAGAAGAACAAGTTACTTCTTACCTTGTAACGTTCTTTCGATGGGATGTTCCTCCGACCTATTCCTTATCTTAGATATCTCTTTCCAGCTTTGCTGGCCTCGGAAAAAATTTTCTCTCTAGAGGGCGCTGCGCGTCGACGTCTGCCGAGTCGATGTCCCTCGACAGCCGCCGTATCGACGTCGACGTCATCCTGCCTATAAAGGCCGCACGCAGCGTCCGTTGCTCAGTTCCGTTTTGTAGCCCACAATAATTCTTTCTGGACTAGACTAATCACCCTGAAGGAGCGTAAGCTGCAACAACAAGGGAAGTAGTACTGCGGGGATGGATGGGAGGGTCGATAAGGAATACGTCGGAGGAACATCCCATCGAAAGAACGTTACATGGTAAAAAGTAACTTGTTCTTCGAAGGGATTGTGTCCTCCGATGTATTTCTTATCTTAGATAGGCTCCCATAGCAGTATTCTGTTATTGGAGGTGGGAGTACTGACTTCATGCTTCCTCTTATTGATGAATAGAGTGCAATACTGCCCTTCCAAACCTAGTTTCCTGACTGGAGGAGGAATCCAAGTTGTAAAACCGTGTAAAGGTATGGACGGACGACCATGTGGCAGCCGCACATATGTCTCTAACCGGCACTCCTCTTTTGAGGGCCGATGAAGCTGCGATACCTCTGGTCGAATGAGCCCTAAGATTTTGAGGGGGCTCTTTTCCTGCCAGTTTATAACATTCCAAAATGGCTAAAATGATCCATCTGGAAATGGTCTGCTTAGTTATCGGTAACCCCAGCTTGTGACCTGCGTAGCCTACAAACAGCTGGTCTGCTTGTCTTATTCTAGCCAGTCTACTAATGTAAAAACTTAAAGCCCTTCTTGGGTCCAGCCTGTGTAACCTCTCTTCCTCTTTCCCCGGATGGGGAGGAGGATAGAAAGATGGAAGGGTAATCTTCTGTGTGATATGAAATTCAGAAACCACCTTTGGGAGGAAATTAGGCTTCACTTGCAGAACAACTTTGTCTTTGTGAAAGATTGTATGAGGGGGTTTACAAGAAAGAGCTTGTAACTCGCTCACCCTTCTAGCAGATGTAAGTGCTACTAATAAAACAGTCTTAAGGGTAAGAAATCTTAACGAACAAGAGTGGAGTGGTTCGAAAGGTGTGCCCATCAGGAAAGTTAGGACTAAATTTAAATCCCATAGGGGAACCTGGAATGGTCTTGGGGGATAAACGTTAGTTAACCCCTTTAGAAACTGTATTACCAAGGGTAACTTGAAATAGGATGGTTCTTCCGCAGTGCGCTTAAAGATGGATAGCGCTGCGAGATAGCTCTTGATGGTGCCAACTTGAAGGCCTGAATTCGCTAAATAAAGTAGGAAGGACAAAACCATTGGTGTACCACATGAAAAGGGATCGATATTCTTTTCCCTACACCAGCTGCAAAATCTGTTCCAACGGCAGCGGTATAAAGATTTTGTTGCTGGCCTTCTTGCCGAGTCAACACCTCCATAACGTCATCAGGGAGGTCCCAATCCTTGTACCTCAGCCTTTCAGAAGCCAAGCGTGAAGGTTGAGGGTTTTGATGTCTGGATGGAGAACCTGACCTCCCTTCTGTGAGAGCAGATTCTCTCTGAGTGGAAGTCGAATTGGAGGACAAGTCTAGAAGGTCCGGGTACCACGTTCTCCTGGCCCAATCCGGGGCAATTAGGATCATGGTTTTCCGGAATCTTCTCAACCCCCTGATCATTTGAGGAATGACAGGGACCGGTGGAAACGCGTACAGGAGCGGAAACTCCCAGTCCACTATGAACGCATCTCCCAGAGCTCCTCTCGGGGGAAATTCCCTTGAACAGAACAGATCGCACTTCCTGTTGACACTGGTGGCAAACAGATCCACCTGAGGGGTTCCCCAAAGGGCGAAGATCTCTTGAAGGACTTCCTGAGCTAGTACCCACTCGTGGGAGACTGTGCTCTGCCTGCTCAGAGCGTCCGCTGTCAAGTTCTTCTCTCCGGCTAGGTGAACTGCCGATAGAGAGATTCCTTCTTGGATTGCCCAAAACCAGAGCTGCATCGCCTCTCTGCACAGAGGTAGTAATCCTACGCCTCCTCTTTTGTTGAGGTAATGCATGGCCACTGTGTTGTCCGTCATTATCAGGACATTCTTTCCTTGTACAGATGGCAGAAAAACCTTCAGCGCAGGTCTGATGGCTCTCAGCTCTAACAGGTTGATATGTAGTCTGGACTCCGATGGTGACCAACGACCGCTGATGGTCAAGTCGTTGGCGTGGGCTCCCCACCCCGTGAGTGAGGCATCCGTGACTACTGTTATCTCCGGCCAGGGTTGCCAAAACTGCTCTCCTTTCAGAATGTTCTCCTGACAGGCCCACCACTGAAGGTCTCGAGCCACCCTGTCGGGAACCTGAAGAAGATCTGTTATTCTCCCTGAGAATTGTGACCACTGAGTTCTCAGTGCCCACTGGAGGGATCTCATTCTCAGACGAGCCTCTGGCACTAGGAAAATGCAGGATGGCATGAGGCCTAGCAACCTCAAAAAGTCGAAGGCTGGGAGACGTTGGGCATTTTGAAACTTGGTTACTATCTGTAGAATATCTTGAGCCCTCACCTCTGGTGGCGAGGCTTTTCCCAGGGAAGTGTCCAGGATTGCTCCGATGAACTGGAGTCTCTGCAATGGTATCATTTGTGACTTCTTTAAATTGAGGGAGAAGCCCAGTCTGTGAAGGGAGTGGCAAAGATGATCTAGCTGGATCTGAGCTTGTTCCGAAGATACAGCTCTGATCAACCAATCGTCCAGGTAGGGGTAGACGTGAATCCCTTCCCTCCTTAGACTTGCAGCCACTACCCACATTAACTTGGTGAAGACCCTCGGGGCGGAGGTCAGCCCAAATGGCAGCACTCGAAATTGATAATGAGAGTTGCCAATTGCGAACCTCAGGTATTTCCTGTGTTTGAGATGGATTGGCACATGGAAATAAGCGTCCTGAAGGTCCAGAGATACCAACCAGTCCTGGAACTGAAGGGCCTGAAGGATCTGAGAAAGAGTTACCATCTTGAATTTGTCTTTCCTGAGGAATTTGTTCAATTCTCGCAAGTCCAAGATGGGTCTCAGTCCTCCGTCTTTCTTTGGAATGAGAAAGTAAGGGGAGTACCAGCCCTTGTTCCTCTCCACTACAGGTACCGGTTCTATGGCACCTTTCTCTAGCAGGTCTAAAATTTCCTGCAAGAGGAGCGGATCTGGAGCTTTTTGAGAGCTGATCCCGGTGGATGACTCTGAGGTATGCGTAGGAGAGGCAGGCAGTAACTAACCTTGTGCAACTGTCTCCAATGCCCAAGCATCTGACGTGATAGCCTGCCATTCCGCCAGATGTTGAGTTAACCTGCCTCCTACAGGTGTCTTGTGAGGGAAGTCCTCAGAGTGGTTTTGGGGCGGCTGATGCAGATGCCGATGGTAAAGAGGCACCTGCTGTTGCTGCGGCTTTTGAATATCTACCCCGTCCACCTCGGGTAGTTCTTCTTTGTCCCCTTTGAGCCAGTCGTCCTCTACCTCTTCCGAATGCGGAGTAGAAGTGAAAGGACTTGCCTCTCGCAGAGGTTCCTGTAGGACGAAAAGTTGTCTGACGGATTGCAGCGCCTAGGGATTTTGCTGCTGCCTTTGATGTTTGCAGTTTTTCTAAACTGTCATCCGCCTTTTTCCCAAACAAAGAAGAGCCATCAAATGGCATATTCAAGAGCCTGGCTTGCGCATCTGGGGCAAAACCAGACTTTCTCAACCAAGCAAATCTCCTGGTTGTTGTACTTGCCGCCATTGCTCTGCTGATACTGTCAGCCGAATCAATGCCCGTCTGGAGGGATTCGCACATAGCGTCTTTACCGTCCTTTATGATATTTAGGAACGCCTCCCTTTCTTCTCCCTCCGGGATGCAGTCAGCCGCTGTAGAAGCACACTCCCAAAGTGTATGGCTAAATCTAGCAAGGGTGCACGTAGCATTTTAACGCCATGCTACATGCCGAAAAGACTTTCTTAGCCATAGCATCGTATTTTTTATCGTCCCTGTCCTGTGGGACGGTAGGGTAAGCAGTCTTTTTTTTTTTTTTTAAACTTTTCTTTATTGGCGAGAAGTAGCAACCGGCATAGCACAATTTACACGCATGATACACAATACATATTGAAGCGTGAATGACAAAACGGAGATTCTACAGAAGGTCACATGCAGTCTAACAACAGTCCGTTACAATATCGGCATGTATCAAGTAGAGCGGTCCACCCCCTGATCAGGAGAGGGAGGGGATGACAATAGCACAAGGTCCACCTTGCGGTTCAAGTAGCTACAGAACTCAGTCCATATGTTTTTAGGGCGAGCATTGCTAGGCAGCAAGTTAACATAGTCCTCTTCACAGGATTGTGTCCAGGTGAGGGCCTTCAGCCACATCTCTAGGGAAGGGGGGGATCTGCGCTTCCAACATTGCAGAATGCATTTCTTGGCCACAATAGCTGCCACATTCAGAAACCTGGCTTCCCGTTTCGCTTCCGGCCCCTCCCACAAACCAAACAGAAGAGACAGAGGTTCCGGGCGCACACAGAACCCCACTACCTCGGAGAGGGTTCAAAGCACCGCATTCCAGAACGGGGCCAGTGCCCCACAAAACCAGAACATGTGTGCGTGGTCCGCTTCAGTGGATCTACATCTTGGACAAGGGTGGGATTGATCCAGGGCAAATTTCTCAATCGCGAAGGGAGTGTAGTATAGGCGATTGAGGAGTTTGTATTGAATACATCTAGCTCGGGAGTTGAGAGAAACCTTGCGAGTATGAATACACATTTTGGACCACATAGCATCAGTAATGTCTAATCACAGATCCCGGCTCCAGGCATCCCGAACCGAGCGGGGGGGTTCGGCCACACGTGCCATCAACATTTTATGCAAGGAGGATATGATGCCCCTACCACCAGCGGAATTGGCTATATAGCTGACCTCGGAGGACTCGGGGGGTTCGTCCGGGTATGAAGGCCACATGTCTTGGATTGCCGCCCTGATACGGAAGTATTGCAGCAGCTCCAGTGGGGACCTGGAGTGCCCAGGCCATGTGTCTGGGGTGATGAACTTCCCATCAGGGAACAGGTCAGAGAATGATCTGTATCCCAGGTCTGACCAGTTACGCATGAGAAGCTTATCGTGTGTGGGGGTGAGGCCAGGGAAGGACCAGAGGGGAAGCCATTTGTAATACGGGGTGAGCCGGAGTCAGGCACCAGAATCTGCCGCCAAGCCCTGGAGGCCACCGGGTCCGCAGGGGCCTGCGATCGATACGAGTGGAAGAGGATCAATGACATGACGTTCACCTCCTCGGCGGCCAGGATTTCGAGTTTAACATGCGCGGGGGGTTCCTGGTGCTGGTACCAGTACGTAGCGTATTGAGACTGGGCGGCTATCCAATACTGGACGAGATCAGGTGCACTGAAGCCACCTTTCTCGTAAGGCAGGGTCATATGCTGCCACTTTCTGCGCACGGCTCCTGAGTGCCAGAGGAAGCGGGCGCACCCTGCATGCAAGTCCGCAAAGTATTGTTTTCCGGGCCAAAGTGGAACGTTACCGAATACGTACAAGAGTTTTGGGACTATTATCATTTTTATTAGAGACATTCTTCCCGAGAGTGAAAGGGGGAGGTTTCGCCATCTTTCCATCTTGGTGTGAGCATAATGTGCGGCAGCCCCATAGTTCTCAGACAATAAAGAGGGTCTAGAGAGGGCCACTTGGACCCCTAGGTATTTGATGCCTTCAGGTACCCATTTGAGAGGGAACTCGCATGCAGGTTGGGGGGTTGCAAGAATGAGGGGAAATATCTCTGATTTAGAGTAATTAATAGTGAAGCCTGAGAATGTGCCAATCTTGATAATTTCACGTATGATCGGGTCGAGGTGAATCGAAGGGTCTCTAATATATAACAGCACGTCATCGGCGTAAAGTGAAATGATTTCGGGAGAATCCTGCAACCGAATCCCCCTGCGTATGTGGTTGTTACGTACACTGATAGCCATGGGCTCGATGGCCATCGCGAACAACAAGGGAGAGAATTGGCAGCCCTGTCGCGTCCCCCTATGTAGGGAGAAGGGGGCCGACAGGTTAGAGTTGACTAGGACTCTGGCTACAGGGTTAGTGTATAACAATTTAATGCAGGACATCATATATATCTTCTCCAGTACCGCCCATAAGTATTGCCACGAGACCATGTCGAACGCTTTTTGAGCGTCCAGCGTCACGGCCACCGCATTGGCTCGGGGGTCGATTCTAGAGATTACGTTAAAAAATCGTCGAATGTTTAAGGCAGTGGAACGGGCAGGGACAAAACCGCTCTGGTCTGGGTGGATCAAATATTTCATGATGGGGAGGAACCTATTTGCTATGATTTTGGCGAAGATTTTGGTATCAGTATTTATTAGGGAGAGGGGTCTATAAGAGCCACACTCATCTAGAGGTTTACCCGGTTTGGGAAGCACCGTAATAACGGCCTCGCGCAAGGAACAGGGGAGGGTAGTAAGACGCAGCGACTCCTCCCAGACCTCGTGCAGGCGCGGGGCAAGAAGGGCAACATGTTCCTGATAGAACTCGGCGGTCAGGCCATCTGGACCAGGGGCTTTACCCTTAGGCAGGGCCGAAATGACAGCGGTAATCTCCTCAAGGGTGAAGAGAACATCAAGTTGTTCTTTGGTTGCTAAAGATATAAGGGACATTGGGATGCTGTCCAGGAGGTCATCAAGATCTCGCGGGCTGTGCTCTGGTTGCTGGGCATAAAGGGTTGTTTAGAAGTCGGCAAAGGTCTCAAGAATGGGCTGGTCGGACCAATGTCTCACTCCACCACTATCGATGATGCTATCAACTCGAGCCCTGCCTCCCTCGGGTACGGCCAGGCCTCTCTCCTTCACCATATTTACGGGCTGCAATGGGACGGGCGAGATATCTTATTTCGCTGTGGGCTAAGGACTCAAATGTGTCTAGTTCCTTTCTGATCTGAGCTAGCTTGGGCGGAGAGGGGGTGGCCGCATATTCACACTCTAGCTCTCGGAGTCTGGACTCAGAACGGCGCAGAGAGTTTCTAATGTCCTTCAGGACCCCAGCCTCCCTGGAGATACACATGCCCCTGATGAAAACCTTAAAGGCCTCCCACCTCACCCCATCCGTTGTATCGTGGCGTTGGTTGTTATCGAAAAACAAGGTGATATCTGCAAGGATGTCAGCCTTGAAGACTATATCGTGTAGTGCGTCTGACTTAAACCGCCAGTGCGAGTGTGGAGGGGGGGTCGGGCTCAGGGTGATGTCTAACGTGATCGGGGAGTGATCGGAGAGTGTGCGAGGTAGGATCTGTGTGGTATGTATTTTGCCCATGAGCCCCGCTGAGAGAAGGAAGAGATCGATCCTGGAATGACTGTCATGGACGGAGGAGTAAAAAGTAAACTGTTTTGTCTTGGGGTGGAGTGCTCTCCAAGCAGCCACCAGACCTGTAGTGAGCATGTGTGCATGGAGGCGGCGAGCGGCTCTAGAGAGTGTTCTAGGTGCAACACCGGATCTGTCCAAGTCGGAGTCGAGGATGAGATTCATGTCCCCCCCCCAGATGATGGGGACCCCAACATAGCCAAGTAGAATGTCAAGGATGTGGTCGAAAAACTCAGGTACATCTATGCATGGGGCATATGTGTTGACCAGGAGGCATTCTGTATTAGCGAGGAAACAGTGAAGGATCACATATCTACCCTGGGCGTCTATATGGCTGGTGCGAAGGGAGAACTGCAAGGATTTGTGAATCAAAGTGAGGACCCCTCTGGATTGTGATGAGAACACAGTATAATATCTGCTGGGGCCCCATGACGGGGCAAGAGAAGCCGATAGTTGTGCGAGGGTGTGAGTTTCCTGTAAGAGAAGTATTTTGACCCCGTGCCTCTGGGCGTAGGCCGTGATCCTGCGTGCTTTCGTAAAGTTGCTGAGCCCTCTGACATTCCAAGACATCAGCCTAATAGCCATTCAGTAGTAATTTAGGGGGATCCCAGTAATGTGCGTCATATTTTGTCAAACTGGTGCCAGCAACTTGTACCGCTGCCAGATGTGTCATACCAAGAGCTACCACTGTCTCACCATTTTTATTGTTAAACCATTCCCCAACAACCCCACCCCCTCCCTCACTGCCACCCCCAACATAGCAGTGCTCAAAAACCC
Source organism: Ambystoma mexicanum (assembly GCF_040938575.1). Classification (NCBI taxonomy): domain Eukaryota; kingdom Metazoa; phylum Chordata; class Amphibia; order Caudata; family Ambystomatidae; genus Ambystoma; species Ambystoma mexicanum. The sequence goes on along the minus strand of NC_090926.1, from coordinate 1,197,744,462 downwards.
ACCCAAAGTCTCACGTCCGTTGTGCCAAGCCCAACGGGGCTGGGCCAGCCCCCAAAACAAACATGGGAGCAACCAATGAACTAAACAAGCCAACCTCGGCGTTGCAACTGCAGCGGGGTTGCTGCTGCCGTGAGCCCGATTAAGATTGTATAACGGTGAAATACACCAAATACCATACAGCGGCGGCGTAGTTAAAGTTTAGAGGAGACAACACAGTAGGGCACAGTGAGCATGGGCTATAGGAATAGTGGATCCCAGTACAAGTGCAATACTAGCCGTGACCGATGAAATTTCAATGAGTTACAACAATAAGAGAGAGCATAAGGGGAGGAATACATGGGATTATAGGGAAGATGCAAATGACAGGTGTGGTATTAGTAACACAATAATTCAAGTAGCGCGTGCAAGGCAAGTCGGCTCAACCCTCATCTACGGGGTCTCCTTCAGGGCCTAGGACAGGAATATGTGACTCGATGAACTTCACCGCTTCCTCAGGGACAGTGAAAAAGTACAGTTTGTTACGATGGGTGAGCTTCAGCCTTGCGGGGAACAACATGGCATATTCCACCTTCCTCTCCCGGAGCATTTTTTTTACGCCATTGAATTGTCTGCGCTCCATTTGGACGTTGACAGAGAAGTCAGGAAAGATGCGGATAGTTTGGGACTCAAGTGTAAGTTCCCCCTTCTCCCGGGCAAGCCGTAGGATGTGGTCTCTATCTCTGAAGCTGAGAACCTTAGCTATAATTGGTCTGGGAAAATCGCCCGGCTTGGGGCGTGGGGCCAGTGACCGATGGGCGCGCTCAATAGTGAAAAAAGGAGAGAGTTGAGGTTCACCTAGGAGGTCTCTAAGAAGGGTCTCGACTGCCAGCTCCATTTTGCCTTTGAGGGCTGTCTCAGGAACCCCCACTATGCGGATATTATTCCTACGAGATCTGGACTCCAAATCATCGCACTTCGCCATGATCTGCTTCATGTCTCGCACCAATTCAGAGACCGTATCCTGGAGCGTGTGTACCTCGTCCTCAGTGGCCCCAATTCTGGTCTCGTCCTCCACCAGCCTAGTGCCATGCTGATCCAATTTGGTGCGTAGTGAGGCAACATTTGCATTTATGTCATCTAATTTTTCATGAAATGACGCAAAGTTTTTGGCCATGGATTCCATGATTGACGTAAGGTCCTGCTGAGGAGAGCATGGGGATAAATCCGGGTCGTCTTGAATAAGGGCAGCCCCAGCCTGGTCTTGCTTGGCAAGCGATTTGGCAAACTGTCCATTGCTCCAGCCTTGTTGGCCCCACGTGCTTTGCCGGCCATTTTGGGGGGGCTTTAAGAACAGTAGAGGGTGTATCGTTGAAAGACAGAAGCAGGAACCAGGGGGTTTATGGAGGAACTAGGTCCAAATCAACGGTGGGGCGGCATCCGCCTAGTGGGAAGGTGGTAGGAACCCCACCAACAGGCGTGTTATAGGGCGGTAAGCCCGCTCCGAGGGGCAAGCAAGGAGTCCCAGGGGCAGTGCAGTTCGGGGGGGACAGTATCTTGTGGCGCCCACCTCTGTGCCAAGAGGGTCTAGGCAGAGATGGCCAGTGTTGGAGGGCAGCGCTGTCAGGGGTGCGTGATGCTCCCGGGAAGTAGCAAGAAGGTGCGCTGGCTAGGGAGAGGAGAATAGAAGACGCCTACGGTGGCACCAGCACCGGGTGAGTGGTTTGGGGGTTCGCTATCCTGTGTAGAGTGGAGCAGGGACAGCCCGAGGACACGGCAGACAAGATAGGCTGATTGTGTGGCGCCCAGCTCCCCCAACCTCCTCACCTCGGGACTCCGCGAAGCGAAGTATGTGTAGCAGTTAGAATAATAGCAGGTCTCCAATCAGCAGCAGCGGATCCAAACCAGAGCGGGGCTCAAGGCACCAGCAGGATCCCGGAGCCAGGAGGCCCCAGCACGGCCGCCCGTCACAGCCGTCTCATGGGACCCGTGGAGTCAGCAGCAGAGCCGCGAGGGAAGGTGCCGGGCTGATATCAGTGCGGGGGCTGCTCCGGCAGCCCCCGCCGAGTTCCAGCGTGATGTCTCCCGTCAGGGGGCGGCGCCGTCACCGTAGCGCCGGGGAGAAGTGCAGGGCAGATGTCCGTAGCAGCTGCTGTCCGTGCGGGGGGGCGCTCCGGCAGCCCCCGCCGCTCTCCTGAGTGATGCCTCTCGACCGGGGGCCGCCGCGTAAAAGGAGGAGTGCTGGGCGGAATCGGTGCGGGGGCCGCTCCAGCAGTCCCCGCCGCAGGAGTGCTGCCCTCTGTCAAGGGGCCGGCACCGTCGCCGCAGCACGAGAGGTGGCGCGGGAAGGGCGCCGGGCTGATATCAGTGTGGGGGCCGCTCCGGCAGCCCCCACCGAGTTCCAGCGTGATGTCTCCCGTCAGCGCAGGGAAGAATTGCATGAGGCGGAGCGGGCCGGCAAGAGGGAACCAGCAGGCCGCGGGTGTAGCCTCGCCCCCAGGGGAAGCGCGGGGGGCGGACCGCCGCGACCCCCAGTGGCGCCGGCCGCGACGTCTGGGGCGAGCGGCCAGTGAGGAAGTGTCTCCGCGCCCGAGGCGGCCGCCCGCTCCGACCGCCCGCTCCGACAGCAACCCAAGAGGGCGGGCGGCCGGTCGTCTCCGCACAGCTATGCGCCGCAGGGGGATGGCGGGGACAGGCCGCCGAGGAGCACCACGGCCTGGAGGCCTCAGCCGGCAGGCGGCCCTCCCGAAGTCCGGATTCTCCCCAACACAGGGCAGGTTGAAGCAGGGGCAATGGGCAGCAGGATGCGCGGGGTCTCGGCCTCAGTGTGTCCGTGAAACCGCTGATTGAGGCGGATATGCAGCGCTCGGGCCACGGAGCGTTAAAGCTAAGCAGCCATCTTGCTGGCTGCTCAACAGCGCCCCCCAGGGTAAGCAGTCTTGATGTCAGTAGAAGATGCTGCCTCTACCACCAGACTTTCTGGGGATGGGTGTTTGGACAAAAACTCCGGGTCTGCAGAAGATACCCTGTATTTAGTAGACAGTTTTTTATTTACTGCCGGGACGACATCTGGGGTTTCCCAGTTCGTCATGATTTTTCTTTGAAGAGCTTTATGAAAAGGTACTACAGGATCCTCCTGTGGACCTTTATCAAGAATATCCGTGAGGTCATTCTGTTGGAAAGCCTGTGAAGGTGTTGACCACCCCATAAATTCTGTGATCCTGGCCATTAAGGCTCTATAAGGGGTTTCAGCATGCTCCCCCGGGTCTGGCCTAGCGAACTCCACTTCTGGGGAAGTGTCTAAACCACTTGCCTCATGTAAGGAGTCATGAAGTTCCTTTAATCTGCGTTCCTCTGAGGATAACTCCTCTTGAACTGGGGTTGCAGATCCCTGCAACTCAAATGTCTCTTCTTGGTCAGATAGTTCTCCCTCTTCCATAATTGAGGACATTGTTCTGAATTGGTCTGAACTCACAAAGGGTGTGAAACCCATCTCCAAGGCAGAGGGTGCCAAACTTGTTGTAATCGGCCTCGAAAACGTCGATGTCGTCGACGCCGACGTCGAAGGCTTCGAACGTGGCATTGAAAACAAAGGTGGAGGCCTCGAGGTCCTCGATAGAATTGGAATTCTGCTTGAGGATGTCGACAATCTCGACGACATCGTCATCGAAGACCTGGGAATAGCCACTGGGTGTGCCGCAACCGTGACTTTCCTTGGCCTCGACGCCGGTGTCGAGGTTGGCGTCGAGTCGACAGACCCGTGTGTCGAAGGTCCCTTCGACAATGGCGCCGAAGACACCGACCTCGGCGTCGACGGAACCTTCGTCGACGTCGTCGACGGAACCTTCGAAGAAGGATTCGAGGTATTTGCTTTACTCGAGGGTTCGTGATGCGCTCGAGAAGCTTCCTTCGTCGGGTACTGCGACTCGCTGCGTTTTGGACCTTCGGGTCTTTCGACCAGAGCATCGCTCTCGGCAGTCTTCGAGGGGGTCGAGGCCGCTTTCTCGAAGACACTCATCATATTTTTTCGGAATTCCTCCCATTCAGCCCGGGAACTATGTTTCGTGGGGCAAGGGATTCTCTTAGGTGAAACAGAGGAAGAGGAGGACGAAGAAGGGGATCTTCGGCGTCTCCTTTTCGAGTGCTTCGATCTCGAGGAGTGATGGGACCTGCTTCGAGACCTGGAGCGCGAATGGTGACGAGGAGACGAATGTCTCGACTTCGTCGAGGAAGAAGAAGCTTTAGAAGCCTTACCTTTTTCCAGCTTCCCCCTACGCTCCTTCAGGGCCTTAGCTGTCATGGACATACAGTCCTCGCACTCCGAACAATGGTGTTCAGCTCCCAAACACCACAGACAGACCCTGTGAGGGTCAGTCAGCGACTTCTTTTTTCCACAGTCTCGGCATTTTTTAAAACCGGACCGAGGGGTAGTCGGTTCAGACGAGGAAGCCATCGAGTATGGATAGAATATCTCGAGGAAATTGGAATAATTCTCTACGAAACTGAGCAACGATATTCCGAGGCACTGAGTAAGCGCGGAAAAACGGAACTGAGCAACGGACGCTGCACGCGGCCTTTATAGGCAGGATGACGTCGACGTCGATACGGCGGCTGTCGAGGGACATCGACTCGGCGGACGTCGACGCGCAGCGCCCTCTAGAGAGAAAAAAAATTCTGAGGCCAGCAAAGCTGGAAAGAGATATCTAAGATAAGGAATACGTTGGAGGACACAATCCCTTCGAAAACAGCTTTTGCTACCCCATCAGGATTATTTCAATTTACAGTCTTACCTTTTGGGTTGCATGGGGCACCGGCAACCTTCCAAAGGCTCATGAATTCAATTCTTAGGGGACAGGAAGAATATGTGGGAGCATATCTTGACGATATTATTGTCTTCAGTAACTCTTGGGAGGAACATTTGACCCATTTGGGAAATGTACTTCGACTATTACAAGAATCTGGTCTGCACATAAATCCAAAGAAAACTTTCATGGCGAATTTCTACACCAGATATTTAGGATACTTCGTAGGACAAGGAGTGATTAAACCACAAGAAGACAAGTTGTAAGCCATAAAAGACTTACAATTTCCTACAAACCTTCGGCAAGTGCGAGCCTTTCTTGGTTTTGTCGGGTATTATAGAAGGTTCATCCCTCATTTTTCAACACTAGCAACACCCCTGACAGATCTTTTGAAAAATTCATCCTCCAAAAAGAAAGACTGGTATACAACAGAGACAATGAATGCATTTAATAACCTAAAGAATGCTTTATCTGAAAAAGCTGTTTTGAAATGTCCAGATGTTTCTCATCTCCGTTCTGTCTGCACACAGATGCATCTGGAACAGGTCTAGGAGCAGTATTATTCCAGGGGCAAGATGAATCAGAAAGATCAGTACTTTTCATAGGCAGGAAACTCTTACCGCATGATCAACACTATGCTACGATTGAAAAGGAACGTCTTGCTGTGAAATGGGCCATAGAGACATTACGCTACTACTTATTAGGAAGAGAATTTACACTGGTGACAGATCACGCACCTCTTATATGGTTGGCACATAACAAAGACACTAATCCTCGTGTACTCAGATGGTTTTTATCACTACAACCTTTTACGTTTAAGACCGTTCATCGTCCAGGAAAATGAATGGCCCAGGCAGATTTCCTATCCCGGAACAATACCCTTCCCGAGCGTAAGGGACTAGAGGGGGGGGTATGTGATAAAAATGGAGCAGTTTCTACAACAAGGACACCGGCTGGCTCAGGCTCTGTTAATACGAGGCAGAAAGTCCATATGAAGGGTTAATTGAAGCTATCTGATTGGAGGGAGTAATTGACAGCTCATTCGACCAATCACAGAAAAGAATATGGAAATGTAGTGAAATTAAGCTTTCTGAAAACATTTGTCTCTTCTTTGTTTTGTTTTCTCGGTTGCCAGGAGACAGAGGAGGAGGATTTGAAGAGCGACGGTTTTAACTGGGCTTATTGAGATATACCCGATGTTAATGGGATGTTGTGCCGTTGCACCGAGTTAAATAGAAGATTTTTGACATTATTATTCCAACCGATCGTTTGAAGTCGCTAGGCAGTTCTTACAATTTATGTGCGAGAAAAGCTACAGAGAGGGAAAGCCGCGCTGAACTGAACAGCTGATCTGTCCAGATGAATTGTGGAGGGCGGAGCTCGTAGGAGCTGAGGCCGCTGTGCGTCGAGCAGCTGATCCAGTGAGAAGACCGAGGAGGCGGAGTTTCTGTCATCGGGGACCGCGGAGTCGAACAGCTGATCCGCCGCCCAAAAACGAAGAAGGAAGGAGTTGCTGTCATCGGGGAGCGCGGAGTCGAGTAGCTGTTACATCGCCGAGAACATCGAGGGGAGGAGCTACGGTCAGCGGAGGCCGCGCTGACGAGAAATACCGAAGGTGAGAAGAGACCTGAGTGACAGAGCGTAACCCGGGCGGAGCTACGCAGAAGTAAACAGCTGACACTGGTAAGAGTGTGAAGAAGGGTATAATTTAGGCTGACAGGAGCCGAAACGTAATAGAACAGCTGATTCAAACTGACGAATCGAGTCAGTATATAAAGGAACATTGGGGGAACGTTGATGCCATATGTCTGGTCCATGAAAATGTTGGTACAGAACCGAATTTAAAGGAGGATCTGAGATATCGTCTGTCTCTTAAGACTTTCTTACATAAAGAGAGACTGGTTAATTTAAATATATATATTAGTGAATCCATGAAAGACTAAAAGGTTATGTTTCAATATCTGATAAACACAGTCAACCTGATTACATGTGAGGAAATAATCAACTTACAGAGACTATAAGCTAAAGTGGCAAAGAATTGAAGTTGGAGAAATTATAGGAGAAAGGTACAAACAACGTGATAGACTTTAAAGAAAGGAAGAAACTAACTTTACCAAAGAATTACCGGAAGTGTTATGAACCAATTGACTAGAAAAGTTCTATCCTCAAAAGAAGATAAAGCAAGAATCCACCTGTATCCTTTTTTTTGTTTTTTTTAAAGAAAACAGAAAAGTTAGAAGTTGTTAATAAAAGTCCCCTTGGGAACAAGTTAATATTCAATCTCAGTCTAACTGTATTTATTTATCACTATTGTTCGCAAACCTCACACCACGTCATCGGCATACAGAATCCACAGTATTTCAGTTGCATTTATCCTAGGTGGGAAAGCTTGCACCTATTTCTGTGAGTCGGCAAGGTATGACACATAAAGGCTAAAAAGCAGGGACGACAGGGCGCATCCCTGCTTCAAGCCACAATGTGTATCAATTTTCCTCGAGAGTTGGCCCTTTTCTGTTAATCTTATCTGAATGGAGGTGTTTGTGTATAAGGCCCTCATGGCCTCCAGCAGATCCCGCAGGCAATTCCAATTCTCCAACTTTATCCATAGGCGCTCCCTATTTACCCCGCTGAAGGCCTGCTCGAGGTCCATGAAGGTCACATATACACAAGATTTTGCCTCAATCAACCTTTGATTCAGAATGTTAATCAGGAACAAATTCAAGGATGTCCCCACTCCTTTGACAAACCCCGTTTTTGGGGGTCTAGCCCATGTGGTAAGATCTCGCATTAACAGTGATGCAAACAGTTTCCCCCATGAATCCAAAAGGGTGATAGGGCGATAGTTTCTCAGGTCGCCTCGATCAACCTTTTTGAAGATGGGGACTATAATCACGTTTGGCCATGTTGTTGGGATTTGTCTGGTGGACATTATATGTTTAAAGATCGAATGTGTCAGTCCCCCCTTGATGTTATCCTTTAGGATCTGGTTGGAGAGCCCATCAGGACCTGCAGCTCTCAAAACACTAAGTCTGCTTATCATTAATCTTATCTCTTGCGCCTCACATTCAAAGGTCCATCTCCTACTATTAATTACCTCCCTTTTACACAGATTTAGCGAACAAAGATGTGTAATGGGAGATCCATTTTGCTTTACTTACTTGGCCTATCATATTGGTTGATCTAAACGATCCTCCATTATAGGAGATCCCATAAGTTCTGTTGTGTTTTTTTTGCAGAAGGATTTCAGCAATTTTTCTGAATCATTTTGCATTCTTAGTGCCCTAGATGCTCGGAGCCAGTTGCAGTATTTTTGTTTCCGTAGAGTAATCAACTCAAATCTATTCTGCTGTGTCCCTTCAGAGCCTTCTTACATCCATTCGTAGTTGTCTCCTCGCTATCACTAGCGTGTGATCATAAGCATGTTTTGGGCCCTCCATTGTGTTTCTGTTCTTGTTCTTAGTTTCACTAAAATCTTTCACGATCCAAAGGTATACCACCTTCCTCTGGTTTTTCTCAATGCCAGTCATATCGCTGAGCAATTTGCACAGCCTCATGGCTTTTTATCCTGAGTCTGTTTTTACCCCAGGTTATCTGAACCGGTGCCATAGTGTTCAAGGGAGGAGCTGGACTAGTATTACATAGAGAGATAGCCAATAGGTCATGGTCACTGTGAAGCTGCTTAACGATTTAAAATGTATCCATCAATGGTATCATGTTTCTAGACACAAAACAGCAATCTGTCACACCTAAGGGCCTGCCTAGTTCTCCACCACATGCCCCTCGGGCTCTTTCATTCAATAAGGGCACGGGGAATAGATCTGTTTGGGGGGTTATTGCTCTCCCAAAGAGTGTGCAGCGTTTTGTGGCTCCTTTCTATTCGCGCTGGCAGCTGCCCTGGAAGTTCGCTGCAGTAGTATCTAGGGGAGGCAAAGTGGACTACATTACCCAGAAAACCTGCCCTCTCAATGTAGTTCAGTATCCAAGCATGGTGCCTCACTTTCGCTCAGGCACGCCCCTTTTTGGAATATGAGCTGCAGTAGCCTGCGGCTCGCGGCCTCTGATTACCGTTACCTCAGCATTTTGTGAAGTCTTTGTTTCTCTCGAATCTGCTTTCCCGTGTATCAGACCCTGTTTTTTCTCCTTACTGACTTCCTTCTGGTTATTCCTTAACACTGTGTTAACCCTGTGTACCAGGACCCTCGTTTGGTAAAAGGACTGATCTGGATCTCGTTTCATTCGGCTCCCGTCTGCCCCTCAACCCGACCTCATTGCCTGCTTCCGGACTGCCTGTCTACTGTTTTGCCTCATTGCTGCCCGCCTGTGTACCGAACCCGTTGGCCTGCTAGAAGACCCTCCTTTCACGGAACAATTCCTACCTGCATTTCATCTGGAACAAGTAATTCTCCTGCCGAAAACACAGCATTCCGCCTGCTGCTGTTTCCAAACTACATTTTCACTCGCGCTGCGAAACTACAGATCCCAGCATCCATCTGGTTAGCTGCTGATTCAAGTACTACGGACTGCATGACTCTGTACTCTGTGTGCTGCCCATTTGATGACTGATTTTGACTCCTGCTTCCTTGGATTGATTACTGGCATCAAGTGCACACAAAACGCTCTGCGGTAGGTGCACCTTCCCGTATCTAGTGCGCTCCTCGTGTTTTCCAGCTCCGCAAACACTGGGGATTGACCAGTCTGGTGCCAATACGTCAGGCTCCCAGGCAACCACAGCTCCTGTTTCCGGGTTTACTGCAGCCCCTGTCCTCATGGCCACGCAGTTCCCATTGGCGCCTCCGGAACGTTTTACTGGGGATCCAAAACAGTACAGGACATTCATCAACCAATGCAAACTGCATTTTCTGTGTCGTCCCGCTGCCTTTCCCAATTCAACTACAAAAGCTGCTTTTGTCCTTTCACATCTTGGTGGAATGGCTGCAGCTTGGGCCATTCCGTTACTCGAGTCCAACAGCTATGTTTTGTATGACTGCGATGAACTCATCACGGCAATGAACAGGGTTTTCGACACCCGCTACAAATCCCAGGCTACGGACTTGGAATTTTTGAATCTACGGCAGGGGACCACTCGATTTAATCAACTGGCGGCTGAGACGGACTGGCCAGAAGAAAAGAAATCTGCCGTATTTTACAAGGGTTTATCGGAGGAATTGAAGGATGTTTTGGCTACAGTCCCAGTTGTTCCTACCGCATTCAGAGAATTGCTGGATTTAGTGTTACAGATTGACGCTAGGAGATCTGAACTCAAAGGGGAACGTAAGCCACCGGCAGTATCAGTATCCATTCCCACAGACACAGTCAGTCCTTCTTCTTCTGCTCCTGAACCTATACAGGTGGGGGCAGTCAGGGGACCCCTAACCCCGGCTCAACGTGAGTACAGAAGGTCCCATAATTTGTGTATGTATTGTGGTTCGTCCGAACATCAATTGAAAGATTGCCCAAAGAAACCCGTTAAAAAGACGGGAAACGCCAGGACCCGGCGATAGATAGAGTCCCTACACCGGGGATACATTCTTTGGGCTCATGCGGATTGATCTCTGCTCCCGTCAGTTTACCGGTGGTCTTCACCACCTCTACTGACGCTTCATTCCCCTCTCTGGCAATCATTGATTCTGGAGCCACAGGGAATTACATGGATATTGAGTACGCAAGAAGCCACAACGTCCCATTCCTGTCTAAGGCACAGCCGGAGACTGTTCACGCTGTGGACGGTACTTCTTTGATATCTGGCTTGGTCACTCAAAACACTTCTCTCGTCCATATGCAAACAGCGGAAGGACATGTGAAGACCATCTCTTTTGATTTAATTAAGGCTCCACAATTTCAAGTTATTTTGGGGATCCCTTGGTTACAACACCATAATCCCGCCATTGACTGGACCAAGAAAACTGTGCAATTCCCTTCTCCAGAATGTAAAGGGAAATGCTTTCTGAACACCAGTGTGTATCCAGACTCGCCCTGTCAGGCTCTGGTGGCATGCATAGCCATGATAGGGGCTGTGACTAACAACATCGAAACCCACATACCTCCGGAATGCACTTCCTTTAGGGACGTGTTCGACAAAGGTGGCGCAGACCAGCTACCGCCACACAGACCTTATGACTGTCCTATAGACTTATTGCCAGGGGCCAAGATTCCGGCCGGTAGAGTCTATTCACTCACTCTACCTGAGGATAAGATCTTAAAAGAGTACATCGATAAAGCCTTGGCTACTGGTTTCATCAGACCGTCAAGATCTCCTGCAGCGTCACCTCTCTTTTTCGTCCCTAAAAAAGAGGGTGACCTTCGCCCTTGTATTGACTATCGGGCGTTAAACGCTATAACTGTGAAAAACCAATACCCCCTTCCATTGATATCCGTTCTTTTTGACCAGCTCGGTTCCTCCGTCATCTTCACAAAACTGGATTTTCGTGGGGCATATAATCTGGTTAGAATAAGACGAGGGGATGAGTGGAAGACAGCTTTCAAAACCCGATACGGGCTATTTGAATATTTAGTAATGCCTTTCGGCTTATGTAATGCCCCGGCCACGTTCCAGGCCTTTATGAATGACATTTTTCATGACTGTCTTGATCAATATGTAATCGTCTATCTAGACGATATTCTCATCTACTCCACCTCTAAAGTGAAGCATACGGAACATGTACGTTTTGTCTTACAAAGGTTAAGAGAAAACCATTTATTCGTCAAGGCAGAAAAGTGTGTCTTCAATGCAACTTCAGTTGAATTCCTTGGGTATGATTTTACCAATCATGGGATTAGGATGAGCCGCTCCAAGGTTAAGGCAGTTCTGGATTGGCCTGTCCCTACTTCTGTGAAGACTCTAGTCTTTTTTGGGATTTTCAAACTTCTACTGGCACTTCATCCATTCGTTTTCTTCCATTGCAGCCACTTTGACAGTATTGACTAGTTCCAGGACTCCATTCCTCTGGACTCCGGAGGCACATCAGGCCTTCGAATCTCTCAAAACATCCTTCTCTACGGCGCCTGTGCTGCAGCATCCTGACCCTCTCCTACCTTTCCTTGTGGAAGCAGATGCTTTGGGTTCAGCCATCGGGGCTGTCCTCCTGCAACGTTGCCCCAATTCAGGGGAGACCCATCCGGTGGCGTACTTTTCAAGGAAACTGACTCAGTACGAATGCAACTATCATATCATGGAGAGAGAGTTGCTGGCTATCAAAGATGCTTTTACAGAGTGGCAGCACCATTCAATGGGTGCCCGTCACCCGGTCATCGTCTTTTCAAATCATCGGAGTCTTTTGGCATTCAAATCAATGAAATGCCTTACGGCCAGACAGGCTTGCTGGCATCTTTTCATTTCACAATTCAACTTCTCCATTACATACCGCCCAGCTCGTCTCAACGCCTGTGCGGATGCTTTGTCGCGCCTGTCCAATGATCCATACCCTGCTTCGGAACGCCCTCTCTTTTTACCTGGCAGATTTGTCTGTGGTTGTACCCCTCAGCCTTCGCTCTGTTCCCTGGTTTCTAGTTGGGTTGTCTCGCATACTGATGAGTGCGAGTCTCTTAATCTGGGCGTGGTACACGGACTGCCCTACATCCAAGGTCGTTTGTTTCTCCCACCAGGGGAGGCACGCTTGCGGGCTTTGGCCTGGTCTCATGACTCTTTGATGGCAGCCCATCCGGGCAACAGAAGACCCTGGAGGCATTACGTCGGTGGGCTTGGTGGCCATCCATGTCCAGAGACGTGATCGATTATCTGGCATCTTGTTCTGTATGTTCCCAATGCAAAGTTTCCAGATCCAAACCTGTGGGTGTCCTACAGCCCCTTCCTGTGCCTCATAAACCATGGTATATGGTGTCCATGTACTTTATCGTAGATCTGCCTCCTGTGAACGGGTTTGACACCATTTGGGTAGTCATTGACTATTTTTCCAAAATGGCACTTTTTGTGCCTTGTGCAGGACTGCCTTCGGCATCGGTCTTGGCTTCAATCTTCCTAAAAAATGTGTTTCGCTTTTTTGGATTGCCTTCTATAGTGGTTTCTGACCGCGGTCCCCAGTTCACCTCTCGCTTCTGGAAAGCCTTGACGACAGCTCTCTGCATTGACAAAAGGTATAGTTATGCCTACCATCCTCAGACTGATGGACAGACGGAAAGAGTCAACGCTACCCTCGAACAATATCTTTGTTGCCTCTGCCTTCGTTTTCAGTCGTCCTGGTTGGCGATGCTTCCGCCCGCTGAATTTGCATATAATAATTTGTTACATACAGCAGCGGGTGTGTCACCCTTTTTTGCTTTGTACGGATTTCATCCGCGATCTTTACCTCTGGACCCTGCTTTACCCATAGACAACCCGGCTGCTCGGGCATGTGTAAGAGATCTCAAGTCCATTCGAAGCTCCATACATGCATATCTGGTGCGTGCTCAAGCAAGAGCTAAGAAATGTGCAGATAGGCATCGGCTTCCTGCTCCCCGTTATAAGGTGGACATGAAGGTATGGCTCTCCACACGCAATTTGAGAATTCCGGGAAAACGGCTGTTGTTACCAAAATTCGTGGGTCCTTTTGCTATTTCCAAGGTTGTGAATCCTGTAGCCATGCGTCTTTCATTGCCTTCTTCCTAGAAGCAGCATCCGGTATTTCATGTTTGTCTGTTGAAGCCTTGCCCTCCCTCTACCCGTCTGCTCGCCCGCCCCCCCCCCGGTTCGGGTGGATGGCAGTGATGAATACGAGGTGGCTGATATCCTTGATTTTCAAACCCGCAAGGGTCGTCCGTACTATCTAGTGGATTGGAAGGGCTACGGTCCTGAGGATCGGTCTTGGGAACCTTAGTGCAATATACACTCCCTGGCGCTTCTGTGCCGCTTCCATGCACGTTGGGGGTCCACGCCGCCTTTGGGGGTGGATGCTGTCACACCTAAGGGCCTGCCTAGTTCTCCACCACATGCCCCTCGGGCTCTTTCATTCAATAAGGGCACGGGGAATAGATCTGTTAGGAGGGTTATTGCTTTCCCGAAGAGTGTGCAGCGATTTGTGGCTCCTTTCTATTCGCGCTGGCAGCTGCCCTGAAAGATCGCTGCAGTAGTATCTAGGGGAGGCAAAGTGAACTACATTCCCCAGAAAACCTGCCCTCTCAATGTAGTTCAGTATCCAAGCATGGTGCCTCACTTTCGCTCAGGCACGCCCCTTTTTGGAATATGAGCTGCAGTAGCCTGCAGCTCGCGGCTTTTGATTACCGCTACCTCGGCATTTTGTGAAGTCTTTGTTTCTCTCAAATCTGCTTTCCCGTGTATCAGACCCTGTTTTTCCTCCTTACGGACTTCCTTCTGGTTATTCCTTAACACTGTGTTAACCCTGTGTACCAGGACCTTCGTTTGGTAAAAGGACTGATTTGGATCTCGTTTAATTCGGCTACCGTATGCCCCTTAACCTGACCTCATTGCCTGCTTCCGGACTTCCTGTCTACTGTTTTGCCTCATTGCTGCCCGCCTGTGTACCAAACCCGTTGGCCTGCTAGAAGACTCTCCTTTCACGGAACAATTCCTACCTGCATTTCATCTGGAACAAGTATTTCTCCTGCCGAAAACACAGCATTCCGCCTGCTGCTGTTTCCAAACTACATTTTCACTCGCGCTGCAAAACTACAGATCCCAGCATCCATCTGGTTAGCTGCTGATTCAAGTACTACAGACTGCATGACTCTGTACTCTGTGTGCTGCCCATTTGATGACTTCCTAATTTTGACTCCTGATTCCTTGGATTGATTACTGGCATCAAGTGCACACAGGACGCTCTGCGGTAGGTGCACCTTCCCGTATCTAGTGCGCTCTCGTGTCGTCTGGGTACAGAGCGTTATACTAACCTTCTCTATTTTCTGTTTTACACTATTGTTGTTTTCTGATACTTTGACTTTGGACACCTCTCTTTACATCACTGGTAAGGGTAAAGGAAACATTAGTAATTATTCTTTTCTCCTATCATAGTCAAAACCTAATTCTTAGTTTGTGATTGTAGGGTGGTCTCCAGATTATTCTGTCGGGATTTCAGGACAGTTTAATTCAGGTATTCATATAGTGGGGGGTTAAAAGGTGGTCCCTCTTGGTGTCTGTGTTACTTACCTGTTGTCTTTATTCTTTCAGTTGGGTCCATGGCGGCACGTTCTCCCCGCTCTTTTAAGTGATCAGTCACCTTGGTTGTTACAGGCATACAACAGGGTGTCATATCATTGAAAAGGTCTAACACCCCTCATAGAGAGGAGGCTTGGTTGGAGGCTCCACACCGAGCTCTTCAATCAACACTTATTGATCCAATTCCTAGAAGTCCTGGCTCGCTGGCTTTCATGCTCCCCCGACTGGTGAGTAACATAATCCAAACATGATCTCTGTAAATCCCTTCCCCATGTACATGCTCCCGGTTGGTCCCCTTTCGTTTGTGCATTTAGCATAGACAGGTCCCAAGTCTTCGTTTCTAATACCCAACTTCGGCCTCTTTCATCCAGTTGCGCCTCATTTAGGGGACACCCTTCATCATTAAACAATCGTAAATTCAAATCCCCACATATAATGATGCAGCGATGATTGTTTTGACACATTTCTCCTTTTGAGCCACATTAACTCGCCAGTATAAATTCAGTAAGAGGTATTTTGCTGTCTTTGGATGAATTCCTCTACTTAGTTTTAGGATTTAAACATAGGAATTTAATTTTTCATAGCTGTTTATAGTTATACAGGCTAAGAGTAAGGCCTTCCTAAAATCCCTTTAAGGGCTGGGTTCAGATGAGATTCATAGCCTTCACCAAAGGGTGTTGTCCTGAGCCACGTTTCTGGGAGGCATAAAATATCATGATGACCTAACATGCAAGCATTTTTAGCAAATAACATTTGGAATCCTCTTGTGTGTCACGTTCCTATCAGGATCCTATGTGCTTTCGTGTTTGGACTGATCTATATCTGATGACAGTTGGGCAATGCACCAGCTAGCCAGTCCCAGTTCTTTATCTTCCCGTCTTGATGATTACTAGGGAGGGTGCTAGGGCTGCTCCTCTGCCTTACATTTTGGTTCTCGATAGTACATTTAAGAGGGGCTAGATCCTTTTGGTTAAAGGGCCGCTGCTTTCCCTTTGGGGTTTCGCCCTTCCCAGAGACTTCTTTCATGGTAGTAGTAGATTTAGTGTAGCGTCGAACCATGGGGTTTTTGGTCTTTGTCGCTGTCTCATAGGAGGCATCTTTAGGCCTCTTTTGATGATCAGTGAATTCATAACCCAAAGGTAGTAGCTTGTCACTCTGGGCCAGCATAGCCCCCTTGGTTGTCTCTTAGTCCATGTGGAGTATCACCCAGTCCATCTTATTTTCTACTACAAAATCCACCACTCTGATATCTTCTGTGGTTATATGCCTAAATGCTGGTTTGTACTGAAGCAGCTTCATGACATTTCTTCTATTCAGAATCGGGGCGTTTGGGCCTGATATTATTCTTTCAAGGTAGATGATTTTTTATGGGTTTCTTTCACTGAGTTCAGATGTCTAGTGAGTTCTTGCGGTTGGGTACGGGGCTTACTCGAACCAGATTTGTTGCGGCTTGCTTCAAGTCTTCCATCCCCTATCTCATTTCCTTTCAGACCGTGCCGCAGTAGTCTTTTATCCTCCATGGTTATAAAGGGGTTGTCTGGCTGCGCCGTTACAAGCTGGATGTTTTATCCATTGATTTGGGCTTTGAGTGCTTGGTCAGATTCATGGAGGCTTGAGTCATCTGCCTTTCAATTTCCGCCCAATACAAGCGGCTTAAGTTGGCCCATTCCGCCTCATCTACTTCCTTATCCATTAAGTCAATTAGGTCACTTAAACATGTTTTCATTGATGTTTAATTTCCCTTCATATCTCCATTTATCTGCAATGCTGAGGACTTCGATTCAGTTTGCTTAGTTATGGAAGCCTCTCGGGCCAGAGTCAATTCTCTTCTTGGGCGTTTTGGGGGCTGCTTCGTATACAGAGGCGGTGGTGTTCTTAGGTTCCTTAAGAAGGTGCTTGAGCCATTTGATTTTCGCTTCCGCGTTGGTATACCATTTTTAGTTTTTTTCTGATTGTTACCTGTTTTAAATATTGAACACGTATTTGTCTTCTTTACTGGGCCTTGGATTGCGAGTTCCGTTACAGCCACCACTTCTAGGGCTTCCACATCATCATTGTGGCTAGATTGGTTTCGGGGAGGGTTTCACTTGATTTATAAGCTGTTTGGGCTTGTTCCCGTTTCCATTGTGACCTCATCCATTTGCAATCTTTTAGGATGGCTTCCATAAGGAGAGCCTTGTCCGATGATTCCCTCCTCGCCATATCACATAGTCGGTTTTGCCTTTGTAGTGATGTTTCAGCTTCCTCGTTTAATCATGCTTCGACAATACTGATAAACCTTTCCACACCCATCAATTTGGTCTGCACCATTGCAATTAAGGTGGCTTGACCTTGCAAGGATCTATAGATTGATTCATACAGTTAAGTGAAAGGAGATAGAGGTATAGTGAGGGAAGCCATCATCACCCTTTGAAGCTGGCTCATATGTTCATTTGACGAGTTCCACTCCCTATTCCGGGGGGTCACAATTTCGGTGTGCAAATCCTCCATATCTACTGATTGAAGATTAACATTCACACTCATACTTGGATTTTTAGCTTACATCCATCCTTTCAACCCATCTTCAGTCTCAAGTCTCTTTTTATTCCTTTGTTCTAGGTTTGCCATACAGGGAGGATCTCTAATATATTTACTTGCCAATGGGGGCTCACAGGGGATTTCAGTCCTTCCCCCCACACTAAGGTCTCAAAAGATGTGGGTGGATACATTCTCTGAACTCCCATCTCCGACATTTCTTGGTCTAAGGCGGTAAGCTTGTCCTTAATCTTAGCCAGACTTTTCATTTTTGATCCGTAATTCTTTTTTATTTTTTTTCAACTTGTTTATTTATTAACAGCGCACAGGAGCAAACATGAGAAACACACATTAGTTACAGACGACATATGACATTTGAAATGCCCCCCTCCCCCCAACCCCTACGCCTGCAGACGGCATTGTTCCCAGGCCTCATTCCGTTCCGCCAGGTGGCGAGCTGCCCCCCATAGAACGGAGAGCATTCGCGATCAGGCGCGGCTTAAAAGTAAGCGCTGGATATTTCTGGTCATAGTCTGGGACCGGGCCCCAGACGTCCAAGAAACGATAGAGTCTGCCCGCCTTAGCTGCCGTGACCTTTTCAGCTATTAGGATGTCCCAGAGTTTGATCCACCACAAGGGCATGAGGGGGCCTTCCGCAGTTTTCCAGGTGCGGGCCACCGTGATTTTGGTGGCCAGCAAGAGTTGAGTGGACAGCGTGGCCCTCCTCCCCATTCACGGGTAAGCGTGCGGGTGCGGGATCCCAAGGAGGACCTGTTCGGGAGTTAGTGGAATGGTCACTTGGGTAATGTCTTTTATAGTGGCGAGGCATTGGGTCCAAAACTCCTTTACTTTAGGGCAGGTCCACCACATATGGAAGTAGGATCCCAAGTGGCCGCATAAACGCCAGCAGTGGGGGTCCAGAGCCTGTTGAAAGTGGTGGAGATGTAAGGGGGGGTAGTACCATCGCAACAGCAGTTTGTGGGCGCATTCCCGGTTGGTGATACAGCGGGATGCCGTGCGCGTCCTGGTCCGGATATCCACCCAGGATTGGTCCTCTATAGCGTGACCCAGGTCCGTCTCCCACAGGGACATGTAGGAGGGTTTAGAGAAGAGGGGGTCGTCCAGCAGTAGCTTATAGAGGGCGGAAATCTTCCCTCGGGCAGGCAGGTCAGCCGCTGTGAGTTCCAAGCGAGTAAGAGGCCGAGTTGCTGCCATCCGGGTCTGGGGGTTGGAGCACCAGTGTCTTAGTTGGGCATAGGAGAATCTGTCCGACTCTGCTAGCTGAAAGGAGGATTTACATTGTTCGAAGTCCAGGGGGGAGTCTCCTGCGAAGAGATGTCCCAGCGTTTCAAGGCCTCCTGCAACCCAGTTTCTGAAGTTCGCTGGACGAGCTCCCGGGGAGAAGGCCTGGTTGTGGAAGATCAGGGAGAGCGCGCTCAGGTCGTTTGGGATCCCTTTGTATCTGCGGGCCCACTCCCATGCCTTTAACGAGTTTTTCGTGGCCGTCAGCACATCTGGCCAACTCCGCCGCAAAGCGTTAAGGATAAACGGGAGGAAGCGAAGAGGCAGGGGTAGGCACGATTGTTCGATGTCCACCCACTTTGGGCGACCTGAGGCCAGTCCCCACGCCTGGAGATGGGCCAGCTGCGCTGCGATATGATACTTGCGGAGATCCGGGACCCCCAGCCCTCCCAGTCTAGTGCGGGCCATCATCATTTTCCAGGGAATCCTCGCTTTTTTGCCCTTCCATATAAAGTCAATCAATTTCCGTTGAAGCTTCATGATGGGGGGAGGGGGATTGAGACGGGAAGGAAAGCACAGGCATATAGGAAGCGGGGAAGGAGATTCATTTTGCAGGTTGTTATCCGGCCCAGCAGGGAGATTTCCTGCGACCGCTAGCGCGTGAGATCCTTCTCCAGTTCCTCGAAGAGCGGGGGGAAGTTGGCCTGGTAGACTTTTGTTGGGTGTGCTGGGATCTGGACCCCCAGGTATGGGATTGCTTGGGTGCTCCATTGGAACAGGCTTTGCTTCTCCAGGGCGATCCTTTCGTCCGGGCTCAGGCCCACACCGAGGGCTATCGATTTTGAGAAGTTGATGGCGAATCCCGCTACCTCGTTGAAGCTACGGAGCTCCCCCAGAGCAGCCCTCAGGGAGGATTGGATGTTTGTGATGGTTAGCAAGACGTCATCCGCGTAGAGGGCGATCTTATGCTGGGTGGCGCCTATCTTCGGGCTGCTTATCAGTTGGTTTGTCCGCACCCGTTGGGCCAACGGTTCCATGACCAGGGCGAAAAGCAGGGGGGACAGGGGGCATCCCTGCCTCGTTCCGCAGGTAGGGAGGATAGGGTCCGACAGGCAGCCGCTAACCCTGAGCCTGGTTTTGGGAGCTTGATAATTCGCCAGGACCATTTTCCTGAAGATTGGGCCAAAGCTGAAGGATTCGAGGGTCAAGGTAAGAAATGACCAGTCCACCTTGTCGAAGGTCTTGGTCGCGTCCAGGGCCAGCAAGGCCAGTTGCTGGGAATTTCTTGTGGTCACCTCTGTGAGGTTCAGGGCTCTGCGAATGTTATCTTTCGTGGACCGGTAGTTGATGAAGCCGGTTTGGTCCAGGTCTATGATGTTCGGTAGGACCGGAGCCAGGCAGGTAGCCAAGATTTTCGAGTAGATATTAGCGTCCAAATTAAGCAGGGAAATTGGTCTGTACGAGCTGTTCTCAAGGGGGTCCTTTCCGGGCTTTAAAGCGAGAATGGTAATGGATTCCTTCATGGACGGAGTGATCATTCCGATGGTCGCAAATGAATTGAAGAGGCGAGCCAAGGGAGCCACCAATTGGGGATGAAAGAGTTTATAAAATCTGGTGGTGAAGCCGTCCGGGCCGGGGGTCCTGGGTTTCAAACTCTTTATCGCCCCTTCCACCTCCTCTTCCGTGATAGGCGTTTCCAGCTCCTGGCCAACCTCCGGGGTCAGGCGTGGAAGGGCCGCCTTACGGATGTATGCACGCTGTGCTTCCAAGTCCTCTGGACCGCTGTCATAGTCTCAGACTGATGGGCCTTGGCTAGCCGGATTTTCTCTTGGTCTGCATAGTGCACCGACCCCTGTGGGTCGCGAAGGCCCAGGATGGATTTCCGAGTCCTCTCCCTAGCTAGCTTGCTGACCAGGAGCTTGTTGGCTTTGTTGTTGTGGACATAGTACCATTGTTTGGTCCTAGCGAGCAGGTTCGCAGTGGTGTCGGCGTGGAGAGCCTCCAGCCTCTTCCTCGCCATTTGCAAGGCTTTGTAGGATTTCGGGGACCAGCCCTTCTGCTTGTGGACCGTTTCGGCTGCACAAACCTCGGCCTCCAGGGCGTCTCGGGTCGCCTTCTTCTGTTTGTGAAACGCGGCGCCCTGGGCGATCAGTTCCCCTCTGAGCACCGCCTTCATAGCGTCCCAGGTGTTGGCGGGGGACGTTTCCTCGTTAAGGTTCTCCGTAAAGAAGTTTTTGATTGATCTGGCGATCGCATCTCTCACCGTCATGTCCCCCAGGATAGGGTCATACAAGGTCCATTGGCGACGTGGAGGGGGATCCGGGTCGTGGACTCGGAGGGAGAGTGAGACTGGGGCATGGTCCGAGAGGATCCGGGGGCCGATCGTGACGTCATCCGTGAAGGTCAGGATCTGGGGTGAGGCCAACAGGAGATCGATTCTGGAGAAAGTGCAATGTACATATGAGTAAAAGGTGAAGTCCTTCTCCTCCGGGTATAACACTCTCCAGGTGTCGACGACATCAAGCGTGCGGAACAAGTGGAGCAGGGCCAGGGCTAGCTTCTGGTCTCTGGAGGTGGGGGGGGTGAGATCTGTCTTTAAGGGGGTCCGGGACCTCGTTGAAATCGCCTACAATGACAAGTTGTCCTTCCGTGAAAGGGAGGAGGGTCTCTTCCAGGTCCTGGTAAAATCCATCTTGGAACTCATTCGGGGCGTATGCTGAAACGAGAGTGTAGAGCTGGCCCATAATGATGCATTTGACGGCCACAAAGCGACCCTCTTGGCAGCGCAGGACGTCGAGGACTTGGGGGTTCAAGCCCGCAGCCGAAAGTATAGCGGTGCCACCCTTTTTGGTGCCATTGGACGCTAGGAATTGTGTGGGGAAGAGTCTGCTTCGGAGGCGCGAAAAGTCCGCTGGAATTAAGTGTGTTTCTGTTATGCCGCCGTCTTTTGGTGGTCGCTGGCGGTTATGGAAGGCTTGGCGTTGGCGGCGCCATTAGAATGTTCCATGTTTTTTCTTTTCACTTCCTGGTTTGACGGTCTAGTCTTTTTCTCTTGTTCCTGTATTTAACCACGCCCTCCCCTGGGCTCTGTGCGTTGCAACTTTGTTTCCTGTGCCTTGTTGCCATGCTACTTTGTTTTCCTTACCTTACTCCTGTTGCCATTTACCGCGGCCTCTATCGCAGTATCCTTTCGCTCTGCTTCTCCTCCTCCCTTCCTTTTCCCTGCCTTCCCGTCCTTTCGGTCCCCTTACCTTACGGGGTTTCTCCTCTCCTTCCTTTCTCCCGGATCACGTTCCTGGTTCTTGGCGGTGCCTCCATTCCGGTCTCTCGCACTGCTCCTTGTTCAGTATCAGCTTCACCGGACTCTCCAGCTTACTGCTGCACCGAGAAACTTACCTTGATTCTCCTGCTCCGGTTTTTCCTGCATTCCCTGGCTCACAGTTATCTCTTCCTGCTCAGCATTGGTACCAACTACATCCGTAGAGAGGATTTTTTAAGCGGCTGCTTTTTTCCTCTCATCTTGGTTTCTGCGGGACGGGGGCCGGCTGCTTCCCTGTTTATCAGGGGATCAGGGTGGCTTCTTCCCGCGGACGGCCGTACCTCTTCACAAAGAAGAAGAAGCCCAAGAACAAGACCTTCAGACGAAACTCTGTTCCGGAAGAGACAGGTGAGGATAAAGGGGAGGTGGACATTGATTTATCAGATTTGGAGGATAATACGCTGGTTCCCAGCATTCGTGTCAGTTTGCAACGCCAGAAAGAGATTACAATGTCTATTCCGGAACAGGTCCAAGAGCTGCTCACAGCAATGCAGAATGTGACATTAGAATTACAGGCTGTGAAAGCCGAAAACGCTGCTCTAAGACAGCGAGTCGACCACTTCGAACAGTCCCGGAGTGATCTGCCTCCCATGCCCTTACCCTGCGGTAAATATGACGGTTCACCTACTAGATTTAAAGAATTCATGGAGGCTTGCATAATCTATTTCACCTTCAGACCTCAGACATATGCCTCAGATGCAGCCCGCATAGGGTTTCTGATATCTAACCTTACGGGTAACGCTCTTTCCTGGGCTACTCCGCTTGTGACCAGTGCCAGCCCGTTACTACACGATTACGCCGGGTTCACCGCCCAGTTCAAATTGGCCTTTGAAAGGCAAGAGTCTGCGGTAGTCGCCAGTGAACAGTTACTGGATATTCGACAGGGAAGTTCCGATCTTCTGTCCTACATCTCCCGCTTTAAACGGGTGGCTGCAGACGCAGGCTGGCAAGAGAACGCTCAGTACACCATTTTTCGCCGAGGATTGAGGGAAGACCTTAAGGATGAATTAGCAAGGGTAACCAGACCAGCTACTTTAACCGACTTGTGGTCTACAGTGGTTCAGCTGGATTTCCGTCTCTCAGAACGGCGGTCTGAACGTAGAAAACAGCGTGGATTTCCTGCTACGCCTGATCCTGGGATTACCTCTCCTTCTCCTACCTGTACGTCGAAAGAGGAGCCAATGCAAATTGGGACTACTCGAGGACCACTCACCTCGGAAGAAAGAAGAAGACGCAGGGAGAACAACCTGTGTATGTATTGTGGATCTAACCAACATATTCTTAGAGACTGCCCTAATGTACCACCAAGACGTTCGGGAAACGCCATTCCTCAGAGCTAGTAGGGACGAGTTACCGAGGGGGATTTACTGGTCCCTTTGTTTCTTTATCAGTCACACCCATGCTTACCACAGAAGACAACCGTCTCATGGTAGTCGGAGTAGAGTTATGTATCTCTCAGCAGTCCTATGAGGTTCTGGCACTACTGGACTGCGGCGCTGCTGGTTGCTTTATGGACTTGGTTTGGGCGGAAAAGGTCGGCATTCGGCGTTTGCAGAAAGACGAGGACCAAAAGGTGGAAGGTGTAGATGGTAGACCACTCAGCTCGGGTCTTATCACCCATACCACACCTCCGATGCAGATGAAGATCCTACATCACAACGAAACCATTCAATTCGACCTCATCCGAGCAGCACATTTTCCAGTAATCCTGGGGGTCTCTTGGCTTCGGAAGCATAACCCGACCATTGATTGGACAAAGAACCAATTGTCATTTACCTCAACTTTTTGTCGTCAGTCATGTTCTTCACAGACCCTGCATACTTCTGTCCACATTTTTCCAGATATAACCTCCAGTTTAGATGTGTTGAAGGTAAACAGCATCCCTAAAGAATATCTCCGCTACCAGGAGGTGTTTACGGACGATGGCCCGCAGGAGTTACCTCCTCATAGACCAGAGGATTGTCAGATCATTCTCCAGCCCAATGCTGTTGTTCCTTTTGGACGAATGTTTTCCCTTTCCCTCAAGGAAAAGAAGGCTCTCAAGGAATATCTGGATTCTAATTCACATCATGGCCTGATCCGACCTTCATTCTCCCCTGCAGGGGCTTCACTTTTTTTTGTTCCAAAGAAAGGTTCCATTGAACTTCGTCCTTGCATCGATTATAGGGGCCTAAACCAAGTCACTCTTAGGGATAGGTATCCCATGCCATTGATCGGAGACATTCTGGAAGCAGTTCAAGGGGCGAAAATCTTTTCTAAAATCGATTTAAGAAGAGCCTACCACCTTTTGCGGATACGATCTGGTGATGAATGGAAGACTGCTTTTCGCACTCCCTTCGGACACTACGAATACTGTGTCATGCCCTTTGGCCTAGTCAACGCTCCATCAATATTTCAAAGATTCATGGATCGCATCTTTTCTGATCTACTTTTTCATTGTGCCGTCGTCTATCTTGACGACATACTGGTCTATTCTAAAGACGCCCAACTCCATTCGGATCACCTCCAACAAGTCCTTCAAAGACTGCAAGACAATCTACTTAAGGCCAATGCTGATAAGTGCATTTTTCAAGCCTCCGAGGTCAACTATCTTGGCTTTATCCTGTCTTCGGAAGGAATCCGCATGGATCCCGCTAAGATCGACGCCATATTGCAATGGCCTACACCCCATTCCATCAAAGACGTCCAAAGGTTTCTAGGGCTAGCCAATTTTTATCGCAAATTCATCCAAGGTTTCTCGGATCGAGTTCTTCCCATCACAAAGCTGTTAAAAAAGTCTTCAATGCCCTTTATCTGGTCTTCTGAGGCAAACCGAGCTTTCCAACGACTTAAGGAGGAATTCTGCTCTGCCCCGGTACTTCATCAACCAGATCAGAATCTAAGATTCATTGTGGAGACTGATGCCTCCTCTGCGGCGATTGGTGCAGCTCTTCTACAGGAACATGAAGGTTTGGAACATCCGGTTGCCTACATGTCCAAGACACTGAATGACAGCCAGACACACTATTCAGTGATAGAAAAAGAACTCCTGGCCATGAAATCTGCATGCGAAGAATGGAGACATCTCCTACAAGGGGCTAACCATCCCTTTGAAATCAGAACTGACCACAAGAATCTTAAAATACTGCAAAGATGGAATGTGTCAACTCCCGTCAGGCTCGTTGGGCGCATTTTTTCTCCCAATATGATTTCACATTGACCTACTTACCAGGTTCCAAGAACATACTAGCTGATGCCCTTTCTAGAAGGCCTTATCCAGACATGTCTCAGAAAGAATTTCCCAGTCTCATGCTTCCTGAAGTCAAGGTAATCTGTTCGGTGGAGTCTTTCTTAGAAGGACCTATCCCTTCAAAATGGTTTATGTTTTAAGCAACAGCGATTGTTTCTGCCAGACAGATTCACCCGTCAATCGGCTTTAAAGTGGTGCCACGATGATCCAACGGCAGGACACAGAGGTGTTAAGAACACTTTGGAATTGCTTCATCGCAGGTTCTGGTGGACCGGTATGGCCAAAGATGTTTCAACCTACGTCAAGTCATGTCCGGTATGCTGTCGATCCAAACATTGCACTCAAAAGTCGATTGGGTTTCTCCAACAACAGGACCTTCCCAAGAGACCCTGGAGCCTTATTTCCACAGATTTTATTGTGGATCTGCCACCCTCGGAAGGTTGTTCATGCATCATGGTAACTGTCGACTGCTTCACTAAGATGGCACATTTCACTCCCTTGGCTGGTCTTCCCACTGCCGCTGAGATGGCGGCTGTATTTGCCAGAGAAATATTTCGCTTACATGGTACCCCGGACAAGATTATTTCTGACAGAGGTTCTCAGTATACTTCAAGGTTCTGGAAGGAGCTTTGTGAGAGACTGGGAATGGAACGGGCCTTATCATCTGGCTTCCACCCACAGACTAACGGGCAGACTGAAAGAACCAATGCCACGCTGGAGCAGTAGCTTCGATGCTTCACAAATGCCCAACAGGATAATTGGGTTAGTCTGTTGGTCACCGCGGAATTTGCCTATAACAATGCCGAGCACAGTGGCACTGGTCTCAGTCCTTTCTTTTGTTCCTATGGTTTCCATCCCAGCTTTATTCCTTCTCTCTCCTTTCCTCCTTCTACCACTCCATCTGTGGATGCCTTACTTACCAGTATCTCGGAGGCTCACAAGTCTGCCACGGGATGTTTGCGGGCGAGCAGTCTTTGGTATCGATCATACTGCAATCTTAAGCGCCAGCCCGTTCCAGCTTGGCGAAGGGGCACCAAGGTCTGGTTGTCTACTAGGTTTCTGCCTCTCTGGCTTCGCCCCTCTAAACTGTCTCCCCGGTACCTGGGTCCTTTCCCTATACTTCACCAGATCAACCCCGTGGCCTTCCGCCTCCGGTTGCCCAAACACATGCACCGTCTCCATCCTGTGTTCCATTCCTCTCTCCTGAGGGAATGTAAGGGTGATCCCTACCATCGCCCTTTGCCACAGGACCCGGTCCCCAAGGTGGTTCCTTCCGATGAGTATGAGGTGGCCTCTGTTCGTGACTCCCGCTATCGGCGGGGTCGCTTGGAGTATCTCATCCACTGGAAAGGGTATCCACACTCGGAGGACTCCTGGGAACCGGTGTCTCATGTTCACGCTCCAGCGTTGATTCAGGGGTTTCACCGTCTGTTCCCGGGGAAGCCGGGGGGGGGTGTCCCTTGGGAGGGGGCATACTGTCATGCCGCCGTCTTTTGGTGGTCGCTGGCGGTTATGGAAGGCTTGGCGTTGGCGGCGCCATTAGAATGTTCCGTGTTTTTTCTTTTCACTTCCTGGTTTGACGGTCTAGTCTTTTTCTCTTGTTCCTGTATTTAACCACACCCTCCCCTGGGCTCTGTGCGCTGCAACTTTGTTTCCTGTGCCTTGTTGCCGTGCTACTTTGTTTTCCTTACCTTACTCGTGTTGCCATTTACCGCGGCCTCTATCGCGGTATCCTTTCGCTCTGCTTCTCCTCCTCCCTTCCTTTTCCCTGCCTTCCCGTCCTTTCGGTCCCCTTACCTTACGGGGTTTCTCCTCTCCTTCCTTTCTCCCGGATCACGTTCCTGGTTCTTGGCGGTGCCTCCATTCCGGTCTCTCGCACTGCTCCTTGTTCAGTATCAGCTTCACCGGACTCTCCAGTTTACTGCTGCACCGAGAAACTTACCTTGATTCTCCTGCTCCGGTTTTTCCTGCATTCCCGGGCTCACAGTTATCTCTTCCTGCTCAGCATTGGTACCAACTACATCCATAGAGAGGTTTTTTTAAGCGGCTGCTTTTTTCCTCTCATCTTGGTTTCTGCGGGACGGGGGCCGGCTGCTTCCCTGTTTATCAGGGGAACAGCGTGGCTTCTTCCCGCGGACGGCCGTACCTCTTCACAAAGAAGAAGAAGCCCAAGAACAAGACCTTCAGACGAAACTCCGTTCCGGAAGAGACAGGTGAGGATAAAGGGGAGGTGGACATTGATTTATCAGATTTGGAGGATAATACGCTGGTTCCCAGCATTCGTGACAGTTTCCTGCAGGAAAGCGATTGAGGTGCCATCGGATTGCAGCCTGTGTAGGATGGATTTCCTCTTCGGGGGGAGTTCAGGCCCCTAACATTCAGAGTGGTGAGTTTCAGTTGCTGATGTGGGGGCTGGCTGTCCGAGGACCTTTGCCGCGGGGGGGGGATTGGGAGCGGTCTAGGTTAGCCATTGCTGCGATGTGTCAGCAGAGGTAGGGCTCCTGTGGCTGATGGTTTTAACAGTAGTCTCCAACGGGAGATCCAACCTTCCAACTTCGGCCTCCAACAGGAGGACCTAACTGTGGCCGTGGGGCCGATTGGTAACTGTCGGCGGGTCCCCGGGCATCCCAGGCCGGCAACGGGCGACCTGGGCGACATGGTTGAAACTTTCTCCAAGGGTAATACGATGACATCCGCCTTGGAGGAGGGTATAGGCCGCATGGGGTCCGCGGCGGGCTTAAGAGAGTATCGCTAGTCTCGGTGCCGCTTGATCCTTAAGGGGAGCATGGGCCATCATCTGGGTTTGCGAGATCTCTGCACTCGTGACCAGGGGGTCCGTTTCTGCTTGGGGGAGCCAGGCTCCAGGGCCGGGTCTGATCGAGGTGGGAGAGAGGGCCCCGTGCTCTCGGGAGAGCCCGGCTGTAGAATGGAAGCCGCATCCTCGAGGTGACTGATGGTGCGAGGGGTGCCTTTATATGAAAATTGTAGTGCCGTAGGAAACAGCCATCTGTAGCGCACCTGCTGGTCTTGGAGAAAGAGGGTGAGAGGGCGGAGCATTCTGCGTTTTTGGAGGGTTAGGGGCGATAGGTCTTGGAAGATTGGGAGTGGGGATCCCTGGAAGGAGAGCTCATCCTTTGTGCGGCCTATCGCAGCTATAGCCTCTTTAGTGGTGAAGAAGTGGACTCTCTTGATGACATCTGGGGGAGAGTCTGTGTCAGTTCCCCGCCGAGGCGCATTCGGTGAGTGCGGTCAAGTAAGAGTTGCGTTTCATCTAAGTCCGGCAGTAAAGATTGAAAGAGGGTGCTGACATATTCAGGAAGTTCCTTGTCTGGGATTGATGAGGGGACCCCTCGGATCCGTAAGTTGTTGCGCCAAGAGCGGTTTTCCATATCCTCTTGCTTAAATTCGAGGATTTCGGTTTTATCCATTAATGCTTGGATATTACGTTGCATCTCCTTCATCGAGTTAGAATGGTCCACTGTCAGCTCCTCGACCTCCACTATTCGGTGTTCAACGTTGTCAATCCGCTGTTCGGTTTGTTCCAACTTGGCTGTGAGTTCCGTCATGCAGTTCCGGAATTCCGCTTTAATGTCAGACATAAAGACCTGGAGGTCTTCCTTGGTGCCCAGCGTGCCCTTCACGTCGGAGGCCCTCTGGGGGGTTAGATTCAGGGGGTCGGTTTTCTTCCCTTTCTCCCGGGCCTGCAGCATGGTGGCAATGTCAGTGCCCCTCAATGATTTCACCACCTTGGTCATGGCTTAAGAGGGGGGGAGGAATATGCTCGCTGCCAGGGGCCACAGGAGGCAAAGGTGGCGGTAGAACTGGAGTGGGCCGGGGCGCCCCAGGAGATTTCTCAGGGAGAAGAGGCAGGAGAGCCTGTTCGTAAGGAGAAGCCACCCAAGGTGAGGGGCCCGGATCCAAAGCTATGGGGTGGAGGTGGTTCCGCTCCGCCGGTGCATGGCGACGGTGGGCAGGGGCGCTTCAGGAAGCTGCAGGAGCACCAGAACCAGCGCAGTGGAAGCGGACCACGATCAGTAGGAGGTAGGGGGGCAAGATCCGGTAGGCCTCAGGGATGGTGGCGGGCCTCCGGGCAAGCCCCCAGGGGAAGCCAGTCGTGGATGCAAGTGGGGAGGCTCAGGGCCACCTCACTCAATGGGGACAGAGGCGCTCACCTGGAGAGTGGTGCGTCGTCGGTTCCTCAGCGTGCCAGCTGCTGGGCGGCGGGTCCGTTGGGGCTTGGAATGCTTAGTGGGGCCAGCGGCGTCCGCGTGGAAAGTAGAGCGCCGACTGCACTGGAGGTGGGGGTTGCAGGCACCGCTGGCTTAGAGTCCGCCGGAGCTCGTCTTGCGGGGGAGGCTCAGCGACACCAGGCTCAGGCGGGAGGAGAGGATGCAGCGCTGTAGCTCTCGGCGTTGGATTAGTTGTCGTCGGACCCGGCCGTCTCATTCGAAGACCCCGTGCAGATGAGGGGGAGGGATGGGGGGGCGGCAGGTACTACGAGAGTGCTCTTACATGTTGGAGCCACACTGCCCCTCCCCGCATCAGGCCGAAGGGCGCCAACAGGCCGCAGCGGCAAAGGGTCCCAGTCGCGGCCGCCATCTTGAATCACAGCGGGGAACACTGCGGAGAAGTTCCAACGCTGCGTTTTCAGCCACTCTGCCGCGTTAGGGGCCAGGAATGTAGCCACAGGTGCAGGAGACGTTCCGCTTCAGATCCCTGTCAGGAGGCCGTTACAGCATGGCGGGAACCGGTGAAAGATCAGTCAGAGCCACGGACCCCAACGGAGGCCATCAATGGAGCAGCCTCATCCGCGGCGCTCCAGGCCACGCCTCCGATCCGTAATTTTTTCAGTCAGCATTGATAGTTCTCTTGCCAGCTGAGCTGCTAGATCAGAGTTTTTGAAATCTTTCCTTTGGCTTACATCAGTTTGCATAGGCAATTTTATTTGTGTCTCTGATTCTCCCCTCGCCCATCTAATGGAGCTATGTCATCTGCACGGAGTTCAGCCATCAGATTTCTCACGCCCTCTGCTGTCCCCATTAGCTGTGCGTGGTCTTTTTTTCCGAGTTCTCTAGTCTTGCCATAACGACCACTAGGTGGCCTGGGGCTAGAGGAGCGTTTGGCAGAGTGGGAATATCTGGCCCTCCCCTCTCATGCAAAGCGAAGGCCCTGGCGGTGATCGTAGCATCTTTAACAGGGAAATCAGTCATCTGCCTTCGACAGGTGCTTGGGCCGGATTTTGACTATCACCTGCTTCATTGGTGTCAGTATCAGCACTTCCCACACACGCCAGAGTTATTATCTCTGTTATGCACATCATGGCTCCCACCCGATATCACTCGTGCAACTGGGACTAACCCCCAACTGGAGCGTTGAGTTGTCCGGGATTTGTTCCACGCGATGTTCGGGGTGGCAGTTAGTGAGAGTGCAGCGTCTTACCTGCATTCTGCTCCGCTTTTCTAGCGGGCTCTTCATCTGCTGCGGTGTTCACCTGGAAAGAGCAGCAGCAGCAGAGAGAAGCTTTCTCGGCAGCAGGATGTAGCCGGTAGCCGATAGCAGTATAAGGGCAGCAGGCTCCATCAGCGAACACCAGCAAACACCACTTGCACTCCACTTTCGATCCGATTCGTGGAGGCAGGATGTTTTATGTGTTCCAAGACTTTCAGTCTCACAAAGCAATTCCCAAAGATTAAAGGGCCAGTGCAGTCCACAGTAAGACACCAACAAACACCACTTGCACTCCACTTTCGCTTCGCTTTGCGGAGGCAGGATGTTTTCTGTGTTCCAAGACTTCCAGTCTCATAGAACAATTTCCAAAGATTAAAGGGCCAGTGCAGTCCACAGTAAGACACCAGCAAACACCACTTGCACTCCACTTCAGTACATTTAAGAGTGCTCCGAGCATTACTGAATATCGGACAAAGCTGAAAAGGGTCACAAGTATTCCAGAAAGTGTTACAAGCAATTTTGAATGACGGCGAAAGATGCGAGGTATTAGAAGTACTTCTTATGAATGATGCAGGCATTGCTGAATACCAAACTAATTGAGAAGTGTGAAGAGCCCTATGTGAATACAGCATGAGATTAAAGAAAGTAATGAACACTTATGAGAAAAGTGAAAACCAGGTGGTGTAGAAAGGTGACTACCACGGAATGAGTTATGTGAAATACACGTTATTGCAAAGCTAAGAGAATGCCAACGAGAATCTGAAAACAGTGCAAGGGTTATCGGTTGCGTAATCTGTAATGGGTGGACCATGTGGTCCGACAACTGTGCCTAGAACGAGGGACCGCTAAGCGAAAGAGAGCCAAGAAGGCAAATATGAAGACGTTTGCATTCAGCTACATTTAGTTGTGCTTGAGAAACAGAGAGGGAAAAGGAAGGATTTGTGAACTTTTGAAAAGCCTGAATGGTTAAGGAACTTTTGAAAAGCCTGAATGGTTAAGAAGTTGAATAGGAACGATTTAGAAAGTCAAGGATCTTGGACTGATAGCTGTTTGAAACCTGAAAGACTTAATTTCTTGGGGAAGAAAACCCTGAGACCTTGTGAACTGTGAGTTGACTTCTTGGTGAAGGGATCTTCGAGACTTGGTGAATTGTATTAACTGTAGAACTATGTTGAATTCCTGGGAAAGGAAGCCCAAGGCATTTTGAAACTGTGTTGAACTTTTGGAGAAGGGGACCCCGGGACATTTATAACTATGTTGACATCTTGGGGATGGGAACCCTGAGGC
Organism: Ambystoma mexicanum; assembly: GCF_040938575.1. Classification (NCBI taxonomy): domain Eukaryota; kingdom Metazoa; phylum Chordata; class Amphibia; order Caudata; family Ambystomatidae; genus Ambystoma; species Ambystoma mexicanum. The sequence goes on along the minus strand of NC_090926.1, from coordinate 1,197,712,540 downwards.
TTTCTTTTTGGAATTGTTCTGAACTTGGGGAAGGAAAGCGGAATTTAAGCCACAAGCTGGGAGAAGCTTGGAACTTTGTTTTGACCACTATTTCTTTTGAGGCTGATGACCCCACACATTATATATAGTTAGTTCTGAGGACAAGTATAGGTTTTGGACGCAGACATACTTTTAAGTTGCACTTACTGACACAGACTACCTAGAGATGGGCACAAAGTTCACCCAAAGAAGAAGTGAAATAAGTAAGATTAAAAGCAGAGTGATGGGCACAAGGTCTGCCTTAAGAAAAGAAAGAAATAAGGATGAATGTGAGAAGAGTTGGCCACAAGGCCCATCTCAAGAAGAAAAGAAAACAGTTTTACCATGAGAGCAGGGACCACAGAACACCAATTTGAGAGAGATTTTAGAAAGAGACTCACATAAAGGTTAGCAGGATCCCTGTAACTCTCCCATATACCCGCCATGATTGACCCCTGGAGGAATATCTATCCCTCCTTTCAAGGGGTCTCAGCTAGGATGCCAGTTGAGCAGGGAATTCTGAGGCTGTGCATCCTTTTTCTGGAGCACCAGTAAGTTAACTCCTATAAAAAGGAGATTTAGTCGAATTCGAATTTGTTGCATTTATTTAATCGAATGTGGCTGAAAATATATGTGGGGGGTGGGTAATCGTGATAATTAAGATGGGGAAGTTAGGGGGGGTTGCAGAGAGTCTTCCCACGCCCATATTTGCAGCCAAATGTAAAAAAAATGAAACATATGACGAATTCGACAAAATAATTTCGACCAAATCACATAGAACCCTGCAAAAATAAATCAGTTCCGGCTCCCTTTTTCACACACAAGTTCTCAGTGTTCTTTATTTGAGATGGGCTTGTGGGATGTGGTGGAGCAAGAGTAAAAATGTCAAGTTGCAAGCTACTAGCAATCCATAAAAAGTTGCTTGCTACCTCATTCTAAACATTGAAACAGCACACCATTTCTGACTCGCCAAGAGTCAAATATCACTACTGTGATAAATCCTGAGATATTGTCACTGCTTCAGGTGGGGAAGCACCTTCTCATGAGGGCAGGGTGGTGAGGACACTACCCAATAGTCCCCAAACGGGTGGTGTTCAGCGGGAGGATCTCATGGGGAGGGAGGACCCCATTGGGACTGGTGAATATTGGGTGAACGCAGGATCCCTGTAACTCTCCCACCTCCCCCCAAGTCCCTTCAAATTCCCCAGTAACTATCACTTCCATGTGCTGTAGTAGCATATCCCAAGTGAGAACAAATGGGATGAGGAAGAAGCCACGAGAAATGAAGATCACTCGCCAGAACCAGCACACACGATCTAGTGTCCTACATGCTCCTATTGACCAGTTATCATTTAAAGCCAAGGAGGGAAAAGAACAATGACGTCTTCAACTTCGGTTCAGCCCGGACTGAGAACACAGCGAGGCCCATGCAGACCCAGGAAGCAGAATGGCAGATGGGGTCCTGAAGGGAAGCCTGCTCACAGGAGAACTGTGACGGAGAAAGCTGACAGAAGGAGAGGCAAGGTATACGCTGGTAACCAAACCTGCTGGCGTGCAACAAATCCACTGCAAAGCTGCTGAGAAGGGCTGCAGAAGACCGAAGAAAGTCCAGAGAATCCAGAAAGCCGACAAAGCTCCTGGAAGACCCGCAAATACAAGGAAGGTGACAGACATGACCCTACAGGTACCAGGGAGGCTAATCACAGGGCTCGGGAGCCCCAGAGAGTACCAGGGGCCAGAAGCGAAGCGGAAAGACAATATTCATCGGGGCAGAATAATACAGTGAAGGGGGTATGGGATAGGAGAGTAAACGAAGGCTGTGGATCAACGGAAGATCAGGCCAAGAGGATATTGCGCATAATCAAGTGACGGGGGTCTGGGACCCATATAAGGAAGGCATATCCTTACCAGTCACAAAGGGGGATACGAACTTTGCAGATATAAGTGTCAGTCACAGACCTTGACAGGAGAGTAAACCAAGGCTGTGGAAAGAAAAGAGAATAGCTAAAGAGAACATTGTGGACAATCACGTGAAGGGGGTCTGGGATCCAGGCTGGGGAAGTGCAATCTGAGTTAGAAGCAAGAAGAAAACGGAACTTGTGTGTACAAGGGACAACAAAAGACCTTGGCAGGAGAGTAAACTAAGGCTGTGGAAAGAAAAGAGAACAGCTAAAGAGAACATTGTGGACAATCACGTAAAGAGGGTCTGGGACCCAGGCTGGGGAACTACACCCCGAGCTAGAAGCAAGAAGAATTCGGCACTTGTGTGTACAAGGGACACCCAAAGACCTTGGCAGGAGACTTAACTAAGGCCCTGGAGTAAAGTGAATAAAGATAAAGAGAACTGTGGAGCATTGAGTGCCCTGCTTGGCAGAAGAGCGGTCCAAGAGGAGGAGTACTAAGAATAGGGCCTTTGACCCTCATCCCGGCTTGGCAAACGTATCCAGGTCATTCTTCTTTGTTGCAGGACGTGGGAGCCAGGTCTATCAAGTAAAGATAAAGATTTGCCTCTTTTGTTAAAGACACAGATACAAAGCTGGATAAAGCTGGAAAGACTCAGAGGGAAAGGGATATAACCTCTTGAGTCTTGTGGAACTTTTGTTTGCTTTTCTTCACCCTTTTGGAACTTTTGTTTGTTTCATTCCCAGTTGGTGAAAGAGGTGGAACCAGCCTTGGGTCTAGCTGCCTGTTGGAGGGGCAGGCAGGATTTTTGTCTGCGGAATGCCGCGGTCTCCAAGTCACCAGAAAGTTTTGGGTTAACTATGGGAACTTTTGAGGCAGTGCGCAAATTTAAAATCCCCTCTTCGGATGCTGAAATACGGAAAGCCCACCCTTGCCTTTATAGTTACGCAGTGAGGTTCACTACTGTCTGCATATCTCTGTTTATTCTGCAGGTTACCAAAGTGGAGTTACCAGGTGCATCCACTTCAAAAAGAGCTGGCAGGAACCACAAGGGCACCGCACAGCCACAACCTTAGATCAACAGAACTCTATCTCTGGAAGACCTTGGGAGAAATGTCTCAACGATGTTAAGTTTCGAAATGCATGCAGTGATGGGCACAATGCCCACCTAAACAAAAGAAATGAGAAAATAAGAGAAGTGATGGGCATGACGCCTGCCCAAAGAAAATAATTAAATAAGTAATGTGAAAAAAATTACCATGAGATGTGTCTCATTATGAACAAACAAAAAATAAACTTCAGTCACGCGAACCGTAAATCCCGATTCAGCCAGACCGGACCCGGTATTGGAGGCAGCCATGGTGCTATTAGCAATCTCGGAATGACCCCACAAGTCCCGAACAATGCATAGAACACCAATTAGACATTTTATAAAGAGACTCGCTGTACATTTTGGCAGCTCCGCGCTGAATGCGTCTGCGACTGCCCTGAGTGAGTGACCCCGGGACCAAAATGTATCATTCCGTTCAGCGGAAATCAGTCAGCTAGGACGCTAACTCTGTGTAGAATCCTTAGATAGAAAAGAAAAGCAGCTGTGGCTCTCTTGTGCTCACACCAAGTTAATTGCTTTCTTTATTTGCACTCCGGGAAGGTCTTAAGGGAACACGGAGGTTAAACACTGCTCAGGTCTCATTCAGTTGTGCCAAGGACACAGTGAAGGTTGTCGCTGCTAAGAAGCCGTGGGCAGACCGAATCCTGCCCTCCCTACCAATCTCTCCGCATAGCCTTTATCCCAGATAGCCCTGGCTGCACTCACCGTCTGCTGCACGTGCCAGGGCTGCACACGTTTATTGTGGTGTAAGAAATGTGAAGAAGGTTGTGATATTCTGGATACATTGTGGCGGTTTCTTGGCCTTGCTCTAAGGGCGTATCTGACCTCAGCAAACAAGCTGCGAGCATCACAATCCGGGACCCTGCGCAGTGGACGTGAATAATGGAGCACAAGCAAAAGAGGCCGTGCCAGCGCCACACCCGCGTCGCTCTACCCACCTGCAGAGGCAATAACTTTGTTTGCCACTGGTGCTCGGCTCCAGGGGTCCACATTCACCGGCTGAATGGAGCAGGGTGCATATGCGTTGGGAAAGGGGCTGCTGCAGGGGAAGGAAGGCAAACTAACAGCGGGAAGGTGGTGCTCATAGCTGAGGGGGGCGCAACTGTGCTAAGAATGGAGCAGACAAAGGCGGGGCTCTGCGGCAGACAAAGGAAGGGTCACTGCACCAAATGAAAGCATGTGTGGCGCTGCCCCGTGATGGGACGCGCACGCGGCGGCGTGACGTTGCACGTCGCCGCGTGCTGTATAAATAAACGTGGCTTTCTCGGCCGCGTTAGAGCGACCGGGAAGCCCGAACTGGAAGGACGTGTGTCGAGTGTGGTCCTTCTAGGTTGGGGGCTTACGGGACCGCATGGGGCCAAGGACGAACCCCCAACAGTGGCGACGAGTGATAGCGGATGCCCGGGCCCGGCGGTGAAAGGATTCTGAATTTTTTCCCTGAAACGGAACGAACGGACATTTCGTTTCAAGCCGTGGCTGCGGATCGCACACACGGCTGGAGGCCATTTTGTCGGTGAGGCCGTGGAACTTCATCAGGCTCCGGTTTGGAGGGTGAAGGTGATCCAGGTCTATTTTTTGGATATTCTGCTTGCAGGCAGATGAATCTGCACGCCCATGCCTGGTTTGTGGATTTTACTCCAGATTTGGGACTTCTACGTCGAGTGAAAGCTAGGAGAAGGGCTAATATGGCTGGGCCTGCTTAGCCCACTTCATCTTCTCAGCTTAATTTTTGGAACGCCTACACCCCTGAGTCTTGCTGCAGCAAGGGGACACGGTGCTTCTTCATCCCTTTCATCATCAGGACGCTGTGGCTTCCTCTTCGCCCCCTTCATCATCAAGGTGGACTGCTGCAGTGGGGATCTTCATGTTGGTGTTCTTCTGTCTTCTCTTCGATCTCCTTGTTTCTGGAGGCAGCCTCAGGTGAGCTGAGGGCAAGATACCACCACCTCTCCCCCAGGTTGGACTGTTGCTTTGCCTGAGTGGGTTGGTCAGTCAATGAGGAGGTGGTGGGTGGCTGAGTTGCGGCCCTCAGGACCCAAGGTGGGAGTGCCTGTGCGCTCAAGCCCATGAGTGACATTGAAGATCTGGACGGTGGGGCCGCGGCAGCCGCACATCTTCCCCAGGACGGTGGTCAGGCGGCAGCTCATCGACAGGCCTTTCAGACCCTGGCGCTTCCAGTGCAACAACCAGCAGCGGCTCTACAGCTGCCCCCTCAAGTTCAAGTAGGTGGTCAAGCTCCTGGGCCTCAGGGTCCACCGGCAGTACAGCTTGCTGCTCAGCCAGGACCTCCCATCATGGCTCAGGCACGAGCCCAGGCGGCCCTGCAGCCCATCCCCGAATTTGACGCGTCGGGCATACCATCCAGCATGGGGCCCCGGTGGAGGAGGTGGGTTGGTCGCCTCGACATGTATTTCAGGGCTGCTCAGGTGATGGACGACGACAGCAGGGTGGCTACGATGCTGTACTCCGTGGGGCCTGCGGTCCAGGACATTTTTGAGTCGCTCACTCCAGCGGATGCCACCTACGATGCGGCCAAGGCAGTACTCCTGGCCCACTTTCTGCCCCTCGCCAACGTGGACTATGAAAGATTTGTTATGCTATCGGCCAAACAAAAGGAGGATGAGACACTGGACACCTTTTATGGTCGCCTGCGCCGCCTCTCCCTGGGCTGTGCGTGAGGGGACGCGGAGGACATGATGCGCACGATGCTGATTCAGGCGTGCTCCTCCGGCAAACTCAGGAGGCAGGTCCTGAGAGAGCCGGGTATCACTCTGCCCCGCATTCTGGAACTGGGCCGGTGCCATGAGGTGGCGGAGGCTCGGGCAAGCAAGATGGAGGCTGGGTCCCGCTCAATAAAGTCGGAGGAGGCGTGTGCCGTGTGGCGTGGCGGCAGAGGAGTGAGTAGGCCTGGTGGGGGACCGCGTGACAGAGCTGGGAGAGCGTGGGGAATCGTGCCAGAAGTGCGGCTACGACCACCCCCACCCGACGGAGTGCCCGGCGGCTGGGAGAACATGTGGTAGGTGCGGCCTGCCTGACCATTTCTCGAGGGTGTGCAGTGCAGCCCTGCCCGTGATAGTGCCGAGAGGCCCGGCTCGGATTTGGGCTCCACGCCAGAACCGCCCGCCAAATGTGGCCCAGGTGGACCAGGGTGAAGAGGATGCCCAGGTGGACGAGGCCGAGGAGGAAGAGGAAGAGAACATTTTCTTTGTTTCCAGCGTGGAAGTCCTGAAGGGGAAGGGCAGGAGACAACCGAGGTGTGTGGTGGAGGTCGACCACTCACCAGTCCCGGTGCTGGTGGACACGGGAGCCTCGGTCAATGTGATGGCCGGGGGCACTATGATGCCCTTGTATCACCCCCAGAGCTGGTCACGCTGAGAGCCCGCATATTTGCGGTTGGAGGACTGGAACCAATACCGCTGGACGCTGCCTTCGTGGCAAGTGTGGAGCATGAGGGCTCGTGAATCAAGGCCCGGTTCTATGTGACCCCCGTGAGCAATAACACTCTGCTGAGCTGTGCCGCCGCCGAGGCTCTCGGAATTGTCAGCTTCGCATATTCGGTGTACCTCAAGGACATCAATGATCTGCTCTACAAGTATGCCGCCCTCTTCAACGGCATTGGAAGGATGACCGGTTACCCGGTTAGGCTGCACATCGATGACTCTGTGCAGCCCATTGCACTGAAACACCGCAGGGTACCGTTTCATCTGAGGGAGCAAGTTGACAAGGAGCTGGACAACCTGATGAGTCTAGACATTATCGAGAAGGTCGAGGGCCTGACCCCCTGGGTATCCCCAATCGTTGTGGCTAGGAAGCCCAAACAACCCGAATCTGTCCGGATCTGTGTGGACATGAGGCTGCCCAACAAGGCCATTAAGAGGGAGCGGGATCTCACCCCCACCATCGATGACATTATTGCCGAAGTGCAAGGGGCTCGTTTCTTTTCCAAACTGGACCTTCGAGCAGGGTATCATCAGGTTGTCCTCCACCCTGAGTCCCGGTACATAACCACATTCACTACTCACCGTGAACTATACCGGTACAAGAGGTTGAGCTTCGGGGTGTCATCGGCGGCAGAAGTCTTTCAGAACATCATTAGAGGCGCCCTCGCAGATCTGGAGGATGTCCTAAACATAAGCGATGACATTTTGGTGTTCGCAAAGACCGAGGTGGACCATCTGAGGAAGCTCGGAAAGACCTTTGAGCGGCTACAATCGCTAGGCCTCACCCTTCATCGGGACAAATATGAGTTCCTGCGTCCCTCCATCAAATTCTTCGGGTTTGTGTTCAAGGAGGGGGAGGTCTCGCCGGATCTGAAGAAGGTCCAAGACATTAAGAAGGCGGTGTCTGACGTAAGAAGCTTCCCCGGGATGGTGACCTACTGTGGGCGCTTCATCCAAAATCTCGCCTCGAGGTCCGAACCACTCTGGGCACTGACGAAGAAGGAGTCGGCCTGGCACTGGGGCCCACTGGAGCAAGCAACCTTTGAGGACATTAAGAGCGCCCTGACAGCAGAGGACACCATGGCGTTCTTCGATCCGGCGCTGGCATCGGAGATCATTGTAGACGCCAGTCCGTTTGGCCTGGGTGCTGTATTGACTCAAGTGGACCGGGACGGGAACATCCGGCCTGTGGATTACGCCAGCAAAGCGCTCTCAGAAACTGAGCAAAGATACTCCCTGATTGAGCGGGAGTTGCTGGCAGTCCTCTGGGGTTGCAGACATTTTCGACTCTATGTCTTGGGGCGTCCAGTGATGGTGGTGACAGACCACAAGCCCCTGCTTCCCATTCTGGCAGGGTCATCCTCGAAGCCCCCGGCCAGGATCGAGAGGTGGATGCCTGCTCTTCTCGAGTATGGAGTTACACTGGTGTATCGGCCGGGTGTCAACAATGCGGCGGACTACCTCTCCAGACATCCGGGAGTGCGTGGGGGAGAGGAGTATGACACCTGTGCGGAGGAGGCCGACGATCACGTTCGAATGGTCAGAATTGGAGGCTGCCGCGGCCGAGGACGAGTGCTTTCAGATCCTGAAGCACTCAATGCAGCACGGCTCCTGGAAATCCATCCTGGAAGCTCTGGCGGGACGAACCCAGGAGGCCAAGACAGGACTTGAACAACTATGGAAGGTCAAGGACGAGCTGTCGTTCTCGGCGTCGGGCCTGCTGCTTCGAGGTGACCGGATAGTGGTCCCCCAGTCCAAGGTAAAGGAGGTGATCACCTTGGCCCACCACGGGCATCAGGGAGCCGCCAAGACCAAGACGAGGCTGCGGCTGAAGGTTTGGTTCCCGGAGCTTGAGCGAGGGTCGATGACTATGTGGCGGCCTGTGTATGGTGCCAGGCGGCCTCTCCTCTACAGCGAGAGCCAGCCATCGAGCTAATGCCCCGAGGCACGCGGCCCTGGGAGGTCGTCCATGCAGACTTTGGATCCACGTCCGTAGGTACCCACTTCATCGTAATAGTCGACGAATACTCACGATATCCGGAGGTGGAGTTTGTCGAGTCGGTGGCCTTTGAGCACGTGGTTGTGGCCATGGAGAAGGTGTTTGCGGCCCATGGTTTCCCCCACACCCTGTGCTCGGACAACGGGTCGCAGTTCCAGAGCGAGTGGTTCTCCGAGCTTAAGGAGAGCTGCGGGGTTCAGCACAGGAAGGTGTCCCCGAGCAAACGGAGACGATGAGAGACTGATGCGGACACTCAACAAGACCTTCAGGATCGCTCAGGGACAAGGGCAGTCACTCCAACGAACCCTATACCAATTCCTGCGGGTGTACCGCACCACCCCCCATGCCTCCATGGGGGTGGCTCCGGCTGAGGCTCTGTTCAAGCGATGCCCCCGGGGTCTGCTACCCGAAATCGGGGAAAAGGAGCCGGGAGTGATTGACAACCAACAGGTGGAGGCAGACCGGCGGGTGAGGATTGAACAGGAGAACATGCGACGGGGTCTCCGGCCCCAGCGGCTCGAGCGGAGGATGAAGTCCTCATCCGCAACCGACACCCCCATGGAAAGCTCTCGCTCCCCTATGAGCCGGAGCCGTTGGACGTTGTGGCTGTAAAGGGGTCCATGGTGACGGCCTCGGACGGAAGGTCTGCTGTCACCCGGAACGTCAGCTTCTTTAAGAAACTAGGTGATCCAAGAACTGAGCCACCGCTGGAGCCTGACTTAACGGAGGTGCGTGAGGACGGAGGAGTCCCCTCCAGCCCACCGGAATCCCCGGTCCGGGGGACGTCTGCAGAAGGACTTCCCGTGCCGGAGGTAAGCGGGAGGTACCCCCAGAGGGCTTGGCGAGGGAAACCCGCTTACCTCAGCGAATACGTGCTGGGACATTTGTTTAGTCAACCGGAATGAGGGGATCCTGGTGGTTGACATTATTGGGGCTTTGGGCGCGAATTGTTGTTGTTAATTGTTTGTGTGGTTTGCAGTGTATAATAAAAAGCAGTTGTGTGTCCTCCCGAAAAAGGAGGAGTGTGGCGCTGCCCCGTGATGGGACGCGCACACGGCGGCGTGACGTTGTACGTCGCCGCGTGCTGTATGAATAAACCGGGCATTCCCGGCCACGTTAGAGCGACCGGGAAGCCTGAACTGGAAGGACGTGTGTCGAGTGTGGTCCTTCCAGGTTGGGGGCTTACGGGACCGCATGGGGCCAAGGACGAACCCCCAACAGCATGTGATTTCAAAGACAACTCCTGACTGGCGCAACAAATGTGAAACCATGCTCGTTGGTGTGAATGCAGTAAAGCCACTTTATTTTGATGTTTACAATTCACGCCATGGAGCATTCCTAGTTACCATGGTTTCCCCCTATCTCTTCTCTGTAGCAATGGTTTTGGCCACAAATGGTGTGCAAAACTCAACAATAAAGCACCAAAACCCAAAATGTTTGTCGTCTTGTGTAATGTAGTGCTCCTTTAATAGGGACGTGGTGAGTCCTGCAGAGACACGGGTCATTAAAATGTCACAAAAGTTAATAAAAGGGGCCCCCTTGCGGCTCTGCAGTGGAGACCCAGTCAGCGGCAACTCCTAGCTCCTGCTGCCTTTGTGTGTGCTAGTTACTGCCGTGTGATCGCGGCCCTGTGGCCTGCCTGGGCCTGTGTGCCCACAGTCTACTATCACCAGCGGGTGATCCTGCTGTCGGAAAGTGCCCCCTAGACTGTCATTCACTGCGTGGCGCAGTGCACCCAGGTGACCCTGGGAGCTTGCATCCTGCTCAGGTGCCCCTGGAGCACCACACAACAGTCTTGGTCAGGTGACACTGGGGGATACTCATGCTTGACTGCGTATTATGCGGATTTGTGAAGGGTGGTGGTTTCTGATTCCTCAGTAATACGGCTGCCTCTTCAAACAAGGCGAGCATAGAGAAAGCAATAGTCATTCATCAACTTCAGAGCACTAGGGGGAAGCCCGAGTCAATGGTGTTTCCGCGGATATCTGGGAAAATATGGCAAAATCTTCTAGATACTCGCCAATCACCAATTCTAAAGGCAGAACACCCTGTTCTTGAATTGTTTCTTTCTTCATAGCTGCATTGCATGCTATCATTTTTATTATTTCAAAGTCAAGTTTCTCATTACACTTATAATGAAGATTCCCCCTGCTAATAGCGCAGGGAGCTCTTGATTCTATTAAAGACAAGGAGGCGAGCATTATGCTTCATCTTCTTATTTATTAGCTCTCCAGCAGTTTCAACAAATCAAATAAAATGTCCATCTTTCCGATGAAACAAAAATTTTTTTTTTTCAAAACTTCATTTAAAAAAAACTTCATTTCCCATCAACCTAGGCCCTGTTCCCAGTATCCTGGTCATGTGACCTAGTCCTTCCTCTTCCTGTAGCCTCCTCTTCTTTGACTGCTTTTCAACTGCAATCGTAACCATTCCTGAACTGTCAACTTGTTACAAAAAGTCTCTGAACTGTAGAACTGCAAAACGATCCCTCGCATTCCAACTTGCGATCTTGATCAATGTTTCCTGTTCTCTTCTTGAACGTACTCAGCTGTTCTTCTGATCTTCTCGTAAGACGGAAAGAACAGTACATGTTAGGGCGGCGGATACACACCCTATTCTGGGAGGCAAACTTGTTATTCATTCGGTACATATCCTAGCATTATATTGTCATCCTCTATGACTCTCCCGTGTATCTAGGGCGGGAAAGTAATGCTCGCCTCCTTGTCTTTAATAGAATCAAGAGCTCCCTGCGCTATTAGCACGGGGAATCTTCATTCTATGTCAAGACGGAGGCGAGCATTATGCTTGTTCAAAGCTTCTTACCATAGCTTCTGCCAGTGTGTTAATTGGCTTAAAGTAAAACGTTCTGAACGTGTTATCACTCGCCCAATCGGCTGCTTTCAGAATATCCTGTAACGTCGCGCCCTGCCGCAGTGCTTTGGATGCCCCTGCTCCTCGCACAGAGTGTGCTCCAAATTTCGCCATGTCTATCCCTGCTAGGGTCATAACTTCTCTAACCCATCTCGCTATAGTGGCTGTCGCTACGCCCTTATGCGGCTTCCTGCGCGCTATCAGTAATTGCGTCGTCCCCAAGGGTCTCAGCTCAGCCGTTTTATTTACATACTCTCTTATACATGCGGCTACGCACCATTTAGGATGATCCTGCATATATGGGTACGCTATTGATGAGGAATCTGTCTTCGTTCTCTTGGCCAGATGGAAAGTCACTCCGTCTGGTCTGTATACCATTCTGTCTATTTCTAATGCTCTGACATCTGCCACTCTTCTACATGAAATCATGCACAGAAGCATTGCTAACTTCTCCGACAGTCTGCCTAACGATAGGTATCTATTACTGGGCCAGTCTGCCAATAATCGTAGCACGACTGTTACGTCCCATAGAGATTTATACCTTCCTAAATCTTATCCCTTTCAGGAGTCTGATCACTGCCACGTTCTCTCCCACCGGTACTCCTTCAATAGGCGTATGACCTGCCGATATTGCGGATCTATATACTCCTATCGTGCGGTAGGCTTTGCCGTCCTGCAGAAGTTCTGCTAGGAAATTCAGAATCTCTACTAGAGGGGCAGAAACGGGATGAAAACCTCTCCTTTTTTCACCACCTTGACCATCTGCTCCATGCTGCGTCGTAGCTCCTTCTAGTCGACTGAGCCCATGACTCTGCGATGAGGCTCGCAGCTTGTGCTGAAATTCCCGGGAGATTCCAACGTCTCCTGCTATCCTGCACGCCATTAGCGGCATCGTCCCCTTCACTCTCAGAGGGTGATACGACCCAACTGGGTCCGTGAGAAGGTCTTCTCTTTGCGGCAACACTCGAGGATAGTCGGCTATCAGTTCCATCAGTGCTGGAAACAAGACTTGCGACTTCCATATCGGGACTATTATTATCAGATTCGCTGCCTCCCGGCGAACTTTCGTTAAAGCTCTGCTTATCATTATGAATGGAGGAAACGCATATAGTGTCTGTCCTCTCCAATCTTGCAGAAAGGCATGGGGCCATCGGTTTACAATTCACGCCATGGAGCATTCCTAGTTACCATGGTTTCCCCCTATCTCTTCTCTGTAGCAATGGTTTTGTCCACAAATGGTGTGCAAAACTCAACAATAAAGCACCAAAACCCAAAATGTTTGTCGTCTTGTGTAATGTAGTGCTCCTTTAATAGGGACGTGGTGAGTCCTGCAGAGATACGGGTCATTAAAATGTCACAAAAGTTAATAAAAGGGGCCCCCTTGCGGCACTGCAGTGGAGACCCAGTCAGCGGCAACTCCTAGCTCCTGCTGTATTTGTGTGTGCTAGTTACTGCTGTGTGATCGCGGCCCTGTGGCCTGCCTGGGCCTGTGTGCCCACAGTCTACTATCACCAGCGGGTGATCCTGCTGTCGGAAAGTGCCCCCTAGACTGTCATTCACTGCGTGGCACAGTGCACCCAGGTGACCCTGGGAGCTTGCATCCTGCTCAGGTGCCCCTGGAGCACCACACAACAGTCTTGGTCAGGTGACACTGGGGGATACTCATGCTTGACTGCGTATTATGCGGATTTGTGAAGGGTGGTAGTTTCTGATTCCTCAGTAATACGGCTGCCTCTTCAAACAAGGCGAGCATAGAGAAAGCAATAGTCACTCATCAACTTCAGAGCACTAGGGGGAAGCCCGAGTCAATGGTGTTTCCGCGGATATCTGGGAAAATATGGCAAAATCTTCTAGATACTCGCCAATCACCAATTCTAAAGGCAGAACACCCTGTTCTTGAATTGTTTCTTTCTTCATAGCTGCATTGCATGCTATCATTTTTATTATTTCAAAGTCAAGTTTCTCATTACACTTATAATGAAGATTCCCCCTGCTAATAGCGCAGGGAGCTCTTGATTCTATTAAAGACAAGTAGGCAAGCATTATGCTTCATCTTCTTATTTATTAGCTCTCCAGCAGTTTCAACAAATCAAATAAAATGTCCATCTTTCCGATGACACAAAACATTTTTTTTTTTCAAAACTTAATTTAAAAAAACTTCATTTCCCATCAACCTAGGCCCTGTTCCCAGTGTCCTGGTCATGTGACCTAGTCCTTCCTCTTCCTGTAGCCTCCTCTTCTTTGACTGCTTTTCAACTGCAATCGTAACCATTCCTGAACTGTCAACTTGTTACGAAAAGTCTCTGAACTGTAGAACTGCAAAACGATCCCTCGCATTCCAACTTGCGATCTTGATCAATGTTTCCTGTTCTCTTCTTGAACGTACTCAGCTGTTCTTCTGATCTTCTCGTAAGACGGAAAGAACAGTACATGTTAGGGCGGCAGATACACACCCTATTCTGGGAGGCAAACTTGTTATTCATTCGGTACATATCCTAGCATTATATTGTCATCCTCTATGACTCTCCCGTGTATCTAGGGCGGGAAAGTAATGCTCGCCTCCTTGTCTTTAATAGAATCAAGAGCTCCCTGCGCTATTAGCAGGGGGAATCTTCATTCTATGTCAAGACGGAGGCGAGCATTATGCTTGTTCAAAGCTTCTTACCATAGCTTCTGCCAGTGTGTTAATTGGCTTAAAGTAAAACGTTCTGAACGTGTTATCACTCGCTCAATCGGCTGCTTTCAGAATATCCTGTAACGTCGCGCCCTGCCGCAGTGCTTTGGATGCCCCTGCTCCTCGCACAGAGTGTGCTCCAAATTTCGCAATGTCTATCCCTGCTAGGGTCATAACTTCTCTAACCCATCTCGCTATAGTGGTTGTCGCTACGCCCTTATGCGGCTTCCTGCGCGCTATCAGTAATTGCGTCGTCCCCAAGGGTCTCAGCTCAGCCGTCTTAGTTACATACTCTCTTATACATGCGGCTACGCACCATTTAGGATGATCCTGCATATATGGGTACGCTATTGATGAGGAATCTGTCTTTGTTCTCTTGGCCAGATGGAAAGTCACTCCGTCTGGTCCGTATACCATTCTGTCTATTTCTAATGCTCTGACATCTGCCACTCTTCTACATGAAATCATGCACAGAAGCATTGCTAACTTCTCCGACAGTCTGCCTAACGATAGGTATCTATTACTGGGCCAGTCTGTCAATAATCGTAGCACGACTGTTACGTCCCATAGAGATTTATACCTTCCTAAATCTTATCCCTTTCAGGAGTCTGATCACTGCCATGTTCTCTCCCAGCGGTACTCCTTCAATAGGCGTATGACCTGCCGATATTGCGGATCTATATACTCCTATCGTGCGGTAGGCTTTGCCGTCCTGCAGAAGTTCTGCTAGGAAATTCAGCATCTCTACTAGAGGGGCAGAAACGGGATAAAAACCTCTCCTTTTTTCACCACCTTGACCATCTGCTCCATGCTGCGTCGTAGCTCCTTCTAGTCGACGGAGCCCATGACTCTGCGATGAGGCTCGCAGCTTGTGCCGAAATTCCCGGGAGATTCCAACGTCTCCTGCTATCCTGCACGCCATTAGCGGCATCGTCCCCTTCACTCTCAGAGGGTGATACGACCCAACTGGGTCCGTGAGAAGGTCTTCTCTTTGCGGCAACACTCGAGGATAGTCGGCTATCAGTTCCATCAGTACTGGAAACCAGACTTGCGACTTCCATATCGGGACTATTATTATCAGATTCGCTGCCTCCCTGCAAACTTTCGTTAATGCTCTGCTTATCATTATAAATGGAGGAAACGCATATAGTGTCTGTCCTCTCCAATCTTGCAGAAAGGCATCTGTCCCTGCTGCTGCTGGGTCTAGCCTCCAGCTGAAAAATCTGCTCTTCTGAGTGTTCAGTCTGGACGCAAATAGATCTGCGTGTATCGGCCCCCAGAGCTTCTCTATCTGTTGGAAGGTTGCTCTGTCCAGCCTCCTGTCGCTGGAGACTGTTAGATGTCTGGAGTTCCAGTCTGCCACTACATTCTGGGCGCCTGGTAAATACTCTGCCGTCACTGCTGTTCCTGACTCCAGACAGGAGTGCCAGAAGTCCTTGGCTATCTCCGCTAACAATCTGGACTTCGTCCCACCTAAGTGATTTATGTATCTGACTGCTGAGATGTTGTCCATCTTCAGTAGTATACATGAATTTACTTTGTCCTTGGTGAAGGCCTTGATCGCAAAAGAGCCGGCCAAAAGTTCCAGGCAATTTATGTGCAGCTTGAGCTCCTCCGAACTCCATCTGCCTCCCGTTTGGAGTTCTCCACATCGAGCTCCCCAGCCTGCCCTGCTGGCATCCGATTCTATTACCATGTCCGGGCGGTCGCCGAAAATGGCTCTGGCGTTCCATGCCTCCATGTTCTGGAGCCACCACTCTAGCTCTGTTCTGGACTCTTGGTCTAGCGGCACTAGCTGATGGTAGTTGAGCCCTTGCTGAAGGTGTCTGATTTTCAGCCTCTGGAGTGCTCGGTAATGTAGGGGCCCTGGGAATATCGTTTGGATTGACGCTGCTAGCAGGCCCACAATCCTTGCGATCGTTCGCGGCGATGAGGTCGGACTGGCGAGGCAGTTCCTTATTTCGCTTCGAATATCCCGGATCTTCCTGTTCGGCAGCTCCAGGGTTGCAGACATAGGAATTCTATCCTCCTGGCGGGTCCGTCTCCGACTTCTCTTGGTACACCAGGAATCCCAGAGAGACCAAGAGGTTCGCAACCCATCTGGTCTGGTATTGAAGCGCATTTTCGCTGCTTGCCATTATTAGGATATCGTCTAGATAGATGATGATCCGTATTCCTTTCTCCCTGATCGCCGCTGCAACTGGCCTCATCAGTTTCGTAAATGCCCAGGGAGCGGACGCTAGTCCGAACGTGTAACGCTCACCTGATTCCCGTAGAGGCGCCGGTCTTGACTGGGCGTATACCGTATCTTCAAAGGTGATGTGTAACACACGGCTGGCTCTTTGGGCTGGACCTCTGTGCACTGTATGTCTGACTCGAAGGGTAAGATGTCTGCAGATAGAAAATATGGGATTAAGGAACTGGGTTATTGAATGTCTCTCTCTTCTTCCCTTTCCCTTCTCCTGTAGAACCCCAAAGGTTAACGCTCTCACCTTAGGTAAGTGAACGCCGTGCTCTCCATCTGCCTCGGGGCAGGGTGCTGTAACCAGTTTCTTCACTGGATAAGGGGAGCAGGCCTCTTGACTTCAGAGGACTGCTGTCTGTCGTTTACTGCACGAACGGTAAGTTTCGAGTAATTCTAATGGGCCTTATTCCGAGGCTGGAGCTATCCATGGAGTAAAGAGCACCATGGTAAGCAACCATGGAGCTATTTACTCCATGGAAATCCGGCATGGTGAATGGAGTAATTACCGGTCCATTCGAAGGTTGGAGGGACCGGTAAATCCCCATTCACCATACCGGTTCCCCATCCCCATTCCTGCCCCCATAGGGCTCAATGGGAATGGGGAAGGAGTAAATTACGGCACCGTAAATTACGGTGCCGTAATTTACTCCAAGGTCCCTTTGCGGGTTGGATTTTTAACGCCTGCTTTTGTGGCTAAATCGAACAGAGACCCTAGGAAAGGGATCGATCGCTCCTGGAGGAGTTGCCAGGAGAAGGTTCTGGATCTAGCGGGCCCACTGGCCAAGATCATGGACCTGGCAGAGCGGGCGAAAGATACGGGGGAAGAAAATGACCCGGAAGTGCTAGCGAACTGGGCTCAAAGAGCCGTATGTCTGTTAGGTAACGCAAACTGTGCGATATCCTCGGAGCGCAGAAGAGGACTACTATTGAAAATAGATCAGAAATTGGGAGACCTGTCCTCTTACGAGGCAGGCAAAGCTGCGCAAGGGCTATTGTTCGGTGAGACATTCGGAAAAGAGATGGGGAGGTTCGTAGGGACCTACACCTCATTGGAGAAAACACAAGCCTGTATAAGAAAGATTTTTCCCGGAAGGGCTTTTGGAGGGACCGGTCGGATCAGAGGCTGAGCGACCGGTCGCTATCAGACGTCCAGGAGGCCTCAATCGAACAGAGCACAATATTGGGAAGATAAGAATCCAGACACTTTCTTCCAGCCCAGAGGTCGCTTCCCCAGAGGAAGGCGAGGCAAAGGACAAGGAAGAGGACAGTACGTCCCCACAGGTGAGAACATCCGCATATCCTGCAGTTGGGGGGAGGACAGCGAAGTACTGGAAAAATTGGCGCGCGCTTTCCAGCGGCGCTTGGGTGCTTCAGTCAGTCAGGGGCCTACACATACAATTTACACAGACCCCAATCCAGTACAATGCCCCCAGACCAATAGTAGCAGCGCGAGCAGAGACAGACTTGTTGCAAACAGAACTACAGAGCCTAGCGGAGAAATGGCCCATCGAGCCATGTCTAGCTCCGAAATTCATAAGCAATATGTTCCTGGTCCACAGAAAAAAGAAAGTGAGGCCAGTCATAAATTTGAAGGACTTGAACGAGTGGGTAGTTTACAACCACTTGAAGATGGAAGGGACTCACCAGCTGAGAGACACGCTCAGACAGGGCGACTGGCTCGCAAGAATAGACCTGAAAGACGCATATCTCACGATCCCAGTAGATCAAGAATACCGGCCTTTCCTGGCGTTCAACTGGGACGGGCAATTATGGCAGTTTGCCACGATGCCGTTCTGTCATGATCTCTGCTTCCAAAAGGTCAGGGTTTTCCCAACTCCCTTGGAAGCAGATCCATAACCCAGGTTCCGAGTGCCAACCAGTCCCAATTGGGACCTTTTGGACCCAGTCCTGGCGCCAGTGGCACCAGGCTCATAAATATGCCCAGTCCCAGCGCTGGAAGCGCCGGGCTCATAATGCTTGGGTGGACTTACCTGCAGCAGACCATGCTGCTTACTTGCCTGCCAGTTGAGCCTCTGATCCTCTTCTGTTTGGAACTACTTTTCCTGTTGGGTGGGGCAGGAGCCACTCCCTAGATTCAGAACACTGGAACTCTTCTGGAAAGCAGGAACTCTTTTCTTACCTAGGCGTGGCTGTGGAAGGAGACACCTAAGCACTACAGGAGGCTATTTAAACCACACCCGATGGATGAATCTTGCTTTGCGTTATTCTGCATCCTCTGCAGCAGAACGCTCATCGTGTCTTCTGCATCTGATCCTGGGCCTAAGGAAAAAGGCTTACCATCCTGAATCCAGTCTTCAGCAACACCTATAAAGACAAGAAAGAACAGGTTAGCATTACGGTCTTCAGTGACAGCTCTTCACTTACCTGGTCCATCGGCTGTCACCAACGCCTCGCGCTGCATTCCGGCATCTGAAAGACAAAGGCTTACCTACTCTTCGTGCGCTCCGGAGGTCTTCACACTGCATTCCGGCATCTGAAAGACAAAAGCTTACCAATTCTTCGCACGCTCCGGAGGCCTTCGGCGCTGCATCCCGCATCTGAAAGACAAAACAAGGTGCGTTTAAAGACATTGGGGAACTTTAATACTCGCGTGCCATTACTCCTTTCCATATCTAACCCAGTGGGTATTCCGGCACCCTGCAGCCGCTCCGAACTTGTACCTGCAAAATAAAAAGACAGTTAGAGCGCATCGTGAAGCAGGCAACAAGCGCTTACTTACGTGCTTCCAGGCGCTTCTATTCATCACAAGGGCTCCATCTTCAACTCACTTCAGCCCGTCATCCGCCATCGCCGGAACCCTGCAAAACAAGAAACATCATTACTAAAGACTTTAAAGACATTGGCCCTCATTCCGAGTTAGGACTACACCATGGAGTAAATAGCTCCATGGTTGGCAACCATGGAGCTATTTACTCCATGGAATACCGGCATGGTGAATGGAGTAATTACCGGTCCATTCCAAGGTTGGATGGACCGGTAATTCCCCATTCACCATAGCCCTTCCCCATCCCCATTTCTGCCCCCATAGGGCTCAATGGGAATGGGGAAGGAGGTAATTATGGCAACGTAAATTACGGTGCCGTAATTTACTCCAAGGTCACTTTGCGGGTCCGGTAATTTACTCCTGCTAAAAGCAGGAGGTAAAGAGGGACCCGCAAAGGGAACTCAGAATACGGAGGTAAGGGATTACCGCCATCGGTGCCCTTACAGGCGCCAGTAATCCCTTACCTCCAACCTCGGAATGACCCCCAATGTTGTTATGTTTAAAAATGCTGCGGTTTTTCTTTCTAAGTTTCTCAGGCTCCTGAGAAACTTTGAAAAAAAAATTGCAATGTTTTCGAAACACAACCGCGTTGTGTTTCTGCCTGCAGCTGCTTTCCCATTTGGGGGTCTCGGGGAGCCCAAATGGGAAAGCTGCTGTAGGCAGAAACACTGCAGCATTTCTGAAAACAACCGTGTTGTGTTTCTGCCGGCAGCTGCTTTCCTATTTGGGGCTCTCGGGCTCCCCACAGGGAGCCCGAGAGCCCCAAATGGGAAAGAAGCTGATGTAGGCAGAAACACCGCGGCATGGAAACACAACGCGGTTGTGTTTAAAAAACACTGCAGTTTTTCATTCTAAGTTTCTCAGGCCTGAGAAACTTAGAAAGAAAAACCACAGCGTTTTCAAACACAATAACGTTGTATTTATGTTTGTGGTAGATTCAAAAGCTACCGCAAACATAAATACAACGTTTTTAAAGCTGCCGTTTCCGGGCTCCTCCAGCCTGGAAAACTTAGAAAAAAAAACATAGCTAATGTTTATTTAAAAAAAAAATATAGCACTTACCGGGATGCAGCTGCAGCTTTTCTGCCTGTAGTCTCTGGTCTCTGTCCTCCGAGTCCCGGCACCAATGAAGGAACCGCCACCCAGTGGTAGCTTTTGTTTACTACAGCTGGCTGGCTTTTCCTTCATTAGTGCCGCAAAGCAAAAGCAAGCACAGGCGGGCATCCGTTTCAAAAAATGGATGCCCCCATGTGCTTCCTTTGCTCAAAACTTTACATAGGAACTTAAAAAAAAGTGTGAATATTTTTTTTAATTATTGTCCATCTTTTTGGCCAATAATCATTTTTGGGCGAACCATTCCTTTAAGAACAGACTAAATCAGTGATTCACCCCCTGAAGTGTGCCTGAAACCTTTAATGAGTCTAGCAATTATTGTATAGAATTCCAGTAAAACAAATTATGTGTTATTCCTATTCTTTCTTATTTAGGGTCACTGCTTAAAGTGTTACACTTGTGGAACCCCCTGTTTTTTTTTAAAGAAGCCTGAACAAGAAAGACAGGTACTCTAGAAACAAAGAGCCACATGGCATTGGCCACAGCCCAGGAGCTTCAATTTGTAAAAAGTAAAAAAGTTTTTATTAAATTTATTTTTTAAGGGTAGCAAGGGAGACCACAGGGGTCGCAAGTGCGACCCCTGGCGACCCCTACTGAAACAATACAGTTCAAACAGAAAAGAGGTCTTGAGGCTCCGTTCTCAAGGCAGCACTGGTATTTCATCAAGTCTCAGGGTTCCCTTACCCAAGACTTCAACGTATCATCCTCTGGTTGGCGTCACCAGTTCGCTCACTGGGTTTTTCCTTAGTTTCTTTCACAACTCTTTTTAGCCTTTATCATTTAGGGCTCACTGGTCTAGGCACAGTTGTTAGACCACTCGGTCCACCCATCACAGGTCGCGCAACCAAGTACCTCCAAGCTCTGCAGCTCACACATGTCTTAAGGGCTCACTGGTCTAGGCGCAGTTGTCAGACCAAATGGTCCACCCATCACCGGTCGCGGAACCAGGCACCCCCAGGTTAGCTTCCTGGCATTGGCCCCACATGCCAAACTTATCTTGCCAGGATTTGCCCATATTACATTGTCTCCATTAATAAAGTTCACTTTGTGGTGGTCTGGTCCATACTCCACTTTTTGTTACACTTTTTCACACTTGCATTCTTTTCTATATGCCGCTTTTCAGAGGGGCATTTTCGTCTTGGCTTCTGTGCGGCTTTAGCTTTGCTCATAAAACATAAAGTTCTGCATTTAACGTGCCTACTTTGGCTAAAGTTCCAATTTTCATGCAGTTCGGTATTCAACAAATGTATTGCAACATTTGTTTCAAGTTTTCACTCCATGCAGCATTCAATACGCCTTATACAGCACTGCGTTACTTACATGCAGTGCTCGAGAAGCGCCCTGGCTCAGAGTGACTTCCCCGACACTTACCCGTAGTTCTGCGTTCTCTCTGGCAGCTCTGTTTGCCTTCTTCTAGCTCTGCCGGTAGATGGACCGGCCCCTGTGAGCCCCGCTTTCATTTCTGGTGCTCTGCAGCACACGCAAATGTCTCTTCCTTCTCCACCCGGACGCATATGGCGTACCTTTCTTCTTGCTCGCTTGCAGCAGCTGCTACTCACAGCCCAGTACAGAGGTTGCTGGTCTGGGGCTCCACAGTTTTCTTGAGTATCAGCTGGCATCCAGGCTTCATCACCCATCCCACCACAGCTGCCTCCTCACGACACGGGTGCCCCGCTGGCAGCTTCCACTCAGGCCTCCCTGCTCCCTCTCTACTTGGTTACACTGTCCTCTCTTTGTACACCTGCAACCTTTCAACTGGCTGCAGGTGTGGACTCACCATCAGACTTGCCTGACCATAATTAAGGGGACATGCCTGAGCCTCATAGTACTCTGTAGGCATCTTCCTCACCCCAATACCAAGGCTGAAAAATGTGTTTTCAGTGTTCATTGCACTCAGTTGCCACTTCCTCGTCCCAGTACTAGAGTGGTTAACTAGGTCACTAATGTTCACTACTCCGAGTTGCTTCTTCCTCGTCCCTGTACTGCCAGTTGGAAAATATGGGGAAATGAGGGGGACTGGCCTACAATAGCCCATACACGCCGGGGGAGGGCTAGGTTGTTCCTTAACAGGAAAAGGGGGGATACCATGTCTCGCCCATATTTTCCTTAACCCCACTTTTCTTCATCCTCTCTCTGGCATTTCTAGGGTGGCAATATCTTGAGGCATTATCCGGGCTAGTGTGATAGGGATAGCAGTACCCAATGATTGCATCTGGGATATAGGGTTCTCCCTTAAAGGGAAATGCAGACTATCGCGTCTCGCCAGAGGACACCTCACCTCCTATTCCCAAGGACCATCCACCCTGGTGATTCCCCCTCGCTTTTCCACCGTCAGGGTGAGGATCCAAGAGCAAAGGCCTTTCTCTGGCCACCTGAGAGGAGGGCTAAAGAGGAGTAGATGTGAAGGCGCCCTCAGGTTACTCACACAGTGAGGCCCCTGACTGCAGTCAAGAGGGGTTGTTTCAGATGTTGCTTACAAACCTCTTGAGTCCTTAAAATCTCTGAGACCTGTACAGCTGTTGTAAGATGGCTGGTGCCGAACAGGCTTTCTTTTGTGTCTGGAAAGTATTGGATGCAGAACACCACCAGGGAGAAAAATACATGGAGGAGGACGTTTCATAAAAGGGAAGGGAGGCACGTGTAGCCTGGCATACATTATTCTAGTGATCATGAGGACATAGATGAGGGAGGTTAAGGACCTGGGATCTGGCACGATCTGTAAAGGGAAAACAGAGGATAGGCCACCAAGATTGCAATTGAGTGACCGTGCAATTGAATGTGTGGGTGCCTCCTTTAATGGAGACTAGCTATGTAAAATAAAAAATGCCTCCACCTGCATAAGAGCGAAACCACCAGGAACACTGTAATAAGAAACATGCAAGGTTATCAATTGATAGTTGTATAAAGAAGCAATTACCTCCAGTCATATTCTTTCTGATGGGTTCTCTTCATACAAATTCATTGGAGTTATTAATTCTCTTTGACTTAAATGGAATTTCGAAATCACCTAGGGAAGGAAGGACGGTTTCACCCGAAAGGTCACCTTCTTCTAAGAGAACACTAAGTTAGGATGTAGAGTGTAGCGTGTGGATTTTGTGTACTGTGGTAATTCTGAATCAGGAGACGGACAAGATGTCATTTTGGTTTCAATATTTATTTTTTATTTTACCCAAAACCCTAAGCTTGCGCTGAGTTTCTTTGCCTTATTCTAGTGAACAGAAAAAGAGTCTAACAAGTGATCATCATAATGTCCTAAAAAAAACAAAATTGGCCATCCAAAAAACATATTCCAGTCTGACTTCTGTCCCTACCACTTTAAGCAAACAAAATCTAAGGGGCCAACTAAAAAAGGTACAATAAAGACCTTTGCCCAACCAAGGAAATGGTGTCTGGTTTTCTGGCCCCACTGTGAATTCCGTCGGCCATAGAAGGGGCACTTGGCCCCCTGGTAGAGTTCAAATAAGGACGTCAAATGTCTCTTCTACCTTCCCCGCCTCAGGAGATACATCAGTCAATGATTAGTCTCTTTCTCCCCATCCTCTATCCTTTTGGGCCCTCCTGGTTCGTAAGTTCACACCAGGTACTCTCCTGGGGTTTTGTCCCAAGGAATCACTTAATGATTTCTCCTGTAAGTGATCTCCAAGTTTTTGCCCCTTCTTGGGGACTCAGGTTTCACACCCCACTTTGGGTCTGATTTTACCTTTCCTCCCCTCCTCCCGGGACCCTGAAGCAACTGCGTACCATATGTGCTTGTGAGGTATTCCCACGGGTAGGCATGCAGGTTAGCTGAAGCAGTCTCTTCTTTCCAGTTTCCACCCATAGTGGTGTGTACGGTGGAGCCAGTGCTTCCATCCCGCTGGGTACTTGCGGGACTTCGGCTCCACGCTGTGACACTCATCCACTGCTGGGGCGGTTCTGACTGCTGTGATTAATTCTATGGATCCCTCACTAAACCCCTGCCTAAAGTCTCCTCTCAGGTAGCCATGGAAAGGCAGACGCTTCCTGATCCTGACCTTGGGGTGGTGTTCTGCGGAAGGATCGCTTCCATGGGATGGGACGCAGTGTTTGTCTTCCTCCAGAGAGGATACTTTGTAATGGCAAAGTATATAATGGCTTGTTGTAAACATTATTTTGCGGTAGCACAAAATCCACATGTAAACAGGGCTAAAAACACCCACGAAACCCTAGATCTCTCACAACCCCAGAGACTTGTAAAACTCAAGATCTCCCTTACACCCAAAGGTACAGTGAAAGAGAATTCATAGATAATAACAACCTAATAAAAGAATTGCCTTTTCCTTTTCAATCAAGTTTAGCGACCAACCTTCATGATATTTCTTTAAAGCGTGTTATAAAGTATGAAATGAGTTGTGGACGTGAAAATCAAATGAGAAAACCTAACTTTGTCATTAGGGACTTCAAGTCCCGTAATCCTATAAGGACTGGGACAAGGAAGATAACTGATTGAGGCAGATTGCCCACACCTGAGGGAGACCGAGAAGCTTAAAAGGCCCCCGCTGTTTGCAGACAGTCCAAACTGCTGGAGGAGAGAGAAGACACTAGGGCCATTGCGTGGCAGAGAGCAACTGTTGATCCTGATATGGTCTGTGCCTCAACTCGTGAATTGCAGAGATCGCACCACAGGATGCGTTCGAGAGGGAAGCAATCAAGTCTACAGAAGCTGTGCAGCGGGAAGCGAAGACGAGAGAAGTTTTCCCTTCCCAAAGGCTATCTCAAGTGGCTGGCGTGCACCTGAAGGCCTCGAGGTCTCTGGTGGCTGGCCTGCATCAGAGAACAAGAGCTCCATTACCAAGGGACGTGGGCGGCGGCGAACTAGAAGAAGAGGTCTGCCTCATTGTGAGAAGTCAAACGAAGAAGAATCTGCAAGTGGCGAGAGTAAGAGGAGAGCCCATCTTACCCGCTGAGTTCACAGGATGTGTGTGACCCCAGAGTGCTCCATCCCCGCTCGTCAATGCAACAAAAGTGTTCAGCGAGTGAGAGACACACGTGTGACTGGAAAAGCAGCCTTGAAACCCACGCTACCAAAACAATACAAAAGCAGCACTAGCGATCGACCGACAGTGATTTACAAGTTACTTTTGAATATCAAAGTCTTAAAAAGCAGCGAAAACCATATTATACAAAAGCCAACAGAATGTATTGTAATAAATGTGAGTCTATTGAAACACCAACAATATAATTGCCCAACATGGTTGAAAGGGAATACCTACACGCATTACCCAAGCCAAGAGAGAGCTAAAACAAGATAGTTACAAAAAGAGTTATTGACAACCGCGGCAAAGGGCCATTGAAAGATTCATAGACAGTGGCAATTGTTACTTGTGGTTGTGATTTGCTGTTTGGGCAGGGGAGTATAATGGAACTTCAAACTGTTGAAGTGGGCCTGGGAGTATAACAGAACTGCAAACTGTTGAAGTGGGCCTGGCAGGAGAGTACACTAGGTGGTAGTTAAAGAGGTGCTAAAAGGGGTATTGACAAATACCATTTATGTTGAATGTGAGACTAAATACATTTCTGGCAAATCATCCTGATCAAGACGCAAATTATGTAGGTTGTGATAGTAAAGGTATACCAAATTGAACGGGAACTTTCTATTAACCAGATGAAGCTGTTAAATGTATACCGAATTGAGACAGAACCTCTCAATTGATGAGTTACAGCTACTAAAGACATTTGTGGCAAAAACCATTCTGACCAAGATAATTATTGCTGCTTTTGGTGACCTGAAGAATTGTTCAAAGATGGAAAGGAACCTTCTATTTTCTGAGTTGGAACTTTTGTTGACAAATTGAAGTTATACCAAGTGGAGTTGGAACTTTTGTTGACAAAGCGGAACGATATCAAACTGAGCTGGAACTTTATCTTGGTGAAGTTAAAACAAACTCTGGTTGAAGATTATCGCAAATCAGGATGTCCTTGGTTTTTCTTTTCTTGAACAGTGAAACAAAAACACGTATAAACTTGGGGAAGGGGAATTCGCACAAGTTACAAAGAGAGACTGTGGTGACATTACAAATTCAATTTATATTGTTTGTTGAAAATTGCTGTACATTTCCATGTTTATTATATATATGTACAAGTGTGAGGGAGAGATATCCTTCGTTAGAGTGTTTCTTTTAGTTTCTTTCAGGCAGGAAATCCTCGTCAGGGTAAGTTTAGTGAGGCGTTCATCCAACCTTATCTTATCATAAAAAGGCTTTCATTGAGAATTCATCACAAAGTTGTCAGACTCACATTTCTGACCCCTCACACTGCTTGACAGTCTTCTGGGGCGTGTTTTTTCTTTGTTCAGTGTCTCGGCATGGATGATCTGCATTCTGCAGCTCGGGCTCTTGCTTCCTCCTTCCACACCTCCCAGGAGGAGGTTTTTGTCCTCCTCTGTGGCTCTGTGGTCTACCTTGCTCTACGGCAGCAATTCTGATTGGGCCTTTATCCTTCACACATCAAGGGGGAGGATCACCTGCTCTGTGTCAGAAAAGGTTCAGAAACCATGCCACCCATTTGTGTAGAAAGGTGAAAGTTATTATACAAATTAACTCTTAAGGCTTTTGAGACAAGGGATGATTACATATATTCCTGTTTAGGGATTGTCTGTGCCCTAGGGTGTGTTAAACTTAGTGGGTTCACCTCCCTAGTCCGAAAGGTGGTGGCTCCCCCTTAGGAAGAGGGCAGAAATTCCCTGGATTCGTCACAGTACCCTTCTAGACCAAGTAATTGCAAACAGGAGGAAACGTTTTAACATAACAAAATGTCAGAACAAGGATGGTGAGAGAGCCCCATCAAAAAGATAAGGCAAAGTTTACATCCCACAGTGGGACCACAAACTGAGGTGGAGGAACCAGATTTAACATACCACTCAAAAACTGTAGAACGGTTGGAAGTAGTGAACTGTGAAGTAGGAGCACTGCTCTGGCATCATCCTAATAACAGAAATAGCCTCCAAATGGCCTATAAAAGTGAATCTATGCTATTTAACTCGAAGGCTCTTCTGGGCCAGAGAAAGCAGAGACAGCAGAACTAAGATTGTAGGGCAGGTCAAGGGTTCAAGATCTCTCTCGCCACATCAGGATGAGAATGTCCTACACTGTTAGCTATAAGAGGCTTTAGTGGCAGGTCACCGGGCAGAGAGGAGCCTGCTGAGTCTCAGGTGAAGGACTCCTGACTGGAGAGAATTCTGACCAAGATAATTATTGCTGCTATTGGTGACCTGAAGAATTGTTCAAAGATGGAAAGGAACCTTCTATTTTCTGAGTTGGAACTTTTGTTGACAAATTGAAGTTATACCAAGTGGAGTTGGAACTTTTGTTTACAAAGCGGAACGATATCAAACTGAGCTGGAACTTAATCTTGGTGAAGTTAAAACAAACTCTGGTTGAACATCATCGCAAATCAGGATGTCCTTGGTTTTTCTTTTCTTGAACAGTGAAACAAAAACACGTATAATCTTGGGGAAGGGGAATTCGCTCAAGTTACAAAGAGAGACTGTGGTGACATTACAAATTCAATTTATACTGTTTGTTGAAAATTGCTGTACATTTCCTTGTTTATTATATGAATGTACAAGTGTGGGGGAGAGATATCCTTCGTTAGAGTGTTTCCTTTAGTTTCTTTCAGGCAGGAAAATCCTCGTCAGGGTAAGGTTAGTGAGGCGTTCATCCAACCTTATCTTATCATAAAAAGGCTTTCATTGATTCATCACAAAGTTGTCAGACTCACATTTCTGACCCCTCACACTGCTTGACAGTCTTCTGGGACGTGTTTTTTCTTTGTTCAGTGTCTCGGCATGGATGATCTGCATTCTGCAGCTCGGGCTCTTGCTTCCTCCTTCCACACCTCCCAGGAGGAGGTCTCTCCTCCTCTGTGGCTCTGTGGTCTACCTTGCTCTACGGCAGCAATTCTGATTGGGCCTTTATCCTTCACACATCAACGGGGAGTGTCACCTGCTCTGTGTCAGAAAAGGTTCAGAAACCATGGCAGCCATTTGTGTAGAAAGTTGAAAGTTATTATAATAATTAACTTTTAAGGCTTTTGAGACAAGGGAAGATTACATATATTCCTGTTTAGGGATTGTCTGTGCCCTAGGGTGTGTTAAACTTAGTGGGCTCACCTCCCTCGTCCGAAAGGTGGTGGCTCCCCCTTAGGAAGAGGGCAGAAATTCCCTGGATTCGTCACAGTACCCTTCTAGACCAAGTAATTGCAAACAGGAGGACACGTTTTAACATAACAAAATGTCAGAACAAGGATGGTGAGTGAGCCCCATCAAAAAGATAAGGCAACATTTACATCCCACAGTGGGACCACAAACTGAGGTGGAGGAATCAGATTTAACATACGACTCAAAAACTGTAGAACGGTTGGAAGTAGTGAACTGTGAAGAAGGAGCACTGCTCTGGCATCATCCTAATAACAGAAATAGCCTCCAAATGGCCTATAAAAGTGAATCTATGCTATTTAACTTGAAGGCTCTTCTGGGCCAGAGAAAGCAATAGACAGCAGGACTAAGATTGTAGGGCAGGTCAAGGGTTCAAGATCTCTCTCGCCACATCAGGATGAGAATGTCCTACACTGTTAGCTATAAGAGGCTTTAGTGGCAGGTCACCGAGCAGAGAGGAGCGTGCTGAGTCTCAGGTCAAGGACTCCTGACTGGAGAGAAGTTCAGCCCGATCTGAAACAATCAGAATCATTGTGGTCTTGAATCTCAATAACATCCTGAGAACATGAAGGATTACAAGAATTGGTAGACGCACATAGAGGTCCACGAATTGGTAGACGCACATAGAGGTCCACTCCACTAGAAACATCCCCCAATACTTCTCTTTGAGGAAAGTCCCGGGAGCAGAACAGCGCACACTTCCTTTTGATACTGGAGGTAAACAATTGCCTTCACAGGTTTCCCAAAGGTCAAAGATATTTAGACGGATCTCCTGGCAAAGCTCCGATTGTGGTTAAAGAACCCTGCCAAGGACGTCCACCACCACATTTTATGGATAGGTTATTTATAACACGCTTAAAACCCAGAGGTTTCAAAGCGTATACCCGGGGATCGAACCTGTGTTGCTCCGTGTTGTCTTGCTTCCAAGGCAAGCATGTTGCTTCTGACCTATCCTCCCAAGACAAATTTTCCGACCTGGTAAGATTGTCTGCTGGAAGAGACGTAGTTCCTCAAGGCCAAGAACCATAGCCACATCACTTCCCAGTGCAGCGGCAGTGACGCCACACCACCCCCTTTGTTGAGTTAGTGCATGGCCCTTGTGCTATCCATCAGAATCAGGACACTCTTCCCCTGGACCGACAGAAGAATGGCTATCTGTGCAAGTCTAATTGTCTGCAGCTCTGAAAGGTTGATGTGGAACATGGCCTCTGCCAAGAACCAAAGCCCTTCACATTGAGATAGCTAAAGGGAGCAACACTGCCCTTCAGAGAGGCGTCCTTAACCACTGTGACCTGCAGCCACCATAGAGTCCAAAATGACTCGCCAGCCATTAAGTGATCATGCCAGTCTCAAATTAGGTGATTGTGTTCCACACGCTCGAAGACCAGAAGGAGGTCCATCATGTTGCCTGAAAACTGACCCATGAGACCACACATGCCATTGGAAATATCAAGCCTCTGACATCAGACAGTACAGGATGCCATGAGGCCCAAGAAGGGAGAAATGCTGATGCTGGTAGGGATAATTTGTTCTGCAACCTATTGACCATCTGGGGGAAGTTCTTGACTAAGTCCTAGTGTGGAAATGCTTTTCACAAGCACACATCTAGGACTTTTGGGATGTAATGACTTGATGGTTGTCACTTGTGACTTTTTAAAACTCTTGGAAAAAAAGAAGTTGTGTAACAGATGGCGGTGTGTTGCAAAAGGAACAACACCTTGTCTGGCTAATGAGTCCAGATGAGCCAATTGTCCTGGTAGTGGAGGAATTGCACCTTCTCCCTTTTGGGACTTGCTGCTATGACCGACATCTTGGGGAAAACCCTTGGAATGGCGTTTGGGCCACAGGAATAACCCACAATGGTAATGGGTACTGCCTATCACAGTCCTCATCTACTACCTTTTCTTTAGCGGAATAGGCACATTGAAGTAAGTTACATGCAGGACCACTGGTGCCACCTAATAATTCGGCTCTAGAGCCTGAAGGTTGGGTGCTAAGGTAACCATCTTGAATATGCTCTTTCTGAGGTACCTGTTCAAGGACCTTAAATCCATGATAGTACAAAGCTGACCCTACGTTTTTGGATCTAGAGTAGTGGGAGTACCCCGATCTCCCTGCTTCATAGCCAGAATCAGCTCTATGGCTGCTGTAACGAATCGCGGAATTCAGTCACTTTCCCCAGTTGTGCTACAACTAAACTAGGGTGCTCGTCGTCAAGATGAAAGTCCAAATGAAAGGTCTGTCCTCCGTCTGAAACTTCTGGGTGGCTTTTCAGCAAGACCGCCTCAATATGAGATTCTTAAATACTCTTTTGCTATTTCTCGCAATATATTTCTCAGTTCTTTCCCAGGTTCTTCTGTCCTGTTTCTTTGGATTCTCTAGTCTGGCGTGTTTACTCCCAGCTCAGAGCTGGGGGTAAACACGACAGAAAAATACCAATTTTCGGCACAATTACTGCCAGCGGTATGCAGTGAACCCAATGAGATATGGGGACTAACAGTTAGCGCCCAACCCATGATCCGGCTGTAATACCGCCGGACGGGTGGGCGCTAACGCTAATAAAGTTGGGTGGTATCCCAGCCGGGATACTGCCCAGCTCCTGATCAGGCTGCAAGTCAGGGCTTTCATAGAGATATGGCCTAGATGTCATGGCCGGAGTAATTGACCCTGACAATAGGGGTGATGTAAAGATTCTGTTACAGAAACACGGAAGCCATGCATATGAAGTCAAAGAAGGGGAGAAAATAGCACAGGGAGTTTTAGAGACGGCTATATTCCCTGTTCCCCAGGAGGTTTCTGAACAGTATAAAACCGAAAGTGGTCACCAAGGTTTTGGAGATGCCGACAGACCTCCGAAAGATAAACCAATCCCACATTCCAGACCTAGTTTTCAGCCAACATAATGATCCCATTCTAGTTGAGGCTTTCGCCAAAGCGATCCTGGAAGCAGAAGGTCAGGCTCAGGCTGGCACCTTCTTTTTTGTTAAGAAGGGCCTCCTTTTACAGAGGGGACCTAACACACGAGGATTTTTCTGTGCCACATATCGGACGTCTTACAGGTGTGATGAATCTGAGGATGTCGTCCCTTCTCCCCTATGGGCAGACCTTTCCCATGAAGCCAGGGCGGGGCGTCCATAGTACAATAGTCTCCCTGCGGGTGGTGCACCGAGGGAGGATCACATGTGGAAGGAATCCCCTTATGGGATTGGGACGACCATTCTCAGAGAACACGGCATGACCCTGCTTCAATACACCCAACCCCTTCTCCAACACCAAATCCTCCTTCCCCCTCTCTAGATAGAGCCAACGCGTACTATTGTCAAAATAGTCAATCTAATATACTTAATAAGACTGAAATAACAAGATGACAAAATATAATTGTATTTGTATTTATTGTGTTTTAGATAGAGCCTTTGTCCAAATCGCTTTACATTGTACATGCATATGGTTTTAAAACTGCACTGTGAAAAAGATGACCGGGAGTCCGTGGATCACGCTAGAGAACCAGAGTGAGTGGTCTAGCAAGTGATTGGCCCAAAGAGGTACAACAGTCCTGCACAGGAATTTGAAAGAGACTCCGCTGTGGCGATCCTCTGAGGAGGAACTGCAGAAGCCATGCACAGGACAAGCATATGAGAGCCGAAGGAGAACCCGAACGTAGTCCAGGACGGAAGGACTAGCGGGCTTCTGCCGAGCCCAACCTCTGGGTACACCAGGCCCCGGCAAATAGCGAGAGAATGCGCAGCCGGGAAGAGTCAGACATCTGCAGAGCCGCTGCAGACCCTGCCGGTTACTCGAGCACTAACAGAGTCTCGCGAAGGGACGCAGCTGCTCGGTAAACACTGGTGCCTACATGGAAGAGACAAACAGGTACGCAGGTTACCCGAGTGGTGTTAGAGCTCCGGGGAAGCAACGGGGTGAAAGCAGAAGCTGGAATGAGAGGGTCTGGGACCGTTAGAAATATCGAAGTCAACGTATAAGAGGGTCTGGGACCCCAAGTATAACAAAGATAGAGAAACAGGAATCGTATGTTTGGTAGGAGAGTGAACCACATAGATATGATAGCGAATTGCGAGTCTGGGACCTGCACCCAAATAAGAAGTCAAGAATAAGAGGGTCTGGGACCCTGATGATAAAAGGAGTTTACCAGGCAGATTCCTTTCTATGCTTGGCAGGGGAGTAAACCAAGCAGAAACAAGTCTGGGACCTGCAACCATATGAGAAACCAGAGTTTAATGTAACAAAGAATAAGACGGTCTGGGACCCTGTTAGAGAAAGAGAGACAGTCCATGAGAGGACACTTGCTTGGCAGGAGAGTGAATCAAGCCGCTTAGAATATTGTGAGTCTGGGACCCAGCACCCACATGAGAGGTTAAGCATAAGAGGGTCAAGAACACTGGAGCTGATATAAGAAATCCTACGTTTGATAGCGAACTGCGCCAAGTTAGTAGGACAAAGAAGTTTGAATCCAAGAAGTATAGCATTGTGAATTGCCAGTGACATTTACCTAAAAGGATAAAGGGGCTTGGGATCCCAAAAGGAAGGAAAGTGAGATACGAGAGTCTAGGAGAAAGGAGCACAACCGTAGCCTATATTTGTGAACACTGTTTATTTTCATCAGTTTTCATCACGAGAGAAACTGGGAACTGTTTCTGTTGTTTGGAGCTACCATGAACACTTTACTTTGAGAAGAGATCATCCTTGCACAGTTGCCTTAAGTTATTAGTTTTAGGGACAGAGAACACAACAGTGAAAGGATTTTTAGTTTTGGCGCTTACCCTCTTTGGAAGATCTACCTTTAGAGGGAGTATCCAGAAGAGATTTAAATAGGGGCTGCGAAAGACCCTGCTTAGCCCCCTGTTGCCAGTGTCTTCAAATTCATATCCTGACAAGAACCACACTGCACCACATGGTGTCCTGACTACAGGCACCCAGGTGCATAGATAGGGTAGGGCCTGAGTGGCTGTAAATGATCACTCAGCATATGTGTGTGGGCATTTACAGATGTTCATGTCACTGCGGTGGGCCCAAACACATTAGCTTCAGGCCCCAATTGTTAGACAATCCTGGCTACGCCTCTGCAGGCACCAGAGGCAGATGTTATGAAGGTCTGTCCCAAACATCCTGCAAGTGCAATCCCGACGGTGCTGAAAACAGTTCTTCTGTGTTCATGGCATGCTGCACAGAAAAATATTATCTCTGTGAGAAGCATTGCGGTGCATCACGCTGCGTGTACGGAAAAAAAGGAACTGCTGTCAGGGATCATGGTGTGCCCTATATGCAGTACTGATGCCACTCTCAGAGCCATGGAGTTGGACCATAGAGGTGAATCGACACTGAGATACTCTATGCCCTCTGCTGTGGAAAGTTCCCAATAACAGCTGCTGCTGAGGAATGAATACCTAAGATGAGGAATCTGTGGGAGGATACAAACCATTATGAATATGCATTGTTGATGGTAACATGCCCACTGGTAGTTTAACTAAAAATTATACCAGTAAGAAAAGAATGGTAGTAATATTTGTATTAGGGTGTGGGGTAATATTGCAGTAATACAGGGACCAACATAAGGAGACTTGAATAGGAGCAACAAGGATCAGCCAGTAAGCTGGGGCTTTAATTGTCTTCCACATGTGTTCAATTGCTCCTTAATACACATTCCCAAACATGCATGGCTAATGTCACACAGGGCTCCAGTTGGCCGGGGGAGTCAAACGTTTCTCCTGGTAGCTGTTGGTATCAAGCTTACTTGCCTCTCACAGGCCACAAACAGGAGCTATATAGCTCCCAGTAATTTTGAACCCTAGTAATATGTCTCCCGCACACCTGCCGAAACATAAACATGAAGCATGTAACAAACTATGCATTTGGATGAAAATGCAGGCCGATTTACCTTTAGTCCCTTTTGTATGTCTACCACGGACTGGCAGTGATATGAATATTAATAATTTTACCCACATAGGGTGCTTTCATCAACATCATTGTACCTTAGGGAACTCTTATCATAATATCCATGTACATCTATTTTTGGTTACATTGCCTGTGTTATTCACTTATTTGTTTTCCTTTGGGCACATACAAATAAACAGATTACTGCATTTGCTGTACTGCCAGAATCACCACACTTTTCTTTAACATTATTCTCATTCTTTAATTAATTGCTCTTTATCTTTCACTGCCATCTATCCATTACCAGAGATACTGGACCCTTATCTTCATCATCTTTTAAAGCCCATTCTATTTAACAAAGTGGCACTAGTATTTCTTCACTTTCGGTTCAATGTTTACTATAAATCTTTAAAATAATTTGGGGGGATTTCTTTGATATCAACGTGTGCCCAGCGACCAATTTCTTTTAAACTTTGATAGGTTATGTGTCGCGGACTTGAGATAATCGGACGGACAGGAGAATCAAGTTTCAGGTAGTATTAAACCTGTGAAATGTGCAGACTAAGACAGAAAAAAGAAATATACACATGCATGTATTGTATATGTTTTTGAAAATAACTAATGCCCAGATTTGAAAAAGGCACAGAATGTGCCGAAACACGTGTCATCATATGGGCTTTTCCATGGGAGTGGAATTAAATTATCAATAAATCAGTTGAACATTGAGATTGTGGCGCAGCTTCTTTCTTTGTGAGAGATAAATTATAAATTAATCACTTTAGTGACTAACATACTCTTAGTCCTTAGTCCCCTTTCCTCCATACTGCATGGGCGTCCCTCGCGAGGGACGGGAGACGTACCCTTTTTCACCAGAAAAAACCTTCTTCCCCTTTAAATTTAGAGGCGCGCGGGGGTGCAGCTCTGGGAGCATGCGCTGCCCTGACTCTGGCCTCTGGCGCCACACCTCAGTCCCAATAGACACGTAGACAATAGATTTAACATTGCCTAATGACATCAGTTTTATTAGGGGGCAGGTTGGTGGGATCTATGGAGGAAAGGGGACTAAAGACTAAGGGCCTCATTACGAGTCCGGCTGTAACCGCGGCGGTAAAACCGCCTGGTTACCGCCGGACTCATATTACCATTCCGCTTCCGTGACTCCCGGAAATACCAGGGCATTACGACCCCGGTGTCCCGGGAGTCACGGAGGCGGAATGGTGTTAATCCCCATTCCCATTGAGTCCTATAGGACTCAATGGGAATGGGGAAGTGGAAACACCAGCACCATCTCGTGATGGTGCTAGTGTTTCCAAGTCCGCCTGCAGGCGGGAGGTGTTCAACCCGCCAGGTCAGACCTGGCGGGAAGATCACCTTCCGCCTGCAGGACTCGGGATCGGGTGGTCCGGAATTAACAGTGGCAGCGGGTTAACCGCCACTGTTAATTCCGGACCGCCCGACCTGTAATGAGGCCCTAAGAGTACGTTGGTCACTACGGTGAGTAACTTATAATTACTCTTACGTCCCGTCCCCTTTCCTCCATACAGCATGGACGTTTACAACAGAATGTAGCCCCAGGGTGGAGAGGAGACCCTCCTTAAGCAAACAGGTTCCTAAGAACCACCTTTCAGATAGCCGCGTCTGATCTAGAGCCGGCATACAAACAGTGGGGGTCCAATACAGTCATTTTCCCCCTGTAGACCTTCCAAGGCTTGAAGCCCAGGTCCTTAGGGGCATGACATATCTAAAGAAATGTCTGTCACTAGATGGCATACCGAACAGAGTTCTGGGTGCACAGTAAAAAGGAATATGGTCATGTGCTTCATATATAATGTGCTTGCAATCACTTACTGAGCCATAGAGTCAATGGGACCAGGGGACCTGGGGCAGAGCCATGTTGTACTCCTGGTGGGGTTCTGAAGATCAGTTGTGCGAGGCATCAGACATGAGAAGAGGACTCAAAGTTGTAACTTTTTGCACTTCAAACATCTTTATTAAAATGAAAGGGGTTGGATGACGGCCTTACTGTCCCTATCCAAAAGAGAGTTTCCCTACCTAGGAAACTAAACCTAAAGATCAGTCTGTGTCTGGTAGTCAAAATTATACTAACCTTCCTGTATCAAAAAGGAATCTGACACTCACACTATAAATGAACAGTTAAAGGTGGGTGGTGAGTGGTTCTGTTCTCAATGAATAAAAAAAGTGTACAAAAAATGAAAATCCAACAAGTAGTCTCTGCATCCAGGGTCTGGTTTCCCTCACCTGGATTATCTCAGGTAGGATAGCAAGAGTGTCTCTCTCAGTCAATTAGCCTTTAAGAATAGATGAAATGTCTCATTCTTAATGAGTCTTTCTTTAGGATGGAACATCTCTTGCTTAATGAGTCTTTCTTCAGGATGGCAAAGAAAACAATATTTAAATTAGCTTTTTAAGAGTAGATGAAATGTGTCTTTCTTAGTGAGTTTTCCTTCAGGATGGAAAAGGTGTAATTCCCCATCTAGGTCTTGCAGATCCCCTGGTATACTCTCCTACAGGGATCTTTTCCCCAAAAGGACTGACTGCATGATGGTTCCTTTCAACATGACTTTCTACAATGTTCACAACACTTTCTTCCTCTTATGGGGCCTGTAGATCCTCTGGTGTGCCAGATATCTCTTCCCAAAAGGATTGTCTGCCTGATGGTTCCTTTCATCAGGACCTTGTACGATGTTCACTTTCCTTCTTGGTATAACACAGTTTTTCCTCTTCACTGCTTACACCTCAGTAGTGTGAGATTGGTATGGTGACGAGAGATAGACACAAGGAATCAGTTTTGAAAAACTTTATTTGGGTTGGGATGAATGCCTAACTTGACCTATTGTATATGGGAGTTGTCTCAACCATAAAAGAAAAAGAATAATAGGCGAAAGTCTGTCAGTCAAAATAAACAGAGTTTTTCTGTGTCTAACTTATGTTTGCCCTCACTCTCTAGAAAGATCCTTAGTAGGGGTTTGGACAACATTAAAAAGGCTGTAGCAAATAATATTAGGATGGCATGTATACTATACGGGCGATCCTTCTATGAATGCATATCTAAAGCATAGTACTGCCTGTATGATTCATTTGCTTAATTGTAAGTTACTGCACTATATCGCATGCTACATCAGACGTGTTTAGTACCAGACTAATGTTCCATATTTAGCCTCTGCACGCCTTCACCCAGTATTATATGCAAATACCACATAATACTATAGTACTACATTGTCTCCTACACTGCATCTTATTTTATGTGCTCCTCATCCTGTCACCTGTGAGCTTTCCTCCACTGCGACAACGCACTTTGGCCTGCACTACACTGATGTCTCCATAACATCACATTTCATTATCATTCTGCTATGTTACCGCCCCATCCTGATTTATTGCTACGGATTATTAAGGTTATTTTGATGCTTTGTACGCTATCTGATTAATCACTTCTGATTGTAGACACCTATACAAATGCACATATTATCCCATTGCTGCTGTTCTTGTTTATGTGCCAATATCATAATCTGTTTGCTCCCCAAGACACACCACCCAGCAGATATTTTACCCTCTTGCGAGTTACATGCACGGCCAGTAAGATCATGCTTAGTAGATATCTGAGCACCCACGAGGTACCTATTTGTACCTCACCCGCAACCCTCATCTCCCACGCTCACCCGCCATTGCCCACTCAGACCCTATACTGTACTGTGCGCTATCTATCCCACTATGCTTATGCAGCATACCTTATGCCGCATTGTAAACCGTGCTCCCTGGATAATTTCCAAGCTACTATCCTTGGCCTGGATACTCACCATACACCACAGTGCCCCACCTATCCAGCTTACCCCAACTGAGAGTTCCAATTTCATCCCGCTGCTCTAAGACACCTACTCTGATCACAACATGCCCCTAAACCAGATCCCACAGTTTAACCATGCCCATTACCTTGCAACACTGCACCAGCGCTCCACAACTTCTACTACCAACCCTTACCTGAACTCCCCAGCCCTTTGGCTAGAACACTTTGCTGCCAAACCCACCCCTAACCAACCCTGCACCTTACATGCAAGGAACCTTAGACTTGGCTCCAGACTCCCTCACACCGCCCATCACCTTCCCAATAATATCACTACTTCAAAATCCAAATTGCATCCAGCAACTGTCACCACTCTATCACCTAGCACTAAGAACAGCAACTCCACTACGAGTACTTCTTACACTCCCAAAGAAACCTCAGTTAAGGGCTCCCTGGTCAACACCAGGTCCCTTCCTGCCCATTCGCTGGATATCGCTGACCTGATCACTACGCATGGCCTAGATTTCCTCGCCATCACAGAAACTTGGTTACATGCAGCCTCTGGACCTTTACTCTCTCTTGCCATTCCCAAAGGATACGTCATCATCAGATGCAACCGCAACACCAATCAAATCAAAGGTGGTGTTATCGCCTTTATTTACAAAAATTCAATTGGCCTAAGAGTAATGCCCAATCAACAGATTCCCTCGGTTGAGCTATTATCGGTCAAACTAGCTATCTCGCCGAACCAAACTATCTCTTTACATCTCATCTATGGACCGGTCACCACATTTGCCGAAGACGTTACCTTCATCCTAGCAGATAAAACCAAGATTAAATCTCAAATTATCTTACTTGGTGATTTTAACCTTGGCTTCTAAGCCCCCAATGACCGAACAGCACTGGACATCACGAACACCCTCTTAAACCTAGGCTTTACCCACCGCATCAGGGAACCTACCCACAACAAGGGGAGAACACTTGATTGGTTGGTTGATTTAAACTGTAGCATCAATATAGAGTCTAACCAACCATGTGCATGGTCCGACCACCATCTGATTTCCTTCACCATTAATACCAACAACCCTTGTGTCAGTCAGGACATTGCGCCTGCAAACCGCACAAGAAACAATAGGGACATTACATGCAAAAAACTGCTCCCCCTCCTCCTACCAACACTAAACAAACTGTCACTATCCTGTACGGACCCCACCGTCCTAGTGGGCACGTTCAATCAGACTATGCTGAAAGCACTGGACTCTATTGCACCTATTAAATCCAGGAAACCTAAACCACGTGTACACCTCAATTCCTGGTTTACACCACACCTGAGAGTGCTATGTAAAGAAAAACGAAATTCAGAAGCCCGCTGGAAAAGCCATCCTTTGGCGCCAACAAGGACAGTCTCTTCATAGCATCCCTTAACTATAAGGTGGCCATCTTCCAAGCAAAAAAAGATACCTATAATAAGTGCATTGTACAAGCAGAATCCAATACCAAGGAGCTTTTCAGGATATTAAAAGAACTTGAATCTCCGTCAGCCACACCGGACACCTGTCGCAAAGACAGCACCTGGTGTGATAATATTCAAAAGCGCTCCATGGCAAAATTTCCATACTCCAAGCCAAATTTAATGACAAAAAAATCAGCCTCCAGATTGATCCGCAGCTCAATTCTCCTCTTGGTAAAACTACACCTATCATGCACACCCAGAAACCTTTTAGCTTCATGCCTCTAACTACCACTGAGGTTGAAAGCATCATCAGTAAACTCAAACCCTCTAACTGCCAGGGTGACTCATGCCCTGCTCCTATTATCAAGTAGGCTATACATGAACTAGCTCCCTTTGTTACTGCTCTTATAAACTCATCCTTCAACTCAGGCATTGTCCCTGACAACCTTAAGGATGCATGGGTTATCCCCCTTAAAATAAAACACAGTGGACGCTACTATGCCTACTAATTACAGGCCCATCACCACTGTGCCCGTTCTGCTTAAAATTCTTGACCGTGCAGATTCAAGACTATTTAGAATCCAACAAACTCCTCGGCCTCAGACAATCAGGCTTCCAGCCGAGGCACGGAACTGAAACGCCCTCATTGATTTAAAAACTACATTGAGGACATAAAAGATAACAGGAAGCTGGCACTGCTACTTCTACTTGACTTGTCGGCAGCATTTGATTTAGTAAACCACCAAATCCTATGCCGGCATCTCAAATCGGCTGCCCACTTTTCAGACAAGGCCACCATGTGGATCAGATCATTCCTGGACAATAGATCCATGAGGGTCTTCTTCCCCTCTGCTTCTCCTGAACCCTCACCAGTCCGGTGTGGGGTACCCCAACGATCGTGCGTTTCGCTGACACTATATAACGTGTTCACAAAATCACTTTTCGATATTATTGACTATCTGGGTATCACCTATACGAATTACGCCGATGACATCCAGATACTCATCCCCATCACCAGGGACTACACGGGGTATCAGGTAATAATATCCCCATATATATGGTCGCCGTAAATAATATTGCCGGGAAAATGTCGTGGCAATATTATTTGGGTCACCATATATAGGGGGACAGGGGCAAA
The DNA here is from genome assembly GCF_040938575.1 of Ambystoma mexicanum. Lineage (NCBI taxonomy): Eukaryota > Metazoa > Chordata > Amphibia > Caudata > Ambystomatidae > Ambystoma > Ambystoma mexicanum. The sequence goes on along the minus strand of NC_090926.1, from coordinate 1,197,671,930 downwards.
AAAAAAAAATGTTTGGGGGTTGCGGGGCTGTCCCCCGCATGTTCCATGCAATAATGTCGCCACAAAAAACTGCCATTTTTCGGCGATATTTTTGCATGGCGAGATTTTTGTGGCCACATTATTACATGGAACCCTACACGGCTGACACGAAAGCCTTAAATGACGTCTACCAGGTCATTCAGGCTTGGATGGCCCAACACGACCTCTGTCTTAATGATGAAAAGACAGAGCTCCTCATCTTGGGCTCTCATCACAGACTTAACAGACTACAACCCTCTTTTGTCATTCATGGCAATACCATCAAGGTATCCAATGACATCAAAACATTAGGCATCTATCTTGATTCTACCCTATCAATCTCTAGACAAACGAATGCTGTAATCTCGGAATCCGCCTACATGTGCAAACTCATCACAGCCTGCCGCCCTTTGTTTGGTTAACTCTAAGATTGTAAATGCACTGTAAATTACTTGTAAATAAACTGAATCCGAATATATGGTATGTCTGTATGTTATGTTATGTCTGTATGCTATTATTGCTCCTATGTATACTATTGTAACCCAAGTTGTTTTCATTATGCTCACTATGTCAATGTAACCTAAGATATGTGCCCAGATGCCTTTGGTCCAAGCGCGCTATACAAATAAACAAAATACAAATGGCACTGCAGGTGTCTGCAGTTTTCTTCTCGATATTCATCAAACGATATTGGAGCTGTCCAACAGCTCACTTCCCCAAGCTTGAACGACTTGGGATCACCAAAGTTCTGCAAAGTTCAAAAGAGTTGTAATCCTTTCGTAAGGCTTTTCCAGGTTCCTTTTCTGAGACAAAGCCTTCCTCTGGTCAAATATTCTTAATGTCATAAAGTTCCATTATCTCACAACAGGCTAGAGTTCAATCCACAAAACAGGTTTCACTTTCCACTGGCTTTCCTTTCCCCGACATTCACAAAGTTCACTTTGGAGGCTTTGCACAAGATTCTCTTGCTCTTGTTTCAACAGGGGTTTCCAACCCCAACAATTCAGAAGCTTTAACACTTCACCATCTCATCATATCTGAGTCTTTCGAATGCACACACTTTAGTTAGCTCTATGCGTGACCACTCCGACACCTTGGCCTTTCTGCGATCGTGCCCCCGGCACTCTTAAACTCTTTTATCACAGTTAATCAACAGGGTCGTGCTCCAGGCACTCTTAACTTCTTTGCTTTTTTGTTATCTCGGGGTTTCAGCTTGCTCGCCCTCTGTTGCGCAGCACCCCTCTCATGCTTTCCGTTAGCTCCTACTTCGAGCTTTGCACAACTCCCCAGCACTTTCGGAGAATAAGTTTCACTTTAACAGTCTTTTGACAACATGTAAACGTATACACAACCACTCTGTTACTTTGTTTCCTTCACTTTTATTCCGTAGTTTGCACATTGCAGTTCACAATGGACAATTGAAGCTTTCCCTTCAATGCGTCTTTTGATGTTACGCTAGTCCTTCCCTTGATACAATTTATCTCTTGCGCTTCGCATCTTTCACCAACCAGGTTCCCTTCTGCCTTTGAACTCACTGGTTGTGATCAGCATAGCAGTTGCATCGTGTGAAGGTCAGGGACTCCTCGCTCGACCCTCTGACCCTCCTGGGTGGCCTTGCTGGACATGGGGAACAAGCGCCCTTCAAGGACTGCTCCTTAGAGATCAGATCTTCACGCACTCCCCTTCTGGCTCCTTGGAGACACCGCTCCTTTGCCACGCTTTCTCTAGCGCTCCCCAGACATGGGCCCTCAGCGTCTCAGTGCTCTGTTCTCCGACAGTATAACTCGGGGTGCTTAGGCCTTTCCAGCTGCCTGCTCGCTCGGTCTCTCCTTTGGGTTCCTTCTCGGGCTCCAACCCGTTCCTCTTGTCTCACACGGCTACTCCTTTTATACACCTGAGGAATATGAAGAGGGGTCCCTGGAATGGTCCTCATGTCCCCTATGCGCATGTCAGACCGAAGACTGAGAAACAACAGATGTAACTTGCTGTTCGGCAAACCATCAGGTGCGCCAATATGGAAAAAGATATTCTCTTAGACGACCATTAAAACTGTATCCAGTTGATGGTTTCGGAGAGACAGGTGTCTCCTCACTGGATCAAGTTGACTGATAAAGTCCAGCCGTGAAGGATTCATTAGTGAGAACACGACATAGCAGCGTTAGCCATGAAGCAAATTTGCATCCCTGTATGAAGATACGCACACACACACACACACACACACACACACACGTACACAAAGAACATGCTTACACCTTTCTATAGATATGATATGATTTGATATATGGCATTTATAACATGCCTGAACACAAGTGTCTCTAAGCGCGATACATGTACACACTGTCAAAGAGCCTTTCCTTTACACTAGCCAAATCCAGAAACACAAGGAAGCCAAGCAAACACCGACGCTTGCAATCGCTTTATCGCAACTAACCATACTCAGCGACGAGGACATATAAGGAACCTATACGGCTCTACCACTACTAATCTCTAAAGTAAATATCAGAACCTATAGGGACACCATAGAATAACTGTAGTGAATTTGCATGAAGCCATTGGCCTCAAAATATGTAAGAAGAGATGCAGATGTACGAAGCACAGCCACAGTGTTCACAGACAAGGATAAGTTCGGGTGTAAAATTCCTGATTCCCGAGGCGATGAGCCACCTGCAAAATGCAGAATAAAGTCCTCAATAATTGCAGACAGAAAGGCTCAGTTTTCTGGTCTTAGCACACGTAACTCAGCCAAGCCGAACAATGGCTATTTACTCATGGTGAGAAGAGGAGCGGTTCCCAGTGAATCATACGAGATTGATACATGCTTAGTCCACTGAAAATTGCAACCTGAAGGCACTCTCTCAGGCTAGGTGGTCATATCAGTAGCAACGATGGGGACACACAGTCTTTCTCATTACCTTGAAAAGGCACAACGAGCACTGTGAACAGAACAGGGTCCCAGGCCTGGGTGGAGGAGGAACCCACTTCAGACAATCCAAAAGCTCAGATCATGGGGTGGTGTCAAAGGTTGCATGGTCAACGGTTCTTGTGTGACCCCGCAACAAAATAATAATCATTTTTTGGGAAAGTCTCAGGCAAAGCCACCTGACATGGTGAACCAATGGCATGATTAACATAGGGGATTTCTCTAGGTAGTACCACCCAAGCAAACCAATGGGGATGTCCGTTAGGTTTTTGGTGATGGATTGGTGTTTGTGACGTCACCAGGGTATAAAACCGGGTGACACAGGCTGAGATGCTGAGATTGCCAGAGATTTTGTTGTTTCCTGTATGATCCCTGTCTTTTGGAGAATAAAGATGGTGTATTTGCTCCATGGCTGTGTTCTCCGTTATTGCCGGGGCCAAGGGTGCGGATGGGCCCCAGATACTCTGCTAACTTGGTATTGTTGAAGTAAACACCCCCGTCCAATGGTATACTATTACAAAGTGGTAGCAGAGGGCAGTTGGCTACGTCCGATTGGCACAAAGGCACCTCTTCCCATCGTAACGCCTGGAGGGCTGTGAGGTGACCCATGGAGACCGAGAGTTATACAGGTGGTGCATACTTTGAAGAGGCCATCAAGAGCCGCCAGACCAGAAGGGTGTGGTGGCAGGTTGAGGGAGAGCCGGTGGCCAAGCGACGTCAGCTGATCACAGAGTGTAAGTATAGACTCAGCCATACAGCAAATAGGGAAGGGATAGACAGATTTTGGGTGGCGTTGAATATTTTGTGGTAGTAGGATGCAGAGGTGTATGTTAATTGTTGTAGTTAGGCAACATTCGATCTTGAGGTGATCAGTTTTGGCAGTTGGCCTAGATGATTGGCTCAATGGTATGGGTGATAGAATTAATGTAAATATTGGATTTCCTGTGGGTTGGCTGTTGTAGCTCGGGTCATGGATGACGGTATTCCCGTGTATAGGGCTTTGCAGGTGAAGTTAGCTTGAATCGCGGAAGGTGTTCTTCTGGTTAAGTCTTGCAGAGGCGTTTTATCTACAAGATTACGCTGTAGGTACAGATTGAGCATGTGAGATATTGGTATCCCCTATTAGGAGGCAGGAAGACGGCCGTGGATATATGTTGTTTGTCCTTGCTGGGGTGTTAGTGTAGTTGGGAAATGTTTTGGTACATTTTGTGATGGGGTGGGTGTCGGCAATCCTTCTCTCTTTCTCTTCTGTACATTAGAGGTGATGTCACCAATAAAGTTAGTGTATAAGACTTGGAGTGCGTGAGGGGTGCAGAACTTTTTAGTGGATGTAAACGACAATCGAGAATTGAAAGAGTTGTTGTGTTTTAGGGCGGTGCGCGGAAGGCGCATGCGCAAGATTGGTAGGTGTGCCTTTGGAGGCAGAGAGTTGTAGACGGGCAGTGCGCGGAGCACTCCCAATGTATTGGTCGAAAGCTGGAGAGGCTAGTGATGCTTTGTGGCTTGAACTGTTATTTGAACGCTTGGTGGCAAAGTAAAATAAAGTGAATTTGTTTGATAACAGTGGAGGTGTAGAAAGCCCCGACTTGGGGTCATGTAAGTATTAAAGTAAATGTATTGTGGCAAAAACAACGAGGATACACCCCTAGAGCACATGTGCAGATCTCTTCCATGCTATAAGGAAAATATATATAAATATAGCACAGAATGGACACGAAGCTCAGAGGGTAAACTGCCTAAGCCATGGCCAAAATGAGGGAGCTTCTCCAGATGTGCGCAGCAACCATTACACGTGCATATACACAAAGTTTACAGGGGAAGAAATTGAGCTATATTTGAGCTGTGGAGAAGGTTTCAGGATGATGGGGAGGGACGTGGCACGGGATCACCGGATGCTGAACCAACAGGAGGATGCAGGTGAAATGCCCTCAGCCCCTACCCTTCCTTCTCCTGAACGTGAGAGCGAGGGTGCAACCGCAGGGGTACAGGGATTATATCCAGTGAGGGAAATACGAGCCGCAGCAGGGTATACCAATCCCATATTTGCACCTCCAGCAAGAAGGAGGAGCAGGACAAGACTGGACAAACGACTAAGGGAGCTCAAGCCGCAGGCGGTGAAAACGGAGTGCAGCGAGATTCAGGCAAACATAAAAGAGAATGACGTGGGATAAAGGGAAGGAAGGAGGGACCAGAGAACATAGTTCAGAACGAGTGGGTAGTCGGACAAATATTGCTTAAGATAGACGGGAAGTTAGCGGGAGAGATGGGAGGCCCTGACAAAGAACAAGCGGGTAAGGATAAAGGTGAAGCAAAATAAAGGGCAATGATAGTAGAAGAAGTAGAGAGACGAGAGAAGGAGGAAAAGGAGGAGCACAAAAGGAGAAGCAGAAGGCAAAAGCGAGAGAGAGAGTGCGAGGAGCGAGAGACACAGAGACAGAGAGAGATCGATGATTTATCAAGAAGGAGGGCAGAAGAAACAAGGGAAAGGCAAGTAAAAATAAAGAAAGCTAAAATGAAGCTGGAGGTGGAGCGGCTTCTTAGACACCGCAAGGAACAAGATAAGCACGCTGTGACCGAAGTGTGAGTAAAGTAGGGATTAACACATTTAAGCGATGACGAAGAAGGAGAGGAGCAGGGGAGGCGAGAGCGAGACCGAGGCGGAAGACATAGCAGAGTGGCCCTGCTACTAGTCAGAGACGACATTGCGTCTTCCATGAGGGGGGAATACGGAACCACGATTAACATAGAAGAGAGGCAGCAGGAAAGCGCAGCATTAAGGAGGCTTAGCTTCACAGACAACTTTGACAGCAATGGTGGAGGAACAGGGTTCGATGATGACATAGTAGGGAGTGAGGGTGAGGGAGTAGAGCAATCTTTCCACCGTCCTCAAGGGAAGAGCCCGGACTGAGACAGAGTGTGGGGAGATGATAAGGGCAGGAATGGACTAAGGGAGGACAGGGGTGAAATACCCCAACACCCTAGGGGTATATCGTGCAGCTCAGAGAGCGCTACCCCATGCACACAAAGGCTCAGAGACCTCCCTGCATGAAGGAGGGGAGAATTGGCAAGGGCGTTTACCGCCACCAAAGACACCGGGAGAAAGGGTGAGAGGACTGGACTGATGCAATGCCCACTATTGGAGAAGGGGCGACCTCAATATGTACCATGGCAACAGATTGACAAGGATAACTTGAGGTGTAAGTCACCTTTGTTGACCGCAGGAGCTGGGAAATGGATATATGAGGTAGAATGATTAATGGCAGGCACAACATTAGCAGTGGGTGACATGAAAAGCTTACTGTCAGCCATTCTTGGAGAGGTTGCCAACGATGTATGGAAAAGAGCCGGCTAGCCAGGATTAACCGCACAGTATAAGGCGCACAATGGTTCGCAGTTCAACAACTGTTGAGCGGCTGTGTGGTGCGCTTTAAGGGGGCAGTACCCAGTATGAAATACCTGAGGGTATCTCACGTAGTGACCCTCGAGAGGCTCTCATTCGGGTGGTCAACAAAGGATGTATCTGCTCTGATCCCAAACCTAAAAGTACAGGGGCGAGAAAGACTCACAGGGATGGGGGAGCCCGGGGTTATACTCAAGGGATGGCAGAAGCCAGGGAGAAGGAGAGGAGGGAGAACTCCTTAAAGCCTTTATAGGCTATCATACATTTGCCCCGCTTCCTTCCATTCAATCCCTCCTGCCTGGATCTACTGATTGCTCCGCACCAAATCAACACTCTGTTACATCCAAAAACTCTCCCCCCCAGAATCCCTGTTTTCCGGTGTACGGGCCGTACATTCCCGGACACTCTTCTCTACGTCCCCATGAGTATTCTCATCTGCATACTCCCAATCATTCTTTTACGCTCACCTGGTTTCCACAGGGGCGTCGATCGGACCCGGACAGCTGCGGTCTCCACCAACGTGATGCGTAGTGCCGAGATGACTGTCTGGACTGGCCCGCCTAATCTCATCTGTTTGATCCATAGAAGTATTCTCCTACAAGTGGAGAAAGGGATTTAGCCACCCGTGGATTTTAGTGATGGCCCCCTCCCACTGTTCTCGTTCTCCCCACTTGTCACCTCCGATATCCCCTTTTAGTAACCTCACCTTATGTTTTTAAATGATGAGCTCTCCATCCTGCATGGCATGCAGGGGCGCGTAGATACCAGTTACTTCACTGGTTTGAAGGTACTAGAGGAGTTCCGGAGGAATATTGACTCCGGGGTTTATAAAGTTCGAAGAGTTCAATATGTCCGATGTTCACTCTTGTTCCATTCCCTTGTTGAATTGCAGCTGGTTCAAAAGAATGTTGCCTGGAGGCAGCTGATGGCGTTCAGGTAAGAGTCTGTATTACCCAACACTGTCCGGTAAAAGTTGCATGAGTTTAACTTGTTGTTTTCTCTCCCTTTATAGGTGCGGCATATGAAGATGAGGCGTATTAAAGGGTAATGCATCCGGTGGTAAATCAGGTAAGCCTATGGTGGTAAGAGATTGTATTTGTCGGCTCTCTTGGCTCACCTTGTTGTTTCTTTGGTTTTCCCCCAGGTGCTGGAGTTCGACGAAGAAAATGATGGAGGCAGCGCCGAGTCGAAAGATGCTGTGGACTGGTGAGATTAACGCAGCGCGGCTGCTGGCGATGCGACGCGTGCTGGAATAATGTCCTTTCCAGGCTCCGAGACGTGCTGGATCCGGAATCAGGTAAGGAATTAAAATAATGTCCGTGATCTAACCTTTTCTTCTTTTCCCCCTTTTTCTAGGAGCTCCGGATTCGAGGTGGGCGTGGCAGAAGACTGGATGCTGACTTGCAGGCACGGTGAGCGTTACGCTGCAGGATGTAGAATAAAACGAAGCGTGTGCTGCTGTTCGGCCGTGGTTTAAATAGCCTCCAAAGTAGTTCCAGGTAAGAAGTTCCCCAGAACCACACCCGAGTAAAAAATAGTCCCTGTAACAAAATAGTCCCATCCAGGCCTCACATTGGCTTGGATTCATTTGCAGCATGGTCTGCATGAGGTAAGTAATGTCTATGAGCCTGGCACCTATGGCGCCAGGACTGGTTTCTAAGATGAGCCTGGCGCCTAAGGCGCCAGGACTGAACCCAAACAGCCCCAGGCCGGGGCTGCTGGGGTTTTAACAAGTATCTGGATGCCTGCTCCCGGGGCTGATGGACTCGATCCTGATGCCCGGGGGTAGGCATCATGACACATTCCTCTTCCTGTCCTTTTGATTATCATTTGCCCCACAAACCTTACCAAGGCGAGAAAGGCAAGAACAGCCAACGTGCAAGACTGCACGACGAGACGGCTAAACAAAGGCAGCAGCTCAGGTTGAAGGAGAAAGGCAGCTTGAAGTGAGAGGGTGGCGAGGAGAGTCCTTACCCTTTTTGTCCCAGGCCCACAAAACCTTCATTGAGGAGAATCTAAAACCGCTCACAATAGCCCCACTGTCAGGCTGTAGATGTCAACGTTACGCAGAACCAGCCTACACTGATAAGGCAGAACAGAGAAGCTCCCGCGCCCCTGGTACCGGCCTTGACTCCACAAAGGAACAGAATGCCAAGCGATTAAAGCAGAACCAGTGAGTCGAGGGAGGATCGAGAGAAGCCGGTAGGTGTTGAGTGAGAATCGCAAAGTGGTAAGTTCTGAAGCAAATAGTGATGAACTTTAAGTGAACTGTAGAAGTGTCAAGGGGAGATGGGCGACAGAGGCAAACTAACACCATGTGGGTGTCAATTCACGAGACTCTAGCCAAGCCCCATATTGAGAAACTAGGCCAAAGGAAGGCCAGCCAAGGGAAAGCAAAGTGGGCATATGTGAGGATTGAGGAAAAGACCTGTACAATGAAAAGACTTTGATCCGCAAGTTGGCTAAAGAGATGTGAATCCCACCTGGTGAATGAAAGAAAGGAATGTGAATCCTGTGAACATTTGAACCGAATTGAAAACAAATAGAAGGCAAGAGGGACCCCGAAGTAGGGAGGTTCACTGAACTGTTTTGACAAAGGGCCTCATTCCGAGGCTGGAGGTAAGGGTTAACGGTCACCGTTAATGGCAACGGTGACCGTTAACACTTACCACCATATTCCGAGTTCCCTTTTGCGGGTTGGCATTTAACGCCTGCTTTTAGCAGGCGTTAAAAATCCAACCCGCAAAGGGACCTTGGAGTAAATTACGGCACCGTAATTTACGGTGCCGTAATTTACTCCTTCCCCATTCCCATTGAGCCCTATGGGGGCAGGAATGGGGATGGGGAACCGGTATGGTGAATGGGGAATTACCGGTCCCTCCAACCTTGGAATGGACCGGTAATTACTCCATTCACCATGCCGGATTTCCATGGAGTAAATAGCTCCATGGTTGCTTACCATGGTGCTCTTTACTCCATGGATAGCTCCAGCCTCGGAATGAGGCCCAAAGACATTAAAGAAGTTAAGAAGGTTTCGAGCCCGGGTGAGGGGCCTCCGGGGTGGAGCTAAACTTCACACTGGCAGTCAAGAGAGGTCTGAGCCCGAGCGAGGGAGATCCAGGGGTGAAGCCGCCACCCAAGGGCTGGCAGTCGAGAAAGATCTGAGTCCGAAAGAGGAGATCCAAGGAGTTAGGCTATCATCTGAAGAAACTATTGAGCAAAGGTCAGCCCCAGAAGAGGGGGATCCAGGGGTGAAGTCCTCACCCTATCGGAACTGTAGCAGGGATACACGATTAAGAAAGGTTCAACCCAGAACCCATATTGAGCTTTTTGGAAACCAACTTTCATTTGGTAAAGGAACTTTTTTTTATTGTTTGAACACTTCAGGCCCGAAGGCAAGAGACTTTATAATGAAATGAGACTTGACCATAGACGTCCTGAGAACTTACCTATGGAACTGTCGTCTCGTGCTGGTGAAGCCAGAGACCATACTGTGCTCCAAGCTCCAACCTAAGCCCGTGCTCAAAACGTGAGTAAGGCAGCCACAAGCCACTAAATCCAGACTTATTTGAGAACACTTCTTTCTTTCTTAAAACTTACCCCAACCTGTTTTGTATTTAGCGTAAGGAATTGGTAATAGGTTGTCTTAGTATAGTTCTTTTTATTTGACTTGACATCACAAGAACTGCCTTATTTTTCATTTGATGGGAAGCTTTAGATTTAGGTTTAGATTAGGTGTTTTTCCAACCCGTATACCAAACACCCTTGAACTGTGATCACTTGTGTCTGTCTTACTTTTGGTCACCATAAGTTTCTTACACCAGACTCCTCTGACATTAGTGCGATTATGACACACAAAATGGGGAATGATTAAGACCCCCTACAGTATATTCAGGCTATTCAAGAGAAATGGAAACTTGAGACGCAGGAACCATGGGACGAAACAGTGGGGTTGCTAAAGCGTGGTCTGAAATTCAGCTCACTTTAGTACACTATTGTAGGCTAATGCAAGAGAACACAAGAAAGAAGCGCGAGGAAAGAAAGCAGGAGGAAGCAAAATTAGTGCAGAAGAAATTGTCAAAGTATACGATGGAAGGGCCAGTGTTAACAAGCATGAAAGGACCAGGTACCCTGCATGTGCAGTATAGACCACCACCCGCGGGAGGTGGTTTCATGGGGCGGGGCAACATGTACGGCGGGTTTAGAGGAGGAGGGGGGCCACCTAGGGGAAGAGGATATGGTATCAGATGCAGCATGGCCAAGAGGGATTCTCAGGGAGCTATCAGAGATCAATGGGAGGACCTCTCCAGTGTTGGGTGTGTGGACAGATGGGTCACATCTCACGAGTGTGTAGAAGAAGGGGAGGGATGCAACAGCACAGGGGAATACAATACCAGCCCACATAACAGGGAGAACAGCCTGATTACTATGCTCAAGACCAAACACAGCAACAGGTGCAAATGCCGGTCGCACACACACAGGCATATCAATCCGTGACACAGGCACCCCAAATGCAGGGGCCAGCACAATCATACTCACAGGCACCTCCTGCACCACATATTCAGAATAACATGCAGTCACCACATCCAGCACAGCAAAATGACTGGACACTGACACATGCAGATTCAATGGGAATATCTCCCATTGGGAGGGGTGGCTGTAGTGGGGGCAACCCATTCACAGGGAATGGAATGTCATTGTACACACAACAGGACAGCCCACAGACGAAACCTGATGTGTTCCATCTTATCGATTACACCCAACCCGGCAGAGGAACCACGTATAGGGGTGACGATAGGTGACATGACATTTTCCTTTCTTGTAGACACAGGGGCCACTAGGTCTGGTATCAGGGAGGGAAGGTATCCAATGTCAGGCAATGCCATGAATGCGCAGGGATTTTCTGGGGCGACGGATTTGGTCCTTTAACAGACGGTGTTACACTTTCTATAGGTCTCCACCCTTACTGTGTTCCCGACAGACACCAGTAAACATAATGGGAAGATACATCATGAGCAAACTAAACATGACCATTTCATTCACTGATCAAGGGATAATGTGCTCCATACCTGGGATTCACCTCCCAAATGTAAGAGAGATTATTCGGGCCTATTGCAGGCGCACAGTAGAAAGAGGGGTACCAGCAGATGAGGAGCTATTTCAATATGGAGTGGAAGTAATAATAGCATGGCTCCCGGGGATTCAGGGAAAACTGTGGGTTCTTCCCAATGAGTACATATTGAGACCATTAGATGAGCCATAAGGGACAGTGGACCTGTTATAGCTAGAGGCAGTAATAGTGGGAGAAGACTGGATAACATTATATGGGACAGATGACACCGAACGAGCATGGAGGACAGTAATTGCAGTGAGAGAATGTTATAGGTTGACTACTATGACCGATGAAGAATTGCTCAGGGACAACCACTCGGATCACCAGATGGTATTCGACATTAGCATCACATACTGGGTGAAGATACACTACAGGGAAGCACCACAGAGGATTGCGATGATGCTGCAAGCACCGGCATCATTTCTCGAGGAAGACTTGGCCAAGGTTCCCAGTGTCTTATGGACCCCAAGTCCCTATGACGTGGGCCTCTTGAAAGGGATAGGGGCAGTAAAGATAATGCTCAAATCAGGAGCCATTTTACCGAGCCAATGCAATATCCCCTGTCGAGGGATGCAGATGAGGGTATTTACGAGACCGCTGCTGCCCTAGTTAAATAAGGCATTCTGAGACCATCAGAATCACCGGGCAACAGAGCGGTGTACTCTGTGTTAAAAGACAACAGGGGGGTGGTGGTGTTTTATACAGGATTTACGCCATTTAAACAAGATTGTCGAGGCAGAATTCCCTTTCGTTCCAATCTTGCAACGATTTTGTTTAGCATTCCTACGGAAGCTACTTGCTTCACGGTTATAGATCTGAAGAATGCCTTGTTCTCTATACCACTCCACCCAGATTAATAAGATTTGGCTTCATTTCAATATAGAAATAAGAAACATACTAGGCTCCCCCAAGGCTACTGTGAGGCCCCTTCTATATACAATAGGGTCCTCCAAATGGACTTAGGTAATGTGGATAGTGCCGTTATACAGTACGTAGATGACATTTTGATCTGCAGCAAAACAGAAATGCAGTGCTGAAATGACTCAGTACACATGCTGACTGTGCTTACAGAAAAAGGTACAAGGTAGACAAGGCAAAATTGCAGTACTGCCAGAAAGAAGGATTATACATTGGACAGTTGATATCTCATGATGGGCAGAAAGTGACACCAGAAAGGGCTGATGTAATTCGCAAGACACCAAAACCCATGACAATAAGACAAATGCAGCAGTTTTTAGGTCTCTGCAACTATTTCAGAGCATGGGTGTTGGATTACAGCACATGCACAAGGCCTTTGTTGAGCGCATTAAAAGAAGCACAAAGCGGGGAGGGCACATTACAGTGGACAGAAGAAATGACCAGAACATTTAAGGAGCTGAAGACAGCAATATGCACAGCTCCAGTGTTAGGGATCCCATACTATCAGGACAAGTTTTTATTTGTTCTTGCACTCCAATGGGGTAGTAATGGTCGCAGTACTGACAAGAAGAAAACAACCATGGGGCACAAACCATTACTACAGCGGAAAACCAGACCCATTGATTAGAAGACACTAATCTTGCGAGCAGGCAATGGCTGCTGCCGCCTTTGCAGTGGAAAAATCAGTATTACCATCGGATGCAGCACCACTTTTTGTGGAACATGCTCTCTTCGCAATACTAGAACGACCCAAAAGCACACTGACTACAAAAAGGGCTTCAGGGTATGAGTTGATACTGTCAAACCCAGCCATAAAAGTAGTGAGATGCCAACGTGTGAACCCGGCGACGTTCGTCGCCAAGCCCATCGAGGAGGAAGATTATGTACATGACTGTACCACAAACAAAGAAATCTGTGACGACATCCTAAGAGTAAGAGAAAACCCACTTGAGGGGGAAGAAGTACTGAACATTGACGAGCGTACAAAACAGACCAGAACCTAAGCGTTGTGGATTAATTAAATAAGTAAAAAGGGCAACAGATAATCTTAGCATATATCCAGTTTATAGTGATCTTTTAAGATATCCAATTACAGTGCATATTTACCAAAAACCTGAGTAAAGCACAAATTTCAATCGATATTTATTTTACAAACACAAAATCACAGCCTTGATCCATAATGTGCATGACTCCAAATACCTCAGTCAAAATCCTAATCTAAAATATGTTAGTTAGCAGGACATTTGAAAAAGTGCTGCACTGTTCTTTTCTTCATGTTAACAGACCGGAGTCTGCCTCGTATTTCCATTGCCTACTCTGCCTACAAAAGCTCCATTCCTGTTGGAGCCTCGACGGAGTGAGCAGGACATTTGAAAAGTGCTGCACTGTTCTTTTCTTCGTGCTAACAGACCAGAGTCTGCCTACTATTTCCAGTGCCTACTGTGCCTACAAGAGCTCCATTCCTCGTGGAACCTTGGCGGAGTGAGACTGAGTGTTCCTTGTGTTCCTGGTGGGATGGGTAGACTTGATCCCACAGTATGGAATGTTTGGCAACCTCGACAACTGGCCTCTCGCACAATGCAAATCAGATGATGACGGGACTCCCACCAAAAACGAGGTCACAGCTCTGGCGTTGTAACTCTGCCCTGTTATATTCGACGCAACGATTTTATGCAACCCAAGTAAGTGTCAGCTTGGGCGGGAGATTTACTGATAGAGGGCGGGGTCTAACAAAAGAAACTAACAAACATTATTCATGCCGGGGCCAGACCACTGCGAACAGCAATAACAGTAATAACGAGAGCAAAAGACCTTGCAGTAGTCAGCACAATCTCCTCCTCACGGTACTAAAATCACCCCCTCTACTCGCTTGACCCTTCCGAATCAGAGTGCAATTCCAGATGGGGGAACGGTGAATTCCAGGAGTAATGGCTCAACTAACTCATTCAACACATGCCCAGAAATCGACACAAGTTCAATGCTGAAGACAGGTGGAGTGCTTCCGCTCCGGATACTAGCGTGGATAAAAGCGGAGACCCGTGTCGGCCTCCTGCAAAATGACGACACAGGAACCTCTGGAAATTGCCTGGATGAAAGATGCCAATAACAGGAGTACTTTGCCTTGAAGTCTCCTCCTCCTCAAATTAGCCAAGTGAGAAACAACATTCTTTCGCAAGAGTTGGCAGCTATTACACATACAAGACAAAAATAAGCAGTAGGTTGTCGGAAGCAAGGACGAACTAATAACAGAGCAGCTGATAACTGACATCAGCTACCAATTAAATCGGACAAACAAGCCAGCCCTGTGCTCATCTGTCAACAACCTAACAAGTCCTATGAGGAAGTCTTCATACCAACCAAATTTGACACAAAGCAACCTCTGAATCCAAAGACCAAGGGTCAACGTGCAGAGATTCCGTATGCAAATGAAGCTTTGACTCCAAATAGACGGCGCAACTCACTTGCAGTTGCGGACCAACTCTTGAGAGATCTGACTTTAATTAATGCAAGAATCAATCCCAAGCAATCACAGAAACGTAGACGTGTGGAATCCAGCCCTTCACCTCCTGTACTGTGTTCATACAAAAAAGAACCACTCTTGATAACAAGCTTAATTGGAACACAAGCCTGCGCCTCATTCATGGATCTAAAGACACAGCACAAACTTGATCTTCCGACTCTGTCACCTCAACTGAGTTGACATTGGATTGATGTTTCATCAATAGAGAATATCCAAAAGTGTGAAGGGCGGTCTAAACAAGAAACATGAAACTAAAACAGACACCAGTAAACAATGAGACATATGAGATGGCCAAAAAATGACTCAATGACTTAAGACCAAACATTATGTCTTCAATGACAATCGCAGTAGCACCACTCCTTAAAATATTTGAGCAGCTCAACGATAACAACAAAGACCAGTGCACCCTAATTGCCCTGTTCAACTCCAAAATATTCAGCACAGAAATGGAGCTGAAGGAGATGAAACTCCATATTAGCAAGGATAATCAAAGAATTGAAACGTCTACTAACTTTCTAAAAGAACAACTAAAAAACAACACAGATGACAAAAGACAGCTCTCGGATGCTGCGAGGGAAGCTCTGAACATCTTGAAGAGGGAATCTCACGGCCTCGAAGAGCAACGTCTCGTAAGATTAGAAGTCCCCAGTGTGTATAAAGTGTGCACAGGCTTGACTCCCTGTGCTCCTGCTGCATCGCAGAGCACAACAATCAATAGCAAAGCACCCGTGACAGACATCAACCCGCATCCGACTAAACTTGATTCACTCAGCCTTGTCCATCTCTAGTGAAGAGGCAAATCCGAGTGATACTCCAAAAAAAGTGCACAAACCTCTGATACAAACAACTTACCAAAAAGCACGACAGTCTCAGCGGGGTCTAACGAAGGGGAGGTTGCTTCTGCATCAACCTCCTACAATGGAGAGGGTGTGAGCCCCAACTCAGATATACCAGTAAACACGGTGCCCAAACACACATCAAAGAGTAATGAAAGCTATGCAATATTCGATAGGAGGAAGGTGGAAGCCAAGCCCGAGAAACCAGGCGGGCAACTTTGGAAACAGACTAAATGCAAGAGAAAGACCAAAAATATGCTAAGAGGCAAAAACCTGAATGCCAAAAACTCGTGGCAATTTTTAAGAAATATCAAATCCTTGAATGTCACCATCCAAGCACCTGTCGCTCAAAAAGCGCCAGTTGGCAGGGAAAAAGGTGGACCGCCCCTCACAAAGCCTATCACAAACATAGACACCCTCACTGAGGTTAGTCACGCGAGTATGGTAGAAAGAGATGATGAGATTCTTACGGCAGCGCTACTAAATTTGTCTACATATGAGTCTGACGGGGATGAAAACGAGAAGAGAGCCCGAATCATGATGGGCACATCAACCTATGTTAAGACTCTGAAGTGGAACGCAGAGACTCCCTCCTAAAGAAGCCTCTAAGAAGGCAGCACCAATGGCAAAAAGAATTTGTGTCAATCCCTGCTCGCCCAACATACACCTAAACCGTACTCTAGAAGCAACCGCTGGTATTCTGGACACTGATACCTTTCTAACCATTGCAGAGAGGAGAGCAAAGTCCGAAGCAAAGAATCTAGTAATTTTGGAAAATTTTAAACCAAAACAAGACCCACGGCCATGTGTCCAAACTCTTCACAAAACGTTGGACGCATCGCTCCTCTTTTCGCCAGGGAGTCAAAACAGGAGAAAATTGGACAAGAGAAATGATATTGTCGAGGACTGGAGAGTGGACCGGCGAGTGGTAGCTTTAGTGACTCAACTGAATATGAACAAAAGATAGACGCCAACTATTGCATACTGCTGGAATGAAGCTACCCAACAAATGACGGTCTAGTCTTAAACAGAAACAGCGTCTTTGTCTTCTCCAACACATACCACATCTGCGATCCATATCGTCAAACGATCTTAAAACTGTGGAATTCATCAGCGAAACGTCATTCGATCACATATTACTACATATTTATTCTCTCTTGAATGGAACAGCTGATTTAAAGTCTTTGGGCTTCAACTTAAAGGAAGTGACCAAAGAAATTCCACTGATCAAACCCACTAAATGCCTAAAATGGGCAGAAATGGACCGCAGTGGTCCTCATCCAGACTCTGAAGAATCCAAGAAAGATCTTGAATACACCCTCCAAACAATGGACAACCAAGTAATCGCAATGAACGACGGAGACTCAAATCCTGCCAATCCTCCAGAGGAAGAATACGGGCACAAAAAAGAAATAAAAATTACGTTCACATGCAATAACAAAGATATGAAGCGGAACGTAACCCTAGTGGCTCCAATAAGCTACGAGACTAATGACTGGAGCTGGATAACTGGCGCTTTGAATTCCAACAAGTCAAGTTAACGCCCAACCAAAACCGCACACGTGACGCTACAAATGGGCTCATAGAATACACAAGGTTCTGCTCACTTGATGGGCGCGTCCTCTAAATGCCTCAAATCAATAGACATAATATGTCTACAAGAAACTTGGCTTCAAACCCCTCTGAATGTCGAAGGTTACGAAATAGCAATCAATCCAGAAATAAAACAGTCAAAAGGCTGCCCAATGTCAGGCCTAATCACCTTGATTAAAATCCTGGTTACTGGATTCTGATTACCTGTAACCATTCTCTGTACACTTGCATTGAACAAGTAAAGGTCATAGTAAAAAACGCACAACAGATACACATTATCAATGTGTATTGGCAAAATTGGGCGGCAGGTTCAAGGTCCTTTCTTGATGACATTTACGAGATACTGGACAGAATAATGACTGCTGAGGCGAGTTCGAACATCATCCTTTGTGAAGCTCTAAACATGGAATGCTTCATGCCAGACACATGCAAAAAGATGGGTACAGTGAAACCGAAGTCTATAAATCCCATTAAGATTGCTAGCTTGAGGAATTTGAAGCTAGAGGTATGTTATTACTGAACGGCAACATTGCCGGCAACATTCCACCAAAAGCAACCTGGCAAAGGGATAACCAACAATCATTCTTGGATTACTTCTTTGCATCTGAACAATTCGCTAGAAGAGTCTGCAATCTAAGTGTCACCATCACGCCACACAGTGACCACAACTTGGTAAAAATAACCTTTAAGGAGGAAAAAATCCCCATATCTACAACATGGAGCCATCCAATAAATGTAGAACCAGGTCGAAACAGAATAAGAATGGACAGTTCCGAGATCATAGACATCACGAGAGCCTTAGAGAATAAAACAAATATGAAAGATGGAGACACGATCGAATATGGGGTACTACTGTAAAAATACACAAAAAGGAGTTACGGTTTCAACAAGCAGAGTTTTAAATGATTGCATGCCTTTGACAATGAGATCGCATCCAAAAAACGAGAACTTAGAAAGAATATTAGATCGCTAACGAAAACTGACAAAGAAAATTGCCTTGGAGAAAAAAAAGAAAATGAAAATGAGATATTAAAACTGTCTGACTTCTCATAAGATCATTGTAGAACAACGCGATGCAGAAAAGATCCTGTAAAGTTTGACACAAAAGAATCCAAGAGAATTCTGGTCAATAATTAACGACATGGAGGTACCCCAACACTCCTTGCAAAGCAACATGGTCACGAAAGTTCAGTGGATCGAGCACTACACAAATCTCTTCAAGAAGCAAGGTGAAAACAAAGCACCTCAGATGCAGTGCTTAAAGTCCTGGAACATCGGCATCAGCAAAGACGACAACCTAGATAACATCAAAAGAATTACTTCCTCCAGGGCTCCCGGACCAGATCGACTAACAAACCAAATGCTGAAGCAAAACCCATCAGAATGGACTGACTTCTGCGATCAACTATTCAAGACCATCTTGAAGGAGGGCAGGATACCTATGTCCTGAAAAAGTGCTATTATCGTAACCATATTTAAGAAAGGACGTGAGAACTGAGCCTAAAAGCTGTCGACCAATTTGTTGGATGTGGTAGGTAAGATCTTTGCCACCCAACTCCAATGTAAGCTGCCTACCTGGATCAGATCGTCGGGAACCTTTGAACCCTGACAAACTGGGTTTGTAAAGGGGGTACGTTGCAGACTAAACCTGCTAATGCTCAATCTGCTAAACATGGAAGCAATAAAGTGAGAAACGAAAATCTATCTTGCATTAGTGGATTTGGCTCACGCCTTTGACAGCATAGGTAGAGAACGGCTATGGGCTAAGCTGTCAAAGTGGAAATGCCCTGTAAACTTAATAGTGGCAATTAAAGAACTATACTCACACACAGACATAAGAATTTGGGTAGACCAACACAATAATTTGTCTACCCGATAAATACAGCTAGGGGTGTGAAACAGGGGTGCCTGATACAGGCTAATCCGATTCAATCTGTTCATAGCCAACGTTGGTACCTCTTTGGGATCAGTGCAGTCCTTTTCCCCAAAAATCAATGGAAATCATCTAAACCATATGTTATATGCAGATGACAACGTTCTCCTGGACGCTACCCCAATCGGCCCCTCAGCGCAAACTGTCCACCCTGGCTAAATGCATTGACGAAAATTGTCAACAGATTAACATTACCAAAACAGAAATCCTGACCCTGAGAAACTTGAAGGGATTGAAAGGAAATGGCAAAAAAACATTCCAGTGGAAGATGGGACAAGAAGTCCTAAAATGTTTAAAAGAGTCCCAATACCTAGGTGTTCTAATAAACTCAAACATCAATGACGAACCAATGGCACAAAAGATAAGATGGAAATGCAAGCAACTAACTGCGCAAGGTGCCAGGATAAACAAGACGTTTCGGAAGTTTACACTAAAACCAGCTTTTAACTTTTACAACTCCAAATTGGTACCATCATTGATTCACAGCGCAGAAACTGTTTTGGGATATCCCCACACGACATGGTCAAGTTGTGAGCAAGTATTCTGGAGAACGGTTCTACAGCTACCAAGAGGCACGCC
Organism: Ambystoma mexicanum; assembly: GCF_040938575.1. Classification (NCBI taxonomy): domain Eukaryota; kingdom Metazoa; phylum Chordata; class Amphibia; order Caudata; family Ambystomatidae; genus Ambystoma; species Ambystoma mexicanum. The sequence goes on along the minus strand of NC_090926.1, from coordinate 1,197,652,099 downwards.
AACCGCCTGCATCAGATACGAATTAGGCCTCATCTCGATCAATGCAAGGATCACCTGGAACACTCTGTCGCTTTACAGCAAAGTGATCGATGATGAGCGCCTTCCGCAGTTTAAGATCTTGAATACACCATCAGTGGATAAAGGTGGAACAATACTGGGCAAATGGCTTCAGAGATGTGAAACCATCCTAATCCAATTAAACACCAATAGAGAAGCTCTGAAACAAAACCCAAACTCAGTCAAAAAGAAAGTGTCGAAACAAGATTGGATTGATACCGCAGATCAAAGAGTGCAACATAGGTGTATGCGGCTGGCTGTGCCCGAAGCCAAGGCCTACAACAAGCTTACTACTTATCTTTAAGAATTTCCAAACAAACACTCAAGATCAATCTTTATGAAATTCTGTTTAAACCTTTTTCAGACTAAAGAAGTACAAGGTATGCGAAACAAACAGCACTAAACTCAATAGCGAATGCCTATAGGACTCTACCACTACTGATCTCTAAAGAAGATAACAGAAGCTATAAGGAAACCAAAGAATTACTGTAGTGAATTTGCCTGAAGCCATAGGCCTCAAAATATGGAAGAAGAGATGCAGACTCTGCAGCACGAAGCACAGAGACAGTGTTCGCAGCCAAGGACAGTGCCGATTCCCAAGGCGACGACCCACATGCGAAATGCAGAACAAAAGCCATAATAATTGCAGACAGAAAGGCTCAGTTTTGTGATCTTCGTACAGGTGACCCACAGGTGACCCAGCGGAGCTGGGGATGGATTGGGGCTTGGGACTTCACCAAGGAATACATCCGGATGACACAGGCTCAGTTGCTGAGATTGCCGGAGATTTTTTTGTTTCCTTTATGATCCCTCTTCTTTGGAGAATAAAGACAGTTTATTTGTCCCATGGCTGAGTTCTCCATTATTGCTGGGGGAAGGGTGGGCATGGGCTCCAGACACACTGTTAACTTGTGATATTGCTGGAGTGAACACCTCCTGTCCTCTGGTAAACTATTATTAACATCCTTTAGGTGCCTTGCTATTTCGTTCAGTGCCTGATTTCGCCTGACCTTGTTAATGGGACATTTATAAAAATGGTAGAGTGCCTCCGGATGTATTTTTTCCATTGTTATATTGCTGTGGTGTTTTAAACAAGGAGAGTACAGGGGAAACCGGGTGTCAGTCACACAATATGTCATATAGGCTGAGGGAATGTCAGGTAGGGGGGTTTGAAAGGAGGATACCATGTCTCGCATTTGGGTAATTCCTCCCCAATTCCAGAGGACCCTCCACCCAGGTGATCCTTCCTCGCTAGTCCGCCCCCAGGGTCGGGATCCAAAAGCAATGGCTCTCCTCGGGCTACTGTTTAGAAGATCCCCCATGAGTGGGAAGGGAAAAACCCTCTGTTTTCAATGCTTGTTCCAATATTTTCCAAACTGACCTCTCACATAAGGGTACTTGATGAAACTCTGCCTTTCAACTTCCTCCTTAATGTTCATTTGCTGCGGATAACATTTGTTCCAGCTTTCCCCATATGGCTCTTTTTCACATGAAGACTTGTATAAGTTCTGTCTCTTCAATTTACTGGCTCTGAATTCAAAAGATTAATTTCTTTGTCCATATACCTGTCCCCATGCCCCAGGGGCCCCCAGCACTTTTGGGCACACTCACTGGTGTTTGTTGGCGTCTTTGGACCAAGGCATGGTGCTGCGGTGAAGCAGCAACTCCCGGAGAGCTTCCCCGGTTATGCTAACCCACATTCGGTTCCAGAGTCTGCTCCGCGTTCATGTGTCGTTGAAAGTGAAGGGTTTGCACTGGACCGCGCTTACACGAGCCTTGCTGTTGCACTCCCAGCGGTCCCCCTGCAGCGTCTGCGACACCACTCCCGATCTCACATCTATCCAGGTGAGTTAACTTCCAAACAGAGGCTATAAGTCCCTACTCCGTTCCGCACAGTTCAACTGTTCATATCTGCTTGTGCTGCCTGAGCTGCTTCCTGTTCTGTTCGCCTGCAGATGCTCGGCAGGTTTAAATGTTCCACGTAGCTACAACTAGTCTGCAAATTTGGATCAATGTTTCTTCATTCCTTATTAACTCCTTCTTAATTTTCCTCGTCTCACTACTTGAGGCTTTATGGGAGATGAAGTCCATGGTAGTTTTAGCTCATTAAGGTTGTATTGTTTAAAAAAACTGAAGACCATTGGAAATAGGAGATGCTAAATGTGGTTCATGTAGACATGAGGTGTGAATGATATCCTGCATAGGGTGATTAACAAAAATGGGTGTCACAGCTTTATAATTTCAGGGACCTGTATAAAGACAATGGGCCTCATTACGACCCGGGCAGTAACCATGGCGCTATTTGCGCCATGGTTGCCACCAGTAAACTACCGATTCCGCCATGGTGAATGGCGGAATTACCGCCCCATTCCAAGGTTTGTGGGGGCGGTAATTCCCCATTCACCATGGCCCTTCCCCATTCCCGTTCGAGCCCCCATAGGGCTCAATGGGAATGGGGAAGGTGGTAATTACGGTACCGCAAATTGCGGTACCGTAATTACCTCCAAAGTCCCTTTGCGGGTCCCATCCTTAACGGCTGGTAAAACCAGCCATTAAGGGAGGACCCGCAAAGGGACCTCGGAATTGGGCGGTAAGGGATTACCGGCACTAGTGCCCTTACCAGTACCGGTAATCCCTTACCGCCCGGGTCGTAATGAGGCCCAATGTGCCATTGGGATCTCTGGAATTATAGGGTGCTCTTCACATGAAAAGGAAGGGTACCATGTCTCTCGCAATGGAGTCACCACATCTCCCTTGCAACCATCTACTCCCATATGATCCTCACTCATAATATCAACACCAGGGTCACGATCAGGTTGCAGCTGCCTTCACCTGACCACATGGGAGGAGACTTTAGGCTGGGGATTAGTGATGACTCTATAGGATTCATCACAGTTGGCACTGGCGAATATATCTAAGATGAGGAATCTGTGGGAGAAAACAATCCCTTAGCGTGGAGAACGCACGCGATTTTAGAGGCTCTAGAGTTATCAGCACATGTGTGTGTGTCTCCATATGTGATGCTCCAGTACATACTACGGCATTGAAGGAAGGTTTCAGAAACACTGGTCTGCAATAGATTGTGTATCAGCGAATTCTAACCACAAGCAAAGCACAAGGTCCTGTTGTATTTTAACATACCATTCAAGACTGTGAGGGTCTGAACACCACAATGTTTTGTTTTTACTGTAATCCATGGATAGAGATTTAAGTTGTTCTAACCATCATCATATACGTTACCTTCAGCACACTTGCACGCACTTCCCAGGCACAGTTTTCGGATATGTCCACTTTGTTTCGGCACATTATAAAATGTGGTGCATCTCTTATCTGCAAAAAAAAGGTTTGGCAAATAGTGATTCTACCATTACTGCCATAAAGCCTTCCCCCTTTTTGACATCATTCAGCATCCTTTGTGCTGTGACATTCCCTCAGCATAACAAATGGTAGAGGGTGGGCCTCACTCTGTTTCTTAAGTATTCTAGTCCCTTAACTAGTATAAACACTTCAGTATTTAAAATAGTTCTCAAAATAGTTCTCTGGAGCACATTGGTAAACAAAACCCTTGGCACAAGGATATCAAATATACACATAAGGTTCAAGGTTGCCCCTGGACCAGCCAAGTACTCTCTCTATCCCCTGATCACAGGTTGAGTCAAAGTTTATATACAAGTTCCAATCTTGTCAATACAGTTATCAGTATCATTGAATCATATTTTCAATGTATATTGGGCCTCATTCCGAACCAGGCGTTAACCAAGGCGCTATTAGCGCCTTGGTTGACGCCATTATTTTTCCGACTCCGCCATGGTGAATGGCGGAATTACCGCCCCATTCCAAGGTTGGCGGGGTCGGTAATTCCCCATTCACCAAGGGCCCTTCCCCATTCCCATTTTTGCCCCATAGGGCTCAATGGGAATGGGGAAGGCGCTAATTACGTCACCGTAAATTACGGTGCGTAATTAGCTCCTAGGTCCCTTTGCGGGTTGGTTTTTTAACGCCTGCAAAAAACAGGCGTTAAGTAACAACCCGCAAAGGGAATTCGGAACAGGGCGGTAAGGGTTTAACGGCACCGGTCTCGTTAACGGTGACCGTTAACCCTTACCGCCCTACTCGGAATGACCCCCGTTGTTTTTATGACTCAGTTATTTTATTCTTTCATAAAAGGCAGTGAAAGTAAAAAAAAAAAAGTGTCCTAAAGACAATGGCCCTCATTACGACCCTGGCGGAGGACCATGGTGCAATTTGCAATTTGCACCCCATTCCGACCTTGGCGGGGCGGTAAGTCCCCAATCCCCATTTACCCTTCCCCATTCCCATTTTTGCCCCATAGGGTATAATGGGAGTGGGGAAGGCGTTAATTACGCCACCGTAAATTACGGTGGCGTAATTAACAACAAGTCCCGTAGCGCCATGGATTTTTCCGCCTGCAAAAAGCAGGCGTAAAAATCACCATGGCGCTACGGGAACTCGTAGTCGGGCGGAAAGGTATGCCATGGTTTACGCTGGCGTAAACCCCTTTCCGCCAGGGTCGTAATGAGGCCCAATGCATTTTGGAGATTAGTACGTCTTCAGGGCTAAACAATGGGCCTCATTACGAGGTCAACGGTAGCCGTTGCCGCCAACCCCGTAGCACGGGATCTGCTGCCTGACTTCCCGGTGCCATCAGGACATTACAAGTCCCGGCGGAAGTCAGGCGGCAGGTTTTGTAAGTCCCCATTCCCACGGAGTCCCGTCGGACTCCATGGGAATGGGGACTCGGAAGCACTGGCACCGTTGCTAATGGTGCTGGTGCTCCCATGGCATCTCTGCCTGCCTGGGCCGCTTTGCCCAGCAGGCTCAGACCTGTTTGGGCACTGAGGCCCCAGCAGGCAGACTTGTAGTGTGCCGGTCCCTAAACAAGGGTGGCGGTAAGCTTACCGACACCCTTGTTTCCGGACCGCCACACTTGTAATGAGGCCCATTGTGTACCATACATACAAGAACCCAAATCATGGATATTCAAGGAAATCAGATATGACCAAATGTATGATAAAAGATAAAGACATATAACATAAGACAAACACACAGAAAAAAAACACAGGAAAAAACCCTAATATCGTCAGTTTTCATATTATAAATTTCAGCCATTTCATCTTTGCAAACATATAGGTATCTTATCCTTTTACCTGCATGTATCTACGTTTGTGCATAACTGCAAAAGAGACTAAATAGCAAAGCACGTTAGCTAATTGTGTTATCTGTGCCCAGGTTACATACACAATATATCAAAAGGTTGTTTATTTTACCTCAGTCTTTCTGATAACCTCCTAGGGGTTAATGACCACGTTCTGCTCTTAAATTTGCATCAAAGTACCAAAGGTAAAAGACAAATGTCATGTTAAGTGTTAGGGAGAATTCTCTGTTTAGGCTGAATTTCCTAACCTAGTGAGTCCCCCAGCAGCTTTGCTGGATTTCTGGAGTTTGTTTTTTCTCCTGCCAAGAGTTAGACTCTTTTTCTCCCACTCTTGGACATGATTTATGGTGTTCCTTTGAATGTTAATGTGTTTCATGGGCTATGGGGTCTTTTACTCCATAGGGTCTCATATGTTTTTTTATGTGTGTTACACAGCACCCTCCATGCAGTAACACCGGGGTGTCATAGTGACCCCCCACCATAGACTCCATACCCTGGGACTGACTACTGTCTCCCAGGGCATGAAAAGTCACCATTGGCTTTACTAGTCCCAAATTACTAACAGAACCAGTACGAACCATCATATTGTGGACGTACTGGTAGGGGCAATTCGATTGCACCTGGGTCTGTTATTCGAGGGGGCACTGTCCCGTCCCCCCTCGTCGAGTTTTGGCTGGTGGCAGTGGATACTACTTTTTATATTCAACCGCAAATATGTCTCTATGGGATTTTCCCATTGTTCGATGCTAATACTTTTTAACATAGCCTCTAACATACTGCCGGTTTATTAATTTAATATTAATTCACCGGTTGGTATTTTCTGCCAGAACACAGTTTTAAAATGGCGTTTGTGTTCGCCTCTGTAACTCCAAACCAAAGGTCGAGCCCTTTGTTCCACTTTTTGGCGGGCTTCTCCACAGAAGCCTCTAAAAGTGGTGCCACTCTGTCTGGGTACCACAGGGGGTGTGGGAGGAGGTTTAGGCACCCTGGACTGAGTTACCTTGGTAACTCAAGTCGCACTCTTGTGTGATTGGCCCAAGTGGTGATCCGGCAGGCTCACCACTTAGCATGTTTGATTGACAGCTAGGCTGAATGAATGGGGGTGTGCTGCATAAAAGCAGGGCTTTTGGGACTGGAACTTCAGAAGTCGCCACAGGACCTGAAAATCCGACGAGGGAGAAGCTGAGCCGACCTGCTACGACGACACCACCGGTGGAGCCCTGCTGAACCGACCCACCACTTCCCAACGACAGAGGAGATCTCCCGGCTGGAGAGTCTTCTTCCCTTGACTGGTGGGCACAACCAGTTTACCTTCTTTTCTCACATCCCAGGACGTCTTGTGGTCGAATTGCCCGTGCCAAGCACCCCGGCAACCGGATAGCCACTTACCACTGAACCGCGAATAAAAGGATTGCTCCTTTTAATTGAGAACTCCGCAGCTGGTTTCTTCCCTGGCAGTGCAACGGACTCCTGCTTTCCTCCCCGACGAGATCCTCTCTTCCCCCGGACGAAGCACCGACTTGCACCCGCTGCCAGGAACAACTGCCCCCGCTGGAGCGTTCTCACCATTTTAAGGTACTGTGTCCGCCAGGCCTCCCTTTCTAAAGATTGCTACAAGGTAACAATAATCCCTTAACGTTCTGGACTGGGCTGGCCGCCTTGACCATCTAACTGGTCCCTTTCTTTTTGGTCCAACTCTTTCTGAACTTTTTGCAAGACTTTTGGGCACTTTCAACCGTGTGACCTTGGACACATTTCGTCCGGAGCCTCTTGAAGTGGGTCCGGCCTTTTTGACTTTGACTTTACGGTTGTAACCTGCCTTCGTCTCCTACTGTGTTCTTCCGAAAGTGTTGGGATCTGTTTCTATCTTTGCTCTGCCTTTCTCTCCCTTTTAAACCGATTGATTAGCGTTAAGCGCTCACCGCTGTCTGAAAATAAGTGTTGCTTTACTTAAGACTTGTCTAATAACCGTTGAAGTGAGTGTATATCTTTTAGTGACCTTGTTTTTTAACTGCTTGATATTAGTGCCAGTGTGTTTAACTAGATGTGTTTTTAAATAAATTATTATATCTCTTTTACACCAAGCTCTGGTCAGTGTTTGCTTGTTCTACTGTGTTCTTTTGACCTATTGTGAATACTCTGTATACTGCCTAACTCTTCTTGAGAGAAGTCTGACTGCTCAGCCACAGCTACCAGGTAAATCTGGGTGGTATAGACTGCTACCAATTGGGTTTACTTCCAACCACCTGCAGTCTTAAATCTTTTGCAGTGGTCCCAGAGGGAACTGCACAGGTTTCTGCCTAACACTGGTGTACAGCGGTGGGATTTGTATTGAGTATACACTTTAGTGTGCTTTTTGAATACTTTAGGACAACTAACCACAAAGCTTAGCACTAAAAAGCTGATTTTCTAACTATGTCTGCTATGGAGAGTTATACCCTAGAATCATTGTCTGCCAAAACTGCTGATTGTTTAAAAGTGTTGTGTAGACATAAAAATCTCTCTAAAACCAAAGTCTGGGTGGTACAGAGGAATCTACCCCCCAAGCAAATGTAGAAAACAGTAATGGTATTGATCTGAATCAAAGCCTTGATAGTGAGTCAGAAGAGGAAAGTGAACCTAATGAAGTTAGCCACTCTGAGCCCCTGCCTGCCTTACCTACTGTACCTACTGGGCCTATACCAGGTCCTACATGTAACCCTGCTTATTTTGAACTTGAAAAAATGAAGCTTGAATTAGAGTACAAATGTTTTATTGCTCAATCTGAACAAAACCAAGAGCTAGAGTTCAGAAGAATGAATGCCCAGGCCGAGCAGAAGCAAGCTGAGTTGAGACTCAGAGAAATAGAGCTTAATCATGAACTAGAAATGAAAAAGTTGTCTGTGGAAAATGCTTCTCTCTCCTCTGGTTCCTCTAGGAGTTCCAGTCCCAAAAGACCCCGGATGCCTAAAGAATTAGTGGGTATGTATGAACCTAAGTTGGATGTGTTAGATTGGTCAAAAATGTTTGAGTATAATCATGGGCTCCAGGACATCACAGGGAATAAGCTACTTCCTTGGTTGTTCTCTAGGCTTCCCCCTGTTGCAACTGATGTGGTAATGGAGTTGGGGGAGGTGGATAAGAAGGATTATGAATGTGTGAAACTAGCTTTAATAGCTAGATTTGGGAAGACCCCTTCCCAGTACCTTAAGAGGTTTAGGACCCTCAAAAAGCACGATGGTACCCCTTGGGCTACCTGGGTGAGTGAAAGTTTGAAAAACTTAGAGGGATGGATTAAAGGTTACAGGGTTAACACTTATGAAGGAATGAAGAATCTTGTAATGTTGGAGTCAATTTATGATGCCCGCTCTCCTGAGCTCAGACAGCACTTGGCTGATTCAAAGGACTTGGATTCCAGGAAGTTAGCTAGGGCTGCTGACTTGTGGGTTGCCAACAGGGCCACTCACAAGGATTCTGGGGCTACCCAGAAAAATGATGAGGGAAAACAGCCAAAAAATGACTCCAAAGAGAATTCTAATAATTCCAATTCCAAAGAGGGCCCCAAACAAAACCAAAGGGGTAAGCCACAAGGGAAACCAAATCAGGCTAGTGTACCTTCTGGTGCCAAACCAGAAGGAGTTCAGAACAAGCCACCATTCCAGAAAGCATTTGGTAAATGCTTTGTTTGTGGCTCTATTGACCATGTGAAAGGAGATCCCAGATGTAAGGGTAAACCTTCAGGAGTCCAGCTTGTCTCCCTAGCCTTCGCTCCAGAGGAGGAAGTACAAACGGCAGGTGGAAACGTTCCATTGGAGTCTCAGCCAGTTTTTCTTTAGTGTCTCTGGGTTTGTGGGAACAATAGAACTTAGATGTCTATAATTCTATCCCAGATAATACTAAAGAGTATTATAAGGACAGTGTCCAGGTGAATGGTGTAGGTGCCTTTCCCTGTCTTACTACGTGTAAGAGAAAATAAAATAACCAACACAACCCCTGTCGGGGAAGAGGCACTAAGAACCGGCTGCAAGAGTTCAAAGGATGGTTTATTTCTCCAGCTAGGAAATAACCCAAAAAAGCCCAACCTCATTTACATCATCACTCATATATATATATCAATTAAAGTAACTCTAACAAAAAATACTAAATGGACCCGATTGGCCAGGCGGTGTGGTGCTGTAGGTTTGGGTGGCATTTCTTACTCCTGGTTGGCTGAGTGGCTGACGGGATGATGGACGTCAGATATCTTGTGCTCCACGCAGGTCAGGGTCCGGTCACTGTGGTCACTACCTAAGCTAATATGTTGCATTCGTAAAACACTAGGGGCCTCATTACACGGTAGGCGGTGAGCCATGGCGCTATTAGCGCCATGGCTCATGCCGGTAAAATACCGGCACCGCCTTGGCGGAAAGGGGATTTACCGCCCCATTCCAAGGTTGGAGGGGCGGTAAATCCCCCTTCCGCCATTGCCCTTACCCATTCCCATTTCTGCCCCATAGGGCTCTATGGGAATGGGGAAGGCGCTAATTACGGCACCGCAATTTTGCGGTGCCGTAATTAGCTCCGAGGTCCCTTAGCGGGTTGGTATTTAACGCCTGCAAAAAGCAGGCGTTAAAACTCCAACCCGCTAAGGGACCTCGTAGTAAGGCGGCAGGGATTTACCGGTACCGGTATTTTACCGGTGCCGGTAAATCCCTACCGCCTACCGTGTAATGAGGCCCTAAATAACAAATTATCTAAACATTTTATGCTACTTTTCATATTTCTACACAAATCACACATAGTATTTATTGTCAGTACAATTGGGTCATTCGTGGCTTTAATTGGAGGCCTTGACCTTTGTTGTGCATGTAAAAAAAAGTCAAGCTGTGTTTCACATATCTCCTAAGCTTTAGACCTATTAGTATAAGTAAAAACATATATTGTGGCAAAGTGCTTAAGGTTAGTAGCGGGTGTGTTGGGTGGGTTTCGCAGCGCAGGCGAGGGTCTGGCACTTGAAAGAAATACCTTACAGGGAGCGCAGGGTCAGGATGGCAATAAATCACTCTAAATGAGGGTGGGTGGCTTGCACGTTTATGGGGGCGAACAAGCAAAAAGTGCTTAGCTCATCCTGGTTCACATGCTGGTTCTCATGCTAGCAGTGATCTCAGAGGAAGAAAACTGTATCATATTGGTTGTTGCAACTTTCTCCAGCTTCAGCGTGAGAATGGGAGCACGGAGCTTTCCTTTGCAGGGGGAGTGCAAGGGTGGGGGCCAGCCAGCTGCCTGCGCGCCTTGTGTGTGTGTCTCTGTCCTTGGCTATTGCAGTGGAAGGGGAGCTGAGCCTTGCTGTACTATCACAGTGAGGCCTGTTTACCCAAGATGGAGTCGAAAGGGGGCACAAAAGATGGATGCCCCGTGTCCTGCTCAGTAGTCCCATCTATGTAGCGGTCAACCGTGGTTAACTTTACATAAGGGCAAGGGGCAACCCCACTACTGGAGGCACGTGGTCCAAGTCCCGTAATGAGAAATGTACGGCGCGAGGGGGCCTGAGGGCCCCTCGCTCCCATACAATGGTTAGGAGACTCCTGCCATTAGGGACACTGGGGCCAGCATAACTGTGGTGGACAAATCGTTTTTTTTCAGGCTGAGGATGTTGCTAAGGCACCCAAACGCTTCACCAAGTTAGCTGGAGGGCCTTTGCAGATGCTTCCCCAACTATCAGTTCTCATCCAGTGTAATGACATGACTGTGAAAATACCTGTCAGCATACAAAGTGAGGTGCCAGGAAGGGTTCTGTTGGGTAATGACTTGAAAACTCTTGGAGTAGTGTCACATACCCCCAGACCTCCTAGTAAAAGGTTACAGGAGCTCACCAGACCTGCAAGGGAGAGAACCATGAGAGGTGCTCCCAAGGAGATGATGAAGAAAGAGATCACTCCTGCTCCACTGGAGATGTCAGCTGCTGTCTCTAAGAAACTAGAAGAAAAAGGGAAACCTAAAACTTCTAAAAAGAACCCCACAGCCAGCACTCCAGTGCAGCCAACAAGACTTCCCCTAGGTTGTCCAAAGTTACACCAGTAACTCCCCCTCCAGCTGAGGCTGAGAGGGAGGTACAACCCTGTGTGGTTGAACTAGACTCTGAGGAAGAGCTAGTAGAAGGCCAGGAACTCATTGGAGATCTGGATCCTGTTGACCATCCTGAGCTGCAGTCTTTACTGGCAGAAGGTGGACCCAACAGGGCAGACTTCAGTAAGGGACAGAGAGAATGTCCAACTCTGGAAGGTCTTCGCCACCAGGCAGATGCTCAGGCTGAAGGGCAAGAGCCTGGGAAATAAAGGTTAGACTGGGAAGATGGCCTCTTCTACAGTGAACCAACGGAGTCTGCACCTGGGGACAACAAACGACTTGTAGTACCCCAAGGGAAAAGACCACAGTTCTTGCAGTTAGCCCATGAGATTCCTTTGGCTGGTCACTTGAGTTTCAAGAAGACTAAGGAAAGGCTCTCACTCTACTTTTAATGGCCAAAGATGGGGGCTGAAGTAGATAAGTACTGCAGGAGCTGCCACACCTGCCAGACTTCTGATAAGGTTGGCTCCAAGAATGTGGCACCTTTAGTGCCTCTCCCAGTAGTGGGAGTCCCATTTGAGAGAGTAGGGATTGACATTGTTGGTTCCCTTGATCCTCCAACCTCCTCAGGCAACAGGTTTATACTTGTTGTAGTAGACCATGCTACTAGGTACCCTGAGGCAATTCCTATGAGGACTGTTACAGCTCCGGCTGTGGCTAAGGCCCTCCTTGGTATTTTTACCAGGGTTGGGTTTCCTAAGGAAGTAATCTCTGACAGGGGGTCGAATTTTATGTCCCACTACATGAAAGCCATGTGGAAAACCTGCGGAGTTACTTACAAGTTCTCAACAGCATACCACACTCAGACAAATGGGTTGGTTGAAAGGTTCAACAGAACCCTGAAGAGCATGATAGGTGCTTTAGAGGATCCCCTTAAAAGAAAGTGGGACCTTCTACTGCCATGCCTTCTCTTTGCTTGTAGAGAAGTCCCTCAGGAGGGAGTAAGTTATTCTCCCTTTGAACTTCTTTATGGTCTTCCGGTCAGAGGCCCATTGGCCCTGATCAAGGAGGGGTTGGAGAGTGCTCCTTCCCCCAAGCCAGTCAGAGTGACTGACTATGTGATAGGTCTCCGAAGGAGAATGTCGCACATGATGGCAGAAGCAAGTGACAACTTGAAAGCTGGACAAGCATTGGTCAAGCACTGGCATGATCAAAAGGCTAACATGGTTGAGTTTACTCAAGACCAGCTAGTTCTCGTTATGATTCCAACAAGGCAGAGGGCCTTGCAAGACAAATAGATTGGACCCTTCGAGGTTGTGGGTAAACTTGGAGAGGTCAACTATCTGGTGGACTTGGGCAATCCCAAAGAGGCTCCAACCGTCTTCCACACCAACAGACTAAAAGCGTATGTCTCCAGACCTGATTAAGGAGCTTTGCTTCTAGCATCATCAGAGGAAGAAGAAGAGAGTGAAGCTCTTCCTGATCTCCTCAGAGGCTTACCTTTAGACGAAAAGATTGAAGGAGTAAATCTCTCTTCAAATCTGACACCTGAGCAACAGGAAGAGTGCAAATCTATGTTAAATCAGTTTGCCTCTCTGTTCTCACTTTCACCAGGCTTGACCCCTTGGGGACAGCATGACATACTCACTGGTGACTGTCTGCCAGTCAAAAGCAGATGATATCGAATGTCAGAGAATGTAAGAACCCACATCAAAGGTGAGGTCAGCAAGATGCTTGATCTCGGGGTAATAGAGCCCTCTACTAGTCCATGGTCTAGCCCAGTTGTGTTAGTACCAAAGGCAGGATCTAAAGAACTTAGATTCTGTGTGGATTACAGAGCTCTAAATGCAGTCACTAAGACTGATGCCCACCCTTTGCCAAGGACAGATGAGTTGGTGGCTAGACTTGGTGCAGCCAAGTTCCTCAGCATATTTGACTTGACGTTGATGTAGCACCTGCTACATTTCAAAGGATGGTAAACCAGGTTCTGAATGGGATGGAGGACTTCTGCATGGCATACTTGGATGACATAGCAGTGTTCAGCAATTCCTGGGAAGAACATGTGGACCACTTGAGATATGTTTTGCAGGCTCTTGGAAAGGCCAATCTGACCATAAAGGCGAGTAAATGCCAGATTGGACGGAGTAAAGTGGTCTACCTTGGACATGAGGTAGGAGGTGGAGAAATAAGGCCTTTGCCCAGTAAGATTGAAGCTGTGCAAAATTGGACAACACCTACTACTCAGACCCAGGTGAGAGCCTTCTTAGGCCTCACTTGGTACTACAGGAATTTCATAGAGAACTATGGGACCATAGCTTCTCAACTGAATATCATCTCCTCTCCTAAATTCCCTAAAAAGGTTAGGTGGAATGAGGAATGCAATCAGGCCTTTGAAACCCTTAAAAAGGCTCTTTGCCAAGCCCCAGTACACAGAGCTCCTGACTACCACCAAACTTTCATTGTGCAGACAGATGCTTCAAATGTAGGAATAGGTGCAGTCCTCAGTCAACTGGATGGGAAAGGTAGGGAGCACCCCATTTGCTTCATCAGTAGAAAACTGAAGGATCCTGAAACAAGGCGGGCAACCATTGAACGAGAGTGTTTTGCTATTGTGTGGGCTCTGAAGAAGTTTAGGCCATACTTGTATGGTTCTACTTTTGTCATTCAGACTGACCAGCAACCCTTGAGATGGTTAATGCAAATGAAAGGGGAAAACCCAAAACTATTGAGATGGTCAATCTGCCTGCAAGGGTTTGATTTCACCATTGAGCACAGGTCAGGGTGTCACCACCAAAATGCTGATGGTCTCTCTAGGATGTATGTCATCGACTAGAGGTATGAGATTCATCCAGGAGTGGATTAAATCCTCCTGTCCCTTAGTCTGGGGGGGCGAGTGTTAGGGAGAATTCTCTGTTTAGGCTGAATTTCCTAACCTAGTGAGTCCCCCAGCAGCTTTGCTGGATTTCTGGAGTTTGTTTTTTTCTCCTGCCAAGAGTGAGACTCGTTTTCTCCCACTCTTGGACATGATTTATGGTGTTCCTTTGAATGTTAATGTGTTTCATGGGCTATGGGGTCTTTTACTCCATAGGGTCTCATATGTTTTTTTATGTGTGTTACACAGCACCCTCCGTGCAGTAACACTGGGGTGTCATAGTGACCCCCCACCATAGACTCCATTCCCAGGGCATGTAAAGTCACCATTGGCTTTACTAGTCCCAAATTACTAACGGAACCAGTACAAACCATCATATTGTGGACGTACTTGTAGGGGCAATTTGTTTGCCCCTGGGTCTGTTATTCGAGGGGGCACTGTCCCGTCCCCCCTCGTCGAGTTTTGGCTAGTGGCAGTGGATACTACTTTTTATATTCAACCGCAAATATATCTCTATGGGATTTTCCCATTGTTCAAGGCTAATACTTTTTAACATGGCCTCTAACATACCGCCGGTTTATTTATTTAATATTAATTCACCGGTTGGTATTTTCTGCCAGAACTCGGTTTCAAAATGGCGTTTGTGTTCGCCTCTGTAACTCCAAACCAAAGGTCGAGCCCTTTGTTCCACTTTTTGGCTCGCTTCTCCACAGAAGACTCCAAAAGTGGTGCCACTCTGTCTGGGTACCACAGGGGATGTGGGAGGGGGTTTAGGCACCCTGGACTGAGTTACCTTGGTAACTCAAGTCGCACTCTTGTGTGATTGGCCCAAGTGGTGAGCCGGCAGGATCACCTCTTAGCATGTTTGATTGACAGCTAGGCTGAATGAATGGGGGTGTGCTGCATAAAAGCAGGGCTTTTGGGACTGGAACTTCAGAAGTCGCCACAGGACCTGAAAATCCGACGAGGGAGAAGCTGAGCCGACCTGCTACGACCACACCACCGGTGGAGCCCTGCTGAACCGACTCACCACTTCCCAACGACAGAGGAGATCTCCCGGCTGGAGAGTCTTCTTC
Source organism: Ambystoma mexicanum (assembly GCF_040938575.1). Taxonomy (NCBI): domain Eukaryota; kingdom Metazoa; phylum Chordata; class Amphibia; order Caudata; family Ambystomatidae; genus Ambystoma; species Ambystoma mexicanum. The sequence goes on along the minus strand of NC_090926.1, from coordinate 1,197,636,894 downwards.
CCTTGACTGGTGGGCACAAGCAGCTCACCTTCTTTTCTCGCATCCCAGGACGTCTTGTGGTCGAATTGCCCGTGCCAAGCACCCCGGCAACCGGATAGCCACTTACCACTGGACCGCGAATAAAAGGACCGCTCCTTTTAATTGAGAACTCCGCGGCTGGTTTCTTCCCTGGCAGTGCAACAGACTCCTGCTTTCCGCCCTGACGAGATCCTCTCTTCCCCCGGACGAAGCACCGACTTGCACCCGCTGCCAGGAACAACGGCCCCCGCTGGAGCGTTCTCACCATTTTAAGGTACTGTGTCCGCCAGGCCTCCCTTTCTAAAGATTGCTACAAGGTAACAATAATCCCATAACCTTCTGGACTGGGCTGGCCGCCTTGACCATCTAACTGGCCCCTTTCTTTTTGGTCCAACTCTTTCTGAACTTTTTGCGAGACTTTTCGGCACTTTCAACCGTGTGACCTTGGACACATTTCGTCCGAAGCCTCTTGAAGTGGGTCCGGCCTTTTTGACTTTTACTTCACGGTTGTAACCTGCCTTCGTCTCCTACTGTGTTCTTCCGAAAGTGTTGGGATCTGTTTCTATCTTTGCTCTGCCTTTCTCTCCCTTTTAAACCAATTGATTAGAGTGCCATCTTCGTTAACGCTCACCGCTGTCTGAAAATAAGTGTTGCTTTACTTAAGACTTGTCTAATAATCGTTGAAGGGAGTGTATATCTTTTAGTGACCGTGTTTTTGAACTGCTTGATATTAGTGCCAGTGTGTTTAACTAGATGTGTTTTTAAATAAATAATTATATCTCTTTTACACCAAGGTCTGGTCAGTGTTTGCTTGTTCTACTGTGTTCTTTTGACCTATTGTGAATACTCTGTATACTGCCTAACTCTTCTTGAGAGAAGTCTGACTGCTCAGCCACAACTACCAGGTAAATCTGGGTGGTACAGACTGCTACCAATTGGGTTTACTGCCAACCACCTGTAGTCTTAAATCTTTTGCAGTGGTCCCAGAGGGAACTGCACAGGTTTCTGCCTAACATTAAGTTATAGGTCCCTGCAGAGCTCTTAATGTGCATAGTTCCCTCCTTGCCTGAACCGGCTTACCTTTAATGTGAATGTAAACTCATAATGAGTAATGTAACTCAGAGGCACAGAGTCGTGCAACATGCATGGCCGCAGCCTTACCTCGTGCACCGTGCATGGCTGCAGCCTTACCTGTTGATGTCACGGGCGGTGTTACGTCATGCATGGGACCACGTCGTGATGTAGCAACTGCCCGCATCCCGCGCAGACTACAGAAACCATCTGCGCGGGCATGACAACATTGTGAATGTGCAGCAAATATTCTTCGCATACCTACCAAAACGTACTGTTGCTTCCCAAAGCTAGGTCCACACTCAATAAATATTGTAATAATAATGATGATGATAATAATAATAATAATAATAATAATAATAATAATAATAACAAGTGTTTGCTTGGATATTTCTCTTTGTGGGGCAAGCGGAGCATACAAACAGCTGATAGTTCAACCTTAGCTCATTTGTTCTAGATACATAAAACTTTAAGGCCAACTTAGGATACAACTTTTTTTTTCAATGCTTGACAGGTGAGAAATAAAAAAAGATCAGAAGGTAAATCTTTTGCTGTTGGTGAAAAAGAAGCAGTACTTTCGGCAGAAAAGAAGGTCGGACATGCAGGTTGATGTCTCTGTGGGAAAAATCAGAAAGGGAGTGTGTTGTGATGCAGGAACTAGGAACTGGAGGAGACTTGGACACGGGATGACAGGAGACTGCAGGTAAGGTTTGTCCTTTGTTAGGGAAATGTACTTCTCCCCATATTGGGAGCTGCTCCGCCGCCACAACCGCTCTTTTTTTATGTCGCTGCCATCTGCCAACACGCCCACTGCACTGAGAGCTGGATGCTCTCTGTGCGGCAGGCACGGGGAGCTGGCAGTAACTGAGCTCTCATATAACGGGGCTGCCATACCTTGTGCGGCACGCAGGCGGCCAGAGATCCCATTACACACCTTACCCCTTAAGCAAACAAACTCAAAACAAAGTCTTTGGACTCCCTGGCACCCATTCCCTCCTCTTCCAATGTAACCTCCACAGATGTGGCCCTCAAAGAACCCTTTCTTTCAAAATCCAGCCCCTCTGAGCTTCTCTCCCTCTCTTGCACACCCACCTCACTACACAGGCCTTAAACTGGGGCCTCCTCTCTACGCACTCAATCCTCTCCGCCCACATTAATGGGGGATGTTCCACAACTGCAGTCAGCCTCCTCGAGCTGAACATCACACAGCCACACTTCTCCCACTGCCCACACAACTCCCCCCTTCAGCTTTGTGGCATCTAACTAGCTGTTTCTGGCTCCACTTCACACCATCCTCCAACACTACAACAGTGCCCATGACATTCACAATTCTACGCTGGGGAGATACGTATGGTTCATTCCCCTCCCCACCTTAGGGTTCCTCACCCGAACTGTTTCTCCAACTTCAAAAGACGACTAATATATACACCTCTTGCTATCAAACCAACGCTTGTAGCTCTCCTGGCACTTCTCAGCCCTGCTAGTCAACTCTTCCCTATTCACTGGGACAGGACTAGATTTCCCCAACCACTCTGGAGTCAATTCATAAATCGGTTTCCTGCCTTTCAATGCTGCAAACGGCGATACTCCTGTAGTGGAATGGGGTGTGTTCATATAAACCCACACCATGGGTTTCATTACAAGTTTGCCGGTCCGGAAATAAGGGTGCCGGTAAGCTCACCTGCACCCTTGTTTCCGGGTTTGCCTGCCAGAGCCGCTATGCCCGACAGGTCTGACCCTGCCAGGCACAGCGGTCATGGCAGGCAAATCCGTCACGGAAGCACCGGCACCATTAAAGTGATTGGGATTGTCCTGAGATCTATGAGTGACATCATAGAGAACCAGACAGAACGTTTTTTACAGTTTTTTTTCCATTTTTATAAATAAATTGCAGATTGATTTTCAGCTGTATTTATGTGTAAAAATCAGCAAAAGCATTAAGTACATAAACCAATAGATTGTGATCTGTTTTCATAACAAACACAACGGTCCGCAAGAAAAACCTGAAATGGCTAACTGCCCACAAGCTTGCCAGAGCTTCTCGCTCCACTGTGTAGTAGTTCTTCTCAGCACAGCACTCTGCAAGGCCCTGGATGCAAAAGCAACTACAGTTTTATGAACATATTTAATCTTAGTAAGAGTCACTCCTAGTCCTACTCCACTTGCATCAGTTGTCAAAATCGTTTTGCTGCAGGGGCGACCATACTCAGGGTGGGGGCGCCTAAAATGTTTTCCTTAATCAGTATTGCAAAAAAACCTGAAGGGGTTTTCCCTTCCCGCTCCCAGGGGATCTTCCAAGCAGGCGGCCAGGGGAGGGCCATCGCTTTTGGATCCCGACCCTGGGAGCGGACTAGCGAGGGAATATCACCTGGGTGGAGAGGCCTCTGTGGTTGGAGAGGGATTACCCGAAGGTGAGACATGGTATCCCCCTTCCCAAACACCCCCTACCCAACATCCACTCAGCCTACTGTCAACCAGACCCTTGGTTTTCCCTGAACTCTCCTTGCTTAAACCGTCACAATGCTACACAGACGGAACAGATATATTCAGAGGAACTCTACTATTTTCATGAATTTCCCATTAACAAGGTCAGGCGAAGTCAGTCACTGAATGAACATTGTAGCCACTTGAAGCCTATGAATGCTCCTCAGGTGTATAAAAGGAGTACCACGTGAGAGAGGGAGAACAAGCTAGAACTGGAGAAGGAACCTGAGTCAGAGACCGAGCTAAGAGGCTATGGAGAAGGCCTGAGCACCCCAAGGGAGGCTGGCGGAGAATGGAGCGCCGAGACGCTGTGAGACCGTGGTTTTAGATGCCCGAGAGAGCGTAGCGAGGGAGCTGTGTCTCCTATGAGCCAGAAGCGGATGGCATGGAAATCTGCTCTGTAAAGACAGAATTCTTGAAGGTGTTCATTCCCCTGGGCCAGAAAGGTGTGGAGTGTCAATGCGTCGGAGGGGCAAGCAAGGAGTCCCTGACCTCTACACAGAAGGCTACGCTGATCACAACCGGTGAGTTCAAAGTCAGAGGGGAACCTGGTTAGTGAAAGATGCGAAGCGCGAGAGATAAAATGCAGCTAATAGAAGGACGAGCGTAAGAGAAAAGACGCGCTGAAGAGAAAGCTTCAATTGTCCATTGTGAACTGTAAATATTGTGTGAGCAAAAATGAAACAAAGTAAAGGGAGGATAGCGTGTACATTTACACGTTATGGAAAAGTTCCGTTGAATGTGTAGATATCTCACCGAAGTGCAGGGGAGCTGTGCGAAACCCAAAGTGGAGCTAAAAGTAAAGCACAATGTCAGAGTGCCTGGAGCACGATCCTATGAGAGTTAAGTTGTTGGAGTGGTCACACACAGAGGAAAGTTATATATGCGCATTCAAAAGTCTCTGATACAAAGAATTGTTGAATTAAAGGAACTTGAGAAACCAAGCGCTGGGGGCACGATTCTATGAGAGCCAAGGTGCCGTAGCGGTCGAGCATAGAACGAAGAAAACTATGCGCTTTCGAAAGTCTTTGACACGAAGATCTGGTGAACTGTGATAAATTATGGAATTGTTGGGGAAGGGAACCCTTGTTGAATCAAGAGCAAGAATCAAGAGTGCAAGAATATTGTGTTAAACCCTTTCAAATCAAACTTTGTGAAACTTGTGAAACAGTGAGTGAAAGCCAGAAGCATCTGAAAAGTATTGGAACTGTAAATTGTGGAACCAAGAGGTCTGTGGACATCCTTTTGTTTTTGAATGCCAGATTGTGGACAAGTATTCTTTTCCTTTTATGGTTGAGGTTGCTCCCATAAAGCGTAGGGCAAGTTAGGAGTTATCCCAACCCCTTGTCTTAAATAAAGGTTTTGCTACTGTCTGCTCGTGTCTGTGTCTACCCCTTCACACAATGCCAATCTTACAGTATGAAAGCCTTTTCACAATCTCTGTTCCATTTGAAACAGACATTTCTTTCTCAGCAATTCTCTGAGCGGAGCACAAATGATTGCAAATTATTTTACAAGCTTTGAATCGTATTCAGCCAACCAAAGAAATGCTCTAAGGGAATATTTTTTATGTGGAGCAGGCGCCTCCAGTACTGCATCCACTAGACTTATTTTGGGACTAGTGCCCTGCCAATCTTTCACAAGACGAAGATAAGAAACCTCTGTTACTTTGAATGTACATTTTTGCTTTTTAATAGTAAGACCTTCATTGCCTAAAATTCTCAAAACCTTCACGTTCTCATTCATCATGACTATGAGAGTCATCTGTAAAAATAAGAATATCATCTTGGAAGCATCTCAAGTTAGACATATCTTTGAATAACATTTCCATAACCCTTTGGAAGACTGCCGCAGCTGTATCCAGGCTTAACAGCATGCTCAAAAACCCTAAGGCCCCAAAAGGAGTAGGAAATGATGTCAGAGACCTTGAGTCTGCCAGCGGTTATATCTGGTGATAAGCACTGGGTAAGTCTATCATCAACAAATACTTTTCACCATGTAAAAGGAAATCTATTCCTGTACCTGGCAAGATATGATGATCAACCCAAATGCTATTATTCAGGGACCTGAGAGCCACACACATCCTTATATTTCCATCAGGTTTCCTTGCAATGACAACTGGAGACAACCATTCAGCAGCCTCAATTGGCTCAATAATAATCTTCTGGCATACCTTATCTAGCTCCCGCTCAAGCTTGTCTCTCAGGGCTAAATGCACTGTCCTAACCTTGTGTACAATGAGCCTGCCCCCTGTTAAGATGGATTTCTGAATTCTGACCTGGCGGGCAGAGGTTCGGAAGGACAGCCTTGTTTCTTGGAACAGGTTAACCTTCTGGACAAGCCAGACCAATCAAGATAGCATTGGCGGTGGTCAAGACTAGGTCTCAGGAGGGGTGAGGGTGATCGAAAGCCCACAATGAGCACACACAGTAAACAACACCACAAATTACTATATCAAAAATACATGTACATTTATTAAAGGCCTTTTAAATCAAACACAAAGCAAATCTCAGCAGTATTAACAAAACCAACACAACAATATTAAACATGTATACAGTCACCAATGGCCTAAAAGGAATAGTACACAGTATAGATCCACAACCTGCAAAGAAAAGGGTCATACAGTGTGAATATCGTTTAGGCAGTCAGAATCACATGCAGTACCCTTTGGAAACACTACACATAATTAAGATTACAAGTGTAAGTACAATTTCACCTTTGGTACAAGCCTGTACTACACAGTAAAATGGTAGCGATGGCTGAGCAGCCAGACTTATCTTAAGAGTAAAGTAAGCAGTACAAGAGTTTACACAAAGGACAACAATTACTATGATTCAAGCAAACACTGATTCAAAGTTTCTGAGTAAAGGAATGTACATTTATTAACACCATCAGTTATAAAACAGTTCACTATCATAAAGCAGCAGAAAATCAATTCACAAGTTAAGCTCAAAATGAAGTGTGAGCAAAATGGCACTCCAGCAATTTAAAAAGGAGAAAAGACAAGGTTATTCAAAATCAATAGTACCAACAAGTTATAGGCAGGGCAATCTAGAAAAGGCTACTACAACTAGGATTCAAGTCAATAGGTCTGGGCCAATGTTAATGGTTCAGAGACTTTGCAGAGGATCACACAGTTCAAAGTAGTTCGCAGGTAAGTCTTTCCCAAGAGTTCAAAACAAAGTTGGTCAGAGGAAAAGTTATTCAAAGAAGTGAAGGACAAGCCTTCGGAGAAACGAAAGGTTTCCTGCACTTTCACCACGGTCGGACGAAATGGACGACCACATTTGCACAGTACCTTTAAAGAAGAAGAATGCTGTAGCTGAGGCAGTTGTTCCTGGCAGTTCCTGCAGGCTTATGGTTCCTGAAGCTTCAGTTGTGGTGACAAGAAGGAGGATGGCTGGAGGGTCCTGCACTGCCCAGGGAAGAAGCCAGCAGCGGAGCAAAACGACGAATAAAAGGTGCACTCCTTAAAACCCAAACTGGTTCTCTTCCCACTGGCTATCCGATCTATTGCAGCGATGCACAGTAAATTCGACCAGGATGAGGACCGGTGTCTGGTGTTTGGCGAGCTGGTTGGTCCCACCAAGCTCAAGGGGAGAAGATTCCTTGCAGATCTCCTCTGTCGTCGAAGTTTCAGGCGATTCAGACTTGCAGCAGGGCTTCACCGGGTGTCCAGTAGTTGCAGCAGTCGTCTTCCTTCAGCTTCTCGTTGGTTCTCTCGTTCCAGTGGCGACTCTGCCTTCCAGTCCCAGAGACTGGCTTTTTATGCACCAAATTTCCCATTCACACAGCCTGGCTGTCAATCATACAGCAGGGTGGCTGTCCTGGCAGGGAAGCCACCTAGCCAATCAAACAAGAGTGTGACTTGTGTCTCCAACGTCTCCCTCACATCCTGCCCACCCAGACACTCAGGCGCCTAAGGAGGGCTTCTGTACAGAAGCCCGCCAAAGGACGGCGAACAAAGGAACCAAACCTGGTTTGGCGCACAGAGTAAAACACTACAAAGACCTTTACAAAAAGATATGGCAAAAGAACTCGACCGAAACCAGGTTAAATTAAACGTGGATTACCGGGTTTGAGTTAGAGGCTATTACCATAGCCTCTAACAGTACTCAGGCTATTTTCATAGTCTGCGGTAGAATAAAAATGGTAGATACCACTGCCACCAGCCAAATCTTAGAGAAAGAGGAACATAACAATGTTCCATGAGAATCAGACAAAAGGGGATAACTATTAACCCCTCCAGTACTCTATTGGAAGATAGGGTGTACTGGGTCTGTAAATTCAAAAAGACTAGCAAAGTCAATGGTAACTTTACATGTTCTGGGAGGCAGTAGATAGTCCCAGAAAATTGAGTTTAAAGTGGCAAGCCTGAAAATACAACCCTATGTCACTGCACTAAAGGTGCTGGGTGACGCACAGTAAAAGATGATGCCTATGGGGTGGGTGAGACTCCATACTCCATGAGCAAAAAAAATGTACAACACACAGCAAAACACATGTAAGAGTGGGAAAAAAAGGCTCACACTCTTACTAGGTAAAAAGACGAAACCCTAGAAATCCAGCAAAGCTGCTGAGGGACTCAAAAGGTAAGGGAAATTACCCATTCTGGAGAATTCTCCCTACACAGTCCTTCACAATTCAAACCCTAACAAAGAGGCAGTCCAGTCCCTATGATAAGTGGAGCCTTGAGCTCAAAAGTACTTTCGTGCTGGCGCACGCGATCGTACGGTTAAGTCAAAACGGAGTCTCTTCAAGGAGCTGTAGCAACTCAGGAAGGAGGGTAAGGCAGTGAAGAATATGTTCCCACTATTCGAGGAGGGTCTACCCTAGAGGGCAGAACAGGATGCAAGAATTGGAAATAGCTAAAGAAGAGTGGCACTCAGGGGACACTTGTGCGTAAAAGTCTATGGATGCACCAGGTGCCACCGGTAGGGGTTGCAAGTATTCACTGACCCTCTGCGCACTCCAGACCAAACTTTGGCAGTCGAGTCCACTTCGGTCCCAGGTTCAAATTCTGCATTTGCGTGGCACTGCGGCTTTCAGGGGCTGCATTCTGGGACTGATTCTGTGGCGGGACAGTGGCAATTTCTCCACTCCTGGTGATTCAGGCCAGTTCCACTGCAGCGAGTCTGAGGGCACAGGGGGGCATTGCAGCAAGGCACCCACGAAGTTCGCCACCACATCTGGGTGACACAGTGACCGCGTATGCTCGGGTTTAGGCATACTCTCCAAATTCCAGACTTAGGAATGCTAGGTGTACAAAACTCGGCGGGAGAGTGCCTTATACCTAGAGCTTACAGTCTCCAAAGGCACAAGTCGAAACTCAAGACGGAGGCACTTCCAGGACAAAGGTCCCATATGAGCTGTTCAGTTCACTGGGTGGTCCAGGAACACTTCCGAAAAGGCTGGCTTATGGGTTAAGTTGGAGGTGCTGAGAATAGTTGGTCGCACTATTCCAATGGGTTGGCGCACACTTGCATGCCTCCTACGTTCGATCAGAAACAGGGGGTCCGACGGAACAAAAGCGGGCTCATGGTGCCAAACCTTCCAGAGGTTCACCAGCGGTTCTGCGGCTATGTTTCTTCGGTTTGGGATACTTGGCTCCTTTACTAAGTTCGGTGTGAACTCAGAAGATAGATTTGGAATGGGTGTTAGATGCCTTCTCTTATCCAAAATCTCCTTCATGTCAAAACCAAGAGAAACCAATAGATCTACTCACATACAGCCATCCCAGACTTGGACCAATCACGGACCACAGTGGCCCCAGTCATCCCAGCACACCAGACATCCTGGCACCCAGGATGTGCATTGGAACTAGACAGCTTCAACCCACATCCTGGAGGCACACACACAAGGCATGCAGAAGTCCACGAAAGCCTCAGTTGGCGAGGGGTCTGCATGACCAAATAAGGAATGTCCCTGGTCTGCTTGACCTGGGGAAGGCAAAGGGATAAATTGCAATCGAGTTTCATCCCCGTAAATTAAAATCTGGGCCACCTTTACTTTGTAAAACTCTAAAACCGGGAGTAAGGAAAATTGGCCATACTTACGATTCCCAATTCCAGCTTGCGTGGCCAAGCATAAGGCTTTACTTTTTAACATCTCAAAAGCACCAATATCCTTAGAATTCATGGTTAGGTAAAATCCTGAATGCATAAAGGAGGGGACTCTATCAAGTGGTTCATCCTTAAAATACCATTTAAAGTTTGGATATTGTTTTTTCCTAGGGGCTTTAATAAGATTTTCCTATATTTACAGTTAGCTCATTTTGATCTGCATACATTTCCAGCGCTGTCAGGTGAATCTGTAGGCCAAATGGGGTATAATCAAACAAAGTCAAGTCGTCTGCGTATAGCAGCCACTGCACTGCCTCATTAACAATTTTATGGGGGAAAGCGTGCAATTTCTTCAGTGCGGCACCTACATCGGAAATAAAAAGGTTAAAAGGCAGTGGCGCAAGGACACAGCCTTGCTTCAAGCCCTGGAAACACTGGCATCAGGGACCAGGCGTTAAGTAGACTCAGGAGTGTAGAAACATGCCACTGACGGAATGAACAACCAGATTTGAACAGCACCTTAAATGGAGAAGAAGGCTGTAGCTGAGGCGGACGTTCCTGGCAGTTCCTGCAGGCTCACGGTTCCTGAAGCGACTGTCGGACTGTCACGAAGTAGGAAGACTGGAGGGTCCTGCACTGCCCAGGGAAGAAACCAGCAGCGGAGCAAAACAACAAATAAAAGGTGCGCTCCTTAAAACCCAAGCAGGGTCCGATCCTCCTGGCTATCCGGTTCACTGTAGCTGTGCACAGAAAATTCAACCAGAGGAGGGAGGCCTGGCTTGCAGTTTGGCGAACTGGTTGTTCCCACCAGCTCACGGGGAGAAGATTCCTTGCAGATCTTCCCTGTCGTCGAAGTTTGAAGATTCAGACCCACAGCAGGGCTTCACTGGGAGGTTCAGTTGTGGTAGAGGTCCTCTTCTGTCAGCTTCTCTTCGGTTCTCTCGATCCAGTGGCGACTCTGCCTTCTCAGTCCCAGAGACCTGCTTTTCATGCAGTTTTCCCCCATTCACACAGCCTGGCTGTCAATCACACAGCAGGGTCGTTGTCCCGGCAGGACAGTCACCACAGCCAATCATACAGAGTGCGAAATGGGTCTCCAAGGAGACCCTGTGCAGGGAGTCTCAAACCCCTCCCTCACATCATGTTCCCCTCAGACATTCAGGCGCCTAAGGAGGGCTTCTGTGCAAAAGCCCGCCAAAGGTCGGCAAACAAAGGAATCAAACCTGGTTTGGCGCACAGAGTAAAACACGAGAAAGACTTTTACAAAAAGAAATGGTGAAAAAACCCAGCCGGAACCAAATAAAAGTAAATATGGTCCAGCGGGTTTAGGTTTGAGGCTACTAAGATAGCCTAAACCAATACGAAGGCTATTTAAAATAACTGCGGTAGGAAAAATAGGGTAGATACCACTGCCACCAGCCAAATCTTAATGAAAAGGGAACGAAATAATTTTCCATGAGAAACAGACAAAAAGGGATAAGTATTAACCCTTTCCAGATCTCTATGTAAGATAGTTTGTACTGGGTCTGTGGATTTAAAAAGAGTAATAAAGTCAATGGCAACTTTACATGTTCTGGGAGACATTAGTCATTCCCAGAAAATTGAGTTTAAATTGGGAAGTCTGAAAAAGACAACCCTGTGTCACAGCACTAAAGGTGCTGTTTGACACACAGTAGAAAGATGATGCCTATGGAGTAGGTGAGGCTCCACGGTCTATGAACACAAAAATGTTAAACACACACAGCAAAACACATGTAAGAGTGGGAAGAAAGGCTCACACTCTTACCAGGTGAAAAAAATAAATCCTAGAAATCCAGCAAAGCTGCTGAGGGACTCAGTAGGTAAGGGAAATTAGCCATTTTGGAGAATTCTCCCTAACACCTGTCTATGGCTTTGACTCTATCACCAGTTACTTCTCACCTCATAAAGTCCATTCTTCCAACATTTTGAAACCTTCTCCCTCCTTCACCCATCCTGTGCAGCCTTCGCTTCCTCTCTGTCTCTCTTCTTGCCCACTCCTCATTGGAACTTCCTACCACAATATCAAAAACACCTCCGACATCCATGTATTCAAGTGCCTTCTCCTTCCCTTGTCCAGGCACATTCTCCACTGCTTGAGTCCCTTCTAACCTAACACAACTAATTACAGTGATATTCTCATGTTGTTATTTCCTATTTGTACATTCCTTAAATATGTTTCACCTCTGCCCCATCAACACTTGGATCATTTTCCATTGCATACATTCATTTGTAAGGATACTTACAAGACTGCACTGTTGCCTGTTTGCACCTATATACATGTTTCTTGCCCAATTCAATAAATTACAATACAATAGGATTAAGAGATGTGTTCACTTTTCAAACGACATCTTGGATACCATCTTGAGTCTCTTCTGCACATAATAATTATGTTTCCCTGCAACCTTTCTTGGCTTGCCCTGCTAGAAGGAAGAGAGATGGAGTGATGAAGTCTTTCATTCCAAGTAAAAAAATTGCCACACACCTTGAGGGAGAAGGCTGAAACATTTCTAAGACAGGTAGCTGTTGAAGAAAAGATGAAGCTGAATGCCACAGGCAGGACCATCAATACAAATTCCATTGCTGACTTCGAAGGGCTGCCTAGAGAGCTGCAGAAGATCACAGTAGTGTGGCTGAGAAGGCTGGATCTGAATTAAGCCAATTTGTAACAGGTGGTGGGCTGGAGATCTTGCACTGGTCACAGGAAAGTGACCAGTGCAAATTCCCCAGCCCACCACTCTCTACCACTGACAAGACTTTATGCACTCCATCATAGGACTTTGAGGGATCCTGAGGGGGTCTGTGAGCATCACAGAGAGCAAGAGAACAAACAGGCAAATTGTTTCCTCAGAATCCTGCAGCAGAAGTTGTAATTTTCATAATGAGTTCTTTATCTGCGAGGCTGCAACTGGGAAAAGGTGCCAGTACAGAAGATAATGCACCACTCGATTTCATCTTTGCAGCACCATGGTTGTATTCCTAGTCAAATCCAACATTTCTAGTTAAATGCCACCCATGATAATTACTTAAAGATGCCCCAGTTGGTTCGGTTGTAATGTTTTAACAATCACACCCTTGCCCCAACTCCTCTTATCACAAAGTCACAATGTTAGGGCTCCTGTATATGGGAGTACATCTGGAGGATGGCTCTTGGAATGCAACATTGGTCACTAAGTAGTACACCTTTTGTATTTTCAGCTGAAACCTCTTGGGAAGTGCACCCCAACACAAGCAACCCCAGAAGAAAGCAACAATTCACAAATAGAACCTCAGAACCTTGGCATGGGTGTGTACAGCACTTGGGATCCACCCAGAGAGTGGGACAAGAAAGTGTGATAAATTATATAATAAAATCCCATTTGCTAGCAGACAGTTTTCCATTGGTGACCCTAAAACAGCAACAAGTACTTACCAGGATCGTAATACTCATAAATTGTGACTGCAGCTGGCTGAAGCAACTCCACTTGTAAAGATTGGTGTACTTTGAAAGAAAGGACAGTTTCCTGTTGATTAGTAACCTAAAAAGAGAAGACAGCAATATTAACTTTAGGTTTACTCTGAGACATACAATTCATCTTATTCTTTGGAGAGCCAACAAACAAACCAGAAGGTCCCAAAGAGCCCACCCACTCAAGTCCATTAACCATATGACTTTGAATATGCTTTATTGAAATGTGAACGTGTTCTGATTGTTTATTGCCCACCATCATCTGAAGTGTCCTCTGTCAGTGAATTAGTCCTGGTCTCCTAGTTATCGGTGGACTTCAAACATGAACATAAAGGTGGACTCTCGTTTTTCGGCGGGGTGGTCAGACCACTATTTAGCTAGTTTAATTTTCATTTTATTACATTGTCCCTATGGCTGGATATCGTGCAGCACACTTACCTGGAATGTATTACATTCTCGCATACGAGAGGACAAACTGTTAAAACACTCAGATGTCTTTTCCCTTGTCCCACAATGATATGATATGATATGATATGATATGGTATTTGTAACGCGCCTATACACAAGTGTTTCAAGGCGCGACGAGGCAGGGAGGGAGGGAAACAAGGGGAAGACAGACAAACGATCCTACTAGGCCAGGTGTCATTCAGATCGCGCAAGTGCAGAGGTAAGGGGAAAAGGAGAAAGTGCAGGGGGAGGAGGTGGGGGGGAAGTGCAGTACAAGGTAAGTAGCGTAATAAAATAATAAATAATAAATAAAAAGGGCCAGCTGGTGGCAAGTGCGAGGTAAGTGCAGAACAAGTGCTGAGAAGTGCTGGGAAGGGGGGCTGTAGGGATACAGTGACAGTCCCACAGTGCAGGGGGAGCTAGGGAGGCAGTGAAAGTGGAGAGTGGCTGGGCCCTGGACCGAGGTCGCTGAGAGTGGCCCAGATGCAGGTTTAGTGCAGAATTCAGTGGGGAGTTAAGCAGGTTTAGCAGGGGAGAGGGAGAGAGAAGGCAGAAGCGAAGAGGAAGGTTTTGAGGTACTTCCGGAACCGGAGATGGTTCTCCTCAAGTTTCAGGGAGGCAGGAAGGCTGTTCCAGAGGGAGGCCCCTGCTGCGGAGAGAGATCTACCCCCAGCTCGTTGCTTCGAGAAGCGGCTGACCATGAGGGAGTTGGAGACGGATGAGCGAAGGGCTCGTGAAGGAAGATATTTAGGAAGAGAGAGTTGAAGGTATTTAGGCCCCAGGCCCCAGAAGGCCTTGTGGACAATGCAGAGGGTATTGAACTTAATCCTCGCAGCCACTGGGAGCCAGTGAAGAGATTTCAGTCCTGGAGAGATACGGTCCCTGGGCTTGAGGCCAAGGACAAGTCTCGCAGTTCTGTTCTGGATAAGTTGCAGAGGGCGGAGAGTGGAGGCAGGCAGATTAAGATAGAGGCTGTTACAGTAGTCCAGCCTTGAGAGAACCAGGGCTCGGGAGACAGTGAGCTTCTGGGGGGAGGAGAGGAAGGGAAGAATACCTCTGAGGAGGTGCAGCTGGTAGTGTGACTTCTTAGAGACGTCAGATATATGAGGAGAGAAGGAGAGTGTGGAGTCGAAGATGACCCCGAGGTTTTTAGCCTTGCAGGTAGGGGCGGGAAGGGGGCCAAGGGAGGCCGGCCAGAGAGCTGCAGGGAAGGAGGGAGTGGGTGTGCCGATGAGTAGAATCTCAGTCTTACTGGCGTTAAGGCAGAGGTCATTGGCAGCACACCATTCCTGGATAGCAGATAGACAGTCGGAGATGAGGGAAGGAGAGGAGGAGGCCGAGGGTAGCCTGAAAATGAGCTGGGTATCGTCGGCATAGCACTGGAAGTGGGGGCAGAGAGCGGCGATGCGGTGGGCAAGGAGTGCCAGATACTGGTTGAAAATATATAGGGTAAACACTCAGAGTTGTTGTTTTGTGCAGAATAGGATCTATGCCTCCCTTGGAAGGATAGGAGACTCTCAAGGAGTAAGCCTCTGAATAAACGGTTCTCCACTGCAACTGCAGAGGCTGAATGTAAACAAATATTGGCAAACCCAATAGGACTGTATTTGTATTTTTACAGGGCAAGCTTTTTTTGCAAGCTCCCACGGGACAAAAAACACTTAACATCCAAATTTGAAAAGCTAGCCGAATAAATTACTTACCCCTGGCAATGTTCTTTCTACTGGATGTTCCTCCCATGGATTCCTTATCTTTGATGTACAGATATCCTGCTTGCAGCTTCAGAAAACCTTCAACAGCAGAGGGCACCATGTATCGTCGAGTCGAGGTCCCTTGGTGGCTTCCATTGGCGCACTCAGACATGACGTTGATATAAGTAGCATTCATTTCGTTCGTTGCCTCAGTTCAAGTTTTTCTCCCCTTCTTGCAAAGCCGCCTTTAGGATTCAAAAACCCAGGCGCTGAAAGAGAGGAATGTATAACCCAGCAAAATTCACCTACGGTCAAAGGGGTAGGCTGGGAGGGCGGCAAAGAGGAATCCGTGTGAGGAACAATCCAGTAGAAAGAACATTACATGAGGAAGTCTTCTTCTAATGGATCGTGTCCTCCCACAGATCCCTCATCTTTGATAGACTCCCATAGCAGTTTGTAAATAGAGGTGGGACTTAATGGATTTTGTTATTGGTTTATGCTGTGAAGAACAGCTTTCCCAAATCTAGCATCCTGTCCTGACAAGAAATCTAGGCAGTAATCCTTTGAGAAGGTGTGTAACGAGGACCAGGTTGTGACATTGCAAATATTCTGCACCGGTACACCTCTTTGTAGGGCTGAAGGGGTTGCCACCCCCTGGTAGAATGTGCCCTTAAATTATCAGGGACATCCTTACCGGCCAAGGAATAGCATTCTGAGATGCACAGAATAGTACATCTTGACAAAGTCTGTTTGGTCACAGCCTGCCCTAATCTATGACCAGTATAACCAACAAAGGTATCTAGAAAGACATCCAGAGCTAACTCCCACTCGTGTGAGACGGTGCTCTGCCTTCTCAGAGCATCCGCCATCATCTTCTCTGCTCCGGCTAGGTGAATGACCAACAGATATACTCCTTCTTGAAGTGCCCAGAAACAAAGGTGCATTGCCTACCAATTGAACAGTGGTAGTGACCCTACACCTCCTCTCTTGTTGAGGTAATGCATAGTCACTGTGTTGTCCATCATTATACAAATGTTCTTCACTCGTACAGAAGGCAAAAAGGCCATCAGCACTAGTCTGATTACCCTCAACTCTAAAAGGTGTATGTGCAGTTTGGATTCAGATGCAGACCAACGACCGCTGATTGTTAAGATTGTTCATATGAGCTCCCCATCCCGTGAGTTTGCCAAAAAGGTTCCCCCATCATCACATTCTTCTTGCAGGCCCACCACAGGAGATCCTGTGTGACCGTGCTCGGGACCTGAAGGAGAAAAATGCAGGAAGCCAATAGGCACAGCAACCTCAGAAAATCAAATACCAGTAGATGTTGGGCATTTTGACATTTTTCCACCATATGCAAAGTATGCTGAGCCCTCAACTCGGGGGGTGAAGATTTCCCCGGGGAAGAGTTCAGGACTTCTTCAATGAATTGCAGCTTTTGGGGAGGTGTCACCTGGGATTTCTAGAAATTGAGGGAGAAGACCAGTTTGTGGAGAGAGTGGCAGGTGCTGTTTCGATTTTCCAGAGCCTGTTCGGGAGTGCGAGCTCTGATCAGCCAATCGTCTAGGTAGGGAAATCCCTCCACTCCTTAGATTCGCTGCCACCACCACCATAAACTTGGTGGAGGTCAGCCCGAAAGGCAGTACTCGAAACTGAAAATGAGAGCGGCCAATGGTGAACCTCATGTACTTTCTGTGCTTGGGATGTAAAGGTAAATGAAAGTAATCATCCTGAAGATCGAGTAACACCATCCGATCCTGGAGCTGAAGGGCCTGAAAGATGTACAAAAAGAGTGACCATCTTCAATCTGTTCTTCCTGAAGAACTTGTTCAAGTGTCTCAGGTCCAAGATGGGTCGCAGGTAGGGTACCAGCCATGGTAATGTTCCGCTACAGGCACCCTTTCCACAGCACCTTTGTCCAGCATTGAGAGAATCTCCTGCAGAAGAGGCTGGTTCTCGAAATTATTGCTTGTTCAGGGGACAATCTGGACAATCTGGAGATCTATCCAAGAATGGAAGGCAGTACCCTTGGGCTACTGTCTGCAGAGTACAAATACCTGAAATAATGATTCGCCAGTCTTCGAGATGCTGAGTTAATCTGCCTCAAAGCGATTTTTATGTAGTGGCTGCGGCCGAAGGTAACGAGACTGAGACTACTTGTGTAGCTCTACCACCACGACCTTGTGCTCCATGATGAAATCTTCTTTGGCCTCTCTGGGCAATCCGGCCCCTGGTCCTTCCGACTGAGGTGTAAAAGCAAAAGGAGTGACCTCTCCAACTTTAAGAAGTTGGCTGGCTTTGCCTGCCTGGCAGTTTGCTGTCCCTAAAGATTTATCAGCCACCTTGGAAGCTTGCAGCTTTTCAGGATCTTAATGCCAAAAAGGTGAGACTCATCAAATGGCATATCTAACAGCCTGGATTGCACATTTGGGGCAAATCCCGACATACGCAGCCATGCAAACCTTCTTGCGACTGTGCTAGCCGCGATGAAATGGGCCACACAATCAGAAGTTTCTAAACCTGTTGCAAGGATTGACACGCTGCATCTTTACCACCCTGGATGATATTGAAGAATCCCTCTCTCATTTCTCCATCTGGGATATTTTCAGCTGCTTGTGCTATAACACCCCACAAAGTGTGTGTGTACTTTACCAATGCACAAGAGGCCTTTATGGCCTTCAGCGCCCTACTTCCAGCTGAGAAAACTCTCTTCCCCAAGACATCAAACTTTTTGTCATCACTGTGAGGGGGGATTGTAGGGTAGGCAGCTGCCTTTGAGGTAGGTGTAGCTGCATGCACCACTAAACCTTCCAGGGTAGGGTGCCTAGAGAGAAATTCTGGGTCAATAGACGATAGTCTATATTTTTTAACAAGATCTCTATTGACAGCTGCCGTGGTGTCTGGTTTTCTAGGATGTTGATCTTCATAGCTAAATGGAATGGCAAAACAGGCTACTTGGGGGGACCCTTGTCTAGGATGTCTGTCAGATCATCCTGCTCTATGTCCTTGGCCGGACAACCCCAAAAAAAGTATTCTGTCACCCTGTTCATGACAGACCTGTAAGCTCCACTAGAATGGGCAGTTGGATCTGTATTGACAAACTCTACTTCAGATGAAGTGTCAATACCAATAGCATTTTTAAACACTCAGCCAAGTCTTGTAACCTGGAGTCCTCTGAAATGAGTTCCTTTGGTACAGTAGATGTGCCATACCTTAACACAAAAAGAGGATTATCATCCTCTTCAAAAATGTACCCCATAAACTTAAAAAAGCTTAAAAGCCGTTGATGGGTCAGAGTACGACGTCAAGGGCATCGACGTCAAGGGTTTTCATGTCTAGTCCTTCGACAGTGTAGCAAAAGGATGTGGTGGCTTCGACTTTTCTTGTGACGACGATACCGTCGATGTCACTTGAGGATGCTTCTTAGACAAACTACTCGGGCTCTTCGACATGCGAGAAGTAGTTTTTAACGACACCCGTTTAGCCTTGTGAGGCCCGATGGGGTAGGAAGCTTTCTTTGGTTCTTTTGAAGGATCGGGCAGGGCCGCCTTCGAAAAGACATCTATCATTTGAAGACAGAATTACTCCCAGTCGGCTTTGGGGGGAGACTTACTCTGGAAGCTTGTCTTCTTACTGTCAAGCAAGGAGTCTGATGATGATGATGATGAGTGATTGTGCTTCTTCTTCACTTGTGCCAAGACCTGGAGCGCTTCTTGTGTTTTCGAGTGCTTTTTTGGTCTCTGAGGACAAACCTCCTTGAAGCTTTTTTCTTCAGATGATCTCGTTCTCCTCTTCGAGGGGTTGGACGAAGGAGATTTAGATGCCAACCGACCTAGAGTGATTTCTGCCTTGCTCTCTTCAATGGCTTGCTATGGATTGGCACGACATGCAATCGTCGACCTTGTGTTCCACCCCAAGGCACCATAGGCATATCCTGTGCCAATCTGTGATTGTCATTTTCAAAACAAAGTCTGCACACCTTTTGAAAACATTTTTCGGAGTAGACATCTCTAAAACTTAAACTAAGCAATAGAAAATATCGGTGAGGTGATCGACCCTTTCGAAGCGTGCTATGCATGCCGAAAAACAGAACTTAAGCAACGGGCGTGGTTGTGCCATTTTATATTATATTTATATTTTATATTATTATTTATATACCAACGTCAATGTCACATGTAAGTGCGCGGATGGAAGCACTGAGGTGCCTCGACTCGATGACGCATGGCACCCTCTGCTGTTGAAAAGTTTCCGAAGCTGTAAGCAGGATATCAGTATACCAGGATATCAGTATATATACACTTAAAAACAATGCGTGTGAAAACTCTGAGAGTGCGCACATCCTGCTACACATCTCTTCAGCGTTACACCATCAGTCACGAGATCCTCCTAAAAAGACTGGAAGATATTGTAATTAAATAAATTACTCTACACTGGATCACCTTCTTCCTCAGAAGTAGAAAAGAAACCACTATTTTGGGTCCCTACAATTCCTGACCTGCCTGTGGAGTATCCCAAGGATCCACACTCTCACCTCTACTTTTCAACATCTACATGACATCCCTACTAGACATCATCAATACATCTGGTATCTCCTGCTACAACTACATGGATGACACACAAATAATCTACACATTTGTGAACCACCCATCACCACATGGTCCATACATTACAATCTGCCATAACCAGGTAGACGCATGAATGTCCGCAAACAGATTAAAATTCAACCCTAGCAAAACTGAACTAATGCTCTATAATCCGACAGGTTCTACCTCCACCACAATTCCTTGGCCTGACAAGATATGACCTTTCCCAAACCCGTCAAATATAGTTTGGAATCTTGGAATGCAAATGAACAATGCCCTTGATCCACAGGTCAGAGCAATTGTTTCAAGCGGTTTCTCCCAGCTGCGCACCATATGCCGCATCATACCTTACTTAACATACACCCACAGGGCCATAGCCACAATTTCTCTAATACTATTCAAACTAAACTATGCAAACAGCCTCTATCTCGACTCCAAGATTACTTAATGAGGAAACTTCATCGAGTTCAAAATGTAGGAGCAAGACTACTGGCCACCCATCAAAGAAAGGATTCATGTTCAAACCTAGTGCATCGGCTATTGTTCATACAACAGAGGGGGCCCTTACTGACTCAAAAGTACATTTCAACATTACACTCCCACCAGAAAACTTAAGTCCAGTAATGATCCATTAGTACTAGGCCCCAATTCAACAAGAAACGCCAAGAAGGATCCTCTTTTTTAGTTCTACCCACAAAACGGTGGACCATCTTATCCAAACCTCTCCTCCTGCAAGTGAACCACCTAACTTTCAGAAACCCAAATGATGTCACATATGCAACAATTTACAGATCAGATATCCAGTTTCATCACTGATAAAACAGTGAGGATTCAAAACTCCCCAAGATCTCCAGAGGACTACATACCTTATAAAAGAAAGCCATCCTTTCAACTAAGAGGGTTTCATCCAATTACTATGAGAGACATTATAAATAGAGTCAACAAAATGAAACTACAAACCAGACTGTGTTCCTCCTATCCAGCCTAAGTGATAAAAGAACAAATCCACAGTCTGGCATGCCATAGCTAAATTGTGCAATCCCACTCTCTAATCAGGGATAGCCCCTAATAGCAACTATCCTACCACTTCTAAAAAAGTGCACAGATTACCCCAACAGTGACGGCCAAATATAGATCCATCACCAATTTACCTTTCACTGTGACAATCCTTGAACATTTGTCCACATGCCAACTACAAGATCACAATGAGAAAATGAATCTCTTGCATCAAATACAGTCGGCTTCCAGCATAACTAGGAAACAGAAGCCAGACTAGTGGACCTTAAAAAGTAATTCCTAAAGACATTGCAGAACATTAAGAGCACAATGATCATAGATCCAGAGGCCACATTAAATGTTTGATCATAGAACCCTCCTAATAGACTACAAAATAACTGAGAAATCAGGGGCATAGTGAGTCAATGGTTGAAATACCTTCGGTGCATATGGTATACAGACGTACAAACTCAAAGTTTCACACTGCTCCCTGTGATGAAACCTGTGAAATCATCACTAAAACCCTGATATTGTCCTCCTCTCATGTGGCTAGGGGAAAGCAGTCGCTACCTGATCCTGGGTCTGGGGGTGGTATTATGAGGGAGGATCTTATAGGAGGAGATGCATATCGGGGGAAAGTGGTAACTCCATTAACACATGATTCTTCCAATCTCCCTGAAATAATGATGGCGTATTGTAAAGTGGAGCCAAGTAGTGTAACTGCTAATATTCACATAACCAACAACTGAAACAATATAGGCTTGGAAAGTGTAAAAACATTATGGACTTCACTTCCCATAACACCTATGGTACTGGGACGAGGAAAAGGAGAGAAGAGTCAATGTAGAACAGGAACAACCTAAAGCTAAAGATGCAGACTAGTTATTCTAAGGATCATCAGCTGTGCAGGAGATTTAAGAATTGTGTATCTTACTATGCAAGAGAGTGTGGCAGGAGAGGAAGAGGTGGTCACAGTCTGAAGGAAGAAGAAGAAGCAGAAAGCCATAGTGGGCGCATAGCGGGAAACTAGCTCCCAGGCAGCGGCACTCACGTGAGCAGTTCTGAAGGAGGAGGACGCTCAAGGCCACCCGCCTGCAGGCATTGCATGCCGGAGGAGCGAGACTCTGGTAGAAGTCAGCTAATACCGGACGCGACGTGACGCAGTCTTGCGGAGCGGCAAAGTTTCCATTGGCGAAGGTGCGAGAGACCAATGTGGGTACCAAGAGAGACTCTGTGTACCTGGGGCAATCGGCTGAGTAACGGTTCTTAGTTGCAAATACACGTTGAACTGGTTAGTCAACCACGAGAGGTTGGCATCCCCAGGACATTTTGTAAAGCTGAAGGACACTTGGGGAGGCAATATAAATCCCGACCAAGTAGAACAGAAGGGCAACAATGGTACAATTCTCCTTACATGAAATGTCAGTTTGGGGAAACCTGGAACCTGCATTGCCATCAGCCAAGAGACTGTAAAGAAGGGACAGGTGGGCAAGAATCGTGCAATTCTCCTTACATGAAATGTCAGTTTGGGGAAACCTGGAACCCCCATTGCCATAATCAGAGAAACAGGCAAACATTGTACAATTCTCCTCAAACGGGATGTTGATGTGGAGCAAACATTGCCACAAGCAGCAAAACATTATCAGTTGTGTGAATCTAAACCCTTCCTGGCAGGCGAGTAGACCAGGAAAGAAACAGTTGTGTGAAGTTAAGCCATTACTGGCAGGCGAGTAAACCAGGAAAGGAAGAGTTGTGTGTGGTTGAAACCATTCCTGGTAGGTGAGTAGACAAGCAAAGGAACAAGTTGTGTGATGTTCAAACCTTTCCTGGCAGGCGAGTGTACAAGAATGGAGCAATTGCTTTAAAGGAGAAATCTTTGTCGTTATAAAGAGTGGTGTGTAAATAACATATTTGCTTTATCATTCTGATAAACCATTGTACAACAAGAGACATTTGTTTTGCCATTCTGACAAAAGGATTCTAAAGAAAAGTAGTAATCATTTTGACATTTTGAAAGATTACTTTGGGAAGGAAACAGTTGCTTTAGTTTTGAACAAGTGTTCTGTGGCAGAGACAATACTTTGCCAATTTGAGGGACATGTTGGATGCAAGAGACCTTTTTTCGACTGAACTGAATAGTATATTGTGGAAACAAAACACTTTCAAAAGTTTTTCTGAATTGATTTAGGGGAGGGGAATCAAACCCTGGACACAAAGATTACTTAATTGGAGTTATAAGTAGGACATTTTAGATATTTCTGTTGAACTGGAAACAGATACATATAGCATGCACACTTTGGTTGTATATGTTAGTGTAAGGGTCAGATATATTTGGACACAAGGTCAATTTCCTTTAGTTTTAGTTTGCTAGGTAGGAACATTCTTGTTAGGATACGGACAGATAGGCCTTATCCCATCCCCTTTTATTTTTAATAAACATAGCAAATGTTGTGAAAAATACTACTTTGTGTCTGTCTCTCATTTCTGACCCCTCACATCGAACACAATCCTTGAATGTGGAGTCCAACAAAGTACTTCAACCTCCGCCAGGCTCTTCCTTACATACATGCACCCAGCCAATGACAGAAAACAAACACTTTCACAGACTCCTTTCAGCTATGCACTGATAGCATACTGCTAGCTGTGACACGCAACTCAAAGAAAAACAACAACATTGCAGACTGCCTTTCCTCTATCCAGAAATTGATGTTAGCTAACAAACCCTGCTTCAACACAGATAAAACAGTCCCTTGAAACATAGGTTACGACCCTTAATTGGAAATTCCTTTCAAATGATAAGTTACTTTGGGCCCCACTCCTACCCTAGCAATACAGCTAAAAACCAGAGGATGATTTTCAACACTATTTTAATCTTTAAAGAACAAGTAAACTCCTTGACCACAAATCACATGTACGATAAAGAAATATTTCCTCTGTTATCTACGAACCAGAAAACAGCATGTGCAATCATCAGTCCTGAGCAACATGACTGTTACTCCATATATCTGACCCTGCCCAAATACCTACTAAAACAGACACACCTAGTATAAAACTGGGCTTCATGACTTATCTAAGGCCTCTACAAACATGACCAAATTTTGAGAGGCCTAAACTGTAAGGAAGGCATGGTATCAACAGTAAGACAGCCGCCACAAGTGATCACAGTTCAACAGTGTTTATTGAACTTTGACAAGTGTGTGATAAACGTATATCTAACACTAAATCTACAGATGGGAGCAAGCTACGACCATCAAATAATAATAATGCAGTCCTAGTGGAGTTTCGTCAAAATAAAAGGGCCTTTACTAAGAAAAACCAATTGCCAATCCTTACAACTAAATATACATATTGCGGGGTAGTGTTCATGAAAAAGAAAGAAGTATTCAGGAAATAATATATCAGGATATTCAGGCCGTTAGCCTGCCATCCCCACGTTTTCAGCATGGGACAAGGCGGTTCACTCGAGCAAAGCACACACTCTGGCTTCATTCGACACAAGGATACAGATACATTATCAGCATCAGGGCCTTCTGTGCCCAAGTATCTTTCCTTCTTAAAAGACTCTTGATTCAGAAGGCCTGATGTACAAAAACACAACACAAAGTTCTTATCCTCTTATAAGTATTCAATTTGGGTGATTCACCCTGGATCCTCCTCAGCCGGGCTCAGGTCCATTTTTTTGTATCACGGCTGTTATTATGGATCACCCTCTTCCGCTCTCCGATCCCCCTTTTTACAATGTTCAGAGAATATTCTTTCTCAGGTGAACTCACGGTTTACCCCGGACTCCGCTCAGCTGGGCTCAGATCCTTCCTACTGAACAATCAGGCTCTGACAGCCGGGCTCGGACCAATTTCAACTTGCAGAAGACTTTTGAATGTGCAGATGGTTTAACCTGACCCATTGCGGGAACACTTCGATCTCAAAATTCCCTTCTCACAGTTGCCAATCAGTTGGATACCTAACAGAGACCTTCGAATGAGCACCCACGTGGGGCCGGATCACTCTGTCTATGGTATCTTTCTTAACCTCCAAAGTTCAGTCACTCCTCCGGTTTTCAATTATATTTGCATCGATCTTCACATACGTTTCACACATTGTTCTCTTTAGATTTCTTCATAGAATGTTACAGCTTGTAACCATGGTTCTAACACAGGCTGGTTTGGCATCAGTCTCTCCTACTCACCGGCTGTGCTGTCTTTACTGGTGTTGCTTTGTTGTAGGAGCCAAGGACAGTACCATGGCTGCAAATGCTCCTCTTTGCCTTGGTAATCGACACATGAGAGCTCTGGGTATTTCCGGCACACAATGCAGGTTTGTTCAGATTTAGTCCTCGGTCTAAGGTTTCTTATTTTCCAAGGTTCACAAAAGTAACGGTCTGAAAAGGTCAAGGGCACTTCCTGCCTTGCAATCCTCTCTGGTCTCGCCGTCTTTCTCCTCGTATTAAACAAACTGCAATCTTCGAACTGCTGCTTCCTCGTGTGCTTTGCCTGCACAGAGTGTACTTGCGTTCTCCGTAATTGCCTGACCTTGCCTGACCATTGTATTAGGACATGTCAGGTTTACGGATCTGGTGTTAGTCCGTTTTCGTTCACGGTGAGCTGTTCGTGAGAAAGTGTTTGTGTCGGGAAAGGGGGTGGGGGGTTTGAGTTCCTAGGTATCCTACCTGGTAGAATGGGGAAAAGGTGTTACATGGAATGGGATACTGTGTCTCACCATCCAGTGTCCCACTCCCCGAAGACCCCCCATCCATGTGATCCTCCTGCACCCCCAGGAACTGAATTCAAAAGCGATGGCCGTGTCCTGGTCACCTGGATGACAGATCGCCGAGGACTAGCGGGTGAGACACCTTTAGGTTTCTCACAAAACACACTTAACTAGCTACCGATGTAGAAGAGAATCATTCTTAAAGCACTGTGGGCCTCATCACGAGTTTGGCGGTAACCCTTAAATCCGACGGTAGTGCTGTTACCGCCGGATTTAAGGGTCCGCCAAATCAGGGCTTTGGCAGATTTCTCCCCAGCTCTGAGCTGGGGGGAAATCCGCTGAAAATTCACGCTCATACCGCCGGCGGGAAATCTGCCCGCGGTATGAGCGCAAAATTTCCCCATTGAGCCCAATGGGGAATGGGGCACTCCTGAATGGGCTTGATGGGGAATGGGGATTTCCAAATCCGCCAAACCCGTGATCCGGCCCTAATAGCGCCGGTGGGTTTGGCGGTAGGGCAGATAGCGCCAGCGCTATTAGCGCCGGTGTTACCGCCCAACTCGTGATGAGGCCCTGTGTCTGACCAATAAATACTTCTGTAAAATAGGCCCATAATACCTATCAAACACTACATCACACCTAGAAACCTTAGAAGCTCATCTTCACAGAAACTCTCAACAGTCAAGATGTTGAAAATACAACAATGCTAGATCCCTAATAACACAATGACTGGTACTTTGCAATTATATTACACCAGAACTAAGACAACAGCAGGATCACAAATGCTTCATAAAAATACCACAATTAAAAATATTCATAGGAAATGAGACTCATCAGTATAGCCCCCAAAAAGGAAAGAGCTTCTTAGCACTTTAGAGATTGTGATAAAGCTCCCTGCCTGAGACCTAGAAAACAATAATAATAGCCACCTTCCTCAACTGATGGAGCCCAAAGCTCTCTCACTGAGTAGACCCAAAGCTCCAACTTGGGAAAAGACGCCTTTGCAAATAATTGATGGGAGTGTATGTTCAGATACAGTTTCAGCTTCACAGGATAAATCAAAGATGTTATTTTACAGAGTTTGTGGGACCCATGGTGATCTCCGAAGCACCTTTCACACAGTGTTACAAGTCTGTAACTTCCTCAATGCTGAGAATATATCATGGGAAGCAGTGTTACAGAATCATTGCTCTCTGGGAAAAGAGTCATGAACCAGGGATACAATGTTTCAATTTTACTGCACTCACAACATAAAAACAGAAACAAAAAGAGCTTGTTTTGATCATCTAATTCACACTCTGTAACCACAGAACACATACTCTAGCCACAAGCAGCACCAGTGAGAGATAGGGGGAAAACAAGCATTCCAAATGCTGGATAAGCCAATTATAGGTTTGGTCCAGCCCCCTAAGCCCAAAACAACAGCACTTAGGGAAAGTAATAACTCTTATACCACACCCACTTATAAGCTAAAGGTGCAAACCCTCACTGAAAGTGCCACAAAAGGAAGACGAGAGGACAGTGGGAAAGCACACAGCCCCCAGTTACCCAATATAGGTTGCAGGAGAAGTATGATTGCTTCTGGGGTAAGGTGGTGATTTGAGTGGTAGAAGAAGCCAAGGCTGGCAAAGTGGAGGAGAGGAGACAGGTGAGGTGACAGCAGTGGAGACCAGGAGGAGGTTGTGAGAGCCAATAGAGTAAAGGAGGAGCTAGTGACATTCGAGAAAGAGAGATGGCAATGGGAGGTAGTGAGGGTTACAAAAGAGGTATTTATGCATAGGAGAGGGGTCGCAAGGAAGACTTGGAAAAGATGGTATAGGAATATAAGGAATGGGACAAGCCATAGCAAAGCAAGGAATGAACATGTGTGGCGAAGAAGAGGATAGGAACATTAGCAGTAAGGTGGTGAAGCGGCAGGAGTCCGGACCTGATTGAGGAAGGATAAGGAGGTCCTTAGAACAATCACAGCAGAAGGAAGAAAAAGTGCAGGAACTTCTTAAACCTGGTACAGAGGGCCAAGCCCCTAGAAGATATGGGAAAAATCACCTGGAAAGGGTGTGAGACCCCCTTAAAACCAGTTCACTGGCAAATCATGCTGGAACCCTTAAGATCTAGGAATAAGCGGTAGGGGGTCATTACTTGAAGAGGCCCAACAGAAGAAAGTTGCAGGGACCCCTTAAGTGCAAGAATGAGATACCAGTGGATAAAATACCTTATAAAAGACAGAGAAGAAGGGTACAGGGAAACCTGATTTAAGTCACAAAAACCCCTAAGAGGAAAGGGGGACAAAGAGCATGGATGGCCCTAAATCCCTAAAGTGTTTTGTTCAAAGCTCATGCAAAGCCAATTTTAAATGTCTTTCTTTTATTGTTTTTCCCAACCTATATTTTATTGAGAAAATTAAAAAATCCAAGCTAGAGCTATATTTCTGTCTTGTCCTGGTTATTGGTCCCGTCATCCCTGTGACTGTTCCCATACAATACATATATACATACATGTGTATATGTGTGTCTATATTAAGGCGAGTCTGAGACACATAGGAACCCCTCAAAATTCTATTGTTAATAACTTTTGATTCGAGTAACGGGTTTGGCCGACATTTTGAAAGGGATTAAAAGTCTGCGGGCCGCCTCCCCCCCTCAGACTGCAACGTTTCGTAAAGATTTGTTAAAAAATAAAAAGGTTATTAATTGTACAAAAATATATATATTTTTCCAAAAGTGCAGCCTACTTCCCATTCATTTTCCCATAGACAAAAAAGGTAATTGCCAAAGCGCACAGCCCAAACCACTGGACGGATCCGGACCAGGTCCAAAACAACTTGGGCACGAAGCGTTGACTCGCGATCCATGCCTGGTTTGGGGTTATTCTATGCATTAGTTATTTTAAAATTGGACGGAGAAGAGGTTGCCTCCTTCCCCCAAAATTACAGTTATATCTCCCATGGTGGATTGCAGGATCATGGTTTTCAGAAATACCGCCATCTTGTTTTTCTCTCAATGCGAGAGATATTTGCATCTATAGCCGAGGTTATGGGAAAATGAAACATACAAATGCCATCAGGGTAGAGGTGGGCCGGATGGCTAGAGGGCACAGAGTGAAATTTGTGAGTTGGAGGCGGTACAGGCACCTAGTTTGCAACACAAAGCTTTCCGGAGCTTTCCGAAGCCTTGGCTATATCTGCGAATAGCCGACTTCTCATAGCAAACTATGTCACAGTAGCAGCGTGTGTTGTGGGGGAAAGGGAGAGGGCAGGGGAAATGAGGAGGCCATCTGGGGAGTAGGGGAGCTGACAAAGATGAGGGGGGAACTTGGTGAGGTGCGGGGGGCAGGAAAGCATTTTCTTCCGGCCGTTTTGTCGATATTCGTGTCTATATCTGAGGCCACAAAGGACTGCAGATAGCCGAGGGTATGTGTAGTTCGTTATCCGCAGCTATATAGTTTGGGGGTGTCAGTGTTTTATATTTTTTTTAAAGTGCTTTGTTTAGGTATAGTGACGTTGGGGGTGAAAAATCACTGGCCATGACCTGGTAGGTATTAGAGAGTCTTTTTTATTTTGGATGTGTGTTTCAGAATTATGTGCATGTGAGACTTTGGAAAAAGATAGAAGAAAATAGTTTAACAAAATGAATATATAAAAGGAGCAATTGTAGTCTAGTTTTGGAATGCTCCATACAATGGGCCTCATGCTGAGTTTGCCAATCCGGAAACAAGGGTGCCGGTAGGCTTACCGGCACCCTTGTTTCAGGACCGGCATATTACAGGTCTGCCTGCTGGAGCCATTGTGCCCGTCAGGTCTAACCCTGCCGGGCACAGCGGCCAAGTTAGGAAGACCGGCCACGGAAGCACCAGTACCGTTAGCAACGGTGCCGGTGCTTCCATGTCCCCACTCCATGGGACTCTATGGGAATGGGGACTTACAGTTTACCGGCGCCTGACTTTCCGGGCCACCAGAGTTAAATCTCCCAGTGGCACCGGGAAGTCAGGCATCGGCAAATATTTACGGGTCCGGAGGCAACCCGCCGTTAGCACCATCAGGGTTACCGCCGGACTCGTAATGAGGCCCAATGTATTTTAAGTTGTGTATTCTTACTTATGGTATTATGTGGTGTGGGTGTGCAATGTTTGCCCATCTACTTTACTGTTATGTATTTTTCTATGGTTTCTTATTTTTCAGATACTTTACATAAGTACATGAGTAGAGTTGTTCTGTATTGATCATTTAAGTTGGATTGTAGTATACAACCTGAAGTCAGGCCCTTGTCAACTGACATTTTGTAACCAGGGTTATGATAAAAGTCAATGAACAGTAGCCGCAGTTATAATACTTTTTTAAATTATTTATTGTATCTGTGTATTTTTATATGATAAGTAGTCCTTAAAAGGACAGTCTTGGGGTACACTGAGTGTAGAACTTTAGCACATTAGGAGTACTGTTTTGATGTTATGAAGGAACACTGCATTTCCTTCATCGGGTAGGTGTACTCCGTCATATCTATAGAATTTGGCCATGTAGAATTGTAAATTGTTGTTTTCAATCCATAAATGGTTGTGGTCTATCATGAAAGCACAAACTGCTTTAATAACATTTCTCTCAAATTTCTCAATTTTACCATTAAATCTCGTGGGCCATCTCCATTTTTGCCTCTGAGTGAGATTGGAAAAGATAGAGATGGGGTTAGGAAATAGTTCCATTAGTGCTCCCATGTCCTGTTTTATCATTAAAGTAAGGGACACACCTCGTACATTCCCCTAATCATTGCCTCCACAATGAATTAGTATGACGTCTGTGTGTTAACCGCAGCTACAGGCAACAATTGGGAATTATGAGTACTGAAACTGCATCAAATAAATTACAATAGATATTGTAATATATTTTTGCAGTGTGTGTTCAATTTTATCTATTTTGTAACATAAAAGACAGCCCCTAAAAGGTCTGTTTTGGGGGATGGAAAGAGGGGGGTAGAATAGGGGAGGAAAATACATAAGGATGAAACATATAACAAAAGGAATTAAAATAAAATCCAACATATATTTTGTAAAATAGATTTTTGTTTTTTGTTTTTTGCTCAATGGTGGCGTCTTCCTTGACTACCCATTCGCAGCAACCTTTACACATGATTTGCATCATGGAAAGGTTGGGTGTTGGTAACAGAGGAGTCAGAATAGTGGATACCACTGCTGATGTAGAGTGGGGCTGATCTTCGTGTATGCAAGGAGCAGGCCGCATGCATTTTTCTTTTGTGATGCTCATGGCCTTTACGATATTCTTCATTGACATCGTCCCAGTGGACCCACACCAGATGGTTGATCATTATCGATGTTTCTAGACTTTGAGACGAGATAACAGAGAGTCTTATTGTAGAAGGTGCAGAGTACCTCCTCCACCTCTTTTCTGGAGTAATTGTTCCTTCACTTTAAAGAATCGCCAACTGTCTGCATTTTTTTAAATTCCTCTATGCATCTTCCTTGGTGTTGAAGGATTGTTGACCCAAATGATGATGTCATCCTCGTCGTGGTCGGACATGTTGGAATATCCAACCGGGGAGGAAAATATAAAAGAATAAAAATAACAATACGAAAAAGACAATGCTGCAAAAAAGGAAAAAGATTTTAATAAAAAAGAAAACTAAAACGTAAAACAAAAAATAGACAAACTAAACAAATCCCAAGACAACGGAAAATTGGATTTTGAGATAACTGGGTAAAAAGGATGAAGAGTTTAAGGGGTAAAGTGCCAGAAGTGCTTGCAGTTACTCAGAAACCCTTTTATGATGTAAAGCACAGAAATGCTGATGGGCGTCAGAGTAATTCTGGGCTGTATCAATAGCTACTGCTAGGGTAGATTTATTGATTTGCAACACGGCTTCTTGCAACAATGGCGGAAAATAATTAACAAACTGTTCGATGGTTAACATCTTGATTACCACAGGTCGAGTCTATTTAGCCACCCATAAGGACATTGTTACCTTTCCAACGCTGGTCCGTGGTCTATAGGAGAAAGATGCTTCATTCTACAAGACGGAGGGCTGCAGAACCCGGCAGAAGGAGCCTTAGCGCTCTAGTTGATTCACGCTGTCAGCGCACGCCGGCAGAAAGTCACGTGACCCTATTAAAGGATCGTCTATACTCGCCTCTAAGTGTCGCTACTGTTGCCAGAGACGCTCCGTAAGTTCGAATCTAGGGTTAAACCTTTCCTGACCAACTTTCTGTCTTTCGTTGCTCACTCTCTCTCTTGTTTCCCTCTTCCCAGAGACTTTGTTCCAGGTTTTCTCACTATCAATTCTCCAACACGCCAGACTCTTCCGGCATCTCCCGCGCTCCCCTATCCGTTACGCTCATTCAAGTGTACGGTGTTCAGTAGGACTCAGAGCCCCTCTAAGCAGTGAGTGTCTCTTTCTTGGGTTTCGGGTTTCACCTCACATTCCCATACTTACTCGTTCAGTCTTTTCAGGATTCCCCCCCCCCGGCGCTTCAAGAACCAGGCTCACGAGCAGATCCTTACTCCACGCTCACCCTCTCCATCACTGACGACCGTTCAGGTCAGACTCCAGTAAGGATTCTCCTTTCCTCTCCTTCCATAGTTTTCTACCTCTCCATCATCCATCACTTACCTGTCCTATTTTCTCCCGTAGGGCTTGTGCCTCAACCATTGAAGATACACATTTGAAGGGATTCCATCCATCTGAGAAGCCTCCATCCGCTTCATCAGGGTTTTTTCCCCAAGAGGGTTTCCCTGGGGTTCGTGCCTCCCCTCCGTGGGTATTTGAGCTGCGGTGGGGGTGCAGGCTCCTCCGGGAGATTCTTGCTTTCTGCAGTTGCTGCTCCCGTGTTGGCCATCTGACCAGGTTAGTGTGATGGTGAGTTACTTAATATTAACAGTTAGTGACGCCAGTTAAAAAAATCCTGGTTACGATCGCGAACATGGAACAGCAAATGCAGCAGCTCATGGCAGTGATGCAAGCTATGACTTTAGAAATGCAGACTCTCAAACATGATAATGCTCAGTTAAAACTACAAGTTGCCCGTGCGTTTTCTGAAACCCCCCCAGTCGCCCTGCCTACTGGCAGATCCGACGGAGACCCACACAAACTGAAAGAATTTTTGGACAGCTGTACAGTCCAATTTACATTTAAGTCCTGCTTTTTTCCAACTGATAAGGACAAAGTAGGGTTTCTGATTTCTCATCTTACAGGTCCGGCCCTTGCTTGGGCGACCCCTTTGGTTACTTCAGGAAATGCCATCTTAGACTCATGCCAGGCTTTCTCTAATAGTCTCAGATCAATGTTTAGCCGTCAAGAAATCTCGGTATCCACACAGGAAAGACTCCTGGACCTTAAACAGGGAAATAAGGATCTCATTACATACATTACTCAGTTCAAACAATTGTCCCCCGAAGTAGGCTGGCCTGATGATGGTTTACTGACTCTCTTTCGACGGGGGCTTAATGAGGAATTAAAAGATGAGGTGTCGAAGGTTCCACGACCAGCTAACTTGGCCGAGATGATAACCCTAACTATGCAAATCGATTATCGTTTGCAAGAGCGCTCTCAAGAAAGGAGAAAGGGTAAAGGACATTGCTCGCATTTAGATCCGGTTTCAATCCCTAGTAAACCTTGCTCAGCTGAAGAACCTATGCAGATAGGCTCTGTCAGAGGACCGTTATCTGCTACAAAAAGAGAGAGAAGAAGGTCCTTAGGGCTGTGTATGTACTGTGGGTCTTCCTCCAACGTGTTACGAGATTGTCCCATAGTTCCTCCCCGTAAGTCCAGACCACCTCAGCCGGGAAACGACAAATCCCTGCCGTAAGGGGAACCACGGCAGGTGATCAGCATCAAGGTTCCCCTATCAGAATCGAATCACCTCTTGAACCATCTTCTAGCCAACACCCCATGATTGTACTTTCCTTGACTCTTGTCTTGCATGATCAAACTATTCAAGGGGTTCCTGCTTTGCTTGATAGTGGAGCAGCAGGTAACTTAATCGATGATCAATGGGCAGCAAAAAATGGGTTGGCTAGAATCACTAAGACAGTTACCACCCCCATTCAAGGAGTTGATGGTTCTCCTTTGAGTTCAGGACCTATTCGGGAACAAACCCAACCAGTTACTTGTGTGATTGCCTCCCACCAAGAAACATTAGTCTTTGATTTGATCAGAGCCGCCCATTTTCCGGTCATCTTGGGCCTTCCATGGTTGCGCCTCCATAATCCTTATATAAATTGGAAGGCTGGAAATGTAACGCTCACCTGATTCCCACGGAGGCGCTGGTCTTGGCAGGAAGGTGTCTGTGACTCGAAAAGTGATGTGCAGGACTCGATTGGCTTCTGGGGTCGAACCTCTTCGCACCGTGTGTCGAACTCGAAGGGTGAGGTTTCTTAGATAGGTGAATGCTGGACTCTCCATCTGCGTCTGGTGCAGGGTGCCGTTGCCAGTTCCTTCACTGGTGAAACATAGGCCTCTTGAACTCAGAGGATCTTTACCGTTGTTAACTGCACGAGCGGTGAGTTTCCGGACACCTTTTAGTCTTTATAGTCTTTAGGTGCGTGGCACGTTAATATTGAACAGTACTCTGTATAATGCTTTTCCCTTTTTGTCTTGCAGGACTCTTGAGATGGAAGATGGAGTGAAGCGCCTGGAAATGCGTAAGTAAATGCAAGCGCTCTAACTGTCTTTTTCCCTTGCAGCTTAGTTCGTGCTGAAGAGATGCCGGAGTACTTGCAGGCGTTCTATTGCGACGAGCGCGATGGGCGTAAGTAAATACCTGTCTAATGTCTCTTCTTTTGTCTTTCAGATGTTGGGTTGCAGCGCCGGAGTCCGCGGAATGCCCGTAAGTAATAACAATGCTTTTGTCTTCACAGGCGGCGATGCAGCGTGAAGAAATCCGGAACTCGCTGAGTGCCGGTAAGTAATAACAATGCTTTTGTCTTCACAGGTGGCGATGCAGCGTGAAGAAATCCGGAACTCGCGGAGTGCCGGTAAGTAATAACAATGCTTTTGTCTTCACAGGCGGAGGTGCAGCGTGAAGAAATGGCCGCAGCCGATGGATCAGGTGAGTAAGCACTGCGTGTAAAGGTTGCCTTGCTAACCTGTTGTTTCTTGTCTTTGCAGGAGCTGCTGTTGACTGGATACAGGAATGGTAAGTATAATTCTTGCAGGTTCAGGATCGAAAGAAGAAAGGCTGGAACAGACTCGGTGAGCGTTCTGCTGCAGATGCAGAATAACGCGAAGCACGTTTCATCTATCGGGTGTGGTTTAAATAGCCTTGGAGTGATGAGGCGTCTTCCTCCACGGCATCGCCTAGGTAAGAAAAGAGTTCCAGTTCCAGTGCTGTATCCAGGGAGTGGAGCTTGCCCCACCCAGGTAAGAAAGTAGTTCCTGTTCACAGAGGACTTCTAAGTGGCTGGTAAGTAAGCAGCATGGTCTGCTGCAGGTAAGTCCACCCAAGCATCTTCACACATAGTATGAGCCCGGCGGTTCCAGTGCCGGGACCGATGGTTTTGATGAGCCTGGTGCCACCGGCGCCAGGACAAGGTCCAAAAGGTCCCAGTGGGGACCGGCTGGTGCCTAGGGTTAGGGTTAGGGGCCTGCTTCCAAGGATGTTGGGCTGGTCCTGGATCCTTGGAAGCAGTGATCATGACAGGAACCCTTTTTTTGGGCTCTGAATATTGTGTTTCCCATTGCATGTTCCAACACACTGTAGGTCTTCATCTTCCCGCTGTGATTACAGATACTCCTGCTGTACCCTACATAGGTCAGTTAGGGAAGGTTCCAGAATGTCACCAATCATTTCATAGAGTCTTCTCAACACCACAGTATCCGACTCTTCCTCCCCATCGTAGAGACGACTGTCACATAGACCTTCTGCCTGACCAACCTATTCCGTTTGGACGCATGTACGTTCTTTCTCAACGAGAGAAGAGTGCGCTCAAGGAATATCTTCAAGCCAACCTCCAGAATGGTCTCATCACTGAGTCCAAATCCCCGGCTGGAGCCTCTTTATTCTTTATCCCGAAGAAGGAAACAGAGGAACTAAGACCATGCATAGACTACAGAGGACTCAATAAGATCACCATACCAGACAAATATCCTATGCCTTTAAGAAAGGACATTCTAGAAGCTGTGCGGAGAGCTACGTTCTATACTAAATTGGATCTCAGAGGGGCGTATCACCTCTTCAGAATTGCTCCCAACGACGAATGGAAAACTGCCTTTCGCACCCCGTTTGGTCATTTCCAATACCGCGTGATGCCATTCGGTCTGGTTAATGCGCCTGCTGTGTTCCAGCGATTTATGGACCATCTATTTTCTGATCTCCTTCTTCATTTTGTCAACGTGTACTTAGATGATATTCTGATTTTCTCCACAACTTTAAAGGAACACATCGAGCATGTCAACCTTGTGTTAAGGCGTCTGCAAGACAATCAGTTATACTGTAAGGCAGAAAAATGCGAATTCCATCAAACACAAATCACGTATCTAGGATTCGTCCTTTCCAAGAAGGGAATTTCCATGGACCCCCGAAAGGTGTCTGCAGTCTTAGAGTGGCCATCCCCAACTACAATCAAAGAGGTACAAAGATTCCTTGGGTTTGCAAATTTTTATCGTAAATTTATCCCCTGTTACTCAGAAATTATACTCCCAATTACCCGTTTACTTAAAAAAGGAACAGTCTTTTCTTGTGATCCACCAGCGCAACAAGCCTTCCAAACCTTAAAAGAGTTGTTTACCTCAGCCTCTATCCTGCTCAATCCAGACCAATCCAAACCCTTTATCTTAGAAACGGATGCCTCTCAACATGCATTGGGAGCCGTTCTTCTGCAAAGAACGGAACAAGGAGTAGAACGACCTGTGGCCTACCTATCGAAAACTTTCTCTTCCGCTGAAGAACACTATTCAGTTTTAGAGAAAGAACTGTTGGCTATTAAAAGGGCCTTTGAGGAATGGCGGCATCTGTTGCTTGGGTCCCCCTTCGCAATAGAAGTTCGCACGGATCATCAAAATCTTAAGGCCTTGCAACATGCACAAACTACTAATAGCAGACAAGCAAGATGGGCCCATTTCTTTCTACCTTACCGGATTGAATTTACCTTCCTGCCAGGGAATGCTTTGTCTCGGAAGAGACCTCACTCTTCCCGGTTTTGTTCTGAAAAGAAGTTTCCCACAGCAACTTTTATCGCAGTGATTTCCGATTTCCTACAACTTCTCAAACAAGAAACAACCAGAAGTCGACGCCTATGCCAGGATCTCGCTCTTACTCATCACCTTAGTAAGAATTAAGAATCATACTTTCACGCGGATCAAGTTCTGGTGCCATCAACATTCCTTCAAACAGAAGTGCTTCGAATGTGCCATGACTCTAAGGCTGTCGGACATCGAGGTGTCCAGTCCACTCTAGAACTTGTGAAAAGACATTTTTGGTGGCCTACAGTTCAATCGGATGTTCAAGACTATGTTAAAGCATGCACTACTTGTATCCAGTCCAAAACCCCACGATCCTCTCCTTACGGGCGGCTCGCCCAAATGCCTATCCCAGAGAGACCTTGGCAAATGATTTCTACTGACTTCATAGTCGATCTTCCGCCTTCCTCTCAGTACACGGCCATTATGGTCACCATTGACTACTTGACAAAACTCGCGCACTTCACTCCTTTAGTTAAGATTCCCGGAGCGGTTCAGATGGCTTCAATATTTCTATCAGAAGTGTTTTCTCGTCACGGTTTACCCGAGGTCATAGTATCAGACAGAGGACCTCAATATACCTCACGGTTTTGGAAGAGGGTATGTCACGTTCTCGGCATTAAGAGAGCCCTTACTTCAGGATACCATCCCCAGACCAACGGGCAGACTGAACGCCTCAATCAGACCTTGGAAGGCTACTTACGCTGTTTTGTGTCTGCAGCTCAAGATGATTGGAAGGAACTGTTACCGTTCGCTGAGTTTGCCTACAATAACGCTAAGCACTCTTCCCTCAAGACTAGTCCCTTCTACTGCTCATATGGCTACCACCCATCCTTTGTGCCTACTGTCTCTTCAGCCTCATCTAGTTTCCCCGGTGTCGATGGTCTCGTAGCCGATATTCAGAAAGGACATAGTCTCGCCCGTCTAGCTCTCCAAAATGCCCAAGACCGGGCCAAACGGTATGCGGACAAACATTGCTGTGATATGCCAGAATTGAACGTAGGGAACTATGTCTGGTTGTCCTCTCGATTCCTCCCAAGACATTTGGTTCCTTCCAAATTATCTCCTCGGTTTTTCGGGCCCTTCAAAATATTAACCATGGTAGGATCTACTGCGGTTCGGTTGGCCCTACCACCCTCGTGGTCTAAGATTCATCCAGTTTTTCATTTTTCTCAAATAAAACTAGCCATTAGGGACCGGTTTTTACGGTCCTCCAAACCATTACCTCCCCCAGTGGTTACTAATACTGGGACTGAATCGAAGTGGCCAACATTTGCGACTCACGTTATTATAGAGGTCGCCTCCAATTCCTCATCGACTGGAAGGGTTATTCTCCAGCGGAAAGGACTTGGGAACCGGCCTCTGGGGTCCATGCTCCCCTCCTGGTGCGGCGGTTTTTTCGGTTGCATCCATGGAAGCCGGGTTCTCCACCCAGGAGGAGGGGGCATACTGTTACACCTTTCCAACGCTGGTCCGTGGTCTATAGGAGAAAGATGCTTCATTCTACAAGACGGAGGGCTGCAGAACCCGGCAGAATGAGCCTTAGCGCTCTAGTTGATTCAAGCTGTCAGCGCACGCCGGCAGAAAGTCACGTGGCCCTATTAAAGGATCGTCTATACTCGCCTCTAAGCGTTGCTACTGTTGCCAGAGACGCTCCGTAAGTTCGAATCTAGGGTTAAACCTTTCCTGACCAACTTTCTGTCTTTCGTTGCTCACTCTCTCTCTTGTTTCCCTTTTCCCAGAGACTTTGTTCCAGGTTTTCTCACTATCAATTCTCCAATACGCCAGACTCTTCCGGCATCTCCCACGCTCCCCTATCCGTTACGCTCGTTCAAGTGTATGGTGTTCAGTAAGACTCAGAGCCCCTCTCATACAGTGAGTGTCTCTTTCTTGGGTTTCGGGTTTCACCTCACATTCCCATACTTACTCGTTCAGTCATTTCAGGATTCCCTCCCCCCGGCGCTTCGAGAACCAGGCTCACGAGCAGATCCTTACTCCACGCTCACCCTCTCCATCACTAACGACCGTTCAGGTCAGACTCCCGTAAGGATTCTCCTTTCCTCTCCTTCCATAGTTTTCTCCCTCTCCATCATCCATCACTTACCTGTCCTATTTTCTCCCGTAGGGCTTGTGCCTCAACCATTGAAGATGCACATGTGAAGGGATTCCATCCATCCGAGAAGCCTCCAACAGCTTCATTAGGGTTTTTTCCCCCAGAGGGTTTCCATGGGGTTCGTGCCTCCCCTCCGTGGGTATTCGAGCTGCGGTGGGGGTGCAGGCTCCTCCGGGAGATTCTTGCTTTCTGCAGTTGCTGCTCCCGTGTTGGCCGTCTGACCAGGTTAGTGTGATTGTGAGTTACTTAATATTAACACTTTCACCAATTGGGGTTCCTCTGACTTTGAACTCACTGGTTGTGATCAGAATAGCCTTCCGTGCCCAGGTCAGGTACTCCTCGCTCGTCCCTCAGACGCTCCGACACTCCTGCGTGGCCTCTCTGTCCCAGGGGAACAAACTCCTGCAAGAATTCAGTTTTTAGAGAGCAGCTTTCCATGCCATCCCCTTCTGGCTACCTGGAGACATGGCTCCCTCGCCATGCTCTCTCTGATCCTTTCAAACCACAGCCCCTTAGCGTGTCAGCGCTCCATTCTCTGCCAGCCTCCCTCGGGTTTCTCAGTCCTTCTCCAAAGTCTCTTAGCTCGGTCTCTGACTCGG
The DNA here is from genome assembly GCF_040938575.1 of Ambystoma mexicanum. Lineage (NCBI taxonomy): Eukaryota > Metazoa > Chordata > Amphibia > Caudata > Ambystomatidae > Ambystoma > Ambystoma mexicanum. Next base: position 1,197,597,477 of record NC_090926.1, on the reverse strand, counting down.
GTTCCTTCTCCGGCTCCAGTTTGTTCACTGTCTCTCATGTGGTTACTCCTTTTATACACCCAAGGAGCATTAACAGGCTTCAGGTAGCTACAATGTTCATTCATTGCCTGACTTTGCCTGACCTGTTAATGGGACAGTCATGAAAATAGAACAATTCCTCTGAATGTAGCTGTTTCGTCTGTGTAACATCGTGACAGTCTAAACAAGGAATGTTCAGGGGAATCCAGGAGTAGGGTAGACAGTAGGCTAGGGGGATGTCGTGTAGAGAGGTGTTTGGAAAGAGGGGATAGGCAGAACGTCGAAAACAATTGGGGTGACCTATTAGATCTTTCTCGTTTTATCCCCTTCTTGCAATGGGTGGGGGATAATGATATGAGAGCGTGATCTTTTCCCTCACCTATTTTTGTCTCTCTCAGATGGCATTATTAAACGATAATGTGACTGGTTTTCACAACAGTTTGGAGTAGTTAAGGGAGGGGAGGACAGATTCGAATTGACATTATGGTTAACTGGTTTCCTGACTTTACTGGGGGTTTATTTTTAAGGTTTCAAGGTAAGTCCCATTCCCTTCTCCTAGTATTGTGTAATACAGTGTCTCGCCAGAGGGTCCTCCACATGTACTCCTCAAGGATCCTCTATCCAAGTGATCCTCCTTCCCCTGTCCGCCCCCAGGGATAGGATCCAAAAGTGATGGCCCAGCCCTGGCCACCTGGAACAAGGGTACCCAGGGACCATACGTGAGAAAACCCCAGGTTTCTCACACTTCATTGCAGAAGACTTCTTGATACTTTAGGTACTTTTGTGGTATGAATCTAGCTATTTGAAGACTTTGATCAGAAGAGTGGATTGACAAAAAAGAGGATTGTTCTCTTCACTCTCAGAAACAGTTCTTGTGGTCAAATGTATGTACGGATTATGTTCCATTAACCAAGTTATGCCCAGGATAAGTGGATAATGGGCGGTAGTCATAAGGTCAAAGGAAATGCTCTCTTTAGGTTGTCGGATAGACATAAGCACTTCCGCAGTGTTCTCCACTATGGATCAGCTACTCAAAGGCAGACCGTCAATACCTTCCACTGGCAATGCTTGTGCCTTGGATACAATTGGTATACTCATCTTCTGAGACCAAGATCGGTCCATGAATACCCTCACTGCTCCTGAATCCACCATGGCCATTGTCTGGTATCGATAGATGTACACCGATTACCAGAGGTTCTGTGGGATGATTACCAAGAGTGTTATTTGTTCTTTGCTGGTAGACACTAGACATTGACTCCCAGACATGGGACCCTAATATGAGCAGGAGCTGGCGTTTCCTGTCTTCCACTGCAGGGGAGAGGGCAAAGGATATTGGCACATCATATGACTAGAAGATCCACAGTACATCCAGAGACCCTTATTGCGCCTGCGTTGCCATTCTTCATCAAACAGTGGACCCCTAGCTGCTCCAATGTACATAGGTTCCTCTTTACCGGCCTCCTCTGATGCAGCAACAGAGCTGTGTGTTAATGTGCAAGAGGGAGTGCTTCGGGTCCTTCATAACTCAAGTCTGCATCTCTGTAGATGATAGTCTATTTGCAACACCAATTTGATCAGCTCTTCAAACAATGGAAGCCGTGGGATTCTGGCTAGCTAGTCCTTTAAGTCATCTGTTAGCCCTCTCCGAAATAATGTGATGTAGGCTTCTTCGGGCCAGGCTGTTTGGTGTGCAAGTTGTTTGAATCTGGTAACAAAGGTAAGGACCTCCATACCCCCTTGAGCGAAGTCTAATAAGGTGTCTTGTTTAGTGTAAGGTCCATCAAAGATCCCAGCAGAGGCCTCCAAAAAGAGCTATCCAGAGGGGGAACAGAGGACACAACCAATGCAAAATCAAAACCCCCACCTTAGTCCTATCTGTGGGTAATGCGACTTTCCTAAAAGTACATACCACTGTACAAGCATCCAAAATGTCCTTACATTTCTTTGGTGTCTCCATAATACTTCTCAATAGGAGAACCCCTGTATTGGACAGTGTCTGCTGCAGGATCCCTTTGAGCCATAGCCTGTGGTAACACAGCATTTTCAGCTTTTAGGTTTTGTACTTCCACCGTAAGAACTTGGACGGGTGCCGCTAATTCCTGAAGCTGTTCCATTTGATTGGGTTTAGCCAGGCGTCGCAAACTGTCAGCGACTGGCCTTACCTTACATGTATTGGACTCTTTTGGAGCGAAGAGGTAAGGCCTGTCTCCCTAAGTATCCACTCTGCTACCTGAATGAAAACAGGAACGCACAGACCCCACCCAAAGAGAGCCAGTCTCAGGTCAGAGGAAAAACTCCTTCCGGGGCCTGGACCTGGACACGGAACATCAGTATTAGAGACTGTATACAGGATGGTTGCAGTCCAAGCGGTGGCTGTGAGCAAGATTTGGGCAGCAGCTGAGAGCCAAGGAAGGAGCTGCAGAATGGATTGCAGGAGTCCGGGCAAGACTGCAAGCATAGAGTAACAGAAGCCAGGATATCGAGGGGAGAGAGGCACTACAGCAGAGCCAATGGAGCAGAGAATAAGAGAAAAAGATCAGGAAACGAGGAAACAGAATGAGCGCTGTCCAATCGGGGGAAACGTCAGATTGCGATGCGCGGTTTACCAGCATGTGGCATCCTTTGTGCACTTCCTGCAGTGGGATCCTTGTTGCTCCGTCAGGACGTATTGGCATCTGCGTGCACCCTTGCGGGACGAGCATGTGTGCCATCTTAGAATGGGTACTAAGCCCTACCACCGTTTCCATAGGGATGAGGATGCGGTCAGCTGCCAAGATCGGCTGCAGTGGTGAGAAATCATGACCCACACATTGTTGATTGATAATACTAGCAACTGTATATTGTTTTACTATTCTATCTTTAATGATCATATGTTGTCTCTACAAGAGAATAAATACACAGCTTCACCAATAGCCGTCCACATGCCAAATGTGTACTTGGCAAATTCAAACGAGGCATTGACCGCCTTTAGGGCCATGCTGCCTGAAGAGAAGATTTTCTTAGTCAAAGCATCAACATACTAACCCTCCTTATCGGAGACATGGATGTGGCCGGTCTGGTAGAAAATGTGCCGCCTGTACCACTAAGCCCTCCGGTGTTGCGTGGGTGGAGAGATATGGAGGGTACCCCCTTGCCGGCCTGTAGTTTCTGGTAAAGTCAGAGTTTACCGGGGGCGTGGTGCAGGGCCTCTGCCACAAGGTGGCTAAGGGGTCAGCAATAGCTGCTTTGAAGGGCATATCCATTTCTGTAGAAGGCTCTTCAGCAAAGATATCAGTACAGTCATAGCCTGCCAAAGGCTTGGCAGAAACACTCCATCCCAGAGTATCTACCACCATGTCAATTAAAGCCAATATTTGGCGTTAACATAGCTGTAAGGATGGGGCTGCTATGTTTCCATGTCCATGCACGTGTCCAGCTGACTGACCAGGGCGATCAGATCAAAGAAATCTGCCCCTCCAGAACGTGCATATGCAGGGTCAAAACCACTTTGGTCATCGTGATCAGGAGCACCGAAAATATCGGCCATGGAGCAGAAAAACCTGGTGCTTGACTTTGGCCCATAAGACAACTCGACGGCAGTTGACGGCAGTTGATGGTGTTAAATATTTTGCAAATGGCACTGGCTAATATCGGTGCCGGAGGTGCACTGGCAAGTGTTGGCGCCGAAGTCGGGCCGATCTTGGTTGGTGGCGAGCCTGACGCCTCTGCCAATAATGTTTGTGTCGTAACTGTGGTCACTATGGGGCCTGGGTTACCAGGGGCCGCTGGAGCCTCTGGGGCCTGGTGCATTGAGGGCTCACCCATGCCAGCAGCTGCCTTTTGGAACATAGCCAACATCTGTTCCTTGAAAGCCTCCCACTCAACCCTGGATGTCAGCCCCGTCGACGATTTACCAGGGTCGTCTGAAAAATCGGGCCCATGTCGATGGCGTCATCTTTTCTTGTGGGAGGAAGAAGAAAAGGAGTGACTACGGGAGTGAGACCTCTTCCTGGTATTTTTTCAGTGTCTTTCCTCCTATTCAGAAGTCAGCCCCTCCGTCTCGGCTTCTTAAGATCGGTCTACTGCGCCAGAGATTTTGAAGGAGATGGGCTCACTGCGAGTTTTGCAGCCCATGCACTGAGGGACTTAATTTTTCTGCAGACTTAGTGTGTGGACATAAAGAGACGCCATTTTATAGTTATGGTACACACATTCAGTTCTGCATGGCTGCACAGTAAGCGTAGGCCCAGAGCAGAAACCTGAACAGGCCCATTCGCTAATGGTAGAAGAACTCATGCTCCTAATTTCCATAGAAACGTCCCTTTGTTCCTTAACTGTTGCAACTACTTGTTATCCTAGAGAAGAACGTGCCCTGCAAGACCATGTGACAGCACCAGGCTCCTCGCTGCACACATTCATCGCTGCCAGGCCACAAGCAGATTTCCAACCCCCTCCCAGCCCACCAGGGGTAACAGCTTCCACAACTGACCAAGTACAAGACCCCTGAATTCTGCGCTAGTAGATGACCTCAGACCACCAACCATAAAACCAATGGTCATAAAAGATCTAAATGAAGATGACTATTTCACCTTATCCCATACATACACCCTTTGTAACACAAGATACAGGGAGGAATAAATGATAGTTCAAACGAGGGTGGAAGCCTTGGGTGCGGAATGTGCGATATGAACTGAACAAAGAATGTGTGGATCCGCATGATCGTGTTCCTGCCCCTGTGCCAGTCCCTGAGTTTCCCAGGTGCATGACATAATGATAGAGTAGCATTATCTTGCAATAGTAACTATGTAATAGCAACATTTGAGGAGCACAACCTTCAGTCCCTGGCGGGATGAGCCCACATGATGGAAGACGGACGGACGGGGCTGGAGCCAATCGCAGACTGGCATCCCCTATGGAGGAGGCCTAAGTATAGGTTCTCACCAACCAGCGACGCAGGTTTTCACCAATTACAATGATGACAATGTATTGCCTTATAACCTTCTGCTTGTACTGATTCTCACCAGAACATTCTCGAGCAGGATAGTTCTTTGCTTGTACCCTTACTTTTTGTACGATTAACACTTGTTATCGTTGCAAGAAATCTCTTGGCCTTTTTTCCCTAGCGGGTTGTATGTTTTCTGGCATGAGCGTACATGGGGCGTGCCTTCATTTTGTGACCCCGATGTGACCCCAGTGCCCCCTTAACTGCAGAGGTATCCAGGCAACCTCTATGGAAGGGCCGCACCCACCTACCCCGACCAGTCCTAAAAACGCGTATACCAGAGTGGCTTAACAGGAGCTGTCTTTGCAGAATCCTGTCTGCTCTTTGGAGCGGGATGCAGCCCCAAGGAGAAGTGCAGGCTGGTGTTGTCGGAACCCCGTGAACGGAGGAGCTCTGGTGAACGCATGCATGTGAGTAAAGCCTTGCATGGGATAACAAGTAGTAGACAGATGTATGGGGAAGTGTGTACAGTGTGAACATGCAGAGATTGAAATGGGGAGTGTGGCATGCATGTGGCTTGTTTTGTTTTTAGTTTTTATTAACTTTTTAAGGAGAATAATAAGGAAAAGAAAATGGAAAGATAGTAAGCCTCCCCAAGAGAGGGGGGAAGGTGGCGCCACAACCATTGTTTAACGATGAAGAAAAGAGGAAATACAAAGGAGCCCCATATAATTAGAGGGCTCGGGCATAGTAGTGATTGTTGATGGTTATTTTAGCTTGATTTTAAGGTTTTTATTTGTGTGTATTTTATTGTGTAGGGAGGAGGCCCAGGAGGGGTGTTGTGTGGTTTGCATGTGTATGTAGAGAGTGTGTTTGTGTGAGTAAGGAGTCTGAAAGGGAAAGTGGGGTGGGGGGAGAAAAAGAGTGTTTTTTGATATTTTTGTTAACAAGGGGGGTAGGCGGGTAAATTTAATTGGGTTTTTGACAATTGTGTTTTTGACAAAAACCTATACAACTGTGTGGCGCATTACAGGCATAGTACTGCCAGCAAGCACACAGCAGACGCGACCATGGGGGTAGAAATGCCCCTAGAGTACATGTGTAAGGTCCTGCCTTTGTACTGTGACAAAATCAAGAAGTATCCGAACCAGAAGTGACCGAGACTAGGGGAGGGTGAATGGTCCACTTGTGGCCGGAGCAGGGCTCCTTTCATAGACATATGCTAGAACACATGTCCATCTTTCTGACAGAAAAGTAAAAAGGGAAACAACTACAAAACAGAAGGGAAATATTGAACTTCTGGAAGATGTTCGAGGATACAAAAGAGCGCTGGGGGGAGGGGTGCGCAACAATAGCAAAGGCGCAGGCCCAAGCGAAGATATGATATGATAGGTTATTTATAACGCGCTTAATACCCAGAGGTTTCTAAGCGCGGATCCGGGGATCGAATCTGTGTTGCTCCGCGTAGTCTTGCTTCCAAGGCGAGCACATTGCCGCTGAGCTATCCTCACGAGACACCCAAGAAGATAGGAAGGCATTGATGGGATATAAGGGAATATATCCTTTAGTGGCCCATCCTGTAGTTGGCTACACAAACCAAACATACGTGTCAAAAGGTTCAAATGTAACAATACCAGTGACAGCCCCACTGCCCCCATATGTCTCCCTTCCAGATGTTGCAGCGCACACAGATGTTAATCCAAGAGACCTAGAAATAGCACTGGCGTCGACACGCACAGAACTAGGCAGACTGCAGGCGTCATGTTACATAACCAAGACAGACCCGCCAGTACAGCAGGGGACGGATGAATGGAAGTCAGGAAATTTCTTATTGAGGATAGGCAATGCGCCCATAAAAACCGTACACGTAGAGCATGACGGTGACGCGGATAGCCTGGGTTATGAGAATGTTGGTTCCTGTAGGGGAGATGAAGACGAGTGGAGCAGGCACAATGAGGGTGAGGACCATGAGGATGGGGAGGCAGACCAAGCGCCTCAAAGCACCCTGAGAGTGGAAAGGTTATGGGATGGTAGGTTGAGAGAGAGGTTTGGCCGGATGGCAGTAGCAAGGAAAAAGGGAAGTGCAACAAAGGGCGGGAGGAGCAAACTAAAAATGCAAATGCCCCTAATGCACAAGGGTACAGGGAGGCTGCACTATGTGCCGTGGGCACAGATGGACAAAAACAACCGAATAAAGGCGCCTCCGTCCCTTAGAGCAGGCACAGGGAAATAGATAAATGTTTTTCGAAAAGCTAACGGCAGGGTTAACCCTAGCAGTAGGAGATATGAAAAGCCTATTGGTGGCCGCTGTTGGTGATCAGACTGCCGATGTGTGGGTGAAGGTGGGGTACTCGGGAGTAATCCTGAGCAACAATGCTCATGATGGAGAAGCCTTCAATAAGATTAGAGCAAAGTGTGGGACGCGATGCAGCAAACTTTTCCAGACACACCAGATTCATAGTCCATTATGCAGTGTACCATGGGTGATGATGAGGACGCTGCACAATTCATTCTTGAAGTCCAAGAGATGTGGAGGGAAGAAATGGGGAATGCCTGGGGCCAGTCAATATCCTTTTTCTATTTTATACTAAAAAAAGGCTTGCCCAAAGTGCAATAGGAGCTCGACGACATTGTGTGGATGGAGGAGAAGGGTTGGCCTGAGATTCAGAGCATAATAGTACACCATTGTAGGAGGATAAAAGAAGGCGAGAAGGAAACGCTTCAGAGGCAACAGGTGGAGGAAGCGATACTGGTACAAAACAAATTGGTTAAAGTAGCTGTGGTGGCCTTGGGGCCAACGCCCACAGATAGAAAAGGTGGGGTACACCCCTAACTTCACAAATGCCAGAATAGCAGTGGTGTGGACTGAAGGAGGACAAGGGCAGTGGGGCGGACTCCCGCAGTACTCTGGGCCGCAGTGGCAAGGAGGACAACAGCGAGGCCGGGGTGGGTTGAGAGGAACAATCGGAGCGGGGTTCGGAAGAATTGGACCTAGGGGAGGAGGAATGGGGTAATGTTGGAAGTGTGGGAAGTGGGGTATTTCTCAAGGGAGTGCAGGAGTAGACAAGGAATGGGATATAGTTATGGCCAGGAGAACTACAGGGCCTACTCCCAGAATGAACTCAATACCATATGGGATACATCAGGCTTACACTTTACCCCTGCATAGCCCAGGCACTCCTATGCTACAACACCCCCAGCAGGTGATGCAACAATACCAGCCTCACAATAACTTCCAGCAGGCAGGGAACTCATACGCCTTCAGTGGCACGCCCAATGGCACAGTGGCCCCGTTCCAAGGCGCTACAGTGGTGGGGGAAAACCTTTCTTATTCCCGGGGACAGACACATATCCTGACCAGGACTGCCCACAGAGAGCACTTGCATGTCCAGTCCTGTCAATGACCCTCAGCCCAGTAGAGGAACACCTGGTGAGGGCAGAGATAGGAAACAAACAATTCAACTTTATGGTAAATTCAGGTGCTGAGAAATCATGCATCAGTGAACGCGACTTCCTGCTATCTGGCAAAACTCTCGACATGCAAGGATTCTCTAGTGCTATTTTAACGGTTCCATATACAAAGGACGTAGATGGAAAGGTGGGAGGAAGGGTAGTACGTGCTCCCCTTTTGCATTCTGAGAGCTCTCCTGTGAACTTTCTCGGCAGGGTTCCATATACAAAGGACGTAGATGGAAAGGTGGGAGGAAGGGTAGTACGTGCTCCCCTTTTGCATTCTGAGAGCTCTCCTGTGAACTTTCTCGGCAGGGACCTGCTCAGGAAGTTGAACATGACGATCTCATTCACGGACAATGGCATTGACTGCGTCATACCGGGTATGTACTCAATGAGGGCGATGCTCGTAATACATGCCATGGCACGTGACATAGAGGTGTGAGGCATTCCCGTTGACCCAGATATGTTCATCTATGGCATAACAGTGCTTGTGCAAACAGTGCCGCAAATAACGAAAGCCTGCTGGAGAGATTCAACCAATTTCTTTTTCCACCATGTAGTGTCCTCAGAGTTAGTGGCAGGCACCATGCTGTCACTAGATCTGCAAAGGTTGTTGGTAACAGCCAAAAGAATTGTCGTCCTTGGCACAGACAGCCTGGGGTGCCAGTGGCGCACTGTATTGTGCATTGATCCCACCATACTACTCAAGGAATTGAAATACGCTGGCCATACTAATAATACTGACAAAGTTTCTTTGGAAAATGCAGCCGCGGATGCAGCAGCAAGAGTGGCAGCGTACCTCCCAGTGCCCACACCTGCTGAGTACGTTGTCACCTCCCCTTCAACACGACCAGAGAAGGATCCTTACACAAATAATAGAACTCCAATGTAGAGCACCACACCACATTTGGCTCAAGCTAGGTTGCAAACAATCACCCAGTGATCTTTTATGGAGGCAGCAATGCACTGGCAAAGCAGTAATGCCTATTAAATTATTGCACATAGCATTTGAATAATAACACTTTCTCTCTCACAGTTCGAAACAACACATTGCAGCAGACATCCATGTAGATTGGTTTATACAAATCTCCAGGAATACCTCGCACCAATGGGCGTACAGTGCACCACATGCCAAGTGTTCAGCACTGGAATGACATGCTGCACGTTACAAGGCACTCTACCCTGCCCCACCGGGCCAATCAACAAACTCCATATTAATTATTAGGACATGGGCGGAGCACGATATCTCATTGTTGTGGCGTGCCCCTTCTCCTGGTGGGTTGAGGCTGCCCTTTTGCCCACCCAGAAGCCAAATGTGCCGCAACATTTCCGGTCTCGGAGATTCTTCCTCAGTGGGAGGTGTGCTATATTTGAGGCCCGATAATGGCACTCACTTTTTCAACGAGCTCCTCAAGTAAAGCACAGCACTACTTGTCATTAAACACTGTATGTGCTCAATTGATTACATTTAGCAAATGGCGTTGTGGAACAAATCAACGGCCCTATTAAAAGTAAGCTTTCCAAACTTTGAACCACCCTAAAAAAGAACTGGGTGCATTGTTAGTCCCTGGCCATGTTCAATATGCGCACTTAGCCAAGTAAGGACCATCACCTTTCACCACACAAAATAGTTAGAGGCAGGTGCATGCACACGCCCATCTCCCTGATCAGGAGGGCATTAAGTAATGATGTAACTGGTACCTGAAAATAAATGTGCATTGCTGCTAAAAGCATAAGCACTTTAAATTAAAACAAAGCATACATCTCTCTCTCTCTCTCTCTCTCTCTCTCTCCCTCTTTCTTTCCCTTTCCTACTCTCCCCCAACCGTTTTTTGTTCCCATTACAGAAGGAAGAACATGAAGCACCCAACATCAAATTATTAATTGCATTAGTTCTTCAAGACTATATTCATATAATTGTGGCCTCCACTTCACGGCCATACTGTTTACCATGCTAATGTTAATGCTGGGAATTTATTGGGGTTCATCTTTTTATTTATTATTTTTTGACATTTTTGTTATTTAATACAAACAAACAGCCCCCTGCCCCCCGCCCTCCCAGCTGCTCTCTTCCCTCCAGATCAAAGTGCCTTTGAACCTATATCCACATAGGTAACAATCTGATTTGGTCAGCTCCTTGTTCATATTTATAACCTCTAGACTTCACATAATGTCCAGTATCCGAATGTTTTGCGGGAACCATTGTAGCATGAAATCACTTTTCGGATAGACCAACATTTCCTATTCAGGGTGAATTTATCAGCTTTACCCTGAATCCGATATGTTATCCATTCCATTGATAGTATCTCCCATATTTTATACAACCAGTGTGTTATTGCAGGGGGGTCTGGGCTCTTCAAATTTGTTGCTATCACCAACCACCCGCTGTTAATAAAGCCATTAGAGCTTCTTTCAATGGTTTTGGGAATTGATGCTATTCTGTGCCAAGCAGCCCACATAGACGTCCTCCCACTGAAAGAGAGTGTGTCCCTGGGTGAATATCCCGCATTTGAATTTTAACATTATCCCAGAATCCCTTGATCTTTTGGCTATCCCACCAAATATGTCTCCAGTCCCCTTTCATTTTGCAACCCCTCCAGAAATCTGGTGACGTTGTAGTGTACATTCTGTGTAGTCTTTGAGGTGTATAATGCCATTGTGCCATCATTTAGGGGCTCATCTTTTATCTGGGCAAGCCATCTTAAAGAGGGGGGGCCTGAATGGAAGTGCGCCCCTCAATACAACCAAACTGCTAAACACAACTGTATATATGTAAAATAAAACCCAGATAATTAACAACAGTACCCGAATGAGTGTGTGTATGAGGTAAATGTTAGAAATATAATTTCCTACAATCAAAAACCTCCTTTATAGCATTAATAGTAGTAACAGCACCAATGTTAGCAGTAGCATATCACAAAGGGGGTACATATCGCACCATGATAGAATGAAAAGGCAAGCGCACAGGCCCAAATACGATGTATACCATAGCCTAGGCGTGGATGCTATTGAAGTTATTCATCATACTGAGCTCTCAAATAGCTGGCATTCTGATATGAGTGTGTTCGGAAGACGAATGGCGAACAGTAGTTGTTATGTATGCTCGTTGATAACGCACACATCAGGGGCACCCAAGGGTTTAGTACCACAGGAAGTCCCAATTATAAAAGTCACAATGCCTGTTTCATCTTGCGCTATGTAGACTCAAAGGTACCTTCCAGGCACACAGAGTGCGGCTAGAGCTTGTCGATCCAGATGCCCTGAAATTAAAGAACAACTCGACGAACAGCAACTGCTTAAAACAGCCATATTTAGTGATTGACGGTGTGAAATATGTAAACAAGTGGCAGAAAACAACGTTCAGTTGCTGAGCTGAAGGCCTCTTGGGAAATGAAGAGAAAACAGTGGCGTTCGTGGGGAAAACATGTCCACAAATATGGACAGAACAGGTCATAAAACTGACATGGATTGCAGCAATGGAAAATCCAGTGAAACGACATTGTTAAGAGAACTACAAGCTTTGCTTCCACAGTGAAGGAACTGTCTTTCTTGGCTCCTATGAGTAATGCAACAGACCATTGCTGATTCCAGACCTAAAGATGGGCACGGCAGCACTGATGGTCTACTACTGGGTGTGTGGCCATCAAGCATACTTGCACCTCCCACCATCATAGAGGAGCTACTGTTTGCTTGCCACGCTACACTCAGCGCTACTAGTAGTCCCAGAAGAGCACCTGAAAGGGGGGGGCCAATGCCTGACGAAGTACCAACGGTCTTCCCAGAAGTCGAAGAACAAAACCCACTGCCATCGCCAGAATTTTCCATCCTCCCTGGGAAGAGCCAATATGACAATATGAAGAAAAAAGTGAACATCACACTATCTATCTAAAGACTCATCAGCACTGCTTGAAGAGATGCCTGGAGAATACAGATTGTTTAACTCGGCTGAGACTTTCTTTGGCTCACTCTTGCTACCCGGAATACAAGCACGAGCCAATGCCAAATGGCTGCAGATTGTACGCTGGGAACTGGTCCAGTTGGCAAATGACACTGAGCATGGGTTCAACGTCATAAGGGTTAAGCTATGCCTATGTTTGAGGACGATGAAGAACAGTTATGTCCTGGATATGCTGACAGCCATGGAAGGAGGTGTGTGCAAAAAGATTGGGGGTTCATGTTGCACGTTCTTACCTTCTGAATATGCAGGAAATGGGTCCTTGTTAGGCAGAATCCTGTGCAGTTCCCTTGGGGACCACTGCAAGAAGATTAAGACTACAGGAGTAAGCAGTAAACCCAATTGGTAGCAGTCTGCACCACCCAGATTTACCTGGTAGCTGTGGCTGAGCAGTCAGACTTCTCTCAAGAAGAGTAGGGCAGTATATAGAGTATAAACAATAGGGCCAAAAACACAGTAGAGCAAACAAACACTGACCAGAGCTTTGTATAAAAAGTATATAATTATTTATTTAAAACACACTTTAGGCAATACACTAGCACTCTAAATCAAAAGCAAGTTAAAACACAGTCAGGTAAAGTATAAACACCTCCCTTGATAACTATTAGACAAGTCAGAGTTAAAACACCACTATTTATTAAAACAAATGTGAGCGCGTAACCTAGATGGCACTCCAATAGTTAAGTTAAAGGGAGAGAAAAAGGCAGAGCATAGAAATAAAACAGGTCCCAACACTTTTAGAAGTTCAAAGCAAGGGAGTAAGTCAGTATACACTGTAGAGCCAGAGTTCATAGGCCAGGCCCACTTTAAATGGAGCAAAGCGAAATGTGCCCCAGATCACACAGTTTAAAATGCACTAAATGTCTTTGCAGAATGTTCAAAAGAGGTTGGGATGATTCAAGAAGTTAAAGTTAGAAGGTCTGGGGCCTACTCAGTTGGAAAGCCACGGATTTAAGGGTCACCTTGTGCAAACCGAAGAAATGGAGGCCAGGCAGAACACAGTACCTTAAAGAGAGGGGAAGCTCCAACAGTGGCAATTGTTCCTGGCAGTGGTTGCAGTTCATTGTTTCGACCAGGGGAAGAGAGGATCTTGTCGAGGAGGAAACTTGGAGTCGTTGCACTGCCCAGGGATGAAACCAGCCACGGAGTTCGGCGGTTAAAAGGTGCTTTCCTTTTATTCGCGGCCAAAGTGGTGAAGCTTGGCTATCCGGCCGCCGGGGTGCTTGGCATTGGAGATTCGACCAAGAGACGTCTTTGGAAGCCGAAAGGGGCAAACTGGTTGATCCCACCAGCTCAAAGGTAGAAGACTCGTCCAGCAGAAGATCTTCTCTTGTTGTTGGGAAAGTGGTGAGTTTGTTGCAGCAGGGCTCCACCGGTGGTGTCGTCGTTGCAGATGGCTCAGCTTCTTTTTCTTCGGATTCTTAGGTCCTGTGGCGACTTCTGAAGTTCCAGTCCCAAAGGCCCTGCTTTATATGTACAAAAACCCCCATTCAACAGCCTAGCTGTCACTCACACATGCTAAGTGGTGAGCCGGGCGGCTCACCACCGGACCAATCAGAATAGAGTGTGACTTGGGTTGCTAAGGCAACGCAGTCCAGGGTGCCAATTCCCCTCCCCACACATCCTGTGGAACGCAGACAGAGGGGCACCATTTGGAGGGCTTCTGTGGAGAAACCCGCCAAAAAGTGGAACAAAGGACTCGACCTTGCTTAGAGTTACAGAGACGGACACGAACGCCATTTAGGAAAGGGTTCTGGCAAAAAGACCCCACCGTTGATTTAATATTAAATAAATAAACCAGCGGTATCTTTAACATTGCACCAAAAAGTGGTGTGTTTAAAATCAATGGGAAAATCCCATAGGAAATATTCCGGTGGAATATTTTGCGTGATAACCGCTGCCACCAGCCAGAAAATCGACAAGGGGGGACTGGACAGTGCCCCCTTGAAAACAGACCCAGGGTTAGTTAGTTAGTTATTGGTGCTTTTGTTCAGATTGGGCACTAATTCTTTTGAACTCTAATTCAAGTCTCATTTTTTCTAGTTCAATGAATGCAGGACTTAGTGTGGGACCTGACAAAGGTCCAGCAGACATAGCTTGAAGTGCTAGAGCAGGCAGAGGGCCAGTGGGGGCAGTTACATTGGCCTTGCTGTCCTCATCTGACTCTATAACAATATTCTCAACACTTTGATCCATATTAACTTCATCACTGTTGTCTACATTTGCTGGGGAGGTAGGTTCCTCTGAACCATTACCCAGAGTTTGGTTTTCTAACAATCTTTCTATCAGTTCCATTTTCTTGCCTTTTACAGTGAGATCCTTAGGTCTACAAAGAACACTTAACCCCTTAAGTGCCACCGACGAGCCGGCTCATCGGTTGCAAGCGCTCCAGGTTCTAGCCTGGGCTCTGAGCCTCCTAGGAAGGACTGCATGATGTGCCCCCCCCTCCGTTCGGTGTGGGTGAGGAGAGGGCCACCACAAAAGGTGGGACAGGTCCCCCAATAGATGGGGCAGTAGGGTTTGGGCACACTAATGTGGCCATTTGCGGCAAGCGAACTTGAGTAAACAAAAAAAAAAATCCAAAATCCATTTGGGGTGGGGTTTGGGTGAGGGCCAATCCCCCTTTGCAGTACATCATTCGCTGCCAATTTAGGGTGCCCCTCAGCCCCCCCGTAAAATGCAGCCTACAATTTTGTATTATTTTTTTTGTTTACCCAAGTTCGCTTGGCGCAGATAGCCACATTAGAGTGCCTATCTGCCCCCAGGGTGCCCAAACCCTACTGCCCCATCTATTGGGGGTCCTGCCCCCCCTTTTGTGGTGGCTCTCTCCCACCACCCCTAATGGCTGGGGGGGACACCTCATGCAGTCCTCCCTGAGCCTCCTAGGAAGGGCTGCATGATGAACCCCCCCTCCGTTCAGTGTGGGTGAGGAGAGGGTGACCACAGATGGTGGGACAGGCCCCCCAATAGATGGGGCAGTAGGGTTTGGGCACCCTGGGGGCCGATTGGCACACTAATGTGGCCATCTGCGCCAAGCGAAGTTGGGTAAACAAAGAAAATAATAAAACATTGTAGGCTGCTTTTTAGGGGGGGCTGAGGGGCACCCTACATTGCCGGCAAATGTTCTACTGTAACGGGGAATGGCCCTCTACCCCCCCACCCCAAATGGTGGGCCCCACCTCATGCATCCCTCCCTGGCGTCAGAGAGGGGGGGCCCACCTCATGCATCCCTCCCTGGGGTCAGATGCCCCTTCCTAGGAGCAGATATCTGCCCCCAGGGATGGTTGCATGAGGTGGGGCCCTCCATTTCGGGTGGGGGGGTGAGTGCCACCCCCCCTTGCAGTATAACATTCGCTGCCAATTTAGGGTGGCCCTCAGCGCCCCCTAAAAAGCAGCCTGTGATTTTGTATTATTTTCTTTGTTTACCCAACTTCGCTTGGCGCAGATGGGCACATTAGTGTGCCAATCTGCCCCCAGGGTGCCCAAACCCTACTGCCCATGCATTGGGGGGCTGTCCCACCATGTTTGGGGGGCTTCTCCCCCCAACCACAAATGGAGGGGGCTGTACCTCACGCAGCGTTTGTAGGAGGCCCAGGGAGGCCTGCATGAGGTGCCCCTGCCACCCATTTGGGGTGAGGGGGGAGAGGGCCCCCGAAAATGGTGGGACAGGCCCCCAATTGGGTGGGGCAGTAAGGTTTGGGCACCCCGGGGCCAGATTGGCACACCAATGTGCCCCTCTGCACCAAGGCAAGTTTTGTAAACAAAGAAAAAAATGGAAAATGGTGGAACGCTTTTTAGGGGTGGCTGTGGGGCACCCCAAAGGGCCTGGGAAGTTTCTAATGGGATGGGGCAGTGACCCCCTCACTCCCAGCCTCAATGGAGTGGGTGCCATGTCATGCAGCCCTCCCTGGGACCAAATATCTGCTCCTAGGAATGAACGCCTGAGCCCAGGGAGGAGTGCAGGACAGCCCCCCGCCATTATCTGCCCCTGGGGAGGGCTACATGAGATGGGCCGCCCCTCCAATTTGGCCATGTGTGGGTTCCCACGGGTGTCCTCTTTTGGAAAATGCGTGGGGTTCCCTGTTTTCCTTGCTGGCTTCGACACCCTAGGCCCAAATCTGTAGGTTGCCCACATTAACAGAATGGGCAGTGGCGAAAGGCTTGGGGTTACCAGTGGGTTACCCTTTTCCTTTTGCGCCCCCGGTAGGTGCACCCACAAATGTGAGGTACCGGCGGTATCTTTAACATTGCACCAAAAAGTGGTGCGTTTAAAATCAATGGGAAAATCCCATAGGAAATATTCCGGTGGAATATTTTGCGTGATAACCGCTGCCACCAGCCAGAAACTCGACAAGGGGGGACTGGACAGTGCCCCCTTGAAAACAGACCCAGGGGCAATTGAATTAACCCCTTCCAGTACGGTGACTTTACATGCCCTGGGAGACAGTAGTCAATCCCAGGCTATGGAGTCTATGTTTGGGGGTCACTATGACACCCCTGTGTTACTGCAATGAGGGTGCTGTGTAACACATACACTAAAACAGATGATACTCTATGGAGTAAAAAAAAACATAGCCCATAAGCACACAATAAGTCAAAGACATACCTCAAATCATGCCTAAGAGTGGGAGGAAAAGAGTCTCACTCTTAGCAGGAGAATTTCCACAATATGATGGTTTGTACTGGTTCTGTTCACAATTTTGGATTAGTAAAGTCAATGGTGACTTTACATGCCCTTGGAGACAGTAGTCAATCCCAGGGTATGGAGTCTATGTCTGGGGGTCACTATGACACCCCTGTGTTACTGCACTGAGGGTGCTGTGTAACACATACACTAAAACAGATGATACCCTATGGAGTAAAAAAAAAAAACATAGCCCATAAGCACAGACATACCTCAAATCATGCCTAAGAGTGGGAGGAAAAGAGTCTCACTTTTAGCAGGAGAAAAAAACAAACCCCAAAAATCCAGCAAAGCTGCTGGGGGAGTCACTAGGTTTGGGAAATTAGCCTTATAAGAGAATTCTCCCTAACACTGCCCCCCCGCCCCAGACTAAGCGACAGGAGGATTGAATCCACTCCTGGATGAATCTCATACCTCTAGTCGGTTACACACACCCTAGAGAGACCATCAGCATTTTGGTGGTGACACCCTGACCAGTGCTCAACGGTAAAATCAAAGGTTTTCCTTTGTAAGCTATATGACCTACAAACCCTTTGAGGAACATCTTCCTTTTCAAATCTATAGGGGATCTGGTTGACCAGTCCCTCAGAAGTTGGTACAACTCCTGAACCTGTGATAGGCTTTTTCAAGGGGTCCTTATAAAGGATTCCCTTAGATCCAGAGGGGCCTCCAGGGTTCCTCACCACCTCTCTGTTGGGAGCTGGTTGGGTCTCAGGCCTCTTGGGTGGAAGGGTTGAGGTTAGGCAATGTACCTGCTTCCCATTCCTCTTAGATCTAACCTTACCTACTTTAGGAGTTTCCCTCGCAATACAAGAATTTGAGTTGGAGTCTTCAATAGAAGGTCCAACAGTCTGAAGGTTTTTGGCCTTAGACTTCTCTTTTCTGGTTTTGCACCAGCACGGAGAATTACCAGTTCTCTTAGGCCTAGAGAGGGGTCCAGTTGGTCTATCCACCTCTTCCTCAGAAGCAGGGGGAGTCAGAGACTCTAAAACTGGGGGAACAATGATGGAGCTTGGTTCGGGCTCCCATTTCCCTAACATACTAGCCTGAAATTGGCCTGGGTTAGATGTCAACTTACTAACACCAGGGCTTGGGTTGGGGTTCTCAGTAGAGGTTCCCACAGGCTTAGATGGGTCCCTTAAGGTGGCCTCTCTAGCCAATTTGGTTAGGTCCTGCTTCTCCATACTGGGAGGCCTGGGGTACTGGATACTACTCCTAGAGGTTTTAGATCATTCCCCAACAGGACTCTCCCAGGCACCTCAGTCTGAACACTGACAGGAATCCTCACTGTCATGTTATTACACTGAATGAGGGCTGGTAGAATAGGAACCATCTGGTCAGGGCCTCCAAAAAATGTAGTGGGACCTTTGGGTGCCTTAGCAACATCCTCAAGTTTGAAAAAGCTTTCATCCACTACTGTTCTACTGGCCCCAGTGTCTCTCCTGGCAGGAGTATCCTGGCCATTGACAAGAACACTGTCCATGTAATATACTTTAGAGTTTTCTGGTAGGGAGTCATACACACCCCTATTCTGTTTGCTAACCAGACCCATTGATTGTAAGGATACAGTTGCTTGAAGACTCAAGGGTTCTTCAGCAAAGACTTCAAAGTGAGCACTAGCCACTTGTACCTCCTCCTCAGGAGTGAAGGCTACGGAGACTGTGCTGATCCCTGCAGGTTTACCCTTACATCTGGGATCTCCTTTCATATGGTCAGTTGCCCCACAGACATAGCATGTTCCAAATGCTCTCTGGAAGGGGGGCTTCTGCTGACCTCTTTCTGGTTGAACACCAGAGGACTCACTAGCCCTATTTGGTTTCACTGGGGGCTTACCCTGGTTATTTTGTGGTTAGGGGCCCGCTTTGGTATGGGAGGTATTAGAAGTCTCTTGGTTCTCTTTGGAGTCCTTTTTTGGCTGTTTCCCCTCCTCCTTTTTCTGAGTTACCCCAGAATCCTTGTGAGTAGCCCTGTTGGCAACCCGCAAGTCAGCAGCCTTAGCGAGCTTCTTGGGATCTATTTCCTTTGAATCAGCCAAGTGCTGTCTGAGCTCAGGAGAGCAGGCATCATAAATTGTCTCCAACATAACAAGATTTCTCATTCCCTCATAAGTGTTCACTCTGTAACCCTTAATCCATCCCTCTAAGTTCTTTAGACTTTCACTCACCCAGGTAGCCCAAGGAGTACCATCATGTTTTTTGAGGGTCCTAAACCTCTTAAGGTACTGGGAAGGGGTCTTCCCAAATCTAGCTATTAAAGCTAGCTTCACACATTCATAGTCCATCCTATCCACCTCCCCCAACTCCATTACCACATCAGATGCAACAGGGGGGAGCCTAGAGAACAACCAAGGAAGCAACTGATTCCCTGTGATGTCCTGGAGCCCATGATTATATTCAAACATAGCCAACCAATCCAACACATCCAACTTAGGTTCATACATACCCACAATCTCTTTAGGCATCCAGGGTCTTTTGGGACTGGAGCTCCTAGAGGATCCGGGGAGAGAAGTATTTTCAACAGACAATTTCTTCATCTCTAGCTCATGCTTGAGCTCCATTTCTCTGAGCCTTAGTTATTGGTGCTTTTGTTCAGATTGGGCACTAATTCTTTTGAACTCTAATTCAAGTCTCATTTTTTCTAGTTCAATGAATGCAGGACTTAGTGTGGGACCTGACAAAGGTCCAGTAGACATAGCTTGAAGTGCTAGAGCAGGCAGAGGGCCAGTGGGGGCAGTTACATTGGCCTTGCTTTCCTCATCTGACTCTACAACAATATTCTCAACACTTTGATCCATATTAACTTCATCACTGTTGTCTACATTTGCTGTGGAGGTAGGTTCCTCTGAACCACTACCCAGAGTTTGGTTTTCTAACAATCTTTCTATCAGTTCCATTTTCTTGCCTTTTACAGTGAGATCCTTATGTCTACAAAGAACACTTAACCCCTTAAGTGCCACCGACGAGCCGGCTCATCGGTTGCAAGCGCTCCAGGTTCTAGCCTGGGCTCTGAGCCTCCTTGGAAGGACTGCATGATGTGCCCCCCCCTCCGTTCGGTGTGGGTGAGGAGAGGGCCACCACAAAAGGTGGGACAGGTCCCCCAATAGATGGGGCAGTAGGGTTTGGGCACACTAATGTGGCCATTTGCGGCAAGCGAACTTGGGTAAACAAAAAAAAAAATCCAAAATCCATTTGGGGTGGGGTTTGGGTGAGGGCCAATCCCCCTTTGCAGTACATCATTCGCTGCCAATTTAGGGTGCCCCTCAGCCCCCCCGTAAAATGCAGCCTACAATTTTGTATTATTTTTTTTGTTTACCCAAGTTCGCTTGGCGCAGATAGCCACATTAGAGTGCCTATCTGCCCCCAGGGTGCCCAAACCCTACTGCCCCATCTATTGGGGGTCCTGCCCCCCCTTTTGTGGTGGCTCTCTCCCACCACCCCTAATGGCTGGGGGGGACACCTCATGCAGTCCTCCCTGAGCCTCCTAGGAAGGGCTGCATGATGCACCCCCCCTCCGTTCAGTGTGGGTGAGGAGAGGGTGACCACAGATGGTGGGACAGGCCCCCCAATAGATGGGGCAGTAGGGTTTGGGCACCCTGGGGGCAGATTGGCACACTAATGTGGCCATTTGCGCCAAGCGAAGTTGGGTAAACAAAGAAAATAATAAAAAATTGTAGGCTGCTTTTTAGGGGGGGCTGAGGGGCACCCTACATTGCCGGCAAATGTTCTACTGTAACGGGGAATGGCCCTCTACCCCCCCACCCCAAATGGTGGGCCCGACCTCATGCATCCCTCCCTGGCGTCAGAGAGGGGGGGCCAACCTCATGCATCCCTCCCTGGGGTCAGATGCCCCTTCCTAGGAGCAGATATCTGACCCCAGGGAGGGTTACATGAGGTGGGGCCCTCCATTTCGGGTGGGGGGGTGAGTGCCACCCCCCGTTGCAGTATAACATTCGCTGCCAATTTAGGGTGGCCCTCAGCGCCCCCTAAAAAGCAGCCTATGATTTTCTATTATTTTCTTTGTTTACCCAACTTCGCTTGGCGCAGATGGGCACATTAGTGTGCCACTCTGCCCCCAGGGTGCCCAAACCCTACTGCCCATGCATTGGAGGGCTGTCCCACCATGTTTGGGGGGCCTCTCCCCCAACCACAAATGGAGGGGGGGTGTACCTCACGCAGCGTTTGTAGGAGGCCCAGGGAGGCCTGCATGAGGTGCCCCTGCCACCCATTTGGGGTGAGGGGGGAGAGGGCCCCCAAAAATGGTGGGACAGGCCCCCCAGTGGGTGGGGCAGTAAGGTTTGGGCACCCCGGGGCCAGATTGGCACACCAATGTGCCCCTCTGCACCAAGGCAAGTTTCGTAAACAAAGAAAAAAATGGAAAATGGTGGAACGCTTTTTAGGGGGGGCTGTGGGGCACCCCAAAGGGTCTGGGAAGTTTCTAATGGGATGGGGCAGTGACCCCCTCACTCCCAGCCTCAATGGAGTGGGTGCCATGTCATGCAGCCCTCCCTGGGACCAAATATCTGCTCCTAGGAATGAACGCCTGAGCCCAGGGAGGAGTGCAGGACAGCCCCCCGCCATTATCTGCCCCTGGGGAGGGCTACATGAGATGGGCCGCCCCTCCAATTTGGCCATGTGTGGGTTCCCACGGGTGTCCTCTTTTGGAAAATGCGTGGGGTTCCCTGTTTTCCTTGCTGGCTTCGACACCCTAGGCCCAAATCTGTAGGTTGCCCACATGAACAAAATGGGCAGTGGCGAAAGGCTTGGGGTTACCAGTGGGTTACCCGGTAGGTGCACCCACACATGTGAGGTACCGGTTTCATCGGGACACCTGTGGGAACGCGAGAAGGTAGGCCATGTGTTGTTGGCGGTGTGTTTCGGTGGGTGGCCAGAGCAAAATGTCTGAGAATTGTCTGCATTTCCAGCCAATTTCAGAGACATTTCCCTGTGTCCATTCACCGAAATACGTTGCCAACAACAGATATCATACCTTCTCGCATTCCCAATGGTGTCCCGACGAAAAAGGTACATCACATGTGTGGGTGCACCTACCGGGGGCGCAAAAGGAAAAGGGTAACCCGCTGGTAACCCCAAGCCTTTCGCCACAGCACAATTTGTTCATGTGGGTAACCTACAGATTTGGGTTTAGGGTGTCGAAGCCAGCAAGGAAAACAGGGAACCCCATGCATTTCCCAAAAGAGGACAACCGTGGGAATGCACAGAGGTCTGACTTGCGCAAAGCGGCTCAGAATTTATTACCCAGAACCCCAGACAAAGTGAACATTGTGTTTTTTCCCCACCAAATATCACACTTTGTCGGTGATTGTGGCTAATAAAACCTGGAGAAATTTGCGCGAGGCAGACCTCTGTGGATTCCCACGGGTGTCCTCTTTTGGAAAATGCATGGGGTTCCCTGTTTTCCATGCTGGCTTCGACACCCTAGGCCCAAATCTGTAGGTTGCCCACATGAACAAAATTGGCAGTGGCAAAAGGCTTGGGGTTACCAGTGGGTTGCCTTTTTCCTTTTGCGCCCCCGGTAGGTGCACTCACACATGTGTGGTACCGTTTTCATCGGGACACGTGTGGGGACGCGGGAAGGTAGGCCACGTGTTGTTGGCGGTGTGTTTCCGTGGGTGGCCAGAGCGAAATGTCTGAGAATTGTCTGCATTTCCAGCCAATTTCAGAGACATTTCCCTGTGTCCACTCACTGAAACACATCACCAACAGCAGATGTCATACCTTCTCGCGTTCCCACAGGTGTCCCGACGAAAAAGGTACCTCACATGTGTGGGTGCACCTACCGGGGGCGCAAAAGGAAAAGGGTAACCCGCTGGTAACCCCAAGCCTTTCGCCACAGCACAATTTGTTCATGTGGGCAACCTACAGATTTGGGCCTAGGGTGTCGAAGCCAGCAAGGAAAACAGGGAACCCCATGCATTTTCCAATAGAGGACACCCGTGGGAATGCGCAGAGGTCTGACTTGCACAAAGCGGCCCAGAATTTATTACCCAGAACCCCAGACAAAGTGAACATTGTGTTTTTTCCCCACCAAATATCACACTTTGTCAGGGATTGTGGCTAATAAAACTGGGGCAATTTGCGCAAAGCAGACCTCTGTGGATCCCCACGGGTGTCCTCTTTTGGAAAATGCATGGGGTTCCCTGTTTTCCATGCTGGCTTCGACACCCTAGGCCCAAATCTGTAGGTTGCCCACATGAACAAAATTGGCAGTGGCAAAAGGCTTGGGGTTACCAGTTGGTTGCCCTTTTCCTTTTGCGCCCCCTGGTAGGTGCACCCACACATGTGAGGTACCGTTTTCATCGGGACACGTGTGGGGACGCGGGAAGGTAGGCCACGTGTTGTTGGCGGTGTGTTTCGGTGAATGGCCAGAGCAAAATGTCTGAGAACTGTCTTCTTTTCCAGCAAATTTCAGAGACATTTCCCTGTATCCACTCACCGAAACACGTCGCCAACAACAGATGTCATACCTTCTCGCGTTCCCACAGGTGTCCCGACGAAAAAGGTACCTCACCTGTGGGTGCACCTACTGGGGACGCAAAAGGAAAAGGGTAACCCGCTGGTAACCCCAAGCCTTTCGCCACAGCACAATTTGTTCATGTGGGCAACCTACAGATTTGGGCCTAGGGTGTCGAAGCCAGCAAGGAAAACAGGGAACCCCATGCATTTCCCAAAAGAGGACACCCGTGGGAATGCGCAGAGGTCTGACTTGCGCAAAGCGGCCCAGAATTTATTACTCAGAACCCCAGACAAAGTGAACATTGATTTTTTTCCCCACCAAATATCACACTTTGTTGGGGATTGTGGCTAATAAAAACTGGGGCAATTTGCGGAAGGCAGAGCTCTGTGGATTCCCACGGGTGTCCTCTTTTGGGAAATGCATGGGGTTACCTGTTTCCCTTGCTGGCTTCGACACCCTAGGCCCAAATCTGTAGGTTGCCCACATGAACAAAATGGGCAGTGGCGAAAGGCTTGGGGTTCCCAGTGGGTTGCCCTTTTCCTTTTGCGCTCCCGGTAGGTGCACCCACATATGTGAGGTACCGTATTCATCGGGACACCTGTGGGAACGCGAGACGGTAGGCCATGTGTTGTTGGGGGCGTGTTTTGATGGGTGAGCCGAGCGAAATATGCAGAAAATGCTTTTTTTCCCCACTTTTCAGACTTTGCGGGGGTGTCTGGGTAATACATTCTGGGGCGATTTGGGCATATCATAGCTCTGCGGATTCCCATGGGTGTCCTCTTTTCGGAAATGCATGGGTTCCCTGTTTTCTCTGGTGGCTTGGACACCCGAGGCCCATATCTGTATGTTTTGCCGGTCGGCAGAGCGTCTCAAATTCCGGTCTGAAAACAGACTTGGGGTTACTTGTGTTTTAGGCTTTCCCCTTGGCGGCTAGGTAGGTGCACCCACACATGTGAGGTACCGTTTTCATCGGGACACCTGTGGGAATGTGGGACGGTAGGCCATGTGTATTGGGGGCGTGTTTCGATGGCTGAGCCAAGCCAAATGTGCGGAAAATGCGTTTTTTTCTGCACATTTCGGACTTTGCGGGGGTGTCTGGGTAATAAATTCTGGGGCAATTTAGGCATATCATACCTCTGCGGATTCCCACGGGTGTCCTCTTTTCGGAAATGCATGGGGTTCCCTGTTTTCCCTGGTGTCTTGGACACCCGAGGCCCATATCTGTATGTTGTGACGGTCGGCAGAGCGTCTCAAATTCCGGTCTGAAAACAGACTTGGGGTTACTTGTGTTTTAGGCTTTCCCCTTGGCGGCCAGGTAGGTGCACCCACACATGTGAGGTACCGTTTTCATCGGCACACCTGTGGGAACGCGGGACGGTAGGCCATGTGTTGTTGGGGGCGTGTTTCGATAGGTGAGCAGAGCGAATTTTGCGGAAAATGCGTTTTTTTCACACATTTCAGACTTTGCAGGGGTGTCTGGGTAAAAAGTTCTGGGGCGATTTGGGCATATAATACCTCTGCGGATTCCCACCGGTGTCCTCTTTTCGGAAATGCATGGGGTTTCCTGTTTTCCCTGGTGGCTTGGACACCCGAGGCTCATATCTGTATGTTGTGCCGGTCGGCAGAGCGTCTCAAATTTCGGTCTGAAAACAGACTTGGGGTCACTTGTGTTTTAGGCTTTCTCCTTGCCGACCAGGTAGGTGCACCCACACATGTGAGGTATCGTTTTCATCGGGACACCTGTGGGAATGTGGGACGGTAGGCCATGTGTTGTTGGGGGCGTGTTTCGATGGGTGAGCCGAGCGAAATGTGCGGAAAATGCGTTTTTTTCTCCACATTTCGGACTTTGCGGGGGTGTCTGGGTAATAAATTCTGGGGCGATTTTGGCATATCATACCTCTGCGGATTCCCACGGGTGTCCTCTTTTCGGAAATGCATGGGGTTCCCTGTTTTCCCTGGTGGCTTGAACACCCGAGGCCCATATCTGTATGTTGTGACGGTCAGCAGAGTGTCTCAAATTCCGGTCTGAAAACAGACTTGGGGTTACTTGTGTTTTAGGCTTTCCCCTTGGCGGCCAGGTAGGTGCACCCACACATGTGAGGTACCGTTTTCATCGGCACACCTGTGGGAACGCGGGACGGTAGGCCATGTGTTGTTGGGGGCGTGTTTAGATGGGTGAGCCGAGCGAAATGTGCGGAAAATGCGTTTTTTCCCCCACATTTCGGACTTTGTGGGGGTGTCTGGGTAATAAATTCTGGGGCGATTTGGGCATATCATACCTCTGCGGATTCCCACGGGTGTCCTCTTTTCAGAAATGCATGGGGTTCCCTGTTTTCCCTGGTGGCTTGGATACCCGAGGCCCATATCTGTATGTTGTGCCGGTCGGCTGAGCGTCTCAAATTCCGGTCTGAAAACAGACTTCGGGTTACTTGTGTTTTAGGCTTTCCCCTTTGCGGCCAGGTCAGTGCACCCACACATGTGAGGTACCGTTTTTATCGGGACACCTGTGGGAACGCGGGACGGTAGGCCATGTGTTGTTGGGGGTGTGTTTCGATAGGTGAGCCGAGCAAATTTTGCGGAAAATGCGTTTTTTTCACACATTTCAGACTTTGCGGGGGTGTCTGGGTAATAAATTCTGGGGCTATTTGGGCATATCATACCTCTGCGGATTCCCACGGGTGTCCTATTTCCGGAAATGCATGGGGTTCCCTGTGATGCCCGGTGGCTTGGACACCCGAGGCCCATATCTGTATGTTGTGCTGGTCGGCAGAGCATCTCAAATTCCGATCTGAAAACAGACTTGGGGTTACTTGTGTTTTAGGCTTTCCCCTTGGCAGGCAGGTAGGTGCACCAACACATGTGAGGCACTGTTTTCATCGGGACACCTGTGGGAACGCGCGACAGTAGGCCATGTGTTGTTGGGGGCGTGTTTCGATGGGTCAGCCGAGCGAAATGTGCGGAAAATGCGTTTTTTTCCCACATTTCAGACTTTGCAGGGGTGTCTGCGTAATACATTCTGGGGCGATTTGGGCATATCATACCTCTGCGGATTCCCACGGGTGTCCTCTTTTCGGAAATGCATGGGGTTCCCTGTTTTCCCCGGTGGCTTGGACACCCGAGGCCCATATCTGTATGTTGTGCCGGTCAGCAGAGCGTCTCAAATCCCGGTCTGAAAACAGACTTGGGGTTACTTGTGTTTTAGGCCTTCCCCTTGGCGGCCAGGTAGGTGCACCCACACATGTGAGGTACCGTTTTCATTGGGACACCTGTGGGAACGTGGGACGGTAGGTCATGTGTTGTTGGGGGCGTATTTCGATGGGTGAGCCGAGCGAAATGTGTGGAAAATGCGTTTTTTTCCCCACATTTCGGACTTTGCAGGGGTGTCTGGGTAATAAATTCTGGGGCGATTTGGGCATATCATACCTCTGCGGATTCCCACGGGTGTCCTCTTTTCGGAAATGCATGGGGTTCCCTGTTTTCCCTGGTGGCTTGGACACCCGAGGCCCATATCTGTATGTTGTGCCGGTCGGCAGAGCATCTCAAATTTCGGTCTGAAAACAGACTTGGGGTCACTTGTGTTTTAGGCTTTCTCTTTGCCGGCCAGGTAGGTGCACCCACAGATGTGAGGTACCGTTTTCATCGGGACACCTGTGGGAATGCGGGACGTTAGGCCATGTGTTGTTGGGGGCGTGTTTTGATGGGTGAGCCGAGCGAAATGTGCGGAAAAAGCGTTTTTTTCTCCACATATCGGAATTTGCGGGGGTGTCTGGGTAATAAATTCTGGGGCGATTTTGGCATATCATACCTCTGCGGATTCCCAAGGGTGTTCTCTTTTCGGAAATGCATGGGGTTCCCTGTTTTCCCTGGTGGCTTGAACACCCGAGGCCCATATCTGTATGTTGTGACGGTCAGCGGACCGTCTCAAATTCCGGTCTGAAAACAGACTTGGGGTTACTTGTGCTTTAGGCTTTCCCCTTGGCGGCCAGGTAGGTGCACCCACACATGTGAGGTACCGTTTTCATCGGCACACCTGTGGGAACGCGGGACGGTAGGCCATGTGTTGTTGGGGGTGTGTTTCGATGGGTGAGCCGAGCGAAATGTGCAGAAAATGCATTTTTTCCCCCACATTTCGGACTTTGCGGGGGTGTCTGGGTAATAAATTCTGGGGCGATTTGGGCATATCATACCTCTGCGGATTCCCACGGGTGTCCTCTTTTCAGAAATGCATGGGGTTCCCTGTTTTCCCTGGTGGCTTGGATACCCGAGGCCCATATCTGTATGTTGTGCCGGTCGGCTGAGCGTCTCAAATTCCGGTCTGAAAACAGACTTCGGGTTACTTGTGTTTTAGGCTTTCCCCTTTGCGGCCAGGTCGGTGCACCCACACATGTGAGGTACCGTTTTTATCGGGACACCTGTGGGAACGCGGGACGGTAGGCCATGTGTTGTTGGGGGTGTGTTTCGATAGGTGAGCCGAGCAAATTTTGCGGAAAATGCGTTTTTTTCACACATTTCGGACTTTGCGGGGGTGTCTGGGTAATAAATTCTGGGGCGATTTGGGCATATCATACCTCTGCGGATTCCCACGGGTGTCATATTTCCGGAAATGTATGGGGTTCCCTGTGATCCCCGGTGGCTTGGACACCCGAGGCCCATATCTGTATGTTGTGCGGTCAGCAGAGCGTCTCAAATTCCGGTCTGAAAACAGACTTGGGGTTACTTGTGTTTTAGGCCTTCCACTTGGCGGCCAGGTAGGTGCACCACACATGTGAGGTACCGTTTTCATTGGGACACCTGTGGGAACGCGGGACGGTAGGTCATGTGTTGTTGCGGGCGTATTTCGATGGGTGAGCCGAGCGAAATGTGCGGAAAATGCGTTTTTTTCCCCACATTTCGGACTTTGCGGGGGTGTCTGGGTAATACATTCTGGGGCGATTTGGGCATATCATACCTCTGCGGATTCCCACGGGTGTCCTCTTTTCGGAAATGCATGGGGTTCCATGTTTTCCCTGGTGGCTTGGACACCCGAGGCGCATATATGTATGTTGTGCGGTCGGCAGAGCGTCTCAAATTCCGGTCTGAAAACAGACTTGGGGTTACTTGTGTTTTAGGCTTTCCCCTTGGTGGCCAGCTAGGTGCACCCACACATGTGAGGTACCATTTTCATCGGGACACCTGTGGGAACGCGGGACCTGTGTGTTGTATTTGTGTGGTTTTCATAACGTTTTGACCCATTTGCTGGTGGCCTACATTTAGTCGCTGCTTTAGGCACCATAGACTTTTGTAACCTGCACAAGTCACCTACCCTTGAAAAGGTCTGCCTGTGCTCTTTCAAAAAATGTATGCTTGCCGTTCCTCACCACATTGGTTTTCCCGATTTACACATGCTAAGTGCGTCTGTTCAGGCTGTGAGTGCAAAACTCCTGTGTACCATGGGTCAGTGTTTGGCTTGTGGTATTGCTTGTTTTATAAAACACTACAAAAAATGTGTGCTCTCCTAACTGCAAGAGTCGGGGGGATGTAGAGGAGCATTGCTTTTCTCAAAATTCATAGAAGCCATTGCTGTACCAAGCCAACCATGTCCAACACATACCTAGTTTTTCGGTCATTTTCCCGCTTTTCCCCAATCCATGGCAGTTTCCCCAACCTAGTTGTTGCCTGACCTACGCAAATCACCCCTTCCGAAACATGGAATTTTGTCTACTTTTCAGAAATACTTGCCTTTCTGTCCTCCAATTCGGCTTTCCTACCCTTTTCTTCCATTCCGTCCATGCATGTCCAATTGGCAAAAATTGCCAAAATCGCCTACTTCTCACAAAACGGTTGATAACCACATCAAAATATTTTTTTTTGTTTCCACTGTTCTTGAAAGCCAGGAAATTGGGGAATTCAGCAGAGCAAACCATTCGTTCCTAGCTCTTACAAGGAAAAAACCATAGGCTTCTTTGTACATAATTTTATTGGCATTTTTGGAAAAAACTCAAAATTTTCGCCCTTTTTGGTTATTTTCTTTCACCCTACTACAGCAACCTAGGATTCCTGGGTGGCGTTACGACCGCCTACATGTGGGAAAAAAAGAGCCAAATTTGGCCGAGATACCTCATGTAACAAAAAAGTTACAAGCCATTGAATGGCCACATACCGAAATCACCAAAAAAGGCCCTGGCACTGGGGAGAAATACCCATGGCACTTAAGGGGTTAAACAATCAGGAGTTTTTGCAGAAAGGGACTCCTGGCTGTAACTTTCCATAGTTGACTTGTTAAAAAAATAGCTTTTCTTGTGCTAAGCTTTGTGGTTAGTTGCACTAAAGTATCAGAAGCACTCTACAATGTATACTCAATACAAATCCCACCGCTGTACACCAGTGTTAGACAGAATCCTGTGCAGTTCCCTTGGGGACCACTGCAAGAAGATTAAGACTACAGGAGTAAGCAGTAAACCCAATTGGTAGCAGTCTGCACCACCCAGATTTACCTGGTAGCTGTGGCTGAGCAGTCAGACTTCTCTCAAGAAGAGTAGGGCAGTATATAGTGTATACACAATAGGGCCAAAAACACAGTAGAGCAAACAAACACTGACCAGAGCTTTGTATCAAAAGGATATGATTATTTATTTAAAACACACGTTAGGCAATGCACTAGCACTCTAAATCAAAAGCTAGTTAAAACACAGTCAGGTAAAGTATAAACACCTCCCTTGTTAACTATTAGACAAGTCAGAGTTAAAACACCACTATTTGTTAAAACAGATGTGAGCGCGTAACCTAGATGGCACTCCAATACTTAAGTTAAAGGGAGAGAAAAAGGCAGAGCATAGAAATAAAACAGGTCCCAACACTTTTAGAAGTTCAAAGCAAGGGAGTAAGGCAGTATACACTGTAGAGCCACAGTGCATAGGCCAGGCCCACTTTAAATGGAGCAAAGCGAAATGTGCCCCAAATCACACAGTTTAAAATGCACTAAAAGTCTTTGCAGAATGTTCAAAAGAGGTTGGGGTGATTCAAGAAGTTAAAGTTAGAATGTCTGGGGCCAACCCAGTTGGGAAAGCCAAGGATTTAAGGGTCACCTTGTGCAAACCGAAGAATGGGGGGCCAGGCAGAACACAGCACCTTAAAGAGAGAGAGGAAGCTCCAGCGGTGGCAATTGTTCCTGGCAGTGGTTGCAGTTCATTGTTTCGACCAGGGGAAGAGAGGATCTCGTCGAGAAGGAAACTTGGAGTGGTTGCACTGCCCAGGGATGAAACCAGCCGCGGAGTTTGTTGGTTAAAAGGTGCGTTCCTTTTATTCGCGGTCAAAGTGGTGAAGCTTGGCTATCCGGGGCTGCCAGAGTGCTTGGCACGGGTGATTCGACCAGGAGACGTCTTTGAAAGGCGAAAGGGGCAAACTGGTTGATCCCACCAGCTCAAAGGAAGAAGACTCGTCCAGCAGAAGATCTTCTTTTGTAATTGGGAAAGTGGTGAGTTTGTTGCAGCAGGGCTGCACCGGTGGTGTCATCGTTGCAGATGGCTCAGCTTCTTCCCTCTTCGGAATCTTAGGTCCTGTGGCGACTTCTGAAGTTCCAGTCCCAAAGGCCCTGCTTTTTATGCAGAAAAACCCACATTCAACAGCCTAGCTGTCACTCACACATGCTAAGTGGTGAGCCGGGTGGCTCACCACTGGGCCAATTAGAATACAGTGCGACTTGGGTTGCTAAGGCAACGCAGTCCAGGGTGCCAATTCCCCTCCCTACACATCCTGTGGAACCCAGACAGAGTGGCACCATTTGGAGGGCTTCTGTGGAGAAGCCCGCCAAAAAGTGGAACAAAGGACTCGACCTTGGTTAGAGTTACAGAGACGGACACAAACACCATTTTAGAAAAGGGTTCTGGCAAAAAGACCCCACCATTGATTTAATATTAAATAAATAAACAGGCGGTATCTTTAACATTGCACCAAAAAGTGGTGCGTTTAAAATCAATGGGAAAATCCCATAGGAAATATTCTGGTGGAATATTTTGCGTGGTAACCACTGCCACCAGCCAGAAACTCGACAAGGGGGGACTGGACAGTGCCCCCTTGAAAACAGACCCAGGGGCAATCGAATTAACCCCTTCCAGTACTTCTTTTTTTATGGGGGGGTGCCCTCCTAACCCCCCATT
This sequence comes from Ambystoma mexicanum, assembly GCF_040938575.1. Classification (NCBI taxonomy): domain Eukaryota; kingdom Metazoa; phylum Chordata; class Amphibia; order Caudata; family Ambystomatidae; genus Ambystoma; species Ambystoma mexicanum. The sequence goes on along the minus strand of NC_090926.1, from coordinate 1,197,565,837 downwards.
TTCTTTATTAAAAACATTTTTCTACCAACCCAAACTAAAAAATATATATAAATAAAAAAATAAATTAGACCTTTTTTTTTCGATCATTTGACTGTCGATCAAATGGTCATTCGATCCTTTATTTTCTACCATTTGACTGGACACCCCACAATATGATGGTTTGTACTGGTTCTGGTCACAATTTTGGACTAGTAAAGACAATGGTGACTTTACATGCCCTGGGAGACAGTAGTCAGTCCCAGGGTATGGAGTCTATGTTTGGGGGTCACTATGACACCCCTGTGTTACTGCACTGAGGGTGCTGTGTAACGGATACACTAAAACAGATGATACCCTATGGAGTAAAAAAAAAAACATAGCCCATAAGCACACAATAAGTCAAAGACATACCTCAAATCATGCCTAAGAGTGGGAGGAAAAGAGTCTCACTCTTAGCAGGAGAAAAAAACAAACCCCAAAAATCCAGCAAAGGTGCTGGGGGACTCACTAGGTTTGGGAAATTAGCCTTATAAGAGAATTCTCCCTAACAGTCCTTGTTCCACATCATAGCTGCAGTGTATGGTCTGGGGTCCAAATGAAGAAAGAAACTGGTGTCCAAGAAGAGTACTGGTTTACAATGGCATTCAGCTGGGCCCCATCCTGGCTGGGAGCGCTGGAAAAGATGCTGGTACCTGTCATTGTTTCCTCCTGGTTATTTTCTGCATGTGCCAATTGAGACTCCGATTTTGTGCAAAAGCAGTACCTAATAGCTCAATGATGATGGTTTCAACTGACGTTTCGAAAGTACCTCATAGCACGAAGGAGATAGAGATACAAAATTACCACCCTACCCCCACCATATTGGACCCCATACCATATGGTCATGAAGTAGATGGGGTGGTGTATCTACATGACAGGCGCTCCCGAAGAGTAAGCGCAAGTGGGAGAGAGCCTGCGGGATATATGTAGGGCATGGATGCCAATAAAGGGAATGCCACAATATGAAGCTGCGGTGAGGAGAGAAAATGAACGCAAGTCTGCAGAGGAATTTGTTACTGTTGAAGCAATGAAAGGGGGGAATATTGGGAAGGAAATTAGCTTTTCCCACTCCCTTAGGTGCTTTAGAGTGAGGGATATCCCATAAATAGACGTGCAACGTTGCAGGGGGCAGAAGGCCGTACTAAGTAACCTGGCACAAACACAATTTTGCATGAATTACAGACGTACAGGCTTAGTGCACGCACATAAAGAGACGCCATTTTGTAGTTATGGTAGACGCATTCAGCCCTGTATCGCCGCACGGTTAACGTACACCCGGCTGAGAAACCTGAACATGCCAAAGCGCTGATGGTAGAAGAATCTGTGCTGCTGATTCCCATAGAAACTTTGCTTTGTTCCTTAACTGTTGCAATTACTTGTTATCCCAAAGAGGAATGCGTCCTGCAAGGCCATGAGACAGCACCAGGATCATCGCTGTGCACAATCATCACAGCCAGCCCACCAGCAGATCTTCAACTTCCACCCAGCCCACAACTGCCCAGTCAAGATCCCTGAATTCCACGATAGTAGAATACCTCAGGCCACCAACCATAAAACCAATGGTCATAAAAGATCCAAGCGATCATAACTATTTCACCTTATCCCATAAATACACCCTTTGTAATACGAGGTACAGGGAAGAATACCTTATAGTTCAAAACGAGGGTAGAAGCCTTGGGTGCGGAGAGTGCGATATGAACTGAGTAAAGAATGTGTGGGTCAGCATCATCGTGTTCCTACCCCTGTGCCAGTCCTCGAGTTTCCTAGGTGCATGCCATAATGATAGAGTAGCATTTACTTGCAATAGTAACTCTGTAATAGCAACATGTGAGGAGCACGACCTTCAGTCCCTGAAGAGCTGATCCCAGCTGACCCCATGTGATGGAAGACGGATGTACGGGGCTGGAGCCAATCGCATCCTGGCATCCCCTTTAGAGCAGGCCTCTTTATAGGGTCTCACCAACCAGCTATGTAGGATTTCACTATATACAATGATGATGATGTATTGCCTTATAACCTTCTGCTTGTACTGATTCTCACCAGAATGTTCTCGAGCAGCAGAGTTCTTTGCTTGCACCCTTACTTTGTGTACGATTAAAACTTGTTATCCTTGCAAGACATCTTTTGGCCTTTTTTCCCTAGAGAGTTGTATTTTTTCTGACGTGAGCGTACAGGGGCGTGCTTTCAAGAGGAAGGCTTGCCTGACACTGAGACGATGAAAGCCTTAAGGAACAGTGAAGATAACAACGTGCCTGACACTGAGACAATGTAGTTATAAGGATTCAAAGAATGTGCGTCTGACATTCAGGAAGGACTATAGCCACGTACTGGGAAAGCCTCTGAGCAGTGCAACAAAAGGAGGAGGAGTTGAAGAATCATGGCGAGAGAACAGGAAAGTGCCAGACGCCAGCACGAAACTGAAGATCCTCTGTCGGGAGGATCAGCATTGGAGAGAGAAGAGACTGAGGACCGTATCATGCTGCTGGGGAAGCAAAACCCAAGAAAAGCAGCAGCAGAAGAGCAGTGGTGTAACCTGGGGCAGGATGACTGTGCAGTCTGTGAACAGCACTGAGACTGCTCCAGCAGTGGCAATACTGAGCCACATCAAAGAGGAACAGAGGACTGGAAGGAACACAGAAATCTTTCCGAAACAGACAGACACAGCGGTTCTGAGTAACCATCCAGTGACGCTAGACCGTATGGAGAAAGGTAACGGGTGAGGTAGAAGACCGGGGGAGGAACACAGGAGGAAGGGCCCTAGTCAGCCCAGTGAGCAGTAACTATTCCCAAGTATGTGAATAAGTACAGAGCACAGCCTACTTGTCCCAGTGAAGTCGGAACAATTCAGAAGTGTGTAAACCAGTGTGGGACACAGCCTACTCATCCCAGGAATAATTCATAAGAGACTGAATACGTATGGGACTAAGCCTAATCCTTGCAGTGAACAGACAAGAACCAAGGGAATTGAATGGGGAAAGAGCCACCTGAATAAGAAACAAAGAGGATCACAGTATCCAAGCTTACGTGAAGAAAGTAACAAAGAGACACTGCAAGTTCCCATTAAGGATAAGAATTAAAATCCTAAATTGACAAACCAAGTGATTTTAACCAGGAAGAATAGGGGACACCCTGGGGGTGGAAGAGTCCCCTTTCAGAATTGAAAGAACTGATTCAGGAAGTCACCAGGAACTATTTGAGACTAGTTTACTGAAGCTGAGAAGGATTGTCCAGGAGAAGAGAGTAATTCTCCTGAACCTTTGTGTTTTTTTGCTTAGTGGTAAGATTAGTTTAGATTAGCTTTGGGATGGAAGATGGACTATTGTTTGGACTAAACTATTTATGATATGATATGATATGATATGATATGGCATTTGTAACGCGCCTATACACAAGTGTTTCAAGGCGCGACGAGGCAGGGAGGGGGGAACAAGGGGAAGACAGACAACGATCCTACTAGGCCAGGTATCATTCAGACCGCGCAAGTGCAGGGGGAGGGGGAAGGGAAAAGTGCAAGGGGAAGGGGAGGGGGGAAGTGCAGTACAAGTAAGTAGAATAAAGTAAATAAATAGGGCCAGCTGGTGGCAAGTGCAAGGTAAGTGCAGACAAGTGCTGGGAAAGAGGGGGGCTGTAGGGATACAGAAACAGTCCCTCAGTGCAGGGGTTGCCAGGGAGGCAGCGCAAGAGGAGAGTGGCTGGGCCCAGGACCGAGGTCGGTGAGAGTGGCCCAGTTGCAGATTAGGTGCAGATCAGTCGAGAATTTAGCAGGGGAGAGGGAGAGAGAAAGCAGAAGCAAAGAGGAAGGTTTTGAGGTGCTTCCTGAACCGTAGATGGTTCTCCTCAAGTTTCAGGGAGGCAGGAAGGCTGCTCCAGAGGGAGGCCCCTGCCACGGCGAGAGATCTACCCCCACCTCGTTGCTTCGAGAAGCGGCTGACCCTGAGGGAGTTGGAGATGGATGAGCGAAGGGCTCGGGAGGGAAGATATTTAGGAAGAGAGAGTTGAAGGTATTTAGGCCCCAGGCCCCAGAAGGCCTTGTGGACAATGCAGAGGGTTTTGAACTTAATCCTCGCAGGCACTGGGAGCCAGTGTAGAGATTTCAGTCCTGGAGAGATACGGTCCCTGGGCTTGAGGCCAAGTACAAGTCTCGCAGTTCTGTTCTGGATGAGTTGCAGGGGGCGGAGAGTGGAGGCAGGCAGATTAAGATAGAGGCTGTTACAGTAGTCCAGCTTCGAGAGAACCAGGGCTCGGGAGACAGTGAGCTTCTGGGGGAAGGAGAGGAAGGGAAGAATACCTCTGAGGAGGTGCAGCTGGTAGTGTGACTTCTTAGAGACGTCAGATATATGAGGAGAGAAGGAGAGTGTGGAGTCGAAGATGACCCCGAGGTTTTTTGCCTTGCAGGTAGGAGCAGGAGGAGGGCCAAGCGAGGCTGGCCAGAGAGCTACAGGGAAGGAGGCGACAAGCACTTAGTTTTGTGTTAGGTAGGGCAAAACCTTAGAACAGGGACAGACGGGCCGTTTATTATCATTTAAATAAAGTAATGTGAAGGATGAACACCATCATCGTGTAAGCTCTGCACCCGCGGGCCCGTGAGGCGAATTGAGCACCCTCTTCATGACCCCCATGGAAATAAGGACGAGTGAAAAGCTGTGGGAAGGCACAGAAGAATCCCGATTAAAATCGGAAAAGGGAAAGACGCATGATAACCAGCCGAAGTTTCGGCCCTGGCGCGGACACACGTGTGCAGGGGAAACCCTGGCGAGACTCTGCACACTCCAGCAGCCCAAGTGAGAAAAACAGGCGATCTACGGCCCGAGGACCTAGAGAACACCCGGCTGGACCCGCACAGCTCACGGGGAATCATCAGGGCGGCCCCCGCCCCATCCCCGAAAAAGGGAAGGGAACACCCCCTCAGAGAGACCCAGTGCCTACCTGGACCGGAGAAGACCCCCGATAAGACATATGCGGTACTGGTCCCCGGCCTCACATGGGCGGTGGACCCCGTGGGACTCGAAAACAATAAGTAGTACCGAGCCCTGCGAGGGAGTCCCCGCCACTGCACTAGCACACCGGAGGATCCCAGCATATCACGCCCCACGGGCAGCTCGCTGGCAGCTGCGGCGGGCGGAGCTCTCACCCAGTCCTCTCCTGCGGAGGTCATCGGAGGGGCGCAGGCCACTTGGAGCCTTGATAACACACGCAGAGCCGTAGAAAGACTATGGTCGCAACAGGGAAGGCCCCCCCCAAGCAGGAGGAGCACACAGAATCCAGGCAAATGCACATCTTTACACCTTGCACCTAAAAACACGTGAGAGCCGGGCCATCTAGGGGAATCAACGCGAAACACGCAAAGCTGCTCTCTACACCCCAAAGTCCTGTACTCACGAAGAAGAGGTATCCCCTCACACAGCACCTCACTAATCCACTGGTAGTAAGGCTGAATAAAAGTCAAAAGGGCTCAGACCCCTGCATATCTAAGTAAAGAAATACAGAAAAGGAAACCTAAACACCACAACCTACGCCCTGCACTACTACAACGTGGTTAAAGCGCAATAAACAAAGACTACAGCACAACTAATAGTACAGCCACCCAAGAGTACCCCATCGCCTAGGAGTAAGGCAAGCCACAAGCCCCTACGTGAAGTAAAAGAAAAACAAAAACAACTGAATGAGACATACAACACCAATAAGGCAACTCCCCCATCATCCGCAGCCCGGACTGAGCGCAAAGCCACTTTAAGGAGCCTGTATAACTGGTTTCGCAATATCGGACATTACCCCAAATTTATACACATGTGCGCAAGGGGTATGGACATTAAGTGATGAAGTGTCAGATTTTTAACATGCATACATTTTGAGTAATATCCTCTTTTCCGCTAAAACCCCCCTGAACATACCACCGGGTCCTAACACGTCTTAAAATGTGGGCAGAAAAATCACAAGAATTATGGTATCATTTAAATAATTTTCACAAGTCCGTACTATGAGTTATTCATCTTTTTCTAAAACCATATTCTGGCTATAGAGGTGTGTCTTTTCAGGTCACATGGTACAGAAACCAGTCTTTCCAGTTTCTGCCAAGCTCAGAGACCCTGCCCCTCCCAGCTTCTGCCAAGAGGAAGCTGTTTTACGACATCTGCAATAAACCCAGACAAAGTGAACATTGATTTTTTTCCCCACCAAATATCACACTTTGTTGGGGATTGTGGCTAATAAAAACTGGGGCAATTTGCGGAAGGCAGAGCTCTGTGGATTCCCACGGGTGTCCTCTTTTGGGAAATGCATGGGGTTACCTGTTTCCCTTGCTGGCTTCGACACCCTAGGCCCAAATCTGTAGGTTGCCCACATGAACAAAATGGGCAGTGGCGAAAGGCTTGGGGTTCCCAGTGGGTTGCCCTTTTCCTTTTGCGCTCCCGGTAGGTGCACCCACATATGTGAGGTACCGTATTCATCGGGACACCTGTGGGAACGCGAGACGGTAGGCCATGTGTTGTTGGGGGCGTGTTTTGATGGGTGAGCCGAGCGAAATATGCAGAAAATGCTTTTTTTCCCCACTTTTCAGACTTTGCGGGGGTGTCTGGGTAATACATTCTGGGGCGATTTGGGCATATCATAGCTCTGCGGATTCCCATGGGTGTCCTCTTTTCGGAAATGCATGGGTTCCCTGTTTTCTCTGGTGGCTTGGACACCCGAGGCCCATATCTGTATGTTTTGCCGGTCGGCAGAGCGTCTCAAATTCCGGTCTGAAAACAGACTTGGGGTTACTTGTGTTTTAGGCTTTCCCCTTGGCGGCTAGGTAGGTGCACCCACACATGTGAGGTACCGTTTTCATCGGGACACCTGTGGGAATGTGGGACGGTAGGCCATGTGTATTGGGGGCGTGTTTCGATGGCTGAGCCAAGCCAAATGTGCGGAAAATGCGTTTTTTTCTGCACATTTCGGACTTTGCGGGGGTGTCTGGGTAATAAATTCTGGGGCAATTTAGGCATATCATACCTCTGCGGATTCCCACGGGTGTCCTCTTTTCGGAAATGCATGGGGTTCCCTGTTTTCCCTGGTGTCTTGGACACCCGAGGCCCATATCTGTATGTTGTGACGGTCGGCAGAGCGTCTCAAATTCCGGTCTGAAAACAGACTTGGGGTTACTTGTGTTTTAGGCTTTCCCCTTGGCGGCCAGGTAGGTGCACCCACACATGTGAGGTACCGTTTTCATCGGCACACCTGTGGGAACGCGGGACGGTAGGCCATGTGTTGTTGGGGGCGTGTTTCGATAGGTGAGCAGAGCGAATTTTGCGGAAAATGCGTTTTTTTCACACATTTCAGACTTTGCAGGGGTGTCTGGGTAAAAAGTTCTGGGGCGATTTGGGCATATAATACCTCTGCGGATTCCCACCGGTGTCCTCTTTTCGGAAATGCATGGGGTTTCCTGTTTTCCCTGGTGGCTTGGACACCCGAGGCTCATATCTGTATGTTGTGCCGGTCGGCAGAGCGTCTCAAATTTCGGTCTGAAAACAGACTTGGGGTCACTTGTGTTTTAGGCTTTCTCCTTGCCGACCAGGTAGGTGCACCCACACATGTGAGGTATCGTTTTCATCGGGACACCTGTGGGAATGTGGGACGGTAGGCCATGTGTTGTTGGGGGCGTGTTTCGATGGGTGAGCCGAGCGAAATGTGCGGAAAATGCGTTTTTTTCTCCACATTTCGGACTTTGCGGGGGTGTCTGGGTAATAAATTCTGGGGCGATTTTGGCATATCATACCTCTGCGGATTCCCACGGGTGTCCTCTTTTCGGAAATGCATGGGGTTCCCTGTTTTCCCTGGTGGCTTGAACACCCGAGGCCCATATCTGTATGTTGTGACGGTCAGCAGAGTGTCTCAAATTCCGGTCTGAAAACAGACTTGGGGTTACTTGTGTTTTAGGCTTTCCCCTTGGCGGCCAGGTAGGTGCACCCACACATGTGAGGTACCGTTTTCATCGGCACACCTGTGGGAACGCGGGACGGTAGGCCATGTGTTGTTGGGGGCGTGTTTCGATGGGTGAGCCGAGCGAAATGTGCGGAAAATGCGTTTTTTCCCCCACATTTCGGACTTTGTGGGGGTGTCTGGGTAATAAATTCTGGGGCGATTTGGGCATATCATACCTCTGCGGATTCCCACGGGTGTCCTCTTTTCAGAAATGCATGGGGTTCCCTGTTTTCCCTGGTGGCTTGGATACCCGAGGCCCATATCTGTATGTTGTGCCGGTCGGCTGAGCGTCTCAAATTCCGGTCTGAAAACAGACTTCGGGTTACTTGTGTTTTAGGCTTTCCCCTTTGCGGCCAGGTCAGTGCACCCACACATGTGAGGTACCGTTTTTATCGGGACACCTGTGGGAACGCGGGACGGTAGGCCATGTGTTGTTGGGGGTGTGTTTCGATAGGTGAGCCGAGCAAATTTTGCGGAAAATGCGTTTTTTTCACACATTTCAGACTTTGCGGGGGTGTCTGGGTAATAAATTCTGGGGCTATTTGGGCATATCATACCTCTGCGGATTCCCACGGGTGTCCTATTTCCGGAAATGCATGGGGTTCCCTGTGATGCCCGGTGGCTTGGACACCCGAGGCCCATATCTGTATGTTGTGCTGGTCGGCAGAGCATCTCAAATTCCGATCTGAAAACAGACTTGGGGTTACTTGTGTTTTAGGCTTTCCCCTTGGCAGGCAGGTAGGTGCACCAACACATGTGAGGCACTGTTTTCATCGGGACACCTGTGGGAACGCGCGACAGTAGGCCATGTGTTGTTGGGGGCGTGTTTCGATGGGTCAGCCGAGCGAAATGTGCGGAAAATGCGTTTTTTTCCCACATTTCAGACTTTGCAGGGGTGTCTGCGTAATACATTCTGGGGCGATTTGGGCATATCATACCTCTGCGGATTCCCACGGGTGTCCTCTTTTCGGAAATGCATGGGGTTCCCTGTTTTCCCCGGTGGCTTGGACACCCGAGGCCCATATCTGTATGTTGTGCCGGTCAGCAGAGCGTCTCAAATCCCGGTCTGAAAACAGACTTGGGGTTACTTGTGTTTTAGGCCTTCCCCTTGGCGGCCAGGTAGGTGCACCCACACATGTGAGGTACCGTTTTCATTGGGACACCTGTGGGAACGTGGGACGGTAGGTCATGTGTTGTTGGGGGCGTATTTCGATGGGTGAGCCGAGCGAAATGTGTGGAAAATGCGTTTTTTTCCCCACATTTCGGACTTTGCAGGGGTGTCTGGGTAATAAATTCTGGGGCGATTTGGGCATATCATACCTCTGCGGATTCCCACGGGTGTCCTCTTTTCGGAAATGCATGGGGTTCCCTGTTTTCCCTGGTGGCTTGGACACCCGAGGCCCATATCTGTATGTTGTGCCGGTCGGCAGAGCATCTCAAATTTCGGTCTGAAAACAGACTTGGGGTCACTTGTGTTTTAGGCTTTCTCTTTGCCGGCCAGGTAGGTGCACCCACAGATGTGAGGTACCGTTTTCATCGGGACACCTGTGGGAATGCGGGACGTTAGGCCATGTGTTGTTGGGGGCGTGTTTTGATGGGTGAGCCGAGCGAAATGTGCGGAAAAAGCGTTTTTTTCTCCACATATCGGAATTTGCGGGGGTGTCTGGGTAATAAATTCTGGGGCGATTTTGGCATATCATACCTCTGCGGATTCCCAAGGGTGTTCTCTTTTCGGAAATGCATGGGGTTCCCTGTTTTCCCTGGTGGCTTGAACACCCGAGGCCCATATCTGTATGTTGTGACGGTCAGCGGACCGTCTCAAATTCCGGTCTGAAAACAGACTTGGGGTTACTTGTGCTTTAGGCTTTCCCCTTGGCGGCCAGGTAGGTGCACCCACACATGTGAGGTACCGTTTTCATCGGCACACCTGTGGGAACGCGGGACGGTAGGCCATGTGTTGTTGGGGGTGTGTTTCGATGGGTGAGCCGAGCGAAATGTGCAGAAAATGCATTTTTTCCCCCACATTTCGGACTTTGCGGGGGTGTCTGGGTAATAAATTCTGGGGCGATTTGGGCATATCATACCTCTGCGGATTCCCACGGGTGTCCTCTTTTCAGAAATGCATGGGGTTCCCTGTTTTCCCTGGTGGCTTGGATACCCGAGGCCCATATCTGTATGTTGTGCCGGTCGGCTGAGCGTCTCAAATTCCGGTCTGAAAACAGACTTCGGGTTACTTGTGTTTTAGGCTTTCCCCTTTGCGGCCAGGTCGGTGCACCCACACATGTGAGGTACCGTTTTTATCGGGACACCTGTGGGAACGCGGGACGGTAGGCCATGTGTTGTTGGGGGTGTGTTTCGATAGGTGAGCCGAGCAAATTTTGCGGAAAATGCGTTTTTTTCACACATTTCGGACTTTGCGGGGGTGTCTGGGTAATAAATTCTGGGGCGATTTGGGCATATCATACCTCTGCGGATTCCCACGGGTGTCATATTTCCGGAAATGTATGGGGTTCCCTGTGATCCCCGGTGGCTTGGACACCCGAGGCCCATATCTGTATGTTGTGCCGGTCAGCAGAGCGTCTCAAATTCCGGTCTGAAAACAGACTTGGGGTTACTTGTGTTTTAGGCCTTCCACTTGGCGGCCAGGTAGGTGCACCCACACATGTGAGGTACCGTTTTCATTGGGACACCTGTGGGAACGCGGGACGGTAGGTCATGTGTTGTTGCGGGCGTATTTCGATGGGTGAGCCGAGCGAAATGTGCGGAAAATGCGTTTTTTTCCCCACATTTCGGACTTTGCGGGGGTGTCTGGGTAATACATTCTGGGGCGATTTGGGCATATCATACCTCTGCGGATTCCCACGGGTGTCCTCTTTTCGGAAATGCATGGGGTTCCATGTTTTCCCTGGTGGCTTGGACACCCGAGGCGCATATATGTATGTTGTGCGGTCGGCAGAGCGTCTCAAATTCCGGTCTGAAAACAGACTTGGGGTTACTTGTGTTTTAGGCTTTCCCCTTGGTGGCCAGCTAGGTGCACCCACACATGTGAGGTACCATTTTCATCGGGACACCTGTGGGAACGCGGGACCTGTGTGTTGTATTTGTGTGGTTTTCATAACGTTTTGACCCATTTGCTGGTGGCCTACATTTAGTCGCTGCTTTAGGCACCATAGACTTTTGTAACCTGCACAAGTCACCTACCCTTGAAAAGGTCTGCCTGTGCTCTTTCAAAAAATGTATGCTTGCCGTTCCTCACCACATTGGTTTTCCCGATTTACACATGCTAAGTGCGTCTGTTCAGGCTGTGAGTGCAAAACTCCTGTGTACCATGGGTCAGTGTTTGGCTTGTGGTATTGCTTGTTTTATAAAACACTACAAAAAATGTGTGCTCTCCTAACTGCAAGAGTCGGGGGGATGTAGAGGAGCATTGCTTTTCTCAAAATTCATAGAAGCCATTGCTGTACCAAGCCAACCATGTCCAACACATACCTAGTTTTTCGGTCATTTTCCCGCTTTTCCCCCAATCCATGGCAGTTTCCCCAACCTAGTTGTTGCCTGACCTACGCAAATCACCCCTTCCGAAACATGGAATTTTGTCTACTTTTCAGAAATACTTGCCTTTCTGTCCTCCAATTCGGCTTTCCTACCCTTTTCTTCCATTCCGTCCATGCATGTCCAATTGGCAAAAATTGCCAAAATCGCCTACTTCTCACAAAACGGTTGATAACCACATCAAAATATTTTTTTTTGTTTCCACTGTTCTTGAAAGCCAGGAAATTGGGGAATTCAGCAGAGCAAACCATTCGTTCCTAGCTCTTACAAGGAAAAAACCATAGGCTTCTTTGTACATAATTTTATTGGCATTTTTGGAAAAAACTCAAAATTTTCGCCCTTTTTGGTTATTTTCTTTCACCCTACTACAGCAACCTAGGATTCCTGGGTGGCGTTACGACCGCCTACATGTGGGAAAAAAAGAGCCAAATTTGGCCGAGATACCTCATGTAACAAAAAAGTTACAAGCCATTGAATGGCCACATACCGAAATCACCAAAAAAGGCCCTGGCACTGGGGAGAAATACCCATGGCACTTAAGGGGTTAAACAATCAGGAGTTTTTGCAGAAAGGGACTCCTGGCTGTAACTTTCCATAGTTGACTTGTTAAAAAAATAGCTTTTCTTGTGCTAAGCTTTGTGGTTAGTTGCACTAAAGTATCAGAAGCACTCTACAATGTATACTCAATACAAATCCCACCGCTGTACACCAGTGTTAGACAGAATCCTGTGCAGTTCCCTTGGGGACCACTGCAAGAAGATTAAGACTACAGGAGTAAGCAGTAAACCCAATTGGTAGCAGTCTGCACCACCCAGATTTACCTGGTAGCTGTGGCTGAGCAGTCAGACTTCTCTCAAGAAGAGTAGGGCAGTATATAGTGTATACACAATAGGGCCAAAAACACAGTAGAGCAAACAAACACTGACCAGAGCTTTGTATCAAAAGGATATGATTATTTATTTAAAACACACGTTAGGCAATGCACTAGCACTCTAAATCAAAAGCTAGTTAAAACACAGTCAGGTAAAGTATAAACACCTCCCTTGTTAACTATTAGACAAGTCAGAGTTAAAACACCACTATTTGTTAAAACAGATGTGAGCGCGTAACCTAGATGGCACTCCAATACTTAAGTTAAAGGGAGAGAAAAAGGCAGAGCATAGAAATAAAACAGGTCCCAACACTTTTAGAAGTTCAAAGCAAGGGAGTAAGGCAGTATACACTGTAGAGCCACAGTGCATAGGCCAGGCCCACTTTAAATGGAGCAAAGCGAAATGTGCCCCAAATCACACAGTTTAAAATGCACTAAAAGTCTTTGCAGAATGTTCAAAAGAGGTTGGGGTGATTCAAGAAGTTAAAGTTAGAATGTCTGGGGCCAACCCAGTTGGAAAGCCAAGGATTTAAGGGTCACCTTGTGCAAACCGAAGAATGGGGGGCCAGGCAGAACACAGCACCTTAAAGAGAGAGAGGAAGCTCCAGCGGTGGCAATTGTTCCTGGCAGTGGTTGCAGTTCATTGTTTCGACCAGGGGAAGAGAGGATCTCGTCGAGAAGGAAACTTGGAGTGGTTGCACTGCCCAGGGATGAAACCAGCCGCGGAGTTTGTTGGTTAAAAGGTGCGTTCCTTTTATTCGCGGTCAAAGTGGTGAAGCTTGGCTATCCGGCTGCCAGAGTGCTTGGCACGGGTGATTCGACCAGGAGACGTCTTTGAAAGGCGAAAGGGGCAAACTGGTTGATCCCACCAGCTCAAAGGAAGAAGACTCGTCCAGCAGAAGATCTTCTTTTGTAATTGGGAAAGTGGTGAGTTTGTTGCAGCAGGGCTGCACCGGTGGTGTCATCGTTGCAGATGGCTCAGCTTCTTCCCTCTTCGGAATCTTAGGTCCTGTGGCGACTTCTGAAGTTCCAGTCCCAAAGGCCCTGCTTTTTATGCAGAAAAACCCACATTCAACAGCCTAGCTGTCACTCACACATGCTAAGTGGTGAGCCGGGTGGCTCACCACTGGGCCAATTAGAATACAGTGCGACTTGGGTTGCTAAGGCAACGCAGTCCAGGGTGCCAATTCCCCTCCCTACACATCCTGTGGAACCCAGACAGAGTGGCACCATTTGGAGGGCTTCTGTGGAGAAGCCCGCCAAAAAGTGGAACAAAGGACTCGACCTTGGTTAGAGTTACAGAGACGGACACAAACACCATTTTAGAAAAGGGTTCTGGCAAAAAGACCCCACCATTGATTTAATATTAAATAAATAAACAGGCGGTATCTTTAACATTGCACCAAAAAGTGGTGCGTTTAAAATCAATGGGAAAATCCCATAGGAAATATTCTGGTGGAATATTTTGCGTGGTAACCACTGCCACCAGCCAGAAACTCGACAAGGGGGGACTGGACAGTGCCCCCTTGAAAACAGACCCAGGGGCAATCGAATTAACCCCTTCCAGTACTTCTTTTTTTATGGGGGGGTGCCCTCCTAACCCCCCATTTTCTTTATTAAAAACATTTTTCTACCAACCCAAACTAAAAAATATATATAAATAAAAAAATAAATTAGACCTTTTTTTTTCGATCATTTGACTGTCGATCAAATGGTCATTCGATCCTTTATTTTCTACCATTTGACTGGACACCCCACAATATGATGGTTTGTACTGGTTCTGGTCACAATTTTGGACTAGTAAAGACAATGGTGACTTTACATGCCCTGGGAGACAGTAGTCAGTCCCAGGGTATGGAGTCTATGTTTGGGGGTCACTATGACACCCCTGTGTTACTGCACTGAGGGTGCTGTGTAACGGATACACTAAAACAGATGATACCCTATGGAGTAAAAAAAAAAACATAGCCCATAAGCACACAATAAGTCAAAGACATACCTCAAATCATGCCTAAGAGTGGGAGGAAAAGAGTCTCACTCTTAGCAGGAGAAAAAAACAAACCCCAAAAATCCAGCAAAGGTGCTGGGGGACTCACTAGGTTTGGGAAATTAGCCTTATAAGAGAATTCTCCCTAACAGTCCTTGTTCCACATCATAGCTGCAGTGTATGGTCTGGGGTCCAAATGAAGAAAGAAACTGGTGTCCAAGAAGAGTACTGGTTTACAATGGCATTCAGCTGGGCCCCATCCTGGCTGGGAGCGCTGGAAAAGATGCTGGTACCTGTCATTGTTTCCTCCTGGTTATTTTCTGCATGTGCCAATTGAGACTCCGATTTTGTGCAAAAGCAGTACCTAATAGCTCAATGATGATGGTTTCAACTGACGTTTCGAAAGTACCTCATAGCACGAAGGAGATAGAGATACAAAATTACCACCCTACCCCCACCATATTGGACCCCATACCATATGGTCATGAAGTAGATGGGGTGGTGTATCTACATGACAGGCGCTCCCGAAGAGTAAGCGCAAGTGGGAGAGAGCCTGCGGGATATATGTAGGGCATGGATGCCAATAAAGGGAATGCCACAATATGAAGCTGCGGTGAGGAGAGAAAATGAACGCAAGTCTGCAGAGGAATTTGTTACTGTTGAAGCAATGAAAGGGGGGAATATTGGGAAGGAAATTAGCTTTTCCCACTCCCTTAGGTGCTTTAGAGTGAGGGATATCCCATAAATAGACGTGCAACGTTGCAGGGGGCAGAAGGCCGTACTAAGTAACCTGGCACAAACACAATTTTGCATGAATTACAGACGTACAGGCTTAGTGCACGCACATAAAGAGACGCCATTTTGTAGTTATGGTAGACGCATTCAGCCCTGTATCGCCGCACGGTTAACGTACACCCGGCTGAGAAACCTGAACATGCCAAAGCGCTGATGGTAGAAGAATCTGTGCTGCTGATTCCCATAGAAACTTTGCTTTGTTCCTTAACTGTTGCAATTACTTGTTATCCCAAAGAGGAATGCGTCCTGCAAGGCCATGAGACAGCACCAGGATCATCGCTGTGCACAATCATCACAGCCAGCCCACCAGCAGATCTTCAACTTCCACCCAGCCCACAACTGCCCAGTCAAGATCCCTGAATTCCACGATAGTAGAATACCTCAGGCCACCAACCATAAAACCAATGGTCATAAAAGATCCAAGCGATCATAACTATTTCACCTTATCCCATAAATACACCCTTTGTAATACGAGGTACAGGGAAGAATACCTTATAGTTCAAAACGAGGGTAGAAGCCTTGGGTGCGGAGAGTGCGATATGAACTGAGTAAAGAATGTGTGGGTCAGCATCATCGTGTTCCTACCCCTGTGCCAGTCCTCGAGTTTCCTAGGTGCATGCCATAATGATAGAGTAGCATTTACTTGCAATAGTAACTCTGTAATAGCAACATGTGAGGAGCACGACCTTCAGTCCCTGAAGAGCTGATCCCAGCTGACCCCATGTGATGGAAGACGGATGTACGGGGCTGGAGCCAATCGCATCCTGGCATCCCCTTTAGAGCAGGCCTCTTTATAGGGTCTCACCAACCAGCTATGTAGGATTTCACTATATACAATGATGATGATGTATTGCCTTATAACCTTCTGCTTGTACTGATTCTCACCAGAATGTTCTCGAGCAGCAGAGTTCTTTGCTTGCACCCTTACTTTGTGTACGATTAAAACTTGTTATCCTTGCAAGACATCTTTTGGCCTTTTTTCCCTAGAGAGTTGTATTTTTTCTGACGTGAGCGTACAGGGGCGTGCTTTCAAGAGGAAGGCTTGCCTGACACTGAGACGATGAAAGCCTTAAGGAACAGTGAAGATAACAACGTGCCTGACACTGAGACAATGTAGTTATAAGGATTCAAAGAATGTGCGTCTGACATTCAGGAAGGACTATAGCCACGTACTGGGAAAGCCTCTGAGCAGTGCAACAAAAGGAGGAGGAGTTGAAGAATCATGGCGAGAGAACAGGAAAGTGCCAGACGCCAGCACGAAACTGAAGATCCTCTGTCGGGAGGATCAGCATTGGAGAGAGAAGAGACTGAGGACCGTATCATGCTGCTGGGGAAGCAAAACCCAAGAAAAGCAGCAGCAGAAGAGCAGTGGTGTAACCTGGGGCAGGATGACTGTGCAGTCTGTGAACAGCACTGAGACTGCTCCAGCAGTGGCAATACTGAGCCACATCAAAGAGGAACAGAGGACTGGAAGGAACACAGAAATCTTTCCGAAACAGACAGACACAGCGGTTCTGAGTAACCATCCAGTGACGCTAGACCGTATGGAGAAAGGTAACGGGTGAGGTAGAAGACCGGGGGAGGAACACAGGAGGAAGGGCCCTAGTCAGCCCAGTGAGCAGTAACTATTCCCAAGTATGTGAATAAGTACAGAGCACAGCCTACTTGTCCCAGTGAAGTCGGAACAATTCAGAAGTGTGTAAACCAGTGTGGGACACAGCCTACTCATCCCAGGAATAATTCATAAGAGACTGAATACGTATGGGACTAAGCCTAATCCTTGCAGTGAACAGACAAGAACCAAGGGAATTGAATGGGGAAAGAGCCACCTGAATAAGAAACAAAGAGGATCACAGTATCCAAGCTTACGTGAAGAAAGTAACAAAGAGACACTGCAAGTTCCCATTAAGGATAAGAATTAAAATCCTAAATTGACAAACCAAGTGATTTTAACCAGGAAGAATAGGGGACACCCTGGGGGTGGAAGAGTCCCCTTTCAGAATTGAAAGAACTGATTCAGGAAGTCACCAGGAACTATTTGAGACTAGTTTACTGAAGCTGAGAAGGATTGTCCAGGAGAAGAGAGTAATTCTCCTGAACCTTTGTGTTTTTTTGCTTAGTGGTAAGATTAGTTTAGATTAGCTTTGGGATGGAAGATGGACTATTGTTTGGACTAAACTATTTATGATATGATATGATATGATATGATATGGCATTTGTAACGCGCCTATACACAAGTGTTTCAAGGCGCGACGAGGCAGGGAGGGGGGAACAAGGGGAAGACAGACAACGATCCTACTAGGCCAGGTATCATTCAGACCGCGCAAGTGCAGGGGGAGGGGGAAGGGAAAAGTGCAAGGGGAAGGGGAGGGGGGAAGTGCAGTACAAGTAAGTAGAATAAAGTAAATAAATAGGGCCAGCTGGTGGCAAGTGCAAGGTAAGTGCAGACAAGTGCTGGGAAAGAGGGGGGCTGTAGGGATACAGAAACAGTCCCTCAGTGCAGGGGTTGCCAGGGAGGCAGCGCAAGAGGAGAGTGGCTGGGCCCAGGACCGAGGTCGGTGAGAGTGGCCCAGTTGCAGATTAGGTGCAGATCAGTCGAGAATTTAGCAGGGGAGAGGGAGAGAGAAAGCAGAAGCAAAGAGGAAGGTTTTGAGGTGCTTCCTGAACCGTAGATGGTTCTCCTCAAGTTTCAGGGAGGCAGGAAGGCTGCTCCAGAGGGAGGCCCCTGCCACGGCGAGAGATCTACCCCCACCTCGTTGCTTCGAGAAGCGGCTGACCCTGAGGGAGTTGGAGATGGATGAGCGAAGGGCTCGGGAGGGAAGATATTTAGGAAGAGAGAGTTGAAGGTATTTAGGCCCCAGGCCCCAGAAGGCCTTGTGGACAATGCAGAGGGTTTTGAACTTAATCCTCGCAGGCACTGGGAGCCAGTGTAGAGATTTCAGTCCTGGAGAGATACGGTCCCTGGGCTTGAGGCCAAGTACAAGTCTCGCAGTTCTGTTCTGGATGAGTTGCAGGGGGCGGAGAGTGGAGGCAGGCAGATTAAGATAGAGGCTGTTACAGTAGTCCAGCTTCGAGAGAACCAGGGCTCGGGAGACAGTGAGCTTCTGGGGGAAGGAGAGGAAGGGAAGAATACCTCTGAGGAGGTGCAGCTGGTAGTGTGACTTCTTAGAGACGTCAGATATATGAGGAGAGAAGGAGAGTGTGGAGTCGAAGATGACCCCGAGGTTTTTTGCCTTGCAGGTAGGAGCAGGAGGAGGGCCAAGCGAGGCTGGCCAGAGAGCTACAGGGAAGGAGGCGACAAGCACTTAGTTTTGTGTTAGGTAGGGCAAAACCTTAGAACAGGGACAGACGGGCCGTTTATTATCATTTAAATAAAGTAATGTGAAGGATGAACACCATCATCGTGTAAGCTCTGCACCCGCGGGCCCGTGAGGCGAATTGAGCACCCTCTTCATGACCCCCATGGAAATAAGGACGAGTGAAAAGCTGTGGGAAGGCACAGAAGAATCCCGATTAAAATCGGAAAAGGGAAAGACGCATGATAACCAGCCGAAGTTTCGGCCCTGGCGCGGACACACGTGTGCAGGGGAAACCCTGGCGAGACTCTGCACACTCCAGCAGCCCAAGTGAGAAAAACAGGCGATCTACGGCCCGAGGACCTAGAGAACACCCGGCTGGACCCGCACAGCTCACGGGGAATCATCAGGGCGGCCCCCGCCCCATCCCCGAAAAAGGGAAGGGAACACCCCCTCAGAGAGACCCAGTGCCTACCTGGACCGGAGAAGACCCCCGATAAGACATATGCGGTACTGGTCCCCGGCCTCACATGGGCGGTGGACCCCGTGGGACTCGAAAACAATAAGTAGTACCGAGCCCTGCGAGGGAGTCCCCGCCACTGCACTAGCACACCGGAGGATCCCAGCATATCACGCCCCACGGGCAGCTCGCTGGCAGCTGCGGCGGGCGGAGCTCTCACCCAGTCCTCTCCTGCGGAGGTCATCGGAGGGGCGCAGGCCACTTGGAGCCTTGATAACACACGCAGAGCCGTAGAAAGACTATGGTCGCAACAGGGAAGGCCCCCCCCAAGCAGGAGGAGCACACAGAATCCAGGCAAATGCACATCTTTACACCTTGCACCTAAAAACACGTGAGAGCCGGGCCATCTAGGGGAATCAACGCGAAACACGCAAAGCTGCTCTCTACACCCCAAAGTCCTGTACTCACGAAGAAGAGGTATCCCCTCACACAGCACCTCACTAATCCACTGGTAGTAAGGCTGAATAAAAGTCAAAAGGGCTCAGACCCCTGCATATCTAAGTAAAGAAATACAGAAAAGGAAACCTAAACACCACAACCTACGCCCTGCACTACTACAACGTGGTTAAAGCGCAATAAACAAAGACTACAGCACAACTAATAGTACAGCCACCCAAGAGTACCCCATCGCCTAGGAGTAAGGCAAGCCACAAGCCCCTACGTGAAGTAAAAGAAAAACAAAAACAACTGAATGAGACATACAACACCAATAAGGCAACTCCCCCATCATCCGCAGCCCGGACTGAGCGCAAAGCCACTTTAAGGAGCCTGTATAACTGGTTTCGCAATATCGGACATTACCCCAAATTTATACACATGTGCGCAAGGGGTATGGACATTAAGTGATGAAGTGTCAGATTTTTAACATGCATACATTTTGAGTAATATCCTCTTTTCCGCTAAAACCCCCCTGAACATACCACCGGGTCCTAACACGTCTTAAAATGTGGGCAGAAAAATCACAAGAATTATGGTATCATTTAAATAATTTTCACAAGTCCGTACTATGAGTTATTCATCTTTTTCTAAAACCATATTCTGGCTATAGAGGTGTGTCTTTTCAGGTCACATGGTACAGAAACCAGTCTTTCCAGTTTCTGCCAAGCTCAGAGACCCTGCCCCTCCCAGCTTCTGCCAAGAGGAAGCTGTTTTACGACATCTGCAATAAACCCAGACAAAGTGAACATTGATTTTTTTCCCCACCAAATATCACACTTTGTTGGGGATTGTGGCTAATAAAAACTGGGGCAATTTGCGGAAGGCAGAGCTCTGTGGATTCCCACGGGTGTCCTCTTTTGGGAAATGCATGGGGTTACCTGTTTCCCTTGCTGGCTTCGACACCCTAGGCCCAAATCTGTAGGTTGCCCACATGAACAAAATGGGCAGTGGCGAAAGGCTTGGGGTTCCCAGTGGGTTGCCCTTTTCCTTTTGCGCTCCCGGTAGGTGCACCCACATATGTGAGGTACCGTATTCATCGGGACACCTGTGGGAACGCGAGACGGTAGGCCATGTGTTGTTGGGGGCGTGTTTTGATGGGTGAGCCGAGCGAAATATGCAGAAAATGCTTTTTTTCCCCACTTTTCAGACTTTGCGGGGGTGTCTGGGTAATACATTCTGGGGCGATTTGGGCATATCATAGCTCTGCGGATTCCCATGGGTGTCCTCTTTTCGGAAATGCATGGGTTCCCTGTTTTCTCTGGTGGCTTGGACACCCGAGGCCCATATCTGTATGTTTTGCCGGTCGGCAGAGCGTCTCAAATTCCGGTCTGAAAACAGACTTGGGGTTACTTGTGTTTTAGGCTTTCCCCTTGGCGGCTAGGTAGGTGCACCCACACATGTGAGGTACCGTTTTCATCGGGACACCTGTGGGAATGTGGGACGGTAGGCCATGTGTATTGGGGGCGTGTTTCGATGGCTGAGCCAAGCCAAATGTGCGGAAAATGCGTTTTTTTCTGCACATTTCGGACTTTGCGGGGGTGTCTGGGTAATAAATTCTGGGGCAATTTAGGCATATCATACCTCTGCGGATTCCCACGGGTGTCCTCTTTTCGGAAATGCATGGGGTTCCCTGTTTTCCCTGGTGTCTTGGACACCCGAGGCCCATATCTGTATGTTGTGACGGTCGGCAGAGCGTCTCAAATTCCGGTCTGAAAACAGACTTGGGGTTACTTGTGTTTTAGGCTTTCCCCTTGGCGGCCAGGTAGGTGCACCCACACATGTGAGGTACCGTTTTCATCGGCACACCTGTGGGAACGCGGGACGGTAGGCCATGTGTTGTTGGGGGCGTGTTTCGATAGGTGAGCAGAGCGAATTTTGCGGAAAATGCGTTTTTTTCACACATTTCAGACTTTGCAGGGGTGTCTGGGTAAAAAGTTCTGGGGCGATTTGGGCATATAATACCTCTGCGGATTCCCACCGGTGTCCTCTTTTCGGAAATGCATGGGGTTTCCTGTTTTCCCTGGTGGCTTGGACACCCGAGGCTCATATCTGTATGTTGTGCCGGTCGGCAGAGCGTCTCAAATTTCGGTCTGAAAACAGACTTGGGGTCACTTGTGTTTTAGGCTTTCTCCTTGCCGACCAGGTAGGTGCACCCACACATGTGAGGTATCGTTTTCATCGGGACACCTGTGGGAATGTGGGACGGTAGGCCATGTGTTGTTGGGGGCGTGTTTCGATGGGTGAGCCGAGCGAAATGTGCGGAAAATGCGTTTTTTTCTCCACATTTCGGACTTTGCGGGGGTGTCTGGGTAATAAATTCTGGGGCGATTTTGGCATATCATACCTCTGCGGATTCCCACGGGTGTCCTCTTTTCGGAAATGCATGGGGTTCCCTGTTTTCCCTGGTGGCTTGAACACCCGAGGCCCATATCTGTATGTTGTGACGGTCAGCAGAGTGTCTCAAATTCCGGTCTGAAAACAGACTTGGGGTTACTTGTGTTTTAGGCTTTCCCCTTGGCGGCCAGGTAGGTGCACCCACACATGTGAGGTACCGTTTTCATCGGCACACCTGTGGGAACGCGGGACGGTAGGCCATGTGTTGTTGGGGGCGTGTTTCGATGGGTGAGCCGAGCGAAATGTGCGGAAAATGCGTTTTTTCCCCCACATTTCGGACTTTGTGGGGGTGTCTGGGTAATAAATTCTGGGGCGATTTGGGCATATCATACCTCTGCGGATTCCCACGGGTGTCCTCTTTTCAGAAATGCATGGGGTTCCCTGTTTTCCCTGGTGGCTTGGATACCCGAGGCCCATATCTGTATGTTGTGCCGGTCGGCTGAGCGTCTCAAATTCCGGTCTGAAAACAGACTTCGGGTTACTTGTGTTTTAGGCTTTCCCCTTTGCGGCCAGGTCAGTGCACCCACACATGTGAGGTACCGTTTTTATCGGGACACCTGTGGGAACGCGGGACGGTAGGCCATGTGTTGTTGGGGGTGTGTTTCGATAGGTGAGCCGAGCAAATTTTGCGGAAAATGCGTTTTTTTCACACATTTCAGACTTTGCGGGGGTGTCTGGGTAATAAATTCTGGGGCTATTTGGGCATATCATACCTCTGCGGATTCCCACGGGTGTCCTATTTCCGGAAATGCATGGGGTTCCCTGTGATGCCCGGTGGCTTGGACACCCGAGGCCCATATCTGTATGTTGTGCTGGTCGGCAGAGCATCTCAAATTCCGATCTGAAAACAGACTTGGGGTTACTTGTGTTTTAGGCTTTCCCCTTGGCAGGCAGGTAGGTGCACCAACACATGTGAGGCACTGTTTTCATCGGGACACCTGTGGGAACGCGCGACAGTAGGCCATGTGTTGTTGGGGGCGTGTTTCGATGGGTCAGCCGAGCGAAATGTGCGGAAAATGCGTTTTTTTCCCACATTTCAGACTTTGCAGGGGTGTCTGCGTAATACATTCTGGGGCGATTTGGGCATATCATACCTCTGCGGATTCCCACGGGTGTCCTCTTTTCGGAAATGCATGGGGTTCCCTGTTTTCCCCGGTGGCTTGGACACCCGAGGCCCATATCTGTATGTTGTGCCGGTCAGCAGAGCGTCTCAAATCCCGGTCTGAAAACAGACTTGGGGTTACTTGTGTTTTAGGCCTTCCCCTTGGCGGCCAGGTAGGTGCACCCACACATGTGAGGTACCGTTTTCATTGGGACACCTGTGGGAACGTGGGACGGTAGGTCATGTGTTGTTGGGGGCGTATTTCGATGGGTGAGCCGAGCGAAATGTGTGGAAAATGCGTTTTTTTCCCCACATTTCGGACTTTGCAGGGGTGTCTGGGTAATAAATTCTGGGGCGATTTGGGCATATCATACCTCTGCGGATTCCCACGGGTGTCCTCTTTTCGGAAATGCATGGGGTTCCCTGTTTTCCCTGGTGGCTTGGACACCCGAGGCCCATATCTGTATGTTGTGCCGGTCGGCAGAGCATCTCAAATTTCGGTCTGAAAACAGACTTGGGGTCACTTGTGTTTTAGGCTTTCTCTTTGCCGGCCAGGTAGGTGCACCCACAGATGTGAGGTACCGTTTTCATCGGGACACCTGTGGGAATGCGGGACGTTAGGCCATGTGTTGTTGGGGGCGTGTTTTGATGGGTGAGCCGAGCGAAATGTGCGGAAAAAGCGTTTTTTTCTCCACATATCGGAATTTGCGGGGGTGTCTGGGTAATAAATTCTGGGGCGATTTTGGCATATCATACCTCTGCGGATTCCCAAGGGTGTTCTCTTTTCGGAAATGCATGGGGTTCCCTGTTTTCCCTGGTGGCTTGAACACCCGAGGCCCATATCTGTATGTTGTGACGGTCAGCGGACCGTCTCAAATTCCGGTCTGAAAACAGACTTGGGGTTACTTGTGCTTTAGGCTTTCCCCTTGGCGGCCAGGTAGGTGCACCCACACATGTGAGGTACCGTTTTCATCGGCACACCTGTGGGAACGCGGGACGGTAGGCCATGTGTTGTTGGGGGTGTGTTTCGATGGGTGAGCCGAGCGAAATGTGCAGAAAATGCATTTTTTCCCCCACATTTCGGACTTTGCGGGGGTGTCTGGGTAATAAATTCTGGGGCGATTTGGGCATATCATACCTCTGCGGATTCCCACGGGTGTCCTCTTTTCAGAAATGCATGGGGTTCCCTGTTTTCCCTGGTGGCTTGGATACCCGAGGCCCATATCTGTATGTTGTGCCGGTCGGCTGAGCGTCTCAAATTCCGGTCTGAAAACAGACTTCGGGTTACTTGTGTTTTAGGCTTTCCCCTTTGCGGCCAGGTCGGTGCACCCACACATGTGAGGTACCGTTTTTATCGGGACACCTGTGGGAACGCGGGACGGTAGGCCATGTGTTGTTGGGGGTGTGTTTCGATAGGTGAGCCGAGCAAATTTTGCGGAAAATGCGTTTTTTTCACACATTTCGGACTTTGCGGGGGTGTCTGGGTAATAAATTCTGGGGCGATTTGGGCATATCATACCTCTGCGGATTCCCACGGGTGTCATATTTCCGGAAATGTATGGGGTTCCCTGTGATCCCCGGTGGCTTGGACACCCGAGGCCCATATCTGTATGTTGTGCCGGTCAGCAGAGCGTCTCAAATTCCGGTCTGAAAACAGACTTGGGGTTACTTGTGTTTTAGGCCTTCCCCTTGGCGGCCAGGTAGGTGCACCCACACATGTGAGGTACCGTTTTCATTGGGACACCTGTGGGAACGCGGGACGGTAGGTCATGTGTTGTTGCGGGCGTATTTCGATGGGTGAGCCGAGCGAAATGTGCGGAAAATGCGTTTTTTTCCCCACATTTCGGACTTTGCGGGGGTGTCTGGGTAATACATTCTGGGGCGATTTGGGCATATCATACCTCTGCGGATTCCCACGGGTGTCCTCTTTTCGGAAATGCATGGGGTTCCATGTTTTCCCTGGTGGCTTGGACACCCGAGGCGCATATATGTATGTTGTGCGGTCGGCAGAGCGTCTCAAATTCCGGTCTGAAAACAGACTTGGGGTTACTTGTGTTTTAGGCTTTCCCCTTGGTGGCCAGCTAGGTGCACCCACACATGTGAGGTACCATTTTCATCGGGACACCTGTGGGAACGCGGGACCTGTGTGTTGTATTTGTGTGGTTTTCATAACGTTTTGACCCATTTGCTGGTGGCCTACATTTAGTCGCTGCTTTAGGCACCATAGACTTTTGTAACCTGCACAAGTCACCTACCCTTGAAAAGGTCTGCCTGTGCTCTTTCAAAAAATGTATGCTTGCCGTTCCTCACCACATTGGTTTTCCCGATTTACACATGCTAAGTGCGTCTGTTCAGGCTGTGAGTGCAAAACTCCTGTGTACCATGGGTCAGTGTTTGGCTTGTGGTATTGCTTGTTTTATAAAACACTACAAAAAATGTGTGCTCTCCTAACTGCAAGAGTCGGGGGGATGTAGAGGAGCATTGCTTTTCTCAAAATTCATAGAAGCCATTGCTGTACCAAGCCAACCATGTCCAACACATACCTAGTTTTTCGGTCATTTTCCCGCTTTTCCCCCAATCCATGGCAGTTTCCCCAACCTAGTTGTTGCCTGACCTACGCAAATCACCCCTTCCGAAACATGGAATTTTGTCTACTTTTCAGAAATACTTGCCTTTCTGTCCTCCAATTCGGCTTTCCTACCCTTTTCTTCCATTCCGTCCATGCATGTCCAATTGGCAAAAATTGCCAAAATCGCCTACTTCTCACAAAACGGTTGATAACCACATCAAAATATTTTTTTTTGTTTCCACTGTTCTTGAAAGCCAGGAAATTGGGGAATTCAGCAGAGCAAACCATTCGTTCCTAGCTCTTACAAGGAAAAAACCATAGGCTTCTTTGTACATAATTTTATTGTCATTTTTGGAAAAAACTCAAAATTTTCGCCCTTTTTGGTTATTTTCTTTCACCCTACTACAGCAACCTAGGATTCCTGGGTGGCGTTACGACCGCCTACATGTGGGAAAAAAAGAGCCAAATTTGGCCGAGATACCTCATGTAACAAAAAAGTTACAAGCCATTGAATGGCCACATACCGAAATCACCAAAAAAGGCCCTGGCACTGGGGAGAAATACCCATGGCACTTAAGGGGTTAAACAATCAGGAGTTTTTGCAGAAAGGGACTCCTGGCTGTAACTTTCCATAGTTGACTTGTTAAAAAAATAGCTTTTCTTGTGCTAAGCTTTGTGGTTAGTTGCACTAAAGTATCAGAAGCACTCTACAATGTATACTCAATACAAATCCCACCGCTGTACACCAGTGTTAGACAGAATCCTGTGCAGTTCCCTTGGGGACCACTGCAAGAAGATTAAGACTACAGGAGTAAGCAGTAAACCCAATTGGTAGCAGTCTGCACCACCCAGATTTACCTGGTAGCTGTGGCTGAGCAGTCAGACTTCTCTCAAGAAGAGTAGGGCAGTATATAGTGTATACACAATAGGGCCAAAAACACAGTAGAGCAAACAAACACTGACCAGAGCTTTGTATCAAAAGGATATGATTATTTATTTAAAACACACGTTAGGCAATGCACTAGCACTCTAAATCAAAAGCTAGTTAAAACACAGTCAGGTAAAGTATAAACACCTCCCTTGTTAACTATTAGACAAGTCAGAGTTAAAACACCACTATTTGTTAAAACAGATGTGAGCGCGTAACCTAGATGGCACTCCAATACTTAAGTTAAAGGGAGAGAAAAAGGCAGAGCATAGAAATAAAACAGGTCCCAACACTTTTAGAAGTTCAAAGCAAGGGAGTAAGGCAGTATACACTGTAGAGCCACAGTGCATAGGCCAGGCCCACTTTAAATGGAGCAAAGCGAAATGTGCCCCAAATCACACAGTTTAAAATGCACTAAAAGTCTTTGCAGAATGTTCAAAAGAGGTTGGGGTGATTCAAGAAGTTAAAGTTAGAATGTCTGGGGCCAACCCAGTTGGAAAGCCAAGGATTTAAGGGTCACCTTGTGCAAACCGAAGAATGGGGGGCCAGGCAGAACACAGCACCTTAAAGAGAGAGAGGAAGCTCCAGCGGTGGCAATTGTTCCTGGCAGTGGTTGCAGTTCATTGTTTCGACCAGGGGAAGAGAGGATCTCGTCGAGAAGGAAACTTGGAGTGGTTGCACTGCCCAGGGATGAAACCAGCCGCGGAGTTTGTTGGTTAAAAGGTGCGTTCCTTTTATTCGCGGTCAAAGTGGTGAAGCTTGGCTATCCGGCTGCCAGAGTGCTTGGCACGGGTGATTCGACCAGGAGACGTCTTTGAAAGGCGAAAGGGGCAAACTGGTTGATCCCACCAGCTCAAAGGAAGAAGACTCGTCCAGCAGAAGATCTTCTTTTGTAATTGGGAAAGTGGTGAGTTTGTTGCAGCAGGGCTGCACCGGTGGTGTCATCGTTGCAGATGGCTCAGCTTCTTCCCTCTTCGGAATCTTAGGTCCTGTGGCGACTTCTGAAGTTCCAGTCCCAAAGGCCCTGCTTTTTATGCAGAAAAACCCACATTCAACAGCCTAGCTGTCACTCACACATGCTAAGTGGTGAGCCGGGTGGCTCACCACTGGGCCAATTAGAATACAGTGCGACTTGGGTTGCTAAGGCAACGCAGTCCAGGGTGCCAATTCCCCTCCCTACACATCCTGTGGAACCCAGACAGAGTGGCACCATTTGGAGGGCTTCTGTGGAGAAGCCCGCCAAAAAGTGGAACAAAGGACTCGACCTTGGTTAGAGTTACAGAGACGGACACAAACACCATTTTAGAAAAGGGTTCTGGCAAAAAGACCCCACCATTGATTTAATATTAAATAAATAAACAGGCGGTATCTTTAACATTGCACCAAAAAGTGGTGCGTTTAAAATCAATGGGAAAATCCCATAGGAAATATTCTGGTGGAATATTTTGCGTGGTAACCACTGCCACCAGCCAGAAACTCGACAAGGGGGGACTGGACAGTGCCCCCTTGAAAACAGACCCAGGGGCAATCGAATTAACCCCTTCCAGTACTTCTTTTTTTATGGGGGGGTGCCCTCCTAACCCCCCATTTTCTTTATTAAAAACATTTTTCTACCAACCCAAACTAAAAAATATATATAAATAAAAAAATAAATTAGACCTTTTTTTTTCGATCATTTGACTGTCGATCAAATGGTCATTCGATCCTTTATTTTCTACCATTTGACTGGACACCCCACAATATGATGGTTTGTACTGGTTCTGGTCACAATTTTGGACTAGTAAAGACAATGGTGACTTTACATGCCCTGGGAGACAGTAGTCAGTCCCAGGGTATGGAGTCTATGTTTGGGGGTCACTATGACACCCCTGTGTTACTGCACTGAGGGTGCTGTGTAACGGATACACTAAAACAGATGATACCCTATGGAGTAAAAAAAAAAACATAGCCCATAAGCACACAATAAGTCAAAGACATACCTCAAATCATGCCTAAGAGTGGGAGGAAAAGAGTCTCACTCTTAGCAGGAGAAAAAAACAAACCCCAAAAATCCAGCAAAGGTGCTGGGGGACTCACTAGGTTTGGGAAATTAGCCTTATAAGAGAATTCTCCCTAACAGTCCTTGTTCCACATCATAGCTGCAGTGTATGGTCTGGGGTCCAAATGAAGAAAGAAACTGGTGTCCAAGAAGAGTACTGGTTTACAATGGCATTCAGCTGGGCCCCATCCTGGCTGGGAGCGCTGGAAAAGATGCTGGTACCTGTCATTGTTTCCTCCTGGTTATTTTCTGCATGTGCCAATTGAGACTCCGATTTTGTGCAAAAGCAGTACCTAATAGCTCAATGATGATGGTTTCAACTGACGTTTCGAAAGTACCTCATAGCACGAAGGAGATAGAGATACAAAATTACCACCCTACCCCCACCATATTGGACCCCATAGCATATGGTCATGAAGTAGATGGGGTGGTGTATCTACATGACAGGCGCTCCCGAAGAGTAAGCGCAAGTGGGAGAGAGCCTGCGGGATATATGTAGGGCATGGATGCCAATAAAGGGAATGCCACAATATGAAGCTGCGGTGAGGAGAGAAAATGAACGCAAGTCTGCAGAGGAATTTGTTACTGTTGAAGCAATGAAAGGGGGGAATATTGGGAAGGAAATTAGCTTTTCCCACTCCCTTAGGTGCTTTAGAGTGAGGGATATCCCATAAATAGACGTGCAACGTTGCAGGGGGCAGAAGGCCGTACTAAGTAACCTGGCACAAACACAATTTTGCATGAATTACAGACGTACAGGCTTAGTGCACGCACATAAAGAGACGCCATTTTGTAGTTATGGTAGACGCATTCAGCCCTGTATCGCCGCACGGTTAACGTACACCCGGCTGAGAAACCTGAACATGCCAAAGCGCTGATGGTAGAAGAATCTGTGCTGCTGATTCCCATAGAAACTTTGCTTTGTTCCTTAACTGTTGCAATTACTTGTTATCCCAAAGAGGAATGCGTCCTGCAAGGCCATGAGACAGCACCAGGATCATCGCTGTGCACAATCATCACAGCCAGCCCACCAGCAGATCTTCAACTTCCACCCAGCCCACAACTGCCCAGTCAAGATCCCTGAATTCCACGATAGTAGAATACCTCAGGCCACCAACCATAAAACCAATGGTCATAAAAGATCCAAGCGATCATAACTATTTCACCTTATCCCATAAATACACCCTTTGTAATACGAGGTACAGGGAAGAATACCTTATAGTTCAAAACGAGGGTAGAAGCCTTGGGTGCGGAGAGTGCGATATGAACTGAGTAAAGAATGTGTGGGTCAGCATCATCGTGTTCCTACCCCTGTGCCAGTCCTCGAGTTTCCTAGGTGCATGCCATAATGATAGAGTAGCATTTACTTGCAATAGTAACTCTGTAATAGCAACATGTGAGGAGCACGACCTTCAGTCCCTGAAGAGCTGATCCCAGCTGACCCCATGTGATGGAAGACGGATGTACGGGGCTGGAGCCAATCGCATCCTGGCATCCCCTTTAGAGCAGGCCTCTTTATAGGGTCTCACCAACCAGCTATGTAGGATTTCACTATATACAATGATGATGATGTATTGCCTTATAACCTTCTGCTTGTACTGATTCTCACCAGAATGTTCTCGAGCAGCAGAGTTCTTTGCTTGCACCCTTACTTTGTGTACGATTAAAACTTGTTATCCTTGCAAGACATCTTTTGGCCTTTTTTCCCTAGAGAGTTGTATTTTTTCTGACGTGAGCGTACAGGGGCGTGCTTTCAAGAGGAAGGCTTGCCTGACACTGAGACGATGAAAGCCTTAAGGAACAGTGAAGATAACAACGTGCCTGACACTGAGACAATGTAGTTATAAGGATTCAAAGAATGTGCGTCTGACATTCAGGAAGGACTATAGCCACGTACTGGGAAAGCCTCTGAGCAGTGCAACAAAAGGAGGAGGAGTTGAAGAATCATGGCGAGAGAACAGGAAAGTGCCAGACGCCAGCACGAAACTGAAGATCCTCTGTCGGGAGGATCAGCATTGGAGAGAGAAGAGACTGAGGACCGTATCATGCTGCTGGGGAAGCAAAACCCAAGAAAAGCAGCAGCAGAAGAGCAGTGGTGTAACCTGGGGCAGGATGACTGTGCAGTCTGTGAACAGCACTGAGACTGCTCCAGCAGTGGCAATACTGAGCCACATCAAAGAGGAACAGAGGACTGGAAGGAACACAGAAATCTTTCCGAAACAGACAGACACAGCGGTTCTGAGTAACCATCCAGTGACGCTAGACCGTATGGAGAAAGGTAACGGGTGAGGTAGAAGACCGGGGGAGGAACACAG
Organism: Ambystoma mexicanum; assembly: GCF_040938575.1. Taxonomy (NCBI): domain Eukaryota; kingdom Metazoa; phylum Chordata; class Amphibia; order Caudata; family Ambystomatidae; genus Ambystoma; species Ambystoma mexicanum. The sequence goes on along the minus strand of NC_090926.1, from coordinate 1,197,535,055 downwards.
GAGGAAGGGCCCTAGTCAGCCCAGTGAGCAGTAACTATTCCCAAGTATGTGAATAAGTACAGAGCACAGCCTACTTGTCCCAGTGAAGTCGGAACAATTCAGAAGTGTGTAAACCAGTGTGGGACACAGCCTACTCATCCCAGGAATAATTCATAAGAGACTGAATACGTATGGGACTAAGCCTAATCCTTGCAGTGAACAGACAAGAACCAAGGGAATTGAATGGGGAAAGAGCCACCTGAATAAGAAACAAAGAGGATCACAGTATCCAAGCTTACGTGAAGAAAGTAACAAAGAGACACTGCAAGTTCCCATTAAGGATAAGAATTAAAATCCTAAATTGACAAACCAAGTGATTTTAACCAGGAAGAATAGGGGACACCCTGGGGGTGGAAGAGTCCCCTTTCAGAATTGAAAGAACTGATTCAGGAAGTCACCAGGAACTATTTGAGACTAGTTTACTGAAGCTGAGAAGGATTGTCCAGGAGAAGAGAGTAATTCTCCTGAACCTTTGTGTTTTTTTGCTTAGTGGTAAGATTAGTTTAGATTAGCTTTGGGATGGAAGATGGACTATTGTTTGGACTAAACTATTTATGATATGATATGATATGATATGATATGGCATTTGTAACGCGCCTATACACAAGTGTTTCAAGGCGCGACGAGGCAGGGAGGGGGGAACAAGGGGAAGACAGACAACGATCCTACTAGGCCAGGTATCATTCAGACCGCGCAAGTGCAGGGGGAGGGGGAAGGGAAAAGTGCAAGGGGAAGGGGAGGGGGGAAGTGCAGTACAAGTAAGTAGAATAAAGTAAATAAATAGGGCCAGCTGGTGGCAAGTGCAAGGTAAGTGCAGACAAGTGCTGGGAAAGAGGGGGGCTGTAGGGATACAGAAACAGTCCCTCAGTGCAGGGGTTGCCAGGGAGGCAGCGCAAGAGGAGAGTGGCTGGGCCCAGGACCGAGGTCGGTGAGAGTGGCCCAGTTGCAGATTAGGTGCAGATCAGTCGAGAATTTAGCAGGGGAGAGGGAGAGAGAAAGCAGAAGCAAAGAGGAAGGTTTTGAGGTGCTTCCTGAACCGTAGTTGGTTCTCCTCAAGTTTCAGGGAGGCAGGAAGGCTGCTCCAGAGGGAGGCCCCTGCCACGGCGAGAGATCTACCCCCACCTCGTTGCTTCGAGAAGCGGCTGACCCTGAGGGAGTTGGAGATGGATGAGCGAAGGGCTCGGGAGGGAAGATATTTAGGAAGAGAGAGTTGAAGGTATTTAGGCCCCAGGCCCCAGAAGGCCTTGTGGACAATGCAGAGGGTTTTGAACTTAATCCTCGCAGGCACTGGGAGCCAGTGTAGAGATTTCAGTCCTGGAGAGATACGGTCCCTGGGCTTGAGGCCAAGTACAAGTCTCGCAGTTCTGTTCTGGATGAGTTGCAGGGGGCGGAGAGTGGAGGCAGGCAGATTAAGATAGAGGCTGTTACAGTAGTCCAGCTTCGAGAGAACCAGGGCTCGGGAGACAGTGAGCTTCTGGGGGAAGGAGAGGAAGGGAAGAATACCTCTGAGGAGGTGCAGCTGGTAGTGTGACTTCTTAGAGACGTCAGATATATGAGGAGAGAAGGAGAGTGTGGAGTCGAAGATGACCCCGAGGTTTTTTGCCTTGCAGGTAGGAGCAGGAGGAGGGCCAAGCGAGGCTGGCCAGAGAGCTACAGGGAAGGAGGCGACAAGCACTTAGTTTTGTGTTAGGTAGGGCAAAACCTTAGAACAGGGACAGACGGGCCGTTTATTATCATTTAAATAAAGTAATGTGAAGGATGAACACCATCATCGTGTAAGCTCTGCACCCGCGGGCCCGTGAGGCGAATTGAGCACCCTCTTCATGACCCCCATGGAAATAAGGACGAGTGAAAAGCTGTGGGAAGGCACAGAAGAATCCCGATTAAAATCGGAAAAGGGAAAGACGCATGATAACCAGCCGAAGTTTCGGCCCTGGCGCGGACACACGTGTGCAGGGGAAACCCTGGCGAGACTCTGCACACTCCAGCAGCCCAAGTGAGAAAAACAGGCGATCTACGGCCCGAGGACCTAGAGAACACCCGGCTGGACCCGCACAGCTCACGGGGAATCATCAGGGCGGCCCCCGCCCCATCCCCGAAAAAGGGAAGGGAACACCCCCTCAGAGAGACCCAGTGCCTACCTGGACCGGAGAAGACCCCCGATAAGACATATGCGGTACTGGTCCCCGGCCTCACATGGGCGGTGGACCCCGTGGGACTCGAAAACAATAAGTAGTACCGAGCCCTGCGAGGGAGTCCCCGCCACTGCACTAGCACACCGGAGGATCCCAGCATATCACGCCCCACGGGCAGCTCGCTGGCAGCTGCGGCGGGCGGAGCTCTCACCCAGTCCTCTCCTGCGGAGGTCATCGGAGGGGCGCAGGCCACTTGGAGCCTTGATAACACACGCAGAGCCGTAGAAAGACTATGGTCGCAACAGGGAAGGCCCCCCCCAAGCAGGAGGAGCACACAGAATCCAGGCAAATGCACATCTTTACACCTTGCACCTAAAAACACGTGAGAGCCGGGCCATCTAGGGGAATCAACGCGAAACACGCAAAGCTGCTCTCTACACCCCAAAGTCCTGTACTCACGAAGAAGAGGTATCCCCTCACACAGCACCTCACTAATCCACTGGTAGTAAGGCTGAATAAAAGTCAAAAGGGCTCAGACCCCTGCATATCTAAGTAAAGAAATACAGAAAAGGAAACCTAAACACCACAACCTACGCCCTGCACTACTACAACGTGGTTAAAGCGCAATAAACAAAGACTACAGCACAACTAATAGTACAGCCACCCAAGAGTACCCCATCGCCTAGGAGTAAGGCAAGCCACAAGCCCCTACGTGAAGTAAAAGAAAAACAAAAACAACTGAATGAGACATACAACACCAATAAGGCAACTCCCCCATCATCCGCAGCCCGGACTGAGCGCAAAGCCACTTTAAGGAGCCTGTATAACTGGTTTCGCAATATCGGACATTACCCCAAATTTATACACATGTGCGCAAGGGGTATGGACATTAAGTGATGAAGTGTCAGATTTTTAACATGCATACATTTTGAGTAATATCCTCTTTTCCGCTAAAACCCCCCTGAACATACCACCGGGTCCTAACACGTCTTAAAATGTGGGCAGAAAAATCACAAGAATTATGGTATCATTTAAATAATTTTCACAAGTCCGTACTATGAGTTATTCATCTTTTTCTAAAACCATATTCTGGCTATAGAGGTGTGTCTTTTCAGGTCACATGGTACAGAAACCAGTCTTTCCAGTTTCTGCCAAGCTCAGAGACCCTGCCCCTCCCAGCTTCTGCCAAGAGGAAGCTGTTTTACGACATCTGCAATAAACCATCTGCCTGGGTGAAGGGGGTTGCATTGTTCAGAGCTCCTGTATTCTGTGGGGGCTCCCCTTAATTCAATTATCAGAGAGATGGCATATCCTAAGTGTGGCCAGCAGGAAACAGCCAGGCCTGGGAAGATACTTGTGAATCAAGTTTCACTCCTGATGGGGGTAGTTGCCAGGCAAAATTGGAATCTCTTTGAGCCAGTTTTTAGCCACATGTCATTTCTGTTCCCCAGTTTTCTGCATTCAAATAACTAACAATTTTTTACATATGCAGCTAGAATGCTGATTCTAAGTTTAAAACTATGACATTTAAACAATTGCAGCCTATGTGACACTCAAAAGTAGGTCACTCATTTCTTTTAAACATTTAGATTTTTAGTGTCTTTCAGTCCAAATTTACTTAAACTGCTGAAATCCACAGCTCAGCCAGTCTTGTGAAGAACATTGTTTTAGGCTCATCCTCTTTCCAGATTTTGTATGCCCACAATACTTTATTCTGCCAGATGTCCGCTGGTGTTCAGTGAGATTTTTGGATGTGTTGCAAATAGGCATTTTGAGCTGGCATTCAGAGAAACAAAAGGTGATTTTAAAGTGCGGTTTTTCCTTTGGCACACATTTCACTCATGGCACCCCGGCCCATCCTGCTCGCACTGGTGGGTGGCAAGTTAGGCAACAATTTTAGTGTGCACAACTGCGCGGTTTTCATAGATTCTGGCGCACATGTGGGCTTTTTCGGCCATCTTGGATTTCCTAAGCCCACAGCACCAAATGTTGTAGCATAATAGTCCAAACGTGGGTCAGAACACCCAACAAACCCCCCCCCCGACGGCACTTGGATTGAGTCGAGGGGATGTCGGGTGCACAAGGGTTTTGACCCACGCCATGGTATGTCCGCATAATCTTCTTCCAATTCTGCAAATGGCACAGTTCAGCATCTTTTCCTCCATCCGGTACTGATCGATCGGTTCTCCTCGCCGGTCCTGATGGGAATATTGGGCGGTACACCGGGCCCCTTGCATCTCTGCTCCCGGTCTCCGGATCGTCTTCCTTGTCCCGTCTCCAGGTTTTCTTTCTCCTAGGACGACAAAGGAAGAGCAGCAATACCTATTCATAGACATTTTTCCACCACTGTTGAGATAGTGGGGCAGCATATGCATTTCATCATAACGAAACATTACATTCTTATTTTGAAAAAAAAACAGTATAACTAAGAGACAGTTTCATGCAAATCACAATATTTTAGAGACTAGATGTGGTATGTTTTATGGTTGGAACTGAATTAATCTGAGACAGTACCCGCTAGGATTCCAGAGGATTCCTCCAGTTGTTGCAGAGTGTGCTTGGGATGGCAACATTTCAACTGGTTTATGTGGACCCACTTGTCTTCCCCCGCTGCCAAAGGACCTTTGGGGATGTGGATTTTGTAGGCCACAGGGGAGATTTTGTCTATGATCTCAAAGGGTCCCTTCCATGTAGGCAAAAATTTGCGCTGCTTGGCCTGGTTCCTTTGGAAGTTGTATAGATAGACCCGGTCTCCCACCTGATATTCCTTCCTGGAACTTTTCAGGTCATAATGGGTCTTCATGCTATCAGCCGATCTTTCTAGATTCCGCTGAGCGTAAGCAAAAGCATGTTGGAGGTGTTTCCTTAAATTCTCCACATACTCATGAGTAGTGGAGGCATTTATCAGTGTCTGCTCTTGGGTCCTATAGAGCAAATGCTGAGGAAGCACCATCTTGCGCCCAGTCATCAACTCGAATGGTGACATTTTGGTTGCAGATGAAGGGGTAGATCTGATGGCCATTAGGACCAGAGGTAATCGGATATCCCAACTTGGCCCAGAATCTGCCACAAACTTCTTTAATATGCTCACAATGGTTCGGTTATATCTCTCTACTGCCCCAGAAGAAGCTGGCCGGTAAGCAATATGCAACTTCCTTTTGACCCCCAGTATCTCCCACATCTTTGTCATTACTTCACTGGTGAAGTGGCTACCCCTGTCTGACTCAATCCTTTGAGGTAGACCAAAACGGGAAAAGATGTGGTTAATCATCAGGGCAGCTGCAGTTTCTGCCTTGCAATTTGGGGCTGGGAGACATTCCACCCACTTGGTAAACAAGCATGTCACAGTCAACATGTACTTATTCCCCCTAGCCGAGCGAATCACAGGGCCTACAAAGTCGATTTGTAAATCTGACCATGGCAGTGTCATCCCCCTCTTTTGGAGAGGCGCACGGTGCGTGAGGGATGATGGCTGAAATTGTGCACACACAAGACACCCCTTCAAGTATTGGTCGAGGTCCTGCCCCATGTGTGGCCAGTATGCAACCTCTCTTAAGATTTCCAATGTTGTGTGAAACCCCCTATGACCGGCGGTGGACGCATCATGGGCGTGACTTAACATCAGGCTTCGGAATGAGGTAGGAACCACCCACTGATCGTGGCCACCTTTGGATTTCCTTACCAGCAAACCGTCTTGGATTCGGAACATTTTTGGACATTTCATCAACACTCTTAGGTCCTCTTTCCCAATGTAATCGGTATCCGTCAGGGGAAAGTTCTCAGGGTCCTCAAGGTGTTGGTAAAACTTAACAATAATTGGATCCCCCTTCTGAGCTGTAATCAAATCAGCATCAGGGGTCTCCTTACTCCATTGTGCAATTGAAAGGTCGTTGTGAGCATTTGTCTGGGACCTAGTGATAGCAGTGACCTGGATTTCCCCCAACAGGGACTCAATCTCAATTAGATCCCCTTGGATGGCCCCAGTTTTGGCCAGCTGATCAGCTAAGTCATTTCCAGTTTTGTCTGGTCCCTCTACTTTGGAATGACCCTTGATCTTCTTCCAATAGATGGTCATCTCATTCGAGGTGACCAGATCATCAATGTTTTGGATCAACTTCCCATGTTTCAAGGGTTTGTTGTTAGCCCATAACATGCCTCTGGTTTTCCAATTAACCAGGTGCTCCACGAACCCGTTCCGTACATAATCCGAATCTGTGATTATGACCAGTTCGCGGAATTGATGCTGGACAGCAGTGAGGATGGCCTGATGCACAGCCATCAATTCTGCCACCTGACTACTTCGGGGACCAATTTTGTATCCAGCGGAGGGTTCTGGGGACTCATTCACCCATGCATTCCCTACGCCGGCCACCAGTTCTTTCTCCCCGTTGTTGTCAACATGGTAAGAGCATCCATCCACATAGACAGTGGGCATTCCCTCACACTTGTCCTCTTCAAAGACTTTGTGTGGTGAATTAAGGTATGCCTCCGTGTTGTCCTTGATTTTTAGACTTTCGTCCTCGAGACAGTTTTCTCTGGCACAATCATGCAAGTCAGCCAGACATTGCGCGAGGGGACTCTTCTTGTTTTGGCCATATCTGACCTCCACAGGAAAGCCTTGCATTGACAGAATCCAGGAAGTAATTCGGGAATTACTCACATTTCCGGCCCGGATTCTGTCACTTTGGAGATATTGCAGAGGCTGGTGTGGAGTCTCCACTATGATGTGTTCCCCCTGGATAAACGGGCGGTAATTCGTCAATGCCCACACCGTTGCCAGGAGTGCCTTCTCACAATCGTTGAATTTTTCCTCCACAGAGGATAAAGTTTTGCTCGCATAGGAGATTTCTTTATTGACCTTGTCATGCTTTTGGTATAATACCGCCGTCAAGCACGTATTAGAGAACCCCGTCTCCAGGAAGAACTCCTTGTTTCTGACAGGGCAAGCTAGGCAAGGCGCTTGTGAGAGGCTTCTTTTGAGTTGTTTTACTGCCTCGGCTTGTTCTGGACCCCATTCCCACTTGACCCCCCCCTTCAGGAGATGAATCAGGGGTCTGGTGATCTCTGCGTAGCCCTCAATGAACTTTCTGCTGTAATTAGTCAGTCCAAGGAGGCTCCTTAGTTCCCGCAGAGTTGTGGGGTCTTTCAGTTTCTGAAGTGCTTCCACTTTCTTTTCCTGGGGACAGAGACCCTGAGGAGTAATCTCATGCCCCAAGAAATTAACACGGGTTCTACACCACTGTGCTTTCTGAAAGGAAAGTTTCGCTCCGGCGGCCCTCAACTGCGTCAGAACATAACGGATCTCCGCTATGTGTTCCTCCACAGATGAACTTTTGATGAGGACATCATCTACATAAGCCAGGTTACCCCTCGCACCCAGGTCGGGCATGGCCTTATGTAGGAAAATGTTGAATTCATTGCCGGAGTTGAGGTATCCGAAGGGAGTCCGGGTCCATGTATACTGCTGGCCCCCAAAGGTAAAAGCCAGCTTGTATTGGTCCTCCCTACTGACAGGCACAGTCCAGTATCCATTGGTCAGGTCTATTGCAGTGAATACCTGTGACCCCTGGATCTGGGCCAGCCCTTGGTCAATGTAGGGAAGAGGCCATCGGGAAGTATGGACCCGTTTGTTGAGCTCCCTGAGGTCGGCACAGAGTCTCCACTGGCCGTTTGGCTTCAATATTCCCAGCACCGGATTATTGAAGGTGCTGTGGACTGGAAGGATTATTCCCCGGGACTCAAGGTTCTTAATTATTTCAGTAAGGGACTCCATGGATGCGAGAGGCAAACGATATTGCTTCACAAACACTGGAGTCATGCCAGGGTCCGTGGGGATTGTTGTTGTGTGGATGTCAGTGCGACCACAGTCATATGAGTCTACCGCAAAGAGATCTTGGAAATCCAAGAAAACTTGTTTCAACTTTTGCTTTTGTTCCAGAGTCACACAGGCATCAGCTAGGTTGACTCTCTCTTCCGCCATCTGCCTGATGCCTGGAAAGACTTCTGGTTTGGCTATCTCAGCGGCCTCCTTCAGCTGGGTGGAGAAGTCCCTGGTCAGAGTGCTGATTTGGACTGGAGGCTTCAGGTGGGAAAGGCAGCCCTCATGGACCTGGAAAATCACCTCATCCCTCCTGAAGTCACAAGTCACATCTTCCTTACCATAGGGGCAGGAAGTGTACACCAGGAAGTTCCCCCCATGCCGGGTAAAAATCCTGTCTGGTGTTGTATTGTCATCACTGTCACTGTCAAAGCAGTCCTTGGGGATTGGCCCTAACAGTTCATTACCTAAATCTATGGAAAAATGTCGGTCATCAACCGCCATTCCAATAATGGTGCCTGCGGCTAGAGTAATACTCTTTAAGTCGCTGTTATCCACCTCTATTGGAATGGTGTCATGTTCTATGTTGACTAATGGTGTTGGGTTTACCCCTAACCCTAGCTGTTGGAGAGAAGCATTTAGATGTATGTAAGCATCAGGGTTTTTCAAATGTTGTCCTCTTTTAGCTTTCACTTCCAGGGAGAATTGTCGGGTCCTTCCTGGGATGGTGACTTCCTCTTTGATCTGAATTTCAACTGCATAGGGTAGCAATTGAGCTGACCTAAATGCTTTTTCTGGATCATCAAAGCCCATGGGATTATCCGCTAATCGGGACCAAGCTTTGAAGTTTATTAGGTCCAAACTAATGGCAAAGCGATTGAGAATGTCACTGCCTAAGTAAAAGGCGGCAGGGACGTCTCGCACGACCCAACAATTGTGGACTATGCTCTTGTTGCCAATGGAGATTTTGAGCATACACCTGCTTGGCAGGAGATGTTTGGAACTAGGTGCTTCCAGGTCCATTTCCCATTTGTCTATCAATTTGAAAGTGGGAATGGCTGGATCTTTTGGGAGTTGGCGAAACATGGCTTCGCTGATGAAGCTTTTACCATTTTTCACACACACTCAGGCGAGAACAGAGTCCTTCCCATCATTTATCTGAACAGGGATGAATAACTGCTCTCAAATTTGCTGAATATCAGCCAGGCTCTGAGCTGATTTCACATCTTTCTGGACTATAGGAGTGGGAGTTTCTGATTGTGGATTAGTATAGAATCTCAGAGTGTTTCCTTCCAGCGTGGAGTACCACTTTAGACTGGAAGGAAGGTTGATTTTCAGAAATAGAGAGGACCCCCCATCACCAGTATGTTGTCCTACTGCTATTACTGTCACGTCTGGAATTTGGCTATTCTGGAAGTGAAATTCTACTTGGTCAGATTTTTGTTCAACCATGTGGCAGGTGCCGTTTAAACTAACATGGTTGACACTCTGTTTTAATTTTATTGGTCGGCTAGTCTGGGTCCAGAGGACCTTGTTCACGCAATATTAAGGGTGACAACCTCCTCAGGAGGTCATTCCCTAGTAAGCAAGGGGTGCCCTCTGGAGTCACAACTATGACCGGGTGTTTCACATTGTGTCGCCCGATCTTAATGTCCAAGTCTGCAGTCCCCTCAGCGGGAATTTCCTTCCCGTCAAAGTTCTGGAGTTGTCCAGGAAGTGAGGTGAGAGGAATTTGGTAATTCCCTCCCCTTCCTGCATTCAGTTCATCAAAGGCCTTTCTGGACAGAAGGGTAGCTTGAGATCCCTTGTCCACCAGCGCTGAAATTGTACCCTGTCCCTGTACTTGTACCGGGGCATAATATCTTCCCTCCTTCTCCTCAAGGAGGCACAGATAATGCACATTTTTGGACAACTGGTGGGCTAACTTTCTGGTTTTGGACATCGCTAGCGAAGAGATTTGGGCAGAATTCTGTGGAGAGCCTTGGGAATCTGAAAGAAAAAGTTGGCAACTGGAGATCAGAGCCATTGTGGGTTCCCCTGGCTCTGGTTCCGGGCCGCGCCCCCCTTTTTGGAGGCAGTCACCAGGATGGGTATGAACCAGGGGATTTTCTTGCTGTTGGTTCTGGGATGAGATGGTGAGCGGCGGTAGCTCAGTCTCCACATCTCCCCAGTATGGACTTGCATCCCTAGGGACCCATTTTTCTTTGGGAGGAGTTCCCCCCTCTCTGAAGGAAAAGATCCTTTTCCCAGGATCCTCTGAGGATCCCTCTCCCTCAAATTGGAAGATCTGTACCTCCTCCTCAAACTGTGTCTGTTTGGGTCTTTTGTTTCTCCTACCCCCCCTCTGTTCCTTAGGAGGCAGACTTTCAGGGGCAAGAGATTTTGTTTCCGGTTCCTGGGTTTCCAGGGGCTGTTTACAAGTGAGGAAGGAAGCTTCCTCCAAGGCATTACACCCCCCTTCACTTTGTGCCTCCTCCCTGGGAACCGGTGAGTTATCGGGGTGCTGCTCCCGTCATTGTTCTGGGGCACCAGGTCCAGAGTTGGGTGCGTGCTGCGCCGGCATGCCGATCTGAGGGTTCTGCTGAGCCCTCAGTATGTGACCCAGATCCCGCGCCATGTTTTGAACCTGGCGCTCTAACTGGGAAACCCGCTCAGGCTGATACAGGGCCCTGTTTTCTCCCCTGGGCTGATCCCGGGAAGGGTAGCTATCCCTTCTTGGGTAGTACCCCTGGTTGGGAAGATTTTGGTACCCCTCCACCCTTGGCCTCCCCTCACCCAGATTCGGTTGTCTGGGCTCAGGGAATTGGGGAAAGAAGAATGGATGATTTTGGGGCTGGAAGTTGGGTGGATACCTGGGGAAGAAGTTCTGCCCAGGGTTTGGTGAGTTTCTGCCCTCCTGTGAGAAGTTGGGAGGGAAGTTCTCTGGGTTAGGTGCTTGGCTGGATCCCCCCCCTTGGGCTGGAGGAGTCCACACATAACCCAGGATGGGTCTGTTTCCCTTGTACCGGGGGCTTACCTAATCAGGAGAGCGAGGGACCCCATTTGTGGGGCTGCCTCCCTGGCCCCCTGTCTGTGCCTGGCCCGAGGACCTTCTGGGCCTAGCATTATTAGGTGCAGGTAGGTTTTTAGGCCCCCCCATCTCCAACTCTAAAACGGGGGTGACCTTTACCTCTGCCACCTTGGCAGCAGCAGGGGTGTTGTTGGCTTTGGGGTTTTTGGGCACATTATTTTTATTTTCTATTGGCTTCTGCACCTCATAGATCCGGGTGGCTTGTTCAATGACCCAGTCTAAAGATCTTTTCTCGTGAAAATCCCTCACGAGCTGGGTCATTATGTATTTGGGCAAGGCATGGAAAAACGTATTAACAAATTCTCTGCTGTCTGTGCGCACCCTTCTGGTGGTCTGCGCAAAGGCACGTTTTAACTCCTGCACAAATTCTTGTGGGGCCTGATCCTCCCCACATTGTAAATTGTAGGCTGCCTTGCGAGCCTCTTGGGGATTTCTATGAGTAGAAAAATGTTTCAAGATGGCCGCCTTATAGGTGGACCATCTTAAATGATTTTGGTCCTCCAGCCCCGCAAAGAAACTGGAGTATTCCGGGGAGAAGGTCCACTTTACATATTGAATACAGCTTTGGCTGTCCTTCAAATGGAAAGTCTCCATCATTTGCTCATAGAGCTCCAAGTGTTCCCAAACAGAGTACTTGGCGTTCTTATGATAAGGCGTGATGACACTCCTGATTGCCTTAATCTGTTTCAATGGGTCCTTAATCAAGGCCCTTTTTGCCTTATTGGCCTTTTTGGTTCGGGTAACCCTTGTCCATTCGTCCTCTGACTCAGAGGCACTGCTCCCAGAGGTTCCTGTCTGATCTTCCAGGTTTTCCCGGATTCTGCGAGCCTGGGAATGGCTGGCAGAATGTGGGGACCTGGTCTCCTGTGTCCTGTACCGTTCAGAGGAGTCTTCAGATTCCTCTTTGCTGCCAGGATTTGATGGGTACCCCCCCACTGACCTAACTGGGCAGAGGTTTTCAGGATGCCCTTAATGGGCCTACTCTCCTGGGGTCCCCGACTAAATTGCACTGTGCTTGGGTGCCCATACCCGGATGCCCGCCCCTCCATTCCTGGGTGGTACTGGCCTATGAGCCCCATGCTTCTGGCTGGATAGTAATCTGCCATCCCTGTGGCCCTGTGCTCATGTGCGCCAGGGGACATGGGGGTGGCAGAGTCCAGGGACTGAGAGAGATAAAGGCCTTTGGTACTAGGGCTCCTGAGGTTATGCTCAGGAGTTTCCCTTTCCCAGCGAACTTGGTCTCTATCCGCCCCTGCTCCCTGTTGCAATGCAAGAGCCTGCGCCTTCAGTTCCTCAGTTAAGGCCTTACTAGACTATCAGTCTCTCCTGCATCGCTACCTGTTGTTGGAGCCTATCATTGTGCTGGCAGAGAGCCTCATTCTCTCTCTGTGTTTCCTGATTGGTCCTGGAGCACTGGGCCAGTCTTTGCTGCAGGAGGGTTACCTCCTGAGCTGTGTCCCTATTGGCCTGCTCCTGTCTTGCCAGAGCCTCCTCCACCCTCCTGGTGTGCTCTAGCAAGTCCTGGTGTTCTTTTTGGAGGTCACCCAGTCCCTGGTCGGCCAGGTGATTTTCTTCCAATTTCCTTTTTAAGTGGCAGACTTCCTGGCCTAAGGTATCCCTTTCCTGACTAAGAGCCTGCATCTGTGCCGCCAGGTCGTCCCTTTGCCTTTGGAAGGCACCAGCTTTCTGGCGTTCCTGGTCAAATTCTGCCTGGGTATCCAGGTCTTTCAAAATCAGTTTATTGCTCTCTGCCTTCTCCCTATCTAGGTGGCTTTGCAGGGTGACTACCTGCTCAGCACATGCCCTATTGAAGTCTAACTGTTGCTCCAGCTTTTTCTGGCTCTGCAGTAGGGAGTCCAAACCTTCTTGGTACTCCTTCTGCAAGGCCAGAAATCTGGTATCCTGGTCAGCCTTTTCCTGTTGCAGGATGTCCATATCCCTCTTTATTTTAATGATGTGCTGTCTACTCTCATTTTCTGACTCCTGGCTCCCCTGCAGCCTCTGCTCAGAAGAGACCAGGTCAGATTGGACCTTCTCTAACGCCATCTGTCGCTTATTCGCCAGATCTTGGCTTTCAGTACATTTATCCTGCATGTCTCCCATATATAGGTACAGGTATGCGGCTATCCTAACCATCTTGTCTTGTTCATCCTTAGCTTTAGGAGCCATGTATAGTTCACTCAGGGCCACATGTAGGGGACCCTGATCTTCCCATATATCTGACCCTGTTTCAGTGACCTGTTGCGTGATGGCCTGCAACCAGACCATGCGGTCCTGGTGAGTCCACTCACCTCTCACAAATAACTTATGTAAGAAGTGCTCTCTGGCTATTTTCATGTCTACTAAGGTCGTCATTCTAGAGATTGGTCTCTGTCCTGACTTACAGAAATGAGTATTTTATTTTTGCAAAACAGACCTTTTTCTTAGAGCGTTCCTTTGAGGAGTGCTTTACAGCGTAACACAGCGTGTGATCCGACCGGATATGTGTATCTGGTCAGCTGGGACGCTGTATTAATCTGCACAAGTGATAAATCTAATGAAAAACGTCCGGCACGAGCCCCCAATTTGTAAGAGGATTCAATTCAACACTACAGCTAAGTCAATGCCTAGTCTGGGATACTGAATGGAAACCCTTATTAATATATCTTTATGTCCAGTTCATGCGTTCTGGATGACTACCCCTATATAACACCCCTCTCTTGGAATCCCCCTGACCCCACTGAGCCAAGAAGTAGTTCTGTTTTGCAAGTTAAAAGGTTTATTTGAGAATTTAAACAATATAGATATATATCACACTTTATAATTAATAATTGGATATCACACTGAATTTGAGCAGTAATCAATAATGGATAGTCTGGCACTAGCACACTTGTGAATAGGATCAGAAGAATAAGGTGATAGAGAATGCTTTATATAAGTTCAGATGGATGTAATGTTGAATGAAAATTGCAATACAGAAAATACTCAATATGATTTCAACAAAACAATGTAATCACTTTTCTCTGGCAATCCCCTCCCCCCTTTATGCAATGCAAGGAAATGGAAAGAAAGCACACAGTTCTCAGAAATGCAATCAAATGTAATTCAGTTCACCCCAGCAAGCTTAGATTACAGATCAGAGTTTTAAACACAGGCCCAAAATGCTTTTATATGTGCTGGCAATGAAGTGAAAATATACTAAAATGCTTTTAATTCCCTCTAGGAGGTTCAGGGTGAGTGAAATATACTTGGGATGAGTTCAGGCTCACTTTAGCAAGGATCTAGGAGTAACTAGCAGGTTAAACGAATTTTGGCAAATGAAAGCAAGAAAACTGCTGTTTTCACACGTGAAGAAATTTTGCAAATCGCGGCAAATTCGCGAGTGCCTTTTTCGCGATTACAGCAAAAGTATCGGGGGTAGGAATGCGGTTCTAGGTGCTAGGAAAGCCACGATTCTAAGCGTTCTGAGGAAAGTTACTGCAAGTCTCTAGCACAAACGGTCACGGAGATATGAGCGATTAAATAAAGGTCGTTTTTCAGATTTGAAATTTTAAAGTTCAAAAAGACAAGTGACAGCTAGCAACTAGAAAATGACAGGTGACAGTTAGGAGGCAGTTCTACTTAGATTATAATAGCTTGAATTATATTATTTTAACTAAGAGATGGGTTCTGCACAGTCTTGCTAGGTACTCACACTATATTCTTGAATTAGATGGGCCTCGAATCTGGTCAGGTTTTAGACTGGACTCTGGTCTCTGCACTTCACAGGGATCTGGGTCAGCTCTCTCTGGTTCTGCTAACAGCGGTCTGGTCTGGGTCTGCTCTCTCTCTGGATTCTGGAGATTGATGGATTTGAAGTCTGGATCTTTCTGCACAGCTTTCTCTAGAGATTGATGGAGGTAAAGTATGGATTTTCCCGGCAGAGCGTCCCGCAGCAAATGGAAATGAATGTCCCTATCTGTCCTGCCTGTCTGCTTTTATGTGTTTTGAAAATGGGTGTGTGTGAGCAGCATCACTAGCCAGCCCCTCTCCACTTGTCATTGGCCACTTCATCCGCTTCCACTTGATTGGGGGAATGAAATGAAGTGTCATCATGATGAGGTCTGTTTATGGTACAGAGAACCCACCCCTGTCAACTTTACACACAATCTATATTTGCTCAAAAAGACATATTTGCACAGGTACACATTTGTTTAAAATTACATGCACCCTTCACATATGACAGGAGGTATACCCTGTCCAAATCTGCTCTTCCTGGGGGCTTGGGTTCAAAAATGGCACATATTTCACTTTTTAACTGGTTTCGCAATATCGGACATTACCCCAAATTTATACACATGTGCGCAAGGGGTATGGACATTAAGTGATGAAGTGTCAGATTTTTAACATGCATACATTTTGAGTAATATCCTCTTTTCCGCTAAAACCCCCCTGAACATACCACCGGGTCCTAACACGTCTTAAAATGTGGGCAAAAAAATCACAAGAATTATGGTATCATTTAAATAATTTTCACAAGTCCGTACTATGAGTTATTCATCTTTTTCTAAAACCATATTCTGGCTATAGAGGTGTGTCTTTTCAGGTCACATGGTACAGAAACCAGTCTTTCCAGTTTCTGCCAAGCTCAGAGACCCTGCCCCTCCCAGCTTCTGCCAAGAGGAAGCTGTTTTACGACATCTGCAATAAACCATCTGCCTGGGTGAAGGGGGTTGCATTGTTCAGAGCTCCTGTATTCTGTGGGGGCTCCACTTAATTCAATTATCAGAGAGATGGCATATCCTTAGTGTGGCCAGCAGGAAACAGCCAGGCCTGGGAAGTTACTTGTGAATCAAGTTTCACTCCTGATGGGGGTAGTTGCCAGGCAAAATTGGAATCTCTTTGAGCCAGTTTTTAGCCACATGTCATTTCTGTTCCCCAGTTTTCTGCATTCAAATAACTAACAATTTTTTACATATGCAGCTAGAATGCTGATTCTAAGTTTAAAACTATGACATTTAAACAATTGCAGCCTATGTGACACTCAAAGGTAGGTCACTCATTTCTTTTAAACATTTAGATTTTTAGTGTCTTTCAGTCCAAATTTACTTAAACTGCTGAAATCCACAGCTCAGCCAGTCTTGTGATGAACATTGTTTTAGGCTCATCCTCTTTCCAGATTTTGTATGCCCACAATACTTTATTCTGCCAGATGTCCGCTGGTGTTCAGTGAGATTTTTGGATGTGTTGCAAATAGGCATTTTGAGCTGGCATTCAGAGAAACAAAAGGTGATTTTAAAGTGCGGTTTTTCCTTTGGCACACATTTCACTCATGGCACCCCGGCCCACCCTGCTCGCACTGGTGGGTGGCAAGTTAGGCAACCATTTTAGTGTGCACAACTGCGCGGTTTTCATAGATTCTGGCGCACATGTGGGCTTTTTCGGCCATCTTGGATTTCCTAAGCCCACAGCACCAAATGTTGTAGCATAATAGTCCAAACGTGGGTCAGAACACCCAACAAGATCAAGAACATGGGAGCCAACCTGGTTGGCAAAATAGACAAGATAACCCAGAGAATGGACAACATCGAGGAAAGGCTTGAAGGGGTCGAAAACAATCAAGCCTCTATAGATACCCTCAAAACACAAATGCATTTGAGAATAAGAGAAATAGAGAAAAGAGAGGAAGAATTCTGACTAAAAATGGACGATTTAGAAAACTGTGAAAGAAGGAACAACCTGCGCTTCTTCGATATTCCGGAACAAGAGGGTGAAACGGAGGGAGAGCTCAAGAAAACAATCCATGACATTATCAAAATCCTGATGGCCGATGAAGATATTGATGAACCTAATACAGAACGAATACACAGGGCCGAAGGGGCGCCCGGTGGTCCACGGTCAGTCCTCGCTAGATTCCATAGGTACCAAGACAGAACCAGGATTCTAGAGAAAGCCAGGTCTGGAGGTCCACTTACACTTGGAGGTGCGCAGATTACTATCTTCCAAGACCTATCCTCACTCACACTAGCCCTGAGATGCTTATGTAGCCCACTCACGAAATGGCTCAAAGACCAAAGTACTCGATACAGATAGGGATACCCCTTCTCCCTTACATTTGAACATGGAAGTAGAAGAATACACCTGAAAACCGAGGGCGAGATCCGAGAATACATAACTGAAATCTTAGGAACAACCCCAAAGGATGCAGATCATGAAGAACGAGAGCAAGGGAGAACGCAACGGGAGAAAGAGAGTGAAGGGTTCCAGGAAATACAGACTTGGCAACAACACTCCAGACAATGACAAATGAAAAATGAAAAGATCACCTGGTCGTCCGGAACCTAAACAGAGGAAACATTGAGAGACCGGACCTGACAGGCCGATAATGATGGCGCGGACCAAAGCGCCAAAACCCACTGACATGAGAACGCAATGGGAGAAAGAGAGTGAAGGGTTCCAGGAAATACAGACTTGGCAACAACACTCCAGACAATGACAAATGAAAAATGAAAAGATCACCTGGTCGTTCGGAACCTAAACAGAGGAAACATTGAGAGACCGGACCTGACAGGCCGATAATGATGGCGCGGACCAAAGCGCCAAAACCCACTGACATGAGGCCAGAAGCGCCCGAAAGGGCTCCCTCCGACAAGCGGTAGTCTGGCCCAAGAAGTGCCCGTGCCAAGTCATATCCTTTTATAAAAGTTAACGTTGTGTTTTATATAGAATTGGGGGTCAGGGGGGACTGGGAGGGTGCTCACATTGTTAAAGCGATTGTTGGTAAAACACGGACCGTGCGGTAGCAGTTCACCCCGGTGGTCTGACTTTGGATTGACAGTTCTCATCCAATCCAAACCAGACGCCACCAACCAAGGATGGAAAACATGGACAAGAGGGGAAAAAGGAGGGAAAGGAAGCTAAGGGAAGAGGGGAGAGGTATGAAAAGTAACAAGAAAAGGAACGGGGGAGGCTAAAAAGTTAAAAGTTAGGACAGACAGATAGATCGTACAACAGAGGCGCAGATCGTTGGCAACCAGAGATAAAAGAGAGGGCTTCGAGTACAAACAAGGGACAAATACCAATGGCTAATCTCATAGACGCCACAATCGATAGGCATGCCTCCATGAGAATAGGAACACTGAACGTCAAGGGAATTAACTCCCCACTAAGAGATCGCTAATCAACAGAGAATTCAAAAGAGCCAAGTTAGACGTACTTTTCCTACAAGAAACGAGATATATAAGAGGAGAAGAACGAAAGGTCCTGTACTCCGAATTGGCAACCGAATACTGGGGCTCTGGCCCACTCAGAAAAGCTGGTGTAGGCATACTAGTAAGTAAAGGACTAAAATGGAAGTACCAAAAAAATGGGCAGATGTAAGCGGTAGAGCACTTATGCTAGTGTGCAGGATACGAGAAACCACTATCACTTTCGCCACTATATATGCCCCCAACACGGGCCAGTCTAAGTTCCTCCAACAAACAATCTCCAAAAGTCATGATCGAAGCAGAAAGTGAAGTGATTATAGGCGGCGACTTCAACATTTGGACGGACACGTCACTCGACAGACAAACTGGTTACACTCATGCTGGCAACCCACCTGAGGCGGGCCGCATAGAAGTGATCAAGATGATGAACACATATAAACTCATAGATCCGTGGCGCCACATGAACCCCCGGCGGCCAGGGTTCACTTTCTTTTCTGCACCACACGCCACGTACACCAGAATTGACTATATGTACCTCTCAACGGGCCTAATGCAAGCGATGTCTATGTCAGAAAGAACCCCCATAACATGGTTGGACCATGACATGGTCACAGTCACCCTCACACAGATCGCGCTACCCCACAGGAGCATGAAATGGTGCAAAAATGAAACACTCTGGAAGGATCCGGTGTTCCGCGACCAACTGGAGAAAGACATCAGTGAATACTTGGAACAGAATAACACCGGTGAAGTCTCAAAACAAATGATATGGGAAGCAGGGAAGGCTACCTGGAGAGGTATACTAATGAGACAAGGAGCTGCAAAGAAAAAAGAGCGAACCCTGCTAGAAAACAAGCTCAGAAATGAAATAACACAATTGGATTGGGACGCACAATCTACAGACACTGAGAGAGAACAAAGAATAGCGGAGGCGAACCAGAAGAGAGAGGAATTGCGCCAGCTGGAGTTAAACCAAGTCACACGCAAACTTCAATTTCTGAAGCAGAAACATTACGAGAAAGGAGATAAGGCAGGTGCACTACTGGCTGCCAGACAAAGAGCTCAGCGAGCAGAAAATGGGTATCGGCCATAGAAAACAAAACAGACCAGCATGCAAAGCTCCTCGGCAACATTCCTGAAGCCTTCGCCAGATTTTATGAGAAACTATAAACAGCCCAAGCCAAACCTGATGAAGCAGTCATCAACAAATACATGAACAACATAACCATGCCTAGAATAAGCCAAGAAACAGTTGAGGCACTCAAATCCCCCTTCTCAGACAAAGAAATTGAGGACGCCATCAAAGGACTCCCGACTGGGAAAGCCCCAGGAAACCAGGGCTACACCACAGGATTCTATAAGACCTTCATTGGTCCCCTCCTTCCATTCATGGTCGAACTCTTCAACCACATTCTCCAAACCGGCACTGCACCCGACTCCTTCTCTGAAGCACTCATCACAGTCGTTCCGAAAGAAGGCAAAGACCCCAAGCAGTGCGCGTCTTACCTCCCCATTTCCCTCCTCAATATTGACGCCAAGATATACACACATGTCCTCACAGCATGACTCCAAAACGCACATGCCCTCCATAATCCATGCAGACCAAGTCAGATTCATCCTTGGTAGACAAGGGGCAGACTCTACCCGCAAGACTCTTCATCTGATACATGAGGCCAAGAAAATGCTCAACACACCTGCACTGCTCTCGATCGATGCGGAAAAAGCGTTTGACAGAGTCGAATGGCCCTTCCTGGAAGCAAAACTAAAGAAAATAGGACTTGGCCCGATTCTCCAGAGAGGAATAAAAGCAGTATACACCTCACCACGAGCATCTGTAACAGTGAACTCACAGTACTCCCGCTGATTTCCACTGACAAGAGGTACGAGGCAGGGATGCCCGCTTTCGGCGATACTCTTTGCACTGTCCCTCGAACCCCTAGCGCAGACGCTTAGAGCAGACGGAAGAGTAGAGGGTCTATCTGTACAGGGAAGGGAATACAAACTAGCTCTGTACGCAGATGATATCCTTCTCCACATCCAGAACCCCTTGACATCAATTCCACGCGCCATACAATTCATTGAAGAATATGGTTTGCTATCCGGCTTCAAAATCAATAGAACCAAATCCATCCTCTTCCCGTTACAAGAGCCCACCCCACAGCAGTTAGCGGAATTCACCCAATTAGACCTCACTATTGGAGGGCCAACGCTCCGCTACCTAGGCATCAATCTCACGAGAAGCATAGCCGATCTATATGAAGCCAACTTTCCGCAGCTCCTATCCGCACTCCAGGCCAACCTAACGAGATGGCAACCCCTCCCGATCTCATGGATGGGCCGCCTCAACGCTATCAAGATGGTCAGTCTCCCACGCTTCCTGTACCCATTTCAAGTTCTCCCAATAAAGATCCCAGAAGGCTTCTTCAAACAAGTGAAAAACGCAATAATCAGATTCCTGTGGGTGGGGAAAAAGCCTAGCATACCATACGAAACTCTCATACTACCTAAAGAACTAGGCGGTGTCGGGCTCCCAGACATAGAGCGCTACTACCATGCGGCCCAGCTATGAGTCCTTGTCCCCTCACGTAAGAGACAGAAAGGACCTACAATGGGTACAACTGGACAATGACAACCTGACCCCGGCAACACTCTCAGAATGGCTATGGGTCCCACGACCAAAGCTCACGTGGAAACTGCGCGAACACCCCATCCTCAGGACGATATGGGAATATGGGAAATATGGAAAGGACGCAAAGCAATGACAGGCATAACAATCTGGCTGTCACCGCTGAGCCACCTATGGGCTCCTGGAATCAGGGAGGAAATACCCGAACACGCCAGTTACTAAACCTGTTTTGACCAAGGGCTTGAAAGAGTTGGACAACTATGGAGGGATGACAAATTCATAGCAATATCCGAGCTAGAGGAAGCCCTCCAACTGCGCCCAATACTGGTATTCCTCTACCTGCGTCTAAAAGTCATATTATCCAAGCAGGAATGGCACTCCAAAATACACAGAGAACTAACCACATTTGAGAAAATTCTCGACACAACCATCACGAACAAAGGACTAATATCATCCATGTACAAGACCATGATCAATAAAAATCAAGACTCCACCTCAAACCTCAGAGACAAGTGGGAAAAAGATTTTAAGAGAAAATTCGAGCAACAAGCCTGGGATATGATAAGTAAAACACCATCCCAAATATCAATCGCTGCGCAATACAAGCTCCACGCAATAAAGCTACTTCATAGATGGCAATATGACCCGCACGCTTTCTAAAATGTATCAGACCAACAGCCCAAAATGCTGGAGAGGATGCAGAATGGATGCCGACTATTGCCACATGTGGTGGGAGTGCCCCAAAGTACGCATATATTGGAATGAGGTGCTGGGATGGGTCAAACAGATAGATGGAGTCGAGAGGACCGCAACACCCCTCCTGACCCTATTCGGACTAGAGGAAGATGAAGAAGAGTTGGTCAGGACGAAAGGACTAGCATCACCGCTATTACTGGCAGCGAGAGCAGGTCTAGTCATCAAATGGAAATCCCCACGCCTCCCAACGAAAAAAGAATGGATAAGCATTGCAATAAATATATACACGATGGAGAAAATCACTGCAACGCTCCACGGAAAAGCTGCACGCAATGAAGAAATATGGTGTGACTTTGCCGCTCTTCATGTCCCAAACCCAAGATAACAGTGAACCAAAGATCCCGAGATTCAACCTATCCACATAATGGAGGACAGCCTGTACACCAACCATCCACAGCAGATACTGGTAACAGCTGTTAACCACGAGATGACACGACCAAAGAAAAAGCATAGCCCCAACCAAAAGGAACTATACATCTCAGCCAACGATCTGCACAAATATAATCGACTGGGGGGGAGGGCAAGGGACACAGTAACAGTAACAAACTTGGGGAGAAGAACGTTAGTATTGAGAATTGTAAAGTTTTTTGTTGAAACGTTTTACTGAAACGAGGTGATATCAAAATGTCAACAACGTTTTACCTGTTTCCCGTTATTTGTATGTATTAAAACTAATAAAATCCAAACTGAAAAAAAATAAATAAAGTAATGTACTTTTGGAAATGTCACCATTTGGTCCATCTCCTTCCCTTGACATACCACAGCAGTCAAACATATGTCTAGCAACTTTGCTTTGGTGCCCATAGCCAAATTACTTACCCTAATCCAGGAATGTCATTTTAATAATGCACTCCTTCCCATGGAATTTTCAACACAATGTGACGTTATCTAAGCCTGTCGCAACAGATGCTTAGCAGTGTCTTTTCCATCCTGCACCATCTGTTACTATGGATCCAGCATATCTGATTGAAAGTTGTTAGTGGCCATTTATCTGGCTTCCTACGGAGCTGTTAGGGAGAATTCTCTGTTAAGGCTAATTTCCCAAACCTAGTGAGTCCCCCAGCAGCTTTGCTGGATTTTTGGGGTTTATTTTTTCTCCTGCTAAGAGTGAGACTCTTTTTCTCCCACTCTTAGACATGATTTGAGATATTCTTTGACTTTGTAATGTGTTTTATGGGCTATGGGGTCTTTTACTCCATAGGGTTTCATGTGTTTTTGGTAAATGTGTTACACAGCACCCTCAGTGCAGTAACACAGGGGTGTCATAGTGACCCCCAAACATAGACTCCATACCCTGGGACTGACTACTGTCCCCCAGGGCATGTAAAGTCACCATTGACTTTACTAGTTTAAATTGTGAACAGAACCAGTACAAACCATCATATTGTGGAAGTACTGGTAGGGGTAATTAGATTGCCTAAGGGGTCTGTTTTTCGAGGGGGCACTGAGCAGTCCCCCTCGTCGAGTTTCTGGCTGGTGGCAGTGGTTACCACGCAAAATATTCCACAGGAATATTTCCTATGGGATTTTCCCATTCATTTTAAACGCACCACTTTTTTGGTGCAATGTTAAAGATACCGCCTGGTTATGTATTTAATATTTATTCCCCGGTTGGGTCTTTTTGCCAGGACTCGGTTTTAAAATGGCGTTTGTGTCCGCCTCTGTAACTCCAGCCCAAGTGGAGCCCTTTGTTCCACTTTTTGGCGGGCTTCTGCACAGAAGCCTCCAAAAGTGGTGCCAATCTGTCTGGGTCTACAGGATGTGTGGGAGGGGGGTTTAGGTACCATGGACTGAGTTGCCTCGGCAACTCAAGTCGCACTCTTGTGTGATTGGCCCAGTGGTGAGCCGCCCGGCTCACCACTTAGCATGGTTGAGTGACAGCTAGGACTAATGAATGGGGGTTTTCTGCATAAAAGCAGGGCTTTGGGGACTGGAACTTCAGAAGTCGCCACAGGACCAAAGAATCCGAAGAGGGAGAAGCTGAGCCGACCTGCAACGACGACACCACTGGTGGAGCCCTGCTGAACCGTCTCACCACTTCCCAACGACAGAGAAGATCTTCACCCCGGAGAGTCTTCTTCCTCTGAACTGGTGGGGATAACCAGTTCGCCCTCTTTTCGCCTTCCTGGATCGTCTCGTGGTCGAATCGCCCATGCCAAGCACCCCGACGGCCGGATAGCCACGCTTCAAGACGACCGCGAAGAAAAGGGTAGTACCTTTTAACCGGGAAACTCCGTGGCTGGTTTCTTCCCTGGCAGTGCAACGACCTCCAGCTTTCCTCCACGTCAAGATCTCCTCTTCCCCTGGAAGAAGCATCGATTGCACCCGCTGCCAGGAACAACTGCTCCCGCTGGAGCTTTCTCACCATTTCAGGTACTGTGTCCAGCCTGGTCTCCCTTGCAACAGACTGTTCAAGGTGTCCTGTAAATCCTTGACTTTCTATCCTGGGGTGACTTGGGACCTGCTAACTAACTTTTCCTGAACGGATCCAACCCTTTTTGAACTATCTGCAAAGACTTTTTAAAGTACTATTCAACTGTGTGATCTTGGACACATTCCGCCTTGCTCTCTCCAAGAGTGGGCCTGGCCTATGACTTTCTTGCTCCTCAGTAGACTCTGCCTTTTCTGACTTGCTCTGGTTCTTTTAAAAATTGTGTGCTTTCCTAATTCTGCCTTTTCCCTCCCTTTTTAACTAACTTATTGGAGTGCCATCTTAGGTTAAGCGCTCACCTCTGTCTGTAAATAAGTGGTGTTTTAACTAAGACTTATTCAATAAGTAATCAGGGATGTATATATATTGATAGTGACTGTGTTTGAACTTGCTTGCCATATTAGTGTTAGTGTATTTTACAAGTGTGTTTTTAAATAAATAATTATATACTTTTATACCCAAGCTCTGGTCAGTGTTTGCTTGTGCTACTGTATCCTTGTACTTATTTTGTATACTCTATATACTGTCTAACTCTTCTTGAGAGAAGTCTGGCTGCTCAGCCACAGCTACCAGGTAAATCTGGGTAGTACAGACTGCTACCAAGTGGGTTTACTGCCAACACCTGTAGTCCTAAGCCTTTTGCAGTGGTCCCTAAGGGAACTGCACAGGTTTCTGCCTAACAGGAGCATAAAGTGTAGAGGGCCACGATGCAAGTTATGTAGACGGTGTGTGAGATTAAACTGCCTGAAGCAAAATTGCTTCCATCCACATAGATCTACCTTTTTGTACTCCATATCTGGGTGAGCCATTGGGAAGGTCATTGATCAAGAAGCTGCTGTGGCAACTTCGCCCACTTGGCTCTCAGGTATGTGATGGCTACGAAAAAAAGCAGGTTTGATGTCCCAGCTATAGGCTACTGTGTCAAGTCTTGAACCCTCATTACGAGTTACCATGAAAACTGCTGGTATTTCCGGCTTGCCAGTAGTACCGTTAACGGCTAATCGACCACCGGAATTACTGGCATATTGCAGGTCCGCGGGCATGCTCTTCCCCCCTTGCCAGAACTACCATCATGCCGGAATTACCAGCAAATACTTAAGAAAGGCCAGTGATTCCGGCAAACATCTGCAGGAAACACTGATTGCAACACCCAGATTGCCAAAATCACTGTTGTTGTTAATTCCGAAGCCTGAATCACTGTCGCCGGTGTAGCGTCATCCCCAGAATGAAAAGCTCGTCGGTGGCCATTTTGAAAAACAGAATCCATTTAAAATCAGCCACTTCCTGCTGCCATCCACCCCATTCAACACTGTAGACAAGCCAGGAAGTGGCAAATCCAGGCTCCCAGAGGACCGGCTCTTCAAGCCGCGTTTCACAAAGCTGTAGTCCTTTCCCAAGGACAAGACACACGAGAGGTGGTATTCATATTGGATATTAAATGGTGGCACTCCTTACTAACCTTAAAACCTTAACGGTGACTGTTCCTCAAAAAAATGTCCTGCATTGACTATGGAAAAAAGGAAGATGGCTTCAGCGGCTCTAGGTTTACATGTTGATGGCATCACTTTTGGCAAAAAAGGCACAGCAGAAACGAATCAGAACCCACAGCAACAAACTTTCATGTCCAGAATGCATCTGAGAGGATCATTCCTCCCATAGATGAGGAATATATGGGAGGAATGTATTCTCTAGGAATTCAAATAGATTTCTCAATTAACCTTTTTTATTTGTTTAGGCATATTTCTTAAACATTTAGAAAACACTTGCGACGTGGACTTGTGTAGAACCAGGGACGGTATATGTTCCTACTTTATTTAGCATTGCAATCTTAGAATATCACATGCCTCTGACCCATTGAACTCACTCTTACTTACCTTATTTAGGTACATGATGACTGACCCATTATTTGCTGTTGTTTGGGGTTCATACTGGTCAATGTATGTTTCAATGCCATTCATGAGCTGTGAGTAAAACAGAAATGAATTTTAAATTACTTTAAAATGTGATTTTGTTGCAAGGTCTTTCAACAACATCAAGATGACATATAACCTCCCACAACAAGCTACACACTCACAGATACATGCATCCTAGCGATTATGTACCAGTGCACAGCCACATAAACACCAACAGCTCACTCACACTTATTTAGCTGTCATATAAATATTGCAATTAGGCACCTAGTTTCGACTCACACCCACGCTCTATACAGCTCTTACTCATCCTCGCTTATTCCTCACTCATTCCTGGTTGCAATTGAAACTATTGACACATATATAAACCAGCAACCCCATTCATATTTACATTATTCATACTTAAACTTGCATATTGAGACACTCATTCATCCAGGCATTTAAGCGCATAGTTACATTTACAACCAGTCATTCTTAATATTTGCTCATTCACATACATGCAAACTAACATCCATGCTGGTTGTCAGAGCCTGGATTTCCTGTTCGCCCTGATCCCTGTGGTTCAGATTTCAGATGATGAACCACACTCTTGATTCATTGCCAACTTCTACTGAAGGATAAACAGAGAGTAAACCAAAGCCATCACATAAATATATTTATCTTCACCCAAGCATACCTCTAAACAAGGCCCACGCTGATACCCTCACACAAGATGCCTGACATAGGATGATATTCTCTGAAACCCTAACCCACCAGGGAAGTAAGTTGACAACAGTCGTGGCAGGGGGCCCAGGCCTTCAAAAGAGTGAGATACAAAAACTGGATAGATAACAGTTGGTTTACCAGCAGACTTCACTGCATTAGTGCATGCCGCATCCCACGAAGAGCAGGAGCTCCCATCATCTGTGGGCTGCAGGAGCAGCCTACCAACCCTCCACAGCTCACCTAGCAGTCAAGGTAAGCCCTGAGGCCTCGACGACAATTACATCCACCTAATTTCGCAGGCGCCGCAAATTATCATTTTGCGCTCCCTTGGCCACCTTTTACCCAGACAAGCCGTCCTGATGCTTCGTTAAGGCTGCGGGTAACCATCATCCACATACTCCATATGCCACCAGTCCCTGGTGCGCAGATCCGATTGTTCAAAATGGCTGCACTATTTTTGATTTCAAAATCTACTCTCCTGGAGACCAGCACTGACGCCTGATTGGCCCACCTTGGCTATACAGCCTATCACGAGGCACCGGTAGGTGCGAGCCAGCCTCCGAGAAAGACAGACAAGAAAGGCTCCTGACCGAGACCAGCACACTTCCCGCCGCATTCCACGAGGAGCAGGAGCTCCAATAATCTGTGGGCTGCAGGAGCAGCCTACCGACCCTCCACAGCTCACCTGAGCAGTCGAGGTAAGCCCTGAGGCCTCAACGACAATTGCATCCACCTAATTTTGCAGCCGCCGCAAATTATCATGTTGCGCTCCCTTGGCCACCTTTTACCCAACCAAGCCGTCCGGATGCTTCGTTAAGGCTGCGGGTAGCCATCATCCACATACTCCATATGCCACCATTCCCTGGTGCGCAGATCCGGTTCTTCAAAATGGCCACACTATTTTTGATTTCAAAATCTACCCTCCTGGAGACCAGCACCGACACCTGATTGGCCCACCTTGGCTATACAGCCAATCACAAGGCACTGGTAGGCGCAAGCCGGCTTCCAAGAAAGGCGGACAAGAAAGGCTCCTGATGGAGCCCAGCATACTTCCCGCCGCACTCAAGAGGAGCAGGAGCTCCGATCATCTGTAGGCTGCAGGAGCAGCCTACCGACCCTCCACAGCTCACCTGAGCAGTCAAGGTAAGCCCTGAGGTTTCGACAACAATTGCATCCACCTAATTTCGCAGCCACCGTAAATGATCATTTTGCGCTCCCTTGGCCACCTTTCACCCAGCCAAGGCGTCCTGATGCTTTGTTAAGGCAGCGGGTAACCATCTTCCATATACTCCATATGCCACCATTCCCTGGTGCGCAGATCCGATTCTTCAAAATGGACGCACTATATTTGATTTCAAAATCTACCCTCCTGGAGACCAGCACCGACGCCTGATTGGCCCGTCTTGGCTATACAGCCAATCACGAGGCACCGGTAGGCGCGAGCCGGCCTCCAAGGAAGGTGGACAAGAAAGGCTCCTGACCGAGCCCAGCACACTTCCCGCTGCATCCCACGAGCAGTTGCTCCGATCATCTGTGGGCTGCAGGAGCAGCCTACCGACCCTCCACAGCTCACCTGAGCAGTCAAGGTAAGCCCTGAGGCCTCAAGAACAATTGCATCCACCTAATTTCGCAGCCGCCGCAAATTATCATGTTGCGCTCCCTTGGCCACCTTTAACCCAACCAAGCCGTCCTGATGCTTCGTTAAGGCTGCGGGTAGCCATCATCCACATACTCCATATGCCACCATTCCCTGGTGCGCAGATCCGGTTCTTCAAAATGGCCACACTATTTTTGATTTCAAAATCTACCCTCCTGGAGACCAGCACCGACACCTGATTGGCCCACCTTGGCTATACAGCCAATCACGAGGCACCGGTAGGCGCAAGCCGGCCTCCAAGAAAGGCAGACAAGAAAGGCACCTGACCGAGCCCAGCACACTTCCCTGCCGCATCCCACGAGGAACAGGAGCTCCGATCATCTGTAGGCTGCAGGAGCAGCCTACCGACCCTCCACAGCTCACCTGAGCAGTCAAGGTAAGCCCTGAGGCTTCGACAACAATTGCATCCACCTCATTTCGCAGCCACCGTAAATTATCATTTTGCGCTACCTTGGCCAC
The DNA here is from genome assembly GCF_040938575.1 of Ambystoma mexicanum. NCBI lineage: Eukaryota > Metazoa > Chordata > Amphibia > Caudata > Ambystomatidae > Ambystoma > Ambystoma mexicanum. The sequence continues at coordinate 1,197,506,283 of NC_090926.1, read as the reverse complement.
CTTTCACCCAGCCAAGCCGTCCTGATGCTTTGTTAAGGCTGCGGGTAACCATCATCCACATACTCCATATGCCACTTTTCCCTGGTGCGCAGATCCGATTCTTCAAAATGGACGCACTATATTTGATTTCAAAATCTACCCTCCTGGAGACCAGCACCGACGCCTGATTGGCCCGTCTTGGCTATACAGCCAATCACGAGGTACCGGTAGGCGCGAGCCGGCCTCCAAGGAAGGCGGACAAGAAAGGCTCCTGACCGAGCCCAGCACACTTCCCGCTGCATCCCACGAGCAGGAGCTCCGATCATCTGTGGGCTGCAGGAGCAGCCTAACGACCCTCCACAGCTTACCTGAGCAGTCGAGGTAAGCCCTGAGGCCTCAACGACAATTGCATCCACCTAATTTCGCAGCTGCTGCAAATTATCCTTTTGCACGCCCTTGGCCACCTTTTACCCAGCCAAGCCGTCCTGATGCTTCGTTAAGGCTGTGGGTAGCCATCATTCACATACTCCATATGCCACCATTCCCTGGTGCGCAGATCCGATTCTTCAAAATGGCCACACTATTTTTGATTTCAAAATCTACCCTCCTGGAGGCCAGCACTGATGCCTGATTGGCCCACCTTGGCTATACAGCCAATCACGAGGCACCGGTAGGCGCGAGCCGGCCTCCCAGGAAGGTGGACAAGAAAGGCTCCTGACCGAGCCCAGCACACTTCCCGCCGCATCCCACGAGGAGCAGGAGCTCTGATAATCTGTGGGCTGCAGGAGCAGCCTACTGACCCTCCACAGCTCACCTGAGCAGTCGAGGTAAGCCCTGAGGCCTCGACGACAATTGCATCCACCTAATTTCGCAGCTGCCACAAATTATCATTTTGCGCACCCATGGCCACCGTTTACCCAGCCAAGCCGTCCTGATGCTTCGTTAAGGCTGGAGGTAGCCATCACCCACATACTCCATATGCCACCATTCCCTGGTGCGCAGATCCGATTCTTCAAAATGGCCACACTATTTTTGATTTCAAAATCTACTCTACTGGAGACCAGCACTGACGCCTGATTGGCCCACCTTGGCTATACAGCCTATCACGAGGCACCGGTAGGTGCGAGCCAGCCTCCGAGAAAGGCGGACAAGAAAGGCTCCTGACCGAGACAAGCACACTTCCCGCCGCATTCCACAAGGAGCAGGAGCTCCAATAATCTGTGGGCTGCAGGAGCAGCCGACCGACCCTCCACAGCTCACCTGAGCAGTCGAGGTAAGCCCTGACGCCTCAACGACAATTGCATCCACCTAATTTCGCAGCTGCCGCAAATTATCATGTTGCGCTCCCTTGGCCACCTTTTACCCAACCAAGCCACCCTGATGCTTCGTTAAGGCTGCGGGTAGCCATCATCCACATACTCCATATGCCACCATTCCCTGGTCGCAGATCTGGTTCTTCAAAATGACCACACTATTTTTGATTTCAAAATCTATCCTCCTGGAGACCAGCACCGACACCTGATTGGCCCACCTTGGCTATACAGCCAATTACGAGGCACCGGTAGGCGCAAGCCGGCCTCCAAGAAAGGCGGACAAGAAAGGCTCCTGATCGAGCCCCGCACACTTCAAGCCGCACCCATGAGGAGCAGGAGCTCCGATCATCTGTAGGCTGCAGGAGCAGCCTACCGACCCTCCACAGCTCACCTAAGCAGTCAAGGTAAGCCCTGAGGCTTCGACAACAATTGCATCCACCTAATTTCGCAGCCACCGTAAATTATCATTTTGCGCTCCCTTGGCCACCTTTCACCCAGCCAAAGCGTCCTGATGCTTCGTTAAGGCTGCGGGTAACCATCTTCCACATACTCCATATGCCACCATTCCCTGGTGCGCAGATCCGATTCTTCAAAATGGACGCACTATATTTGATTTCAAAATCTACCCTCCTGGAGACCAGCAGCGACGCCTGATTGGCCCGTTTTGGCTATACAGCCAATCACGAGGCACCGGTAGGTAGGCGCGAGCCGGCCTCCAAGGAAGGCGGACAAGAAAGGCTCCTGACCGAGCCCAGCACACTTCCCGCTGCATCCCACGAGCAGGAGCTCCGATCATCCCTGGGCTGCAGGAGCAGCCTACCGACCCTCCACAGCTCACCTGAGCAGTCGAGGTAAGCCCTGAGGCCTCAAGGACAATTGCATCCACCTAATTTCGCAGCCGCCGCAAATTATCATGTTGCGCTCCCTTGGCCACCTTTAAGCCAACCAAGCCGTCCTGATGCTTCGTTAAGGCTGCGGGTAGCCATCATCCACATACTCCATATGCCACCATTCCCTGGTGCGCAGATCCGGTTCTTCAAAATGGCCACACTATTTTTGATTTCAAAATCTACCCTCCCAACAGGGGGGCGCTGTTGCGCACGGCTAAGATGGCCGCCTAGGTGAAGAGCTCCGGCTCGAACGTAATCCTTTTTATTAATAAATCCTTCCAGGTTAGCGTTGGCCGACGCGCTACTGCAGAATATTGCTGGGGAATGCCTTTGGAAGACATCCTGCAAAGGCTGTGTGAGTGGATCTCGAGACGGCGGAGCAATCATCGATTGTATCGGCAGCGCCTGCAGAGCGGCGGCCTGGCCACTGGTGGGCTCCGGGCGATTCGCACTCGAGCCCCGGGCTTGAAACGGCTGAGCGGCCTTGTGGGGGAGGAGCAACCTGCCTGAACACGGACGCTGCCTGTGGACGGCGACGCACCACTCATCCTCCTGCTGGACCGATCGGCGGTGGGAGAGCAGACCCCCTCGCTCCGGACTTCAGGCCACAGGATAGACCGGGCGAGGAAACGCTGCGACGACGACACCAGCCCCCTGATTCCGGTCCCGCCCGCGGCAAAGCCCAGCTAGGACGTAGCTGGTGAAGTAAGTGGGCAGACCGGGGAGGTGGACGGACAGGGGGCCAGCGCCCCCCCACAGGGAACGTCCGTGCCACGGGAGCGGGGGCGAACGACACAGGCGCCAGGAATAAACATCCTATTCACGGGACCCCCCCGGGAGCATACACTCCCCGCCGTTGTGGTCTTGTGGGGGTACGTACTACGGACGGCAGCAAAATCTGCCTGGACACCAAACGCACAGATTACCCGTGCGAAGGGACAGCCCCGTGCTCCCATACACGCTGCGATACACCTTGAACAGTGAGGCCCGCCAGGCCGCTTAATTCCAACACTCATCCGCCCCTACACGGGGACTGCGGTGTGGACGGTGGGGGCACTACATTACATCCCGGTTGAGCTGCAGGCCAGAAGTTCACCTGGATCCCCTCGATGTAAAGACAAGGCAACGGCTGAACGCCAACCTCTTGCACTCCCGACATACTCAAGGCCGAGGCTTTGCTTTATACGGGGACCGCGGAGGCCCACCACAGCACCCCGGGGACGAGATTGTATATCCCGGTGCCCACCCCCCAACCTACATCGCAACAGAACCGCTGCTGGTGGTCATTGGTGGCCGGCAGCATACAGACGTGGGAGAGCACAATTCACCCTAGAAGTTGCAACGCCACCCAATGGGCCGCACTGAGAAAAAAACTACGGGGGTGAGAAAGACCGGCCCAATGGATTCCTACACAAACTCCCAACAACAGGAGACGCCAGGAGGGGCAACACAAGCGTCTGATGCTCAAAACTCGGACCCCTTGGACCGCTTGGCTACAATTGTACAGAACGGGTTCCTGGCGGTCAATGTGAAATTAGACGACATTGTGGCGACGATCGGCTCCTTAAAAGCGCGAATGGAGAAGGAAAGCGCACGCATCTCGGAGGCAGAAAACAGGATAGGTGTAAATGAAGACGTGCTCACACAACATGGTCGTGACATAGCCTTACTCCAGACAGAACTCCGCAAGACGCAGAATAAGTGCGAGGATCTCGAATCTAGATCCCGCAGAAACAACATCCGTATTGTTGGAGTGGCAGAGTCGTTTGGCAAGGGCTCCATGGAGAGAAGGGTGGAGGAGCTATTGAAATCTGTACTAGGGGAGGATTCCCTGTCCGGCCACTTCCTCGTTGAAAGGGCCCACCGCACCCTGGCACCAACCCCCAAGCCGGGCGCCCCACCCCGAACCATCATTGCGCGTCTACTCAACTACAGGGACAGAGATGCGATCCTTCGATCAGCAAGGGAAAAGGGGACACTACACTATGAAGACAACAGAATACATATATATCCGGACTTTTCTGCAAATGTACAGGCACAACGCAGGTCCTACGAGATGGTCAAAAAGCAACTACGACTCCGCAACACACCCTATGCCTTAATATTCCCTGCAAAAATGAGAATTCAACATGGCGGTAGAGCCCACTTTTTTGAAAACCCCGTAGAGGCACTGGCATACGTCGAGGCCTCCATCCCACTGCCCCCAAGAGACCGCGCAAGAGACCCGAATGCAAGACCCTGCCCGGGTGAGGGTAGAGGCGATCCGGTGGATGGATGAGACTCCCCCCTACCAGTTGCAGTTTGTTTCTCTTTTCACTACAATGTCAGCACAGCTAAACTGAACCGAAATCCGACGTAATCGGGCCGTAGAGTCTCCCGCATGGGCGGCCAGACGGCTGAGCATTGCTTTGCGACGATGCACCCTCAGGATTGTTCCAATCAGTTACTTGGGCTCATCGTCAAGTTGGGGCAGATGATGTGGGTGGTGGGAGGGATAGGGCCAAAGGGTAAGTTCTTTTGTTGTGATCACCGCCCAGACGAGTTTCAGTTTGGGAGGGAAATGTGGGCAGTTGAAGGTTGTGGTTTGGTTGGAAAACGGTCTCACAAGTGCTGGCATCGCTCCAGTCCTGAATACATGTGCATTAACGGTTGTCGAAACTTAACACAAACCACACGCACAGATAATGGGTGATGGGTTAAAGGTTAAACTAATGACATGGAATGTCCGAGGCCTAAACAATCCAATGAAAACCAGAAAAGTAGGCAATTATGTCAGTAGGCACGGGCCCCAAATTTTAATGCTACAGGAAACGCATGCGCAGAGCACGGTTAATGATCAAATACTGGCGAAATGGGGTAAGCAGCGGTTCTCCACGAACTACTCCTCACAATCCAGGGGGGTAAGCATTCTGATTCACAAATCACTGGGGTTCATTGAAAAAGGCCACCTGTTGGACTCGATGGGTAGATATGTACTGGTCTGGGGGGAAATTGCTGGCGAACAGATAACCCTGGTAAATACCTATGGCCCTAATCTTGAGGACCCAGACTTTTACTTGCATATATTTGAAATCCTTGCTAAACATGAGGCAACAAACATAATATGGGGAGGTGACTTCAACGCTGTGCTGGACCAGGCCCTGGACAGGTCAGCCAAGACACCTAGACCACCATCTAGGACGTCGCTAGCTCTGAAACAGATAATGCAGCAGCTGTCCCTGCTGGACGCCTGGAGGGTGCTGTATCCAACAAGCAAGCGTTACACGTTCTATTCCTCTGTGCATGACAGTGAGTCACGCATCGACTATTGGTTTATCCCCTCAGGCACTTCACACGCCTTACAGAGCTGCGAAATCCTTCCCCGTACACTGTCTGATCATTCCCCAGTGACCATGGAAATTATTATCAGGGGTGCCCCTAAGCCGGCCAGGAGGTGGAGAATGCCTACCGGTATATTAAAAGATCCAAACGTAGTAGAAAGCCTGCACACAGACATTGCCGACTTCTTCACAGACAACATTGGGTCTGTGGACCATATCTCCTCAGTCTGGGAAACATTCAAGGTGTGGGCAAGAGGGGTCCTAATATCCAAAACAACGGGCCTACTGAAAGAGGTACGCCGAGACCTGGAAAGGGTGGAAAGGGAACTAACCGTATTGGAGGAGACATATAGCCGAACACATGGTGGAGATACCCTCTCTGAAATACATAAATCTCTTAGGGAATTCGATAAATTGGCAATGAGGGAGGTTCACTATATAGCAGCCCCTTCCAGAGCCCGGAGATACGGGGAGGGGAACAAGGCTGGGAAAATGCTGGCCAATCTGGTCAAGCAGGAAAACAAAGTGGCCCCGATTGCGTCTATACTCACGGCGCAAGACGTGATGGTAACAAGTGAACAGGGAATAAATGATGAATTTGTACAGTTCTATAAAGCACTGTACGCGAACCAAGATAGGAAATCCCCTGATGAGATCAAAGCCTATTTGGCCGCCTTGGATCTCCCTAAACTCACAGAAGAAAACAGGCTCATACTGGAGCAACCAGTCACGGCAGAGGAGCTCACTGAAGCGATCAAGGGGCTCACGTCTGGTAAGGCACCGGGCTCGGATGGCCTGGGAGTGGAATTTTACAAAGAATTCCGGGAAGAACTGGTCCCAGTTCTGCTGGAGGTGTGGGGGGAGGCTCTGGGTAAACAATCCTTACCACAAACAATGCGTGAGGCCATAATAACGGTGTTGCCCAAGCCCCGCCGCCCGCCTCAAGACATGTCATCCTACAGGCCCCTGTCCCTAATAAACGTGGACGCCAAAATCTTCGCGAAAGTGCTGGCAAACCGTATGCTACCCATCACGCCAGCACTAGTACATGCCGATCAAAGCGGGTTCATTCCCCAACGGTCCACCGCCCTCAATTTGCGTAGGCTATTTGGCATAATGTCACAGATCAACCCGAACAAACAAGCGGTGGCGATATCCCTGGACGCTGAGAAAGCGTTTGACTCGGTTTCCTGGGAATATCTGTTCTCGGTGTTGGAGGCATTTGGGATTGGCCCATTTTTCATTCGGTGTGTTAAACTGCTTTACACAGCTCCATGTGCGAAAGTACACACAAACAGAACTATGTCCCAATTGTTTGAACTAGGCAGGGGTACCAGACAAGGGTGCCCCTTCTCCCCTATACTTTTTGCCTTAACAATCGAGCCCATGGCGTCGGCGATACGATTGAGACACGATAATAGAGGCATAACACTGAAGGGAGCCACCCAAATAATATCATTATATGCGGACGATACGCTACTCTATGTTCGCGAACCTGACAAAAACATTGTTCCCATCATGACAGATATTAACGAATTTACAGAATATTCTGGATACAAGGTCAACAACTCCAAGTCAGAGGTGTTCCCGCTCACCCCCTCCACAAGATGCCCGGCTCATATTTGTGGCCTTAAATGGTCTGCACACCACATCAGATACCTCGGGGTACTGGTCTCCTGCAACAAACAAACACTATACATCGACAATCACGATCAGGCGCTACACACACTTAATGTTAAATTACAGATATGGAGGCGTCTCCCAATTTCACTACACGGTAGAATTGCCATTCTTAAAATGATCGTACTGCCGAAATTGTTATACCTATTTGTAAACATCCCCATATGGCCAGGGAGAGAGTTCTTCTCTAGACTTCGTTCTATGGTGGTGTCCTTTCTGTGGGACGGGAAGACAGCCAGAATCAGCTGGGAAAAGATGACAGAACCCTACGAGAAGGGGGGAATGGCCGCACCAGACTTTGAGCTCTATTATACTGTGTCACAAGCACAATTTGCAAAGTACTGGTACGATGATTGTGACAACTCCCCTCACGCGCAAATAGAGGAATACACTACCGAGCCCACTAACATTGGATCAGTGATCTTCAACACAAGACATAAAGACTCCTGCGAGTTCGACCCTGTGAGTTGCACAGTAAAAGCCTGGGGAGCGATATATAAAAGGCTGAAAATAGAGACTCCATATAACCCTGAGGTGCCCCTGTGGAAATACCCTGGCCTCCCCCCCACGTTCGATACCGATATACAGGAAACCTGGGACCCCGGCAGGGAGATGAAAATAGGCGATATGTACCTAGAGGGGAAATTCGTGACCCTGGAGGTGTTCACCAGGGGCGTGGGAGGTGGGCAGCTCAAGACATTGCAGTACTATCGAATGAGATCAGCATATCACAGTCGCTGGCCGTCATTCCCAGACGAACCCCCTTCCCACCCGTGTGTGCAGTTGGTTACAGTGCGGGGTGGGCTGGGAATCTCCAGACTTTACAAGGCAATGCAGACTCACTCTGCAGTGGTAAGCCAGGTGAGGGAGAAATGGGAAGTGGACATGAAAATGCCAATACCAGAAGAAAAGTGGGCGAGATACTGTGCACTAACAAAGCGAGTCTCCCTCAATGCCGGGCTTCGACAAATACAATTTAAAATCCTCAACAGACTGCATTACACACCCGCCAGGATAGCTACATTCACACCAGATGACCCAGGCAAATGTCCCAAATGTGGGTCCCCGGCAGCGGGGTCTTATCATATGTACTGGGAGTGTCCAGTTGTGATGCGTTTCTGGGAGAAAGTAGCGGAAATGCTAAATGAAGTCACACAGATTCCCCCGCACCTGACCCCACAAAAATACTTATTTGGTGATATAGGTAAATGCTCCGAGAAGCGTAGAAGATTGTTCAATGTGTCGTGTGTTATAGCTAAAAGATGCATATTGAAGTTGTGGAAGAGCCCGGCTGCCCCCACCATGGACGTGTTCTTACGTGAACTAACCTACATCAATGAATGCGAGGAACAATTCGTGCTGTCCCAACCGAGCATGAGCAGGCCAAAAGACATTTGGGGCCCATTCAGGACATACCTCTGTGACATGCTTTCTGATATCGAAACAACTGTTTAAATTACTACTGTTATTTATGTATTTAACAACAATATTGTTATGCATACTACTATATATTGTGTTTGCTGGGCGCTGCTGCAATTGTCGAGACCTCAATAAAAACATGTTATAAAAAAAAAAAAAATCTACCCTCCTGGAGACCAGCACCAACACCTGATTGGCCCACCTTGGCTATACAACCAATCACGAGGCACCGGTAGGCGCAAGCCGGCCTCCAAGAAAGGCAGACAAGAAAGGCTCCTGACCGAGCCCAGCACACTTCCCGCCGCATCCCACGAGAAACAGGAGCTCCGATCATCTGTAGGCTGCAGGAGCAGCCTACCGACCCTCCACAGCTCACCTGAGCAGTCAAGGTAAGCCCTGAGGCTTCGACAACAATTGCATCCACCTAATTTCACAGCCACCGTAAATGATCATTTTGCGCTACCTTGGCCACCTTTCACCCAGCCAAGCCGTCCTGATGCTTCGTTAAGGCTGCGGGTAACCATCATCCACATACTCCATATGCCACCACTCCCTGGTGCGCAGATCCGATTCTTCAAAATGGACGCACTATATTTGATTTCAAAATCTACCCTCCTGGAGACCAGCACCGACACCTGATTGGCCCGTCTTGGCTATACAGCCAATCACGAGGTACTAGTAGGCGCGAGCCGGCCTCCAAGGAAGGCGGACAAGAAAGGCTCCTGACCGAGCCCAGCACACTTCCCGCTGCATCCCACGAGCAGGAGCTCCGATCATCTGTGGGCTGCAGGAGCAGCCTACTGACCCTCCACAGCTCACCTGAGCAGTCGAGGTAAGCCCTGAGGCCTCGATGACAATTGCATCCACCTAATTTTGCAGCTGCCGCAAATTATCATTTTGCGCTCCCTTGGCCACCTTTACCCAGCCAAGCTGTCATGATGCTTCAGTAAGGCTGCAGGAAGTCATCATCCACATACTCCATATGTTACCATTCCCTGGTGTGCAGATCCGATTCTTCAAAATGGCCACACTATTTTTGATTTCAAAATCTACCCTCCTGGAGACCAGCACTGATGCCTGATTGGCCCACCTTGGCTATACAGCCAATCACGAGGCACCGGTAGGCGCGAGCCGGCCTCCCAGGAAGGCGGACAAGAAAGGCTCCTGACCGAGCCCAGCACACTTCCCGCCGCATCCCACGAGGAGCAGGAGCTCTGATAATCTGTGGGCTGCAGGAGCAGCCTACTGACCCTCCACAGCTCACCTGAGCAGTCGAGGTAAGCCCTGAGGCCTCGATGACAATTGCATCCACCTAATTTTGCAGCTGCCGCAAATTATCATTTTGCGCTCCCTTGGGCACCTTTACCCAGCCAAGCTGTCATGATGCTTCAGTAAGGCTGCAGGGAGTCATCATCCACATACTCCATATGTTACCATTCCCTGGTGTGCAGATCCGATTCTTCAAAATGGCCACACTATTTTTGATTTCAAAATCTACCCTCCTGGAGACCAGCACCGACGCCTGATTGGCCCACCTTGGCTATACAGCCAATCACGAGGCACTGGTAGGCGCAAGCCGGCCTCCAAGGAAGGCGGACAAGAAAGGCCCCTGACCGAGCCAAGCACACTTCCCCGCGCATCCCATGAGGAGCAGGAGCTCCGATAATCTATGTGCTGCAGGAGCCGCCTACCGACCCTCCACAGCTCACCTGAGTAGTCGAGGTAAACCCTGAGGCCTCGACAACAATTGCATCCACCTAATTGTGCAGCTGCCGTAAATTATCATTTTGCGCTCCCTTGACCACCTTTTACCCAGCCAAGCCATCCTGATGCTTCGTTAAGGCTGCGGGTAACCATCATCCATATACTCCATATGCCACCATTCCCTGGTGCGCGGATCAGATTCTTCAAAATGGCCGCACTATTTTTGATTTCAAAATCTACCCTCCTGGAGACCAGCACCGATGCCTGATTGGCCCGCCTTGGCTATACAGCCAATCACGAGGCACCGGTAGGTAGGCGCGAGCCGGCCTCCAAGGAAGGCGGACAAGAAAGGCTCCTGACCGAGCCCAGCACACTTCCCGCTGCATCCCACGAGCAGGAGCTCCGATCATCCCTGGGCTGCAGGAGCAGCCTACCGACCCTCCACAGCTCACCTGAGCAGTCGAGGTAAGCCCTGAGGCCTCAAGGACAATTGCATCCACCTAATTTCGCAGCCGCCGCAAATTATCATGTTGCGCTCCCTTGGCCACCTTTAAGCCAACCAAGCCGTCCTGATGCTTCGTTAAGGCTGCGGGTAGCCATCATCCACATACTCCATATGCCACCATTCCCTGGTGCGCAGATCCGGTTCTTCAAAATGGCCACACTATTTTTGATTTCAAAATCTACCCTCCTGGAGACCAGCACCAACACCTGATTGGCCCACCTTGGCTATACAACCAATCACGAGGCACCGGTAGGCGCAAGCCGGCCTCCAAGAAAGGCAGACAAGAAAGGCTCCTGACCGAGCCCAGCACACTTCCCGCCGCATCCCACGAGAAACAGGAGCTCCGATCATCTGTAGGCTGCAGGAGCAGCCTACCGACCCTCCACAGCTCACCTGAGCAGTCAAGGTAAGCCCTGAGGCTTCGACAACAATTGCATCCACCTAATTTCACAGCCACCGTAAATGATCATTTTGCGCTACCTTGGCCACCTTTCACCCAGCCAAGCCGTCCTGATGCTTCGTTAAGGCTGCGGGTAACCATCATCCACATACTCCATATGCCACCACTCCCTGGTGCGCAGATCCGATTCTTCAAAATGGACGCACTATATTTGATTTCAAAATCTACCCTCCTGGAGACCAGCACCGACACCTGATTGGCCCGTCTTGGCTATACAGCCAATCACGAGGTACTAGTAGGCGCGAGCCGGCCTCCAAGGAAGGCGGACAAGAAAGGCTCCTGACCGAGCCCAGCACACTTCCCGCTGCATCCCACGAGCAGGAGCTCCGATCATCTGTGGGCTGCAGGAGCAGCCTACTGACCCTCCACAGCTCACCTGAGCAGTCGAGGTAAGCCCTGAGGCCTCGATGACAATTGCATCCACCTAATTTTGCAGCTGCCGCAAATTATCATTTTGCGCTCCCTTGGCCACCTTTACCCAGCCAAGCTGTCATGATGCTTCAGTAAGGCTGCAGGAAGTCATCATCCACATACTCCATATGTTACCATTCCCTGGTGTGCAGATCCGATTCTTCATAATGGCCACACTATTTTTGATTTCAAAATCTACCCTCCTGGAGACCAGCACTGATGCCTGATTGGCCCACCTTGGCTATACAGCCAATCACGAGGCACCGGTAGGCGCGAGCCGGCCTCCCAGGAAGGCGGACAAGAAAGGCTCCTGACCGAGCCCAGCACACTTCCCGCCGCATCCCACGAGGAGCAGGAGCTCTGATAATCTGTGGGCTGCAGGAGCAGCCTACTGACCCTCCACAGCTCACCTGAGCAGTCGAGGTAAGCCCTGAGGCCTCGATGACAATTGCATCCACCTAATTTTGCAGCTGCCGCAAATTATCATTTTGCGCTCCCTTGGGCACCTTTACCCAGCCAAGCTGTCATGATGCTTCAGTAAGGCTGCAGGGAGTCATCATCCACATACTCCATATGTTACCATTCCCTGGTGTGCAGATCCGATTCTTCAAAATGGCCACACTATTTTTGATTTCAAAATCTACCCTCCTGGAGACCAGCACCGACGCCTGATTGGCCCACCTTGGCTATACAGCCAATCACGAGGCACTGGTAGGCGCAAGCCGGCCTCCAAGGAAGGCGGACAAGAAAGGCCCCTGACCGAGCCAAGCACACTTCCCCGCGCATCCCATGAGGAGCAGGAGCTCCGATAATCTATGTGCTGCAGGAGCCGCCTACCGACCCTCCACAGCTCACCTGAGTAGTCGAGGTAAACCCTGAGGCCTCGACAACAATTGCATCCACCTAATTGTGCAGCTGCCGTAAATTATCATTTTGCGCTCCCTTGACCACCTTTTACCCAGCCAAGCCATCCTGATGCTTCGTTAAGGCTGCGGGTAACCATCATCCATATACTCCATATGCCACCATTCCCTGGTGCGCGGATCAGATTCTTCAAAATGGCCGCACTATTTTTGATTTCAAAATCTACCCTCCTGGAGACCAGCACCGATGCCTGATTGGCCCGCCTTGGCTATACAGCCAATCACGAGGCACCGGTAGGCGCGAGCCAGCCTCCAAGGAAGCTCACCTTGCAGTCAAGGTAAGCCCTGAGGCCTCGACAATTACATCCACCTATTTACGCAGCCGCCACAAATTATCATATGTCACCCCATATTAGGTAAGACCAGACTCTATCGATTAAGGTCTTGTACCAAGCCTCACTCTTACGACTCCCCCTCAGCCCTCGAAACACACAAATTCCACCAAGATCACACCTACACTCCTGCAAGTCGAACATTAAAACCAAACTAGCACCCACCCCACCGCAGTCACAGGTCCTCACAGCTGCAACTAATCCTAAGCAGGCTTCCCCCACTAGCTTCCATGGGGCTCTCATCAATGCCCGATCTTTAGGAGTACACGCCATAGAAATCCATGATCTCATCATAGAACAAGATCTCGACCTCCTAGTAGTCACCGAATCCTGGCTCCACCAAGCCTCTGGTCAGCTGCTGACACTTGCCGTCCCACTAGACTACACCATCCTCAGAACTGAGAGATCCCATTCGCACGGTGGTGGCGTTGCCATCATAGCAAAAACATCACTACAACTAAGAGCCTGTCCCACTGATAACATTGCAGGCTACGAAATACTCTTTTTTGAAACAATTTTTAATTTTTTCCACAACACATTAAACGTAACCAACACATCAGACATTTCCGTTTGTTAGCTTCTTAGCTTACATTAACATGTAACACATTGCAGTCGTCCCCCCTCCCTCCCCATTAACTCGAGCGCCTACTTCAATGCCTCAAATTCTGTTTCTTGGGATCGATCTCCTTCACTATTCCCAGACGTTTCGTCTTTGCTGGATTCGACCTGGGAGAGTCCCGATATTGTGGCCATCATTTGTTTCCATGCTATCAGGGGTCCCGCTTCCTCTTCCCCTCCCCTACTTACTGCTTCGTACCATGCTGCCGTCTCAGCCTCTGCCCATTTTAAGAAATCATTCCACCACACCTCTTGTCTGGGTCTTTGGGCTGCTTTCCAGCCCATAGTGATTCTCCGTTTGGCCAGGATGTAGGCCAGATCTTTCAGTTTACTAATATGCTTAAGGTTTCTTGGTCTGGTAAACCTCACCAACATGCATGTCCATACTGATTCCACCTCTAACTTGATCCCCTTTTGGGACAGGCGTTGTTTAATTTCCACCCAAAATCTCCCCACCTCCGGGCACGCCCAGAACATGTGAATCATCCCGGCGCCCACCTCCCCGCACTTGGGGCATTTCTGTGTCACTGTGCTTCCAAACCTAGAGATTTTGCTGGGGGTCTTATAGGCCCTGTGAGTAACATATAACTGGATTTGTTGCAGTCTCGCATTCTGGGACACCTTCTTGTGATATCTCTGGGCTCTTTCCCAGTGCCCGTCTTGCATAGGTATTCCTGCCTCCTCCTCCCAATCCCGCCTCAATTGTAGCAGCTCCTTACCCACTCTAGACATCAATAGTTTATAAATGCGGGATATTTCGTGCCCGCCCTCCGAGATATCGTGCATCGTTTCGATAACAGTATCGGGTTGTTGTGCCAGTACTGCCCCAGGCCATTTTTCTCCCACTCGTTTCTGGTATATGTGATATATTGTTCCATGTGTATTCCAGTTTCCTTCATTATCTCTTGGAAGTCTAGTACCTTCCCCTCTTGCCATATGTCTCCTAGGGTCGCGAGGCCCACCGGTTCCCAGAATTTACAGATCCCCATCCTCGCCTGCTCGTCCTCTCCGCACAGCGCCACGAGTGGCACCTGCGGGGAGCATGGGGTTGGGTTTCCCATTACTTGATACGCTTTGCACCATGTTATCCATCCTAGTTCCAGTAATCTCGATCGCCCTTGCATCTCTAGTTTAGGTAGCCATATTAGTTCTTTTAAGAAGAATGGGTCGCAGTCCTTCCTCAACAATTTGGCTTCAGCCGTCTCGTCTTCGGACAACCATCTGACTACGTATTGAAGCTGCCCCGCCAGGTGGTATATCTCAACATTCTGCAAGTTTATGCCCCCTCTATCATACGGATTCTGCAATTTCCATAGGGCCACCCTGTTTCTAGAGTTATGCCATATAAAGCCCCTGCATAAGCTATGGAGTTTCGTGAAAAAGCGTTTGGGGAGCATGTATGGGATATTGGTGAAGAAGTGTAGCAGCCTGGGCAGGACCACCATCTTGAGCAAGGTCCCCCTACCCACCATGGCCAGGGGAAGTTTCGCCCAGAACCCCATGCTATTCTTGATACCTTCCACTGCCCTCTCCGTGTTGTATTTGAATTTGTCTATAATTGAATGGTATACATTGATCCCAAGGTATCTGATTGTTCTAGTCTGACAGGGTATCTGCAGGATAGGTAGGTCCCCCTGTGGGACTCCCCTATTTCTTCCCAGGGGAAACATACTTCACTTTTTGGGGTTTACTGCGATGCCCGAAAGGGCCGCATAGCGCTTCATCACTTCCAGGACATACTGTAAGTTTTCCTCTGGGAAGCGCAGGTATAGCAGGATATCATCTGCATATATTGATATCAAATGCGGTCCCCCCTTCGTGTGGACACCTATCTCTCTGTACTGCTGTCTGAAACAGATCGCTAATGGTTCTAATGCGAGGATATATAGCAATGGGACCATGGGCAGTCCAGTCTTGTGCCCCTGCTAAATTGCCATTTGTCTGAAATTATCGCTCCCGTTTTGACCCCAGCCATTGGGGAGCTATATAGCATCTTCACCCACCTCAAATACCCTGGTCCCATCCCGTATTCTTTCAAAGCTGTCTCACAGAGTCAAAGGCTTTTATTGCATCCAACGAAACTATTGCCATTTCACTGGGGTCATCCTTTGTTTGTTCTATGATGTGGTGGAGTCTTCTGTGATTGTCGGATATATTCCTGCCTGGGACGTAGCCAGTCTGATCAGGATGTATAAGTTTGTTTATCACTCTTTTAAGACGGTTCGCCAACACTGCCGTGAGAATTTTGCTATCTTGGTTTAACATGGATAGGGGTCTGTACGACCTGCATTCCAAGCTTGGCTTACCGGATTTGAGTAGCGGAATAATCACTGCCTCTCTCAGGGAGTCCGGCAATCTTCCCCTCTCGTACACCTCATTTAGCATAGCCAACAGCGCTGGAGCACTTCTTGTCTTACTTTTTATAAAATTTGCAGGGGAGCCCATCTGACCCCGGGACTTTGCACGTGGGTAGGTGCAGTATCACTGTCTGTAATTCCTCTGTTGTAATTGGGGCCTCCAGATTCTCCCTTTCCTCCTCGTTTAGCTTAGGTAATCCTGCGTCTTGTAGTGTCTCCTGAGTCTCCCACTCTGCAAACTCCCCCGTATCTTCATAAAGGTGTTTATAGAATCTGAGAAAACCCTCATTCACCCCCTCCTGGGTGTTCTTGATCTGGCCTTCTTCTCCCATTATCTCCCTGCCTACTGGTCTTGGTGTCTCGTTTTTATATAGCCATGCTAGCAGTCTCCTCGGCTTATCCCCTTCTATGTGTTGCCTTTCAATGTATTTTTTATAGTTCAGATTGCATAACCTTTCCCAGAGCCCTCCACTGGCTTGTTGTAGTTGGCTCACTTGTTCAGCGTCCTCCTGTGAGGTACCTCCTTTTCTCATTATTTTTTCTAGTTTCTTCTCCGTCTCTTGTAGCTCGCGCTGTATGCCCCCTTGGAGCCCTTTGGATTTGGATATGGCCACTCCCCTCACTACCACCTTAAACGCCTCCCATAGGGTTCCTTCTGACTCAACGCTCCCTGTGTTAGTTTCGAAATACCCTATGATCTCCTCCCTAAGGTCCTCTCGGAATGCCAAATCCTGCAGGGCCTCAGCTCTAAGCCTCCATGTCGGAATTCTAGCTCTGGGGGGCTGATGTCTCCACTCCAGGACCAGAGGGGAGTGGTCTGATAGTGTTCTTGCCTTATTTTCTGAGCCCGTCATTTCCCCTACTAGTTCCGAAGAGACAAACATATAGTCCAGTCTCGTATACAGGTTATGCGGGGCCCCGTAATGTGAGTAGTGCCTCTCACTCGGGTGTTGCTGCCTCCAGATATCTTCTAGTCTGAAGTCTCCCAACAGGGCCTGTAGTCCTTTTGTGGCTGGTGAGGATTTATTTAGTTTTGTATCAGACCTATCCATTGTAGGGCTTAATGTGCAGTTAAAGTCCCCTCCCCATATGATCGCGCCTCCCATATGGGGGCTGATTTTGTTGTATAGTGTCCTAAAGTAGGCTGCCGTATCTTGATTGGGGGCATACGTTTTTATGATACTCAATTCTCTGTTCTCCAGCAACCCCTGCATCACTATCATCCTCCCATCTGGCTCTGCCCCTGACCTGGAGCGTTTGTAATGGCACATGCGGTGCCACCCAGATAACCACCCCCCGGCGTAAGCTGAATATGTTGCTCCCATGGTGGTCCCTTTCAATTTTTTCCTGACCACCTCTAGTTTTTCTTTGGTGAGGTGGGTTTCTTGCAGTAATGCTATGTCCGTTTTTTGTCTTCTCAAATACAACATTACTTTGTTTCTCTTCAGGTAACTGTTAGGGCCTCTTACATTCCAAGTTACAATTCTAAGACCTCCCATCGTCATCCATATTTATCCCCCCTTCTCTCTCCCTCTTTGTTCCTTCCTTCCACTTTAATTGGCATGAATGTGAGCTTGTACCCTGTCTATTTTTAACATTAACTCCCCAACTAACCCCCCATGCCTCACACTTCCCACCTATGTTCACCACACCTGTTCCCTCCCCCCCATCCTCCCCACCCGTCCCCAACTTTTGCCCAGCTCCATCCCTGGATCTCAGGCTCCCCCGCATTTGGCCCTGTCTCAGTATGCCGAGATCAGGAACCCAGCAGTGTGTGACTGATCTATCGGTAACCTAACTAGTCTATATTCGGGGGGGGGTGAGCGCGAGTCCCGTGGGGCTCCTGCGGTTTTGCGCTATATCACCGTGCTTGAGCATTCATGTTTATTCGACCCGTGTTGCGCATATCCCAATTTTCTTGCCCTGTCTTATATTCTAGTCCCAGTGTTTGATTCTGCAGCACCGTAGGTACCCCATTCTCCATTTTACCTATCTGCGCTGTCTTCTTTCCGGGTACCAGTTTCCGACAGGAAGTTCTGTGTGTCTAGCCACTCGGACGCATCCTCTGGGGTGTCGAAGAACAGTGTTCTGTTTCTGTGGTACACCTTCAGTTTATTATATATAATATATATATAATATTAACATATATTTATAGCCGGCTTCCCGCAATCTTCTTTTCACTGCCCCATAGTTCATACGACGTCCCTGCACCAAGAGTGTGTAGTCCAAAATAAGGCAAAATAAGTTCTTTTAATCTCCATAACACGCACTTCTAAGTTAGTGCTGAACAAACCCTTCTCGTCACACTTCTCGTCACACTCAAGAGTCCCCACTATTATCAGCATCAGATCTCAGCATCGATGAGCATAGGAAAAAACAAATAACAAACATATTGCTGTCTAAAGGGGGCAAATGTTATGGAGATTACAAGAACGTATTTTCGTTCTAGTTTTCTTTGATATCCTTTATGAATATAAAATTACATTGATTAAGTCAATAAAGAGGTTGCGTGACAACACGTCTAATTATACGGTGGACTAGATAGATGCTGACCTTGAGACTAAAGCCATAGGGATGCTCTAGATACTGATATGTTGTAAGTACATTGTTTGTGAGAGGAAACACTGGGAGAGGGGTGATTTAGGTATGCAATTTCAGACAGTGGTTTTAATAATGTTTACAATTGTACGTTTGTTCTATTTTTAGAAGTATCTGTTAAATGTTCATCCAATCCTGATGAAGACATCCAAATCGGCCAAGTCGAAACTATTTACCATCTGGGGAGCTTTTTCGAAAAAAGAACTATCTGATAAAGCACCAATAGTCGATATTTTTTCTGGAATGAACTTTGATTAACTATTAGGTTTATAATGAAATGTACCAATGAAATGAATAATTCTTTTTTATGGCATTTTATTACATTTATATAACTTTTAGATGTGCAAATTACTTGAATGAATGTGTGCGAATGAATGAGCAGTAAAATGAATTAAATGTTTTCTAAGTATTATGTATTATATAATTCAAAATTCAAAATAAAATGAAAATGATAAATTAAAATTTGCATCCACTCGCCCTCCTTTTAGAGTTTCCTCATCTCCTGGTACCAACTTTTGTATATTGTTATATGTTTCTACCTCAAGGTACCAGTGATTGTAGAGGCTCCCACTTTATCTGGGTTTTGTTTATCCTAGGAGACATGAACTTAGGTTTCAACGACCCACAAGACCCCAAAGCAGAAGCCCTACATTCTGCTTTGAAAGATATGAATTTTAATTGGTGATCGATCCCACCCACATCAAAGGAAGAACCCTTGTTTGGGTCCTTTCTCTCAACTCCATCATAACCATAGACTCAATCACTCCTCTAGACTGGACCGATCATTACAGCATCACGTTCAATCTCATCGCTGAAGAACTAGTCCCCTGCTCAACCAATGAGTAAGAAGTGCCTCACTGTCTGCGCTCCCCACCAGAGTTTGTGCAAAATAGGCAATGTCAAGATAGGTATATGAACCAGCAAATTTCACTTAAGCAATAAAGTAGCTGTCAACAAAAAAGTTCTTAAGATTATATAGATTTAATCAACGGAGGAAACGCCACGCCAACACGTGTTTCAGCCCCCTCTGGCCCGTCCTCAGGGCGTAACAAGATATGTGACTTTCAAGAAAAATTAACAATTCAAGTATTTTAACAAAACATTAGGGCATTACGCTGATATATTAAGCATGTAGTAAGGTCTGCCGTGTGTTAGGTGTGAAAGAATTAGCCATATATTTGCTGAAGGATTTTCAAACATGCGTCCATTTCAACTATTCTTAAGCACTCTGTTAAACCTTCGAGGTTAAGGACTTAGGATACTCGTGATGTCTCATTCGTTTCCTTGCATGCCATAAAACGCTTCAATGCGTGTGTGATCGGTGATTCTAGCCGGCTTGCCGGTCGCACCCTGCTCAATCAATACAACCAACAACTACGAAACTAGAAATCTGCGCAAGCTTTCGCCTGACAACCTTGTCCCATTACTTAGCAAATCTCTACATACCATCTCAATCACTAGTGACAACCCTTGTACACTTGCCGACTCCTACCACAAATGTCTCATCTCAACTATCAACGCCATAGCACCCTTAACCACAAAAACAAAATGTTCCGAGAAACGAACCTGTTTCTGGTCTAACAATGACCTTGTCATACTAAGGAGAACCAAACGTGCACTAGAGCACACCCACAGAAGACATCCCTCCACTGAGTCTCTGACTGCCTTCCAGGCAGCTAATAAAACTTACAAAACTGCCATTGTCAATCACAAAGCAAATGCCTACAACAGGAGGATTAGCAATGCTGCCTCGGACTCCAAAGAATTGTTCGCAATCCTACGAGAACTGGAAAACCCCACCCCAACCACAGAAACCACCAATTCCAGTAAAGAATGGTACACTAGTATTCAAGACGGCCTTGCCGCTAAGAACACCCTCCTGCAAAATAACATCCTTTCGAAGAGCAAGCATTAGCTGATAAACCAGCTATTAGCGACTCTTGCAAAACTACTAACAAGAGCAATGACTCCTTATTTCAGTCACCCAAGAATTAGTGCTTGGCAATATTACCAAACTAAAGGCCTCAAATTGCAAAGGTGACACTGCCCAAGCGCAAATAGTTAAGTCATGTGCCAATACTCTCGTTCCCATCATAACCAATTTTGTTAATGCATCCTTCAACACCAACCAGTCCCAGCCAGCATTAAAGAAGCCGGGGTCACCCCACTCCTAAAAAACCTACCCTAGACCCAACCGTGCCTACCAACTACCGACCAATAATGACAGTCCCCTTCCTTCTCAAAATATTAGACAAAATAGCCTATACTCAAGTTCAAGCCCACCTAGAACATAACCAACTCCGGCTTCAGGCCTAACCACAGCACGGACACGGCCCTCCTGGACCTAAAAATCCAGACGGACTCCATCAGGGACACAGGAAAACTTTGCATCCTCCTTATACTGGAGCTCTCAGCAGCGTTCGACCTGGTGGATCATGATAAACTCTGTTCCATATTAGCTGAAGATTTCAATTTCTCCAAGGGTGCCACCTCATGGGTAAAATCATTCCTAGACGAACGAACCTCCAGGGTCTATATAGGTAAAGAAGCAGCAGATCCTATTCCAGTTCCCACCGGTGTACCACAAGGTTCGTGCCTATCACCCACTCTGTATAATGCATATACCAAGCTCCTCTTTTCAGCTCTTGACGATATGGGTGTCATCTACACAAACTTTGCAGATGACACCTAGATCCTCATTCCTCTATTTGGGAACTACGCCCAAGACACATTGACCATCAACAAAATCTATGCCATACTACAAAACTGGATGGCACTAAATAGTCTTTGCCTTAACGATGAGAAGACAGAGATTATCATCGTCGGCTCCCAAACTAAAATAAATGCTTTACACCAGGATTACATAGCGATCAACATTGATGGGACCATGATATCTGCTCTCAAGCAAGTCAAAACTCTAAGAGTTTACATTGACGCGAACCTCACCAGGACCAAACACAAACACACGTTCTTCTACCACTGCTTACACCGTCAAACTAATAGGACTAAGCCGGCAATTCCTGACACCCTCTAACTGCATCACCCTAGCCAGAGCGTTGATTTTATCAAAGCTCGATTATTGCAATGTCTTAATACTTGGAACCTCAAATTCTAAACTTAACAAACTTCAGCTCATACAAAACATGTGAGCTGTCCTAGGCATAAAAAAATTCGACCACATTTCCAAGTTAAGAAGAGATTCCCATTGGCTACCCATTAAAGCCAGAATCTTCAAATGCCATTACAAAAAAGCACCCATTTACCTGAACAAGGCCATTGCAAAACAGAACATGCCCGAGGGCTCAGATCCAATAACCAAATGCTAATGACAACACCCCGCTATTGTAAATCTAGAGCCAGGGGTAGTAGCTTCCAATGCCTAGCCCCCAAACACTGGAACTCCCTCCCGATCAGCATAAAAAAACAAGAATCAATCACGGCCTTAAAAAAACTGCTAAAAACATGGTTATTCAACCAATACCAATAAAATCATACCTCCCATTAATTGTAAATAATGCCACACGCTGCTTGTACTAATGCTTGCTGCAACTACGCAACAATGTAAATTCTGTTGTACTAATGAATACTGTAACACCGCAATAATGCAAACCACTGTATAGTTTATTACGATTGTCGTATATTGTAATCATTGTATTTACTATTGTTCTAAGCTGTCTGTAACCTCGTTGTGATACCTCACGGTCTGGACGTGTAACAAAAGTAATAAATAAATAAATAAATAATAAATAAAACTCCAGACATTGGATCAAAACCACCAAGCACCAGATGACAGGGCCAAGTACTGTATACTAACACATTCATGGGAAAATATGCAAGCCTAGACTAGTACTAAAACATCCAGCTTCCAAACCTACTTTTATGATGCTGAAAATCAATTAAAGAGAATTTCCAGATCTGTAAGGAACTAATGACTTCTGACACTGCGCATCTCAGGCCTGTTCTTACGTTAAACTCTGCAACAAACTCATGTAATAAGGGCAAAGAGCAGCAACTTGCTCCACTATTGCTACATGAACAGCACAGCCCATGAAACAGGCACTGCTTTTGGAGTTCACTAGGATCCAAATTTAGGATAACAGGCTCTAAGAATATTCTATAAAAATCCATCCAACCCATGGACTTGTCACTGATCATTAACTCATGAACACTTTATTAGCCACTTTTAATGTTCCTATCAAGTTATCCAACAAATAGTTCATCTTTAAAGTTCATATTTAATGTGGCTAGGAATACCTTGAAAAGGTATGTAGTGATGCCAGTTAGTCTAGCACCTTCAATTCCTTGGTCAGTATGGCATCGATCCACTGGGTGTGTAGTTGTCTAACTCACACCCTTTTGAAAGTGTAGGCTGGTTGTAATACAGGCAAATACTTCATCTAGAACCAACCATTTTGATATATTTTCCTGAAGGTTCATATTTGTCTTTATTCAGGTCATCCTGCGTATCCTGTGTTTGGTAGCTGGACCCTCACCTCGTGCCTCCCGCTTATCTAGAATGACTTCAATGAGTGTTTTCGTATTAGACAAAGAGAAGGGCTCACGCTCATGACAACGCAATGTGGTGACACCATTTTATACTTGTTTCTCAGGAAATTATTTTGTGCACAGAGGTCACAGAGAGTGTCTTAGAGTATAAAGTATGTTTAATACAAAAATGAATAGTACAAGTTTTCTTTTTCAATACATAAAAACCCTAAAACCAATGTTCCCAGGACAATACATATAATCAAAGTAACACAAATACTTGGAAAAAGCAAAAACAAGAGAGCAAAAGAACAATTCTAACAATAATGTGAGATGCTTCAAGGAAGACAGAATGCTACTCTAGAACTACTGCAGGGTGTTTGAGATATTACCCTGAAGAGTTTTTTTATATTGTTGTCTTGATTAATGAATAATAATGTCATCAGTCTGCCAGGCATGAGTGGTTCTTATCGTCCCCTTAACGAGCGATTCACCTGCATTCAGCATTTACTGAAACTGTGTCATTGAAAGGCCATGTAATGGTGCAACAGGTGCCATATAATTCCAGAGAGGAGGAAATGGTTGTATTGGATGTGCCACTGGATGGATTGGAATCCCCAGAACCACAGTATGGGTCCGAAGTGGCAGGAACCTCAGTTGGGATTGAAGGAAGGTGCAAGGACTCACATATGAACACCTGCATCCAGGGTTGTGGCCAGGTCTTCTTTCGTGTTTATGGCTCCTGCGAGAGGAAGAAGTACCATCTAAGGTGTGTCTTTATTTCTGTTGCCTTTGCTATTTTCTTTGAACACTGACGTACACCCACATGGATTAGATTAAACAAAATAATGCTGTCTAAGCAATTATGTTATGTTACCTCTAGGATAGAATGCTCATTCTTAGTGTGCATCAGCCAGACACCGGCAGTGTATTCTCGGAGTGTGTTCTACCAAGCCTGATACTTCTCGCAGCATGTATGGACTTTGCATCATTGCAGGAAAATGTGGGGGTGCAGGAGGGTGTTATAGGCCAGAACCAGCTGAGTTCTAACAAATACCAATGTTTGTAGCTGATGCAAGGGTCAGCTTTGGGTTACTCCCGTCAATAATATAGGACTTGGACAAAGAAGGGGGACGAAGAAGTCATTTTGAGGAAAATGTGACCATGCAACAAGACTCAAGAAAGAGGTAATTCACCATCTGTGAGGATTTGTCTTTCACTGCCATGAACTAGAAGACAGGTAGGTAGTGCGAGTCAGGGTGAATGTGGGCTACCAGCATGGGGCTTTCTCACATCCCTTGAAGGGCACATAATACTCCGGCTGAAAGAAAGAAATGTCAGGCAAGACCACTGTAAAGACTGGTGGGGGGTGTCTGTACTTCCGCTCTCTATATGGTAGAGGAGAGGCACAGCAGACCCCAGCCAAGATTCTCTATAAGGTAGCAATGGACGAGCAATCAAGGCCTAGCTTCTCAGGAGGTGATGTGGGCTGGTTCTTAAGTACAGTGTAGGCCCCGAACCCCCACAAAGGAATGTCCACACACTGTATTACTGAAAACACAGTCTTTATATAATTAATATTCAAAGGTATATACACGATCACAATAACGCACTTTGTACTTGGAAGTCAATAATGATAAATATATACACGTGTAGAGTGGTACCACTAATGTTATCAAATCTCATTAAAGTGCATCAACTGTACGGTTAAAATGTCACACAGATCAATAACGAGTAAACCAGCAATAGAAGCAGGAACGTAAAATGGTTGAAACAATAGGCAGAATGCTGACCCCTACCGCTAGGCACAGTTCTGTGTGGAGATCCCCGCACCTGGGCAACCTGTAAATAAAGATATTTTGCACAAGCCCAGTTCAAATGTTCAATAGGATTGGCAAGATGACTGACCCTTGCAAGAACCAAAGTCGATATTGGTAGTAACAGAGTAGACTGGGCCAACTTTGAATTGCTGGGTATTATGGTTCAGTAAGGCAGTATAACACATGAGGGCTGTGCCTAGGGCTATCTTAACAGTTTCTGAGGCCTGGGGCACAGACAGCTTTGGGGTCATCCTGAAACACATGCCCTCCTCTTTTTTTTTGTTCGAATAATATATTAATTTTGAAAGAAAATAAACCAATGTGTTCCTGTGGAATCCGCCTGTTTTTGTACCTGCTAAAAGAAGGGAGATTTCATAGGAATTCATTGCAAATGCGTCTGCCATGTGTAACTGGCAGCCTTTACAGTTATTGCAATATGAAGTGCAAAAAGGTGCAAAGGCAATTTCACCTCTTTTAACACTTTGTTTCATACTCTGTAGTGTAGATCACTGAAAGCGCATGGAGTCCCCTCCAGTGTAAATGTAGGCCATCTCCGCCATGTCATTTATAATGTAGAACTTTAAGTCCAGCCAATGGATAACATACACATATTTGGCCAATGTAAGCCTTTTTTTATGGTGATCCTTTCCAGGGCACAGCTAGGCTTGACTGTTCTAATGTTGCCCATCGTATGTTTTTTTTGGCTGAAAATTGTATGTTATTGAAGTTTGCGAAAGAACCAAGAAAATTCAATAACGATAATCAGCGCCAAGATATATATCACTGACAGTATAAAACAACTCCGAAAGACAAATCATAATTCAGGCCGCAGGTCTTTCACCCAATGTGTCTGGGTACTCGGTGTGGTTAAGTGCCCACTTTCTAAAAGGGAAGCATACAGTTTGGAATCCAGCCCTTCGGACCCATGGTGGGAGTTAAGTGTTCGAAGGGTGTTAATGGATGTTAGGGAGAATTCTCTTTTTAGGCTGAATTTCCTAACCCAGTGAGTCCCCCAGCAGCTTTGCTGGATTTCTGGAGTTTTTTTTTTCTCCTGCCAAGAGTGAGACTCTTTTTCTCCCACTCTTGGACATGATTTATGGTGTTCCTTTGACTGTTTATGTGTTTTATGGGCTATGGGGTCCTTTACTCCATAAGGGTCTCATGTGTTTTTACTATGTGTGTTACACCGCACCCTCCGTGCAGTAACACAGGGGTGTCATAGTGACACCCCACCATAGACTCCATACCCTGGGACTGACTGCTGTCTCCCAGGGCATGCAAAGTCACCATTGGCTTTACTAGACCCAAATTATTAACAGAAACCAGTACAAACCATTATATTGTGGACGTACTGGTCGGGGCAATTCGATTGCCCCGGGGTCTGTTAGTCGAGGGGGCATGTCTCCATCCCCCCTGATCGAGTTTTGGCTGGTGGCAGTGGATACTGCTTTATATATTCGACCTTGAATATTTCCCTATGGGATTTTCCCATTGTTCGAGGCTACCAACTTTAATGATTTAATTCTCATAGCCTCGAATATTACGCCGGTTTATTTAATTAATATTAATTCGCTGGTTGGTATTTTTTGCCAGAACTCGATTCTAAAATGGCATTTGTGTTCTCTTCTGTGACTCCAACCCAAGTCGAGCCCTTTGTTCCACTTTTTGGCGGGCTTCTCCACAGAAGCCTCCAAAAGTGGTGCCACTCTGTCTGGGCGCCACAGGTGGTGTGGGAGGTGGTTTAGGCAACCTGGACTGAGTTACCTTGGTAACTCAAGTCGCACTCTTGTGTGATTGGCCCAAGTGGTGAGCAGGCCAGCTCACCTCTTAGCATGTTTGATTGACAGCTAGGCTGAGTGAATGGGGGTATGCTGCATAAAAGCAGGGCTTTGGAGACTGGAACTTCAGAAGTCGCCACAGGACCTGAGAATCTGATGAGGGAGAAGCTGAGCCGACCTACCACGACGACACCACCGGTGGAGCCCTGCGGAACCGACTCACCACTTCCCGATAACAGAGAAGATCTCCCGGCTGGAGAGGCTTCTCCCCCTGACTGGTGGGCACAACCAGTTTACCTTCTTCTCTTCGCACTCCAGACAGGTCTGTGGTCGAATTGCCCGTGTCAAGCACCCCGGCAACCGGATAGCCACTTACCACTGGACCGCGAACTAAAGGACTGCTCCTTTTACCTGAGAAACTCTGCAGCT
The DNA here is from genome assembly GCF_040938575.1 of Ambystoma mexicanum. Lineage (NCBI taxonomy): Eukaryota > Metazoa > Chordata > Amphibia > Caudata > Ambystomatidae > Ambystoma > Ambystoma mexicanum. The sequence goes on along the minus strand of NC_090926.1, from coordinate 1,197,479,262 downwards.
GGTTTCTTCCCTGGCAGTGCAACGGACTCCTGTCTTCCTCCTCGACGAGATCCTCTCTTCCCCCAGATGAAGCACCAACTTGCATCCACTGCCAGGAACAACTGCCCCCGCTGGAGTATTCTCACCACTTTAAGGTACCGTGTCCGCCAGGCCTCCCTTTCTAAATATTGCTCCAAGGTAATAATAACCCCTTAACCTTCTGGACTGGGCTGGCCGCCTTGACCCTCTAACTGGTCCCTTTCTTTGGTCCAACTCCTTTTTGAACCGTTACAAGACTTTTGTGCACTGCTACCGTGTGACCTTGGACACAATTCGTTTTGATCCTCTTAAAGCGGATCCGGCCTACTGACTCTGAATTCACTGTGTTACTTTGCCTTCCTCTCTTGTTGTGTTCGTGAAAAAGTGTTGGGATCTGTTTCAATTTATTCTCTGCTTTTCTCTCCCTTTTTTAAACGAATTATTAGAGTGCCATCTACGTTAAGCACTCACCGCTGTCTGAACATAAGTGGGGCTTTACTTAAGACTTGTCTAATATTTTTTTAAGGGAGTGTATATCTTTTAGTGACCGTGTTTTTGAATTGCTTACTATTAGTGCCTGTGTGTTTTTCTAGATGTGGTTTTAAATAAATAATTATATCTCTTTTACACCAAGCCCTGGTCAGTGTTTACTTGTTCTATTGTGTTCTCCTGACCTATTGTGAATACTCTGTATGCTGCCTAACTCTTCTTGAGGGAAGTCTGACTGCTCAGCCACAGCTACCAAGTGAATCTGTGTGGTACAGACTGCTACCAAGTGGGTTTACTGCCAAACACCCGTAGTCCTAAATCTTTTGCAGTGGTCCCAGAGGGAACTGCACAGGTTTCTGCCTAACAATGGACACTGTAGATGTGTATCCTATTGTGGATCTAGCAAAACACCTTCCAGTTGCAACTATGTTAGTGGAGGCATTGGTTCTGTGTTTAAGGCCTATTCTAAATCCTCTTTAGTCAGGAGAGCACCCTCTTTCCACATCTGCCCCGCTCTGACTAGGCCAGCTTCGTATTGAGATTGAAAATGGTTGGGGTATGCCATACGGTCCCTAGTAAGGGGAGCCCAGATACAGCTAAGAGGCAACGGCCATGTCGTGACGCCATTTATGTCTTTAGGTCTCCGCCACAAGGACCAGAGAACTGCGAGAACCGGGTACGTTCCTATCTTGCGTGGTAAGCGCTTATGGAGGATCCATAGCCATTCTCCCAAGGTCACTGGCGCGAAGAGACCATTTTCTAAGTGCACGCACTGTTTTTATGCGTTGTCTCGTAAGTGCTTTAGCAGGATCCTAAATTGGGAAGCTCTTCATTTCTCCTTTTTCTTTCAGCAATATCATGGTGTTGTATGCTACTTGTTTTTTTTTTTAAACTCTTTATTTCTCATTTTCAATAAGGTACAATAATAACAGAATTAACATCTCAGGTCATTGAATTGCAAAATACAGAACAGCAGAAAACAAATCGAAATAAAGATCCAACCCAGAACCCTGTAATCCACCATATGAAATTGAAGACTAACCTAAAACAAAGTCAGATGTACCAAATAAATGACAACAGACAAACAGGACCACACAAAACAACCACAAAGACAACACAGAACTGCCATCAACAGAACCTTGACTACTCCACATGATATCACCCAACTCACATCCCGTCCACCACTATACAACAATAACATAACCGCAAAAGGATTGCGTGGATAAACAATATCCCAAATTTGATCGACCCTGTCAATAACCTCCCTCCAAAAACGCTCCACTCTTTCACAATACCATAACATATGTATCAAAGTACCTTGTTCTTTCCCACAACCCCAACACTGATCACCATCCACCAATCCCAACTTACACATACGTACCGGGGTCCAATATATCCTGCCCAATATCCTCTGATGTATATAGCGTAATTGTAAATCCACTTTGGCAGTCGTCGGAACCCTCCAAATCTTATCCCATTCCCTTGGTGTGAGTTCCCTGACCAACTCCTCAGTCCAAGACAACCTCAGCTTTTTTTTTGATGTCCAATTTCCAAAAAATTTAAATTCTCCGGCTTCAAAAATGATGCGCCCAACATTTCTCTTTGCTCCGATAGTATAGTCACCAAAATATCATATCTTCTTAATTCCCTGTTCCTTAACCCAAATTTCTCAACCAAGCTTGCAAAAGGCACTACCCCTGCGGCACTCCACACATCACCAATTACCAAAACACCCTTCTGAACCCAACTTTTCCAATGTAGTACTTTATTATTAAACTGTAGACCAGGATTATGGCAAAGGGAAGCCCCTTCATAAAGAGTTGCCAGTATCCATGACAACAAAGCCTCTTTAGTAGCCAAGACCGACTTCAAACACTGCACTTTCTTTCCAAGGCAACTTTCCAAGGGAAAACATACATTTAATATCATATGCTACTTGTGGCCTCTTTCCTGCCCATAAAAATCATAAGAGCGCACGCTTTATTTCGCCATGAAAGGCGGTTGGTATTGGGATCGGTAAAGACTGAAATAAGAAGAGAAGCCGTGGCACGATGTTTGTTTTTATCGTTACAAATTTCGCTGCCGATTAAAGTGTTTCATTGGACCATTTTAGTAAGTCTTTGGTAATTTTCTCGAAATGCACTTTAATTGAATACGTTTTGTTGGATTTCGATTAGGGTTAGGGTTGGGTTAGGGTTGGTGTTAGGGGCTGTGCCCTTGGGGGTTGGAGGGGAACCCCCCACCCCCAATAAAGAAAATGTTACATGAAGCTGCCCAGTGCCGAAATACTTTAAAGATTTCAGGACTGGACAGCTCCATGTAACGTTTAAACGTGAAAAATAAATGCATTGAAATGCTATCGTTTACATTTAAAAGTACATATCCATCGAAACTTGTCCATTCCTATATTCGATGGACATTTTTTTTGTTCAATGGATTTTCATTTTGATGGTTGATTTTCGATGTAAAGACTATAAACCAATGTTCTCCCATAATGGTGGCTAGTTAGTTTTGTAAAGATTGCCAAACCGTCTAGTTACGGTCACCCCTAGGTATTTGATGCTATCTGTCCGAGTTTGGATCCCACACTCTGTTAGGAACCGCATGGATTGGGAAAGGTCCTCCGACAAAGGAAGAGCCATTGTTTTATTCAAGATTATCCGGAAACCTGATGACAAACCATAGTTTGTTAATGCTTCTATAAGAGCAGGTACAAGTGTATTTGGATGGGTAATGAATGCTGAAATGTTGTCTGCCAATAGGGCAAGATTATATTCCTTCCCATACTTTTGCAAGCCATGTATGTGTTCACTAAAATGAATGGATTGAGCTAAGGGATCAGTGCAAGGTCAAAAGCGGGCAGCCCTCTTGAGTTCCATGTCTTAGGGGAAACGCAGGAGGTGCCACCCTGTTAACCACTACTTTTCCTGTTGTGTTTTGAAATAGTGCCAGGGCACCTGTGATCCATTTCGGCAGAGGCATACCCTCTGCATAGCAGCTTGCATGTAGGGCCACTCAACCCTGTCAAACGCTTTTTCAGCATCAATGGAAATCAGGGTGGGGTTGTCGTCTCTGTCATCTACTCTCACTATCAGGTCTAAAGTTTTGCGAATGATGTCTGCACCTTCCTGACCTTTTATGTACCCGACCTGACCGCTGTGAACTAGTTTTGGTAAGACCACGCTAAGTCTATCCGCTAATATGCACGCATAGATTTTGGCATCAGCATTAATCAAAAATATAGGGTGATAGGAGCCACATTCCGCTTTATCCCTGCCATCTTTCTGTAGAACTATCATTCTGGCTTATGCAAATGTTTCTGGGGCCATGCTTGTTTCAAGAATGTTGTTGAAGAACTTCACTAGAAATCCACAATCCTCCCTCCTGCATCATCCACAAGGCTTTTCGGGGCCTGGGACCGTGCTACATCCACTTTTCTCTCCCTAAATACCTCCTTGCTAGAGTCCTTCAGTCCTCTAGCTCTAACTGTCTGCAGGTCAGATGTTTCTCCAAGCAGAGAGTGGGGGGAAGATCTCGTTCTTCGCCAGGAGCCTCCCTCTGGAATTGGCTCCCTGCCCCTCCCAGACTTGAGCCGGATCTCCTTAAGTTCCGGAAGCTTCTTAAGACCTTCCTTTTCTCCTGCTCCTTCCCTCTCCCCTTCCTTGCTTGCTAATGCCCTCCTACTGCTGCGACTGGCTACCTGGTCCCTTCTGAGTCATTCAAGGGACAGGCCCTCCCTCAACCAGTCTACCTCAGCACCCCCTTACCAGCACTTGCCTTTGGGCACCCGTCCCTGACTAGACTACTGAGTCTGGCCCCCCCCTCCTCGCACTACTCTTGTCTCCCTGAGTACTTGCCCTGCGAGTTCCCCTAGCACTTACCCATTTCCTGGGGCCCATCTCCCTCCTGCACTCCGCTCCTCCCCTTACCTTCTCCTTCGCCCTGACCTGCCCCTCCACCTTGCACTTCCTGTTGGCTGCACTTGCACATTCCGAATGTCTCAAGGCCTAGTAGGTCCGTATATTGTTGTTTATCCCCCTCTGTTCCCCCTCCCCCTTTGTCTTGTGGTGCCTGGAAACACTTTCTCCTGTATAGGCGCCATACAAATGTCCAATAAATCAAATAAAGTAAAGGAGCAAACACCCCACCATACGTCTTGTAAAAAGCAGCTGTGAAGGCATCTTGTCAAGACGCAGACCCTGCTTTCAGCCTTGTTATGGCTCTGAGTATTTAGCCAACTTCTATGGGAAAGTGTGAGGAGTCAGAAATGCGAGACGGATAAATGTTTGAAGTTTTATCACAAACAACCATTTTATTAAATAATATAGGTGTGATAAACACCTCGCTTTCCCTACTCTACTGAGGATTTCCCTGCCTATTAAACTAAGACTAAAGGAAAACACTCTAAAATGGAATCTTTCCCTCACACTAATACATACAACATAAATTACATAGGTATCACATGGCCAGCTCAAGTTCAATAAAATAACAATTATATTCAAAACATCAACTCTGTATATCGGTATCCTTGTAACTTGGGACGGTTCTCCATTTCCTAGGATTAAAGCAGGATTTTCCCAATTTAAAGTTCCTTTAAGAAAGTTCCTTTTGATAGCCAAGTACAGTTCCAAATGTAAAAAGTCTTCTTCAATTCAACAGTCTTTCACTTGGCAGTAGAAATAACACAAACACGATTTGTAACTCTCCAACAAATTACTGTTCAAGGGTCCCAGAACTCTTCCGTAATTCAATACAAAGGTTTAATCTTCACACTTCTTCATAAAATATAAAAATGTATCAGGATGACTTTAATCACAGTGTATAACAACATGACATTGGACTTGTGACTTTCCTCTTCAATGGTTTATCAGAATAGCTTCTGCCACAGTTCACTACAACACAACAGTGGGTCTGCCACTTTACTCTTTGTCACAACCTTCCACCACAACGCAGTACTTTAATATCTTCTTCGTGGTTCACTAACCTGCCATAATTACCACTAATAGTCCCTTTCCTGGTATACTCGCCTGTCAGAATGAAACTCCTAACTCTACTATTAGTACTTGGTGGTGAGGATTACTTCAAACATCAGCAAAGTCTTTGACTTTCAATAACATTGGCATTCACAGTTTCTTCCACAACGATACAACACCCATTCGTGCTGTTTGTTCCACTGATTAGTTTGCCACGGGCAATGCAGGTTAAGTTCTTCTCGCCCCTGACACCTTCCTCAAGGAGGGCTTCCTTCCTGCAACTTCTGAGTTTCCACTATCACACCAGGTAATTGCTAGTATTGTCTTTTGTTCAAGTTTCTCTCTTCAAGAAAGGCACTTCTTCTATTATTCACAATAGCTCTTCTTTGACCTAGGCAATACTGATTGGATTCTGGGTTATATAATGCCTTCTCTTGGCTTTGGCAATGATGGATATGGTCTTGATATCTTGCCTTCTTTTGAATTTGCCAAAGGTGGTTGTAATCTTGACTCAATATTGCCCCCTCTTCACTTTGTCCAAGACGGTTATCGTTTCGGTTTTATATTACCCTTTTTTTACTTGGGCAATGCTGGTTACAATCTTTCTTAAGTATCGCACCTTCTTTACTTGGGTAGTGATAGTTACAAATCGGCTTCTCTAGTTTCCGCTCAATTTGAATATTATGCCAAAAGTACTTTCTTTCATTAGTTCTATATTCAAAATGTTTATGATTAGCACACAGTGTACTACGGAGGGCCCGGGGTCACCTGTTACAGGCCAACTCACCGGCTTCTCTCTGCATGTCCGGTTAACCCATTGCTGCTTCAACTACTTCCTCAGTTGTCGTGTTTCCCAGTGCTTGCTAGCCACCATAGTACAATACAGAATCTGGAGAGCTTCTCTCTCACACAAGACAGCCTGTCACAGCATCGCTTCCCAATGCGCTACCTCTGCAGTTCAGGCTTCTCAGACCTATGACTCTCTCAGCACCATTAACCGCTGCAACCGCAGCAATGGTTCTGGCGTCTTCCTTTCTCTGCCTCTGCTGCATACACGGTCTCTGATAACTTCTACTATAACTTCTCCTAATCTCCTGCTCCGCACGTGAAGGCGATTTAAATAATCCACATCCCCGCTCAGGTGTGGCTCGTCAGAAACACTAGAATGCATATTGCAGTTCTGTGCCTCTGAGTTCCTCTTCCTCATCCCAGTATCTAGAGCATTATGGTACTTGATGCTGATAATGTTCAGGTTTCTTTTTATAGCAAAAGCTTCAATTTTACAATTGGCCATTAAGACCGTAGGATCACTAGGGAAGTTGGTTAGAGAATCCTCCAAAAGTCCCCTTCCATGCAATCCTCCCACAGGATCAGGATCAAGAAGCGTCTGCCTTTCCCTGGCCATATGAGGATTCCAGGTCAGTGTTCTTGGGATAATCACCTCTGATTCATCACAAATGTCAATCGCGTCTCTGTCCTCTGCTGTTAAGGCCAGAGGTGGGAGCCTTACCACATAGTCATTTATGCTGTTGCCATTGCATGTGTTTTCAGTGGTATAAAGTGTTCTATAGAATTGGGCGAATCTCTGTCTAATATCGACAGGGCTAACCAATGTTTCACCCTGGCTATTTTTAATTCATTATATCGTTTCTCTGCTCTCTGGCTGTGCCGCAAGAAGGGTGGGGGCTTTATCCACTAGCTTCTCGCCTTGTGAATCTGTGTCTGCTAACAGGATGGACTATTTTGTTTTAAAGCTACGTTTCAAAGCTACTTCACGCAACATTCTAGTTCTCTTCTTCACTGTTCCTTCTGCAAACAGTATACCTCGAATGGTTTCACTTTGGCTACTTCCCATACCATGTTAAGGGCCACATCTCCTGTGTCATTTCATGAGTAAAAATCTTTGATTTCACTGTGAAGGGTCTCTTTAAACACTTTGGGCCTCCTCACGAGTTAGGCGGTAACTCTTAAATGTGGCAGTAATAGAATTAGCACTGCCAATACCGCTCCGCCGTATCACGAGTTGGCGCAAATATTGCTGACTACAAAATCAACCAGCGCTATTACAGACGGCACTATTACAGCCAGAGTGCTACATAAGGCACACCCCTACCCCAAGCACTGTTTCCAACACTGTGCTGCCATTATCCATTGTGAGCTGGAACAGGCAGCCGCTCATACAGCACCTGGAAGTAGAGATGCAGGGCAGCCAGGCCAGGGCACTGGGAGTACAGGGGATGGGGAGTAGGAGTAGGAGGAGAAGAGCACATGCAAGGCATGTGCCCCTCCCCAAGGTCAGGCCCTCACCATGGATCCTCATTGACATCCAGTTGGTGACCTTGTACCGCCTCAACAGGGAGACTATTACTGAGCTGCTCAGTACAATACAGGAGGACATGGGGAGCAGGATAAATATCCGTACAGCTGATCCCCCACTGCTTAAGCTAGTGTCAGTACCACAATTCCTTCGTAATAGGACTTTCCATCACTCCGTGGCCATGATGCACGGCATGGCATAGCCCACATTCTGTGCAGTCCTGGGAAAGGTGCTGGACTGCACCCATGTCGCGTTGGATGACCCCCCCCAGGCCCAAGAAGCAGTTGTTAGGGAGAATTCTCCAGAATGGCTAATTTCCCTTATCTACTGAGTCCCTCAGAAGCTTCGCTGGATTTCTAGGATTTATTTTTTCACCTGGTAAGAGTGTGAGCCTTTTTTCCCACTCTTACATGTATTTTGCTGTGTGTGTTTAACATTTTCTTGTGTTCATAGACTGTGGAGCCTCACCTACTCTGTAGGCATAATATTTTTACTGTGTGTTACACAGCACCTTCAGTGCAGTGACACAGGGTTGTCTTTTTCAGACTTCCCAACTCAGACTCCATTTTCTGGGACTGACTACTGTCTCCCAGAACATGTAAAGTTGCCATTGACTTTATTAGTCTTTTTAAACTCACAGATCCAGTACAAACTATCTTACATAGAGTTCTGGAAAGGGTTAATATTTATCCCTTTTTGTCTGTTTTTCATGGAACATTGTTTCGTTCCCTTTTCATTAAGATTTGGCTGGTAGCAGTGGTAAGTACCCTATTTTTCCTACTGCGGTTATTTTAAATAGCCTTGGTATTGTTTTAGACTATCTTGGTAGCCTCAAACTTAAACCTGCTGGACCATATATGTTTTTATACGGTTCCGGCTGGGTTTAGTCACCATTTTGTTTTGTAAAAGTCTTTCTCGTGTTTTACTCTGCGCGCCAAACCAGGTTTGCTTCCTTTGTTCGCCAACCTCCTTAGGTGCCTGAATGTCTGAGGGGGACAGGATGTGAGGGAGGGGTTTGAGACTCCCTGCACAGGGTCTCCTTGGAGACCCATATCGCACTCTGAAATGATTGGCTGAGGTGACTGTCCCGGCGGGACAGCCACCCTGCTGTGTGATTGACAGCCAGGCTGTGTAAATGGGGGAAAACTGCATAAAACGCAGGTCTCTGGGACTGAGAAGGCAGTCAACACTGGATCGAGAGAACCGAAGAGAAGCTGACAGAAAAGGACCTCTACCACGACTGAACCTCCCGGTGAAGCCCTGCTGCAGGTCCGAATCTTCAAACTTCGACGACAGGGAAGATCTGCAAGGAATCTTCTCCCCTTGAGCTGGTGGAAACAACCAGTTCTCCAAACTGCAAGCCAGGCCTCCCTTGTCTGGTCGAATTTGCTGTGCACAGCTACAGTGAACCGGATAGCCTGGAAGAACGCACCCTGCTTGGGTTTTAAGGAGTGCACCTTTTATTCGTTGCTTTACTCCGCTGCTGGTTTCTTCCCTGGGCAGTGCAGGACCCTCCAGGCTTTCTGCTTCTTGTCAGTCCGACAGTCGCTTCAGGAACCGTGAGCCTGCAGGACCTGCCAGGAACGTCTGCCACAGCTACAGCATTCTTCTGCTCTAAAGGTACTGTGCTAACTCGGTTGTTCGTTTCATCCGACCGCGGTGAAAGTGTGTGAAATCTTTCGCCAATCCGAGGGCTTGTCCTTCTCTATTCTTTAAAGTAACTTTTCGTCCGACCAACTTCTTTCTGAACTCTTGGCAAAGACTTAACCGCGAACTACCCTGAACTGTGTGATCCTCTACAAAGACTTTGGTCCATTGACTTTGGCCCTGACCTCTTGATTTGATTTCCTCACTGTAGTTCCTTTTTCTAGATTGCCCTGCTTACTTACTTGTTGGTGCTGCTCAACTTTTGTCTAACTTTGTCTTTCCCTCCCTTTTTATTACTGGGGTGCCATTTTGCTCACACTGCATTTTGAGCCTAACTTGTCCAGAATCTAGTGGGTGTGGTGTAGTGTATTAGAATCCTGATTTCAACTGCTTAATAATAGTGAAATGTTTAATAACTGATGTGTAAATAAATGTATATTCAGAAACCCTGATTCAGTGTTTGTTTGAATCATAGTAATTGCTGTCCTTTGTGTAACTATTGATGCTGCTCACTTTAGTCTTGAGATAAGTCTGGCTGCTCAGCCATCGCTACCACTTTACTGTGTAGTACAGGCCTGTACCAAAGGTGAATTTGTACTGTCACTTGTAGTCCTAATTGTGTGTAGTGTTCCCAAAGGGTACTGCATATAATTCTGTCTAACAGCAGTGTACAATAATCGCAAGTACTACGACTCCCTGTATGTGAAGGTGACCTGCAACCCCAACCTCATCATCACCCACTGCTGTGCCCACTACCCATGACTCCATGGTCCTACGGAAAAGCACCCTGCCAGGATACATGGAGAGGCACAGAGGACAATGAATGTGGATAGTGGGTGAGTTAAACTGCCTGTATGCATGCACTGTGAAGCACCTGACCCAATTTGGGGTGGAGGGTGAGTAATGACACAAGCATGGCATGACAAGTAAATACAAAACTAGTACCTGCCCAGCCTCTGCACCAATGTCAGAGTACAGCCCAGGCAGAATGGAAATGTCAGAAACACCTGGAAGCACATTCCGACGAACACCTACAGCAGCAATACAAACCACACACATGACTACAGGTACCACAATGCATCATGCATGATCCAAAGCAATAACATACCAAGTGCCACATGGCTTCACACAACAACAGCCCTGCCAGTGCCACTGCCTTGTACCCATGTACACCCACCCCACATTACAGACCCAATGCCCCCAGAAGTGCAGGGAAGGCAAGAGAGCAATACACAGCCACAAGACAGCCACCAGGAACACATGTCACCAACAGGCACATCACGATACATCAGCTGCAATGTAACAGGATGCATGTGAAGTCTAAACAATGCATGACACCAGTGACACAGCATGCACAGACATAGTTGAGGCAAATGCCATGTGATTAAGCACCATATGCATGCACATGATGTCTGTTGCCCTGATGCTGTGTAAGTCCACCCCCACACATTTCACAGTGACTTATGTCCATGCCCCTCCCCATGCAGGTGACTCTGGACCTGCAGCTGGCCTGGCTGATGACCCCTATGCATGATCCTGAAACACTGCACAACATTGCATACAACCACGCAAACAGCAGGGCCCGTGTGTGTATAGAGCGCAACTTTGGACTCCTTAAGGCACTTTTTTGCTGCCTAGATCGTACAGTCGGAGCCATTATGTACGCTCCAGAGAATGTTGGCAGAATAGTGCTCGTGTGTGCCATGCTACACAACATATGCATAAGGAGGAACATACCCTTACCACCTGACGTGCACTTGCCACCCACAGATGATGGGGATGCTGTGCCTGAGGCAGGTGACACAGCAGACAACATCAGGGATGATGTGAGGGATGGTAGACTGGCTAGCGAGGCACTCATTGACAATTTATTTTAAGTCATTTCCATAGCACAAGCCATGCAGCACTGTGTGGCAGTCACTTGTGTGAATAAACTGCACATTATAAAAATCAGGAATGTCCTTGCATTGAAGAAGTTCACATTTTTGTAATGATATGAAGTGCCCCAACTATCTCCACTCCCTACACCCCAGCAAGGCCACTCACGGCTATCAGTGTCTGAGAGTCCTTCACAAACCTGGCCACCCCCTGGTGATTTTACACGCAGAAGGCGCAGTGACTGACGCCCCGGTGTGACCCCTCTGTGGGTGTGGTTGAAGTGGAAGGCATGGAGCCTGTCCCCAGGTTTTGTTGTTGTTGCCCCTCTGTGCTCTGCAGGATGGCTTCTGCCAGAGCAGAGATGCCTACAGTTATCTCCCTGATCCTCTGGGCGTACAGTGTTAGGGTGGCCCTGCTGGCAGTTGTCTCGGCCCTGTTCCATGCAATTGGCCACTTGAATGCTGTCCCTAATGGCCTGCAGGTGTTCAGAGGTGTTCGGAGGGTGAGTGGCCAATTGCCTCCATCTCCAGCTGTCTGAGCGCCATCTCCTCAAGCCTCCGTAACAGCATGCTGCATGTCAGTGTGTGCTATGTGGTAGAGGGGCTCTGCTCTGACCCTGGGATGAATTCAGGGAGTAGCAACATCTGGCTCAGGAGACTGTGCACACGGCAGCAGAAAGGGCTGTGGACGTTGGCCGCGTGGAGGGCTATCCGGGGAGTGTGGACGCTGGCGGCGTAGAGGGCTCTTCTGGGTCTGTGGCCCTTCGGCAGGCGTTGACAGGGGGCTGGTGTCACTCTGACACTCCTCAGCAGGTGTGGCCCTGGAGTCTGTGCCTGCAGCTGCGGGTGTGGGTGCTGTGGGCGCTGCACTGCTCCCGGTGGCTTGTGGTGTGGGCATTGGCTTGGCCCTGCTGTCTTGCAGTGTTACACAGCGGGATATCCACCTCAGTGTAGCCTGAGTGGCCCTTTGCGGGGTGGTGCTGGTGGTGACAGACCTTGAGGGCCTGGATGCGCTGCTCCAAGATGGGCCTGCAAACTCCTCCTCCTCCGATGCCTCTGGCAATGCATGAGTGCATGTAGGGGACATTGGAAATGTTGCCAGGTATGTGTCCCCCACGTGTGTTGGCATGCTGGACACATTTGCTATGATAGAGTGGGACCCCAAACATATGGGCAAATGGGCATAGTTGGTCAGGGGGTATTGGATGTGGGCCAAGTAACATAGGGTTGCTTGTAGCGATGAGTGTGTCATACATGGCCAGATGATCTTGGGCCTGTGTGTGGGCAGGGCAGGGTGTCCATGCTGGGGCAGCTGACGTCTGGCATGCATGTTTGTGGTCCTTCGTGCCCTCACATCCCCTCCCCGGGTGGCACTCACATGGTTGGGGTGGTGGCTTAGTCCATGGCACTGTCATGCCTCTATGGGGCACTGCTGTGGAGCCAGCAAGGTTGCACTGTGGTGCATAGTGATTGGCAGGGTGAGCACATGTCGGTGTGGGATGCGTGTACTTCCCTGTGGCTTGTCTGCCATGCCTACATGGGGTAGGCAAATGGGTCCGCAACATGCTGATGTGACTGCTGCACGGTGTTGTGGTCGCTCACACATTCAATCCCGCTGGCACAGAGTGCGCCAATAGTGGTGTGGTGCGCATAGCATTCGATTAGGTCACTTGCCACCCCTACCCGCTGCAGTAACGCTCAGGGGCACCCTTGGTGACCTGCCCCATGGATGCTGGGGAGAGTGGCTGATGTGCCACCCCGTCACTCTGCCCTGTTGGCATGCCTAGCATGTGGGTCTGCTGACATGTGTCCCTGTCCATTCGGGCATCTTGTGCTGGGCTGTCATTTTGCGCATGTATTTGTGTCGGGGTGGGGGGGTTGACTCACCTCCTGCCTCCTGGCTACTGACAGCCACCTCTCCACTGCCGACTCCCTCTATCCCTTCGATGTCGAGCACTGTACTGCATTTCTCCTCCCAGGCAGTGAGGACAAGTGGCTCCACAGTGCCTCCTGCAGTCGCCAGGACTCCTGGTGGTGTTCATTTATTTATTTATTTATTGGTCACTTGTTAAGTGCCTATACAATTAGCCAAACTGTTTAAAAGTGCACTTTGTTGGGACAGCAGTCCGTGCAACCTGATCCTCAGGTCTTTCCACTGTTTGCAGCAGTCCTCTCCATCACGAGGTACACTTGCCACTGCTGACACACTCTGGCAGATGGTATTCAGGCCTCTGGGGGGCAGGTGGTGAGATGCTAACCCCAGGTAAATTTCCCCTAGTGCTCTGGCGGCTACTAAAACCGCAAGAATGCAGTTTTTGTGGAGTTGAGGAAGAGTGATCAAAATGCCAAGAAATGCATCATGGCACTGGAAGTCCAAACACATTTATTCATTTTGTTTTGATAAGATGAAGAAGGATCCGAGCCCGGCAGAGGTAGGCCCTTTGTGAACTTTGGGAGGGGGTCCGAACCCAGTGGAGGGAGACCTTGAAATATTGAACAAGGCCAAGCAGCATAGAAAAGAAACAGCCGAATCTTCAACACAGCCGGTAAGTCAGAGGCAACATGCACGAAACCGGTCTGTGAATGAAACTAGATCGAAAGTAACTCGGTAGATGAAAGATTGAACTTTTCAAGCCATGCCAGATCCGCAAACAGAGTGGTCCAGCGCCAAGTGGATGCTCATTCAAAAGTATCTGTTAGGTATCCAACTGAAAGGTGGTAAATATAAAAAGGAAATGAATTATGAAATCGGAGTGGTCCTGCAACGGGTCAAGCCAAACCCTGTACACATTCGAAAGTCTTTGATAATTGATGCAAATTGAAGTTTATCTGAGCCCGACTGAGGGGGTTCCGAGATCTGAGCCTGACTGAGAGGGATCCGAGATCTGAGCCCGACTGGGGGGGAGTCACCCGAGAAAGAATATCCCATGAACATTGTGAAAGAGGGTCTGAGCCCGAAAGAGAGGGATCCAAAGTGACGATTGTTGTATTAAAAGGATCCGAGCCTGGCTGAGGGGGGTGTCGGGTGAATAGTGAATCACCTGAATTGAGTACTTGTAAGAGGAAAATAACTTATGGTTTGTTTTTTCGCATCAGGCACGCTGCATGTAGAGAGTTTGAATCTTCAACACAGCCGGTAAGTCAGAGGCAACATGCACAAAACCGGTCTGTGAATGAAACTAGATCGAAAGTAACTCGGTAGATGAAAGATTGAACTTTTGAAGCCATGCCAGATCTGCAAACAGAGTGGTCCAGCGCCAAGTGGATGCTCATTCAAAAGTATCTGTTAGGTATCCAACTGAAAGGTGGTAAATATAAAAAGGAAATTAATTATGAAATCGGAATGGTCCTGCAACGGGTCAAGCCAAACCCTGTACACATTCGAAAGTCTTTGATAATTGATGCAAATTGAAGTTTATCTGAGCCCGACTGAGGGGGCTCCGAGATCTGAGCCTGACTGAGAGGGATCCGAGATCTGAGCCCGACTGAGGGGGAGTCACCCGAGAAAGAATATCCTATGAACATTGTGAAAGAGGGTCTGAGCCCGGAAGAGAGGGATCCAAAGTGACGATTGTTGTATTAAAAGGATCCGAGCCTGGCTGAGGGGGGTGTCGGGTGAATAGTGAATCACCTGAATTGAGTACTTGTAAGAGGAAAATAACTTATGGTTTGTTTTTTCGCATCAGGCACGCTGCATGTAGAGAGTTTGAATCTTCAACACAGCCGGTAAGTCAGAGGCAACATGCACGAAACCGGTCTGTGAATGAAACTAGATCGAAAGTAACTCGGTAGATGAAAGATTGAACTTTTGAAGCCATGCCAGATCTGCAAACAGAGTGGTCCAGCGCCAAGTGGATGTTCATTCAAAAGTATCTGTTAGGTATCCAACTGAAAGGTGGTAAATATAAAAAGGAAATTAATTATGAAATCGGAGTGGTCCTGCAACGGGTCAAGCCAAACCCTGTACACTTTCGAAAGTCTTTGATAATTGATGCAAATTGAAGTTTATCTGAGCCCGACTGAGGGGGCTCCGAGATCTGAGCCTGACTGAGAGGGATCCGAGATCTGAGCCCGACTGAGGGGGAGTCACCCGAGAAAGAATATCCTATGAACATTGTGAAAGAGGGTCTGAGCCCGGAAGAGAGGGATCCAAAGTGACGATTGTTGTATTAAAAGGATCCGAGCCTGGCTGAGGGGGGTGTCGGGTGAATAGTGAATCACCTGAATTGAGTACTTGTAAGAGGAAAATAACTTATGGTTTGTTTTTTCGCATCAGGCACGCTGCATGTAGAGAGTTTGAATCTTCAACACAGCCGGTAAGTCAGAGGCAACATGCACGAAACCGGTCTGTGAATGAAACTAGATCGAAAGTAACTCGGTAGATGAAAGATTGAACTTTTGAAGCCATGCCAGATCCGCAAACAGAGTGGTCCAGCGCCAAGTGGATGCTCATTCAAAAGTATCTGTTAGGTATCCAACTGAAAGGTGGTAAATATGAAAAGGAAATGAATTATGAAATCGGAGTGGTCCTGCAACGGGTCAAGCCAAACCCTGTACACATTCGAAAGTCTTTGATAATTAATGCAAATTGAAGTTTATCTGAGCCCGACTGAGGGGGATCCGAGATCTGAGCCTGACTGAGGGGGAGTCACCCGAGAAAGAATATCCTATGAACATTGTGAAAGAGGGTCTGAGCCCGGAAGAGAGGGATCCAAAGTGACGATTGTTGTATTAAAAGGATCCGAGCCTGGCTGAGGGGGGTGTCGGGTGAATAGTGAATCACCTGAATTGAGTACTTGTAAGAGGAAAATAACTTTTGGTTTGTTTTTTCGCATTAGGCACGCTGCATGTAGAGAGTTTGATAGGCAAAGAAAGTTGGGCATAGAAGGTTCTGATGCTAATGATTGAAATATATCCTTGTGCTGAAGAAGCCAGAGATTGTGCTACGCTCGAGTGAGCAGCCTTGGCCCATGCTGAAAAGATGGGGAAGGGAAGCCAATGGCCTGAACATCCTGACATATCATTTTTGTGAACACTTCCTTCTTTTTCATTAACACTAACCCCACACTATTTGTATTTAGAGGTAAGAATTGGCAATAGGTTTTCAAGTATACCCCTTTTATTTTGACAAGACACCACTAGGACTGCGTTATTATTATTTGATGGTCGTAGCTTGCTCCCATCTGTAGATTTAGGATTAGATAGTCCTATATCATACCCTTGTTGAAGTTCAATAAACACCCTTCAACTGTTGTCACTTTTTTCTGTCTTACTGTTCATACCATGCCTTCCTTATATGTGCTGTCAGCAGTGGGATTAGACTCAATTGTTAAATATTGGGGATCCTGCAAGATTAGAGACCAGTATCCCTTGAGATCCAATATCTTACCAAGAGTGTTAGGACGAGAGCATAGCAGTCACTGCTCTCTCAAGAAAGATGCTAAGTCCCTTTCACTTGAAGAAAGACAATATACCCAAACCCCCTTTTCCAACAATGGGGAACAATCTATGGAAAAACCATGGGTACCCCCTAAAATCATCCCAACCCAAAAAATAGGAACTCAGGTTTTTCACTTGACCATGTCCAACAGGAAGGAGCCTCACTGAGACACCACTTTTAGAACAGGAATTACCTTCCATCCATTAACTCCCCAAGCAATCCTTCCTAAAAAGAAAATGGTGCAAGGCAATGTGTATCATCTCCTATGTCCCCAAGACCACTTAGTACCAGGGAGAGATAAAATGCTGATATCATTAGACCTACAGATCAGTTTTCCAGTATTATGGTGGTCTATCTGATGCCCTTCAGCAAATGTGAATTAAAAAGAATACCTCTCCTTTCTAGTGGAGATAACTTACAATTAGTTATACTCAATTTTTTGTCATTTAAAAAAAATGTTTTTAATTGTTTTATGGTTTATTAAAACCTTTAACAAGTTTACATCAGCTTACATCCAACCAGTATCGACAGTAGCATAAAATCACAAAAGATTAATTTCATCAAATCAAACTCATTTCATCAAGTAAAATGTATTTCATCAGGTATACCCCCTCCCACCAACCAGTTGTCTTCCTTCCTTGATTGTCCCCTGCTCTAAAGGACAATATTTCCTGCATAAACCTCATGGTGGCGATAACAAGACTGCAATTGCCACCAATTAAAATCCTTTCCCATCACTCTTCAGCAGAGAGGTAGCTTACATTTTTGACAAAGACAGCTAGATACCTAGTTCTTGTTTCTGTTAGAGATCTACAAGCAACCATCAAATGATAGGAGGACTCCATGGTGTGCCCCAAATTGCAGAATATACATACTGAGGTTAGAGACTGTTTCCTCAAATATTGCACTTCCTTTGTTGGCAGAATGTTTAACTGCAATATCATGAAGAGATCCTGGTAGAGGGTGGAAGGAAATGTTGACAAATATGCCAATAGATGGTTCATTGCTCTTGCTTCACAAGATAACGTAAGCGCAAGTTTGTATTTTGATCTGCTAGCTAGCATGTCAATCCAGGCCTGAGATTTTAATTTGGACTTTGCCTTATTAGGGTTTGATATCAAGAGTTCAAGTGGTATACTTAAATGATCCAGGCAATCGTTGCATTTTCCCATAGTTTTGCCATAGTTCCACCAACCAATTCTGGTTGGATCTAAGCACGTTTGTTAGTATCTCAAAAGGAGGGAGATGATCCTGCATGACACATTTCCTAAAAAAGATCGACTTCCATCTCACCATCGATTCCATAGATTGGAGACACAGTTTGCATCTTTTTAAACTGACAGGTAAAGACTTTGTCAAGATCAGTATTCTCCTCCAAAACAACCCTTCCAGCAGTTCCCAAGCTTCCCACGAAAGATTTAACTGGGCTTACGCCCCATATGTTAGGATCAGGATCACTTTCTGCTTGTAAAAGCTTACTTACGGGGCAGTTGTGAATTTCCCATAACTTTTGTGGAGGCCAGACCCTGTGCCGTGAGTCTTTTATTTTAGTCCTTAAAATTAGGTAACAGGGTTTCTCACTTACACTCTGGTTTATCAAAAAACCCAAATAGGTCATTGAATCAACCACTGGTAATATCTTTCCCTTCAGAAATGCTGGCTGGTGACAAAATCAAGAGCCTAGACTTTCCAATGTTGATTCTGAGGTTTTTAGATAGGATGTATACCAATTGACCTTTTCAAAATTGACCTTGGGAGAATTGACCTAATTTAAAAGGTCAATTAGGACATATATGCAGGGGGGAACCCACGCATCCCCCACCCAATCCAAAAACCCCTGCAACCCCCCACCCAATCGTCTTATATTATGTATAATCCAAAACCAACCCAATACATATATAAAATAACTAAAATAATATAATGGTCAATTGTGCAGAAGGTCAATTAGGACCACTATAATTAGGTCAATTAGGACAAAAAGGTCAATTGTAAAAGGTCAATTTGGGTAATACCATTAGATGCTGTATATTCCATCAATTGTGTTAGTCTTCTCTGAAGACCCACTGGTGTTTGGTCAGTGAGGACCAAATTATCTGCATACAAGATCCATGGAACAGGCATGCCCTGTAGTTCGGCAGAAAAGGTGAAATGTGCTCCTGTGACTCTGGCAAATCGGAGAGATAGAGACTTAAATGGAGCGGGGCCAAGGGGCATCCACGTTTTAATCCCTTGTACGTCTTGATTTGATCAGTCAAGATATCGCTTCTTGACAACCTCACCTTAATTGAAGTATGGGAATATAGAGCCCTGATGGCATCTACCAGGGTGGGAGGACAGCCCCAACTGTACAGTTTAGCGCAAAGGCGCTCTCTGTTTACACTGTTAAAAGCCTGTTCTGAGTGGATGAATGCCAGATAGTAACTTAGCTTAGCCATGATTGCAAGCAGAAAAATATTTAGGTTGGTGCCCACCCCTTTACGAAGCCAGATTGTCTGGGGGTACAGACGGCCAGGTCTGATAGCCCAACTATTCAGATCTTGCAATAAAAGCGAGGCAAAAATCTTGCCCATGATGTCTAAAAGGGCTATGGGTCTATAATACCGGGGGTCGTGTCTCATTCCCTTTTTGAAAATAGGTACAAGGATGGCAGATCACGGAGATCCGGGGATCGTACAGGTGGTAACAACCTGTTTGAGGACCATGAAAATGAACTCTGTCCACGGCTCTACGTCCTCCTTTAACATTAAGTTGGTTAAACCATCCGTGGGCGATGCCCTGGAGGAGCTCAGTCCCCTGATCTTAGATGCAATGTCCTCTATGTCAAACTCTATAGGCCAAGTAGAGGCCACTGATAGGTTTGTTAGTTCTGGGGCGAGATTGTCACCCACAAAAAGGTTTGAAAAGTGTGAAATCCATACATCTTCAGGTACTGGATTTGATTGTAAGGTAGATTGAAAATTGACAATTACAGTTACAGAGCGTTTTTAGCATGACTTCCACATCCTGCTTAGCTATTAAGCTTCTCAACGCGATCTGCCAGTTCTTCAATTTTTGTTTACACTTTTTGATGCAAGACATCCCCTCTTTAATTTCCTTAGATCAGAACGAAGTAATGTCTTCGCCTCAATCATCACACTATTGTAAACATGCTTGGGTATGAATCCAGTTTTGTCTTTTAGGAGCCATTCGTATTCTACCTCTGATGTACCTCTGATGTACCTACCACAAGACATCTACCCAATTTGGATGCGCCGGGTGCAAAGCCCCCTGGTCTAATCCTGAGTCTGTCACACCCTTGTGTAATTTCAGCACCCAATTTTAATGACATTTGGTTGGGGGGGGTAGTTCCAGTACACATCACATCCAATAAGTCGTGATCACTAGAGGGAATTGGATTTACCTTCAATTGGGTCAGAGAGAACAGAATATTGATTGATACAAAACAGTAATCAAGGCACGCACCCTGAGTGCCCCTCACCGACGTGTGCATAGCAGGAGAGTCCCCCTTTGCTGAGCCATTAAACATGTGTAACCCCTGTGTTGAAGTCTCTTCAATCCAGCGCCTTGCTCTTTTTGTTAATGTATTTATGGCCGCAGGGTTTCCTCTCCCGTCCAAGAGTTTGATGTTTAGATAACCACATATAATTATGTGCGGGTTAAGGTGTGTGATTAGGGCCTTACAGCTTAATCACAGAATCAATAAAAACATCCTCATTAAATACGGCTGTGTTCCAATATAAGTTAAAGACCACAAAAATGTTGATGTTCTTATCCCCCTTATCTTTCTTTTCCAAGGTCAATGATTGCACACAAATATTGGGGTCATGGGTTCCCCTCTCAACGAAACGCTTGCCTTCTTTTATAAGGGTTAGGAGACATAGGAACGGTCTAACCATTGGTCCCTCCTGAGCCGGGCTTAGATGACACTGAAAATTATCGCAAAGGGGATTCTCTCTCAACAAGGTCTCCTGCAGCCATACAATGTCAAATAGACCTAAGCAGGACTCGCTATTGTTAAACAAATGAAGAAAACCCCTATTGTTCCAGAAGCGAGCCTATACGAATGTCACACACAAGGGAGGTGTTAGGGAGAATTCTCATTTTATGGCTAATTTCCGTTACCTATAGATCCGCCCAGCAGCTTTGCTGGATTTGAAGGGTTTGTTTTTTTCTCCTGCTAAGAGTGAGACTCTTTTTCCCACTCTTAGGCATTATTTTGCTATGTGTGTTCTAGGCTATTTTTGTGTTTAATGTCTATGGGATTTTCTCAACCCCATAGGAACCATCTTTATTCACATGTGTTACACAGCACCCTCCGTGCAGTGACACAGGGGTGTCGTAGCGACCCCCAAACATAGGCTCCATACCCTGGGACTGACTACTGTCTCCCAGGGCATGTTAAGTCCCAAATTGACTTTACTAGTCAATTTTTATGAACTAAACCAGTACAAACCATCTTACTATGGAGGTACTGCAAAGGGTTAATAGTTTTTCCCTTAGGTTCATTTTCGAGAGGGTACCGTACAGTCCCTCTCTCAAAGGTTTCTGGCTGGTGGCAGTGGTTGCTACCGTAAATATTTGACCGCGAATATTTTCCTATGGGATTTTCCCATTGTTCGAGGTTACGACATTTTCTAACATACCGCCGGTGTATTTTAATATTAACTTTACTCCGGTAGGTTTTATTTGTCAGAACTTTATTATAACTTCTTTCTCGTGTCTTTCTCTAAACTCCTAACCCAGTTCGGGGATCCTTTGTTCGTCCTTTTGGCGGGCTTCTGCCAAGAAGCCCTCCTTTTGGCGCCACTGAGTCTGGGGTGGGTCCATTGTGTGGGGGAGGGAGGGAGTAGGACCCCTGGACAGGGTTGCCTCAGCAACCCATGTCGCACTCTATCCTGATATGCTGGAGGGTCTCCCGCCAAGATGACCACTCCACTGTGTGAGTGACAGCTAGGCTGTATGAATGGGGATCTTTTTGAATAAAAGCAGGGTCCTGAGGCCTGGAAGAGCAAGACGTCGCCACTGAAACTAAGAAGCCGAAGAGGAGAGAAGCCAAAGACATCTGCAACGACTGAACCACCGGTGAAGCCCTGCTGCAGCGTCTCACCACTTTTCTCCACACGACGAGAGAATATCTTCATCTGCAAGAGCCTTCTTCCCTTGAGCTGGTGGGGCCAACCAGTTTGCCAATCGCCTTCCAGGACCTGCCTTGGTCGAATCTCCCGTACCCTGTACTCGGAGGCCGGATAGCCAGGCACCAGTCCACCCGGACCGCGATTTGAAGGAGCATACCTTTTATTCGTCGGGCAGCACCACGGCTGGTTTCATCCCTGGGTAGTGCAGTAACTTGAACCTTCCTCCACGACGAGAGCCTCTCTTCCTCTGCTGGATCACATGAACTGCAGGAACTACCAGGAACAACCGCCACCGCAGGAGCCACTTCTTCATTTTAAAGGTACATTGTTCCGCCAGGCCGCCCTTTCTTCGCGGTAGCACTAAAGGTGTTTTAAATCCTTTACCTACCTGTTGGGTTGGCCGCCCTCTTTCTTAACATTGTCTTTCAACGTCTGCATCCACCTTTTCAAAATCGTTAACCAAAGACTTGACCGCAGCTACAAGAACATTTTGCTCCTGGGCCCTTGCCCTGCACCACTGACCCTGGCACAGGCCTACTGACTCTGGCTACATTTGTTAAAACTGCCTTCTTTAGATTGATTCTCAGCTGGAATTGTGTTGGTGCACCTACGTCTTATAACTACCCTTTTCTTCCCCTTTCTAAACCTTGTGAAATGCCATTTTGCTCAGTTTTCATTTAAGTATTGCCTATACTGATTCACTGCCTTGCTTAATCTGGTTCACAAACGTAGGTGAAGTGTTGCTAGTGTGTGCAAGAAGCTATTTCTCTATAACTTGTGCTTTCCCTCGCTTGTGAGAAATTGATAGAGTATCCCTTGTGTGTGGTTTTCACTGTGCCATTTTGCTCAGTTTTCACTCTGGTTCACTTGGTCTACAATTTAACTAGGGAGTGTGTATATTTTTGCTCTGACTTATTTAACTTGCTCGATGACTGTGATACATGTGTTTTAAGTGTATAAAATGAATATATATCTACTTTTTAAATACAAAGCTTTGGTCAGTGTTTCCTTGTGCCATAGTACTGTAAGCCTATTGTGTAAACCCTGAATACTGCTCATCGCCCTCTTGAGATAAGTCTGACTGCTCAGCCACAGCTACCAACTAAATCTTTGTGGTACAGACTGATACCAAAGGGGATTTATTGCTCTCACCTGTAGTCCTAATCTTCTGTAGTGCTCCCTAAGGGAACTGCACAGGATTCTGCCTAACAGGAGGAATCTGGCTCTATTGTGCATTTGGCGACTTCAGGGCCCCAGGTAACCAAGACCAGTCTTGTAGGTCGGCAATGGAGCGAACAATCCCCCCCGAATTCTATCACCCTCAGACCTTGTCTAGAAACCATTTTCGCACCTTCAACCGTCACATTCAAGGGCACAAATTCTGCCACCTTGCCTCTAATCTTCTCCTGGGACTTTCTTGCTTCTTTCAAGAATCAGATGGCTGCAGGAAGTGGAGATATTTAATGGATTGTGTTTTTCAAAATGGCTGGCGCAATGCTTCCAGTTCCGGCGGCGCTATTAGTGCGGGAGCAATTAGCACTGGGATCGGTGGCAGCGCTATTAGCACTGGTTTCTCCTCGATAACCCTTATTTCGACGCAGTTTCTGCCGGGCGCTAATAGTGTTACTGCCGGAGACGGGTGCGCATGCATGGCAGGTTGTGACACAGCGCTAATACCGCCGCATGTAACCGAACTTCTGATGAGGTCCTTTCTCCTGATATAGCGTGTCATTGCAAACCCACCTCTTGTCAACCGGGACGTGTGACCCAGGTCCAATTTGAGTGCACACATGTCATGGTGTGACCCTGCCACTATGCTAATAGTTGCTTCCACTATTGTGTGCTCCTGAGCCGCATCTAACTAAATGTAGTCGATGCGTGAGTATGTTTGATGTGGTGGCAAATAAAAAGTAAATGCCCTTGCGCTTAGAAACCTCTGGGTATTAAACGGGTTATAAATAACCTATCAGATCATATCATATCATTGTAGATGTGTGGCACTATTAAGTAAAAGTCCTGCAAGAGGGAGGATAAATGATACATTACTGGTGGTGGCGGTGCAAGCGCACCGGCCCTTAGTGAGTCCCAATATAATGTTGGATCTAGTATTGTGCTGAGGTCTTCCAAGTTTCAAAAACTTAAAAATGGCCCTGCAGAACGATAGTGATAGCAATTGACCCTACTGTACCGTTCATGATATATCATGTGGAATTTACAAAGCACCTGTACACAAGTGTTTCTAGGCGCGACAAGACAAGGAGGGGGAAACAAAGGGAGGACAAAATAGCAATCTTACTAGGCCTTGTGAGATTCAGATCGCGCAAGTGTGGGGAAGAGGGCAGGGGAGAAGTGCCAGGGGGAGGGGAAGGGGGAAGTGCCGTTAACTCACAAGTGCAGCCAGCGGGTGGGTCATAAGTGCAAAGAGAAGGGACTGCAGGGTTGCAGATACAGACCCTTGAGTGTTGGGGCAACTGGACATGCAGGAGCCTGGGCCCGAGTTCAGAGGGCGAACACTGTATGGAGCAGTCAGGTGCAGTAGCAGGGGAGAGGAAGAGAGGAAGCAGAAGCGAAAAGGAAGGGCTTGAGTTTCTTCCAGAATCAGAGGTGGTTCTGCTCAACTTTGAGAGAGGCAGGGCGGCTGTTCCAGAGGGAGGCCCCAGCCTAGGAGATAGATCTGCCCTCAACTGCTTGGATAAGCATCTGACCATCAGAGAGGTAGAGGTGGAGGAGCTGAGAACTCGAAAAGGAAGATGTTTTGGAAGAAAAAGTTGGAGCTAGAGAGGTTCCAGGCCCCAGAAAGCTGTGTGGACGATGCAGAGGGTCTTGAAGCTGATCCTTGCAGCCACCGGGAGCCGGTGAAGAGATTTTAGAGCTGGAGAAATATGATCCCTGGGCTTGAGGCCAATGACAAGTCTCTCAGTCCTGTTCTGGGTAAGTTATAAAGGTCGAAGAGTAGCGGCAGGAAGATTTAGAAAGAGGCTGTTGCAATAGTCCAGCCTAGAGAGGACCAGAGCTCTGAAGACAGTGAGGTTCTGGGAGAAGTGAGAAAAGGAGGAATAGCGCTGGGGAGGTGCAGCTGATAGTTTGACTTCTTAGAGACGTCAGAGATGTGAGAAGAGAAGGAGAGAGTGGAGTCGAAGATGACACCAAGGTTGTTAGCCTGTGAGGAGAGAAGGAGAGGGTGGAGACTAAGATGACACCAAGGTTCTTAGCCTCACAGAGCAGGAAGAGGGCTCAGAGTGGGCAGTCAGAGAGGGAGAGAGGAAAGGAGGGAGCAGGTGTCCCAATGTGGAGGATCTCAGTCTTACTGGCATTAAGAGAGATTATTGGTGGCACACCCTTCCTGATTTGCGGCCAGACAATCTGGTATGAGAGAAGAAGCAGAGGTGGCTGAGGGAAGCCTGAAAGAGAGTGTCATCTGCATAACATTGAAAATTGGAGCAGAAAGTAGCAATGCAGTGGGCAAGAGGTGCCAGGTAGTGATTGAAGAGCCAGGGAGAGAGGTTAGACCCCTGTGGAACACAAGTAGAGAGAGAGATAGATGAGAGGAAAGACCCCCATTGGAACTGAGAGGGTCGGTTGGTGAGAAAGGAGGTCTACCAGGCCAGGGACTGATCAGTAATACCAAGGATGTTGCGGAGGAGATTGAGCAGGATGGCATGGATGACCATGTCAAAAGCAGAGGATAGATCGAAAAGAATGAGGACAGAAGGGAAATTAGAGTCAAGATTGGAGAGCAAGTCTTCACAGGTGTTCAGGAGAGCAGTTTCCGTGCTTCTGGCAGCTCTGAAGTCAGACTGGTGGTCAAGGAGGCAACCAACAGATTCAGTATGTAGATTAAGCTGGGAGATGGCCACCTTTTCCAAGAGTTTGCCCAGGAAAGGAGTGATGGAGATTGGGCGATAGTTAGCCGGAGAGAAAGGATCGGCCGAGGGCTTCTTTAGAAGGGGATGCACAAGAGAGTGCTTAAGTGGGGAGGAGAAAGTTCCAGTGGCAAAGGCGTGATTGCAGAAATCGGCCAAGGCTGGAGCAAGGATGTCGATGTGGTCCTTGATGGTTCTGGATGAGCAGAGGATTCCTGCTTTGATGAGACTTTTATAGATCAAACTTGTCTAGAAACATTGTCAGGGGTCAACAAGGGAAAGGAAGAGAATGGAGGAGGAGAGACAGCCTCACACATGCCAGGAGTGGCAGAGGAGGAGGAAGAAGAGGTAGAGGAAGTGAGGGGGGACAGGTTGTCCTGAGTTTGAGAAGTGAAATGAGAGGCCAAGGATGTGCAGAGGGAAAGGAGCGAACAGGAGAGGTAGAGACTGCAGCAGGATTGGCCAGCTCCTTGAAGATTTTGCAAAGTTTGCCCGAGTTGTTAGATGCCACAGAGGGTTTATAGTGAAAAGACTGAAAAAAAAATATCGAAAAAAAGGGCGAACCAAAAAATCTCAAAAAAAAAAAAATGTTCAATTCTTTTTTTTTTCGAAATGGGGGCCCCAACCTCCCTTTTTCTCATTTTTTTTATTTTTAACCCTTTTTTTTACTTACCTGACCCCAAAAATACATATAAATAAATAAATAAAAAATTCGACTGACCACCGCCACAGAGCTACAGGCTTGGGTGTAGGCTCTCTTCTTAGAGAGGACAGAGAGTCTGCCTTTGGAGCAGGCCAGTTTGTCAGGGGGTGCGCCCGATGCCCCCCACTTCCACTCCGCACCCCTACAGTTGCGTTTAAGGGTGGCAAGGTCAGAATCGTACAAAGAGTTGCACTTGGATTTGTGTTCAAGCAGATGCTCATGACAGGGGCAAGGACATCCAGCGTGCGCGAGATAGAGAGATGAAGGTTAGAGAGGGCTGTGTCAGGGTGTGAGTCAGCCAAAGGTGCAGGAGGAGGAGAGAAAGTAGCGATAAAAGCCTCAACTTACACACGCTTCATGGGTCCGATGACCGAGAAGGCAGGTGGCAGTGCTGAAGTCAACTTGACCTGGGGAAGAGAGAGAGGTGGGAAGAAAGAAAAAAGTGATCACTCCAAATCAATCTCTTCTAGGAGACAGCAGATGTCAGAGGAGTGTTTGACAGCTCAACGAAAGTTGAGAGTGGCAATGTGGAGCAGGTTGCCACATTTGAAGGCCTTCTGGGGAGGGGTACAGGCCAGAGGTACACCCTGCGGAAATGTTGGAGGTGCCCAAGGATGGGCAGAGGAGGAAGGAAGAGAAGGCAGGTTAGTCAGAGAGGGAGAAGAGAGTGCCAGAGGGGTGGCAGAGGAGGGTATCGTCCAGGCATCGGCCATCTATGTTTCTATGAATCTGTACAATTTCTAAACCCAATGATGCTCGATGGAATATCCTCACTCCCACATTCGTCACTGGGCCGGAAGCCCAAATGGCTCCACCAAGTTTTTTTCCTCTAAAGGCATATTCCCCTCCTTTTGAGAGCTTTGGCTCCTAATTAAACAATAAAGAAACAAATGAATGGGTCAACGATCCCTATACCTATGTCTTTAATGTTCCTTTGTCTCTCGAGAGACATGCCTGGAAACAAGAAGAAAGGACAAGATGACTCGCCTCGTATGTGTCACCACTTTCAGCCCCTTGAGCAGTTTGATTAAAAAACAGTGAAAAAGAACTGGCACTTGGTCAAACACCCTGGAACTTTAAACAAAATACCCTGTTTTGCTTTTTAAAAAAATAGAAATTTGAAACAGTCGCTGGAACACACCTTCCATGAACCACTAGCACCAACCAACACAATCTGGAATCTTCTGCCTGTACATGGACACTTCAAATGTGGATACTGTTTTGCCTGCGATTTCACAGTGCAAACACAAGTATTGGAACACAAAAGCATCAAATGGAAATTACTGGAACACACCAATTGGAATTCCAAATTGGTGATATACGTGTTTGAGTGCCCATGTGGGATGCTCTATGTAGGAAAAACCATTAGAACGCCGAAAATGAGAATTTCTGAACACTGCTCGTGCATCCGTAACAAGGTACCTGATAAACCTCTAGTGGATCACTACATAGAGAAAACACACACTGACAAAGATCTGAAATGGTTTGTCTTATAAAAATGTAAATCTAATGTGAGGGGAGGAGACATAAACAAGACCCTCATACAACTTGAACAGAGATGTGTCCATAGTTTAAACACCGTTAAAGAGGACTTCAACGTGGCAGTTGAGTGGAAAAGCTATAAGTAACCCAGAGACACAAGAAATGTTACAATGTATGAGAGGAATATGGGTGTCCATCGCTGTCCAGAACAGACACTGACAAAAATGAAATGTTATAGGAATTCAAATGTTGTGTTCCACTGATGTCCTGATCAAATAGACATTGACAAATATAATGTTGCATGAGATCACTAGTAGGTGCATGCCTGTCAGGAGAATATATCCTCTGACATCTCCCACAATCAGAGGGATAGGCTACGATTCTGAGGATATAGGATCACCCCTGTGAATATATACACTTCTTGTCTCGCCCAATGTCTTCCCAATGGTTTTGCATTAATGACCATAACATTTGAGATATAATCATTAATGGCTCGCCCCCCCCTCTCGGGTGGCCCGCTATGTGTGTTGCAAGCGCAGTCAGCTTTGCGCATCCCATCAACCTCATACAGATCATAAATGCGCATTGGCAGTGCCTCGTTTTGCAATGCCTCTCTATAGATAGAGATCTGCACTCACAAATAATATGGTATAGCCTCCCACCACAGGGCTCTTGTTGCACCTCTATACAGTTTAACATGCACCGATCAGTCGATCTAGAAGAAAGACTGACTGTTGTCAATGGTTGCCATGGCAACCACTGAAATGAAATTTAATTTCAGTGATTTATTCATTAACATTACCATTCAGTCATCACTGAGAGCGCCTCATTATTCACAATGACGGCGCACGCTTATTGAGAACCACCCAGCGTTTTTTTACCGACACGGCCACATAGTCAAAATGGCCGTCGGCTATATAAACAATGGTTGCCACGACAACCCCTTCGATGCTGGGAATCCCTCCAGGCACTGTCTCGCACTCGTAGGTAAGCGACCGCCCTTTGATTTTCCATTAGAACAACTCATGGCACTTAGATTCCAACCTAGACCCTGTGGGGACCTCTTTCATTTAACCCTGAGCCCTGCTCTTCTTTCCCCCTCTTAGATACGGGCAGTTAGACCAATACACCAGCTGATACTCCCACAAGGGCGATTATTACCAAACCTTTCACAGCGACACTTACGCTACCGCGCCTCCTAGATACCGGCCAACAGTACATTATACAGGTAACCTGTGTATACATTTTAATGCACGCCGGTGCACTTCCTGATCACAATATGATTTTAGCAAAAAAAGGATATCTAACAGATCGTCCCGGCTTTATCCCACAGGGACTGGGAACACAATTTGATCACCCAGCACCTCAGCGGCCCTTTAACAACCAGCGGGTCGTATGGGAATTGCCACAACTTTAGATGAACACTTAGATCTCTAAGCAGACATCCGTTGCCTGCATTTAAACTGTATTTGATACAGGCAAGCTAATTAATTTTTCTCTTTGCCCGCTACCTTTAACTCTACCCTCAATTAGGGGGACTTGAAGACGTACTTGATTTGATTCTGACGCCTGTCTTCACCACACAGGTTGTCAAATTCTCTGTTGAAGAGTTTTAACCACAGAGGTCACCCGAATCACCACGGCACCACATCCCTTTTTCAAAACCTGTGTGTTCTCCACAGTATGACAGTCCTTTATAGACACCTAAATCAGTAACTATCCTTACTTATACCCTAAGTGTCCCAGTACTGACACCTGCCTATTCTGTCTCACCCTATAGGCAGCACACATAGAGAAGTTCCTCCAGTTCCTTTCGTCCTGATGAAGGCCCCTGCAAGATTGGCTGGCACTACAGTCAACGAGGGCCGAAACACATTTGTGTAGACCAGTTTTTGAATCAGAATTGCAGTGTTTATTTGCCAACACGTTGTAACATGGATAAATTCTTATGTTGTTTGTTTCACTGTTGTAACCATCATCGTAACGACTGTTGTGACACACACAACAGTAGGCTTGATACTGTTCTAACCTGATCGTATTGATGTTTGAGTCTCAATGTATCTCAAACTGTTTGTGTAAAATTGTTACATATTTGCTTTATGTTTTAAGAGTGGATAACTCTATGTTGATTTGTGCTTATAGACCAGTAGGTCTTTACCCTTGAATACACATACTTTGTATAAACTCCAACAAGGTGTGTCGTGTACTTTATAGAAAACGAACAATTGAGACATAGGTATAGGGAAGGTTGACCCATTAATTTGTTTCTTTATGATATAGCCCTCCTGGCCAGAATGGGTTCGTAACCAGGAGCCCAAGATACTCCTAATTAAACAATACATCTAACCCTGACTGTTGAAATTCACATAGAAGCATTCATTGTTTTTGCAGTGAATTTTGCCATGTAACATTCATGGACCCAAAACTGATTGTGTAGTTAGCCATTGTCGTGGAATGATTTGTGTTTCGTGTTTCCAGGCATCATCTGAGTGATAAAGCACTTGCTCACCTTGCATCGCTCAATTTGTCTAATTTCCGCATTCTCATTCTTGTTGCCTTCAAACATCATACACACCAAAAAATCCTGAGTCAGATGATCACCGTTCTGATGCCCTCCCACTTTGCTCCCATTGTCAGAGAGATGTGACAAGTCATCCCCCCTGTGAGTGGAGACACCCTAACAATCTAGGGCCACTGAAGCAGAGCCCCTAGCCCCTAAATGCAGCTGTAATTCCTGATTAGGGCACAGCCTTATATGTTCTTGACAACCAACGTGGAATCTCTAAACTTAAGAACCTTGACAAAGACATCTTTTTGCCCCTTCCCCTCCTTTCCGAAAGAAGTGCCACACAGCCATGTTCCCAGCACCACTATGAACACATACCAAACAGGACTCTGTACTTAGTACATTACCAACCAATGGTCACTAAACATGAGACTGTTATTCATGGGGTATTGAATCTGCGGAATGTTCTGGTTCTGAAGGCACAGCCTCTCCTGGGTTGGGGTTTGCGATTTCCTTTCGTTGTTCCTTCAGATTTCAGCACGTCTTCTAACTCTGAGCCACGATCTTCTGATTTCAAACGTTTCAGGATGTTGGTTGTTTCTTCTCCCGAAACAATTCTGTTTTCTTCCCTCCGATGCTCAAAGCTTTAGGAGCAGTCAAAGCCCGATCTATACTGAATGTCCTGCTCTTGTAGCCATACCGTTAATTGGCGGCAGTCTTTCCTCTTTAATAAGGTGGTTGCTGATAGATCTTGATATATCCTTAGACGCAACCCTTCAAAGTCTATCTGTTCTTTCTCTCCTGCTTTTTGAACTCTGTCCATCTTTTGTCTGAAGTAGTGGCATTTTGCTAAGACTGACCTCGGATCATTTGGAGGGCCACTGCTCCAGTGGATTCGATCACAGTTAAATCCAACTGGGTAGGATTTAAGTAGCTTGTGCCGCCATGGAACTTTGCTGGGTGAGGGAGACAACGGTTTAGGCAGCCACGCAGTCTGCACCGCCTTGTGTTCGCCAAGGTATGTTTTACATAGAGACCTGTTCTGCAGATCATAAGGTCCATTTTAAAATTAGAAAAATTGTGAAAAATGTAGCCTGAGCAAAATAAGAGCAAATAACGATAGCTGTACAGTGCAAATTACTGCCAAACAAATCATTTGCATTAGCCAAAATATGTGTGCAATGCAGCCCGTGAACTTTGCCAACAGGGAAAGTGGAATCTGCCATGCTAAAAACTTTTGTGTGTGTGTAAATAAAAGCAATGCACTCTATATTAGACCACAAAACTATCAGTTTACCTTTTTTAGGTCCTTTTCTTCTGGAAAAAACGCTGTCAGCATTTTGATGTCTATTATCGTCATTGCAGCATCTCGATTTCCCAGGTACCTAAAATTAGAGATATTTACTAGTATCAATGCTCTAGTAAGAACATGTTAAGTTGCAAATTGAGAGGGAAAACTCTAAAGAGGCTATTTTTGCATGTTTCACAGATCGCAAAATATGTTTTTATAACAGGTGTATACGTGTTAACCCTATCTTAACATCATCTTGAATTAATAATAGATTTTTCGGTTTGTTTTGTGGTTCGGTGGTGGGCGCTAATCGTGTCCATCATGCTTCCCCGCTCCACCTCAAGAAAACACATGATTTAACACCAGTATATATTTTCATGCTGATGTGAAACTAGCACATTACTATGGAATCCACACTTGACCTTTACACCTGGTAAAATCCAGCAAATTATATAGGAACCCTTTGCAAATGCCTCCCACAATCATTAATTGTAGGAAATAATACACATGACATTACATTGCTTCAGATCCCTGATTCCTTCACACGCAGTGTTGCTGAACGCCACACTCAAAGTCCTAGATCTGCTTCATCTCATTCACATTGCCCCAATTCTTCCCCGAGTAACTCACTGCTCAGAGGTTTGTGCCAATGTCTTTTTTATTGCCCTTTCTGCTCAAGTTCACGACCACTGCTTCAGTTCTTGGCAATATCACTTTCACTGCCCTAGTTCTGCCCAATGTCACTCTCACTGCCCCAGATCTGGACATGCTGCTCTCATTGCTCCTTTTCTGCCCCATGCACCTCTCTTGGGCCTGATCTGGGCCCAATATCTCTCTCATTACTCCAGTTTTGCCTCAGTGACAATCTTATCGGCCCATTTTGCTCAACATGATTCTCATTGCCCCGGTTCTGTTCCGTTCCCCGCTCACTGGCCCACTTTTTCCTCCTGTCGCTCACTGTATACTATATTCCTCCTTGCAAACACACCCACAACTAATGGGCCACAGGCCTCCATGTCAGGTGATCATATTTAATACAAAGGGAACTATGGAGGTGATTTGACCCGAGGCGGCAGGTCGACCCTGTCGGAAAAAGCCCAATGCCAGAGAAAAGCAAGGGTCCCTTAGATTGGGGGGCGGTGCCTTTACCGGCAGCGGAGGCCCAACGACAAGGGTCATATCGCACCCACGTAGTTTATACGCAGTTGAAAAGTGTGATTAATAAAAAAAAAAATACTTACCTTGCGATGTGGCACTGTGCGGTACTGCTGATGTCCATTTTCTGTGTTGATTACCAAGATGCCATCAGCAAGTAAACTACCACGCAGCAAAGCAAGGCAAGTTTTCATTTTTTTTTAAGTCACACATATCATTAGTACATGTTTATGAACAAGATGGGTGCTAAGAGGTGAGGGAGGAGCGGGGAAGGCAAGGCGGTGCTGGCCAGCAGTTGGGAATGCAGGCTTACACCAGAGAATTCAGCCTGCATTCTTAGTTCCTGATTGGCCGGCAGCCCCTTGCAGGGTGCTAATGTATGGGGAATGGGGTTAACATTGCATAGGTTGCTTAAATGATGAATGGTGTGCCTTCTGTGAATTTGCAACCTTGATGTCGCTGAGAGTAAGATGTTTCAGTGAACACACACACACACAAGCCAGTGATATCAATATGTATCAATATGTATCATTCTCTGGCATTTCCTCCACCGCTCTTACATTCCTCATTGTTGTGACCTTACCCCATGTTTCTCCATGTGTGCAACCATATTCTGCAGTTCTGACATTCCCCAGGGTGGGATCCCTACTCCATTGTACATCTCTACGAGTGCCACAAGCTCCTCCTTCTTGAGCGGAAGGCATTTTTCTTCTTCAGTGTCTTGATTCTTCTTATATCTTAGGATCGGCGTGTGCCTGATTCGGTTCGGGTTTACAGCCAGGCCCCTGCACTTGTTTTTCCTTCTTTTATGACGGGGGCCCTCTTTTTCATCCAGGTTTCATTAAAATTAAAATTCAAATCTGGGGGAGGCCTGAGATGTCCCAGGGATTAGATCAACCAGGTCTTGAATTAGGCATAGTCTCCCTCTATTGAATACCATACAGCTTCCATGACCTTATCTCTCCTTATCTCAGTACTGAAATCCTTCTTTCTTTCAAAGTCCACTGTCCACTGTATTTCTTTGTTCTCTGTTAGATAACTTGACCCAGACACTTTTACAGACTACTGCTCTCTCTTAAGACAGATCTCTGCCTTGGCGCACTTAGAGAAGTTCTGGCTCCTAGATGAATAGACTGTTTCTTCCATAAGGCTCAGGTTTCGCGTCAGTGGAGACCGATATCTTCAGAGCCTTATTCTTGCACTACCTTATTTGACTTAAAAGAACCCATTGATTCTTTTCTTTACATTAGCCTATGGGTTTTGCTTTTTTCCAGAATCACAACATCTAAACTTGACTGCAGCAAAGCCTAGCATTTCCCCTGCTGACCTATTTATGACTTATACGAATTGTATACCCTGTTGATGCCCTCTGTATGTGATTTGCTTTAATGTTCTTGTATTGAAACGTCTTACTGCACTTCAACTTATATTTATTTCCTGTATCCTAATGATTTTGCTCTTCAATTTGGAAAACTTACATTGATACATTGCTGTATATTTTCTCTCTTTACAAGTGTCTGCTCCCTCAGACCTAACACCATTTAGTGCTTAGCTCAAGTTCTCTCTTATTACCTACTATCATTCTACCCAAAAGAAAATTACCTTTATTCAGGGTGGGATATTTGACTCTGAAGTTTAATTTCTCGATTTTTGAAATCTGAATGTTGCTTTCTTTTACACATGTTAAGCCACAACCTGGTTCAAGCTCTATCACATCTCCCTTAACTGGTCACAAACAAAAATAGCACGCCATTTACTTACTTCCAGGTGTCTAACCTACCTAGTCTCTCCTCTTATTAGACCAATAGAATATTAGAGTCAATTATATCTCTCTGTTCTTCAACAAGCTCCGCACCACTGACCCCCAGATTCCAATGTAAGGGAGCATGGGGCTCCAGCTCCTGCGTGACCACTCCCACCCTCTGGAACACTCTCCCTGACCACATCAGAAACAATCATTCCCTCCTGGTATTCAAAAAAACTCCTAGACTAACTATAACGGTCTGGGCGCTATACAAATGAAATACATAAATAAATAAATAAATAAATAAATATATCAGGACAACATTTCCCCAAATTCTAAAAGGAAATCAAACTAGCATCACGCTCATCATGACCAAGTCACATAAATATAGGTTCGGTAAGAATCATTACCTAAGGGCTGTAACCAGAGCTATAATGACACATTTAGCCTCATTGCATGTTTGGCGTTATCACACCGGTGCCAGCAATACTTGCCGTTTTTGCCAGTAAGGTACCCGACTTACCTCCAGCTCTAAGCTGGAGGAAATGTCAGGTGCTCCACAAGAAAACTCGTAGTTGGCCAACTTATAATGAGGCCCAAAATACACAGCCCCATAATCTCACCATCAGCCTCATTGCCTTCTTCTTCAATTTATTTTACACACCCACCACCATGCCCAGGGGGTTACTTCTAGGAATCCTCTTCTTCCAACTCTGTCTGTTGTGCCTAAATATATTACTGCATGACCCACATTTAGAATACCTCTTTCCTTATCTTCTTCATCCACTACGCCACACCTACTCCTTCCCTAGCATCAAACCTCTATTCCAGTGCCAGTCTGCACTCTACCCCAGAATATCTCTAAGCAATCGTGCACGTCCCTTTCCCACCTCATCCCCATTGTTCTTAACAATCAACCAATGATTGCTTTTATGGCAAATTTGCCAAAATAAAGCTAACATATCATCAATACAATAAAAATGTAGATAAATACAGAAAACGTACTCTTTCAAAATGCATTTGCATCATAACATTTCAGTTACATATATTGGGCCTCATTACAACTTGTGCGGAATGGGTTTAACGGCGCCGGCACCATTAAACCCACTCCGCACTATTACGATGTCTCCTCGCAGGACCCGCTCTGGACGTCTGTTTTTTTCAGAAGTCCATAGCGGGTCCCGCGAGGGTACCAGGGAGCTAACAATGGGGCCCCATTGTTAGCTCCCTCCCCATTCCCATTGAGCCCTATGAGGGCTCAATGGGAATGGGGGAGGACCGTGCCCGGGTTCCCTGAAGGAGGAAATACGGGGCCCTCCATACTCAGAATGGGCCGTTATTTTCCCATTCAGGGAACCCGGACCCGGACACGATTTTGGAGGCAGCCTCCGAAGTCTTAATGAGGCCCATTGTGTCTGAAATTCTAACACTAATTGCCACCACCTCTTTACATTGTTCTTTACTCTGTTACATTTTAGGTATACCACCACTCAATATACACATATAGGTAAAAAATGGATAAAAATGTACAGTATTGCATTGACTCAGATGTGTCATCACTCCTTTCCCAGCAGTGACCTCCCCCTATGTGACCAGGGGACGGCCGCTGCTACCTGATCTTGACCCTGAGGGCGGCTATATTAGAGAGGATCACATGGGGGAAGGCACCCCTCAAGAGAGTGACACAACATCATCGGACGAGACATGGTATACCCCTTTTGCTTTTAGAGATACCCCCTCCATTCCCCATGCCTTAATGGCATATTGTCATAACTCCTTTCACCCACCCATGGAAGCTACTAAGAATACCTTCCGATGCTCTGTATATAAGTCACCAAGAAATTACTTCTCTTTCCATGTATGTAAAAGTACTGTGACGTGAAAGCTGAGTAGAGTAATGAAGCTCAATAAAGGCCAGAAGCACAAGCTGCGCTGTAGTGTCAAATACCTGGTCTTGTTGCTGCTGGCTTTGTGGTCTTGCGACTTGACTACCACACTTTATCGGCAATCCAGACTACATCGGGCTGCTAGGATGACTCAGGGATCAACCTCTGTGCCCTTCCCCTACAGAGACTGACAGGGAGAGGACTCTGAGACCAGCTCCCCACGCCACGATACAGCTTTCACTGATTAATGTGACGTGGAGACAGCGCAATCGCTGGCCGGGAAAGCTGGGTCTAGAATGTTCAGCGAGATCAAGGCACCCAGTTCGGGGAAAGGATGTTTTCTATCAACTTGAACAAAGGTTGAGAGGCTGGAAGAAGGCAGCAGAAGCAGCACAGGGAAGGTAGAGCAACAGCAGCTGGGAGGAGGCAGCAGCAGCACAGGTAAGACAAGGCAACAGAGTCTGGGAGGAGGCAACAGCAGCACAGGTAAGGTAGGGCAACAGAGGCTGGGAGGAGGTAACAAGAAGAAAGGTAACCCAGGAGGGAAGAAAGGACTGGCCGAAACAGGACAGGGCTAGGCAGAACAAGGTGGAGCGCAGAACCCTCCATGAAACGACACATGGAATGAAGACTCAAACCACAGAGCGTATAGAGAGGCGTCCGTGAGGAGACTACGCAGGTTTTAAATAGCCCGTTGCTCCCGCCTTTTCGATCATTGCAGTGGGCGTCATCCCCATGGCAATGGGGAATGCTGCGTAAGCGCAGCTGATTTCGGGAGCCCAAACGTGCTACTGTGAATGCGTGCGGACCAGACAACATGGCAGCACCCATTACGGACGCACCAGAGCCACGACTGCCTGTGGAACGCTGTCCCTTTTTGCCTGCCCAGACTACTGTGTTGCTTGGAGAACCGTGGAGCCAACCGGCTCACAAGGAAGGCCAAGGAAAGAAGACTGCAGGAGCCGGTCCGCCGTGAAGACACCACCAGAGGAAGAGAATGGAAGACTTTCTGGCATACGTGATCACCGGAAAGCAGCATCCACGCCGCTTAAGGACAGAGAAGCGCAGAGCATGCAAGCGGGAGCCGCGAGGGACGCAGAAGCCACAAAGCGAGGTTGGCAAACCCAAGAAGAAGGAATGGGATGCGGAACAGCCACTGCATGTTTACCGTGGGAGAACAGAAGCACGCCACAGAGACCCGGTGTTCCACAAAAGGGGAGCTGGGACTCCGGGGCACTTTGGCGATCATGCAAAAGGCTAATAAGAATACATTAAGCATATTAGACAGAGTGTGAGACTCGATATCTCCAAAAGAGACATAACGGAATGAGTACAAGATATTGTCAAGTTTGCAAGTGTGTCAAGTGAAACACATGAGAAAGCCCTGGCAGGAGAGTATACCAGGCAGATTCAAGTTTGCAAGTGTGACAAGTAGATCATATGAGGAGGTCCCGATATGAGGATACATCAGCTATAGCCAAAGACGGTGTTGAAATTGCATTAAAGAGGAAAAGAGACCTGGCAAGGGAATACACCACGTATCCTACGAAGTTAAGTCTAACAGCCACGTTGTTTAACATACAAACCATTTTTACTGAACAGAGAAGTCTAAGGAAGGCTTCTACCCTTAGGAGTTTGGATATCTATAAGAGGAAAACCTGGCAAAGGGAACAATCCCCTGGAACTGTGAAAATCATCCAATTGGGAACTTTTGTGTTAGTTACCTTTTCCTTTCAAGGCCAAGCCATTACCCTTTTCACCTTAGAAATTATTTTCTAGAATATGAGGGCCAGAATAGAACTTTGGACACAGGAAATTTTGCTTTGGACATCTTGACATTGGTCAGACCCTTAGTTTTGGTTTTAGGTAGGGAAAATACCTCTTAGAGTAGGGACAGCGAGGCACTTTTCAACCCCCTTTTCATTTGAAATAAAAGTCTATAGCCAAAACAATGAACTCTGTGTGTCCGCGTCCGCATCCCATTCCTGATTCAGTTGATACAAACTGGGGATCCCTCAGATTTGACTTATGTTATGTTATTTGGCATTTATATAGCGCTCTATGTATCATTGGTATGACCTGAAAGCGCTGGTGGGTTGTACGCCCTCGAGGACCGCAGTCCAGGTCAGTAGAACGAGTAGAAAGAGTTGGTGGTGTAGGGTGCGTGGGTGCACCAGCTATGTGTGCAGCTGGTGTACTTGCCTGATGGTAGCTGCATCCTAGCATTATGTGTTGTGGTGGAGATATCAGTTGAATGTGTGCAGTCTGGTGGGTGGACATCGAGACCGGGTTCTGGCTGCGTTAGGCATGTAGGACGCCTTATGTGAGCAGCTGTATGTATTGGTCCCAGAGGGGAGTGCATGCAATTCTGCCTAACAGCGCCTAAGCATAGTGCACTTCGAAGCAAGTGGTGAGGTATGGACAGTGGGGACATGCAAGGAACGGTACATGAGAACCGGGAGGGCTGGGTACACCGCTGCACTCCATCAACTGCACCTCGTTCCCTAACTGTGAATCCCTCGTAGCTAAACTAAACTGCTCACACGATGCCACCATCACTCGCCACCTCATCTTTGATCCTCCATGCCCCATTGGTACCTTTGAGGATGATCTTGTCCAACTCATCTCGTCAAACCTCAAGCTCACTACCCAACTCCTAATCTTGGACGACTTCCACATTGGCTTCAATTACCTGTCAGACACAGAGGCCATTGCCCTGTCCATTGCCTTAGGCTGCATCCAGCGCATCGCAGACCTCACACATTCTCATGTCTGCATCCTAGACTGGCTTGTGGACCATGAAAGTAACATCACCAAACTCCCCAACCTTCCTTACCCTTGGTCAGACCACCACACCATCACCTTCACCATTCCCATCCCCATCAAAAGAAGGCATCCATGCACCAAGCCAGCTACCGCCCAACTACTATTTTAGCCCGTAGCACCCACAACCTGACCAGCGCCCGGATCATCCCTCTTACCTCTCTGGTAGAGCACAACGCCATGTTAAGTAAGATCATAGACCTCTTAGCCCCCCTCAAAGCCTGGAAAGCCAAAAACACTCTGCACCTCCAATCATGGTTCACACCTGATCTCCAGGCCATCCAAGCTACAAAAAGTACAGCCGAAGTCGCATGGCACAAAGACCCGACTTCAGCAAACAAAGCCCACTTTTCTAAAATCTCCCTCCACTACAAACAATCCATTCATGCCTCCAAAGCTGCCGCCTACAATGAAATAATCACCATGGCTGTCTCTGCTTCTCATAAACTGTTCTCCATCCTCCAAGCTAAGTCTGCTATATAATAACCCTACGGCCAGGGTCAAGACAGGCAGTTGGGTATTGCAGAGGTGGTTACTGGAGCGGTGTACACAACAGAGCTGCCGGTCTCTCCAATTTTATTCTCTTTGTTTGTTTGTTTGTTTGTTTGTTTGTTTATTTATTTATATGGCGCACCATACCGAGGGGCAGCAGGGCGCAGGCAGAAAGAATATGCAAGGCTTGCAATGTTACAGAAATATAGAGTTGAGATAAAATTATAGACATATGCCATTAAGGATTACAGGAATGAGGAATATACACATCTTCACACATAACAATATCAATATCTATACAAAGGAGTGAAATATACAGATATGTACAGGGGCTGTTTGTGGCGAGAACAAAGGCCTCAAGCAGAAAGTGTCAGTATCTATGCAGAGTTGTAAAATGTACAATTAAATATGGGTGTGTTTGGA
Organism: Ambystoma mexicanum; assembly: GCF_040938575.1. Classification (NCBI taxonomy): domain Eukaryota; kingdom Metazoa; phylum Chordata; class Amphibia; order Caudata; family Ambystomatidae; genus Ambystoma; species Ambystoma mexicanum. Next base: position 1,197,438,998 of record NC_090926.1, on the reverse strand, counting down.
GTTCAAATGACTCATGAGATTCCTTCTAAAGTGCAAATAGGGTTGATCGGCTCTCAGGTTGTGTGGCAGAGAATTCCAAAATGTAGCAGCTTTCACAGGGAAGCTGTTGCCTCCAATGGTGGAGAGTTTGAATCTGGGAATTATCAGACAGTTGGAATTGATAGTTCTTGTTTGTCTGATGGATGACTTTCTCTTTACTTTATCCATCAGATAACTGGGGGCAGCATTGTTGAGGGCTTTATGGGTTAGGGAGACCAACTTTAGTTTGATTTTGTTGTCGGTGGAGAGCCATTTGTGTTGGCGTCTGGTAGTGGAGATGTGTTGGCACTTGAACCACTGATGAGGTATTTTAGGGCATACATCCCGGAAACAGGCATTTGGGTGGGCGGAGTGACTCACAATATCTCGCTTTATGCGGACGACGTATTCTGGAAAACATGCCAATGATCCTGCACATTTTAGATAATTTTCATATGTTATCGGGATTCCAAATTAATAGAGAGAAGCAGCTGTCGCTCCTGCTGGCAGGCCTCAGGGCAAAAGAGGGTGCCACTCTCCCGGACTGGGGACTCCGATGGGAAAGGGAATCCTTTAAGTATCTAGGGATACAGGTTTATCCATGAAATGGAAGAAAGATTTGTTTACAACACAGGGCGTGCACTCTTACGCATAAGAGACGTTATCAAGAAGGTATTTTTTAAGATGTTGGATAAGACCCTGGGGAACTGTTATGAAACACTGGGCATTGTCGTATGGTTATGCAAGCATTACGGCACAGTCGTGAAGAGGGGTGACAGAACATGCATAACTGTGAATTATACTTTATGGTGGCACAGCTACAAGTGGTAACCCACTGGAATGCGGTCCCAGGGAGGAAGGTGGCAGGGTTGCAGGGCCGTGCGAAATCACAAAGGACGGGCAGGGAGTGGATGTGCTGTGGGGTCCTATGGAGGGGAAGGCGGACACAAATGTCTTTAGGGTGGTGCAGGAAGAATAGAAAAGACTCTTGGGAAGCTGCAGGTCAAAGGCTTGTATGGCTGAAGACTTCATACTGGATTCAACGCCACCATTAGGATAGCCAAGAGGAGCATAGGGCTAGGGACTATGAGGGAACAGCAATGTACCATGCTGGGGGATTTTCTTTGTGGGAGGCAAATTGCTAACATTTGAGGAATAGAGACAAACATGGAGGGGCCAGTGGTCACTTCCTCATATATGCCAATGCGTTGAGGCAATTGGCGGCACTGTGGGAGGGTATCCCGAGGAGCTGGAGACAGGCCCGCTAATGCAGACATTGCTAGACCTGGAGGGTGGCGGGCGGAGGGTATCTCGGTGTATGTGTACAGACCGCGAGGCTGTTAAGGGATTTGTCGGTTAAGGAAAAGTGGGATAGGGACACGGGATCGCCCATTACGGAGAAAAGGTGGGCATAAATGTGTGAACAAGTCAAGAAGGCATCTAGGAATGCACGGTTTCAGCGTACTCAATTTTATTATCTACACAGGGTGACACCGGAGAAACTACATATGATAAACCAATCTGTGCCCCATGCTTGCCCGGGGTGTGAGAAATGCCATTCTGGATTCTGACATATGGTTTGGGACTGTCCGGTGATTGCCAGATACTGGGGGGAGTTACTGGAACGTCTAAAAAATCTACTGGGGAGCAGATATCAATGTACTCATGAGGTGTGCTTGTGGGGTCTTTTACCTGAAGCGAAAAGGCATAAAACGCAGAACAAAATTGCCAGATTTGTATTAGTTTTAGCTAAGAGACGAATAGCAATAGCATGTGAAGGGACCGGGGGCCCATCGCTGAGGCAATGGTTCCAGGATATCCATAGGTGGGGCTTAGCCGAGGAGAAGTATCTGAACAAACACAGAGCCGGAGGAAGAGAATGATCGGGTGGTGGATTGGGGACAGTTGCTGAATGAATCAGCGTCTACTCAGGACTTAAAACCCGAGTGTTCAACGAGAAACAGAGAGGTACGGAGAATGGTGAGACACTGAAGGATGATGGTCAGCAGCCAGGGGAGCGCACAGAGACATTGGGTACTGGAGGGGGCATGGGTAGGGATCAAATGGCACCTGGGGGGCATTGGGGAGGGGTAGGGTGAACAGCGAGGGAGGGGAATCGAGGTAGGGAGGGGGGACATTGTTGATATTCATGTTATTTGATTTTGGTGTTGTATTCAATAACAAATTCAATAAAGATTTTTTTTTTTAAAGGAGCTTTTATTTTTCCTTCTTCTCAGCCCTGAGGCCTGTGTTTTTGGTTTGAACGCCCTTCTGAGTCACATTGCTGTTGTCTGTTGTATTCCCAGCATACCTTTCAATAAATCCATAGCCAACTCCTGGCTCGGAGACACTTCTGTTATTGGGTTTTCCCTACTCAATCAACAGGTACTATTATCAGGGGATGAGTTTTACAATTATCAGTGGGTATCATAGCCACTAAAACTATCTGGAAATCTTCAGCACATCTCAAGGCGATCACACATCTATAACTAGTCTTAATACATTTCCCAAACACACCTAACATACTTCTAACTTTTTAAGATGACGTTGCCAATAAAGTTGCATCTCTATCCCACTCCTGAAGTACCCTTCCTTTTCCAAACAACGAAATACCTCTGAGATACATCCATGGGCCAGGGGGATAGCTCAAGAGCAACACATTTGTCTTGGAAGCAAGACAAAGCAGAGCAACACAGGCTCGAACCCGGTCCCATACTTCGAGACTGGTCTCCGGTATTAAGCACGTTCTAAAAGATTAATTCATTTGTTAACCCCTGCTGATTATACCATTTATCCATTCCTACACAACTTTGTTTACACTCTGTCCACCTATTCTCTGCCTAATTACCCTTTCCTCCCATCTCTCTGCCCTCCTCTTCTCCTCCAGCAGAATACGGTCTGGTCTTAACACCCTGCGCGGGGATCACAATTTGTTCAACCAGTGACAAGCCTTATGTGCTTTAAGACCCCTACCGTGGTGACTGGAGCAGTATAACATCCAGATAACATAACATAACAGCCCCACTTCTGCCCCATGTCACTCTCACAGCACAAGACTATCACTATCTTTGTTCTGCACCATGGCACCTCCGCTTTTACAGTTCTTTCCCATGTCTGCTTCATGCTGATCTCGTTGTCCCAATACTGTGCCATTCCCCCATCCAACCTGCCAATGCCTATGGCTGCTTTCTCAACACACACACACACACACACACACAAAAGGATACACTTGTGAATGCATGTCCACATATCATGCTATTTCTATCCTTGTCACTCTCATGGCTCCAGTTCTTCCGTATTTCACTCTGACTGCTCATAATCTGGCTCAGTTTTGTCTCAATGTCCCTCGCTGTTCTGGTTCTGTGTCAGGTCGCTCTCACTGTCCCAGTATTGCTCCATGTCGCTCACTGTTACAGTACTGCCCAATGCCACTCGCACTTACCCAGTTTTTCCCCATGCACCTATTGCCACAGTTGTGCTCCATGCCACTCTCAATGCAATACATCAGCTCCCTAGCACTCTTACTGCCAGATTACAACCACATGCATTCATTTATTTGTGAGTTTTATCATACGCAAACTCGTGGGGATGCCACTTCAAAGTGCTTGGGAAAAACAAAACAGGACATTTGGCGTATAATTCAAAGGTGTGATATATGTACACAGAATAAGAAGCACAGAATGAGGTTGAATGGCCAAGTAGTCTCCTTGGTTGCAGTCGGTGTCATAGATCTGAGCTGACAGTTGGTTTACATAGTATGGTTGTTGCTTTGTTTAAGGCTCCATTGGTTACAGAAATTCTGGTGGTTGAAAGTTATTCATATTACAACAAATAGAAAACAAGTGGACATAGGAACATGTGAGGTAAGCTTTAGCAGGGCTTAGCCAGGCAAATTCAAAGTAATCAGGCAATGGCTAAATGAGGCCATGGAGTAGAAGTACTAGTCATAAGCTATAAGTACGGTAAAGTGTAAGTCATTGGGGCAGGGCAGGTTTCTGGGTTATGTACACAGGCATATCAGAGTGGGATCTTCTGTACATGGAGCCATATTTTCACATTCCATTTGCACTCAAGGTTGTAGGGAGTTTGTTCCAAAATTCTGGACATAATACCGGGAGGAGGGCGGATCTCCCTTTGTGCCTTTTGAACCTGAGTGTAGTTAGGTTAATAACCTGTGATGATATCAGCAGCCTAGTAGTTTCGTATTTGTTTATTTAAAAGTTTAGGTATTTAGGAGCACTGTTATGGAGGATTTGGAAAGTAAGACAGTATTTTGTGTGTGTTATTCTCTTCGCAGTGGGTAGCCAGCTGGCGTTTTCTGGCCTGGTAGTATATGATCCTAGGTCCTGAGTGCCAAAATAAATCTAGCTGCTTTATTTTTGATATTAAACAAAAAGATTGTTGGGTACCCTATTGGACAGGCAGCAGAATGGGCTAGAGTAATAGTAAGAAACACAGAAAGAGATATTGCTGCTGCCCCTGTTGATGCTACTGTGGTTATTAATTTATAACCTTGTTGCATCAACATAAAAAACAATCTATAGTTCAATAAAGTAGTAATTGTATCCATACACAATTATACAGACCACTAAGACGTGCTTGAAATAGAACATAAATGTAAATGTATTAAATTATTGTCATTGTAAATCAGAGCAGTTTAAATGTGGCTCATTGGTCGACAAAAACATGAACAGTTCAAGTACAATACAAAATGCGGGTGTAAAGGAAATATAAATGCAATGCAAAAAGGAGTAGTGGTATTTCAAAAGTTAGGATAGTTAAAGAAACCCGAAGGTGATAGTGTCTGGAACCATAGCTGAAAAATGAAGGTTGGAGAAAACTTGAAGAAATAGAGAGAAATATGTACAACGTATATACTAAATAGCCTGTAAATCAAACAGGAATCACAAAGTTCCCTTAATTTTGGAACCAGTGTCTTCGATTTGTACAATGAAACCGAAATTTCTGGCTATCTGCGAAGTAGACTCTAGTAATACTGCCTATTCAGACCAGGAAATAAAACAACAATCCTGAATTACATGCAAATTACATTGGCTTTTCAACTGTAGAGAGCTAAGTTACTTCTGTTCTCTTTATATCCCTGTTAGGTTTTGCAGAGAATTTTTAACAACCTAGAAATGGTATGCCACACGAATAAGATGTATTTGGTTTAGTTAGTAAGTTAGCCCCAGACAGAGACTATTACAATAGTCTAGGTGAGAGATGACAAGGGCTTAGGTCCCCTGAATTTTCGGTGTCATTTCCATGTAAAGGATATTTCTCCCAAGGATGTGTAAGTGAAAGTGCGATTTTTAGTGACAGCGAGAGAGAGTTTGATGGAAAAATTATAATGAGATTATATATATATATGGGGATACCGGGTGGATGGCAGACCTTACCAATGAAGAGTGGCTATTGGAAATCAGGGTTGGGATCCCTACAAAGATAATGCCGGAGGCCACCAGGGGGCGCACAGATGGAACCCGCTCTACTGGGTCAGAAAGAGAGCACCCACTTTTTACTTCCCTGTGAGCATGGGATTCTGACCCCTTCTAGCAAAAGTTCCAGGGGCATCTATGGTTGAAAACTGGGTCAAAGTCGGCCAGTGGTGAGGCAAGATTTCACATTGAGAAGAGAGGCCAAACAGTGGTGACAGGAGGCCCCACCCGGCAGCTCCGTGCCTGCGGCGCTGCTGACTGATGGTGTGGTGGAGGCCCGCCTGCCTGGCCCATATTCCCTGTGGTCCTACGTGTCGTCAGACTGGTGGACTGGGGAGTCTGGGGCGTCGTCCCCAGACGACTGGTGAGATGTTGCACTCCCCTGGGAGCAGGAGTCGCTCCCAGTGCAGCTCTGGGTCTCGGCCCTTGGAGGTGAGAGGGCCTTGGCAAGGGGAGGTCATCCCTTGGATTGATCAGTGATCGTGCCCGGACCAGTGTGGTTGGGGGGGCAGGCTCAAGCCCTGTTGCTCCCCACCTTAGGGGAAGGAGATTCTTGGCCCTGGCATCAGTGGATGGGCTTCAGTCAAGTGAGTCCCTGGCAAGGCAGGTAACATTGTTGCACATGGGACACCATTTCACTACTGCAGCAAAGGGGGCATTTTTCGGGAGGTCGAGAGATGCCCTGTCAGATCGCTCTCCCCCTTGCTCAGCCTATAGTTACCAAGGTGCATTGGGGGAGGACCCCCAGTGCACATAAGGAATCCTGGGTGCAGTCATTGGCAGATGAGAGTATACGCCCAGAGAGGCCCCCCAATTGCAGGGCTACCGACAGCGAGCTGCGGGGGGCCTTGACACCGAGGACAAATTAGAGCTACTGACGTGGGCTTTGAGCACCCATTGCTACTTCCCTGTAACTACACTGCGGACGCAGCCCTGCATTGGAGGTTTGCTTCCTCGCATCGAGGGTCGTGTTACCGGGGGTGAATCCCCCTATCTGGTAGTGGGGTGTAAGGATTGCAAGTACTATGTACGTTGGGTGATGACTTTTCACCTCGGGATTCCCCCTCCTCCGGGCTCATATGCACAAAATGTTTCCTGCTTCCAGTGGCCTGATAGATTCAAAATCAACAAACAATAAGTTCCTTTGGTGTTGCTCTTGAGGTGATGATTCTTCACCCCTGGATCCTCCTCTTCCGGGCGCAGATCATTCTCAACTGTTTGCCTCCCTCGGTCGGGTTCACTATGGATTTCAACACAATCTCCTCTGCTTATATTCCAGACTCTTAGTGTCTTTTTAAACAGTTCAATGTGGACCACCCTCTAGCGCGTTCACTCTTGTCAACACAAAGTTCGTTGGGACTTTAGACTTCGCCCCTTATCATCGGCATCCCTCCTTCGGGTTCACTCTTGCTAATCGCAAAGATCCTTCTACTTTCTTATGATGAGGGATTCACTTCCCTTCTTCACGATCATCTGCTGGTCAAAGACTTTCGACTGTACAGAGGATTTTACTAAACACCCATATGACCACTTTGACCCTCTTCTCGCCTTTCCCAAGGCCTTGTAATAGTAGTTTCAACAATTGGGTACTCTCCCAGAGTTTTGCAAGTGAGAACCCATGTGGTGCCTGGCTCATCTGCAGCTGGCTTTCCCCTTTTACATTAACAGTTATTTGTACATTCTGCAATGAGCTATTTGCTACTTTTGTTCAACACTGTTCGGTTTCTTTATCGGTTCTCCCCTCGTCTCACTGGTTGTGATGAACCGATTGGCTTTCTTCGTATCGGGGGTCAAGGCCGGTAGGCACGCTCCGTGTACCGTTGACATCAGTTGCAACACACTTGGGCTATTGTTCGCGGTCTTACAATTCCTTCCACAGAGGTTTCACAGGCCTTGGTCAGAAAGGGCAAGGTCGCTTCTGTGCTTGTCACCCTCTCGGTTCGTGCTGTCTTTCTCCTCCTCTTGAACTGCTGTGCCTGGATAGCTGTCTTGTCATGCAGTCTGCTTTGCCCATATGGTGGTCTCGTGCTCCACCTTCAATCCCTGTGGGGAAGGGAAAGGGCTATTAGGTGTGTGTGATTCGGGTCAATTACCTGACCTTGCCTGACCCTTGTGTTGGGACATGTCAGAAAAACAGCTTTGGTGTTTGTCCATAGTCTTTCGTGGTGTACGAAAGTGTTCCTGTCAGAAAGGTGTAAGGTTAGTGTGTCTGATTGTACTACGTGGTAGGATGGGGAAAATGTGCTGTATGGAATTACAACCCTCGTACCAGAGGTTTTGATAAATTAGAAGGGTAAGATTGATAAGCTTTGTGAGACATACAGAAATTACCATGATGGTTATCATGAACGGGACAGGGGTAATTGTGGGAACGGTAGTGTTTAGTCCCAGTTGACTGGGTGTTCGGGGAACAATAAACCAGAGGGATGTGGAAAAGAATGCCGGGAGTATTCAGGTAGGATACAGGAACATAGGGACTCTGGGATAGATAATCTTTGGGTGTAACCGAGTTTGAGATTTTAGGGAATTGGTTCTGTACAGAGGGAATATTGCATCTGGGCCGGAGACATTTAATGGGAGGAAGCACGACAGATGTATTATAGCCTACAAAGGCCTCAGGAATATTGTCTGCCTCTCCTTTTCCCCTCAGCATAGTACCGCGTCTCACCTGGGGCATTCCCCTGAGCGTAACCCTGGGTTCTCTTACTAAGGTGATCCTCCCTCGTTCAGCTACCCCTAGGGTTGGGCTTTGAGAGAGACGATTCTTCCTTGGCCACCTGTATAAGTTGTTCCCGAGATCTACTTGGTAGAATACCCTCAGGTTTCTCACAGGGGGAGCGGTCTTGCCATGCCCATAACCTATGTTACATGGCCCTAGACTCAAGTGGATCTAGTTTCTTGTAATGTTCCCCCTGATGGACTGGAAACTGACATGGCAGAGATTTCATTACACCCCCCATCCATGGACGGAACCTGTCACGGCTCCTTGAGCCATTGCGGAGGCAGCTGATGACCCAGTGTCTATGAAGAAACACATATGGCCTCATTACGAGGTCAGTGGTAACCTGTTGGTGCCACAGACGGGTTGCCGCCGACCCCGACACACTGAATCTGCCCCACCGGGACATTACAAGTCCCGGTGGTGCAGGAAGTCAGGTGGCTGATTCAGTAACGTCCCATTCCCGTGGAGTCCTTGGGAGACGGAAGCACTGGCACGGTTGCTAATGGTACCAGTGCTTCCATGACAACTCTGACTACCAGGGCCAATGCGCCCGGCAGGGTCAGACCTGCCGGGGGCTATGGCCCCTGCAGGCTGACTCGTAGTGTGGCGGTCTGGAAACAAGAGTGCTAGTAAGCTTACCAGCAGCCTTGTTTCCGTACTGCCATGCTCGTAATGAGGCCCATAGCCTCTTAGCTGGAGGAGATATGGGGAATGAGAGCCGACATTGGTGGAATGTTAGACAAACTGGGCAAACGGGTGGACACAACAGATGACAGATTACAAGAAGCTTAGACTAAACAGTCCTCCCTGGACACAATATAAACACAACTTGACATGAGACTCAGAGTACTAGAGTGAAGAGAATTGGAAATTACCATTAAAATGGACAATTTTGAAAACAGAGAGAGAAGAAATGTTTTAATATTCTTTGGATTACCATAAAAATAGGGTGAAACAGAAAGGGACATAAGGAGATTCATACACAAAGTGGTTAAACGCTTGTTCCAAGACGACTTGATTGATGAACCCGCCATTGTTAGAGCTCACAGAGCCAGAGGGAGCTCCAGAGATCCACGCTCAATTCTGGCCCGCTTCCACAACTATTCAGAAAACAAAGATCCTTGATAAAACGCAGACGGTGGGTCTGGTGCAGCATGGATCCGCTTACATTATGATCTTCCAAGACCTTTCATCCTTCACCTTGGCGAGACGCAGGATGTGTATCCCCACCTCGAAGTGACTAAACGACAAAGGAGTTAAGTATAGATGGGGTTTCCCTTTCTCCATCTCTTTTGAGTATGATAGCTACAACTACAAACTGATTACGGAGGATGACATTCAGAGGCTCACGAGCGAACCTGTGGTAAACACAGAGAATCAGATCCTGAAAACTGACTGAGCCACTAAAGAAGTGTTGAGGCGCAACAGAGCTTCCAATAGGCGGCACATGCCTGGTTCATTGAAATTAAAGAAACTGAATACGCCACCAAAAGGAAACACTTGACCACCATGGGGAGCAGGAAACCCTTGCAGTCTACTCAGACCTTATTCCCTGTGTTGGTTGTTATTAGGTTGTCGAGCGATAGTTTTATTTTCATAGTTCCAGAAATGGGTGGTCTGATATCTGTGTTAAGTAAATGGTTGAGGTCATTCTTTCTAAGGACAGGGAGGGTATACCCCTTATGGTTCACAGATACGCATCAGTTAACAACTTTTCTTGTGCATATATGTCAAGGGTGCAAGGTTAAATGAGGTTTCAGTTTTGTCTCAATCCTGGCGAGTGTGATCACCAGGTTGTCCAGTCCAAGGCCAGAGACGGTTGATTTATTGGACTGGACGCCGAGGAGGGGGGAGGGTGTTATGATTTGGTGGGGGGGTTTCAGGGGTTTAGGGCACTTTTAGTTGCTTTATGTATTTTTATTTTTAGGTATGTGCTTAGTTTTTATTTAGCTTTCTTCCTGAGATTTAATACTGGAGCACAGTTAGGCCATTATAGATGCAAGGTCAGCCTCAAAGTTTTTCTTTTGATCCATGTGGCTGGGCAGTCTAGGAAGGCTGATATTGCAGTAAATTTAGTACTTGGTTCTCTTAATGCCCGGGGTGCTAAATCTCCTACGAAGAGCTCATTGATCATATTAGAATTCCAGCATTCTAGGCTAGACCTTCTTTTTTTTTTACAGGAAACCCACTGGTTAAGGGGTAAGGAACCAAGTTTGAAATCTAAAATAATAGGGGAAGTTCTACACTCATCAGCGATGGGGAAAACAAGAGGTGTTGCACTAGTGAAGTACTAGGAAGTACTGTTGACTGCGTGCGTATGCGGCGGATCCTGTTGTGGCGTGTTCTCGTGCTGCCTGGAAACGGAGGAGCGGCTTGTATCTGAATGAGACGGCACTGTGGAGGACTTCTCTTACAGCAACACCTTTTGCCTGGCCTTCAGCAAGGAAACAGAGGTGACTTTGTGGTGCGGGCGTATAGGGTGGACTTGCACCCAGGACTGACTGTAGTTGCGTTTCCCTACGCTGCTCCCACGTTGTGCTCGTGCACTTATTCTCCTCGTTGTGCACGCTTTGTGCCCGAGCTTAACTGTTCTGCCACGTCACGCCCCATGGTTCAATCAAACTAATATCATTAACCATGTGCAACTTTGTATAATTTGAACGTACTGAAACACCCTTTCTCTCCTCTTCTTTTCTAAAGGTGTGTTCATCCACTGAACTCCCGCCTCCTGGACGTGGTGACACCGCCGCCGGCCGAACTAAAAACCACTGACCCAGCGCACCCGCGCGCGCACTCGTGAAGTACTAGGAAGTACTGTTGACTGTTCACGGTGCACGGGTGCGCTGGGCGCAGTTATCATTTACATTGTAAAACTATCTGTGACTGCTTCTTTTGAGGTAATTCGGCCGATCCAGCTATGTATGTTCCATCTGCATCCAGGGTTATTTAGTGGGAAGTGTTGGTGTTATAAAATGGTTTCGCACACACATGAGGTGGGCGGGAACAAAGGAAACACCCCTAACGGTGCAATTGTGCACATTTGTGACTATATGCCGAAAAGTTTGTTTTTCGAATGATAGTGTGCAGTTCTGTGACCCTGGGGAGATCATTGCTCTAAAAATAATTTTTCTGTTATTGCCGCTCTGATCGCTAAAATCTTACTAGCTCGCACAAAGCAAAAAAGAAAACATCTACTGAAGGCACAGTGAGGGAAGCCCTGCTTTCAGTAAGCAGCGTATGGTTACCTATTAGAGACGCAAACTTTCTGTTTTGTTGGGTGAGTTTCACATTGATGGATGTATGTCGAAGCCGGTATACTGTTGATTGTTGCAGTTTCCAAACATGCCTCACGTTCTTTCATTGCATCCTTATACATCACATATCTTCACCAAATACGGATTGCGCTCAAAAGGCGCTACTTACCTGTGATCATAAATGGTTTATTCTTTGCGTAGTGGCCACCCTCCGTGTACTTTGGAGGGAAAACGTGCACCTCGCAAACAACAAAACAGGTAGACAATATTTCTCTCTCTCCAATTGTGGAATCTGATAAAATGGATATGGCACTGGGTGCGCAAAGCACTTCTGCTCAATTGCCCTCATCAGCACAAAAGGACACAATATGCCACAAAGTGGCATTTGCATATGCACGATCACAACTAGAAGGCGCACAGGCCAGTTCTTTTCCTCTCAATCCTCCCCTGACTCAAGGGGGTACAGTCCGCTCGTCCTGCTCAAGAAAAAGCTTCCTGAGCATGAGGATGGACGAGCCCATTGCCTCAGGGGAGAGCAATCTTGATCCCCTGAATACTTCGCCTTCGGACAATTCGATCCTTGCTCCAGCAGTTCTTGCTGCCCTGGAAAAACGTGTCCGCTTATCAGATGGACCATCAACTCCGGTAACTGTTGCTGCACATAAAAGGGCTGATGTCCACCTACATTGCAAAGAATCTATTCTGCTGGATTTGTCTAACATTTCTGCCAACTCACAGAACACCAAAAACCCCACCTTAGTAACAGACTCCATTATAGAGCTCCCTTGCTCGACAAATTCTGTGCCCCCGTCACTGGCAGCAGGGATTGCTTCCTCGCCTACTTCTATCCCTCAGACTTACCCTTTGGGTTTTGATCTCTTGGATCCAGTGGCTGATATGCAGTCTCTAGAGGCATCTTATCCGGTCCTATCACGGATTCTAAACCTATTGGACCGTGGTCATGATTATACACACTACGAACTCAGAGACTGCAAATCTGCACTAAACCAAGTTCTTTTCAAATTGAACAAATTAGAAGGCTACATCTTTGCTGACTCCATTCGGACTGATGGTGCAGCCCCCTTATTTACGGGGCCTGCCCCTGTAGGCACTTGTATAACCACTAAAATTGGAACATTGAGTCATGCCACTCAAACCGAATACAAGGAATTGGCACCTCTGACTGCAGATAAGCAGTTATTGCAACACGAGCAAGGTAAAGTATTGGCAGAAACTCTTGTAGCCAACAAAGAGGATTATCAGCGTGTCTTTTGTACGTTAGACACTGTGTTCACTTCCAAAAGCGGCAAAAACACGAGCAATTTGAAATTGGGCGGGCCCTTGGAGGAACCAGCTAAGCCTACGGGTAATGTCCAAACCCAGCTATCAGCCTTTTTCAAGCCCATAGCACACAATGTTTTACAATCGGCACACGTGGCATCCCAACCCACTGCCAATTATCAAGTGTTGCAAAATATCCAACACCATCCTCACAACCAAGTAACAGGTTGTTTACAAGACAATCTTCCTCATGAAGCTCTGCCATGCCCGAAGATCACAGCTCACGAGAAGCCCCGGGCGGCCGTCCAAATGGATGACCAAATGGGAGAGGTAGCTACACATAAGCTCATACCCTCGCCCAAACCCAAAGCAAAGGGCCCTCACCTTCTTCCACCATATTAGGATGGGAGACTGATCCCGAAATATATGGAAATAAAAGACTGAATCGCACAGCTTTTCTAAAAGCGTTCAGGCATATTCCTGCTCTTCGCACGCTACACTCTGACAACATTGAATGGATCACTCTCCCCCTTACTCAAAATCATAGGATGGTGTGGAAAGTGCAATCAAGCAACATAACTGACCTGGTATGGCTGCAATGAGGGGATCTTCAAATGATTGGGCTACCTCCGATTTCATTTGACGTATTGGACGATGCAATAGCCTTCAACGAAACCCCTATCACTAATCCCATTATTGAGGCTCCAACCACGGCCACGCCTAGCGAGCAAGGAGCGATTAAATTGGAAGGAATAAACCACTTGGTCACCCTGTCAAACATCAGTAAGGATTGGTCATGGCTAACTTCATTGGCCTCTTCATTGAATCCCGCTATGGACAACGTGCCCTCTCAACAATCCACATAAAATGATGATCCTATCATGGAACTCATGTGGTTTTAAAAGCCTTTATACATGGTTCCACTATAAGCATGACATATACAAGTGTGCCATACTTTTCTGTCAAGAAACCATGGCAATACAAAACATTGCACTGCCAGGTTACACTGTATTTCAAACTTTAGCGGAACGCGGCCCTAGAGGCCGCCCTCATGGTGGTACGGCCATTTGTATCAACACAAACCTGAACACCACTACCCATGAAGTTTTCCAAACAACTTTGTACACAGCAGTTCTAATAACTTTTCAGGCATTGGGTATAGATCACTGCCTATGTATATCCCTTTATCACAATCCTTCTCGACTGAAAATTGTATGTGCACTTGCTTGTCAGATAATTATAGGAGGTGATTTTAACGCGGAATGTCTCAATCCCATCTCTGCAAACACTTCCTATAATCTTCCATCCTCATCTGCCGGTAGAGGCAGTATGTGGCAATCTCACTTTGCTTTATGGGATCTTGCATTTGTCCCATTTCAGAGCCAGGGACGGAATTACACATGGAGGAGGGGTCCCTTAACTTCTTGCATCGATCATTTTGCCATTTCGCAAAATTTATAAGATTGCTGTAAAGATATCCTAATTCTTGACCCACTCGTAGGTGATCATCTGGTAAATCGATTGTCCCTTTCCATTAACATTGATGTACTCAATTACGACTCTTCCCAAGCATTCTTAGAGGGCGACCGTCCACGGATTTCTATCAGATGGAATAAGAAAATATGTGAAAGGGTGAATTCTTGTCTGGATGATTGGCTGGGCGCTTTCCGGGACAGCACAAATTCCAAACAGCAACTAAACTTAGAAACAAATTTGCACTTGGAAATTGTGGACGTCATAAGGGGTGTGCTGGTAAAGGAGAAAGCTACTATATGCGCCTCCTATTCACACATTAGCTGCCTGGAACTCCTCCAAGCCAAACGTCTAAAAAACGCTAATCTACGCAAGCTTAAAAATAAATTATACTCTATAGTTGATTACTTTAAACAGAAAAGAATGATTACAAATGCTTATCGCAATAAATGCAAAAATCTGAAACAATACAAACACAATTTGGACAATCAAAAGATTATAGCTTCCCTATGCCGCAATGATCGGCGCTCGACATGGGCAATTCTTAGAGCGGATTCGGCAGACTTACACGCTACTCAGTCCTCTACGATTCCTGCGGCAGCCTGGATTGACTTCTATAGCAAGAAATACTCTATTCCAGATAGTTTTGACATCCTGCATGCTGAAGTTCCGACTCCGCCGCAACTACCTATAACACATTGGTCTGTACAAGATATTGAATATGCAATTAAACTCTTGAATTATTCCAAAGCAGCAGGTCCAGACGGCATCCCTCCCTGTGTGCTAAAGCATAATCCATCTTTATGGGCAATACTTCTGAAACGTCAATTTGACAAGGTACTATCATCTTTAGTCATTCCCGAGTCCTGGCTGGGGTCAATTATTATACCAATTTTCAAAAAGGGTGACAGGGATAACCCAGCAAATTATAGGCCCATAGCACTAATAGATGCAACAGCCAAAGTTTTTGCAATTTTACTATTAAGGGAACTTCAGTCTTTTCTGAAAAATAACAACACTTTATCGCGCTTCTAGATCGGTTTTAGGGCCGAGATGGGGACATCCCTTAACGCAACATTGATGGCGCATTTACTTGCAAAGTCAAAGTTATCCAATGCAGGACCATTATACATGGCATCCGTGGATATGACAGCAGCTTTTTATTGTGTTGTGAGGGGAACTCTTTGGCAAATTATGCGAAAGCTTGGCATTCCGGCACACATCATATATCTAATATCCAAATTACACACCAATACAGTTTATTACATCAGAGTCAATCGTTCTGGAGCAACCACCGATGCAATTCCCATTAAAATTGGAGTAAAACAAGGCTGCAATCTTGCAGCTACCTTGTTTAACTTATATCTCTGCGGCATAAACGACATCTGGCATAAACAACTTAGCTATCCTGCCAGACTAGGCCATTTAAGGATTCAGTGTCTTGCGTTTGCTGACGATATCGTCATATTTGATCGTAACCCATCAGGACTACAAACGAAGCTTTCGCTATTTGCCGATTTTTGCGTATCCCACAACCTTGACTTTGACGTAGCTAAATCCAGCCTTTTTATATTCAAGAACCGGAAAAGAAGTACTTGTTCATGGAACTGGACCATAGGCAGCACGCCCTTACCAAAGACGCCCACAATTAAATATTTGGGCTACTTAATATCTGACTCAAATTCATTGACGATGTGGAAAAGTAACCTTAATCAAAAGGCAAAAATTCTATCCACCCAAATGCGCATGGTACTACACAAATATTGCACGTTTTCCTTGCTGCCGCTTTTTGATTTCTACACCCTAAAAGTGGAAGCAATTATACTCTACGCCTTAGACATGTGCCTTGCAAACATCGATCAATTTTTGGACCAACTTCAAGGGCGACTTTGGAAGGGTGTGCTGCACTTGGCCAACTCTCTTCCCAATGCGGTCCTTAGACAGGAGCTGGGATTAACTTCACTATCTGCCCGTTACAACTGGCGTCAATTGTCAAATTTTGCAAAAATGCTTTACCCACCTAAAAACTCTCTTTACGAAGACTTGGGATTGATGATAAGATCTTCAGATCCCCCATCGATCAAACAATTTCACACGAAAATGGGGGCCATATTGGACTAGCTGGCACTCACAACTGCTGACTTAGAATTTAGACAAGCTTATGTCAAGCACCGCCTATTTGAGCACGACTGGTGCGGTACTATAAATACCATGGAAAAACTCAAAACATACAAAGAGGCGACTAAATTCGTATCAGTACGCACACCACGTAAGCTCTATTTATCGCAATTTCCATGTTCAAAAGCAAGAGACCTATATTTAAGGTACAAATTAAACCAATTTTCCACCTTAGATCACGCAAAAAGATGGATAAAATCTAATGAGCCAATAGAGGGGGACGACTGCAGATTTTGTAAGACACCTAATACGCAGGAGTCTCTCAAACACTTGATTTTAGAGTGTACCTCCTACTACGAGCAACGAAAAGAAATATGGGGAAATGCAACATTGGGTGCTTATGGATTTGGTTATCTTGCATGTGGGGCTCTTCTATTAAAGCCATTCTATGGCTTATTCGTTTCTTAGTCATATTGGATGAAAACCTAAAGAAAAGAAATGACTACCACACTCATTGATAACGCTCGCCTAGCGAAAGACTTGTTCCAGCAACTGAACGCTGACTTCTCTACTTGATTGTCTCCTGTTGTAAATGTCTGCCATATGCTCATTTTGAAGTCTTTTTGGAACATTGTGTATAGGATCAATTATAAATGGGCCAATTCTTAAGGAGCTATGATATCGAAATATATTAAGATGTTGTTATTTTAGATTTCATGTGAAATAATTTTAGGGAGTACTATTTACTATGCTCTAGAGATTTTATAAGAATCTACTCTTTTTTGTCTTCTGCCTTTTTATCTCAAAGCGAATGTACTGAAGATTGGTTGATGTAAATTGTTATAGGATGAAAATTGTAAATGAATAATGAATGTTGCAATGGTCTGTTAATCAAACCATAAACAACGGTTTGATTAAAAATAAATTAAAAAAAAGAAGCTCAAGGGGCTTGTAGTGGGTCCTTTGGTGGTAGGATTATAAAATGGACCTCGACCCATTTAGGGATGGAAGAGATAGGACGCCTCAAAGGCTACAAAGTATCAGGTGACGGAGGCAGCCGAATTCGATCAGATTAATCAGGAACTAAGGTTGTTGGACTCTACTGGCCTCAGGGATTCCCTGTTGACCTATTACTCCCATGTTCTTGATTCCTGTTCCAGAATCAACACCATATTAGTCGGCTTTACCGTGAATCCCTGAGAATATAGGCAACAAAGTCAGGTCCTATTACGAGAAACTATATATGTCAGAATATGAAGAAGATGATTCCCATATAGAGAGTTTCCTTAACTCCATTCCAGTCCCGGGTCTCGCGCGGGAACAGGCCGAGGGCATAGATCAGATAACCGAAGACAAGGTTATCGGAACGATTAAAGCCATGAAGGGGGCACGCCGCTTGGAGAGGATCAGTCAGGTTTTTCAAAATGTATCGCTCCCTATTGGCCTCGTATCTGATATGCATGTTCAACAATGTCTTGCTGGGGCGTTCTCTGCCAAACTCCATGTTGGGAGGCATAATAGTGGTAATCCACAAAGCAGGTAAGGACCCCAACTCATGTGCCTCCTATAGTCTGATTTTCGGCCTGGTCGTGGCACAGAGTCAGTGTTTTTCTCAGTGGTTGATGACCTGGCCAGGCGAACCAACAGTGGTGGTGTGGGAGCTCTGATTCTTTTAGATCTTTCAACAGCATTTGATACCATCGACCACACCATCCTGCTCGACACCTGGCTGGGGCTGGCATCTCCAGACAGGTCCTGTTTTGGTTCCACTCTTTTCTTATAGACCGTTCTCAGTCTCTTTTTTCTTCCTCCTTTTCAGTCGGCCCCTGATTCAGTCACTTCAGGTATCCCCCAGAGTTCGGCTCTTTCCCCCAGTTTATTTAAAGTTTATGTTCCACCTCTGGCCAAATTGATTCACTCTAATAGGTTGCGGTGTTATACATATGTGGATGCCACACTAATTGTGGTCTGTTTTGATCTCAATGAATCCGAAGCTGCCGCCAGGCTTCACGCTTGTCTTAAGTCAGTGGGCAGCTGGATGTGACTTAACAGGCTCAAGCTCAATGGTGAAAAAACGGAGGTACTGATGGCAGGCTCTCCTACTGTTTCCTCTCTTTGGACCAAAGACATTTTCCACCCCCACCCCCTCACTGGGTCTGTTTCTCTCCCCTGTGCGACCATTGTTAAAGACCTGGGTGTTAACATCACAACCTCTCTGTCTATGGAGGCTCAAATCAGCTCGGTCTGTCAGACTGGTCACTCAAGGTCCTATGTAAGGTCCTTTCTTTCTTACCCTCCCATCTTTGTTTGCCTGTTGTTGCATCTGTGATATTTGGTAATGTGGACTGTTGCAACTCTCTCTATCTCACACAGCCTGCGTAGCTGCTTCACCAGCTTCAAGTTCTCCAGAATCCTGCTGCTAGAGGGGCCTTATGTTCTTCATATCATGCTCACATTTCTCCAATACTATGGGACCTAAACTGGCTCCCGGTGTCTGGCAGAATCAAATTTAAGAACCTCTGCATTGTCCAACAAGCTTTTTATGGTTACGGCGCAGAATACCTCCGAGACAAATTCTGCTCTTATGTTCCCGCCACATCTCCCCATTCTGTGAATGCTTTGTGCATCCAGGTGCCTCGGTTCCATCGTACTAGAGTGTGTGGCTGCGATTTTTCCGTTGCAGCTTCCATCCTCTGCAACACTGTTCCATTTTCTATACGTTCCACTGAAGACCATTTTGTGTTCCGTCAAGTGAAAACATTTATTTAGTCATTTACTTTCATGACACTCACTTGCTTTTTGTGTTTTTTATCCTCCATCAGCGCAATGATGTCTCCCCGGGGACCACAGGACACTTTATAAACCTGATAACATAACATAGGCCCATATCCCTTCTAAACACAGGTATGAAGTAGTTGGCTACGTTGCTTGGTAACAGAATTGAAAAAGCCCTCCCCTGCTTAATACACAGAGATCAGGTAGGCTACATACGTGGGAGGTAGGGAACAGACAATATCAGAAAAACCATCAACCTCATGCACGTAGCTCAAACAACAGGTAATATCGGCTGTTTTTGCTGGTGGGGTGACTGACTTACCTCCAGCTCTTGGCTGGAGGTAAATCAGAACACCACACTGGAAAACTTGTAGTTTGGCAGTGCTGTAAAAGAGATTGGGTTTTTTTGACCAAATTTATTTACCTGTGGTCGATTTGATCTAATGTTGTTTTTTCTGGTCGTTTTGACTCCAAATATATGCAGGGGGGACCCGCCGCAGCCACCCCAAAGCCCCCTATATTATTTATAAATCCCAACCCACCCCCCACATATTTTTCCAGTAAAAAAACTCTCCCTACATTCAGTCAAATCGACCTCAGTCAAATCATCTGCTGTCAACTTGGGTAATACCCGGGGAAAGTGGTGGCAACAGTATTACCTGCCACTTATTTCCCACACTGCCAAACTTGGAATGAGCCCCAATATCTGTTTTAGAGGCAGAGATTATTATCTTTGGTGTATAATTGGAAAGATTTTGAGAAGAGTTTGATAATCCGGTAGGGGTTTAATGTAAACATTAAATAGCCACATGGATGAAATGGAGCCTTGGGGGATCCCACACTTTGAGGGAAAAATTGCTCAGTTGAAGTCTCCCATTTTAATCCAAAGGCTGTGATTGTCTAATGCCCTCTGAACTTTTTATCTTTGTATAACTGTCTGATATTTGACTGTATCACAGGCAGCCAAAAGATACAGGACCATTGGGGCTGTTAGTGTATTCTTGTCTAGTGCCTTCAGAATTTCCTTTTGAATTAAAAGGAGACTTTTCTGTACTCCACTTTCAGTGAAAATAAGATTGGTTTTCATAAAGTAGGAGGTTCTCATCACTGTAGCATACCAGTTGGGAAGTAGTTATTTTTTCCAGGATTTTAGCAATTAAAGGAATGTTAGGTCTGGGTCTGTAGATTTTGGGTATCTGGAAGTCTACATTCATCTTGTTTAGGAGGAGTTTTATGGTGACAGCCTTTAGTGGCATCAGGATACAGCCTTACATTAGTGATTTATTGCAAAATTCAGTCAGTGGTTCCACCAGGTTAGCTATGCTTTCCTTGATCATGGTACAGGGCATATGTCGGATTGTTCAGCTGAGGTATTTAGTTTCATAGTGCTATTAATCAGCTGTTCCCTTGTAATAGTTGTACTAAACGTAGGTGGACAGCCGCAGTTTATGGTGGCCGCTGCGTCTGATCGTTTCTATTGATCAATGTTGGCTAGAATTTTGGCAATTCTATCCGAAAAGGCATTACCAGGAGAGTTGACCAGTTACTAAGGATTTGAGTTGATTACTAGCTTATTGTGGGTCTGTTGTAAATTTTGAAAGCATTGTTTGTCTTACATTGTGTAGAAGAGAAGGTTTTGATGAACAAATGACTTACCCTGGTAATGTTTTTTCCGATGGATGTTCCTCCCACAGATGCCTCATCTTAGATATATTCTGCCACAGCAGCAAAACCTCTGAAAATGTTAGCCATGAGGGGGCGCTGTGCAAACTGGTGTCGAGAGCCCCTCAACACTCCTCAGCACCGGGCCTGGAGGTGATGGCGATGTTGATACAAATAGCCCTGTGACCTCACAGCGCTGGTGCCTCCCTTTGGAAGAGCCTCCCCGGCCACCTTGAAACTTGAGGAAACTCCTCTCCGGTTCCGGAAACTTCTCAAGACCTTCCTCTTTCCCTCTGCCTTTGCCCCCCCTTCTCCTCTGTTGATCTATTTCTTCTCATGGCATTATGCACCTGGCCACCCTCTGTTCTTTCGGGTCCATGCATCTGCTCACCCTGCCACCCTCCTGCACTGCCTCCAGGCCACCATCTGCACTAGAGTTCTGTATCTGTACCCATACAGTCCCCCTCCCACGTTTCTTCTGCACTTATCAGATATACCTTTCTGACTAACTTTCACCTGCTACTTGCTGGCTGCACTACCATGGTTTAAAGCCCTTATTTATTATTTATTCTATTTAATATTTATTTATGTTTCCTCTCCTCTGCTTCGCACTTTCCAGTCCCCTCCCACCGCCTGCACTAATCCCCCATTTTCCTTTCCCTTGCACTTTCTTAAATGTCACTGGGCCTAGTAAGATCGCTGTTTTCTGTTTTTGCTTTGTTCCCCTACCTTTCTGCCTGGTCGCGCTCTGAAACACTTGTGTACGAGCGCGATATAAATAAAATATCATTTCATTTCATTTCTCAGTTTTTTCATCTTATCCCTTTGCTGAGCCACGTTGGCGAATTGCATTTTTGTACTCCTTAAAAAACAAAATGTAAAATATTATGACCCGGATGGCAGAGAAGGAAAGACTTGAAACAAGCAAAGGAGCTCTCTGATTGAGGGGTAGGATGGGAGTGCGATGAGGAATCTGTGGGAGAAACATCCATCAGAAGAACAAGTTACTTCTTACCTTGTAACGTTCTTTCGACGGGATGTTCCTCCGACGTATTCCTCATTTTAGATATCTCCTTCCAGCTCTGCTGGCCTCGGAAAATTTTTTCTCTAGAGGGCGCTGCGCGTCGACGTCCTCCGAGTCGATGTCCCTCGACAGCTGCCGTATCGACGTTCGACGTCATCCTGCCTATAAAGGCCGCGCGCAGCGTCCGTTGCTCAGTTCCGTTTTGTAGCCCACAGTATTACTGTCTGGACTAGACTAATCACCCTGAAGGAGCGTAAGCTGCAACAACAAGGGAAGTAGAACTGTGGGGATGGATGGGAGGGTCGATGAGGAATACGTCGGAGGAACATCCCGTCGAAAGAACATTACAAGGTAAGAAGTAACTTGTTCTTCGAAGGGATTGTGTCCTCCGACGTATTCCTCATCTTAGATAGGCTCCCATAGCAGTATTCTATATTCGGAGGAGGGAGTACTGACTTCACGCTGTCTTCTATTGATGAATAGAATGCAGTACAGCCCTTCCAAACCTAGTCTCTTGACTGGAGGAGGAATCCAGATTGTAAAAACGTGTAAAGGTATGGACAGACGACCATGTAGCGGCCGCACATATGTCTTTAACCGGCACGCCTCTTTTGAGGGCCGATGAAGCTGCAATACCTCTGGTCGAATGAGCCCTAAGGTTTTGAGGGGGCGCTTTCCCTGCCAGTTTATAACATTCCAGAATGGCTAGAATGATCCATCTGGAAATGGTCTGCTTAGTTATTGGTAACCCCAGCTTGTGACCTGTGTAACCTACAAACAGCTGGTCTGCCTGTCTTATCCTGGCTAGTCTACTAATGTAAAAACTTAAAACCCTCCTAGGGTCTAGTCTGTGTAACCTCTCTTCCTCTTTCCCCGGGTGAGGAGGAGGATAGAAAGATGGTAGGGTAATCTTCTGAGTGATATGGAATTCAGAAACCACCTTTGGGAGGAAATTAGGCTTCACTTGCAGGACAACTTTGTCTTTGTGAAAGATTGTATGAGGGGGTTTACAAGAAAGAGCTTGTAATTCGCTCACCCTTCTAGCAGATGTAAGTGCTATTAATAAAACAGTTTTAAGGGTAAAGGATTTTAACGAACAAGAATGGAGAGGTTCGAAAGGTGTACCCATCAGGAAAGTTAGTACTAAGTTTAAATCCCATAGGGGAACTTGGAATGGTCTTGGGGGATAAACATTGGTTAACCCCTTTAGAAACTGTATTACCAAGGGTAATTTGAAATAGGATGGTTCTTCCGCAGTACGCTTAAAGATGGATAGCGCTGCGAGATAGCCCTTAATGGTGCCAATTTGAAGGCCTGAATCTGCCAAATATAGTAGGAAGGACAAAACCATTGGTGTACCACATGAAAATGGGTCGATATTCTGTTCTCTACACCAGCTGCAAAATCTGTTCCAACGGCAGCGGTATAAAGACTTT
This sequence comes from Ambystoma mexicanum, assembly GCF_040938575.1. Classification (NCBI taxonomy): domain Eukaryota; kingdom Metazoa; phylum Chordata; class Amphibia; order Caudata; family Ambystomatidae; genus Ambystoma; species Ambystoma mexicanum. The sequence continues at coordinate 1,197,415,797 of NC_090926.1, read as the reverse complement.
GTTGCTGGCCTCCTTGCCGAAAGCAACACCTCCATAACATCATCAGGGAGGTCCCAATCCTTGTACCTCAGCCGTTCAGAAGCCAAGCGTGAAGGTTGAGGGTTTTGATGTCTGGATGGAGAACCTGACCTCCCTTCTGTGAGAGTAGGTTCTCTCTGAGTGGAAGTCAAATTGGAGGGCAGATGGACAAGTCTAGAAGGTCCGGGTACCACGTTCTCCTGGCCCAATCCGGGGCAATTAGGATCATGGTTCGCCGGAATCTTCTCAACCTCCTGATCATTTGAGGAATGACAGGGACCGGTGGGAACGCGTACAGAAGCGGAAACTCCCAGTCCACTATGAACGCGTCTCCCAGAGCTCCTCTCGGAGGAAATTCCCTTGAGCAGAACAGGTCGCATTTCCTGTTTAGGCTGGTGGCGAACAGATCTACCTGAGGGGTTCCCCAAAGGGCGAAGATCTCTTGAAGGACTTCCTGAGCTAGCTCCCACTCGTGGGAGACTGTGCTCTGCCTGCTCAGAGCGTCCGCTGTCAAGTTCTTCTCTCCAGCTAGGTGAACTGCCGATAGAGAGATTCCTTCTTGGATTGCCCAAAACCAGAGCTGCATCGCCTCTCTGCACAGGGGTAGTGATCCTACGCCTCCTCTTTTGTTGAGGTAATGCATGGCCACCGTGTTGTCTGTTATTATCAGGACGTTTTTCCCTTGTACAGCTGGCAGGAACGCCTTCCGCGCAAGTCTGATGGCTCTCAGCTCTAACAGGTTGATATATAGTCTGGACTCCGATGGAGACCAACGACCGCTGATGGTCAAGTCATTGGCGTGGGCTCCCCACCCCGTGAGTGAGGCATCCGTGACTACTGTTATCTCCGGCCAGGGTTGCCAAAACTGTTCTCCTTTCAGAATGTTCTCCTGACAGGCCCACCACTGAAGGTCTCAAGCTACTCTGTCAGGAACCTGAAGAAGATCTGTCATTCTCCCTGAGAATTGTGACCACTGAGTCCTCAGTGCCCACTGGAGGGATCTCATTCTCAGGCGAGCCTCTGGCACTAGGAAAATGCAGGATGCCATGAGGCCTAGCAACCTCAAAAAGTCGAAGGCTGGGAGACGTTGGGCATGTTGGAACTTGGTAACCATCTGTAGAATATCTTGAGCCCTCACCTCTGGTGGCGAGGCTTTTCCCAGGGAAGTGTCCAGGATCGCTCCTATGAACTGGAGTCTCTGCGATGGTATCATTTGTGACTTCTTTAAATTGAGGGAGAAGCCCAGTCTGTGAAGGGAGTGGCACACGTGATTTAGCTGGATCTGAGCTTGTTCCGAAGAAACAGCCCTGATCAACCAATCGTCCAGGTAGGGGTAGACGTGAATCCCTTCCCTCCTCAGACTTGCCGCCCCTAACGACATTAACTTGGTGAAGACCCTCGGGGCGGAGGTCAGCCCAAATGGCAGCACTCGAAATTGATAGTGAGAGTTGCCAATTGCGAACCTCAGGTATTTCCTGTGTTTGAGATGGATAGGCACATGGAAATAAGCGTCCTGAAGGTCCAGAGATACCAACCAGTCCTGGAACTGAAGGGCCTGGAGGATCTGAGAAAGAGTGACCATCTTGAATTTGTCTTTCCTGAGGAATTTGTTCAATTCTCGCAAGTCCAAGATGGGTCTCAGTCCTCCGTCTTTCTTCGGAATGAGAAAGTAAGGGGAGTACCAGCCCTTGTTCCTCTCCGCTGCAGGTACCCGTTCTATGGCACCTTTCTCTAGCAGGTCTAAAATTTCCTGCAAGAGGAGCGGATCTGGAGCTTTCTGAGAGCTGATCCCCGGTGGATGACTCTGAGGTATACGTAGGAAAGCTAGGCAGTAACCTTGGGCAACTGTTTCCAATGCCCAAGCATCTGACGTGATAGCCTGCCATACCGCCAGATGTTGACTCAACCTGCCTCCTACAGGTGTCCTGTGAGGGAAGTCCTCAGAGTGGTTTTGGGGCGGCTGATGCAGATGCCAATGGTAAAGAGGCACCTGCTGTTGCTGCAGCTTTTGAATATCTACCTCGTCCACCTCGGGTAGTTCTTCTTTGTCCCCTTTGAGCCGGTCGTCCTCTACCTCTTCCGAATGCGGAGTAGAAGCGAAAGGACTTGCCCCTCGCAGAGGTTCCTGTGGGACGAAAAGGTGTCTGACGGATTGCAGCTCCTAGGGATTTTGCTGCTGCTTTTGAAGTTTGCAGTTTCTCTAAACTGTCATCCGCCTTTTTCCCGAACAAAGAAGAGCCATCGAATAGCATGTTCAAGAGCCTGGCTTGCACATCTGGGGCAAAACCAGACTTTCTCAACCAAGCGAATCTCCTGGTTGTTGTACTTGCCGCCATTGCTCTGCTGATACTGTCAGCCGAATCAATGCCCGTCTGGAGGGATTCGCACATAGTGTCTTTACCGTCCTGTATAATATTCAGGAATGCATCCCTTTCTTCTCCCCCCGGGATGCAGTCAGCCGCTGTAGAAGCACACTCCCAAAGTGTATGGCTGAATCTAGCAAGGGTGCAAGTAGCATTAACAGATTTTAACGCCATGCTACATGCCGAAAAGACTTTCTTTGCCATAGCATCATATTTTTTATCGTCCCTGTCCTGTGGGATGGTAGGATAAGCCGTCTTGACATCGGTAGAGGATGCTGCCTGTACCACCAGACTTTCTGGGGATGGGTGTTTAGACAAAAACTCTGGGTCTGTAGAGGATACCCTGTACTTTGTAGACAGTTTTTTATTTACTGCTGGTACGACATCTGGGGTTTCCCAGTTTGTCATGATCTTCCTCTGAAGAGCTTTATGAAAAGGCACCACAGGATCCTCCTGTGGGCCTTTGACAAGAATATCCGTGAGGTCATCTTGTTGGAAAGATTGTGAAGGTGCAGACCACCCCATAAACTCTGTGATCCTGGCCATTAAGGCTCTATAGGGGGTTTCAGCATGTTCCCCCGGGCCTGGCCTAGCAAACTCCACCTCAGGGGAGGTGTCTAACCCACTTGCCTCATGTAAGGAATCATGAAGATCCTTTAACCTGCGTTCTTCAGAGGAAAATTCCTCTCTAATTGGGGTTACAGGTCCCTGCAACTCAAATGTGTCTTCCTGTTCAGACAATTCACCCTCTTCCAATATTGAGGACATAGTTCTCAATTGTTCTGAACTCATAAAGGGTGTAAACCCCATTTCCAAGGCAGAGGGTGCCGAACTTGTCATAATCGGCCTCGAAAACGTCGATGTCGTCGACGCCGACGTCGAAGGCTTCGAGCGTGGCGTCGAAAACAAAGGCGGAGGCCTCAAAGACCTCGACAGAATTGGGATTCTACTCGACAATCTCGAAGCCATCGACGTCGAGGACCTGGGGATAGACACTGGGTGTGTCGTAACCGTGACTTTTCTTGGCGTCGACACCGGTGTCGAAGCTGGCGTCGAGTCGACAGACTCGTGTGTGGAAGGTCCCTTCGACAACGGCGTCGAAGACATCGACGTCGACGGAACTTTCGTCGACGGTGTCGACGGAACCTTCGAGGAAGGTTTGGAGGTCATAGTCCTGCTCGAGGGTTCGTGACGCGCTCGAGAGGTTTCCTTCGCCGGGTACTGCGACTCACGGCATTTTTGACCTTCGGGTCTTTCGACCAGAGCATCGCTCTCGGCAGTCTTCGAGGGGGTCGAGGCCGCTTTCTCGAAGACGCTCTTCATATTTTTGCGGAATTCCTCCCATTCAGCCCGGGAACTATGTTTCGTGGGGCACGGGATTCTCTTTGGCGAAACAGAGGAAGAGGAAGACGGAGAAGGGGATCTTCGACGTCTCCCCTTCGAGTGCTTCGATCTCGAGGAGTGATGAGACCCACTCTGAGATCTGGAGCGCGAATGGTGACGAAGAGACGAATGTCTCGACTTCGTCGACGAAGAAGAAGCTTTAAAAGTCTTACCTTTCTCCAGCTTCCCCCTACGCTCCTTCAGGGCCTTAGCTGTCATGGACATACAGTCCTCGCACTCCGAACAATGGTGTTCAGCTCCCAAACACCACAGACAAACTCTGTGAGGGTCAGTCAGCGACATCTTTTTCCCACAATCTCGGCATTTTTTGAAGCCGGATCGAGGAGTTGTCGGTTCCGACGAAGAAGCCATTGAGTACGGATCGAATAACTCGAGGTAAATAGGTTTAACCTGACAAAACTGAGCAACGGTATTCCGAGGCACTGAGTACGTGCGGAAAAACGGAACTGAGCAACGGGCGCTGCGCGCGGCCTTTATAGCCAGGATGACGTCAGCGTCGATACGGCGGCTGTCGAGGGACATCGACTCGAAGGACGTCAACGCGCAGCGCCCTCTAGAGAGAAAATTTTTTCCGAGGCCAGCAGAGCTGGAAGGAGATATCTAAGATGAGGAATACGTCGGAGGACACAATCCCTTCGAAAGAAAGTTCTTGTTAAGTGTTGTTTATGCCGAAGCGTATAGATGGGCGGATTTGGGATGCGTCCATGGCTGTCTGGGGACGAGGGGTCTCTTTTTGGCCACCCTACTATTTTGGAGCGTCTACTGAATCAAGGACTCTTCACCCTCTTCACCCTCTCGGTTTCAAGGATGGGGCAGGCAAGCTTCAGGGGGAATTGGGGAAACGGTGGGATCATGGGATCTTTAGTTATACATAGGCGATGGGGCGAAATTGTGAGATGGGGGAGGACATTTTACAGGGATGAGATGGCTTTAGCTGGGAAATTTGGCACTGCCAAGGGGGCAATACTTTTTGTATTTCAAAGACAGCACGACATGAACCTCACAGAGTGCTTAAGGTGGGCTGGCTAAACGTGAAAAGTTTTAACTCTGCAGAAACGTCTATGACGGCGCAAGAGTTTTGACAATCTCACTTGGACATTCTGTTTCTACAGAAGACTACATACAAGACAGAAGAGGAGTATGAGCGGTGGGGGAGGGATCTGGGAAAGTCATGGTGGTCATCAGGCTTGACCAAAAAAGCATGCGTGGGTATTTTGATACACAGTAATCTGTTTGAGGTGACAAGTTAGAAAAGGGATGGAAGGATGACTGTTTGTGGAGAATGGCCTGCCGGGGCGATGGACAGTGGCGTTGTGCTCTCTTTATGCACCCAACCAACACCAGTTAGCTAATTGTACGGAATCTCTAGCACTAATACATTCCTGGGGGACCAGTATGTGGATATATGGAGGAGACCTGAACCATATCAGGGAACCTGCTAAAGATTGGAATTCAATGAGAAATGGGGCCATATCTCTGTCTCCACAGGAGGGAGCATCACTCACAACACTACTACAGGTGCATTACCTTATCGACACTTGGAGAGTGGCACACCCCGTTCACATGCCTACACTTTTTATGTTCTCCCACACAAGACATCCACTAGAATAGACTGTATACTATTGAGGGTGCACAGGAATTTCGGATGACAGGGGAGGACATTCAGATTATGGGATGGTCCGATCATAATCTATGTGTGATGTCATTAGATGTGGGCTCTCTGGTATGCGCACAGATAGCCGTTGGATGTGTAATGACACCCTGTTTAGAGATCAGGTTTTTAGAGAGTTCTTCCATGCGGAAGTACAACAATTCTTCCAGTGCAACGACACGAGTGAGACGCCACTCCACATAATGTGGGAGGCGGCTAAAGTTACCTTCCGCGGCCTTCTCATATCTAAAGGCTCAGCTAAGAAGATGGAAAGAGTATTTCAGGAATTTTAACTAAAACAAGGTATTAAGGGGAAAGAGGAGGAACTACGATCCATGGGAAGCCACTCAGAAGAGTTGCAGTAGGAAATACGAGATAAGAAACAAGATTTGGGGGAGATATGGAGAGGGAAGGCTGTGGCTCATTTATGCTTTGTTAAACAGAAATAATTTGAAAAGGGAGAGAAGGAGCATAAGATGTTGGCAGCTCGCTTGAGATGTCAACTGGCGGAAAGGATAGCTTTTAAGATCAGGGATGTCAAAGGGGTGACTATCACTGACCCAGAGGGGATTGCAACCAGATTTGAGGACTTCTACACCTGGCTAAACACTACCGAGGGCCTCCATGAATTTTGTAAGTGATTTCAATCCGGCACACACCCAAGTCACACCCAACATGCAGTGCGCAATTGAAACCCTTATTTTTTTTTAAACAACTTTATTTATTAATCGAAGGCATACAAAGACAATGCAGTGGTACATGTACATTGCCCCTTGATGGGTCTTTATATTCTGGTAGAATATTGTGCGTCACCTGATTTTGCTCTTCTGGGTGACCTTTGTCTGCTAGCCCTCGAGTGTTTTCTGTTTTACCCCCCTTCCCCCTCTGTCTTCCCCCCCTTTTGCCCTCTATTCCTCCAACTTTTAAACACAAACGTTTGGGTTGTAGAGAAAAAACTGGAAGGCTTTTCGGGTAAGCAGATGTGTCTTGATTATGTCAGAGTAGAGGATCAAATAACGTGCATGTTCCTGAGCAGGCGTGGCTTGTAGTAATGGGCTTCTCTGTCTTTCACTAAGTCATGAAAGGTTGGCCATATAGTTAGGAACCTTAGGTACTTTCCGGAATTGAGGGCACATATCTTCTCCATGGCCATTACATTCCAGATCTTAAGTCACCTCCAGGCAGTCTGTGGACCTGACTTCGCTTTCTAATTCTGTGGTAGGGACATTCTCAACACCGATAGCAGATGAGTAATTAGGGTGGCTCTGGGCCCTGACATTGCATACATCCCCTCTATGGGCGCTCCCAACAGTATCGTTTTTGGGGATTTCGGCAGCTCCACCCCTGTAATATCTTTGATGTGGCCCAATATTTCTTTTCAAAACTTGTTTGCTTTGGGGCACGTGGTACAGGTCGGCTTTAGATCTGCATTTCCTCCAACAATTAGGTGAGTAGGACTTGTTAATTTTATGTATGCGGTGCGGGGTCAGGTACCATCTGAGGAATAATTTATATGCCGATTCCTTAAACGGGCATCTCGAGATACCGGGTGCTCTTGCCCAGATTTGGCTCCATTCTTGCTCTGTTATGGGTTCATCTAAGTCATTGTCCCAGCTCTCTTGGTACGGAAGCACCTCTTCCGCTTGGGCCATGGAGAGTAGTCTATAAAGTCTAGTCACTCCTTTCGTTGTCTGCCCCTCCTGTAAGGTCAGTTTCAGGCCTGTTGGTGTCCTTGTGCCCACCTGCCTCACTGTTGGGTGAGTTATCCAGTGCCTGATCTGTGTATATCTAAATTGCTCTTTTTCTTCTAGGCCAAATTTCTGCTGGCATTCTGTGAAACACAGTGGGGAGCCATTAATGTATAAATCTTGCAGAGTCAATTCTTCGGCTCCTGCCCACCCTTCCCAGAACCTCTTTTGGAGGCCCGTTGATAAGTCCGGGTTGTGCATTAATGGAGTGTTGGGGCCTAGACCTTGTGGGATTCCCTTCTTTTTCCGGGCTATGTCCCAGTTGATCAGGGACCATTTGGTCGCTTTCAGAAGAAGGCCCCCCTTCTCTCTGTACTTGTTTTCAGACTTATTAAGGCTTTTAGAGGGGTTGTCATGGCCGCTTGCTCATTTCGACACCAACCTTTATGGTTATCGGGGTTAGCCCACCGTAACATAGGGGCTAGCTGAGCTGCCAGGATGTAACTTTTCACATTCGGGACTCCTAGGCCTCCGAGCAGAGGTGGGCGCAGCACGATGCGTTTCTGGACCCTAGGTTTCTTCCCCTGCCAGATGAACTTAGATATCGCGTTTTGCAGTTCTTTGATTTTGGCAGGGGGAATGGTCATTGGGATGGCTCCCACCACATAGAGGAGTCGGGGGAGGATAGTCATTTTTACCGCTGTGATTCGAGCGAACCATGACAGTTCTTGGGTTTCCCACCTAAGCATATCTTCCTGCAACTGTTTCCATAGGGGGAATATGTTCGATTTGTATAGCTTGTTTGGGTCACATGTTAGACGGAGCCCCAGATACTCCAGTGAGTCTTTCACCCACATCACTGGGAAGTTCTTCTCTAGGTTCTCAATCACTTCTCTCTTCTCTGTGATGTTCATTGCTTTGGATTTTGGAAAGTTGATGGCGAATCCGGAAACCTCTCGAAATTCCTCGGGGCATCGTTATTTCTGGATCTTTCATGAAGAGCATAATGTCATCAGCGTATAGCGCAATTTTATGGGTTGTTTGACCAAATCTCAGTCCCCTGATTTTGGCGTCCTGCCTAAACCGCATGGCGCAGGGCTCCATTGCTATCGCGAATATCAGAGGGGAGAGTGGACATCCTTGTTGCGTGCCTCTGCAAATTTGGATGTATTTTGTGCTTTGTCCGTTGATCGTGAAGCTAGTTGCCGGGATTTGGTAATTTGTTAGCACCATAGTTGTGAATTCCGGTCCGCATCCGAAGCCCTCCATCACCATTTACAGATGACTCCAATCCATACTGTCAATGCTCGTCTTGCATCCAGGACGGCCACCGCGATTGCTTGTTGAGTTCGTCTCCCTGCATCTATTACATCTATTGCTCTTCTTACATTGTCCTGTGTGAGTCAGCCTGTAATAAAGCCTGCCTGATCTTCGTGAATTATGCTCGGGAGGATCCTCATCAGTCTTGTTGCTCAGATTTTTGTGTATATTTTCGCATCTGTGTTTAGCAATGCGATTGGCCGATAGCTGGAGCACTCAAGGGAGTCTTTCCCTGGTTTTAGTAGCAGTATGGTGTGGATCGCCCCATGTCTGGCGTCACTCGACCCTCTTCCCTGATTGTGTTAAAGAGCTTGGTCAGTGGGGCCAAAAGCTGCAAACTGAATGTTTTATAGTAACCGTTGCTAAAGCCGTCTGGGCTGTGAGCTTTCCTCGTCGGTAGTGCTGAAATTGCGTCGCTGATCTCCTGTGCTGTGATCGGGCTTCCCAGGCTACTGCTTTCTTGCTCTGTGATCCATGGCAGGGTGGTTGAGCGAATGTAAGAAAGTTGCTGCTCCCGGTCCAGGTTCTCACTACACAGGAGGTCTTCATGGAATTTCAACATTATTTCCATCTTTTTGGTTTCCGCTGTGTGGGGGTTGCCTTGCTGTGCTTGTCGTGTGTTAGGCAGAATGCAGTGCAGTTCCCTTAGGGAGCACTACACCAGATTAGGACTACAGGTGAGAGCAATAAATCCCCTTTGGTATCAGTCTGTACCACAAAGATTTAGATGGTAGCTGTGGATGAGCAGTCAGACTTATCTCAAGTAAAAAAAATCCCATAGGAAAATATTCGCAGTTGGATATAAAAGGTAGTAACCACTGCCACCAGCCAGAAACTTTGTAGAGGGGGACTTTAAGGTAAACTCTCGAAAAAATGAACATAGGGGAAAAACTATTAACCCCTTCCAGTACTTCCATATTAAGATGGGGTGTACTGGTTTAGTTCATAGAAATTGACTAGTAAAGTCAATGGGGACTTTACATGCCCTGGGAGACAGTAGTCAGCCCCAGGGTATGGAGTCTATGTTTGGGGGTCGCTACGACACCCCTTTGTCACTGCACGGAGGGTGCTGTGTAACACATGTGCATAAAGATGGTTCCTATGGGTGAGAGAAAAGATCCCATAGGCATTAAACACAAAAATAGCCTAGAACACACATATCAAAGATGCCCAAGAGTCTCGCTCTTAGCAGGTAAAAAGAAATAAACCCTTCAAATCCAGCAAAGCTGCTGCGGGACTCTATAGGTAAGGGAAATTAGCCATAGAATTAGGATTCTCCCTAACATCGTGTAGTTGTGTAATGTAATTTTGGGCCCTCTGTTTTCTCAGTTTAGCGGCTAACAATCTGTTTGCCCGGCCCCCGTGTGTGTAATAGGACTGTTTCGCATTTAATAGTGTCTGGGCCACTCGTTCTGCCATGTGGTTCTCGAGCTGAGCTCGGATTTTCCTGAGTTCGTGTAGGGACTTCCTTGTTTGTTGGGCCTTATGTTGGATTTCGGCATTCTTCACCTCTTTTTCTAGTTGTTGTGTTATGAGGGTTCTGTTCTTGTAGTATATTGCCGCCTGAGATATGAATTCCCCTCTAATCACCGCCTTCCCTGCATCCCATACTACCCCCAGCTCACTTCCCCGTTGTCATTTTCTTTGAAATAATTATTAATGGTGCTTTTTATATGGGTCCTTATAGCTATATCCTTCAGAAGGAGTTCATTTAACTTCCAGGGGGGCTTTTGTTTCCGCGCTCCCTCTCCCCAGTCCACTCCCACCACAACTGGGGCATGGTCCGAACAATATTCCACCCCTATTTCTACAGATGTTATCTGGGGGATTAGCGTAGCCGATACCAGGATCATATCAATCCTGGAATAGCCCAGGTGAACCCGCCGAGTAGTGGGTGTACTCCCTGATTCCCTCATGAAAGAATCGTCATGTCTCTATGACCCCTAGTTCTCTAAAGAGGCGTCCTAGCGGCTGCCTATTCCTTTGGTCCGCTGTTATCGGGGGGAGAGTTTTATCTAATGCCGGGTCCATGACGCAGTTAAAGTCCCCACCTATTATCAGCTGGCCTTCGCACCAGCTGCCCAACTGGTTTAGTAGGTCCGAGAGGAATACATCCTGCCGTTCATTGGGGGCATAAATGGCTAGGATTGTATACATACAGCCCTTTATTCTCCCTTTAACCCCAAGGTATCTTCCCCCACTATCCTTCTAGAGTTGTAGTTTTTTTAAATCTAGGTCACGTCCTATCAGGATAGCCACTCCCCACTTCTTTTCTCCACTGGAAGCGTAAAATTGCTGTGGGAAAGCTCGGTGGGACATCCTCCTCTCGTCTTTCGGGAGGAGGTGGGTCTCCTGCAGGATCCAGATAGAAGACTTCATAGCCCTTAACCTTTCCAATATAGCTCTCTTCTTGGTCGGAGAATTCAGCCCCTGTGCATTCATGGAAATTACATTACATTCTGTCATCCTTCCTCTATGGAGGGTTGCCCCCCATTGTGGACCGCTCCCAATTCACCTCAATTGCACCCACCCCTGCTCCATGTGGTGTTATTCTACTCTGTTTCATACAGCCGCTGTTTGTTCTGTGTTTTACTTCTCTACTCCCCCTTTCTCCCCTCCCCCTTTTTGGGTCATTGTGACCGAGATTTCCTATAATCCACCCTCTTATAAACTGAGGGTTAGGGTCACTATATAGGGCTTTACTTCCGAGAGGTCTCAGAGATCCCTGTCTCGGTTTGGATTCCAAGATTCAGCCCCTCACTGCTCCGCCTCTGCAGGCCTGTATATGTGTATGCTTTTATATTAGGGTGTTGCTGTATGCATCTTTGGCCGGAGTCTCGAGAGCGTCCTGAGTTATCAACTTTGAGCTTCCTGACTTGGTGAGGTATTAGTTGGATCTCTAAGGTGCGGCTCTCTCCTGGGTCTACTCCTGCGTGTTCCCGTCCATTCCCACGGGTTGGCCCCGGCCAGCTGTTTATTTTGGACCCGACCATTTCCTTCTTCTCGGCTTTGGTTCTCCTCCACTCCCAGCAACACGAGGCCCTCGTCACAGGTGCTGATTTTCTTCTGTCTTCGCTCCCAACTGAATGTCAGGCCAAATGGGTACGACCAGCCGTAGGGGATTTGCTTGTCCCGCAGAATTCTCGTCACTGGGCGCATCAGGCGCCGCTTATGAAGGGTAGAGAGTGCCAAATCCTGGAACAACTGGATCGGGCTCCCGTTGATTGTCAAATCGGTGTTGGATCTGGCTGATTTCAGAATCTTTTCTTTTGTGGCATAGGAAGTTAGAGCCACCAGCACGTCCCTAGGGCGAGCTCCTGGCTCCGGCCTGCGGGGGCCCACTCAGTGGATCCTGTCAAACCCTATTGTTTCCGGCCTAGTGTCCAGTAGCAGGTGGCTGAAGGTCTGCTGCAGAGTGTCACGTAGGTCTCCAACCGGGACCGATTCTGGTAGGCCCTTAACGCGGATGTTGGATCGGCGTGATCTGTTTTCAAGATCCTCCACTTGGAGTTCGAGGTTATTCGTGGCTACCGCTAATTGGTCCAGCAACTGGCTGGTGTGTTTAGCTTCTTCTGATAAGTTGGAGAGGCCACTCTCCGTTGTGTCAACTCTCTCTGCCAACTCATTGATCTTGTTTCGGACTTCTTGTAGTGTGTTTTTTAGGTCATCCCGTAGTTGACCGATTTGGGTCTGGAATGCGTTTGTCATTCTTCTTTCTATGCCCTTCAAGCAAGTCAGCAGGTCCTCCTTGTCTGGGTCCGTGGCGCTTGGAGATGTATCCCGCATTGTCTCTGTATGGTGTTGTGACAGCGGTGTGTTACGTCTTGTTGTTTTTGACGACTCCAGCACCTGGCCAGTTGGTTTTCTTGGATTTTGGGGGACCTTTTCGCTTTTGCGGGTGCACTTTTCGTCCTGGCGCCAGGCATCTAAGCTGATCACAGGTATCTCTGCTCTCTTGTGCTCTCCGCCAGGGCGGTATCGTTGCTGCTACCTCTGAGGAGGTTGTTGGCTGGCTGTACGATCCCGTTGGTGGGTCCGGGTGGGGGCGAGGCGTGGGCGCCCCGCTCGCCTGTGTTCGGCTGTGGTCTCTCCCCCCTCTTTTAATATTTGGGGTTGCTTCTTCTGGTGGGTTGCCCCACTGAGGGGGATTGTCCTTTAAATCCCCTTTAAGTTCCCGGGGTCCAGCAAGCTCTAAGGGGGTGTCCGCTAAGCCTCCGCCCCACTCCTCCACACGCCCGCTGGGCCAGTTCCAGGTGAGTGCTTGATATTGGAGCCTCCCTGCCTGGTTGTGTATTTGTAAGGAGGTATGCTGCTTTTGATGTGTTGCCCCTCTGAGGGGGATTGTTCTTTAAGTCCCATTTAAGTTCCCGGGGCCCTGCAAGCTCTGAAGGAGTGTCCGCTAAGCCTCCGCTCCACTCCTCCTCACCCCCGCCGGGCCAGTTCCAGGCAAGTGCTTGATATTGGAGCCTCCCTCCCTGGTTGTATATTTGTAAGGAGGAATGGGCGAGTCTCCTACCTTACTCTCCTGGTGTCCGTTGCTGATGCTGGTTCCGTTCGCCCCGATTGGGCCAGTGCTTCCTCTGTGCACCCTTCGCTCCCTCTCTCATATTGCAATGGGGCTTGAAGAGCCCCTGATGGAGTGTGTCTGCTGTCGGGAGGGAGGGCGGAGTATGCTCAGTCTGAGTTGGCCGCCCGGGCTGGCACCCTCCTGGGCCCGGGCAGCTCCATCGGGTCTCCCGGTCTCTAAGATGGCTGCACCGCGGGGCTCACCGCCTGTCTCCAGCCCTTTCTCCCACCTCCGCGCGGCTGCTTCAAGACTGCTCCGGAGGGAGAGCTTTTCCCCTGCTCCTGATCTTCCACTCGATGCAGGTGGGCCACCCTCCCTGAGTTTTCTTCCCGGGGGGCCGGGGACGGGGGCCGCGGGACTCCCTCAAACTGTGCAGATTATGGCCCAGGATCTACGCTTATCCAGCGGGAGGTCCGTCTGGTCCGCCAACAGTCCCCTGTTCCTTCAGCAGGGATTTTACCGTCTCTGTTCCGGGGCAGCTCCCTCTGTAGAGCTAATTCTCCTCCTCTCCTCGCGGGCCGCTCCGAGGCTCCACTCCCAGCGCAAGCCCCCCGGCCGCAACCGCCACCAGCGCCTCCGCCAATCTATTCCGCCGGATAGGGACCCCCAGCAGCCCCGGACCGCCGGGGGGGGTTACTCACACCCCGGATGCCTGGGAAGGAGGCTCAAACTCTCTTCCCCTGGAGGCCTCCCACGGCGGGGTGCTTTACTCGCTCAATCCCCCTAGGCCCTCCGCTTCGGGGCACCCGCCTGATTCCCACCGTTGGGGGATAGCAGACTGCCGGTGCTCTTCCTCCTCTGCGTTGGGGATGCGCTACAATCCGCAGCCTCAGTCGCTATTAATGCCTTCCACACGCTTTGAGCCCTTTTTTTGCACTTGTTTTATGCTTTATACTCCTTTAGAATCCTGCTGATGCGGAGCCCGGAGACGTACTTCTTCACCTGCGAGCGGCCATCTTGGAATCTATTGAAACCCTTATTTATTTGCTATCTATAAGTTCAATATTCTGAACGATATACCACTAATATCACACCCTTCTCCTGGAACCCCTCCCACGGTCACACTGAACCAGGAATCAGGCTAGTTTGCAAAGGTAAATATTTATTTATGTATTTAGAATTTAATCACAATATATTTTAATAGGTAAACAACAATCACCAATCGGGTGACAGAACACTGAATAATATCTTTAATATCATTATCTCTTCCTCCGAGATGGGAGCATCAAGTGCATCCCGTTAGACCGACCCTAGTTTGTTCAGCAGAAGAGAGTCTAAATATTGTGGGATGCATTGACCCACTCCGCTATGCTATGCGGCATCACTCTGATACTATGGTGCAAGGAACTGCAACAATGGCGGAAAAACTCTTGTGCGCGCCAAAAACCTAGAAAAACTGCATTCTCAAGCACAAAAAAAGATGGATGCACAACCAGCCACCCATGGTGCATGTGTGGTGTAATAGAGCCCACCCTGCAGAAAATGTGCCAGTGGGCTCCATGACTAGCAAACAGAGTGCAGCGGGAGAAGCAGCGCTTTGCAAATGAAACTCCAAAAGGTGCCTATAAATGACATTTGCTTTGTTGCTAAAAACTCCAAAATGCCTATAGCACAACACTTCTCAACATTCAAAATCTTGCTTGGCGCTAAAGTTCATGTAATCTAAGGAAGCATTGCGAACATACAAAGTCCGAATGTGAAGAGCAAAACATTTCTTCAAAAAAACGGGATAGTCTGTAAACTGACAGCTCCAGTCAAAATCTGGGTGCAGTACCTTGGGCTACCTGAATGACAGCTGTCAGATGAGTTACTGATGAAACTTCAAAGTGATCTAAACTAAAAAGTCTGCCGGATTAGCAAACATAAAAAGGATTGTGGGTAAAAAGAATAGAGATCTCAGTTGCTTTTTATCCCACAGAGGAAAGCTAAGAAAGTAATATATTTATGTTTGATGCAACAAGTTTGTTTTTTTCTGGATCTTTAATTAAGAATAAATTAGCTTGGCTGAGCTGCAACCCTTTGGAAGTGGACAAACAGGTTTCTCCCAGGGGGAGGGATATCTTCTCAGCTGAAACTCACGAGGAGACGATAATTGTGGGTTAAGTCAGACTTTTGTCTACAGAAAGAGAATGCACAATAGCAGGCCCTTCAGCCCAAGAAAAGGAACAAACAAGGATGGGGATGCTCCTGGACTCCAGGGAGAGAAAAAAGGGCGTGCCATTTGTAGATAAGCATGAACAAAGAACCATTTTTAAAGACTCATAACTTGTGATTCAAAGTGGTGAAAAATATACCAAGGACATATCTGTTAGTCTAAATTTGGCTGCACGTTTTAAGAGATGGCAGAACCATGTAACATGTTCTGGACAGGAATGGCAATATATATGGTTTTATGTGAAATGTATTAATACTAGAATTGTGAAAATGTACACACACATCCCCATGTTGAACGCACACAATTGTGATAATTTTCAGAAAATTTGGAAAATGTGTTCATGGTGAAAAGGACAAAAATCTGTAGAAAGTTGAAACAAGACCCCACATCTGCAGGATTTTGAGGAACAGATGCTACATAAAATATGGAATCGTTGTGTGTGATTTGTGTAGATGTGTCCAATGAACAAATATGTATTCAGGATGAAATCCGATTTTGAGACCAGTAGCTAAAGGGAGGTTTCTAAGAACTGAAAAGCAAACCATAAAATGTGACATCATCCGGCCTTGATCCAATCACTCAAATGCAAGGCGGAGATGAAGTTTTAATCCAATCCCAGTGCACAGGGGCAATCTTAGCTAAGCTCACTTTCCTGATTCCGGTGAAGCACTCTGATACAGCATTCTACATCTAGCTTTAACATCCTTCCAGATCCAGATACCAAGACTCTTGCAAGCAGTAGAGAACTATTGACTTTCTGCAAGGCCTAAATCCTCAAACTCATTCTTGCAACCCAGTGAAGCACTGTGGTGTGAGAAGGCCTTTGAACTAGTATCCTGAAATTCTCTGGCTTGCTACCATTAGGTTTGCCTGAGGAACTCGCTATCCAGCTGATTGAAATATCCACAAACAAGGAGGGCAGATTCTGTGCAAATCTGGTGACCGGCATAGCTGATCCCTTACTGTGCCTGATGTGCTGTTCTTCCTAGACCAGATCCAATCCATAACCAGAACTGACGGTCCGAATTAATAATTTATTCTGTGAGTATTAATAGGAAGAAAAGAAACCCTAATATATCTGCACTGTATGATCCCAATCTCAAACCCATCCCATTTTTAATTCAGAATCATGGTGTGGCTAGAACTATCTTTGCGCTGACTCTTTTCTCATCTGATTATCCACAACAGGCGGGTTACGCTGATCACGTGACTGTAAGTTCCATCTGTGACATTCGCTTTTTCATAGTCATAATTTAGTGTGATCAAACCCATCTTTCAATTTCAAAGTGCATTTCTGTTTTCCATTCCCGCGCCTATTTTGCAAAAACGACTCTCACTAAAACCTCTATAACTCCCTCACTTTTTATGATAGAAATGAAGTTTCAACTCCTACTTGTACCTAACATCCATAGCTATCCATAGAACCCGTTGTAGCGAATATCGCATAAGGGAAAGTTTGCCGTGATTTTACATTCTGAAAATTTTACACGTGTGAAATAGCATTAATTTATTTCCCACTTGGACTTTGAGATTTCAAATGTTTTCTTTGGACTAAATCATTTCTTGTGATTGTTTGCAACTGTTCAAAGCGGCTCCCATAGGAGTTTATAATAATTTAAGTAATTTTGACCACATTTGGTGTTTTTGCTCAGTCAATTCCAAAGACAATTTCAAGCCATTCTGACAGTGAAAAGTCAATTCCGTTTTTCTCTTGTGTTTGAAGGGTGAAGGTGGGAGTGACATTCTGTTTGATTTGTGTTATTCCTGAATACCTGCTCTCTCCTCCCATATCTTTACATTGTCTATTGGTGGGTTGAGGGCTGCTGCAGGGGGAACCTCTAACCATAGTGCCATCTTTTATAAGCCATCACAACAGTATTCTTTTCTGTTCTGCATGTGCTCATTATTTGATTCCTAGTGGTAAGTCTGAGGGAACATCTCAGACTTATCAGTTCCCGGTGATTACCGCACAATGAACAGTTGGACTTAGACAGGCAAAAAGTAAGACTCCTCATAACAACCAATGAAGATAATTATAAAAGGCTCATTATAGGTTTATTATACCAAACACACGTTTAGATATCTCTATACTTCGTTATGCTTAAATACTCATGGATAAGAATATAAAACAACAAGTCAATATGTAATTAGTTTTATTTGAATATAGATAGGAATGTACGTCACAGTCAGCACTGTTACTGAAGACACCTTCATCTTGGCCACTACAACACTGCTTAGTCCCACAGCAGGTAGGCAAAGAGATCACGCGCAATAACGGGGTCTGGAGCGGAGCGTCCTCCCTTCCAGAGAGACTACTTCACCCGGGGATACAAGTTCTGACTGGACTCCTGCTTACCAGCCTCTTTATTCTTGTGGGATCTTTTCCCCACCTCCCTCCGTTATGGCTGCCCTCGACCGAAGAGCAGATCATAAGTGAAGGTGGCAAAGAGTGGAAAAAACCAGTCAGAAGTGGAAAAACCCAGCTCTCTTCTCCTTGTATTAATTCCCAGGACTCCTTATCAATGCACCTGGAATGCGCTTCGACTCCCTTTCCAGTTTGTCCTTCAGTGGACAGTACCATAACTATTCCCCGCAGTGAGCTCTTTCGATAATAATATTTGTGTGACCTTGCTCTGCCTTCGCTACCAAGTTATCCGCGTGTTCTGCTGAGCTTGCAAAGCTTCCCAAAGGCCTATGCATTATTAGTCAGATTAACAGCGAGTGTCCAAAATGGCCGCAGACCGACGCCATGTTGTTTTGGCTCATAAGCATCACAGATACATAATGACCACGTAGGCTTAATAAGAGGAAGACAAGGAGCAGACAATATTCGTAAGACCTTGAACCTGATGGAGGAAGCAGATCTGAGGGGGGAGGATGCTATTCTGTTGTCTGTTGTCTGTGGACGCCAAAAAAGTGTTCAACAGAGTTGAATGGTGATTTATGAAAGCAACTTTGACGAAGGCAGGCCTAGGGCATAGATGGCTGGCAGAAGCGATGGGGCATTATCGACTAGTAAGGGCAAGGGTAGTGGTGAACGGGGTGGCCTCAGGGGAATTCCACCTAAGCCAAGGGACAAGACAGGGATTTCCACTGTCACCACTAATGTTTGCACACACTCTTGAGCTGCTAGCTGTTGGCGTTAGATTGGGCGATTCGATTTGGGGTCTGTCGAAGGGAACTACGGAAACTGGCATGAAACACCAATATTATTTTGGCATACCTGAGCTCCCAGAGCATATCAGTGACAGCGTTCTTGCAAACCATTTCGAATAATGGCCAGCTTTCAGGGTTTAAGGTAAATATTGCCAAAACGGTGGTGCTCCCAAGGTTGAACACTTCCCTACGCACCATTGAAGATATCCGGGAGTTCGACATACAGCTCCACATAGAAAGGATAAGATACTTGGGAGTGGTGAATTGGCAATTAAGGTTTGTAGAGTTTTTTGTTCCCTCACTGTATTTGCCTTTGATATTTTGTTATGCTCTATTTGTTCCATTTTTGATTGTCTGTTCTGAATTGTACTTATTTTTGAATAACCTAAATAAAGAGTTAAAAAAAAAAAAGATACTTGGGAGTCTTCATTCCTAAGGACCTTGGCAATGTTTTCGAGGCCAATTTCGTTCCCCTTTGGGAAGCAGTCAAAACTGACCTCCGCATGTGGTCGGGGATTAAGCTCGCCTTGGCAGCACGGCTGACCACGATCAAAATGAACATCCTCCCGAGGTTTCTCTTCTTATACCAAGCCTTCCCGGTCATAATCTTGACTTCCTTTCATGATGAGGTTAGGAGAACACTCCTGCGATTTTTGTGGGCAGACCAAAGGCCGCGAATAGCATACTCCACCTTCATTCGACTCAAAGATGGGGATGAGGCGGGGTGGGATGGGATTCCCCGATTTTACCAAGTATTGGTAGACCAAATATGGACCAATCATCATAAACAATGGGTAGCCCAGGAGAACCTACTCTTTGCCCTATAACGCTGGGGCAATGGCTTTGGGTGTCACAAGCTCACCTCCCCCAGAGGATTCGCTTCCACCCACTGGGGCCATCTAGGGAAATTGAGGGGGTAACCACATGGCCCTCTTAGCTCAGCTGCATATGCCCACCCCCTTCAGGCATTGGATAGAGGGCTCTCTAAGGTTTCAGAACTGCTATGAGGCAGGGTTGCTCAGGGCGGGCCAGATGTGGAAGGAAGTCATTTTATTGTCCAAAGGGGAACTAGAGTCTGCGCTAGGCATGCCTTCCATAGCATCATTGTTATACCTCCAACTGAAGGGGGTACTGACAGAGTTGGGGCTCAGAACTGAAACGTCCACTGACCAAATTTGGGAAAATTCTGGACTCACCACCGGGATCTAAGGGATTAAACTCCCGAAAAACACATCCCTGTTGATGAGAGGACACGCAAGCACACCCAGAACCCAGATACAGTGGGGACCTACAGCTCCCAGAAGAGACAGAGGTCTGAGGGGTAATATTTAGGGCGGTCTGGTCATCATCCATAGCGACCCAATATAAAATGCACAATAGTATTTGTTTAGATGGCACCTGACACCCGTGAGATTATCCAAAATGTACCCCAACGTCAGTCCCCTGTGCTGGAGGAACTGTGCTCAATGCTGTGCATATTGGCACATGTTTTTGGAAGGAAGTTTTGGGATGGGATAAGGGGATAGATGGCATTGACAGAGAACTGGCGTACCTTCGTTGAGTATTACTCCTCTCATAGAGCGAGAGCAATCGCACAGTACAAGTCTGCACATCTGAATAACTGAATGACTGAAATGCACAATGCCCTTGAGACACTGCTGTCTGCTGTTCTGGTAAATATTCAACTCATCTGCCCTAGAGCCATCCCACCAATGAATGCACAATCCCCATTATTTCACCGTCCCAATAGAGGGCATGGGGGTGGAGGAGTGGATTGTTGATAACCTCCGGGGTACAGTAAATTGTTCTGGTTTAGTAGGTGGCAGGGGATCTACTATTTTAATGGTACACATGCTCAGGTGAAATTATGTATATTGGAGGAGTGAGTTGTACTTGGTGGGGCTAGGTTGCTGCACTCCAGATCTCTGTTATGCCACTCAATGTTCTGGTTATGCTGTACCTTGTGAAAACCTTTAATAAACATACATTATTTTCTAAGTAGGGGCTCTGTATAATTAGAGAGCTTGAATTCCTGTGGCAGGTATATGTCGGGTGGGAGAATAATCAAAGTAGTGTTTGTTGTTTTTCTCATTTATTTTAGTTTGTTGTTTTAGTGTTTCATATTTTTTGTTTTGTTGGAGAGAGAGAGAGACAGAGAGAGAGAGAGAGAGAGAGAGAGAGAGAGAGAGAGTGTGTGTGTGTGTGTCAAGGGAACAGGGGCCAGTGTGAACAGAGCGCGACAGAAGGAGGGCGGGAGAGAAGTGGAGCGGTAGGACTGAGAGCAATAAGGTGACTTTAACATATAGTGTTTGCATATTGTACTTGCTCACATGGGGGTGATAACTCCACTGGGGTATATATATGGTGCATTGCCACTGTATAAAGAGAAAATAGAAAGGTACCATAAACAGTGGGTGGCGAAAACACAGGGAGGGATGCCTCATCCGTGGCCGGTGCAGGGCGCTAATATCAGAGAAATACTGGAACACATGAATACAATTGTGTCCACTAAGTACAAAGGCAAGAGCCTTCAGAAGAGAAAGAAGATTTTAGACTTATGGAAGATGGTGGAAGACATTGTGGATGATGGGGAACAGACAAACCAAAATGGAGTGGCTCAGCCCCGCAGGTAGTGCTGCCTACTGCCCCAGAAGAACCCTAGCAGCCCCCACCTAAAGGGTCCCCACTCACCGCCCACCCCGCTACTAGATATACCAGACAAACATATGTAGCATCACATGCTGCAGCACCACCCCCATTACTGTGCCTGCCAATATGGCCCCCCCAGAAGGAATTAGAAGAGGCGCTGGAGGCAGCGCAAGCAGAATGAGAGCGATTACGGGCCCTAAGAGAACGAGCAAGCAAGATTGGGGGTGACATAGATGGGTGTAGGGCCGGGTATGCTTTTTACAGATTGAACACTATGGCGATTAAGGATGTACATATGGAAAAGGGGAGAGGTGATGGCTGCAATGTTGGAAGCGTGGGGTATGGGACAGTGAGGTCAGATGGATTAGCAGACAAACAATTGCAGGAGGAGGAATGGGCCATGGTGGGAGACTCCGAGGGGGAGGAGGAAGAACTGGTGCATACCCCACGAGTAGAGAGCTTGTGGGGCACGCAATTGAGGAACAGGTTTGGGCGAGTAGCACTAGCAAGGAAAAAGGAAAGTGGGAATAAAAACGAAAGGCGGGGGAGTGGGCACGCAGATGCCATTATTGCATAAGGGCTGTGGCAGACCACAATATGTGCCCTGGGCTCAGATAGACAAGAATAACCAAATTAAGGCTCTCCCACCCCTCATTTCTGGGGCTGGGAAGTGGATATATGCATTCAAGAAACAGATTGCTGGAATACCTTTAGCAGTAGGAGACATTAGAGTTTGCTTGTAGCGATAGTGAGAGATCAAGCAGGAGACATTTGGGAAAAAGCAGGTTATCCAGGAGTCAAGATCGATGATGACACACATGATGGGGTGCCATTCAACAATATCAGAGCACAGGTGTGGGATGCGCTGCAACATGCTTACCAGGATACACCACATTTACAGTGTATAATGCAGTATACGATGGGGGATGATGAAGACCCTGCGCAGTACATTTAAAAAGTTGAAGCAATGTGGAGGGCGGAGACCGATCGGTTCCTCTTTTCTATTTTGTTACTAAATGGGAGCTGAAAGCGTTTGAGAAGATAGTGGGCATAGAAGCAAAGGGGTGGGCCGAGATTCAGACTATAATCATACACCATTGTTTTTTTTTTAAATTTCAACTTTTTTTTTCCTATTCCAAGTTAAAACAAACAAGAAATAACACAAATGAATGAAAAATATAACATTAGTTGGGGAGGCGATAGGAAACAGAAGGAACAGTTACATTGCCAAGCACAAATAATGCAGTGTCTTTCCTTACACACATTTCTAAGTTCATCTTCCGTCCTTGAGTCACGTGGAATAAACCAGCGTCGTGAGAACAGTTCCTTCACAAATAAGTTCAGGGCCTCCCACCCACCTGAGGATTAGTTTGTCGAGCACCACCTTAAGATTGGCGGTTTCCACACCAACCCCCGGGAACCGGTCTGCATACCCAAGGAAGAGGGACTAGATGCAGTAGATGCAGTAGGATTACCTCAAATACCCTTGGCGTGCTGCTTTGATTTTCTCTGTGACTGCTGTATCCCAGCATTTAGCCCACCACATAGTGATCGCTGGCCCACTCCACGCACTTCCAGAGGCGGGCGATAGAGATCTTGGATTCCGTAGGGAGGTGGGTGATTAAATCTGCCATATTGCCTGTTAATGGGAAGGCCCTGCACCCCGTGCCCCTCAATAGTACTATCCCTGGATCCCAGGGAATTGTTACCCGCGTCTGCGCTAGGACCTCCTTCCAGAATTGGGCTGATTTTGGTCAGGACCACAGAAGGTGGATGAGTGACCCCACGGAGACAGTGATGGGTTGTTTTGTTTAAAATTTTTGGTGTCATGTACCACATGTGGAATACTTTTATCGCTCCTTCCCTGTTCATGACACATTTAGAACTGTGGAGCGAGCGGACCCAGATATGATTCCATTTCTCTGCCCCGAGCTCTCATCCCAGGTCTCTTTCCCATTTGAGCTTGTAGTTCTCTTTCTTTGTGGGGTCAGCTCTCTCTAGGAGCTTGTATAAGGTTGAGATTCTTCCCCTAGGTGCGGCTGCCATAAAAGTGTGCTCTAATACATTGAGCTCCCTTCCTCTGTGTGTTTTTGTTTCGCATTGTGACATCCAGTGCCGGATCTGAGTGTACCTAAACCTCTCCGTTTCTGTGAGTCAGAACTTTGTTTTGCATTCTTCGAAGGAAACCCTGCCGAACTGACTCCTGGCTTGAAATCCGGATTGTCCCAAACTGGGGTGAGCGGGACCAGTGTGCAGCTGGATCCCCACCATCGAACCGCCCTCCTCCAGCATTAAACCATGTTCTTGGCGGACTCCAGTGGGCCTGACAATGAGGCGTGGCAGGCCAGTCTAAGATGGGGTAGACCCAAGAGAGGAGTTAAGTAATAGGCCTCCTCAATTTGTTTCCAACAGGGTGGGTTGTCAGTCTCTTGCCATGAGAAGGAGTGAGACTGCTGCACTGCTAGTCAGTACCTGCAGATGTCTTCGACGCCAAGGCCGCCTTGTGGTTCCGCAGGAGCATGACTTTCCTTGCTACTCGAGTCTTTTTCCTTTCCCATATATACCTCATCATCCCTTTTTGTAGTTTCCTGTGCGCCTTCTCTGGGATCGTCACGGGCAGAGACAAACAGTGGTAAAGGACCCTCGGAACTAGGTTAATCTTGAGCGCTGGGATCTTCCACAACCATGACATCTCTTGCTTGTGCCACCTGCCTAGATCCCTCAGGAGGTATGCAAATAGTAGCCGGGAGTTGCTCTGGTACACCTTCTCAACCTTATTCGGGATCCAGACACCCAGATAGGTAATATGTGTTTTTTCCCATGGGATCGGCCAGCTGCTTGTCAAGGCTTCCCTTTTGGGAGATGTTCACCCGCAGAGTGTTGGATTTTGAAAAATGTACCCTAAAGCATGGCGCTTTTTCAAATTCCAATACTTCACGCCATAGCGCTACTAAGAACGTGTACTTGCGGGTAAGTGACAATGGGATGTCATCGGTGTACAAGGAGACTTTGTAGTGGTGACCTTTTACTAGCAAACTATGTATTCGCGAGTCGGCGTGGATCCTGGTGGCAAACGGCTCCATTGACAACGGAAATAGTAAAGGCGACAGGGGAGAACCCTGGCGAGTACCCTGCGAAATTTCCAGCTTCGGGGAATGGATCCCGTTTATTCTAAGAGACATGGTAGGATGCTAGTAATTAGCTAAGACCCATTTTGTATACTTCGGGCAAAACCCACAATGGGCTAGCATCCTGCATATGTACATCCAATCGAGTAGATTGAACGCTGTGTGTGCTTCTAGCGAGACCACTGCCAGATCCACTCCCTACTTTGAGGCACTTTTAATGAGGTTGAGTATGCGTCTGATATTGTTTTGGGTGTTGCGGACCGGTATAAAACTAATTTGGTCGGGATGCACCAGTTTGGGCAGGATCTTAGTGAGCCTGCTTGCCAGTATTTTGGAAAAGATCTTCACGTCATTGTTCATTAATGTTATGGGTCGATGCAAGCTGCAATCTTCCGGGTCTTTCCCGGGCTTTGGTATAAGAACTGTCATGATTCCTCCATAGGTGGTGTAATGCCCCCGGTGGTTAAGAAGGAGTTGAAAAGATTTGTCAGGAAGGGGGATAAAGTATGGGAATGGGTTTTGTAAAATTGGGCAGTAAAACCATCCGGAACCAGTGCCGTGTTTTTCAATGCTTTTATTGCCTCAGTTACCTATTTGAAGGACATAGGGAGTTTGAGCGGATCCAGCTCTTCCGGAGGAATCTCTGTAGGGGAGAGTGTGGTTAAGTATTTGGACACTAATTCACTATCAATTGGAGTCCCAGTCATGCCTTCCCTGTGGTGATCCATCATTGCTTTTGACTTGTCCCCCTCCGAAACCAGAAGGGATCCATCCGGGCCCCGTAATGTGCGGATATTATTCTGAATGTGTGTTCTTTTCAGTTTATACACCAGTAAGCGGTTTGCATTGATACTGTGCATGTAGTAAAACTGTTTGTTTTGTGCTAGTGCTCGAGTGGTTTTGTTGGCTAAATGCAGTTCTAACAAGGATTTTGCTTTTTTAAGATCCCTCCATGCTTTCCCAGTTTGTTTAGTTGTATGCACCCTCTCTATCTCCGCCACCCTTTCCTCTAGCTAAGCTTACTGTAGCTGCCCAGCTCTCCAAAGTGCTGCCGTGCTTGTTATCAACTCGCCCCATCTTACTGCCTTCACAGCATCCCAGACCATTGACAGGAAGCAAGCCAAAGAAGTATTTAAGGCTTTGGGAGTCGAGCGGGAACCCTATTGCCCGGATGCAGGCCAGCATCGGAGCGTGGTCCGATATAACCTTCTGCAAGATATCAACCCCCTCCAGGCACGGCAAAAGCTCCCTAGACATCAATATCAAATCTATTCTTGAGAGACCTTTATGCACGTGAGAGTAGAACGTGTAGTCGTGTGCGTTGGATAGTCGCCACACGTCCACTATCCCACCTCCCTAATAAATGAAGTGAATCCTAATGCTCTTGCGTAGTCCTCCATGGTGGGTGGCAGCGTTTTATCATTATCTGGGTCAGGAACCAGATTGAAATCCCCACCCACCATAATTCGTCAAAGAGAGGCAGAGAGAGTATGCTAAATCGTTGCAAAATAAATTGTCAATAATAACGGTAGAGTGAGCAGTGATGACGAACGTTGTCAGAGAAATGTATTAGCAGGTAAATCAATAGCGAGGGGCAAGCGGATATTTAGGAAGAAGGGAAATCAACTATTACCTCATGGAAAGGGGGTATGTACCGAGTGTAAGAGGGTATGGGTTTGGAGGTGAATATGGAGGAGGTTATGGTAGGACGGGCATGATTTCGAGGTTTTGGTGCACAATGTTGGTCGTGCCCGAGGACAGGGCATTATGCACTGGCATGTAGGAGCAGAGGGGGGATGAATGAAGGAGGGCAGCAGCTTGGCCCAAGGAAGGGACCTGTATTTCCCCTGCAATATTTTACACAAACACAGAAAGAGCAGGGTACATTTCAACACACAACAGCAACCATTTCCATAACATAACACGCAACCACAGATGCAGAAGCTGCTGCACCGGATACTGCAGCACCAAACGCCCCATATACAGCAGCTGCAGCCGCCACAAGTACAACAACAATCTCTGAATCCATTACAAATACAAACACAGCAGTCCGGAAAGTGGGACAGGAACATATTGCCACAAACTCCAGTGCCATAACATGGGGTGCAACAGTGGTGGGAGGGAACCTCTTTAAAGGAACACAGAGGAGCATTTACCCAAATAGGATAGCCCACAGAGAGGCTTGATGTGTCCAGTGTTATCAGTAACCCCAGACCCAGAATAGGAACCCCGGGTGAGGGTGACGATAGGGAATAGGACGTTCACGTTCTTGGTTGACACCGGAGCGACAAGATCTTGTGTCAGGGAAGGAGTATTTCCACGATCACAAATAATGATGGACACACAAGGTTTCTCTAGGGCTATGACAAAGGCTCCATTCACAGAAGAGCTATCTGTGATAGTGGGAGAAGAAACGATGGCTGCACCTTTGCTGTATTCCGTAAAGACACCAGTTAACATAATGGAAAGAGATCTAATGAGCAAATTAAACATGACGATTCCATTCACTGAGGAAGGGATAATATGTTCAACACCAGGCATGCTTTATTCAAATGCAAGAGAGTTCCTTCAAGTATTCCATGGTCAGAAAACATTACAAGGGATGCCAGTAAATTCAGAATTATTCCTTTATGAAGTACAGGGGTTGCTTGCAAGGCTACTGCAAATACGGGATAAACTGTTAAGATTACCCACAGAGTTTGCGTTCAGACCAAAAGTACCCACGGATGTGGCAGAAGGGGACATAATAACAATACATTTAGAAACATCAGTGGTGCGAGAGGACTAAGTAATGTGACATGGGACATACGAAGAAGGTGTTAGCTGGCGCACAGTCATATCACTAGATTCAACAAAGCAGGTGAGTGACATGACAGATGATGAGCTATTTGAAGATGATGAAACAGATGATGAAGTACTCTTCGAAATTTCCATTCCATACCAAGTGCAAATACAGTACAGGGAATCACACCCAGATAATACTTTTGGTTCAACAGGTATCATCATTCATGGAACAAGATTTGGCAAAAGTACCAAGTGTTCTATGTACTAGTGGCCTGTATGATGTTTTAAAAAAAAATGTTTTATTTATAGTTGTGTTTACTTTAACATTTTAAACTTTTACAACATTAAATGTATTACATCTTTAACCATCATCGAGAAATTACAAGAATATCTAATATCAACAGATTCAAAATATACATGAATGCAAATTCATAGCAACAACATTTAAGATCTTTTCATTTGACTCATCTAATAACTTGATCTTGATAGTCAGGTAGTTCAAATAGAAACTAGACATAGATACATAGATAATCGCACAGTATGTAAATTCCTGTGCAAATAGCAAAATGTTTTACAAACAATACAACATGTTAAAAATGGCTGATTCATCTACATCGAGTGCATTAAAAATACTCCACATACGAGTATATAAAAAAGCAATATACAACACTATTACAAACAAAAGGCTATGCATTCATCTTATTACTTCTGTTTCAGAATAATGGTCATGAAAAACATAACACTTTGGAAGAATAATACATCTATCATTAACACTTGAATTCATAGTTCTTATACATGCTTATAAGATGTTATCATACTTTTAGATTTTCATGAGTTGTTTCGACCGATAAGCATTTTTATACAAAAAGAAAAAAGTTTTCAAATATTGATTTCTATGATTGAAATGTACCTGTTACAACGTAGATTATTCAGAATATTTTAAGAACCCTTACTGAAAGGCATTTGGGACCGTTGCAGTCCTACTTTGATCAAAGTTACCTACTGACAGTAGGTTTTATACATCTGCAGGTAGAGTGTAATAAGCCAAGAAGGTTACATTTGCAGTTTAGTTAAACAAAAGGATTACTAACTTGTAGTTAGATTAGCTTTTAAAGTCAATGCCTCATTGATGTACAAAAGGAATCGCGTAAGTCCCAGCATGATGTTGAGATTGGTACCCATCATACAACGTGCCTACAATGATTCACGTGACAATAGAGACTCGCCAATAAGTTCTTGGTCAAAAGCAGTGACTCTGTGCTGGTTGAAATATACACAAAAAAGCACCAAGTGTTTTTGTGTTTCTAACTGATTAATAGATTTGCAGTACCTGCACTGCTCTAAAGTCATATTAGATTGCATATGATGTTTGATGTTTTCATATGTTAACATTTGATTGACCTTAAATCGTAATAAAGTCTCACGTGCCTTATTGGACGGAAAGCGTAGAAGGTATAGCTGCCGAGGGTGTCTTTTTAGTGTAAAAATGGCGTTTTCTTTGTAGCATGTATAATTACTCAAAGAGTCGACCGTTTGACACCAATCAGAGCTATGTCCACGTCTAATCATTAAGTCATCCAGTACTAAGCCAATATCTGTGAGCTGAGTCTCCATGCTTAATCGAAATGAAACAATAGATTGATGTTGACCCAATTTGAGCATTGTGTGGAGTTCCTCATATAGGGAATTAGGTGGCGGAGCATTCATTTTTCCATAGTTATTTAGAAGCCTCCACTAAAATCGTGCAGAAAGGCAAACAAGTCCCAATTTGTGTCGTAAAACAGCATTCGGGAACGAGTTCACCAGATTTAGACACTGCTTCCAAATTCTGCCTTGGAGTTGATCTAAATAGAGGTTAATTTTAGCTAAGCATATATCTAAGCCATACAAAATGATGGGTTCCACCTTTAGTAAATAGAATTCGACAAT
The DNA here is from genome assembly GCF_040938575.1 of Ambystoma mexicanum. Taxonomy (NCBI): domain Eukaryota; kingdom Metazoa; phylum Chordata; class Amphibia; order Caudata; family Ambystomatidae; genus Ambystoma; species Ambystoma mexicanum. The sequence continues at coordinate 1,197,386,985 of NC_090926.1, read as the reverse complement.
TGGCCCCATAGTAAATGTGCATAGTTTTTTATATATGATCCTCATTTGGCAGATTAACGGTTTAGCTTTGATATTAAGTGTAGCTCTCCACATTACCAATGATTGAATACCTTTAAGATTGTAGCCCAGTTATCGGACCATCTGTGCACGTGGCATAGGAAGTTCATTAATGGACCACGTATAAGGGACCACTTTTTTGTTTTAAGTTGTTAAATATTTGATGTTATGAAAATGCTAATAAAAAAGTGTTTAAAAAAAAGTTGTTAAATATAGCGATCCTTGATTTCTTTGCATTAGATATTAAATTTAGATCATTGGCATACTGTTCAAATAAGTGGAGTGTCACGTGAAGGCCAAAAGGGGTGCAATCAAATAATAAAATGTCATCCGCCGATGCCATCCAGTTGAGAGTTAAGCTGCTGATTCTAACAGGAAACGAAACTGCAACGTCCAAAATTTTGTCAATATCAGACAAGTAGAGGTTAAACAGGGGGTTGCTGCCAAATTGCAACTCTGTTTAACCCGGTTATAAGTCGGTATGGGTTCAGTAAGTGCTCCCTGTTCATTTATTCTAATCATGTAACTTGCGCTGGTGTGCAGTTTCACAATAAGACTAATAAGGTGCAGAAAGCCAAAAGCCACCAACTTATTCCCAAGAATATTACGAATAATACAATCGAAAGTGGACTATAAGTCCAGCAAAGCCATGTATACCGGCCCTGTCTTCACTGTTTTTGATTGATGTAAAATGTGAGCCATTATGGTTGCGTTTAAGGTTGTTCCCATTTTCTTTCTGAAGCCAACATGATAGCTAGTTATATAGGTCTCCATTTTGTTCAGAATCAGAATCGCAAAAACTTTTGCTGACGCATCCAGTAAAGAAATAGGGCGAAAATTGGCCGGATCGGCAGGGTCGCCTTTTTTGTAAATTGGCACAATTATAGCTGTGCACCATGTCGCAGGTAGGGTGTTAGTACAAAAAATATTGTCAAATTTGATTTTTAAAATTTTAGCCCACAACCTAGGATCTTGTTTCAGTACACAGGGCGGAATTGCATCAGGCCCAGCAGCTTTCGAATGTTTCAGTTGGGAAATGGCCCATTGGATGTCTATGAAGGACCATGGGAAAGTTCCCAATGGGGACTTTAGACTCTGATTGAGTGAAACGTGTATAAAGTCCCCGGGGATCTTAAATGTATTGGTAATGTAAGATGTCCATACATCGCCTGAAATGGAAGTTTGAAAAGCCACACTAGTAGGGGATGTGAGTCTTCTAAGGTTAGCCCAAATAGATTGTCTATTATTCTTACACAAGTCAATTAATATTTTTTGATTGTCGGGGTATAGACAAGATGTTTAATTGCTTTAATTCTATTCCTATATGCATTTGTGATCTTCTTCTTAGGATGCGTGAGCATTTCGAAGGGTAGATTAGCACTTTTCAGGGCTCTTAACATGAGAGCTTTTTTCCTTCTTTAGATGGTATTTTTGTCGGTTAAATGTGTGCGTGTGCGTAATTTTTTTAGTCTTATATTTTTTGTAAAGTCACAAGAGCACTTCCTGGATTAGTTGCACGTTATGATTTTCTAGAGATAATAAAGTGTTCTCAGTAACATGTGGAATCATCTCAGAAACATGCGCATTCTGAATCATAAGATTCAGGTTCTTAGATAACAAGCATTCCAAAGAATAGATAAAGCACAACAATCCATTTCAACGTGTGCAACATTTTTGTTTACATAGCAAAGGTGATGCAATATGCTTATGTAAAGAGATATAATTAGGTGGTTGCCCGGGGGAATTGACAGTTGAGGAGTGCCAACTTGTCTGACATTACTGGACATTACTGGAAGCTACAAAGAAGTCTATATGTGCATTCTTCTCTCCTCTCTGCCAAGTAAAGGGAAGATCATTCCCAGATTTTTCAAGGAAAGTTAGGCTCCCATTGGGCAAAACACTCTACCCCATTTCCCCCTATTTAATAGAACTGGACTGACTACTGTAGTCAAAGGTGTATGCATGATTTTTCATTTCGGGGAAGCAAACCGAATTGAAGTCACCGCTGACAACAATCCTTTAGTTAGAATTGTGAATGAATGCTTCTTCGAGCAATGTATCGAGAGCTTCGAAAATTAGAGCAAGGGATTGTCTAGCGGGATTCCAGTATAGACAGATTAAAAGAAAAGTGGTGTTGACCAGTTGGTGAAGAAGGAGTTCAACAACTAGAATGTCATTGTGGGCTTTGACTATTCTTGATGCAAATTGCATATTATTATTATTAATAAGAATAGCAACACCTCCATAAGGCCTCCCTAAAGGACCGATTTTAGCTGGAACAGAATACGTGGTGTAACGATTGATATGGAAATTCTTAAGGTTCATGGTTTCTAGTAAAAATAGAATCGAAAAACCTGAAGTAGCTGATCTAGTATCCAGCCATAAGAGCAAGTTGTTGAATACACAATAATTCCATGACCTTATTATAAGGTTGGAGAGCCTACAGCGATTTGGGATCTTTTATTAGACTCAAACTTTTTGCCAAAGGTTCTAACCATGCAAGATCTTTTATTACTTTGGCCAACGTTACCAGGTGTGCCATAGAAGACTCGTTTGGAAATTTCGGCAGGCAAGATGTTTTTGAGTACATTCCCAGAGGAGTACTGAACGGTCTCTAAATAAGCAATGATCTCATTAGCCTCAGGTTTGAAAAAAATAAAAAGGGTGTCATTCCCAGCTGTATAAGATCTGTACAATAATCCCAGACTAATTTAGCAATGTTAGCACAATGAAAATGAGAGATCATTCGATGATTATTTACATTATTGAGAGTTAGCCATTCCAGATATGCTGAGTTGGTTGAGGATTCTAAGAGGTGGTATATCATGAAAAGAATGTAAGATGAATGCTCTGTTTATTCTCTTGTCACCGTCGATTGCTGGATCGCGAACCCAACCAATAGTATTGATAGTTTCAGCCGTGAATTTGGTAAGAATATTTTTAAGTGGATTGGGCGAATCAGAATTTTGGCCAATAGGGGTCTGATGGGATATCTCGAGGGTGTTACTTCGAGGAACAGGTGTCATATCAGTAACTGTTCCAACCGCAGTGGGAGTAATGTCAGCTGTAATAGGAGCATTTTCAGAAGTATTCCGGCCAGAGGCGATGGTTGGATCAGGCAGAGTTCGACCAGCGGAATGAGTAATGTTGGTGTTATCAATTACAACAGAGGGAGCACTTAACCTAGAATTATGGGGTAAAGTCACTGGAGTAGGCACATGAGACGATGGATTCTGCACATCAATTAGAGGTACACCAGGAGTTCTCCATTTCTGGCCGATTCTTTTTATCAATATAATCGGATAGAAAGATGAGAGTTGGGATTGTTTAGTGGAGCACATGAGTGAATTCAAGGGTGCATTCAAGTTAGAATTATCCATCGGAGAAGGTGTTTCTGCAGAAGTCATACCGTGCAAGGTGTTCAATTGCTCAGATGACTGGGTGATAAGAGGAACTGGTTGAATTCGAATAACAGTATTTTTTTTGTTTGGTTTGATGAAATTGGTATTTATCAGAGCAACCGACTTTCCAACAGATGTAGGAGGTGTGGGTTTTAGTTGAAGGGCAATACGACTTTCATTATTTAATTGATTTAAATCAAGTGTTATATCTTCAGTAGATAAATTCACAATATATTTTAAGGTGTGAGCTGTGTGCTTTCATTTGCGGTATGGTATGATTTTTTGATTTTTTAAGAGCCTGAGCCCTTTGCATTTTTTTATTAGCTAATCTTTTTATAGCCTGACTTTGAAGCCGTCTGGCTTTGCAAGACACATGCTGAATGGGGGCTGTAGCTCCCTCAGAGTCACCATTTTGATCCTCGCTAATTCCACTTAATCCATTTCATAAGGCTTCTTGATCAATTACGTTTGTAAGTGCCGACGGACTGTCCACTATGTGCGTTGGAACAACTGTTCCCTCACCCGTCGAGCAGTTTTGTAACTCACCATTTGGTGGGTGCAAGGGGTTAGAAGCCTGCTCTATTTCAATGTTGTCTTGCATCTCTCAAATTTTTGCAGGATTCGTGAGGACGTTATGCCATAAATATCTCATTTCATTGTGGTGTGACCCTGTTGTGCCAACTGTTGGTTTCGTGAGGGCTTGGGCATATGTTTATGACACGTCCACTTGAGAGGATGTTGATTTAAGATTTGTAGACAGATTTGTCCCATCTGTTAATGTTTGGGTGGTCTTAGATGCTAACTCTGGCTTTGCTAGAGGTGGTGTATGAAATGCATTAGTGGCAGTACATAATTCCATGGCACATGTGAAGCCTTCAAGTTTATTGACTTTACCAATTATTTCCCTCATAGTGATCTTTATGACTCTGAGTTCCAGGTGTGTAAGATCATGGCCCTTATCGAGCAAGTTGAGAATGCTAGATAACACTGGAAATTCCTGGTGAATATGGTTGGACTCAGAGAAAGTCAGAGGATCTAGCATTTGAGTATCACTTTGGTGCTCACCGGCCCTGTGTTGAGAGGGAGGAGTAACAGGCCGAGTAAGGAAATCGTGAGTCATGCTTTCCTCATGGTCAATGTTAGGTTTAGAGAACAAGGAAGTCGCGGAGGGATTGAAAGGATTTTTGGGAGAGAGATTTACATATTTATTAGCATCAGGCTGTGTCTTAGATTGCGATTGTCTCTCGTTGAAAAAATGCACTTCATCAATGCCTCTGCGAGAGGCAATAACCAGTGTTGAGTGGTCCAGAGAAAGACAGACTTGTTTTCCAAGTTCGGCCAACACTGCAGGTGCAAACATCAAAACATCCGATATTGATTTATTGCAGTGTTGTAATTCTTTATGAAAGGCGTGCTGTGAAAGTATAGGATGAGCAGGAAGCTCTATGTCATGGGCCTCATTTAATCTAAACAGAGGGGTGTGTTTGATGGGTACCTCATCAACCAGTGTAGAAGGTTAGGAGATGCCAAGGCGTTACTTTCAGTATTTTGTGGAGGGGTCAGCTGTACATCCGTGCTGCAAGCAGTAACACAGGGTGTTACTGGATCAGATGGATCAGGAGTATTAGGAGTGTAGACAAGAGGGTCAATGCAAATTGCTTGCTACGGAGTCCACCCACCATGATATGTGCTATGCTGCTCTAAAAGGATGTTTCATGGAAATATGAAGTTACTGTGAACAACCACGATCAAGGGGTTCACAATGTTCTCTGACAAAAAAGCAATGCGTGCATTCGCAGTTAAAGTACAGAGTAAAGCATTGGCATGGAATTAGTGTTGCTTAATCACAAAGAAAACAGCGGATGGTAATACCAAGCTAAGGTGTCATCACACGTTGCACACATACAACGTGGTTAAGAAACTAATGGAGAAATAACCACAATGATTTTTCAAAAAGGAGGTGCTACAATTTTCTTATGTAAGTCTGTCTTAGCACGTGAGTCCTAGTAAGTGATTAAAGACTTACCATAAGCCAAGGAGTCTAACGGGGGAATATGGCAGGCCAATCAAAAAAGCATGCTGAAGAACCTTGCAGAAGTAAAAGAAAATGTCCTTAATGCAAATAGAGAAGAGGGGAAAGGGAAAGAAGGGCAAGAGGCGGAAACGTGGCAATGATTGATCTACTGGTGAATTTATCTACCCACGAATTAGAACAAGAAGTAGATAATGGCGATGACTTGCCTTCCGGAGATGATGAAGTGATTTGTGCCGCCTCTGCAATACTTCCTAGTCCAGCGATCGAAAATGATAAGCAGCTAAATGGTTGTGGGAACTTTTCAAAACATATCTGTGAGATAGTAAAATCACCAAGTATCTTGAGTAGTGCCAGTGAATGTCTTGATGATTCGGCGTTAGACTCTCCAAAATATCTGACCTTGAGTGAGCGTTTAGCGCATATAGAAATGAAAAAAACGATGGACCTCGTTAACTCTAGAGACTTTGGCCATAAAAAGCAAAAGGGATGAGTCCTATGAAATGATAGATGACAGAAGTCATACACAGAGTATCAGAGAAAAAACTAGTAGAAGAGATAAAGATTCTCCTCTAAGATCTGACGAAGAGAAAAGAGGTATTCAAAAACAGTTCTCCACACGAAGAAAGCAATTCCCTCTACCTAAAACAAAAATTGGATCTAACTACTGTTTAACACTGGAAAGGGTACTAACAGGGAAGGACAAGCTGAGCCTCAATCGAAGAAATGTATTGCAACTGTTTAAGCATATACCCCATCTACGATCAATTGCAACAGATGACATTAAGACTGTTGAATTTGTCAAAGAAAGCACAATGGATCTTGTTAAATTGCACATACATTCACGAATTGTGAGAGACCTCATTTTAAACAATAGTTCAGATCTAAACTCATTAGGCTTGGACATCTCGGAACTGCCCGAAGAAGAGCAAATCGAACCCGGAGTCGGGCAAGTTCAACAGTCTAATGAACCAGGGAAAGATTGGAGAAAAGATCCTGAGATAAACATGCAAGCTGACAGATTAGAAACCAGAACTCAAGCTGTGAAGGCTAATAGTAAATTGCTGCAGAAAAGAACAAACGTGACCCCTCCTGAGACCGTAGGAAAGTCAGTATCTGAGAAAATTAAAATCACTTTTGCTGCCAAAGGAAACCCATTGAGTAATAACGCCAATAATGGGAATGAAGTGGAACATAGCAAGGTGGAAGAGAATTGGTCTTGGCTTGCAGGAGCATTAAATCACAGCTCAAAAAGCTAACGTCGGAATGGTTTGCAAGACGAGAGACTAAAGATAGGATCATGGATTACACGCAGCTTTTTACATCTTTATAATACTTTCCCAAGCAATTTAGAACAACTAGACATCATTTGTTTGCAGGAAACCTGGATATCAAATCCACCAGGTGCCAACAATTATGAAGTTGCTTTTAATCCTGCGATAAAACAAAATAAAGGCAGACCTAAGGCTAGCTTGTTAACGCTAGTAAAGTGTGGGAAGAAAATACATTTGGTCTTTTCAAAAAATCCCTCCCCGTACACACAGGTCTCGCTGATAGAATTTTGAAACTATGAAGGTCCTACTGTGAAACATCTATTGGCATCACAATGCATCTGACAAATCAGAATTTCTAGACCTGATATGTGATTTAATTGACTCATTGGAGATTGACGAGAAGGATGCTCAAATAATCTTATGTGGTGATCTGAACATGGACTTTCTCCATCTGACCAGTGGCAAAAAGGTTAATGTCGCTGAGGATGGCAAAAATCCCTAGTATATAAAATCGCATGGTCAGAAGAGATGGAGATAAGAAAGATGCCGCTCTTGAACGGGAATATGATCAGAGACATCCCCCCAAATTACACCTTGGAGCGAGGCCAGAGCAAATCCATTTTGGACTATTTCTATGCTTCTATAATTGGGGAAACTAGTGCACTAAATGGCATAGAGATGAAGCAAAGTGACCACAACCTGGTAACAATAACGATGAACAGCATATACCAGCCTGAAAAGGATTGATGGGAAACTCTGTTTACTGTTGAACCAGGAAGGCATAAGATCCGGGTTGATGATATAAAAATCTACAATATGACAAATTCCTTAGTGGACACAAGAACTGGACAAATATTGGATTATGCTGAATATACGTCGCTGTTAGAACGATACACAGAGAAATAAAGTGTAAACAAAAAACCTGTTTTTGTTCATTCCCATTAATACAATCCCAAAAATTTTCAAAAGAAGCGGGACCTACGGAAAGCTACAAGAGCAATTAAAAAAATGTGGGAAAAATTGACTGTTGGTCAGAAATTAAGAAAAAAAAGGTGCAGTACAGATCATGGCTTAAGACGCATACATTTAACACGTTGCAACAGGATGCCGTAGCAATGTTAAGAATAATGACAACCAGGAATCTTAGCAGATTTTGTGCAGTAATAAACTAAGTAGAAGCCACACAAAGAGCGCTTTTGTTGGGTCTAGTGACGGAATCCCAGTGGATCAAACATTACACTGGGCTATTTTCTAAGCAAAACCAATGCGATTATGAACACTTGTGTATAGGCGCGTTATAAATGCTATATCATATCATATCCTATCATATCATACCATATCATAACATCCGGAAGAGAAGAATGTGTGGGATCTGAAAATCACAAAGGAAGACATTCTAACAAACATAAAATGTTTAAGTTCCTCCAGAGCTCCTGGGACGGACGGGTTAACACATTTTCTACTCAAACAACATCCTGAGTCATGGGTAAAATTTTGTTATAACCTATTCCTTAACATCCAACAAGAAAAGAGAGTCCCAAAATCATGGAAGACGAGTATATTAGTTCCCATATTTAAAAAAGGAGACTGAGCTCAGCCAAAACATTTTAGACCTATTGCTTTGCTCGATGTGATTGGTAAGATATTCGCCACACAGATTTTGAAACAACTAGTACATTGGATAAAAGAAGCCAGTGTATATGACATTCGACAAACGGGCTTTGTGAAGGGAATCGGCTGTTCATTAAATCTACTAATGCTGAATATATTAAAGATGGAAGCTAGCAAGAAGAACATAAAGATATATGTAGCTTTCGTGGATTTAGCATACGCTTTTGACAGTGTTGATCGTCAAATACTTCGGAAAAAATATGGCGCCCTAATACCTTGATGACAGCAAACCATGATTTACATTCAGAAACATCGATTAGAATCAGGTTGAACCAAGCCGGCTCGCTTTCTGCCCCGATTCAAACATCAAGGGGCGTAAAGCAAGGATATCCATTGGGCGCAAACCTTTTTAACCTGCTTACTTTTGATGTAGATGCTGAACTAAAGGAAACCCGGTCCTTTTCTCCCAAGATAAACGGGAACGACCTAGGGCACATGGTCTATACGAACGACATGTTGTTATTAGATCTAACGCCAATTGGCTTACAGAGGAAACTAACTGCCTCTAAGATGTACAACGAGAAAAACGGCCTAGTAGTTAACCCAAGTAAAATGGAGATCTTGATCTTGCAAAATCTGAGAAGAAACAACTGGAAAAAGAATTTGAACAAAATTAGATAGCACATCGGAGAAGAATCTGTAGTGTGTCAAGCAAGTTCAATACCTGGGTGTAGTAATAAACTCGAATATAACAGATGAGCCGATGATACAAAGAATAAGGAGGGTGGAGTCAAGGTGCAGTCATAAACCGAAAAAATATGGTAAATTCAGCTTAAAACCTGTAATGGAATTTTACAGAACTAAGGTGATTCCGTCACTTATTTTCGGAGCTGAAACCATGTTAGGCTGTGCGTATAAGATCTGGCCTTGGGCGCGGATAATTTACCTCAGTTCAAAATACTCGAAACATTAGGCAAGCCTGAAAGTGACTCGATCCTTGGGCAATGGAAAGACAATTGCGAGAAATGACTATCTTATCTTGCAACAGACATCGAAACGTTAATCCAAAACCCAAATAAAGTAAATACGAAATTATGGGATCAGGACTGGTATGAAACAGCCGAACAAAGACTGAGCCACAGATGCATGAAGAATGCACCCCCTGAGGCGAGAGAATGTAATAAATTACCAAACTATTTGGATAGATTCCCCTGTAACATCAAAAGGAAATGACTCCTGATGTTTCGATTAAATTTATTTCGAACTAAAGAAATAATAAACATCTGAAGAAAGATCAAATGGAAACAGAACTGTGTTGTATTTGTGGGATGTGCGGCAAATCCTTAAAGCATTTGTTTTTGACTTGTCTAAACTTACAAGACCTGCAAATGTCTTATCTGAAAAAAAGTCTTATCTGAAAAAAGTGGCTATACTGAAGAGATGACAAATCATGGAAGATGTATGGAGTCTATTGAATGAAGGCGAAAATAAACAATTGATGTTCGCCTTAATTTTCTATTTGGACGAACTTGAAAAAAGTTTGGAACGGAATAGAGAGAGACATAATTAAAAGGATTGTAGGGGGGAGAAGCATTTTTAGAAGGGGAAGAGGTACAAATTACAAGTACAAAGCTTAAGCAACAAAGCAACGCAACACCCTGCACCCAGCCAAACAGCACAACAGCACTTGCAGTGCACTGCCGGGTGTGTGTGCGGTTGCCCGTGCATCGTGCACTATGAGGGCTTGCTGGGAGTCAGGGGGCGGGGCCACAGCATGAGGAATGAATCTAAGGTTCAAAGAAACAAAACAACGTAACCGTAGGAAACGTAAACATTCCCAGCAAAAAAGTCCCAGCAAGTTGCTACAGTTGCAATCCCAATGTTATTTTTACTGGATGTCGTGGTCTTATGTAACGTTTTGCTGCGTTCAAGTGCGGCGGGGCTTCCTCTTGTGCATACAGGTCCAACAGGAATTCTGGAACACAACGCAACTCGGGAGAGGTCGGGGCAGCACAACAGCACTTGCAGTGCACTTCCGGGTGTAGATTTTCTGAAAGGCATTGGAGCTGTACGAATACAATTGAAGGAGGGAGCAATCTTACCACGATTTAAACAGTATTGCATGTTAAGAGAGGCAGATTAAGGCATTTACGAAACAATTGCTGCCTTGATGCGGCAATGTATTAGTGTGCCATCTGAATCCCCATGTAACACAGCAATATACCCAGTGAAAAAATAAAAGGAGTGCCTTGGAGATTCATACAAGATTTACGCCCTGTGAGGCAAGCATAGTATCAAAAGACAGATACAGACACAAGTGATATAATTTTAACAACTTTTATTGGGTTCAATGGAATGGGATAATAACTAACTTGCCCTATTTCGAACTGGGAGTAGTCTCGACCAATCAAATAAAAGAATAGTCTTAGTCTGTCAGTCAAAACAAAAAGGCTGTCTGTGTTAAACCTATGCTTGCCCTCACTCTGAGGAATAACAAAGTGTAGGGGAAATAGATAAAAGCAAATAGTGTTTAAAAGTAATAACAGAATGGCACTGGAGTTTTCCCACAGCTCCCTTCCCCAAGTTCAGGACACTTGGATCAATCAAGGTTCAATAATGTTTAAAAGTTCACAATAGCTTCTGATGGGCTTCTCTGGATTCCTTTCTCCCAGACTCAGAGACCCTTGGTAACAAACCCTCTTGGTCGCACAAAGTTCACTTTCTAATGGTTTCACAAAGTTCACTTTCAAATCTTTAAACTCAAAGTTCAATTCCTATTCATTTCACTTAGTCCATGTGGGGCTCCCTTCCCATACTTCAAACTGCTCCTTGTGGATATTTCACAGGTTACCTTCTCAGTGGGGTCTCCCTGGGTTGAGGCGCAGTTGTCAGACCGCACGGTCCACCGATTACAGGTTGCGCAACCCGGGGCCCTGGGGTTTAGCTTCACCCCTCCTTTTCACCTCCTCATAAGTGGCTTTCAAAACTGCTGTATATCAGAGACTTCTGAGAACGCATAGCTTTACTTTCCCCTATGCGCGACCACTCTGATACTTAGTCTCACTTTCTTCCTTCTTTGCTTCACCGTCTGGATATTGCTTTTGCTGTTCCTCCTGCACACTGTGCTCTGCTTTCCTCCAGTGCCTCTTTCACACTCTACTTTCACCCTGGTTTCTTTCACTGCTTCAGTCTCATGCCTCTTGCATGCTTGCCGTTCCACTTCTTTCTCTCTCATGCCACTTGCACACTTACGCTAAAAAACTGTCTTTCGACTGGCCACCAGGGGGCGCACGGATGTGTCTTGACTCCGTGTGAGCTCCGTGAATCTGGGTCCCTGAGGTGGATTGAACCCCCACTTTGCGACCACCCCCAAGACCCAATATTGCTGTAGAGCTGGTTGAAGATCCCCCCCTGAAGGCGGCAAAAAACCCGATCGAAATCAGACCCTGGAAACCTGAGAAAGCTTGTCCCTCGGGGAGACCCTGCGAGCAGCAGCTCCGCGGCCCTTTTGAATCCGGCGAGGCCCGCGCAACATCCAAAGGAGGACCCCGGACCTGCGGAAGGAGGTGAGCCCGGAAACAGCTCGCCCCCCCCCCCGTTTGGACACCCCTGTCCCTCCTGGAACTCTACCGCACACACTAAAACAGCGACCGGCGCCGTGTCAGCTGCACCCGCACGAAAGGAGGTACCAGACTGGGGAACGAAATACGCTCACCACCGGAAGACGGTAGGCGGCTGCCCCCATCTCACTGCCAGCAGGGCCGCGCATAGCGTGAAATCGCCCTGCGCTGCTGCTGGACCCCCAGCGCTCTCTCCCACGGGCCACACAGCTACAAGTGCAAGCTTCCCCCTCATCCCCCCGCCGGGGTTTGCGTGAAGCGCGGGTGGCGATGCCGGCGCAGAGCCATAGGCCCATGTCCGGATGAAAGCGCACGCCCTGGAGACCCGGAGACCCAAATGCCTATAAACACACAGAATTAGTGTGAAAAATGTGAAAGATGCATGAACAGACAAAAAGGGAAGGAAAAAGAAGAGGGAAAGAGGACAGGGAAGAACACAGAAAAAGGAGAGATCTGCAGACACTCAAGCGCACAACCCCGTATCTAACCACACCACAACCAAAGTAGAGAGTGTGCCCATCAAACAGCCAAGACACTCCTTGATTTGACCAGCCATAACCACGCACACCCCACCTCCAGGGGTCCCGCGGGTCCATGCTGGGGTTACTACCACACCCACTGAACAAAGTATATCGAAGCCCCCTACAAGGAGAATACGTGCCGTGCCCAGTGGGGAACTCAGGGTCACCCCCCGATGACCCACACATTTGGACAGGTGATCATATTGCAGACAAGTAACGTCGTGGGGAGAGTTTTCCACCTTACTGCCGCACTCCCTAACCGCCAAGTGACATAGCCTAGACACAAGGCCTTATACAACGAGAGACACGAGGTAATCGACCACGAACACTGACCTCCGAATCCCTCAAAACAGGGAAATGTACCCAGGTCCCCTGCAGGCCCGAGAGCCAATTAAAAGAACTATTGGTGACCCAGCGACTCTTGTGCACCCTTCACATCCTATGTCCATCATTGAGGGCTACGGAAACCCCTGGACCCCATCCCCTAACTTACGCAAAATTGGTCAGATCGGCAATCATCAAAGTGCAGAAGGTTTGGCCCCAGATGCAGGGGTGTGTGCCTACTCTGCCCTGGTCCCCATCTCTTTGCCAGACACCACCAGCACTACCTCAGAGGCCCCAGGGACCCCATGGACATAAAAGAAAAACTAGCCCCATTCACCTACGTCTCGACGTCCTCTGAGATGTGTGACTCCAACATGGCAAATAAAGACAATCTGGTGAGTGAATCAGCAGCTACCAAAGGAGACATCGCCGCCTTACTAGGCGAAATAAAGAATATGGGTGCCAACATCGGCTTCAAAATAGACAAAATCATGCATCGCCTAGATACCATGGAAGAAAGGCTGGAGGGTGTCGAGAATAACCAAGCTTCCATAGATACCCTAGAGGCACAGCTTGATCACCGGATGACAGAACTGGAACAACGGGAAGAGAATTTCAAACTCAAACTCGACGACTTGGAAAATCGGGAAAGAAGGAACAACCTGAGAATTTTTGGTATCCCGAAACGAGAAGGGGAGACTGAGAGCGATCTAAGGAATACCCTACACGACATCATCGAACTTCTAGTCATTGACGACGCGATTGAAGAGCCCAAAACGGAGAGGATACATAGAGCCAGAGGTCCCCCAGGCGGACCACAATCAGTACTCGCCCAATTCCATCGCTTTCTGGATAAGACCAAGATCCTTGAAAGGGCAACAAAATCAAACTAAGTTCGGAAAGAGAAATTAAGGTATGCATCTCAGACATCCTTGGACCGCACACAGAAGAAAACGGCCAGGAAGGACCACGACGAGGATGGCGTATACAAGGCCCCAGAAGGAACCGAGTGAAGGGTTCCAGGAAATTCCGAAGAGGTAACACACCCCTCCGGTGGAGATAACTTACGATCCACAGCTTTGGTAAAATGACATTTATTCCATTACACAAGTTAATGACCTGAATGGAGAAAGATGTACAGGCTTAAAACAAAGTCAGGACATGGACATGAGCGGGGAGGTTAAAGGGGGCTCAATCAAAACTAAGATGTTATATTAAGCAAAGGGACGTGTAGTAACGGTCCCCACAGGTGGTTCGATGCAGGACCAGTGTTCTGATCTGGGTTTGATCGAACGCCACCAACTTGGAAAGGGAGGGGGTGGGGGGATGGGCGGACAGAAAACTGGCAAAGGTTGTAGCAATATCAGTGATAATTCAGAACATCCAGGACAATGTGGGACTCAATGAACACTCTACTTACTTGATACGGGTCACAAATATGTACCTAATAAGCTCTAACGATGGCACCAGTTGAAGAGCAGAAGGGAAAGGACTCCCTTAGGATAGGAACACTTAACGTGAAAGGGCTAAATTCGCCAACCAAAAGGTCACTTGTGGTTAGGAAATTTCGAAGATCTCAAATCGACATCCTTCTCCTACAGGAGGCAAAGTTTGCCAAAGGTGAAGAACAATGTATTATCAGGAAACAAGGGGGAATAGAGTTCTGGGGCTCCGGGCCACTTAGGAAAGGAGGCGTGGGTATCCTGATCAAGAAGGGGATCAACCTGGAGGTAGATAAGACATGGTCTGATGTAGGTGGACGAGCCCTCTTGATAACTGGAAACATCGCAAAGGTAAATGTAACGATCGCAGTGATATATTCCTCCAACATCGGACAAGTCAAATTCCTAGAGAAAACAATTCCCAAAATAATGTTGGAAGCCTCAGGCCATATTATTCTGGGAGGGGACTTCAACCAATGGGCAGATCCGACCAAAGACTGGAAACCAGGAAATCCCGAAACGAGAAACCAAAATAGAGGTGACCGTACTGAAATTCTCGACATGATGGATATGTATGATCTGAAGGACGTGTGGAGAATCAAAAATCCTAATGCGAGAGGTTACACATTCTATTCTAACCCGCACAAAACATTCACCCGAATTGACTATATATACCTCACTAAGGCGCTCCTCGATATCACAACATACTCAGAAATTATCCCGATAACATGGTCAGACCACGATATGGTCCTGGCAGACATAAAATGGATAGACCTACCCGCCCCGGGAGGGAAGTGGTGGTGTAAAGAGAGTCTATGGAAAGATACAATCTTTAAGACTGAATTGGAGACTGAAATTACTGAATACTTCAAACGGAATAATAAGGCCGAGGTGTCCAAACAAACAATATGGGAAGCGGGTAAAGCTACATGGAGAGGCATCCTAATAGGCGAAGGGTCTTCTAAGAAGAGAGAGCGAAAGATCATAGAACATAGACTCACATCTGAAATATGTCAATTGGAGAGCGAAATAAGGAGAAATCCAGGTATAGACCAGGATAAAATAAATGCAGCACAGTGCAAAAGGGAGGAACTACGACTATTAAAACACGAACAAGTAGTGTGCAAACTCCGATTCCTCAAACAAACATTTTATGAAAAGGGGAACAAAGTCGCCTTGCACATTCCCTTAAACGGCAGGTGTGTTTGTCTGCCAGTTTGGATTGCGCGTGGGAGGGACATGCTGATGGGGTTTGTGGGCGGCGGGGTGGCCAGCAGGGAAGTTCCACTACTTCTTTTCGTAAACTTTGACCACTGCTTTAATCCCTTCTTGTCCCCGCCACCTGTCACCATATTCCCAGATCCCCTACTGTGCCCTAAACTTTACCTCTATGTCCCCTGTTCGATGGTTTGCACGAATGTAAATTATCGTGATTCTATCACCATAAGGCACCTTTGTGATTCTGCCTGGAGACGAACATGCAGAAACCCACCCCTGAAGGAGTGAAGAGAGGCTAAAACAATAGACTTGCAAGCAACACAAACTTGCAAAGTCGATGCACTATTAGCTGCCAGACTCAGAGAGCAAAGGGCAGAGCGAAAAGTGAAAGAGATAATTGAAGAAAACCCCTCCACAGCATATAACCCCTACACCATTCCTGAGAGTTTTGCTAACTTCTTCGAGACACTATACTCCTCGGAAGCGAGTCCCGGCCAATCAAACACAGATCACTACCTATCCTCAATCGATATGCCCAAAATATCATACACAGAATATGAACTTTTGGAATCCCCAATCTCTGAAACTGAGGTCCAAGACGCAATTAAAAGATTAACCATGGGTAAATCCCCCGGGGAAGATGGCTACGCCGCCGGTTTTTACAAAACCTTCAGTGCACAGCTAACACCATTCCTGACAGAACTATTTAATGAGATAATAGAAACAGGAGAAGCCCCGGACTCCTTCACAAGGGCACTAATAACAGTGATTTCCAAGGAATGGAGAAACCCTAAATATTGTGGCTCATACCGCCCCATCTCCCTACTCAACCTCGACGCTAAATTCTATACCAGGGTATTGGCCGCCCGTTTGGAAGTACTGATGCATCACCTCATAAATAATGACCAAGTCGGATTTATATTGGGTAGGCAGGGGGGGATACTATGCGTAAAACACTCCATCTTGTCCACTCATCACACACCCTACCCGGCGACCATGCCCTACTGTCGATAGATGCAGAAAAGGCCTTCGACAGGGTAGAGTGGGAATTCCTGAGGGCAGTCTTGTCCACTCATCACACACCCTACACGGCGACCATGCCCTACTGTCGATAGATGCAGAAAAGGCCTTCGACAGGGTAGAGTGAGAATTCCTGAGGGCAGTCTTGCGAAAGGTGGGAATAGGGCCGAGATTTAGAAAGGGAATCCACGCAGTATATACATCCCCGAAAGCAATATTTGTAAATGGAGAATACTCCAGATGGTTCGAAATGGAACGCGGAACCCGACAGGGATGTCCCCTCTCTGCAATCCACTTTGCGCTCTCCCTGTAACCCCTGGCCCAAAACATGAGATCTGACTCCAGGATAGAAGGTATGCGGTTGGGATCAAAAGAATACAAGGTAGCACTCTATGCAGATGACAAACTTATACACATAATCAACCTCTTGGCATCTGTCCCTCATGCTCTTTATCTATTAGAAGAATATGGCCAACTCTCCGGGTTCAAAGTGAACAAGACCAAATTGATACTATTTCCTTTACAAGGAACGAAAGAGGAAAATGAAACTAAATTCCTACCCTTAGGCCTCAAGCTTGAGCACTCCACACTGAAATATGTAGGTATACAGATCACCAAAACTCTGACGGACCTATACAGAGCTAACTTCCCTCCCCTCCTCCAGGGGTTCACAGCCGATCTAAAAAGGTGGAACAAACTTACGATTTCGTGGTTAGGAAAAGTCAACGCCATTAAAATGGTATGTCTCCCTCGATTCCTGTACCCCTTCCAGATGTTGCCTGTCTGTCAGGTCTGTTAGTTGAATCAGTGCTCTCTTTGTCAGATGAATCAGATTCTGAAATTACCCCCTCCCCTAACTCCTCACCTTCTTCTTCTTTCCAGGTACCCTTCTTTTCTCTTCTCCTGGAAGGTTCCTTTTTTTTATGGAGGTAAGGACGGCCCCGAAAGGAAGCCACCGTGTCTCCAGTAAGGAAGACCAGGGGGCTCCTCTCCCGGAATCGCCTAGGAGGGGAAAAAGCCTAGAAGGCACAAAAAACCCCTAAATCTTAGATTGTTCGTAGATTGGTCTCCGGAAAGGTGGGTAGAACTGTAGACCGGAAGTATTCCGTGGAGTGATATCTTGGAAGGGCGGTAGTCCACAGACAACCAGGAACAAACACAGGCGTCTGAATTTAAATCGATAAACAAAGGCAGTCCAAATGCAGGCAGGAGTCTGGTACACGGTGAGTAATAGGCAGGTATCTTTAGGCGGCAAGAATAGGTAATCCGGAGTACAGGCAAGGGTCTGGTACACGGCAGGGCAATGGTAGCGATACACAAAGGAACAAGGAGTGAAAAAGGAAGGGAGGACCTGGTAAAAAAGATATAATAAAGATAAGGAAAACAAGAAGGGGAAGACGGGAAAAGGGTAGAATGAAGAAGGAAGGAAGGGGGGTAACAGGCTGGAAGGAGGCGAAGAAGGTAGGTGTAAGAAAAGTTACGGAAAAGGGAAAACAGCAAAAGGCTAGTTAAGGTGGAAAAAAGTGGCGCCTAGAAAGGCGCAGTACTACAAAACAAAAATAAAAAGGAATGGAAGTAGTAGCTGGCACGGGGGAGGCGAAACGGGAAACTAGCAGCAAGGCTCAGGGATACGAAAAACCCGGAAGCGTTGCGACGCATCCCCGACCCGGAAGGAGCTGGTAAAGAGTCCGAGTCGGGGAGCGTCACAACCAATGAAATCAGGGCAGAGGGAAGAAAAACGTAGGAAAGGGGGCGTGGCCAAAACGGAGGTAAATGAAAACAAAACTAGCGTTCGTGTCGCCATCGGTTCCACAAACGCCAGGTATTCCGTGATGTGACAGTATGCCCCCTCCGATAAGCTCCACCCCCTGGCTTCCCCGGGTGAAAAAAATTGAACTTGCGAAGCAAGAACGGTGCATTAATGTGAGTGATGGGTTCCCAAGAATTCTCTGAGGATGGATAGCCTTTCCACTTGACTAAATACTCCAATCTACCCCTGCGATATCTTGAGTCACAGAGTTGGGCCACTTCGAACTCTGTCTGTGAGGAACCCCGAGGGATCGGGTTTTGTTTAGCCCGACGTGCCCAAGGGTCAGACTGAAAAGACTTGAGTTGAGAGGCATGAAATAAAGGGTGAACCCTCTTTAGTGTAGTGGGTAGTCGTAAACGAAAGGCCACTGGGTTGATCTTTTGGATTATCTCATATGGCCCTAGAAACTTTGGAGAAAGTTTGGAGGGATGAACCCAGCGAGGGAGATATCTAGTGGAAAGCATTACTTTCGTTCCTACTTCCCACCCCGGAACTGGCCGACGATGTTTATTGGCTTGAACGCAATAGCGCGCTTGAGCCGATCGAAGGCCTTCCTGTGCCTTCTTATGGGTTTCCTTGAGAAGAGAGAGGGATGAATCAACAGCGGGTAAATTAGAAGAAAGATCAGAGATAGGAAGTATGGAACGAGGATGGTATCCGTAGGTGCAAAAAAAAGGACTATACCCGATAGCAGAATGTACTGAATTATTATAGGAGAATTCTGCTAGTGGGAGCAAGGTTTTCCAGTTATCTTGTTGGGAATTGATGAAGCACCGTAGATACTGCTCTAGCGTTCCGTTCAATCGTTCTGTTTGTCCGTTGGATTGTGGATGAAAACCTGAAGTGAGAGCTCTTTCGATCCCTAGTCTGGTACAGACTGCCTTCCAGAACCGGGAGGTGTATTGACTACCGCGGTCCGATATTATCTTATTTGGCATACCATGCAACCGAAAGATGTCTTGGAGAAATATGTCTGCCATCTTATCCGCAGTGGGAACCCCTGGTAGTGGAGAAAAATGAGCTAGTTTGGTGAATGAGTCCACTACTACCATAATACATGTATAACCTTGAGATGGGGGTAAATCCACGATAAAATCAGTAGAGATGGTGCTCCAGGGACTCTTGGGCACTTCACATGGATTGAGGAGACCGATCGGTCGTTGGCGTGAAGATTTGTTCCGAAGACAGACAATGCAGGACTGAACATATTGATCTACATCCTCTTTCATCTTTGGCCAATAGAAGTGTCGTTGGAAATATATTCGAAAGTGTTGGTTCCTCCTCGATGACCCGCTAATTTGGAGTCATGGCACCAGTTTAGTGCCATTTTGCGGAAAGTTTGTGTGGGTAGGTACAGTCTTCCCTTGACTAGATACAGACCTTTTCTTACTTCATAAGACACGTTTTTGGGGTGTTTCTCCAACTCGAAACGACCTCCAGAGTCCTCTTGTACTTGTCTGAGGAATGATGAAACCACACCAATGGTTTTTGGCTTGGGGAACATGTATTCGGTAGAAATTTCTGTCTCTGACAGGTAGTCGCTTCGGCGGGAAAGCGAGTCTGCTACCAAGTTCAGTTTGCCTGGAATGTAGGTGATACGAAAATCGAATTGTGCGAAAAAATGTGCCCATCGTGCCTGTCGGGTGTTGTAGCACTCAAATTGTTTTAGGACCTGTAAGTTTTTATGATCCGTCCGAATGGTGAAGGGAAACACTCCTCCCTGGAGGAGGTGACGCCATTCCAAACATGCGGCTTTCATGGCTAGCAACTCTCGTTCTATGACTGAATAATTCCTTTGACTAGTGGTTAAGGTTTTGGAGAAGTAAGCCACTGGATGTTCAACATTCTGTATCTCTTGAAGTAGGACCGCTCCTATAGCTGCTGAGGAAGCATCCGTCTCCAAAATGAAGGGCCGGTGTTGGTTAGGTTGCTGTAGGATGGGGGCTGAGCAGAAAGCGTTCTTGAGGGTCTTGAAACTCTTTTCGGCCTCGATAGACCATTTGAATGATGTTGTCGTCTTCTTTAGAAGAGAAGTGATAGGTAGGATTTTTTGAGAAAAGTTTGGGATGAACCTCCTATAGAAATTAGCCAAACCCAAAAACCGTTGGACCTCTTTGAGAGAAGTCGGAGAAGGCCATTCCAGGATGGAAGACACTTTGTAGGGATCCATGGCGATTCCCTGGTCCGAGAGTATGAACCCGAGATAAGGGATGGAGGAGACTGCGAATACGCATTTAGTACGTTTGACAGACAAATGATTTGTTTGAAGCCTATGAAAAACTTCTTTGACGTGCCTTTCATGATCTTCCGGAGTTTTGGAGAAGATAAGAATGTCGTCTAGATATACCAAGGTGGTTTGACACAGAAGATCCGAAAATAGACGGTCCATAAATCGTTGGAATATAGATGGAGCGTTAACTAACCCAAAAGGCATTACTCTGTACTCAAAAAGGCCGAATGGTGTCCGGAACGCCGTTTTCCATTCGTCCCCGTCTTGGACCCGAAGGAGGTGGTAGGCATTTCTTAGATCAAGTTTAGTGAATATCTTGGCTCCATGAACTGCTTGTAGGATTTCGGTGATCAAAGGCATGGGGTATCTATCCTTGATGGTGACTTGGTTGAGACCGCGATAATCTATACACGGCCTCAATTCCTTAGATCCTTTCTTAGAGATGAAAAATAGTGAGGCTCCGGCGGGTGATTTTGAAGGTCTGATGAGTCTGTTTTCCATGTTGTGATCCAGATATTCTCAAAGGTATTGTTTCTCTTCTACAGTCAGGGAAAACATCCTCCCAAAAGCCACCAAAGCTCCTGGGGTTAGATCTATGCAGCAATCTTCAGGGCGATGTGGTGGGAGTTCGATGGGTATCTTTTCTGTTACCACCTCGTTGAACTCTTCAAGGTAGCGTGGTAGACAATGTACTGTTCGTACTTCACAGCTGTTGGAGGTCTTTACCATCTCGAATTCGGGTTCAGGCAAGCATTCCGTCTTGCAATACGAAGATTGAAAGTCTAACAGATTACCAGACCAATCGATTTTGGGATTGTGTCTGCGTAACCAGCAGATACCCAGAATAATGGGGAAGTGGGCTGCTCTTATGAGATCAAATGTGATACTTTCAACGTGTTTTTGGACAGACAAGGTAAGAGCTATGGTGGTGTGAGTAATCATGCCCGAACTCAGGGGCTTGCCATCCACCCCTTCGACTTTCTGATTTTCTTGTTTAGCAATCCTCTTGATTCCTTGCCTGTCTGCCCATTGGATGTCCATGAAATTTCCTGCAGCCCCACAATCAAGTAGGGCTAAAGTGGTGACTTCCTTCGAGTCGATTCTGAGAGTGACTGTAAGTACCATCAACCGTGAATCTTCAGAGACTTCGGTTGAAGATACTGAGAGAGGAGCATAGGGACTGTAAACGGCCCCTCGGTTATGTGTCCCAACATTTACCGAGGGCGCACGTTTCCCGACTTTCTGATTGGTACATCAGGACAATCTCTGAGTAAGTGGGAAGGCGACCCGCAGTACATACACAGGGAGTTCTCTCTTCGCCTTTTTCGCTCTTCTGGTGTAAGTGGTGCTCGAGCCATTCCGATCTGCATGGGTTCTTCTTTAGTGGGTCGTTGGAAGGGTACCGATGAGGATGATGAATCCCAGAGAGGGGGTGCGTTCGATTTCCATCTTTTCTTCTCTTGACGTCTTTCTGATATTCTGAAATCGATCCGCAGGGTCGCGGTAAGGAGCTCTGCAAAAGATCCAGGTCTTTCTATTCGTGCTAGCTCGTCCTTGAGATCTTCCCTTAAACCCCTCCGGAATATCGCATACTGAGCCTGCTCTTGCCAACCCGCTTCGGCGGCCACTTGTTTAAAGGTAGTAATGTAGGTTAGGAGATCTGAGCTACCCTGTCTAATGTCAAGCAGATCTTCTGAGGCAAGAAAAGTACTTTCAGTTCGTAGAAAAGTTTGTTGTAGCAGATTTCTAAAGGCATTGAAATCTTGAAGTACCGGATCCGGTAGATTAACAAGTGGAGTAGCCCAGGCTAAGGCGTTCCCGGTCATGTGTGTAATCATAAATCCTACCTTTGCGTGGTCAGAGGCAAAGGTCTGTGTGCGAAAAGAAAAATGTAAATTACATGCATCCAGAAACTCTTTGACTTTCTTTGGGGAGCCGTCAAATTTCCCTGACACCAGAGGGAGCGGAGGCAAGTCCGGTGAGAGTCTTTCTCGGTCCATCAGTCGCTGTTGTAGGGTGGCATTAGCAGCCTTTAGGTTCTGCATTTCCAGATTTAAGTTTTGTACGGCAGCTACTAGCTCTTGTACCTGCTGTTGGGTGGCCATCACTTTCTTTTGGCGTTGCAATCTGTCAGGTCTGTTAGTTGAATCAGTGCTCTCTTTGTCAGATGAATCAGATTCTGAAATTACCCCCTCCCCTAACTCCTCACCTTCTTCTTCTTTCCAGGTACCCTTCTTTTCTCTTCTCCTGGAAGGTTCCTTTTTTTTATGGAGGTAAGGACGGCCCCGAAAGGAAGCCACCGTGTCTCCAGTAAGGAAGACCAGGGGGCTCCTCTCCCGGAATCGCCTAGGAGGGGAAAAAGCCTAGAAGGCACAAAAAAACCCTAAATCTTAGATTGTTCGTAGATTGGTCTCCGGAAAGGTGGGTAGAACTGTAGACCGGAAGTATTCCGTGGAGTGATATCTTGGAAGGGCGGTAGTCCACAGACAACCAGGAACAAACACAGGCGTCTGAATTTAAATCGATAAACAAAGGCAGTCCAAATGCAGGCAGGAGTCTGGTACACGGTGAGTAATAGGCAGGTATCTTTAGGCGGCAAGAATAGGTAATCCGGAGTACAGGCAAGGGTCTGGTACACGGCAGGGCAATGGTAGCGATACACAAAGGAACAAGGAGTGAAAAAGGAAGGGAGGACCTGGTAAAAAAGATATAATAAAGATAAGGAAAACAAGAAGGGGAAGACGGGAAAAGGGTAGAACGAAGAAGGAAGGAAGGGGGTAACAGGCTGGAAGGAGGCGAAGAAGGTAGGTGTAAGAAAAGTTACGGAAAAGGGAAAACAGCAAAAGGCTAGTTAAGGTGGAAAAAAGTGGCGCCTAGAAAGGCGCAGTACTACAAAACAAAAATAAAAAGGAATGGAAGTAGTAGCTGGCACGGGGGAGGCGAAACGGGAAACTAGCAGCAAGGCTCAGGGATACGAAAAACCCGGAAGCGTTGCGACGCATCCCCGACCCGGAAGGAGCTGGTAAAGAGTCCGAGTCGGGGAGCGTCACAACCAATGAAATCAGGGCAGAGGGAAGAAAAACGTAGGAAAGGGGGCGTGGCCAAAACGGAGGTAAATGAAAACAAAACTAGCGTTCGTGTCGCCATCGGTTCCACAAACGCCAGGTATTCCGTGATGCGACACTGTCAAGATACCAAATGGGTTCTTTCTAGAAGCTAAAAGAATTATGACCAGGTTCCTCTGGCAGGGGAGGAGGGCGAGGATCGCATACAACATTCTAACACTCCCCAAAGACAAAGGAAGGGTAGGTCTCCCTGACCTAAAAACATACTATAAAGCCTCCCAATTACGCATCCTCATCCCCCACTTACATGCAAAACAAAACACCTTCAATGGATCCACATGGACAACCATTATCTTTCGCCAGCCACCGTATCGGAATGGCTATGGACCCCACAAAAGAGAGTTCAACGAAGAATCAAAGGCCACCCAGTATTGAGTACCATCTGGAACATATGGCGATCAGGTAAAGAGATGCGCATGATCACCACTTGGCCATCTCCGCTCAGCCATCTATGGTCTCCCGGCATAAACAACCACATACCCTACGTAGGTAGATTCCAATCCTGGTACGAGGCAGGCCTGGAAAGGGTTGGACAATTGCAGAAAAAAGACACCTTCATTCCACTACCGGAATTAACTGAAGCCCTAGGAATAGGCCCATTATCCACCTTCCAATACATCCAGATAAAAGGTGTCCTAACAAAATCTGAATGGAAGTACAAGTTGAAAAGAGATCTCACTCCGTTCGAAAAACTCCTAGACTATAAGTCTGAAATGAAAGGTTTGATATCCGTAATGTATATAGAACTAATTGAGGCGGGAGACGGCTCCACGGAACAACTCAAAAGCAGATGGGAAAGAGACATAGGAGATGAGATAAGCCCCGACCAGTGGGAAACAATGTGTAAAGCCGCATCCAAAACGTCCATATCCAGCCAATATAAATTACACGCAATTAAACTCCTACACAGATGGCAATACGACCCACTCAGACGCTCCAAAATGTTCCAAACAACAAGTCCAAAATGCTGGAGGGAATGCGACGAGGTAGCCGACTATTGGCATATGTGGTGGAGCTGCCATACATAAAGTTATTCTGGGAGGAGGTCGTGGGGTGGATTAAAGAAATAGACGGCATACATAGAGACTCCGACCCCCATCTGATTCTGTTCGGTTTGAAGAAGAATGACTGGATCAGACTGAAAAGACTGGTCCCACAGCTACTACTAGCGGCCAGTGCGCTGCTGTTAATGAAATGGAAATCCAAAATAGTCCCAAGAAAAAAGTAATGGATTAATGTGGCAACCAACATCTACACAATGGAAATGATCACAGCCTCCCTAAACAACAAAGCGTCGCAATGTGAGATCCTATGGTCGGACTTTCGAAATAAACACCTCCCAACGACCACAGACTCCCAACCTGAGGAAGCCCCAAGGACTTAATGCAAGCCAGAAAACCTACAAACGGATATAACGAGATGGTTCAGACCCAGAATTCAAGAAAATCCCACATCAGTAGCTCTATGACTGGTTTTCCCATACACAAAAAAAGGAAAGATGATTTTATGATGTTCGCCCAACCAACGGGGGGCAGGAGGGTGGGTGAGGGTTATGTTCTGTTACCTGTTACAACTAAAGAATGAAGACGCACACAACAACGTTTCAAAGTATAAAAGGAATCAAAATGTTGTTCTTTTAATGTAACCATGAGTCAGTAGTCATGTATTATGTAATGAAAAATTTCCTTTGTTTAAAATCAATAAAACCAAATAAAAAAAAAACTGTCTTTCTTTTCCGTGCTGCTCGCACGCTTTCAAACTGTTTTTCTTTTCTTTGCTGCATTGTTAGGCAAAAACCTGTGCAGTTCCCTCTGGGACCACTGCAAAAGATTTAGGACTACAGTGTTTGGCAGTAAACCCACTTGCTAGCAGTCTGTACCACACAGATTCACTTGGTAGCTGTGGCTGAGCAGTCAGACTTCCCTCAAGAAGAGTTAGGCAGTATACAGAGTATTCACAATAGGTCAAGAGAACACAGTAGAACAAGTAAACACTGACCAAGGCTTGGTGTAAAAGAGATATTTATTTTAAAACCACATCTAGAAAAACACACAGGCACTAATAGTAAGCAATTCAAAAACACGGTCACTAAAAGATATACACTCCCTTAAAAGAATAATTAGACAAGTCTTAAGTAAAGCCCCACTTATTTTCAGACAGCAGTGAGCGCTAAACGTAGATGGCACTCTAATAGTTCGTTTTAAAAAGGGAGAGAAGAGCAGAGAACAAGTTGAAACAGATCCCAACACTTTTATCAGAACATAACAAGAGAGGAAGGCAAAGTAAAACCGTGAAGTTAGAGTTCAAGAGGCCGGATCCACTTTCAGAGGATCCAAACAAAATGTGTCCAGGGTCACACGGTTGCAGTGCACAAAAGTCTTGTAAAGGTTCAAAAAGGAGTTGGACCAAAGAAAGGGACCAGTTAGAGGGTCAAGGCGGCCAGCCCAGTCCAGCAGTTTAAGGGGTTATTATTACCTTGTAGCAATCTTTAGAAAGGGAGGCCTGGCGGACACGGTACCTTAAAGTGGTGAGAAAGCTCCAGCGGGGGCAGTTGTTCCTGGCAGCGGGTGCAAGTCAGTGCTTCGTCCGGGGAAAGTGAGGATCTCGTCGTGGAGGAAGACAGGAGTCCGTTGCACTGCCAGGGAAGAAACCAGCCGCAGAGTTTCTCAGGTACAAGGAGCGGTCCGGTGATTCGCGGTTCAGTCGTGAGTGGCTATCCGGCTGCCGGGGTGCTTGGCACGGGCAGTTCGACGACAAACCGGGCTGGGGTGTGAAGAAAGAAAGGTAAACTGGTTGTGCCCACCAGTCAGGGGAAGAAGCCTCTCCAGCCGGGAGATCTTCTCTGTCGTCGGGAAGTGGTGAGTCGGTTCTGCAGGGCTCCACCGGTGGTGTTTTTGTGGTAGGTCGGCTCAGCTTCTCCCTCGTCGGATTCTCAGGTCCGGTGGCGACTTCTGAAGTTCCAGTCCCCAAAGCCCTGCTTTTATGCAGAAAACCCCCATTCACTCAGCCTAGCTGTCACTCAAACATGCTAAGTGGTGAGCAGGCCGGCTCACCACTTGGGCCAATCACACAAGAGTGCGCCCTGAGTTACCAAGGTAACTCGGTCCAGGGTCCCTAAACCCCCTCCCACGCCCCCTGTGGTACCCAGACAGAGTGGCACCACTTTTGGAGGCTTCTGTGGAGAAGCCCACCAAAAAGTGGAACAAAGGGCTCGACTTGGGTTGGAGTCACAGAAGAGAACACAAACACCATTTTAGAATTGAGTCTTGGCAAAAAATACCAACCGGTGAATTAATATTAATTAAATAAACCGGCGGTATGTTCGAGGCTATGAGAATTAAATAATTAAAGTTGGTAGCCTCGAACAATGGGAAAATATTCGCGGTCGAATATAAAAAGTAGTTTCCACTGCCACCAGCCAAAACTCGATCAGGGGGGACGGAGACATGTCCCCTCGACTAACAGACCCCGGGGCAATCGAATTGCCCCGACCCGTACGTCCACAATATGATGGTTTGTACTGGTTTCTGTTAATAATTTGGGATTAATAAAGGCAATGGTCACTTTACATGCCTTGGGAGACAGTAGTCAGTATAGAGTCTATGGTGGGGTGTCACTATGGCACCTGTGTTACTGCACGGAGGGTGCTGTGTAACACACATAGGAAAAACACATGAGACCCTATGGAGTAAAGGACCCCATAGCCCATAAAACACATTACCAGTCAAAGGAATACCATAAATCACGTCCAAGAGTGGGAGAAAAAGAGTCTCACTCTTGGCAGGAGGAAAAAACAAACTCCAAAAATCCAGCAAAGCCGCTGGGGGACTCACTAGGTTAGGAAATTCAGCCTAAAGAGAGAATTCTCCCTAACATGCTTGAATGCTTTCAAACTATCTTTCTTTTCCGTGCCACTCGCATTCTTTATATTCCTTTTCTTCTGTTCCATACTCACACACGCACTGGCTTTCTCAAACTGTGGGAAACTCACTAGTCGGCGTGATGCTGCTTCCAATGGGGCTTCTCTGTGTGCTGAGGTCAAGATCTCAATACCTGCCCCTTAGCCATTCTTGGGGTCTGGATCCTACTCAGAGAAACAAGCACTTTGCTTCATATTGCCAACAGGATTTAGCATGCCTTCCAGGGTTCGCATTTCCAGCTCCATGGAGACACGGCTCCCTTGCCACGCTCTGACCATCACCAAACAACGTGGTAGCATCTCAGCGTCCCGGTCTCCACTGGATACCTCTGGCCTTCTCTCTTGCAACTTCACAGTGTTCTACTCCCACGGCTCGTTCACTTTCTTTAGCAAAGCTCCACACAAAAAGGGATCCCCTGCTGGACTCAGCCACGCAGCCTCCCTGTTTTGCAAGCTGCAGCTCTCTGTTCTGAGTCCTGAGTCCTGTCAAAGGGTTTCAGGTGAGAGTCCTTGACCTCCCTTGCCTGACTCCAATCAGGCCAATTATTGGGCCATGCCTGACTCTTAGGTCTCCTCTTCTTCTTCTCAGTACTAGAGTGGAATTCAACAGAGTGCAGGTGTGCATAGTTGTTGTCAAGTGTCTGACTCTGCCTGACCTAGTTAGAGGGACATGCTGGTAGTGTGCTGCAGTGTGCCTCTCTAGTCATCTTCCTTCTGTCAGTACTATAGGCATCCTTCCCATAGGTAATCCACATTACTCTCGTATGCCTCTTCCGCGTCTCACTCTCGCCTCAGTAAGTGGTGGAAATGAGGAGGGGCGAATGGGATAGGACTTATAATTGCCCATAAAGGCTGGGGGAGAGTAGGGTAATGGACAGTTGGGAACGGGGGAATATTATGTCTGATCTTCCAGCATTCGCTCGCCAATCCGCAGAGACCCTCCACTCAGGTGATCCTCCCTCGCATGTCTGCCCCTAGGATCAGGATCCAAAATCGATAGCCCTTCCCAGGCCACCTAAACAGAGGATCCCCGGGGAATAGGTGTGAGAATGCCATCAGGTTTCTCACAGTTCTTTAAACAATTATATTGTGGAGGCAGAATTTACAGATGTGCCCAACCCGGCTACAATTCTGTGTAACATCTACTGCTACACATTTTACAGTGATTGAGCTAAAAAAACACTTTCTTTTCCATTCCACTGCACAAAGATTCTCAAAATCTTACTGTGTTTACTTATCACAGATTTAGGCTCCAACACACAAGACTCTCACAGGGGTATCTCAGTGTCTTCAACAGAGTGCTACAGATGGAATCAGGGAACATAAAGGGACCCAGTGAAATTATGCAGTATTTTGATGATTTTCTAGTGTGCAGTACCACATAGGAAGAGTGGAGAACAGACTCAGTGATGTTATTAACGGTGTTGGCTGAGAAAAAATACAAGGTGTACAAGTTCTTCATTTGAGCTAGGTAATATCAAAGGAAGGGAGGAGGGTGATGCCTGATAGAGCAGAGGCAATTGCAGATATGCCTCGCCCAGAGACAGCAAAAGAATTACAGCAATTCCTGGGGCTATGTAATTGTTGCCGCGTGTGTCTTTGACTGTAGCACATAGGTTCAGCCTCTTTTAAAAGGCTTGAAGGAAGAACAGAAAGAGCAGAGCCCCATAATTATCAATGTATTTGAGGCCCTAAAAGAAGCGATAAGTACAGCCCCTGTGTTAGGAATACCGGATTACAAGGAAGAATTGTATCTACTTTCACATTCAAATGGATACGTGATGATGGCTGTCCTGATGCAAAAAACATCAATGGGACACAATCCCATGGCATAATACAGCTGGATCTTAGATCCATTGATGAGAGGGCATTTCCCATGTGAGCAAGCACTAGCTGCATCAGCCTTGGCAATAAAGAAATCATCTGCAATAACGATGGGCTGTTTCAGTAACATTATACGTGAGCATGCCCTGTTTGCCATTCTTGAAAAGCCAAAGTCCACACTCACAATACAGCGAGCATCTGGATATGAGATTATAATATCCAATCCATTAATAAACATTGCTAGATGCAGCACAGTGAATCCTGCAAGATTACAGGGAGGAGAATGGGTTCATGACTGTTCTACGTACACTGACATACATGATGTTGTATCCCCAATAAAAGAAATGAAGTTAGAGGGGGGGGTGGTCTTCGTTGATGGGTCATGCAGGGGAGGCATGGTATTACAAGTATGGCACTGACACAACAGGTACACTTTGTCAAACCTTTATTGAAGTTTCTAGTGTTGGAAAAACTACTACTTTGCCTATAACTAAGAGGGGAGTAGTCTAAACCATCAAACGATAAACAAAACTGTCCTAGTGGAGTCTGTCAAATCAAAATGGCTTATGCTAACAAAAACCTCATGCCTACCCTATCTCTTGAACACAAAAGTGTATAAAGGAGAAATATATGCAAAGGGAAAATCAGTGTTCAAAATAATAAATGTGGCTGAATCAGCTCTCCTCCCCACGTTAGACCACACAGAGTAAGGCAGTCCCTGTAGGAAGGATGAGACACTCTGGCTTGCGTTTTCAACACAATAAACAGCTCCAAAACATAGATCAAGACCCGCCTCGCCTTCCACGTTAAAGTCTCTCTTTCCACTTCCAAATAATGTTTCAACAGAAAGTTCACGTAGGTCTCCCTCTGTCGGGCTCAGACCTCTTCAAAACACAGTTGACGCGGGTCCCCCTCTGTCGGCCTCAGACCTTTCACAACAAAGTTCACATAGGACCCCCTCTGTCGGGCTGGGACCTCTTCAGAACAAAGTTCAACAAAACTTACAAGTGGGCTCCTTTCCCTAAGCTTATTACACTTTGGGTCTCCCTCATTCAGGCTCAGACCTCTTCTCTAGGAGTTAATTTTGCTTACTTTGCTTTTGCAGTTCATTCGCTTTATTGTTACAAACAATTTACCTTTCACATGGACCTTCAATTGGGCTACTTGCTTTGGCCAGACGACTCTGCTATTCAGTATCACCGATTCCACAGCTGTCCTTACTTCAAAGGTTCATTCAGAGGTCTGCCTTTCTTCAAGTCTCATCCACACGTCTGCAGCTTTCACTTGAGATATGTTGCCACTTCAAACTTTCTTTAACACACACTGGTCTCTCAGGTTGCTTGCCAACTCACCAGCTGTGTGCGTTTATTTCTTGGTTTTACGATTTTCCATTCATGAGTCAAGGTTAGTACCACAGGCTTGGCCTCACCTTCTCAACTCTGCCATTCACCAGGGAGGGTCGCAGGCATCCTTGAAACACAATGCACCCTTCTGATGTGGGATCTGGCCTTCTCCATGTGTCTTCCATGGCCTGTCGGAGGCAACAATCTCAAGTAGGGAAGTCTTGGGGTTTTTGAACCACTGCTCTCGTCCCTTGGTTCTTTGCTCTACTCCAGTAGGTTTGCCTTCAACCCAGAGGTTCTGCTAGTACCCATGTTCTGCCTTGCTCAGAGTGTGCTTCTAGGTTCTGCCTTTTATCTGTGTGAGAAGAGTCAATTGGTATCAGGTGTGTGCACTTGGAGTCAAGTGCCTGACTTTGCCTGACCCGATTAGCGGCACATGTCCAGTACGATGTATGAGAATTAGTCTTTTTACTCTCAGTCACCCACTTCCTCAGACCAGTGTTTGTGTAAAAGGGTGTGGGGGAGTTGGGACCTCAAAGAATCCTAAAAAATAGGACGGGTAAGATGAAAAAAAGGGGGGAATACCGCATCTCACCATTGGCTGCCTCAACTGCACTCCATGAAGAACCCTCACCCAGATGATGCTCCCACACGTGTCCACATCCAGGGTCTGGATTCAAAGGCGATGGCTGTGCCATGGCCACCTGAGAGAGATATTCCTGGGGACTAGCGGGTGAGACACCCTCTGGTTTCTCACAGTCAACGACGATAGATCATCATAGTGACACGTGTCAGATTACCAGCACATTTATCTGCACAGGCAGCTCAGTTAGTAGCAATGATATTAGCGTTCAAAGACCACCGGGACCAGGTTGTAACGATATATATTCTGATTCCACCTATGTGACCTCTACAATACACTCAGGACTGTCACAGTGGAGAAGGAAGGGCTTTCAGCGCACAGACAGCACACCAGTACCTCATGCCCCATTATTAGGAAGATTACCAGATTCACTGTCATATCCAATGGTGGCTGCCGTGGTGAAGTGCGTAGCCAATACTAGGGGCACAGACTTAATTTCCCATGGCAACAAAGCTGCAGATGCAGAAGAAAAAAGGGCAGCATATTTCTAACAAATAGCAGACATAACAATTGCCCCACACAAAATAATGCTCAATATGATGATAAAGAAGAGCTATAATGCATTACCATTGACACAGATAGTGGAATTGCAGGTATGTGCACCATGGATGGAGCTAGATCTGTGGACAAAAAGGGGATGCTCATTATCGCCCAGCCGATTTGTTATAGCGACAGAACAGCACAGGGAAACATGTAATGCCCCTAGAGTTACTCACAGTGGTGTTGGAACAATTGCACTATCCAGCACACACCACAAGGGAATATGTTGCAGCATATATTTCAGAGGAGTGGTGTGCCCCAAACCTGCATGAACATATTGTGAATGTTATCATTAGCTGTGCCATGTGCCAGCAATATACTGCTGGGCATACAATAAGAACGGTGAGATGAGCAATGCTGTGCCCTGAAGGCCCAATTTTGCATTTGCATATAGACTATGTCGATATGCTCCAAAATTGTAATGAATACCAATATATGATAGTAGTGTTGTGTCCCTTTATACACTGGATTGAAGCAGGACCTTGTACGCATGCAGACGTTAAGTCGGCTGCTAAGTTCCTCGTAGGTAAGGTGTTTCTCGATGGGGTGTGTCCAAAGTGTTGCGTTGAGATAACAGATCACACTTTGCAAACAAGTTATTTTCAGAAGTGACATCCTTGCTTGGCATAAGCTTTGTTCTGCTTATCACCCCTAGGCCAACAGCGTTGTTGAACATCTCAACGGCCTATTAAAGGAACGCATTAAAAATGTAAAAGAGACACTACACAAAAATGCCTTCCACTGGCTCTTTTTGCCCTACGCAATTCAGCTAGGCTCAGACCACCACCTCACGCCCTATGAAATTATGATGGGCAGAAGAATGCATGTTCCAATTGCTCCTCCCATGTGTGCTCGATTGGAGGCCACTGTATTACGAGATGAAATGCGTGATTATTTAACGGCCATGACTAAATGTTTGAAATTCTTTTCTCTCAAGATCAAGGTGCGACAGGGTGGCTAAGCAGCCAATGACAACACAGAAGGAATTGTAGATGTGCATGCTGTAATATCCCAATTGGCATTGTTCCCAGTTCACTTAATATATGTTCAGAATTTCATCTGCAAGTGGCAGTAGCCACGACTCGTGGGCCCATATTCTGTCCAGTATGCAAACCCAACCGAAGTAAAGGTGTGCAGAAAGAAAGCGTGGGTGCATATAGGTGACATGAAATGATTTGTGGGCATGGACGAAGAGCAGCAAGACAAAGAAAAAGAGTTGACCAGACGATGGCTAGATTGAGAGCTGACCAGCAACGTGACAATTGACAATGCAATAAAGGACAATGTACTTTTCACGAACAAGGGAAACTGTTACTTTACTATCTCAAAGCATTTTTCTTTTCATTTTCTTTTTTTTGGTTTGCATATAATATGGCAGTAAGATTAGTATCAATGTAGTTATTAATCTGAGTGAAATAATTACACAAGTTAGAAAGAGATGTGGGTAATGACGAACACACCACTTTAAAGGTTATGCTAAAAAATCAATGACCTTTGGTACAGGCATATGACCAAGGTGGGAATGAAGAAATCAGATGCGAAATCGAATGAAAATTGTTTTGTATGCTCACTCCTTCCGTACGCCTTGTGAGTCTCAAGTTTGTTTGTGGCTGGAGAAATACCAGTAAACAGGGCACATTGCTTAACTCACATTGCACTATGCAAAACAAGGGGACAATTCAAGGGAAGTTCGGCTTTCAAGAAATGGGTGACAAAAGGAGATTCTCCGTATGACGACAATTTTGTTAAGGAAAAACAATTGTGAACAAGGTTATGAAATATACACGGTCAGGTCAAAAAGGGCGAAATAATAGTAAGTGACCATCCATTGTTGACATGTACTGACAATCAAGGAAAAGAGATACCATTTTCATGGGACAGACCACAGTTACATATAGCAGGAGAGGTGTTTACCACCCGGGGTTGATTAGAAGGAATAATGGGATTTAGAGAGGAAGCACTTTTAGGATATTTGTGAGGACCTGTAGAACATTGTAATAAGCTTTGTTTAGAAGAAAGGACACAAATATGCCAGACTGTTAACATGGGTGGAGGACGAAGAAGGGCCAGTGAAAATAACAAGTATAGAAAATACATTGCTGTGTTTAAAAAACAATGGCACTGTGCTGTGAGGGAACAATGTAGGATGTAAACGCATCATGGATATGCCAGGCATTAAAGTAGGCACAGCAGTACTGATGGACCCCTATTGGGCCTGTGGTTGACAGGCTTATATGCAGCTCCTGCCAAATTGGGGTGGCACATGCTCACTACAAGTGTTACATGCACTGGCACTGGGGGTGCCTCAAAGTGATGTTGTGCAAATAGGAGACTACCCTATGTTGAAAAGGGAATGTAAAGATAGAGTATAATTAGTCTATTTTGTCAAGACCTTAGGTAAGGGATCTCAGGTAACCCATATATCGCTTTCCTCACCACTAAGATTGTGGAGGCCTTCCATCATCATCCTTGAATTCTCCAGCGATGGGTGCACTTGAATAATCTGGCAATGACCATGATTATGAACGTTCATGGTCAATTTTGTGGCCAAACCCATTAAGAAGTAATTCTGACTTTTATTTATACTGTGGCATCATCTGATTTCTGAGGCTGTGTTGAACCTAATTCCAAAGATAAAAATTACCTTACACTCAACTAAACACATTTTCATTGACAAGGGATCAATGAAAAAAAATGGAGTGGAACTAAACAAAAACGGATCACATCTTTTTATAGGCCAGGTCTAGTGGCTGGGGTCAGCTTTTATTTGCCAATCTTACAAATAAGGTGCATCATATGTTCCTCCTCTTGTTCTTCCAAAAGTAAGTATATAAAGTGTACATATTTACAGCAGTTTTTTCTACCATTATGAGTCCTATAATTGTTCCTGATTAGCTTACCTCTAGAGCTATGAATATTGGCTATTGGATTGAATACCACTAGTTGGCCGTTTCTTATCATGACTAGACAGATGTGCTATCTACCCTGATTGCACATCGTACTAGCCATCCATGCATTTATCAGTATTGCACTTTGTATAGCACTATTGCACTAGGGAAACTTTAAATGCACAGTTGCACTTTATATATGACTAATGTATAAGGGCCTCATTACAACT
Source organism: Ambystoma mexicanum (assembly GCF_040938575.1). Classification (NCBI taxonomy): domain Eukaryota; kingdom Metazoa; phylum Chordata; class Amphibia; order Caudata; family Ambystomatidae; genus Ambystoma; species Ambystoma mexicanum. The sequence goes on along the minus strand of NC_090926.1, from coordinate 1,197,351,913 downwards.
CAGGCGGTAAGGGGTTTACGGCGCCGTAAACAGTGCCGACCCTTACCGCCTGAGTACGAGGTCCCTTAGCGCCACCATTTTAACGGTGGCGTAATTAACGCCTTCCCCACTCCCATTATGCCCTATGGGGCAAGAATGGGGAAGGGTAAATGGGGATTGGGGACTTACCGCCCCGCCGACCTCGGAATGGGGCGGTAAGTCCGCCTACCACCATGGCGTAAACATAGTTTACGCCATGGTGGTAAAGTCACGGCCCAGGCGGTAACTTACCGCCTGGGTCGTAATGAGGCCCTAAGTCTTTACTGTAATGGTTTGTTGTATAATATACATGTTTTTTTCATTAATTGTCTGAAAATTGGGTTTTACTGTGTCTTTAAGTTGCTTTTAATAAGAATATTATAGTAAAGCTTTCCTTTGTTCAGTTCAAATGCTTCAATTGTTTTGTCAATAACATGTGTAAACATTCATGATTGTTATGTAGGCGAATCAAGAGTAGTGATTCTTGGAGGACTTGTCCCGACAACAATTAGTTTCTACATTATTTACGTGAAATTACATTTGTGAGCCACCTGGCTCCAATTACGAAGATTGTTTGTTTCTATGTATTGTGAGGAGCCAGGAATGAGACTTGGACACAAGTAACATATGCTGTTCTAGTATATAGATGGCCATGGCTCTTCTCAGCTCCAGATAGCTTAAAACAGAGGTGGCAGACACCCCAGAGCAGGGCATGCCTTTGGTTCCAAGTTCCAGTGCATCTCACACACCAGCATGTACATGGGGATGTCTATTAATCATTTGCTCATCTGATATCTATAAAATATGCAGTGTATATTCCTCTTCAGCACACTTACAGGAAAGAATGAAACATTGAGCCGGTAATTAACTGATCATTGACACTGGTACTGCCGTGCCCTGTGTGAAGAGAAGTGGGGATGGAAAGAAGTAATTTGAAATTATCCTGAATGTTTGCGATAGTGGAAGGCGAAGGTGACCGCGTAGCACCGTGTGGCCATGGCTTTGCTCAGCTCCAGATAGCTCAACACATCGGTGGCAGACACTCCAAAGCAGGGAATGCATTTGGTACCCAGTTCCAGTGCATCTCACACACCAGCATACACATGGGGATTTCTGTTAATCATTCACCCACCTGACATATCTATAAAATATGCCTGTGCATATTCCTCTTCAACACACTCACAGGAGAGACTGAAACGTTGAGCCGGTAATTAACTGTTCATTGACAACGGACCCACTGTGCCCTGTGTGAAGAGAAGTGGGGGTGGAAGGAAGTAACTTGAAATTATTCTGAATGTTTGTGATCATAGATGGTGAAGGTGACGGCCTATACCCGTGCTCATTCTGTTTGTTAAAATGATAGCTGTTGTTGAAGTGGAAGGGCACATAGTGGTGCACTTTGTACTTGGACAGCAGGGGGCAACCTAACACTGAAACATTGCATGAGTTAAAATGATAGCTGTTGTTGAAGTGGAAGATGCACTTTGCCATTTGGACAGCAGAGGGCAACCGAACACTGATAAATTGCATCAGCGGAGCACAGAAACATACCTAAGCATATATATATATATATATATATATATATATATATATATATATATATATATATATATATATAAAGGGGTTGGAGAAATGCTTCTCTTTTTTTCTGCACTAGAGGTGTGTCCCTACCTAAAACCAAAACTAAAGGGCTGTCATTATCAGAATGTCGAAAACAAAACTGTCCCTTTTCCAAAGTACTTTTCTGGCCCTCACACTCTAATAAAATAAACTCTAAGGTGAAAAGGGTAATGTCTTGAGTGATTGATAAATGTTTAAAAGGAAAAATGCTTAACTCCAATGCAAAAGTTCCAGAAGGACAGAGTTCCTTGTTCCAGAGGGTGATTCGTTACCCTGGATTTCCCTTCCCTTGGTTGTAAATGTTCAAAAGATATCAGTTCTCTGAGTTTCTCTTCATACACAACAAAACTGATACACAAAACAACTTGGTTCTTTATCTTTATCTCGTTAGGATACCTGGTGTACTCCCTTGCCAGATTTTGACTTCTCTTCTCTTTGGTTTTACAAAGCCTTTGGCTAGACCTGATATCTAATGCTCAGGACCCCTTTTGTGGTGATGTATTTCTTATGCACTGTTCAATTTTTCCTTGCCTGGTGTGTTACCTTACAAGGGCTTTCTTATATGAATATACTTGTGTGAGAATACCTCGTATACTCCCCTGCCAGGCTTTCACTTATCTTCTGTTTGGTTTCACCTAGCCTTTTGCTGGTCCTGATATATCCCTTTCAGGACCCCTTTTGGCAGTGTATGTCTTATGTACTGTTTAATTTGTACTTGCTTGGTGTGTTTCCCTTTTCATACTCTCCTGCCAGGACTTTCTTAAACACACTTGTAACTGCCTGACATGCTTCTCCTGTCAGAGCTTTTTTAAACACACTTGTAACTGCCTGGCATGCTTCTCCTGCCACGGCTTCCTTGAACATACTTGTAACTGCCGGGTATACTCTCTTACCAGGGCTTTCTAAAACACACTTGTAACTGCCTGATATGCTTCTCCTGCTAGGGTTTCCTTCACGTTGACTTGGCATGCACTTACACACTTGCAAGTACCCGTGTATACTCTCTTGCAGGGGCTTTTCCTAACTTTGTATTACACACACGGACGGACTGATAAGTCTTTAACTTCTCTTCGGTTTTTTCCATTCAACAAAATGGCCACTGGCTTTGTCTCTTTTCAACTCTTCACTTGCTTTCGTAATGTTTATTTGCATGCGGCATGGCTGCCCATACGCCTCGGTGTATATGTTTCCCATTCAGGCTTCTGCTAGCGTATTTCCTTCTTTCCGCAGCAAACCAGTGGCGGGCAATCAGCATGTCTTCTCGTCTCTCTGCTTTTGCTCTTTGGTTTCACTGACTCCTGCAGTCTTTGCTGGGCTCTTCTCTCCACGTTAGACTTCCATCAGGTAAGTGTCGTCGCTCAACAGCTGCTAACGCCCACGAGCCCTGGGTTGGCTTCTGGTGTTCCCGCAGAGTCTCTTCTTTCCCTGATGACCTTCTTCTGCCCCTTTAAGGCGGATGGCTGCACAGCAGCTGCTGCAGCCCCACAGTCTCCCGGTTACAACCGAGAGAAGTAGCCTTCTCCTTCCAGCAGCGCGCCACAGTCAGCTGTGACCGCTGTTAAATTTTCCAGCTACAGGTATGCGCGCCCAACAACTATAGCACAGCCTGTACTCTTGGTCTTTTCTGCTCTGCATTACTCAGCTCCTCTTTCTCGTCCCAGTATCCTTGTAGTTATGGGAATGGTAGTCCATTCTTGATGCTTTACATACAAAGTCTGGGTAAGGGTTCTTTCAGGGCAGGCCAGCTCTGAATGACTTGCAGATAGAATTTGCAAAGGTATTTTCATGAGACTTCCAAACAGGTTTTGAAGAAGGTTTTTCCGTGTTCTTCTTAAATGGATGAGGGGAGGTGTAACAATATGCCATTAAAGCATTGGGTATGGATGGGGTGTTATTAGTCCCTGATGAAAAGGGGGTATTCCATGTATCACCTGGCAAGTCCCCTTTAGATATAGAAAGAAATGATCGCAACCTTTTATGTTCGACAGGCCTCCTGTAAAAAGATTCTACAGTCACATACAAATTATTAAGAAGAATAAATACATTTTATTTAAAAAATATAATTATTTTCTAAAAAGACTAGCCTCCTCTATTAGCAGCTGTATGGCTTTTTCACTTTTTTCAACACAGATACCATACATTATACATTGTTTTGCCAATTTATAATACAACAAAAAGTGCAACAAGTGAACTACCATTCCCATACCCCATAAACGCTAGACTATAACCATACATAAAGTGACAGTTGACATATTACATTATCATAACATTATATCACTCGCCTAATACTACTACTTATGCTTCCAACCCATATAAATCATTTGGTGTTTTATCATGCCTATATCTATTTAACTGTGTGCAAACTCCTTTCAGTCATTAGAACGACACGTGTTTCAGATGGTTAATGAGCCGTTGTACTGCCCTTGTCAAATCCGGTCTTCATCAGGACATGAGTGGGGCCTGTTAATGCACCACTCCTTTTATACTCTTGTGCTCATGTGTGTCTGTTTCTTCCTCATTGTCCTACTCTCATATCATGTGCAGAGAATGATGTAATCACGACTTCTCTCCCATGGGAAAAACAATAAACAAATCAGGCGGCTTCGGTGAAACTTCGCTCAATCCATGCAGTGTGCTCTGTATGTGGTGAACCCCAGCAGGGTGTGTAGTCCGTGCGTGACCTGAAGCTAGCATGACCGATCTTCCTTTACCTCCATAAGGGTCGTCTTCCCCTCCATGACCCTCCCTTAAATAACCACCATCAGAGTTCGGATCAGAGAGCGTCTGCCTTTCCCTGGCTACGTTAGGGGAGGTTTGCCCTATGGAAGCAGTGATTGCATTGCCAGATTCATCACAGTATGTAGTTATTTTATTCAGCATAGAAGCATCCGCAGCAGCTCAACAGCAGTCCACAATCCTAACGACAACACTGGACCTTTCTTTAACATTGGAGCATCAAGACCGGTACCCTGCAAGACCAATCAGAATCTAGTCCAGCGCTCCCTTTGATACCTTGGAGAGACTAACCCGTGGTAGAGCCTATTTATGTCCTAAGGTTCCTTCGGATATGTAGTGCAAATCATGGTGCCCAAAGGAATAAGATGATGCTTCACTTTTTGAGTGACCTCAATAAGGGGGGGAAATGTATTTATTTTTCTTTTTTTCTTTTTTAAAGCACACTAAGCCTGAGGCATCAAGTAATGACCCAAGAACTGTCCTATAAAATTCCTGAACAGCAATTACACGCCTATAATCTGCCATAAGGTCTTACTTACTATTTGCATTAGATAAAATATGCTTTTATAAATATTGCTGGGTAACAATCCTTTATTCAAAGTCATACTGTGTTCCCACATATTCGTGTTTACCCAACTCCAATGCTGAAACCCCTACCTATGCCAGAGAAAACCTTTTAGAAAGGGCAAAACCATAACCTGAGCATAGGACTTTGAGAATCCTCCTATCAGACCTCCAAACCCTAATGTCCATCGTGGGTCTGGAGAAGTAGGGATAGCGGTCTTCTCTCCTCTGCCGCACGCTGCTTTACTGCTACTTGGGCACATCTGCCGGCAACCAGCGGTGGGATCCCGCTTTCCATGAATGCAAAAGCTGTATATTTAGTCCACTCTCCCTCTTTCTTTTTTGTCACTGTCACCACATCATAAACTTGGTGACACAGTAAGGGTAAGAAGAGGAATTCAAACCTTTTGCCACTGGGTAGTAAATCAATACCTGATGAGGGGGTTAGGTGTGGGACAAGGGTTTAGAATGTAGACAGTAAACAAGGCTCTGTTTGCATGCTTTCTGCCAATGGCCTGCCTCCATAAAAAAGGTTGCAAGGGCAGTGCCAGGGGTACCAACGAAATTGTCCTGGGTGTCAGGTGATACCCCCCAGGGGATCCCTAGTTGCTGTGTATGGTCGAAAACCTACTGTGTGATATTAAGCTGCCTTGAAAATGTACACATCCCCATGACCTACCATGTAGAAAACAGAGATAGGTAATCAATAATTAAAAAAACTGGGTAAAATGCAGTAACCGTGTATATGGGTTTTAGGCATTTCTAGTGTGTTATTAATTAACAAACTCTTTGCCCCTTAACCTCAGATGATTTCGCAACTGAAGAGACATTTCTGATAAGTGCCTGTTCCTTAGGTGGGAAAGTCACAGAATGTTTGGATGATCAAAGCAAAGGGACATAGGGGACAAGATTAGTACACACCACATAAAGAAACAAAATTCTTACTTGGCCCATATAGTGAGCTTGAAAGTTGCCTCAACATTATCATTTCCACCTGGCAAAACAAAAACAAAATGTGCACACATGTTAGATATAATGAACAACCATAGGGAGCCCCAATAACTCACAAAGATGAGGGAGAACAACTATATTTAACAAACTCTCTTCATGGGATAAAATAATAATGCATTTAATAATAACATGACTTGTATGCTGTCACCACAAAACCTGCTTTATCTCCCTCTTGCCTTCTTCACCCTTTTGGGCACAACTTTCTTGAAGGTCATTTTCACTATCTTTGGCCACCACTTTCTCACTTCTTATCAACAGCTCCAGTACTCTTGGTTCCTCAGTTTGGTTTCCTGTAACACTTTTCCCTGGCTCCAATGTGACCCAGCCTTCTGAACTGCTCTTGCAGCTGCCGGGTCTCTGCTTCCACTCCGGGTCCTCCTGCTCTCTCTGCCAGCCCTCCCCGAAACAGCTCCTACTCCAACCACGTATAATCTCAGAATGAGCCCTTTGGTTATTATATAGCTTTAGCCCTGCCTCCCAGTCTTTCTTCAATGTGAAACGAGATTCAGGTGGGATGTGTTTGGTGTTTGACTTCGGTTACATTTCTTCCCGCGGGTACGCTTTTCTTTCGTAAGACCGAACTGTCATTACTGTCAAAAAGTGATCGCATTTTAACCCATGGTAACGTCTTTGTTTCAAAACACGGTCTGTCAAATCCAAATGTACCTACCTTGAATTGACTTGAACAAGAGGAATTGGTTGTGTGTAGTATATTTAGAGAGTGGTTTTGTTTAATAGAAGTGAAGTGTTTTGTGAACAGATGGTTTAAAAATAAATGTACTTTTATTTTTTAACCAGAAACCTTGAGTCAGTGTTTGCTTGAGTCACAGTAATTGTAGTCCTTTGTGTAATCCCTATTACTGCTCATTTGCTCTTGAGATAAGTCTGGATGCTCAGCCATCGCTACCACTTTACTGTGTAGTACATGCTTGTTCCAAAGGTGAAATTGTACTATCATTTGTAGTCTTAATTGTCGGTAGTGTTCCCTAAGGGTACTGCAGATGATTCTGCCTAACACCGGCTCTTTATCGGTGCCTGCAAATTCAACCTTATCTCTCCAACACTGCGTTAGCTTCACTACCCCCTTCATCGCTAAGAAACGGAACACCAACATATATGCTGGCTAAACACCACAACTGTGTAGTATAACAAATCGTGGGATTTAGTCACTTCTTCCCAGAGTTCAGCTTTTCCTTGTGAGTCTAGGGAGGTGAGCCCGCTATGCAATATTTCCCCTAGGGGTAGCAGCAAGCGGATCCTCACAGGGAGAAACTTCCCTCTTGGGGATAAGGAATCCCATTCCGCAAAGGAATTCTTTAAGGTCCTCCCTCTTGGACCAACAGTAACATCAGGGCTTCCGAAAGACCCAGCAGACCAAGCCACTGTTTGTTACTGTGCCATAAAATCCAAGATCCAACCTGGAGAAATATCTGGTAAAACTACTAAGAAGAAGAGTGAGCAAGTAATACCAATCTCTCAGTGGTTAGAAACCAACAATACTGTGACGAGATGGAATGAGCGAGTAATGAATGAGTAATGGAGAGTGCTCAACTGGAAGAGAAAAGGTACTAGAATCCTCTGCTGTGGAGGACCCAGCAATATACCATAAAAAGGGAAGAAGGACCACTGTCAGAGAGAAATGAAACCCGGGAGTTCTAAATCAGCAGTGTCGTGGAAGCTGACAGAGAACGGGAGATCCTCCACTGGGAGGAAGCAACCAGCTGATGTGCGCGAGAAGCACCAAGGGAGCTGAATGCAGAGGAGAGCAGGGTAAGAAAACCCCAAGAGAGAAAGCTAGTCGTGAGTGGTGGCATTACCCATGAGAGGTGGACTGTGACGTCTGGCAACGATGCCGAGACGGCTGTAACGCTGGCCCTGCAGAGCTGCTTAAGCAGAGAGAGTCAGAGCAAAAGCAGAAGTCATCCTGACCAAACGAGAAGTTCCTAAGGCCCGGTGAGGCCAACCCTTGGGGAGAAAGGTAATGGGGACGGCGGGAGACCTGGGATGGAACACAGGTATATTGAGTACCAATATCCCACTCGTCCCAGTGATACGAGAAATAACAGCGAGCGCAAAACCCATCACAGGACTCTTCCCACTCATCCCAGTGATTAAAGCTATTCACCGTAGTGACTAGAGTACTCATAGTCCTTAGTCCCCTTTTCTCCATCCTTGTGGGTGTCCTCCACCATAGGGACGCTACCGGAACCTTTGGCAGTGAAAAATGTAGCTTCCCCTTTAAATTTAGAATAGTGCACCCCCGAGACACTGCCCTCTGGCGCCACACCTCAGTCCCCTTTTAACACATCAGATGTTTAATAACTGGCTACAATTGCAAATTTTAGCCCCCTGGCATACAAGCAGGGGAAGGTGGGTGGGACGTATGGAGGTAACGGGGCTAAGGACTATGAGTACTCTAGTCAATACGGTGAGTAACTTCAATTACTCATACGTCCACTCCCCTTTCCTCCATTCTTGTGGGTGAGTCCACCGAACAAGACCATAGGGTGGAGCTGTGATAACCTGCCTCATATCTAGGATGAAGCAAAAAAATTCTTCAGAATCACCTGACCGAACTCTGCATCTAGCCTGGAGATGGTATCCAGGGAATAGTGCGTACAGAATGCAGACATAGTGGCCCAGGTAGCCAACTCGCTGATGACATCAAAGAAGCGTACCTCTGAAACCCGACAGCTGTGGCCTTAGCTCTGACCGCATGGGCATGAATCCCCTCAGGAACCGGCTCAGGCACCTCTGAAATGGCCTGAAAACAAGGCTTCCAGCTGTCCTGAAAGAGAGGCAGCCGGCACCCTACAGGTGAGCTGTGTTCCCTGACCGCTATGTCATTGCTTTTCGGAGACTGAGGCAGGAACGGGAGGCGCAGCGGAAAAAACCTGCAATGTCCTCAGCTGCTTCCTCCTGTGGTCACTGGGAGACCTGTAAGGACTCTGTGCACTGCGGTCTCGAAACAGCTTGAAGCGCAGTGGTTGAAGTCGGTCCTGCCCTGGGACTGCGGGAAGGACTTCTGTCGGGTTTAGTTAGGATGGCCAGGGACTTGGTGATCTGCCTAAACGTCTTGTTTTTTATCAGCTCGTCATCAGTGGACAAATGAAAAAGAACCGACCCCTCAAAAGAGAGATCCAGGATCTTGCACATCAGTGGCGAATTTAGTGACATGGATCCACTCCGTCTGCCGCATCAGACCTCTCATGCCTGTGTCATTGTCCTGCGCAACTGTTCGGGCGTCAGCCAGGCCGGGCTTGAACTCCCTCGTCTCCCGCCACAGATTCTGATTTGCTGCGGCTAGGAGGGCATCAGTGTTGGCCTGCCGCAAATGCAGCCCAGAGTTAAGGTAGCAACGCTTGCCCAAAGACTCAAGAGCTTTGTTCTCTTTGGAAAGACAACTGGAGGTGGCCCCAGCTGAGGAGAACGAGGATGATGGTTTAGAATACAAGGAGGCCGCTGCCACCACTTAATAGGTGTGGCTGGGTGTGAGAGGCCAGAAGGACTGGCTACCCATCCAAAAAGCCTAATCTGGATGTCCAATTTATTGTTCATGTGGGCATTGGCCCTGGGCTTCTCCCATAACTTTCTCGCCACCTGCAGGACATCCTCCTGGAGGGGAATGCCCAAACGGCTTGTGGCGTGCCAGGCCAAAACCTCTGCTACCACTCCCAACTCTTAGAGGCCTCCTCAGGCTGAGGGACCCCCAAGAACTCTGCAAGGCCCTGAAGAGGGTTATGAAACGCCTTTACTGGGGCCAAAGTCTCCTTATCCTGGGAGTCATCATTGTCATCATCGCCCCCATTTTTCCAAACTGAGGGGAGACCAGGTCCTGGGACACTGGAGCTGGAGGGGTCTCCTCTGATCCGGACCAAAAGATAGCTGTGGATCCATTGGCGACTGCGGGGGAGGCGCAGGTGGTACAGGAGGAGGGGGGATTGGGAGCAAAGGCAGGGTCTGGACAGGAGGTGGAACAGACAGCAGCGCTGGAAGCGCAGGCAGAACCGGGGGAGTGCCCAGAGGTGGAGGCTTAGGAGGCACGAGCTGTGGTATCACTTTCTTGATGATACCCTAAAGGAGCCCCAGCATCTGTGTGGAGAACATGAGGAGGAGGAAGCGCTCAAAGGAGCGGTCCTCGCAAGCTACCGGGACGCAAGGGGCATGGCCCTCAGCGGCGCTGGGCCTCCTTTTCTGATCAAAGCGTCTTAGCGCCTGGGGCGTGTAGCCGTAAGGCTGCGAGTGGCAGATGTAACCATGCGGAGACCAACCGCCTGTGCCATAAAGTCCGGTACCGCTTCCCGAAGGAAGGGTACTGGAACCTTCTTGCATGGCCCACTGTGTGGGTAAAGAACTGGGGAGACCCAAATTCGAATTCAAGATGGCTGCCGGCCTAGCAGGATCTGCCGCATTCTGTCCTGCCATCTATGGGTCTTGTGCCACGCCCTGAGAGAGAGGGCGCAAAGACACTGTTTCACGTGTTGACGCAGCCATGGAAGGGCCTTCCTTGGCCCTAGAGCCTGAATCAGAAGCGTTGACCTCAGAGATGGCTCCGGTAGGCTTAGTGCCCTCAGCCGGGCTGGCCGGTAGTCAAATCGCCCTGTACAACGACCTTGGAGGAGTCTCCGGTAAGCGGGGTGCCCTCAGCTACAGAGCTGGTAGTCGTTCTGGATCGTGCTATGGATTGACTCTTAGAGGTAGAACACGATGATCCTTTGCCCACTGGGGCAGAAGATGAGGATAAAATTGATCGACCCTCGGTGGACCGCCTAGAAGAGCCTGTGGGCCCCTCAGCTTGGAAGCCAGTATCCTAAAGTGCCTTAGGTCCGCCAGAACCAAAATCCATGGTACCCTGTGCCGTGGAAACCCTGGGCATGGATTCTCCACAGTAAGGAGCCATACTAAACAATGGGCCTACCTTGTCTTGACGTGGGGTCCTGGAGACAAACACTTTAAGATGACCTGGAGGGGAAGCATGGAAGATCTCCATCCAGTGAGAACAGCGATTCTTCAAGGCCCGGTGACCAAGAGCGCTGCAAGCGGATCGGTGGTCAGGCCCCAGGCACTCAAGACAGAGTGCATGGGGGTCCAAGGCCGTGAACGAACGATCGCAGGAAGTGCATCTAGTGAAGCCTCCTGCAGCCGACATGCGCTAGGGTAGGCAAGGCATCGAAGGGAGGTGATGAAGATATGAAAAACAAAGAACGGGAAGCACGCTGGAGTTCAAAAAAGTCTCTCACCTAGCTGCCAGGTCCGACACCATCCGTGCATGAAAATGGACTGAGAGGAGGCGTCAGAGAGCAGGGCTCAGGGGCGCTCCCACAGCCGGGGCCATGCCCCTGCTCGCTATACTCAATTTAAAGGGGAACCTCCATTTTTTGCTGCCAAAGTTTCTGGTACCGTCTTCATATTGGGGAACGCCCAGAAGGATGGAGGAAAGAGGATGAGACGTATGAGTACAGAGAGAGTGACACTCATCTCGGACTCATTCTATTCGTCGCAGTGATACGAGAAAGAACCGAGAGTGAAACCCATCAAGGGACTCATCCTACTTGTCCCAGTGATACGAGAAAGAAAAAAACAAGTGAGACTCTCTGTGGTATAGTTGAATTTAGAAAGTGTGCCTAATTAGCGCACTGTGCTAAAATTTGAATCTAGAAAGTGTGCCTAATAGCGTCACTGTGACAAAGGTTTGAACTTAGAAAGTGTGCCTAATAGCGTAACTGTGGTATAGTTGAATTTAGAGAATGTGCCTGATTAGCGTCACTGTGCTAGGGTTGAATCTAGAAAGTGTGCCTAATAGCGTCACTGTGCCAAAGGTTTGAACTTAGAAAGCGTGCCTAATAGCGTAACTGTGGTATAGTTGAATTTAGAGAATGTGCCTGATTAGTGTCACTGTGCTAGGGTTGTGTCTAGAAAGTGTGCCTAATAGCGTTACTGTGCCAAAGTTTGAGCTTAGAAAGCATGCCTCATAGCGTAACTATGGTATAGTTGAATCTGGAAAGTGTGCCTAATAGCGTCACTGTGCTGAGGTTGAATCTAGAAAGTGTGCCTAATAGCGTCAGTGTGGTATAGTTGAATCTAGAAAGTGTGCCCAATAGCGTCACTGTAGTATAGCTGAATTTAGAAAGTGTGCCTAATATCATCACTGTGCTAAAGTTTAGTGGATGGAGTGGATATATCTGTATATCTCTGTATCTCCTATTTATGCTATGTATATGCTTTGTACCTGTATCCCCATGTTATCTGCATCACATGTTCACCCTATCCATCCTGTCGCTTTATATGCGTATGCCGCTATGTACGCCCCCTGTCCTGCTCTCGTGCTTGGTCGCAGGCGCTTTACTGATAACCACCATATCACACTACTACGCTTACTCTCTTCTATACACCACCATTCAACTAGAACACAGCTATGCTATGACACATTCGGCCTAGCTGTTCTCATACTAACATGACCCCACAAACACCTCATCATCCTAATAAAAGACAGCTATCTGAGCACATACCGGCTAGCTTAGGCGTCTCCTCAGGCCTAACGCAACCAGAACTCAGTCTGGGCGTCCACCCTCCAGACTGAACACATCCAACTGATTTCCTCAGCACCACACCTACTGCTTAGAAGCGGCTATCATGCAACAACCACACCAGCTGCACTTATATCCGGTGCTTCCACGCACCATATGACACTCTCTCTCTCACTCCTGACTTGAACTGCAGTTCCCAAGGGTGTTCAACCTACCAGCGCTTTGAGGTCATATCAATGATACATAAGGCGCCATATAAATGTCAAGTAACATAACATAACAAGACTCATCCTACTCGTCCCAGTCATACGAGAATGAAACGAAATTAATCTTGGTACTCATCCTACTTGTCCCAGTAATACGAGAAAGAACAGAGAGAGAGCAAGACTTATTACGGGACTTATCCTACTCGTCCCAGGTATATGAGAGAGAACCTAAGAGAGTGAGAATCAGTACGGAGCCCCTCTTTCTTGTCTCGGCAATACTTGAAGAAGCCCTCTTACTGACTTTCTCTTGCCCCAAAGAGAAAGTCAGTAAGCCAAAAAAGGAGAATTGTCCATTTGAAAAAGGATCCTAGGCCTTTCAACCATCCCACTATCTGAAAATGTACTGAATTGCTCCTATCATTCGGGAATTAAATGCAACTTGTTGCACAAACCAAAAATAGCAAACCCCTCCATCATTTCTCATATAGGCATACATCAACAACATAGCAGTGAAGCTAATATCACCCTTAGCAGGCTCTTTAACCTCAAGTTCAGTGTAATCCATTGAGCCAAGAAGTACGGATCCCCATCTCCCTTGTACTTCTCCGTCCTCCAGCTTGCTCTGTAAGTATTGAAAATGCTGACTAACACTTGGATTATATAATTAGACAGTTATTCACTCACATAAATCTGAATAATTTTGAACTTGCAAAATGATTCACTCACTTCAAGGGGGTTCTTTTGGCAGGATATGTTGAATTCTGGCTTCCATTTATTTTTTTAAATTTATAAGAGCTGCATTTTAATCCCAAGCCTAAGTGGGCATTCTCGTTAGTATTTGATTCTCACTCATGCTACTGCTTGCCAGTGCTCTCTTTCTTCATTAGTGTGTCTGTTTCCTCTTAATTATAGAGTACTGTTCCATGCAAAGAAAATAGTAGTTTTGTCGGGAACCACCCCAACGGTATCTCATGTATTTTCCTCACAGTCATTGGGTTACCTTGTTCAACCATTTTCTCATGGATAATGTTGATTGAGATAAATCTTGCAATATAGTTATATTTGCACCAAGGAATTTGATTGATTTGGAGGTTCTGGCTGCTTTCATAATCTTCTCCTTCATCTGGTAGAAGTTTAAAAGTGTCAGAACGTTGTAATGGAGATTCTTTCTTTGCTGGAACACAAGCAGACTCAATATGTTCTATCGAGGATAATTTCTTGAAAGTCTTCCAAGATCTACAATCTGATCAAACACCTACTGAACAAATTCTGACTGCTCATGAAACAACACTTTCTTTGGGATGTCCCTCATACGAATATTATTGTGTCAAGCACGATTTTTAGCATCCTCCTGGCGTGAGCATTTCACTTCCATTTGTTCCTCCAGTGCAGTTACTATTTGCCAGTTTTTCATGTTGGTGTACTTGTTCACAGATTGTGTTCTCTGTTTCCTCCAAACATTGTTCTACTGCCGTTACATGCTTTCCTACGTCCGCTATTGATTGAGAGAATTTCTTAACACTGCCTTTGATTTTGTGCTTTAATTCCTACAGTAGGATCTGCAGATCTTGTTTTGTCGCTAATGTCTCCATAGCTGCTGGGTGTTGTGCTTTGCCGTGGATTTGTGCCAATACCATGAACAGCTGTTTTTCAGAGGGTTTCTCTAGGAATTCTTTAATGGCTGGACCTTTGGCTGAGGATGTAGACATGGCAAAGGTTTGACCTATAGCTTGTGCATAGTGGCTGGCCTCATAACTCCGTGATGCACATACACCCTCTCTGCTGTTGCTTGCCCCTCTCTTAACCCACATGTTACTGTTCTTTCAAAATGGTAGAATTTTAAATCCTGATGTATTTGTTGCCCTTCTGCAACGATGACGCCAAACGTGGGGGTTCAAAGGGAAATATTTTTAGTCTATGTTCCCGCTCCCTACTAGCATAGACTTTCTTTCCTCATTGGAGACCAGGCCGTGGGCGGGGTTCCCAGCTTAACCGCTTGTGATTCCTGGAAGGAGTACCTTTCATCAGAGCTGCCTGGTAGGACAAGTGTTGGTGTCTTTTCCAGTCGAGCTCTGTTCCGAATGAAAGGTTTGGCAGAATCATTCCCAGTCAGAATGGCTGCAACAGTATTTGGGTGCGTTGGCGAGGCGGCAACAGCCCGTCAGCCGGGCTCCTCGGTTTGGCGAACTCACAGGTGTAAGTGGGACAGTATCATGGGTCTTCGCTTCTCGTCCGACTCCAGAGCCAGACTCCAACCAACACCTCAAAGACTGTCACATGGACCCCTGCAACCTCCCCGGGCGCACCGCTGTCTCATGGTCTTGGTGATCAAGCAGCGTGTGGTCTCCCAATCGCCGGGCCGCAGAGGCCACTCCACGTCTCCACCATGTCATGTTCAGAACTCCACCTCGGCAGCCGAGATGGGCTCACCACTATTGCATAGTTCGGCAGGCGGTTCGGGGATCTGACAGCTCCCATTACTTCACCTGGAGCCCTTCAGCTAAACCATCATCTTTCCCAACCCAGAGGCTGAGGTTTCAAACGTTTCGGCCACCATCTTGCTCCATGGAGCCCTGGCTGTGGCACAGTCTATTTGACCAGCAACACTCCAGACTGCCTATGGGGTCAGAGGGAACATTAATATGGAGATCGAAGATCAACAAACTTGGGAACAGGGATTATTCCCCTCCCAGCATCCAGGAGCTCCAGGGAACCGTCCGCAATGCTTTGCGGTTTGGCCATGCCCTTGTGTCATGCTCTTTAACATGTAACATTAATTGTCCCATATATTTTTGTCTTTAGTGCCATACAGCTTCTAGTGTTACGATTTCGGATTTTGCAAACGTCAATAAGGAACAAGTTACTTGCAAGTAACTCCTTTTTTTATTTGCTTTTCAACAACAAAGGAATAGGCATTACAGTGGAATACATGCCGTGCATGGTATACGTTCAAGAATTACCTAATTTCCCGGTCTGTAATCCATGCCTCTACCCAAGTGTGTGTCATCTCCCATTATAATCCCATCAGGTGTATACAGCAGAGGTTTGCTACAAAGTCCATCCCAGACCCTGTATGCCACTTGGACATAGCCAAACTGGTCCAGAGACCACAACGAATTAACAAGTAATCAAACCCCTTGCATGCTCTAGCTCAGTCTGCCCCCAGCTCCGCCCCCCTTACCCCAACTCCCCCCAATACCCACAAGTCTGCATCATGTTCCAGTTTCACCATTACTGCCACCATGCTGGTTTCAAGGGGGCGTATATTCTGATGGTATAAACAATGCCTGGGTTAACATGTTCCATGCTACCACATCATCACTGACCTCCCTCAGCCCTCTATACACTTTGCTGTGTCATATCACCGTCTCTGCCTCTGCCCATTACCTTAGATCTCCCCACCATGCCTCTATTCTGGGAGCTCCCACAGTCTTCCACGCAATCTCCATTCTGCAGTTGGCCAAGACACACATAAGGTCCTTCATCCTGTTAAAGTGAGCCTCTGCCCGTCTACGGAGGAACATTCCCAGCAGGCATGCCTCTGGTGGCAGTCATGCATGGCTATCCCCCCTTTTGGCACCCTGCCTGCGATCGCCTGCCAGAAAGTTCTAATCACTGGACATGGCCAGAACATGCGCAACATGTCTGCTTTTTTGCTTGCGCATCTGGTGCATTACTGCACAAACCGTGAGATTGCATGTGGGGTCAGGTACGCCCTATGTGTCACTTATAATGGCATCAATTTCAGCCTGGCATTTCTGTACACTTTTTCTGCGTATATCAACGCTTTTTTTCCCCTTTCGAGAAGACCTGTCCAACCTCCTCCTCCCACTGCCCTAAATTCCGATGTTTTAAGTGTATCCAGTAACATTTCGTAGAGCCTAGACATCACATGGCCACCCTC
Source organism: Ambystoma mexicanum (assembly GCF_040938575.1). Classification (NCBI taxonomy): domain Eukaryota; kingdom Metazoa; phylum Chordata; class Amphibia; order Caudata; family Ambystomatidae; genus Ambystoma; species Ambystoma mexicanum. The sequence continues at coordinate 1,197,335,327 of NC_090926.1, read as the reverse complement.
AAATAAGTCAAAAAGAGAGTCCAGAACTGTGTCTGCCTCCATGCCCTGCCTGAATTCTGCCCATCTGGCCCTGCCGCCTTGCGCACCCTGTTGTATGTTAAGAACTGGTCCTTGTGGATATCATACCTTTCCATCAGTTCGGAGAAGCCCATCAGTGCACCGTCATTAAACAAGTCCCCCAAGGTGATAATCCCATTCAGTTCCCAATGTTGTCTAAAGCTACAGACCTCACAGTAGACTCTCTCACATATCGCTGTCAGTGGTATACTGTTGGGAGTACGGGTCCTGCCTGCTCATCAGCCTCCACATTCAGTGCCATAGCTTCCGACCCAATTTTTGTAACATGGAAGTTCCTGTAAGACGTTCTTCCCTCACCCAAAGAGTCTCTTTTAGATAGTATGGACTGGCTTCTCCCTGCGGTAGGTCAGTGTCCAGTGTAGTCTCATCCACCAGCCAGGCCATAACAGACTGCAGCTGCCCTGCTAGATAGTAGAATTTCAAATTGGTCAGTTTAACTCCGCCATCCTTAAAATCTCTGCACAGTGTTCCGAGTGAGATCCTACATCTCCTGCCATCCCAAATGAGCCCCCTGACCATAGAGTGTAGCATGCGGAAGAACAGTCCGGGAATGGGTATATTTACAAAATGGTACAATAACCACAGCAACACTATCAAATTAAGGAGCGGCACTCTTCCCATCATGGACAGAGGGAGCTTGCAACAAAACTCTGTGGACTTCTCTATCCCTCTCAATGCCCTCAATGTGTTCATTTCGTGCTCCCTCTTGGGATAATGGTAGAGATCCACCCCTAGATAACGAAAAGTGTTAACTCCCCACGGCAGCACGAGGTTACGTAGATAATCCTGCTGCAGCTCTGCCAGACCTGCCAAAGGGAACAGCCTCAACTTTTCTTTGCTTATGGTTATACCCGAAAGTCACGCAAAGCCATCTAGGACTTCAAGCATGTATGGCAGATTGATCTCTGGATTCTGTAGAGATAGAGTAACATGTCATCTGCATACAGTGAAACCATATTCATGCTACCTCCTGCCAGTATACCAGCATCTATGAAGTCTGCCCTAAGGAGAGCCGCCAAGGGTTACAGAGCCAGAGAAAGTTGCTTGGTCCCCTTACACAATTCCCACTTGTCTGAGATATACTTCCCAGTCCTCACTCTAGTGATGGGCACCATACATATCAATCGTACTCACTGCAAGAATAATGACCCAATCCGGAAGTGCTGCAGGGTGGCGTGCAGCCAATCCAAACGATTGTATTGCGTCAAGTGAGGTTACTACACAATCCGGCGCAGCCCCCGTAGTTTTATCTATTACATGGTACAATCTGTGTAGGTTCCAGGACGTGTTCCTAACCGGAACATATCCGGTTTGATCAGGGTGTATGCAGGTGATAATCATTGTATGCCACGATAATGGACTCTCTTAGGATCTCCAGCACCTGACCCCTCTCGAAGGCCTCTTCAAACATCTGCATGAGCTGGGCACAAGCACATCCACATATTCCTTTCTAAAATTCTGCCGGGATGCCATCTGCCCTGGCGTTTTACCCGCAGGCACCGAAATCCTGGTCGCGATCAATTCCTGTGCAGTGAGCAGAGCATCCAGCATTTCAACCTGTTCTTGTTCTAAGCGGGGCAGCGTAATCTGTGACAGGGCGTCCTGTATGTCCCTTGCACTGCCCTCTGCGTTCGTGCCGTACAGCTGCTGATAGAACCTACTGACGAGTTGATTTCGCTTTGTGTCCACCATTCCTCCCCACTCTCATCCTTAATGGAACTAATGATCTCCAGGTTTGTCCCCACTTTCATTAAGTTTCTCTGTATATTTAGCATAATCATATTTAACCAACCGCCCCCAGTCTGCCATACATGCCTGTTTCAGCTCAATGAGCTTCTTCTCATGTCCCACCGTTAGTTCCACCCTATTCACCAATTCCTCAATCCGCACTATCCCCACTCCCTGAGTTTAGGGCAAAAATCTCCTCAATTTTGCCTCCCATATGAGTTCTAAACAGGTCATCAAGAAGTACTCTCATTCTCAGTTGCCACATCAGGATTGGTGGAGTTCCCATAGTTTTCTGCCACGTTACCGCCAAAGGCGCAAGGTCCGAGAGTACTCTGGATTTATATTCTGCTGTTACCTAGGGATTCAGTGCCCGTGAGCATGTAATCACTGCGGGTGTGCTCCCCAGGCAGGCTAGAATAAGGAACAAGTTACTTACCTGTAACTGTTGTTCTCCAGCATGGGTCTGGCATGGATTCACATGCTCATGAATATTCCCTGTCGTCAGGCTGGGAATCCTCGGTAAAGAAAAAATCAGTATCAGTTTCGTTTCTGATCTGTCTTTCGTAGTAGTAACCAATCACTGATCTCTGCGTCATACTGACCACAGCCAATGACTGCCCTCTACCTAAGCCCCGCCTCTGGCAGCCATCTTCAGATTTGGCAGCACGTGAAGTGGCAGTATGACCAAGTGAAGAGCCGCAGAGGGGTAGGCGGGAGGGTTCGCATGTGAATCCTTGCCAGACCCATGCTGGAGAACAACAGTTACAGGTAAGTAACTTGTTCCTTCCTTCCTTCTCCAGCATGGGGTCTGGCATGGATTCACATGCTCATGAATATAATAATAAATAGCAGTACACACATGCACAACCACGGGGGGTGGCAAAAGGCTCAACATCAAGCAATACAAAAAACTCAACATTAAGCATCTCTTACCTCCTCACCAGGCTCACCTTAAGCGAACAGGTTGCGCAGCACTGCTTGGCCGACCCTGGACTCCTCCCTGGAATCCCGATCGACGCAGTAGAATCTCCTGAAGGTGTGCGTCGACCTCCACGTAGCAGCCCTGCAGATGTCCAGCAGGGGCACACCAGATAAGAACGCCGTAGTAGCAGCGATCGCTCTGGTCGAATGGGCTCTCGGACGGCCTGGCAGCGGTCAGTTAGCCAACCGGTGGCAGTGCATGATGCAGCCGGAAAGCGATCTGGAAATAGAAGACTTCGAGAGAGCCTTCCCTTGATTCACAGGTCCAAAGTTCACGAACAGCTGTGATGTCCTCCGAAAACTCTTCGTGCGGTCCACGTAGAACTTCAGCGCTCTAGCCACATCCAGCGAGTGCAAAGTCCTCTCGGCCGGCGACGAAGGAGACGGAAAGAAAACAGGTAACACCAGGGGCTCGTTAAGATGGAAGTCCGACGGCACCTTGGGCATAAAGGAGGGGTGCGTCCTAAGCACCACCCTCGAGGCATGGAAAGTCAAGTACGGTGCTTTGCAGGATAGGGCCTGGATCTCTCCCACTCGTCGTGCGGAGGTAATGGCCACCAGGAATGCAGTCTTCCACGAAACAAACTTCATCGGTGCGGAGTGCATCGGCTCGAATGGGGGCCCCATGAGCCTGGTCAGCACCACGTTAAGTTCCCACGCCGGGGCCGGTGCCTTCACCGGCGGGAACGACCGGAACAGTCTTTTCATAAACTCTTTTACCAGTCGATGGGACCACAGGGACGTCCGTCCTGTGGTTCTGGTGTATCTGGAGATCGCCGCCAGATGAAACTTAATGGAGGCGTGGGCCAGCCCAGCCTTTGCCAGCACTTGAGGGGCCGTAATACGTAGGGGGTTGATCTTCTGTGCTCGGCACCAGATAGAGAACCTCTTCCACTTATGACCGTAGCATTTGAGAGTTGAGGACGCCCTGGCCTTTGCAAGAACCTCTCTGCAGTCGGCCGGTATATCGTAGCCTCCAAACTCTAGCGCTGCAGGAGCCAAGCCTGCAGGTTCAGCGACGCGGGGTCGTGGGGAAGATGGCGCCTCCTTCTCTGGAGAGAAGGTCCGCGTCCGCCGACATCTTGATGGGGGGGGACGTTGACAAGTACAGAAGGTCCGGGAACCAGATCTGCCTCGGCCACGCCGGTGCGACGAGGATCATCCTGCACCGGGACCTCTTGAGCTGGTTGATGAGTCGAAGCAGCAACGGCAACGGAGGGAACGCAAACAGGTATAGGCCGTCCCAGGGGAACGAGAACGCATCGCCCATGCTTCTCGGCTGGGGAAACCTGCTGGCGAACCTCTTGCACTTCGAGTTCTTCGCTGTTGCGAACAGGTCGATTTGGGGTTTGCCCCATCGTCGGAAGAGTTGATCCACCTGATCCTGGCGCAGTTCCCACTCGTGACACGTGCGCAGCTCCCTGCTGAGCGAGTCGACGATGGTGTTTCTTTCTCCTGCCAGGTGGAAGGGAACCAGGAACATCCCCTGGGCGACCGCCCAGTGCCACAGATCCTGTGCCTCCTTGGATAGGGCTGGGGATCTGGTGCCTCCCTGCTTCCGTATGTAAAACATTGTCGTGATGTTGTCCGTGAAGATCCGCACCACCTTGCCCTTGAGCGACGGGAGGAACGATTTGAGAGCCCAGAAAACGGCTCGTAGTTCCAGGACGTTGATGTGCAGGAGCCTCTCCTCTGGGAGCCAGAGGCCTCTTGCGTGGAGATCTCCGGTGTGGGCGCCCCAACCTTCCAGGGAGGCGTCCGTCGTCACGTCTCCTGGTACGCCGGCGTCTGAAAGTCCTTGCCCGCCGTGAGGGGCGCTCGAACACCCCACTACTGAATCGCCCGCCGGAACACCTCGTTGAGGGGGACCCTGTCTTCGAAGGTGCCCGTCGCCTGCATCCAACGGGCGTCGAGAAATTCTTGAAGAGGGCGCATCCGTAGTCTGCACACGCGCACCAGGTAGATGCAAGAGGACATCATCCCCAGGAGGGACTTAATGGACCTCACCCTGGTCACGTCCGTGGCCAGCAGGCGCTGCACTTTGCCTAGAATGGTCTTCGTCCGTTCTTCCGACGGTGCCGCCAGGCGCCTCACTGTATCGAGCTTCGCTCCCAGAAACAGGGCCACCTGCGACGGCACCAGGTGGGACTTTGGGTAGTTTATGGCGAATCCCAGGTCTGTGAGCAGCTGGACGGTCCTCGCAGTGTGTTCGACGGCGAGTTCCCTCGTCCTTGAGCGGATGCGCCAGTCGTCCAGGTAGGGGTAGACATGAATCCCCTGCAGGCGCAGCCGCGCCACCACAGGTGCTAGGCACTTGGTAAAGACTCTGGGGGCCGACTTCAATCCGAACGGCAGTGCCCTGAATTGGTAATGGCATCCCTGGACAACGAACCTGAGGAACTTTCGGTGACTTTTGAGGATGGAAACGTGGAAGTAAGCACCTCCAGGTCGATCGACGATAGAAAGTCGCCTTCCTCCAGCTGTCCCAGTACGTGCTGGAGGGTGACCATCCTGAACTTTTGTGACCTGATGTATTTGTTCAAACGACGAAGGTCCAGGATGGGGCGCCAGCCGCCCGTCTTCTTCCTGACGAGGAAGTACCTTGAGTACACCCCGGAGCCCCGGAGCCTCTTCGGGACAAGTTCGATGGCGCCTTTCCTGAGCATCGCCCGTACTTCCAACAGCAGTTGCGGGATGTGATTTTCCTTCCTGGCCACAGGTGGAACGTGAGGGCACTTCCTCAGGAATTCGATAGAGTGTCCTCTTGCCAGGGTATCCAGCACCCAACGGTCGGTGGAGATGGACTTTCACACGCCGACGAACTTCGTCAGCCGGCCTCCCACCGGGGTGCTTCGGTGGGGGCCCGAGACCACGGCCGGTTCAGTCCTGCTTGGAGGTGGTGGCCTTGCCGCCCTGGCCACCTTGCCGACGGCGGCGAGGCGCTCCCTGCTTGCCGCGACCCCTGTAAGCCTCTTGAGACGAGGAGCGTGCCGCCTGGCGGTAGGACGACGAGCCACCGCTGGATCCCTTGGAGGCACCCTGTCTGCCTCCGGAGCTCCGAAAGGGCCGTCGTTGCTGAAGGACTCCTAGGGCGCGGGCCGTCTCCGTGTCCATTTTTATGGCTTGGAGGGATTCGTCCACCGCCTTCCCGAACAAGTTGCTGCCGTCGAACGGCATGTCCAACACCCTGGTCTGGACGTCCTGACGGAAGTCGGTCGCCCGGAGTCAATCCCGTCGTCGTAGGCAAACACAGTTGCCCAGCTGGCGGAACCCGGTATCGGCAATATCGGTTGCCACCGTTATGGCGTGGTCCGACGCCACCTCGCCTTCTTGCAGTATTTCCAGGGCCTCGGACCTCTTGTCATCCGGTAGGAAGTCCACTATGGGGGCCAGCTTAAACCAGAGCTCCCTGTCGTAGCGGGCCACGATCGCCAGGGCGTTGGCCGCTTTGATCGTCGTCGCCGACGAAATGACCCGCCGCCCCATGGCGTCCAACTTCTTTCCCTCGCCGTCCCGCGGGGAATTCGACGTCGAGGCTCCTGGCCCCGCCGCTTTCTTCTTCGCCGCTGCCGAGATGACCGAGTCCGGCGTTGGCTGGGCCCTGAGGCACAGGGGAGCGGTTTCGGGGACCCGGTAATTCTTCTCGTACCGGTCCCGTTTGGCTGGTGCCATGGAGGGGGTTCTTGAGAACCAACAGGCTCTCCTCCCAGATGTCATCGATTAGAGGCACCGCGATGACAGTCTTCCTCTTGGCCTCCCGGCGCTGATAGAGGAAACCTTCCTTTTTCTGCTCCTCCGGGCAGAGCTGGAACAATTCGGACGCCCTGGCGATCATGGCGTGGAATGAGCCAATCTCGTCAGGCGGCGAGGCCCGTGCGACGGGAGACCCGTTCCGTCGTCGTCGCCCTCAGAACCCGTCGTCGAGCCCATCGCACCTTCATCTCCCAACTCGTGGGAGGATGAGGAGGGAACTGTAGGCCTTACGGGGACGAGTGGAGGAGAGGGTTGGGTCCTCCGTCGTTTGTTCTGAGGACTTCCCGACGGGCCAGGTTGCGGGTCCTCCGGCCTGGGCCGTGGGAATCTCGTCCTTATCTCAGAGCATAAGGACTGGATCGCAGACAAAATGGCCGCCAAGCTATCCTGAGGCCTAGGTTCCGGCTGCGCCGGAAGGGAAGGCTGCTCTTCCTCGCCATCGTCGTCTTCCTCGGTTATCTCCCGAGGATCTTCCTTACGGGATCGAACCTTTTCGAGGTTCCTCGCGGCCTCGGTCAGTTCCTCCTCCGAGCCTGACTCCGAGCTTGAGGAGGCTACCGTGCCCCCCCTCACTTCTTCCATCATGGTGGCCATGACGATGGGCTGAAAAGAGGATTCCCTCCTTGGCGGCAGGGAAACTCTAGTCCCGGAGGCAGTCTCCGCTGGCGGGGTCTCTGCCGGCCTGGCCAGAGTCGCCGCGATCATCTCGATAGAGGCCTTTGCGTGCTGGGTAGGGGCCTTCACCACCTTAGGTGCGTCCCGGGCCTTCTCCTTAGGGGGAGGGGCGACGCCTCGCTCCCCCTCTTCCGAGATCGGACGGGCTTCTCCCGAAGCTTACCTGGGGTCTCGGACTTCCTCTTCCCCGAACCGGAGCGCTGGCTCGTGGTTGACGGTGCCGGGGAAGGCGCGCCCTGCCTGGTGACCGAAGAGCCCGACCTTTCGGCGCTCGCGGAGCCAGCGGACTCGCGGCGCTTGGCCTGGTGTTGGGCCACTGTCGCCGGGGCGCCCGCACAGGACTTAGAAGCCCGCTCGGACCCTTTCGTCTTCTTCTCACCCGCTGAGCCCTTCTCCAACCAGCTGGCGAGACGGGATCGACGGTTCCTCATGGTCCGCTCCGACAAGTTCTTGCAGAACTGGCAGTCCTTCTCTACATGAGTCTTGTCCCCATGAAGACAGTAGAGGCATCGCGAATGCTCGTCCTCCTTAAACACATTCTGCAGCCCGCAACCAGGGCAGCTGCGAAACAGCTTGGGTCCGGGTGATGAACTCGCGTCCTGGGCCATCTCGAAGTAGGCCGCGAATCTTCTGGAATCCTCCAGGAAGTTGATTCGACGAAATCTTCACCCTTGAGGGGCGCAGGAAAATCCCGTAACGGGTAGCCGTTAACGGGAGTAGGAACGGTGGAGCTTGAGGCTCAATTAACCGAAAAAAATGTGAAAAATCACTTGCAAAAGCGCGAAACACGCAGTAAAAGCTCGAGAGCTAAGCACGAGGACTCCCAACACTTGAACGTGCAGTAAAAATCTGAAGAAGGCTGCCAGAGGCGGGGCTTAGGTAGAGGGCAGTCATTGGCTGTGGTCAGTATGACGCAGAGATCAGTGATTGGTTACTACTACGAAAGACAGATCAGAAACGAAACTGATACTGATTTTTTCTTTACCGAGGATTCCCAGCCTGACGACGGGGAATATTCATGAGCATGTGAATCCATGCCAGACCCCATGCTGGAGAATAAGAGTACCCACTTATACCCCCATGCAACTGCCTCCAAATGTCTGCTAATCACTACTCCTCCCACAGGATACCTAGTGTCTTCACCCGAGGAGCCGGCTTGCTGTGTCTATTATCTGACCTATCCAACCAAGGATCTAATGTACAATTAAAATCCTCCTCCCCATATCCACAGGGTTCCCCAATATGGTGCCAGTCTAGAGTACATGGACTTGAAAAAGGAGGTGGTGTCATGATTTGGGGAATACGTGTTGATTATGCATATCTCCTGTTGTTCCAGAAACCTGTGCACAATGATCATGCTGCCCTCATTGTCCCGCTTGAATTCAACAACCAGCTTAAAAGGTACCGAAGGGGCCACCCATATAATCGTTCCAATGGCGTATGCAGAATAGGCAGACCAATATGCATGTCCCACCCACTTCTTAATGAGCGTAGCCTGCCTAACCTCCATGGAATGTGTCTCCTGCAGGAGTGCTATGTGTACTCACTTGCCTCGTACATATGTATACACCCTTTTCCACTTGATGAAGCTGTTGAGCCTCCTAACATTCCAGGAAATAAACTTTATGTTGCTCATGCCAATATTTCTTTTTTTTTTTTGTATTTGATAAATTTACAAACCTTTACAATTTACAAAAGAAACAATAAAATATAAATATAATTATACATTATTTTTAAAATCATATTCATCATTTTTTTCTTTTCTTTTCATTGCGAATAAGCACGATTGTTTAGCAACAACGCATGTGTAATAAGACAGTTTTCCTTCAATAGGACAAATTTCCTTCATATCATATAATAGTAAAATACATGATAGCAAAGCAAAATAAATTGCAGTTAGTCTAATCATAACATACTTCTAAACCTTAATTATAGATGTTTTTTTTTTTAAACTTGTATTTATTAGTTTTACATAGATATTTACTTGAAAATAAGCAGGCACAAAAGGAAAAAAAAAACAATATAACTTTGAGTCTTATAACATTCCCTTCCCCCTCCCCCCTCCCTCCCCTCGGGTCGGATAGAATCATTTTGTCCAGGGTTCCTATTATGCGTTGAATATGTCTGAGATTTTTATGTTGTGGGGGCACCATTGTTCCATAAAGTCTGACTGGAGGTATTGCAGGGTCTCTTCCCATTCTTTTACAAATTTGTCTCCTGTTCCTTGAAGTTTGTGAGTAAGTTTCTCCATTGTTATATGGGCCCATACTTTCTGTAGCCAGGTATAGGTCAGTGGGGTATTTTTGTTTTTCCAGTTCTGCGCAATGGTGGTCCAAGCTGCTATGAGTAGTCCCATGAAAGCTCTCCATTGCGTTTTGCTGTATTGTCTTGCTGTGTCGTCTCTGATACCGCAGAGCCACACTTCCTCCCCCATCAGCCCCACATCCGGGAATATTTTGCCCATCTCGTTGTTCACTTCCTCCCAGAAGGGTCTAATGCCTTTACAGTCCTGCCATATGTGTTTCCATGTTCCCACTTCGTCACATCCTCTCCAGCAGTGGTTGGACGTGTTGGGGTACATTGAGTGGAGCCTCTCTGGTGTGTAGTGCCACTGTGTCATAACCTTGACCCACATCTCCCTAGTTTGTGCCGACCGGGTCATTCTGGGGATCTGTTTCCATAAGTCCTCCCATTGTTTATCCGTTGGTTCCACCCCCAGTGTTCTGCCCCATTTTATTCTGTATGACCACTTAATGCTTTCCCCTTGTGAGTTTATGTATTTGTATAGAGTTGATACCCACTTTTTTTCCCCCGTGTTGGATATGATGTATGTTTCAAATCCTGTAAGGTCCCTGGTTGCTGCCTCTGTGATTGTTGGAGAGTTTAGCCAGTGCTTTAGTTGTTCATACCTATATCTATCGCTCTTAGGGATTTTCGTACCTGCCAAGCACGACTCCAGGGAGACGATTTCCTTGCCCTCAAACATCTCGCCTATTTTAGTAATGCCCGCCTTCTCCCAGGTGTCATATGCCCCTTGTTCCATCCCCGGTGGAAATAGTGGGTTTCTACAGATGGGTGTAAAGGGTCCAACTGCCGTGGTCATTATGCCTTTTTTTGTTTGGCTATCCCATGCTTCCAGCGTGGTTTTCATAATTTCGCTTAGCCTTAGATTTTCGTGCCTGTGCTGCCTCGGTTTCCAGAGAAGTTCTACTAGTGGGGTCCTTGCTACTGCTCTATCTTGTTTGGCCCATATCTGTTGCGGATCCTGCCCCACCCACTCCCTCAGGACTTTAAGCTGTGCTGCCTGGTAATATTTTCTAAAATGGGGGAGCACCATTCCTCCTTCTCTGGTAGGGGCCGTGAGTATCATCCTGGCTATTCTCAGTGTTTTCCCTTTCCATATGAAGGACGATACTATTTTTGTTAGGGTTTTGAAGAACGTGTCTGGGACCCCCACCGGGAGCGCCTGAAAGTAATATAGTACTTTAGGGAGGATGGTCATCTTAATTGATTGTATTCTACCCCACCAGGATATCTGTAGTGGGTTCCATCTATTTAGTTCCTTTCGAATGTTCGTAACTAGCGACGGGTAGTTTTCCCCGTAGAATTGTTCTATTTTTGGGGGTATATTTATTCCCAGATATTTAATACCTTTCTGTTCTATCTTAAGGTCCAGTTTTTTTGCCTCCCTTTCTATGTCCGTTCGATCCCCTGCCAGGATGAGGATCTCTGATTTTTTTCTATTTATTTTTAGGCCAGAGATGGCCCCATAGTTTTCCAGTTCTCTAACTGTGGCCGATAATGTGGATTCAGGGTCTTCTATGGTTATTAGCATATCGTCCGCATACGCAATTACTTTGTGTTGCTGGCTCGCCATTTCTATCCCCTTAATGTGTATTGACTCCCGAATTTTAATTAGGAGGGGTTCTAAAAAGAGAGCGTACAGTAGTGGTGATAGGGGGCAACCCTGTTTCGTTCCTCTCGTTATCGTTACTTTGCCAGTGAGCTCGCCATTAATGGCTATTCTACTTGATGGGGAATTGTAGTTTGCTCTGATACTCGCTATATATTGTTCCCCGAACCCCATGGATTCCAGTATCTTAAACAGTATTGACCACTCCACTCTATCGAACGCCTTCTCGGCGTCTACTGACAGTAGTATCGCTGTGGTGTGGGTTATCCCTATTTTCTCGACCAGATGGGCTAGCCTCCTAGTGTTATCGTGGGTTTGCCTACCGGGAATGAAGCCTGATTGATCCTCACTTATCAGTTTAGGAAGGAGCGGGGATAGCCTTGTTGCTAGGATTTTCGTATATATTTTTGCATCTAGGTTGATTAGGGAGATTGGTCTGTATGATGCAGGGTTAATTGGGTCTTTGCCTGGTTTGTGGAACACCAGCACCTTTGCTTCATTCATTGTGGGGGTCACGTTGCCAGTGTCCTTGAAGGAGTTTAGGAGTTTTGTTAGGATTGGAGTCAATATGTCTGCATATTTTTTATAAAATGGGGCCGTGAACCCATCCGGGCCTGGAGCTTTGTTACTTGGGAGTCCTTTTATGGCTTTATTGACTTCCTCTTCGCTGAGAGGGGTCTCTAGTGCTTGTTTGTCTTCTTCTGAGATTTTCGGGATCTTTAGGGCCTCTAAATATGATGTTTGGGCGTTAATATCGGGGTGTTCTGCTGAGTAGAGCGTTTGATAATATTGCCTCAGTGCTTCCCCCATGTTGAGCGTAGAGGTTTGAATGACCCCTTTCGCATCGCATATGGCCTTAATCGTTGTTTCTTTTTGTTTCGCCCTCAATTGTCGCGCTAAGAGTCTGTCTGCTTTGTTCGCTCTTATATAATATCTCTGTTTCAGATAGAGTAGATTCCTTTCTGCGCCCTTCGTACGTAGCATCTCTAGTTGGCCTTGTGTATGTTTCAGTGATTTTTTTAACATCTTTGTGGGTTGTATCGTCAGCTTCTCTTGGATCTCCTCAATTGTTTTTTCCAGCTCTTTTTCCCACCGATCCCTTTGTTTATCTCTTGTGGTTTTCATCGCAATCATCTTCCCCCTCAAGACTGCTTTAAACGCATCCCAGACTGCGCTCATTGCTACCTCCCCTGTGTCGTTTTGTATGAAGTATTCCTCTATCATTTCCCTTATGGCCTCCCCTGTAACTGGGTCATGGACCAACTCTTGCGGTAGCCTCCATTTCCATAGCCCACTTTTCCTCCCTGGGAGAGTCACGTCCAACCATAGAGGGGCATGGTCCGAGAGGGTTATAGAACCCTTATCCAGCCCTTGTATCTTTCCCAGCAGTCCCACTGACACCCAGAGATAGTCGATTCTGGACATAGAGTTGTGAACATGTGAGAAGTATGTGTACCCCCTCTGTTCGCCTTTCAGTTCCCTCCAGACATCATTCAGAGCCAGCTGGTCCATTTGCTGTTTCAGACGTTTTGATGGTGCCCCCTGTCCATGTATGTTTCCTGTGCTCCTATCCAGCTTTGGGTTCCATGCCAAGTTAAAATCCCCCCCCATTATCACTTCCCCTCTAGCAAAATCTTCCAGTTTCGATAGTGCGCTTCTGAGAAAGCCATCCTGTCCCTGATTGGGTGCATATATTGTGGCGAGTGTTATGCAACATCCTTCTATTTCTACATTGGCAAAGGCGTAAATTATAGATGTTTTTAAACTATGTACCTACAAAATTAAACTATTTCAGTTTCTTGTCAATTTCACACAGTAACATAGTCAATTTGATAATCATTTTGATATTATTGCCTACCATGCACCTAGACCAAAGTGTCATTCTCGCCAACAGAGAGGAAGGATCGAAATAGGCTCCAAGAATGCTAAGTCTCAAAATCTCAAAATAATCACAAAAGACAACCAGATGTTGTAAAGATTCAACCATAGCATTCTTCTGACAAAATCTACAAGCACCTGGTTTTAGTAGATCATGGCATCTTCTCCATTGGGCTAGCCTTTCGTTCGTATGAAATTGATTCAGTCATCCCAATATTGCAACTTCCACCAGTCCTGGCATCCCACTCGCCATTCTGCGGGCCTCCGTCCTCCCACCCGGTCCAATCCAGTCAAAGTCACCGACCAGCACCCAGCCATCAAAAGAGACCCAAACTCATCACCCTCTGGCTTTTCCCTCAGCCCCAACCCAAGGTACCCTTCGAGCATATGGGCGCAGTACATCCTAGCACTAGACAGGAACACTGGACAAAGCAGCATGCATTTAGAACCAATCCCAAACATAACCTAAACCCCTAACATCTCCAACAACCACCCAACGATAACCAACTCGTTCAGGTGCAGCCGCTGCTCACACTCAACCGGGCTTCCTCGACCCCTGGTCCCTGTTCTTGTGTGCAGTGGCTGGGTAATAGAGTCTAGCACCCATAAAAAGAAGAAAAAGGGTGAAGGAAGGAGGGCACACTTTTAACAGTGGTGCTACCCACACTGTAGTCACAAGGATAGGTTAGTCCCTTTACTGGTTTCCCCATGAAGACGCCCTGCTTCCCCCTCGGCTATAATACAAACTCCATGATATCTCCTTCATGTCCTCTTATAGCAAATCTCGCCACTTGCTTTGCCATCGATCATTTTGCAGCATCGGGCCGCCCCGTGAGCTTGGTAACCCGCACCATGTCAATCCAGGCATGCCTGCCATCCATGGTATCAAAGAAATGGGAAGTTCCATTATGGAGATCCTTCAATCTGCACCTTAATCCTGCACGTCGAAGTTGCTCCTTCGTGGGGCCAAGCGCTGCATGCTATTTCTGCTCTTTGAACCTGTAGTCGGGATACACCGCTATCTTAGCCGGCCCCTTCTCAATGATTCCTCCTTGTCTGGAGAATGCAAGAATTGTTGCCATGTCTCTCTAATTTAAAATCCTCACTATCAATGGCCCTGAGGGCGCCACGGGAGGGGGTTTCCTAGTTAAGGACCGGTGGGCACTTTCCACCATGAAGCCCTGCGATATTACACCAGGCCCTACTTCTTGCAGCAACATGTTTTCCACATTTGCTGAGCAGTAATTTCCCTCTGCCCCTTCAGGTAGACCCAGTAGGCATATGTTGTACCGCTGCGCTCTTCACTCAGAATCCGCGGCTCTATTTTCCAATGCCGTCACCTTCATTGTCAGTTCTGCTTTTTGTGTATTTACGTCCGCTTGAGTCTCCACCGTCCGTACTCTGTCGGCCATCGCCTGAATTTCCAGCCTCAGGAGTCCCACATCTATTATGTACTCGTCAATGTTCACCTCCTATGCAGTTTGAAGCACAGCAATGGCTTTCAGGATCTGATTCGCCTCTGTCTGCACTGCCGGTGGTCAAAATATCTGTGTGGTGTTGCCTTCTTCCGGGGACGTGCTGCTTCCCTTGCCCTTGTGTGCGAAGACATCCATCCTGGTCTGCCTGGTCTTCCCTTTGTGCTGCTTGTCTGGCATGTACTCAGTGTCGCTCTCGTGTGGGACTGTAACAATTGTCACCTACGTGCTTGATACCACAACTGCTCTCCAAAGCCCATCCAGGTTAGTTGAACCGCTGCAAGACGGGGATATTGCCAAGTAGCGCACCACTTCCTGCCTGGATGCCTCCTCCTGCAGTGTCCACCCGTGCCAGCCTCCCACCCGCCCCCCAAGCATGGCCAGATACCTTTGCGTTATCTGTTCATATTTACGGAGGGTCTTAATGTCACACTGGCGCATGTCTTGCGGCCAAAAAGCTAATGAATGGCGGAGTTCGTAGACCTACAGGAGACAATAGTTGGAGGCCAGACGTTGGCCACACCTCTTCAGTCCAAGTTTAAGCCAGATGGTGAGAGCAGCCCAGGATCCATTAACAAAGGCAGTGTACCACTTCAGAGGTTGGTGTTATAACAGGGACGCTGTCACCCCGGTGCGCCCAGCAACTGGAAAGGGAACAATCTGTGATCATTGTTAGCAAAGTGTCCTGGGCTGGGCAGGAGGGTGCTATCAGTTGCTCCAGAAATGTCCCCAAGCGCCCCGAGGGGAATAAGCAAACTTCATGACCCTAAAGGCGTCAATAGGGGAATCTATAAAATGTCACACTGAGAGGGAGCAGAGAGTCTACGTGTTCACTGCTTGGGCCTCTAACTGGTGATGCTGGATTGGATGGGCCTGGCCAAGCCCACCTTGAAGACTCGTGTGTTCATAATTGCCCCCACACTATCACACCCACGCACCAGGGGCTCAGATATACACTGTTCTCATAACCTCGAGTGGTCTCTCCAGCTGTATTCTCCACTTCAAGCTGCAGGCCCTGTATCACGAGTGCCGGGCACAACAGCACCCGCCTCCCTATCTGGGTGAGGAGCTGCCAGTTCCAGGAGGCGCAACACAAGCCCGCCACGTGCAGGCACCCACCTGTCTTCCATGCCACCTCTGCCTCGCAGGTCAGCGAAGTCAAGGAGCAGTGCGGACCTCAATGCCCCAAACAACACTGCAGGCGCCAGTGACACTCGGCTCCACAGTCCAGACCAGCCGGGCCCTTCAGTGGCCACTCATCCATCAGGTCGGCCTCAGTGTTTGTTGGTGCCATGGGGTATCAACCCCTTCCTCTCCCCACTGCACTCTAGGCATGCTCCAAGCCATGCACCCCGGGCGGCCTGGGAGTGCACGTGCACCGCAAAGAGACACCAGCACAGTGTACACCTTTTTGTTGGGGCTTGCAGGGCTGCGCATCTAAGTGTCAGCCACAGGGCAGGCTCCGGTGCCCTCAGCACCTCCTCCAGCAGCAGTGCTGGGCAGGCGCTGCCATTTTGGTCAGCTGCCGCTCCGCTCTGGGTCACAGACTCTCTGTGCTTCCCAGAGATAGCTGCTGTGTACCAGGCTTCTCCTAATTGCAGGCTTCATTCTCAGTTATTCACAACAACTTTTTACTGAGTTATGACTTGTAAGGCATATCAATGTGCCGGATCAGACAGGAGCTCTCAGATAAAGTGTCCTCACAGCATAGCTGCTGACCACGCCCCCACCTGTAACTCTTGTTCTCCAGCATGGGTCTTACATGGATTCACATGCTATAAATATTCCCCGTCGTCAGGCTGGGAATCCTCTGTAAAATAAAGCAGTATAGATTCAAGCTAAAAACTTCATGTTGCTTGTGTAGCCTATTGCTGTCACATAGGGTCACACTGCCCCAACCAATGCCATCCGTCCTCCTTAGCTACACCCCTGGTAGCCATCTTTAGATTTGGTCACGGATGTAGAGTAGCAATAGGAACCAAGACGAGCCAGAGAGGGGGAGCAGGGAGGGCTAGAATGTGAATCCATGTAAGACCCATTCTGGAGATCAGGAGGTACAGGTAAGTAACTTGTTCCTTCTCCAGCATGGGGTCTCACATACATTCACTTGCTATGAATACGATTACACAGCAGTACACTTACAAAACCACGGAAGGTGGCAAGGCTCAAAAGAAGCAATACACTTACCCCTGGAACAGACTCACCTCATGCAAACAGGTTGAGAAGCACTGCTTGTCCGACTCGAGATTCCTCCCTGGAATCCCTGTCAACACAGTAGAATCTTGTGAAGGTGTGAGTAGACCTCCACGTAGCAGCCCTATAGATATCCAGTAGGGGAACACCAGAGAGGAATGCCATCATAGATGCGATTGCTTTGGTGGAATGGGCCCTCAGTCGGTCTGCCAATGGCTTATTGGCCAGCTGATGGCAAAGCATGATGCAGCCGGAGAGCCATCTGGAGATGGACGCTTTAGACAGGGCCTTTCCATGTCCCACAAGTACACAAAAAGCTGAGTAGTCTTTAGAAAGTCCTTCGTGCGTGCAGCCTAGAATTTCCAGGCACGTGCAATGTCCAGCAAATGCAAAGATCTTTCAGCAGGTGTAGAAGGGTTTGCAAAGAAAACTGGCAGTACCAAAGGCTTGTTTAAATGAAAATCTGACTGGACCTTCGACATGAAGAAAGGATGAATCCTTAGAAACACCTTCGCTGGGTGGAACGACACAATATGGAGGGTTAGATGAGAGAGCCTGTTTTTCACCAACCCTCCTGGCAGAGGAGATAGCCACAAGGAAAGAGGTTTTCCAAGAAAGAAACTTCAAGGCAGCCCGATGCATAGGCTCAACCGGCAGCACAATGAGCTTGGAGAGCACTACATTAAGCTCCCACGCAGGAGCGAGAGCCTTGACTGGTACAAAAGTCTTGAAGAGGCCCTTGAGGAACTCTTTGACGAGTCTATGCGACCACAGGGGGAACTTGCCTGGAGCCTAGCTGTACCAGGAGATGGGGCCAGGTGTACCTTGAATGATGCATGGGAAAGGCCGGCCTCAGCAAGCGATAGCAAGTATGGAAGAAGTTAAGGCGCCATAATGTGCCGATGGAGAAATCTTTGTTGACCGGCACCACACTGTAAAACGCGCCCACTTGTTTTTGTAACAGGCAAGCATAGATGGAGCCCTGGCCTTAGCCAGAATGTTTCTGCATTCCAAGGGCAGCGATTGATGTCCAAACTCTAGGGCTTAAGGAGCCAGGCTGCCAGGCTCAGAGATGCTGCGTCGTGGTGTCGGATGGATCCTCCTTCTCTAGAAAGCAAGTCTGGGAGAGGAGGCAGTTTGATTGCTGGAGCCCCCCATAGGTGAAGGAGTTCTGGGTTCCAGATTTGTCTGGGCCATGGCGGTGCAATGGATCATCTTGAAGCAGAATAGTTTGAGTGTGTTTATCCCACGTAGCAGCAGCAGTAATGGCGGGAATGCGTACGGGAAAAGGCCTTCCCATGGGATCGAGAAAGCGTCCCCAGACTCCTTGCTTGAGGGAACCTGCTGGCAAACCGCTGGCACTTGGCAGTGGCCGCTGTCGCAAAAAGGTCAATCTGCGCCTGGCCCCATTTTCTGAAGAAGCAAGACACCTGAGCTTGCTGGAGCTGTGGCAGGACCGCAGCTCCCTGCTAAGAGAGTCTGCAATGGTGTTTTGAATGCCTGCCAAGTGGAACAGGACTAGAAACATCTACTGAGCAGTGGCCCAGCGCCATAGGTTCTGTACCTCCAGGGAGAGGATGGGAGATCTTGTTACGCCCTGCTTCTTGATGTAATACATGGTGTTTGTGTTGTCTGTGAAGATTCTGACCTCATTTCTCAAAAGCAAAGGCTTGATAGACTTGAGAGCCCAGAACATGGCCCTCAATTGCTGGACTTTGATATGCAATCTCTTCTCTTCTGGGAGTCAAAGCCCCCTGGAGTAGAGTTGGCCCGTGTGGGTACCCTAACACTCCAGAGAAGAGTCGGTAGTGACCGTTATCTGATACACCAAGGTCCTGAAGGGAGCCCCTGCAAGATGTAAAGCTGAATGGACCACCACTACAGAGCTTTCTGGAAGGCTTGAGGATTATCCTGTTGTTCCATGAGCTGGTGACCTGCTTCCACGTGGCATCTAGGAACTCCTGGGCGGGTCTCATGTGCAACCTGCAAAAAGGGACCAGATGGATGCAGGAAGACATCATCACCAAAAGGGACTTGATGGACTGGACTTTTGCCACTTTAGTGGAGGATAGCCTTTGGACCTTTCCTAGGATGGTACGTATCCTTTCCTCTGATGGAGTTGCCAAGAACGAGACAGCGTTGAGTTAGGCCCCCAGGAACATTACATCTTGGGACGGCAACATGCAGGATTTGGGAACATTTATGGAGAATCCCAGAGAGGTTAGCGTCTGGACCGTCTCCTTAGTATGTGTTGCCGCCTAGGTGTGAGAACAAGACCGGACCAGCCAATCGTCCAAGTAGGGGGTAGACATACACTTACTTCCGATGTAAGAATGCTGCCTCATTGAATAGGCACTTGGTGAACATCCTCGCAGCTGATTTGAAGCCAAAGGTAGTGCCCTGAATTGGTAATGTCTTCCTTGGACGACGAACCTCAGGAACCTTCAATGTTTTTGGTGAATGGTGATGTGGAAATATGCATCCTCCAGATCCAGTGTCACCAGGAAATTTCCCTCTTTGAGTTGGCTGAGTATGTGCTGTATCGTGACCATCCTGAATTTCTAAGACTTGATTTGTTTAGAGGACGCAAATCTAGGATGAGCCTCCAACCGCACGACTTCTTGCAAACCAGAAAGTATCTGGAGTATACTCTGAAACCCCAGAGGCACAGAGGGGTAGGTTCTATGGCCCCTATGGCCCCTTTCTGCAGCATGGCCTGAACTTCCTTGATGAGCAGGGCCTCATGCTGCTCTTGTCTTGTTATGGGAGGAATGCAAGGGCACTTGTCTTGGAACTCCAGAGAGTGTCCCTGTTCGATGACGTCAAGGAAACCATTTGTCTGTGGAGATGTTGCGCCACTCATGGTCAAACTATGATAGCCATTCCTCCCACTGGGGTGCTGAAGAGGGAGGTTGGAACCTGAGCCTGGTCAGGCTTCCTTCTGCGTATGCGTCCTGGTGGCTTGTGGACGACAATGTTGGGTACCTCCTCTAAAGGCCTGGGAGAGGCCTCTATTTGCCTCCTGTGTAGTGGAGCAAGAGGTCTGGTGGTAAAAATGGCTAGGAAACCTTTCCTTTCTGTGAGCAAAAGGACTGCTTCCTTTGTTGAAGCCTGCCCAGAGACCTCTCCGTTTCTGTGTCCTTTTTTATGGCAAGAAGATGGCCTTGCCGAATAGGTTATCCCTGTGGAAAGGCATGTTGACTACCTTGGCCTGGACAATCTGCCTGAAGCTTATGGCCCTGAGCCAAACTTGACGACGTAGGGCAATCCTCACTGCCCACCTACCAGAAACCAGAGTTGGCAATGTCTAGGGCGCCTGTGATTGCATGGTCCTATGCTACCCCACCTTTGTGAAAGTTGGCAATGGCCTCTGTTTTCTTGTCCTTGAGAATGGTTCCCAACTTGTACTAGAGTTCTCTGTCGTAGCGTGCAAGCATGGCTAGCATGTTGGCCGCTTTGGCTGTAGACATTGCAGTGGTAGTTATGCACTTTCCAGCCGCATCCAGCTTCCTTCGTTCCAGGTCAGGCGGGACTGAGCAAGAGGAGCGTAGGTTCAATTACCTCTTCCCGCCACTGAGTCCGGTGTTGGATGGCTTCTGAGACATTTAGGGGCCGTATCCAGGAACCTATATTTCTTTTCCAGCTTCTCCTTTTTATTTTGTGCGGTAAAAGGTTTCTTGATCACCACCAGCCCGACCTCAGAGACTTCATCCAGGAGCGGGACTGAGACTACTGGCTTTCTGAAGGATTCACAACACTGTACAAGGAATCCCTCATTCTTCTTTTCCTTTGGGACTAGGTTGAAAAGCTTGGCTGCCCAGGAAATCATCACATGGAAAGATCCCACTACATCCAGAGGAGAGTCCCTAGATGGTAACTCTTCATCAGGCAGCTCACCATCTGCAGGGACGCAGTCTTCAAACTCATTCGTACCCTGGGTACCATCTGTATCCAGGTTGGCATCTGTATAAGTGTCCGTTCTCGTCTGGTCCAACTCCTCTACAATAGGGGGCCCTGGGGTAGGAGGTGGCTGTGGTGTCGCAGGCACTGCGAGAGGTAGCACCAGGCAAGGCCAAGATGATTTTGCTGGACTGGCCACAGGAGAAGGACCCAGAACCACTGGAAGACCTGGAGCCTTTGGTGGTAGGCACTGCTAATTCTCAGTGACCAGTGTGTGGAGAGTTTACAAAATGTTCAAAGAAACATCTCTTGGAGCCTCCCTTGGCGCCTGAGGCATCAAGATTGGTGCATGATGCCAAGGACTTATAGGGCGAGCAGGTTAAAGCGGCTGCGCAGGCTGCAGAGCTAGCTGTGGGAGTGGACCAATGCCACCCTCCATAGGGTGTGGGCTGACGTCCTCAGAATACTCTTCCTCCTCTTCCAACAGGATGGAGGGTGTGAAGATAGGAGCTGGTGACATGAATCTGGGGGGCCTCACAGGGGATGTGGAAGGCATCTGATGGGCCCTCACTGGCTTGGGCAAAAAAGAAAGCACTGGTGGTACCCCTCTCTCCCTGCTTAACCTTCTCGGAAGGTGCCTATCACAGGCGCACCTGGAGAAGGTAGTGCCGACGGTGCAGACACAGCCGGGACAGACAGAGGCCTTGGAGGCAATGCTACCCTTGAGACAGCCGTCGTTACTGTAGATACGATCACTGTAGTCGTCAATGAGTCTGTTGACATGATGAAAACTGCTATCACCTGCCTAGTGGACGGTGATGTCGACAGAGTCTTCTTCGTCAATGACGATGGTTTAGACAACGGTCTTGGGGTCATTGACAAGGACGTTTTTTGGGGCCGTTGATGATGCTGCAGACGATGAGGAACAATGCTTCGGCAACAAGGTGATGGTGGTTGATGGTGAAACAGTGGATGATCTCCGGCTCTCCGAATACGGGGTCCCCTTCATTACTGTAGCCGATCTAGATGACTGATATGCCATAGTGCTCATAGATGAGGAAGTCAGAGCGTGAGATAGAGGCCTTACCTTCTTCCAACCATGACCACAACCTCCAATGGCAATCTTTTCTCTTCTTTGTGGAGAAAGACTGGCAGATGGGGGCATCCCTCCACATCGTGGTCTGGGTGCAGGCAATACATACACTTATGGTGGTGATCTTCGGTGAAGACTTTCTTCTGACCGCATCTGGAGCAGGCCTTGAAGAGACTCTTCTTCTCTGCCTCTGACAGGGCGCATGCACTAGGCCCAAAAACTTAGCTTGAAGGTAGGATTGAAACCGTCAATGGAGCCTCGCTGCCGACAAGTCACATCAGCCACAAAATTAAATAACAAATCGAAGAAATATCAAAAATAGGCAAAAATACTCAAAGTCGAGGAGCGAAACTCGAGGACTTCCAACGTTAAAACGTGCAGTAAAAATCTTAAGATGTTCACCAGGGCTGGAGCTGTCATCGGTTGGGGCAGTATGACCCAAAGTGCAGCACTAGGTTATACAAGCGACATGCAGTTTTTAGCTTAAAGGTATACAGCTTTATTTTACTGAGGATTTCCAGCCTGACGACTGGGAATATTCATAGCATTTGAATCCATGTAAGATCCCATGCTGAAGAAATAAACTACAGTAACCCCATTATTTTTGCCAGGTGTAGAGTTCTTTAATTGATAAGTCCCAATGTTTGTGTTTGCTTTGCTATCCCTGCTATAGTTGGTTTTACCAGCTCTTTAGAAGGATTTAACTATCTGTCTCTATTGTGCATGAGGGTTCTCTAAGGAGTTGGCAGAGAAAATGTGATCTGTGCTCTTTCATTTCATCATCACTCTCTTTAGAGCAAGGGTCATACATTCCATTAAGACCTTTCATGGGAGCACTGTCTTTCAGGGTTCTTTCTATAGAACCCACACTATGAGATGGCCCCAGCTAGTTATATCTACATAAAAATGATATTGGGCATCATTACGACCCAGGCGGTAAGGGGTTAACAGCGCCGTAAAAGGTGGCGGCGCCGTTAACCCCTTACCGCCTAATTACGAGGTCCCTTTGCGGGTCCCTACCTTAACGGCTGGTTTTACCAGCCGTTAAGGATTGGACCCGCAAAGGGACCCTGGAGGTAATTACGGTACCACAATTTGCAGTACCATAACTACCGCCTTCCCCATTTCCATTGAGCCCTATGGGGACAAAAATGGGAATGGGGAAGGGCCGATGGTGAATGGGGAATTACCGCCCCGCCAACCTTGGAATGGGGTGGTAATTCCGCCATTCAACATGGTGGAATCGGTAAAGTACCAGCGGCAATCATGGCGCTACTAGCGCCATGGTTACGGCACGGGTCGTAATGAGGCCCATTGTCTCTTAGAATATAACCACAACCATGGAGTCTGGTCTGCATGGATTCCATGCACCTGGAAAAGGAGTAGTTGATGGGGAGAGGCTTTTGACCAAATTAATGCAAATTAGTGCATTGCTTCGCTAATAAAAAAAGGTAAAACAAAAGTATGTGAAAGAGATAAGGGGTCAAATGCACATATGGGGGACAGATACAACCGTTGTAGGAAACTAAATGAGAAAGGTCAAAATATAGTCATGGGTGACAAATAGAGATCTTTTGGTTTTTCACAATGAGGAAGGAGGAAATCCTGACTAGCCACCAACTCCAGGAAGATGTTGGAGAGCAAATAGTATTCAGACAGAGATGATAACTGATTCAGCTTGATGATCAGTCAGCAGATAGTGAGTGTCAAATGTTTGAAGCCGGTAGGGGAACAGTTGCTTGACTTATTTAACCAGATTAGGAACAGGGAAGTACTTGACACCAGCTTGTTTAAAAAGTGGAGGGACCACTGAAGAACTGGGCGAGTTCTTAAACTAATCAAGAAGACTGGAGCTGGGACAAGATGGCTGGCCAAGAAAAATGGGCAAGTTTGGGGAGGCTGTGTTTTTGAAGTGCTGAGAAGGACGTGAAACTAGGAGGGAGAGAAGAAAAGGCAGTGGTAAAAAATTGGGGCCAGAAGATAGCTGGGATAAAATTGCCAATATAATGACATGTTATGTTATTTGCTTTTTATAATGCACACATTACCACCATAGTGGTCTTACAGCGCTGAGTCCTTGTCTATGGGGGTATCCCTGCAGAGAGCGTTAAGACCAGACCGTTTTCTGTGGGTGGAGCAGAAGAAGGGAGAAAGATAGATGGAAAGGGTAAGTTGGTGATTAGGTAAACAGAATGTAAACAAAGTTGGATAACTCAAGATATAATGCATGTGTAAGCAGGGATATATGTATGAGATTTATGGCTCTTTGTTAGGAAAGGAAGGGTACTTCAGGAGAAAGAAAGAGTCAACCTTAAGTGTAACCGCACCTTTAGGTGGTTCAAGATATTTTAAGTGTGTTAATGAGATTTATCAAGAATATTTATGGATGCGTGGTTGCCTTGAGATGTGCTCAAGAGTTCCAAATAGTTTTGGTGGCTATAAGAAAAAACAATCTTAATTCTTAAAAGGACAGGTTCCTTAGTTTTATTAATTATCCCTAACAGACGAAGTCGTCCAAACGCTGGTTGTCCAAAAGGAATTACTTAGGTTTGGAAGTCAGTTACTGAAGCCATTAAGAGACAATGTAAATCATCCAAGCAGTAACGTTTATTTAGAGCAAGGGGTGTAGTGCCTATTAGGTTAAGATAAAACATTAAATACAGAGTATCATGAGGAATAGGAGTAAAGCAGAAGGGTAGTAGGCAAATCTAGTAAGGTAATCCTTAATCTAATATAACATTGAAGAGAACTAGAATGCAAGGAAAAAATGTAATTATTTTGTGAAATAGATCTGCATACCAGCCCTATGTGAGAAAATACAACAATCAACAAAAGAAGTATCATAAAATGGACATGACTAAAGAAAGCTATGAGAGGGCAGGGGGAAAGCTCATTATAGGTGTTGTAGAATGAAAGTAAACTTATTATTGTTTGAAGTAACTAAAGACAATATGCAAGCTGAATGTGAGGGCAGACTTCTCTGAGGATAGCAAGAGATTAGGTGGTCTGGAGATTGGTCATAACTATTAATAGAGGAGCAGCCATGATTTCATAGCCTTTTTAAATTGAAGGAACTGGTTTATGGTTCTAAAGTCTTTGGGAAGAGTGTTCCTAAGCTGAGCTGCGAGATTTGAAATTGAGGATCCTCCCAATTTCTCTTTGAACAGGTAGGCACCACCAATGTCTTGTGTGAGGCTGATTGGAGGTTTAGAATGGGAATGCATCGGTTTAGTTTTGCTTTAATGAATTTGGGGCCCTTTACCTGAAGTGCTTTGAAAGTCATGGTCAGGTTTTTTTTTTTTTAAATTTCAGTTTCTATTAAAGTTTTAACGAGACAAAGGAAAGGAAAATTAAAAGGCCCCATCAGGGCCACCGATCACAAACCACATTTTCCCTTGTATCCCTCGTCCCCTCACACAACCCAGAGCAACCCTACGAACTCAACTTCAGCATGGCATACGGCAGACTATGGGAATATAACATAATGTTCATGTAGCTACAGACCCTCCCCAAAGGCAGCGTATCCCTCAGTTCCATGGGAATCTACAAGGGGGGGGGATCGGAGCACCACCCACCAGCTAGTATGTAAACACCACGGGCAACATCATCGTATGAAAATCGTCACACCCCCATGAACCGCAGCCACCCCATTTCCATCTAGGCACTCCCCCGCCCCTGTGAAGGGCCGAAGTGATCCTTTTCATCAAATAGATGTCCTTAGCTTTGACCAACCATTCACAATGACCTATAATACCATATAGAGAATGTCACACATGATGAGAATGGGTTTTGTGCTTCAGCAAGGGCCAGTGGAATTTGGGGACCCACTAGGGCGCAGAATGGGTTTTGTGCTTCATCAAGGGCCAATGGATTCTGGGGACCCACAACAGCACAGAATGGGTTTGTGCTTCACCAAGGGTCAATGGAATCTGGGCACCCACGACGGTGCAGAATGGGTTTGTTGCTTCACCAAAAGGTCTTGGAGCAAGAGCCCAACTACCAACAAATCATGGGAATGTTTCGTCAACGGGTCTTGGCACTTGCCACTGCATGGATGTTTCAGCAAGAGGGTGTAGAGCTTGCGCCCCTCTGTCTGGTGGCTGTGTTTTAACAAGAGGCCATACACTTGGGGGCCTGCATGTAACATGTCAGAGGGCCTGTATTATGGGGGCTAGCCTGCATCGTGGGAATGCTTCAGCGCAGGGCAGTGAGGTACCTGCTACCCAGCCAGCGCCGCAGGATGTCTTGGTGGACAGCACAGCTGATATAAATGTGGAACCCTATTTTGAATGTGTGGGGTTGGAGCCGCTTGTATTACCCGTGCCTTCATGTACTTCTCCGGCTGGTTTGGGGTTGAACTGGTATTTTAAAAGCATTCAGCAACCTAAAGCCAGACTGAAGTTGTAGCGTGAGTGGGGGCGCAATGATATAATGGTTCCAAAAGACAAAAGCTTCAAATTCTGGTAAGAAATTAACCTGTTATTGAAAGAGGAACCAAGTCTAGAGGGATCCGTTTCAGTCTTAGAAAAAGTTGGAAAGTGTCTAGTAATGGGGCATGGGGTTTTGCGTGTATCGTTTATACTGATGTACCTGTGCTTCAGGAGGTAGCAACAACAGACAATTGTTCAACAGGGGGGTGACTCAGATCAAGTGGATGTGATAATAATCGATGATGAGGATGGGGTAAGAGAATCGCTGCCACCACTGCCATTATATAAATCCAGAAAACAACCCTAATCGTGTACAGTATGTTGTTAGGTTGGCCGGAAGCCAATCACATCATGTGACAAACATCGCAAACACAGAATCGTCAGTATAACCAGAGGGCGTCCATTTTGTGTAATATCCGCCATTTGCTTTTTTCTTCACGTTCTGTCTTGTGCTTTGCAAAATGTATTCTGTTCTAAAAGCTCATACACGGTGGGGGCCACAGCCTGCATGTTGAAGGATCAACCCAGACAGGAATGCCAAACAGTACAGAAATAGATTGTTTTCCTCCCACACAAAGTCCTTGGAGGCAAGCAGAAACAGCATTTAATCAGCGGCCTAGGTGCCGGCATGTATCACCAAAGCTGTAGCAATAGGCAGTTAAAGCATGAATTATATTCTTCTAGTGGTCCTCCTTCGCAGATCTGCCTCAGAGCAGGCTGTCCCCCAGTTCACAAATAGAAACGGGTACATAACATACTAGGGAATGTGTCTCTCCTATGAACATGCTATCCTTGCTGAACAAGAGCTTTATGTTCTCCATAACAAAGAACTGTCTCTGCAACTGTTGCTTGAATAAGTATAATTAGATTAAAGAAGAAACTTGTCATAATGTGTCATAATTGTCATGATTGTCAATCACCGAACCCTAGCTCTAGAAGATACATTATGGGCGGGTTGATTTGCCTTCAAAGATTACATGTTTGTATATATGTTGCTGCTTGAGCGATGCTCGTGCTCTTGCGTCTCACCAGGTCAGGGTGACACAAGTTGCGAGACGTCAGACCCCAGTCGGCCGACTGAGTGTACTTTGACATAAACCATATTACTTGGAAAATCGAACCTTGTGTCTGTCGTATCACTAGTATATGGTGATTGTGCCTTGGTTTCGATATGCGGGTGGTCTTTGCGGCCTAGCAAAAATGGCGCCCGAATAGGGACCCTCCCCCTTTTGCTCCATCGTATATGTTAAGTTTGAAGAAGGCAAAAACAAATTGAGGACGAAGCTGTCGAGCCGGGATCGAAAGGTGTTCGGGGCACTTCTGTAAAAGTGATGAGAGACTCCTTTGCAGATCTGTACACACGCCGGTCCCTGATCGACGAGCAGTGTCCAGAGAGCATTGAGGCGAGGGACCCGAAACAAAGCAGATTGAGCCAGATACGCAGTCACGACGATTCTGGGTTGTGTCTGTATACAGACGAATTGCGTCTTGAGTGATGAATTGATTGATCAGGTGAGTCGTGCCCCGATTCTTAGACGCCCTGATATTGATTGAGAGTTGCTCTTGCAAGATCAAACGGCCAGGGTAAGAAAAGGGTAAGGATTAATTATGTCTGGGAAATTGTCTTCCTGCCTAGTGGGATGTTTCCACTCGGTAGACAATCTTTGGAAACTGGCCAGGTCGCGCCACCCACAGGGTCGCCGGCGTTTGAAATTTATGTGAAATATGGAATAGGGACAATAATGTTTAATACGATTTGGCATAGGCAGACCAGACATGTAGAAGACTTGCAGTGGCCTAATGATGGAAGTTTTTAATTAACACTTATAGAGCCCTTAGAATCAGTATTGCTACGCAAGAAAGCGCGCCCAGCGGCATTCAATGTCATGAGAGACTGGAGGAAGGAAGCTAATCTCCATCTGAGAAGTAGAGAGAAACATGCGCATAGGCATAAATCAAATACAGAAAAAGCGCTAGAACTTGATGAGCATCAACAGAAAGAGGATCTTAGAAGAATGGACAGGGCTTTCCAATTAGGCATACAAAAAATATATCCACAACAAGATTTGCATTCATCAGATGAGCTAATTAACACAATCCTGAATGAACGAAGAAATGAACGTTCTCAAAGTAGTATTAACCCTATTGCTCCTCCACCTCATTTGCTCCCGCCCACTCCTGTTGTTCAATCTGCACCATCTCCCCCTGTGTCTGTGACAGGAATCCCTCCCCCCTCATTTCCTCCACTACTGACAGAGCATGAATTAGCAACTGCTTTGACGGGCTGTTCCATAGAAAAAGGGCCTGCGCCACAAGGAAGCACTAGAGTAACTCGCAGTATGATTAGTAAAGACAGGAAAGAGGAGCTGAAAGCCTGGGCAGAGACGTATAGGGAAGGTGATGATGAGGGAGTCATGCTGAATTCCATGTGTGACTATAAAAGGCTTGGCGAACAGCAGGTGTTGTTAGAATGCATGGGGGAGTATCTTGTGGGAAAATGGAGTAATATGACTGGTACATTGGCAGCGCAAGAGTTGCGTGATCTAAATGTTTTTTCTCGTTTGCGGGATAATGCGGCGGAAGTACACAAACATATAGGCCGGCTATTTTTGTTTAAAAACAAGCTTGATCAATTGAATGAAGAAATGATTAAAAGAGGTAAACAGCATGTATCATATGTTCAGCAACGATTTTGGCTGCCGTTGAAACCTGTTAGTGAAGGGATGAGAATTTGTACACGAGAGGTGCTAAGATGGATTACGGATGTCACCACTTCCCCAATAGAAGTGCATGATACGTTTAGTGAGTATACACTAGAGATGCAGAGAAAGGTATTGCAGGTCATGGTTGAGTATTTGCAAGATGACTATTTGAAGAAGAAAATATGTTGTCCTGCTGATTTGATGACGATATACAAAAGAGCATTTTTACCTGAAACTGGAATGACTGCTTTTTCTCTCGATTTAGCTTTATTACTTAGTAAACGAACAGATGTAGAATCACCTAGTTTGCAATTACCTATAAGAGAAGTGCCCCAACATTTGTTCCGAAAATAGAGATTGCTGCCACTGAAACAACTGAAGCAAGTACGATAGAAGCCCATTATGCAGCGCAGTTTGTGCATGTCCCTTTTTCCAGACAGGAGGTAAATAACATCAGGCAGACGATCCCTGACCTTTGGAAAAATTCGTCGGGATTTTATAAGGAAATTGAGTCTGTTTTAAATTCCTCTGTTTTTACAATGAGTGATGTTGATCTATTGTTTCCTGTGATTCTTCCTGTAGACATATGGAAGCAGGTTAGGAATATAAATGATGCAAATATATTGGGTGATACATGGGAGAATTTGACTAGAATTGATGCAGAGAGAAAAGCTGGAGAAAAACCACCGCCGGTCATGTTGGCCTTACCAGCCCGAATATTACAGAAACTGAAGATTTTGGTACCTGAGAAAAGAATAGTTTGGGATAAGTTAACGGCTTCCTTACAGAGCAAAGATGAAGCTGCGACAGATTATTTCAATCGATTTGAAGAAGTGTTTGCAGATTTCAGTGGCCAAGATTTGAGTACTGAACCAGGGAAGAGGTTGTTTGTTGATAAGTTCGTGCGAGGGTTATTACCGAAAATTCTAAATTTAATAATGACATCTGAAAGTGCATGGCAAGTAAAATCACAAAGTGAAATTTTACACATGGCCCAATATTATGAGAGCAGAGTAAATGCAGAAAAGGAGAAAGAAATAAGGGATAATGGGAATTTGAAAACAAGGGTATTAATGCAACAAGTAGCAAACAATAATAGAGGTGGTGGGAACGCACACACGAGAGCTCATTTCTCCAACATGCAAGGTGGTCCAATAGGGATTAATCAATGTGCCTACTGCAAACAAGAAGGCCATTGGCGAGCACAGTGCCCACAGATACAGAACCGTAATGGGGCCTCTCCACGAAGGCAGAATAGAGGTCGCCCGGGGACACAAGGGCAGAGTAGGAACACAAGTGCGCCACAATTTCAGAACAACCAGGGGAACCAGAACCAGCAACATCAGAATAGCACAGGAGATGGGAATGTTTTTGATAATCAGTCCAGCGCATATTACTCTGGCGACTTTAAATCTGATGATGTATTGTTTTACTAGGACAGCCCAAGACAGGGGTTGGAACCAGTCTCTATTCCCGTAGACCAGAAAGGGCCCTACGTAGAAATGAAGGTTGGGAATAGGGAGCACACTTTTCTAGTGGACACAGGTGCACAGAAATGTTCAATTGACCATCACCAGGTTCCAGATATACCACTTTCAGGGCAAAATAATGTCTCAGTATGGTTCTCAGGCACACCAGTAATTAGTCCAGTGTCACAGTAAGTACCTATAACACTAGGTCCGTTCACTGAGTCTTGCCCATTTCTTTTGACACAAAATTGCGGTGAAAATTTATTGGGTTTAAATTTGTTGAAGAAATTGAATGCGGTTATTTATTGTTCTCCTGATGGAGTGTATTTGACAATATCACCACAAAAAACTCCCGTATCCCAATTTTTATCTAAACCATTACCGCCTGAATTGAGTAAAGTACCTACTTGTGTATGGGCAGTGAATGCTAATGATGTTGGTTGTTTGAAAGTAGAGCCAGTAAAAATGGTCTTGAAAGAAGGAATTACATTACCGCGTATTCCACAATATAAAATTTCGGCAGAAGGGGAGAAAGCATTGAAAT
Source organism: Ambystoma mexicanum (assembly GCF_040938575.1). Classification (NCBI taxonomy): domain Eukaryota; kingdom Metazoa; phylum Chordata; class Amphibia; order Caudata; family Ambystomatidae; genus Ambystoma; species Ambystoma mexicanum. The sequence continues at coordinate 1,197,304,515 of NC_090926.1, read as the reverse complement.
GCATTGTATCCAATTTGATTAAAAGAAACGTAATTGAAGAGATTTCAGGTAGCACTTGCAATAGTCCATTTCTTCCGGTTTATAAGAAAGGAGGTAATGACATACCATACTGTTCATAATTGATTTGCGCGGATTGAATAAAGTTGTTGACCCACAATTTCCATTAGTCCCGGATGTGACTACAATTCTGACTATGATCCCAGCGTCTGCATGATATTTTAGTGTTATACATCTGACAAATGCGTTTTTCAGCATTCCAGTGCATCCAGACAGTAGATATTTATTTGCTTTCACTCTAGGAGGACGTTCACTTACATTCACATGAATTCCGCAGGGTTACACTGGGAGTCATAGTATTTATAGTAGAGCATTAAAAAAACAACTAGACATGCTAGAGCTACCAGCAGGTTGTGTAGTGTTACAGTACACAGACGATTTACTGATTACAGCAGATACAGAAGGCATTTGTAAAGAGAGCACAGTTACACTATTGACACATTTAGCAGCACATGGACACAAAGCATCGTTAAAAAAATGTCAGTATTGTCAAAAGGAAGTTGCCTATTTGGGCTACCTCCTTTCGAAGAAGGGAAGAAGATTGGCACCAGAAAGAGTACAAAGCATCTCTGGTATGCCTATTCCAAAAACACAGAAAGAAGTCAGGTCTGTAATTGGCATGGCTTCATATTGTAGGCAGTGGATCGCAAACTTCGCCATGATTGTGAAACCAACAGTGGCATTGACAAGGAAGGATGTTGCCCTGCCTTTGCCATGGAGCATGGAATGTCAAGAAGCATTTGACCTGCTCAAAGCTGCATTGTGTTCAGCTCCAGTTTTGGGTACACCAAATTATGACAAGAGTTTCAAGTTGTTTGTGTATGGCTGTGCTTTGGCTGTCTTGACCCAGGAACAAGGAGGGAGAAATAGACCATTCGGTTATTTTTCTTCCGTGCTGGATCCTGTTGCATGCGCTTTGCCGCGCTGTTTGCGAGCTGTTGCTGCAGCTGCCGCGTCAGTAAAACAAACTGAGGGTATTGTTTTAGGTCACACTTTAACCATCATGGTGCCCCACGCAGTAGACGTTCTTTTGAATAGAACGCAGGCGCAAACCTTACATCAGCCAGGCTGACGAGGTATGAAATAATTCTATTTACACTGCATATTCAAATTATGAGTTGTTGCGCTTTGAATCCGGCTGAGTTAATGCCTCCTCCTAATGAGAAAACGGGTGAAAATGAATTCCCCCATGATTGTTTGATGGTCACTGAACAAGAAACGAAATGTAGGATTGATCTAACAGACACCCCACAAAAAGAGCCAGATGGAGAACTGTTTTGTGACGGTTCTTGTTTTAAATTACCCAATGGTACATCGACTGCTGCATATGCCATCACTACACTGAAGAGTATTGTAGAAAGCAAAAGAATCCCATACAATTCCGCACAGGCTGCAGAGATAATAGCATTAACCAGAGCATGTGAAATTTCTGAAAACCTAGAAGTAAACATATACACTGACAGTCAGTACGCATTTGGGGTGGTACACAATTTCGGTCGACTGTGGGCTGAAAGGGGTTTCCTGACATCACATGGAACTAAGATCCAACATGACACTTTGATAGTAAGATTGCTGTCTGCACTTGCACTTCCCAAACGATTAGCAAAAATGAAATAATGCGAAGCGCATAAAAAGGTAACATGTAACGTTGGAAAAGGAAACGCGTTTGCAGAAAAAATTGCGAAACAAACTGCCACTGATTTACACGCAAAAATGTACATTGAGAAGTTGAAGAGGTACCCTGCATGGTAGAAAATGGAATTGCCACAGTCAAAGAAATGCAAGCAGAAGCAATAGCAGATGAAATAAAAAGATGGTCTGAGGGTCCAGCAGAATTAGACACAGAAGATTGCTGGGTGGACAAGAAAAATAAAAAATGGGATGTTGCCAAATGCCTATGTAACAGCGATGGTCACTATAGCCCATAGCCCAACACACATATGTGCAAAGAAAATTATCGAACACCTAGACACAGTATGGCAGAATCCATACATTAGAAAAGCTGTTGATGGACTAGTTCAGAACTGCATGACTTGCTTGCAACATAACATTGGAAAGGAAACAGTGACTCCAGTAGGAAGTTTTGGCCCCCCGACTATGCCATTTGAAGTAATCCATTTTGATTTTATAGAGATGGAAAGGTGTCAAAATTACAAGTATGTCCTTGTGGTAGTATGTGCATTTAGCGAAAGGGTGGAGGCCTATCCCCTAAAAGACTGTACAGCAATGAGCACAGCGAAAGTGATGCTAAAAGAGTATTTTTCCCGTTTCGGCTTGCCACGTGTCATATGGTCAGATAACGGCCCACACTTCATTGCAGCTGTGATACTACAGATTTGTGCAGGTCTCCAGATTGATAAAAGATTCCACTCGGCCAGGCACCCGATGCCGGTCTTGTGGAACACCAAAATTGTATTTTAAAGAGAAAACTCAGTAAAATATGCGCAGGGAGTAAGTTGAGGTGGCCTGACGCATTGCCACTAGCTCTGTTATGCATGAGAACCTCTGTACAGGCAAAGACTGGACTCTCCCCATATGAAATTGTAATGGGGAGGTCAGAAAATGTTTGGAGTGCCCCACAGCCTAAGAAACTGCAAGACATTGAATACCCTTTGCTCATTAGATACTGTAAACTGTTAACTCAGAAATTGAGTTTAATTCATCAGCAGGTGCAGGAGGCTCTTCCTGTCAGATATACCGGCCCAGGGCATTGTCTGCAGCCTGGAGACTGGATCCTCGTCAAGAACTTTGAAAGAAAGTCTTCACTTGCACCGCGGTGGAAGGGGCCTCATCAGGTCCTTCTGGCAACACAGACTGCAGTCCGAGTGGATGGTCGCAAGTCATGGATCCATGCCACGCATACGAAAAGAATTCTGTTTCCTTTGAAAGAGCTGCCTGATCCGAATGCTGAAAAAAAACACAGCTGCACTTGATAACAATGATACTGTCGCAAGCTCTCTGCCAGAAGTGCTTCCTAAGCCCGAGAAAGGGCCTGGGGAGATTGCAACAAATATCGAAAGGCCAAAGGTGCATCAGCCTTGTCCGACTACTGCCGCATCATCACTCATTGCATCACAGGCTGCCACTGATCCTGCATCCGGAAATGAGAGTGCATTGTTCATCGATCATACAGTACCTGGAGCGATAAGGTACAACCTACGTTCTCAAAGCTGGAAATGATCTGCGTGTTTGTTTTGCCTCTGTTCCCAATAGAGATGAAGTGGGAAATGGAGGCCTAGGGAAGTGGAGCTGTATCAATCTGCATGAAATTGAAAGCTCTGAAACACGGCTTCCCGGTGCTACATTTGGAAAGTGAATGGCCAATGCGAGCCTGTGCAAACAAGCGGGGAGGCATATGGTACCAACACAATTGATGCTTGTTCTGGCCTTTTTGGAGCACTGTGCAAAATCACATAAGCTTGCTATCATTTATTAAGCAGGCTAACCTGAACTGGCCTGAACGCTTTGCTGCTTCTGGAACATTTTTCTGTTTCCCGTGTGTTGCTGTGAAGAACTTTTCCGCAACGAACATTGAGACTTTTCCTGAAATAAACATCACTAGAAGAATGCCTACATACACTTCTGCTCCCTCCTGCACCGACGCTGCTGATGTTATAGATAAAGAGACAAAACGCATTCCTAGAAAAATTTGGTTAGAAAAAAAGTTGCTAATAATCATATTACCGCTCTGCATTTTGATTATATTGGTCCCAATATTTTGGTATTTGGAAACTGCGCATCCTTTCAGCTTTCTTTTGCCTGCTACCAATGTACCTGCCACAAGCAGCACGGTAAATGTGCTCTCTTATACTCTATCCTCACAAGAAGAGAGGCACAGAAGAGGGTATGATAATAAGACATTGCTTTTGATTATGAATATGACTCATGCTATCCTGAATAGGTCCAACTGCTGGGTCTGCTCCAATTTACCCCAGCATGGCGGAAAAGGAATGTGTTGGTATGTGCAGCCATTACCGCTTAATACGGCATGTTATGCATCATTGAGTGCATTATTTTACCGAAAGTAGAATAATAGTGATACTGGTCAATTGGATGAAACAAACATATATAAGTTCAAAAAAGTGGTAATGGAACCAGTGGGTTGCTCCATATTTAACAGAGCGAAAATAATAAAATCAATGGCAAAACAGATAGATAGGCTCTTTGTGCCCTACAAATACTTTGTAATCACTTTCAACATGGCTCCCGTAGGGAATAAGGATGTTGTGCCTCCCTCCTATACTATTAATCACAGTCCAAATACTGTCCCATTTTGCTTGCGAAAAAGGGTTCCCATTTGGTGGAATGTTTTCTGGATGTATGAATACTGCAATACTTGAAAAAGAAGAGGAACCAATATACGTAGGCGATCCTGTTTATTTTATATGTGGAGAGCAGGCCTATCCCTGGTTACCTAGAAATTGGGGAGGGACGTGTTATTTAGGAATACTTTTCCCTGGTGTATTCCTTTACAAAACTTCAGACATATCCAAACTGTCCAGCTCTAGACCACGGCGGGATGATACCGGACTGATTGCAGACGACATAGCAAAGTCATTTATACCATTTTGGGGACAATACATTCATGGAATATAAGGAAACTGTCGAGGGTGTTAGAAAGGTCGATAAATGGAACTACCGATATACTATATAACATGACATTGGAGGAGAGAGCAGTTAGATTAATGACACTTCAGAATAAAATGGCTCTCGATGTACTTTTGGCTGATCGTGCGGGTGTGTGTAAAATCGTGGGGTCAGCGTGCTGTGACTCCTCCCCTACGATTTTTGAAGCAATTAAGAAATTGCATGTCCTGAGTTCTGACATTCATGTCCCCCTAGGTGGTTGGAATCTGAACATAAGCACATGGTTCTGGGAACTACTGCGTTCATGGGGATGGAAACTAATTGCAATTTTAGTCACGATACTTGGGATCCTCATGTTCTGCTGCTGTTGCATACACTGCCTGCCAATCTTTTGATCTGAAATTACAAATGAATGTGTGTTAGGCAGAAACCTGTGCAGTTCCCTTAGGGATTATTGCAAAAGATTTAGGACTACAGGTGGTTGGCAGTAAACCCAATTGGTAGCAGTCTGTACCACCCAGATTTACCTGATAGCTGTGGCTGATCAGTCAGACTTCCCTCAAGATGAGTTAGGCAGTATATAGAGTATACACAATAGGTACAGAGATACAGTAGCACAAACAAACACTGACCAGGGCTTTGGTGTAAAAGTATATAATTATTTATTTAAAGACACACTTGTAAATTACACTAGCACAAAAGAGGTAAGTAAATTCAACACACAGTCACTATTATATATATACAACCCTGATTACTTATTAGACAAGTCTTAATGAGAAACACCACTTATTTTCAGACAGAGGTGAGCGCTTAACATAAGATGGCACTCTAATAAGTTATATAAAAAGGGAGGGAAAAGGCGAAGTTATCAAAGCACACAAATTTCAATAATTTTCAAGAACCACAGTGAGGCAGTTTAGGCAAGATCTACTGGAGAGCAATGAAGTTCAAATGCCAGGCCCACTCTTAGAGAGAGCAAGCGAAATGTGTCCAGGATCACACAGTGGGGTTATGCCCAAAGAGTCTTTGTAAATAGTTCACAAAAGATTGAGATCAAGTCAGGAAAAGTTAGTTAACAGGCCCCAGGCTAACCCAGGTTAGAAAGTCGAGGATTTACTGTCACCCCGAACGATCTGTCGCAAGGGAAGCCAGGCGGGACACAGTACCTAAAATGGGAAGAACGTTCCAGCGGGGGCAGTTGTTCCTGGCAGCGGGTGCAAGTTGGTGTTTCGTCCAGAGGAACAGGAGGTCTCGACGTGGAGGAAAGATGAAGGTTGTTGCACTGCCAGGGAAGAAACCAGCCGCTGAGTTTCCCGGTTACAAGGTACTACCCTTTTCTTCGCGGTAGTGGTAAACCGTGGTATTCCGGTTGCCGGGGTGCTTGGCACTGGCAAGGCGGCCACAAGATGGTCCAGGAAGGCGAAAAGACGGGCAAGCTGGTTATCCCCACCAGTCAAAGGAAGAAGACTCTCCGGACTGGAGATCTCCTCTGTCGTCGTGAAAAGTGGTGAGACGGTTCAGCAGGGCTCCACCGGTGTTGTCGTCGTTGTAGGTCGGCTCGGCTTCTCGCTCCTCGGATTCTTTAGGTCCTGTGGCGACTTCTGAAGTTCCAGTCCCCAAAGCCCTGCTTTTATGCAGAAAACCCCCATTCATTCAGCCTAGCTGTCACTCAAACATGCTAAGTGGTGAGCCGGGCGGCTCACCACTTAGGCCACTCACACAAGAGTGTGACTTGAGTTGCCGAGGCAACTCAGTCCAGGGTGCCTAAACCCCCTCCCACACCCACTGTGGTACCCAGACAGAGTGGCACCACTTTTGGAGGCTTCTGTGGAGAAGCCTGCCAAAAAGTGGAACAAAGGGCTCGACTTGGGTTGGAGTCACAGAAGCAAACACAAACGCCATTTTGGAACCAAGTTTCAGCAAAAAAATACCAGCCAGTGAATTTACATTAATTTAATAAACCGGCGCCCTGCTTTTATGCAGAAAACCCCCATTCATTCAGCCTAGCTGTCACTCAAACATGCGAAGTGGTGAGCCGGGCGGCTCACCACTTGGGCCAATCACACAAGAGTGTGACTTGAGTTGCCGAGGCAACTCAGTCCAGGGTGCCTAAACCCCCTCTTATACCCCCTGTGGTACCCAGACAGAATGGCACCACTTTTGGAGGCTTCTGTGGAGAAGCCCGCCAAAAAGTGGAACAAAGGGCTCGACTTGGGTTGGAGTCACAGAAGCAAACACAAACGCCATTTTGGAACCAAGTTTCGGCAAGAAAATACCAACCAGTGAATTTATATTAATTTAATAAACCGGCGTCATGTTCGAGGCTATTTTAAAAAGTGGTAGCCTCGAACAATGGGAAAATCCCATAGCAATATATTCGCGGTCGAATATAAAAAGTAGTATCCACTGCCACCAGCCAAAACTCGGTCGGGGGGGGCTGGACAGTGCCCCCTCGAACAACAGACCCCGGGGCAATCGAATTACTCCGACCAGTAGGTCCACAATATGATGGTTTGTACTAGTTCTGTTCACAATTTAAGACTAGTAAAGCCAATGGTGACTTTACATGCCCTGGGAGACAGTAGTCAGTCCCAGGGTATAGAGTCTATGTTTGGGGGTCACTACGACACCCCTGGGTTGCTGCACGGAGGGTGCTGTGTAATCCACATCTCAAAAAAACACATGAAACCCTATGGGGGAAAGGACCCCATAGCCCATAGAACACATACAAAGTCAAAGGAACACCTCAAATCATGTCTAAGAGTGGGAGAAAAAGAGTCTCACTCTTAGCAGGAGAAAAAACATAAACCCCAAAAAATCCAGCAAAGCTGCTGGGGGACTCACTAGGTTTGGGAATTAGTCTTTACAGAGAATTCTCCCTAACAATGTGTACACGCAGTAAATGCAAAACCCCCTCACATATCAGACAAAGGTGCAAATTATGAAATTGAATTCATGTCAATTAATGTTGAAGATGACAACTATAGTAGCATGCATAGTTCAGAACTAGATACATGGTCACATGAAGATGAGATGTATGGATGATGCTCTTGGCTGATGGCCAAAAGGAGGGTTTGTCAATCCAGAAAACGACCCTAATCGTGTATAGTATGTATATTAGGTTGACCGGAAGCCAATCGCATCATGTGACAAACATTGCAAACAGAATCGTCAGTATAACCAGAGGGTGTCCATTTTGTGTAATATCCGCCATTTGCTTTTTTCTTCGCGTTCTGTGTTATGCTTTGCAAAATGTATTCTATTCTAAAAGCTCAAACACGGTGCGAGGCCACAGCCTGAATATCGAAAGATCAACTCAGACAGGATTGCCAAACAGTACAGAAATACATTGTTTTCCTCCCTCACAAAGTCCTTGGAGGCAAGCAGAAACGGCATTTAATCAGCGGGCCAGGTGCCGGCCTGTCTCACCAAAGCTGTAGCAAAAGGGAGTTAAAGCATGAATTATATTCTTCTAGTGGTCCTCCTTCGGGGATCTGCCTCAGAGCAGGCTGACCCCCAGTTCACGAATACAAACGGGTAGATAACATACTAGGGAATGTGTCTCTCCTACGAACATGATATCCTTGCTGAACAAGAGCTTTATGTTTTCCATAACAAATAACTGTCTCTGCAACTGTTGCTTGAATAAGTATAATTAGATTAAAGAAGAAATTTGTCATAATGTGTCATGATTGTCAATCACCGAACCCTAGCTCTAGAAGATACATTATGGGCGGTTTGATTTGCCTTCAAAGATTACATGTTTGTATATATGTTGCTGCTTGAGTCATGCTCGCGCTCTTGCGTCTCACGAGGTCTGGGTGACATACATAGCGAAACATTAGACACCAATCGGCCGACTGAGTGTACTTTGAAATAAACCATATTACTTGGAAAATCGAACCTTGTGTCTGTCGTATCACTAGTATATGGTGATTGTGCCTTGCTTTCCATATGCTGGGGGTCTTTGCTGCCTAGCAATTAGGCCGAGCAATCTCTGAAAATCAAAGGCCGAGAGACGCTGGGCACTGAGAATTTGGTGACTATCTGCAGAATGTCTTGAGCCTTCACCTCGGGTGGTGAGGCTTTTCCCAAGGGATGCATCCAGGACTGCTCCAAGGAATTGGAGCTTTTGAGATGGGCATCATGTGGGACTCCTTCAAATTGAGGAAGAAGCCCAGTCTGTGAAGGGATTGACAGGTGGAGCTGAGATGTTCCATGGCCTGTTCCGGGGGACTGGCCCTGATCAACCAATCGTCCAGGAAGGGGTAGACATGAATCCCCCTCTCCTGAGAATCGCTGCCACCACCACTATCAACTTGGTGAAAACCCTTGGGTGGAGTTCAACCCGAATGGCAGAACTCGAAACTGATACTGAGAACCACCAACTGCAAACCTCAGGTACCTTCTGTGCTTGTGATGGATAGGCACATGAAAGTAAGCATCCTGAAGGTCCAATGACACTATCCAGTATTGTATTTGGAGGGCCTGAAGGATCTGAGAAAGGGTAACCATCTTGAACTTGTCCTTCCAGAGCAACAAGTCCAAGATGGGTCTTAATCCTCCAAACATTTTGGGAATTAGAAAATACGTGCAGTACCAACCCTTGTTCCTCTCCCCTACAGGTATTGGTACTATACCACCTTTCTCTATCAGGGACAAAATTACCTGCACAAGGAGCGGATGTAGAATTTTGAAAGAGCTGTTCCCCAGTGGATGATCCTGAGGCCTTTTTAGAAAAGGAAGGAAGTAACCTTGGGCTACAATTTACAGTGCCCAAGTTCATGAACGGGGTAGAAGTATTGAGGCTTTCTAATGGTGACACTAAGAAATGTAGCCGCCGCATTCGAGGTCTGCAGTGCTTCCAAACATTTGTCATTCTTGCTGTCAAATAGCCTTGAGTCATCAAAGGGCATATTGAGGAGTCTAGACTGCCCATCCGGTGCAAATCCAGACTTCCTCAACCATGCAAGCCTGCGCAACAGAGTGTGAGCCGCCACGGACCTGCTAATGCTATCTGCAATATCCAGACCTGACTGGAGGTATTCACACATTGCCTCCTTACCATCCTTTATGATGGTCAGAAAGCCATCTCTTTCTTCTCCTTCTGGGATGTGGTTAGAAGCCATAGCTACGTAGTCCCACAGGGTAAATGTAAACTTTGACAAGGCACAAGTTGTGTTAGCTGATTTTAAAGCCATACTGCCAGCAACAACCAAAATAAATCTCACCCAGGATTCCACCCTCTTATCATCTCTATCGGGAGGGATAGAATGGTATGCTGATTGCTTGGTAGATGTAGCAGCATGAACCACCAAACTCTCCGGTGTTGGGTGCTTAGTTAAATACTCTGGGTCACTGCTGGATGGCCTATATTATTTTGCAAAATGTGTATTTACTGCAGTTACAGTCTATGGTATTTCCCAATTAGATGAGACCTTTTTGTAGGGCAATATGAAAGGGCAAAATTGGATCTCTCTGGGGACCCTGATCCAAAGTATCTGTTAGGTCATCCTGCTCAAAAGAAGGTGCAGGTCTGCTCCAACCCAACAATTCAACCACCTTGCCCATTAGTAGCCTGTATGAGGAGTCAGCGTGGTCAGTAGGATCTGGTTTACCAAATTCCAGCTCTGGGGAGATATCTATACCACTGGCGGTTTGTAGGTTATCATACAAGTCTTTTAACCTAGACTCTTCAGAAATGAACTCCTTTAGCACATTTAGGGTGCCAAATTGTAAACCAAATGGTGGTGTATTGTCATCTGAGGGCTCATTGTCTTCATAGGTTGAAGATAAAGACTTAAAAAAAAAATCAGTATTATTCGCTTCAACAACTTCAAAGAAATCGTCGACAATGGCTTCGAAGTTGGAGTCGATTTTGACGGAGTTGACTACAGCACTGGCGTCTACAGCTCAGACGCCAATGGTATTTTCAAAGCTGTTGGAGTTTCCAACTTTTTACGTTTTTTCAAAGGAACCCCCGATGGACTGGATTTCTGGCTTGTTGAAGCCCTCAACGATTTCTCATTGGATCGCAATTTCTCTCAACTAATTCCGGCTTATGGCTCTGACTCGAAGATTTAAAAGGTTTCGTCTTTGACTTCCCTTTACTGTCTTGATGCAGATCGAGAGGGGCATGGGCTTTCTGCATGTCCTTCGAGGGGGTCAGGCCACATTCTCAAGAATTGTAAGCATTTCTTTATGAAATGCATCCCATTTAGCTGGGGAGTCCAACCTGGTTGGACATTTGATTACCTCGGCCGAGAAATCACTGGCGGTCGAAGGTGACCTGTGATGCCATTTCTTGGCCTTCTTAGAAGATGAAGACGAAGAATGGCATGATCGACTTCTGGGTCAAGATTTTTTAGACCTTTTCCATCGAGGAGAATCTCTTGACTCTTCAGATTTTCTTTTGGAACTCTTCGGAGGAGACTTCAAAGGTAACCTTCCCAATGCCAATTTACCTTTATACTCCCCTAGAGCTTTTTCAGTCATCGGCTGACAGTAGTTACACTCAGATGTACGGTGACCGGTACCGAGACACCACAGCCATATGAAGTGGGGGTCAGTGATAGACATCTTCAATAGGCAGTCTTGACACTTCTTGAAACCCATCTTAGGCAATGATGGAGCTAACGGAGAAGACATTTTCGTTTCCAAAAAATAGTGATGAAGTTCAGTGAAGAATCGAAGCGCGCCGTAATTCTTTCAAAACGTTAGCTCGGAAAAAATAGAACTGATGCCAAAGGGCACTGCGTGCGCTATTTATAGTAATGATGATGTCGACAGTCAAATGGAGGCATCAAAAGGACATCGACTCGACGAGACGGCAAAAAGCGCCCCCCCCTGTAAAAAAAGTAATCCAAAGCAGCTGAAGCTGGAAGGATGAGTATCATAAGGTGAGGAATATGTGGGAGAACACAATCCATTTGCAAGAGGCCTGTTACTCACTGGAGCTTGGAGATTTCGTCTATATATTGTCAGAGCCAATGTCAGCACTGGCGTCCAGGCAGAGCGGCCAGTTTCCGGTATTATTTGTCACTAACAGAGAAGTTTAAGTTATGGGGCTTCCTAACTGGGTAATGCTTCTCAGTGCAAGACACTTGTACTACCAGAAAATAAATCTTATAGCCCTTTGAGGCCTAGCAGTTCTTGAACTGTTTTTTTGCTTGTTGCATTGAATAATGTACTCTTCTCGAAACAATATAAGCACGTCCCCTCGGGTAATGAACCAGGAAAGAGACTGAATCTCTCCTGGGTAGTAACATATGCAGAAGTTGAGTATTAGCCCTGACAACTGAAAGCGTTATGTGGTAAGGCAGGAATTTAGGACTGGGAGGGAGTTGGGGTTGGGGAGTGGATTTATTCTTGGGATGTCTTCCTAAACCCAGCTAATTCCTAACCTGTTCAAGTCCTTTACCATTGTGAAACACTTTGGAATTGGATGTTGGATGACAATTATTTAAGGGCACTGGCAGCTGAACAAAGGTCTTTGACACATGCCACGGTAGTTTGCACAAAATATTGTCCCACAAACATCTGACAAGTTCCAGTAAACAGGCATGCCCTGGGTTAACATACTTGCCTGACTTGTAGAGCATGGGTGGTAAATGTGACAGGCCTGCAGATTGGTTGTGTAATATATAAGTTGGTAAATAATCCAAAGGGAGCCCTCACAGTAGTAGTGACAGGAAATTGTAATGCAAGTGTATCAGAACATGAGATTGATATAGTGACAAAGCATCTGCTTGTGGGACACAGAATACAATAAGCTCCTTAATTCATCAATTAGTGTCTCAGGCATTTAAAGTTTTTTAATTTAAGAATGTTACTTGATTGTTTCTCAGTCTCTATGGGTGGTACAGTTAGTGAGATAGATAGGTCATGATACAGGTATGTTGTTGTGACAGTCCGTTTCCTAATCCCTTTGGACATTTGCCATGCAGCGATATGATACTACCTCCACATATTCACTAAACATTATTGGTAAGATGCCTGGCAAGGTCAGGATGCCCAATTCAGCAGAGTGGTCTTAGAAAAGAGGAGTTTCCAACAGGAGTCGCTCTCTTTTACTCCTCCTAAGGGACAAACACTGCTATGGGAACAGGTGCTAATAAATGGTGAGCAGGGCACCATATCAGTAGTTTCTCTAATAGTGAGAGGGGTGTGCAGGGCACCATATACCTGAGTATCTTAGAGCATTAAAGGTAGTAGAGAGGCAGTGTCTGTAGCGGAATAAGCACAGTAGTAGAGGTAGAACGGGAAGAGCGACATTGAGTGGGGGAGTAGGAGTAGCTATTGGCATTGAGTGAGATAGAGATTAGAAGGAACAAGTTTCTTACCTGTAACTGTTGTTCTCCAGCATGGGTCTGGCATGGATTCACATGCTCATGAATATTCCCTGTCGTCAGGCTGGGAATCCTCGGTAAAGAAAAAATCAGTATCAGTTTCATTTCTGAACTGTCTTTCTCAGTAGTAACCAATCATTGGTCTCTGGGTCATACTGCCCCCAGCCAATGACTGCCTTCACCCTAAGCCCCGCCCCTGGCAGCCATCCTCAGATTTGGTAGCACGTAAAGTGGCAGTATGAGCAAGTGAAGAGCCGCAGCGGGGTAGGAGGGAGAGTTCGCATGTCAATCCATGCCAGACCCATGCCGGAGAACAACAGTTACAGGTAAGTAACTTGTTCCTTCTCCAGCATGGGGTCTGGCATGGATTCACATGCTCATGAATATAAGAATACATAGCAGTACACACATGCACAACCACGGGAGGTGGCAAGGCTCAACATTAAGCATTACATAAAACTCAACATTAAGCATCTCTTTCTTCTCACCAGGCTCACCTTAAGCGAACAGGTTGCGCAGCACTGCTTGGCCGACTCTGGACTCCTCCCTGGAATCCCGGTCGATGCAGTAGAATCTCGTGAAGGTGTGCGTCGACCTCCATGTAGCAGCCCTGCAAATGTCCAGCAGGGGCACACCAGACAAGAACGCCATGGTAGCAGCGATCGCTCTGGTCGTTGGGCTCTCGGGCGGCTGGGCAAAGGTCGGTTTGCCAACCGATGACAGTGCATGATGCAGCCGGAGAGCCATCTGGAAATGGAAGCCTTCGAGAGAGCCTTCCCTTGGTTCACAGGTCCAAAGTTCACAAACAGCTGTGATGTCTTCCCAAAACTCTTCGTTCGGTCCACATAGAACTTCAGCGCTCTAGCTACATTCAGCGAGTGCAAAGTCCTCTCGGCCGGCGACGAAGGGGGTGCGTCCTCAGCACCACCCTCGTCTCGTGGAAAGTCAAGTATGGAGGCTTGCAGGAAAGGGCCTGAATCTCTCCCACGTGTCGTGCAGAGGTGATGGCCACAAGGAACGCTGTCTTCCACGACAGGAATTTCAATGGAGCCGAATGCAAGGGCTCGAATGGCGGGCCCATGAGCCTGGTCAGCACCACGTTGAGCTCCCACACCGGGGCTGGAGCCTTCACCAGGGGGAACGATCGGAACAGTCCTTTCATAAACTCCTTCACCAGGCGATGAGACCACAGGGACGACCGTCCTGCAGTTCTTGTGTATCGGGAAATCGCTGCCAGATGTATCTTGATGGAAGCATGAGCTAGTCCAGCTTTGGCCAGCGACAGTAAGTACAGTAGGACTTGAGGGGCTGTAATCCGTAGAGGGTTAATCTTCTGTGCACGGCACCAGACAGAGAACCTCTTCCACTTGTGTCCGTAGCACTTGAGAGTTGAGGGCGCCCTGGCCTTTGCAAGAACCTCTCTACAGTCAGCCGGGATATCGTACCCTCCAAACTCTAGTGCTGCAGGATCCAGGCCTGCAAGTTCAGCGACTCCGGCTCGTGATGAAGAATGGCGCCTCCTTCTCTGGAGAGAAGATCTGTGTCCGTCGACAGTTTGACTGGTGGGGATGCTGACAAGTCCAGAAGGACCGGGAACCATATCTGTCTCGGCCACCTCGGTGCGAAGAGGATCATCCTGCACCGGGACCTCTTGAGTTGGTTGATGAGCCTGAGCAGCAACGGAGGGAACGCATACAGGAGCAGGCCGTCCCAGGGGAACGAGAAAGCATCGCCCATGCTCCTCGGCTGGGGGAACCTGCTGGCGAACCTCTGGCACTTGGAGTTCGTCGCCGTCGCGAACAGGTCGATTTGGGGTTTGCCCCATCGCCGGAAGAGTTTATCCACTTGATCCTGGCGTAGTTCCCACTCGTGGCAAGAGCGCAGCTCCCTGCTGAGTGAGTCGGCGATGGTGTTTTTTTATCCCTGCTAGATGAAAAGGTACCAGAAACATCCCCTGGGCAACGGCCCAGTGCCACAGATCCTGGGCTTCCTTGGACAGGGCTGGGGATCTGGTTCCTCCCTGCTTCCGGATGTAGAACATTGTGGTGTTGTCGGTGAAGATCCTCACCACCTTGCCCTTGAGGGATGGGAGGAATGACTTGAGGGCCCAGAACACTGCTCGGAGCTCCAGTATGTTGATGTGGAGCAGCCCGGCCTCTCCTCTGGGAGCCACAGGCCTCTCGCGTGAAGATCTCTGGTGTGCGCTCCCCAACCCTCCAGGGAGGCATCCGTCGTCACCGTCACCTGGTAAGCTGGGGTCTGAAAGTCCGTGCCCGCTGCGAGATGCGCGCGGGTGCCCCACCATCGAATTGCTTGGTGGAATACTTTGTTGAGAGAGATCTTGTCCTCGAAGCTGCCCGTCGCTTGCATCCAACGGGCGTCGAGAAACTCCTGCAGAGGACGCATCCGAAGCCTGCACAGACGCACCAGATAAATGCAAGAGGACATCATCCCGAGAAGGGACTTGATGGACCTCACTCTGGCCGCGTCTGTGGCCAGCAGACGCTGTACCTTGCCCAGGATGGCCTGCGTTCTTTCCTCCGACGGCGCGGCCAACTGCGCTACTGTATCAAGCTTGGCTCCCAGAAACAGCGCGACCTGCGACGGAACCAGGTGGGATTTGGGGAAGTTGATGGAGAATCCCAGGTCCGTGAGCAGCCAGACGGTCTTTGCTGTGTGTTCAACGGCGAGTTCTCTTGTCCCTGCTCGGATGAGCCAGTTGTCCAGGTAGGGGTAGACGTGGATCTCCTGCAGGTGCAGCCGCGCCGCCACTGGTGCTAGGCACTTGGTGAACACCCTGGGCGCTGACTTCAATCTGAATGGGAGGGCCTTGAACTGCTAGTGCCGCCCTTGGACTACGAACCTGAGAAACTTTCGGTGTCCTTTTAGGATGGGGATGTGAAAGTACGCATCCTCCAAATCCAATGACGATAGGAAGTCACCTTCCTCCAGCTGGCCCAGCACATGCTGGAGGGAGACCATCCGGAACTTCTGTGCCTTGATGTATTTGTTTAGCTGACGCAAGTCCAGGATGGGACGCCAACCTCCTGTCTTCTTTCTGACGAGGAAGTATCTTGAGTATACTCCGGAGCCCCGGAGCCTCTTTGGGACGAGCTCGATGGCTCCTTTCTTGAGCATCACCCTTACCTCTAAGAGCAGTTGAGGGATGTGGTTTTCCTTCCTGGCCACGGGAGGAATTCGGGGGCACTTCTTTAGAAATTCCAGAGTGTGACCGTGGGCCGGGGCATGCAGCACCCAATGGTCGGTGGAGATGGACTCCCACACGCTGACAAACTTCGTCAGCCGGCCTCCCACCGGGGTGCTATGGTGGGGGCCCGACGCAACGGCCAGTTCAAGCAGCTTGGAAGCAGCCTTGCCGCCTTGGCCTCCCTGGCGAGGACGGCGAGATCCACCTGACTTGCCTCGTCCCCTGTAGGCTTCTTGCGACGAGGCGCGGGCCGCCTGACGGAAGGATGAGGAGCCGCCGCCGAATGCTATGGAGGCACCTTGCTTGCCTCAGGAGTTCCGAAAGGGTGGCCGCCGTTGCTGCAGAACTCCCAAGGCCCGAGCCGTCTCCGTGTCGGTCTTGATGGCCTGGAGTGACTCATCCACTGTCTTTCCGAACAGATTGTTCCCGTTGAAGGGCATGTCCAAAACCTTGGCTTGCACGTCTTGGCGGAAATCCGTCGCCTTGAGCCACCCCCGCCGTCGAAGGAAAATGCTGTTGCCCAACTGGCGGAAACCAGTGTCGGAAATGTCCGTGGCCACAGTTATGGCGTGGTCCGACGACACCTCACCCTCCTGTAGGATCGCCAGGTCCTCTGCCCTCTTGTCGTCCGGGAGGAAGTCCAACAGGGGGCGATCTCTTACCACAACTCCCTGTCGTAGCGGGCCACAATCGCTAGGGCGTTGGCCGCCTTAATCGTCGTTGCCGCCGACGAGATGACTCGTCGTCCCATGGCATCTAGTTTCTTTCCCTCACGGTCCAGTGGGGAAGTTGAAGTTGAAGACGAAGCCCCCCCGCTTTCTTCTTGGCCGCTGCCGAGACGACCGAATCCGGGGTCGGTTGTGCCCTAAGGCACAAAGGGGCGCCGTCGGGGACCCGGTACTTCTTCTCATACCGGTCCCTTTTGGCAGGCGTCGTGGACAGGTTCTTCAGGAGGGTAAGTCCCTCGACCCAGATGTCATCCAGCAACGGCACCGCGAGGACCGTCTTCCTCTTGGTCTCGCGCCGTTGGGAGAGGAAGCCTTCCTTCTTCTTTTCTTCGGGGCAGAGCTGAAAAAGCTTGGATGCCCTGGCAATCATGGCATGGAAGGAGCCAATTTCGTCGGGAGGAGACGCCCGAGGAATCGGAGACGGGGGGGGTCAGTCCCGTCGTCCCCGCCACCATCGTCATCCGTCCCCGTCGTGGCCGTGTCTGTTCCCGTGTCAAGAGGGGGGTGACAAAGGCTGAGAAGGCTGTGAGGGCTGAAGGGGAGCCGGATGAATTCTCCTCCTCTTTTTTGGAGGGCTTCCCGATGGACCCGGTTGAGCTGGGTCGTCCGTCGGGGGTAGGGGCAGTCTCGTCCTTATCTCTGTGCATAAGGCCTGGATTGCGGTCAAAATGGCCACCAAGTTGTCTTGTGGCTCGGGTTGTGACGGGCATGCCGGGAGCGACGGTTGTTCCTCCTCTGCGGGAACCTCGTCGTCGCCACCCTTGCTCTTTTTGTCCCCCTCGTCGGGATCCCTCCTGTGGGGCTGGGCCTCTTCCAAATTCTCGGTCAGTTCCTACGTGTCTGTCACAGCTACCACCCCCACTCTTTTTCCACCGGGGTTTTCACGGGGGTCTTCTCGACGGGCTTAAAAGAGGATTCCCTCCGCAGGGCAGGGAAACTCTGGGCCCCGAGGTCGCCTCCACTGGGATAGCCTCCACCGGCTTCGCCAGTGCCACAGCGACTACCTCAATCGAGACCTTGGCCGGGATCAAGGCCTTCACCACCTTGGGCGCGCTTGAGGCCTTCACCTAAGGGGGAGGGTCACCGCCTCGCTCCCCTTCGGCCTGATCCTTCGAGAACGACCGGGGCCTCTCCAGAAGCTTAGCCAGGTTCTCAGATTTTCTCTTCCCCGAGCCAGAGCGTTGGCTCACGGTTGATGGCGTCAGTGAAGGTGCGCCCTGCCTGGCAGCCGAGGAGCCTGACTGTTCGGCGCTCCTGGTGCCCGCGCACTCGCGGTGCTTTGCCTTCTGTTGGGCCCCTGTCGCCGCAGCGCCCTCACAGGACTTAGAAGACCGCTCGGACTTCTTCTTCTTCTCACCTGCTGGGCTCTTGCCTTCCAGCCAGTTGGAGAGACGGGTCCGACGATCCCTCATAGTCCGATCCGACATGTTCATGCAAAACGGTCAGTCCTTCTCCATGTGCGTTTGTCCTTGTAGAGGCAGTAAAGGCATTTCGAATGCTCGTCCTCCTTGAACACATTTTGTAGGTTGCATCCAGGGCAGATCCTGAACAGTTTGCCTGGAGTAGAGCTTCCCTTCTCCTGGGCCATGTTCTTCTCGTCCGCGAAGTAGGCCTCAGAAGCTTCTGGAATCCTCCAAGAAGCGTAACTCGACGAAAACTTCACCCTTGAGGGGCGTAGATAAATCCGAAACGGGTCCCCGTTGATCAGAAGTAGAAACGGTGGAGCTTGAGGCTCGATTAAACCGAAAAATGAGATAAATCTCTTTGAAAAAGCGCAAAAAACGCAGTAAAGCTTCAGAGCTATAGCACGAGGACTCCCAACACTTGAACGTGCGGTAAAAATCTGAGGATGGCTGCCAGGGGCGGGGCTTAGGGAGAGGGCAGTCATTGGCTGGGGGCAGTATGACTGTCATGATCTCTGCTTCCAAAAGGTCAGGGTTTTCCCAACTCCCTTGGAAGCAGATCCATAACCCAGGTTCCGAGTGCCAACCAGTCCCAATTGGGACCTTTTGGACCCAGTCCTGGCGCCAGTGGCACCAGGCTCATAAATATGCCCAGTCCCAGCGCTGGAAGCGCCGGGCTCATAATGCTTGGGTGGACTTACCTTCAGCAGACCATGCTGCTTACTTGCCTGCCAGTTGAGCCTCTGATCCTCTTCTGTTTGGAACTACTTTTCCTGTTGGGTGGGGCTGGAGCCACTCCCTAGATTCAGAACACTGGAACTCTTCTGGAAGGCAGGAACTCTTTTCTTACCAGGAACTCTTTTCTTACTTGGGCGTGGCTGTGGAAGGAGACACCTAAGCACTACAGGAGGCTATTTAAACCACACCCGGTGGATGAATCTTGCTTTGCGTTATTCTGCAACCTCTGCAGCAGAACGCTCATCGTGTCTTCTGCATCCGGTCCTGAGCCTAAGGAAAAAGGCTTACCATCCTGAATCCAGTCTTCAGCAACACCTATAAAGACAAGAAAGAACAGGTTACCATTCCGGCATCTGAAAGGCAAAGGCTTACCATCCTGAATCCAGTCTTCAGCAACACCTATAAAGACAAGAAAGAACAGGTTAGCATTCCGGCATCTGAAAGGCAAAGGCTTACCTACTCTTCGTGCGCTCCGGAGGTCTTCGGCGCTGCATCCCGCATCTGAAAGACAAAACAAGGTGCGTTTAAAGACATTGGGGAACTTTAATACTCACGTGCCATTACTCCTTTCCACATCTAATCCAGTGGGTATTCCGGCACCCTGCAGCCGCTCCGAACTCGTACCTGCAAAATAAAAAGACAGTTAGAGCGCATAGTGAAGCAGGCAACAAGCGCTTACTTACGTGCTTCCAGGCGCTTCTATTCATCACACGGGCTCCATCTTCAACTCAATTCAGCCCGTCATCCGCCATCGCCGGAACCCTGCAAAACAAGAGACATCATTACTAAAGACTTTAAAGACATTTGAATGACTCGAAACTTACCGTTCGTGCAGTAAACGACGGACAGCAGTCCTCTGAAGTCAAGAGGCCTGCGCTACCTATCCAGTGAAGAAACTGGTTACAGCACCCTGCCCTGAGGCAGATGGAGAGCTCGGCATTCACTTACCTAAGGTGAGAGCGTTAACCTTTGGGGGTGTACAGGAGAGGAGAAGAGGAAAGAGATAGGGACACCCCAATAACCCCAGTTCATTAACCCCATATTTTCTATCTGCAGACATCTTACTCTACACGTCAGGCATACAGTGCACAGAGGTCCAGCCCAAAGAGCCAACCGGGTGCTACACATCACCTTTGAAGATACGGTAGTCGCCCAGTCAAGACCGGCGCCTCTGCGAGAATCAGGTGAGCGTTACAGAACGCAAAGCCTACCGCAAAACTCTCGCCCAGGCGCTATGGAAACCTCGGATACTGACCCCCTAGCCCGGTTACTTGGGGAACTAAGGGCAGAAGTGCATGCAGCTCGTCAGGAAACGAATGCTCTAAGAAGGGAACTAATTATTTCCAAGGAGAGAACAGACAATCTTGCTAGACAAGTGCTACAGTCACAAGCCGGACAGACCCCGTTACCCGCATCAGGGGTAAATCTTCCTTCAACATCCTCTATGAATCCAGTGCAGATCAACCTACCTGGGAATGTACCTCTGGCTCCGCCCGAACGATTTTCTGGTGACCCAAAGAGGTTTGCAGTATTTATCAATCAGTGCCGGTTGCACTTCTTATGCCGGCCAGCAGCCTTTCCAACTGATCAAGCAAAAGTAGCTTTTGTACTTTCGTACCTTAGTGGCAATGCGGCAGACTGGTCGATCCCTCTAGTTAATCAAGATGATCCGGTTCTCCATGATTTTCAAGCCTTTCAGCTTAGTATGAAAAAACTGTTCGCAAGACATTCACAGGGGCAGGCCTTGGACAATGAGCTTCTTTCGTTGCGACAGGGTAATCAAGACCTTTTGGCTTATATTGCATCTTTCAATAGACTAACAGTGGAAACTCAATGGCCTGAGGACAAAAGGATTACGCTGTTTTATAGAGGTCTACGTGGAGAGCTCAAAGACGTTTTAGCCCAAGTAGTGAATCCCCCACAAGACTGTTCGGATTATATAGACTTGGTCGTTCAAATAGATCACAGGCTGCAGAACAGGAAGGCCGATCGTTCCAGGTTTGTTGCTCGAGTATTTTCCAAACCGCCAACTCCTTCCAAAGGAGTAGACTCCGGGGAACCCATGCAAATAGGGGGTCTGAAAGGTCCTCTAACACAAAGGGAGCGGGAAAGGAGGAAACAGTTGCAATTATGCCTATATTGCGGAAACTCAGGGCACTTTCTTCGATACTGTCAGGTGAAACCTGCCAAGAAGGCAGTAGGAGCTGCAGTTACCAAAGTTACAAACTCTGAGCAGGGAAACGACCTCGCCCGACAAGAATAGAGGTCCTCTTGCCGAGCGTGAAAACCAGTTCCGTGACCTCGCATTTCGTGATACCTATGGCCCTCATTAGCCCTGATAATCCGGATCGATTACATGCAATTGAAGCTTACGTCGACAGCGGTGCCATCGGCAATTATGTGGATCATGAAATGGTTTTGAGGATGAATCTACCTCTTTGTCCCAAGGCTGTAAAGGACGTCATTACTACGGTGGATGGTACGGAGATAGCCTCTGGGCCAGTAACGCATACCACTCAAGAGGTGACGCTAGTAAGTCAAGATGGACACCATGAGAAGATCGTGTTCGATGTGATCAAGGCCCCTCAGTTTCAGATTATTCTAGGAATACCTTGGTTAGAGAAACACAATCCTCTGATCGATTGGCGAGCAAGAACGGTCCAGTTTCCAGAATGTGTCTCTACTTGTCACCCTCCACCTGGTGTTGCACTGGCCGCAATTTCTTCAGAGACTCCCCAGTTACCTCCCGAATACCTAGAATACCAAGATGTTTTCCGGAAGGATCAGGCTAACTCTCTACCTCCTCATAGGTCTTATGACTGCCAGATAGACCTGATACCTGGATCTACTCCTCCTTGTAGTAGAAGAACCTTCACCTTCGACAATACCTGGATCAATACCTGGCAAATGGGTTTATTCGTCCTTCCAAGTCCCCTGCTTCTTCAGCTTTGTTCTTCGTTCCAAAAAAGGAAGGAGACCTTAGAACTTGTATCGATTATCGCTCCCTGAACCAGATCACCGTTAAGAATAGATATCCGTTACCTTTGATCCCTGAACTCCTGGCCCAAGTCAGAAAAGCATGCATATATACAAAGCTGGATCTTAGAGGAGCTTACCACTTGGTACGAGTAAAAGAGGGCGATGAATGGAAGACGGCCTTCCGCACCAAGTATGGGCTATTTGAATATCAGGTCATGCCCTTCGGACTTTGCAATGCCCCGGCCGCCTTTCAATATTTTATGAACGATGTCCTCAGAGAGCTCATAGATGTATGTGTTGTTGTTTACATTGACGACATCCTCGTTTATTCTTCATCGGAATCTGAACATCGGAAACATGTGAAAATGGTCCTCGAAAGATTGCGTCAACACAAACTTTTCGCTAAGTTGGAAAAATGTGTTTTCAACGTGACTGAAGTTGAATTCTTGGGATTCATATTATCACCTGGCGGAGTGCGTATGGATTCAAAGAAGGTCGATGCAGTTCTCAAATGGCCATCACCATCCTCCATAAAAGGTGTGCAAAGCATGTTAGGCTTCGCTAACTTTTACCGCAGGTTTATCCCCGAATTCTCTCGAATAGTCCAGCCCATCACTGCCTTGTTAAAGAAAAACAAACGTTTTGAATGGTCTACCGAGGCGGAACAAGCTTTCCAGGATTTGAAGACTAAATTTATCTCTGCACCAATCTTAAAACACCCTCGCCCCGAACTCCCCTACATCGTGGAAACTGATGCTTCAAGCCTTGCCATGGGGGCAGTTCTATCACAAAAGGACCCGGTAACCAATCAGTTGCATCCCGTGGCATTTTGGTCCCGCAAATTCTCGCCTCCTGAAATCAATTACACGATTACTGACAAGGAACTTCTGGCTATCAAGTCTGCCTTTAAGGCTTGGCGGCATTATCTGCTGGGGGCCCGACACACCGTTACTGTGATTACGGATCACCGAAACCTGCAATATTTGAAGACCGCAAAAGCCCAATCCTCTAGACAACTCCGTTGGGCATTATTCTTTGCCGAGTTTGACTTCATAATTACCTATCGACCTGGTACAAAGAACGGTAAAGCCGATGCCCTTTCTCGGATGGGAGTGGAAGAACACTTGGTCAACCCTAAACCTGTACCAATCATTCCCGAACAAAGAATTCTGGGTGTAATCGCCACAGAATCCATAGAGGAAGTTAAGGATAAAGCCAGGCAACTTGTAACTCCAGCAGACATATAGAATTGGCATCTGCAGGGAAAGGACTTTGCAGTAAAGGACAACTTATTGTATTTCCAAGAACGATTATACCTACCCAGCACAGATTTACAGAAAAAAGTAATCTCTTGTTATCACGACTCTTTAATGGAAGGTCATCCCGGTATAGCCAAGACCTCAGAAAAGATCAAGCGCTACTTCTGGTGGCCGTCTTGGAAAAAAGATATCAGAGACTTTATAATGTCCTGTGGAGTATGCGCCCAAAACAAGAGTCAAAAGGAAAGACCAGCAGGCCTCTTACGCCCTATTGACATCCCACCTCGCCCTTGGCATACGCTTTCTATGGACTTCATCACCGATCTACCTCCATGCTCCGGATACAATACGATTCTAGTAATCGTGGACTTATTCTCCAAGATGGCGCATTTCATTCCGCTCAAAGGCTTGCCAACAGCAGCAACTCTGGCCCGAGAATTTCTCGAAAACATCGTCCGACTGCACGGTTTTCCTTCGGTTCTGATTTCGGATCGAGGTAGTCAATTTATTTCTCATTTTTGGCGAAGTTGCTGTCAGTCGGCTCAAATTGATGTGAGACTATCGACCAGTCACCACCCTCAGACCGACGGACAAACCGAGAGGACCAATCAAACTCTGGAACAGTATTTACGCTGCATGCTGCAACAAACTGAAAAAACTTGGAAAGATATCCTTTGGATAGCCGAGTATGCCTACAATAACTCTGTCCATTCGGGAACTGGGAAAACCCCGTTTTTTCTTTTGTACGGCAGTCACCCTCGAACCTCGGAGTTGGATCCCCTCCAAGATCTTGAAACACCAGCAGTAGGCTACCTGCATTCTACAATCACCCAAGCCTTTAAGGAAGCTGTTTCTCACCTTCAAATGGCTAAAGAACAATACCAGAAAGGAGCAGATCAACATCGGAAGGAAGCCCCTCACTATCAAGTAGGGGATCAAGTCTGGTTATCCACCAAATATCTATCTCTAAAAGGGCCACGCACGTTCAACCCAAGATACCTTGGTCCCTATTCCATCACTACCATAGTAAACCCAGTAGCGGTCAAGTTGGACTTGCCCCCGCACATGAAGATACATCCGGTCTTCCACGTCTCTCTATTAAAACCCGTGCAACCTCAAACCCGACTAACCAAATCTCCAAAACCTATCCTAGTGGATGGAGAACTCGAGTTTGAAGTCAAAAGCATTCTGGACTCCAAGATCTCCAAATCTAAACTATTCTACCTAATTGACTGGAAAGGCTACGGCCCCCAAGAGAGATCCTGGGAACCTGCTGAATATGTCCACGCTCCTCGCCTAATCAAAAGATTTCACCGAACATTTCCTGACAAGCCAAAACCCCCGGAGAAGCCCGGTTTGGGAGGGGCCTTGAGGGGGGGTACTGTCATGATCTCTGCTTCCAAAAGGTCAGGGTTTTCCCAACTCCCTTGGAAGCAGATCCATAACCCAGGTTCCGAGTGCCAACCAGTCCCAATTGGGACCTTTTGGACCCAGTCCTGGCGCCAGTGGCACCAGGCTCATAAATATGCCCAGTCCCAGCGCTGGAAGCGCCGGGCTCATAATGCTTGGGTGGACTTACCTGCAGCAGACCATGCTGCTTACTTGCCTGCCAGTTGAGCCTCTGATCCTCTTCTGTTTGGAACTACTTTTCCTGTTGGGTGGGGCTGGAGCCACTCCCTAGATTCAGAACACTGGAACTCTTCTGGAAGGCAGGAACTCTTTTCTTACCAGGAACTCTTTTCTTACTTGGGCGTGGCTGTGGAAGGAGACACCTAAGCACTACAGGAGGCTATTTAAACCACACCCGGTGGATGAATCTTGCTTTGCGTTATTCTGCAACCTCTGCAGCAGAACGCTCATCGTGTCTTCTGCATCCGGTCCTGGGCCTAAGGAAAAAGGCTTACCATCCTGAATCCAGTCTTCAGCAACACCTATAAAGACAAGAAAGAACAGGTTAGCATTCCGGCATCTGAAAGGCAAAGGCTTACCATCCTGAATCCAGTCTTCAGCAACACCTATAAAGACAAGAAAGAACAGGTTAGCATTCCGGCATCTGAAAGGCAAAGGCTTACCTACTCTTCGTGCGCTCCGGAGGTCTTCGGCGCTGCATCCCGCATCTGAAAGACAAAACAAGGTGCGTTTAAAGACATTGGGGAACTTTAATACTCACGTGCCATTACTCCTTTCCACATCTAATCCAGTGGGTATTCCGGCACCCTGCAGCCGCTCCGAACTCGTACCTGCAAAATAAAAAGACAGTTAGAGCGCATAGTGAAGCAGGCAACAAGCGCTTACTTACGTGCTTCCAGGCGCTTCTATTCATCACACGGGCTCCATCTTCAACTCACTTCAGCCCGTCATCCGCCATCGCCGGAACCCTGCAAAACAAGAGACATCATTACTAAAGACTTTAAAGACATTTGAATGACTCGAAACTTACCGTTCGTGCAGTAAACGACGGACAGCAGTCCTCTGAAGTCAAGAGGCCTGCGCTACCTATCCAGTGAAGAAACTGGTTACAGCACCCTGCCCTGAGGCAGATGGAGAGCTCGGCATTCACTTACCTAAGGTGAGAGCGTTAACCTTTGGGGGTGTACAGGAGAGGAGAAGAGGAAAGAGATAGGGACACCCCAATAACCCCAGTTCATTAACCCCATATTTTCTATCTGCAGACATCTTACTCTACACGTCAGGCATACAGTGCACAGGGGTCAGCCCAAAGAGCCAACCGGGTGCTACACATCACCTTTGAAGATACGGTAGTCGCCCAGTCAAGACCGGCGCCTCTGCGAGAATCAGGTGAGCGTTACAATGACCCAGAGACCAGTGATTGGTTACTACTAAGAAAGACAGATCAGAAACAAAACTGATACTGATTTTTTCTTTACCGAGGATTCCCAGCCTGACGACGGGGAATATTCATGAGCACGTGAATCCATGCCAGACCCCATGTTGGAGAACGAGAGGAATAGCAAGAGGCGGGAAGTAGAGTGAGAGGAAGGCGGTAGCAAGAATAGTAGCAGGAAAGGAAGTAAGATCGAAGGGTGGGGGTGGAAAGGCAGAGTGAGAGTTTGCAGGGACAGCAACATGGTTGGAGGAAAACAGCTTAAGAGATCCATATAGCAAAGGCTCAGGAGCGAGAAGGTTTGAGAAAAGTGAGAGTGACCCTGAGCAAAAGAAGTCACCATTCCCTATTCCCTGAGTTCTAACCAATGATAAGAGAGGGAAAACTACAAGTTCCCTAGGGAATCAGGTAGCCAACATCTTAGGGTAAACACCTGATATGTAGAGAAGTGAAAGACAGATAGGGGTTACCGATCATTTCGCTACTAACAGCCCGGTAGGGACGTCTCGAGTTGGGAGGCGGGACCCACGGCAAGGGAAGATGATAGAGGAAAAGGTCCAGAGCAAGCGCCAAATTTCCACCAGCCCATTAGACCCCAAAGAACCTGGAAAATCAGCCATTCTGAGCATCAAGGGTTTTTAATAAAAACCCTTAGATTTTACGCTAAGAGTCAGCGTGGCTCTTTGTTGCGGGCCCCCTTGTCACAATACACAAATCTAAATCACGTATTTCTTCAACTATTGCCTGATCAATATAAAAAGATATGTGAAAGAATTCACACTGAAGTCAGTACAAAAAAAAACAATCCAGGATTGCGTCATCCTGACATGCTCAGAAAGTACACGTGTGAATTTTAATATAACTATGTGAAGTGTGATTCCGCAATGAGGCATTATTCAAAGTACCATTGTATTTTGCTATGCAGTTCATCCCACTTTAAATTTTACTCCATTTTATTTAACTTGAAATGGAATATGCCTGAACAAGTAAATGGACTCTCCTCACTGCAGCTTCCACCATAAGGAATACATTCATGAGATCTTGATCACAAGCACAGACTTTGTTATTATTGTGTTCGTGTAAGATTTCCCTGCTTGCATACTATTTCAACCAGTATCAAAGATAATGAAAGTCAAACGGCAAGTCACACGACAAGCCACGAGTGCATTGCACTGAAAATCACAGGCTTTTGAGCTTTCCATGTGGAAAAATGTCACTTTCCTATGCACCACTACCGCCATTTGCAGGCCAAAATCTGCATTTATTTTAAAAATAATCTATAAATCTTGTCAAACTGAAGAAAAATTCCTTTGTGTGCCTTTAAAAAGAAAAGTGTAATCATTTGAAAAATCACGTTTTTAGAAAGGAAGCACCTATCAACTTAATAGCAAAAACATGGTAGCTTCCATATATAATTTACCTACGGCGTAATGGAAACATTTTCAGCAAATATAGAAAAAAGGATTATCTTGTGAAATATTTAATGCAGAGACGTTCCACTTCTTCAATTGTACATTCTGATCTAAAGATTATAGTGATCTATGTTTCATTGAACTCACACATTGACATCCACAGTTATTTGCCATAAATGAAATTCCCTTTCAACATGAAGAGTTAGTTTCCTCCCACCTTTGACAAGTCGGACGAGCCACACATCACGATCTGAGGAAGAGCTGAAGAGTATATAATAGCATAGGGAGGAAATGATTAAGAAAATATGAATGATCAATATTGAAGAATCGTCCGTGATAGTACTGGAAATGGAGATGGGTCGGGAGCTGACACAAGATGGATGATTGGGTTCTAGACTGACTCGGAAAAGGAGCCATTTTCAGAGGGGTGAGCAGGCCAGAGGGAGAGTAATTGTCAGACAGCAAGCTGGACATTTCAATTATAAGGAGAACCCTGAGATAACCCAAATTGTATCGATAGAGTGGCCATGGTAAAATCACAGGAATAAAAGTATCTCTTAAATGCTAATTTGACAAAGATAAAGGTGGAGTGATAAATAAAATGCATTTTGTACATTGAATAGCCAGTGAGATGTAATTTCCTTAAAACCCAATGCATGTTGTATTGGGAGGCGTAATTTGAAACAGACAGCATTTGGGTGCAACTTAAATGTAGAATGCTTTTTGTAAAAGTAAGCACCACAAAATAGAATCTTTGGCTCAGGATGACATAAGATCGCACAGATAGAACCATTAGCGTCTTTTCGCCGATCTCAGCCGCTGACCCAGTCCCTATCACTTGTGGTGTCCCTCGGGGGTCATGTGTCTCCACTACTTTGTATAATATTTTTACAAAGCCCCTCTTTGATATCTTGGACAAACTGGGTGACTCATATACTAACTATGCTGATGACACCCAGATCCTCATCCCAATCCAAGGAGACTACGACAAAGACACCGCACACATAAACAAAATTTACCAAATTATTAAAACCTGGATGAACACTCACGGTTTATGTCTTAATGACGATAACACCGAGCTACTTATCATTGGCTCCACTAGCAAACTTAACAAACTCCCCCACCTATACAAAACTATTACTATTGATGGCATCAAAATTAAAGTAGCCAATGAAGTCAAAAAGCTAGGATTTTACCTAGATTCAGCTCCCAACCTTAACAAGCAAGTTAATACTACAGCTTCAGCAACTAGCTACACTTGAAAGTTAATTCACCTTGCAAACCTTTTCTTTCTACAGACAGCTGTATTACCATAGCACAAGCCCTTATTCTACCAAAACTAGATTATTGCAACGCACTCTATCTAGGCACCAGCAAATACAACACTCATAAACTTAAAACCTTGCAAAATAATGCCCTTAGGACAGCACTAGGTATCCCTAAAGGTCTCCAAATATCTGACCAAAGAAGAAATCTCAATTGTTTATCTATCAATGACCGTATCAAACTTATATCTCTGAGCATCACACACAACTGCCTTAATAACAAAGCACCTGCATATCTTATTGAAAAATTTACTAGGTTCACAAATAGTATCATAATCCCTAATTTCAAACGGAAAAGAACTGGAGGGTCAAGCTTCGCAGTAATGGCTGCTAATCTGTGGAACTCTATCCCGGACCCACTTAGAGCCATTCCTTCCTTTCACTTGTTTAAAACTAATGTCAAACTCTGGCTACAAACCAATGACTGATAACACCTCTTCTCCTACAACAAACCAATGATTGCTGAGACCCCTGTTTTTACTACAGTGCTCCGTCGTCAACTGTAATATATACTAATATGCCTGCTCGAAATTGTAAGCCTTCATTTGTAACATAAGAAATGTAAGATAATGTAAGATATTTATAACTGTAAGATATGCCTATAACTGTAACATAAGAAACGTTAAGATACCTATGCAATCGTTTTTCCTTTTAACTGTAAGATAAGAAAAGTAAATAATCATGTAATTGTAACACAAGATGTCCTAAAGCGCCCAGTTGCCCAATGGCCCGATTGCGCTCTATAAATAAACAATACAATACAATACAATAGTACAATAGTGTAAGTCATGACACACTATTCTCTAATGTGATATCCAGCTGCAAAAGGGTTTACTTTTTGATCAACAGTCCACGGGACGTTCACCAGAATTGACTATCTGCTAGTGGCCAGAGGGACTGCATTGTCGATCAAAACCAGCGAGATTCACTCCCTTGGGTGGTCAGACCACAACATGGTCACAGCAACATTAGAAATGGAGGGACTCAGTAGACGGGAAACCAAATGGCGCTGTAATGAATTCCTTCTAAAGGATAAGCTCTACTCTCAGTAATTGGATGAGGTGATTCAGAAATATTTCCAGCTTAATGGGGAGGGAGAAGCGGTGATCACAACAGTTTAGGAAGCGGGAAAAGTCGTCTGGAGGGGACACCTGTTGAAACAAGGGGCCCTGCGGAAAAGGGAAAGGAAATTACAAGAAGAAAAGGTTAGGAAAGACATCACTTGCCTGGAGGAGAAGCTAAATGCGCTTGATTCATATAAAGGGGAACATCTAGAAACGCTCGCTCAGAAAAGGGAAGAACTAAAAGCATTAGGTAAAGGTGACATCCTGAGAAAGCAGTCGCTCCTAAAGCAGAAATTCTATGAAAAAGGGGGCAAGGCTGATAAAATGCTAGCATATAGACTAAGAGCCCAAAGAACAGAGAGGTGGGTAGACAAGATCAAAACAGAAGGGGGTGGTTTTGTGCACCCACGAGAAGGTATAGCCGATCAATTTGCTGACTACTACACAAATCTGTATACTTCAGAGGGAGGGAGACAGGGATGGGGCTGTGATGGGGCAATAAATACACAAAGCCGGTCTAACACAGCTCACAATTGCGGAATATAACCTCCTTCAATCTCCAATTATCCCCCAAGAGATCGAAGCAGCAATTAAGCCCCTCCCACCTGGAGGGGCCCCAGGTGAGGATAGATACACGATTGGCTTCTACAAACATTTCACAAAAACACTATCTCCCCATCTTGCTAAGCTGTTCAACCATATACGTGACTCTGGTCAGGCCCCACCCTCCTTCTCAGTAGCGCACATAATAGTGCTCCCAAAAGCGGAGAGAGATCCTACCCTATGCAAATCTTACCGTCCAATTTCACTTCTGAACACGGATGCCAAGATTTACGTGAGAGTCCTGGCCACTCGAATGGAGGGCCTGATGCTGCGCCTGATCCACCCAGACTAGGTGGGTTTCATTAAAGGGAGGCAAGGGTCAGACGTCATGAGAAAGACCCTAGACATCATGGATCACCCCAAAAGAACAACAGGGGATCATGCGCTTTTCAGTGTAGACTCGGAAAAGGCCTTTGACCGGGTGGAGTGGGCCTTCCTCTGGGCTACCCTCGAAAACATGGGGTTTGGTAAGCGAATCATAACAGGGATACAGGCAATATACGATAACCCTAAGGGCAGAGTGGCTGTGAACAACAAACTCTAAAGGGAATTTAGCTTGACCAGAGGAACCAGGTAGGGTTGCCACCTGTCCCCACTTCTCTATGCCCTGTCAATCGAGCCTCTGGCCAACATGATAAGAAATGATCCTTCCATCAAGGGGGTTACAATTGGTGATGCAGAACATATATTAGCCATGTTCGCCGACAACATCATGCTCTTCCTTGCAGACCCCAGCACATCAATACCGTGTCTGATATGGCTTATGCAGGAATTTGGCAAATGGGCAGGTCTTAAAGCCAATGAAGAGAAATCATCCCTCTTCACATACAAAGCACCGTTGGACCCCAGAGGAGAAGACAAGCTAGCAGGGGGTATACCCACAACACAAAAGGTCCTGACATACTAAGAAACTCGAGGATCTTTACCAAGCAAACTTGCCCCCGCTGTTAATTGATCTAAGGAACGAATTAGAAAGATGGGGCAAGCTCACGGTATCCTGGCTAGGCCGCTTGAATGCCATAAAGATGGTGATACTACCCAAACTCTTATACTATTATCACATGCTACCAGTCGCCGTCCCCACAACACACTTCACCGAACTGTGAGGCATGTTTACGAAATTCATCTGGGAGGCGAAAAAGCAACGCATCGCCTATGACACCCTAATCCAGCCAAAGGAAAAAGGAGGAGTTGGGCTACCAGACCCCTACACTTACTATCAGGCAACCCAATACTCTCATACCACATCTTACAGGGGACAAACAGAAGCAATGGGTGGCCATTGAAAACTATAGACTCAGGCGAGTGTCACTTGGTGAATGGTTATGGGCCCCAGAAAAAGCTTTCCCTAAGAGCGTACTGAACCACGTTGCAATGTGCCCCCTCATGAAGATCTGGTGGAATAAGAGGGAAATGATGGACATTATAAAGTGGCCCTCCCCACTGAGCTGCATTTGGGCCCCACCGGCCAGAGACAAAATTCAAGACCCGATCCGATATCAGGAATGGTACGAGGGGGGCCTGGAAAGAGTGGGGCAAATCAAAGAAAGAAGGATGAATAACGATCCAAGAATTGGAGGTAGGGCTACAGCAGGGTCACATGGGAGCGTTCATGTTCTTGCAACTAAAGGGGGTGCTCACTGCACCAGCATGGAAGGACAAACTTCAGAGAGACCTCACTGCCTTTGAACATATACTCAACGAGACTCGATCAACTAGAGGCCTCACCTCGCGCCTCTATGGTTCACTGATGTTATGTTATGTTATTTTGCATTTATATAGCGCCTTATATACCATTGGTATGGTCTGAAGGCGCTGGTAGGTTGAACGCCCTCGGGAACCGAAGTTCGGGTCAGTAGAGAGAGTAGAGAGTCCAAAGGTGCGTGTGCGCACCAGGTATGTGTGCAGCTGGTGCGGAATTTGTGTAGTGGCTGCTTCATAGCGGTAGGTGTGGTGGTTGAGATCAGGAGTATGTGTTCGCTCTGGCAGGATTTATCCAGACCGAGTGTGGCTGCGTTAGGCCTTAGGAGAACACCTGGCTGGGGGGTGTGTAACCAGCAGTGTTTACATAGAGTGATGGGGAGTGAGCGGGAGATGTTGATATGAGAACAGTTATACCGAATGGTGTCATAGTATCTCTGTGTTCTAGTTGAGTGGTGGTGTAAAGAAGAGAGTAAGCGTGGGGTGTGGTATGATGGGATGTATGCTCTTTCAAATGTTCCCGCCATTCCAAGGCATATTATGCACGTCATGCAATTCTATGCAAACAAGTCCGTTCTATGCATTTTTATTCGTTTTCAGCCGTTCGAGATCAGGCGTTTCACTCATCCGCTCTGTACACTCATCCGCACTGTACGCTCATCCAATCTACACACTCATCCAATCTACACGCTCATCCAATCTACACGCTCATCTAATCTACACGCTCATCCAATCTACATGCTCATTCGATCTACACGCTCATCCAGTCTACACGCTCATCCAGTCTACACGCTCATCCAGTCTACACGCTCATCCAATCTACACGCTCATCCAGTCTACGTGCTCATCCAGTCTACGCGCTCATCCAGTCTACACGCTCATCCAGTCTACACGCTCATCCAATCTACACGCTCATCCAGACACTCTTCCGCTCCAGACACTCTTCCGCTCCACGCACTCATCCGCTCCACATACTCATATGCTCCACATACTAATCCGCTCCAAACATTCATCCGCTCCACACACTCATCAGCTCCACACAATCATCCAGTCTACACACTCATCTGCGCCACGTACTCATCCGCTCCACGTACTCATCCGCTCCACATACTCATCCGCTCCACATACTCATCCGCTCCACACATTCATCCGCTCCACACACTCATCCACTCCACACAATCATCTAGTCTACACACTTATCCCCGCCACGTACTCATCCGCTCTACGTACTCATCCGCTCTACGTACTCATCCGCTCTACGTATTCATCCGCTCTACGTACTCATCCGCTCTACGTACTCATCGGCTCTTCGTATTCCTTCGCTCTTCGTATTCCTTCTCTCTTCATACTCGTCCGCTCTTCGTACTCATCCGCTGTACCCACTCATCCGATCTACCCACTCATCCGCTCTACATCCTCATCCGCTCTACATCCTCATCAGCTCTACACAAACATCCGCTCTACACACTCATCCGCTTTACACACTCATCCACTCCACACACTCCTCCGCTCCACACACTCCTCCGTTCCACACACTCCTCCGCTCCACACACTCATCCGCTCCACACGCTCATCCGCTCCACACGCTCATCTGCTCCGCACGCTCATCCGCTCTACATCCTCATCCGCTCTACATCCTCATCAGCTCTACACACACATCCGCTCTACACACTCATCCGGTTTACACACTCATCCACTCCACACACTCATCCGCTCCACACACTCCTCCGTTCCACACACTCCTCCGCTCCACACGCTCATCTACTCCACACGCTCATCCGCTCCACACGCTCATCCGCTCCACACGCTCATCCGCTCCGCACGCTCGTCCGCTCTACACACTCATCCGTTCTACACGCTCATCCGCTCTACACGCTCATCCGCTCTGCACACTCATCCGCTCTACACACTCATCCGCTCTACGAAGCGAAACAATCTCAAGAGCCTAAAAAAAAGATGGGATAGAGACCTGGGTCCATTAATGTCAGATGAGCTCTGGACCAGAATGTGCAGGACAGCACAAAAAACATCGATCTCGGCCCAATACAAACTACATGGCATCAAGCTGCTGCATAGGTGGCAGTACAATCCACTAAGGCTCTCCAAAATGTTCGAGCAGACCAGCCCCCAGTGGTGGAGGGAGTGCACTGCAGACTATTGGCATATGTGGTGGTCCTGCCCAAAGGCACAGACATTCTGGAGCGAGGTGCTGGCTTGGATCAAAAGCATAGAGGGAATTTCCAGGATCCTCGACCCAAGGCTGGTACTGTTTGGACTCGAAGTTGAAGAAGGTCGGCTGATGAAAGTTCCCCACATGACCCGTTTCTGACTGCTTCCTACAGGGACTGTCTCACAATAAGTTGGAAAGCTAAAAGCCTCCCCACGGAGCGTACATGGGCCCGGAAAGCCAGAGAACTTTATGAAATAGAGAACATTACAGGAGCCATTCATGTACAGTCCCCGAGTAGAGAACTGGAATGGGCACCTTTCCTTGAGGCATATAAAAGTCCTGAGATTACACCAAACGCCATGCTCTCCCAAGATCTCTAAGACCATGGAACCGTGAACTCGTGCTTGTGCTCAATCGTGTTTTCCTAGAGGATTGTGGGGGCGGGGGTGGGGCAGTTAGACCCACATCCATTATTTTATGTTTGAATAGTCATGAGTGGACTCAAGTTAAATGTGCTAGATGTGTTACATAAATATGTGACCGCTCTTGTACTCAAAATGGCTAATAAAATTAATTTTGAAAAGAAAATGCTAGCATTGAAGTATTCAGTGCCTCACCCAGTACCAGTAGCTGTACGCAGCTCACTGACAGAGATATCAGCCCACAACAGGAGGCATCCAGACGTCTCCTCACACACACATTGTATGAAGAGCATCCCATCTCGATGTTGCTACTGACGCACAGGATGGAGACTCTAAATTGTCCTACCGGACTCTCCTATACACTTCCCACACTAACACTTTCAACTTATATGATCAAACGTACTATGCACACACCAACTATGCCATTCTTAAACAGCATTCTAAAGAGAGCTCCCAATTTACATCAAACAACAGAACACCTCACCTCCACAAACACGTTACATACCATGCATCCTTTCTACCACGGGCACAAAAGGCTCCCTTTGGACTCTTTGCTATAAACGCAGAACACCCAGAAACAGATGCACATTCAAAGCTTCAGGTATTTCTGGCCTGCACATATCAGAACAACAGTGGAAGCTATCATGCATTTTCCCTCTCGTCCAGCTAACCTAATCTACACCCGTCAGATTCACAGCACTGCCGGGAGACCATGCAAGTAGCAGCAGTGTGTTATAAAACCGACTAACACATTTAGTAGGCTGAGTAGTCGAGTACTGAAACACAAGAATCTATCAATTTGAATAGCAGTGTCTTCATTAATAATATACTGATCGGTATATTGTTGGAAAAAAGCCTACCTATCCTAATATCACAAAATCCTAAATGACAAGGTGAAGGTCAGGGTAACCAAAAAAAAAGAGTGCCTATAGTATTTCTCTCCCTCCCCTTGTATAAGGATCCTATTGCTTAAACAGCCCAGGTGTTAATCCTAGACGCATATTCTTAAGCAGAAAAGGGCCAACATGAATAGTCGCCCATTCTTAAGAAGTCCTATCAATTGCTCCCTACTCTAACAACATACTTCCAAAGGTGGCACAACATAAATATCTAAAATAAAATCTATCCTTAAAAGTCCACCCCTAACACATTTCACTGACTATGACAAGGATCTTCGAGCTGTACTCTCGGGGCCCCTCTGCTCGCGCCAGGTTGTTCAGCCCTTTCTCTGGAGTCATTGTGGCTTTGTGGGACTGACATTTTCCAGTCTGAGATGCTATGACTCGTCTCTGATTCATACTTTTTATCAGAGTTTGTTCTGGGACCATATCTGCAGTCTCCTCCTTTATATCAGATTCTGGTCTAGGATCAGACCTGTAGCTTCTTCCCTTGTGCCAAGGGTTGGTCTGGCATCAGGCCTGCAGCTTCTCCATTGTATCAAGGTTTGGTCTTGGATCACACCTGCAGCTTAGCATTTAATCAGAATTTGTTCTGGGATCAGACCTGAAGCTTCCTCGCTTGTATCAAGGTTTGGATTGGGTATTGCCAGCTGTTTCTCCCCTTGTATCAAGGTTTGCTCTGGGATCAGACCTGCAGCTTGTCCACTTTAGGTTCTTCCCATGTATTAGGTTTTGATCCGGGTGATGACCAGGGTTTGGTCTCCAATGTGACTTGCAGCTTTTTCCCTTGTATCAGTGATTGGTCCAGGATAAGAACTGCAGCTCCTCTCCTTTTATCAGGGTTAGGTCTGGATACAAACCTGCAGCTTGTTCCCTTGTATCATGGTTCAAACAGGGATCAGACTTGCAGCTTCTCCCCTTGTTTCAAGGTTTGGAGTAAAGGTCAGACCGACATCTTCCCCCCTTGATTCAAGGTTTGATCCGGGATAAGACCTGCTGCTTCTTCCCTTTCATCAGGGTTGGGTCTGGTGTCAGAACTGTAGCTTCTCCACTTGTATCAAGGTTTGGACTGAGATTAGCCCAGCAGGTTCTCCTCTTGAATCAAGGTTTTGTCTGGGATTAGACTTGCAATTTCTCCACTTGCATCATGATTTATCTGGGATCAAACCTGCAGCTTCTCCACTTGCTTCAAGGTTTGGTCTGGGATCACACCTGCAGCTTCTCCCCTTGTATCAGGATTTGGTCTGGGGTCAAACCTGCAGCATCTCCCTTGAATCAGGATTTGGTTTGGGATCAGCCACCATCTTCTCTCGTATCAAGGCTTAGTCTGGAAAAAGAACTGCAACTTCTTCCTTTGTATCATCGTTTGGTCTATGATCGGATCTGCAGTTTCCCCCCTTGTATCATGGTTGGCCTAGGATTGGACGTGCAGCTTCTGCTCTTGAATCATAGTCCAGATTGGATTCAGACCACCTTGTGGCTCCTGCACTGAGTCCTTAACTCTGCAATGCAATTCTTCAGATGTGGCATCAAGCCCCACCTGGGCCTCTCCTGCCACCTGCAGGTGGTGTGCTATACCTGTACCCCTTCAGTTTAGGGCATTTGTTAGGCAGACAATATTCTTTCCTTGGTCCTACTGCCACAGGCAAGCCTCTTCCACGGCTGCTGGTGGAAGTATGGCAACGCACCCCAAATTCCTCTAGCTGATATGTAGCTCTATTTTCCTGCTTCTTGCCAGGCCTCAAAGTAAAAAGGTTCTTCAGTGCAGCAAATGTCAGATTTATCTGGCCGTTAATCTTGTATTGTGAAAAGCCAGACTCTGTGGTCGGTGATAGGTCTTCCCTGTGGTCCTCTGCGTTGACTCTCATCTCAGAGGTGTTCTTCAAGGGACTTCCTTTCTGTTAAGAATAAGGAACAAGTTACTTACCTGTAACTCCTGTCCTCCAGCATTGGTCTTTCATGGATTCAAATTCTCATGAATAGTTCCCGTCGTCAAACCGGGAATCCTCAGTAATAGTAAAGCAGTTTAGCTTTAAAGCTTAAGAAACTGCTTATCACTTATATAGCCTATTGCTGTCACTTTTGGTAATACTGCCCCAGCCAATGCCACTAGTCCTCCTTAGCTCCACCCCTAGTGGCCATCCTCAGATTTGGAAGCACACATAATGTGGCAGTAGGAACCAAGAACAGCCATAGAGGGATAAAAGGGAGGGTTGTTTGTAAATCCATGGAAGATATCCATGCTGGAAAACAGGTGTTACAGTTAAGTAACTTGTTCCATCTCAAGCATGGGGTCTTTCATGGATATACACAACCAATGGAAGGCTGTATAGGGCTACATTCGCAAAGCAACTCACCTCTGGAACACTCAAATCAAGCAAGCAAATGGGTAGCGAAGCACTGCTTTTCCGACACAGGACTCCTCCCTGAAATACCTGTCAACCCAGTAGAATCTCGTGAAGGTGTGGTTGGACCTCCATGGCAAAACCTGTCGAGCACTACACTGGAACACTGTAGTAGAGGCCACGGCCCTGGTGGAATGTGCTTCCGGTCTACCTGGCAGCGGCCTGTTTGCGAGCTGATGGAAATGGGGTGTTAGGCAGAATCATATGCAGTACCCTTTGGGACCACCACACACAATTAAGACTACAAGTGACAGTACAAATTCACCTTTGGTACAAGCCTGTACTACACAGTAAAGTGGTAGCGATGGCTGAGCAGCCAGACTTATCTCAAGAGTAAAGTGAGCAGTAGCAATAGTTACACAAAGGACAGCAATTACTATGGTGCAAACAAACACTGACTCAAGGTTTCTGAGTAAAAGAATATACATGTATTTACACATCAGTTATAAAACATTTCACTATCTTAATACACTACACCACAACCAATAGATTCTGGACAAGTTAAGCTCAAAATGAAGTGTGAGCAAAATGGCACTCCAGCAATTTAAAAGGGAGGGAAAGACAAAGTTAGACAAAAGTTGAGCAGCCCCAACAAGTAAGCAGGACAATCTAGAAAAAGTAACTACAATGAGGAAACCAATTCAAGAGGCCTGGGCCAAAGTCAAAGGACCAAAGTCTTTGCAGAGGATCACACAGTTCAGAGTAGTTTGCAGTTAAGTCTTTGCCAAGAGTTCAGAACAAAGTTGGTCGGATGAAACGTTACTTTAAAGAATAGAAAAGGAAAAGCCCTCGGATTAGCAAAAGATTTCAAACCATTTTACTGCGGGCGAACGGAACGAATGACCGTATTTGAACAGTACCTTAAATGGAGAAGAAGGCTGTAGCTGAGGCAGACATTCCTGGCAGGTCCTGCAGACTCACGGTTCCTGAAGCGACTGTCGGACTGAAACGAAGTAGGAAAACTGGAGGGTCCTGCACTGCCCAGGGAAGAAACCAGCAGCAGAGCAAAGCAAGGAATAAAATGTGAGCTCCTTAAAACCCAAGCAGGGTCCGATCCTCATGGCTATCCGCTTCACTGTAGCTGTGCACAGCAAATTCGACCAGAGGAGGGAGGCCTGACTTGCAGTTTGGCGAACTGGTTGTTCCCACCAGCTCAAGGGGAGAAGATTCCTTGCAGATCTTCCCTGTCGTCGAAGTTTGGAGATTCGGACCCGCAGCAGGACTTCACTGGAAGGTTCATTCGTGGTAGAGGTCTTCTTCTGTCAGCTTCTCTACGGTTCTCTTGATCCAGTGGCAACTCTGCCTTCTCAGTCCCAGAGACCTGCTTTTTATGTAGTTTTCCCCCATTCACACAGCCTGGCTGTCAATCACACAGCAGGGTGGCTGTTCCGCAGTGACAGTCATCGCAGCCATCATACCAGAGTGTGACATGGGTTGCCAAGGAGACCCTGTGCAGGGAGTCTCAAACCCCTCCCTCACATCCTGTCCCCCTCAGGAGTTCAGGTGCCTAAGGCGGGCTTCTGTGCCGAAGCCCGCCAAAGGTCGGCGAACAAAGGAATCAAACCTGGTTTGGCACGCAGAGTAAAACATGAGAACGACTTTTACAAAAAGAAATGGCGAATAAACCCAGCCGGAACCGTATAAAAGTAAATATGGTCCAGCGGGTTTAAGTTTGAGGCTACTAAGATAGCCTAAAACAATACCAAGGCTATTTAAAAATAACTGCGGTAGGAAAAATAGGGTAGATACCCTGCCACCAGCTAAATTATAATGAAAAGGGAATTAAATAATGTTCCATGAGAAACAGACAAAAAGGGATAACTATTAACCCTTTCCAGAACTCTATATAAGATAGTTTGTACAGGGTCTGTGGATTTAAAAAGACTAATAAAGTCAATGGCAACTTTACATGTTCTGGGAGACAGTAGTCAGTCTCAGAAAATGGAGTTTAAAGTGGGAAGTCTGAAAAAGACAACCCTGTGTCACTGCACTGAAGGCGCTGTGTAACACACAGTAGAAAGATGATGCCTATGGAGTAGGTGAGGCTCCACAGTCTATGAACACAAGAAAATGTTAAACACACCCAGCAAAAAACATGTAAGGGTGGGAAAAAAAGGCTCACACTCTTACCAGGTGAAAAAAATAAATCCTAGAAATCCAGCAAAGCTGCTGAGGGACTCAGTAGGTATGGGAAATTAGCCATTCTGGAGAATCCTCCCTAACATGGGGAATATCAGCTATCCAGATAGCCACCTGGAAATGTAAGCCTTTGACAGGGCCTTCCCTGTATCCTTCCCTTTATCAACAGGTTCAAATGTCACAAAATCTTGTGAAGTCTTCAAAAATTCTTTGTGCGTTCGATATAGGGCAACGCACAGGCAACATGCAGTGAATGCAAAGCTCTCTCTGCCAGAGAGGTGGGAGAGCCAAAGAACCCAGGTAGGACTCGAGGTTCATTGAGATGAAAAGTTGATGGTACCTTAGTCATAAATGAGGGATGAGTGCACAGCACCACCCTGGATTTATGGAATGTTAAATACGGTGGTTTGCAGGAGAGATCCTATAACTCTCAGACAAATCTGGCAAAAGTAATAGCCACTAAAAAGCAGTCTTCCATTATAGGAACTTAAGAGGAGCCCGGTGCAAAGGCTCAAAGGGCGGGCCCATTACTTTGGAAAGGACGAAAGGCCGGCGTTCAGCTCCCAAGCTGGGGCAGGTGCCTTTACTGGGGGGAAAACTCAAAACACGCCCTTGAGGAATCTTTTAACCAGTCAATTAGACCAAAGAGAAGGCCTGCCCGTTGTGCAAGTGTTAAGAGGGATAGCAGCCAGGTGGACTTTAATGGATGCGTGTGCTAAGCCTGCCTTTGTAAACACTAGTATAAATGGAAGAATCTGAGAAGGCTTGATTCAACGAGGGTCGAGCTGTTGCGAATTACACCATATAGTAAAACGCGTCCATTTGTGCTTGTAGCATGATAGAGTGGATGGAGCTGTAGCCTTTGCCAGGATGCCAGGATGGCAGGCATTCTAAAGGCAATGTAAAATGGCCAAACTCTAAGCCGTCAATTTGAAGGACGCTGGGTTGTGGTGCAGCACAGAACCTCCTTCTCTGGTAGCAGGTCTGGAAGAGGATGCAGGTTGATGTAAGGCACTAACGACAGATAGAGAAGGTCAGAGTACCAAATTTGGCATGGTCACAATGGAGCAACAAGGATCATCCTGCACCAGCTCTGTTTGAGTGTTTTAATTACATGTAGGAGGAGTGGGATTGGAGGGAATGTGTAGATGTACAGGCCCTCTCATGGAATGGAGAAGGCGTCCCCCAGACTGCTCGCGTCATTGTAACCGCTGGCAAACTGGGCGCACTTCGAGTTGGCTGCGGTGAATAGGTCTATCTGTGGCTGGCCCCATGTCGAGAAAAAAAAAAGAATCTGGTATTGACATTCGTGGCAGGTTCGCAGTTCCCTGCTGAGGGAATATGCGATGATGCTGTTGACCCCGGCCAGATGAAACCGAATGAGGAACATATTATACGAGATCACCCAGTTCCACAGCATTAGCAGTTCCTTAGAGAGAATGGGAGCGCGGGTCCCTACTTGCTTCCTGATGCAGAACATGGTGGTTGTGTTGTCCATGAAGATGCAAACCGGCCCAGAACACTGCTTGGAGCGCCAACACATTGATGTGAAGCAACTTGTCCTCTGGCAGCCAGAGGCCTCTGTCGTGGAAGTTTCCTGTGTGCACCCCCCAACCTTCCAGGGAGGCATTGGTTGTCACTGTGGCCTGATATGCCGGTGGGAGAAATAGAACGCCATGCGTGAGGTGTTGTCAATGAGTCCATACGGAAGATTTTGGTGGAACGCTGGGCTGTGCTTGATTTTGTTGTTCCAGGAACCTGAGTCCTGTTTCCAGCTGGTGCCTAGGAACTCCTGAAGAGGTCTCATATGCAACATGCAGTGGGGTACCAGAGGAAAGCAGAAAGACATCTCTGCAGTGAAAGTGTCCATCTTGATTGCTTGAATGGTCTTGTTGACGTTTTTACCAAAGAAGTCGATGCTGTCAAAGGGCATGTTGATGACCTTAGACTGCACGTCAGGTTGGAAACTGGTGGCCTTCAAAAACCCATGTGTTTTTGCAATATCCAAGGCCACAGTGATGGTGTGATCAGATGCTGTTTCTCCCTCATGTAGCAAGTCTAAAGCCTCATCCATCTTGTCGTCAAGATGGGACTCATCATAAACCACAATTCCTGGTCGTACCAGGAAAGAATGGCCAAGGAATTTGCAGTCTTGATTGTATTAACAGCCGTGGTAATTATCCATTTTCCGAAAATGTATCCAGCTGCTTTCACTCAGGGAGAACCATGGTAGGGGAGGAAGGGTTAGAGGATCTCTTGATGGCTGTAGCTTAGACCACAGTGATGGCTGAGTACAAAGACACTTTGCCGTGGTCTCTGGAACTTTATATTTCTTTTCCAGACGCTGCTTCTTTGGTGCAGCCCAAAAAGGATTCCTCACGGCCAATAAACCATCCTCACAGATGTCATCTAGCACAGGGATGGCAACCACTGATATTCTGGCTTCACACCAGTGGAACAGGAAACCTTTTTTCCGTAACTCCGAGACGAGGCTGTATAGCTTCACTGCTCATTTTAACAGTACAAGAAAGGAACCTATTTCTCCTGGTGGAGAACCTGTGGAGGGTACCTCAGGTGCTTCTCCATCCGCTGGTACAAGGTCATCATAACCATCAGTAGTAGCGTGCATACTCTGGGACGTGTCTGTGTCTGGACCGGTATCCGTGTCTGTGTGAGCAGCCACTTGGTTTAGCAAATGAGGTGCTGGTCGAGGAGGCAGAGGCTGGGGGATTACCTCTTCTCGTCTGGGCAGTGCTGGATGGCTTTGACTAGGGTCACCTTGAGGGGCTGAAGGAGGTAGGCAGTGCTGAAGTTCTATCACCAACGTTTGCAAAGTAGACAAGATGTCTAACGACAAATCCCTGAATGCCGATGGGCACAGCAGCAGGGAGCAGGAGGTGGAACAGTGCTGGTGGAGGCACCTGTTGCTTTGGTGCTGGTAGAATAGGGTCATGTTCCTCTTCTATCTCCTCCTGAATTTTCCCTCCATGTGGCAACCACCAAACTTTTTGCTGCTGTTTTACACCCTGATCTAAACTTTGCCAGAGAAGCGCAGCCCTCCGCCGCACTCCTCTGGGCTTTCGCTCAATTCTTATGGGGAAACTGACATGCCCTTAAGACAGTCAGTACTGGGAGACTTCGTTTCCCTTAGTCCTTTCCTCATGTTGCAGCTTTTGTGCAACATGTAACAAGAGTGCAATGTAACTTACTTTACCGCACTCTTGGGTCTCTGGTCATTCCAAAGGCCCTAGAAACTCTCGCTGGACTTATCATGAACTGTGCAGGTGTGTCACGGACAGGACTGGTGGCAGCTATCGTTTATCTTATGTTTTGAAACCTTTTTTGCCATATTATCCTCACTTACCGCGTTTGGCACAAATAGGTGGCCTGGCTCCAAAATGGCCATGCCACGAGGTTGTTTGTCCTGTCCTTTGGCCATCTTGCCCCTTCACCTTCCCCAGGTCGAGTCGACCCGGGTCAGTCCTTATTTGGTCATGCACTTTCCCGCGACTTCTGCATGCCTTGTGTGTGTGCCTCCAGGATGTGGGCTGGGATGTCTGTTCCCAATACACATCCTGGGTGCCTGAGTCTGGAGAGTCCTGAATGCCTGGGACCACCGTGGTCCGTGATTGGTCCATGTATGGAGTGAGTGTTTGTGAGCAGATCTCCCTTTGGGTCCTCTCCGTTTTGGCGCGAAGGGAACTTTGGATAAGTGGAGGCCGAAAACACCACTACCATGTCGATCTCTTGAGTTCACACCGAACAAGGGATAAGAAGCCAAGTATCCTGCAATAAGAAGCCGAGTCGAAGAATCGCTGTTGACCCGCTGAAAGGTTTGGCACCCTGAGCCCGCTGTCGTCCTGCGAGACCCCTCTGCATCTGATCGTCCTAGAAGGTCTGCGAAGGTGCTTTGACCCATTGAAATAGTGGGACCTACTATTCTCGGCACCTTCATCAAACCCTGCAAGTAAGCCTCTTCGGAAGTGTCCCTGGGCCAACCAGTGGGCTGACCAGCTTACACGGGACGTTTGCTCTGTCACTGCTGCCGTTTCGGGGAAGCCCTCAAAACGTGGCCTACTGCTAGCTCTGTGTCCACAGCACCCTCACACCGAATTTCGTACACTTGACATTCCCAGGTCTGAAGTGAGACGAGTGCGCCCGGACCAGAGTAAACGCGGTTGCCCTGCTGTGGCAACGACCTGTGCACGTTCGCTGCCTTTGTGACCCCCTTGACCCTGAATCCTGCTACCGAGGTATCTACACGGTGTTGAGACGTCCT
Source organism: Ambystoma mexicanum (assembly GCF_040938575.1). Taxonomy (NCBI): domain Eukaryota; kingdom Metazoa; phylum Chordata; class Amphibia; order Caudata; family Ambystomatidae; genus Ambystoma; species Ambystoma mexicanum. The sequence continues at coordinate 1,197,259,944 of NC_090926.1, read as the reverse complement.
GTTTGTCGCATCTGAACCTGCCAGCAACGTGAACTGAACTGGCGAAGTCTGGGTCTGCCTGCGTCGGGGACCAGTGAGTAGTCCATACCCCAACCGGTGGGCCCTAGAGCAGGAGCCCATTTCTTTTCTACCGCTGTTGCGAAACAGCGACTCCATCCCGCACTCTCAACCTGCTTCTGCCCGCAAGTGGAGATCCTGCTTGAGTAGTGGGGACTCCTTCATCGCCTCACCCACCGTCCTGAACTGTCAGAGACCCTTGAAGAGACCCTATTTTGTCCATTGGCACCGCGCGTGCAGGTACTATTGAGCATAAGGCTCCTCTCTTCGTAGGGCTTCGACTGCCTCTTAGTTAGGTGTATTTCTGATGATGAACTGGGTCTAATGATTGCTTGCACTGCCGTTTTCCTCCCCATCTAGGTGGCTACATATTCCGTGCTGATAACTCCTTAGACCCCTCGGTCTTGTATATATATTGTATTGATTGTGATGTGTTGGTTTACTTTAGTATTATTGTGATTCTTTGCTATGGTCGATGTTACAAAGGCCTTGTAATAAATGTGTCTATATTTTTAATATAAGACCTGTCTGGAGTAATTTGTAAGTGTCCTTGCTCTGTGTGCTCATTGAGGTCTTTCAGTCACCCTCACCCCTCTTGAGACTTAGTCTTGACCGCCGCCATCGCTATCTTGATTGGTCTGGCTTGTCCAGAGGTTACCCTGTTCCAAGAAACTAGGCTGGCCTTCTGAACCTCTGCCCCTCCAGGTCAGAGTTCAGAAATCCTTCTTAACAGTGTCGCAGTGGTCATAGGCACTGAGAAAACATTGGTATTGCCTTTGATCTGGAAAAAAAGAGAATGCTGGAAGCCCGTCCCTCTCCACATTAGCACCTTTCGCAAAGGAATCAATCACTGGAGCTTGTGTTGACGTAGTGGGTCCTGGCATGGGAGGCAACGCAAACCTGGACACGAGGGTTGTAACCATGGACAAGGTGGTTGAGGATTCAAAAGTGGATGACACAGTCGTGATAGATTCTCACCTATGACTTGTCTACGAGGTTGAAGACTGGGCCGTCGAAGGGGTTGTCAGTGTGAGTGTCGCTGACAAAGAAGATGGTGCAGATGGCGATTTATGCTTGTATTGTTGTATTGTTTATTTATTTATATACTGCAGCGGGCTGTCAGGCATCTGGGCGCTTCCAAAAGAATTTGGTTACATGTACATAGGCAAGTATAAGAATACAGTATGGGATAATATACAGAAACAATTTACAGGCATATGTGGGTGTGCAGGATAAATTGCAGAATATACACACATATATACAGTTCATGGGTGATGACATCAGTGGTCACTAGCATGCAGCCATTGTTTAACATGGGTCTTGAAGGCAGGGAGGGCAGGTAATGCTCTTAAAGATTCTGCTATTGACTTCCAAAGTTGTGCTGCCATGACTGGAAAGCTGGAACCTTCTGATTTTTTAAGTTTGAAGTTAGGGATTCTAATACTGTTAGAGTGTGCCTTTCTAATATGTCGTTCTGATGTATGTTTATTGAACCTCTCCGTCAGGTACCTAGGTGCCTTGTTGTTGAGGCAGTTGTGTGTCAAGTTTAATGTTTTGTATTTAATTTTGTCTTTAATGGCTAGCCAGTTGGAAGCTCGTCTTTCGTCAGAGATATGCTTGGCTTTAGGGATGCCTAGTGCAGTTCTTAGAGCATTGTTTTTGAGGGTTTGGAGTTTGCTAGTTTTGTGATTACTGGTGCCCAAATAAAGTGCATTGCAGTAATCCAAATTGCATAGGATTAGTGCCCGTGTGATCATAATACAACTATCAGTGTTCAGGAATGGTTTACATGCATGTAGCTGGTTGCTGGGGCTGTGGCACTTACTTGCCTGTTGAGACTGAGTGCAGAGTCCAGGTAAAAACCTAGGGTTTTTACTTACTTGGCGACTTTAATCTTGATACCGTCAAAAGTAATGTAGTTGTATTGGTGGGGGAGTTTGCTCAATCTATTGTAAGTCCCAATGATTAAGAGTTTGGTCTTTTCATCATTAAGACATAGGCCGTGGGTGGCCATCCATTGTATGCTTTGGTAAATTTTATTGATAAGTCCTACATCTTTGTTGTAGTCTCTCAAAATGGGGATGAGGATCTGGGTGTCGTCAGCATAGTTAGTGTATGAGACGCCCAGATTGTCAAGTATATCAAAGAGAGGCTTTGTAAATATATTATACAAAGTGGGGGAGATGCAGGACCCCTGCGGTACGCCACAAGTGATGGGGGTACTGGGTCCGCAGACGAAGAGGGCGAGAAGACTCTTATAGTTCTGTTGTCTAAGAAAGAGTTTATCCATGTGGAAGCCTCTTTGGAAAAGTTGGTGGCGGATTTGAGGTGGTTGCATGGGACTTTATGATCAACGAGGTTGAATGCGGCGGAGAGGTCTAGCAATAGGAGCATGGAGATTTCACCTTGTCTTTCCGGTCAACTAGTTGGTTCTTGATATCAAGAAGGGTCATCTCAGTTCCATGTCTTCACCTGAAACCAGATTGTCGGGTGTCTAATAGGTTATTGATCTCCAGATAGGATTGAATCTGGAGATAGGCGGCTCTGTCTAAGATTTTAAGGAGAAACTGTACTGTCGTAATTGGCCTGCAGTTAGTCGGGACGCTAAGGTCCAGATTGTTTTTTTTATGAGGTGTAATACCCAGGCATATTTGAGATTGGTGGGAACAGAGCATGATTTAAAAGAAGAGTTAATGAAGGTGGTGACGAAGGGAGCTAGGTCTTTTGCAGCTTCCTTAATGATTGGTTATGGGCAAGTATCCCAAAGACATCAGGATGGTTTGAGTGATCTAATGATACTTTCTACCTCAGTTATTGAGATTGACCTGAATTTAAATTTGTTAGGTGGTTTAGTTTGGTTGTTAGAAAGTTCTTGCAAGATGGCTTCTTGGGTTGCAAGAGCGATCTTGTGAAGCATATTTTTTTTTTGCTAATATTTTATCTTGGAGCATGGCTATTTTGTTGCAGAGGGGGTTTTGAATGTTAGTGCACCAGACTTAGTTTTTGATACACGAATCACTGGGGGCAATTGGGGATTCTAATTCTCTGAGTATAGAGAATAATTCCCTAGTGCTTGAGTTGGCTTTTTTGATTTTATCATTAAAGGTGTCTTTTTTGTTTGTATGATTTCTTTTTTGTATCTATATGCGAGGGAGGAGAGGTGATTTTTATTCTGAGTCGACGGGTTATTTTTCCAGCTAGATTCAGCCTGTCTTTTTTCTTTGCGAAGTGCTTTTGGACTGGGGGTAAACCAAGTGCTGAGATGAGGTATAGGTTTTTCTTTGCTCAATTTTAGTGGAGCGATGGTGTCTATGGCTGAGTTAATGGTGTTATTATATAGATCAACCAGTTTTGTCGGATCAGTGGGAAGGTGGGTAGGATTGGTGATAGGTTAGATCAAAGGTAGGAGGTTAGCCACAGTTAGGTTTTTTTGCATCTCGTTAGTGCTGGTGGGGCCATAGGCTTAGCTACGTTGGTTTGGGGGCTGTCTTGGATAGTGAACGAGATCAGGTAGTAGTCCGTCCATTCGCAAGGTTCAGACGCTGTGATGCATGAGTTACAAGATCTGCGACCCAGTCCAAGGTGCGACCTTTAGTGTGAGTGGGTCCAGTGTTCCTAATGGTGAGGCCAGCTTCAGCAATAGTGTTTGCTAGGATAGTGGCATTATGTTTTTTAGGGTCATTGAGGCCCAAGTTAAAGTCACCAAGTATGATGATTTGGGATCCAGGTTTAACGTTGGTGTTCAAAAGAGATGTTATATCTTCTTCGAATGAACCTAGTGGGCCTGGAGGTCTGTAGATCACATGTATAGTGATGGTACGTGATGGAGATATCCCCAATTTGACTGAGAGTAATTCCGCTGAGGGGAGTGACACGGGTTCTATCTCTTTAATAGCTAGGTCTGATTTACAGATGCGAGCTAATTAGAGGATGGGCGGGAAGGAGGGTGTTAAGGTTGTTGGGTTTCGTGCCAATTACTTTTAATTGTGGTTAGTGAGATATCCTGTGCCAGCGGTAATTTCGAAGCCATGGATATCTTTAGAAGGCATAATGGAGCTGCCATGGTGTTAAGGGGGAATGTACTCAGGCTAAGGAGTAAGCCAGTTAGGGTAATCAGAGGTAAGAGCATAGCTGGGATCAGATGAATGGGCGCCAGATAGAGAAGTAAACTGTGTAGTACAGTAGTGCAGGTCCACTGAAATCTACCTTGTGCGGTTACAATGCAAAAAAATAATGCTGTGGGCTGGTCTGAAAGGAGAATGCATAAGTTAGATGTTACAAAGGTGCTGATGAGATGCATAGGAAGTCACATACAAAATGCAGACTCAGGTAAAAGTCTAGCAGCATGTACAGATGGCCCTGTTAGCTACAGTGGCAATCATGTAGTGGTAGCAGCGTAGTCGAGTGCAGAGACAGACACATACAAAATGCAGAACAAATTCAAGGCTAGCAGTACAGGAGGGAAAGGTGGAACATGGTGGCGTAATGGCGGCCACGTAAGAGTGTGAGATCGATCAAACGCAATTTAACATAGTATAACATTAGGTCACAGAGCAGGATAATTACATGGCGTATGTGCAGGTGCAATCAAGGACCAAGGCAGCAGGCCAGCACTGTATGTAAGGCAATATTGTACCTTAGACCGCCCAGTCACTGGTCACATAAAGTTGTTGTTAGTGTGCACATCTGAATCGACAGGGGCATAATATGCACTTGGGCTCGGCGTATAAGATAACAACAGTTTAGAATCTCTTTACAACAATGGTGGACATGGGAAGTGGGCACCAGGAGTAGGGGTGCTTACCATTGAGAAAGATATTGGGAGACCAATCATTGTGCAATCGGCAGGCCGGGCAGAGGGCTGTGGCTTGTCGACGGGCGACTCGTCGACAGTGTTATCTTTGTTGATGTCGTGGACGGCCATAGCCGTCAACAGAAGGGCAGTTGAGGTGTGCGACTTTTGCCCATTTGCACTTTTAGGTTTCTTCCCCAGGAAGTGTCCTCATGAGACCTTGACCTCTTTGCAGAGCGAGTTTTTTCTGTAGATCTGCCGGACAGAGGCCTGCATAGCTCTCAACTCACACGCTTTTGGCGGGTGTCACCCGCCTTGTAAACAGCTGACTCACCCGCCAAGCCTCCTGCACGCCCATTCATTTCAATTGGCCTCTCACCCGCCAAAAATAAAATCGGGTGTTTTCACCCGCCTTTGCGACACAAATGGTTGAGAGCTATGGAGGCATGACTTCACACCCTTCTCCAGTCAAGTCACCAACCTTCTTTTGTGACCCTACCGTGTCTTCATGGCGAAGGACTGGCAAATGAAACAGGCGTCCACATCGTGGTCTGGGTGCAGGCAATATGTAAATATTTTGTGTCGATCGTCCACAAAAATGCTCTTGAGGCGACACTTAGAATGGTGCCTGAAAAGGCTCTTCTTGCTGACATCTGCCATGGCCTTGTGAGGAAGGCTTCAAAGTCAACTACCTTGTTTAGAGTGTGGACACTTGCCCAAGCCAAGATGGAGGTACCAATTGGTGATCTGATTGGCTGAGCTATTCACTAGGTCAGTTGGAAAACATTTTCAACTGCCTTTCATTGTGTTCATTATAGCTGAGTAGGACAGGTACTAGGATATTCCAGTCAAATTGCCTTCAGTAACCTGAGACGCTGTCGTTAATCCAGAGCTATGTGAACTTGCCAATTAAATGTCATGTCTGCTCAAATATGTGGAGTAAGAATCGCATCATTACATTTTATCTGTAATACAGTCTGAGATAAGAAAGGAACGAAAATGGACTTTGGTTGTTTAAACATTTTATGAAAGTGACTAACTGCATTTGACTTTGAATTCCACACGTTATTTTCTGCCCATACGCGCTTCGATTTCACAAGCAGAACGTTCTATTTACCTTTCCTTTCCCTTCCGTGGTTTTGGCGTAAAAGAAAGAACAAGTCACTTTCCCTCCGCAGCGTGGGAGCAGTGAGACCTGTTTAATGCATAGGCTTACCTCTCTCGCATGCCATGTTGATTATTTACTTAACCTCACGTTAAATTTATTTGTTTGGTTGCGGGCGACTCTGCCTTCATTTTTCTTGCTGCAAGGAATTCGGATTGAAGGGAAGCACACAGACTTCAAGTGAAGTAAATTTCCTTTTTCCTTCGCTCGTGGCAGCAATCATCACTCGTCAGTATTCCAGACTTCATCTGAACTCCAAACCTGTGTCATTTTAATTTTCTATTACGCGTGGGTTGCTCAGTGACTGGAAGCCCATAGACTTCAATTGAAGTAAATTTCACACGCAGCTGCAAATATAGATAGCCTGCATTCCTGACACTGCTTGTACTCTTTGGAGAGCTTCAGTGCTTGAGCTTTTAACAGTGTTATTTCATTTTACAACTCGCAGGTTGCACCCTGACTGCCTCTCATTCCATGGAGACAGGAGAGCGTGGGAATGTGCAGACTAAAAGCAGCAACAACACTAGAGGAAGGTGAACAAACTCAGAGCATAAACTCTTAACCCTTAAAAATCCAGCTTTTTAAAAACAGTAAGAACAAGAAAAGCAGACAGAAAAGGAGATGGAATGTGCAAGTTGGTTTTGGACACAATTCAGTTTTCATCTCATTAGAGGAAATGTTACATTAGTAAGTAAAGAAGTTACAAGGAATGGACCTCTTAGTTTATTCTTTAAGTTAAAACAAGAATATACACATAAAAAAACCACCAGCAAAGTTAAGGAATATTCTTCAAGTTGAAGTCTCTTGAAGAAAACACTAATCTTCCTCTGGGCAAGCAGGTATACATTAAATTTTAAACTGGACATTCATTACTGGGCAGATAAATAGACTGCTATAAGTTAACTGTTATTTGTTTTCCTTTCCGCTAAAGATCATCCTGAGGGCACAGAAGGAATCTGTTCTTTTTTATTTTATCCACTTCCCCTATCCCAGTGGGGTGTGGTGTGCTTAGCTGTTATAAAAGTAATTGAGTGCTCCACGCCTTTGAGGAGTTGTCGAGGTTCAGCAGCTCCAGCATATGTTCAGTCAAAACTCAGCCTGACACACCAGCAACGGATCCCTGCTACCGGCAGTCACAAATGTGATTGATGATGAAAAATAAAGGTTGAAGATATAATAAAAATAGATGAAAAAAGGGAACCAGGGGTGGAGCTAAGGAGGACTAGTACCATTGGCTGGGGCAGTGTGACCCAAAGTGACTGCAATAGGCTATATAAGTGACAAGCAGTTTTTTAAGCTTTAAAGCTAAACTGCTTTAATATTACTGAGGATTCCCAGCCTGACAATGGGGAATATTAATGAGCATGTGAATCCATGAAAGATTCCATGCTGGAGAACTGCAGCTGAGGATGCATCTCCTCCAGAGTTCTCTCCCCTACTGGGGTTCCCTTGCGCCCTTTATATCTCAACAAAAGGGTCAGTTCCTCCCAATGTATTTCCCATAGGTTGCTTTCTAGGCTATTGGGAATCGTAGATAGTGATTAGCATTGGCCCGGGCTCTCCTGATTCATGCTCTGCTGTCCCAGTAAAACTTCAAATGTACGTTTGGGTGTTGGAGAGATCTTGCGTACCAATGCAGACAATGATCCCCTGTGGTTCTGTGTTGGGACTCCAGGTCTTTGGAGAGGGCCACCATGCAAGCGCTGTCACTGCTCCTTCACTCTTGGGTGGTGCAGTAGCTGTGGTTGGGTGGTGTTTTTCGCAGTGACTGTGGGTTTTTAGTCTCAGGCCATTAGCCTGCCTGCCTCTCCCTCATGGTGTGTAAGTACTGAGACCTTGCAGTACATGTAAAAAGAACTCTCTTCTGTCTGTGAGAGTTCAGGAAAGAAGTCCGCCATGGGAATTATATGCTGAGTCGACACTTTGGCCCTGGAATGAAAAATGCAAATCCTTCCTTAGGGTTTAGTGCATTTTGGATGTTTTTTGTCTGAAATGGTTGGGATAAGTCGCAGACCTGCAGGATCCCACCTCTGCCAACCTTCGGAGGTGAGAATTCACCACATATAGCACAACATATCATAAGTCAGGATATAAACTACAATAAATATGCACTGGTTATATTAAATATAATTAATGCTTTTAATTAGTTTGTTTGGATTTTCTATAGTGTGTGTGTTGGAGAATCTGGGTTTTGTTTCAATTAATTTCGATGACTATTCATAGAGCCAAAGAACAGAGACAGAACAATGCATAATTATAAAAGACAACGTACCATGCTTCACTGGTTCAAGACTGACTCTCAGGTTGAAGGCGTTGCACATTTGGACTTGCTTGCTCGGTAGAGATTGGTAAACCGTCCTGACCTGCAGCACAATGAAACAGAATAGTCAGTTGCTGGCTGGTCTCATTAGGCAGATAATCGAAATAATGGCAGTGGCTCTGGACTACCTTCTCACCCTTGCAGTGGTGCTCTGTGGAGAGCCTGGACTGGATACAAAGGCAGGCCAGTGCAAGAGTGTGCTCCATTGCCATTTCTATCATTACACCTCATTTATCGATACAATGTAGAAACTTGGTGTGCAGTGGGCTCATTTATTGGTTCCATGTCATTTCATCGCAGGATGTTTTTTCGCGGGTTTTTTTACCGTGGATTTTTTTTCTCGAAAAAACTCATCACATTTTTCATTTTTTTATTTTTAGGGGGCTTACACCCCAACGCCCCAACCCCTTTATTTTTTTTATATTCCCGTACACCCACACCCAAATTATATAAAAAATGTAACCCCCAAAAAATTTGATGAGTTTTTTCGGAAAAAAATCTGCGGTAAAAAACCCAGCGAAAAAACATCCCGCGATGAAAGGACGTCGTACCCATTTATTATGTTATGTGAAATTAAATTACGTGAAAACAAGGTTTAATATGTGGATACAACTTGTGTGCCGTTTCCAAACATCAAATACCATGGTATCTACCATTGATTATTTTATATTAGTACAATTGAATAGGTGTGAGGAAGACCCATAAGTGCCTTAAAATAAAAAGGATTCTGAAAATGTAAGGGGGAAAAGAACAAAATGCACATCTACTGGAAGTATAATATTATGGGAATAATATCCCAGACTGAAAGTGAAGCAGCAAAAATGAATAGATAAACAATAACACATTTTAATTGAAAGTAATGTCAACAGTAATAATACAGACGTTTGAAATGACATGCTGTGCAAATGTATGTGTTTGTTTTAAAAAGCTATTGTTGATTGCTTATTGATTCAGCAGTACCAGGGAAACATAACCTTTTGCTAAACCCATCAGTCTATTATTCACACTGTTATGTTATGTCAATATCTAAAGCGCAGCCTACACTGACAAGGGCATCATGGCATTAGGAGAGCAAGACAAAGAATAAGGATGAAGGGAAAATGAGTTGGGTTGGAACAAAAAAAGTCTTCAGGGCGTACTGGGAAGGAATATGATCATTAATGCTGTGAAGGGAAAGAGGAAGGGAGTTTCAAAGTGGCGCAGCAGCAATTTATAAGGACCAGCCTTCCACATGTGAAAGCTTAAAACGGGGGACTAAGATACGCAGAGCGAAGTGGGCAAGAAGGGACGTACTGACAAAACGTAATCTGAAGATACTCGGGCCCAGTTTTGTAGAAAGTTCGGCGAACAATGCAAAAGGCCTTGAAGTTTATCTATTTGGGCACAGGCAGCCAACTGAGAGAAATAAGAATTGCAGAAACTAAGGAAAAGCTGGATGCACCAATGGCCAACCTAGCCGCAGAGTTTTAAAGAATTTTCAACCGTAGCAAAAGGTAGGCCGGTTGTGCGAGACACAGAGAATTGCAGTAGTCTAAGGATCCAGAGCTCAGGGAGGATACAACCATACAACGGAGCAGGGGTGAGAGATAAGGCAGCACTTGGAGCAGAATCCTAAATGTGAGCTGAACTGCCTGATACACAGCGCTCACCTGAGCCTGCATAGACAAAGAAGCAGAAAACTTCACATCCAGGTACTTAAAAGGACCAAGTTCGTACGACCACAAAGCCGATGACCACAGCAAGGAATCGGGTGAGGTACTAACAGTAAGAACCTCAGTTTTCTCACCATTAAGGCGCAGCCAATTATTACCCATCCAAGAATGGACAGCAGACGGGCAAGAGCAGCGACGCTCGGAAGTAGTAGGAAGAGACAGATCAAGACGCACTAAGATCTGGGTGTCATCCGCATCGGAATAACACCAAAAACCAAAAGAGTGAATATGTTTAACTAAAGGCTGAAGAGGAGAAAGAGCAGAACCCTGCGGTACAACACAAGTGATATGCATAGGCAGTGAGGTAACCAGAGCGAGAAAAAGAGACTGAGGTCAGAAAGAAAGGAAAAGAAACCAATCGAGGAGCGAGCCAGAGATACCTGCCGGTGACAACCTCTCAAAGAGGATGGCATGATCGACAGTGTTAAACGTAGCGGAAAGATCAATCAGGGATCAGGGTTCAAACACCACCCTGATACACAATCTGAGCTAAGTCGCCCACCACAGTTACTAAAACAGATTTGGTACCGCGGCTAGCCGAAACCCTGATTCAAAGCGATCAAGGATCCTGGAATCCTATAGATAGGAGCGAAGGAGGGGTGTGAACAGAGTTTCCAAGAGCTTCATGGGAAAAAAAAGACGAGAGATAGGATGAAAATTAGACGAAAGTGAAGGATGCAGACTATTTTATTTTTTATATGAACATTTTTGAGCACAGAAGGAACATGGCAGTTGACAAAAGGCATATTCACGGAAACACCCAAAAAGACTGAAGAGAAAAAACTGCATGGCATATTTTACTGAATTCAGGCTGTACGAAAATCCCATACAGCCAAAAATCAATCAAAAATGCCATAAATGACCATTATAGCGGACAAGGGGAACGGGAGTTGCGGGGGTGTTCCCCGCTCCCCTTGCTCACTATAACGGAAACGGGGGGGGTGTCCCCCGCATAGGGGAATAAGGGAAGGACCTGCAGCACCAGTTCCCAAGCATGCAAGTGAAGGGAACCAGTGTTGGAGGGAGTCAGCGGCACACAGCAAGGTGTGCCGCCAAAAGGTAAGTAGAGGGGGAAGTGTATTTGTAGGGTATGCTTAGGCAGGCATTTACTTTGAGTTGTTTGACCGTAACGCGTAATTTAGCTACAGACCTTTCTGCTGCAAACGTTTCAGTTACGGGCAAAGAACCCAAATCCCATATTCACAGCTGAGGACACCAAAGGTGCAATAGACGGGATGATTTCTTTAAGTATGCCGAGCGGAATAGGATCCGGGGGGACACAGATTGCAGGCCCAGATTAGCTGAGGTGATATCTGAGTCCTCAAAAACAGGGAATTCAGACTGAGACTGAGAAAAGTGCTTAGGGACAGAAGTGTCCACTATCGAGGTAGCTAGAGCTGCAAGGCTAGAAATCTTCTGCCTGGTAGCTCCAATCATATTGTAAATAATTTATCTTAGACTATATTTTATCGGCAGCCTCCACTGACTGCGACATGAACATTGCAACATGTATATATGTATCTGTAATACTAATGTATGTACCTATCTGTAACCGTAACGTAACCTTTGTTTACTGCACTCAAATGTAACTGTAACCAGATCTAACTTACGCGCCCGTATGCCCCTGGGCCTGGCTGCGCTTTATAAATAAAATAAATACAAAATACAAAATCTTATCATGGAAGAAAACAGAAAGCAAATCACACAACATTTGCAAAGGAACAACCCATTTAGCAGTGGGAATGGACGAATGGGACTGAACGAGCTTGAAGAGTTGCTTAGGAGAACTAACTGCCGATACAACCTGAAACAAGAAGAGTGCTTCGCATTTATAACAGTGTTTTGGTAAGATACAGTGGCCTTGCGTAAAGCAATGTGAGCGAGGGGGCAGTAAGATATACGACAATTCCTCTCAGCGAGCAAGCCGGAGGCTAGCAAGATCGGCAGAAAACCAAGGCTCAGACAGGCGGCCACGAGGATTGGATGCTTTCAAGGGGACCAAACGGTTGGCCGTATAGGTCAAAGCCTCAGAAAGAGAAACAAGATCAACCAGCAGTGAATCAGAGTTGCATGTAGAGATATTTATATTATTATAGCGAACAAGGGGAACGGGAGATGCAGGGGTGTCCCCTGCTCCCCTTGCTCACTATAAGGGTTACGGGGGGTGTCCCCCACATAGGGGAATACAGTTAGAAGAAAAAAATGGAAAGGAACCTGCAGCACCAGTTCCCAAGCATGTAAGTGAAGGGAACCAGTGTCAGAGGGAGTCAGCGGCACACAGCAAGGTGTGCCGCCAAAAGTTAAGTAGAGGGGGAAGTGTATTTGTAGGGTATGCTTAGGGAGGCATTTACTTTGAGTTGTTTGACCGTAACGCGTAATTTAGCTACAGACCTTTCTGCTGCAAACGGTTCAGTTACGGGCAAAGAACCCAAATCCCATATTCACAGGGAGGCATTTACTTTGAGTTGTTTGACTGTAACGGCCTAGAAATCTTCTGCCTGGTAGCTCCAATCTTATCATGGAAGAAAACAGAAAGCAAATCACACAACATTGGCAAAGGAACAACCACATTAGCAGTGGGAATGGACGAAAGGGACTGAACGAGCTTGAAGATTTGCTTAGGAGAACTAACTGCAGATACAACCTGAAACGAGAAGGGTACTTCACATTCATAACAGTGTTTTGGTAAAATGCAGTGGCCTTGCGTAAAGCAAGGTGAGCGAGGGAGCAGTAAGATATATGCCAATTCCGCTCAGGGAGCAAATCGGAGGCTAGCAAGATCGGCAGAAAACCCAGGCTCAGACAGGCGGCCATGAGGCTTGGATGCTTTCAAGGGCACCACACATACGGCTGTATTGGTCAAAGCCTCAGATAGAGAAACAAGATCAACCAGCAGTGAATCAGAGATGCGTGTAGAGATATTGATACTAGAGACATTGTGCCTGAGTTGTGAGTGGGGGGGAGGAGGACAGGCACAGTATACAAAGGACAAGCATTGACAGTAAAGGGAACTAGATGGTCCGACCAGATAACAGGCAGACACGGATACAAACAGACCAAGGGATGTGGGGCCAGTATAAGGTCTAAGATGCTGCCTAAAGAATGAGTAGTAGCTCATAACCAGATGGGGTCTGCAAGCAAGCCATTGTGATCATTGGGATGAAGGTTAAAGTCCCCAAGAACAATTAGGGTATAATAACGCAATCTGAGATCAGTCACCGCCTCCACAAAAGGCAAAACAACCAGGTTCATATCCAAGAGGCCGGTACACTTGAAAAAGGTATAAAGTGAATGAGGGGGAGACTGTGACAAGGAGCAACAAAGCCTCCATGTTCATGGTATGCATAAAAGACATAGCCGAGCAGGCGAATGTGGAATGGTATATCATAGCAAGACCCACACGAGGACGTAAGGCATCCCTATCTTCACTAAGTATGCTGTAACCGGGGGGCAGGGCGTGCACCAACAGGGATCAGACGAATCCTTCAGGCATGTCTCCATGACACACACCAAGTCAGGAGACTATTCATGCAGAAGACCATGACAGGCTAAAACATAGGCCGCTAGAGAACGAGCATTGAATAACAAACACCTAACATGCGAGGCAGGCTCAAAAGCATGAAGAACTATCAATCTCGGCCCTCGAGGACCAACCAGGAGGAAGTACCGTACCAGGTGGGGCACTACGTGTAAGTTCCTCCCTTCAGTATTGTATCATACCAGGAGAAACAGTATTAGCCCAGCGCCCGTCTGTAGCGCGGATGGACACAGATGGGACAGGCAGGTGGCACTTCAGGGCGGAGGCTGTGCTTCTGCTGAGCCCGTCCACTGCGCGAACACGACTCCTGGCACATAAATACCACAGGGATGAGTCAGATGACTCGCAGAGCGTTGCCAGCAATGATTACGGAAGGAATACTTCAGTGGGAGCCGGCAGTTAATAAAAACATACCTGCAATCAGCGATAATAAATTCCAAGTATTAAAATGAGGGTGGAGACCTTTTAGCTGGATGGCACGAGAGGGAGTGAGTGAAATGTGTGTGTGGAGGTCAGAGTGCCCCATAACCTGTCATGTGCACAGTAAAATGATGAAGTAGAATTGTGTTAGGAGTTTAGCTAAAGAAGATGATCTCTGCAGCACCCATGTGATGGAAGATGGACGGACTGGGCTGGAACTAATGACCTGGCATCCCTTATGGACCAGGGGGATCATGTATAGGCAAACACCAACCAGCCGCGCATGTTTTTACTGTACAGTGTTGCGTCACAATGACAATGTATCTCCTCTTAAGCCTCTGCTTGTAACCTTTTTCAGCAGAACGTTCTTGGCAGCAGAGTTCTTTGCTGTCCCTCTCATTTTTGTGTGAGGTTAAAACGTGTTATCCTTATAATATCGACCTGGGTCTTTTTTCCAAAGTGGGTTGTATTTGTTCTGGTGTGAGCGTTTCGGGGCATGCCTTCACTATCTATAGCTTCACCAGCTAGCAACTTCACTTCACTAGCAACTCCCGGAACATAAATGCTGCAGCGATGAGCCAGGTCACTCGCAGAGCACTGCCAGCAATGAAAACGGAAGAAATACTAAAATTCCAAGTATTTTCACACACCTCACAGGGTATTTAGGGGGAGGGTAGCAAAACAGTAAAACACAAAAAACAATGTATAATAAAGTCTCTAAAAAGCAAAGCAGCGTTACGGTGGCCGCAATAAAATGAAATCCCCCCTTTCTTACTCTCTCTGTGGCGATCCAGAAGGACTTGGACTATTATGTGCCATATTAAGGGTTTGCATTCAAATAAAAAGAAAAATCCTACCTAGCCCTACCGCTATGAGGGATGTTTCCTGCCTAACAAACTAAAAATAAGGGTGTTCATCAAAGTCCAAAGAAATAGACTTGAGTCCAAATCCTATTCAGCTAACTGGCCCTACCACTTAGGAAAACTTAACAAAGTTAAGGGCGGAGGCAGGAGCAATAGCCTCTGTCTGTGGCTTCTGCTTGGCCCAATCACTTGGATCTCTTGTCCATAGGTTTCACAAGTTCATCAATGTCGCAAAACACAGTCCTCAACCTCTATGCGGGTTCTGTAGGTGAAATATCAGTTCTTTACAATTCTCTCTCTCCAGGAAGAAAATGTTTTCCTTCTAAAATTCCTCCAATTTAGACTTGGTTCTGTACAATGTTCTTGTTTTATGCTTAAGCACTGGAACCCTCCAGGTTCTCTCGCTCTCTCTCCAGTTATGTTCATTTAACTTAGTGGCTCTTGAACTTCCCAAAAGATTCAGGTCTTTTGACAGGTTTACTTTGGGGGTCGTTACAGTTTTGACGGTCCCTAGAAATTGCTGGTACAATAATTCCGGCAGCTGTAATTTTACCAGACCAGCAAAACAAGTTTGATGGTCGAGACACTGACTTACCTCCTGCCCCGAGCTGCTGGTAAATCAGGCCCCTACTGGCAAATAAATGCTGGGATTACTGGCACCAATATTACCGGGGCCAGTAATTCTGGCAATCCCCTCCATGAGGCCCTACGGGACTCCATGGAATAAGCCTGAGTTTCCGCCACCCGGAGTATCCCGGTAATACCGGGCTATCGGGCAGCGGAAATGGTATGGTCAGTTTGCCGGTATCCTGCCAGAATAACTGGTGGGATACTGGCAAACTCATAATTACCCCATTTGTCTGGGTCTGCCCGTTTAGGTTTTCTTGGCTTCCATAACCGTGTTGGCTTTGCCAGCTTCGAATGTTAAAGTCTCTTGATTTCTCAGGACTCCTCAAAACCCTCTGATTCTCTAATAGGATTGTTTCAACTTGGCTTACGTGTGGCATCTGTCCTCTTGGGTTTATCAGGCTCCTGTAAACATTATGGCTTTCCTAACTTCAAATGTCTCTGTTCGCCCCACTCAACGGCGTTACCTCTTTGGGAGCATTTGCTTCCCTTCCGGTGCTCAGTGTGAAAAAACAGAGGGTGTTTCACTGCCTAACCCCAGTGGATCCATTACTCAGGTGGCCAGGGCACGGCCATCGCCTTTGGATCCAGACTCTGGGGGTGGAAAAGTGGCCAAGGATCACTTGGGTTCGGGGTCCTCGGGGAGTGGGGGAGGAATGCCTGATGGCGAACCATGATATCCCCCCCTTTCCAAATACCCCTGTCCCATCCTGGATTATAGGATATTCTAACTTCCCAGATCCCCCCTTTCCTACACAAACACTGAGTCGAGGAAGAGGAGGTCTGAGGTTGAAAGGAGTACCACCCATGCAATACATTGGACATGTCCCACTAATAACATCTGGCAGGGTCAGGCACTTGATCTTAACTACATACACATGGTACCTATTAGCTCTCCCCACATGGTTAAAAGGTGGAACACTGAGACACACTCCTAGCAAGGCGGTGCACGAGAAGGAGCAGTTCTTCCAGGGCGACGGTGAACCAGGCTGAGCAGAGCGACAGGCCGAGGAATTGAACCGAGGTACAGAGAAACCTCTGACACCCCGGCAAGAGATCTTTACCTCAGAAGAGCCTTGAAGGTTGCGCAAGGAAGACTACCTAGAAAGAAGAGACAAACCTCTTTTGTTTTTAAAGATACAAGCCACCCTCTCGGGTCAATGGCAGAGTTGGGGAGGTGCAGCAGCAGTTTTGGTATCAGCCTTGACTTCAGGATCAAAGAGAGAGGGAGACATAAGTGTAAAGTAAAAGGAGGGTCTGAGCCCGGCTGAGGGAGACCTGTGTGAAATGTAAAAGGAGGGTCCGAGCCCATCTGGGGGAGACCCGTGTGAGAAGTAAAGGAGGGAACCGAGCCCGACCGAGGGAGACCCATGAGAAGTTAAGTGAACAAACAATTAACACAGCCGGTGAGTTGATGAAAGCAACGAAAGTTCTGTCTGTGTTACATGAAACTTGATGCAACAGTATCCGACAAATGAAGGTTGCATGTGTGCCGATAAAACACAAGAGAAAACAAAGCATTGTAAAGAACTGTAAATTAAAAATACAAAGTAACACAGTGGTCCGGTGAAAGAAGATTGCCCAATCGAAAGCCTCTGTGAAATGTCTGATGCCGTAGAAGTGACGGGAAGAGTAAGAAACTAAGATGCAAGATTTGAACTGTTAGGTTTGATCCCAGCAGAGGGTAACCTGGATGTGAGAGATGACTTTGACCTGTTAGCTTTGATCCCGGCACTGGGAAACCTGAATGTGAGAGATATCTTTGAATTTCAAAATAAGTACTGTGCTCGAAACTACATTTACCAAGAGGTCATGGTGTAGGAGAGAAAAAGTGATGTTTTCACGTCAAAGTGGTCATGCCGAGGTAAGAGCAAAAAAAGTCTTGCAGTTTTGAAAGTCTTCAACAGCGTAAGGAAAGTGAAAGGAGGCTTGAGCCCGACGGAGGGAAGCCTGTTAAGGTATGATTGAAGTTTGGAGAAGGGAACCCCCACAAATTGTGATTGAAAGGGTTGACCCCGGCAGAGGTAAACCTGTACTGAATTGAGGTAACCAGAAGGAAACAAACTTTTGTTGAACAGTATTATACGCTAAAAGGTGACCCCGGTTGGAGTGAGCCGAGAGTTCCAGCGGATAAACTAGTGACTTTTCATGGAAGTCCAAGTGGGCCCTGGTCCACGAAATGAACTGCATCATTGTGTCCGAAGCCAGAGTGTGTCGCAAGGTCCAAGTGTGCCAACTTATGCTGTGCTACAAAATGTGGGGACGGGAGTTTACTCAGCCATACTGACATTTCTTTTGAACACTGATTTGCCTTTTTGCATTACACATTCCCTTCACACATTTATTGTATTAGGAAGAGGCCCGGCATTAGGTTTATAGGCCATTTTATTTTGATAAGGACTAACTAGTAGTGTATTTTCTTTTTGTTTTATGGTCGAGAATATTCCCCACTTAGTTATAGGGTAAGATAGGAGCTTTCCAATCCCTTTTAAACCATCAGTGATACCATGCCTCCCTCACATCGGCCACTTCCACACTTCTCAAGCGGAGCTTGGGCTTCTGGTCTCTCCACTGTAGTCTGGTCTCGGCATCGGTTAACGGGCACCAGACCCACCACGGGTTCTGTGTGGTTGCGCCACCAGGCGAGACGGTTGGTTTATCATCACTGCCTTCTTTCTGATTCAGGCCACTTTTCTGGTTAGCACACCAGCCTTCCTGTGTCTTGTGAGAATCTTAATCGCTCTCCATGCTACCGGCGGCACAGCGGTGTAGCGTGGCTCTGCCTCTCCAGGACAGCTCTCCGTCAGAGGCTCGCCTCTGCGTAGGATTCTTCCTACTGCATTCCAACTTCCTTGTTATTTTATGTACATCGACCCAAACAAAAAGGGTGTGTCACTGTTCTTTGACTGTGGAGTTCTGGCAACATCCAGCATTACCTGAAGCCGAAGAGTTTGAAGAAATGTCACTATTGGTAAGTTCAAAACAGATGTAAGAACAGTCTTTCCAATTCTCATGGAGGCAGACAATGCACTCTGAACAGGGAGTTCCTTACAGGAATGTGAGTCCTTCTCCCCATGAGGGGAGTCGCATCCAGTGAGGGCTACCTTTCCCAGACCCCTACAGTAGGTCTTGTTTAGCATGCCCAGCTCCCTAGCCTCAAAGGGTTTGGCTCCCCCTTGGACGAAGGGATTCATAGCACAATGCGTCACAGCACTTACCTTTTTCCAACCAAGAAGTGGAAGTGTGGGAGTCAGAAATGAAAGTCGGACACTAAGTTGCCATGTTTTGCTTAAAGATTTTATTCACACAAAAAGGTTGAGAAAAGGCCTCTATGACACTGCTCTAAGAGGAATTGACCTACCTAAAACCAAAACTAAGGATCTGTCTATGTCAGGATGTCAAAATCAAAACTGTCCTTGTGTCCAAAAGTTCTATTCTGACCGTCACACTACAAACCACACTATAAGGTGCAAAAGAAAATATCTTTAACCTGATGACTGCCAAAAAGAGTTAAAAAATATAATAGCTCCTACATAAATGTTCTCCAAAGTCAGCAAGCCTTGGTTCCAGAGGTTTATCCCTTTCCCCTGGATTCTTCCTATACACCAGTGTTATGCTTACCTGGACTCTTCGGGAGCGTAATGCCTTCCCAGCCTGTGGACCTGATACCTTGGAGCTTTTAGGATTCTTTTTCTGTTTAAACAGCGACAACAATAAAAATGCTATAACATCTATTAACTGAGATAATACTGCATGAGATGTGTATTCCCTTAATCGCTCCCTTCTAACTCTAGGGCTGAATTTCCTTCTCACCTGTGTTTTATTATTGTGGAGCTCTCCATCCTGCTTTTCTATAGGGGTGCGTTGAGATGAAGAAACAATGGTAACTTGGGTTGCTGATGAACTCTATAGCTTCTTGATTTGAAATGTCTATTCTTTTTAGAATGAGTCTTTGGGTAAGTAAGCTGGTGAAAATACTGTAATCTTTAATGGCTTTAATTGATTCCTTTGTTGGAGAGATCTCTCTTTCTAATTAATTTTGTTCTTTGAGGAGGCGTGGCTAACTAGCCATGGTGTAGGAGGTGCCCTGCTGAAGCTGCTCCTGGTGATCCGGCGATGATCCGAAGATCTACGCACAAAAAATACTTGTGTACTCTATAAATGATGGCAAATACGTCGGAAGGTGTGCCCCACAACTACTGAAAGAGACAAGTAAATCGAGTGAAGCTTCACAGAGATTTGGAACTTTAAGTTTGTGGCTCTGTGGGAAAGAAGATATACAAAATGGTGGACAAGAAAGGGTCCGAAGCCCCGACCGCGGAAACAACTAAGCCGGGCTGTGGAAATTAGGCAGAGGGCTAGCCCGTGGCATGGTGCCCGATCGACCCTTTGTCCCGAGCAGCGTTTGTCTATAAAACGCACCACCAAGTCACGTTGCAGTCAGCTGCAGGACTGTGTGTGGAGGATTAAGCAGTGCAGCGGATACTGTACCTGCGCCCTGAAGACTTTCCAAACGCTCAGGCGGAAAGAATACAATGCTATTTATATGCATAGCATTGATGAAGCCGTGAGACGTGTGAGGGGGTGCGCAACTGGATGGATACATTCTCGCTTGAAAATCATGTACAGAGGCAGAGGCAAGCCATTGGATGCCGTGACTCCCTGCTTTTATGTTATAACACGAAAGTAATCTCTGGACTATACTTTGTAGCAGAGGCAGTGGCCACACCGTGAGAACTTGTTGTTCAGACACGAACAGCGTGTCGCAGATGACAACACATAGCAGTGTGGGAGCCGCGCTGGGGAAGAGGAGCCAGCAAGGCCAAATGGATGCATGCTAGAATGATACTGAGGCTGGATACAGAGAGTAACGGCTGCTAGCCACTGTGGCTGGCAAATAAGTACCTTGCAAGCACGAAACCCTGCAACAGTGCCCACAGAACACAGTAATTGGAAGCCAGGGAGAGAGGAAGAACCTTCCTGGGAGACACACGTTCAAGCCATTGATTTGGCACTGACTGTTAGGGAGAATTCTCTCTTTAGGCTGAATGTCCTAACCTAGTGAGTCCCCCAGCAGCTTTGCTGGATTTCTGGAGTTTGTTTTTTTTCTCCTGCCAAGAGTGAGACTCTTTTTCTCCCAATCTTGGACATGATTTATGGTGTTCATTTGACTGTTGATGTGTTTTATGGGCTATGGGGTCCTTTACCCCATAGGATCTCATGTGTTTTTACTATGTGTGTTACACAGCACCCTCCGTGCAGTGACACAGGGGTGTCATAGTGACACCCCACCATAGACCCCATACCCTGGGACTGACTACTGTCTCCCAGGGCATGTAAAGTCACCATTGGCTTTACTAGTCCCAAATTATTAACAGAAATCGGTACAAACCATCATATTGTGGACGTACTGGTCGGGGCAATTCGATTGCCCCGGGGTCTGTTAGTCGAGGGGGCACGTCTCCGTCCCCCCTGATCGAGTTTTGGCTGGTGGCAGTGGATACTACTTTTTATATTCGACCGTGAATATATCCCTATGGGATTTTCCCATTGTTCGAGGCTACCAACTTTAATTATTTAATTCTCATAGCCTCGAACATACCGCCGGTTTATTTATTTAATATTCATTCGCCGGTTGGTATTTTTTGCCAGGACTCGATTCAAAAATGGCATTTGTGTTCTCTTCTGTGACTCCAACCCAAGTCGAGCCCTTTGTTCCACTTTTTGCCGGGCTTCTCCACAGAAGCCTCCAAAAGTGGTGCCACTCTGTCTGGGTACCACAGGGGATGTGGGAGGGGGTTTAGGCACCCTCGACTGAGTTACCTTGGTAACTCAAGTCGCACTCTTGTGTGATTGGCCCAAGTGGTGAGCCGGTCGGCTCACCACTTAGCATGTTTGATTGACAGCTAGGCTGAGTGAATGGTGTTGTGCTGCATAAAAGAAGGGCTTTGGGGACTGGAACTTCAGAAGTCGCCACAGGACCTGAGAATCCGACGAGGGAGAAGCTGAGCCGACCTACCACGACGACACCACCGGTGGAGCCCTGCGGAACCGACTCACCACTTCCCGACGACAGAGAAGATCTCCCGGCTGGAGAGGCTTCTTCCCCTGACTGGTGGGCACAACCAGTTTACCTTCTTCTCTTCGCATCCCAGGCCGTCTTGTGGTCGAATTGCCCGTGCCAAGCACCCCGGCAACCGGATAGCCACTTACCACTGGACCACGAATAAAAGGACCGCTCCTTTTCCCTGAGAACTCCGCGGCTGGTTTCTTCCCTGGCAGTGCAACGGACTCCTGTCTTCCTCCCCGACGAGATCCTCTCTTCCCCCGGACGAAGCACCGACTTGCATCCGCTGCCAGCAACAACTGCCCCCGCTGGAGTATTCTCACCACTTTACGGTACCGTGTCCGCCAGGCCTCCCTTTCTAAAGATTGCTACAAGGTAATAATAACCCCTTAACCTTCTGGGCTGGGCTGGCCGCCTTGATCCTCTAACTGGTCCCTTTCTTTTGGTCCAACTCTTTTTGAACCTTTGCAAGACTCTTGTGCACTGCAACCGTGTGACCTTGGACACATTTCGTTTTGATCCTCTTAAAGTGGATCCAGCCTACTGAACTCTAAACTCACGGTTTTACTTTGCCTTCTTCTCTTGTCGTGTTCTTAAAAAAAGTGTTGGGATCTGTTTCAATTTATACTCTGCTTTTCTCTCCCGTTTTAAACAAATTATTAGAGTGCCATCTGCGTTAAGCGCTCACCGCTGTCTGAAAATAAGTGGGGCTTTACTAAAGAATTGTGTAATATTCTTTTGAGGGAGTGTATATCTTTTAGTGACCGAGTTTTTGAATTGCTTACTATTAGTGCCTGTGTGTTTTTCTAGATGTGGTTTTAAATAAATAATTATATCTCTTTTACACCAAGCTCTAGTCAGTGTTTACTTGTTCTACTGTGTTCTTTTTGACCTATTGTGAATACTCTGTATACTGCCTAACTCTTCTTGAGGGAAGTCTGACTGTTCAGCCACAGCTACCAAGTGAATCTGTGTGGTACAGACTGCTACCAAGTGGGTTTACTGCTAAACACCTGTAGTCTTAAATCTTTTGCAGTGGTCCCAGAGGGAACTGCACAGGTTTCTGCCTAACACTGACGCCTCGCAATATAAAGGGCCATATGGAGATGGACACCGCGTGAAGCTTGAGGCGCACTGGTGTTAGATACAGGAATACATCTAATGGCCCTGAGGATTGGATGGGCTGGCCATTGATTGTCACGGCTGGGAAGCATGGCATTCAGGGTCGAGCAGAGGTATTGATGGTATTGGTGGGACCTTACTGTTGTTGTGTCAGAGGGAATCATCGCCTTGCACGTGCAACCAGCTGAAAGGAGGAAGGGAGTGCCTTTCTGATTTTCTCTAGGACATAGGCTTGAGCCGTGCTGTATGTGGGGAAGCACAGAGGCTTGCAAAACACATGTCCTAATCATAGTGGGGCACGGAAGGCATCAACCAGAATGCTGTCCTGACATCATATTAGACAGCACAAGCGTCCCACATGACGACAGGGCCGCATGATGTTGGTGAAAGGACTCAGGACCAAGAGCAAACAACCCACAATGGAGGTCTTTGCCAAGACGCAACGGACTCCCACTGCCGTGATACAAAGCCCAGCGACAGCTTCTGCGGTCGGCACTCCGGAGGGAGACCCTCACCATGTCCTAGCATCTATAACGGACCTAAGAACCACATGGGAGACAGCAAAGGCGGACCTACGAACGGCTCTGGAGAATAAAATAGATGCAGTAGGAATAGAAGTCACTCTGCTGCGGCAAGATGTCAAAGCGCTGGCAGAAAGAACTAGTGGTCTGGAGAGGGCGGTGAAAACCAACACAGAAACTAGCACAAATAATGCGTAGGAGGTCCACATATTAAAGCAGCAGGTGGCTAATCTTGAGAACCGAGCAGAAGAAGCGGAAGGAAGGGCAAGACGGAACAACATCCGTGTGGTCGGCTTGCCAGAGGGAGAAGAAGGCCAGGACCCCACGGACTATGTGGAGAATATGATCCTGCAGGAGATAGGAGAATACAAGCTCTCACAAGGGTTTACTGTTGAACGAGCAAACCAGGCTCTGATGAGAAAACCGCAGCCCAGGGTCCCTCCTAGAGCGATTATAGCGAAGATTCTGAATTATAAAGGTAGGAAGAAGATTTTGGAGCACTTTCGTAAAGGTGGAACGACAGAAAGGGCATCTACCCACATCACGGCGCATCCGGTTTACACAATGTTGGTGCAGAGACAGCGATACAGCTATGTGGCGGTCAAGAGGAGATTGTGCACGGCTGGGATCAAGTACATGCTTTTGTACCCTGCGAAGCTAAACGTTCTGCATAAAAGCAAAGCGTTCTTTTTCGATACCCCAGAGGAAGCGGCATTGCTGGACCTGCAGGGCTGTCGAGAGCAAGATGAGGTGCGGCATTACGAGAAGCACGATATGTGAGGGGGTTGCATTATGAATACTGGGGTGATAAGCGAGGTGGGAGCCCCAGCAAGAGACTGTTGAACATTCGAATTGTATTATGCCACTTTCGGACTTATTGATCCTGTTGGACTGGAATATAGAGAATAAATGCACAAGTTGATTGGGATGCACTAAGCGTAGTTCACTTGTAGTAAACAGGAGCAGCAGAACAAAGGCAACCTACCCCCCAGGAGTTAGTAGTAAGACAGCCACTAGGGCGGCTTTATCCTGCTGGGCTGCGAGTACGGGCTATTGCCAGAAAGGGCTAGATGCGGGGGTGCCTGAGATCCAGGGATGGAGGGGGCTCAATAGCTACTTAAAAAGGAATAAGGTTATGCTATATCTGCGCAGGCAGAAAGTAGACATAGCCTTGCTGCAGGAGACGCACCTGACGCAAGATAAAATGGAGTTGATTGGGAAGAAATGGAAGGGGACGGTGGTGGGCTCGTCTTATTCGGCTTATGCCAGGGGAGTGATTTTCTGGGTGGCGCCACATTTCCCGTTTCAGCTGCTACAGACGATAGTTGAGCCAGATGGGAGGATGGTCATGATGAGGGGATTGGTGGAAAATAGGGAGATAAGCATTATAAATACGTATGCCCCGAATCAAAACACGGCTGCATATTTTAGAACTCTATGTAACAACCTTAGTATGTGTGTGGGGAGCGAGGTGATCTGGGGTGGAGATTGTTTGGGAGAATTCTCTGTTAAGGCTAATTTCCCAAACCTAGTGAGTCCCCCAGCAGCTTTGCTGGATTTTTGGGTTTATTTTTTTTCTCCTGCTAAGAGTGAGACTCTTTTTCTCCCACTCTTAGACATGATTTCAGATATCCTTTGACTTTGTATTGTGTTTTATGGGCTATGGGGTCTTTTACTCCATAGGGTTTCATGTGTTTTTGGTAAGTGTGTTACACAGCACCCTCAGTGCAGTAACACAGGGGTGTCATAGTGACCCCCAAACATAGACTCCATACCCTGGGCTGACTACTGTCTCCCAGGGCCTGTAAAGTCACCATTGACTTTACTAGTCTTAAATTGTGAACAGAACCAGTACAAACCATCAAATTGTGGAAGTACTGGTAGGGGTAATTAGATTACCCCTGGGTCTGTTTTTCAAGGGGCCCTGTGCAGTCCCCCCTCATCGAGTTTCTGGCTGGTGGCAGTGGTTACCACGTGAAATATTCCACTGGAATATTTCCTATGGGAATTTCCCATTGATTTTAAACGCACCACTTTTTTGGTGCAATGTTAAAGATACCGCCGGGTTATTTATTTAATATTTATACCCCGGTTGGGTCTTTTTGCCAGGACTCGGTTTTAAAATGGCGTTTGGATTCGCCTCTGTAACTCCAACCCAAATCGAGCACTTTGTGCCACTTTTTGGCAGGCTTCTGCACAGAAGCCTCCAAAAGTGGTGCCACTCTGTCTGGGTCTACAGGATGTGTGGGAGGGGGGGTTTAGGCACCCTGGACTGAGTTGCCTCTGCAACTCAAGTCGCACTCTTGTGTGATTGGCCCAGTGGTGAGCCGCCCGGCTCACCACTTAGCATGTTTGAGTGACAGCTAGGACTGATGAATGGGGGTTTTCTGCATAAAAGCAGGGCTTTGGGGACTGGAACTTCAGAAGTCGCCACAGGACCAAAGAATCGGAAGAGGGAGAAGCTGAGCCGACCTGCAACGACGACACCACCGGTGGAGCCCTGCTGAACCGTCTCATCACTTCCCAACGACAGAGAAGATATTCATCCCGGAGAGTCTTCTTCCTCTGAACTGGTGGGGATAACCAGTTCGCCCTCTTTTCGCCTTTCTGGATCGTCTCGTGGTCGAATCGCCCGTGCCAAGCACCCCGGCGGCCGGATAGCCACGCTTCACCACTACCGCGAATAAAACGGTAGTACCTTTTAACTGGGAAACTCCGCGGCTGGTTTCTTCCCTGGCAGTGCGACGACCTCCAGCTTTCGTCCATGTCGAGATCTTCTCTTCCCCTGGACGAAGCACCGACTTGCACCCGCTGCCAGGAACAACTGCCCCCGCTGGAGCTTTCTCACCATTTCAGGTACTGTGTCCTGCCTGGTCTCCCTTGCAACAGACTGTTCAAGGTGTCCCGTAAATCCTTGACTCTCTATTCTGGTGTGACTTGGGACCTGCTAACTAACTTTTCCTGAACTGATTCAACCCTTTTTGAACTATCTGCAAAGTCTTTTTAAAGTACTATTCAACTGTGTGATCTTGGACACATTCCGCCTTGCTCTCTCCAAGAGTGGGCCTGGCCTATGAACTTTCTTGCTCTAACAGTAGACTCTGCCTTTTCTGAATTGCTGTGGTTCTTTTTAAAGTGTTGGTGCTGTGTACTTTCCAAATTCTGCCTTTTCCCTCCCTTTTTAACTAACTTATTGGAGTGCCATCTTAGGTTAAGCGCTCACCTCTGTCTGTAAATAAGTGGTGTTTTAACTAAGACTGTTCAATAAGTAATTAGGGATGTATATATATTGATAGTGACAGTGTTTGAACTTGCTTGCCATATTAGTGTTAGTGTATTTTACAAGTGTGTTTTTAAATAAATAATTATATACTTTTATACCCAAGCTCTGGTCAGTGTTGGCTTGTGCTACTGTATCACTGTACCTATTTTGTATACTCTATATACTGCCTAACTCTTCTTGAGAGAAGTCTGGCTTTTCAGCCACAGCTACCAGGTAAATCTGGGTGGTACAGACTGCTACCAATTGGGTTTACTGCCAACACCTGTAGTCCTAAGCCTTTTGCAGTGGTCCCTAAGGGAACTGCACAGGTTTCTGCCTAACACTGGTGGCAGCAGTGGGATTTGTATGGAGTATACATTTTAGTGTGCTTATAGATACCTTAGTGCAACTAATCACAAAGCTTAGCACTAAACTGCTGATTGTTTAAGAGTTCTCTGTAAGCATAAGAATCTCCTGACTAAAGACAAGAAAATGGAGCTAATAGAAAGGTTGTTAGCAAACCAAAGTCTGGATGGTGGTTCAGAGGAACCTACCACTCCAGCAAATGTAAATAACAGTAATGATATTGATATTGATCCAAGTATTGATAAACTTGAGTCAGAACCAGAAGAGGAGGGTGAGGATGATGTAGTTGTCCCCACTAGGCCTCTACCCGCTCTGCCAGCTGCACCTACTGGACCTTTGCCAGGTCCCACATTTAGACCTCAATATCTGGAACTAGAGAAAATGCAACTTGAATTGGAGTTTAAGAAACTTAATACTCAAGCAGAACAAAGACACCAAGAACTGAATCAAGAACTAAGGCTCAGTGAAATGGAGCTCAAGCATGAGCTAGAGATGAAGAAATTGTCTGTTGAAAATGCTTCTCTCTCCGGATCCTCTAGGAGTTCCAGTCCCAAAAGACCCCGGATGCCTAAAGAGCTTGTGGGTATGTATGAGCCTAAGTTGGATGGGTTGGATTGGTTGAGTTTGTTTGAGTATAATCATGGGCTCCAGAACATCACAGGAAATGAGTTACTTTCCTGGTTGTTCTCTAGGCTCCCCCCTGTTGCAACTGATGTGGTAATGGAGTTGGGGGAGGAGGATAAGAAGGTTTATGACTGTGTGAAGCTAGCTTTGATAGCTATATTTGGGAAGACCCCTTCCCAGTACCTTAAGAGGTTTAGGCCCCTCAAAAAGCATGATGGTACCCCTTGGGCTACCTGGGTGATTGAAAGTTTGAAGAACTTAGAGGGATGGATTAAGGGTTACAAGGTGAACACTTATGAGGGAATGAAGAATCTTGTTATGTTGGACTCAATTTATGATGCCTGCTCTCCTAAGCTCAGACATCACTTGGCTGATTAAAAGGAATTAGATTCCAGAAGACTAGCTAAGGCCAACAGGGCTACTCAAAAGGACTCTGGGGTAGCTCAGAAAAAGGATGAGGGGAAACAGCCTAAAAAGGACTCCAAAGAGAATTCTAATAATTCCAATCCCAAAGAGGGCCCCAAATAAAACAATAAGGGTAAGCCACAAGGGAACCCAAATCAGGCTAGTGTACCTTCTGGTGCCAAACCAGAAGGAGGTCAGAGCAAGCCACCATTCCAGAAAGCATTTGGAAAATGCTATGTTTGTAGCTCGCCTGACCATGTGAAAGGGGATCCCAGATGCAAGGGTAAACCTTAAGGTGTCCACACTGTCTCCTAAGCCTTCGCTCCAGAGGAGGAAGTACAGATGGCCAGTGGAAACTTTCTGTTACTAGCTGATGAACCCATTGGAGTCTCAGCTAGTGTTTCTTTAGTGTCTCTAGCGTTGTGGGAACAACAGAATTTAGATGTATATAATTCTATCCCGGATAATACTAAAGAGAATTATAAGGACAGTGTCCAGGTGAATGGTCAGGAGACTCCTGCCATTAGGGACACTGGGGCCAGCATAACTGTGGTGGATAAATCATTTTTTCAGGCAGAGGATGTTGCTAAGGCACCCAAACGCCTCAGCAAGTTAGCTGGAGGGCCTGTGCAGATGCTTCCCCAGTTACCAGTTCTCATCCAGTGTAATGACATGACTGTGAAGATACCTGTCAGCATACAAAGTGAGGTACCAGGAAGGGTTCTGTTGGGAAATTACCTGAAGACTCTTGGAGTAGTGTCACATACCCCCAGACCTCCTAGTAAAAGGTTACAGGAGCTCACCAGACCTGCAAGGGAGAGAACCATGAGAGGTACTCCCAAGGAGATGATGAAGAAGGATATCACTCCTACTCCACTGGAGTTACAACTTGCTATCTCTGAACAACAAGAAGCAAAGGGGAAACCCAAGACTTCTAGGAAACAGCCAGCAGCAAGCACTCCAGTGCTTCCAACAAGGACTTCCCCTAGGTTGTCCAAAGTTACACCTGTATCTCCACCTCCAGCTGAGGCTGAGAGGGAGGTACAAACCTGTGTGGTTGAGCTAGACTCTGAAGAGGAGCTAGTGGAAGGCCAAGAACTCATTGGAGATCTGGATCCTGAGGACCATCCTGAGCTGCAGTCTTCACTGGCAGAAGGTGGACCCAACAGGGCAGACTTCAGTAAGGGACAGAGAGAATGTCCAACTCTGGAAGGTCTTCGCCAACAGGCAGCTTCTCAGGCTGATGGGCAAGAGCCTGGGAAGTATAGGTTGCACTGGGAAGATAGCCTCTTCTACAGTGAACCGACTGAGTCTGCACCTGGAGACTACAAGCGGCTTGTAGTACCTCAAGAAAACAGACAACAGTTCTTGCAACTAGCCCATGAGATTCCTTTGGCAGGTCACTTGAGTTTCAAGAAGACCAAGGAAAGGCTCTCACTCTACTTTTATTGGCCAAAGATGGGGGCTGAGGTAGATAAGTTTTGCAAGAGCTGCCACACCTGCCAAACTTCTGGTAAGGTTGGTTCCAAGAATGTGGCACCTTTAGTGCCTCTCCCAGTAGTGGAAGTCCCATTTGAGAGGGTATCGATTGACATTGTTGGTCCCCTTGATCCTCCAACCTCCTCAGGCAACAGGTTTATCCTTGTTGTAGTAGACCATGCTACTAGATACCGTGAGGCAATTCCTATGAGGACTGTTACAGCTTAGGCTGTGGCTAAGGCCCTCCTTGGTATTTTTACCAGGGTTGGGTTTCCTAAGGAAGTAATCTCTGACAGGGGGGCACATTTTATGTCCCACTACATGAAAGCCATGTGGGAAACCTGTGGAGCTACTTACAAGTTCTCAACCGCATACCACCCTCAGACAAACGGATTGGTAGAAAGGTTCAACAGAACCATGAAGAGCATGATAGGTGCTTTGGAAGATCCCCTTAAAAGAAATTGGGATGCCATGCCTTCTCTTTGCTTATAGAGAAGTCCCTCAGGAGGGAGTAGGTTATTCTCCCTTTGAACTTCTTCATGGCCATCCAGTCAGAGGTCCATTGGCCCTGATTAAGGAGGGGTTGGAGAGTGCTCCTTCCCCCAAGCCAGTCAGAGTGACTGACTATGTGATAGGTCTCCAGAGGAGAATGTCACACATGATGGCAGTAGCTAGTGATAACCTGAAAGCTGGGCAAGCTTTGGTCAAGCATTGGCATGTTCAAAAGGCTAACATGATTGAGTTCACTCAAGACCAGCTAGTTCTAGTTATGATCCCGACAAGGCAGAGGGCCTTGCAAGATAAATGGATGGGACCCTTCAAGATTGTGAGTAAACTTGGAGAGGTGAACTATCTGGTGGACTTGGGCAATCCCAAGGAGGCTCCCAGAGTCTTCCACACCAACCGACTAAAGGGGTATGTCTCCAGGACTTAAGTAGGAGCCTTGCTTCTAGCTTCAACAGAAGAGAAAGAAGAGAGTGAAGCTCTCCCTGATCTCATCAGAGGCTTACCCTTAGATGAAAAGATTGAAGGAGTAAATCTCTCTTCAAATCTGACACCTGAGCAGCAACAGGAGTGCAAATCTATGTTAAATCAGTTTGCCTCCCTGTTCTCACTTTCACCAGGCTTGACCCCTTGGGGCCAGCATGATATACTCACTGGTGACTGTCTGCCAGTCAAAAGCAGAGGATATAGAATGTCAGAAAATGTAAGGACCCACATCAAAGGGGAGGGACAAGAAGATGCTTGATCTAGGGGTAATAGAGCCCTCTACTAGTCCATGGTCTAGCCCAGTTGTGTTAGTACCAAAGGCAGGATCCAAAGAATACAGATTCTGTGTGGATTATAGAGCTCTTAATGCAGTCACCAAGACTGATGCCCACCCTTTGCCAAGGACAGATGAGTTGGTGGATAGACTTGGTTCAGCCAAGTTCCACAGCAGATTTGACCTTACGTCAGGCTATTGGCAAACAGCCCTGACAGACCATGCCAAGGAGAAAACTGCATTTTCTACCCCAGTTGGCTTATACCAATTTAAGGTTATGCCTTTTGGACTGAAAAATGCACCTGCAACATTCCAAAGGATGGTAAATCAGGTTCTGGCTGATAGATCAGATGGGAAAACGGATAGACCCCCCCCCCCCAGCCTCCGGAGCGCTGCAGGCATTGTTGGATGACTTTGGGTTTGGAGACGTGTGGAGGTTGTGACACCCCAAGAGAGGCAATATTTGCATTATTCTGCCCCGCAGCAATTACATACACGGTTGGACTATGTCTTCGTCACACAAGGGATAATGATTGAAATCACGCAAGCGGAATATAAAGCAAGGGTCCTCTCAGACCACTCGCCTCTGATCAATGATATCGGAAACATTGGAGGATATAGGATTGCCTCAGATTAGTGCGGAGGAGAGGGAGGAGCTAGATGCACCGATTACTTTAGAAGAGTTGGAAGAGGTGGTGAGACAGTTGCCCACTAGCAAGACTCCGGGGGCTGATGGACTCCCAAGTGAATTCTATAAAATATATAAGGGAGAGGTGTTACCTCCGCTTTTAGATATGTTGAATGTGGCATATGAGCTGGGTAGACTGCCAGAGTCACTTAGGGAAGCGATTATAATACCGCTTCCTAAACCCAATAAACCTGGGCATAGCTGTGGTTCATATAGGCCCCTATCAATGCTAAATCAAGATAGCAAAATACTGACGGCCGTCCTGGCAGGTAGATTGAGGAGGGTTATCGGCAAATTAATACATCCTGACCAGGCGAGCTATGTCCCGAACAGGAACATATCTAATAACCTCAGACGACTCCATCGGGTTATTGAGCATGGGAACGAGAATGACAGTGAATTGGCGATAGTATCATTAGACGCAATAAAGGCCTTTGATGGTCAAATGGCCATGGTTGTTGGCGGCCTTGGCCTGCTATGGAATGGGGCCTGGATATTTACAGTGGGTGAAAATGTTATATAGTGAACCGTTGGCCAGAGTTAAAAACAGGAGCAGTGATATCCGAAAGATGGCAACTCCGCAGGGGTACCAGACAAGGATGTTCATGGTCCCCCATGCTCTATATACTGGCCTTGGAGCCCCTAGCGATATATTTAAGGCAACAATATGATACAATAGGTATTGCTGTGGCAGGGGAATGACACCTGATCTCCCTATATGCGGACGACATGCTGTTGTACTTGCGACGCCCGGAGGAGAATCTTCTATACATCTTGGAAGTGATGGAAAGATATGCTGGGTTATCTGGTATAGCGGTGAACCCTCAGAAATCTAGCATGTTCCCATTGGGTGGGTACAAAGGGATCCCATTGAAACGGCTACCGGTGTTACAGATACCATGGGAGGTTAGCACATTTCGCTATTTGGGGATAGATGTATGCCACACGGTGGAAGAGGAGCATAAGTGCAATACGGAGATAGCCATTAAAAAGATTGAAAATTGCATGAGGTTTTGGGTGAAGCTGCCTTTAGCAATGATGGGACGGGGGCCAATGTTGAAGATGGTGGTTCTACCTAGGCTTCTGCACTACTTTGGGAATATACTGCACATGACACCCAAAAAGTTCTTTGTTAGATTGGACAGTATGTGTAGGGATTTCCTTTGGCATGGCACACGGAATAGAGCAGCACTCTGGAAGCTACAGCATTTCTATGAGAGAGGGGGTATTAAATTGCCTAACTATGAAGTTTATTATATAGCAAGCCAGCTGCAATATGTGGCTAAATGGCTCTCAGAGCAGGTAACCTCGGAGTCCAGGCTGTTTGGACAGGACTGTGCCCCATTTTTTTTAAGGGAGATCATGTGGCTTCCCAAGACAGTAATGGAAGGGCGCCCCAAGATGATGTTAGTTGGGTGGAAGATGTGGCGTAGGGCTTGTCGGATGATGGAGAGCCCATCCCTGTGTTTCCCACAGGTACCATTGGTAGCACTAGCGGGGGAAGAGAAGCAACTAATGATGACATTCAGAAACCACTGGGAACCTGTTGGGATAGCAACAATGGGTGATGTTTGGCAAGGGACTATAACAGACTTTGAGGCGTTGAGGGGGGAAACGGGGTTACATATAGGCCAGTATATCACGTATCATAGAATGGTGCAGAGAATCAAGAGGACATGGTCCGAGGTGGTGCTGGAGGGAAAACCATTTGTCACCATAGATATAATCTATGACATAGCAGAGGGGGACATGAGATATCCAGAATATATGAGATGATGATATCCAAGGGGTGGAAAGGAGGTAGTACAACTGAGATAAGACTGGGAGGCAGAAGTGTCAGCCCCGATGGATGATGGGATGTGGGAACGAGCCCAAGGGTACCATAAGAAGGTGTCGAGGAATGCAAGACTAAAGCAGATACAACTGTATATTACGCACAGGACGTATATGACGCCCTAGAAGATAGCTAGGTTTAAAAACGTGGGACGGAAAGCATGTCCCAAATATGATGAAGAGAATGCTGGTATGGTACATATGTTCTGGTCATGCCCGGTCATTGAGCGGTTTTGGAGCGAAGTGGAACACAGACTAGCAGAAAGAGGTATTAAGATTGTAGTTAATACTGTGTTGGCCTGCTTATTAGGGGGGTTCACTAGACAACAAAAACTGAAGCACGTGAGCAAACTAAAGGACCTGGCATATGTGCTAGCAAAGAGGAGAATTGCTATGGGGTGGAAGACATGCCATAGACCACGACTAGAGGTATGGTTGAAAGATTTACAGAAATGGGCTGAGGCATAAACCATGGTATGGCAAGAATCAAGTAGTGCTGGGGGGGAGGAAGAGACAGAGACCCTGATGGCCTGGAAGTTAATAATAGCAGAGTTATTTGGGTCAATACGAGACCCGACGGAACCCATGGCAGAGGACACCCTGTCACAAGATGCAGAAACAGAATGTGAGAAGGAGTAGGCTCGAAAAGGGGGGAGGGATAAGGGGTGCAGTGAATATAATTAAGTGATACATAATTGAAATTTTACCATATACACTGCAAGTTTAGTTTGTATTGTTTGTGTGAATAACTAATAAAACATTTTTTTTAAAAATGTGTTCTTTTTCTCTTTTTCGCATGTTTGGAATTCGAGAAAAGAATTATGGCTGCAGATGGCTGCAGAGTTACTCAGGATGAGAAAACATTTTAAAACATAAGTTCCCCAATATGGAGTAACTGCAGCCTTCCAAGGAGGTGAAAACATAAAGAACCTTCAGGTACGTAAATTCTTATAAAACGTATTCTCTGTTAAACTGTTAAGTTCGTTTTTTAATTAAATACCTCTTGTGTTGTCTGCAGGTTTTCGGAAAGCTGAGGAAAAAACCTTTGGAAGATGCGGTGCCTGCGGAAGAAACCTCTGACTGAAGATGCTGCGACTACGAGCGAAAACTGCTGACTGAAGATGCTGCAACTACGAGCGAAAACTTCTGACTGAAGATGCTGCGGCTTTGAGTGAAACTTCTGACTGAAGATGCTGTGACTACGAGTGAAAACTGCTGACTGAAGATGCTGCGGCTGAGAGAAACTTCTGATGAAGATGCTGCGACTATGAGCGAAAAGTGCTGACTGAAGATGCTGCGGCTGAGAGAAACTTCTGACTGAAGATGCTGTGACTACGAGCGAAAACTGCTGATTGAAGATGCTGCGGCTCTGAGTGAAACTTCTGACTGAAGATGCTGCGACTGCAAACGAATAAATGTTCTTAACTGAAGAACCACTTCACTCTCAGTGGAGCAGACGCAAAGCGCACGTTCCAGCGGAGGCTGGGTTTAAGTAGCTCCCTCTGCAAATATGAAAAGAACCTGCTGCAACTTGTAAATGAGTTTTGCGGGGGCCATATTAAGTGTATGAAATTACTGTTGAACATCACGGGAGTCTATGGAAGTAGATTCTGTGAATGGTGTAAATGCCAGACTCACCTTTGACCTGCTGATTGATATAATGTTTCCTGCCTGGCCTCAATGCCTGAATGAGGGATCATGACCGTCAGTGATTTCTAGGTCTAACAGGCCTTTGAGTCTTCCTCAGCCTATAACAATACTTTTAGCTACAAAGCTACTCTGCCTTGCAGTTCCTTCTTTCAAAAAGTTCCTACTTGTAAACACAGTCTTGTATCCTTTCTTGTGTGTTGCTGTAGATTTACAACTGCCTGGTATACTCCTCTGCCAGGATGTCTTAAGTAGTTGTGATTACCTTGTATACTCCTCTGTCAGGGCTTCTTGAATTAACACACATTTGTAATTACCTGGTTTACTCTCCTGCCACAAATTTCTTATATTAACAGGTAACAGTTCCTCTTTCACTATTACATGTATTTGATTTGATATTTTATATCTGGCTGTTTCAACATTTGTTCTGAGTTCTCCCCATATTTGCATTCCAAATATTCATAAATGGCTGGGCTTCTTATTTGCCATCTGGCTTCTTGATTTTCAATCAGACTCTTTAATCCCTCTGCGTCTTCAATGTTTACAGTTTGTATTTGGTGCAGTCACCGAAGTGCCCCAGGGTGCCCAATAGGCTTGGGTTGACACACCAGTCCTGTTCGTGCTTACGCGCACAGCTTTGCCACCTGCTTTCCTCTCTGGACTGCTCTCACGTCTTTCTGCTTTCTCTCATGGTCTCGCTCCAGCACGACTGCCTTGCGCCTGATCCCGTTAGTTGAACGGCTGTCTTTTTCGGTTGCCGAACTCCCGGGAATCTTCGCCTGGCTACTGGCGTGTCTGTGGCACATCTCCTTCGCACAGCGCTCCTCTGCTCTCTCACTGGCGAGCGGCTCTTCTCCGTCCCACCGGATCGTGCTTGTCAACAACATGAACCTGGCGGAGAGGTGCGACGACTTCTCCTAAACAGCAGCAACATACAGCTTGTCTTCGATCTTTAAATGTCTCGCATACAGATGCTCTGAAAACAACAAGCATGCTCTGTATTGTTCCTTTCTACCTCCTTGACACAATAATTGGGTGATTATGGGAAACCGAGTCCATAGATGTTTGTAGACCCAGATTACTTAGGAGATCACTTTCAATAGTTTTAAATGTTGAGCCAGTTCCATATGATGGATAGATAGAACTGTAAATGGCAGTCTCTGAGTTTTCACAATTTAGACCAGGGATGGATGTTTAGCTTAAAGATTTTCAGGAAAAGGTTTCTCTGTTTTTCCTAAAGGGGGGCATAGATGCATGGCGATAGGCCATTAGGGTATTGGGTATCAGGGGGTATTCCCCATGGGCAAATGGGGGATAACATGTCTCATCCAATGAAGCCATGACATATCCCCGCATGCTGTCTACTCCCACGTGATCCTCCCTCATATAACCGCCCCAGGGTCAGGCTCAGGTAGCGGCTGTCGTCCCCTTGACAGATGGGAGGAGGTGACCGCCGGGATCATTGATGACTCCATTGGTTTCATCACAGGAGGGGTGACTAGTGGGGCATGGGACCTTTCCAAGCTAGTAGACAATGGCCCAGGAGGGTCACCCTTCCATAGCCCCACCACTTGAAAGGGGGCAGACACATCCCAACTACTGGTGCTATTGCCCCTTTAAGTGCGTAATCAGAAGGCCCATGGTCTTTGTCGGAGCGTCATGTCCCCTTTCCAACCCAGATATATTGAAGTACAAGCCACAAATTCATAATGCTTATCCCTACAACTTTGAAACACTGCAACCTTTTGATTCTGCTCCCACTGTCAACACAGCTCAGCTAAAAATGATGGATGCTTGAGCACATGCACCGATCAGTATGGAGACTATCTAAGATGGCAAACCGATAACTTGAAGCTGCGGAACAAACACTGCTTGGTTGACCAAAGGCAAAACATGCTGTTATATCTTTATTACATATTAAAGTCAAAATGCTGTTGCTTTCTTCATTTTTACCATAGTTATGCTCAGTAAAATACATTTTTGCCTCTTCATCTTTACTAATCTTCATTTTTACGGGCACATATTTTTTGTGTACTTGCTCAGATATCTTCAAATTGGAATTTCTTTTCTCTTTTCAATCTTTCCGTTGCAAATGATTTAGATAATTGATTGACTATAGTAGTACTGCTTTAAAGCACCTGCAGTAAAGAATTCAACACAATAGTGG
Organism: Ambystoma mexicanum; assembly: GCF_040938575.1. Taxonomy (NCBI): domain Eukaryota; kingdom Metazoa; phylum Chordata; class Amphibia; order Caudata; family Ambystomatidae; genus Ambystoma; species Ambystoma mexicanum. The sequence continues at coordinate 1,197,223,005 of NC_090926.1, read as the reverse complement.
AGAAAGGATTGTCTGATATTTTTCATGGATATTTAAGGCTAACTCAGATTCAAAATGCATTTCATTAATAGTCTAGTTTGGACAGGCTATACTGATGTGCCACTGGCATGCAATATACTACTGCTGCAGGGAAACAAAGAGAAGAGGGAAGTTAAAACTTAAGGGGTCATTCCGAGTTGGGCGGTAAGGATGCTGGTGCCGGTAAACCCTTACCGCCCAATTCCGAGGTCCCTTAGCAGGAACCGCAAAGGACATGTGGTCAGACCACACGTCCTTAGCGGGTCCCGCCAAGGGACCAGGGCGCTAATAGCGGGCCTGCTAGTTGCGGGCCCGTAATTACTGCCTTATAGCACCATGGCTGCCTCCAAACTCGGAATGACCCCTTTGTCTTGAAATAGCTTTTCACTGGAAGTGTGCAAGCCGCCATCTAGCACGTCCTATGTGTATTAAAGAACAAACAGCACTACTTTTGTTTTGGTGTGGCTTGTTGCTGCACTAATTGCCTCTGAGAGTGAGGTGAATTAGTTGTGCCGGGGACAAAGGAAAGCATCTGTGTACTCATCAGTGAGGAGGTCTGTTGAGCTCAGTGAACTTCAGGTCTTTCATGACGTCATCATTCCAGCATGAGGGTATGGTGATCCCTGGCATTCCAGAGCACATTGAACAGGAGCTCTGAAGATCCTGTCTTGTGGGCGGAGGACAGCATAAAAAAAGAGGACCTGTCTACGTTTCAATGCGTGATGCGTCATGAAAAATATGTACTGATAAAGGCCTGTGAACAGAGTTCTTTAAGCGGATGTTTTATGGAGATCGGCCGACGGTGGAACAGACAAGATTGGGTCCTTGTTTGAAAGATAAGTTGGTGCAAGTATTTTTAGAGAAGGTGTGGGGGCCGAATTTTTGGGCTGGCTGATGCAAAATGTACTTAAATGACATTAAATAAGTGAAAAACACCGTCTGAATAATTGTGGGATATTATAAAGGAAATTAAAAAAAGAAAGCTTCACTTCTTCCACTCAAACTCTCAAGCTCATACATCAAAGCCCTAGACTCTACAACTGTACTACCTGCCTGCATAGTGTCTTCCATTGAGCCAGTTTTTATAACCTTTTCAGACAACAGTTTTTGCTAGTCCCTTTTCACTGTCAATGTATTCCATACCGTGTCATGCCACCTACATTTCTCTACATATCACCTTGAAATTGGTCTTCTCTTTGCATCAGATAGTACTGCAGGCCTCTCTCCTCTTAGCGTCTTGTCTTAAATAACTTTCAGCAATTGCATCGTTTAAAGCACGTGTAACACAAGCGTGCCACAGCATGTCAACAATCTCTGGACTGGCTGATGTAAAATGTACTGTATAAATGAATTCAAATGAAATTGTAAAATATATCTATATACTTTCAAACCCTGCACTCAAACTGTAAACTTCATGCTTTGGAGCCCTAGACTCTACCAATGTATTAACTGCATGCATAGTAATTGGCATTGAACCAGTTATTATCACCTTTTCAGACAGCAGTTGTTGCTAGCACTTTTTTACTGTCAATATATTACATACGTGTTATGCCGCCTACATTTCTCTTCATATCATCTTGAAATCAGTCTTCTCTTTGCTTCAAATAGCACTGCTGGCCTCTCTCCTCTTAGACTCTTGTCTCATATTTAATAAAATTGCAAGGTTTAAAGCACTTATAACACAAGTGTGCCACAGCATGTCACCAATCTCTGGACTGGCTGATGTAACATGTACTGTTTAAAGGACTTTAAACTTGTGCAAAAATACCCTCTCAATCATTGTGAGATATTATAAATAACATTTAAAAAAAATAAAATATTCAGACCCTTCACTGAAACTCCAAACCTCATGCATTGGAGCCATAGACTCTACTACTTTTCTAACTGTCAGCATGATAACTGACATTGAGCCAGTTCTTATAACCTTTTCAGACAGCAGTTTTTGCTAGTCCTTTTTCACTGTCAATGTATTCCATACCGTGTCATGCCACCTACATTTCTCTTCATATCACCTTGAAATCAGTCTTCTCTTTGCTTCAAATAGTACTGCTGGCATCTCTCATGTTAGCCTTCTGTCTTATATTAAATAACTTTCCGAAATTGTATGGTTTAAAGTAATTACAACACAAGCGTGCAACAGCATGTCAACAGTATCTGGACTGGCTGATGTAAAAAGTACTGTTTAAATGACTACAAAGACATTAAATTAGTGAAAAATATCCTCTCGATCATTTAATTTATTTTGCATTTTTAAAGCAAATATTTATAACATGCTTAAATACCCAGAGGTTTCTAAGCACGGACCCGGGGATTGAACCTGTGTTGCTTTGTGTCGTCTTGCTTCCAAGGCGAGCACGTTGCTGCTCAGCTATCCTCCCAGGACATTGTGAGGTATTGTGAAAATATGTTTAGTCTAAGTGTCCTATAGATATGCATATTGGCCTAAGCACATTTGCATCGCACTATGAACCTATTTCCACACTAATGGTGGCCATGCTGCCATTTTGTTTTATTCGCCATCTTGGATGCAATGTTCAGTTCAGTTCCTTGCTCATTTTGCCTTTCTCACTCCGAGAAAGGCAGAAGCATCTCTAATCTGTGAGTTAGTTGCCTGCCTGTCTCAACCATGTTTCCTCCATCGAGCCATCATTTGTAATAAATGTGCAGCTAACCCTATTCCCAAGCTTTAGATCAGACTGATCTTATGCTACAGATAAGCTGTACAGAAAATGTTACCTTGTACCAGGGAAGACAATATGCCCCCACGCACTGGTTTGCCCTGCTACCAGACATTAAATTGTCAATAGGAGGATGGGGAAAAATGCATACTTGTTGCTTTAGTAACACTACCTACGTGGAAAGGTCATGAACCCGATGGAACCTATTGCATGAGGGTGCTGGACAAGAGTATCGTATGCTATTCCTGTATTGTATATGCGAGAGACTTTGGCTGTTCGGGGCTCTCTCCCGCCACAGTGTATGTACGCATGCATGGTGGGGCGCTGAGACCCCAGTCCAGGCTGTAAATAAATCTGTGTTTGAACTTCGTGACTGGCTATTTCCATTTATTTATAGTAACCCTCAATTTGTGGTGTTTCAGATGGCACCCAAATAGGGAGCCTCCCGTTGATTTTACATTCGTGTTGGACGAGGTCGAGGCTGTCGGATCGAGATCAGTGAGAAAAAGGGGCCCCTGCACAAACGACGTGTTTCCTCGCAGACTGCTACAACTGATCTCCGGCCGATCGCAGCGTCTAAAGGGCCATCGCAGCGAGGGTTCCAGAATCGAGGCTTGTTCTGCTGCTTGTGGAAATTTCCAGACACGACGATTGTCCATTTGGACTTGGAAATAAGGTGAGCATGTTTCAGTAAGGAAACGGCCTAGTATTGAAGTATTGAATTGAATTGTTATTTGCGCGCAAATATATGGGCCAGTTAAGACTGTGGGCCTCATTAAAAGTCAGCCGGTCCAGAAAGAACGGTGGTGGTAAATCCGTCACCACCGTTCTTTCCGGACTGACTGATTAAGAGTCCTGCAGGCGGGAGGTGTCATTCCCGCAAGGTCTGACCTGGCGGGTTTAACACCACCCGCCTGCAGGCAGACATGGAAACACCGGCACCATACCACTTCCCCATTCCCATGGAGTCCTATAGGACTCCATGGGAATAGGGATTAACAGAATTCCGCCTCCGGAATTACTGGGTCACCGGGGTTGTAATGCCCCGTGATTCCGGCAATCACGGAGGCGGAATGTTAATACGAGTCTGGCGGTAACCTGCCGCAATTTCCGGCACGGTTACTGCCAGACTCGTAATGAGGCCCTGTGACTTTAGTATGCCTGGTAAATTGCTGAGGAAGACAATTTAAGAATTTGAAACATACAGGGGTCGGCAGCGTATGACATGTATATTTCGCCTGGCCTAGGTGCAATTGTATTTAATGATGTTTGGCATCGACAAACGAGACATGCTCCCGACCTTCAGTGGCCAGTACTGGGTAGTTTTGAGTTGGTAAGAATAGAATATTTGGAATCTGTACTATTGCGAAAGAAAGAGCAGCGCTTGACGCTATTAGAGATTGGAAGAAGGAAGCAAATAAGCGACTCAGAAGTAGAGAGAAGCATGCATGTAGACACATGACGAATGCCGAGAAGGATTTAGTACATGATCAACAGAAACAGAGCGAGGCCATTAGGAGCATTGATAGGGCCTTTCAATTGGATGAGCAGAAAATATATCTGTCACAAGATTTGCATGTGTCAGATGAACTGCTGAATAAGTTAATGAATGTGCAGAGATCTGATTCAGGAACTGATTCAACTGCACCGCCTCCTTATGTGCCTTCCCCCGCATCTGTGCCTAGTCCTATTGTAACCACTGCCGTAACACTGGTTGTTTCTAGTGCACCGTCATTTCCTATTCCGCCGAGTGCACATGATTTATTTTTGCTTTCTTTACCGGCTGCCTACACTTCCACTCCTCTGCCAGTGCTTCACACTAGTTCGAGAATAGTGACACGTAGTACGATATCTGCAGAGAAAAAGAAGGAACTATGTGAATGGGTAGAAACGTATATGGAGGGGGGTGATGAAACCGCTGCTGTGAGTGCAGTATCTGCATGGGGGTATTCCTGAACAGAAGGTGTTGATAGAGCAAATGGGACTGTATCTTGCTGAAGTATGGAGTGATTTAACTGGTTCAGCTATTCCGCAAGATATGCGGGATTTTAATTTTTGGTCTCGTTCAAGGGATACTGCAACAAAAATACGCGAACATGTCACACTACTATTTGTATATAAAAGAAAACTTGATTGTTTACATAAAGATGAATTGAATAGGGATAAACCACACACATTGTATATGCAGAAGCGATGTTTGCCTCCATTGAAACCCGTTAGTGAAGAAATGCACATTTGCACTAGAAAAGCACTTAGATGGATTTCAGATGGTTCTATTTCCACTATTGAATTGCATGATACTTTTAGTCATTATACACCAGCTATGCAACGGAAATTATTACAGGTAATGGTTGAGTATTTGCAAGATGAATGCATGAAAAGAAATCTGTGTTGTCTTGCAGACATGATGGTAATTTACAAAAGAGCATTTGCACCCGACACCACAATAGCTTCTTTGTCACTCGATTTGGCTGTATTGCTCAATAAACGATCAGAACTTCCTTCCTTACAATTGCCTATGAGAGAGGTTCCTCCGACATTGGTCCCGAAAGTAGAGATTCCAGCGGTAGGTAATGTACCTGCCTCCACTATTCCAGTGCACTACATCTCCCAGTTTGTGCATGTTCCATTTTTCAAGACAAGAAGTAAATACGATTAAGCAATCTATCCTAGACATTAGGAAAAATCTGACAGGATTCTACAAAGATATAGAATCAGTTTTGAATGCGTCAGTCTTTACCTTAGTGGATATTGATTTATTGTATCCCGTGATATTACCTGCAGATTTACCGAAGCAAATTAGAACGGTAGATGATCAAGCAAGTATGGCCGATACCTGGGATGCCTTGACACAAGCTGATGGGGGTAGGAAAGCAGGCGAGAAACCGCCTAAGTCTATATTGATGTTGCTGAATAATATAGTGACCAAACTGAAAACTTTGGTGCCTGAGAAAAGAATTGTATGGGACAAACTGACAGCATGCATGCAAGGTAAAACCGAGGGTGCAACTGAATTTTTTAACAGGTTTCAACAAGTTTTTTAGGAGTTTAGTGGGCAAGACTTGAGTACGGAAGCGGGAAAAAGGTTATTTGTTGACAAATGTGTACGAGGATTGCTGCCTGACATTGAAACTCAGATCATGACATCTGAGAGTGCATGGCAAGCAAAGACGCAATCCAAAGTGCTACACATGGCCCAGTATTATGAGAATAGGGTAAACACGGAGAAGGAGAAGGTGGAAAAGAAGAAAGGTGATCTGAAGACTAGAGGCCATTTGCAGCAAATTGCACAGGGTTCAAGGGCTGAGAACACGCAACCGAGAGGCCAGTTTGTGCCACAAATGGGAGTGCCATTGGGTCCGCCATACATAAATCAATGTGCGTATTGTAGACAGGAAGGCCATTGGATGGCACAGTGTCCGTCCCTCCAAAAGTGAGCCAATAACCCATATGGTACGATCAGCAGACGATCAAGAGGTCGGCCCGGGATTGCGGGTCCTAGTAGATACCAATTTGCACAGAATCAGCAGAACCAACCACAAGATATGAATGTGGGTAATCAGGGAGGGGGACAGCCACAGAATGCAAATAGCGAGAATGTTTTCGATAATCCTACTCGCATATTTCACTGAAGATCTCACATCTGACGATGTACTGTTTCGCTAGGACAGCCCGAAGCAGGGTCTGGAACCGATACCTATTCCCGTTGACCAATAGGGCCCTATGTTGAAATGAAGGTGGGGAATAGGGAGCATATTTTTCTAGTACATACCGGAGCGCAAAAGTGTTCCAGTGATCATATGCGGGTTCCAGATATGGCACTGTCAGGGCAGAGCAACGTTTCCGTAACGTTCTCTGGTATGCCCGCAGTTAGTCTGGTTTCTCAACCGGTACCGATTGTATTGGGGCCATTTACTAATTCATGTCCATTTCTGTTGAGGACTAATTTGCTGACGAAAACTTGTAGGGATTACATCTGTTGAAGAAATCGAATGCTGTGATTTATTGTTCTCCAGATGGAGTGTACTTGATGATTTCTCCCCAATAAGATTCCGCTTCACAATTTTTGTCTATGCCTTTGCCAAGGGAGTTCAGCAAGGTGGCAACGCATTTATGGGCAGTGAATGATAATGATGTTGTGATTTTGAACATAGAGCCAGTGCGAATAATTTTGAAAACAGGTATTACATTGCCACGTATTCCACAGTACAAAATTTCAGTAGAAAGTGAGCGTGCATTGAAGAGTATTATTTCAGAGTTTATACACCGAGGTGTGATTGAAGAGATTTCTGGGAGTGTGTGTAATAGCCTGATTCTTCCATTATATAAGAAAGGGTATAAAGTTTTACCTTACCCTTGTATTATTGATCTGCGTGCAATTAACAAGATTGTCGTGCCACAGTTCCCGATAGTTCCCGATGTTACAACCATACTGACTATGATTCTGGCAACGACCACACATTTTAGTGTCATTGATTTGAAGAATACTTTCTTAAGTATTCCTGTACATGCTGATAGTATGTATTTGTTCGCGTTCACTTTAGGAGGACACTCTTTTACGTTCACACACGTTCCTCAGGGCTACACTGAAAGTCTGAGCATATACAGTAGGGCATTGAAAGAACAGCTTGACATGCTTGAGCTGCCGTCAACTTGCACATTGCTGCAGTACATTGATGACCTTCTCATTGCTGCAGATTCTGAAGACGCTTGCAAGAGGGTACTATTTTATTGCTTATTCATTTAGTTACGCATGGACACAAAGCATCATTGAAAATGTTTCAGTATTGTCGACAGGAGGTCGCCTATCTGGGCTATCTCCTGTCGAAGGAGGGAAGACGACTGACACCTGAACGGATAAAGAGCATCTCTGATATTTCTGTTCCAAACACACAGAAGGAAGTCAGAGCCCTGATTGGCATGGCTTCTTACTGTAGAGAGTGCATCCCTAATTTTTCGCTTTTAATTAAACCTATGTAGGCATCGACAAAGAAGGATGTTCCTTTGCCTTAACTATGGGACATGAATTGCCAGAATGCTTTTGATCTGCTTAAGGCGTTGTGTTTTGGGCACACCAAATTATGAGAAGAATTTTGTTTTGTATGTGTATGAGCGTAAGGGTTGTGCTTTGGCTGTATTGACATAGGAACATGGGGGAAAGAGCAGACCATGCGGCTATTTTTCCTCCATGTTAGACCTTGTTGCATGCGCTTTATTGAAATGTTTGCCAGCTGTGGCTGCGGCGTCAGTAAAACAAAGTGAGGGTATGGTTTTAGGTCACACTTTAACTGTGATGGTACCTCTCTCTGTCGATGTTCTATTAAACAGAACACAAACACAGCATCTCACTTCTGCTAGATTAACGAGATATGAGTTGATTCTATTTGCACCGCATATCCAAATTAAGAGATGCTGTACTTTGAATCCGGACAAAATGTTGCTGTCTCTACAAGAGAATGACTTCACCAATGATATGTCCCATGATTGCCTATATGTTACAGAACAAGAAACGAAAGGCAGAATTGATTTGAGAGATACACCTTTGAAGTCTCCGGATAGAGAACTTTTTTGTGATGTTCTTGTTTTAAGCTACTTGACGGTACCTCCACTGCCGCCCATGCAATTTCCACACTAGACACCACTGTTGAGAGCAGAAAGATACTGCATAATTCCACCCAGGCTGCAGAGATTGTTGCATTGACAAGAGCATGTGAACTTTCCAAGGGATTTAGTGTAAACATCTATACCGACAGCCAGTATGCCTTTTGAGTAGTTCACGATTTTGGGCGATTGTGGGCAGAGAGGGCATTTTTGACATCACACGGCACCAAAATTCAACATGGTACTTTGATAGTGCAATTGTTATCAGCACTAGCGCTTCCTACACAGTTAGGGATAATGAAAGGTGCCGCGCATCAGAAAGTGATGGATGACGTAGGAAAAGGAAACGCATTTACCAACAAAATTGACAAACAGACTGCTACCGATCCACACTCGGGAATGTATGTGTTGGATTCGGCTAAATGGGTTACTGATACTAATTCGATGGAGGAAAGGGTCAATAGTGTGAAAGAAATTCAGAAGAGATTAAACAATGGTGGAACGGTCTAGTGCAACGCTTATGCCACTGCTGCAGTCGCTATGGCTTATGGTCCAGCACAGATATGTGCGAAAAAGATATGCCAGCATTTAGACCACGTCTGGTATAATGAGAATATCCCGAAAACTGCCGAACATTTAGTTCAAAATTATATGATATGTTTACAAGTCAACATTGGGAAGGACAGGCCCACACCGAAGGGTAGTTCTGGTCCTCCCTCCATGCTATTTGGCTTTATCGAGATGGAACGTTGCCAAAACTATAAATATGTACTGGTTGTGATTTGTGCCTTTAGTAAATGGGTCGAAGCTTTTCCCTTGAAAGACAACTCTGCTCTGTCGATGGCCAAAGGCATCCTAAAGGAATATTTTCCTAGGTTTGGTATGCTGAGAGTCATTTAGTCTGACAATGGACCGCACTTTATCGCTGACGTCATTCTGCAAATCAGTGCGGGATTACAGATCGATAAACGTTTTCATTCAGCGAGACATCCTCAGAGTGCCGGTTTGGTGGAACTCTATAATGGTATTTTGTAGAATAAACTAGCAAAGGTGGGTGCGCAAAGTAATTTAAAGTGGCTCGATGCTTTACCAATTGCTTTACTTTCAATGCGGACATCCGTACAGTCAGAAACAGCGCTTTCCCCATACAGAATCATGATGGGAAGGCCTGCAAATGTATGGAATGCACCTAGGAGACCTAGAAAGTTGTCCGACATCGAGTACCCATTACTGTCTGATTATTGTGCCCAGTTGACTCAAAACTTGCATTTGATTCACCGACAGGTTCGAGCAGCCCTGCACGAAAAGTATGCAGGCCAAGGCCATCAAATCCGGCCTGGAGAGTATATTCTGTTGAAGAATTATGAGAGAAAGAAGTGCCTTGCACCATGCTGGTATGGGCCGTACCAGATGCCTTTGGCCACGCAGACAGTGGTACGTGTGTCCAGAAAGAAACATTGGATACATGCAACGCACGTGAAACAAGTGCCACTGCTTTTTCCCTCTCGATCAGGGTGACAAAAAGGAGATGATCACGATGTGCCTGTTCTGATCGACGTTGTGTGATACAAAACCACTTCCTGGGTCCGTGGGGCCTGGGGAAAAGATCTTTCCCTTTCTTCTGAATCGTCTAACACTGTTCCTTCGGAAACTGATGATCCTTTGTTCATCGACCATTCAGTACCTGGAGCTTTAAGGTACAACCTTCGACAATGGAATCAGATTTAGTTAGGGATTGACATTATGTTTTGCAATAGAGTAGTAAAGTGTGGTAGGATTACTGCACCAACGAAGAAACCAACGGTGTGCCATTCCCTCGTCATTCTCCTCTGGTCAAACGAAGCAGACAGGGAGCAGCAAGAAGACTACAATCAAGATTGGCCATGTGATCAGATGCCACCAATGGATGAACTTATAGAGCCTATCAGTGAGGCCTCTTAAAAGATGCGGAAGGGCGATGCCCGCGTTTGGGGTTACTCACTTAAATGAGCACATGGTACATTTGCAGTGTGATGGGACTGTGTATCAAGGGCCATGGTCCCCGAGGACAAAGCGGATAATTGTTTTGGTGATAATCTGTATTATGGTCACATTAATACCAGTGCTATGGTATTTGGAAAGCGCACATCCACTTAATACTTTATTGCCAACTGTCAGTGCATCTACAATGTCTCCTTTACACGTGTACGCACAAACTCTTCGCCCACGAGATCTCAGTCATAGAGGGGTTTATCATAACAACACCCTCATGATGATAATGAATGCAACCCATGCTATTTTGAATAAAACCAGCTGCTGGGTGTGTACACATTTGTCAGAACATGGTGAAAAGGGGATAGGTTGGTATATTCATCCTCTCTCTCTCTGTCTACTGCATGTTATGCTGCATTTAGGGCACTGTTCTTTGGACGATGGAATGACAGTGCCACTGGTAATTTTGATAGAACAAATATAAATGAATTTGATCGACTAGTATTGTTGCCTCTAGGATGTTCAGTGTTTGCAAACAAAAGTACCCTCAATATTGCCACTGCCAAATGTGCTGACAAATATTCCAGACCCTATCAATCAATGGTTTCCTTTAAAATGACTCCTGTAGGGAACAAGGTCACTCTTCCATCATACACAATCAACCATGACCCTGATTCTGTCCCATTCTGTTTGTGAAAAGAAGGTTCCCGACCTATGGGGTCATATGACAAATACATGAACACAGCTGTTCTAGTGAAGGAGCACAGGCCTCTGTATATAGGGGGTTCTATCTATTTTGTTTGTGGAGGTGAAGCTTTTCCTTGGTTGCCTAAAGATTGGCAGGGTACATGTTATTTGGGAATACTCTTGCCAGGGGTCTACATCACTTCAACAGCCAATATATTGAAGAACCGCCCTAGGAGGGAAATTGAAGGTGACACACCGCTGCAGGTAATGGGGGACATTGCTAAATCCATGCTTCCATTCTGGGGACAAATAATTAAGTCCCAAGACATTAGAAAACTGGCTAGGATTTTGGAGAAAACTATCAGTGAAACTACCAACATCATGTTCAATATGACCTTAGAGCAAAAGGCCATAAGATTAGTAGCCCTTCAGAACAGGATGGTGTTAGACGTCATCCTGGCTGAGCGTGGTGGTGTATGCAAAATGGTCGGGTCCGCATATTACGTTTACGTACCTGACTCTGCCCCCACCATTTTCCAAGCGATAAAGAGATTCCACATTTTGGGTTCTGAGGTACATATTCCCCGAGGGGATTGGGATCTTAGGACATGGTTTGGGAGTCTACTGCGAACTTGGGGTTGGAAGATATTCTTTGTCTTAGCTATAATCCTTTGTATAGTCGTATTCTGTTGCTGCTGCATCCAATGTCTACCTGTGCTGGGTTCTATGATAGGTGATTGCTGTGCACGTTCATTAGTTAAATTGAAACCAAACTCACACTTGCCGGTACACGTCACCAATTCACTGGTCATGCATGAAGCTGCTATAAAAGAGTTTATGGCCATCAATGTTTACAACTTGGTCGTCTGAGAAAGCGATGTTTGGGTGATGCTCTTGGCTTAGGCCAAAAGGAGGGTTTGGGAAAATATGTTTAGCCTAAGTGTTCTATAGATATTGAAGAGGGAAAATGGGACGATCCCTTCCCTCGATTCTTGTCCAGACCATGGCCTATGAGGTCACGACCTAAGCACCCAGCACGGGAGGAGTTTGACCCGCTCACTGCTGCCCCAGACGTCAAGATCCACCATGGACACGTCCCGCACACCCAGGCCAGCTGCGCGTCATCCCAACCTCAGACTGGGACATCGGGTGGAGTTGAAACCGACCATATGGACCAACTCGATTAGACATCACCCACCAATATCGTCATCGTTAGAGATGCCATGACGACATAGTCAGCGGACAAGAACACACGTTCCACTAAGCACATGGATCAGACACACACTAAACCACACAAAGAACATACTCAATGCTATAACATAGAGGACCACTCACACTCACACATGCATCGTTGTTATTTTTCACGTAGGCCAACTACAGCACCGAAACGCAAGATGCCAGAAGAGCTTGGACACTTCCTTGCTACTGAAACCATGAAGACGTAACCCTGTAGATGGACTAATGTATAAGTCCCATGTCGCCCCTCGCGACCCCCGTGTTATGGATCATATGCTGCCATCCATAGACTAGGCCAAAGTAGGCCGCAAAACCAGAGTCCCCAGGCCCGCAGCATGTAACGCTCACCTGATTCCCGCAGAGGCGCCGGTCTTGACTGCGTGAATGCCGTATCTTCAAAGGTGATGTGTAACACACGGTTGGCTCTTTGGGCTGGACCTCTGTGCACTGTATGTCTGACTCGAAGAGTAAGATGTCTGCAGATAGAAAATATGGGATTAATGAACTGGGGTTATTGGGTGCCTCTCTCCTCTTCCCTTTCTCTTCTCCTGTAGAACCCCAAAGGTTAACGCCCTCACCTTAGGTAAGTGAACGCCGAGCTCTCCATCTGCCTCGGGGCAGGGTACCGTAACCAGTTTCTTCACTGGATAAGGGTGCAGGCCTCTTGACCTCAGAGGACTGCTGTCCGTCGTTAACTGCACGAACGGTAAGTTCTGGGCACTTCAAATGTCTTAAAAGTCTTTTGTAATGATATCTCTTGTTTTGCAGGGTTCCGGCGATGGCAGATGGCGGGCTGATGAGAGTTGAGGATCGAACCCGCGTGAGGAATAGAAGCGCCTGGAAGCACTTAAGTAAGCGCTTGTAGCCTGCTTCACGATGCGCACTAACTGTCCCTTTTATCTTGCAGGTACAAGTTCAGAGCTTTAGAGAAGCTGGAGGGTGCTGGAATACCCACTGGATTCGGCGTGGGAAGGAGTAATGGCACGTGAGTAATAAAGTTGCCCAATGTCTGCGAAGAGCTGGTAAGCTTTTGTCTTTCAGATGCCGGAATGCAGTGCGAAGACCTCCGGAGCATGCGAAGAGTAGGTAAGCCTTTGTCTTTCAGATGCCGGAATGCAGCGCGAGGCGTTGGTGACAGCCGATGGACCAGGTAAGAGATGCGCTGCCACTGAAGACCGTAGTGCTAACCTGTTCTTTCTTTGTCTTTACAGGTGCTGCTGAAGACTGGATTCCAGGATGGTAAGCCTTTGTTCCCTTAGGCCCAGGATCAGAAGCAGAAGACACGATGAGCGTTCTGCTGCAGAGAATGCAGAATAACGCAAAGCAAGATTCATCCATCGGGTGTGGTTTAAATAGCCTCCTGTAGTGCTTAGGTGTCTCCTTCCACAGCCACGCCTAGGTAAGAAAAGAGTTCCTGCTTTCCAGAAGAGTTCCAGTGTTCTGAACCTAGGGAGTGGCTCCTGCCCCACCCAACAGGAAAAGTAGTCCCAAACAGAAGAGGATCAGGGGTTCAACTGGCAGGTAAGTAAGCAGCATGGTCTGCTGCAGGTAGGTCCACCCAAGCATTATGAGCCCGGCGCTTCCAGCGCTGGGACTGGGCATCTTTATGAGCCTGGTGCCACTGGCGCCAGGACAGGGTCCAAAAGGTCCCAATTGGGACTGGCTGGCACTCGGAACCGGGGTTATGGGTCTGCTTCCAAGGGAGTCGGGCAAGTCCTGATCTTTTGGAAGCAGAGATCATGACACAGCAGCTCAGACGGAGCTGCAAGGTGCTGATCACGCAGAAAAGACCCTGACGAGGGCCTCACAGCCAATGCCACAAAGTTGCAACATACACGCCGCGCTCCCTGCACCAAGGTTACATCTGCCACTGCTAGACTCTCTTCGGAGCCAAAATACAAATCAAATCCTCGTAATTCTGCCTCAGCCATAGTCCCACAACACGTGACGAGGCCGACCTGATACGATGCCAAGCTCCAAGGACCAGAGAAGCTCTGGGGTCCCAGGCTGCAACAACGAAGTTAAAAGTTGGACACTGACAGCGGTGAGAAAGGAGCGCTGTCGCAACTAATGGCAGACCTGTCCATTGTCCACCACTGACACATAGGGCCTCATTACGAGTTGGCCGGTAAAAACGGGGTCATTATCGGCATGCCGGTAAGAGCGTGTCCTGCTCGTATGAACCCGCTAATAGCGGGTGATTACGAGAGCCGAGCACGCGCGAGCCCCCATGCCGGTAATGGTAATACCGGCATGCCGCTAAAGGCCCTCCAACCCCCCTATACCGGCATCACGGGACCCGCCCATAGCGGTACCACCTCATACCAACCCCCTAAATACCAGCATGGTAATACTGGCATGGTAATACCGTGTTTGCAAAAAACTGACCCGGAAATTACATCATCGCGCAGGAACAGGAAATGGGCCAGCGGCCATCTTTAAAAACACAATCCATTGCCATCCTCCCCAACCACCAGTTCTTTTGTGTTGTGCTGTGGCAGAATAGAAGCAGGATGTCCAAGGCTACCAGAAAGGCGACCCCCAGGAAGCGCAAACAGCTTTTTTAAGACGCTGAGCTAAGTATGCTCGCTGAAACCCTGGCCCAGCATGCAGAAACCATCAGGAGCACCGACATGAAGCATGTGGCCCTGACCAAAAAGAAGGAGGTGTGGCAGGAGGTTGCACAGAGGGTGTCGGCAGTGGGAACCACCCCAAGAAGTGTGCGGGACTGTCGGAAGCGGTGGGATGACTTCCACCTCAGGGTGAGGAAGATCCTGTCGGAGAACAGGAGGGCCGCAATGGCGACAGGCTGAGACCCACACTCCCCAGCGAAGTTGACGGCATCGGAGGAGACAGCCAGTACCTTTATAGATCCTGAATCCATAGAGGGAATCGGAGACCAGGAGGTGGGCGCCACATCATCCACAGAAGAAGGTGAGTGACCCATCACATCCGTGTAGGCTAAACCATGATGTGGCACATGCGACGTGGAAGTGAGACTAGCCAAGGCAATGCATGTCCCAGGCCCACATCAACATATCCAGTCAAGAATGTGTGCCACACCCTGCTACACACGCATGCTGAGTGCCAATCCCAACACAAGTGCAACATGACCCAACCGTGCCCATGGAACTCACCACACATCCACCATACCAATGCCATGCCACCAGCCATGCATTGATTGCCCACATGCCCCCTCAGAACACCAACTGCCACACTCCTAAAATAATTTCATGCATGAATGTATGGACATATCACAGCGCAATGGATTATTGCTGCCATGTGACACCATCACTGATGACCTGCATCTCTTCTATCCCCCAGGCACCGATGAGGAAGATGGCATGCAGGACAGGGGTGCAAGTTCATCCACTGCACAGCAAGGGACCAGGGCCACCGCCACCACCCAGCCCAAGAAACTGCCCAGAGCAACAGGCAGTGTGCCACACCGGGCAGTAACCCTGCAGGAAACACCTGCACCCACTGTCCAGCAGCAGCCACCCACAACAGTGGGAGGCGTTTCTATTCATGCTCCGCCAACCACCGCGGGCGTTGTGGATGCAGAGGTGGAGAATGAGGGTGACATCATGTCAGGCACACCCACCCCAAGCCCCATTACCAGCATCCCTACCCCTACAGAGGCAGAGAGCATGTACGATCCCTGCCTCCATGACTCGGACCTTGATGAGTCAGACATATGCCTCTTTGAGGAGGAGTGTGCCCTGGACGTAGGCACCACACAAGTGCCATCCACCACCCTGCCTACCACAACCCTGCCTACCACCACCCCGGTCACCAGCACTCCTGCAGCCAACGACTCCTTCGAGGCTCGCCTGTCAAGGGTTGAGGCACAACAGGAGTCGATGCTTGAACTGATGCGGCAACAAATATCAGATGGAAATGACTCCATGAGGGCCATTGCTACAGCCATCTCAGCCAACACTGCTGCTGTTGAGGCATTCACAAGCGCCATGAGGGAGTGTCTGAGGGCACTTACGCAGGCCTTGCTTGCAAACCTGCCTCATATGCAGCTCCCACACCTTGGGGCAGGCATGGGACTGACCATTGACACCTCCACTGCCCCAACCCCTTCTACCTCGGCCCAATCGAGCCCCGTGCGGATGACGCGGAGGACTGCACGGCGTTTGACCATGGCACCCCCGTATCTAAAAAAACCAAAGAAATAGAGTGGGCAGACAATGACATTTGAAAAATGTACGTTGGTCAAGGGACCAGTGTTTGTTGTACATATGGGGACATTTGGGGGTTTTGTAGGGTGGGTGAGGGAGTTTACTTGGGTATTTTTGGGGTTTGTAGGGTGGGTGAGGGAGTTCACTGGGGGTTGTGAGGGGATTATGTTCACATTATCACGTGTCTGGAAAATATACCCGTTGTGTGCAAGAAAATCATTGGCTGGACATACTTCTTTTTGTGCATGTACATTTAATGTGTGATGGTGTA
The DNA here is from genome assembly GCF_040938575.1 of Ambystoma mexicanum. Classification (NCBI taxonomy): domain Eukaryota; kingdom Metazoa; phylum Chordata; class Amphibia; order Caudata; family Ambystomatidae; genus Ambystoma; species Ambystoma mexicanum. The sequence continues at coordinate 1,197,206,353 of NC_090926.1, read as the reverse complement.
CAGTGGGGCACTTCTGACAAAACAAGTGTGCATGTCCACATGCAGCCAGTGGGTCACAGGCACATTACTTTCATGGTCCCTGCGTTTCAAAAGTATTTGTCAATTAGTGCTTGGCGTACAGCATGGCCATCCCATGCATCACGTACTGGCAGGGGGGCTCCTTCGCCTCCGTCTCCATCCCCTTCATCCTCACCAGGCCTATGCATGTCAATGTCAGGTGGCAGTGGTACATTCCTTTGGACGCACATATTGTGCAGCATGACACAGGCCATGGTGATCTTTGCCACCTTCTCAGGCCTATATAGGAGTGCCCCACCAGACCTGCTAGGCAGCGGAACCGCGCCTTCAACAGGCCAAAGGTCTGCTCATTCACAACAAGGGTATGAATGTGCACACGATTGTACTCCTCTTCATGGCTGTTCTGCGGGTTCCGCACAGGGGTAAGTAGCCACGGCCTCAAGAGATATCCTCCATCACCTGCAAGCAGATACAAATAGGTGTGTGTCACTCTGAACTGCCACCTTCAGGGAGCACAGTCATGCTATTTGGTGTGGGCAAGCACATGTCCCAGTACGTGTACAAAATAGTCACCTATATGCAATGTATACTGTAAAGAGGTGTGGTACACTGGATGGGGTTCAATAGATGATGCAGGGTGTAATCATGCATGCTCTGGCAGATGTGCAGTGGTAGTGCAACAATGTTTAGCCTCCAATTCATGATGTGTATTCTTTACTATGCATGGTCACACTAGCCGCATTACCACAGTTGCCATCCTATTCAGTCATGCATTGCTTGCCATCACCATGGTGCCCTGGTTGTGCCACTTACTTGTAGTCATCCATATGCATTATTTGGGATATGTGGCCCAGTAATGTGTCATGTTCCGTTTGGCTAGTGCAGGTGAGGTGTGTTTAGATCTGCATGTGTTCTCCATTGCCACCCAGGTGCACTATTCCCCCCCCTTTTCCCACCCTGGTGAACTATCCCCCCCCTTTCCCACCCGGGTACAGTAGGCCCCCCCCTTCTGCATCTGCACACATCAGTACCCCACAGCATGGCCATGGGCCTGTTGTGCAACTCACCGAGCAGCCAGACACGTGGTCCAGCATGCGTGAGAATGGTGGTTATGAAATGCCATGCAGCTGGGCCACTGTGTTTTGGTAGGTGCCTGTGGCCAGGAAGTGTAGCACAGACACCACCTTAAGTAGTGGGGGGATGGCAGTGCGTATTTCTATGTGGCTGGCAATGTCGTTCTGTATCATGTCCACTATGGTGGTGATGGTGTCACGGTCCAACCGGTACAGGGTGTGGATCTGCTCAGGGATTAGGTTGAATGGGCTGGGTCTGGTGCGAGGGATTGTTGGCTGCGCTGGTGGTAATTGCTGGGCCTGTCTCACCCTCCTTCTCCTCCTGTGTCTCATCTGTGCTGCCTGTTGTTGCTGCTGTAGTTGTTGTTGTTGCTGTTGTTGCCGTAGTTGTAGCAGTATAGGCATGTCCTCCAGCGCCATGATTACAACTGCTAGTGGTAGCATTTTGGTGTAGGAAGGGGGGTGGTGTGTAGGTGTGCTCCTTTTGTTTTGGGCCACTCAACATTGCCTACACCTGTGGGGGGGGTTGTGGTGTGTGGGTGTGCTCAGTTTATACTGGCACAGCCTCCACTGACTCCAACCGTGGGGATTGTGTGCACCTGTGGCAGCTGCCTTGTATCCTGCTTGCTGTTTGCGGGTGGTCCGCAATGCCTGTATGGCCGGCATTGTGCAGCCCGTGATTACCGGCTTTGCGATGCCGGTATTTGCATGTATGCATGGGTTGGAATTACCCCCTATTACCGGCATGCCGGTATTTTCTCTCTGAAGGTGTGCGTGTACGGGCCTATGCCGCTATTACCGCTATGCCGCTATTACCGGCACCGTTGTTTAATGTTTGCGGGTCGGAATGCGACAGGACGGTAAACGATGCCGGTATTACCATACCGGCATCGTTTTTGCCTTACCGGCATACCTCGTAATGAGGCCCATAGTCATACATTGTTGCCAGCACCAGCTACACCATGAGCTGGGAACGAAGATGGTCCCAGGCTTGGGGGCTCACGGGTGAACCAATCAGAATACGAGGAGCCAACCACTGACGCCACTATAGTTTAGCCAATCACTAATGCCCCCCTTGTAACAATTTTCATGTAGCAATTATTAGGGACAACCCAAGCTTACCACCTGACCCCTTCTCTACCAATAACCTTCTCTTCTATACGGGTCCATACTGACCCTACCACTTGGGGAGCCAACCCGAGATAGCGTTAGGTTTAGGGGCTAGTTTTCCCAGGTGACGCACGCAGTCCGGCTAGAAAAAGGGCCTGTGAGCCCACCATGAATGAGATGTTTTCTGGGTACCTGTGATCCGAGCACCTGTCCCTGTCTGTTTTATGCAATGAACAGCAGTAACTCTTTTGCTCTTGTGTGTGCCTCATACTCCTTTGGGACACGGGAGGAGTTGGGGCCTCCCCAACCCCGGAGGTCCACGGACGGCCCTGCCGACCCCTGGGAAATTACCCCGACAATATGCTTATTGGCCTTAGCACATTTGCATCACACTATGAGCCTATTGCCACACTAATGGTGGCCATGCTGCCATTTTGTTTTATTCGCCATCTTGGATGCAGTGTTCAGTTCAGTTTCATGCTCATTTTGCCTTTCTCACTCCCAATGCGGTGGAAGACCGCAGCATGAACTTTTAGCTAATTACTAGGCAGAAATACACATTCTGCTGAGCGTTTTGTATGTCTTACACTGTAGAACCTTGAAGTCTCTGCAGAAGGATCACTAATCTGTGAGTTAGGTGCCCGCCTGTCTCAACCATGTTTTCTCCATCGAGCCATAAATTGTAATAAATGTGCAGCTGTTACTGGCTCCTCTAAAGAAAACCCTATTCCCAGCTTTAGAGAAGACTGACCTTATGCTACAGATAAGCTGTACAGAAAATGTTACCTTGTACCAGGGAACACAATTTGCTCCCACGCACTGTTTTGCCATGCTCCCAGACAATAAATTGTCAATAGAAAGATGGGGAAAAATGTATACTTGTTGCTTTAGTAACACTACCTATGTGGAAAGGTCATGAACCCGATGAACCCTATTGCATGATGGGTCTGGACAAGAGTATTGTATGCTATTCCTCTATTCTTGTATTCTATGTATGCGAGAGACTTTGGTTGTTCAGGGCTCTCTCCCCCCCCACGGTGTCTGTACACATGCATCGTGGGTCGCCGAGACCCCAGTCCGGGCTGTAAATAAACGTGTGTTTGAACCTCGTGACTGGCTATTTCCATTTAATTGTACTAAGCCTCATTTTGTGGTCTTTCAGTATAATGAATGAAATTTAAAAAAAATAAAAAAATAAAATATTCAGAACCTGCACTCTAAATCAAACATCATGCATTGAAGCCCTACACTGTACCACTGTACTAACTGTCCACATGGTAACAGAAATTGAGCCAGTTCTTTAACCTTTTCAGACAGCAGTTTTTGCTAGTCCCTTTTCACTGCCAACGTATTACATACCATTTCATGACATCTACATTTCTTTTCATATCAGTCTTCTCTTTGCTTCAAATACTACCGCTGGTCTTTCTCCTCTTAGCCTTTTGTCTTATATTAATTAACATTCAGCTATTGCATGGTTTAAAGCACTTTTAACACAAGCGTGCCACAGCATGTCAACAATCTCTGGACTGGCTGATGTAAAATGTACTGTTTAAATGACTTCAAAGAGATTAAACAAGTGAATAATAGCATCTCAATCATTGTGGGATATTATAAATGAACTTAATTTTTTTTAAATCAAATTATTCAGACTCTGCACTCGAACTCCAAAGCTTATGCAATGGAGCCCTAAACTCTACCACTGTACTAACTGCCTGCCTGTTAACTGACATTGAGCCAATTATGACCTTTCCAGACAGTCGTTTTTGCTAGTCCATTTTCACTGTCAATGTATTCCATACCGTATCATGCTACCAACATTTCTCTTCATATCACCTTGAAATCGGTCTTCTCGTTCCTTCAAATAGTACTGCAGACCTCTCTCCTCTTAGCCTCTTGTCTTATATTAAATAACTTTCAGAAATTGCATGGTTTAAAGCACGTATAAAACAAGCGTGCCACAGCTTAAAGGACTTCAAAGACAAGTGAATAATACCCTCTCAATCATTGTGGGATATTATAAATGAAATTTAAAAAAAACTAATAATTTAGACGCTGCACTCAAACTCCAAACTTTATGCATTGGAGCCATAGACTCTACCACTGTACTAACTTCCTGCATGAAAACTGCAATTGAGCCAGTTTTTATAACGTTTTCAGACAGCAGTTTTTGCTAGTCCTTTTTCACTGTTAATGTATTCCATACCGTGTCATGCCACCTACATTTCTCTTCATATCACCTTGAAATCGGTCTTCTCGTTGCTTCAAATAGTACTGTTGCCTCTCTCCTCTTAGCCTCTTGTCTTATATTAAATAAGTTTGATCAATTGCATGGTTTAAAGCACTTATAACACAAGAGTGCCACAGCATGTCTCCAATTTCTGGACTGGCTGATGTAAAATATACTGTTTAAATGATTTCAAAGACATTAAACAAGTGAAAAATACCCTCTGAGTCATTGTGGGATAATACAAATTAAATTAAAAAAATTCAGATCCTGCACTCGAACTCCAAACCTCATGCATTAAAGCGTGTTACATATCAGCGCGGACCTGCCGTGCCAAACTTTTTCTGAGAGCTACATGCGAGGGAAAACGCATTCCAGAACGTCGTTGTGGCTCAGGTATCGGTTGCCATGGTGCCTGGCTGTACAGCAGAGAACGGTGCGTCAGCTGAGGTGTCCCGTGCACGGAGAATGCGTAAGGAGGCCCCGCCCCCCTGCACCGTAAAAGCCGAAGCAACTCAGCATTTTGTTGCTGCTAATTGTGGCGTTACGCTTCTTCGGTTGCATCCCGCTAGTGGTGCTCTTGCATTTTTCCTTCCGTTTGTTGACTCCCCGGCTCTTCGAACCACCTTTGCTTTCTCGGACTACGTCTGCCTGTTCCTTCGGTCTAATCAGTGAACTCGGTTGCCGACCCCGGACCGCTCCTGGACCGCTACTGCCTTCTCCATGTCGGTTTGGTTACTTCCTTACCTCCTACGCATTCCGCGTGTACTTACCCTAACACTGACTGTCACGTTGAGCTCTACAGAGTTCCCACCAACTTCTGCCCGTGGCTTTCCCCATCCGCATTCTTCGGATCCTAGCGGAAGTCACGTCGAACCTATAGAGGGCTCCTCTCTCCTCCATAATAATTTGTGGCAGTACTGGGTACAAAAACAAGGTAAAGAACATCCTAATTCTACCTATTATTGTTTTTGCCTCATTATCCGATCTGCATCCTTCCTCTCTCCATTGTGTGGATTCCTGGAACTATCTCATTAACATTACAGCTTGAACTGCCCTACCGGAGTGCATAGAAGTGACACTTTCCTGTGTATGCACCATCCCGTCACTAGTGCGACCCTTGTGCCGCCAGGGTGTACTCTTCCTTTACTAACCTTCCTGTTTATTATTTTACACCTGCCGTTGTACTCCTTTTCTACTGGAAGACCCTTAACAATTAGGAATCCCACTTGTCAGGTCTGTGATACCTGTCATAGTGAGGCTCTATTGGTAGTTTGTGCATATTTATAATCTTGGGTTTTCTTGTAGGTTCATCATATTATTTTCAACACCTCATCAACCAGTGTCTAGGTATTGAAAGAGATATGTGCTTGTCTTGTTTTGATTCCATATTACCTTATTGCTTCTAACCATACTGTATTTTCTTTGCAGCATTGGTTCTTGGCGGTGTGTGTTTTCCCCCCGCTCTTTTATGCGATAGACATCTCTGCTGGTTTTCATCCCCAAACAGCAGAGAGGTACATCGTAGAGAAGAGCCCCTCTTTGGAGGAAGCCTGAATCATAGAATTCAGGGGAGCTGGATTCCTGGAGGCTGAACTTGAACCTACTAAACACTACCTCCCTCCGCGAGGTCTTCTTACCTACGCTCCAACCTCCTACGCGCCAACCAATATTAGGAGTGGTAAGTAACAGAATTAACCTGCATAATGTCTACAGAGGCAACCGATGCCTTGACTATGATAGTGCAAATGGTCACAGATCTATGTACAGATTTGCCCAACGCACAAGAGGCATTGCGTCAACGTATGGACGCTATCCAGTCTCTGGTGACTACTCCAGCCTCACAATCCATTGGCGCTGGAGCTGCGGCTTCAGGGTCAGGGTTTCCAGCTCCAAGTCAGGAACCAGCCCCTGTAATGCTTACCACTCAGTTTCTTCTGCCCCCTCCAGAACGCTTTCTGGGTGACCCCAAGCAATACAAAACTTTCGTCAATTAGTGCAAATTGCACTTCTTGTGTTGCCCGGGCTCTTTTCCTTCTTCCACCACTAAGGCAGCTTTCGTGCTGTCACACCTGGGTGGTCCTGCAGCCGCATGGGCAAATCCATTGTTGGAATCTAACAGCCATGTTGCCTATAATTGTGATGCCCTTCTCACTATGATGAGTAAACCATTTGACACAAGATATACCACTCAAGCCACTGATCTGGCGTTACTAAAACACAGACAGGGGAATAATTCCCTACTGGTTTATGTAGTCCGCTTTAATCAGTTCGCTGCCGAAACTGACTGGCCCGAAGAGAAGAAGACGGCTGTCTTCTACCAAGGGCTTTCTGACGAACTGAAGGGCATATTGTCCACTGTCCCAGTCATTCCCACTGCATTTGGCTAACTACTCGATTTAGTCCTCCAAATCGATGCCCGCAAGGCAGAACGACGTGGGGAAAAGAGAACAACAGAGGTGGCAGAAGGAGTAGCAGAAGGGAGGAAGTTGATAACAAGCAGGACACGCCAATCAAAAAAGAGGAGATTGCGCTGAGGACCCTGAGCCAAGACGGTGCAGTACAGATAGACATTAATGGTGGTCTTGAAGGAGTGGAAGGGGGCCAAGAGGACCTCCCACCTAGTGTCACCGTTAAATGGGAGAGGAGGAGAAATGAGAGACAAAAGAGACCATATGAAGGGTCCATAGGTCTGTAGAGGGTTGACAAAGAGGATGTCAGTTAGGGTGTGTCTGGAGGAAGCACTGGTGTAGGTATCAGTGATATCAGTGATAGGGAGGCCTGGGTTGGAGACCAGGATGTCCCTTTTGAACTTCTTCCTTCCAGACCTAGAGAGAGGGAAAGGGTAAGAGAGAAGAGGAAGCAGTTAGAGAAGATGGGAGAGACAGAGAGCACCATAGGGGGTGTGAAGGAGGTAGGTGGAGGGGAAGGGGGTAAGAGTAGAGAGAGACGCACAGCACTGTGGCATACAACTCAGAATGCGCAAGGGGAGGAGCGGGGTTGGGTCACAACAAAGGAAGACACAGGAGTGGAACAAGTAACTCACAACAATGAACGGCACGCCTTGGAGGGGGGAATCTAGGTGGCAGCCTAGAGAGAACCAGTAACAATGCCACAGTTACCGGAATGTGAAACACCTAGATTTGACTTTCCCATAAGGGGAAAAATGTACATTTTTGAGCACAGCACAATACAACACAGCCAGATTCAACTTGCATGATCAGTTGCAGCAGGACGATGGCTGCAGGCTATGTGCTACCACGGCCACTGCATACATATCAGCTGTATTTTTAGTATAGCCACTGAATTTAGCAGCATCTCTGAGTATAGTGTGCCAAATCCCTCAATGTCATCACTTCTCCCCGGGGGGGGGGACGCTTCCCATGGGGCCAGTGTGGTGAGGCTGCTTACCCGATAGTCCACCTGGGGGTGGTACTCAGTGGGAGGATCCCATGGGTGGGGCCCCCTCTCTGGGAGGAGTGAAGACTGTCGAGGGAGAACGCAGTATACACACCGTCATGCTGTTAGATATGAGGTATCCAGCTCTATATGTAGGACTCTGATACCCCCACCCTCTCTTTATTCTCTTTCTTCCACTAATTTCCTTATACATAGTAATTGTGTTTATCAGGCAAATAACACTACGATGCAGAAGAGTGACGGAAGGGTGAATATGGATAACTTCAAATGTACTGTCACAAGGAAGAGCAGGGCAATGCAGAGACCTACGCAGATCCGATGCAAGCATGCTACCTATTGGAAGTCAGAAAGCAGTCAGGAAATAAACAATAACAAGGATCTACAATGAGGTCAGTCCTGTTCCAGAGCAGCTTCTTGCCGGGAGACCTGGCTGCCTGGAACAGAGGCGGAGAACCGGAAGATGGGGAAGCACCACGACTTACATGGTTGTGGGATACGGTGGCAGAAGCAAAGCCTACCGATTGGTCCAGGCATGACCCGACTCGCAGAGAGAAACCGCGTGATACAGCAGCCGAACACTGAACGAAGACTACGGGAGCACAGGGGAAGCTGTCTGGTGTTGCAGAAGGATGGAACCCTCGCAGACCAAGTACGCGTAGGGGGACGCGAAAGGTACAGGGATACCCCACAGGCTGTGGTTGGGAGGAAGTGCAGAGCCATCTTCCTCCTCCCAGTGGGACCAAAGAGAGACACAAGTTGAGAATGGAGTGGGTGTAAGAGCGCCCCAAAGAAACTGAAAGAGAGGCCTTGCAGGATAGTGAAGAGAAACCAGTTAAAAGAGCTTGCCAAGCTGAAAGAGGGGTCAAGGACCCAACCACTGAAGAGAGACACATGTTGAGATTGGAGGGGGTGAAAGAGCACCCCAAAGAAACTGAGAGAGAGGCCTGGCAGGATAGTGAACCTGGCCTAGTTAAAAGAGATTGCAAAACTGAAAGAGAGGTCAAGGACACAAACGTCAACAGATCTAAGTTGAGAAGTAAGGGGGTGAAAGAGCACCCCATACAGACTGAAAGAGAGGCTTGACAAGTTAGTGAACTGGGCCTAGTTAAGATACATTATAGAGGTAAAAAAGGGGTCTGGGACCCACATAACGAGAAGAGATGTTCTGGGGAAGAGAACCTTTGGCATAAAGTACAAGAAGTCCGGGTGAAGAAAACCGTTGGCATATGTTACAAGAAGACCAGGAGCAAAGAACCTTTGGCACAAGTTGCGAGAGGTCCAAGGGGAGAGACTCTTTGGCAAAAGTCACGGAAAGCCCAAGGGGAAAGAAATACCCTTTTGGCACACAAATCACGAGGACACCAGAGGATGGGAGTCATATCCTTTGGCAGAAGACAGAACTGGCATGAAGAAAATATTGATAAAGAGAAGCTGAGGAACGAGTGGGGGTGGGAGATGCCCTCCCAATATTGTTTTGGAACTTGGAACTTTGAACTGTCCAAAGCATCCTGAAGAAGGGAGTCATCCTGTTCTTAAAAGGGTGTAGTTTAGTTACGGGTTTTCTGTTGAAGTGTAAGGGACAGAAATAGGAGGTTTAGGACACAGGGCAGTGGACTTTATACTTTTAACAGACATTCTGACATTATCCTTCGTTTTAGTTGAGGCAGGGAAAACCCTCTTAGTCATGGGGACAGGTAGAGTTCTTGCATATTGTCAGTCCAATATAAGACTATACTAACAAGCATTCCACCTTTGTGTCCTAAGTCTACTTCTGCACCCTTACAATAGCCACTGTATAAAAAAGTAACTGATTTATTTAGTATAGACACTGTGTTGAACTTAGCTGCATTGAATTCAGCTGCACTTTGAATCTACCACTATGTTATTTCTAGTTTATTTGAGTACAGCACCTGCACTGAAGCTAGCTGCGATTTGAGGGTAGAATCTGCTTTATTTCTAGCGATGCTTGAACCGCAGCACTGTGTGGAACCTAATTGCCACTGAGCTGCATTGAACCTAGCTGCATTCTGAGTGCAGTCACTTTTTAACTCTAGCTGTACTTGAACTCCTCCAACGCTCCCAAGCTAGCAGCGCTTTGGAGTTCACTACTGTGTTAAATCTAGTTGCATTGATATGATATGATATTTATAAGGCGCTTAATACCGAGAGGTTTCTAAGCACGTACCCGGGGATCGAACAAGCATGGTGCTCCGTGTCGTCTTGCTTTCAAGGCGAGCACGTTCCCACTGAGCTATCCTACTGGGACCTATGCTGAGAATAGCCATTGCATTGAATCTCCTTTTGCCTCCTTGGAGTACACTGATTGTGGGGCTGACTGATTGTCATCTGCTCTGTGGAGCCGCCCCCTGCACCCTCCACACATCCAGATCTTGGGGAGAACTGCCCCCCAGACACCTCCCTCTGCCCCCTCACAAACCTTAGCCCTAAGCTTCCCACACTGCCCTCTAACACCCATGCAACCACCCTCCCCCAACTCCTTCACTCCTCAGTCTTTGCATCCCTTAGCGTCGATCATGCTTCCCTTACCAACAACCCTTCATGGGCCGCCCCGCCGACCTTTACACACACGGCAGAGGTACCAAAGAACCCCCTCAAACACAGAATTTGAAACACCCGGACCCTCCCATCTCTGCACACCTCTCCCTATCTCTCCCCTAGTTCCCTGCATGCATCCCCTAGTTCCCTGCATGCACCCCTCACCTACACCATTACGACTTCTGGCCCACCTCTCCCAACCCAGTGAAATCCATCTTCAACACTTTGTTCAACTCCCTCAGCACTAACCCCGTTCAGCCCTCTCGACAATCCCATGGAAATCAGCAACTGAGCTTCATGTAAGACCTTACACCATTCCTTTCTTCCAAACCGACCCCATTCACCACCATGTATGTTCTTGTGGCTCCCTACCCTTCTGACTCCACACCTGCAATGCCCTCTCACACCCTCTCTTTACCCCCTAACCCCATTGGAACCGTACATCACGAGGCCTCCTTTCTCACCTTCAAAGACTACTCAGCGCCTCCCCATCCAACCTTAACATCAGAGACAGCTCACCCTCCCTTAACTTCCTCTCCCCTTCGACTTCCACCCTCTCTCCCACTCCCTGCACTCCCTACCCTCTCCCTTATTCACACTGCACAGCCCAATGGGGGCCCCACCAGGGGATCATTTCCCAGCCCTCTACCACCACCCCAAAGGCCCTCCGTAGCATGCCTTTCCTGGGGCAAACAACACCCGCCCCGCTCCTTACTCTCATGCATCCTCCTTAACACCAGATCTGTCGCCAAAAAGCGACACAGCATATAGAACCTCATTTCCTCGCAAAGTCCAGACATCCCTTTCATCACAAAAACCTGGTTCTCTGATGTCTTCTGTCCCATCACACACAAGGCATTCCCACCAGACTATACACTCATCTCCCATAACAGAATTTGCAGAACAGGAGTGATCGTCGTCCTCCACAAATAACATCTCTCCATCTCACATTCTGAGCAACAAGCCTGCAATTCAGACTGTGAATCCCTCCTTGTGAAATTTCTCGACCCATCTCTTACCCACAGCTTTCCACTCATCTACAGACCTTCAGGCAACAACCTCCTCCTCAACCCCGGAAAAACAGAAATCATGCAGGAAGACGGCTCTCTTACCCCAACCCACCCCTCGGCCATCCTCCCTAGGTTCTCTCTGTGCTGCATCCAAAGTAGTAAAGAACCTGGGATGCACCATCTCACACTCTCTCACCACATTAACTCTGTGCACAAATCTTTCTATCTACACATCCGCATTCTCAGATGTATCTTCTCTTACCTCTCGTACTGTGAGAAATCTGAGGGTATTCTCGCAAGTAGACCTTGAGAATCACTTATTCAGGTAACCAGAGAACGGCTGGTGCTCTCAGATCCCAACCCTGGGGTACGGACGAACGAGGAAGGATCACCTGTGTAGAGGAACCCAAGGTTATGCTCAGGGGAATATCCCAGTTGGGATGCGGTTTTATACCAGGAGCAAAGGCTAGAAGGACGAAGTCACTGAAGCCTTTGTAGGTTGTTCTACATCTACCTCCCTTCCACCCAAAGAATATCCCTTACCTATATTCAACGACCCTTCCACATCTGGTACTTCCCCTAGAAACGCAAACCCTGTTGCATTCGGAAACTACATCTCCCAGAATCCCTGTTTTCCTGTTTTCTACCCAAACACTCCCAGTCATTCTTCTCCACATCCATTCCCACAATCCCAACTGTTCATTTCACGCTAACAATCCCGGTTATGCCCATTTGCTTCACCAACCCTACACACTTCACCCTTCTGATCTTACCAAAACACCTAGTACGCGGGCTATAATTCTGTGTAACACCTTTTCCCCATCCCATCCTGTAGGATATTTAAAAGTTCTACCACCACTCCCCCTTTTCTGACACAAACACTTTCCTTCACCGTAATAGACAACGGACTAACACCAGAGCCGTTTACCTGACCGGTCCCAACACACGGGTCAGGCAGAGTCAGGTAATTTACAATAACCAAGCACACCTGACAGCCCTTTATCTTCCCCACAGGGATAAAAGGCAGAGCATGAAAACACACTACAAGCAAGGCCGAACGCACAAGGAAACAGCTACAGCGAACCGGCAGTTCAAACAGAGGAGAAAGGCGGTGAGACCTGGAGGGATGACGAAATGGATGCTGCTCTTGCCTTTTTCAACTCAGACCCGCGAAGCTGCCGAAATGGAATTTATATGACCGGGAGTTAGAGCCGGCGTGCAGAGGAAGAGATGTCAACGGTGCACGGAGGCCCCTGCATTGATAGCACAGGCGGAGAGGCATGCTTGCTACCATGAGAAATTTGTGACGCCCCGTTCAGAAACAAATATTTCATAATTTTTCTTAAGTATACGCCACTTAGCAGGACGGTTGTGTGTTAGGCCCGAATATACAGCAACTGGTGGCAGGGCGTTAATACCGTTCTGATGGTATGGCAGCTAAAGGTGTTTTCCAAGTTGGGAAGGCGCAGCTTATAGAAAGCACCTGCTGTGATGTCATCCATGGAGGTACGTTGGTTTGACCAACATTTGTATACAGTGTTCCCATGTAGTGATAACTAGAATTTATATTTTGATTTGTCATTTTCTACTAAGGTTGACTATTGGTTGATCCTATCTGACTGGCCAGCAAGTTTGGATTTGGCGTGTAGTTTGAATGACTCCGAATGGAGTTGTTGGTGGTGATCCTCATGTGGTGTGCTCTATCTGTTCTGTATATTCTTTTTTTGTGAGTGTGACCCCACCCCAAATTACATTTTTTTGAAAGAAGGGGAGATGTGTGTGTGGTGTTATGCCTGATCATGTGCGTGAGGTGAGAATGGCTTCCAGGTTGTGTTAGGAGACCTTATACCTCCCTATGCCCTACAGGACTTCAGTTGCAATGTTTTCTGGTATTCAGGATTATGATAGTGCTCAAGTGTGGGAGACTTGAGATTGAGGTGTGGCAGACCTGAAAGGGGGGTGTCTAAATCATGAGGTCATCGAATGTGGAGATGTTATTACTTTGAGGGATGCTTTTGTACTCTAGTTTGGCAGATTTGAGACTGAGGTGTAATATACAGAAAAGAAACCAGGGGCATCAGTTTTTTAAAAAAAAATGTATTCATATTAACCACATGCTGAAATAGTTATATATAATCAATAACGTTTTCTTCAAAACAGAAAGTCGACAGTATATAAATGCTTTAAATTAAGGAAATCACACTTATGAAAGAAACTTCAATAAAATGTTGCAGACACACATCAGTCGCTGAATCACCCTTCAAAATACAGATACCCTTATCTCAAAAAGATGTTCCGCGATTCAATGCCTCATGAGATTGAGGTGTGGCAGGTAAACCATGAGGGTTGCACGTATTGTATTGGTTGCTCTACGGGAGAGAGCTTGACGGTGCTCGGGTGTGGCAAGCCTGAATTTAAAGAGCTACATTTCATATTGCTGGTTGAGGAAGTTAGTTAAGCAGATAGTGCAGTTTAAGCCTTTGGTTGGTTGTGACGGTAGCAATTTCTGGATGTGAATTTGAAATGTAATCGAGATGTTTTGCAATCCTGTTTTGGTGACTGCTTGTCTTTTCCTTTTGTTATTAAAGGAAGGGAGAGGTGTTATATAGTGATTTCCTGGATGCATGCAGTGCACAATGTCATTGTGAGAATGTTTTGTGAGTGAGCGGAAAGCTTGTCCTTGAAGAGGGCTCCAGACCAGGCAGTTACATAGATGTGAGCCTGAGTGGTGGGAGCCAGTGGGTCTCCCTTAGATCTGTCTCCAGTCTCTTGATGTTAACTTAACTAATCCAATTTACCTGAGGCCTCAAGGAGTCTACATTATAACACAGCTCCCAACTTTGAATCTCAGATACTTCCTGTGCTTCTTGTGAATAGTCATATGAAAGGAAGCATCTCGGAGATCTAGGGAAAATAGCCAGTAGTTCACGTCCATGGCCTGGAGTATCTGGGCTAGAATGACCACCATGATATTGCTTTTGCGCAAATACAAGTTCAGAAGGCACCTATCCATGATGGGTCTCAGACATCCGTCCTTCTTCGACACCAGAAAATAAGTGGAGTACCAACTCTTGCCATCTTTCCAGCAGGCTACCAACTCTATGGCCACTTTTGCTACATTAGAAGTACTGCTTACTCATTAGTGTGGTATGTTCCTGATAAAAGATCTTGGCTGAGGTTCTCTTATGCCCCTTCTTTACAAATCTTTAAAGCTCCTGGTGTTGCTCTGACTCAAATAATTGTTGGCCACAAACACTAAAGTCAAGATCAAGACAGTGTGAGATTTGTTTTTGAATTGTTCTTTCATTTCATTGGGCCTCATTCCGAGTACGGCGCTAACCAATGGCGCTATTAACGCCTTGGTTGACGCCGTACCCGGACCGGCAGCGCCTTGGTGGATGGCGGAATTACCGCCCCATTCCAAGGTTGACGGGGCGGTAATTACCCATTCACCAAGGCTCTTCCCCATTCCCAAATGAGCCCCCATAGGGCTCAATGGGAATGGGGAAGATGCAAATAACGGTGACCGTTCATTACGGTCACCGTTATTGGCTTGGAGGCCCCTTTGCGCCCTCGACTTTAACACCTGCTCAAAGCAGGCGTTAAGGGCGAGGGCGCAAAGGGAACTCGGAGTATGGCGGTAAGGGATCACCGCCACCGGTCTCGTTACCGGTGGCCGCTATCCCTTACCGCCATACTCGGAATGAGGCCCATTGAATGAGTTTAGGGATAGAGGGGTTACTTCCCACACTTAATATTCTTTTTATTTTCCGACTGCAACACACACTTAGTGCATATTGGTCATGCTTCCCTGTTCTCATTTTAGACTCACTGGTGACTTGTATTACTGTGCAGGATAACAGCCATTTGCTATCTAAGCTATATAGGGCTGCATTGTCGCGAATTATACACATCAGAGTCATAGAAGAACCAGTGATTATCTTTTTCTGATGACCAATGGAGATATGTATATGTCAAATGAACAAACACATTTCCTTCAATTACAAATACAAACTGACACATTTTGAGTTCATGCACAGGCTTTACCACAACCCTTACCGACTCCACAGAATATTTCATGAGGTATCTAAATGTGGAGCGAGGTGTGGCTCTCACAATGCTGGTTTTCTGCAGTTGGCATGGGCCTCTGCAGAAGTTCTAACATTCTGGGAACAGGTTTTGCGATTTGAAAGGGCAATATTGGTGGTTTAAATTCCTTTTTGTACCTTTGTTGGTAGTTTGGACTGAAGGTCAACATTCTTAAGAGCTCCAGCCGACTGGTGGACTTAAGTGTAATTCTGTCCAAAAGAGGAGTAGCGAGAAACAGGATGTGTGGCCCAGCCCCAGCATTTTAATACTGGCTGCAGACTTATTGTAATTACATGGAAGAGACTTACTGTGAATTAATTCCGGACTTCTCTAAATCAAGACATGTTTTTTCTAGAAGACCCTTGCCGATCCCATAAGTCTGTTGGATATTAATGCAAATAAGTGCTGTCATTATCCTTTGGGATATTCATAAAAGTAGGATGCCTATCATACATGGTGTGGGTAGGAGTGTGTTCTATTTATATTGTGTTTGGTAATAGGTGGTTAGTTTTTAGAATGTTTCTCTGTTATATCTATAACGTGATAACATTTATGGTTAGATTAAAATTGTGTATAGACACTGCTCTATGTACTATAAATGTTCAGCTTGATTCCTTTTCTCTTATCTGTACATTATTAAATAATGTTTTTTAAACCAAATGGGAAGGCACTATTTCTGTTAAATCCTTTTGCTAATGTTAAGACTTTTTGTGAATACAGCACTGATATGACTTACCGTCAGGGTTCCTTTACCAGATCCTGTGGCTTCCACTTTGATATCTT
The DNA here is from genome assembly GCF_040938575.1 of Ambystoma mexicanum. NCBI lineage: Eukaryota > Metazoa > Chordata > Amphibia > Caudata > Ambystomatidae > Ambystoma > Ambystoma mexicanum. Next base: position 1,197,190,067 of record NC_090926.1, on the reverse strand, counting down.
TGTTAGCCCGAACCTGCAAGATTTCAGGGGTGGTGAAACACATCAAACTATGTTCCAAGGGTTCTTCTTAAACTATTGTACACAAATGTATGCTCTGAAGTAGCTACTATTGACAGTATAACTGATTACCAAAAAATAAAGTAACAGGCCTATACCACATGAACAGAGTTCAGGCAATCACTACCTAAGAACATTTGGAAGCTGTGTACAAGGAAAAATCAATTAACATTAAATTACACTTAACAAACACACACTAGAGAAAATAAGGCTACAGAAATGTACACATGTTACTGTATGATACATATACAATATGTAGAAATAGATTACTGAGATAAACACACCCAGGAGAAAAATCTCAAGGTAGAGGGAGGGGGCTGGCCGTGTAGAACACTTGCTTGTTGACCATTGATCCATGAGTGCTGACATCCCCTCCCCCGCTGGGAGAATCTTCAATTTTTACGGGGAAGATTCTGGTGAGCTGTGATCTGCCTCGTCACACCCAATCTGGTGCATGAACTGACACACAAAATGGCCACAGAGTTTGAACGTAAAACAGGAGTACAATTGCTACATCCAACATTTGCCGAGGTTTGCACGCCTCCCCCTGCTGCCCTTCGATCTCTAAGATATGGCAACAGGACAACCTTGGAATTCCCAATGATTCCTGCAGAAGCAGTAAAGTGATGAGGCACAAGACGACTGACCCTGCAAGGCCATCCGCCTGCTATCATTGAAGTGAAATGCTGTGTGATGGACGAGAAACAGAAGATCAGTGGCCAGACCTGTGTAGCGGGCAGTCCCTTTAAATACATTTACTGGCTGAATGGCATTCCTCCATCATTAGAGGGTTGTGTTTCAGTCTGTGGAAGTATGTAATCCTGGTGCACTAAACCAGAGTCTGGAGCAGTATGTGGTGCTGAGGCTTGCCAGCTAATCTTTCATGTAGCAGGAGCACACCTTGAACTTGACAGGTACGTGGGCTTGTTAGGAGCCTTATGCGTCATCTATAATCCTGTGGCTTGAATGGTGTATACTTTCTACATTTGCTCCTTGAATCTTGAGCTGTAGGATTTCAGGCCTGGGAATTAGTTTGCACCCATACCCTGTGGACACGCTACCAGTGACCCACTTTCGGAATCAGTGCTCCCTGCTTGATAGGAAATCTCTGTGACAGGAAGCAAATTTGGCAGAGGAAGAGGGTAGGAATAGAAGAAAAAGTTACTTACCCATGGTAACATTCTTTTGACTGGATGTTCCTCCCACGTATTCCGCATCTTATGATATTTCCATATCCAGCTTCAGCGGCTTCGGAAATTCTTTCCAGCAGATGGTGCTGCGCGTCGATGTCTATCAACTCGATGTCCCTCTGAGGTTTCCGTCTCGATGTCGATGTCATTGATGGTATAAAGCGCGTGCAGCGACCATTGGCTTCAGTTCCGTTTTTAAAACATGTATAAGATATCCTACACCGACAGTTACTCCTCCTGAAAGAGCGAAGACTGCAATCACATGGAAAATTCTACTGTGGGGCAGGCTGGGAGGGGCGATGAGGAATACGTGGGAGGAACATCCAGTCGAAAGAACGTTACCATGGGTAAGTAACTTGTTCTTTGAATGGATTGTGCCCTCCCACATATACTTAATCTTATGATTTCCTTTATTGGTCTGTGTGCAAAGAATGTAGCACTGCCTTTCCAAATAAACCTTCCGGGCTTGAGGAAGAGTCCAGATTATAGTGTTTGGTAAAAGTGTGTACGGATGACCATGTGGCTGCGGCAAAAATATCTTTAATGCAGAGGAGGTAGATATGCCCCAGGTCGAATGAGCTCTAAGACCCTCCGGAAGACCCTTTTCTTCTAATCTGTAGCATTCAGATATTCCTAAAATGATCCATCTTGACAAAGTTTGTTTTGAAATTTCCATACCCAACTTGTGGCCTGTGTAACCTACAAAAAGTTGGTCGTTGTGTCTTATTTTAGACATCCTGGAGATGTAAAATGTCAGTGCACGCCTTGGATCAAGCCTGTGCAACCTCTCCTCTTCCTTTGCACAATGAGCAGGAGGATAAAATGAAGGCAAAATGATGTTCTCAGTTAAGTGGAACTCGGACACAATCTTAGGTAAGAAGTCGGTTTAAATGACCACCTTGTCTTTATAGAAGATTGTATAAGGGGGCTTGCAGAACAAGGCCTGAAGTTCACTCACTATTCCGGCTGATTTAATGGCCACTAAAAGGATGGTCTTTAAAGTTAATAACCTTAAAGGGCAGGTATGGAAAGGCTCAAAAGGAGCACACATTAGAAATCTCAACACCATGTTGAGGTCCCAAGTTGGGACTTGAAATGCGACTGGGGGAAATGTATTTGTCAGTCCTTTTAAGAATTGTATCACAAGAGGGATCTTGAAGAAAGATACCTCTTCAGAGGAGAGTTTAAAAATAGCGCTGTCAGATACCCCTTAATTTACCAACCTGGAGCCCCAAGTTGGCTAAGTGTAATACAAATTATAACACCATAGGTTTATTGCACGTAAATGGATCCTCATTCTTCTCATTCTTATCCCTGCACTAGCTACAAAATGTGTTCCAATGAGAGGGGTACAAAGACGTTGTTCTGGCTGAAAGCAAAATCTCTATTATGTCTTCCTTGCATCCCAACCTCTAAGAAAGGTTGAGAGTCTTGACCTCCGGATGGAGAAAGCGACCCTCCTCTCTCGAAAGAAGGTCCTCTATTTGTGGAAGACGTATTGGAGGGCAGATGGACATGTCCAGAAGGTCCGGGTACCACCTCCTCCTGGCCCAATCCGGAGCAATTAGGATCATGGATTTCCTGAACCTGCTTAACCTCCTAATGACTTGAGGAATGACAGATTGGAGGAAACGCATACAAGAGTGGAAACTCCCAGTCCACTCCGAACGCGTCTCCTAGAGCTCCTCTTAGGGGAAATTCCATTGAGCAGGACCGCTCCCACTTCCGGTTGAAGCCAGTCACAAACAGATCCATTGGGGAGTTCGCCAAAGGGTGAAGACCTCTGGAAGGACTTCTTTAGCTAGTTACCACTCGTGGGAGACTGTGCTCTGACTGCTCAGAGCATCCGCCACCATATTCTCCACTCCAGCTAGGTGAACTTCTGATAGGGAGATTCCTTCTTGAACTGCCCAGTAGCAGAGCTGCATTGCTTCGCTGCACAGTGGTAGTGACCCTACACCTCCTCTCTTGTTGAGGTAGTACATGGCCACTGTGTTGTCTGTCATTATCAAGACATTCATTCCCCCGTACAGAGGGCAGAAAGGCCTTCAGCGCTAGTCTGATTGCCCTCATTTTCAAAAGGTTGATGTGTAGTTTGGACTCTGATGCAGACCAATGACTGGTGATTATCAGATCGTTGGCGTGGGGTCCCCACCCCGTAAGTAAGGTGTCCGTCACTACTTTAATAAAGCCTCTGCTGCCGGTTTCTGCGCTGGACGTATCACCTCTCCGCGCCTCACAGTAACTGGACTGTCCTCTAAGGTACAAAATGAGCACGTAAATTATAGCCTCTCCATGATAAATGTACCTCGGCCCGCTATGTAACGGGTACTCTGTCAAGTATCGGTATGTATTTTGAGCATCCACGTGAGCTGTCTCCCTATGTATGCGTTTGCAATTCAAAGCAATTTAGCACATGTATTTGCCAGTCACAAGCACGTTTAGTTGGTGCCCTATTCATATGCCTTATGTTAGCCCCCCTCATGATAAATTCACGGCCCACACTGTCATAGTTACACGCCTTGCATAGTCCCCTGATAAGCGCATAACTTGGTAAATTAACTTATGTAATACCTTATAGGCCCTAGCCATGTTAACAAAAGTAGCAGACCTGGTTAAACTAACCTAGGTACCATCTACCATATCTTTGTGCCAGTTACTACATTTGAATTGTGCTACAAGTGAATTGTGTATTTGTGACAATCACATAATCTACCATACTTGGATTGTGTATTAAGTGAACTGCGCAATTGTATTAAGCACATAGTCTACTGTATCTGATTGTGAATAACCAAATTGGGCAACTGTGACAAGCTCATAATCAGAAAATGTTTGACTCAGTACCAAATCAGCCCTAATCATGTTAACATAAAGTCATAGACTTAGTCAGTTTAACCTAAGTACTACCCACAGTACCACTGTGCCAGACACCCTATTTGAATCTTGTAACTGCTTACCCTCACATAGGGCTCTCTCCTGCCCAGCCAATCCGCCACACCCCACAGCATGGCACCAAAATTGCCCTGCTCTGATTTGATCCCACCCACACCCTTCCTACCCGCTCTTCTCAAAGGCACACCAGTCCCACCTAGAAAGACACCTACCACAGCCCCTTTCACCTCACCTCACCGAATCACTATCTCACGTAAGTTACTATCAGGCTCGCAGGCCCATACCCACCTTATGCCTGCAACCATGAGAAACCAACGGCTGGGAACCCGCTCTGGCCACATCCCATTCACTCTCAAAAGGCATATAGGGGAGGCAAACCCACCAACTGCCCTCACCTTCTACCACCCCTAGTCCAAGGGCTTTCCATAAGGATACCAATGCCCAAATACCCACTAAAATAACTAACACCACTATCATTCAAATCCAATGTGCACTTATCAATGCACGTTCCATATCAGCCCACACCACAGAGATTCGTGATCTGATCACTGACCTGGACCTTGGTGCCCAAGCTATCAGGGAAACCTGGTTACACAAAGCTTGTGGACCATCCATTTGCTAAGCCCTACCACTGAGATACACCATATTCCGTTAAGACAGAACCTACAACAAGGGAGGCAGTGTCTCCCTCATTGTCAAGGAATCACTCAATTCCAGACAAATAAAATCTGCCACTGCTGAAAACTTTGATGCCCTTTCAGTTAAAATATCCTTTCCACCTAACAACACAATAACTTTCCACATAGTCTACCGCCCTCCAGGCCCCCTTCTTGACTTCCAAGGTAATCTCCTACACATTCTAGGTGACAATCTAAAAATAACACAAGAGCAATACTCTTAGGAGACTTTAATCTCAGATTCAACGATCCAAAAAATAAGAAAGGCAAATCATTTGCCAAAGCTCTCCTAGACACAGGCTTCATCCCAAAAGTTAACAACCCGATCCACACCAAAGGTTGCATAATGGATTGGATAGCACAATTGTGCAGCCAACATCAGCTCCAACACATCCCAACCATGGACCGATCACCATCTCTTATACTTCCACATACCATCCAGAGTAACAGCTAAACCTAGCCCACCAGTGCCATCTGCTATGACCTGATCGATAAGACTACTCACTAAAGACAGAATTCTTCCCTACCTAGAAGCCTCACCGTTAAAACACCCGTTCTCCAACAACCCCACAGAGCTGGTAGAGCTTTACAACGCTACTCTCAAAGAAGCAGTAGATGCGATTGCCCCATTACAGAAAAAAAGAGTGAAGGGCATCAAACATGCCAATTCAGGGTTCACCCAAGATTTACTGGATGTAAGAGCCCTGAAACGTGCAGCGCTTACCAAATGACAATCATGCCCCTCTGACTCCACACGAGACGCCTACTTGACAATTGCCAAACAATACAAAAAAGCCAGAAAAGATTGGGCTTCGGGGGAATATCTCGCGCTCAAAACCAGTCTTATTCAATGTAGTTCTTGAGATAGTCCAAACAAGTATTCCAAAAGTCCACTTCATGCAAAGTATGGTATTTTTATTCTCCAGTGAATATTTCTCATGTTTACCGGTACTGATAATCATTTAATACACCAATTATTTTTTAGTTTGGAATTTGGTAAAATGTAAACAGAACAACCTGCAATTGGACTTCTTTAGGATCATGCAAATGAATTTCCTTTGATTTTATATTGGACATGTCATGTTGTCAATCTATATAGGACATGACTACCCTATGATCAACAATGTTATAATAAACATCCTTGATACTGATCATTACTCAGCATATTAACATACCAATATTTATGTTATGTGGTACAATCTGAGGACAATATGCAGTTGGATCATACCAAACACATCATGTGGATCCTACAATGACGTTGCGCTCATTGTTTACATCAATGACGTCACATGTCACGGTACGCATGACGTCATCATGTCACGGGCGCCATTTTTGTTTTACTTTTGCCCTGATCACGGCACATACATCAAGAGGACTACTTGCTGCAATGGAAACTAGGATTAATCCCTAAATATGAAGGTAACTTTAGATTTTTCAATTTATTCAGGCTTTATACTCATGTTAGAGTAGATATTTCTGGGAACTATGGTGCTATCAAGGGGCAAACGGGTCAACATAAAAACAGCGTTTTGGACAGCCCTAATTTAATGAACCCTATAGGTACCTTACCATCACAAGCCATATGCCGTGGTTGACACATACATTTATATCCCAAACCAAACACTGGTAACACCACTATCAGTTAACTAGTCTACAATTTGAACTATTTAGCAATCGTAATTCTTACATCAAAAAACGTTTTCATTTCCTCACAGGATTTCTAATTATACTATTACCAGAAATGGTTTTCTTGAATTTGAATTGTCAAACTTATTGTTCAAGACACGCCTAAATACCCACAACATCAACCAATGACATTTAAGGTAAGAGACTTAACCTAACAGGAGCGCACATTATTGTACCACTATATCAACTGCCTTCTAGTGATTTATCACAACCACTCTTTCCTATTGTAGGATTAAGATATAGTTTAGTTCCGGGGTCGTAATGAGGCCCATAATGTTTCATTAGGACTTCTTTGGAAACCATGCCACGACCAAATATTGATATTAAATTTACATATTGTTCACACAACCCATAATATTGCACAATTAACTTTTCCTTTCTTTTGTTCTCTGAATGTATCTGTTCATCTACTACTGACTCCATCCCGCCAAACCTGGCCTGTGACACAATATGATATGACTCATCCAATCTTATGTTTTTCCGATATAATTACTATTATGATTTATGTTACATCTTGAATACTTAATGATTTGGAATTCATGGATGCATGTATGTTTCATCACTGAATGTACAGCCTTGACAACGACCAGGGGTCGAAACACGTGTCGGCTGGTTTTCTTTTTCACTGGAGAATAAAAATACCATACTTTGTATGAAGTGGACTTTTGGAATACTTGTTTGGACTATCTCAAGAACTACATTGAATAAAACTGGTTTTGAGTGCAAGATACTCCCCTGATGCCCAATCTTCTCTCTATATTTAATTATAAACTTTGTGGGAAGTTTGAGGGGGTTGAATTATCTTGCTGCCAAGCATTTACTTTAAGCACTCAGGCTCTGAATTTTGGTACTATTTTTAGGGTGGTCACTAGCGCACCTTCAGAGATCGATCCCACAGATTTAACCCATTACTAAATGCAAAAAAGCCATCTCATCTCGGTAGCCAAAACCTCTGCATAAAACCTCCGAATTGACAATGCCAAATCTCAGTCTAAAGAGTTGTTTGCTATTTTCAATGAACTCATTGTACCGCCCACCTCCACACAACAAACCGTGAAAGATAAAACATGGTGTAACAATATTCAACACGCCATGCTAGACATAATACACACCCTTCGGGAAAAAATGTAGTCTTACTTCAACGACCTGCCTAAGGTCGCTGCCAATCATACCACTCCTAGAGGCACTGGGCCAGTACCAGGAGATACACTGTTTAATAAAAAAGCAAAGCCATTTGCCTTCAAAGATGTAACTGTATCAGAAGTCCTACTGATCATGAAACATATCAAGCCATCTCTCCGCAAGGGTGACATCTACCCAGCTAGCTTAATCAAGGACTGTGCGGAGTCACTAGCTCCTTTCCTCACAGCATTTATCAATGCCTCTTTTGCTTCAGGCATCATTACTCCTCCCCTCAAGGAAGCATGGGTTCGACCACTGCTAAAAAAAACAACCCTCGACCCGGACTCTCCCAACAATTACTGACCAATCACCACTGTCCCTTTTTTTGTTAAACATTCTAGATATAGCTGCATATATGCAGATTCAGTCTTATCTGGAATTGCATAACATTTTAGAGAAAAGGCAATCTGGCTTTCATCCTCGTCATGGCACAGAGTGAGCCTTGCTAGACCTGTAGAATCAGGCACTTGAAACTATGGACAATGGCAAGCCTTCGCTTCTCCTTCTCCTAGATCTGTCGGCCGCTTTAGACCTGGTCGACCACAAGATCCTATGAAGACACCTCACAGAGGCTGCCCACTTCTCACAGGAAGCTACAACCTGGATACCGTCTTTCGTGGAAGGTCGAGCCATCAGGGTATTTTCTGACCAGGACTCAGCCACCCCATCAGTCATTGACCGCGGAGTCCCACAACTCCCACAACTCATACACTTCCCCTACCCTCTACAATCTCTTCACACTACCCCTCTTTAATGATTTAGACGAGCACAGCACAGCAATAACAAACTCTGCCGATGATACGCACATTCTAATCCCTCTATCCGACTCCTACAAACAATCTTAACAATCTTAAGGAGACCTTTGCCCTCATCCAAGCCTGGATGGCGGCTAACGGCCTGTGTCTCAGTGCTGACAAAACAGAAATTCTACTGGCAGGCCCTAAGGAACTTCTGAGCAAGCTAGACATTCAATACAGCGACTTCTGTATTGAGAATATTGTAATCACAGTCTCTGCTGCAGTAAAAACTCTGGCCGTTTACCTCAACTCCACCCTATCAATGAAACGGCAAGCCAGTGCCATTTCGTCATCTGCAGCTTTTATAACCAAAATTATGAATGCAGTAAAACCTCACCTCTCAGCCAAAAATTGCCTTAACCTAGCCAGTGCCACCATTGGTGCCAAGTTGGATTACTGCAATGTCCTGCTTCTAGGCACTTCATCCAAAAACCTAAACCAACTGTAAATCACGCAAATTAATGTTGTCAGAGCGGCACTAAGTATTCCTAGGAGAGAGAACATTTCTCAGGCTAGACGAGACGCCCACTGGCTCCCAGTCAAAGGGCGCATAATGTTCAAGGCCCTCACCATCACACACAGATGCCTCTCTCAGTCTGCACCCGGTTATCTGGCAGAACGAATACAGCAGGCGCAGTCTAACAGACCTAAACATGCCCAATACTCACACCAACCTTCAGTCCCGTCATTCAAAAGAGCCAAAGCTGGTGGTGCCAGCTTTGCGGTGTTAGCTCCTAAACACTGGAACTCACTATCACTGAAACTCAGAAACGAAACCTCCTTCACTGTGTGTTCAGAAAAGCCTTGAAAACAAAGCTCTTCAACTAAATTGTACTTGAAGATGTTCCCCTGTAACCATGGAACATATCTACTGTATTATTGTTGTGAACCTTTGTAATGTTATCAGTTGTTATGCTATGTAATCTGCATCCAAGACAATCTCCTGTGAGAGAGCCACAATAAATATCTCCATCCATGGTTGCCAAAAATGTTTTCCTTTCAAAATGTTGTCCTCACAGGCCCACCACAGATGGTCCTGTGTTACTCTGCTTGGAACCTGAAGAAAGTCTGCCATACTGCCTGAGAATTAGGACAATTGAGCGCTGAGAGCCCATTGGAGAGATATCATTCTCAGGCGAGCCTCTGGCACCAGGAAAAATGCAGGATGCCATGAGGCTAAGCAACCTCAAAAGATCAAAGGCCGGAAGACACTGGGCACTCACAAATTTGGTGACCATCTGCAGAATGTCTTGAGCACTCACCTCGGATGGCGAGGCGTTTCCCAAGGATACATTGAAGACTGCCCTGATGAATTGGAACCTTTGAGATGGTGTCATATGGAACTTCATCAAGTTGAGGGAGAAGCCCAGTCTGTGTAGGGAGTGCAGGTAGAGCTGAGATGTTCCAGGACCTGTTTGGGAGAACATGCCCTGATCAGCCAATCATCCAGGTAGGGGTAGACGTGAATCCCCCTCTCTCCTGAGACTCGCTGCCACCAGCGCCATCAACTTGGTGAAAACCCTCAGGTCAAGGTCAGCCAAAATGGCAGAACTCAAAACTGATAATGAGAACCACCAATGGCAAACCTCAGGTACTTTGTGTCTGTGATGGATTGGCACATGAAAGTAAGCATCCTGAAGGCCCAATAATACCATGCATTCCTGAAGCTGGAGGGCCTGAAGGATCTGGGAAAGGGTAACCATCTTGAACTTGTCATTCTTGAGGGACTTGTTCAAGTCTCTTAAGTCCAAAATGGGTCTCAATCCTCAGTCCTTCTTGGGGATAAGCAAGTAAGGGGAGTACCAACCCCTGTTCCTCTCCACTACAGGTACTGTTTCAATAACACTTTTTCTCTAGCAGGGTAACGATTTCCTGCATATAGAGCAGATCTGGATCTTTGAAAGAGCTGTACCCAGTGGATTATCCTGAGGTCTTTTCAGAAAGGGAAGGCAGTAACCCTGGGCTACTGTTTGCAACGCCCATGCATCTGAAGTAATACCCTGCCATTCTTTCAGATGATGTGAGAGCCTGCCTCCCACCAGGGATTTGTGGACTAAGTCCTCAGAGAGATTTTGAGGTGGCTGATGCAGTGGCTGATGGTGAAGTAGCCACTTCTTGGGCGGACTTAGCATCTCTTCCCTGTCCAACACGTGGGAATTTTCTCTGACCTCTTAGATTCAACAGTTCCATCCCTCTTCCAACTAAGGAGAAATAGCAAAAGTACCTGCCCCTCCAAGATGTACAAGTGGGGCGAGCGTGTGGCTGTCTGATTGCTGTGCCAAGGGATTTGGCTGCTGCTTTGGAGGTCTGCAGCTTCTCCAGGCTCTCGTCAACCTTGCTGCCAAATAAGTGTGTGAAGTCAAAGGGTATGTTAAGAAGTCTAGACTTCACATCTGGCGCAAAACCAGACTTTCTCAAGCAGGCAAATCTGTGCATTACAGTGCTAGCCGCCATAGCTCAGTTCTGCTGATACTGTCAGTCGAGTCGAGACCAGTCTGGAGGGATTTGCACATTACATCTTTCCTATCCTTGACAATGTTTAAGAATATGTCACGTTCTTCCCCTTCGGGGATACTTTTAGCCGCCATTGCTATGCAATCCCATAAGGTGAAAGTCAACATTGCCAGTGCACACATGGCATTTGCTGTTTTAAGGGCCATACTCCCCGCAGAGAAAACCTTTTTAACCAAAGTGTAAAAACGCTTATCATCTCTGTCTGAGGGTGGTAGTTAGGTATGCATTTTGTTTGGATGTAGAAGTGGCAGCCTGAACTACTAAACTTTCGGGAGTTGGATGCTTCGTCAGATAGTAAGGGCCACTGCTGGACACTCTGTACTTGCTTGTCAGTTTTTTGTTCACTGCTGGAATTAATTCCAGCGTCTCTCAATTGGCATCAGCTCTCCTTTGTAAATCTACATGGAAAGGAAGAAAATCTGCAGTCCCTTATCTAAAATATCAGTGAGGTTGTCCTGCTCAAAAAGTGGTGCAGGCCTTTTCCATCCCAGTTATTCTACAACCCTAGACATAAGCTGTTGGCCTGGGGGAGTTGGTCTGCCAAACTCTATTTCTGGGGAAGTGTCCAACCCACTTGCAGATTGCAGGGTTCCATGAAGGTCTTTTATTCTTGGGTTCTCTGAAATTAAGGCCTTTGGAACCTTCTGTGTCCCATACTGTAACCCAAAGGGACGTGATTCATCCAAAGATGGCTCATCATCCTCATAAATTAAGGAAAGAGACTTAAAAAAGTCTTTCTTAGACATTGGGGAGAACGTTTTGTCGACATCCTTTGAGGGATTAGCTATTTGAAATGAAATTAAGTGATATTTTATGTATAACACCCTCATACACAAGTGTTTCAGAGCGCGTTCAGGCAAAGGGAGGGGAAAAAAAACAATGATCTTACTAGGCCCAGTGACATAAAGAACGCACAAGTGCATGGAAAAGGGAAAAGGGGGAAAGTGCATGGAAGGGGGAGAAGTGGAAAGTGCGGAAACAGGAGAGAACAGAATAAATAATAAGTAAAATAAATAAATAAATAAGGCGATAAGCAGTGGTAGTGCAGCCTGCAAGTAGCAAGTGCTAGATTAGTCAGATAGGGTATATCTGATAAGTGCAGAAGAAAAGTGGGAGGGGGACTGTTTGGGTACAGATACAGACCCCAGTGCAACCCCATTTGCGTTGACAATGGCGTTGAAGTCTTTGATGCCATTAACGGCGAGGGCTTTGATGGCTGTGGCGTCGAGGCTATTTTAAGCGTTGACTAGGAGTCTTTCGGGGCTGATGGGGTTGATGATTTTGACTTCGAAGGAGTCTTTTCTCTACTTAAGGGAACCTTTGAGGGCTCTCGAGGAGTTGTCTCCTGGACACTCAGGCCAGAGGGCGCACAGGTTATGTCATTTGCCTTTTTGTCGTGTTTTGTGACATGGGCATGGTTCTTATCTTTCTTCGAGGGGGTTGAGGCTGCATTCTTGAATACTTTGAGCATTTTTAGTCTGAACCTCTCCCACTCAGCTGGTGAGGTTGGGCGAGAGACCATTTCCGCGGAGGAACTTGACGATGAAGACAACGACCTGTAGTGTCTTTTCTTCAACCGCCGTGAAGATGATGATGCGTGGTGTGAGCACTCTGTGTTCTGGACCTTTTAGATTTCTTGTGAAGAGGAGAGTTATCTCTCGACTCATCGGAGGATCACTTTTTCGACTGCGTTGTTGAAGAGGATTTATTTATTTAAAATGTATAAAGTGCAACTAAGGCCCAGAGGGCCTTATGAGACCTACCAGCAGCTAACTTCTCTCTACGCTCTTTCAGGGCTTTCGTTGTGATCGATAGGCAGGACCCACACTCCAATGTTAAATGAGAGGATCCTAAGCACCACAGACACACCCGATGGGGGTCCATAAGGGAAATTTTAGCCGCAGTCAGGACATTTTCTGAACCCCGATCTTGGTGTCGGTGATACCGACGGCGAAGTGATCTTTGTCACTAAATACGAAAGGTTTCTTGCAATGAACCGAAGTGCGCCGATATTCTGGAGTGATAGCCCTCGTGGAAAAACAGACCTGAAGCCAAAGGTCGCTGCATGTGCTATGTACCATCAATGACGTGGAAACCGAGATGGAGGCCCTCGAGGGACATAGAATCAACAGGCATCAACGCGCAGTGCCCCCTGTTGGACATTTTATTTCGAAGTAGCTGAAGCTGGATATGGAGATATCATTAGATGAGGAATGCGTGGGAGGACACAATTCATTCTAAATGTATTTTTATTTGATCGCTTATAGCTCGATCCTATCTTACAAACAGGAAGTGCTTTACAACGTGTGGAAGCTGGGAAAGGCATTAGTGGACAGTAGTGCAGTACTGTTGGCATAAGGATGGAAAAGTATAAATTACTTACCCCGATAATGTATTTTATAATGGATGTTCCTCCCACGGATTCCTCATCTTTGATGTATTTTTCCAGCTTTAGCAGATCTCTGAAACTTTTCGGCAGCATTGGGTGCCGTGTGATATTGGCAAGATCCTGCTGTGCACTTCTTCCTTGTGGCTGGACATGACGTTGTCATCAGTATAAGTAGCTTGCACTGCACCCCATGACCTTAGCTCGATTGTTTCTTCCCTGTGCTCAACCACGTTGGGGAATAAATTGTCATAACAATATTTTTTGTGTGTGAGAGAAAGAGCTCTTTATCAGAGGGGCGTGAAGGTAGGGCGGGGAAATTGTGGGAGGAACATTACTCATACATCAATCATACATTACATCACCAGAGGTAAGTAATTTGTTCTTCTAATAGATTGTGCCCTTCCACATAGTCCTCATCTTAGGTAGGCTCACATAGAAGTTGTATTATGTCGGAGGAGGGAACATTATGATGAAGAAAACATCTTGGAACTTGAGGCAAAGGAACACAACATGCTAACGTAGTAAAATAATTAATGGTGACCATGATCACTGTCTGTCCATTGAGGGGCGGAAGGTCGACTATGACGTTTGTCTCAAAGTATTGCCAAGGAGTTGTGGGTATTCTCCAAAGGTTCTAGTTTCACTGGGAGTCTTTAGGATCTTAGAGTGGAGACATATTGAATAAGATGAGAAGTACTATCCAACATCTCTTACAAGAAAAGTCCACCAAAACTGTATCTGCACTATTTCAGAGATATCACAGATCACTCAATGATTACCCGGGAGGCTATCAAGGCACACGGTAAGTACTAACAATTGAAATTCTTGAGTTGGTATGTACAGTTGGCAGCTTAAGAATAAAAGACCTTTAGGTCTCTTTAGGGTCCAATTGGCTCTGAGGTGCTGGAGGTCACCTTCAGGAATCCCAGGGGTAGCTTGCTGGACCTCCTGTAAGAATGATTTGACTGCATGAACAAGTATAGCCTTTGTCACTGTCCTCTCCGGGTGTCAAGGATAATGTACTTATTTGTTCTTCGCATGATGAGAAGTCAACAAAGACATGCTGGATGCCCGGGAGATATGTTAGGGTTATATAATATTGTCCGAAAAGTCAGCCCACCACTCTTTATGGCTGTTCTTGCATTCAAAGTTATGCTAAACCTGACGGTTACAGTGATCATTCTCATATGGAGGAGATACCTAGAAGCAAGTATCTCTATTCTATCAAAGGCTGTTTCATTGCCAGCAGATCTTTTTTAAGAATGGTATATTTTCACTTTCAGAGACGGTTTTCAACATATATGGCACTGGGTGTTCAACTATATAATCAGGCCGTAATTATTTGAGTAATTATAAGTTACTCAATGTAGTGACTAACGTACTCTTAGTCCATAGTTTCCGCCGGACTACTTTGACCCCGTGAAAGGTAGTATAGGGTTCAGAGGCGACCAGCACCTGGATTTTGTTGACTTTACGAGCTGAGGTGAGGCCGACTAGTGAGGCCGTCTTGATGGTGAGCAGCCTGATGTCCGCGGACACCATTGGCTCAAACGGTTTGTGCGCCAGGGGGCCTAAGACTATGTTGAGGTCCCACATTGGGTGCAGATCCTTGACCGGCGGGTAGAGCCTTGCGAGCCCCATCAAATGTTTCTTGACGATAGGATTGGAGGAGGAGAAGTTCCCCCCTCCGAGTTCCTGTAAGCACCGATGGCTGCGAGGTAGGTGCGGCAGGTATCCACCTGTACACCGGAGTGGGTGAGGTGGGTGAGGTGCGCCGAGAAGGAGAGCACGTCATCTAACGTACATGCTAGGGGGTCGATTTCCTTGGTGTCTGCCCAGTAGCAGAATCTGGTCCATTTACTTTATATTGGGCCCTGGTAGCCTTGCTCCTTGCGCCCTGAATGATTTCCAGATTAGCCTGAGAGAGGCTGAGGTGCCACAGCGTTACCTGCTCAGGTACCACGTTGTGAGGGCCAGTTTCTGTGGCGCAGGGTGGATGACCCTGCCCCCTGCTGTGCCAGATGATGTGCTGGGCCCGTCAGGAAGTGAATCAGAGGCATCTCCGAGAGGCTGAGCAGCTCTGAAAACCATGGCCTGGCCAGCTACCATGGAGCTATTAGAATGATATTGAGTTGGCAAGACTGCTTGATCTTGCAAATCACTCTGTGAATCAGCGGTGTGGGCGGGAAGGCGTAAGCCTTCATGCCGTTCCACTGAAGCCGAAATGTGTCGGCCAGGGAGCCGGGCCCTGTCCCTGCCAGGAGGCAAACTGAGGGCACTTCTTCTTGTGCCAGGTGGCAAAGAGATCCACCTGGGGATGACCCCACCTGTTGAAGATCTCCTGAATAACGAGGTTGTTAAGCTGCCACTCGTAATTGTCCGCTCCCAACCTGCTGAGCCTTTCCGCCTTCAGGTTGGATTCCCCCGGGAGGTGGACTGCCGTGAGGTAGATGTCATTTTCCAGGGCCCACATGCTGATTGCCATTCTGCACAGAGCAAGGGATCTGGTGCCTCCCTGCTTGTTGGCATAGTACATGTTGGTCGAGTTGTCTGTCTGGATGAGAACAACCTTACCCCTGAGAAGTGGTAGGAATGCTCTGAGCGCTAGCCAGATGGCGTTCAGCTCTAACCAACTGATGTGGTATTCCTGCTCCTGTCGAGTGCAGGTGCCGTGGACCGAGAGATCGTTCAGGGTGGCTCCCCAGCCCTCGAGCGAGGAGTCTGTGGTGATGGTGGCCTACGGGGTGGTCGGCCGAAAGGGCTTGCAGTCCCTGGACCACCATGTTAGGTCCAGGTGTAGGGATAGAGGAACGTTGATCATCTCGGATTGGGAGCCCCGCTCCTGGTTCTATGAGGCTGCGAAGTGCAGCTGAATCCTCAATCGTGTGTGTTGAACGGCTAATAGGACCACTGCCAAGAGATCCAGGAGATGCTGGTACCACCATGCCGAGGTCACTTCTCTGCAGAGGAAGTGGGAGGTGGCCCTCCTGATGGCCGAGATCTTGTCCTCCAACGGAAATACCTTCCTGGAGCACGTGTCCCAGATGAGGCCCAAGAATATCAGAGCCTGCGTGGGGTACAGTTGCGACTTCTTGAGAGTGAGCGAGACGCCCAGATTGTGCAGTGTGTTCATAAGGGCATGGGAAGAGTGGTGAACTGCTTCCGGAGATGTAGCCCTGATGAGCCAGTCGTCGAGGTATGGGTAGATGTGGAGAAAGAATGTGGGAAAGACCCTGGGGGACGAGTTGAGGCCAAAAGGAAGAACCTTGTATTGAAAATGGTAGCCCATGATCCTGAACCGTAGGAAAGAACGATGGGGCTGCCAAATCGGGACGTGTAGCTAGACATCCTTCAGATCCAGGGAGCACATCCAGTCTCCCTTGCACAATGTCTCCGCTATAAAAGCTGGTGTAACCATCTTGAATTTTTGTAGGGGTAAGGAGAGGTTGAGCGTGGAAAGGTCCAGCACAACTCCCAGGCCCGCCTGGTTTTTCTTGTGAATGGCAAAATCCTGGAGTAAAAGCCAAAGCCTCACTGGGAGGCTGGGACTTCCTCCACTGCCTGGCTCTCTACGAGCGATCGGATCTCTGCCAGAAGAGTTGCTGTCCCAACTTGAGGGAGTGGAGGCGAGGAGAGAGGAGAGGCTGGGATGGGTAGGCGGTACCCCGTGGATACTACAGAGAGGATCCAGGTGTCCGTGAAATTCTGACGCCAGCAATGTGCATGGAGAGCAAGCCTGCCCCACACTGGAGACACATGGATCCGAAGGGGCGTGTCATGCCTTCTTTCCCTCGGAGGCTGTCACAGAGGAGGGGACCTGGAAAAAGCCATTACTCCCCTGCCCCCCTTTTGTTTTGCCTGGATCTCCGTTCCTGGAAGCTGCGGAACCCACCATACGTACGCCCCCTGTCAGAGCACTACTGTAACTGGGTGTACGACTTGGTCGTGGGCTTTGTCAAGATGGATAAAGACTTGGCCATTTGTGAGCTGTTTTTCTTTTTGTCCAGCTCTTCGTCCGTGGTGGAGTGGAAGAGGTCCCCCCCCCTCGAACGGTAGATCTAATATGCGTTCTTGGACATCCAGATCGAATTTTGTGGCCAGAGCCAGGCCGTCCTTCTCATGTCTGTTGCGATACAGATGGCACGGCCAGAGGTGTCGATATGGGCCACGGTGGATTCCATGAGGTCATGCGCCACCAGCTTGGCCTCAGCCAGCCACGCCTTAAAACCTGATTGGCTCTGCGTAGGGAGTTCTGGGAGGAAGTCCGCAATTTCCAGCTATAACCTCTGGTTAGCGGCAGCCAGCATGGCATCGGCATTAGCTTGATGAAGGTGCAGGGACGCGTTTGGAATAGAGTTTCTTTCCGTACGCCTCCAAGATCTTCTCCTCCTTGCCTAGTAGAGCCGCAGAGCAGGAGGCTGAGGTCGACCGAGGCTTGGAGTATAGTGATCCCGCAGCGATCACCGAGGAGTGTGGCTGTAGATGGGCCAATAGCACAAGTGTCCCTCCATCTGCCTGTAATAGGCGTCGAGGCGTCGATTGACCAGCTGACCCGAGTGGGGCTTTTGCCAACCCTTCTTGGCCAGGGAGACTACATCGGTTTGCAGAATAATCCCTGTTTTGGCAGAGGGGCGTCGCGTGAGGACTTCAGCCAGAACCCCCTCTGCCGGATGCTCGACCTCGGGCTGGAGGAGGCCCAGGTATTCTACCCGCCCAGCAAGACATTCGCAGAAGGACCTGGCTGAGCATGGTGTGTCCGGATCCTCCTCATCATCAGTGTCCTGCGGATCAGGAGGATCCTGCAGAGGTGGTGGAGTAGTTGGAGCCGGTGGCTGGGGCACAGGGACTGCAGCCAGGGCTGAGGAGGCGGCGGAGGCTGGTACGGAACCGCCTGAGGAATGGGCTGGGGAGCCGGGACCAGCGGCTGCACCACGGTCGGGGGCGTCGGTGGAGGCACTTGTGGTGCCGCTAGCATAGTCGGGAGGACTTCCCTGATGGCGTCCTTGAGGATAACCCCCATCCGAGGTGACTTCATGAGCCTGAGGAACCTCTCGAAGAACCCCTCTTCATTAGTCTGAGGGGGGTTAGGTGTACTGACGGGGTAGCCGGGGGCTGCCAGAGCCGCTGCATTCCCTAGCCTTATGGACACAGTGGGAAGCTGCCCTGAGCATAAGAAGGATAGGTTGTTGGCAATATACCTGGTTGAGCCTAGTCCCACCTCGACACTCGTTCTTCGCCGAATTCCTGGAATGGCGTCGGACGGGTGCCTCTGTCTGGCAGGGTGGCCATCTTGTCGAGCTGCCTGCCACGTGCCTGAGACGTGTTGCTCGGCTCGCTGGGCCCAGCCTCCGCCAGGACTCTTGTATGTGGATCACGAGGCCTACCCTGCTCCTCGGGCAAAGGCCCGGTAGGTGTGACACCCTCAACCCGGGGGTCGGTAGAGCTGCGTTTAGGTGCCCCCTTGGATGTATTGCTGGTACTAGGGCGTGGACCCTCAGCCATATTGCCGGTACAAGGGCGGAGCCCCTCGGATGATGATCCGGTACAAGAACCTTCCGGTCCCTCAACACTGCCACCGGGAGGGTCCGAGGATCCCTCGGCCCGAGGGCCGGTAGCTGAAGCTGTGCTTGTGCTAGTACAAGGACCTGAATGTTCCCTCCCCCGCGGGACAGTCCTTTGCACGGTGGTATGGTAAATAGTAGCCCCTCCTTGGGCCTGCCTCGCTGGTTCACGAAGTTCCTGAGGTCCTCTGGAGGTGACTTCTGGAAGAGCTCCCTCCACCTGGCGAGTCTGTTCTTGAGCGCTTTCGACGACAGTGAGCCACACGCGGAAAAGCTTGACAAGCAGGGTCTGGGCCAAGACAACGTAGGCAGAGGGCATGGGGGTCTGAAGTTGGGAAGAGCCTGTTGCAGGATGGACACCTGCTGAACCCTGTGGAAGTCAACACGCGCCGGGGAGGAGCATGGCGCCTGAGGACCGAGTACCTGAATGATAAAAAGGCAAAAAAAGACAAAGAGAAGAAATATCCGCACGTGGAATTACATGGCCGAAGACAAACTCAGGAGCGCTGGTGAATTCGGCCCGTTCCCGTCGGGGTGGAAAATGGGACTGGGGTATGGCGGCGGAGGGCAGAGTCGGGGCAGCGCATGATCCCTGGGCCGCACCCCTGCGCGCCTCTAAATTTAAAGGAGAAGAAGATTTATTCTGGTAAAAAAGGTGCCGTCTGCCGTCTCTTGGAAGGGACGCCCATGCAGGATGGAGTAAAGGGGGCAGGACGTAAGAGTACTGTCCTTATGAAAGGTCATGTAGTATTAGGTTGTACATATATTGGGGCAAAGGCACATTTTAAGCTCCAAAAAGGCCCAGTCGACATTGTTGCTGCAGGAGAATTCTCTTCCCTTTTTTAGGATTTATTTGACTGTCCTGGAGAAATGCGGTATTAATTTCCAGTAGAAATGTTCTAATCCAGGGAATCGTATTTCCTTCAGAGAACGAGGGGATTTGTGGATCAATAGAGATGCCTTCATCGGACAAGATGTAACCGTGATAAGATATTGAAGCCTGTTCAAAGGCACACCTTTGTGGTTTGGCATAGAGTTGGTTGCCCTAGAGTCGTTGTTGAAGTTCCTTGCTCGGTACTCGATCTGGAATAGACTAGAACATCTTTAAGATAAACGATGAAAGAATGCTGTAACAAGTCAGAGTACAATTTGCCCATGAATCTTTGAAATATTACTTTAGCCAATTCAAAGGCACCACGCAATATTCAAAGTAGCCATATAGGGTCCTGAAAGCCGTCTTCCACTAGTCGCTATTTTTAAAACTGATCAAAGGATTAACCCTGTAAATCCAATTTCATGAAACTTGTCACAGTGCAGAACATTGTCACATCGAGTGATGAACATGTGAGGCATGTAAAGTAAGTTCTACAACAATTCTGGGATAACCATTTCTATGCCAAACTCGAGCGGTGCACCTTTGAGTAGACTTCAATATCTTATCTTTAACGAGTCCTTAGATGTCATCACTTCTCCCCAAGGGAGAGCAACTTTCCATGGGGCCAGGGAGGTGAGGCCACTACTCGATAGCCCCCCTGGGGATGGTACACAGAGGGAGGATCTCATGAGGAGAGCCCCCCCACCCTCTACTGACAAGGACGACCATCTATGGAGAACACGGTATAGCACCCCTCACCCAACAAACATTCCTACTCTGTTGATCCTAATCATACACCTAACCAACCCATGTACCTGTGTAGGGCCAAAGACATGACTCCTACTGAGACGAAGGAGAGCTTGGACTACCCAACGGAGATTGATGATAGAAGTACTGAGACGAGGAAGAGGTGCAGAGGAATGAAGATCGAAGGACCAAAGACATTGAAGAACTAGAATCCCAATGCCAACCAACCACTATAAAAATAGACAAAGGACTTAAAGAATTGTGACAGCCAACCAGCACGAGATGCTATCCAGCCCGGAAAGTTCAGTGAGAGGACGACAAGACAGCCGGCTTCCCAAGTCCAGAGGTTGGAGAGGGGAATCATTGACCCAGTGGCATGGGACACGTTTGAGGCAGAGCAGGAAGCTGAAGGACGGTGGTGTGACCCGAAGCCGGTGGAGGGATGGTCTCAGAAAAACGTTGTAGCCGCCAGCAACAACCTGCAGCATAACCGTGCATGAGCACACAGAGCAGAAAGCAACAGGGGGAACAAAGACCCTCAGCCCTGTAAAGATCTGGTGAAGAGCTAGCAGGAGGCAAGTAACGGGAGAGAGAGAGAGAAAGGGACTGGGTATGACAGAAGTAGTTAAGAAGTCATCTTCCTCGGCACAGTGGTTGGCCGCAGACCACTACTAAAACTAACAGTTATAAATAGTGCCTCGGGGTTCATCTTCCTCGGCACAGTGGTTGGCCTCAAACCACTTCTGAAGCAAACAGTACGATAAAGCACATTGAAGTAATTTTCCTTGTGGCAGTACCTGGCAGGGGTGTAAACCAGGTCTGCCAAAAACAAGTCACAGCGAAGTACGCGTCTGGGACACGCACCCACAAGAAAAGAAGATTACAAACCATCTTCTGTGTCGCAGTACTTGGCAGGAGAGTGCACCAAGTACTCCTGGGGAGGGAAGAGATCCCAGGGTCTGGTATCCTCATCACAATTGGATCTTTGCTTTCTGTCAAATGCCTGGGGAAGGGATTAATTTCCCCTTGTGTTGTGAACTGTGAAAGAAATCCTGAGAAAGGCCAGGGGAAGGGAGATATTCTCCCTGGTGTTGTGAACTATGAGATAAAGCCAGAGAAAGAAGCCAGGAGAAGGGAGTCATTCTCCTGGTCATTGAGCCCACAAGGAGGAGCTAGCTAGTGATCCAGGGGAAGTGAGTCATTCCCCCTGGGATACAAAATAGTGAACGTTCTGACGCAGAGTGTTAGAGGATCTATAACCCTTTCATTTGTTTGTGAAATACTGGGTCCAGGGGAAGGGGGTAATTCCCCCTGGTAAGGAACTTGCAACCAGAACTGTGCCACCCAGTCCAGGAGGAGGGAGTCACTCTCCTGGACCAAGAACATTGAACCATCCTTCTAGTATAGCTATATGTGTAAGGAACAGAATTAGAGTTTTGACACAGGACAGTGGACTTTTTAGTTTTCAAGGACATCCTGACATACCCACTTGAACTTTAGTTGAGGCAGGGAAAACCCTGTTAGAGATAGGGAAAGCTAGGTTTTCTCTTTATGTTCTTGACTAATAAAAGTCTATAGCAATCAGCATGCCACCTGTGTGTCAGTCTCCTCCTTATGCACCCTTACCTTTGGTGTCAGGTGTGTGATCTTACCTAATTGAGACAAACTGGGGGACCCTGAAATTCACAAAATTAAGTGACCGAGCCTCTAACCCATCTATTACCACTGCAGAATCTATAGGGTCTGACCTCTCCAGCAGTCATGATATAACTATAGAACCTGGAGAGACAGACAAGTCATACCCACTGATCTAGTCTTGGCAGCCCTCAAGGGTACGTGCATCCAAATGGTCCCAAGTCGGGGCTCCCTTGGAAGCATGGGCTGGATGTAATGGCATGGGTGGTGGACCCAGACTATAGAGGAGATATTAAGATCTTACTCCAGAATAACAGTAAACATGCTTATCATGTAAAAACCAAGGAGAAGATTGCTCAGGTAATTCTAAAGAGTGCACTATTCCCCAAACTCCTAGAAGTACCAGTTAGATTCCACAGAGAGAGGGCCTAAAGGCTTTGGGAAAGCTGACCAAGATCCAGATCCAAACCTAGGTCTGCCCAAACAGAACATCAAGGACGCAGCAACTGAGGTAATCCCAGATTTAGCGTTCGCACAACGCAATTACCCTCTGTCGGCTGAAGCCTTCCTAAGAGTCATATCTGAGTAAGAGGGAAGAAAGAAAGATGTTCCATTTTCTTTCTTGAAACAGGGATTATTGTATAAAGGAGACACCACCAATGAGGTAACCCCTCGATCCCAAACAGTAGTCCCCATGAGCCATAGTAGGGTTGTGGTAGGAAATTCCCATGCTCACCTCACTTCTGGATATTTGTGAACAGCAAAAAGGCAGGGACAGGTAGTGAGCCGGCTCAACTGGCCAGGGATATATGTTGACATTAGATTAAAAACATTGTCACAACGTGCTCTTTGTGTCACAAATCGGTCTCACATAACCCTCCTCGAGCTTTGTTCCAACCCCTATCAATCATAGATGTGCACTTCTCCCAAATAGGGATGGATATTATGGGACCATTAACTTCAACAAGTATATCCTAGTTATACTAGACTATGCAACACATTACCCTTAGGCCTTTCCTATGTGAAGTAACACCTTGCAACACATTCTAAAGCACTGTATCCCATTTTTATCATGGGTAGGCTTCCCCAAAAGGAAATACTAACAGAACAGGGAACAACCTTCATTAGCAAAATTACAGCAGAGGTCAAACTAATTCTTCAAATAAAAAAGCTTTGAGGACCTCCGCATACCATCCTCAGACAGATGGCCTGGTTGAGCACTTTAATAAAACCCTCAAAAGCATTGTTAAATGGTTAGTGGAAGTGGATGGCAAGAACTAGGATATGATGATCCCATGGGCCCTATTTGGCATCAGGAAGGCTCCCCAACCTTCCCTTGATTTTTCAACATTCAAACTCCTTTATCGGTGTGATCCCAGAGATGTTTTAGACATGCCAAGGGAGACCTGGGAAGAAGGGGGGAGGGCTATCTGGCGCTTATCCCAAACCACACATTGGATTAAAGTGTCAGAATCAAACTCCAGATCTCCCTCTTCTTCTTCTAACTCCAACCCTCCGTCCACCTCCTCACCTGTGGCGATGGATCCCCTGGGCGGTTCCAATCTTTTCTTCCACCAAGCAGTTTTTTTTGATGGAGGATAGGGCCTACCCCGGGAGGAAGCCACCCTGACCTGCTACAACAAGGTCTAGAAGTGGCTTCTCTGCCGGAGCAAGCTATATGGGGGAAAAAGCCTGATGGCATAAAAAACCCCCGGCGAAGTTGTGCTGAGTGGATCCCAGAAGATATGGAAGGCAGAAGTATAGTGAAACTCCAGAATAGTAAGTCCGACGAGAATGGACGGGAAAGAAATCTTCACGGAGAAAAGGGGCGGAGCCCAGGACAGAAAACGGGAACCAAAGAGAGACAAGGTAAGACAACGAGAACAAACAATGGGAGGTACGGGAAAACAGATGCACCGGCTAGGAGAGCCGTAAACAGCGCTACAAACAGAAAGATGGGAGAGAGAACAGAGAAAACTAGCGTCTCACCCGGAGCCTGACGCGAGAGGGTTGCAACGCGTAGGCTTCCGGGTGTGACGGAAAGAAATAGGCGTGCCGAAGCAAGCGCTGCGGAACAACTAGACCGCTAAACATAGTGTGTGGTATAACGTGAAGGGGTGACTAATGGCGGCCCAGTCTCCACCGCGACCATATCCCCCAACATTGGCGGCGCATGACAGTATGCCCCCTTCTAGACCTGGACCACCCAGGCTTGCCAGGGTGGAATCGATGGAATCTCTGGGTAAGGAGGGGGGCATGAACAAAAGACCTCGGTTCCCAGGAATCCTCCGAACGAGGATATCCCTTCCAAGCCACCAGATATTCCAGTCTTCCCTTGCTAAATCTGGAATCTCTGATGTGGGAGACCTCATATTCATTGGGAATCGGTTCGGGATCCGAAGGAAGATGTAGGTTTCTCTTTCTGGGGGTATTGGGATCAGCCGAGCGTAAGAGAGAGGAATGGAAGACAGGATGAATGCGTCGCATATCTTTGGGAAGAATGAGCCTGAAGGCTACAGGGTTTATCCTCTGTGTGATTTTAAACGGCCCCATGTAACGGGGGGACAATTTTGTAGGATGCAACCAACGAGGTAGGTATCTTGTGGATAGCCATACATGATCCCCTTCCTTCCATAGGGGACACGGCTGGCGATGTTGGTCGGCTTGTACCTTATACCTTTCCCTTGCTGAGGACAAACTAATCAGGGCGCTCTTATGGGCAGATGAGATATCGGCTAATGTGGACTCAATAGAGGGTATGTTGGTCGGGGAACTGAGTAAGGGGAGAATTCCTCGGGGATGGAGCCCATAGGTACAAAAAAAAGGACTGAGGTTAGTAGCCGAATGCACAGAATTGTTATAGGCAAATTCGGCGGTGGGCAGAAGGGATACCCAGTTGTCCTGGTGGCGATTTATATAGCATCTTAGATACTGTTCTATGGTGGCGTTTAGTCGTTCGGTTTGGCCATTGGTCTGGGGATGAAACCCCGAGGAAAGAGCTCTGTTAACCTTTATGCGATGGCACAAGGCTGTCCAAAAACGAGAGGTGAACTGACTCCCCCTATCAGAAATGATCTTATCAGGGAGTCCATGTAATCGGAATATGTCCTTAAGAAATACCTCGGCCAATTCCGGTGCAGTGGGAACACCAGCTAAAGGGGAAAAATGGGCCAACTTTGAGAAAGAGTCAACAGTAACCATGAGACAGGTATACCCCTGAGATACGGGTAATTCCACAATAAAATCCATCGAGATAAGAGACCAAGGACGTGATGGTGTTTCCGGTTGTTCTAGCAGCCCCAATGGTCTACATACCGAAACCTTGCTTTGCGCACAGACCGGACAGGCCTTACAGTACATCTTGACATCCTTATACATAGAGGGCCAAAAGAACGTACGAGAAACTAGCTCCAAGGTGCCCTTTTGTCCTCGGTGTCCGACCGTGACATGGTCGTGACACCATCCCATAACCTTCATGCGCAACGCTTGTGTGGGAATGAACAATTTCTGTTTGTACCAAAGGAGCCCCCCTGACCTTGTTATCTCTTGTCTCTTTTTTGGAGGTAAGATGACTTCCATACCCTCCGTGGTTGCTGTTTTTACCTCCTCAAGGAATGTCGATATGACACCCACAATCCTATTACGGGGAATAAGTACTTCTGCCGGAGAAGTGGCACCCATCCCTGGGGAATTACGCCGAGAAAGGGCGTCGGCGAGACCGTTCTGGGAGCCTGGGATGTAGGTTATGACAAAGTCATATTGACTGAAGAAGTGCGCCCATCGTGCTTGTCTGGAATTTATGCATTCCATCCCTCTAAGGACCTTCAAGTTTTTATGGTCAGTACGCAGAGTGAAGGGTGATGCGCTACCCTGCAGCAGGTGTCTCCACTCCTCACAGGCCGTCTTAAGTGCTAAGAGTTCCTTCTCTATAACCGAATAGTTCTTTTGACTCACCGACAAGGTCTTTGAGAGATAGGCCACTGGGTGCTCAATTCCCTGGTGTTCTTGTAATAACACAGCTCCCAAAGCTTCAGCGGAGGCATCGGCCTCGACTACAAACGGTAGAGTTTGATCCGGTTGGCGAAGGACTGGAGCAAAGCAAAACAATTTCTTCAATAGCCCAAAAGCGTTGTCGGCCTGGTCAGTCCAAGCAAATGGGCCAGCTTCCTTCTTGAGTAAAGCCGTAATAGGCAATACCGTTTGAGAGAAATGACCGATAAATTTTCTGTAGAAGTTCGTCAAACCTAGGAATCGTTGGACATCCTTCAGTGAGGTAGGTGTGGGCCATTTCAGTATGGCAGATACCTTTCCGGGATCCATAGAGACACCATCCTTAGATAGTATAAAACCCAGATAGGAGATTGTGCTGGTCTTGAAAATACACTTCGCTGGTTTAACCAGGAGGGAGTTGGCCTGAAGGCGATCTAATATGCTTCGTAGGTGTTGGTCGTGTTCTTGTGGGGATCGAGAAAATATCAGGATGTCATCCAAGTATACTACTGTAAAGATAAAGAGGACTTCAGAGAACAGGCGATCCATAAAGCGCTGAAAAACAGCCGGGGCATTCACTAAGCCAAAAGGCATAACTCGATACTCATAGAGACCAAAAGGTGTACGGAATGCCGTTTTCCATTCATCACCCTCGCGTATCCGGAGAAG
Organism: Ambystoma mexicanum; assembly: GCF_040938575.1. Taxonomy (NCBI): domain Eukaryota; kingdom Metazoa; phylum Chordata; class Amphibia; order Caudata; family Ambystomatidae; genus Ambystoma; species Ambystoma mexicanum. The sequence continues at coordinate 1,197,163,207 of NC_090926.1, read as the reverse complement.
ATGATATGCACTTCTTAGGTCCAGTTTAGAAAAGATGGTGGCCCCCTGTACTGCCTCCAGAATGTCTGCAATGAGTGGCATAGGGTATCTGTCCCTTATTGTGACCTTATTGAGGCCCCGGTAATCAATGCAAGGCCTCAATTCTGTAGAATCGCGCTTGGGGATAAAAAATAATGGGGCCCCTGCGGGAGATCTGGAAGGCCGGATCAATCCGTTAGTCAGGTGGGAGTCCAAGTATCTCCGTAGAGCTACCTTCTCAGTGAGAGATAGCGGAAACATCCGCCCGAAGGGGACTAATGCGTCTTGTGTGAGTTCTATGGCACAGTCCTCTGGACGATGTGGGGGCAGTTCTAATATCGTCTTGTCAACAAAGACTTCGTGAAATTCCTCCAATTCAGTTGGAATGCAACAGACCTCGCACTTAGTGGTGGATTCAGGCGCGAGGACCTTCACTACTTCCTGTGACCGGTGTGGTATACAGAGTTCCTTACAGAATCCTGATTCAAAGGTAATAGTATTCCTGAACCAATCAATCGAGGGGTTGTGCCTTCTCAGCCATGGGATACCCAGTATGACTGGAAAGTGGGCTGCTCGAATAAGATCGAATGTCATTTGTTCTGTATGATGTTGGATCACCACAGTGAGTGGTTCTGTTGTATGAGTGATGGGACCAGAGGAAAGCGGGGTCCCATCAACGCCTTCTACCTTCTGAGCATCCTCACGCCGAACCAAAGGAATACCTTGTTGATCAGCCCAAATGGTGTCCATAAAGACTCCAGCAGCACCACAGTCAATGAGGGCTAGCGTGGTTAACTTCTTGGTGGAGATTTGTATCTGTAAGGACACTACCATCAAACGAGAGTCCATGGTATCTCCTTGGGGGTTAACCGCCAAGGTTACATAGGGGCGAGAAGACATACCTCGGAAACCTGCCCCCTTTAGTTCCGAGGTCTGTCGTTTCCCGGTGTACGGGGAGGAACCGCTGGGCATTTTCGTAGTAGATGCGTATCCGATCCACAATACAAACAGAGACCAGTGTCTCGCCTTCTTCTACGTTCTTCAGGTGTTAACGGGGCTCTTGCGGCGCCTATCTGCATGGGTTCTTCTTTGCTTGATGCTAAGGGTAACAGATGAGAAGGGGTTCCTGAAGAGGGTGAGTTGACTGGGATGCGCAACTTTCGTCTTTCGGTCCGCCGTTCGCTGAGACGGAATTCTATCTGGAGGGCTATGGACATCATATCCGATAGAGAGGTGGGAAGTGCCAAACGAGCCAGCTCGTCCTTTAATTCTTCTCTTAAGCCACGACGAAATATCGTAAATTGCACATGTTCCGGCCATCCGGCCTCAATCGCTAGGCGTTTGAAGGACGAAATATAGGTCCTGAGATCGCTGGTGCCCTGCTGAACGTCTAGCAGTTCTTCAGCCGCTATGTGAGTTATCTCGGCCTGTTCGAAGGTCTGTTTAAACAAGGTAACAAAGGCACCATAGTCCTGGAGTATCGGATTGTTACTGGTTACTAGTGGGGAAGCCCAGGCCAGGGCGTTTCCTATTAAATTTGATATAACAAACCCCACCTTGGTATGAGCGCTGGCGAAGGTATGAGGACGAAAGGCAAAGTAAATGGCACAAGATTCGAGAAATTCCTTGAGACGTCTTGGCGATCCATCGTATTTACCCGAGGACAAAGACATGGGAGGGAGATCGGTCTCCCTAGATTCTCGAGCCGTGATCATTTGTCTTAATGCTGCATTTTCAGCCTTGACGTTCTGTAATTCAACGTTCATTCCTTGTACAGCTTGAATCAGCTCTTGCAGCTGTTCGGGGGTAGCCATAGTTTCTTTCTGGCGTTGCAATCTGTCAGAATCAAACTCCAGATCTCCCTCTTCTTCTTCTAACTCCAACCCTCCGTCCACCTCCTCACCTGTGGCGATGGATCCCCTGGGCGGTTCCAATCTTTTCTTCCACCAAGCAGTTTTTTTTGATGGAGGATAGGGCCTACCCCGGGAGGAAGCCACCCTGACCTGCTACAACAAGGTCTAGAAGTGGCTTCTCTGCCGGAGCAAGCTATATGGGGGAAAAAGCCTGATGGCATAAAAAACCCCCGGCGAAGTTGTGCTGAGTGGATCCCAGAAGATATGGAAGGCAGAAGTATAGTGAAACTCCAGAATAGTAAGTCCGACGAGAATGGACGGGAAAGAAATCTTCACGGAGAAAAGGGGCGGAGCCCAGGACAGAAAACGGGAACCAAAGAGAGACAAGGTAAGACAACGAGAACAAACAATGGTAGGTACGGGAAAACAGATGCACCGGCTAGGAGAGCCGTAAACAGCGCTACAAACAGAAAGATGGGAGAGAGAACAGAGAAAACTAGCGTCTCACCCGGAGCCTGACGCGAGACAGTTGCAACGCGTAGGCTTCCGGGTGTGACGGAAAGAAATAGGCGTGCCGAAGCAAGCGCTGCGGAACAACTAGACCGCTAAACATAGTGTGTGGTATAACGTGAAGGGGTGACTAATGGCGGCCCAGTCTCCACCGCGACCATATCCCCCAACATTGGCGGCGCATGACATAAAGAGCATATGACTGTAGTAAGGGATACAGTTTACACTCTACACGTTGCTAAATCCCCAAAACACCAGTAGGCCCAATATGACAAAAGAACTGTCCCTCAATCATTTTCTATTGGACAGAAGGTCCTAGCGGTATTGCTTACCTCTGAACATAAAATACTGTCTTGCTGTCATGGATCTGATGAGGTATTGGAACAGACTGGCCCTTTTAACTATCGCATCTTCAAACCTGATGTAAAATGTAAAACTCAAATATACCACGTTAACCTCTTAAAACAGTGGGAAGAGGACCCAGTGGTTCCTCCTCCATGGTAATGGGCAGTCTTTTGTCAGAAGAGACAGACAGATCTAATTTAGTACCAGCAGACCTTCCGCCATCCCAACAACAAGACATCCAAGATCTTTTAGATCAATTCACTGATGTCGTTAGCTGTGAGCCTGGGAGAATGAAGGGGATTTACCATCAAGTACGCATTCCCCCCGGGAAAGTCATTAAACTGAAGCCCTATTGGATCCCGGAGGTGGAGAAAATGTTGAACGTGGTGTGATGAATCTGATGGTTGATCATTCCTTCTCCGCCAGTGACCTGCTCCCATGTGGCCAGGGGACGGCAGCTACTACCTCATAATGACTCTGGGGGCCTTTATATGAGGGAAGATCACATGGGGAAACACCCTCCGGAGGGGGGTGATATATCACCGGGTGAGACATGGTATCCCCTTTCACCTTTCAGGATGAACCTCCCATTTACAAGACTCTAATGACCTATTGTAATTCCCCCCCTGCTCCATCCATGGAGAGTATTGAATCCCTTTTCTTACAACCTATCGCCCAACTCTCAAACACGATTTGCCTTGTAAATCTGCTAGAATCATCTGCCTTAATTCCACATATCAATCCTCAGTGACTGACTTGCCATCAAAACACATTATGGACATTCATCCAATGTTTTCATGCAAGTTGCCAAAAAGGGACTACTGTTCTCATAAACACAACAACACTGAGACGAGGAAAAGAAGTTGATGAATGCAGAACAAGAGACGCCCTGAGCAGTGGCAGAGCTCTAATTGCTGAGAGCACACACCCAAGCCCAGGACATTTAAATCAGGACAGCAAGAAACTCAGAGAGACTGCTGTTGGGAGTGGGCTGCTCCTCTCTGTGTGATCTACGGGCTCAAAGAAAGTCGTTGGAGCTGACCGGCTCAGGAGCTCAGAGGCTCAGAAGCAGAAGGCTGTGCAGAGAAGATAACAGAGAAGATAACACTCAGCAGGAAGTCCAGTTGCCAGCGCAGGGATCCTGGGCGTTCGCCGGTGTTGGAAAACAGCACTTCACCTACCGAAGACCCAGGCAAAACAGACAAGCCCAGCTGGAGCCACGGGAAGCAGCGACGTGGAAAACGAATGATCAAGGAAGAAAGCACCTGAAGACTTTTACCGACATACTGCGAGAGGAATAAGGAACACCATGAAGAGCCAGTCAATCCACGCTGGGACAGAGGGAACACCGGGGCGCATTGGCAGAAATGCCAAATATAAATAATTAAACATAACAGAACTGAGAGAGAAGAGCAAATTACTTACTACTGGTAATGTTCTTTTGACTGGATGTTCCTCCCACATATTCCTCACCTTTGATAAACTCCTTCCACCATCATAGTCTTCAGAAGAAATGTTCTTCAGAGGGCTGCATGCATCGTCGAATCAATGTCTCTCAATGGCCTTCGCCCGCTCTTGCGCATGTCGTCACCGACAGTACATATAGCATGCACCACGCCCATTACTTCAGATTTCCCCTCCCTATTCAGAGCACAGACATTTGCGAGGACAAAACGACCAGAAGTTAAAGAGGGGAAGGTGCAATACACAGAAATTCTACTAAGGGGTAGGATGGGAGGGGCGATGAGGAATATGTGGGAGGAACATCCAGGCAAAAGAACATTACCAGGGGTAAGAAATTTGTTCTTCGAATGGATTGTGTCCTCTCACGTATTCCTCATCTTTGATACACTCCAGAAACGGTATGTGCAGGAGGTGTGAGTAAGAATTGTCATTAATGCTGTGAAGTACAGACTTCCCAAATCCTGCTTCCTGTCCTGAAGTAGAGTCCAGGAAGTAATGTTTTGAAAATGTATGTGGAGAGGAACCAAGTGGCAGCAGCGTCAATGTCTTGAACTGGGAAACAATGCTCTGTAAAGCAGATGAAGTGGCCACACCCCTTGTAGAATGCACCAATAAACCAACAGCAACGTCTTTTCCTGCTAAATTATCGCATTCAGTAATGCAACGAATAATCCAATGGGATAGGTTTGCTTGGTCACAGCCAGTCCTAGCTTGTGTTCCGGATAACCCATGAACAATTGGTCGTATTGCCTAAGGTTTGCCATACTAGAGATATAAACACTGAAGGCACTCTTAGGGTCCAGACAATGAAGTCTTTTCTCCTCCTTAGATGAATAAGGTGGAGGATAAAAAGTAGGCAGGGCTATTTTTTTTTTAGCAAGATAAAAATCTGATCGATTGGAGTATTTACTAGTGGGGATTATTTATAATGCCTCCTTTGTCTGCCACTTCGTGTTGGGCTATCGTCGCCCATCGTTAAACTTGAACATCTTTAGAAAGGTTTTCTTGAATGATGTCTCGGAGTCGACATTACAGTATAAGAACCTTATAGTACTAGGGATTTTAACTTGTGGGCTGAGGCGGACTCTAATCTAGCAGTGAGTTCCTTTTGCTGGCCATGGATCAACTGTCACTAGGTGTTAAGAAAGGAAGAAGGCATTGACTATGGCAAGGGGAAAAATGCACAGAATAGCACAGTGAACAACTTTGGATCTAACAACGTGCATATAATACCCAAGACTTGTGTATATATAAAAACCCAGGAGTGCAAATAAAGTAATTACCAATATATGAACAGGGATGTGGGGTAAGCACTTAGGACCTCCTTATGACTGAAAGGAAAGTCAGCAAACTCTTTACCCACTATGCTCTTACAGATACTGACAGCGCTAAACCCACGTAGCGGGCAAGCAAGGACAGATTCTGTGAACTGACACTCTGTAAAATACTGAATAAGGAACTTTCAAACAGTACTCACGAGGACCGGAAAGACCACTTGAATGTCAGTAATTTCACGAACCCTGTAGATCAAACAGGGACCCAGAAGGCTGTAAAAGCAAAGGATTAAAGATAACAAAATACATAAAACCCTAGTCAAGGGCAAGTATGAATTGTGATAATAAATTGTGAGGAAAACAAAAAGGGGATACACACTGGAACTAGTTACAACAACACCCACACCTAATAATCAATGGAAAATAAATGCAGGAGTGCATTGGAAACCATGAATGGAATCTCAATAAAGTAGGATCAGGAGCAGGGAAAATGATATCACAAAAGGAAACCTTTCCCACCCATCCAAGGAGAAAAGGCAGTAAACTAATACTACAAAAGTAAGGTTAATGCATCAAGCTTTTCAGTAACCAGGACAGCATAAAGAGACAGAACGCACCGGCAAACTGGGCTGCATCAAAGAGTAAAGCACAGAGAAAGGCTGTCTGCAGACAGAGGAAGATAGAAAGGGAAATTCAGAAAGCATAAATCAATTAAGCACATTAATCCGAAATCCAGGACAGAGGAACAAGATACAGGAACTAAGAACTGGGCACAAAAGCTAGGAACTGGAACTAGGTACTTGGCACAATAACTAGGAACAAGGAACTGGAACTAGGTACTAGGCACAGAAACTAGGAACAAGGAACTGGAACTAGGTACAAGGCACAGAAACCAGGAACAAGGAACAGAGACTAGTCACAACAGGAACACTGCTACAATGACCAGCGCCGGACTGAAGCAAACTGAGGCTTTTAAAGCTGCTTAACGAGCACACCCCTCAGGCGTGCCGCCTGCTGCACCTGCAGCCACAGGTATTGCCTATCCTCCACCCAGCCTTGTCCTGCAAGGGAGGAGATGAAGCAGTGAGCCAGGCATTCTGGGAAGCAGGAGGTGAAGCAGTGAGCCAAGGCATTCTGGGACGCATAGTCATTTGATTTAAGTAGCATGCTGGCTGCCAAAAACCTGGAATGGACCCGGAAGGGAAGAAACTTGGAAAATAAGGTTTTAACGCTCCCAATTCATCAGAACACTGTAGCATAAGGTTCGAAGGAAATGTCCAGTAGGGAATAAACCCCAAAACATGCCCCCAAGTGGCGGGGACGGGAACGAAGGGAGCGGGAACGGGAGCGAAGGGAGCGAGCCGTGACACTATATCCCCTCCCACGGCCGACTCCAGGCGGCCGCTACTCGCACAAAACATCTTCCTTCCATGACAGGAGCGCTTTGTCTTTGGAGGTGGCACTGACGAAAACGATGATCCACGGGCAGAAGCAGAAGGACTGGAATGAATAGAATCAGGCTGCAGTCTATAAGAGCCATAGGCAGGTTTTCGGTGAGGAAGAGACTCATGGGTTGAAGAAACGCATGAAGGACTTGCAGGACCTGAAGCAGAGTTGGAAGGTCCAGGAAGCTCAGTCTCTGGGAGCGAACACTCATACATCATTGAGGAGGAAGGCTGGCTGGTGCAACATGCTTTGGCTAATGATAGATGCTCTGGTAGCCCCCCTGCTGAGGGCTTACACACAGGAGGTGAGAAAAATGCAGGTTTCAGGAAATGTTCATGTTCAGACAAAGAAGGTGGCGGCCGAGATAGAGGTTCGGATCTTCTCTCATCATCCATCTGGTTCAAGACCTGTGGTTGAGGGTGACCAAGATTCGATTGCATCTGTTCAACACCTTGGGGGCCTGGAAGTCCAATGGGTTGTACAAGGCTGGCATTCCTGGTGTCAGTCATATAGCCACCTTGTTGCACGTGGGATACAACCGCAGGGACGTTTGGCATACCGATAGGAGTGATAGACGCAGTGCTTGGTACATCAGGCACACTCGCAGCTGGAGCAATAACAGGCACATCTTGAACTGCAGCAGTCATATCCTCCCTTTGACTACTAGCACCTGAATGGTGCAGCAGTTGGGGGGCCGTGCCCGTCCCTTCCTTCAGGCTCATGTGGGAGCCGGCAACAAAAGATCTGTCAAGCGGCTGATCCAAACCGGCCCCCAAATGTGAACCGTCCAGCCCGTTATCCTGGTTGGCTACTTGTTCGATGTCTAGGCCATGGCGGATGGTATCCGTCTCCCTCTTGTAAAACTCCAGGCAAGTCCAACGGCCTTGCATGTAAGGCCCTCCCGAGTTGTGAACCAGCTTGATGTTTTTGGCAGAAGTCTCAGACTCAGATGTAGCATAGGCGGGAGGTGCTAATTCTACAGTCAAGCAGTTGGGAGAATTAGCTTGTGTAAAAGGCAGGCCTTCTGGTGATCCTCCTGAAGCATAAGATGGGCAGATTGGACGTTCATCTGTAATAAATGGTTGAGATTTAGGAGGTAGCTCTGAAGTAGATGAATCTGCAACATGATCAAACAGAGCAGACAGGTGCACCTCCGATATTGGCAGCGAGGATGAGCAGGATACAGGTCTTTCATAAACTGAAGCCAAACTAGCAGTAGGTTCTGAGACCGAAGACAGACACTCAGGATGTGCTACCGGAGGCTCCATGGCAGAAGGAGAATTCACTGGATGAGTCACTGTAGCTGAAAACTGGCATGCTAAAGGATAGTCTGAGGCTGAGGACATGCAGACTGAAGCCGTCTCGTTAGCTGAAGACAAACTTGTCGAAGTCTTTGGCTCTGACCACGTACATGGTGAAGGCTCTTGAGTAATTGGCTGGCATAGCAATTGTTCATTGATTGAAAACACGTGTGTCAACGATGACTGTAGAGCCGTGGACTGGGTAATTGAGGTGTCCAAGGTTGTAGGAGGACAGACCGGAGTTCCAGAAGTTGACAGACATATTTGTGGCTCAGGAATGGAAAGCACCTTTAGGGCGGTTGACTCCATGACACCATTAACCAAAGACTGAGCTGGACCCATGCCGTACCTCTCCTTAGTGGATGACACAGAGTCATTTCCAAAGTCTCTGTTAATCAGGATTTCGTCAAGTGTCCATTCCTTTGTCTTAACTTCTGAAGGTGGCAGATTATCAATCAACAGTTCAGGAATCGCCTGCCGGGTCTTTGTTTTAGTATACTGTGGAATGAGTCCATCAAAACAAGAATTATGCACTGTCTTTGATTGTTCATTGTGACAATAATTGGCAGAAGAAGGAGTGAACACAGAGGTAGCATCATTTTCCACATCAGCTTGAATGTTTACTTCAGTCTCAGCAGCTAGATCAAGGGCAGAACCTAAGCCTACGGTAGTGACTGATTCTGTGTATGCAACCATTGTGGATTGTGTTTGGAAATCAGACGCATGTATGTGTTGAAGCTCAGAATTATGACAAACTGCTACACAGGAAATCTTAGGTAAAGGAGTGACTTGTAAATCCTCAACTAACAGCAATTCCTGACAAACAGTAGAACAATTGTCAGAATCTGTGCTCTGAATAAGTGCTGTGCAAGAAAGAGGACTTTCACTCCCGATAGATTTTTCATATTGACAGGTATCATGACCTACTAAAATCTCCTCACTCAGAGATTCAACAGTCTTAACTTCATCAACGGATAAAGTTTGAGGTGTAGTTAGAAAAAATCGTAAAGTTTTATTCTCCTCTAGTAAACTGATGTATTCTCGTTTTAACTCCTCAAATTCAGCTTTTAGCATGCCCAGGCTTAACTGTACATCCCTATCAGTAGGCACAAGGGAAGGCATGGTGGCATCAGGGCTGGATCCTACCCTAGTCATCCGGGCGTTTACTGATTGTACATTGTCATTTACTGCTTGCAAGTCTTGTGATCTATACTCTCTCTTACCGACTTGGTCTGTGTTACCCTTAAGTAAACTACTGACATCAGACCTCTTGACATTAGGGACTACAGTAAGTACTTGTGCAGAGGAGTAAGCAGTTGACTGAGGGCTGAAAACAGAAGTTATGTAATGAACCCCTTCATTCTTTATGTTTGAATCATGAAACTGTTCAATCTGAGGTAAAGCACAACCGGAATCATGGGGTTCAACAATAGATGTACTCGTATTTAGTAAATCTAACAGTGTTTTATTTTCCGCTGCTAAGGCTTGTGCGGACATATCTGCATCAAAATTAAAGACAGAACTAGGATCAGGCAATGTATGATGGGCCAGGCTTTGGGAAAAATATTTTGCACGTAAATGCCCATTCGTGTCAAGGAGTTCATTTAAGTCAGGATCAGTGATTTGATTATCACAGGCAAACGTAATCAAAGCTTTCTGTACAAATTATTTAGTAGCCTTGCTGCCTTTCTTTCTTAATCTGGCCATATTCAAACGGGAATAGTGGCTGGTCATTCTGTTAAGAAAGGAAGAAGGCATTGACTATGGCAAGGGGAAAAATGCACAGAATAGCACAGTGAACAACTTTGGATCTAACAACGTGCATATAATACCCAAGACTTGTGTATATATAAAAACCCAGGAGTGCAAATAAAGTAATTACCAATATATGAAAAGGGATGTGGGGTAAGCACTTAGGACCTCCTTATGACTGAAAGGAAAGTCAGCAAACTCTTTACCCACTATGCTCTTACAGATACTGACAGCGCTAAACCCACGTAGCGGGCAAGCAAGGACAGATTCTGTGAACTGACACTCTGTAAAATACTGAATAAGGAACTTTCAAACAGTACTCACGAGGACCGGAAAGACCACTTGAATGTCAGTAATTTCACGAACCCTGTAGATCAAACAGGGACCCAGAAGGCTGTAAAAGCAAAGGGTTAAAGATAACAAAATACATAAAACCCTAGTCAAGGGCAAGTATGAATTGTGATAATAAATTGTGAGGAAAACAAAAAGGGGATACACACTGGAACTAGTTACAACAACACCCACACCTAATAATCAATGGAAAATAAATGCAGAAGTGCAATGGAAAACATGGAATGGAATCTCAATAAAGTAGGATCAGGAGCAGGGAAAATGATATCACAAAAGGAAACCTTTCCCACCCATCCAAGGAGAAAAGGCAGTCAACTAATACTACAAAAGTAAGGTTAATGCATCAAGCTTTTCAGTAACCAGGACAGCATAAAGAGACAGAACGCACTGGCAAACTGGGCTGCATCAAAGAGTAAAGCACAGAGAAAGGCTGTCTGCAGACAGAGGAAGATAGAAAGGGAAATTCAGAAAGCATAAATCAATTAAGCACATTAATCCGAAATCCAGGACAGAGGAACAAGATACAGGAACTAAGAACTGGGCACAAAAGCTAGGAACTGGAACTAGGTACTTGGCACAATAACTAGGAACAAGGAACTGGAACTAGGTACTAGGCACAGAAACTAGGAACAAGGAACTGGAACTAGGTACAAGGCACAGAAACTAGGAACAAGGAACTGGAACTAGGTACAAGGCACAGAAACCAGGAACAAGGAACAGAGACTAGTCACAACAGGAACACTGCTACAATGACCAGGGCCGGACTGAAGCAAACTGAGGCTTTTAAAGCTGCTTAACGAGCACATCCCTCAGGCGTGCCGCCTGCTGCACCTGCAGCCACAAGTGTTGCCTATCCTCCACCCAGCCTTGTCCTGCAAGGGAGGAGATGAAGCAGTGAGCCAGGCATTCTGGGAAGCAGGAGGTGAAGCAGTGAGCCAAGGCATTCTGGGACGCATAGTCATTTGATTTAAGTAGCATGCTGGCTGCCAAAAACCTGGAATGGATCCGGAAGGGAAGAAACTTGGAAAATAAGGTTTTAACGCTCCCAATTCATCAGAACACTGTAGCATAAGGTTCGAAGGAAATGTCCAGTAGGGAATAAACCCCAAAACATGCCCCCAAGTGGCAGGGACGGGAACGAAGGGAGCGGGAACGGGAGCGAAGGGAGCGAGCCGTGACACTAGGAAGTACCACACATGTTAAGGGTCACATTGACAAGCTTATCTTCGCATCGACACAATATGTGTGAGTTTTTACCAGCCACCCGCTGACGTGGTCGGACCATCGGGTGGTCCCTTTCACCGTTCAGACAGAGGGGACTTCTGAACACATACATTGCCCAGCCAAAAACATCTACCAGCGGAACTGGACGAGAGATGAACCCTTGTATTTATATTCTAGAGCAACATTCCATTACTCCAGCATGGGGAAGGAGTGTTGCCCAGCGCCATCCACTATAGCTAAACTGGGGGCTACTTTTAGTACTGCGGGGAATAAGGTAGCCCTGTTTCAGTGGATGAATAAGCCTGCATGCCTTTCAGCCCCCTGGTTTACAGCCGAACTACGCGTTCTCCGCCTTACAGTCCATCAGGCTGAGTGTAGATGGCGGAGGCAGTATAACCCAATCTTGCAGAAGGAGTTTAAAATAAAATGGTCTGCGTACCATAAAATTCTTAAAGCGCCCAAACTGGCCTACTTTGCATTATCTATTAAGCCTGCTGCTAATGTACCAAAAAAACATTGCCAAATTGTGAAGGACTTGGCTGCCCCCGGCACATCGACTGCATCCTTGAATTCGCAGAAGCTGTGCGAAGACTTGTCGTACCTCTTACTTCATAAAATGTCTGGGATTAGGGATGAGATTGCCCATACAGAGTAGGTAGGATGGAGTGCCTAGAAGTTGCTACCCCTAAACTCCAAGAGTCATCGGTGATGGCCGTGGCCGATCCTTTTTACTCATTTACTCACACAAACGCTGTGGAAATTCGCTGTGTAGTGGCTGGCCTTGTATCGGCCTCCCTGTTGGATGATATATCGTTATATCTACTTAAGCAGGCTCAGTCAAATCTTTGGGAAATGACAGCTGAAGCTGTCAATTCTTCCTTCACTTACTGGCAAATTCCAGCATCCCTAAAGAAAGCTCTGGTGATTCCATTGTTAAAGAAGGCGTCACTGGATAGCTCAGTCATGTCGAACTACTGATCAATTTCTTTATCCCCATTTTTGATGAAGGTACTGTAATCAATGGTGACCCGTCAGCTAAGATCTTTTCTCGAAGGCACAGAGTCAGTTCTGGTGATGGCACTGGACGATTTGACTATGGTCAAAGACAGAGGAGGTACGGCAGGTGTAATTTTATTGGACCTGTCGGCCGCCTTTGATACTATTGATCATGAGATTCTTATCTCGAGACTGCAGGATGCTGGGATCGCAGGGCCAGTTAAGGACTGGTTTTGCGTTTTTCTGGGCTCTCGCATACAAGCAGTTTCCCTTCCACTGTTCAGGTCAGAGTCGGCGGCTGTGACCTGCGGGGTGCTGCAGGGGTCGACCCAATTTCCATTATTTTTGAATGTCTATATCCACTGATTCGATCTTTTGGTTTCCGGTTCTTTTCCTACCCAGATGATAGTCAGATTCTGTTTAGGATGGACCTCAGGGCTGTTGGGACTGCAAGTCAGTTTCAACTGTGTCTGGACGCTGTCAGGGGCTGAATGGAGGAACATTGGCTGAAACTGAATGGCAGCAAAACTGAGGTCTTGGCTATTGGCCCCTATGGGGCCGCAGAGAACTGGACTTCTGATTTCTGGCCGCCTTTGATGGGACCATTGCTGGTCCCGGCAATGACGGTTCAGAATCTTGGGGTAAAGATCTCCCCAACTCTGACTATTGATAGCCATATAAACTTGGTCTGTGGCTTTGGTTTTTGGGAGTTGAAATAACTAAAAAAGATTTTTTTTTTTTATCCTGACGGCGCAAATAGCAGCAGCTTTCTTAAATGGTAGTATTGACTATTGCAATGCAAACTAGCTCGCCCAGCTCGCATACCTGGTGAACTGTTTTAGGTCCTTCAAAACCCGGCGGTCCATGTCGTTAAAAGTATTCCTTTTGGCAAGCGTGTAACTAATGCCCGTCAGTCACTACTGCCGGTCTCTGTACGAATAAAATTTAAGGCAGCTTGTATTATTCATCGTGCCTTAAATGGCAAAGGTTGTCTGTCCATACAGGAGAACCTACAACTGTTTCGTCCAACGTGAGCCCTCAGGTCTATGGATGTGGCACTGCTGTGTATTCCGAGCTATGGTAAAGAGCGGCTGGGAGGACGGGCTTTCTCTGTTGCAGGGCCGAAACTCTGGAATTCTCTACCATTAGCCCTGTGGCAGACCAAGGATTTAGGTCTTTTTAGGCATTACCTAAAACCCCATCTTTTTGAATAAGGCCTCGTCCTGTGGATAGCCTGATGCGCCATGATGCCTTTGGCGATAGTGCGCTATATAAATATCCTGATTGATTGATTGTTACTACCTTTGGAAGAAAGGTGGCATTAACTCTCAAAACAATCTTTTCCTTGAAAGAGGTGCTAAAAGGCCGTTTACACGGCAGAGCCTGAAGTTCCCTGACTCTACGAGCTGATGTAACTGCTGTGAGGAAAGCTGTTTTGAGAGTTAACATGCTTAGAGGGCATGATGTAGCAGCCCAAAAGGAGCCCATATGAGGTATTTGAGTACACAGTTTAAGTCCCAAACAGGGACAATACAAGGGACTGGAGTGAACACATTAGTGAGCGCTTCTAAGAATTGCACCACGATAGAGATTTTGAAAAAGGATCCATGCTCAGGCGCGTGCTTAAAAATGGAAAGCGCCGCCAGGTATCCTTGGCAAAGACTTAACTGCAAACTACTTTGAACTTGGTGATCCTCTGCAAAGACTCTAAACCATTAACATTAGCCCAGACCTATTGACTTGAATCCTATTTGTAGTAGCCTTTTCTAGATTGCCCTACCTATGACTTGTTGGCGCTGTTGATTTTTAATAACCTTATCTTTCCTCCCCTTTTAAATAGCTGGAGTGCCATTTTGCTCACACTTAATTTTTGAATTTAACTTGTCCAGAATTGATTGGGTGTTGTAGTATATTAAGACTGTGATTTTCTGCTGCTTTATGATAGTGAACTGTTTTATAACTGATGGTGTAAATAAATGTATATTCTTTTACTCAGAAACCTTGAATCAGTGTTTGTTTGAACCATAGTAATTTCTGTCCTTTGTGTAACTTCTTGTACTGCTCACTTTACTCTTGAGATAAGTCTGGCTGCTCAGCCATCGCTACCACTTTACTGTGTAGTAAAGGCTTGTATCAAAGGTGAAATTGTACTTACACTTGTAGTCTTAATTGTGAGTGGTGTTCCCAAAGGGTACTGCACACGATTCTGCCTAACAGTCTCGAAGAAGTCAAACTACCAACTGCACCTCCTCAGAGGTATTCTTCCTTTCCTCTCCTTCCCCCAGAAGCTCAGAGTCTCTAGAGCTCTGGTTCTCTCTAGGGCACACTACTGCAACAGCCTATTTCTAAATCTGCCTGCTTCTACTCTCCACCCTCTGTAACTCATCCAGAACTTGACTGCAAGACGTGTCCTTGGCCTCAAGCCCAGGGATCGTATCTCTCCAGCACTGAAATCTCTGCATTGGCTCCTAAGGTCTGGGTCCTCAATACCTCCAACTCCCTCAGGGTCAGTCGCTTCTCCAAGCAATGAGTTGGTGGTAGATCTCATTCTTCGGCTGGGGCCTCCCTCTGGAATAGCCTACCTGCCTCTCTGAAACTTGAGGAGAAGCACCACAACACCTTCCTCTTTGCTTCTGCCTTCTCTCTTCCTCTCCCCTTCTGATGTCCTTCTGATACTGCATGGTCACCTAGCTACCCTCTGATTACGGGCCCAGGTCCCTGCCCGCCCAGTTGCACACCCACACTGTGTCTTGCACTTGGGTCTGTATCTATAACTCTACAGTCCCGGGAGCCTACCTGCACTTTTGGATACCAACATAGAGTGTCCCATAAGGACAAGACTCATCCTGGCAAGCAGGAGGAGGGGAAAAAGTCCAAAGATAAAGAGGGTGGAGGTCTGATAAAACTTCCTCCCTAAAGAGCAAGAAAAGGAAATGTAAGGGTAAGTCAGAATGCACAGGGTAGTGGAAGCTATCCTTCCAAGCAGTACTCTGGTTACAGTAAGCCTCCTTATGTCCCAAGACCCATTGGAACTTGTGTGGCTTGTGGAGCAAGTGACCATGTGAAAGGGGACCCCAGATGTAAGATCAAAACCTTGGGGGTCCACTTTGTGAGTCTGGCCTTCCCCTTCTATGAGGAGGATGAGACCACAGGGGCATACTTCTCCTCTGACTCCTTCCACAGTGGGGTAGAATCTGAGGTAGTCCTAGTTTCCCTGGGTTCCTGGGAACCTAACGTCGCAGAGGCTTATGCTAGAATTCCTGATAACACCAAGCACTATTTCAATGACAGTGTGCTGATAAATGGAGTTGTCACTCCTGCCCTTAGGGATAGTGGGGCCAGCAGAACAGTAGTGGATTCTACCTTGGTAGACCCAGATGAAGTTGCCAGAGCTCCTTTATTACCCACTAAGTTAGCTGATTGTCCTCCTCTAAAGGTCCCAGTAATGCTTGTACATCTTAATATAAATGGTACAGAGGTCAGGATTCCAGTGATGATTCAGAGGCAAGTCCCAGGAAAGGTCCCGCTGGGGAATGATCGCCGAGATTTACGGTATGTGGGTGACACAGCAGAGAGGCCATTCACAAGGTCACAAACAAGGGCTGCACTGGCAAAGTCCAATGCCCAGTCTAAGCCAAAGGGAAAACCCCAGGATAAAGGAGTCAAAACAGACAGAAGAGGGAAAGATTGTAATGCTCACCTGACTCCCACAGAGGCGCTGGCCTGGTTCGCGCTGCTGTGACCTCTTCTAAGGTGATGCGCAGGGTTCAGAAGACGGACTGGACCGGGCCCCCAAATCTGGCTTGTCTGGGTCGCAGAAGTATCCTTCTGTAGGCGAAAATAGGGGATTAACTGTCTGCGGGGTAATGCAATCAGCCTCCCACTTTCCCCTCTCACCCTCCTCGAAATCCTTCTGTGATTCCTCGTAGCGTCTCACCTTAGGGTCTGGAAGGACGAGCTCTCCATCCTGCTTCTGATGCAGGGGCGCGTTGGTATCCAGTTACTTCACTGGATTTTCGGATTGGTGAGAACCAAACTTGCTTGGCTTCCAGGTATGTTTTTTGATAAGAGGTTCCCCTTGTGTCCATGCATTAATGTACTAATGCTAGTGTCTTTTTCCCCATAGGGGCCGGGGTACGGAATGCCGGGGAACAGGCACCGACCCGAGATGAGAGGTGAAATCCTTGTAGAAATCAGGTAAGTCTTTAATGAGCGTTTTTTGGTAATGTGTTTTCATTCGCTCATTAACGCTGATGTCTCTTTTTCCCCTTAGGGGCCGGGGTCCGGAAATGCCAGGATGCGGCACGTACCCGAAATGAAGAGGGAATGAATCAACAGGTAAGTCTTAACATGGAGATTTAGCTTTCCTTATTCCCTTCTCTCTCTCACCTTTTGTTCTGGTCTTTTTCTCCCTAGGCGCTGGGGCGTGACTGCGAATCCGGATGATCGCTGATGAACATGGAGGCGCCCTGTAAAGGTGAGTGGAATGCGGCGCTGCAGCGATCGACGCAATGAGCTTTTAAATAAAAGTCTTCCTTTTCCGGATTGTCGGCGAGATGTCTCCGGGATGCGGATTTAGCAGGTAAGGACTTTTCCTTCTTCTGTTCTCTTCTTCTCTTCCTTTGCAGGTGATCCAGGATGCTGGCAGGCGTGGCAGAAGTCAGGATGCAGGAGCAGACACGGTGAGCGTCCAGCTGCTAGATGCAGAACAACGCGAAGCACGTGTGGCTGTTCGGGTGGGGTTTAAATAACCTTGGAAGAAGTTCCAGGTATGTATCCTTCCTCCAATCAGGTATGTATCCTTCCCCGACCACGCCCGGATGGTAAATTAGTCCCACAGGTAAAGTAGTTCCTTTGAGGGCTCAAGGAGGCTGGGATCCTGCAGCATGGTCTGCATCAGGTAAGTGCACCCAAGCACTTCCATAATGAGCCTGGCGCCTGTGGCGCCAGGACTGATGTCTTTTATGAGCCTGGCGCCATAGGCACCAGGACACTGTCCAAAGGGCCCCTATATGGGGTTGCTGGGTCCTTCCTTGGGGACTGGATGTCCGCTTTCGGGGACGCAGTGCTTGAACCGGCTCCCCGGGAGCGGGCATCATGACAAAGATAATATTCCCCCTAACTCACCAACTACTGAGGTGGAGGTAGTTGGTCAAACACCTGAAACTGACGAGGGAGAGGTGTTGCATGAAATCCTCAATCCCCATGACCATCCTGAACTACAGAGTTTGTTAGTGGAAGTTGGTCCTGATAGGGTTCAGTTCAGTAAGGGCCAACGTGAGTGCCCGTCATTGGAAGGCCTAACGAGACAGGCCTGCTCCCAGCTTGAGGGTGAACCTCCTGGGAAGTACAGGATTTATTGGGAAGGTGGGCTCCTCTACAGTGAGCCCACAGAGTCTACAGAAGGAGACCATAGGAGGTTGGTGGTTCCCCTTGCTGTAAGACCCTTCCTCTTGCAGATGGCACATGAAGTCCCCCGTGCTGGTCACCTTGGCATCAAGAAAAGCAAGCAACGGTTATCCATGTACTTCTACCTCGCCCAAGATGGGGCTCAAGTAGAAAGTCACTGCAGGAGTTGTGCCACATGCCAGTTATCTGGGAAAAGTGGCACAACAATCCAAGCTCCATTGCGACCACTCCCAGTTGTGGGGCTAACATTTGAGAGGATAGGGATTGACATTGTGGGTCCCCTTGACCCCCAAACATCCTCAGGCAATAGGTCTATCCTGGTGCTGGTCGACCATGCCACCAGGTATCCTGAGGCCATCCCATTGAAGACTGTGTCTGCCAAATCAGTTGCAATAGCTTTACTTGGCATATTTACTAGAGTTGGCTTCCCTAAAGAAGCTGTGTCTGATATTGGCAGCAACTTTATGTCAAAGTAATTGCAGGCCATGTGGAAGGAATGCGGTGTCACCTATAGGTTTTCATCCACATACCACCCACAAACCAATGGCTAGTTGAGCGGTTTAACAGGACCCTTAAGAGCCCCAAAGAAGAAAATTGGATCTTCTCTTACCATGCTTACTGTTTGCTTACAGAGAAGTACCTCAGGACGTTGTTGGGTTCACCCCCTTCGAGCTTCTTTTTGGACACCCTGTGCTGGGACCCTTAGCAATATCGAAGGAGGGGTGGGAGATGCCCACTCCCTCCATCACTACCAACATGGTAGACTATGTGTTAGGTCTCAGAAAAAGAATGGTACTCCCGATGGGTCTGACTAGTGAGAAGCTGAAGGCTGGGCAAGCTCTGGTGAAACATTGGTATGACCAGAAAGCTGCCCTCATCAACTTCACACCAGGTCAGCAAGTCCTGATCATGAACCCTATAAGGCCTAGATCTTTGCAGGACAAATGGTCAGGCCCTTACACAGTGGTGTAGTCACTGGGTGAAGTCAACTATTTAGTGTTACATGTAAATAGACTGAAGGCTTTCATCCCAAGAGTTGAAATTGCTGCACTGCTGTTGGCATCAGATGTTAAGGAGGAGTCAGAACCTCTCTCTGCCATATTTCAGGGCAGTCCCTCAGATAGCTCCATTGAGGGTATCAAAGTGGCCCCTCACCTGACTTCTGATTAACAAGAGGAAGTGAGAAGTTTGCTGAGGCAGTTCCCCCCTTGTTTTCCCATATTCCTGGTTTGACACCTTGGTGTAAATAGGATATTGACACAGGAGATAGTGTACCTACTAAAAGTAGGGGATACAGAATGTCAGACAAAGTAAGGTCCTACATTAAGAGAGAGGTCAACAAAATGTTGGATCATGGGGTGATTGAACCCTCCAGTAATCCTTGGTCCAGCCCTGTGGTTTTGGTTCCAAAGACAGGTACCTCTGACTTGTGAATCATGTCCTTAATGGGTTGGATGAATTTTGCCTTGCATATCTGGATGATATACCAGTTTTCAAAGCCACCTGGGAGGATCATGTAAAACACCTTAGAATAATGTTGCAGGCTCTTCACAAGGCCCACTAGACCATAAAGGCCAGTAAGTGCCAGATTGGAGAAGGTTCAGTGGTCTACCTTGAACATGAAGTAGGTGGAGGGGGGATACAGCCTCTACCCAGTAAAGTACAAGCAGTACAAGACTGGCCTACCCCACTACACAAACCCAGGTGAGAACCTTTTTAGGGCTCACAGGGGACTACAGAAATTCATGGTAGATCATGCCGCCATAGCTGCCCCTCTGACCACTCTCACAACTCCTAAGAAACCCAATAAGGTAACTTGGTCTGAAGAGTGTGGGTGGCAATGTCTTCAATGGCTTGAAAGATGCCTTGTGCCAGCCCCCTGTTCTCAGGGCCCCTGATTACCAAAGACCTTTTATTGTGCAGACAGATGCCTCTGACACTGGGATAGGAGCTGTACTATCATAAATAGATGAGAAGGGTAAAGAACACCCTATTGGATTCATTAGTCACCAGCCTAAGGACAGAGAGCTCAGATGGTCCACAGTAGAGAAAGAATGTTTCTCTGTTGTGTGGGCCCTAAGGAAGCTGAGGCCCTATCTCAGTGGGACCCACTTCAATGTGCAAACTGACCATAAGATCTTAAAGTGGCTAATGAACATGAAGGGAGAGAATCCAAAGTTGGTCAGGTGGTCCATAAGCCTGTAAGGTTTTGACTTCACCATTGAGCATAGGCCAGCTGTCCAACATAGCTGTCAGAAATAAGGGTTCTGTAACAAAAAGGCGCGCCATGGGGACGCGATGAGCAAAAAAAACTACACTTCCCAGTAGGCAATGGGATATTTGTAGTTCAGCCTTTGCGCTGGTACCCAGCTGTAGACAATCAAAGGGTGGGGTTATAACCGCCAACTGCCAGCACTCCGTTGCTGTTGATTGAAGTTATGGAGCAGGGGCGGCGGCGGCGGCAGCAGAGCAAATGGACTAGGTTTTGAGGCGCACGTGGCAGGATCACTCCTTGAACATTTGTAGGAGACTCCAGGGTGTCGGGAGCCGTGCTGGAGATTGTCCGGATCGTGGCGGTGACGAACGGAGGCGGACGGGTTCGCCTCCTCATCCCTTCGAGCTCGGATGGCCTCACGAGGCATCCGAGCACTGAGATAAGTGCTGCTTTGCATTTGGGTTCTGGGTGCTGGCGTTCTCGCATTTCATATAACCTGGGTCGCGGCGGTGATTATGAGCGATCAGACACTCAGGGCTGCATATCTTCAGGCTCGGACGACCTTACGAGGCATCCTAGCATTCAGTTAAGTGTATTGTAACATAATTGCCAGATTATATGTATTAAGTGGACTGGCTGGTGATTGAGGGTGCAGGCACATTCAGTTTCTGAGAATGCGGAGCCTGCTGAATATGCTCACAAAATCGGGTGTTCTGATATATGCACAAGTACACAAGTGGTTCATCAAAGAGTCAGGAAATGAACTCTAGAGGCCAGTTCAATATCCTATAGCATGTGGAATGGTGATTGAGAATCCTTTATGTTATATGTAATACATTCAGTTCATGTGTTGTGGTTTACGCTTGCCCATTTGGGGCCATGTGTCTATGTTTATGTCATTACAGGGAATTCCCTTGTTTGTGCCATTCTGCTTATTTTATTTATGTCTAGGATGAGTGGGTTGGGGGTGTTATGTCAGTCAAGGTATGACCACTAATCTTCTTTGTTCAATGTTGGGTATGCTATGTGCAATAGACACTAGGTTTACATTTGTAGATTGCTAAATACAAGTTATAGGAGAGTGTAACAGGAACAGGATTGTAGGTGTAAGGTTTTGCTAATGTTTGTTTTATTGAGATGCATGGTTCTCTACCCTAACTTTCCTTTGTCAATCCATCCCCTTTCCCTAACTCCGTCTTCCCCCCATTGGCTGCCACGTGGTTCCCTGGATTGTTAATATCAAACACCCGTGCCAACCACGGGGGGAGGGTCGATCTATTCGGCTTCTGTGGTTCCGGAGAGGGGATTAATACCCTCGTCCCTTTTGAGTACTTTGACAATAGCAATGCGGATGGGTTGTCCAGAATGTTTAACCGACCTGAACATCAGACTCATCCAGGGCTGGATTAATTCCCCCTGTCCTTGGTCTGGGAGGGGCGAGTGTTAGGAACAAATCCCATTTATGTGATGTCTTCCCTCCAGTTGTGTACCCCCCAACTTTTTGCCGCTGTTTAAACACCATAGTCTGACTTTGCCAGTGAAGCACAGCCTTCAGCTGCACTCCACTGGGCTTTCGCTCACTTTGTTATGGGGAAACTGACATGCCCTTAAAGACAGTCAGTACTGGGAGACTTTGTTTCCCTTAGTCCTTTCCAAAGTTGCAACCTTTCTGCAACATATTACAAGTGCACAATGTACCTTACAGTACAGCGCGCTTGGGTCTCCCTTTTGTTTTCAAAGGCCCTAGACTCCCTCTAAGGATTTTTCAGGAGAAGTGCAAATGTGCCTTGGACTGGGCTGGTGGCAGCTTATCTTTTCGCGTATTTCCAACCCTTTCTTGCCATGCAAACTGCGTTTACTGCGGTTGGCACAGGAAGGTGGCCTAGCTCCAAAATGGCCATGCCATGAGGTTCTTTGTCCTGCCCTTTGACCATCTTGCCCCTTTGCACACCTCAGGTCGAGACGACCCGGGTCAGTCATTATTTGGGCATGCATTCTCGCGCGAAACACCAAGCTTTCGCGGGCTGCTGCATGCCTTGTGTGTGTGCTCCCATGATGTGGGCTGGACTGTCTAGTTCCAATACACATCCTGGGCGCCAGAGAGTCTGGTGTGCTGTGAATGACTGGGACCACTGTGGTCCGTGATTGGTCCATGTCTGGTGTGCCTGTATGTGAGCAGATCTCCCATTGGGTCCTATTCGTTTCGGTGCAAAGGAGATTCTGGCTAAGAGAAGGCCCTAAACACCCACACCAGGTTGATCTCTTGAGTTCTCACTGAACCTAGGATAGGATACACATTGAGACATGAATCAGCTTCTTTTTACAACCATTTACAAATGGTCAAAGAAATGCTACAGCTTACTTTGGACTTCAATATATTTACCTTTGACAATCAGCTATACCAACAAACTAAAGGGGTGGCAATGGGCGTAAAGGTTGCTCCAGCCCTAGCAAACCACTTCATGGGCATGCTAGAAGACAAAGCAGTTTACCCAGAACCTTTCTATAGGACCAAAATCAAGATGTGGACACGATATATAGATGATATTTTCTGCATTATTGATGGAAACATAGATGACTTTCAGAATTTTGTGATGGACCTCAATTTGAATGGTTTTGACATACAATTCACAGGGTCGTGCGACCAACATGTAATCAACTTTTTAGATTTGACAATTCATTCCAATGGTGACAGGCTACAGACTTGGACCTTCAGAAAACCAACTGAAGTTAATTCAACGCTCCATGCGAGTAGTTGTCATTCCAACTCAACCATTTTTAACATACCATCAGTGGAATACATCAGAGTGCGACGCAAATGTCAATGTGAAGATAAATTTGAAGAGGAGTGTACTTTTTTACAACAACGCTTCAGGAGTAGGGGATATTCGAACAAATCCATAACAAAGGCATACAAGAAATCTAAAGCAATTAAGCAACAAGACACCCTAGGACACCAACCTAAGAGGAACTCAGATCTGGACACGGTAATAAGTTTCATTACCCGTTTCTGTTCTGACCATCGGAGAATCCAAAAAATACTCAAGAAGCATTGGCACCTCCTGAAAATGGACGATCACATTTGCAACTTTGTGGGCGAACATCCACGCATGATCTACAAAAGAGCAAGCACACTCAAGTCCATCCTTAGTCCATCCCTGCTACCAGATATCAATAAAGTCAACCAAGGTACGTGGCTTGATATAAAGGACCTTGGTTTCAGGAAATGTGGAACATATCCTCAATGCAAATATGCACATGCACCTACCAAAGAGTTTCAAGATACCAATGGAAAACAATGGATTATTAAACAGGGTATTAACTGCAAAACAACATTAGTTGTTTACTGCATCATCTGTGTTTGCAAAAAAATGTATATTGGCAGCACGAAACGAGCTCTAAGAATTCGGATACGTGAGCATCTGACCAAGATTGGCAGCCAAGACCCATCCATACCATTAGCGGCTCATTGGCAGACCATGCACCAATTACACAATAAATCGGAGATCCGATGTATTGGTTTACAGCAGGTTTCTATGAACAAAAGGGGTGGTGATAGGCTTAATGCACTGAGGAAAGCTGAGGCGAGAACAATATGTTATTTCAATTCTGCAGCCACATGACTCAACAGTGACAATGAAATGGTCTCTTTTCTGTAGTGTTGGTCAATTGTTACATAACTTACATTTCGTGATTCTTGTGTTTTGATTTGCATCAGATTTTACTTTCTCTGACAGTGAATTGTACTCTTTTCTGTAGCTTACATTGCGGCCAGCAAGCCGGCACCCTGATTGTGTACTTACGTATACTTGAATGACTTTTTGCAATTGATCTGTCTGTTCCATTTGCAGTTATGCATATTTGAATGACTTCATGTAATTAATTTGCCAGTCCCGTTTGCAATACGCAAAGTACTTACCTTAAATCTAATTATGCTTAACAGAGTTAGCACAATGTCATTAATTTGATCGATATGCGCTGGGGCTAATAGTTTTCCGTGCATCTTACAAACGGCGGCCGCTACCTCCAAGCTGGAGGCATCACATTACGGTGGACGTTTTCGAACGTTCAGCCATATGCAGATCTCCGTGGCAACGCTGGACGCATTGCCATGGACAACGTTTTTGTGAGAGTTGACAAAATGGCATGCATGGGCCATTTTCCCATTCTTGCCGACGCGTGTGATTTTCCTGTCGTAGAATCTAGGTAAGTCAGAATTAGTTTAGGTCCTTTTAAAGCTTTGGTAGTGAATGCGCCATGTAGTAAAGGAAACACCCAGTCACTCCATTCCGCGATCCGCTTTAAGGAATTTTGGTTTTGTTTTGGTGGCTAACTTTGTATCAACACGCGCTAGCTTCAGTACTTATTGTACGGCTTTCATAAAACTTATTTTGTATCAAGTTGCTGTCTGTTAAGACGGATTTCTGAACTCTGTCCTGGAGGGGCAGAGGTTCAGAAGGCCAGTCTAGTTTCTTGGAACAGGGTAACCTCTGGACAAGCCAGACCAATCAGGGTAGCGATCGCGGTGGTCAAGACTAGGTCTCAAGAGGGGTGAGGGTGACTGAAAGCCCGCAATGAGCACACAAAGCAAGGACACTTACAAATTACTCCAAGCAGGTGTTATATTAAACATATATACACATTTATTACAAGGCCTTTGTAACATTGACCGTAGCGAGAAATCACAATAAAACTCAAGTAAACCAACACATACGAATTTAATACAATATATATACAAATATCAACGAGTCTAACGATTTAAACGCACAAAATGTGCAGACCACCTAGATGGGGAGGAAAACAGGCAGTGCGAATAATAATTAGACCCAGTCTGCCGTAGGAAGTCCAAGTCCTACGAAGAGTGGAGCCTTGTGCTCAAAAGTACCTGCACATGCTGGTGCCAACGGGCAAAAGGGGAGTCTCTTTGAGGGAATCAGGCAGTTTAGTTCGATGAACAAATGAAGATGAACAGAGCTCCGCGACTCAAGCGTAGCCTCCGCTGGGGGCAGAAGCAGAGCGCGAGTACGGAAAGGCATGCTGTTAGACACAGCGGGGAAAAGCTATGGGCTACTTCAGGAGGGCGACCAGTTCCCAGCGATGCTACTCACCGGTCCCCGATGCAGGCAGACCCAGGCTTTTTCGCATCAGTTTTGGTGCTGGCAGGTTCAGATACGAGCAAGGGACGTCTCGGCATCGTGTAGATTCAGCAGCAGCAGAGGTTGAGTTGAGAATGTCACATGAACCCGCACAGTTTGTTACCACAGCAGGGCAACGGAGCGGCCGTGTGTATTTCAGCCCAATGTACACTTCTCACGTCAGACCTGGGAATGCCAAGTGTACGAATCGTGTGAGACTCGTAATACAACACAACCTGACGGCGGTTACAGAGCAAGACTCCTGGGTAGGCTGCTCAGTCAACTGGATGGCCCAGAGACACTTCGAAGGCTTACGTGCAGGAGATGGTGAAGATGCCGAGAATAGTTGTTCCCACTATTCCAAGGGGCCGAAGTATCAGTACAGGCCTTCTCGTTTGATCAGAGGTAGAAAGGGTTTCACAAAGCGACAGCAGTGCAGAGGAGCAGTCCTTCAGCGGGTCACCAGCGATTCCTCGGTTCAGCCTCGTAGTTGCAGGATACTTGGCTCCTGTATTCCTTCGTTCGTGAGAACTCAGGAGATCGACATGGTAGTGGTGTTTCCAGCCCCCTCTTATCCACGGTTCCCTTCGTGCCAAAACAGAGGGGACCCAATGGGAGTTCTTCACACAAAACAGTCACACCATACGTGGACCTATCACGGACCACAGAGGTCCCAGGCATTCACACCACATTAGACTCTCTGGCACCCAGGATGTGTATTGGGACCAGACATCCCAGCCCACCTCCTGGAGGCACACACAAGGCCTGTAGAAGCCCGCGAAAGCATCTGTGTTTCGCGGGAAAGTACATGCCCAAATAAGGAAGGCCCCGGGTCGGCTCGACCTGGGGGAAGGTGAAGGGGGCAAGACAGTCAGCGGACAGGACAAAGAGCATCGTGGTCTGGCCATTTTGGGAGCCAGGCCACCATTTTGGGCTAAGCGCGAGAAATGCGCTTAAACGCCAAAAGGAGTTCAAAAACACAAAGAAACGATCGTTGGCACCAGTCCCGTCCGTGATTCACTTGCACCGTTCGTTAACAATCCAAAGAGTATCTAGGGCCTGTAGAAGACTAGAGACCCAAGAGAGCAGTAACTTAGTTTACAGTGCCCTCTTGTGCCATGTTGCGCGAAAGCTGCAACATGATAAAGAAACTGCGGAAAACAACGTTTCCTGGTACTGACTGTCTTAAGGGCATGTCAGTTTCCCCGTACGAATGGAGCGAAAGCCCAGAGGAGTGCGGCAGAAGGCTGCACTTCTCTGGCAAAGTCTAGATACTGGTGAAAACAACAGCAAAAAGTTTAGGGGTTGGCACATGGAAGGAAAATTACCCACAATTAAGAAATCTTTCCTAACACTGTCGTAAACCCTAGCACGTGTACATCTATGTATTCAGTGAGATGTAACGTTAATCCGAGATAGCAGATCATGCTACTTGCAAGTTACTTTTGAACGCAATAGAGGTTCTTTGGGTGTAATGCCTCTTTGCTAAATGACAAGCGCTTTGTTATAGTGTTGTTTGAAATTACGTTTACCTGATTTCAGATTGAGTTTTGGGGATCTAACCCTGTTACTACTATACTGACATACAGTCTTTTTGGATTGGTTCATCGCAATTCGGGTAAGCGCTTTCTTGGCGTTTTTCCTTGCACATATTTCGTTGTTTAATTGTTCTCATTGGCGCGAATACGAAATACTTAATAATCACTAAAATGTCTGTTCTTCTCTCATCCTTGTTTTGTCATCTCTCCAATGTGTCATTTCATTTTATTTTGTGGGTTGTTTTTTGTTACAATGTGTTCATTACTTTCTGATATGCTTTTTTATACCCTTGCATCCTCCCCTCAACCAACCCTTGTTTTTCTGTCTATACATTAATCTTGTGATTTGACAATGTTCTTTGTGGCATGATGCTTTAACATTTGTGTAAATTTCTGATTATACCTATACTGTTGTCACACATTTTTTGACAAATTTTTTGTTATTTTTACTTGATGTTAAATCAGCCCAGATTTGAAAAAGGCTCAGAGCGAGCCGAAACATGTTATCGCTTATGGGCTTCACTTCACCATTTAATGTGTGACAATACGACACAATTAAATGATCTTATAACTGGTGGCGCTGAGTCTTGGAATTTCTTCTATTCTAGGATCCAAGCATCCTGAAATTAAGAAGCCAAGTTGAGGAACTGCTGGTGACCCGCTGAAAGGTTTGGCACCCTGAGCCCGCTATTGTCCCGCTGGACCCCTCTGCATCTGATCGAACTAGAAGGTCTGCGAAGACGCTTCGGCCCATTGGAATAGTGGGACCAACTATTCTCGGCACCTTCATCAAACCCTGCAAGTAAGCCTTCTCTGAAGTGTACCTGGGCCAACCAATGGGCTGACTAGCTTGCGCAGGACACTGCTGCCGTTTCGCATGAGACCCTTGAAAGTTGGTACATCGCAAGCTCTGTTTTCACGATACTCTCACACCGAATTTCGTACACTTGGCATTCCCAGGTCTGGAATAAAGAGAGAGCCTGAACCGGAGTACACGCGGTTACTGTGTCGCTCAGCCGTAGTGACGAAGTTCGCAGGTACCTTGCTGCTGTGCCCCTCTGTGCCCTGAAGCGTGCTACAGTGAAACTGGCCTGATCCATTTACCAGGAGGGGAGAAATTGCCAATGTGCCATCAGGGAATCATCGCTGTAACTTCGCCGCTGAAAGCTGCAGCGCCGCTCGAATGCCGCATTTGAATATGCAACCGAAGTGTACTTGACGGCCGAAGTTTGGTCCGGAGTGAGCTGAGGGTCTGTGAGTACCTGCAACTCTTACCCGTGGCCCCTAGTGCATCCAGCCACTTTAATGCACAAGTGTCCCCTGAGGGCCACTCACCTTTCCACCGGTAGCCTGTTCTACCGCCCCATTCACAACTCCTGGAAACTGTTCTGCTCTCTTGCGGAGACCTCCCACGAATAGTGGGAACTTATTCTTCATTGTGGCACCCACTTTCCTGAGCTGCTACAGCCCCTGCAAGAGACCCTGTTTTCGCCCTTCTGCACTATCGCGTGCACCAGCATTTGAAAGTACATTGAGTGCTAGGCTCCTCTCTTCGTTGGGACTGGCCTGCCTCTCAGTTTTGGTGAATTGCCTAAAGACTATTTGCACTGCTTGTTTCCTCCCCTTTTAGGTTGTGGACCCATTCTGTGCTTTTTAACCCGTTAGGCCACTTGGTATTGTATATATTTGTTATAGTAGTGTTGTATTGGTTTTATGTATTACTATTGAATAAGTGCTTTGTGTTGAAGTTAAAAGGCCTTGAATAAATGTACATGTATTTTTAATATATATATACACACCTGACTGGGAGTGATTTGTGGTGTCCTTTACTCTGTGTGCTCATTGAGGTCTTTTAGTCACCCTCACCTGAGACCTAGTTGTGACAGCAGCAAATGCTACCTTGATTGGTCTGGCTTGTCCAGAACGTTACCCTTTTCCAAGAAACTAGGCAGGCCTTCTGAACCTCTGCCCACCAGGTCAGGGTTCAGAAATCCATCAAGGCAGTTGTTAGGGAGAATTCTCCAAAATGGCTAATTTCCTTTACCTACTGAGTCCCTCATCAGTTTTGGATTTCTAGGGTTCATCTTTTTCACCTGGTAAGAGTGTGAGCCTTTTTTCCACTCTTACATTTGTTTTGCTGTGTGTGTTTTTACCAATTGTGTGATCTTGGTCTCTGGAGCATCACCTACTCCATGAGCACCATTTCTTTTGTGTGTTACACAGCACTTCAGTGCAGTGACACAGGGTTGTCTTTTAGACTTCCCACTGACTCCATTTTTCTGGGACTGACTACTGTCTCCCAGAAACATGTCAAGTTGCCATTAACGTTATGTAGTCTCTTTAAATCACAGACATGGAGTATTGGAAAGGGTTAATTCTTATCCCTTTTCATCTGTTTCTCTTGGAGCACTGTTTTGCTCCCTTTTCATCAAGACTTGGCTGGTGGCATTGGTAACTACCCTATTTCTCATGCAGCGGTTATCTTAAATAACCATGGTATTGTTTTAGGCTATTTTATTAGCCTCGAACATAAACCCGCTTGACCAAATATATTCTATTGTGGTTCCGGCTGGGTTTATTCGGCATTTCTTTTTGTAAAAGTCTTTCTTGTGTTTTACTCTACGCACCTAACCAGGTTTGGTTCCTTTGTTCGCCGTCTTTTCGCGAGCTTCTGCACAGAAGCCCTCCTTAAGGCACCTGAAAATCTGGGTAGGCAGGATGTGATCCTGTTTGATTGGCTGGGTGACTGTCCTTGCCAGGACAGCCACCCTGCTGTGTGATTGACAGCCAGGCTGTGTGAATGGGGGAAAACTGCATAAAAAGAAGGTCTCTGGGACTGGAAAGGCAGAGTCGCCACTGGAATGAAAGAACCAACGAGGAGCTGACAGAAGAGGACCCCAACAATGACTGAACCGCCCGGTAAAGCCCTGCTGCAGGTCTGAATCTTCAGAATCTGACGACAGAGAAGATCCTCCAGGAATCTTCTTCCCTTGAGCTGGTGGGACCAACCAGTTCGCCCCAAACTCCAAGCCAGGACCCCTCGCCTGGTTGAATTTGCTGTACAGAGCTACAGTGGGCCGGATAGCCAGGAAAGTCGGACCCTGCTTGGGTTTTAAAGAGCACACCTTTCATTCATTGTTTCGCTCTGCTGCTGGTTTCTTCCATGGGTAGTGCAGGACCCTCCAGTCTTCCTACGTCTTGTCAGTCCGACAGTCGCTTGGGGAACCATGAGCCTGCAGGAACTACCAGGAACGTCCGCCTCAGCTACAGCTTCTCCGTTTTTAAGGTTGTTCGTTTCGTTCAGCCGCGTTGAAAGTGTGTGAAATCTTTCTCCAATCCGAGGGCTTGTCCTTCTCTTCTCTTTGAACTAACTTTTCTGCTGAGCAACCTCGTCCGGAACCCATGGCACGAACTTTACCGCGAACTACCCTGAACTGTGTGATCTTGAGCAAAAGACTTTTGACCTATTGACTTTGACCCTAAGCCTTTGTTTCCCTGATTCTTCACTGTAGTTCCTCTTGCTCAATTGCCCCGAGTACTTACCTGGTGGTGTGGTTAAATTTCTGCCTAACTTTGTCTTTTCCGCCCTTTTAAATTTCTGGAGTGCCATTTTGCTCCCAATTCATCAAGCTCATCATGAGCTTGGTGAAGACCCTCGGCATGCAGGTCAACTCAAAGGGGAGCACTTTGAACTGATAGTGCTTGTCACCAATGAGAAACCTTAGGAACTTCCTGTGTTTCTGTTGAATTGACACATGTGTTTTTGATGTGTTGACACATGGAAATAAGCGTCTGGTAGGTCTATGTCAGCCAGTCCTGGAATTGGAATGCGTGGAGAATATCTTTCAATGTCACCATCCTAAATTGGTCCTTCCTCAGGAACTTGTTCTAGGCCCTGATGTCCAGGATGGGACGGAGACCCCTCCCTTCTTGTGTATCAGGAAGTAACGAGAATACCAACCCAACCCTCTCTGATCGTGAGGTACCTCTTCCACGGCACCATTCAACAATAGGGCTCTCGGTTCTTCCTGGAACTCCTGTCCCAGTTGAATTGGGGGAGGTGAAGGTCTGTTCAGAGGCCTCTTTAGGAAAGGCAGACAATAACCACACCGAATCAACTGCAGGGCCCAGACGTCAGAAGTCATTTCCTGCCACAGGGGCCAATGCCCTGCCAACCGTCCACCAACCTGTGCATCTTTGGAAGGGAAAATCAAAGCGGCTTAGAGGGCGTGGGTGACCCTGCCACTGCTTCTGCGTGTTGGCCTCTAGAGGTCCCTGTGCCTTTTCTGGGACATGAGAAGCGCCTCTGCCCTTGCCTGGCTTGCGGGAGCTGCGCCTTCATGCCGTAGGGCACATAACGTCCATAGCCCCTGCACATGGAGGCAGAGCTGAAGGTAGGTTTGGCCAGCTGCGCAGCTAGGTCCAAAGATTTAGGACAAAGACAAAATAATATGTTATGGATATTTATCCTCAGTGAAAGAGATAGTGAGCTAAAGAATCTGGCTATGACTCTTGAAACTGGGACTAGAGTGACTCCCAGGGCCCCCTTGTTTTTGCATAATTTAAGTAACTTTGGGACTCACCCTGAGTTACTAGGGTAATCCAGACGTGGAGCCCTGGCTCACTGCTCTTAGAGATGTAGAGTTCCACCCTACTGATAAGGTCCAACCAGACTAAAACATGTGTTTGGGGTTTCTGGTTGCACTCTTGTTCAGAGGAGAATTGCATGGCATTTCGGAATGGATGGCCCCAGGCTGGACAAAGACTGATGGGTAATGGATATTTCTCCTCTGTGAAAGAGATTGTGAGCTAAAGAATATGGCTAAGACTCTTGAAACTGGGACTAATGGCCGGTAGAAGGACTCCCAGGACCCCCCTTGTTTTTGCATAATTAAAGTAACTTTTGGTCTCATCCTAAATTACTAGGGTAATCCAGAGGTGGACCCCTGCCTCACTGCTCTTAGAGATGTACAGTTCCACCCTACTGATGAGGTCCAACCAGACTGAAACACGTGTCTGGGGTTACTATCGGGACTCTTGTTCAGAGGAGAATTGCATGGCATTTCGGTCCTGGACTTCCCCAGGGCAGGACAAAGACTGATATGTTATGGATAGTTCTCCTCTGAGAAAGAGATAGTGAGCTAAAGAATATGGCTTAAACTCTTGAAACCGGGACTAATGGCCGGTAGAGGGACTCCCAGGACCCCCTGTCTTTTTCCAAAGATTTAGCAGCCAATTTCTGCTCCTTGAATTTCTCCAAGGATTGGTCTGCTTTCTGCCTGAAAAGCATGTCACCTTCAAAGGGCATGTTCAGCAATCTGTTTTGGAAATTTGGGGAGAAGCCAGAAGTTTTAAGATAAGCTTGGCATCTCATCACAACTGCTGAACCCATAGCTCTGCCAACACAGTCTGCCACGTCCAGGCCCATCTGCAATTACTGTTTGGATACCTCCTTCCCATCCTTCACCAGCTGTAAAAAGCTGTCCCGCATGGCACCCTCACGGATGTACTCAGGAGCCTGTTTTACTGCTTTCCATAAGCCAAATTAATATTTGGCAAAACCACACCCCACGTTCGTGGTCTTGTGCGCCATGCTACCAGAGTGAATACCTTTCTGGGCAAGGTGTTACATTTTTTCCCTTCTCTGTCCGTAGCCAGATTTTAGGTCGAACCGGCGGGTCTTGTGGAAACAGTGCCAGCTTGAATCACCAACCTCTCTGGGAAGGATGAGTGGCGAGGAAGGAAGGATCTCCTCTTGCCGGCCTATACTTACATGTGAAATTGGCTTTCACAGGGAGAATGGTACCAGGGTGATGCCATAAGGAGGCTAAAAGGTCTGCAAGGCCAGGGTTGAAAGGCATATTGTTCTTGAATCTGGGATCATACCCCTGAAGAGGGACAGAGGAAACCTTCAACCCCAGGGTGTCAACTACCCTGTGAACCAGCTCCATGAACTTCACACTAGTGTGGGTATAGGGCTGTTTTCGATGTAACTCGGCATCATGTCTCACAAAACTCCAACTCCTACAAAATAAAGCGCTGAGAGCAGCACTTGGCATCAACAAATCTGACCATATCTCCAAGATTAGAAGCAAAGTTCACTGGCTGCCTAGATTTAAAACACTTTGTATAACACACAGATGCCTGGCTAAGACAGCTCCTACGTACCTCATCAAAACAGTCAAGCTTAATACTTGGACAAGAACCCTGAGATCCAACAACAGCTCCCATCTCTGCGTCCCACAGTTCATACTCATTAGGGTAGGGGGAAGCAGTTTTCAGGTCTTAGCTTCAAAAACCTGGAACTCCTTCCCAGAGATGTTGAGAAACGAGCCTTCCCACCCAAGATTTAAAAAAATCCTAAAAATGTGGCTTTTCAATAAATACTAGGCTAAGACAATATTCACTACCAGGGCCAGCAACATACTTCCATTTCCTCCCTCTCGACATGCATGTTAGACAATTGCGCTGAAAACTATCTGTAACTGTCTGCCCCTTAGGTCCAAAATGTTTTGCATTGACCCCAGTATGTTTTGCAATTTCTGTCTATTATGTGTGTAACAATTCTCATTGTAACCAGAGATTTAAGCCTTCTGTAACCTATGCTGTGATACCTCTGGGTGTGGGCGTATAATAAATGCAATAAATAAATAAATAAATAAAATTTGACGCCTGAGCCAAAGCCAATAAATGGTTGACCTGGTCTGGTTGACGAAATAGCCGAAGCCACTGGTTGAACGTGTCCTCAGGGTCATCGTGTTCCTCGACTCCGAATATGGAGTGCATGGAATTGAAGAAACCCAATCTCGACAGTGGCACGAAGGAACCATCGCCGACTGTCGGTGCCGGAGGCTTCAGGGTGGGCTTTGCCGCTGAAGCTATCGATGCCAAGGGTACTTTTGGTGCTGAGGGACGCTCAGGTAACCAACAGACATTGGGAGCCTCTGCCCTACGCCCTTCCCGTGACTTATGCCTGATGGGAGTAACACTCGAAGACGCTTTCGACACCGACGATGTCGACAAAGTGGCTGGCTTGCGGTTGGGAGAACTGAGCGCCGCTTTAGTCGCCAAAGCCTGCTGTTCGGGGGCCAGAGCCACACCTACAGCCGCTTACATCTTAAACATTTGCAGCATAGAGCTCTTAAATCTATCCCACACATCTTGAGTGGTCGGCTCCGTTGAGGGCTTACCTCGTTCCGACGACGAGCTAGACTTGCATTGATGGCGGTGGTGCTGCTTCTTCCGGGAGGATGGCTCCTAGAAAGGGACTGCTTCTTGGTCTTCTTATGATGTCGGTCATTCCCCTTGACGGGGGTGGGATACTCTGTTTTGGCCTCCGATGACCAGACGACGGACCACGCTGGGAACTTGGCTACAGGACTGCACAACGCACAGACCTCCGTGTCGTGACTAGCACCCAGACACCATAGACAGACGTCGTGGGGGTCGGTCATAGACATTTTGGCCTCGCAATCGCGGCATCGCTTGAAGCCTGAAACCCTGTGGGACGAAATTGCATCAAGGTTTTTGAAGAAAAAAGTGTCCAATGTACAATAAGAACGTCAAGTAAACTCGAGCGGAGTTCCCGATGCAGCGTGCAAGCACGCAGAAAAAAGGAACTGACTCGTGGGGCATAGTGACGTGCTATATATACGACGCCTGACGTCACATCCGGAGACGACGATCGAGAGCCAGACAAGACAGATCGACGATCGAGGGCCGAGTCAAGGTCCACTACGCCCCCTGTCAAAAAGGTTTCCAAACAGCAAAGCTGGAGATGAACATCTATCATGATGAGGAATATGCGGGGGAAGAACAAGTTACTTCTTAACTTGTAACGTTCTTTCGACGGGATGTTCCTCCGACGTATTCCTCATCTTAGATATCTCCTTCCAGCTCTGCTGGCCCCGGAAATTTTTTTCTCTAGAGGGCACTGCGCGTCGACGTCCTCCGAGTCGATGTCCCTCGACAGCCGCCGTATCGACGTCGACGTCATCCTGCCTATAAAGGCCGCGCGCAGCGTCCGTTGCTCAGTTCCGGTTTGTAGCCCACAATAATTCTTTCTGTACTAGACTAATCACCCTGAAGGAGCGTAAGCTGCAACAACAAGGGAAGTAGAACTGCGGGGATGGATGGGAGGGTCGATGAGGAATACGTCAGAGGAACATCCCGTCGAAAGAACGTTACAAGGTAAGAAGTAACTTGTTCTTCGAAGGGATTGTGTTCTCCGACGTATTCCTCATCTTAGATAGGCTCCCATAGCAGTATTCTATTATTGGAGGAGGGAGTACTGACTTCACGCTGTCTTCTATTGATGAATAGAATGCAGTACAGCCCTTCCAAACCTAGTCTCTTGACTGGAGGAGGAATCCAAGTTGTAAAATCGTGTAAAGGTATGGACAGACGACCATGTAGCGGCCGCACAGATGTCTTTAACCGGCACACCTCATTTGAGGGCCGATGAAGCTGCAATACCTCTGGTCGAATGAGCCCTAAGGTTTTGAGGGGGCTCTTTCCCTGCCAGTTTATAACATTCCAGAATGGCTAGAATGATCCATCTGGAAATGGTCTGCTTAGTTATTGGTAACCCCAGCTTGTGACCTGTGTAACCTACAAACAGCTGGTCTGCCTGTTTTATCCTGGCTAGTCTACTGATGTAAAAACTTAAAGCCCTTCTAGGGTCTAGCCTGTGTAACCTCTCTTCCTCTTTCCCCGGATGAGGAGGAGGATAGAAAGATGGTAGGGTAATCTTCTGAGTGATATGGAATTCAGAAACCACCTTTGGGAGGAAATTAGGCTTCACTTGCAGGACAACTTTGTCTTTGTGAAAGATTGTGTGAGGGGGTTTACAAGAAAGAGCTTGTAATTCGCTCACCCTTCTAGCAGATGTAAGTGCTATTAATAAAACAGTTTTAAGGGTAAGGAATCTTAACGAACAAGAATGGAGTAGTTCGAAAGGTGTGCCCATCAGGAAAGTTAGGACTAAGTTTAAATCCCATAGGGGAACTTGGAATGGTCTTGGGGGATAAACATTGGTTAACCCCTTTAGAAACTGTATTACCAAGGGTAACTTGAAATAGGATGTTTCTTCCGCAGTGCGCTTAAAGATGGATAGCGCTGCGAGATAGCCCTTAATGGTGCCAACTTGAAGGCCTGAATTCGCCAAATATAGTAGGAAGTACCACATGAAAAAGGGTCGATATTCTGCTCTCTACACCAGCTGCAAAATCTGTTCCAACGGCAGCGGTATAAAGACTTTGTTGCTGGCCTCCTTGCCGAAAGCAACACCTCCATAACATCATCAGGGAGGTCCCAATCCTTGTACCTCAGCCTTTCAGAAGCCAAGCGTGAAGGTTGAGGGTTTTGATGTCTGGATGGAGAACCTGACCTCCCTTCTGTGACAGTAGGTTCTCTCTGAGTGGAAGTCGAATTGGAGGACAGATGGGCAAGTCTAGAAGGTCCGGGTACCCCGTTCTCCTGGCTCAATCCGGGGCAATTAGGATCATGGTTCTCCGGAATCTTCTCAACCTCCTGATCATTTGAGGAATGACAGGGACCGGTGGGAACGCGTACAGAAGCGGAAACTCCCAGTCCACAATGAACGCGTCTCGCAGAGCTCCTCTCGGGGGAAATTCCCTTGAGCAGAACAGATCGCATTTCCTGTTGAGGCTGGTGGCGAACAGATCCACCTGAGGGGTTCCCCAAAGGGTGAAGATCTCTTGAACGACTTCCTGAGCTAGCTCCCACTCGTGGGAGACTGTGCTCTGCCTGCTCAGAGCGTCCGCTGTCAAGTTCTTCTCTCCGGCTAGGTGAACTGCCGATAGAGAGATTCCTTCTTGGATTGCCCAAAACCAGAGATGCATCGCCTCTCTGCACAGGGGTAGTGATCCTACACCTCCTCTTTTGTTGAGGTAATGCATGGCCACCGTGTTGTCCGTCATTATCAGGACATTTTTCCCTTGTACAGCTGGCAGGAACGCCTTCAGCGCAAGTCTGATGGCTCTCAGCTCTAACAGGTTGATATGTAGTCTGGACTCCGATGGAGACCAACGACCGCTGATGGTCAAGTCGTTGGCGTGGGCTCCCCACCCCGTGAGTGAGGCATCCGTGACTACTGTTATCTCTGGCCAGGGTTGCCAAAAATGTTCTCCTTTCAGAATGTTCTCCTGACAGGCCCACCACTGAAGGTCTCGAGCCACCCTGTCGGGAACCTGAAGAAGATCTGTCATTCTCCCTGAGAATTGTGACCACTGAGTCATCAGTGCCCACTGGAGGGATCTCATTCTCAGGCGAGCCTCTGGCACTAGGAAAATGCAGGATGCCATGCGGCCTAGCAACCTCAAAAAGTCGAAGGCTGGGAGACGTTGGGCATCTTGGAACTTGGTAACCATCTGTAGAATATCTTGAGCCCTCACCTCTGGTGGCGAGGTTTTTCCCAGGGAAGTGTCCAGGATCGCTCCCATGAACTGGAGTCTCTGCGATGGTATCATTTGTGACTTCTTTAAATTGAGGGAGAAGCCCAGTTTGTGAAGGGAGTGGCACACGTGATTTAGCTGGATCTGAGCTTGTTCCGAAGAAACAGCCCTGATCAACCAATCGTCCAGGTAGGGGTAGACGTGAATCCCTTCCCTCCTTAGACTTGCCGCCACTACCGACATTAACTTGGTGAAGACCCTCGGGGCGGAGGTCAGCCCAAATGGCAGCACTTGAAATTGATGGTGAGAGTTGCCAATTGCGAACCTCGGGTATTTCCTGTGTTTGAGATGGATAGGCACATGGAAATAAGCGTCCTGAAGGTCCAGAGATACCAACCAGTCCTGGAACTGAAGGGCCTGGAGGATCTGAGAAAGAGTGACCATCTTGAATGTGTCTTTCCTGAGGAATTTGCTCAATTCTCGCAAGTCCAAGATGGGTCTCAGTCCTCCGCCTTTCTTTGGAATGAGAAAGTAAGGGGAGTACCAGCCCTTGTTCCTCTCCGCTACAGGTACCGGTTCTATGGCACCTTTCTCTAGTAGGTCCAAAATTTCCTGCAAGAGGAGCGGATCTGGAGCTTTCTGAGAGCTGATCCCCGGTGGATGACTCTGAGGTATGCGTAGGAAAGGCAGGCAGTAACCTTGGGCAACTGTTTCCAATGCCCAAGCATCTGACGTGATAGCCTGCCATACCACCAGATGTTGAGTGAACCTGCCTCCTACAGGTGTCCTGTGAGGGAAGTCCTCAGAGTGGTTTTGGG
Source organism: Ambystoma mexicanum (assembly GCF_040938575.1). Taxonomy (NCBI): domain Eukaryota; kingdom Metazoa; phylum Chordata; class Amphibia; order Caudata; family Ambystomatidae; genus Ambystoma; species Ambystoma mexicanum. The sequence goes on along the minus strand of NC_090926.1, from coordinate 1,197,125,143 downwards.
GCGGCTGATGCAGATGCCGATGGTAAAGAGGCACCTGCTGTTGCTGCGGCTTTTGAATATCTACCCCGTCCACCTCGGGTAGTTCTTCTTTGTCTCCTTTGAGCCGGTCGTCCTCTACCTCTTCCGAATGCGGAGTAGAAGGGAAAGGACTTGCCCCTCGCAGAGGTTCCTGTAGGACTAAAAGGTGTCTGACGGATTGCAGTGCCTAGGGATTTTGCTGCTGCTTTTGAAGTTTGCAGTTTCTCTAAACTGTCATCCGCCTTTTTCCCGAACAAAGAAGAGCCATCGAATGGCATGTTCAAGAGCCTGGCGTGCACATCTGGGGCAAAACCAGACTTTCTCAACCAAGCGAATCTCCTGGTTGTTGTACTTGCCGCCATTGCTCTGCTGATACTGTCAGCCGAATCAATGCCCATCTGGAGGGATTCGCACATAGCGTCTTTACCGTCCTGTATGATATTCAGGAACGCATCCCTTTCTTCTCCCTCCGGGATGCAGTCAGCCGCTGTAGAAGCACACGCCCAAAGTGTATGGCTAAATCTAGCAAGGGTGCAAGTAGCATTAACAGATTTTAACGCCATGCTACATGCCGAAAAAACTTTCTTTGCCATAGCATCATATTTTTTATCGTCCCTGTCCTGTGGGACGGTAGGATAAGCCGTCTTGACATCGGTAGAAGATGCTGCCTGTACCACCAGACTTTCTGGGGATGGGTGTTTTGACAAAAACTCCGGGTCTGTAGAGGATACCCTGTATTTTGTAGACAGTTTTTTATTTACTGCCGGGACGACATCTGGGGTTTCCCAGTTCGTCATAATCTTCCTCTGAAGAGCTTTATGAAAAGGCACCACAGGATCCTCCTGTGGGCCTTTGTCAAGAATATCGGTGAGGTCATCTTGTTGGAAAGATTGTGAAGGTGTTGACCACCCCATAAATTCTGTGATCCTGGCCATTAAGGCTCTATAGGGGGTTTCAGCATGCTCCCCCGGGGCTGCCCTAGCAAACTCCACCTCAGGGGAAGTGTCTAACCCACTTGCCTCATGTAAGGAATCATGAAGATCCTTTAACCTGCGTTCTTCAGAGGAAAATTCCTTTCTAATTGGGGTTACAGGTCCCTGCAACTCAAATGTGTCTTCCTGTTCAGACAATTCACCCTCTTCCATAATTGAGGACATAGTTCTCAATTGTTCTGAACTCATAAAGGGTGTAAACCCCATTTCCAAGGCAGAGGGTGCCGAACTTGTCATAATCGGCCTTGAAAACGTCGATGTCGTCGACGCCGATGTCGAAGGCTTCGAGCGTGGCGTCGAAAACAAAGGCGGAGGCCTCGATGACCTCGACAGAATTGGGATTCTGCTCGACAATCTCGAAGCCATCGTCATCGAGGATCTGGGGATAGTCACTGGGTGTGTCGTAACCGTGACTTTTCTTGGCGTCGACGCCGGTGTCGAAGCTGGCGTCCAGTCGACAGACCCGTGTGTCGAAGGTCCCTTCGACAACGGCGTCGAAGACACCGACCTCGGCGTAGACGGAACCTTCGTCCACGGCGTCGACGGAACCTTCGAGGAAGGTTTGGAGGTCATAGTCCTACTCGAGGGTTCGAGACGCGCTCGAGAGGTTTCCTTCGCCGGGTACTGCGACTCGCAGCGTTTTTGACCTTTGGGTCTTTCGACCAGAGCATCGCTCTCGGCAGTCTTCGAGGGGGTCGAGGCCGCTTTCTCAAAGACGCTCATCATATTTTTGCGGAATTTCTCCCATTCAGCCCGGGAACTATGTTTCGTGGGGCAAGGGATTCTCTTTGGCGAAACAGAGGAAGAGGAAGACGGAGAAGGGGATCTTCGACGTCTCCTCTTCGAGTGCTTCGATCTCGAGGAGTGATGGGACCCACTCCGAGACCTGGAGCGCGAATGGTGACGAGGAGACGAATGTCTCGACTTCGTCGACGAAGAAGAAGCTTTAAAAGTCTTACCTTTCTCCAGCTTCCCCTTACGCTCCTTCAGGGCCTTAGCTGTCATGGACATACAGTCCTCGCACTCCGAACAATGGTGTTCAGCTCCCAAACACCACAGACAAACTCTGTGAGGGTCAGTCAGAGACATCTTTTTCCCGCAAACTCGGCATTTTTTGAAGCCGGATCGAGGAGTTGTCGGTTCCAACGAAGAAGCCATCGAGTACGGATCGAATAACTCGAGGTAAATAGGTTTAACCTGACAAAACTGAGCAACGGTATTCCGAGGCACTGAGTAAGCGCGGAAAAACGGAACTGAGCAACGGACGCTGCACGCAGCCTTTATAGGCAGGATGACGTCGACGTCGATACGGCGGCTGTCGAGGGACATCGACTCGGAGGACGTCGACGCGCAGCGCCCTCTAGAGAAAAATGTTTCCGAGGCCAGCAGAGCTGGAAGGAGATATCTAAGATGAGGAATACATCGGAGGACACAATCCCTTCGAAAAGCAATCCATTACATGTTAACTTCTCCTTGAATGCCCTTTGATGACCTTATATGTGACATCACAAATGGCTTAATCAAATTATCATAAATGACATCACTGATCACACCACATGATACTATTTTCTAAATATGGGGGCACTCATTGCCTGTTCCTTCGAGTGCTCCACTTATGATTTTACTGGGAAATCAGACATGCAGTATCTCCAGGCTTGCTGCAAAGTCTGATGACACTTTGAACGCAGTGTCTGTATGGAGCTTACCCACCCTTGCAAAGGGTCTGGACTTGATATTTCCGGAGTCAGTATGCAGCCACTAGATGGCCCCGGATCGTGGAACCATAGGTAGTTGCCCAGAATCACTTTGCTGTAGAAGTGTCCCGAGTCCCTCTTGGGCCGCTCACCTCTCATAGGAAAGGGAAAATGGATTGTGTACCCACTTCTCTGGCACAACTGGAAGGTGAGCTACCATGATGTGTTTTGCTGTCTCAACCTCCTTACAGGGTAAACTGCTAGGCGGAGAGGTTATTAGCGGCATCAAAACTGTTATATTACAAGTAATACATTGCTGGGTAATGCTATGCACTGTGATGTCATCTGTATTTTCTTCACCACTCCTATAGGTAACTTCAGAAAAGATGTTCCACTTTATGTTCTCAACAAGAATTATGTGTGTTCCTAAAAGAGAACATTTCACAACGTTGGGTTTCAACTTTCACATCACATCAGTCTGTTTTTTTTTTTTAATCTTCTGATATATTGCATTAAGTTATGTGCTAGGCGGCAACACTGACCTGCTCACTTCTCTCTTGATAGGAATCAGCTTTAGTAACAATCCACGTTTTAGGGGCCACTCGGTCTGATATCTGTAGAGTGACATTTAACCTCATCTGGTCTTCATCCTTGGCATTCAGCTTGTATTGAGCCAAGGCCTGCAGAGTGATAGCTGTTGACTGGAATATTAAAGTAAACAAGTGTCAATTCATGTGAAAGATACAGTACAATCCTGTCCGTACATTAATTTCAGTGGAAAATGCTATTGCCATGGAATATCTAAAAGCTATGGAACCTGTTTAATCTGACCCACATATCACAAAACCTCTGATCACCTACGCATTTTTGGCAAGTAGGCATTAGACGCCTCATCATGAAAACATGCAGTATGTGAGTCTACCACATGCATTACCGCTCCATACTTTTACAGGTTCACAAACCCATTTATTTTATTGTGCATTTGTAAGATGTGTATACAACAAGTAAATTGTGTTTCAAAGTGCCCACAGGACAACAGGGAGGGGACATGGAAATGAAGAACAAATACAACAATGAAAGATAGAGGCATATCTACTGGGCCTTGTGAGTATTGAGAACGTGCAAGTGCAGAGGGAGAGAAGGGAAGGGGTAAATAGGGCTTGGGGGTAGGTGCTAGGTGTATCAAGAGGGAAGTGCTAGGGAGTGAGCTAAGTGCATAGGTGAAATGGTCAGCCGCCAAAATAAGTGCAGGCCTGCGGTGACATAGGCCAGTGGGCGCCAGGGCAAAGTGCTAGGAGGTGTGGAGGCTGTAGGCGATTGGGTGTGGACTGCCAGGACCCAGGAGGACACATAAGGGCTCTGGTCACCAATCTCAGCGACTGTAGGATTTAACAGAGGAGGAAAGAAGGAAAGGGGGAGGTGAAAAGGAAGGTCTTGAGGAGATTCCAGAATTTGAGGCAATCCGTCTCAAGACGAAAAGTAAGGGGAGGCTATTCCATAGGAGGGATCCTGCTGAGGAAAGCGATCGGCCACTAGCTTGCTGTTTAGCAAAGCGCTTAACACACAGAGAGTTGGTGCCGGAGGAACGTAAAGATCTGGAGGAAGAGTATTTTATTATTTTATTTTTTATTGTTGCATTTGTGGTTTACAGAAAACCTTACAAAACATAGCATAAAAAAAGAAATACAAAACACATTTTTCATAGAAAGAGAAAAGAAACATTAAGACATCCACATATATATAAAAAGAAACCAAAAGCCATCACATTGCATCAAAGATAAAACAGAATCATACATTACTTGTTCCATTCTTTACATTCAATGCTTTTGATAGAAAATTTAAAAAGTTGTCCAAGCACAAGAGCTACGTTTGTGCCCGAGGAGACGACACCAAAACAGATTCCTAAACACCTTTGTGGCGTCAACACCTAGGTCTTTGAAGCATAACATACGCTTATTTTCAAAATGTGCACATACCGTCACCAGATGCTTCAAGGTTTCATATGTTTGCTTCCCACCACAAAATCTACAGTCTAGAATGTTCCCTAGATGTATAGTATGCTCTTTCCAATGCTTTATTCTCTCAACAGTGTGGAACTGATTTAGTCTTAAACGCATATAAATTATGTGTATTGTCTCACACGGAAAGCGTTGGATATAAAGTGGTAAACATTTGTTCGAGTGTACAAACCTTGAGTATTCCACATATTTAACATATGATGAAACACCTTCCAAAGTTTTCGACCCAGTCAGCTCGAAAAAGACGAGTCATAATCCCACCAGGGCCCTGTATCAAATCAACCACAGAAAGTCCCATAGAGTCCAATACCCCAATCATCCTGATTCTAAACTCTTTAAGGGAGACAATGGTCTCGGCCTCCATCACTACATGTAACGCCTCATATAAAGAATTTACAAGAGGGACAAGAATTTTCTCTAAAGGTGGATAATTGTCAAAGGAAGTGAGGCAAATTTCCTGTCTAATGACAGAATTGGGTACGGCCATAGACAGACCCAATACCTCCTTCCAAAGCTTTCCTTGAATACAATTGAGCAGATTACCCAACTCATGTAAAGAGATGTCAAGACCGTACAGTGTCATGACCCGGCAAATTGCCCTTTCTGGACCTCATGGTCATTGTCACGAAGGGCTTGTACTCCTTGTTCCTCCCAACATGGCCGTACCAAGCTCTGTGCTACGCACTAGCTTATCACGTCGTGGCACGCACTATAAATTGGTCACGCCCCTGCGGGTCCGCGCGTCTCAACTCTATCTTCGGTAGTGACCCGACGTGTGCTTACCTTCTACATTGGTTCCTTTGATCCTCTTACTTCCTTCCTTGCCTTTTATCCTGTTCCTGGATTCCCCCCCCTACTTACTCGTTCATCGCTAAATCCTGGATACCCTGGAACCACGAACTTCCCAGGACTCTGAACGCATCATGCAACCTGACGAGGCTCGGGCGAGCCTATTCAAGACCCGAACCATCCACAGGAAAAGTCCTGCGGCCGAACAAGGGAGATCCCGATCACAGGTGAGACGGAGGAGATTTACGACAGTTTGAGACGCCAAACGATCAATACGGATTCTACCATGGAGAATGCTATTCAGGACCTGATGCGCGGAATGCAAGAACTTTCCACAGAAATGCAGAATTTAAAAGCCGAGAATGTGGCGCTAAGACAGCTTGTCTTGTCACATGACTCCGCGAACAAGGGCAGCGTATTATTGGGAGGAGTGGTTGATAAATACGACGGTTCAACAAAGACCTTACATGGATTCCTGGATTCTTGTTTGGTACATTTTACCTTCAAGCCCTACTATTTCTCAACTCCTAGGGCTAAGGTGGGCTTCATAATATCGCATCTTTCCGGTAATGCCCTTACATGGGCCACTCCTTTACTCAATTCAGGGGATGCTCTTCTGGATGATTATGAAGGGTTCATCGCGGAACTCAAGACCATGTTCGAACGCCCAGAGCTGGTCCACAGTGCTCAAGAGAAGTTACTTGACTTCCAACAAGGATCCCAAGACATGTTGACCTATGTTACAAGATTCAAACAGCTAGCCAAAGAGGCGGACTGGCCCCTGGAAGGCAGTTTTACCTTGTTTCGCAGAGGTCTAAATGAAGAGATTAAGGACGAATTAGCCAGAGTGGCACGTCCTAGTTCATTCCAGGCCCTCCTGGACTGGTCTATGCAAATAGACTTCAGAATCCAAGAAAGAAAGGCCGAAAAGAAAAAGAATAAAGTCTCAATTCAAAGAAACTCCCCAGAGAATACTACAAGGACCGAATCTGCCAAGAATCCGAGCACTGATTCTGAACCCATGCAACTTGGAGCCTTTCGTGGACCAATTTCCCCGCAGGAAAGGTTAAGAAGGATACACACAGGCTTATGCATGTATTGTGCCTCAGATAAACATTTCGTTAAGGAGTGTCCACTGGCTCCTCCCCGACGCTCGGGAAACGCCAGCTCCCGATCCTAAATGGAGCAAGGTTTCGGGAGAGCGATGTTTGCTCCACATCAATTCCATCCTTGAATTCTCCTGGACAAAACAAACTGGTGATATTACAGGCCTTTTTATCGCCATTCAAGGACAAGGTCTACCCCATTCTAGCCTTGGTGGATTGCAGAGCAATGGGAGTCTTCATTGATCAAGATTGGGTCAAAAGTCATAACATTCCTTATGAAGCAAGAAGTTTTTCACAGCCAGTGGAAGCAATTGACGGAAGACCTCTTTCCTCAGGACCCATAAGTCTGCAAACAAGGGAGATCCATCTTTCCATAAATCATCATCAAGAAAAGATTGTGTTTGACATCATAAAATCAGCCCATTACCCCTTGGTTCTGGGCATGCCTTGGTTACAAAAGCACAATCCATATATCAACTGGACGGCCGGATCCTTATTCCTGGGCTCGGAGTTCTGTATGAACCATTGTTTAAACCTGGATACCTCAGTCACAGCTCCCATAAGTCTACCAAGGTGTCCAGAGACACCACTCATGGTTTCCAATATTGTACAAGTTCCAGAGATCTATCAAGGGTATGCTGATGTATTCTCTACTGCCATTGTTCAAGCCTTACCTCCACATAGACCCGAAGACTGTGCCATAGATACTGAACCCTCAGCAGTGATTCCCTTTGGCAGGATGTTAATCCTCTCAGAACTCGAAAAGAGAGCCCTCCGGGAATACCTAGACACTAATCTTGAGAACGGCACCATAAGACCGTCAAAATCACCAGCTGGTGCTTCATTGTTCTTCGTTCCAAAAAAGGATACCAAAGAGCTCAGACCTTGCCTGGACTATCGGGGCCTAAATCAATACACCCTGAAAGACAGATACCCACTACCCTTGATCTCGGATATCCTTGAAGCTGTGAGAGGTGCAGTGATATTCACGAAACTTGATCTCCGAGCTGCCTACCATTTGATCCGTATCCAGGAAGGAGACGAATGGAAAACAGCCTTTAGAACACCCTTTTGTCACTTTGAATACCTAGTCATGCCCTTTGGTCTGACTAATGCTCCCGCAGTCTTCCAGCGTTTTATGGATAGGGTGTTCTCTGACATGTTATTTCTCAATGTTATCGTCTACTTGGATGACATATTGATCTTCTCCAAGGACTCCTTGAAACATGAAGAACATGTAAAAGCAGTACTGAAAATCAACTCTTAGCCAAACCAGAAAAATGTTTGTTTCATATTACATCAGTTCACTATCTGGGATTTGTCCTCAGTTCAGAAGGAATTAGTATGAACCCTTCAAAGGTGAAGGCCATACTGGCTTGGCCCGCCCCAACATCTGTTAAGCAAATACAATCCTTCCTGGGGCTTGCCAATTTCTACCGGAAATTTATTCCCACCTTTTCCGAGATTGTTCAACCCATTGTTAATCTCCTGAAGAAAGACGTTCCATTTAACTGGTCTATACCACAAGACAAGGCATTCCAACGCTTGAAAGAAGAATTCACTCAGGCCCCCATCCTGGCCCAACCGGACATAAATCGTCCTTTTCTAGTGGAAACTGATGCCTCCAATTACACCATAGGAGCAGTTTTAAAACCAGAATCCGATGATATGTTGGAACATCCCAATGCTTATCTCTCACGGACCCTGACCACCAGCGAGACCCACTACTCAGTTCTGGAGAAGGAGTTATTGGCTATTCGTCATGCCTTCACTGAATGGAGACATTTACTCCTGGGTGCTAAATATCCAGTTCAAGTCCGTACTGATCACCGAAATCTTCAGGTCCTACAATCCATGGAGTGCAGGAGCAGTAGACAAGCTCGATGGGCCTACTTCTTTGCTCAATATCAATTTCAAATTTCACATGTTCCTGGATCGCAAAACTTGATTGCCGATGCCCTTTCTCGGCGTCCCGACTACGTTCCCTTGGAAGATAAGATCTATCCTAAAATGTTTCCACCCACAATCTTTGTAGCCAATCGATCAATCTCCTGGAAGAAATCAGAGCACAGACTCAATTATCTGAACTCTGGAAGGACATATCGAAGAAAAATCCCTGGCGTCTGACAATCAAGGAAGGATATTTATTCAAGAACAATTCAGAGGTCATTCTGACAAAAGAACTTCAACAGAAGGTAATGAATCTATCCCATGATACTCTTCACTCCGGCCATCGAGGAGTAACCAACACCTTCCGTCTTATACAAAGACAGTTCTGGTGGCCAGGGATGAAGTCCAGTGTAGTTCAATACATCAAGACCTGTGCTATTTGTAGTCAGTACAAATACGATAATCAGAGGCCGGCGGGTCTGCTTCTACAACCTATGTTGCCAACCAGACCCTGGGAAGTTATTGCCACTGACTTCATTGTTGAATTACCACCTTCCCGAGGATATACAACCATCATGGTAACCATTGACTTGTTCGCTCATCTAGCTCATTTTACACCATTGTATAAACTACCATCTTCCTCAGAACTTGCTGGAATTTTCCTGGAACATATTTTTCTTCTTCATGGCCTTCCTTCCAAGATTATTTCGGATCGGGGACCTCAGTATATTTCACAATTCTGGAAACATCTCTGTCGTGTTCTAGGAATCCAACATGCCCTTTCTTCAGGCTATCATCCACAAACCAATGGGGCAACTGAACGAGTAAATCAAAACCTGGAACAATATCTTTGTTGTTTTGCCACCAAGGTTCAAGACGATTGGTCTCCCCTTATACCTTTAGCCGAATTCTCCTACAATAACTCAGATCATTCAGCTCTCAAGATCAGCCCCTTCTATTGCAGTAAAGGTTATCACCCGTCTGTTTTACCATCAGTTCTTCCAGAATCTACTCCGGTACCTACCCTTGACTCTAGGATTCAGACGCTGATCGATTTACAAAGAGAGGCAAAGGATCAGTTAGAACAGGCCCAGACTCGAACCAAAAGATATGCGGACACTAAGAGAAGACCATCACCTTCCTATTCAGTTGGCAATCAAATCTGGTTAGCCTCGAAAATGTTACCTCGACATCTACGACCAAACAAATTAGCTCCTCGCTATTATGGTCCATTTTCTATAAAGGAGATCATCAATCCTGTCTCCTTCCGACTTAAGCTCCCGGATTCCTGGAAGAAGATACATCCAGTCTTCCATACTTCCCTGTTGAAACCCTACGTTAGTTCTACTCGAAAACCCGTCAAACCCACACCTGTTGTTGTGGACGACCAGTTGGAATATGAGGTGTCCAGGATATGTGATTCCAGGTATACGAGGGGTCGACTACAATATCTGGTCGAGTGGAAAGGCTACCCCCCTAGCAAGAGAACATGGGAACCAGTTTCTAATTTAAAGACCCCTCGTTTGCTCAGAAGATTCCATCTTATTCACCCAGGCAAGCCTGGAGGAAACAGTCTTCGGAGGGGGCATGCTGTCATGACCCGGCGAAATTGCCCCTTCTGGACCTCATGGTCATTGTCACGAAGGGCTTGTACTCCTTGTTCCTCCCAACATGGCCGTACCAAGCTCCGTGCTACGCACTAGCTTATCACGTCGTGGCACGCACTATAAATTGGTCACTCCCCTGCGGGTCCGCGGGTCTCAACGCTATCTTCGGTAGTGACCCGACGTGTGCTTACCTTCTACATTGGTTCCTTTGATCCTCTTACTTCCTTACTTGCCTTTTATCCTGTTCCTGGATTTCCCCCCCTACTTACTCGTTCATCACTAAATCCTGGATACCCTGGAACCACGAACTTCCCGCAAGCTGACGAGGCTCGGGCGAGCCTATTCAAGACCCGAACCATCCACAGGAAAAGTCCTGCGGCCGAACAAGGGAGATCCCGATCACAGGTGAGACGGGGGGAGATTTACAACATACAGGATTATCGGTTCAAATTTAGCAAGATAATAACGCTGTAGTAGAAACAAGGGAGCAAGGAAGCAAGGAAAATGTACACAATCTATTACGTAGAAATATAAACTGGGTAGTCAGCACTGACGCCTTCTCATAGAGACTAGTTTTTAGGATTCCAAAGAGACCCTTTTAGAGAGCTTGTATTCCAAATAGGTCACCTGTGCTCTCCTTTTTCCTTACTCATAACCCAGGCTCTGGATTATTAATCTTCTAATTAATTAATTAATTAATTAATTAAACCGCACAAATATAATGCATCTACTACATGCAGTGCCAGTGCTACGGACCATTAGGTCCGAAGACATTCACATAGTAGAATATCCATAGGAAGATCACATTGATTGTGTACTATAACACATTAACTCTCAAGCTGTACGTAACATTTTAATGACTGCGAAAGAAGAACTCATGTGTTTAGGGTTCGAGACCTCAGTCCATGAAACAACTGGAAGACAAGTAATTGCAGAGGGAAAAGAGTCCAAGAGTATGAAAGAATGCATGGAGCAGCGACGAGACGATCTAAGGAGACATCTAAATACTGAATCATTTTCACAGCCAAAGAATGGGAATTCTACGGCTGAGATGAGGAAGCACTAGCTGGTGAAAAAGGAACGTGACGTCCCCGTGACAGTGATCTTGTGGAACACCAGGGGGTTTAGCCATCTCTACAACGACTTCCCAGTGGACCTAACTGACAACTTTGTAATTTGTTTGCAGGAAACTTGGATGTGTTCGCCGCCAGCAAAGGATGGTTATCTAACATTGATAAATCCTGCAGAGAAAAATCAAAAAGGACGCCCATTTTCTGGGTTAATAACCATGTTAAAGTCAGGAACAAACTGGGAAGTAATTGAAGAAATTAACCCCAATAGCTACGTCCAAGGAACGTTACTTCAATACTCGAATGGTCAAAAATATAAATCACACACCTTGCTTTTGTTGAACGTATACTGGAATCCATTGAAGATGTCTGCTGGCGCATTTATAACTGCTGTGACGAAAATAATAGATAACAATCAAAGGATTTGTCAAGACCTATCAACCATTGTGTGCGGAGACTTGAACATCTCCTGGTTCGACGGAAATGAGAAGCTAATAGAGGTCAAATCAACAGAAGGACGCCTTGGGAGCGCAAGAAGATCACAGTGGAGCAACAAAATTAAAGCCCGGCACTGTTTTATGGTAAATGGAAACGTGAGAGGTGATATACCACCAAATTTTACCTGGCATAACATGAGCCACGAAAAGGTTCTAAATTATTTTTGGACATCACGAAATTTGTTTGTTAAAATTGACAAGCTACAAATTGTACCAACGGCAAACAGCGACCATTATGCATTGGTAATGTCATGGCCACTAAAGTGTAAAAGGGTATCAGACACTGAATGCCAAGCTCTGGAGGCGAATCATGGGCGAAATAGACTCAGAATAAAAGAAACACAAATTCTTAAAATGACAAATGAGATACAGGAGGCAAATAAAGAAACAACGGGCCTGATAGACTATGTACCACTACTTCCATGTTTGAAACTGGGCTTCACCTAAAAATATCACACTGATAAAGATCATATGCATAAATTGGGTATGACTTTAATAAATGAAAAGAAGCAGCTTAAGAAAGACCTAACCAAACTAAAAACACGGTTCGGAATGAACGCTTCCATACAGCTAAAATGGAGAAAACAACACTATCGAAACTGGCTAAAAACATTTTCTTACCAGAGGGACCAAGAGCGTGGGGAAGAAATGTTGGCCCTAATTATAAGAAATAACACAAGAGAGATATGAAACATCCTGAATAAAGGTTCAGTTAATCAAGCTGCATTAATGACAAATGGTGTGGCTGAAAACGACTGGACACTGCACTTTCAGAAGGTGTTTGCAGGAACCGAGAGGCCCCCTTCGAATGAAGGTGGAAAAGAAGACACAACCTGGGATATAATAGAGACCAGCGAAGACATTTGTACAGCCATCACTAAGTTAAAGATTTCAAGAGCGGGGGGCCCGGAATGCATCAGTAACGTGATGCTTAAGGAACACAAACACGCGTGGTCGTTATTCATTGAAAATCTGTTTGTGGCGATGGCCAACAGAAGGAAAATTTCGATCTCATGGACTAAGGCAATACTAGTTCCAGTTTTTAAGAAGGGTAGTCGGGACGATCCTGCCAACTATCGCCCGAATACCCTCCTGGATACCATTGGTAAGGTGTTTGCGACATTTCTCCAAAAAAACCTTTCTTTATGGGCCAAGGAAACAGACATACTTGATGAAAGGCAAACAGGTTTCACCAAGGGCGTGGGAACTGAGATTAACTTAGCCTTGGTGAATCTGCTGAAGTTGGAAGCACTACAGAAGAATGGCAACTTATTCATGGCCTTTATCGACATGCAGCAGGCGTTGACACTATAAGCAGGGATACATTATGGCAGAAACTGGAAAATAGAAAATGCCTGAACGCTTTACTGCTGCCAATAAAGGCGTGGCATTCCAAAACAATCATCAGTCAGGTTAAATGAAAGGGGAGACCTGTCCAAGTCCATTGTTACCATTAAAGGGGTGAAACAGGGATGCCCTTTGGCAGCTACCCTGTTTAAGCTATACATAGCTGACATCCCTATCGCCTTAGCGAGTGTCAACTGCTTTCCACCAAAAATCAATGGACGACATGTAAGTTATGCGATTTACGCGGATGACCTGGTCCTGTTTGACAGGACCCAGATAGGTCTACAGCGGCTTCTTTCAAAACTTGTAACTTATATGATCGACAACGACCTGGCAATAAAGGTGAAAAAAACAAAAATCATGAAGTTTGGTCACCATCATTTGATTTGTTTTATATACTTTTGTTCTTAATCTGAAGAAGCTATCTCGATGATATCTCGAAGGGAATTGTCGAAGATACTTTAGCATGTTGTCGACTTTGTTCATTGTCGGGCCCAGATCTAAAGCTGTCGAAACTTTCCATAATTGTTGAGATTTTTGATCCATAGCCACTCTTTCAACTTCTTTCTTGCAATTTGTGGACGGTCCAACAATGTGTCCATCGGAATATTTGCGGTTTGCATAATTACTTTCACCTTTTCTGACCATGTTAAGAGAAAACCTTTATGCAAATGTTTTCCTCCTGACACTAGTATTCTAAATGCTGGTTCAGGATTTGGTATTTCCATCTTTCTCAGCAAAGTCATAGATTTCCATAACACTGTTCCATATAAACTTTCCAGGGCTAGCTTGTGGCGTATTATGATCATGGATAGATACTTTGGTAGTCTCAAGACTCGCCGCCAAAATATGCCTTCCAATTGAGTCCAGATCTTCTGGTCAATGTTCCAGCCTGCTTCTGCCCCATAAATTATTGTGGGAACTACTTTCTGTATGAGACATATGGGGAATGTCACAGATGAAGCATGCAGACACTGTTTATTATACTCAGAATCAATGAACAAAACATCTTCTAATTGAATGTTCTGCACTTAGTGAGTTGAGATCTGTCCATCTGAGTAAATTCCAGCCTGAAAGTGGTATGATGGATGATTTCTTGGACCGGATTTTAAGTGGAAGTTCCTACTCTCTACTTCTGATACTCTTGATGCTCTTGCCCCTGTCATGAGGATCTGTTTGAAGTCCAAAGCCAAGTGCAATTCCTGGTATGACTCTGACCTAGTTACACTTAAACGTAAGTGTAGGGCGGCTGAGAGGAAATGGAGGGCTTCTTGTTCATCCTCTGACAAACTGGGCTGTTGCCTGCTCCAAAGACAATACCAACTCTCTGTCCTCACCAAGAAGAGAGCCAACATCCGAGCCCATGTCTCTGTGGCATCTAACAACTTGGCCAAACTCTTTAAAATCTGCAAGGAGCTGGCCAACTCTGCTGCAGTCTCTATCTCCCCTGTCGCCTCCCAGGCCCTTTGCACGGCCCTTGCCTCTCACTTCATCTCAAAAACCCGGGATATCCTGTCCACCTTATCTTCCCCTCCCCCTCCTCTCCTTCTGTGAACCCTGGCTCTCCTACAGCCACCTCCCCATCCTCTTTCTCGTCCTTTCCTCTTTTTTCCCCTGACGAGGTAGCTACACAAGTCCGATCTATGAAAGTCTTGTCAAAACAGGTTCCTCCATGTTCTTTAAAAAACATCAAGGACTAAATTGACACCCTTACTCCTGCCCTGGCTGATTCTGCAACCTCTCCTCAGTCTCAGGAGCCTACCCCCCTTCTCTGAAGCACTACCTTGTGTATCCTCTTCTCAAGAAACCCACAGCTGATCATTATTGTCTGTCTAATTATTGCCCATTTTACATTACTTCCATTCTAGGCAAACTCCTGGAAAAGCTGGCCATCTCTCAGCTTAACCTTCATTAAGATTATGTTGGCTGTCTCCATGACCACCAGTATGGCTTCAGAGCTGCCAAAGGTATGGAAACTGCTCTCCTGAACATCTGTGAAGATCTGCTCTCCAACCTTAACTCTAACATTCCCTGTGTCGTCATCCTACTCGATCTCTCTACTGCCTTCGACATGGTCAACCATACCATCCTGCTCAAACGTGTCCGTTATAACCTGGGTATCACCGATCAGGCTCTTGCCTGGCTGACCTTTTTCCTCTCTGATCGACCCCCCCAGGTCCAATTTAGGTCCTTCCTATCATCTATCTCCCTCTCTACCTGTGGTGTTCCCCAGGGGTCTAACTTCTCGCGCTGGCTTTTCAACCAATACCTGGCAACTCTCGGCCACTGCATTGCATCTTCTACTCAAATTTCCAGTGCTACGCTGATGACACTAATTTTCAGGCTGCCCTCGGCCACCTCTTCTCCCTCTCTCTCATCTTCATCTCGGATTGCCTGCCATTCAAGATTGGTGTGCCCCAAACGATCTTTGTCTGAATGCCAGCAAGACGGAGATCCTCCTCATCGGCACACCTTCACCATCCTTTCCCCTCACTCTCTGGCCGGCCTCCCTTGGCCCTCGTCATACCCGCACCTGCAAGGCTTTGAACGTCAGGGTCATCTTTGACTCCCCACTTTCCTTCTCTGACCATATCTCTGATGTCTCTAAAAAGTCAAACTTTCTACTGAACCTCCTCAGAGGTACTCTGTCTTTCCTCTCCTTCCCCCAGAAGCTCACTGTCTCCCAAGCTCTGTTTCTCTCTAGGTTGGACTATTGTAACAGCCTCTTTCTAAATCTCCCTGCTTCTACTCTTCGCCCTCTGCAACTGATCCAGAATAGGACTGCGAGACTTGTCCTTGCTCTCAAGCCCTGGGATCGTATCTCTCCAGCTCTGAAATCTCTCCATTGGCTACAAGTGGATGCAAGAATGAAATCCAAAACCCTCTGCATTGTCCACAAGGCTTTCTGGGGCCTGAGTCCAACATACCTTCAGCTACCCCTCAGGAAAACCCTCCCCTCTCAAGCTCTTCGCTCCTCTACCACTAACTCCTTCAGGGTCAGTTGTTTTTCAAAGGAACGAGCTGGGTAGATCTCTGTCTTGGGCTGGGGCCTCCCTCTGGAACAGCCTCCCTGCCACTCTAAAATTTGAGGAGCACCATCTCCGGTTCCGGAAGCACCTCAAGACCTTCCCCTTTGCTTCTGCCTTCACCCTGCCCCTCGCCCCTGCTGATCTATTCTCCCTCGGCACCGTGCACCTGCCCACTCTCTATCCTCTGGGCCCAGGTACCTGCTCACCCTGCCACCCTCCCGCACTGCCTCCGGGCCACCACTTGCACTGGGGTCTGTATCTGTACCCATACAGTCCCCGCCCCTTTTTTCTTCCTGCACTTATCAGACCTACCCTGTCTGCGTCTTAAACCGAGCACTTGCCACTTGCTGGCTGCACTACCACTGTTTGTTGCCTTTATCATTAATTAATTTATTATTATTGATGTTTATCCTTTGCTCCGCACTTTCCACTTCTCCCCCTTCCATGCACTTTTCCCCTCTACCATTCCCATGCACTTGCACATTCTCAATGTCACTGGGCCTAGTAAAATCATTTGTTTTGTTCTCCCCTGTTCCCCTCCCTTGCCTTGACACGCTCTGAAACACTTGTGTACGAGCGCGATAGAAATAAAATATCAATACAATTCAATTCAAAAGGCAGCGGACAGATCCAACATCACCAGGATAGGCGGCCCTTATCAAATCATCCCGCACAGCTAGAGGATAAGTCTCGGTTCCAAAACCTTGTCTGAAACCTGATTGGAACTTATCCAATAACAGTGTGTGTTCTACACATTTCTGGAGTTGACCTGTGACCACCTTTTCAAGAATTTTAGGCGGCCAAGGTAGCCCTGCAATGGGACGATAATTCTGGAGAGGCTCAGAGTCCAGCGTTGGCTTTTTTAATAGAGGCCTGACTATAGAGTGCTTTAAGCTATCAGGTACAATCCGCTGTGTCAATAATTTGTTCACAAAATTAGTCATGAAAGGAGTCAGGTACTGAGCAAGGCGCTTTGCAGCATATGCAGGAAGAGGTGACAAGGAATCAATGGTGGGCTTGAGGGTCTCCAATAATTGGTGTATATCTTCTTCTCGTAATGAATGAAAATTTAAAGTAGATGAGGGAGTCTGACTATGTGAATCATTCAAAATGACCACAGGTTGAATATCAAATGACACAGATGGACTTGTGACAATGGCCTGAACAATATCAGCCTTAATACGTACAATCTTTTCAGTAAAAAAAGAATTTAAAAGATTAGCCTTTACTACTGAATGGTCAGTTGAGTTAGATTTACAACTGGGATTACAGAATTTGGAGATGATGGAAAACAGTTCCCTCGGAAGATTTGTTACGGAGAATTCTCCAAAATGTCTAATTTCCCTTACCTACTGAGTCCCTCAGCAGCTTTGATGGATTTCTAGGATTTATTTTTTTCACCTGGTAAGAGTGTGAACCTTTTTTTCCCGCTCTTAGATGTGTTTTGCTGTGTGTGTTTAACATTTTCTTGTGTTCATAGACTGTGGAGCTTCACCTACTCCATAGGCATCATCTTTTTACTGTGTGTTACACAGCACCTTCAGTGCAGTGACACAGGGTTGTCTTTTTCAGACTTCCCACTTTAAACTCCATTTTCTGGGACTGACTACTGTCTCCCAGAACATGTAAAGTTGCCATTGACTCTATTATTCTTTTTAAACCTCACAGACCTAATACAAACTATCTTACATAGAGTTCTGGAAAGGGTTAATATTGATCCCTTTTTGTCTGTTTCTCATGGAACATTGTTTTGTTCCCTTTTCTTTAAGATTTGGCTGGTGGCAGTGTTATCTACCTTATTTTTCCTACCACGGTTATTTTAAATAGCCTTGGTATTGGTTTAGGCTATCTTAGTAGCCTCAAACTTAAACCCGCTGGACCATATTTACTTTTATGCGGTTCCGGCTGGGTTTATTCGCCATTTCTTTTTGTAAAAGTCTTTCTCGTGTTTTACTCTGCGTGCCAAACCAGGTTTGACTCCTTTGTTCGCCGACCTTTCGCAGGCTTCTGCACAAAAACCCTCCTTAGGCGCCTGAATTTCTGTGGGAGGCAGGATGTGAGGGAGGGGTTTGAGTCTTGCTGGACAGGGTCTCCTTGGAGACCTATGTTGCACTCTGGTATGATTGGCTGTGGCGACTGTCCCGGCGGGACAGCCACCCTGCTGTGTGATTGACAGCCAGGCTGTGTGAATGGGGGAAAACTGCATAAAAAGCAGCTCTCTGGGACTGAGAAGGCAGAGTCATCACTGGATCGAGAGAACCGAAGAGAAGTTGATAGAAGAGGACCTCTACCATGACTGAACCTCCCAGGGAAGCCCTGCTGCAGGTCCAAATCTTCCAACTTCGACAACAGGGAAGATCTGCAAGGAATCCTCTCACCTTGAGCTGGTGGGATCAACCAGTTCACCAAACTGCAAGCAGGCCTCCCTGGTTGAATTTGCTGTGCACAGCTACAGTGAACCAGATAGCCAGGAGGATCGGACCTTGCTTGGGTTTTAAGGAGCGCACCTTTTATTTGTCGCTTTGCTCCGCTGCTGGTTTCTTCCCTGGGCAGTGCAGGATCCTCCAGTCTTCCTCCTTCTTGTCAGTCCGACAGTCGCTTCAGGAACCGTGAGACTGCAGGACCTGCCAGAAACGTCTGCCTCAGCTACAGCATTCTTCTGCTCTAAAGGTACTGTGCTAACCCGGTTGTTCGTTTCGTTCAGCCGCGGTGAAAGTGTGTGAAATCTTTTGCCAATCCGAGGGATTGTCCTTCTCTATTCTTTAAAGTTACTTTTCGTCTGACCAACTTCGTTCTGAACTCTTGGCAAAGACTTAACCGCAAACTACCCTGAACTGTGTGATCCTCTGCAAACACTTTGGTCCATTGACTTTGGCCCTGGCCTCTTGATTTGATTTCCTCTCTGCAGTTCCTTTTTCTAGATTGCCCTGCTTACTTACTTGTTGGTGCTGCTCAACTTTTGTCTAACTTTGCCTTTCCCTCCCTTTTGATTACTGGAGTTCCATTTTGCCCAAACTTCATTTTGAGCCTAACTTGTCCAGAATCTATTGGGTATGGTGTAGTGTATTAGAATCGTGATTTCTCAACTGCTTGATAATAGTGAAATGTTTAATAACTAATGTGTAAATACTTAAGTCAGTGTTTGTTTGAATCATAGTAATTGCTGTCCTTTGTGTAACTTTTGATACTGCTCACTTTACTCTTGAGATAAGTCTGGCTGCTCAGCCATCGCTACCACTTTACTGTGTAGTACAGGCTTGTACCAAAGGTGAATTTGTACTTATACTTGTAGTCTTAATTGTGTGTGGTGTTCCCAAAGAGCACTGCATATAATTCTGCCTACCAAGATTACTGGCAGCTTTTAACTTTTTACCCAAGAAATCTTTCTTCGCCTGAAAAAAAGCCAATTTATAATCCGTAAGTGCCCTCCAGAATCTGCCTCTGTTGCCATTTTCGATCAGTCAGGGAGAGAGTCAATGGAGTCCAGCGCCTCATATATTTCATTCCCATTGATCTTATCCAGATCTTTGGCTTTCCAGGAATAAGTACTCGGTCTGTCCCTGGAATTGACCTTATCCTCCTTAGGCAAATTCAGAGAGAAAAACTTCACAAGATGGTCAGTCCAGAGGACATGTATGGTGTCCTTCATAAGAGCATAAGTACCTCTGGCTATGATTACGTCCAGACAGGGGCCCTTTATGTGCAAAGGTTCAATGCTCAAAGGATAGAGACCATGAGTGTTCAAAAGATCCCTAATTCTTTGGAATCAGGTTTGGTCTGATCATCCAACCAGATGTTCCAATCACCCATCAATAGTAGTTCTTTATATTTGTTCCCTGCACTACTGAGGAAGGAATGAAGACTTTCCAAAATATTTGCAAGGCCCTGCTGGTCTATAGTTCAAAACGATGCGAATAGCAATCTCAGGAACTCAGGCTCTCAGTCTTGCTGGCATTGAGGCAGCGATCATTCGAAGTACACAAGGACAAGATGGCAGATAGGCAGTCCGGAATGATGGAGGCAAGAAGAGGATCAGAGGGAAGTTTGAAGAAGAGTTGTGTGTTGTCTGCATAACACAGGAAGTTTGGAGAGAAGGTAGAAATGAGGTGTTCAAGGTGAGCAAGGTAGTTGTTAAACAGCCAGGGGGAATGTTTGGAGACCTGGGGGATGCTGCAGGTATAGATAGAGGTGGGGAAGGACAAAGAGCCCAGAATATCCTCAGGCGGACGGTCACTGAAGCAGGAGGTCAGCCAGTATAGTGCCTGCTCTGAGATACCTAGGGTATCATGGAGCCATTTTATGAGGATGGAGTGGTTGGCCATATCAAATGCAGAGGAGAGATCAAGAAGAATGAGAACAGCTGGAGAGTTGGAATCAAGAGATGCAACCAGTTCCTCATGGGTGTTCAGAACAGCGGTTTCCGTGCCCCTGGGTGCTCAGAATCCAGATTGGTGGTCGTGGAGGCAACCAACTAGTTCAGTGTGCTGGGTCAGTTGGGGGAAGGCCAGCTTCTCCATGAGTTTCCCAAGGAAGGGGGCGATAGATATGGGGCAGTAGTTAGTTGGAAAAGACGGGTCTGCAGAAGATTTCTTCAGGGGAGGGCGCACAAGGGAGTGCTTGAGGGAGGAGGTAGCAAAAGAGTAGTTGTAGAAATCAGCGATTACAGGGGAAAGGGAGCCAATACTGTCCTTAATGGTTCTGTAGAAGTAGGTGGAAACCTGTTTGGAGGAGATCTTCATGGAGCGGACAACTCTGGTGACCTCCTCAGTGTGATAGTAGAGAAGTAGGAGAGAGAGGCAAAGGGAGGAATGTACCCATATGTAAAATAGCTGCCTGCTTTTGTATGTCAGTAATTACCTCAAAACAAAAGCATTGCTGGATGTGGTACTGCACATAGAGTGTTTCTGAATGATCCTATTTAGTCCCACAGGACTCCAGAGTAGGGAATTACTAGGGTCTGCATGAATCTAAATCATATGGACCCTTCCCCTTACCACATGTTGAATGTGGTAACAGTATTCAACTTTGACAGGATTGTCTCTGGAAATCCCACCAAACTCTTAATTATGTTCTAAGGCTGTGCAAGCAGACGAATATCAGGCAGGGATGCATGAAGAAGACTTGTTGCTAAGCACATTTGTTTGGCGGCACCCAGGCCTACCACGCACTGTTTATGTCCCTTTTCCTTTTCCTGTCCTTTGAATCTCTCAGTCATGTACCACTTTGCCTGCTACTCCTTCCACTTCTTGCTCCATCTCATTCCCCTGTTTATCTTTGTATTCATACTCTTCTTCCTCTCTCTTTCCTTGTGTAATGGCATTCTTAATGATATGATAAGTTGTTTATTATGCGCTTAATACCCAGAGGTTTCTAAGCGCGGACCCGGGGATCGAACCTGTGGTGCTCTGTGTCGTCTTGCTTCCAAGGTGAGCATGTTGCCCCTGAAGTATCCTCCCGCGACTCTCCTTCTTGAGAGAAGGTATTCTGATTATGTGCATTACTTCCCCTGCCCTCCCGGTACTCTTCCCAGGATGGCTTAGTTCTCCTCTTTCCTCTTGCCGTGGATCAGTACATTCTAACCCTGGGCCACATAAATTCTGATACCCTCCCGTCATTCCTTTTGTTTAGGTATTTTACTCTCCCTCCTGAACTCACCCACGGACACCTCTATGCCTCCACATATCAGCTGCTGGGGGGCACAAACATGCCTCCTCTATCTAAAATAGGATTTAACCCTTTCTTGTGAGAATGTGATCGTGGCCAGGTACCAAACATGGTAGATAGTTAAGATGCATTCCGGAACCCAAAAAGGACACAATTTCAGCTATGAGTAACAATCAAATTTGGTAGGTTAATGTTAGCACTTCCAATGCCTTCATGAACTTCAGATGGTAATTTACAAGTCTTAAGCTTGATCTGGCCTGGCGAGTCTTCTCATTATCTAATTATCCAACCTCTTTTCAAATCATCCAATCATGCCCCCTTTTTGGACATTGAATTGTTTTCTAGTAGCAATCTTATCTGCCATATCTGTTAGACAATAGATGGATCTGCCCCAGATTGTAATAGGCCAGGGTGTTATTAATACTTTTGGAGGATATCTATCTACTTTGGCCACTTATTCCAATCACGTCCCTACTCGTTGATAGAACAAGGAAGGCCTTCTATTGTTCACCTGCTAAGCTCCATTAAGAAATCCCAGAGAGAATCCCGATTACCTTCGAGCATCTGCTACAATCCTCACTACCCAGCAACATTCTTGACAGAAAATATGTACCAACATATTATTCGAAGACCAACATCATCATGCACAGGACACAACATGGATCAATACCTATGAGAGAAAAAGAATCAACACTCATATATTTCAAACACATTACAGAATAATGCTCACGCTGACAACCCAGTGCCCTTTTCTTGCTGGATAACTCCACTGCATTTGACAGAGTCAACAAAAAATGTCTGTTAACAAGATTTGTGGACTTTCCCTTTCCAACATGCTTAAACAACATAGTGGCCATCTGTTTGAGCCCTCACCGCAATACCATCTGTGGGATACTGCCTGGAGCCATCCTAGCACCACTACTCTGCAACATCTACAGGACCTCACTCATTGAAATCATCAGCAACCCACCTCTCAACAACTACAAATATGCAGATATCACAGAAATTCTCTACAAAGAAACACAAGCCACAATGGAAAGTCTTGGCAATTCCTTCTCACAAATATACTGCAGGATGGCCAACAAATGACTGAACCCGCCCACAAAAAACAAAATCATGATCTGCAGAACCAAAAAAACACAACTCACAACTATCCCTTGGCAAAAGATATGGAAAGCTGCCCTCAATCGACCTCACTAGTCAAGCACCTCAGATTTCTCCTGGATACTTCTCTCACCCTCCAAACACGAGTGAAAGAAATAGTGAAAAGCTCCTTCTTTCACCTATGGATTCATTGTATCCTTGTACACCTGTCAATCCCACACAGAACCCTGGTATTATTTGCCCTAAGTGAGAAAGGCATATTATCAAGAGATGACACAGACACAATTGATACAGTTTCAAACCCTTTATTTTGTTGGTTAGGATGGTGTAATGCCTAACTTGCCCTAGCTCTAAGGTTGGAATGTTCCCTATATAAAAGTAATCTAAGGGAAATCTAGGTCTGTTAGTCGAAATTAAGATACTGTCCGTGTCAAAACCTATGCTTGACTTCACTTCTACAGAACAGCAATGTGTAGGGGACTGGATAAACTTAAAAGTGTTCAAAAGAAAATCAGGATGGCACTGGAGCTCTTTTGTAGCACCATTCCTCAAGTTCAAAGCACTCAGGATCTCAAAGTTCAACAGGCTTTTCAGGATTCAAACGCACCTTGTTTCTCACAACGGGTCTCTCAAGCTTCCCTTGCCCAAGCTCAGACCACTCTTGGCATCACAAAGTTCACTTTACATAAAGATCCTTGGGTTTCTACAGGTTCCCATTTCCTGGATTCAAAACTGTCTGGACAATACACTTCAACAGGCTTCTTAGACTCCCCTCGCCTAAGTTTCAGGCCCTTCTTTATTTCACAATGTGCCACTTTCTTTAACACAAATATTCAATAACAATTTAATTCACTTCTTTCGGGGTTCCCTTCCTCATTTGTCAACTTCCTCTGAGGTCAGGGTCTCACCACCTGCCCCATATATTTATTACCAACTTGTCACAAAGTTCACACATGTATTTTACTTATCTCGCCATGGTTGGGTCTCTGCGGCCCTCCTGGATCAATCTCCCACCTGCAAGCCACCCCAATGCTTAGTCATCACAAGTCTTTCTGTTGGCTTTTAACTGCAGGTTCCACAATGCCTCTCTTCACTCTTTGGGTCTTCTGGGTCACTCCCCTATCTCCCCAGTATATATCTCTATGTGGTGGGGTCTCTGAGGTATTCCTGGATCAATCTCCCGCTTGGTGGCCACCATATTGCTTATTTCTTGTGGTGGGGTCTCTGCAGCCCTCCTGGATCAATCTCCCACCTGCAGGGCACCCCAATGATTTTCCAACACTCTTTGCTTTATGTCAATACTTTCCCATTAGTTTTGGGGATTTTGCTCCTACTTCATTTCTAACACAGCTCCCCCGTTTAGGATCTCTATTTTTGCTCACACTTCGTGTCTGCACGTAGCTCCCCTCTTTTGCAGACTTTTTTACACAGAGTCTTTCGAGAATGTGTAATCATACATGGGACCACTCTGCCACTTTGCATTCTTGTCAACAAACACCCCCCCTCCCACTATGCTTCACTCACCGGTTGTGGTTTCTTTGTCAATGTCTTTGCCGTCTGAAGTCAGTGTCTCACCGCCTCCCCTCAGACACTCTTTGGCTCCGGTCCTGGCTCAGGGGAATGAGCATACTAATTTCCAAGAGGATTAGCAATCCTCTTGGCTCCCTTTCATGGACTCTCCTGGCTCCTTGGAGATATGGTCCCCTTGCCACGCTTTCCTTACCTGCATGACCTTGCAGAGTTTCAGCGTCTTGCAGGCCGCTCTCCTCCAGCTGGTTCTGGGCAGCCACAGCTTCTCACCTACCCTCTCAACTCACTTTCTTTCACTGGCAAAACCTAGCTTAGGAACAAGAAGGGATCCCCTGCTAGGCTCAGCCACGCACCCTCCCTTCTGCTCTCCTAACTGCTGCTCTCTGTTCTGTTCAGAGCTCTGCCTTTTATACACCTGAGCCCTCTCAAAGGGTTTCCGGTGTGATTCCTTGCCTTCCCTTGCCTGACTCCAATTAGGCCAACTTTCAGAACAAGCCTGACCCTTAGGTTTCCATTTCTTTTCCTCAGTACTGGAGTGGTGTTCAATAGAGTGCAGGTGTGTATAGCTGTTGTAATCTATATCAAAAATAAATGCAAGATGTATTAGATAGTTTATTAGTATCTCCAGATGATTTGTGTTTCAGACCTGCTTTTGTCCAAAAAAAAAGATTGGATTGACACTCTTGACCAACTGAAACAATATGCTACCTTTGCGGAATATGCCAAATTCACACATAAGAGACTGCCCTACTGCCAGTATATTTGCATTTTTCCCTGTATGACCACAAGAGTATATTACATCCACTTTAAATTGAACCAGTTCCGAACTAAGGAACGGTGCCGACATTGGGCTGGTTTGTCTCTGAGCTTGCAATTTATGAACTGGAGATTCCCAGATTGTAATGAGCCTCACGAAACGTTAAGACATCTCGTTCTAGAGTGCCCACATTTCAAAACAGCGCGCACTATGTTTATACAGAAATTTGTGAATTCTGACTTTGCCGACTGCACTGTATTTTTATGGGAAAGATTGATGAATGGGAATCACAACCCACTAATTTGTGCATTAGGTCACCTTTTAAGGATTATAGAAAAAGATCTTGAAATGTATGAATAACCAGTATGAAATTAGATTATGATGAATTTAGAATTTTAAGATTTTGTGATGTTTTTTTTTAAAGAAAAAATACTGATATTTTAAAAGAAACTTTGCAATGTTTTGGCCCCTTCGAGATTCTTAGTAACTTTGCGATCGGACGCTTGCAATGGGAACAGCAGGGATTAACCCATTCAATATATGGAAGCTTGTTTTTCACATTGTGTGACAGGGGCATTCACATGATTCCAAGACAAACTATTAGCCCTGATTTGAAAAAGGTCCTTGGAGGACCGAAACACGTGTCATTGTTTTTAAGGGCATTTTTTTCGAATAATAAACATTTTTCTGCAAAGATTTGGCGCAGTCTCTTTTCGGGTTACTTATACCTCACATTA
Source organism: Ambystoma mexicanum (assembly GCF_040938575.1). Classification (NCBI taxonomy): domain Eukaryota; kingdom Metazoa; phylum Chordata; class Amphibia; order Caudata; family Ambystomatidae; genus Ambystoma; species Ambystoma mexicanum. The sequence continues at coordinate 1,197,099,294 of NC_090926.1, read as the reverse complement.
GCGGTAGATTGTATATGTGAAAATAAAATTCATTTTTTTAATGTAAATGCGTTTTAATGTTTTCTTCATAATGTTTTTGTAAAGGTTTTTTCTTAACCAACTACAAATATTCTTTTTTTAAGTGCCTGACTCTGCCTGACCTTGTTAGTGGGGCCATCTCCAATGAGCATACTGTTGTACCCTTGTACACATCTTCTTCTTCCCACTACCATAGCGTTGTTTCCAATAGGAAATCAGCACTACTCTTGACTCACTCTTCTTCATCACAGTACTTGAGTGATGCTTGGGGAAAGGAAGATTGTGTGCCTTAACATATCCTATGAAGGCTGAGGGGATGTCAGGCAGGTCCCTATCAAGGAAGGGGTGATACCATGTTTTATTCTTGGGTATTGTTTTCCCAGTCCCTGAGTACCCTCTACCCAGGTGATCCTCCCTTGCTTGTTCACCCCCAGGGTCGAGATCTAGTAACCTTGCCTGGCAGTTAATAAGAAAAGGGAGGGTTCTAAGACAGCTGAATGGGAGAATGCCCTCAGATTTCTCACACCTAGTAAACCCAAGAGTTGACTATGACAACAACCTTAACTTCGGCCTACTGGAGCACCTACTGAACTATCTACAAGAGTAGAAAACTAGGCATTCAGCCTCCAAGTCTGACTGATGGCCTAGAACAAGTAGAGTGTGTGTGGATGAAAAAGCCACCATCGGACGTCGGAGCTGGCAGGCTGATGGTGCATTAAAGTAAGTGGATTTATTTTGGGTGTGTTAAGTGTGTTTGTATGTGTTTACGTGCTTTTCAGGCATCGTTCCATTTCTCACGAAGGAAGCTGTAGTTATGCCTCTCCTGTAGAAAGCCATCTGGATTGCATCAGTCTCTCCTACTTCAGAACTCTCTCAAACCTATCCGTTCCTGCCAGACTCCTTAAGAGTCAACATTTGTACACAATCATTTTACTGAGGACTTTCCAGAGTCTTATAACATAGCATTGTCCGACATTTACTCACAACAAAGTACTTAATACCCAACAATGTGGAAACATAAGAACATGTCTGTGTGAAATATTTGGAACCCTGCCGCCCCACAGCGCCCCTCACAACAGTCAACATATGCAGTTAACTTTAAACCCACATTTAGGTCAACTCCACCCTTGACTTCCACCAGGTAAGTTGCAGGCAGCCCAGAAGATGCACAGAGCTAGTTGTGATGGTGTGGCAAACTACAAATAACCACACTGACTCTCTAAATATTTCCAAGGGTGTTTATTGGTACTTGTTAAGAAAGATTCTCTTGACTGCACCTTTCCTTCCATCTTTATGGAACCCCCAAACTTTTTGCTTTTATTTTTGAATCTCATCCTGTACTTTTTGCAGTACAGTGAAGCCTTAAGCTTCACTGCACTGGCCTTTGCTCACATGTTATGGGGAAACTGATATGTACTTCAGGCTATCAGTACCCGGAAACAGTGTGTCCCTTATTCGTGTTACTATGTTGTTACTTGTGGTTACTTTTGTATCACATATGGTAACTTTTTATCATTGCACAAATCAGCTTACACTGCAGTTCAATGGGCCCCATCTTTGTTTTGCCCTAGACTGACATTCAGAGGATTTCTGGTTACTCTAGATTTGCTTAAAAGATGGGCGGGTGGCAGCAGTGACTTTTACCCACTTTTTGGGGAATTTCGTTTTAGCTTTACCGCGTTTAGCACGTTTGGCTACTGACTGTGGCTACTGGTCAAACATGGCCGTGCCACAAGATTTTTCGCCTGTTCTTCTTCCATCTTGTTGTTTAGCCTTAGATCCTTATAAGGACTTCCAGTGCCCTGGAAATCAGCAGCTTTTGGCGGGCTTCTGGAGGGCTATGTGTGTTTACAGGCAGGATGTGGGCTGGGTCAATCTGACCCCAATCCACATACTGGTTTCTGTGTGTCTGAGTGGTATGCATGAATGTTCCCGCCAGTGGTCCTGATTGGACAACTGCTGGGGTGGGTGTGTGTCTAGTCCTGCTATTGGCTAGTGGGAGTTTTAGCTCCTACCTGGCTTTTAGGATAAGAAGAGGGCCCCTGTACTTATTCTTCAAAGATCCTGGAGAAACCTGAAGGAGCCAAGTATCCTGTCCAGCTGTGAGACCCACGAAGAAACCTGAAACCTGACTGAAGGAGGCCTGGCAACCAACTTCTGCTGCAGCCTTGGTGGAGCCCTGTCTTGCTCGTGATCTTCAGTAGGCCGGTGAAGGTGCTACGACCCTTGGAGTGGAGACACCATCCATTCCCGACGTCTGCTCAGTGCCCAGCACAAAAAACGTCTTTGGAAGCGCCCTGGAACAGTCCTGTGGCTGACCAGCTAAGTTTTTTGGGCTAGTGTGCTAACTTCGTGGCCGTTCCGGGTTTCCGCCTGAAACTTGGTACACCCTCAGCTGCCACTTGCAGGCTCTCTCCTGTGAAATCGTCATAGCACAAAAGGGATCCGAGATGGACTGGAAAGTCTGACCGTGGCTACTGAGTCCTGTTGCATCGCTGGGCGGCATGCACCGTCCCAAAACTGTTTACCCGACACAAGTCCAGTCCTGAGAGGGGTGCTGCATTGTTTGTTTTTGCATTCCTCGACCGAGAGGTTTTGCACCAGCAAAAGACACCAACCAGAGTGCAGCTCAAACCTGCATCCCCTGAAAATTGAGGACCGCAGATTTCGGTGGGAAAAGCAATGTAGGACACCCTTCCTTTGTTCTACCAAGTTATTGAGCTTTTAACCTACCCCTATGCTCCCATTATAAGTCAATTGGCTTATAATAATCCCATTTCTAACACTATTGGCTTGGCCAATGCTTGCCTTTGACTTCTGACTGTTTGGGATAATTGTGGGCATTAGTCTACATTGAACCCTAGCTCTAAGAACCCTTCACTGGACCCCAGAGACCCTACCTGCATTTATTCCTGCATCCTAAGTTCTGTGGAACTGTATCCTGAACAATAGGGCACAAGGCCCCTGGCAATTTAGGGCTGGACAATGTTAGCTAGGGATCATCTCTGTGGACCTTTTTGTATATATTACTTGTCTATCCATTCCTTTGCAGAAGTATTTGATTTGTAGTGTGCTTTACAAATATGCTTGTGTGATAAGTCTACCTGCTTGTATTCATTTTTCTATAGTCTGTTTTGGCCATAATTAACTAACTATTTTTATACATCTGTCTAAGTGCAATTTGTGATTCCCATTGTGTGACCTCATTGTGGACCCTTTACAAGCTCACCACCTCTGAATAATTTAGCCTAGACCGCCTGTCACTGCTACCTAAACTGGTTTGGCTACAGCTTCCCAGAGTTGTCACTGTCACAATATAGGTTGGCCTTCTATACATCTGTCCACCAGGCCAGAGTATAGAAAATCAGTCCTAACAGGTCTTTGCAAATAGTTTGGGCCAGGGGTTCTCTGGGAAAACATGACAGCCTAGCCGGGCTTAATGGAAATTGGCGCTAGGGCAGTCCCTGTCTATCTCACTCCTCCCGGCTACCTCCTCCCTATCCCAGGAGTCCTTAACAGGGATGTTAGTCACTATTTGATCAGTGACCCCTATGGAACAAGTTACTTACCTGTAACTGTTGTTCTCCAGCATGGGTCTGGCATGGATTCACATGCTCATGAATATTCCCCGTCGTCAGGCTGGGAATCCTCGGTAAGAAAAAACCAGTATCAGTTTAGTTTCTGATCTGTCTTTCGTAGTAATAACCAATCACTGGTCTCTGCGTCATACTGACCACAGCCAATGACTGCCCTCTACCTAAGCACCGCCTCTGGCAGCCATCTTCAGATTTGGAAGCACGTGAAGTGGCAGTATGACCAAGTGAAGAGCCGCAGAGGGATAGGAGGGAGGGTTCGCATGTGAATCCATGCCAGACCCATGCTGGAGAACAACAGTTACAGGTAAGTAACTTGTTCCTTCTCCAGCATGGGGTCTGGCATGGATTCACATGCTCATGAATAAAGAATACATAGCAGTACACACATGCACAACCACGGGAGGTGGCAAAGGCTCAACATTAAGCATCACATAAACTCAACATTAAGCATCTTACCTCCTCACCAGGCTCACCTCAGGCGAACAGGTTGCGCAGCACTGCTTGGCCGACCCTGGACTCCTCCCTGGAATCCCGGTCGACGCAGTAGAATTTCGTGAAGGTGTGCGTCGACCTCCACGTAGCAGCCCTGCATATGTCCAGCAGGGGCACACCAGATAGGAACGCCGTAGTAGCTGCGATCGCTCTGGTGGAATGGGCTCTCGGACGGCCAGGCAGCGGTCGGTTTGCCAACCGATGACTGTACATGATACAGCCGGAGAGCCATCTGGAAATGGAAGCCTTCGAGAGAGCCTTCCCCTGATTGACAGGTCCAAAGTTCACAAAGAGTTGTGACGTCTTCCGAAAACACTTCGTGCGGTCTACGTAGAACTTCAGCGCTCTAGCCACATCCAGCGAGTGCAAAGTCCTCTCAGCCGGCGACGAAGGCGACGGGAAGAACACAGGCAACACCAAGGGTTCGTTGAGATGGAAGTCCGACGGCACCTTGGGCATGAAGGAGGGGTGCGTCCTGAGCACTACCCTCGTGTCGTGGAAAGTCAAGTACGGGGCCTTGCAGGAAAGGGCCTGGATCTCTCCCACTCGTCGTGCGGAGGTGATGGCCACAAGAAAAGCTGTTTTCCACGATAGAAACTTTAACGGGGCCGAGTGCAGAGGCTCGAACGGAGGTCCCATGAGCTTGGTCAGCACCACGTTGAGCTCCCACGCCGGGGCCGGGGCCTTCACCGGCGGGAACGATCTGAACAGTCCCTTCATGAACTCTTTCACCAGACGATGAGACCACAAGGACGTCCGCCCCGTGGTTCTGGTGTATCGGGAGATCGCAGCAAGATGAATCTTGATGGACGCGTGTGCCAGACCAGCTTTGGCCAGCGTCAGCAGGTACGGCAGTACTTGGGGAGCCGTAATCCGTAGAGGGTTAATCTTCTGTGCGTGGCACCAGACAGAGAACCTCTTCCATTTGTGTCCGTAGCATTTAAGAGTCGAGGACGCCCTGGCCTTTGCAAGAACCTCTCTGCAATCGGCCGGTATGTCGTATCCTCCAAACTCTAGCGCTGCAGGAGCCAGGCCTGCAAGTTCAGCGACTTCGGGTCGTGGTGGAGGATGGCGCCTCCTTCCCTGGAGAGTAGATCCGTGTCCGCCGGCAGCTTGATCGGCGGGGACGCTGACAAGTCCAGAAGGTCCGGGAACCATATCTGCCTCGGCCACGCAGGTGCGACGAGGATCATCCTGCACCGTGACCTCTTGAGCTGGTTGACGAGCCGGATTAGCAGAGGCAAGGGAGGGAACGCGTAGAGGAACAGGCCCTCCCAGGGGAACGAGAAAGCATCGCCCATGCTCCTCGTCTGGGGAAACCTGCTGGCGAACCTACGGCACTTGGTGTTCGTTGCCGTCGCGAACAGGTCGATCTGGGGTGTGCCCCACCGTCGGAAGAGGCGATCCACCAGATCCTGCCGTAGTTCCCACTCGTGGCACCAGCGCAGCTCCCTGCTGAGTGAGTCGGCGATGGTGTTTTTTATCCCTGCCAGATGAAACGGCACCAGAAAAATCCCTTGGGCAACGGCCCAATGCCACAGGTCCTGCGCCTCCTTGGACAGCGCTGGGGACCTGGTTCCGCCCTGTTTCCTGATGTAAAACATGGTGGTGGTGTTGTCGGTGAAGATCCTCACCACCTTGCCCTTGAGGGACGGAAGGAAGGACCTGAGGGCCCAAAACACTGCACGGAGCTCCAGGACGTTGATATGCAGGGACTTCTCCGTCGGGAGCCAGAGTCCCCTTGCGTGCAGATTTTCGGTGTGCGCTCCCCACCCTTCCAGGGAGGCATCCGTGGTCACAGTCTCCTGGTGGGCTGGGGTCTGGAAGTCCATGCCCGCCGTCAGATGCGCGCGGGTGCCCCACCACCGTATCGCTCGTCGGAAACTCTCGTCGAGCTTGATCCTTTCCTCGAAGCTGCCCGTCGTCTGGATCCAGCGCGCATCCAGGAATTCTTGCAACGGGCGCATCCGGAGCCTGCACATGGGAATGAGGTAGATGCAGGAAGACATCATCCCGAGGAGGGACTTGATGGACCTCACCTTGGCCGCGTCGGCCACCAACATCCGTTGCACCTTGCCCAAGATGGTCCTGGTCCTCTCCTCCGACGGGGAGGCCAGAAGGGACACTGTGTCGAGCCTCGCTCCCAGAAACAGTGCGACTTGCGCGGGCACCAGGTGGGATTTGGCGTAGTTCACGGAGAATCCCAGGTCCGTGAGGAGTTGGACGGTCCTTGCCGTGTGGACCACGGCGAGCTCCCTCGTCTTGGCGCGGATGAGCCAGTCGTCCAGGTAGGGGTAGACGTGAATCCCCTCGCGGCGCAGCTGCGCCGCCACCGGTGCGAGGCACTTGGTGAATACCCTGGGTGCCGACCGTAGTCCGAAGGGAAGGGCTTTGAACTGGTAATGACGCCCTTGGACCACGAATCTGAGGAATTTTCGGTGCCCCTTTAGGATGGGAATGTGGAAGTAGGCATCCTCCAAATCCAACGACGATAGGAATTCTCCTTCCTCCAGCTGACCCAGGACGTGCTGGAGGGTGACCATCCGGAACTTCTGCGCCTTGATGAACTTGTTCAGACGTCGCAGGTCTAGGATGGGGCGCCATCCTCCCGTCTTCTTCTTCACGAGGAAGTATCGCGAGTAGACTCCGGAGCCCTGAAGCCTCTTTGGGACGAGTTTGATGGCGCCCTTTCTGAGCATCGCCTTTACCTCCAGGAGAAGTTGAGGGACGTGAAGTTCTTTCCTGGCCACGGGGGGGACGCGCGGGCACCTTCTTTGAAACTCGAGCGCGTGGCCCCGGGCCAGGGCGTCCAGCACCCAACGGTTGGTGGAGATGGACTCCCACACGCTGACGAAGCCCGCCAGCCGGCCTCCCACCGGGGTGCTTCTGTGGGGGCCCGACCCCACGGCCGGTTCAATCCTGCTTGGACGCGGCCTTGCCGCCTTGACCTCCTTGGCGACGACGGCGGGGTCCGCTAGACTTGCCTCGTCCTCTGTAGGCCTCTTGCGACGACGAGCGGGCCGCTTGACGGTAGGAAGCGAAACCGCCGCCGGAACCTTTGGAGGCGCCCTTGCCTCCGCCGCTCCGAAAGGGCGTTCGTCGTTGCTGCAGGACTCCAAGGGCCCTGGCCGTCTCTGTATCCGCCTTGATGGCCTGAAGGGAATCGTCCACTGTCTTCCCAAACAGGTTGTTCCCGTCGAAGGGCATGTCCAGGACTCTGGTCTGGACGTCCTGCCGAAAGTCTGTAGCTTTGAGCCATCCACGACGTCGAAGGCAAACGCCGTTGCCCAGCTGGCGGAACCCAGTGTCGGCGATGTCCGTCGCCACGGTGATGGCGTGGTCCGACGCCACCTCACCTTCCTGCAGGATCTCAAGGGCCTCCGCCCTCTTGTCGTCCGGCAGAAAATCCAGCAGGGGAGCTATCTTGTACCAGAGCTCCCTGTCGTAGCGGGCCACGATAGCCAAGGCGTTGGCCGCTTTAATCGTCGTCGCTGCCGACGAGATGACTCTACGTCCCATAGCATCCAATTTCTTTCCCTCGCCGTCCGGTGGGGAAGTTGACGTGGAGGCCGCACCCCCACCCGCTTTCTTCCTGGCTGCCGCGGAGACGACGGAGTCCGGGGTAGGCTGCGCCCGGAGGCATAGGGGGGCCGTGTCCGGGACCCGGTACTTTTTCTCGTACCGGTCTCTTCTAGCTGGCTTCGTGGAAGGGTTCTTGAGGAGGGAAAGGCCCTCATCCCAAATGTCGTCCAACAGAGGCACTGCGAGGACCGTCTTCCTCTTGGCCTCGCGCCGCTGATAAAGGAAGCCTTCCTTTTTCTTCTCCTCAGGGCAGAGTTGGAAAAGCTCGGAAGCCCTGGAGATCATGGAGTGGAAAGATCCGATCTCGTCGGGCGGAGAAGCCCTGGTGGGAGGCGACGACGGAAAATCCTCGTCGTATGCCTCGTCGTCCGTACCCGTCGCTGCCGTGTCAGTCCCCGTATCATCCCCTCGGGTGGACGGGGAGGAGGGCTGGACGGGGCGCGACGGTTGAAAAGGAGGTGGTGGATGGATCCTTCTTTTCTTGGTAGGGGGAACACCAGAAGGTCCCGGTTCTGGATCCCCCGACGGGAGAGGTTCCTCCGTCGGTAACGGTAGCCTCGTCCTTATCTCGGAGCATAAGGACTGTATGGCCAACAAAATGGCCGCCGAGTTGTCTTGCGGCGCTGGCAGAGGGGAATCCGACGGGCGAGCAGGGGCCCCGTCGGTATCCTCGACGATGTCGTCGTCGTCACCTGCGTCGGGGTCCATTCCGGCGGGCTGGCCTTCTTCCACGCCTAGGCCGTGGCTTAAGACCTCGATCAGCTCCTCTTCTGAGGTTGAGGCCGAATCTACGACGACGCCCTGCCCCCCCTTCTTCTTCCCCACGGAGGGTTTCACGGGGGTCCTATCGATGGGCACAAAGGAAGACTCCCTCCGCGGAGGCAGGGAGATTCTGGGCCCTGAGGTCGCCACCACTGGTGTAGCCACCACAGGCTGAGCCAGGGCCGCCGCGACCGTTTCGATAGAGGGCTTGGTCGGATGGATCAAGGCCTTCACCACCTTAGGTGCGCTCACCGCCTTATCCTTGAGGGAGGGGGCACTGCCACGCTCCTCCTCTGCCTTAGAGCTCGACCGGGGCCTCTCCAGGAGCTTCGCCGGGTGCTCGGCCTTCCTCTTACCCGACCCAGAGCGTTGGCTCGTGGTTGATGGTGCCGGGGAGGGTGCGCCCTGCCTGGCGCCCGTAGAGCCCGACCGTTCGGCGCTCCCGGTGCCAGCGGACTCGCGGTGCTTGGCCTTATGTTGGGCCCCCGTCGCCGGGGCGCCCTCAAAGGTCTTAGAAGACCGCTCGGATTTCTTCTTCTTCTCGCCAGACGGGCTCTTACCCTCCAGCCAGTTGGCGAGACGTTGATGGCGGTCCTTCATGGTCCGTTCCGACATGTTGCCGCAAAACGCACAGTCCTTCTCCACGTGCGTCTTGTCCTCATGAAGGCAGTAAAGGCAGAAAGAGTGTTCGTCCTCCTTGAAGACGTTCTGCAGCTGGCATCCAGGGCAGACCCTGAACAGCTTTCCGGGCGTCGAGCTTCCCTTCTCCTGGGCCATCTCCGAGACCGGGCCTGAGAAGCTTCTGGAGTCCTCCGAAGCGTAGCTCGACGAAATCTTCACCCTTGAGGGGCACAGATGAATCCGACACGGGTCCCCGTTGATCGGATGTAGGATCGGTGGAGCTTGAGGCTCTTTTGACCGAAAGAATCGAAGTTTTTTGTGAAAAAGCGCGAAAAATAGCACTAACGCTCGAGAGCAATAGCACGAGGATCCCAACACATGAACGTGCGGTAAAAATCTGAAGATGGCTGCCAGAGGCGGTGCTTAGGTAGAGGGCAGTCATTGGCTGTGGTCAGTATGACGCAGAGACCAGTGATTGGTTATTACTACGAAAGACAGATCAGAAACGAAACTGATACTGGTTTTTTCTTACCGAGGATTCCCAGCCTGACGACGAGGAATATTCATGAGCATGTGAATCCATGCCAGACCCCATGCTGGAGAACTGTCTTTTATCCATCTTGATCTTCTGATGTTTCCCTGAATCAATGACTGCCTAACTTCCTAGTGATGTTCTATCTTTCCCTAACCTATCCCACTTAGTATTCTAGGGAGTTAGGGATGGTGCCTCATTTCGCCTGGTATCATTCTCACTTCTCTCACACCTGCTTGTACCTGAACCTTCACTGTACTAGTTTCCCAGATGTTCTCCTCCTGCCATCCTACTGTCCCTCCAGTGTCCCATTCTCCCTTCGCTCCTCCACCCTCTCCTTACTACCACTTCACCTTCTACTCTCACTCTACTGTTACGACTGCTACAACGACTACTTCTCCTTTTACGACTACCCTCTCTGCTGTTCTCTACTCTTAGTACCACTACTACTCTTGCTGCCTCTTTCTCTACCACTACTATCACTTCCACTGCAGTCGCTACCACCCTCTAACACTCACTTCCATCCATTATTACCAACTACCACTCCCTCCTCCTGCTACCACTACCTCCAGTACCACTACCTCTACTCTCAACAACTACTGCCTTCTTCTCTATTGCTATTCTACACACTCCTTTCTCTCACACAAAAGCACTTGACAGACCCGTTCTCTCTAATATCATTCGCACTCCTTTTGCTCTTGCCTCCTCTGATCTCTTAGACGTCCTCCTCCTGTCCTCCCCCAACCAACCCACACTAAACCACTCACACACTTATCTTATATAGCCACTCCATCCCAGGATTGGATAGTTACCCCATCCAATAACTTAGCTGGAGGGTGTGCCATGTGAAGGACTTGTCAGGCTTCAGAAAGGGCTTGGAAGCCCCATCCCCTCTCTGGATTGGAAGGGGGGAGTTCCTGGGGGTTCAGTGAGATTTCATCCCCATGGCCTCTCTGGAGGTCATCAGTCTCAATTATTAATCCCTGGTGAGCTAGTGGTGGTGATTCCACTGCCGCTGCCGGTGTAATTACGCTGGCCTCATCCCACGGCAAAGGCTGACCGCTCTGCCTCTTCCACTTTCAGCCTAGTCCCAGCTGCTGGGGGTGCGTTAGCCGCATCCTGTAGCGTCACTATGGGGGTCGCTCTGCGGTCCGACCCCTCCACAATAGGATGCAGCCTGTGTGCTGCTTCTACTGCCCCAGCGTCGCGCAACAGCTATTCCTCTACTGATGGCTCCTCTACTCTGGTGCTCAACCATGGCACCAGCGACGTCATCATGCAAGGTATGGAGGGGGACTGACCGCAATCAGGTACCGAACGGTGTGTTATGGGATGCCCCCCCCCCCCCGCCTTGATAAGGCCAAAACACTGGGCTTGTCACACAGTTCTTTACTTCCTGCTGGATGATCTTGGAATGATAGGAGAGGTTGTGTGTCCATGCCCTGGTGCACCTGGACACAACATCTGCCTTTGACACTATCTCCCAACAGCTCCTCCGGAACCAGAGGCAGTCAGTTATCAATTTCCAAGGCACTGCATTTCATTCAATTGACTATTTCCTACATTACAGAAAGAAAAGGATCCTGCTCACTGACTGTTTATACCACCTGCAGCATTCCACAAGGTTCTGCTTTATAACCTGTAATCTTTGACATCTACCTCCATTACTTCCCAACATCATCTACTCCTTCAGATTCACCTTAAATCTGCCAACAACAAACACAGTTGCTGCTACAGCTGGTCCGGAAACACACCCAAGCAGGCCTTCCTTTCTCCTCTTGCTTCCAGCCCATAAATTCATGGCTGCTCACAAAGTAGAAGAAATACCTCAAAAACAGTGATCATACTCATTGGGAATGCCCCCCACCAAAGGTGTTAGTATGTCTGGTAACCTCATCACTGTGTACGCTGCAAGATACAAAAGAGCTACAATTTACCATCAAACGAGACCTCACCACAAGTTTCAAATGAACAATGTCACCAGCTCCTGTTTCTTCTAACTCTAACTAAATGATCAAATCTTCCCTTCCATCGTCTTTTCTTTCAGAATGACTTCCGTAAACATCCCAATTTTCTTAGACCTGAATCATGCCAACAGTCTTTTCCTGTGCCTTCAGTCTGGACAAATCTAATACCGACAATGACCCAGAATGAAAGTGCAAGACTGATGTTACGCCTCAACAACAATTAACACATCACCCCAGGATTAACTACCATTCAGAATATCTCAGTTCAAAGCAGCCTGCATCATCCTTAAATTCCTGCATGGACTAAGGGCTAAATTCCTGACTTTACTCAACACAACTACTCCAGGATCTACACTCTGCCAACAGCTTTTCTCCTTAGTATTTCAGAAATCAACAAAAAGTCTCCTCTTACCTAGGGGATCTCCCTAACATCCTCTCTTTATGATGTACCATTCTGGCCCAAGTTCAATACAAATCTGTTTGTTCCTTTATAAACCCTCCTAGTTATGTATAGCTTGTTTATTTTCCTGCCACCTCGAGGTACCCGCTGAGGCTTTACAAACGTGACATACCATAAATAACTAAGAATACAGGGTGACACATTAATACTTTGAATAAAGGGTTGTCCAAATAAGGGTGCATTAAAATATGCTTGCTACCTCATAAAAGGTCACCATAGAGTGTTGCTATCTAAGAAAGAGCGGTTCTTCTTGAAAATGTGGGTGTAAAACCACCTGAAGCTAAGACACGTGCAGATTTGAAATGTGTTGCTGCAAAACGGGAAGGACCAGAAAACAAGCCTTCTCCGCTTACGCCCCAAGACTATGGAACCTCCTTTCCGTCAGCATCAGACTCGCGACCACGCTCCTACAATTCAGAAAAGAACTCAAGACCCACCTCTTCAAGGAGTCGCTCTTCCTCAACAGCTAGACCATCACGACGCCCTTGCACTACCTGACTCGTTAGACACCGCCGTCACCTCTCCTCCCCGCCACACACTACACCGGTACCCCTCCTCTGTGCCCCTCTGTGTCCTACCCCCCACTGTATATCTGTTCTGTTGTTACCTCTGAAAAGCACTCCGTTATGCATCTGTATTGTTGTATACCTCTGTAAAGAGCTCTGTTACTTATCTGTATTGTTTTATACCTCTGTAAAGTGCTCTGTTACTTATCTGTATTGTTCTATACCTCTGTAAAGCGCTCTGTTACTTATCTGTATTGGTGAATACCTCTGTAAAGCGCTCTGTTACTTATCTGTATTGTTGTATACCTCTGTAAAGCGCTCTGTTACTTATCTGTATTGTTGTATACCTCTGTAAAGCGCTCTGTTACTTATCTGTATTGTTGTATACCTCTAGGTCCGTTGCTTCTCAAAGCTAGGGCCGCCTTCAGTAGAAATACCATAATAATAATAGGGGGTATAACAAAAAAAGTAATTCACATGAGAGGCCATAGTCAAATGGGAGTCAAAATAGATGCTCAATGTTTTCACTTTGGGTAAAAGTGGTAACTCAAAATGATCTAGTTGAAAAAACAAAACACTGCTCGCTCTCTTTTTTGGAACTTGCTGGAGTGAAGATCACTGCTCTCTTCTTTTGAGCAATTTAAACTGAGACGTTTTAAGTCCATCCTGGATTTAATAGCACACAGCGTTTCAGTAAGTATGATCTCACCTTGATTCTGGATACCTGTGAGTTTGCAATAATAGTTGTGCATTATCACTTGCATTATGTTCTATAAGTAGGGTGTGGTTCACTGTCCTCTATCACTGGAGCCCGCCCTCAAAATCCCATTCCAGCACGCGGTGTGCACAGTGTGTTCCAGTGTGCTGTGCTGCCAGGAACTTTCCTTGCATTGCGGGCTGCCTTTGGTGGAATTACAGTCTGTCTACGCTCTCTATCGTCTATCACTGGAGCCTGCCCTCAAAATCCCATTCCAGCGCAGAGTGCGCAGCGTGTGCAGTATGTTTCCATGTTCCAGTTGGCCAGCAGGGTAGCAGGTCTGCTCTTACTTTTTGTGGATTCTAAACTTACCTCTAGAAGCTTGCGGTAGTATGCAACCACTGCAGTGAGTAGCAGGGTCTTTATTTTTCAATGTAACCCCAGTTTAAATTAGTGGCAGCTGAATTGAAATGAAGAAACAGAAGAAATTGAAATACGGTTTACGCAGCGCTACATGAAGGCTCTGAAGTAATCACACACTACACCTGCGGGGTAGTCACTTAAAAATACCACCCTGGTTCCCAGGGGAAAAACTGGAGTCACTGATTGATTGATTGATTGATATTTTATTTCTATCCGCTCGTACACAAGTGTTTCAGAGCGCGACAAGGCAAGGGAGGGGAACAGGGGAGAACAAAACAGCGATCTTACTAGGCCCAGTGACATTGAGAATGCGCAAGTGCATGGGAGAGGGGGGAGGGGAAAAGTGCATGGAAGGGGGGAGAGGTAGAAAGTGCGAACCATACCAATGTATGCGAAACAGCACAAATTAACTTTCCTTCTGACATGACGGCCTTGGATAATCTTACTGAAGAAAGTATGAAAATTACTGATTTGTATAAATCAATCACTGACAGCGCTGCACCTCACAGTTTTACAAGCACTTTATCAACAGTACAAGAAATGTCCATTGGTACGTGGCTTGTTATGGGAGTCCACAGTGATGGAAATATCTTAGTTTCCACAACTATTGACCATAATAATTATCTCCTTAAACTTTCTATGGGACCACAGGAACCAGCATGCTACCCGCAGCAAACAAGGAACTCTGCAACCGAGTACAATAATGTTATCGCACACAGCTTTCGCCAACCCCAGATTTGGAAAGTTTACTATCAAGTTCCTCATCTTCCTTCTCAACTGATAGTGATTCTGTTTTTCTGTGCAAACCCGAGCACCATCCCCAAAGCTGTTCTCTGTTCTGTCTCTAACCGAGTGTGCAGAGGGAATGAATGTGCAGAGGGGGATGAGTGCGCAGAGGGGGATGAGTGCGCAGAGGGGGATGAGGGCGCAGAGGGGATGAGTGCGCAGAGGGGATGAGTGCGCAAAAGGGGTGGATGCCTAGAGAAGGTGAGTGCGTAGAGAAGGTGAGTGCGTAGAGAGGGTGAGTGCGTAGAGAGGGAGTAGAAAGGGGGAGTGCATAGCGTGGATGAGTGAGTAAACCTCGGAGAAGCGAGTAGAATGCAAGAATGCGCAAACCAGACGAATATGCAGAACGGAGGAGCGTAAACTGGCTGAGTGTGTAGAACAGATGAATATGTGGAGCGGACACGTATGTAGAGCCCACAAGTGTGGATAGTGGATGAATGCGGAAGTGCGGAGAGCGTGTAGATCGCCGGAGCAGATGAATGTACAGACCTGGCGAATGTATAGAGTACATGAGTGCATAGAGCACATGAGCGTACGGAGTGGATGAGCGTATGGAGTGGACGAGTGTAGGGAGCGGATGAGAGTAGGGAACTGATGAGAGTAGGGAGTGGATGAGGGCAGGGAGCGGATAAGTGTAGGGAGCGGATGGAGCAAATGTGTTGATGGAGCTGATGAGTGTATGGAGTGGATGAGTGTATGGAGCGGATGGGTGTGCACAAAAGTAAAAGCGTGGGGCGGACAAGAGGGCATGGGTGGGGCGGACAAGAGGGCATGCGTGGGGCGGAACAAGAGTGCATGTGTGGGACAGACTAGAGCGCCCGGGGCAGACAGGAGTATTGGACCGACTGGAGCGCATATAATTGCATGACGTATATAGTATGGCTTAGAATGCAGAGAGCGTTTAAAGAGCATATAACCCATCATATCACACTAACACGCTTACTCTCTCCTTTACATCACCACTCAACTAGAACACAGAGATACTATGACACCATTCGGTATAACTGTTCTCATACCAACATCCGCCGCTCACTGCACATCATTCTAAGTAAACACTGCTGGTTTCAACCCCCCCAGCCAGGCGTTCTCCTCAGGCCTAACGCAGACACAGCCGTTCTGGATAAAACCCGCCAGAACGAACACATTCTCCTGATCTCTCAACCACCACACCTACCGCTAAGAAGCAGCTATTCCATGAATACCGCACGAGCTGCACACATACCCGGTGCTCACATGCACCTTTGACTCTCTCTACTCTCTCTACTGATCTGAACTTCGGTTCCCAAGGGCGTTCAACCTACCAGCGCCTTCAGACCACACCAATGGTATATAAGGCGCTATATAAGTGCAAAATAACATAACATAACCTAAATGCCGTAGCTATTTCAGTCCACGGCTTATTATCCCTATGTTCCAAGATTGCTAATGAGCAAAACGATTTGAAGTTTATTCATGCGCGGGTAGTTTATATCATTCTTACCCACTCCAGTAACTCATCCAACATTCCACTTCCTATAGATGAGGATGAATCAGTTACTGACTTGGTGGAATGTATACAACATGAAGAAATTATTGTTGAGTTTGATCCAGCACCTACCTCACAGGAGCAGGCGTCTAGCCTGAAATGCTCCAAGGATGCACCCCTACAAGTCGAACTGGTGAATGAGGTTCATATTTGTACTCTGATGGTGCCTCTGAAAAGATGCATTGCGGGTGAGAAAAAACAGAAGCGTGGCAATAATCCACAGGGCACTAAAACAGGTATATTGCCCGGCAATGAAGCGTGCACTGGAGGGTGCAAGGACTCACAAGGTCTACCAACATCCAAAAAACTACTCCTGAGCTCACAGTAGTCGCAAGACCTACGGCCAATGATTCCTCTAGACAAAAGGCCATACGTGGGCCTTTGGGCAAGTGGGTACAGCCAATTTAGCAGTTAACTACAAATCAACCATCCTCGAATACTGCAGAGAGTATCACGGCTATTGATCAGCCTAGGATTATCTCCACTCTTATGGTGCCTACCACTTCCCCAGATAAGTTAGCTCTACTGGCTTACTTACATAAGAACAAGGCAAAAGCTTCCTTGGACACTTGTAGGGGAGGGGTGGTCCAAAGGACCCCCCCCTGGCCTGCATCTCCACCCCAGGTGAGGGCCATGGCTCATCAGGCGTCCCCTCCTTACCACCAGGGCCCAGGTGGTGGATGGCTCACCTGCTGAAGACATTGCCCGCACGTATTAAATTTAGCTAGGCCTCAGAAACCATTTTGTCTACTAAAAATGGTGTGAGCTCAGCGCTCTGTAGCGCGGCCCCCACCTTCAGAAAGCTTCAGTCCTCCTTGTCTCCGCAGCACCATGGTAGATCCGCTGCAAGCCCGTTCCCACGAACAAGACGGGCATGATCTAGTGTAATACATTAACATTGTAACAGTTCACCTTCCGCAGTGTATCACTGCTCCCACACTGACCCGGTCAGCAAGGCCTGGGCGATGGGAAATATCTGTAGAATGGTCATCTGCTGAAAGCAGACAGGTACCCAAATATGAATGTACGAAACCACTTTTAACACATGTATCCTCTCCATACAACCACTCTTACTAAAGAAACCTTTGAAATTGTGTAATTATCGTACATGACACCAGCCGTGAAGAGCCCGCACCCCTGCAGTGGTGTGCAAATGATAAACGCATTTCCGGGGGATTATTCTTCATAAGTATCATCGAAAGCCCCACGCCCCGCGGTCCCGCGCCACAACTGAACTGATGCTGCTAGGGTACACAAGAAAACGAATGTAACCATACCACGGGCACATGTGAAGAGTGTGCGAGAATGCACTCGTCACACGTGTATGTCTAAGCCCCTCACGTGCCACTTCCGCCACGTACAGTGGCGAGTTACTTTCTATGTACCCCACCAACCCCAATACTACCTCACTTACTGCAAATGTATATGCATATAACTAAATACTGTAGTTGTTAAAACATAGTGTATGAATAAGGTGCTCAGACTGGGTATAATCGAGACACATCCAGCAAAGTTTAAATGCATGTTTCAAAATGATTTGAATAAGTATTATAGAGTGTTCAAATGTTTGTGATGTTTTTTCCTAAAATCGGCAACACACGAGGGAGATACCTTTGTGAAATGCATGCAAGGCCATTCCCCCTCCCACCCTGCGAAGGCTGCCAAGACATGAGAGCAGAGGCCCGCCACCTGCATTATTTACAGCACAGCAGTAAACCTCTGCCTGAACACCCACTTCCAAAGGCGCCCCCTCGTAAACCCCATAACCCGCCGGATCATCTTAGACCTATAGCCCTGTGCAATCAGGACACCCAACACTTTGACAACACACAGCGGCACATCCATAACGACTTCTAACAAGACAGAAAGACCTGTACCGCCCGTCCCAGGCCCTAAAGCTTAGCACCTCGACCTATGGCCCCGGTCAACAGGACTCTGGTAACCATGTCCTGACGTATTACCGCCAGACCCCTCACAAGGTACATTCCTCCTGTGTTGCATTAACCTGTAGAATAACCTATTGGAAGATTTACTAAAGAAGATAATATTGAAATGACTGAATGACTGCGGTGTGCATGGCCCAGGGCAAATAAGTCAGGAAGAGACATTCATCTCTGACACTGGCCGCGATGGCACAACAACACCGCCCGGATGAACTCTGCCAACCTGCCAGGCCCAGCCCAACCCACGAGGATGACCAGTGACGTCTTCCAGCCAAAGCCAACCGCATCGCAGCAGCACCTATAGTTAGTCGTCGCCACCCAATCCCATTGAACTTGTGCCCCCTATAGTGTGTAGGTTCTTATGACGTTTTTTTTAAATATATACGCCTGTCTTTGCTATTGTCAGACAGAGCGCTCTCGGAGTTTGCAGAGTTCTTTGCATGCCGTATTCTCATTGATAAACTCCCATTTAAGCTCACCCGCACTCTGTCTTGGCCTTATTCCCGATTTGGGAGAGTCCTTCATTGTCTCTCATTGTGGGGAGGATCGTGCTGGCTGGGGACGCATGCCTTCAGTGGTGACCCCGAAAGCGTGATTATCATTATTATTATTATTTCTGGACCTAACATTACCGTCCCCTTTTGGCACGAGAATCTCCGGTCGAAAAGGGATACGCACGGTGAGCCGGCTCCGGGAGGCTGCCCGCCAACGGCGACCGGTACACTAAGAAGTGCGCACTCAAAAGAGAGAGGGTACGGGATCCCGGTTGAAAAATCCCCTTTGAGTACCGCTCGACGGAGCCGGGGCTGACTGTTGAGCTGACGCGACACTGCCTGGACGGACCCAGTTTCGGAGACTATCGGTTCAAGACGGGCACGTGAGTACTGAGTGCGAGCGATTGTAAAGGGAGTGGGGGAAGAAGTGTAGGACAGGGAACAAAGAGGGGGTACGCAGATCTACTAAGGATCATCCTAAAGTTTTCCTTGCTTTTTCTTTGCATATGGCCATTAGGATTAAGAGATGAATAAGAGATAAAAGTGATGGGAACCTAGCTCCGAAAGGGGGTGGAAGGCGGCGCCGCATAGTGCTATCTTGACTAGTACTGGGAATATATGAAGAAGTGGAATATAAGATAAAAGTGCTCAGCAAAGGGGGGCACTGCGAATATATTAGTGACCGCTATTACTTCTTTCTTTTCTTTTTCTTTAGGGTTAGGGGGGAAATAAAAAGTGAGATTAACACAAACTTAAGGAGAAAGTAAGAGTCCTACTAGAAAAGGGAAGAGCAGACCTATATATATATATATGCGCATCCATAGATCCAAGTAAGACGGACAGGGACAGCCGGCTAGGGAGGAAAGGGAGGACGGCGTGAATTGTGAATAGAGTGTTGCCAAGAGGTGTGTGCACCTCGCATGTGTCAGACGACAAGTTGATGTTGTGAATGTGAAAAACAGCTATGAATGTATAGTAGTTAAACGGTCATGGTAAGTGTGGCCGGATTGAACTTTTGAAGACAAAAATGACACGGTGAAGTGAGTGGGTACCTTTTTTTGATTTCCGGGTTGATATTGTCAAAATAAATGATGGTTTGCTCTTGTATGTGCCCCCCAAAGAGAATAGAATAGAACCTGTGTACAGCCAGTTTTGTATTGCGCAGACAAGGGGGAGAGCACAAAGGAGCCCGTTATTGATTGTGAAGCAGAAAACGAAAAATAATATTGATAGTACACCTACATTGTAGTTGCAGGCACACAGACACACACAAGTACTAGGAGGGCACAGGGATGGGGGCCGAAACACCCTTATCACATATTTGTAAGAATCTACCAGGGTACGCGGAGCGGATTAAGAAATATCACGACCAATGGATAACCGAGTTGAAGGGAGAGGGGTTACCCCAGATATGGCCCGAGGGAGGGTCGTTTGATAAAAGTGTTCTGGATATGGTGGCCACATGCATTTGTTTGAAGTACAAGGGGAAGCAGTTGCAAAATAGGAGTGAAGTATTAGATCTCTGGAGGTTATTTGAAGAGATACCACCGCCTAAAACACCAGCATTAAATCCTGATCTCCCGTCCACCACGGACAACCCACTAATGATACAGAAAGACGTTAAAAGAATTGTCTAGTGTAGCGCCACCAGTAGAGGTAATAAGTTTGTACCCGATATTAAACAAGCCCGTGCCCGCAGAAGGATACAGTGACCCCACATATGTGCCTCCCCCGACAACTACTACACCCCGCCGGCCCACGGCACCCCCGCCATATGAAATTACAAGGGAGCGAGCCCAGGTAAGCACAAAGAGAGTGGACATAGAGAAACTCACAGATGATTTACAATCAAGACTCTCAATAGCAAAAGATGAGCTCTCGAGGATAAAAGACATGTGCGAGCAAACAGCACTTAATGCGGCTCGATCAGGGCGCACGTCTAGAGCGCCAGGTGAGAATAGAAAACCAGAAGAGGGGTGGAAAAAAGGTGAGATACTGTTCAGAATTGAAGAAGAACCAACACGAATAATCGAAATAGGGACACGAGAGGGAGATATCGACAATGAAGAAAGGCCAATGGGGGATAGAGAGGAATTAATATGTGATATAGGGGACGAGTTAGAAGAAAGCAACAGGTTGAGCATGGCAATGGGAGGGGGAAGCGAAGGGGGGGATGGTACATGTTCAATGAGGACCCTGGATGATGAGTGGACAGGGCGATTAAGGAACAGAGTGGGGAAAATGGCATCACTGGGGACCTCAGCAGCCAAAGCGGGTCCGGATGCAACGGCAAAAGGAAGACTACAGCTCCCGTTGATACACAGGGGAGGAGGGAGGCCTAACTATATCCCATGGGCACAGATGGATAAAGCCAATTTATTAAAGCTATTGCCCCCGTTATCCGGAGGGGCAAGTAAGTGGATATACGCCTTTGAGAAACACACTGCTGGGGTGCCCCTAGCAATAGGAGATGTGAAGAGCTTGCTTGTATCAGCAGTGGGGGATCAGGCTGAGAGAGTATGGGTCAAGGCCGGTTTCCCGGGAGTAACATTAGACTGCGACCGCCATGATGGGGCCTCCTTTAACACAGTGCGTTCAAGGGTGTGGGATGCCTTGCGAGAAACGTTCCCAGATACGCCAGACTTACAGTCAGTAATGCAGTGTACAAGGAATGACGGGGAGGAGGCTATGGATTACATTTTCCGGGTCCAAGAGATGTGGAGAGCAGAAACGGGCACGCCCTGGTATCAATCGACATCTTTATTTTACTTCATTATAAAAAGAGGGCTCCCCAAAGAAGTGCAAAGGCGCTCGACAAAATAGCAGGTATTGAAGCAAAGGGATGACCTGAGATTCGGAGCATAATAGTACACCATTGTAAGCGAATAAAAGAGAGGGAGAAGGAGGTGGCGCAGAAAAGATTGGCAGACGAGGCAAAGTTAGTACAGACAAAGTTGGTGAAGGTTGCAGCAGCAGTAGCCGCGCTCCCACACAGCAGGGAGGGAGACGACGAGGAGGAGGGGCTGATAGCAATACAAGGAAGGGTGGCAACTAATTGGGTTGGAGCAGGACAGCGGCAGTGGAGTGAACAGGAGCAAGGCGGAGGTCCGCAGTGGCAAGAGTGGACCCCTCGAGGGGGACGAGGTGGGTACAGGGGCCGAAGAGGAGGTGGACAAGGGTATGGGGGAATGGGAGGAAATGGATGGCAGGGCCCTAGAGGCGCACAAGGGAGTTGCTGGAACTGCGGACGGTGGGGGCATTACTCTAGGGAGTGCAGAGCTAGACCCAACAGTGGGTTCAAGAGGTAGAACAGTATGGCCACCCTCACCCGGGGAGCCCATATGGTATTCCAATGGGACAACAACAGCTGAGAAACCCAGGCCGAGGTGATGCTGAGCAGCAACAGGGGCACCAGTATAGAACACAGAACCACCCCCAAAACAATGACAATATGCAGTATGCGCCAGGCAACCCCTTCGCGACAACAACAAACGGGGCCCCCGTACCAGCACCTTACAACGGCATGTCAGTGGTTTCAGGAAGTGTCTTTAACCAGGGGGGAGCAATGAGACACCCCGCATAGGACAGCCCACAGAGAACACTTGCTTGTCCAGTTCTGTCTAAAACCTACAATGCAGCAGAGGAACCATCGGTAGGGGCGCAGATAGGAGACAAGCAGTTCATATTCATGGTTGATTCGGGAACGGAAAAATCATGTATCAGAGAGGGCCGGTTCCCGTTATCTAACCGCAAGTTAGAGACGCAGGGGTTCTCTGGGGCTGTGATTGAAGTTCCTTACACAGAAGCATTGGATGTAACAGTGGGGGGTAAAACTGTAAAGGCACCCTTACTGTATTATGAACACTCACCAATAAATTTATTAGGGAGGGATCTCCTGAGTAAACTTAACATGACCATATCATTTACCGAGAGAGGAATAGTGTGTTCTACACCCGGGATATGCCCCTTGCGTGCGATGTTGGTAGTGCAAGCTTACACAACCACACAGGAGGTACGAGGGCTCCCGGAAAATGAGGAAATGTTTATTGAAGGGCTAAAAACTTTGGCCCACATAATTCCAGAACTAAGAAGAACGGACTGGAGGATCCCAGCGGAGTTCCTCTTCCACCCCATAGTGTGTCCCGACACAGTACCAGGATCAGTGGTATCATTAGACTTGCATGCTGTACAGGTGTCAGCGAAAAGGATTGCTGCAATTGGAGTGGATAGGGAGGGATGCGAGTGGCGTGCAGTGCTGTGTACGAATGCCAACATCGCCCTACGAGAGATAACAGATGAGGATCTCTTTTCAGACACAGAAGGGGATGGTGAGATAGTAATGGAAATAGCGATGCCCTGTGACATTTTCATCCAAGCCAGGGAAACACCCGTCCAATTGATGGCAGTGGTGGGAGCACCACTGTCGTTTTTTGACGACGACATGAGGCTCGTACCAAATAATTTGTGGACAGCAGGCCCCCATGATGTCGGGCTGTTGCACGGAGTCCAACCTGTGGTAATAAAACTAAAGCAAGGAGCAATTTTACCCCGAGTTAAACAGTATCCATTGTCCCGCGAAGCTGAAGAAGGGATAAAAGAGACAATAAATGCATTACTAGCACAAGGGATAATAGTGCCTTCAAACTCTCCATGTAACACATGTATCTATCCAATCAAAAAGGCAAAAGGAGGGTCTTGGAGGATGATACAGGACTTACGCGCCCTAAATGACGTAATTCAGAAGGAGTTCCCTCTAGTCCCGAACCCTGCATCAATACTATGCAGCATCCCGAAAGTGGCATCACATTTCACAGTAGTAGACTTGAAAAACGCATTTTTCTCAATACCCCTGGCTGAAGAGAGTAGATACCTCACAGCATTCACACTGGGGGGCAAGAGATATGAACACTGCAGACTACCACAGGGATACTGTGAGAGCCCGAGCATATTCAACCGCATACTGCATGAAGACTTGGAAAACCTATCAGTTGAGAGTACGATTATTCAGTATGTAGACAATTTATTAGTATGTGCACCAGACGAAGCAACATGTAGAAAAGATTCAACAACGCTCCTGACGTTACTGGCCAACAAGGGGTATAAGGTAGACAGGGAGAAGCTACAGTACTGCCTGACTGAGGTCTTATACCTGGGACAGCTCATATCAAAAGATGGAAAAAGAATAATTCCCGACAGGGTAGAAGCAATAAGATCAGTAGGAGAACCAGCAACAGTGAAAGACATGCAACTCATGACAGCTGTACTGACACAAAAGACATCCCTAGGACACAAGCCATTGGCTTACTATAGTGGTACTTTGGATGCCGTGATGCAAGGTCATTTCGCGTGCGAGCAATCACTCGCTGCAGCCGCGTTCGCGATTGAGAAAAGTGCCACAATAGTAATGGGTTGCCCTGTGACATTGTTTGTGAAACATTCATTATTTGCAATACTTGAGAGGTCAAAAAGCACACTGACAACACAGCGGGCAACAGCCTACGAGATTATATTGTCTAGCGCCAACATCCATGTGGTAAGATGCAAGACAGTGAACCCCGCCACATTCATTACAGAAGCATGCACACTAGAGGACATGCAGGACCACGACTGCGCGACCTACACAGGAGAAAGAGGGGAGGACACAGTGGTGTGTGAGAATGCCCTGAGCAAGGGGGAAGTGTACTTCATGGATGGGTCTGCATCTATTGACGTGGACACGGGAGAAAAACATGTCGGCATGGCAGTAGTGAGGTTAGAAGACGGTGAGTATGAAACACTAGTGCAGTACCGCCTACCATCACACTACTCCGCACAAGCAGCAGAACTAATTGCGCTCATAGAAGCGCTACATGAGGCAAAAGGTTGCGCAGTGACAATATATACAGACTCAGCTTACATGACAATGACAGTACATGGAGGACTAGCAAGATGGGGGTGTAGGGGGTTTCGACGGGCAGACGGAACACCAGTACAGCATGCAGAATTGTTGAAAGAGTTAATTGAGGCCCTACAAAACCCTACTGCAGTAGCAATAGTAAAGTGCCAAGAACATACATCCAACACAGACGTTGTGTCTTTGGGGAACGCGGCAGCGGACGCCGCCACCAAGGAGGCTTCCTATTTTCAGAAATATGACGCAAGTGAATACATGCTGTGGCATAAGACAACCGAAGAGCCCCCAGAAGGGTACAACATGATGCCCATATCACAAATACTAGAATTGCAGGAAGGAGCTAGCGCAGAAGAAAAATTGATGTGGACTAACGAGGGTGCAGCAGGTCGGGAACAGACTTGCTATGGCGGCAAAATAACTCAGGGAAAGTGGTGATGCCCATCCAGTTACTAGAAATTGCGTTTCAACAACTACACTTCCCCGCACATAATACCAAACAGCACATTGCAGCAGAAATACAGGAAGGATGGTTCATGCCCTGTCTCCAGGAGCACGTATCTCGATTAGCAATGGAATGCACAACATGTCAGATCTACAATTCAGGAATGACACTACGCACACTCCGGGGAACAATTCCTAAACCCACTGGCCCATTCAGAGAACTGCACATTGATTACGCAGACATGGGGGAAAGGTGTAACGGCGCACGGTACATGATCGTGGTTGTGTGCCCATTCTCAAGGTGGGTGGAAGCTGGATCGTGTGCGCGACCTGATGCTAAAAGCGCTGCCAAGTTCCTAGTAAGGGAGGTGTTCCCGCGCTGGGGAATATGTGACGTGATTCGCTCAGACAACGGCACTCATTTTGTGAATGAACTTTTCAAGGAAGTCACTACATTATTGGGAATAAAACATAAATTGTGTTCGATTTATCACCCTCAAAGCAATGGCGTAGTGGAAAAGATGAACGGACTGTTAAAGGGCAGGTTATTGAAACTATGCTTTTCATTGAAGAAAAATTGGATATACTGTCTGCCCCTGGCGCTATTTGAACTGAGAAATCAGCCAAGCAAAGATCACCATTTGTCCCCGCACGAAATCGTGACTGGGAGACGAATGCACACAGCACACTCCCCACTACGCGAACACTCAGATGCACACAGGAGCGCCACGATATTGGGAGAAGAATTCACGGACTATTTGAAAAAATTAACAAGGGCAGCGCGTGTAATATCAAAGCAGCCCTCCCCACCCTTCACTAGAGAGGAGGGAAACATAACAGGGTCTGTCACAGAGCCTGAGCAGCAGCTACAGCTAATGCCGGGCGAACTAATTTATGTCAGGAGCTTTGTGCGTCGATGGAATGCACCACGGTTCCACGGCCCATACGAGGTAGTGTTTTGCACGCCCACAGCTGTAAAAGTGAAGGGCTTGATGTATTGGATACACTTGACAGATGTGCGAAGAGCTTTTAATAATGTGCAAGAGGAGGCAGATGAGGAGGCACAGACAACAGCAACCGATTGAGCTGAACAGAATGTCTGAATGTTAGCTTGTGTTGTGCGTCAGCTATGCACGTGAATGGGAAAGTGACTGATGAAGTATTGCTGCATTCTCTTCTTATACACCACTGACAAAAAAAAAAAAGTTTTTTTGTTTTGTTTGGTCTTATATGTACTTAATGAAGTGATCGAATTATGACATGTTTACACCCTTGTCTGTGAATACCTTTCCCCGCAACCCTACCCGCTCCCATTCCCCGTCAATAGATATATTGGCACTCATGTTGCCAACAGAACGTTTACATGCAAGCACTTAATGCACTTTTATATCTCAAACAGGAACTACCATGGCATCTAACAGGCAGCTTGCAACGGATAGAATTAGTAGAATGAGAGAATTATTAAATGAGAAATGTAGCTATTCGTATGAGTGCGGATTATCTGTATTCATTACGAAGTTTTTTATGCTAATGTTTGGTCTGATTACATATTGGTTTATAGCGTTCATCTCTATCGAGATGAACGAGGGGGGAGGGATTAACAGCACTGGAATTAACAGCACCACTAGGACCAATGTAACTGCAAGTGTCACTGTAAGGGAAGGTGATTTTCTGGTATGGGACGGAGCTAAACTTGTATGGGGATATCGCACCACACCATCCAATGTTGTCATATCAGAAAAGAAAGAGCCACAGGGTGGAACGCAAAACACAGTATCTCCACCAGTGATGTATAGGTATAATGCTCGCAGTTTAAATGACCGAAGCCTGTCTGCCATATCATGGTTGTATAACACCCACACTAGCCAACCCGCCCCTACCCTAAAAAATGACCTGCAAGATAACGTCAGGGACGAAAAAGAAAAGCTGCTAGCAATACACGAAATATTATATGATACATGGGCCACAGGGGGCGGGAATGGGAAAGGGGGGTCTATTCTATCCCTCGCCCAGGGAGTTGGGAAGTACATGAGGAACAAGAACAACAGACGGAGGAGGGAAGCAGGGAGGAGAAAGTATGATGAGTACTATGGGCTAGGTTTAGATAAGATGGAAGACCCACGACACCCCCACCAAACAAATAAATGGTATGCGGATATGAGTGCCACAGCTAAACAAACAACAAATGAGAGCTGCTATGTCTGCTCCCTCATTCCTCACGCTTCAGGTACACCCAAAGTATTGCTACCCAAAGAGTTGCCAATTATAGATGCCCAATGTCTCCTTCATCTCACGTTATGCAGGATTAAGAACACCTTTCAGGCACACGAAGTTACTTTTCAAATGCTGCAGAACGAGAAAACGTGCTATCCAAAGACGGCAGGAGTGATATGTTTGAAAGAACCGTTTTTTGCAATACAAGGGACACTTTTTTCTGATAACAAGTGGAAGGATGAAAAAGTAATGTGCAAGGCGGAAGCACTGAGAGGTGTGGCACCAGAGAAATTGCAGTGGATAGAAGAAACATGCACACCAGTATGGAAAGAACGCATTTCAAAACTAACTTGGGTAACTGCCATTGAAAAACCCTTCAAACTACAGAGCGAAATAGACTATGAACTATGTTTTAAAGGAGAGGGGAAGACCTCCATGGCAACAAACAAGAGCTGTAACAAGACCCTCACCATCCCAGATCTGAGAAAAGGGACAGCGGCCCTTATGGACACGTACTGGGTATGCGGCAACCAGGCATACCTACACCTCCCCCCGTCATGGAGTGGCAGCTGCTCAATGGCCACTCTACACTCAGCCCTAATGGTAATACCGGAGAGCCACATCGACGGGAGCAAAAAGACACGGGAACGCCCGCAACAGAGCGCAGCCCAGCCAACTGCGGAGTCGCAAATGTACGTCCTATCTTCCGGAAGCAAGGGAGAAGTGCTTACCCGTAACAGACGTGCATCAAACTACATATCAAAGGAATCATCAGAACTATTGGCCCAGATCCCAGAGAAATATCGATTATTCAGCTCAGCAGAAACATTCTTTGCCTCACTGGTCTCAAGTGTCCAAGCAAGAGCAAATGCAAAATGGCTCCAGATAACACGCTCGGAACTGATTCAGCTGGCGAACGACACTGAAGAAGGGTTTAATGTAATCAAAGTGGAACTAAGGGCTTTACGACTGATGACTATGCAAAACAGGTATGTCCTGGACCTGTTGACGGCAATGGATGGAGGTGTTTGCCGAAAAATAGGAAGTGCCTGCTGCACTTTCGTACCTTCTGAAGACGCAGAAAATGGCTCCCTGTCCCATGTGATCGAGGCAGTCCACAACCTAGGCGAAAAAATGAAAATGGAAGGTGGAGCAGAAGACAGTACATGGTTCGATAACTTCTTCTCCTGGGTCCCCTCATGGCTTGGAACAACTGTGAAATATTTGATGCCAGCTGTAGTGTTCCTCCTTTTAATTTTTTGCCTGTGCCAGGTGGGCCTTCGCTGTTGTGCTAAGGCAGTACCTAATGGTGCAATGATGATGGTGACAATGGGCAACACTCGTGGGACAATACAAAACATGCAGGAAGTGCAGGTGCAAACAGGAGCAGATGACACACCAAGATATCAGCTAGTGCCTATTTATCACGACAAAGATATCATAGATAAAGCGTGGCACACCACCATTAGAGAGCCCCGTGTATTAGAATGGTACCAGGAGGTGTGGGTGGATTTGGCGGGAGATGGCGGATGTATCTACCTGACTTGCACCCCAGATGAGTATGCCAGAAGAGGGGAAAGCTTACGAGGGGTGTGCAGAGCATGGATGCCCATAAAAGGCACACCTGCATGGGATGAGGCAGTGATGGACGAAGAAGAATGTAGGAGGTTGGAGGACTTAAAGTATTCGTTACTTAAGTAACGAAAGGGGTGAAATGTAGGGGAGGGGTGGTCCAAAGGACCCCCCCTGGCCCGCATCTCCACCCCAGGTGAAGGCCATGGCTCATCGGGCGTCCCCTCCTTACCACCAGGGCCCAGGTGGTGGATGGCTCACCTGCTGAAGACATTGCCCGCACGGATTAAATTTAGCTAGGCCTCAGAAACCATTTTGTCTACTAAAGGGTTTTCCCAACTCCCTTGGAAGCAGATCCATAACCCAGGTTCCGAGTGCCAACCAGTCCCAATTGGGACCTTTTGGACCCAGTCCTGGCGCCAGTGGCACCAGGCTCATAAATATGCCCAGTCCCAGCGCTGGAAGCGCCGGGCTCATAATGCTTGGGTGGACTTACCTGCAGCAGACCATGCTGCTTACTTGCCTGCCAGTTGAGCCTCTGATCCTCTTCTGTTTGGAACTACTTTTCCTGTTGGGTGGGGCAGGAGCCACTCCCTAGGTTCAGAACACTGGAACTCTTCTGGAAAGCAGGAACTCTTTTCTTACCTAGGCGTGGCTGTGGAAGGAGACACCTAAGCACTACAGGAGGCTATTTAAACCACACCCGATGGATGAATCTTGCTTTGCGTTATTCTGCATCCTCTGCAGCAGAACGCTCATCGTGTCTTCTGCATCTGATCCTGGGCCTAAGGAAAAAGGCTAACCATCCTGAATCCAGTCTTCAGCAACACCTATAAAGACAAGAAAGAACAGGTTAGCATTACGGTCTTCAGTGACAGCGCTTCACTTACCTGGTCCATCGGCTGTCACCAACGCCTCGCGCTGCATTCCGGCATCTGAAAGACAAAGGCTTACCTACTCTTCGTGCGCTCCGGAGGTCTTCGCACTGCATTCCGGCATCTGAAAGACAAAAGCTTACCAACTCTTCGCACGCTCCGGAGGCCTTCGGCGCTGCATCCCGCATCTGAAAGACAAAACAAGGTGCGTTTAAAGACATTGGGGAACTTTAATACTCACGTGCCATTACTCCTTTCCACATCTAACCCAGTGGGTATTCCGGCACCCTGCAGCCGCTCCGAACTTATACCTGCAAAATAAAAAGACAGTTAGAGCGCATCGTGAAGCAGGCAACAAGCGCTTACTTACGTGCTTCCAGGCGCTTCTATTCATCACACGGGCTCCATCTTCAACTCACTTCAGCCCGTCATCCGCCATCGCCGGAACCCTGCAAAACAAGAGACACCATTACTAAAGACTTTTAAAGACATTAGAATTACTCGAAACTTACCGTTCGTGCAGTAAACGACGGACAGCAGTCCTCTGAAGTCAAGAGGCCTGCTCCCCTTATCCAGTGAAGAAACTGGTTACAGCACCCTGCCCCGAGGCAGATGGAGAGCACGGCGTTCACTTACCTAAGGTGAGAGCGTTAACCTTTGGGGTTCTACAGGAGAAGAGAAAGGGAAGAAGAGAGAGACATTCAATAACCCAGTTCATTAATCCCATATTTTCTATCTGCAGACATCTTACCCTTTCGAGTCAGACATACAGTGCACAGAGGTCCAGCCCAAAGAGCCAGCTGTGTGTTACACATCACCTTTGAAGATACGGTATACGCCCAGTCAAGACCGGCGCCTCTACGGGAATCAGGTGAGCGTTACAGAACGCAAAGCCTACCGCAAAACTCCCGTCCAGGCGCTATGGAAACCTCGGATACCGACCAGCTAGCCCAGTTACTTGGGGAACTAAGGGCAGAAGTGCATGCAGCCCGTCAGGAAACGAACGCTCTAAGAAGGGAACTGATTATTTCCAAGGAGCGAACAGATGATCTCGCTAGACAATTGCTACAGTCACAAGCCGGACAGACCCCGTTACCCGCATCTGGGGGAAATCTTCCTTCTACATCCTCTATGAATCCAGTGCAGATCAACCTACCTGGGAATGTACCTCTGGCTCCACCCGAACGATTTTCTGGTGACCCAAAGAGGTTTGCAGTATTTATCAATCAGTGCCGGTTGCATTTCTTATGCCGGCCAGCAGCCTTTCCAACTGATCAAGCTAAAGTAGCTTTCGTGCTTTCGTACCTTAGTGACAATGCGGCAGACTGTTCGATCCCTCTAGTAAATCAAGATGATCCGGTCCTCCATGATTTTCAAGCTTTTCAGCTCAGTATGGAAAAACTGTTCGCAAGACATTCACAGGGGCAGGCCTTGGACAATGAGCTTCTTTCGTTGCGACAAGGTAATCACGACCTTTTGGCTTATATTGCATCTTTCAACAGACTGATAGTGGAAACTCGATGGCCTGAGGACAAAAGGATTACGCTGTTTTATAGA
The DNA here is from genome assembly GCF_040938575.1 of Ambystoma mexicanum. Lineage (NCBI taxonomy): Eukaryota > Metazoa > Chordata > Amphibia > Caudata > Ambystomatidae > Ambystoma > Ambystoma mexicanum. The sequence goes on along the minus strand of NC_090926.1, from coordinate 1,197,068,338 downwards.
GGTCTACGTGGAGAGCTCAAAGATGTGTTAGCCCAAGTAGTGAATCCCCCACAAGATTGTTCGGACTATGTAGACTTAGTCGTTCAAATAGATCACAGACTGCAGAACAGGAAGGCCGATCGTTCCAAGTTTGATGCTCGAGTATTTTCCAAACCGCCAACTCCTTCCAAAGGAGTAGACTCCGGGGAACCCATGCAAATAGGGGGCCTGAAAGGTCCTCTAACACAAAAGGAGCGGGAAAGGAGAAAACAGTTGCAATTATGCCTCTATTGCGGAAACTCAGGGCACTTTCTTCGAGACTGTCCGGTGAAACCTGCCAAGAAGGCAGTAGGAGCTGCAGTTACCAAAGTTTCAAACTCTGAGCAGGGAAACGACCTCGCCCGACAAGAATAGAGGTCCTCTTGCCGAGCGTGAAAACCAGTTTCGTGACCTCGCATTTCGTGATACCTATGGTCCTCATTAGCCCTGATAATCCGGATCGATTACATGCAATTGAAGCTTACATCGACAGCGGTGCCATCAGCAATTATGTGGATCATGAAATGGTTTTGAGGATGAATCTAACTCTTTGTCCCAAGGCTGTAAAGGACGTCATTACTACGGTGGATGGAACGGAGATAGCCTCCGGACCAGTAACGCATACCACTCAAGAAGTGACGCTAGTAAGTCAAGATGGACACCATGAGAAGATCGTGTTCGATGTGATCAAGGCTCCTCAGTTTCAGATTATTCTAGGAACACCTTGGTTAGAGAAACACAATCCTCTGATCGATTGGCGAGCAAGAACGGTCCAGTTTCCAGAATGTGTCTCTACTTGTCACCCTCCACCTGGTGTTGCACTGGCAGCAATTTCTTCAGAGACTCCCCAGTTACCTCCCGAATACCTAGAATACCAAGATGTTTTCCGGAAGGATCAGGCTAACTCTCTACCTCCTCATAGGTCTTATGACTGCCAGATAGACCTGATACCTGGATCTACTCCTCCTTGTAGTAGAATTTATTCCCTCACCGAGCCTGAGAACCTTCACCTTCGACAATACCTGGATCAATACCTGGCAAATGGGTTTATTCGTCCTTCCAAGTCCCCTGCTTCTTCAGCTTTGTTCTTCGTTCCAAGAAAGGAAGGAGACCTTAGAACTTGTATAGATTATCGCTCCCTGAACCAGATCACCGTCAAGAATAGATATCCGTTACCTTTGATCCCTGAACTCCTGGACCAAGTCAGAAAAGCATGCATATATACAAAGCTGGATCTTAGAGGAGCCTACCACTTGGTACGAGTAAAAGAGGGCGATGAATGGAAGACGGCCTTCCGCACCAAATATGGGCTATTTGAATATCAGGTCATGCCCTTCGGACTTTGCAATGCCCCGGCCGCCTTTCAATATTTTATGAACGATGTCCTCAGAGAGCTCATAGATGTGTGTGTTGTTGTTTACATTGACAACATCCTCGTTTATTCTTCATCGGAATCTGAACATCGGAAACACGTGAAAATGGTCCTCGAAAGATTGCGTCAACACAAACTTTTCGCTAAGTTGGAAAAATGTGTTTTCAACGTGACTGAAGTTGAATTCTTGGGATTCATATTATCACCTAGCGGAGTGCGTATGGATTCAAAGAAGGTCGATGCAGTTCTCAAATGGCCATCACCATCCTCCGTAAAAGGTGTGCAAAGCATGTTAGGCTTCGCTAACTTTTACCGCAGGTTTATCCCCGAATTTTCTCGAATAGTCCAGCCCATCACTGCCTTGTTAAAGAAAAACAAACGTTTTGAATGGTCTACCGAGGCGGAACAAGCTTTCCAGGATTTGAAGACTAAATTTATCTCTGCACCAATCTTAAAACACCCTCGCCCCGAACTCCCCTACATCGTGGAAACTGATGCTTCAAGCCTTGCCATGGGGGCAGTTCTATCACAAAAGGTTTTACAAAGGTAGCGGGCGCCCCTCTCTCGCAAGAACAGACATGATAACCTGTTCAGTGGTTATTAACCACTTGAGAGCCCGCTACCTTTGTACTATTTGTTAAGGAACCTGGGATTGGTGGCCCTAGGTCTCCTGGGGGCAACCAGACGTGGTCTCCCTCTCACTGTGCTTAGAGAGGCATCAGCTTCACCTCACTGATGATCCCCAACAAGGGTGAAACACGTGTATGGGGTTGCTGGTGGTACTCTCGTTCAGATTGGAATTGCCATTGCATTTCGGTGCTGGACTGCCCCTGGGCGGGACAAAGACTGATATGCAAATGGATATTTCCCATCTGTGAAAGGCACAGTGAGTAAAAGCAGTGGCTGCGAACTCTCAAGTGGTTAATAACCACTGAACAGGTTATCATGTCTGTTCTTGCGAGAGAGGGGCGCCCGCTACCTTTGTACTATTTGTTAAGGAACCTGGGATTGGTGGCCCTAGGTCTCCTGGGGGCAACCAGACGTGGTCTCCCTCTCACTGTGCTTAGAGAGGCATCAGCTTCACCTCACTGATGATCCCCAACAAGGGTGAAACACGTGTATGGGGTTGCTGGTGGTACTCTCGTTCAGATTGGAATTGCCATTGCATTTCGGTGCTGGACTGCCCCTGGGCGGGACAAAGACTGATATGCAAATGGATATTTCCCATCTGTGAAAGGCACAGTGAGTAAAAGCAGTGGCTGCGAACTCTCAAGTGGTTAATAACCACTGAACAGGTTATCATGTCTGTTCTTGCGAGAGAGGGGCGCCCGCTACCTTTGTACTATTTGTTAAGGAACCTGGGATTGGTGGCCCTAGGTCTCCTGGGGGCAACCAGACGTGGTCTCCCTCTCACTGTGCTTAGAGAGGCATCAGCTTCACCTCACTGATGATCCCCAACAAGGGTGAAACACGTGTATGGGGTTGCTGGTGGTACTCTCGTTCAGATTGGAATTGCCATTGCATTTCGGTGCTGGACTGCCCCTGGGCGGGACAAAGACTGATATGCAAATGGATATTTCCCATCTGTGAAAGGCACAGTGAGTAAAAGCAGTGGCTGCGAACTCTCAAGTGGTTAATAACCACTGAACAGGTTATCATGTCTGTTCTTGCGAGAGAGGGGCGCCCGCTACCTTTGTACTATTTGTTAAGGAACCTGGGATTGGTGGCCCTAGGTTTCCTGGGGGCAACCAGACGTGGTCTCCCTCTCACTGTGCTTAGAGAGGCATCAGCTTCACCTCACTGATGATCCCCAACAAGGGTGAAACACGTGTATGGGGTTGCTGGTGGTACTCTCGTTCAGATTGGAATTGCCATTGCATTTCGGTGCTGGACTGCCCCTGGGCGGGACAAAGACTGATATGCAAATGGATATTTCCCATCTGTGAAAGGCACAGTGAGTAAAAGCAGTGGCTGCGAACTCTCAAGTGGTTAATAACCACTGAACAGGTTATCATGTCTGTTCTTGCGAGAGAGGGGCGCCCGCTACCTTTGTACTATTTGTTAAGGAACCTGGGATTGGTGGCCCTAGGTCTCCTGGGGGCAACCAGACGTGGTCTCCCTCTCACTGTGCTTAGAGAGGCATCAGCTTCACCTCACTGATGATCCCCAACAAGGGTGAAACACGTGTATGGGGTTGCTGGTGGTACTCTCGTTCAGATTGGAATTGCCATTGCATTTCGGTGCTGGACTGCCCCTGGGCGGGACAAAGACTGATATGCAAATGGATATTTCCCATCTGTGAAAGGCACAGTGAGTAAAAGCAGTGGCTGCGAACTCTCAAGTGGTTAATAACCACTGAACAGGTTATCATGTCTGTTCTTGCGAGAGAGGGGCGCCCGCTACCTTTGTACTATTTGTTAAGGAACCTGGGATTGGTGGCCCTAGGTCTCCTGGGGGCAACCAGACGTGGTCTCCCTCTCACTGTGCTTAGAGAGGCATCAGCTTCACCTCACTGATGATCCCCAACAAGGGTGAAACACGTGTATGGGGTTGCTGGTGGTACTCTCGTTCAGATTGGAATTGCCATTGCATTTCGGTGCTGGACTGCCCCTGGGCGGGACAAAGACTGATATGCAAATGGATATTTCCCATCTGTGAAAGGCACAGTGAGTAAAAGCAGTGGCTGCGAACTCTCAAGTGGTTAATAACCACTGAACAGGTTATCATGTCTGTTCTTGCGAGAGAGGGGCGCCCGCTACCTTTGTACTATTTGTTAAGGAACCTGGGATTGGTGGCCCTAGGTCTCCTGGGGGCAACCAGACGTGGTCTCCCTCTCACTGTGCTTAGAGAGGCATCAGCTTCACCTCACTGATGATCCCCAACAAGGGTGAAACACGTGTATGGGGTTGCTGGTGGTACTCTCGTTCAGATTGGAATTGCCATTGCATTTCGGTGCTGGACTGCCCCTGGGCGGGACAAAGACTGATATGCAAATGGATATTTCCCATCTGTGAAAGGCACAGTGAGTAAAAGCAGTGGCTGCGAACTCTCAAGTGGTTAATAACCACTGAACAGGTTATCATGTCTGTTCTTGCGAGAGAGGGGCGCCCGCTACCTTTGTACTATTTGTTAAGGAACCTGGGATTGGTGGCCCTAGGTCTCCTGGGGGCAACCAGACGTGGTCTCCCTCTCACTGTGCTTAGAGAGGCATCAGCTTCACCTCACTGATGATCCCCAACAAGGGTGAAACACGTGTATGGGGTTGCTGGTGGTACTCTCGTTCAGATTGGAATTGCCATTGCATTTCGGTGCTGGACTGCCCCTGGGCGGGACAAAGACTGATATGCAAATGGATATTTCCCATCTGTGAAAGGCACAGTGAGTAAAAGCAGTGGCTGCGAACTCTCAAGTGGTTAATAACCACTGAACAGGTTATCATGTCTGTTCTTGCGAGAGAGGGGCGCCCGCTACCTTTGTACTATTTGTTAAGGAACCTGGGATTGGTGGCCCTAGGTCTCCTGGGGGCAACCAGACGTGGTCTCCCTCTCACTGTGCTTAGAGAGGCATCAGCTTCACCTCACTGATGATCCCCAACAAGGGTGAAACACGTGTATGGGGTTGCTGGTGGTACTCTCGTTCAGATTGGAATTGCCATTGCATTTCGGTGCTGGACTGCCCCTGGGCGGGACAAAGACTGATATGCAAATGGATATTTCCCATCTGTGAAAGGCACAGTGAGTAAAAGCAGTGGCTGCGAACTCTCAAGTGGTTAATAACCACTGAACAGGTTATCATGTCTGTTCTTGCGAGAGAGGGGCGCCCGCTACCTTTGTACTATTTGTTAAGGAACCTGGGATTGGTGGCCCTAGGTCTCCTGGGGGCAACCAGACGTGGTCTCCCTCTCACTGTGCTTAGAGAGGCATCAGCTTCACCTCACTGATGATCCCCAACAAGGGTGAAACACGTGTATGGGGTTGCTGGTGGTACTCTCGTTCAGATTGGAATTGCCATTGCATTTCGGTGCTGGACTGCCCCTGGGCGGGACAAAGACTGATATGCAAATGGATATTTCCCATCTGTGAAAGGCACAGTGAGTAAAAGCAGTGGCTGCGAACTCTCAAGTGGTTAATAACCACTGAACAGGTTATCATGTCTGTTCTTGCGAGAGAGGGGCGCCCGCTACCTTTGTACTATTTGTTAAGGAACCTGGGATTGGTGGCCCTAGGTCTCCTGGGGGCAACCAGACGTGGTCTCCCTCTCACTGTGCTTAGAGAGGCATCAGCTTCACCTCACTGATGATCCCCAACAAGGGTGAAACACGTGTATGGGGTTGCTGGTGGTACTCTCGTTCAGATTGGAATTGCCATTGCATTTCGGTGCTGGACTGCCCCTGGGCGGGACAAAGACTGATATGCAAATGGATATTTCCCATCTGTGAAAGGCACAGTGAGTAAAAGCAGTGGCTGCGAACTCTCAAGTGGTTAATAACCACTGAACAGGTTATCATGTCTGTTCTTGCGAGAGAGGGGCGCCCGCTACCTTTGTACTATTTGTTAAGGAACCTGGGATTGGTGGCCCTAGGTCTCCTGGGGGCAACCAGACGTGGTCTCCCTCTCACTGTGCTTAGAGAGGCATCAGCTTCACCTCACTGATGATCCCCAACAAGGGTGAAACACGTGTATGGGGTTGCTGGTGGTACTCTCGTTCAGATTGGAATTGCCATTGCATTTCGGTGCTGGACTGCCCCTGGGCGGGACAAAGACTGATATGCAAATGGATATTTCCCATCTGTGAAAGGCACAGTGAGTAAAAGCAGTGGCTGCGAACTCTCAAGTGGTTAATAACCACTGAACAGGTTATCATGTCTGTTCTTGCGAGAGAGGGGCGCCCGCTACCTTTGTACTATTTGTTAAGGAACCTGGGATTGGTGGCCCTAGGTCTCCTGGGGGCAACCAGACGTGGTCTCCCTCTCACTGTGCTTAGAGAGGCATCAGCTTCACCTCACTGATGATCCCCAACAAGGGTGAAACACGTGTATGGGGTTGCTGGTGGTACTCTCGTTCAGATTGGAATTGCCATTGCATTTCGGTGCTGGACTGCCCCTGGGCGGGACAAAGACTGATATGCAAATGGATATTTCCCATCTGTGAAAGGCACAGTGAGTAAAAGCAGTGGCTGCGAACTCTCAAGTGGTTAATAACCACTGAACAGGTTATCATGTCTGTTCTTGCGAGAGAGGGGCGCCCGCTACCTTTGTACTATTTGTTAAGGAACCTGGGATTGGTGGCCCTAGGTCTCCTGGGGGCAACCAGACGTGGTCTCCCTCTCACTGTGCTTAGAGAGGCATCAGCTTCACCTCACTGATGATCCCCAACAAGGGTGAAACACGTGTATGGGGTTGCTGGTGGTACTCTCGTTCAGATTGGAATTGCCATTGCATTTCGGTGCTGGACTGCCCCTGGGCGGGACAAAGACTGATATGCAAATGGATATTTCCCATCTGTGAAAGGCACAGTGAGTAAAAGCAGTGGCTGCGAACTCTCAAGTGGTTAATAACCACTGAACAGGTTATCATGTCTGTTCTTGCGAGAGAGGGGCGCCCGCTACCTTTGTACTATTTGTTAAGGAACCTGGGATTGGTGGCCCTAGGTCTCCTGGGGGCAACCAGACGTGGTCTCCCTCTCACTGTGCTTAGAGAGGCATCAGCTTCACCTCACTGATGATCCCCAACAAGGGTGAAACACGTGTATGGGGTTGCTGGTGGTACTCTCGTTCAGATTGGAATTGCCATTGCATTTCGGTGCTGGACTGCCCCTGGGCGGGACAAAGACTGATATGCAAATGGATATTTCCCATCTGTGAAAGGCACAGTGAGTAAAAGCAGTGGCTGCGAACTCTCAAGTGGTTAATAACCACTGAACAGGTTATCATGTCTGTTCTTGCGAGAGAGGGGCGCCCGCTACCTTTGTACTATCACAAAAGGACCCGGTAACCAATCAGTTGCATCCCGTGGCATTTTGGTCCCGCAAATTCTCGCCTCCTGAAATCAATTACACGATTACTGACAAGGAACTTCTGGCTATCAAGTCTGCCTTTAAGGCTTGGCGGCACTATCTGCTGGGGGCCCGACACACCGTTACTGTGATTACGGATCACCGAAACCTGCAATATTTGAAAACCGCAAAAGCCCAATCCTCTAGACAACTCCGTTGGGCATTATTCTTTGCCGAGTTTGACTTCATAATTACCTATCGACCTGGTACAAAAAACGGTAAAGCTGATGCCCTTTCTCGGATGGGAGTGGAAGAACACTTGATCAACCCTAAACCTGTACCAATCATTCCCGAACAAAGAATTCTGGGTGTAATCGCCAAACAATCCATAGAGGAAGTTAAGGATAAAGCCAGGCAACTTGTAACTCCAGCAGACATACAGAATTGGCATCTGCAGGGAAAGGACTTTGCAGTAAAGGACAACTTATTGTATTTCCAAGAACGATTATACCTGCCCAGCACAGATTTACAGAAAAAAGTAATCTCTTGTTATCACGATTCTTTAATGGAAGGACATCCCGGTATGGCCAAGACCTCAGAAAAGATCAAGCGCTACTTCTGGTGGCCGTCTTGGAAAAAAGATATCAGAGACTTCATAATGTCCTGTGGAGTATGCGCCCAAAACAAGAGTCAAAAGGAAAGACCAGCAGGCTTCTTACGCCCTATTGACATCCCACCTCGCCCTTGGCATACGCTTTCTATGGACTTCATTACCGATCTACCTCCATGCTCCGGATACAATACGATTCTAGTAATCGTGGACTTATTCTCCAAGATGGCGCATTTCATTCCGCTCAAAGGCTTGCCAACAGCAGCAACTCTGGCCCGAGAATTTCTCGAAAACATCGTCCGACTGCACGGTTTTCCTTCGGTTCTAATTTCGGATCGAGGTAGTCAATTTATTTCTCATTTTTGGCGAAGTTGCTGTCGGTCGGCTCAAATTGATGTGAGACTATCGACCAGTCACCACCCTCAGACCGACGGACAAACCGAGAGGACCAATCAAACTCTGGAACAGTATTTACGCTGCAAGCTGCAACAAACTGAAAAAACTTGGAAAGACATCCTTTGGATAGCCGAATATGCCTACAATAACTCTGTCCATTCGGGAACTGGGAAAACCCCGTTTTTTCTTTTATACGGCAGTCACCCTCGAACCTCCGAGTTGGATCCCCTCCAAGATCTTGAAACACCAGCAGTAGACTTCCTGCATTCTACAATCACCCAAGCCGTTAAGGAAGCTGTTTCTCACCTTCAAAGGGCTAAAGAACAATACAAGAAAGGAGCAGATCAACATCGGAAGGAAGCCCCTCAATATCAAGTAGGGGATCAAGTCTGGTTATCCACCAAATATCTACCTCTAAAAGGGCCACGCACATTCAACCCAAGATACCTTGGTCCCTATTCCATCACTACCATAGTAAACCCAGTAGCGGTCATGTTGGACTTGCCCCCGCACATGAAGATACATCCGGTCTTCCATGTCTCTCTATTAAAATCCGTGCAACCTCAAACCCGACTAACTAAATCTCCAAAACCCATCCTAGTTGATGGAGAACTCGAGTTTGAGGTCAAAAGCATTCTGGACTCCAAGATCTCCAAATCTAAACTATTTTACCTAATTGACTGGAAAAACTACGCCCCCCCAAGAGAGATCCTGGGAACCTGCTGAATATGTCCACGCTCCTCGCCTAATCAAAAGATTTCACCGAACATTTCCTGACAAGCCAAAACCCCCGGAGAAGCCCGGTTTGGGAGGGGCCTTGAGGGGGGGTACTGTCATGATCTCTGCTTCCAAAAGGTCAGGGTTTTCCCAACTCCCTTGGAAGCAGATCCATAACCCAGGTTCCGAGTGCCAACCAGTCCCAATTGGGACCTTTTGGACCCAGTCCTGGCGCCAGTGGCACCAGGCTCATAAATATGCCCAGTCCCAGCGCTGGAAGCGCCGGGCTCATAATGCTTGGGTGGACTTACCTGCAGCAGACCATGCTGCTTACTTGCCTGCCAGTTGAGCCTCTGATCCTCTTCTGTTTGGAACTACTTTTCCTGTTGGGTGGGGCAGGAGCCACTCCCTAGGTTCAGAACACTGGAACTCTTCTGGAAAGCAGGAACTCTTTTCTAACCTAGGCGTGGCTGTGGAAGGAGACACCTAAGCACTACAGGAGGCTATTTAAACCACACCCGATGGATGAATCTTGCTTTGCGTTATTCTGCATCCTCTGCAGCAGAACGCTCATCGTGTCTTCTGCATCTGATCCTGGGCCTAAGGAAAAAGGCTTACCATCCTGAATCCAGTCTTCAGCAACACCTATAAAGACAAGAAAGAACAGGTTAGCATTACGGTCTTCAGTGACAGCGCTTCACTTACCTGGTCCATCGGCTGTCACCAACGCCTCGCGCTGCATTCCGGCATCTGAAAGACAAAGGCTTACCTACTCTTCGTGCGCTCCGGAGGTCTTCGCACTGCATTCCGGCATCTGAAAGACAAAAGCTTACCAACTCTTCGCACGCTCCGGAGGCCTTCGGCGCTGCATCCCGCATCTGAAACACAAGATTTGAAACACGTTTAAAGACATTGGGGAACTTTAATACTCACGTGCCATTACTCCTTTCCACATCTAACCCAGTGGGTATTCCGGCACCCTGCAGCCGCTCCGAACTTATACCTGCAAAATAAAAAGACAGTTAGAGCGCATTGTGAAGCAGGCAACAAGCGCTTACTTACGTGCTTCCAGGCGCTTCTATTCATCACACGGGCTCCATCTTCAACTCACTTCAGCCCGTCACCCGCCATCGCCGGAACCCTGCAAAACAAGAGACATCATTACTAAAGACTTTTAAAGACATTAGAATTACTCGAAACTTACCGTTCGTGCAGTAAACGACGGACAGCAGTCCTCTGAAGTCAAGAGGCCTGCTCCCCTTATCCAGTGAAGAAACTGGTTACAGCACCCTGCCCCGAGGCAGATGGAGAGCACGGCGTTCACTTACCTAAGGTGAGAGCGTTAACCTTTGGGGTTCTACAGGAGAAGAGAAAGGGAAGAAGAGAGAGACATTCAATAACCCAGTTCATTAATCCCATATTTTCTATCTGCAGACATCTTACCCTTTCGAGTCAGACATACAGTGCACAGAGGTCCAGCCCAAAGAGCCAGCCGTGTGTTACACATCACCTTTGAAGATACGGTATACGCCCAGTCAAGACCGGCGCCTCTACGGGAATCAGGTGAGCGTTACACGCGGCCCCCACCTTCAGAAAGCTTCAGTCCTCCTTGTCTCCGCAGCACCATGGTAGATCCGCTGCAAGCCCGTTCCCACGAACAAGACGGGCATGATCTAGCATAATACATTAACATTGTAACAGTTCACCTTCCGCAGTGTATCACTGCTCCCACACTGACCCGGTCAGCAAGGCCTGGGCGATGGGAAGATCTGTAGAATGGTCATCTGCTGAAAGCAGACAGGTACCCAAATATGAATGTACGAAACCACTTTTAACACATGTATCCTCTCCATACAACCACTCTTACTAAAGAAACCTGTGAAATTGTGTAATTATCGTACATGACACCAGCCGTGAAGAACCCGCACCCCTGCAGTGGTGTGCAAATGATAAACGCATTTCCGGGGGATTATTCTTCATAAGTATCATCGAAAGCCCCACGCCCCGCGGTCCCGCGCCACAACTGAACTGATGCTGCTAGGGTACACAAGAAAACGAATGTAACCATACCACGGGCACATGTGAAGAGTGTGCGAGAATGCACTTGTCACACGTGTATGTCTAAGCCCCTCACGTGCCACTTCCGCCACGTACAGTGGCGAGTTACTTTCTATGTACCCCAGCAACCCCAATACTACCTCACTTACTGCAAATGTATATGCATATAACTAAATACTGTAGTTGTTAAAACATAGTGTATGAATAAGGTGCTCAGACTGGGTATAATCGAGACACATCCAGCAAAGTTTAAATGCATGTTTCAAAATGATTTGAATAAGTATTATAGAGTGTTCAAATGTTTGCGATGTTTTTTCCTAAAATCGGCAACACACGAGGGAGATACCTTTGTAAAATGCATGCAAGGCCATTCCCCCTCCCACCCTGCGAAGGTTGCCAAGACATGAGAGCAGAGGCCCGCGCTGCGCTACTCCGCCTCCCCCAACCAGACTGGAGCCGCTTCAAAGATTTGTAGCCCCCTCTGCAGCACCCAAGGCCACGGCCCGCCACCTGCATTATTTACAGCACAGCAGTAAACCTCTGCCTGAACACTCACTTCCAAAGGCGCCCCCTCGTAAACCCCATAACCCGCCGGATCATCTTAGACCTATAGCCCTGTGCAATCAGGACACCCAACACTTTGACAACACACAGCGGCACATCCATAACGACTTCTAACAAGACAGAAAGACCTGTACCGCCCGTCCCAGGCCCTAAAGCTTAGCACCTCGACCTATGGCCCCGGTCAACAGGACTCTGGTAACCATGTCCTGACGTATTACCGCCAGACCCCTCACAAGGTACATTCCTCCTGTGTTGCATTAACCTGTAGAATAACCTATTGGAAGATTTACTAAAGAAGATAATATTGAAATGACTGAATGACTGCGGTGTGCATGGCCCAGGGCAAATAAGTCAGGAAGAGACATTCATCTCTGACACTGGCCGCGATGGCACAACAACACCGCCCGGATGAACTCTGCCAACCTGCCAGGCCCAGCCCAACCCACGAGGATGACCAGTGACGTCTTCCAGCCAAAGCCAACCGCATCGCAGCAGCACCTATAGTTAGTCGTCGCCACCCAATCCCATTGAAATTGTGCCCCCTATAGTGTGTAGGTTCTTATGACGTTTTTTGTAAATATATACGCCTGTCTTTGCTATTGTCAGACAGAGCGCTCTCGGAGTTTGCAGAGTTCTTTGCATGCCGTATTCTCATTGATAAACTCCCATTTAAGCTCACCCGCACTCTGTCTTGGCCTTATTCCCTATTTGGGAGAGTCCTTCATTGTCTCTCATTGTGGGGAGGATCGTGCTGGCTGGGGACGCATGCCTTCAGTGGTGACCCCGAAAGCGTGATTATCATTATTATTATTATTTCCGGACCTAACATTACCGTCCCCTTTTGGCACGAGAATCTCCGGTCGAAAAGGGATACGCACGGTGAGCCGGCTCCGGGAGGCTGCCCGCCAACGGCGACCGGTTCACTAAGAAGTGCGCACTCAAAAGAGAGAGGGTACAGGATACCGGTTGAAAAATCCCCTTTGAGTACCGCTCGCCGGAGCCGGGGCTGACTGTTGAGCTGACGGCGACACTGCCTGGACGGACCCAGTTTCGGAGACTATCGGTTCAAGACGGGCACGTGAGTACTGAGTGCGAGCGATTGTAAAGGGAGTGGGGGAAGAAGTGTAGGACAGGGAACAAAGAGGGGGTACGCAGATCTACTAAGGATCATCCTAAAGTTTTCCTTGCTTTTTCTTTGCATATGGCCATTAGGATTAAGAGGTGAATAAGAGATAAAAGTGATGGGAACCTAGCTCCGAAAGGGGGTGGAAGGCGGCGCCGCATAGTGCTATCTTGACTAGTACTGGGAATATATGAAGAAGTGGAATATAAGATAAAAGTGCTCAGCAAAGGGGGGCACTGCGAATATATTAGTGACCGCTATTACTTCTTTCTTTTCTTTTTCTTTAGGGTTAGGGGGGAAATAAAAAGTGAGATTAACACAAACTTAAGGAGAAAGTAAGAGTCCTACTAGAAAAGGGAAGAGCAGACCTATATATATATATATATGCGCATCCATAGATCCAAGTAAGACGGACAGGGACAGCCGGCTAGGGAGGAAGGCGTGAATTGTGAATCGAGCGTTGCCAAGAGGTGTGTGCACCTCGCATGTGTCAGACGACAAGTTGATGTTGTGAATGTGTAAAACAGCTATGAATGTATAGTAGTTAAACGGTCATGGTAAGTGTGGCCGGATAGAACTTTTGAAGACAAAAATGACACGGTGAAGTGAGAGGGTACCTTTTTTTGATTTCCGGGTTGATATTGTCAAAATAAATGATGGTTTGCTCTTGTATGTGCCCCCCAAAGAGAATAGAATAGAACCTGTGTACAGCCAGTTTTGTATTGCGCAGACAAGGGGGAGAGCACAAAGGAGCCCGTTATTGATTGTGAAGCAGAAAACGAAAAATAATATTGATAGTACACCTACATTGTAGTTGCAGGCACACAGACACACACAAGTACTAGGAGGGCACAGGGATGGGGGCCGAAACACCCTTATCACATATTTGTAAGAATCTACCAGGGTACGCGGAGCGGATTAAGAAATATCACGACCAATGGAATACCGAGTTGAAGGGAGAGGGGTTACCCCAGATATGGCCCGAGGGAGGGTCGTTTGATAAAAGTGTTCTGGATATGGTGGCCACATGCATTTGTTTGAAGTACAAGGGGAAGCAGTTGCAAAATAGGAGAGAAGTATTAGATCTCTGGAGGTTATTTGAAGAGATACCACCGCCTAAAACACCAGCATTAAATCCTGATCTCCCGTCCACCACGGACAACCCACTAATGATACAGAAAGACGTTAAAGAATTGTCTAGTGTAGCGCCACTAGTAGAGGTAATAAGTTTGTACCCGATATTAAACAAGCCCATGCCCGCAGAAGGATACAGTGACCCCACATATGTGCCTCCCCCGACAACTACTACACCCCGCTGGCCCACGTCACCCCCGCCATATGAAATTACAAGGGAGCGAGCCCAGGTAAGCACAAAGAGAGTGGACATAGAGAAACTCACAGATGATTTACAATCAAGACTCTCAATAGCAAAAGATGAGCTCTCGAGGATAAAAGACATGTGCGTGCAAACAGCACTTAATGCGGCTCGATCAGGGCGCACGTCTAGAGCGCCAGGTGAGAATAGAAAACCAGAAGAGGGGTGGAAAAAAGGTGAGATACTGTTCAGAATTGAAGAAGAACCAACACGAATAATCGAAATAGGGACACGAGAGGGAGATATTGACAATGAAGAAAGGCCAATGGGGGATAGAGAGGAATTAATATGTGATATAGGGGACGAGTTAGAAGAAAGCAACAGGTTGAGCATGGCAATGGGAGGGGGAAGCGAAGGGGGGGATGGTACATGTTCAATGAGGACCCTGGATGATGAGTGGACAGGGCGATTAAGGAACAGAGTGGGGAAAATGGCATCACTGGGGACCTCAGCAGCCAAAGCGGGTCCGGATGCAACGGCAAAAGGAAGACTACAGCTCCCGTTGATACACAGGGGAGGAGGGAGGCCTAACTATATCCCATGGGCACAGATGGATAAAGCCAATTTATTAAAGCTATTGCCCCCATTATCCGGAGGGGCAAGTAAGTGGATATACGCCTTTGAGAAACACACTGCTGGGGTGCCCCTAGCAATAGGAGATGTGAAGAGCTTGCTTGTATCAGCAGTGAGGGATCAGGCTGAGAGAGTATGGGTCAAGGCCGGTTTCCCGGGAGTAACATTAGACTGCGACCGCCATGATGGGGCCTCCTTTAACACAGTGCGTGCAAGGGTGTGGGATGCCTTGCGAGAAACGTTCCCAGATACGCCAGACTTACAGTCAGTAATGCAGTGTACAATGAATGACGGGGAGGAGGCTATGGATTACATTTTCCGGGTCCAAGAGATGTGGAGAGCAGAAACGGGCACGCCCTGGTATCAATCGACATCTTTATTTTACTTCATTATAAAAAGAGGGCTCCCCAAAGAAGTGCAAAAGGCGCTCGACAAAATAGCAGGTATTGAAGCAAAGGGATGGCCTGAGATTCGGAGCATAATAGTACACCATTGTAAGCGAATAAAAGAGAGGGAGAAGGAGGTGGCGCAGAAAAGATTGGCAGACGAGGCAAAGTTAGTACAGACAAAGTTGGTGAAGGTTGCAGCAGCAGTAGCCGCGCTCCCACACAGCAGGGAGGGAGACGACGAGGAGGAGGGGCTGATAACAATACAAGGAAGGGTGGCAGCTAATTGGGTTGGAGCAGGACAGCGGCAGTGAACAGGAGCAAGGCGGAGGTCCGCAGTGGCAAGAGTGGACCCCTCGAGGGGGACGAGGTGGGTACAGGGGCCGAAGAGGAGGTGGACAAGGGTATGGGGGAATGGGATGAAATGGATGGCAGGGCCCTAGAGGCGCACAAGGGAGTTGCTGGAACTGCGGACGGTGGTGGCATTACTCTAGGGAGTGCAGAGCTAGACCCAACAGTGGGTTCCAAGAGGTAGAACAGTATGGCCACCCTCACCCGGGGAGCCCATATGGTCTTCCAATGGGACAACAACAGCTGAGAAACCCAGGCCGAGGTGATGCTGAGCAGCAACAGGGGCACCAGTATAGAACACAGAACCACCCCCAAAACAATGACAATATGCAGTATGCGCCAGGCAACCCCTTCGCGACAACAGCAAACGGGGCCCCCGTACCAGCACCTTACAACGGCATGTCAGTGGTTTCAGGAAGTGTCTTTAACCAGGGGGGAGCAATGAGACACCCCGCATAGGACAGCCCACAGAGAACACTTGCGTGTCCAGTTCTGTCTACAACCTACAATGCAGCAGAGGAACCATTGGTAGGGGCGCAGATAGGAGACAAGCAGTTCATATTCATGGTTGATTCGGGAGCGGAAAAATCATGTATCAGAGAGGGCCGGTTCCCGTTATCTAACCGGAAGTTAGAGACGCAGGGGTTCTCTGGGGCTGTAATTGAAGTTCCTTACACAGAAGCATTGGATGTAACAGTGGGGGGTAAAACTGTAAAGGCACCCTTACTGTATTATGAACACTCACCAATAAATTTATTAGGGAGGGATCTCCTGAGTAAACTTAACATGACCATATCATTTACCGAGAGAGGAATAGTGTGTTCTACACCCGGGATATGCCCCTTGCGTGCGATGTTGGTAGTGCAAGCTTACACAACCACACAGGAGGTACGAGGGCTCCCGGAAAATGAGGAAATGTTTATTGAAGGGCTAAAAACTTTGCCCCACATAATTCCAGAACTAAGAAGAACGGACTGGAGGATCCCAGCGGAGTTCCTCTTCCGCCCCATAGTGTGTCCCGACACAGCACCAGGATCAGTGGTATCATTAGACTTGCATGCTGTACAGGTGTCAGCGAAAAGGATCGCTGCAATTGGAGTGGATAGGGAGGGATGCGAGTGGCGTGAAGTGCTGTGTACGAATGCCAACATCGCCCTACGAGAGATAACAGATGAGGATCTCTTTTCAGACACAGAAGGGGATGGTGAGATAGTAATGGAAATAGCGATGCCCTGTGACATTTTGATCCAAGCCAGGGAAACACCCGTCCAATTGATGGCAGTGGTGGGAGCACCACTGTCGTTTTTTGACGACCACATGAGGCTCGTACCAAATAATTTGTGGACAGCAGACCCCATGATGTCGGGCTGTTGCACGGAGTCCAACCTGTGGTAATAAAACTAAAGCAAGGAGCAATTTTACCCCGAGTTAAAGAGTATCCATTGTCCCGCAAAGCTGAAGAAGGGATAAAAGAGACAATAAATGCATTACTAGCACAAGGGATAATAGTGCCTTCAAACTCTCCATGTAACACATGTATCTATCCAATCAAAAAGGCGAAAGGAGGGTCTTGGAGGATGATACAGGACTTACGCCCCCTAAATGACGTAATTCAGAAGGAGTTCCCTCTAGTCCCGAACCCTGCATCAATACTATGCAGCATCCCGAAAGTGGCATCACATTTCACAGTAGTAGACTTGAAAAACGCGTTTTTCTCAATACCCCTGGCTGAAGAGAGTAGATAGCTCACAGCATTCACACTGGGGGGCAAGAGATATGAACACTGCAGACTACCACAGGGATACTGTGAGAGCCCGAGCATATTCAACCGCATACTGCATGAAGACTTGGAAAACCTATCAGTTGAGAGTACGATTATTCAGTATGTAGACGATTTATTAGTATGTGCACCAGACGAAGCAACATGTAGAAAAGATTCAACAACGCTCCTGACGTTACTGGCCAACAAGGGGTATAAGGTAGACAGGGAGAAGCTACAGTACTGCCTGACTGAGGTCTTATACCTGGGACAGCTCATATCAAAAGATGGAAAAAGAATAATTCCCGACAGGGTAGAAGCAATAAGATCAGTAGGAGAACCAGCAACAGTGAAAGACATGCCACTCATGACAGCTGTACTGACACAAAAGACATCCCTAGGACACAAGCCATTGGCTTACTATAGTGGTACTTTGGATGCCGTGATGCAAGGTCATTTCGCGTGCGAGCAATCACTCGCTGCAGCCGCGTTCGCGATTGAGAAAAGTGCCACAATAGTAATGGGTTGCCCTCTGACATTGTTTGTGGAACATTTATTATTTGCAATACTTGAGAGGTCAAAAAGCAAACTGACAACACAGCGGGCAACAGCCTACGAGATTATATTGTCTAGCGCCAACATCCATGTGGTAAAATGCAAGACAGTGAACCCCGCCACATTCATTACAGAAGCATGCACACTAGAGGACATGCAGGACCACGATTGCGCGACCTACACAGGAGAAAGAGGGGAGGACACAGTGGTGTGTGAGAATGCCCTGAGCGAGGGGGAAGTGTACTTCGTGGATGGGTCTGCATCTATTGACGTGGACACGGGAGAAAAACATGTCGGCATGGCAGTAGTGAGGTTAGAAGACGGTGAGTATGAAACACTAGTGCAGTACCGCCTCCCATCACACTACTCCGCACAAGCAGCAGAACTAATTGCGCTCATAGAAGCGCTACATGCAGCAAAAGGTTGCGCAGTGACAATATATACAGACTCAGCTTACATGACAACGACAGTACATGGAGGACTAGCAAGATGGGGGCGTAGGGGGTTTCGACGGGCAGACGGAACACCAGTACAGCATGCAGAATTGTTGAAAGAGTTAATTGAGGCCCTACAAAACCCTACTGCAGTAGCAATAGTAAAGTGCCAAGAACATACATCCAACACAGACGTTGTGTCTTTGGGGAACGCGGCAGCGGACGCCACCCCCAAGGAGGCTTCCTATTTTCAGAAATATGACGCAGGTGAATACATGCTGTGGCATAAGACAACCGAAGAGCCCCCAGAAGGGTACAACATGATGCCCATATCACAAATACTAGAATTGCAGGAAGGAGCTAGCGCAGATGAAAAATTGATGTGGACTAAACGAGGGTGCAGCAGGTCGGGAACAGACTTGCTATGGCGGCAAAATAACTCAGGGAAAGTGGTGATGCCCATCCAGTTACTAGAAATTGCGTTTCAACAACTACACTTCCCCGCACATAATACCAAACAGCACATTGCAGCAGAAATACAGGAAGAATGGTTCATGCCCTGTCTCCAGGAGCACGTATCTCGATTAGCAATGGAATGCACAACATGTCAGATCTACAATTCAGGAATGACACTACGCACACTCCGGGGAACAATTCCTAAACCCACTGGCCCATTCAGAGAACTGCACATTGATTACGCAGACATGGGGGAAAGGTGTAACGGCGCACAGTACATGATCGTGGTTGTGTGCCCATTCTCAAGGTGGGTGGAAGCTGGACCGTGTGCGCGACCTGATGCTAAAAGCGCCGCCAAGTTCCTAGTAAGGGAGGTGTTCCCGCGCTGGGGAATATGTGACGTGATTCGCTCAGACAACGGCACTCATTTTGTGAATGAACTTTTCAAGGAAGTCACTACATTATTGGGAATAAAACATAAATTGTGTTCGATTTATCACCCTCAAAGCAATGGCATAGTGGAAAAGATGAACGGACTGTTAAAGGGCAGGTTATCGAAACTATGCTTTTCATTGAAGAAAAATTGGATATACTGTCTGCCCCTTGCGCTATTTGAACTGAGAAATCAGCCAAGCAAAGATCACCATTTGTCCCCGCACGAAATCGTGACTGGGAGACGAATGCACACAGCACACTCCCCACTACGCGAACACTCAGATGCACACAGGAGAGCCACGACATTGGGAGAAGAATTCACGGACTATTTGAAAAAATTAACAAGGGCAGCGCGTGTAATATCAAAGCAGCCCTCCCCACCCTTCACTAGAGAGGAGGGAAACATAACAGGGTCTGTCACAGAGCCTGAGCAGCAGCTACAGCTAATGCCGGGCGAACTAATTTATGTCAGGAGCTTTGTGCGTCGATGGAATGCACCACGGTTCCACGGCCCATACAAGGTAGTGTTTTGCACGCCCACAGCTGTAAAAGTGAAGGGCTTGAGGTATTGGATACACTTGACAGATGTGCGAAGAGCTTATAATAATGTGCAAGAGGAGGCAGATGAGGAGGCACAGACAACAGCAACCGATTGAGCTGAACAGAATGTCTGAATGTTAGCTTGTGTTGTGCGTCAGCTATGCACGTGAATGGGAAAGTGACTGATGAAGTATTGCTGCATTCTCTTCTTATACACCACTGAAAAAAAAAAAAAAGTTTTTTTGTTTTGTTTGGTCTTATATGTACTTAATGAAGTGATCGAATTATGACATGTTTACACCCTTGTCTGTGAATACCTTTCCCCGCAACCCTACCCGCTCCCATTCCCCGTCAATAGATATATTGGCACTCATGGTGCCAACAGAACGTTTACATGCATGCACTTAATGCACTTTTATATCTCAAACAGGAACTACCATGGCATCTAACAGGCAGCCTGCAACGGATAGAATTAGTAGAATGAGAGAATTATTAAATGAGAGATGTAGCTATTCGTATGAGTGCGGATTATCTGTATGCATTACGATGTTTTTTATGCTAATGTTTGGTCTGATTACATATTGGTTTATAGCGTTCATCTCTATCGAGATGAACGAGGGGGGAGGGATTAACAGCACTGGAATTAACAGCACCACTAGGACCAATGTAACTGCAAGTGTCACTGTAAGGGAAGGTGATTTTCTGGTATGGGACGGAGCTAAACTTGTATGGGGATATCGCACCACACCATCCAATGTTGTCATATCAGAAAAGAAAGAACCACAGGTTGGAACGCAAAACAACACAGTATCTCCACCAGTGATGTATAGGTATAATGCTCGCAGTTTAAATGACCGAAGCCCGTCTGCCATATCATGGTTGTATAACACCCCCACCAGCCAACCTGCCCCTACCCTAAAAAATGACCTGCAAGATAACGTCAGGGACGAAAAAGAAAAGATGCTAGCAATACACGAAATATTATATGATAAATGGGCCACAGGGGGCGGGAATAGGAAAGGGGCGTCTATTCTATCCCTCGCCCAGGGAGTTGGGAAGTACATGAGGAACAAGAACAACAGACGGAGGAGGGAAGCAGGGAGGAGAAAGTATGATGAGTACTATGGGCTAGGTTTAGATAAGATGGAAGACCCACGACACCCCCACCAAACAAATAAATGGTATGTGGATATGAGTGCCACAGCTAAACAAACAACAAATGAGAGCTGCTATGTCTGCTCCCTCATTCCTCACGCTTCAGGTACACCCGAAGTATTGCTACCCAAAGAGTTGCCAATTATAGATGCCCAATGTCTCCTTCATCTCACGTTATGCAGGATTAAGAACACCTTTCAGGCACACGAAGTTACTTTTCAAATGCTGCAGAACGAGAAAACGTGCTATCCAAAGACGGCAGGAGTGATATGTTTGAAAGAACCGTTTTTTGCAATACAAGGGACACTTTGTTCTGATAACAAGTGGAAGGATGAAAAAGTAATGTGCAAGGCGGAAGCACTGAGAGGTGTGGCACCAGAGAAATTGCAGTGGATAGAAGAAACATGCACACCAGTATGGAAAGAACACATTTCAAAACTAACTTGGGTAACTGCCATTGAAAAACCCTTCAAACTACAGAGCGAAATAGACTATGAACTATGTTTTAAAGGAGAGGGGAAGACCTCCATGGCAACAAACAAGAGCTGTAACAAGACCCTCACCATCCCAGATCTGAGAAAAGGGACAGCGGCCCTTATGGACACGTACTGGGTATGCGGCAACCAGGCATACCTACACCTCCCCCCGTCATGGAGTGGCAGCTGCTCAATGGCCACTCTACACTCAGCCCTAATGGTAATACCGGAGAGCCACATCGACGGGAGCAAAAAGACACGGGAACGCCCGCAACAGAGCGCAACCCAGCCAACTGCGGAGTCACAAATGTACGTCCTATCTTCCGGAAGCAAGGGAGAAGTGCTTACCCGTAACAGACGTGCATCAAACTACATATCAAAGGAATCATCAGAACTATTGGCCCAGATCCCAGATAAATATCGATTATTCAGCTCAGCAGAAACATTCTTTGCCTCACTGGTCTCAAGTGTCCAAGCAAGAGCAAATGCAAAATGGCTCCAGATAACACGCTGGGAACTGATTCAGCTGGCGAACGACACTGAAGAAGGGTTTAATGTAATCAAAGTGGAACTAAGGGCTTTACGACTGATGACTATGCAAAACAGGTATGTCCTGGACCTGTTGACGGCAATGGATGGAGGTGTTTGCCGAAAAATAGGAAGTGCCTGCTGCACTTTCGTACCTTCTGAAGACGCAGAAAATGTCTCCCTGTCCCATGTGATCGAGGCAGTCCACAACCTAGGAGAAAAAATGAAAATGGAAGGTGGAGCAGAAGACAGTACATGGTTCGATAACTTCTTCTCCTGGGTCCCCTCATGGCTTGGAACAACTGTGAAATTTTTGATGCCAGCTGTAGTGTTCCTCCTTTTAATTTTTTGCCTGTACCAGGTGGGCCTTCGCTGTTGTGCTAACGCAGTACCTAATGGTGCAATGAAGATGGTGACAATGGGCAACACTCGTGGGACAATACAAAACATGCAGGAAGTGCAGGTGCAAACAGGAGCAGATGACACACCAAGATATCAGCTAGTGCCTATCTATCACGACAAAGATATCATAGATAAAGCGTGGCACACCACCATTAGAGAGCCCCATGTATTAGAATGGTACCAGGAGGTGTGGGTGGATTTGGCGGGAGATGGTGGATGTATCTACCTGACTTGCACCCCAGATGAGTATGCCAGAAGAGGGGAAAGCTTACGAGGGGTGTGCAGAGCATGGATGCCCATAAAAGGCACACCTGCATGGGATGAGACAGTGATGGACGCAGAAGAATGTAGGAGGTTGGAGGACTTAAAGTATTCATTACTTAAGTAACGAAAGGGGGCAAATGTAGGGGAGGGGTGGTCCAAAGGACCCCCCCCTGGCCTGCATCTCCACCCCAGGTGGGGCCATGGCTCATCGGGCGTCCCCTCCTTACCACCAGGGCCCAGGTGGTGGATGGCTCACCTGCTGAAGACATTGCCCGCACGTATTAAATTTAGCTAGGCCTCAGAAACCATTTTGTCTACTAAAAATGGTGTGAGCTCAGCGCACTGTAGCGCGGTGTCATGATCTCTGCTTCCTAAAGGTCAGGGTTTTCCCAACTCCCTTGGAAGCAGATCCATAACCCAGGTTCCGAGTGCCAACCAGTCCCAATTGGGACCTTTTGGACCCAGTCCTGGCGCCAGTGGCACCAGGCTCATAAATATGCCCAGTCCCAGCGCTGGAAGCGCCGGGCTCATAATGCTTGGGTGGACTTACCTGCAGCAGACCATGCTGCTTACTTGCCTGCCAGTTGAGCCTCTGATCCTCTTCTGTTTGGAACTACTTTTCCTGTTGGGTGGGGCAGGAGCCACTCCCTAGGTTCAGAACACTGGAACTCTTCTGGAAAGCAGGAACTCTTTTCTAACCTAGGCGTGGCTGTGGAAGGAGACACCTAAGCACTACAGGAGGCTATTTAAACCACACCCGATGGATGAATCTTGCTTTACGTTATTCTGCATCCTCTGCAGCAGAACGCTCATCGTGTCTTCTGCATCTGATCCTGGGCCTAAGGAAAAAGGCTTACCATCCTGAATCCAGTCTTCAGCAACACCTATAAAGACAAGAAAGAACAGGTTAGCATTACGGTCTTCAGTGACAGCGCTTCACTTACCTGGTCCATCGGCTGTCACCAACGCCTCGCGCTGCATTCCGGCATCTGAAAGACAAAGGCTTACCTACTCTTCGTGCGCTCCGGAGGTCTTCGCACTGCATTCCGGCATCCGAAAGACAAAATCTTACCAACTCTTCGCACGCTCCGGAGGCCTTCGGCGCTGCATCCCGCATCTGAAAGACAAAACGAGGTGCGTTTAAAGACATTGGGGAACTTTAATACTCACGTGCCATTACTCCTTTCCACATCTAACCCAGTGGGTATTCCGGCACCCTGCAGCCGCTCCGAACTTATACCTGCAAAATAAAAAGACAGTTAGAGCGCATCGTGAAGCAGGCAACAAGCGCTTACTTACGTGCTTCCAGGCGCTTCTATTCATCACACGGGCTCCATCTTCAACTCACTTCAGCCCGTCATCCGCCATCGCCGGAACCCTGCAAAACAAGAGACATCATTACTAAAGACTTTTAAAGACATTAGAATTACTCGAAACTTACCGTTCGTGCAGTAAACGACGGACAGCAGTCCTCTGAAGTCAAGAGGCCTGCTCCCCTTATCCAGTGAAGAAACTGGTTACAGCACCCTGCCCCGAGGCAGATGGAGAGCACAGCGTTCACTTACCTAAGGTGAGAGCGTTAACCTTTGGGGTTCTACAGGAGAAGAGAAAGGGAAGAAGAGAGAGACATTCAATAACCCAGTTCATTAATCCCATATTTTCTATCTGCAGACATCTTACCCTTTCGAGTCAGACATACAGTGCACAGAGGTCCAGCCCAAAGAGCCAGCTGTGTGTTACACATCACCTTTGAAGATACGGTATACGCCCAGTCAAGACCGGCGCCTCTACGGGAATCAGGTGAGCGTTACAGAATGCAAAGCCTACCGCAAAACTCCCGTCCAGGCGCTATGGAAACCTCGGATACCGACCAGCTAGCCCAGTTACTTGGGGAACTAAGGGCAGAAGTGCATACAGCCCGTCAGGAAACGAACGCTCTAAGAAGGGAACTTATTATTTCCAAGGAGCGAACAGATGATCTCGCTAGACAATTGCTACAGTCACAAGCCGGACAGACCCCGTTACCCGCATCTGGGGGAAATCTTCCTTCTACATCCTCTATGAATCCAGTGCAGATCAAACTACCTGGGAATGTACCTCTGGCTCCGCCCGAACGATTTTCTGGTGACCCAAAGAGGTTTGCAGTATTTATCAATCAGTGCCGGTTGCATTTCTTATGCCGGCCAGCAGCCTTTCCAACTGATCAAGCTAAAGTAGCTTTCGTGCTTTCGTACCTTAGTGACAATGCGGCAGACTGGTCGATCCCTCTAGTAAATCAAGATGATCCGGTCCTCCATGATTTTCAAGCTTTTCAGCTCAGTATGGAAAAACTGTTCGCAAGACATTCACAGGGGCAGGCCTTGGACAATGAGCTTCTTTCGTTGCGACAAGGTAATCAAGACCTTTTGGCTTATATTGCATCTTTCAACAGACTGATAGTGGAAACTCAATGGCCTGAGGACAAAAGGATTACGCTGTTTTATAGAGGTCTACGTGGAGAGCTCAAAGATGTGTTAGCCCAAGTAGTGAATCCCCCACAAGATTGTTCGGACTATATAGACTTAGTCGTTCAAATAGATCACAGACTGCAGAACAGGAAGGCCGATCGTTCCAAGTTTGATGCTCGAGTATTTTCCAAACCGCCAACTCCTTCCAAAGGAGTAGACTCCGGGGAACCCATGCAAATAGGGGGCCTGAAAGGTCCTCTAACACAAAAGGATCGGGAAAGGAGAAAACAGTTGCAATTATGCCTCTATTGTGGAAACTCAGGGCACTTTCTTCGAGACTGTCCGGTGAAACCTGCCAAGAAGGCAGTAGGAGCTGCAGTTACCAAAGTTACAAACTCTGAGCAGGGAAACGACCTCGCCCGACAAGAATAGAGGTCCTCTTGCCGAGCGTGAAAACCAGTTTCGTGACCTCGCATTTCGTGATACCTATGGTCCTCATTAGCCCTGATAATCCGGATCGATTACATGCAATTGAAGCTTACGTCGACAGCGGTGCCATCGGCAATTATGTGGATCATGAAATGGTTTTGAGGATGAATCTAACTCTTTGTCCCAAGGCTGTAAAGGACGTCATTACTACGGTGGATGGAACGGAGATAGCTTCCGGACCAGTAACACATACCACTCAAGAAGTGACGCTAGTAAGTCAAGATGGACACCATGAGAAGATCGTGTTCGATGTGATCAAGGCTCCTCAGTTTCAGATTATTCTAGGAATACCTTGGTTAGAGAAACACAATCCTCTGATCGATTGGCGAGCAAGAACGGTCCAGTTTCCAGAATGTGTCTCTACTTGTCACCCTCCACCTGGTGTTGCACTGGCAGCAATTTCTTCAGAGACTCCCCAGTTACCTCCCGAATACCTAGAATACCAAGATGTTTTCCGGAAGGATCAGGCTAACTCTCTACCTCCTCATAGGTCTTATGACTGCCAGATAGACCTGATACCTGGATCTACTCCTCCTTGTAGTAGAATTTATGCCCTCACCGAGCCTGAGAACCTTCACCTTCGACAATACCTGGATCAATACCTTGCAAATGGGTTTATTCGTCCTTCCAAGTCCCCTGCTTCTTCAGCTTTCTTCTTCGTTCCAAAAAAGGAAGGAGACCTTAGAACTTGTATAGATTATCGCTCCCTGAACCAGATCACCGTCAAGAATAGATATCCGTTACCTTTGATCCCTGAACTCCTGGACCAAGTCAGAAAAGCATGCATATATACAAAGCTGGATCTTAGAGGAGCCTACCACTTGGTACGAGTAAAAGAGGGCGATGAATGGAAGACGGCCTTCCGCACCAAATATGGGCTATTTGAATATCAGGTCATGCCCTTCGGACTTTGCAATGCCCCGGCCGCCTTTCAATATTTTATGAACGATGTCCTCAGAGAGCTCATAGATGTGTGTGTTGTTGTTTACATTGACGACATCCTCGTTTATTCTTCATCGGAATCTGAACATCGGAAACACGTGAAAATGGTCCTCGAAAGATTGCGTCAACACAAACTTTTCGCTAAGTTGGAAAAATGTGTTTTCAACGTGACTGAAGTTGAATTCTTGGGATTCATATTATCACCTAGCGGAGTGCGTATGGATTCAAAGAAGGTCGATGCAGTTCTCAAATGGCCATCACCATCCTCCGTGAAAGGTGTGCAAAGCATGTTAGGCTTCGCTAACTTTTACCGCAGGTTTATCCCCGAATTTTCTCGAATAGTCCAGCCCATCACTGCCTTGTTAAAGAAAACAAATGTTTTCAATGGTCTACCGAGGCGGAACAAGCTTTCCAGGATTTGAAGACTAAATTTATCTCTGCACCAATCTTAAAACACCCTCGCCCCGAACTCCCCTACATCGTGGAAACTGATGCTTCAAGCCTTGCCATGGGGGCAGTTCTATCACAAAAGGACCTGGTAACCAATCAGTTGCATCCCGTGGCATTTTGGTCGCGCAAATTCTCGCCTCCTGAAATCAATTACACGATTACTGACAAGGAACTTCTGGCTATCAAGTCTGCCTTTAAGGCTTGGCGGCATTATCTGCTGGGGGCCCGACACATCGTTACTGTGATTATGGATCACCGAAACCTGCAATATTTGAAAACCGCAAAAGCCCAATCCTCTAGACAACTCCGTTGGGCATTATTCTTTGCCGAGTTTGACTTCATAATTACCTATCGACCTGGTACAAAAAACGGTAAAGCTGATGCCCTTTCTCGGATGGGAGTGGAAGAACACTTGATCAACCCTAAACCTGTACCAATCATTCCCGAACAAAGAATTCTGGGTTTAATCGCCACACAATCCATAGAGGAAGTTAAGTATAAAGCCAGGCAACTTGTAACTCCAGCAGACATACAGAATTGGCATCTGCAGGGAAAGGACTTTGCAGTAAAGGACAACTTATTGTATTTCCAAGAACGATTATACCTGCCCAGCACAGATTTACAGAAAAAAGTAATCTCTTGTTATCACGATTCTTTAATAGAAGGACATCCCGGTATGGCCAAGACCTCAGAAAAGATCAAGCGCTACTTCTGGTGGCCGTCTTGGAAAAAAGATATCAGAGACTTCATAATGTCCTGTGGAGTATGCGCCCAAAACAAGAGTCAAAAGGAAAGACCAGCAGGCCTCTTACGCCCTATTGACATCCCACCTCGCCCTTGGCATACGCTTTCTATGGACTTCATCACCGATCTACCTCCATGCTCCGGATACAATACGATTCTAGTAATCGTGGACTTATTCTCCAAGATGGCGCATTTCATTCCGCTCAAAGGCTTGCCAACAGCAGCAACTCTGGCCCGAGAATTTCTCGAAAACATCGTCCGACTGCACGGTTTTCCTTCGGTTCTAATTTCGGATCGAGGTAGTCAATTTATTTCTCATTTTTGGCGAAGTTGCTGTCGGTCGGCTCAAATTGATGTGAGACTATCGACCAGTCACCACCCTCAGACCGACGGACAAACCGAGAGGACCAATCAAACTCTGGAACAGTATTTACGCTGGATGCTGCAACAAACTGAAAAAACTTGGAAAGACATCCTTTGGATAGCCGAATATGCCTACAATAACTCTGTCCATTCGGGAACTGGGAAAACCCCGTTTTTTCTTTTATACGGCAGTCACCCTGAACCTCCGAGTTGGATCCCCTCCAAGATCTTGAAACACCAGCAGTAGACTTCCTGCATTCTACAATCACCCAAGCCTTTAAGGAAGCTGTTTCTCACCTTCAAAGGGCTAAAGAACAATACAAGAAAGGAGCAGATCAACATCGGAAGGATGCCCCTCAATATCAAGTAGGGCATCAATCTGGTTATCCACCAAATATCTACCTCTAAAAGGGCCACGCACATTCAACCCAAGATACCTTGGTCCCTATTCCATCACTACCATAGTAAACCCAATAGCGGTCAAGTTGGACTTGCCCCCGCACATGAAGATACATCCGGTCTTCCATGTCTCTCGATTTAAACCCGTGCAACCTCAAACCCGACTAACTAAATCTCCAAAACCCATCCTAGTTGATGGAGAACTCGAGTTTGAGGTCAAAAGCATTCTGGACTCCAAGATCTCCAAATCTAAACTATTTTACCTAATTGACTGGAAAGACTACGGCCCCCAAGAGAGATCCTGGGAACCTGCTGAATATGTCCACGCTCCTCGCCTAATCAAAAGATTTCACCGAACATTTCCTGACAAGCCAAAACCCCCGGAGAAGCCCGGTTTGGGAGGGGCCGTGAGGGGGGTACTGTCATGATCTCTGCTTCCAAAAGGTCAGGGTTTTCCCAACTCCCTTGGAAGCAGATCCATAACCCAGGTTCCGAGTGCCAACCAGTCCCAATTGGGACCTTTTGGACCCAGTCCTGGCGCCAGTGGCACCAGGCTCATAAATATGCCCAGTCCCAGCGCTGGAAGCGCCGGGCTCATAATGCTTGGGGGGACTTACCTGCAGCAGACCATGCTGCTTACTTGCCTGCCAGTTGAGCCTCTGATCCTCTTCTGTTTGGAACTACTTTTCCTGTTGGGTGGGGCAGGAGCCACTCCCTAGATTCAGAACACTGGAACTCTTCTGGAAAGCAGGAACTCTTTTCTTACCTAGGCGTGGCTGTGGAAGGAGACACCTAAGCACCACAGGAGGCTATTTAAACCACACCCTATGGATGAATCTTGCTTTGCGTTATTCTGCATCCTCTGCAGCAGAACGCTCATCGTGTCTTCTGCATCTGATCCTGGGCCTAAGGAAAAAGGCTTACCATCCTGAATCCAGTCTTCAGCAACACCTATAAAGACAAGAAAGAACAGGTTAGCATTACGGTCTTCAGTGACAGCTCTTCACTTACCTGGTCCATCGGCTGTCACCAACGCCTCGCGCTGCATTCCGGCATCTGAAAGACAAAGGCTTATCTACTCTTTGTGCGCTCCGGAGGTCTTCACACTGCATTCCGGCATCTGAAAGACAAAAGCTTACCAACTCTTCGCACGCTCCGGAGGCCTTCGGCGCTGCATCCCGCATCTGAAAGACAAAACAAGGTGCGTTTAAAGACATTGGGGAACTTTAATACTCACGTGCCATTACTCCTTTCCACATCTAACCCAGTGGGTATTCCGGCACCCTGCAGCCGCTCCGAACTTGTACCTGCAAAATAAAAAGACAGTTAGAGCGCATCGTGAAGCAGGCAACAAGCGCTTACTTACGTGCTTCCAGGCGCTTCTATTCATCACACGGGCTCCATCTTCAACTCACTTCAGCCCGTCATCCGCCATCGCCGGAACCCTGCAAAACAAGAAACATCATTACTAAAGACTTTAAAGACATTAGAATTACTCGAAACTTACCGTTCGTGCAGTAAACGACGGACAGCAGTCCTCTGAAGTCAAGAGGCCTGCTCCCCTTATCCAGTGAAGAAACTGGTTACAGCACCCTGCCCCGAGGCAGATGGAGAGCACGGCGTTCACTTACCTAAGGTGAGAGCGTTAACCTTTGGGGTTCTACAGGAGAAGAGAAAGGGAAGAAGAGAGAGACATTCAATAACCCAGTTCCTTAATCCCATATTTTCTATCTGCAGACATCTTACCCTTCGAGTCAGACATACAGTGCACAGAGGTCCAGCCCAAAGAGCCAGCCGTGTGTTACACATCACCTTTGAAGATACGGTATACGCCCAGTCAAGACCGGCGCCTCTACGGGAATCAGGTGAGCGTTACAGAGAGATCCTGATATAGCTGGATTTCCGTCCCATTATAAGTAATCATACTTTGTTCTAAATATCTGTTCCTTTTGTTGATATGAAGTACAGCAGCCAAAACATCATGTGGGCAGGCGCCGGGATCGCTCATTTTCGGACCAGTTCAATGTATTCGGTCTATAGAATTCAGGGGTTTCTCCTCACCTGGGAGCAAATCTGCGAAGATCTGGGATACCACTTCTCTTCGCTGCAAGTCCAGAACCATTTCCGTTAGGTTTCTCACTCTGATGTTAGAACGACAGGACCTATTCTCATGGATCTTCATATTGAAGTTCAATTTTTCGCGTCTCCATAGTGTAGCTCCTGCCTTTCAGATAATTCAGAGGTTTTTGCCAGAGTTCACTTGTCGCATACCGCTCCCATTAGCTATGGAGGAGGAGAGAGGCTCAAACAGGTGCTCAAGCTGTGACGGCCATCTTGGGATCCTGTGTGAAGACTTTTGAGGAGCAACAAGAGGATATTAGGAAAAGTGTTGGATATTTTGGAGGAAAGGGGATGACCTTAAGGAGGGAAAAGTGTGTCTTCGAATATTTGGGGCATGGGATAACGGCAGATGGAGTAAAGCATGAGAAGAAGATGGTTAATTGTATCAGTAAGGTGGAATCCTCGCAAACGAAAGGGGAATAGAAGTCATTTCTGGGATTGATCGATTTTTACCAAAAATATGTAATTCTGCTGATAAATTGGGTCGAATAATGAAGCTGTTGAGCAGGGGGGAAGATTTTGTATGGAATGGTAAATGTGAAGAATTCCAAACAATAAAGAGGGAGATTGAAAAGGCAAAGGTTCTAGAGCAGTTTCTGGCACAGGTAGTATGGGAAGGTGAAGAATTGCGTGGCCCTGAAAAATGTTACTTGGTATTAGAGAAGGAAGCCCTGGCTTGTCATTAGGCAGTGGAGTAATTTCTGAACTTTGTGTGTGGGCAGAATGTGTATTGCGGATGGATCATAGCCCGTTAAAGGCAATATTTGAAACAAAGATTTTGGATAAAGTGTCCAGGTGGGTTGTCAGTTAGGCTGCGAGAATGCAGAGTCATGAAGTAATTCCAGGATGAGAACATATTCTGGCAGGGGAAGGAGAGTGAATATTGGAAATGATCTATGTGGCGCATGATGGCGTTGCTGTCATGATGCCTACACCCGGGTATCAGGGCCTAGCCCATCAGCCCCGGAAGCAGGCATCCAGACATTTATTAAAACCTCAGCAGCCCGGGCTAGGGGCTTTCTGGGTTCAGTCCTGGTGCCTTAGGCGCCAGGCTCATAGTCATTACTTACCTCAGGCAGACCATGCTGCAATTGAATCCAGGCCAACGTGAAGCCTGGAGGGAACTATTTTACTACAGGGACTATTGTTTACTCGGGTGTGGTTCTAGGAACTTCTTACCTGGGACTACTTTCTGAGGCTATTTAAACCACGCCCGATCAGTAACACACGCTTCGCGTTATTCTGCATTTCAGCAGCATAACGCTCACCGTGCCTGCAGCATCCTGTCATCTGCCACGCCCTCCTCGAACCTGGAAAATCATCCTAGAAGAAAGGAAGATAAGAACAAGAACTTACCTTCTAATCTTCATCTGTTTCCGAACTCGCCGCACTTACGAACTGGGGAAAAAGACTTCAGAAATAAAAGCATTGCATCGCTAGCAGTAGAGCCCCGCCATACTTACCAGTCTTCATCTCCATGGTCCAGCTCTGCTGCCATCATTTCGTCGCTGCATCTGTGGCACCTGGGAGAGACAAAGGATAACAAGGTGAGCCGGGTGCCAACAAAGACAATCAAAAATAACCATATTATACTCACCAGAGTTACCGCCCTAGTCATCTTTCATCGGCATTCAACATCGTTAACGTCGCACCTGTGGGAGGAAAGGACACTTGTTAAAGACATTTTATTTACTTTTACCGGACAACGCTGGGTAATACAGACTCTTACCTGCGCGCAACCTGCAGCACTTCAGGAGAACTCCTCTCGGTTCAAGCTGCAAGACAAAAGGGGGAAAACGAGTGAATAACAGACAATTGAACTCTATAGACATTATACTTACGGCTCCTTGCCACTTACCACGGAGTCCAACACGTCTGGAACTAGCCCAAAATCTTGGAACCAGTGAAGCAACTGGAATTCTACACCCCCTGCGTTCGGTGCAGGATGGAGAGCTCATCATTACAAACAATAAGGTGAGTCAGCAAAAGGGAATATCAGAGGTGCTTAGAGGGAACAAATTAAGCGGGTGTTTCCTCGCATCCACTGGGTGGCTAATTCCCTTCTCCTGCTTTTAGGCAACTCCTTTTATGAATCAAGCAAACGAAGCTAGGACCGCCGGTCCAGTCAGCCGTCTCAGCACTACGAATAACGCTGGTGGAAACCGTAGCAGTCCAGTTCCGATCAACGCCCCTGTGGGAACCAGGTGAGCGTAACAGAAGGCGAAGCCTATCTATAAATCCCCTCCCGGGCGTAATGGAATCCTCAGAAACTGACCAACTAGCCCAATTGTAAGGGGAACTTAGGGCAGAAGTGCACTCCGCGCACCAAGAAACTAATGCCCTCAGGAGAGAACTGATTATGTCAAAGGAGCGCACTGATGATCTTGCTAGACAACTGCTGCAAAACCAAGCTGGGCAAACACCACTACCTGGACTCGGGGGGAATCCAACTCCTGTTTCATCGAATAATCCTGTGCAAGTGGTTCTACCAGGGAGCATTCCTTTAGCTCCACCCAAACGTTTTGCTGGGGACCCGAAAAGGTTTGCCGTGTTCATGAACCAATGCCGCTTGCACTTTCTATGCAGACCTGGAGCTTTCCCAAACGACCAAGCCGAAGTAGCCTTTGTACAATAATACCTTAGTGGCAGCACAGCAGATTGGTTGATTCCACTTGTCAACCAGGATGACCATCTTCTTCGGGATTTTCAGGGTTTTCAATTGAGCATGGAAAAACTATTCGCCAGACATTCACAAGGACAGGCCCTGGATAACAAACTTTTATCCCTACGACAAGGTAATCAGGATCTGCTAACCTATATCGCAGCCTTCAATAGGTTGGTGGTAGAAACTGGATGGCCAGAGGAAAAAGGAGTTACATTATTTCATCGTGGACTTCGGGGTGAACTCAAAGATGTTTTGGCCCAAGTTGTGAACCCACCTCAGGATTGCACAGAATACATAGACTTAATGGTCCAGTTAGACCACCGACTTCAGAATAGAAAGGCTGATCGAGCATCGGGTATTGGTTAAACCCAATGTTACCCCCAAAGGAACAGATGCATCGGAACCTATGCAGATCTGGGGGGGGTTAAGGGACACCTAACTCAAAAGGAAAGAGAAAGGAGATGGCAAATGCAATTATGTCTGTACTGTGGGGCCTCAGGACATTTTCTACGGGATTGCCCTATAAAACCATCCAAGAAAGTAGTCGGTGTTGCTGTTAGAAATCAAACAGAACCTGATTCGGGAAATGACCACGCCCGACAAGCGTAGAGGTCAGCTTGCCGAGCTTGAAGAAGGACACTCAGACCTCGCACCTAATCATACCAATGGTTCTTATTGACCCAAGGCAGCCATCACGTATGCACGCAGTAAGGGCATACGTTGATAGCGGGGTCGTAGGAAACTATATGGACCACAAATTGGCTTCTAGGATAAATCTACCTCTCTGCAAAAAGACCACTTCGCATGTCATCACCACAGTCGACGGAACTGAAATTGCCTCTGGGCCTGTAACTCATTCCACTATAGGGATAACATTGTTGGGTCAGGATGGGCATCGAGAGACTATTGTGTTTGACTTAATCAAAGCTCCGCAGTTCCAAATAATACTGGGGATACCTTGGTTGGAAACACATAAACGTTGTATTGATTGGCGAGAGAAGAGAATAACCTTCCCGGATTGTGCGCACACCTGTAACCTGAAAAAAACCTTGGACAAAGGCCTGGCCACAGTCACTAATTCAGTTGTGCAGTTACCTCGGGAATACCAAGAATTCCAGGACGTTTTCCAAAAAGAAAAGAGGCAAACACCTTACCGCCACGCAGATCATATGATTGTCAAATCGACCTCAAACCCGGTGCACAACCTCCATGCAGCAGGATCTACGCCCTTACGGAACCCGAAAACCTACACCTACGACAATATTTGGATCAATACCTTGCTAATGGCTTCATTCGTCCATCCAAGTCCCCTGCATCCTCATCATTATTCTTCATACCTAAAAAGGAAGGTGACCTCAGAACGTGTATAGACTACCGTGCATTAAATCAGAATACGGTGAAGAACCGATATCCATTGCCTCTGATCCCCGAATTACTAGACCAAGTAAAGGATGCTTGCATCTACACTAAGCTAGATATCCGAGGGGCATATCATCTAGTACGTGTAAAGAAAGGCGACGAATGGAAGACTGCCTTTCGTACCAAGTACGGATTGTTCGAATATCAGGTGATACCCTTCGGGTTGTGCAATGCACCAGCATCCTTCCAGTATTTTATGAACGATGTCCTTTGTGAACTCATTGACGTCTGTGTTGTCATATACATCGACGATATTCTAGTGTACTCGTCCTCAGAATCAAATCAAAACGTTTGTGCAGTCCTTGAGAAACTACGTCAGCACAAGTTAAATGCAAAATTGGAAAAATGTGTTTTTCATGCTACAGAATTTGAATTCCTTGGATTTATCCTGACTCCAAAAGGAGTCCGAATGGACTCCCGAAAGGTGGATGCAATTCTCAAATGGCCATAACCCAGTTCAGTTAAAGGCGTACAAAGCATGCTTGGATTTGCTAATTTCTACCGAAGATTTATTCCTGACTTCTCACATGTGGTACACCCCATCACAGCACTTTTACGAAAAAACAAACGCTTCTTGTGGACTGATGAGGCTGAAAAGGCCTTCCAAGAGCTGAAATTGAAATTCACGTCGGCATCTGTCTTGAAGCATCCACGCCCAAGCTCCCATACGTAGTCGAAACCGATGCATATAGTTTACCCATGGGAGCTGTCCTGTCCCAGAAGGATCCTGAAACCGGTCAACTTCATCCAGTAGCATTTTGGTCCAGAAAGTTCTGGGCCCCTGAGTTAAACTATGCGCTTACCGATAAAGAGTTGTTAGCCATCAAATCCACCATCAAGGCTTGGCGGCATTATCTTCTCGCTGCCAGGCACACCATTACTGTAATCACCGATCACAGGAACCAGCAGTATTTAAAAATAGCCAATGCCCAATCATCGCGTCAACTTCGATGGGCATTAAGAATGGTAAGGCAGATGCCTTATCCCGAATAGGGATGGGAGAAGCATAATCGAACCCAGAACCGGTGCCTATAATAATTCCAGAACAAAGAATCCTTGACATAACCACTCTCCAGACTTTAGAAGATATTTATTTAAAAATCCAACAACTTTTCGATTCAGCAGCCCTGCAGGATTGGGTGAAAAAGGGCCAAGATTATTCAGTCATCAATGACACCTTACTATCAAGGGCGTCTATTTCTACCACACAAGGAACTACAAGAACTAGTCATCTCCAATTACCATGATGCTCTGATGGAAGGACACCCAGGTATTGCAAAGACTAAAGCTAAAATTAAAAGACAATTCTGGTGGCCCACCTGGCGAAAAGACAAAAAATCCTTTGTGCTGTCTTGTGGTATCTGCGCCCAAAACAAAAGTCAGAAGAAAAAAACAGCTGGTCTTTTACAACCTTTGGATATTCCACCCACACCCTGGCACACTTTGTCTTTAGACTTTATTACAGATCTACCTCCGTGTAATGGGTTTAACACCATTCTAGTTACTGTTGATCTTTTTTCCAAGATGTCCCACTTTATTCCTTTAAAGGGATTACCTTCCGCTTCAATTTTGGCCAAGGAATTTCTCAAACATTGTTCGAATACATGGATGATTTCCTTCTGTATTGGTCTCTGACCAAGGTAGTCAATTCATCTGGCAATTTTGGAAGAAATGTTGTCAATTGGCGCAAATCGACGTGAGGTTATCTACCAGTCACCATTCCCAGACCGATGGTCAGACGGAGAGGACCAACCAGACTCTTGAACAATACATACGTTGCATGCTACACCAGACCGAAAGCAATTGGAAGGATATTTTCTGGATTACTGAATACGCATACAATAACGCAGTACATTCAGGAACCGGACAAAGCCCCTTTTATACCATATATGGACATCATCCTCGAACCTCAGAACTCGATTCAGTGACCCATCTGCACTCTACTATTACACAAGCCATTAAGGAGGCAACTGAACATTTGAAACAAGCAAAAGAGAAATACAAGAAAAATGCTGATCAACATAGAAGTGACGCTCCTCAATACCAGATTGGAGATCAAGTTTGGTTGGCTTCAAAATACATACCCCTAAAGGGAACTCGAACTTTTAATCCTAGATATTTGGGACCTTACACCATTAAAGCCATTATCAATCCGGTGGCCGTCAAATTAGAATTACCCTCTAATATGCGGATCCATCCTGTCTTTCATGTTTCACTTCTAAAACCAGTTCAACCCGGAACAAGATTAATCAAACCACCTGACCCCATCCTGAACGATGGAGAACCTGAATTTGAGGTAAAAAATATCGTAGACTCTAAGATGGTTAAATCAAAACTTTTTTATTTATCGATTGGAAGGGTTACGGACCACAAGAAAGGTCATGTGAGCCCAGTGACCACGTTCATGCACCTCGGTTGGTGAAGAAATTCCATCGGAACTTCCCAG
Source organism: Ambystoma mexicanum (assembly GCF_040938575.1). Lineage (NCBI taxonomy): Eukaryota > Metazoa > Chordata > Amphibia > Caudata > Ambystomatidae > Ambystoma > Ambystoma mexicanum. Next base: position 1,197,031,313 of record NC_090926.1, on the reverse strand, counting down.
ACAAACCAGGGCCCAGGGGAAGAACAACCTTAGGAGCGGCCTTGGGGGGGAGTGCTGTCATGATGCCTACCCCCGGGTATCAGGACCTAGCCCATCAGCCCTGGAAGCAGGCATCCAGACGTTTATTAAAACCTCAGCAGACCGGGCGAGGGGCTATCTGGGTTTAGGCGCCAGGCTCATAATAGAAATCAGTCCATACTCATTACTTACCTCAGGCAGACCATACTGCAATTGAATCCAGGCCAACGTGAAGCCTGGAGGGAACTATTTTAGTACAGGGACTATTTTTTACTCGGATGTGGTTCTAGGAACTTCTTACCTGGGACTACTTTCTGAGGCTATTTAAACCACGCCCGACCAGCAACACACGCTTCGCGTTATTCTGCATTTCAGCAGCGTAACGCTCAACGTGCCTGCAGCATCCTGTCTTCTGCCACGCCCGCTTCGAACCTGGACATCATCCAAGAAGAAAGGAAGATAAGAACAAGAACTTACCTTCTAATCTTCATCTGTTCCCGAACTCGCCGCACTTACGAACTGGGGAAAAAGACTTGAGAAATAAAAGCATTGCATTGCTAGCAGTAGCGCCCCGCCATACTTACCAGTCTTCATCTCCACGGTCCAGCGCTGCTGCCATCATTTCGTTGCTGCATCCGTGGCACCTGGGAGAGACAAAGGATAACAAGGTAAGCCGGGTGCCAACAAAGACAATAAAAAATCACCAGAGTTACCGCCCTAGTCATCTTTCATCGGCATTCAACATCTTTAACGCCGCACCTGTGGGAGGAAAAGACACTTGTTAAAGACATTTTATTTACTTTTACTGGACAGCGCTGGGTAATACAGACTCTTACCTGCGCATAACCTGCAGTACTTCAGGAGAACTCCTCTCGGTTCAAGCTGCAAGACAAAAAGGGGAAAACAAGTGAATAACAGACAATTGAACTCTATAGACATTATACTTATGGCTCCTTGCCACTTACCACGGAGTCCAACACGTCTGGAACTCGCCCAAAATCTTCGAACCAGTGAAGCAACTGGAATTCTACGCTCCCCTGCGTTTGGTGCAGGATGGAGAGCTCATCATTACAAACAATAAGGTGAGGCGGCAAAAGGGAGGTGGACAAATTAAGCAGGTGTTTCCTCGCATCCACTGGGTGGCTAATTCCCTTCTCCTGCTTTTAGGAAACTCCTTTAATGAATCAAGCAAACGAAGCTAGGAGGGCCGGTCCAGTCAGCCGTCTCAGCACTACGAATAACGCTGGTGGAGACCGTAGCAGTCCAGTTCCGATCGACGCCCCGTGGGAACCAGGTGAGCGTAACAGTTATTGGCCACGCAGGATGGAAGGCTGCGAGGAGGGAAAATAGTTATATTCCTTGCTGTTCAGTGATTTGAGTCGAAAGCTCAGAAAAGTGGAGATTAAAGGGTGAGGAGGTAGCATATTCGGAGGTGAGAGAAGAATTAAGTGTGAAAGGAGGGTTATTGTACCGGTCGAAAGGATTGTGGTTCCCACAACGCTGATGGAGAAGTTGATGGATATGGCTCATGTTGGGCACATAAGCGTGACAAGAACCAAGGCTTTGTTGAGAGAGGATTACTGGTGGCCTGGTTTTGATAAAGTGATAGAGAGAAGGCTGGAAAATGGTGGTGATATTGTGAAGGCAGGTAAGGGTGTGAAGACCTGTGCTCCACCTTTGATCAGGCTGGAGGTACCAAAAGAATTGTGGATGAGTTAACCATGGATGTGTTGGGTCCTGTTGATGTTGAAGGGAGTAATGGGAAGTTTATTGAGGTGATGGTGGATTTGTTGTCAAGGTGAGTGGAGTTTAAAATTGTGAGGGAAGCAAATGCTGTAGTACTGACAGAATTCTTGGATGAGATTTGTGAAGGATACCCGGGAAGTGTCTGACCGATAATAAGGGTCAATTCGTGGGATAGGTGTTTGGGGAATATTTGAGAAAGTGTGGGATACTACACAAAAGGATGTCTCTTTACTATCCGGAATGTATTGGTGCTGTTGAGAGAGTTAACAGGAGCATCATGGATGTGATAAGGATGCCCGGTCTGTGTTGTACGAACAGAAGAAAGCCGGTGAGGGAACGGAAGTGTGTTCTCAGATTGTCATGCACTCGGTGGCAGGAGTGAGTCTATTTGAGATGATGAGAGGAAGGAAAGGGAACACAAGGATTTCACCTTTGTGGTTGGGAAGGGCAAAAGGGTCTGGTTATGTGGCGGAGGATGTGAGAACGGGGGAGGCAGGAAGGAAGGCGGCAGGAGGAATGGTTGATGCATGTAAATTAAAGGAGAAGGTCTAGGGGCAGCAAGATATGTGGTGGAGATTGGGTGAGGATAAAGAAGGGTGTTGTGAGGAGGAAGGGAGACATGTTATATAGCAAACTGGTTCAGGTTGCGAAAGTGATGAGAGGGGCTGCGAATATTACAGGTGTACAAGTGTGGAATTTAGGAAAAGTTGCAGAAATGAGAAGATGTAGGTATGCGAGGGATGATGAGGGAGGAAGGAACGGAAATGTGCTATATATCGGGCTGGGTGTGTTTGTGAGCGATCGGGAGTTGGTGGAATGTGGAGTGGTGGCAATGGAATATGGTAGGTTCTATGGCTCTTCTGTTATACTGATGGGTTCTAAAGAATTCAATTGGAGCTTTGGGACGGTGGAGTCTGGATGATGTGGGCTGCTACGATTCAGTTTTGTCGATAAAAGGTATTCGTACTGGTATCACAAGTATGACACTGACACAATATGTACAATTTGTAAAACCTTTATTGAAGTTTCTGGGGTTGGAAAAACTCCTACTCTGCCATATAACTAATATGGGAGTAGTCTCGACCCTCAAACAATAAACAAAACAGTCTAGTATAGTCTGTGAAATCAAAATGGCCTATGCAAACAAAAACCGAATGCCTTCCCTATCTCTTGTACAAAAAGTGTATAAAGAAAAAATGTATGCAAAGGAAAAATCAGTGTTCAAAATAATAAATGTGGCTCAATCAGCTCTCCTCGCCACGTTAGAACACATAGGGCCTCATTACAAGTCAGGCGGTGGACCATGGTGCTATTAGCACCATGGTCCATGCCGGATTCCGGCAAGGTGGATGGCGGAATTACCACCCCCATCACAAGGTTGGCAGGGGCGGTAATTCCCCATTCACCATTTGCCCTTCCCCATTCCCATTTTGCCCCATAGGGCATAATGGGAGTGGGGAAGGCGCTAATTACGGCGCCGTAATTAGCTCCAAAGTCTATTTGCGGGTTGGATTTTTAACGCCTGCTAAAATCAGGCATTAAACACCAACCCCGCAAAGGGACACTTGTAATCAGGCGTTAAGGGTTTAACGACGCCGACGCTCTTTACGGCGCTGTTAACCCCTTAACGCCTGACTTGTAATGAGTGCCATAGAGTAAGGCGGTCCCTGTAGGCAGGATGACACACTCTGGCTCGGGTTTTCAACACAGTAAACAGTTCCAAAACATTGATCGAGGCCCGCCTGGCCTTCCACGTTTAAGTCTCTTTCCACTTCCAAATAATGTTTCAACAAAAAGTTCACATTGGTCTCCTTCCCTCGGACTCAGAGGTCCCCCTCTGTCGGGCTCAGACCTCTTTCGGATGTCGAAGACTTTTGAATGTGCGTGGCTTTCTTTACAGACCTCCGAAGGACCGCTTTGACTATAAGGTCAAGGTTCAACTTTCACTCTACCCTTCTCTAGGAGTTCATTTTGCTTACTTCACTTTTGCAGTTCATTCGCTTTATCGTTCCAAACACAATGTACCTTTCACAGAGACATTCGAGTGGGCTTCTTCTTTTCGCAGGACCACTCCGTTACTCAGTAGTGCTGATTTCACAGCTGTCCTTATTTCAAAGTTCAATCACAGGTCTGCTTTCTTTGCGTCTCACCCACACACCTGCAGCTTCCACTTGCGATATAATATTGCCACTTCAAACTTTCTTTAACTCACACCAGTCTCTCAGGTTGCTTGCCAACTCACCGTTGTGTGCGTTTATTTCTTGGATTTACAATTTCCCATTCACGTGTCAAGGTTAGTACCACAGGCTTGGCCTTGCCTCCCCAACTCTGCTATTCACCCAGGAGGGTCGCTTGCGTCCTTGAAACACAATGCAGCCTTCTGATGTGGGATCTGGCCTTCAATTGGGAATTCTTGTTTTTTTTTACCCGCTGCTCTCGCCCCTTTGTCTGTCCCTCTCCTCCAGTAGGTTTGTCTTCGCCCCGGAAGTTCTGCTCGTACTTGTGTTCCGCCTTGCTCAGTTTTTCTCAAATTGTCTTTGGACTTCAAGTCCCAGAATGCACTATGATTTTGTTCCCCCTTTGCTAGCTCCCCTTTTGGCACTCTGGCAGTTTTAGGAGCTGCAAGAGCACAAGGGGATGTTCAGTTGGGGTCAGGGTCCATAGGGTTGTTGAGAAGTGGGTGTTCGAGGAAGGAGGGGTTAAACTTAAGTTGGGATTTAGGGATGATTTTGGTTTTCCTCTCGTTTGTCACAGTACCTACTTCAATGCATCCTTCATCAAAAATCAGAAAGAGAGTTGCCAGTGAGTGTGAGTTAAGGTTTTTTTACTGGTTCATAGAAAATGGGTTATTGTGGGTATCGTGCATAGACAGCTGCACTGGATACAACAATACATGTGTACCCTAAATGTCAGAAGATGTCATGTCTGGAACAATTACTTGTGTTAAATTAATTTTACTGTAATCTTGTTTTCTTTTGAAAAATAAATTTCATATTTACAATATGTTCAGAAAACATCCTTTAGTTGGATGCCGTTATTCTGGAGTCAAAATTATGAACAAAAACTGAGGCAAACATGGAAAATATAATTGTTAAAGGCGGATACGTGTTTTACTTAACTGGAGCTTCAAAGTCATTTATACATCTAAGTAGTACTTTCCAATTTACATTAAATATTCCCATTACAAAATGATGAAATTGTTGTTTAAGAAAAACAAAAAAATGAAGGAAATGTAATAATGAGAGAGAAATAAACATAAATTAAAGAATTGGTTAATGCATTTGCGAACTGCAGTTACAATTAGTACGCCATTATATTATATTGAGTTGAGGAAGAGGCCAATTTTATATGCTGAAAGTTAGACTAAGAGTTGGGATAAACATTTAAACTTTGACAATTCTCTCTGAGAATTTTAAATCCAAAGTTGTAATAGTCAACTACTAAATATTCTACAGAACCAAATTAAAACTTGATGATCAATATTGAAACAAAATGAAGTGATTTTGCTTTTGAAGTACATTTATAAAGATATGAATTAATTTGAATTACAACACCAATCTAAAACATAGATAAATAGTTTTCTGTGCACTCAATGTATATCATTAAAACAATCGTTTGGTATACCTGCATATCTGACTAGGATTTCATTGCCTATTATATTCCAAAATTGTGACTGTTCCTTTAGCAATTATGAAAGAATTTCATTCAACTTGACAATAGACCATACATATTTCCACTCTATTTAATACGTTTCATTTCCATTGAATCTCTCAGATTACATATACCGTGGTCAAGAAATTAATGGGAGTAGAAAAATTCCTATGCAGCCCAGACACAAGATGTAAAACATGCACCACTCAAGGCCTGCAAATATTCGAAATGATCAGCGTAGAGTGGGTAAATATATCTGGGAGAAGAAATATTGGAGAGATTTTGACACCACATGCCAATTCTTAACATTGTGTATATCACATCCATCCTCAATTTAAATACAAATCATTATTTGCAATATTTAGCAGTTGACTATTACAACTTCGGATGTAAAATTCTCAGACAGAATTGTCAAATTTTCAATGTCTTTGCCAAATCTTAGTCTAGTCTAACTTTCAGCATATACATTTGTCTCTTCCTCAACTTAATTCAACGTAATGGTATAATAACTAGAGATTCTTTCACTGTTTATTTTTGATAATGCGATATACTAATGTTACAAATGCATTAACCAATCTTTTAATTCATGCCTTTTCTCTTTTATAATTAAAATTCCCAAACGATTTCTGTTTTTCGTATTTATTTTTCTAAACAAACAATTTTTTCATTTGCAAAATCCATGTAAAATGTGTATCAATAATATTTAATGTACATTGAAAAGTACAATTCACAAGCATGAATGGCTCTCCGAAAGCTCAAGTGAAGTGAAACGTGTCGGATTTTAACTATATTTTGCCTCTTAACCCCACTTTTTTTATTAATAAATTTGATTCCAGAAAAAAGGCATCAAACAAAAGGATGTTTTGTTAACCCTATTATTTTCTTTTTATTTTACTGTTAAAGGCCTCATTCCAATTAACCTGAGATTGGAGAAATGTTTCATGGAAAGTCTGTGCCATATGTCCCTAAAGGCCAAGGTTCCTAGAACAGCAGCTGCTAGTACAATGTGGTCTAAAATCCACTGTCCTTCTGTCAATAGCCCCAGAGCTTCCTGCTTTCTTTCTGGGAGGATAAACCTGTGTAGACCTGAAATAAAATCTGACAGCGAGTTGTGATACCTGACGAGTTGTGATACCTGACCAGGGAATCTGTGCTACTGATAGCCCTATTGGGCAAATGACTACAGGCGTAGAGTTTTTACCAAGTGAAACCATCCTCTTACTGTCTCTGTGCGGGGGTCAGGAAGATACGCTTACAGAAAAAGCATATATTTGCTTTGCTGTTGCAACACACTGGTAATGTACAAGTGGATGAACATAAAGGATCTTGTGCAGGTGCCTTATACTTTCCCTTTTGAGGTAATGGGCAAATCCTGATAGATCCTGGAGTTGAAAACACATATATTGTCAGTTCCAGAAAACCAGCCACTACATGCAATGATCTCTATGTGCAAAGAGTGCAAAGAGTTTTTGGGGAATCAAAAATACTTTTGAGGGTTCATAACCACTACAGAATTCTTAAGATTTTTCTCAACGAAACACACTACGTCATCTGAAGAATACTGTTTTGGTGGCCTACATCCCTCAATGGGGCAGGAAAGTGGTTGAATATTCTCCCACTCCGAGTCAGAAGAGTCAAGACCTAGTGTTATGAGTACCAAAGTGGCTAAAGAGTTTCTGGGCTGTTCTGGAGCAGGTATCTGGTATTAGCTATATTTTTTTCTGTGGGGTGCCACTGGCACACCTATGGAGGAAATTGTAGAAAAATCCTCCAAAGCTAAGCTTGCAATGTGTCCTGGAATTTAAGATTGTTGTTGCAGAAGCAGGTGAAGCTTTGACTGGGGCGCTCGGTAGTGAGATGTCAATAAACATGGACAGACTTCTCATAGGCAAAAATTATCTTGATGCTGAAGCATTTGATGTCAAAATAGTAATTGACAGCAAGACTCAGCTTGACATCCAGAGCGTTTTCTGTGTTAAGCGTCTTCATGCCAAACAGGACCTTGACAAGGAACAGCTTCTGCAACCCCCTAAAGTAAAGCCAAAATGGGCTCTGAGGGGGATACAGCAGACACAGATGGTAGTGGTAAGACATCACTCCTTCATTTTTTAGGTTACTTGGTTGATCTTTTACCTGCCTTTCTTTTGGTAGATCTTTAAGGGTAGTGCAGGAGGCACTTCCAATGTAAGAGGCCTGCCTGGTTGTACGTCCTGTGTCCCTGTGTCGCCCATTTTAACTCATATCAGCCTTGCTTCCCTTTCCGAGAATTCGGTTTAGCACTACAGTGATGCCAGCTGCCATCCATGTCATGGTTATAAGAGCGACAGGATAAACACTTAGGGACTGATTCACAAAGAAGTTATAATGCGTAAATTCTACTTGATTTACTCTTCCCATCTAGATGTAAGTCAGAGTTACTCTTAGGAACTTATTTGTGAATAAATTAGTCTCTCTCAAGGAGTAGTCAAGAGGAACCCATAATTACTGCTGGTATCTTCTTGGTGAAGAAGCTATCCAGAGTGCCCGTTCCACTTCCCCACAGTACAAACACACCCGGCACAGTTCTTGAACAGGGAATCCATCAGATCTTATAGAAAATGGAAACAAATTGTGCAAATATTTCTCTACGCCTGGGGACCACTCCAGTGGTGATAGTGCACGGTACAAATGTCGTTTAACATTAACATTAACAAGGAGTGAAAAGAAACTGTTAATAGAAAAATAACTCTTTCGGACAAAAAGAGTATGGAGAAAATAATGACACTAGGGTAAGGGGTAAATAGAACTTATGGTCACAGCTATTTGCAGTACATCATGGATAGCTGGCCGAATATCAGCCATGAAGTAGAGGTGTACAGTTATTGCAGAGCTATGTTTATTGGAAAGCAAAATACATATTCAACAGTCTTTTATTTGTTCTTTTTCTTTTCTGAATGATGTAACATTTTTAAATGTATTCAGCAACCCTGATTCTCCATAAATACCCTAATATTTGAATTATAATGAAAATGCCATGAATTGGGAATCCACATTTAATGCAGATGTTAGTTGAGGAGTAGGTTCTTCCCAGCAAACACTGTAAAATGAATTGGTTCTTGGTGTTTGCTACATCCTTCTTGACCTATAAGGCCAACATATTACCACACCCCCTTGAAAACGTACATGGTCAAAAATGCCAGTAGACCAAATGGCTGGTCTCAGATCAATGCGATAATAACAATGAGTTGCCCGGAATAGGCACCCTAACAAAAAACATGACTCTTATAGGGTGGGACAACTGGATGGTGTGGGTGGGATCTCTTAATAAATGGGTTCTGGCTCAGAGAAGAGGCAAAGAACACTTCTGACATTCTCACCTGTGTCGATATGTATCCACCTCCAAAACGTCTCTGTGCTATCAGCCATTCAGCGATGCGGTGCATGTCATCATACTTTTTCTGATGTATCTTTTGAAGGAGTGCATAGGCTGTCACCTCCACCGTGTACATCGATTGTTGATCATTGTTAAATGGCCAATATGTTTTATCTGGAAACATGTTTTAAAAATATATCTGTTATTCGTTAAATCAAATAGTTCTACAAAAGTTGGACGGAATAAGGTGGTTATATTTAATATAAAAAATAGCAATTTCTTGCTGTTATAGGCTGATAAAAACACTTCCAACACTTTTTAGATTCTCATGACGTTATCAAGTTTATGATTTTGATAGTAAAAAGTCGCCTATAAACTTTTGAAAACACCTTTATAATATTGTGGGAGAACATAATTCTATGTTTTACATTGCACAGAGTACTTGTTCTTCCTTCATGTTATAATTCATGTCACCTGTGTAACAGAATTTCAAAATATACATTTCAAACAAGTTAAAACATTTGCTTGACATTTTTGTGAAACTCAAGGTCTTTATTTTATTTATTTATTTTATTTATTGAATTTGTTACACGCCTAGACAATTGGATATCACAGCGAGGTTACATACAGCTTATTTAAACATTAGTAAAAAAAACAATGACAGTACGGTGACAGGGATATTTACAGTAAGACAATAGAAACAAAAACATATGTGCAGAAAATATATACAACAGCTAAGGTAACTTCTATCAGTATTGGTTAAATAACCATGTTTTTAACAATTTCTTAAAGCCTGGTAGGGTGTCCTATTTTTTTATGCTGAGAGGGAGGGAGTTCCAATGTTTGGGGGCTAGGTATTGGAAGCTGCTCCCCCCTGCTCTGGTATTCCTGTAACGGGGCATTGTTATGAGAAGGTGGTTGTTGGAACTAAGGATTCTAGTGGCTTCTTTTTTGGCTATGGCATTGTTCAGGTAGATAGGGGATTTTTTATGGTGGCATTTGAATGTGATGCAGAGTGTTTTGAAGTTGATTCTAGATTTGATAGGCAGCCAGTGAGAATCTCATCTGGTCTTGGAGATACAATCAGATTTTTTTTTATCCCTAATGCGGCATGTAATGCCTTATTTTGAAATAGTTGTAATTTATTGAGATTGGTAATGGATGTGCCGAGTAGCAACACATTGAAGTAATCAAGTTTTGATAAAATCAGAGCTCTGGCCAGGGTTATACAGTTGGTCGGGGTCAAGAATTGGCGGCTTAGTGCAATTAGTTTGGCAGTGTAGGATGTAGATGATGAGAGGGTGCTAATGTGTTTGGACATTGTGAGGTTAGCATCCAGGTAGACTCCTAGGGCTTTTACTTGCTTTAGTACAGGTTTCATTGTGCCGTCAATGTTGATGGAGGAGTAGTCTGGATGGAGGGCATCTATTTTGATGTGGGAGCCCACAATGAGAATCTCTGCCTTCTCATCGTTGAGGCGAAGACCATTAAGTGCCATCCAGTTCTGTATTATGGCATACATTTTATTAATAGCCAGAGTATCTTGGGAGTAATTCCCTGAGAGTGGAATAAGGAGCTAGGTGTCATCTGCAAAATTGGTGTAGATGACACCCATGTCATCTAGAGCTGAGAAGAGGAGCTTAGTGTATGCGTTATAGAGGGTGGGTGAAAGGTGGTACTCCAATGGGGACTGGGATGGGGTCTGCAGCTTCCTTACCTATAGAAACTTTGGAGGTCCGTTCAGCTAGAAAATATTTAATCCACATGGTGGCAACTAAGAAGAATTTAAAGTCTTTGGCTAAGGTGGAGCAGAGTTTATTGTGGTCCACAAGGTCGAATGCTGCTGACAGGTCCAGTAAAAGGAGAATGCACAGTTTTCCTGTGTCCCTAATGGTGTCCATCTGGATTTTCAAATCCAGAAGGGCCATTTCCGTGCTGTGATTGGGCCTACAGCCGGACTGTCTGGTGCCTAGGAGCTGGTTATGTTCCAGATGAGCTTGACTTGGCTGTAGGCTATTTTGTTGAGGATTTTAAGTAGGAACGGGACTGCCGTTATTGGCCGGTAGTTTGTGGGCACAGTATGATCAAGAGTGTTTTTTTTTAGTAACGGGATGACCTAAGCTTCTTTAATGCTGGCTGGGACCAATTTGGAGTTAAAGGAGGCATTGCCAAAGTTGGTTAGGATAGGTCTGAGGGTGTGGGCACGTGATTTAATTACTTGCGCAGGGACGGAATCTCCTTTGCAGTTTGAGGCTTTGAGTTTAGCTATGGTAACTAACACTAGTTCTTGAGTGACCGGGGTGACGTGGAATATTGGGTTGGTATTCACTTTAGAATTCAAGTTATGGTTGGTGGAAGCGGGTTTATCAGCTAGCAGTTGCCTTTTTGTTGTTATTTTATTTTGTTAGCTAGAGCATCTTGAATAGTAGTGCACCATTCTTTACTAGCAGTAGCAGGGGTTGTGGCTGGGGTGGGGTTTCCAGGTCTCTCAGAATTGAAAAAAGTTCTTTAGAGTCAGAAGCAGAGTTGCTGATCCGTGTATTGTAGGTGTTAGAGTGATGATGGCTGATTTGTAGGTTTTCTTAGCCGCCTGGAAGGCTTTCCCAGATTCTATACTGGCATGTTTTCTATGGGCATGTTCGAGGGTGCGTTTGGTTCACCTAAGTATTACTAGCTCATTGTTGAACCAAAAGCACAATCGCTTGTCGATGCTTCTTGTCTGGTCATTGGAGGTGCTACGGCATTGATGGTAGAGTTGAGACAGTTGTGGTAAGCGTCTGCTAGAAGTTAGGGGTTGTAACTGGTGATCGATATAGTGTCTAATGCTTTGCTAAGCATGGGAATAAGATTATCAGGAGTAAGCTTTACTCCTATATATATCTTCTTGCTAACCACCATACTTATTTCACCATCATAAGTCCATATCGAGCAAACAGGAAACCACACTGGCCTTTAGAATGTAGCTCTCTTGGAATTCCGCTTCCCTGGGGGGGGAAAAATCAACTGAAAGAGTGCAATTGTCTGTTTACCAGAGATTCCAGGTCCTGCTGAAGCTGGATTCCCTTACAAATTCGATTTCTTTAGTCTTTTTAAAGTTGAAAAATTGAATAAATACAAAAACGTCTTTGCATTATACTATGAAGGGATTTTACAATCACAATCTGAGACCACAGAATGTATGTATATATTCTTTTTTTCCCTTGCTGATTTTTATTTTAATTGTACACAGGTTCTAAGATCCTCCTGAAGCTGTGCTATGCCCACCCTGGTACTGATCCACATAGAAGTTACTGTTAGCAAATCTGATATACTATTACCTTACTTCAAGAAAAAGAGTTTTTAATCCACAAAGAAGATACTAGGAGTTGGGTTATTCCTGACTTGCACCTTGAAAGAGAAGAGTAATTAAGGAGTAAATCATAGTTGCTGCTCTTCAGTTCTTTCTCAATGGAATAGCTCTCTTCAAGAGAAATTTAGTTAATTTTGTTAAATCTTCTGTGTAAATCGGCCCCTGTGTGTTTGTGGCAAGAGGTAATGCTAAACTGTAAGCCCACCTACATTCTGTAACTTTCATGTAATTTTTTGGACCTAACTGCTGTGTTGCACACCAGCCTTCCTTAGGATTATTTTTTAAAAGCAATTATCTTACAGGTTAAGTTTATGGCTATCGCCCTAAATTCATTCTTGGGTTTACCCATTCTTTGCTAGAAATTGTGAGGGACGGCGGTTTTTATGAACGAGTGCGAAGTCAATGCCGTGCTGGGAAGGATTTCTAACGCTAGCCCCAGATGAGTTTCACTACTGCTTGAGTGGTGGGGGCTGGAACTAAGATATTTGACAAAGGGATTGGCTTCGGAGATCTGTCCGATAGTCTTGTTGAGCAGTCTATGTGCCAAGCAAGCCCTTCCTACCAGACACCACCTTCCGGTCCACTGACATTTCAACAAGACATCTTGTCACTATTTGCGGAACAAGAAATGCGGTAACCTTGGCGGATACAACTGCAAGACTATGGCTACCATTTCACCAATAGAGGGCTCATTATAAGATTTCCAGTCCGGAAGTAATGTGCCGGTAATTCCATTTACTGGCACGTTTCTAGAAGGGGAAACTACAAGTTTGCAGTTGGGGTGGTTGGATTTACATCCAGCCAAGAGATGGAGGTAAGTAAGGCAAGCACCCACCCCGGCAAAAAACAGCTGGTATTTCCACTGCCATTAATGCTGGCAATTCCCCCAAGGAGTCCTCTGGGACTCCATGGAATGGGGATTTACCGCCGTTGCCAGCACCTGTAATATGTTTGAATTGCCAGCATATCAGGCACCGGTAACGGGAAGTCTGTTTGCCTGTATTTCGCCGGATTTACCAGCGGGATACCGGCAAACCTGTAATGAGCCCCCTAGGCATCCACATTTCATGCTAGAAGAACCTTTGTCCTTCAACAAGACCGCCACACACCTGATTGTTCTGTCCACAATGCACCAGGCATTTAGATTAATGGACCCTCATTCATGCATCATTGCCAAAGCTTTGGTGGACCAAAAGGTTGAACGTTCACCAAAGAAGTGAGCAGGTTGTGGAGGTTCAATTTTCCCCACAAAAATGTCCTGCCCCACCTTTATTTTATTTTAACAATAGCTTCAGAACATTACATTCTTCCCCCACCCCCATCTCCACCCTTCCCTGGCAAACAGAGTTCAGTTTGGAAACATTGGAATATTCAGTTAATCTTGTGGGCTTGGACACATTTTAATATAAGGCTGAAATTAGTTGCGATAAACTCTTCTGTCCTTGTTTAGCCTGGGACAACTGTGCCCTTCTCATAAAGGAGGTGTATCGATGGAACCCTTTGCATCATGAGCTGAATTAAAGAGTGGGCTGTGTTGGGCTGTTGGACCGCCCGCCCCAGGGATTTTGCCGTTAACGTTGATTCTTTAAACTTCTCAAGGCTGGGCCCGAAAATGTGTTGTCAATGAAGCCCATGTCGAGAAGCTTTGACACTACAGAACTTTGAAGTTATGAATCCCTAAGGAGGACCGTTGATGTTCTAATAGATTTTATGACTCAATCAGCTGTGCCAAGGTCAGCTGAAGGGCTTGACAAGCCTCTTCCTTCCCGTCATTAACAATTTAAAAGAAAGGCAATTACTAAGAAACCGTCTTGAACTTCACCCTCCAGCAAGTGAGCAGCTGCCTCTGAGACCATGTTACACAGCACAGGGAGAATTTTGCCAAAGTGAAAGAAGCATTAAACGCCTTTAGTGCCATGCACCCGTAGATGAAAATATTCTTCGCCAGCCATCAGTCTTTTTCAGTCCTTGTCTATTCGGAGATTTAATCTCGAGGGTCTTGAGTTTACCACTGTGGCTTGGACAACTAGCTTCTTGCGGCTTGGATACGTGGAAAGGAATAGACTATTGCTGCAGGGGATTTGTATTTTTTTGTTAGCTCTCTGTCGACCGCTGATGTCGAATAAAGTACTGCCACAGGGCCATAAAAGGATCCGCTATTGCTTCATTGACTGATTGGACTGTTTCTGATTGTGGTCCTTTATCTAAAATGTTTGCGTGGTCGGATTGTGTTAAGGGTGTCCATGGCGCTCCGAGAACCAGTGCAGTGACTATTTTCTGTATTTTTATTTGAGTATTTATATTGTACTGGAGATGGACTAAACGGTATGACGGTGCAGCTGGATGTTAAAAATTACACCAAGCAAACTGTAGCTAGTCACAAAACTTAAAGCAAAGGTTCTCATCAACCCATGATGGGATTCTATTATCTAAACAATTACGGAATTGTTGAAGAGTCTCCAAGACCCTGATCTCTCGAGGAATACTATTCCGCAGTTTTGGGCCAAAGACAGCAAATCTTCTGTCCACCTTGACACCAAGGCAGAGGAGGGGATACTCAGTAGCAGCTGGTCTTTGCATCGTAAACACCTTGAAGGTTGGTAACAATTAATCTTATCCCTCAGGTAGGCTGGTGCTGATCCATTTTTACTCATTTAAAGATGAGACATGCCACTTTGAACTTAATACAGTATTTCTCAATGATCTTACGGAACTGGGAATTCGGGGGCACATATGGCACCGTCTGTTGAAGTGCAACGTAGGGATGGGTATCTAACCTGCTTGCATCGTAAAGGCGCAATGCTAGCTCCATGTGCTTTGCTGGTTATGACATAAAGTGCACCACCTGGTGGAGCCCCATGGTGCCAATGGCTCCATCTCCTCATCTAAGATGGAACACATACTTGAAGAAGCTTGTCCTGGACTTAGGAAACGTAACTCTGATACTTCGATGGAGCAGGCGCTGAAGGAGAAATATCTGTGGATGCGCACAATGCCTCCACTGTGGGCGTCACCGAAGTCAGATCCTGTCTGTGCTTCAATAGGGTCAAGCTCGAGGGCATATGACCTTTCTTCACCATCTTTGTGCTGTTTCTGCTAGGAGCAGTCGTTCATAATCCTACCAATGATGTTGAGGCCGGAGCTGCACCCGCCAGGGCTTTTTAAAACAATTGCAACATTTGGTTGGGTAAAGTTCATGAGGTCCAGTCCGCCAGTCTCAGCGGCAGTGGGGTGATTAGCAAGGAAGGGACAGAAGCCGAGAAACACAGAGTTTCCAGAACTTGAAGAGGTCCGGCTCAAGACGGAGAGGGACAGGGAGGCTGTTCCAAAAAGAGGCACCAGCTGAGGAGAGAGACCTGCCCCCCACTCTCTCACCCACTCATCAATTTTACTACTCGGGCAGGCATGTTTAGATTAAGCAGGTCAGGCTTCTTTACCATGTCAAATAGACATAGGGAAAGAGGGCACCACTATTTTGTTCCTCTTTCCAGAGAGGAACACCTGGCCTAGTAAGATCGTTGTCTGTCTCCCCTTCTTCCCCCCCCCTGCCTCGTCGCGCCTTGAAACACTTGTGTATAGGCGCGTTACAAATGCCTTATCATATCATATCATATCATATCATATCATTTATCATATCAGAGAAAGCATCAGTGATGTCTTCAGTGATCCTGAGTCTGGCCAATGTGGCCTGATAATTGGACAGAACCAATTTCATGATCTGCAGACTAAAACCTAATTTTTATAATACTTTTGTTAGACGCCCAATTCAATCGAATAAATGCCTTCTCTGTGGGTCTTAATAGATTGTTTCTTTCTAATATTATGAATACATTCCTTTCTGCTATGCATATTTATTTATTTATTGTGCATTTGCTTATATATCAAGTAAACTGTGTTTCAAAGCACCCAAAGGGTAACGAGAGGGAACATGGGATTGAAAAGCAAATATAACAATGGAACAGTGAGGCAGTCATACTAGGCATTGTGAGCATTCAGAACGTGCAGAGGGAGAGAAGGGATGAGGGATGGGGGCAAGTGCAAGGAGAGATATTGAGCAAAGTGCTAGGAAATACGTTCGGGCAGCTGTATGCGTCTGGCAGAGATCAGTTGTTGAGTGTGGAAGACTGCCAGTAAATAAGTGCCGGCCTATGCTAGCACAGGCCAGTGGGCACCAGAAGCAAGTGCTAGGAGTGGGCGGAGGCTGAAGGCCATTGGGGGTTGGAGACCCGGGCCCCGGTGGACAGATAAGGGCCCTAGTCACCAATCTCAGCAACTGTGGTGGTTTAGCAAAGGAGAGAAGGAGGGAATGAGGAGGTGAAAAGGAAAGTCTTGAGGAGCTTCTGGAATTTGAGGAGATCCGGTTCAAGACAAAGAGGAAGGGGGAGACTGTTCCAAAGGAGGGAGCCAGCTGAAGAGAGAGATCGACCACCAGCTCGCTGTCTAGCGAATTGCTTGACACGCCGAGACTTGGTGCCGGAGGAACGTAAAGAGAGAGCATTTAGTGAGAGCCAGTTGTAGATAGCGTGGTACCCAGCCCCAGGCAGCCTTATGGATGATGCAGAAGGATTTGCATTTTATCCTAGCAGCAACTGGGAGACAGTGGAAAGTTTTTAGGGCTAGGGAGGTGCAGTCCCTGGGCTTGAGGCCAACGATAAGTCTTGCAGCCCTATTCTGGATTAACTGGAGGGGACGTTGAGAGGAAGAGGGTAGATTAAGGAAGAGGCTATTGCAGTAGTCATGCCTAGAGAGTACCAGAGCTCTAGAGACTTTGAACTTCTGGGGGAAAGTGAGAAATGGACGGATTCCTTTGAGGAGGTAAAGTTGAAAGTGGGACTTCTCAGCAAGGTCCTGGATGTGAGGGAGGAAGGAAAGAAAGGAGTTGAAGATGACTCCAAGGCTTTTGAAGAAGGGCGAGGGGTAGAGTTCATAGAGGGAGGCCAGAGTGAGGGGAAGAAAGAGGGGGCAGGAGTCCCAATTGCTGACATTGAGGCAGAGATCGTTGGAGGTACATCATGTCTTGATGGCAGATAGGCAGAGGAAGTAAGGAGAGGATCAGAGGAAGGTTTGAAGAATAGTTGTGTGTCATCTGCGTAACACTGGAAGTAAGTGGAGAATGTGTAATTAGGTGTGCAAGCGGAGCAAGATAAATGTTAAAGAACCAGGGTGAAACGTTGGAGCCCTTGGGGACGCCACAGTTGGAGTTAGAGGTGGGAGAGGAGAAATAGCCCAGGATAACCTGGGAGGGACGGCCATTGAGGAAGGAGGTCAGCCAGTCCAATACCCGCTCCAAGGAACACAAGATATTGTGGAGCCGTTTTATGAAGATGGAATGGTTGATCGTGTCAAATGCGGAGGAGAGATAAAGTAGAATGAGGACGGCAGGAGAGAATCAAGTGGTGCAAGCAGTACTTCACAGGTGTCCAGGAGAGAAGTTTCCTTGCCACTGGATGCTCGTAATCCAGGTTGATGGCCTTGTAGGCAACCAACAAGCTCAGTATGCTTGGTCAGCTGGGGATAGACCAGTTTTTGCAAGAGTTTCAAAAAGAAAAGGGGTGATAGAGATGGGGCGGTAGTTAGCCGGACAAGACTGGTCTGCAGAAGGTTTTTTCAGGAAGGGACTCACAAGAGAGTGCTTGAGGGAAGACCCAGTAGCAAAAGAGTGATTGCAGAAATCGGCAAGGGCAAGAGAGCCAATATTGTCCTTAATAGTTCTGGGTTGAACAGGTGGAGACCTGTTTGTAGGAGACATTCATTGAGCGGACAACTCTAGGCAGCTCATTGGATTGATAGGCAAGAAGGAGGAGCGAAAGAAAGAGGGGGTTTGGGGGAGGTTGTGGGAAAAAGGGAAGAACGAGTACTTAGATGTCCTGAGGTTTTGCAGTGAAGTGTGTGGCCAATGCATTGCAGATAGCCTGAGAGGGAAGAGGTGAGGTGGAGACTGCTGAAGGGTTGGCTAGTTGCTTGCTGATTTTAAAGAGTTCCACCATGTTGTTGGATGCACCAAAGACGCAGGCCTGGATGTGGGCCATTTTCTTGGAGCGAATGGAGAGTCAGTATTGCCTTTGGAGCAGGTGACAGGCCAGTTTGTCAGAGTGTGAGCCTGAGGCCTCCCACCTCCATCCTTCAGCCCTGCACTTGTGTTTCAACGCTACAAGTTCACAGTCATACCAGGTGATACGTTTGGAGGCGTGTTTCAGGCGGATCCTCATGACTGGGGCAAGAATGTCAGGAGTATTAGTGATGGCAAGATGGAGGATGCTGAGAGCGGAGTAAGAGGTAGAGTTGGCAGGGCTGGGGGAGGTGCGGTCAGACGGCAAAAAGAACCCAGGTGTGGGGCGAGAATGGTCTGACCAAGAGAGTGTGGTGGTGAGTGGGGAGGAGAGCAAGAGATCATGTGAAGGAAGGCATCGAGAGAGTGTCCAGCTGAGTGAGCAGGACCAGAGTGGAGAATGGAGAGGGAGAGCAAGGTGCAAAGGTCACAGAAAAGAGTTGATGCCGTGATTGAGAAGTCGAGATGGATGTTAAAGTCACCCAATAGAAGGAGTTTGATGGGAGAGGAGAGAGAGTAGAGATAATATGAGGAGTCCAGAGATCTGGAGAGGGGACAGAAAACAGGATATCTGTGCAGATCTGTCTGGAAGTTGCGCTGACATAGCTGGCTGTGATCGGTAAGCCGGGGTTAGTGGCTTTTTAAAGCTTGTTTCTTCCAGACTTTGTGAGAGAGGGAGGATAGGTGAAAGTAAAGCAGTTAGAATGGATAGGGGAGATGGTGAGCGTCATAGGGGAAGGGAGGATAAGATGGAGGGACTGCCAGGCACAGCATAAGCTCACCAGGCGGCCTAGTAGCCAAGAGAAACAAGTTAAAAGATGCAATGGAAAGACTTTAGTACCAAAAATGCGGTGAACAGTTGACCAAAACACACCAGAGTTTGAATTTCTAAAACAGCACAGAAATGCAACGCAGAATGGGTTGGTACAGAGAAGTACAAACACACCAGAGTTTGAATTTCCAAGAAGCAAAGAAATGCAATGCAGCTGTTTAGGTCGTAAAAGGCGATAACAATGGCGGTCATGACTTACAGGTATTCTTGAGGGTGTAGGAAAGTTCCAGAAACGCAAGTTCGTGAGGTAACAGCCTGCATGCTTGGTGTCAGTTCCATCAGGTGTTGCGAGGGTGAATGAGGAGCGGGCCTCCCAAGCCCTTCCTTTGTTTTGCGCAGATTAAGGCCTTGAGCTATTGTTAAATCCTACTTGCCATTATACTCATATACATCTTAACATCTATATTAATTAATGCTGCCGGCCTATATGCTGTACATTGTGTTGCATTCGGTTTGGGATCAATGTTATGTCTGATTTATTTATCATGTCCGCTAAATTCCCTGTATCACGAAAATGGTTAAAACGTTTCATTAGATTATTTACCCAGACAGGAGCCACTGACTTATAAAAATGTAAGTCCTCTGTGCCTGGGCATTTGTGTGATTTTGGAGCCTTAAGTGCTGAAAATTCCTCATGATTGGTCACTTAAGTTACACCATCTGCTTCTGAGACAATGATGGTAAATCTATTCCGTCTACATTTTCTACTTTAAGAGTCTATCAACTCAGCTGTATGCAATATTTTAAAGCATTTGTGAACCATTCCAGTACATATGTTTTGAAATGATGCCTTGTTATGGGATGCTTGTATCTGAATAGCTAATACTGCACCTGCTTTCTGGCCATTTTCAAAAAACTTTGCTTTAGTTTTAAAAAAAAGAGTTTTCAAGTCTATTTGAATGAATCACATTCAATTGGCCTCTAGTTGCTATTAGCCTCCTGTATAATATCCTCGATGAGTTGACACTCATAGGAGCATGAAGTGCCAGTATGCAGAGCCCACCAAAGGGCAGTCTGCAGCTGTGGGCCACGTAACGTGCAGACCCGGTAGAAGAGGACCACTTAAAGCAAACACTCATACGAGCGCTGTGGAGCGAAGCATCCGTGCGAAGGCACAGCAAAGCAGAGTCTGTGGCTGGCAGACCTCGAAGGGGAATACTACTTGGAGCTGACACTCTTAGGTGGGCTGTGGGGCAAAGGAAAGTCTGCTGGCAGGATGCTGGCTCGGTGGTTTTAGTACAGATGTGTCCAATATGCATTCAGTAAGTGCCGCCAGCTTTCACAAATTTCATATGTTTCATAAGTTGTCATGGCGCACACTGGTGTTTTCCCATGACTATGGTGAAACGAAAGGCAATAACTTCACATCATGGGAGGGTGGTGCCAAAAAGAACTCAGAGGATGGGGACTCTCGACTGCTATCTTAAGCAAGCTGTCAGTGAGGTGGATGCCCAGATAGGCATGGTTGAATCTAATCTGCCCAGTGTGCCCCATGTGGATGGCATGGGCGGGATTTCTATCAAGCCTGCCATTTCAAAGGAATTTATAAATCATGCATGTTTTATGTGACAAGACATTTATTTAAGAGGTGCCTAATGTTTTCCTCCCTCTAAATAACAACCCACATGCTTTTGGGGGTCAGGCACGTAAACAACCGACTGTTGATCCAGGGAAACAATTTAAGAAAATGATCCCTGGTGATGTGGTAGGTCTAAATAATCTGGGACACCAAGGAACGGCATAGAGAATTGCCCCGATACCAACAGTCTGTCCAAGAAAACAAAGGAAGGTCACTGTAAGTGTAGTTCAAAGTAAGATTTCTGACCCGAGACTGAAATCAGTCAAAAACTTAATTGGGTAGAACGCCTTTGAGATCCAGGAGTAAAGAGTTTACTTATGCACATTTAGAGCTCCACGACAACAAGGGTGCAGGCAAGAATCTCTCTGCCCAGATGCAAATTTGAAAAGGCAAATTAAGTTCTGTAATGTGGCTGGTAACCGAGGCCCATCAAAACAATGAATTAACTTGTAAACAACAAAGCCTGTCAAAATTACTATGGCTGCGAACAAGACGTCGCTCATTTCCCCTTCCCGCCATCCCACATTCTCCAAAAATACAAAGATGGTCAGCCGCCTGAAACTATTAAGATGACTTTGCGGGACCTAATCTTATTAATGCTAATTTCAGTATCTGAAAGACTGGTGACCACTGCATCTACGGTTAAAGAGTTTGCTCCAACACAGAGATACATTTTGAAAACATAGAATATTTATTCCAAACAACCCCCTGAGTTGACAGACAGATAGACTTAAATAGCTGGTGAAGCCTTGAGTGATCCCATGATACCTTGTTCTGCTGGATGTTTGGTGCCTTTAAAGCCTTCTATGAACACCATCATTATAACTGCCTGCACGGCACAGATCATTATTAATCATCGCATTGCCCTGGCCATGGCCAATGGGAATCTTTCGGACCAGAATTACCAAGAGGCTGGTAGAAGGGACTAATCGAGCACAGCCAAAGACACAGGTGCACGATGGATCACCTTTAACTTACCTCCTAGTTCTATGCAAACAGTAGCGATTATTGCAACACCTGAACTAATACTTTTAAAAGAAAAATCAATGGTGTCTTGGATAAAAAAGGCTCCTAAGATTACATACTGACTGTTATCAAGTTGTCCCACAGCTGGTTTAATGGTAAGGAGGATTGGGTGGCTGGCTCCCACTACTAAAGCTTTGAATGGTGACTGTGTATTTAAAATGTATGCAGTAGGGAAAAATATTTAAGCGTCAAACCTGGGTTATTATGGTAGGCTTGGAAAACCTGTGTTGATACCTCTAAGCTTTTTTTATCCTTCACCTTGATGCTTAACGTAGGAGCCATACACAAGATCAAACTCTATGAAGGAGGATCTTAATGAGGTAAATAAAGATCGCTTACCTGTGTTTTTCGACCCAACCCATTTTGATCCACTTACTACCATCTGAAAACTCAACCAAGCAGATGATTGACCCATAAAGTAAACCTGTGAGGCTCTTAATTTTCAGAAGCTGTCCCTGTGAAAACATGCTCTCGGACCGACAGGCCTCAGCTATTGGTGACCACGTCACATAACCAGAAGGTTGCTCAGAACACTACTGGACCTTTGCCATTCATGACATGGAATGTTTCGGGCTTAAGTCCGAAGTTGACTACCTCTGAATGTTCTTCACAGATAGACCAACCTGATGTTCTATTTTTATAAGAACATTGGATAACATCAAGCCCAAGAGGTGGTTAGTTCAATGTTTGCAAAGCATCCAAACCAAGTAAAAAGGGTGGGACCACAGTGGTCTAGAAGCATTAACATCCCTAGAAACATTGGACACTATTGAAACGCAAACAAATAGTGACACAATACAAATTGCTAAGATAAAGAGAGTGGATGGGGTTACACTTTGGATAATACACTGCTATAATGGGCCCTGGAAAGAAGACAAAGACACCTTTCTGCAGAAACTAAGTGCCGCAATGGATGACATTTTAAGCATTAATCGATATGTAAAGGTGGAGGTTTTCATCTGAAAGTGGGCAATGGCCCTCTGTTTGCTTATTTTGATGACAATATGGACAGGGAATTTGGGATCTATGTAGTGTTAATGGAGGATGAGCGTGTAGCTTAGTTTGGTCTTAGATGTCACACCTTATTTGCAAGACTGTGGGCTAAGATCGCTCAGTGAGAGGATCCCACTCTGAGTAAGACCACATTTAAAGGTCGTCTTGGGGGTTCTATCATTAACTATTTCATGTTATATTATGTTATCTTGCATTTGTATCGCACCTCCTGCCATATGTCATACCGTTGAATCGCTTTGCCTGTCACAGAGGCAAAGGAGGGGTATGATAGAACATGCAAAATAGGTAGGGAGGTAAAATCGGGTAGAGAGTTGGGATGAGGGAGGAGGACAGATAAGATGCTCATAAATGCATGAGATGGAAAAGATGGAAAAGCTATGTATACATTGGACAGAATTTATAATGGAACTCAACTGTAATGTATGGGGCACAGCATTGAATGGAGAGATAGTTGGAGAGAGGTGCTCTACACGCACAAAGGTATGTCTGGAATGTGCTTACTTTACTTTTTTTATTTTGAGTTTATCACAAACCTCTTACACATACGTCACATTACATTAAACTAATTCACAATCCATTGTCGGTCGACCTCATCATTCCATAGTGTATTTGACCATCTTGTCTTGCTTTACACTATAGATATGCTTGTTATCTTGGTCCTGAATTGAGTTTACAAAATAGTTATCTAAGATTTTATCCAAAAAGTTAACTCCTGCACAAACTCTGTGCCGGCTTGTCTCCTAGTAGGAACATGCTCCACCATTTGTCTGGTGACAATGCGGTTGCATTTTTTATATGATCTGCAAGGAAACTTGTTCTTACTGCTGTTAGTGCAGGGCACGCCATGATCAGATGTTTGATTGTCTGCACATTGTCTGAGATTCCACAGAATCGACATGTAGCATCAGGGCAGTTCTGACTTTTCTGGGTGAATAAACGTTCTTTCGTTGCATAAAGGTTTAATCTCAGACGAAGGAACTGATTTGGATGATACCTACTGAGCAATGTCTTCAGGTAGTTCAAGGTGGAGTTTAGTGCTTGCAATTCATGTGCCAAGTCTAACATGCATTTGTAGTGGACGCTCTGATCTTGAGTGCCTACCCAATCTGTTTTTTTTCATTTTTGTTTTACAGCACAGGGATTGGATATCAAACATTCTGGTGAAGTGTCCAAATGCAGAAGGTGAAGTATACATTTTTCGTGCCACTTTTTTAGCAGCAAAGGGTAAGGACCAGTTACCGTGGGTCTAAGAATTCAGTAAGGAGGTGCTGCGTTGGCTACAATACATTCCCATAGGAAAGATAGAGATTTCCAGACAATTTATTATTGATTGAAGAGATTGCAGCCCTAGTTCCGCTCTAATGGTGGCCACTGGTAGACTTCTTGGTAGTTTCAAGATTTTTTCCCAAATTTTCCCTCAAGCACGTTCCAGATCTTCCACAAGAGGTTTAATGTTGCTTCACCTCTGTATGTTAAAATTGGCACCACTGTTTCTTTGTAGAACAAGATAAGTGGAATCATGGTAAACTTCCCATATCTTGCATGTAGTATAGCGCCTTACAGCACTAGCATTTTAGTTTTAAGTTGGAATTCAACCAACCATCCAAGTTTTTTATTACATCTGATCCCCAGGTATCTATTTTCCACTGGAAATGTCTCCCTTTTTTTCTAAGCTTGAAACCAAATGAAATTATTTTGGATTTCTCAGTGTTTGTCAGGTCATTGGTATTCGTATATTGTCAAAGCGAATTCAGCAGCCGTTGCAATCCTATTTGAGTTTGTGCCAGCAGCACTAAATCATCTGCATAAATCATTGACACCAATCCTTGGTTGTTAAACTTTGGCGGGTGAACTGTTTTTGTTTAAAGCGCTATTGGCAAATCTAATATAAATAAAATAGTATTTTAGCTACTCCCTGGCTTCCGAGAACCGTTGGTAATTTTATCTAAGGAAATGCACTATTTTTTTGTAAAGGTTTTCTTTTAAAACCAAAAACAAATAAATAATAAAAAAAAAATATATAAATAAAATAGTGTTGCAGCCAACGGGCATCCTTGTTTTACACCTCTCTCTATCTTTATTTTTCTTGAAAGTTGACCTTCACTGTTCAATCTAATACACATCGTTGTATTGGTATGAAAGGCCTTGATTGCTTTTAGCAATTCAAAAGGACAACCCCATGTGTGAAGTTTGGCCCATAAGGTCTGCTGGTTCAATCTGTCAAAAGCTTGTTTAAGATCGATGAACATGAAAAAAAGATTAACTTTGTTTTTTAGCAGATATAATTTCAATACATTTAGGAGAAAAATATTGAGATCCGTACCAACACCCTTCCGAAAACCTGTTTGTCTCGGTTCAATGATGTTCGCTTCAATTTCCCATCTGGTCAGCTTTTTTTGTAGGTTTTTGGCAAATAGTTTACCAATTACATCTAATAACGTGTAATAAGGCGAGGAAGCGCGTTGGAGGTTGATACAAAGTTTATTGGCAGCAAACCCTGGACCCAGCAGCAGCATCCAGCAGGTAGCTTCTCAACTCCCCAACCATGGAACTTGGAACCCTGGACGTAGGAAAATAAGCAGCCAGAGGCCACGTCCAGGGTTCCAATGTAACATTACAACACTTCTTCTCCTCTACCAATTACAAATGAATAGAACAATACCAGGACCCCAAAAGAAATGGAATTTCCAAATTCACACCACACACACACACACTACGCTCCCCGTCCACACTCACACACATGCTCACGGAACTGCCCACCAGGTCCAATCTTGGCATACCCCAACACGCAATCCTTAAACTTGACAGGCAGCATCCTTTTACGCATGGGGTGGCCCCCACCACTAACAGGCACTTCTTCACCACTCTCAGACTGTGACTGCACATCCACTCTGCTCTCAAACCCAACCAACCCATCAGGCCCAGCTTGCCTCTCACTGCCATCATGTCTCCTCTCACTGCCATCATATCTCCTCACCCCTCCACATACAGAGGTGTCCAGAACGGTTCCCATGTTTCCGGCGTCACACAACCTCACCCCATCTCCCTTTTTACCACAACAAGACGCCTTTTGCTTCATCTGGAGCCGTCATACAACTACACATAACCCCGGCCCACCTTTACAATGCGTCGAGGATCCATATACACGCTGGCCCCCTTGGGCACATATCTGGGATTCTTAATCTGCACATGATCATCCACAGACACAGGGAGGGATTTCCTACCCCCACATGCCTGATTGGCTTTCTCATGTCCCTGACAAACTCTTGTTAACAACCCTTGCATGTCTACATCGGTACGCACGCCTCCACCCAGAGCAGCAACTCTCAATTTAGACCCTGATTTCCTGCCCCCCATCAGCTCAAATGGTGAACACCACGTGACCAATGAAGGCGTACACCTATAAGCCTTGAGGGCCCCTGACAAGATATCCCTCCAACACAAACCATTCGATAAAGCAAACTGCATAGCACCTTTCACAAATCTATTTATCCTCTACACCAACCCATTTGCAGCGGGGTTGTACAATGCAGTTCTAGGATGTCATATCCTCAGGTTCCTCATGAACTCTTGCATACACCCAGAGACAAATTGCACCCCGTTGCTGGTCACAATCCCTGCTGGTACGCCCTCCCTGTCAAACACCTTGCTGAGGAATGCCACCACCTTTTCTGCCGTCACGCTTTCTAATGCGCTTGCCTCCTCCCACCTCAAGGTATAATCTACAAGGACCACTAAGAACCTAAGGCCATTTCCCAACATGTGCATAGGTCCCATAATGTAGACTGCTACTTTTGACCATACCTCTCCAGGTACCTCCACTGGACATACCGGTTGCACCCTGGGTGCCTTACTCTTGTCACTCACCGCACAAGTGATGCATTCGTTTACCACCACCTCCACATCACTGTCCATTCCGGGCCACCAGTATGACTCCCTCAGCCTCCTTTTTGTTAATGATCTACCCAAATACCCCTCATGAGCCAGATTTACTAATCTGCACCTTAAAGGGCGGTACCAACTTCTGACCTATAGTAACACCCCACGGGCCCTCTGACAACTCATCCCATCCATGACCATATAATTTGTCCAAGTCCTTGGCAATGCCACCACGCTTAAGTGCGTCTCTAATTTTCACCAATGTGATGTCGGCAGCGCACTCCTTGTCCCACTCCTGTTTGTCAATAACTGGAAACACACCCGCTACCACCATACACTCTTCTTCATCTACCTGTCCACCATTCTCTTTGCTCACTGTGTTTGGCAAACGCGACAAACAGTCAACGACAACATTCCTGGTCCCCGGAATGCATTCCACCCTAAAGTTGGACTCGTTCATGTCATCCATCCACCTCGCAATTTGAGGGGAGGCATTGGATAAACCCTTGGTGGTCAAAACGTAGATGAGGTGTTTATGATCAGTTTGCAATATGTATGGAACACTCCACAAGAATGTTCTGAAATGTTTGGAAGCCCATACTGCGGCCAATGCTTCCCTTTCAATCACCGCATATCTTTGTTCCGCATCCCTCAACACTCTCAAGGCGAATGCTATGGGATGATAACCTCCATTATCCCATTGTTCAAGTACTGCCCCTATGCCCACCTCACTGGCATACTGTTTTGTTCATGGTCCACCTCCTCCTTCAAACTCTCACATTCCACCTGACAACTCTCAGACCACATGAAACGAACACTATTCTTCAACAGAGCTCTCATATTTACAGTTTTCTCGGCATAGGAGGCAATAAACCGACCATAATATTTGGTCAGACCACTAAAGGACCGAAGCTGTTCTTTGTTAATCGGAGCAGGTGCTTCCTTCATCACTTTTACTAGGCCCTCCTTAGGATGTATACCTTTCTCGTCCAAAGTGTGTCCCAGATAGGTCACACTCGGGACCCCTACATGACACTTGGCCCATTTCACCATTAAACCACTCTCCTTCAAAATTTCCATCAACCTCAACACCCTCTTGTCATGCTCACTATGGTCCCTTCCCCAGACTAAGATGTCATCTTGAAAATACTCGATACCAGATATTCCCCCAAACAGTTTCTGCATTAACCTCTGGAAAACCGCTGATGCCGAGGTCAGGCCGAAAGGCTTCCGACAGAAACAAAATGCACCAAAAGGCGTCACAAACAATGTCAACTGCCGTGATTCCTCATGCAGCTCTATTTGGTGGTAAACTGAGGACAGGTCAAAAGTGGAGAAGCATGTTGCCTTCCCCATGTATGCTAACAATTAATTTATGTTGGGTAAAGGGTGTCTGTCCACCCATATGTTGGCATTAAGGTCCCTTAAATCCAGACACATCCTCATGCCTCCATCTGTTTTGTGAGCCAACACTACAGGAGCCAGCCACTCTGAACTCTCTACCTCCTCCATTATTCCGACCGCTTGGAGATTCACTAGCTCATCCATGAGCCTCTCCCGGGCCAGCACGGGTACCTCCTCACCTTGTGCACACTTGGTACTGCACCTCTTTTGAGTACAATTTTAGGTGAAAACCCCTTCAACTTTCCTAGCTCTGTTGAGAATATGGTGGGAAAAGTCTCCTTAAGATATTCTGCTGTTACTGTCCCCTCCTTTGGTATGCTCCCCCCAGCACCCACACATAGAATTGGTACAGGCTTCCCTGGGCGTATCTCAATTTTGAGGGCTGCCTGCTCATCCCAACCTACCACAGAGTCCCCCTTGTGAGCAACATATAACTTGCCTAGGGTGGAGCGTCCCACAAATTCAACCGTAGGCCACTCATAACCCAACACCTTGATGGGGATGCGACCATACGCGCATGGATTAATGTTGTGCGGTAAAAGGGTAGACACGTCCTTATGGTAACTCGCTGTGTACTACTCGGGGAAATCATGGTGTAGGGGCACCCCGTGTCTACCATCATTTGCTTTTGCACACCGTTCCCCAATAACATGGCCCAGGGGCCTTTCTTCTTTTGTGCCGTACTCACACTCAACAACACCCCCTCATGGGTTCCCTCAAATACTGGACCATGGGCCTCATCACCCACATAACCCACAACCGTCACATTGTCATAATCCGGCTCCACCATTTTGATAGTCTGCCTATTCTCGATGATGCTTCTACACACCAGGGCAAAATACTCTTTCCCTCTGCATTTCCTGTACTCAACATTAGTAGCAGAACACTCCTTTGCTCCTGTGGTATGCCCCGGCCAACCACATCTTCTGCATGCTTCTCTTTGACTGAACGTCCCTTTGTTGTCCTTGACCATTCCCTTGTATTCTCCCGGTCCTTTCTTAGTCTCAATAGCATGCACCGTCTCACTTTTGACAGTCATTTCCTAGAGGCTTATCTTGCACTCTTCAATAGCTCTTGCTATCTCAATCACCTTGTCTAGGGGAGGGTCCTTTTCAATCCAAAGTCTTCCTCCCACTCTGCAGTCACTGGCCTTCATCATTATTTGGTCACTGATATATTCATCCAACACGCTGGTAAACTTGCACAATGAGATTAGTGTACGCAACGCAGTTATGTAAGCATTGATTCCCTCTCCCACAGCCTGGGCCCGGGAAAAGAAGTGATATCTCTCGAACACTACGTTTGCCCGTTTTCCAACCGCGCCTACAGTTTCTTTAAGGCAGTCTTATATGCCCTCAATGCACCTCTCCCCCTTCTCCATCATCATCTCCCGGCACGCGTACATCTTCACCCGGAAGGTGCCTGAAGACTCTCAGACCTTCTGTACCAAGGCAGTTCAGCAGGGCGGTCTCCTTGTTTTTGTCTGTGTACCTGGCGCCCCCTGCTGCCCTCAAGTAGACCTTGAACGTGTCTACCCAAAGGTCCCATGGAATTGGGCACTCACCATGGCTGGGAAGGAAGGCAGGGGGTGGGTGAGCATTGTTCTGCTGCATGCCGGGTATCTTCGCCTAAGGCGGGAGATGAACGGGTGAGAAAGTCCTGAGAAAGCCCCACTTCTTTTCAAACTGTGGAAACATAAATACTGCCTGCAGTACATGGGAGGGTATGGCAGTGTCTTCCTTCCTTCACTTGCTATTTGCCCTGACCTTACCCGAGAGGATTCGCCGTAACCCAAACCTCAGGAGGGTCACCGTGGGCGGGATTGAGCACAAAGTGGCACTCTATGCGGATGACGTCCTCTTGACAATCACTGATCCGGATATGTCACTGCAACCCCTTATTGAAGAACTAGAGTCATTTGGCGCAAATAGTTCAGCGTGAATGGGCCAATGCCACACTGGAATACTTGGGTGTCAAAATTCCCAAAGCTAGCGCACTGATCTACAAACACAATTTCCCGTAACTATTTAAAACGAGCAGATCTGAAACAGTGGAACAAACAGGAGATTTCCTGGTTGGGTCGAGCGGCGGCGGTGAAAATTAACTTACTCCCCAGAGTGTTGTACCACTGCCACGCACTCCCAAACCACATCCCAGAAGAGGATCTCATCTCCCTGCAGCGGGAAATCATGAAATTCATCTGTGGGGGAAAAAGACCTCGCATTGCAAGGAAAATTATGACCCGGAGTCGTCAGCTGGGAGGACTGGGGTTCCCGGACATCCCCAGATACCGGCGAACGGCTCAGCTCACACACGCCTTTGCCTGGACACGTATTGTCGATCGCCCACGTTGGCTGCAACTGGAGGAAGCATTGGGCAAGTCACCCCTGCCCGACTTGCTACATATCCAGTCCTGGAGATCCTCCCCCACTCTGAACCCACTACTAGCAACATGCAACACAGTGGACAGCTGGAGAACTGCGGCCGGGAAATGGAGAACCAAAAGCTCCCTGTGCCCACTGACCCCAATCTGGGGTAACTCGGGTTTCTCCCCTCGCCTTTGCAACCATAGCTTTGCTAATTGGAAGGAGGGCGGCCTTCACAAAATTTCTGACTTTCTAAAGGAGGGTCAACCACTCTCATTCGAGGACTGCAAGGCGCGGTTTAACATCCCCGAGGAGGAAAGGTTCCGCTACACGCAGATCCGCCACTGGATTTCTCAACGCATCGTTAAAGAGTGCGGCTCCAGACACCTAACGCCTCTAGAACTCACACTGACATCTCCCCCCCCCCCCAAGGGGTAAGATATCCGCCCTCTACAAACTCTTGGAAAAGACTAGCCCAGAGACGAAAGAGAGATACATGTTGAACTGGGAGAGGGACCTGGGGTGCCCCCTGGAGCCAGAGGCATGGAGCAAAATATGGTCAAGACTTCACAAAAGCACCCAGTGTGTTACCAACAGGGAAGGGGGATATAAGGTGTGCTTCAGGTATTATATCACACCAGCCCAACTGTACAAAGCGGGCGTAAGCCCATCACCGAACTGCTGGAGAGGTTGCCCGCGGGAGGGATCGCTATTCCATCTTCTATGGGACTGCCCCAAAACGGCCCTCTTATGGAAAGGGGTGCTGAATCATGTCCAAGCAATTACAGGTCTCAATATCCCATGGGACCCCGGAATTATTTTGCTGGGGGTCACGGGGTATGGGGATTTACCGCTGTCAGGGAATGCAGCCCGTCTGTGCACACACTTGTTAACAGCAGCCAAGGTAGCCCTCGCCCGTCTTTGGAAGCACCCTGAGGGTCCCTCTATCCCACTATGGTAGGCCAAGTGTTGGGACATCGTCATAGCAGAAAGGATCGCTGCACTTCGCATGGGCAATCTCAATCCCTTCCGAAACACTTGGGCCCCATTCATGAACTATGCAGAACGCTATCCAGCCCTCACGCAAAAGCCTCCAACCGGCCATTGGCTAGACTGAATCACAAGTCGAGTTACCCTCCCCTATACAGAGCTTTTCTCTGCCACCCCTGGTTCCATGGTCAAACAACACTATGAATGAAATATGTGCTAATTTTATGATTTTCTTAACATTACAATGAACTGTGCCATTTTAAGCTTATGCCAATGCTGATGTCCACTGTTTAATTTTTATTTCTTTTGTTAATAATAAATAAAATATCTATCTTGAAAACAAGAAAAAAAAAAAAGCCCAACTTTGAGAGTGACCTTGTTGCAAAAAGCACAAGCTTTGGCAGACAAGGATTTGAACCTGCGTTGTTCTTGCGCTGTCTAGCTTCCGTTCTTGCGTTGTCTAGCTTCCAAGACAAAAGCGTTGCCCCTGAGCTATCCTCCGAGCCACACAGTAGTTAATTATTCACTGCAAGTAGTAAACAGGGCACGAAAAGTACCAATACAAAAGTAGCACTTAGAAGCATATTGACTTTATAATGTGGATACATTTTGGATTAGAACTGTACAATGAGGACATAATACATTGTGAATAAAAAAAAAACAATGTAAAATAAGAATGCAGCAATTAAATGCTTTTAGCCCTCAAGACACAAGGCATGCAAGGCAGCAACGTTAGTCAAAGAGATAAAACAAAAGCTGTGCACAAAAGTCAAAACATTGTTGGGAAAGCAGTCGTTTGCAAAACAGACAGAAAAGTCCATGATAATGTTTGACAGGTGATGATAGAAATGCTATGTATAGTATAGTTATAAGACCCAGGCAGAACTCAAAGGGCTGAATGGCAAACTGTTGTGTGTACCAGTTGATGATATGCATTTTGAACTGATGGTAATGGTACTATTAAATTGCCCATATTTTTAAACAAACTAGCCCTGATCGCTCAAGATAGGCGAAGCCACAAGTTTGCTAAGCACTAATATAAAAGGTACTACCTGGCCATAAGATCAGAACAGCTGATAAATTGAGTGATTATGTGATATGATATGGCATTTTATAACGCGCCTATACACAAGAGTGTCAAGGCACGACGAGGCAAGAGAGGAGGAACAGGACGAAGACAGACAACAATCCTACTAGGCAAGGTGACATCCAGATCGCGGAAGTGCATAGGAAGGGGGAAGGGGAACGTGCGAGGGGAAAGTGCAGTACAAGGGATGATAGAATAAGTAACAATAAGTAAAGTACGGCCAGCAGCTGACAAGTGCAAGGGTAAAGGGTAAGTGCAGGCATCAAGTGTCAAGTGCTGGTAAGGGACTGTAGGGATACAGAAAAACAGTCCACAAGTGCAGAGTTGCAAGGACGGCAGTGCAGGTGTGCAACTGGCGGGGGAGGGGACCTGGGCCCGAGATCAGATGGTGGCCAGGTAGCCAGTGCAGTGTCAGTTTCAGCCAGGAAATCAGCAGGGGAGAGGAGGAGAGAAAGCAGAAGCAAAGAGAATGTTTTTGAGGTGCTTCCGAAACCAGAGATGGTTCTACTCAAGTTTCAGGGGGCAGGAAGGCTGTTCCAGAGGGAGGCCCCAGCCGAAGAAAAAGATCTACCACCAACTCGTTGCTTGGAGAAGCGAATGACGCTGAGGGAGTTGGAGGCGGAGGAGCAAAGAGCTCGAGAAGGAAGATATTTAGGAAGAGAGAGTTGAAGGTATTGAGGCCCCCTGGCCCCAGAAGGCCTTGTGGACAATGCAGAGGGGTTTGAACGTAATCCCTGCAGCCACTGGGAGCCAGTGCAGAGATTTCAGTCCTGGAGAGATACGATCCCTGGGCTTGAGGCCAAGGACAAGTCTTGCAGTCCTGTTCTGGATGAGTTGCAGAGGGTGGAATCAGGCAGATTTAGAAGAAGGCTGTTGCAATAGTCCAGCCTGGAGAGAACCAGAGCTCTGGAGACAGTGAGCCTCTGGGGGAAGGAGAGGAAAGGAAGAATACCTCTGAGGAGGTGCAGCTGGTAGTGTGACTTCTTAGAGACATTGGAGATGTGAGGAGAGAAGGAGAGTGTGGAGTCGAACATGACCCCGAGGTTTTTTGCCTCACAGGTGGGAGGAGGAAGAGGGCCAAGAGAGGCCTACGTGGGTACATGATTTCAGTACCTGGAAAATGGCAAGCCAGAATGGTTGTCTTTGTCATTGCCTGTTTTTTATAATTATTTTTTACTTTGTTTTTATTGTAAGTTTCGTACATCAAAATCATCAACAATGGGAATATGTTATTTGAACAGTCAAAAACACCCCTTTATCACCCCCACCCCTCAAAATCGCTCCCTTAATCTTTAACTAAATTTCACCCTTCCCACATTCCCACCCCCTTCCCTCCCTTGATCTTTGTCTTCTTCAGCACAATATAAACAAACATTCGGTCGTGGCCTGGTAGAGAATCTTCTCACCAGCTTTTAGCTAATGTCTTTGGCCGCCTCATTAGAGGTATTCCCCCTCTTGGGATATTGTCCAGATGTGTTAGTCTCTTCAGGGGGTGAGACTGATCGCTTTCGCCATGTGAGTCTCTCCGTACTGTAATTCCTATACCAACCTTTTATACATAACATCCCTTTCCTTCATTTTCCAAATATCTTGCATAAATTCACCCCATTTCAGCTCATGGGCGCTGCCTTCCATGAAGCGCTGCGGTTATCCTTTCCATTATGCATATGTTCATAACAACATTGAGACTAACCAGGTCATACTGCCATCTATGGAGAAGCTTAATGGCGTGTAGGCCCCGATCGCACAGCTCGTTCCAAATCACTACGTGAACAAGTGACCACAAACAGTCCACTACCAACCAATTCTGGTCCCTGTCACCACGGCATTCAACCGGTGAACCTGTGAACCCTCCGGCATCTACACTTGAACCTTACTTACCGTCCCTGCAAGACTGTAGCTACAGACGACCTGCAGGTATCCAGTGCAGGCACCGAATAATTTCAAGTTCAACCGCTGGCACTACCAAGGCGCTCATCCCCTTCTTTGAACCACATCCTGATGACAGTTCAGACCCTTCACCTGCAAACAAGATCTACACAAGTGAAGGCTGACTCCTTTCCGAACCAGAAACATAATCATGTGTCAACAAGAATAATATACTACTAGTTCACAAGTAGTATTGATTTTTGCACCATATATTTGTACCACTAAACTTCACTCACGGAACTGTGATGTTAAAACAGTTTGCAATTTCTTCTGTGAGCCTAATCTGGACTTAAATAGATTGCTAGTCGCAGAGGTAGGAGCAGTCTGTGCAGTCCGTGCCAGGATTTGCCAGACATGCTCCCTACCCCTGCGTCCAAATGACCAGACGAACAGCAAAATGATCAGCAAGAAGGAGAGGGGGAGAAAAGATCTTTGCAAAGCTCCAAACCATGTGCGGGCAGATTGGATCCGTATCCAAGTCAAAACCCCCAAGAAGCCGGCTACAGTCACGTGAAACTGAGAGGGTATACCCGTCACCCTCACCAAAGCATGTCCGGAGCTTGTTGCAACGCCGGTTAAGGATATGGACAACCATCTGAACACGCACAACTCTACTGTAAACATTGCAGCCACCCACGTGCCACCTCTCCATGCAGACTTTCAGTCGGAGAACAGCGATTCAGGGCCCGACTGCCGGCTGCCTCGGGCGTCATCTTCCCCAAGGGCCAGAGGACCCATGGAGGCGGAGACACCCACAGCCACTGCGTCGGCTTCCATGGTGGGAAACATTGAGCTGCGCAACGAGAATCAAGATTTCTCCAGAGCCCTGACACGGGACTTAATTATGGAAAAGAACGCTAAAATTTTCACCAAAACAAGAAGAGCACGGATGAAACCACTGATAACATGGAGCTGCCACCGCTTACCTGCACCTTGCCTGGACCAGGGGGGAAATGCTCTACACGGGGAGCCGCAGACCGTGACCACTGAGATTCACTGCGTGGCTCCCGGGAGAGGCAGAGCTCCAGCCGGCAAGGAGGATCGGGAAAACGGAGGCGTCCGCCAGGCGGACTCACAAATTGAGCTAGCTCCCCTGGTGGTTGTTGACGGCAACGGCACTACAAGTCCAGTCGTCCCACCCACCGCTCACCCCAAGAATGCAGTGGAAGAGCTGCATGATCCTCAGGGCGAGCAACAGCGCCGAAAATGACTTGAAACCGAGCTCTCATGTCAAAGAACCAATCCCAGTAATCGCCCATTCTAATGAGAACTCATTTGGGGATGAGCAAACCCCAAGCGCAAACGATCCAAGGATTCAAGGCTCAAGTAAAAAAAACTCAATTCCAAGAAGGGGCAAGATCGTAAAAAAAACACAAACAAACACCCAAAAAAGGACATTGGAAAAGCTGGCCCAACTGAATTACCTGAAGGATTTCTTCGTATTTCTTCATAAAACAGGGAAAAATAAATCGTGATCAGCTGGATGAGCTCTCAGACGCTGAGATCTTAGAGGCAATAAAGGAGCCCCATCCAGCCATCAAAATCAGGAAAACAAGTAACCTCAAAGACTTACCAACCGAACTGGTTACAGCCCCAAAAGAACTGGCAGTGCACGCACCAATGAACCACGCGAATAAGGATGTCAATAATATCCCTCCAGTAGGACAAGAAGATCCCACCAGCACACCCGAAGGGAGTAATGCTCTTGTCCAGAAACAGTTCCCCAACAGCATACTGGGAGCGAACAGAGCTGCTAACCCCACTCAATACCGCCCAACTACAGAAGCAGCGAGACCTCAGAAGGAAAACCACTCGCTTACTGAGAAAGCAAATGACCAACTAAAGGCAAATGACAGGCCCTCTCTCCTAGTCCCTGAGGCTTCTCACAATCACCACTCTGAAATGAACCAACAAAAAAAGAAGTCTACAGGTTCTATTTACCATCAGGACGAAGGGCGAGACAACGGCCACTTACCAGCGCCAGCGAGCAAGACGGATCGAACTCCTCTGATCCTACTGTCCCCTCCCCGGGGATTCAATCCACCGACAATGCTGACCGCAGCCCAGAGATGTCAGAGCCTGGGTAACCAATGTCCGTCTCCGTAAAAAGACACTCCTACGAAAAGAATAGACATGACCACTCTCATGTCAGCAATAACAATCGCGCTGACCCCATTCTATAAGCTATACGAGTCCATTAATGACAACCAAAGAGACCAAACAACGCTTATTGCAATGATGCACACAAAATTAATATTCTTGGAGGGATATATCCAGGCAATGGAAAAAAGGCAAGTCATCTCCGAGATCCCTACCCTCAACCTCCCGCCCGCAAACAACGAGCCAGTAGGACGAACCAACAAAGTCATACCACAAGAAAGGAAATCCTGCAACAACATCTCAAAGTACTCAAACTGAGCTGGAAAAACCTAAACCAGCTACAAAAAAGAGCCTACAATGGGAAAGCTTTTGCATTTTCAACTCCCCAAGCGGCGCTAAGTCCCCAAAAAGCGCAAACCTCCCAGAGGTCTTTTTCTTCAAGGAAAGCTTGCCGAGAAAAGGTGGTACCAATACCAAGATTAAAACAAATGAAATCATCTAGGACCAAAGGGCGGAGGCGCCCAGAGGCGGAAAGAGCATAAAGTATAATACCTGCAATGCCCACAGATCGCCCTTAACAAATAAACAATCTTTCCTAAAACTGCACGAACCAACTGGTCGACAAAGACAGCAGGAGGAAACGACCACGCCAAGGAAGCCGCTAGATAATATTAACACACGTAAGCCCGCACAAGACAAAGAGGCACCAAGAACCGTCACAGCAAATCCATCACCACGAGCATGCTCGCAGAACTTAAGTGTGAAATCTCCTAGAACAACAGAGGGTTTCCTTGCTGACACGCCCTAAATGAACATCTCACAGCACTTAAATGACACAATATTAGGGGAAGAGGACAAAACACAAAGGACACCCTCAATGGCTAAGATCCCGTAAAAAAAGCAGATGATAAAGGAGCATCCAACCAAATCACAAACCGGAGATAAATCAAGATATCCGCAGGAAGCAGTCCTGCGCAGCAAAAGGAGACTGGAAGAGCTGGAGAGAAGTAGAATCTACAGAGCTCCACTGAAAGCATCTCCTAATACTCACCATCAGCGCGATAGCGATACAACTTTAAAGCACAAAAAAGCAAGACATAACTCCGCTGGTGGAGAGCCATCTAAATATACCAATCCAGGCTCCCCGAGTAGAGATCGACCAGGAAGGAACCAAAGGAAAGTATGCCTGGAAAATCGTGGGAGACAAACCCACCCAAAAAGATCAGTGCACTGCTCTCCGACCCTGACCCTAAAGCTAGAACAAACATCACGGAACTGGGATGAAATGGTCCTAAACAGAAGAACAGTGAGATACATCTTCAGCAAAACTTCAATACTGAAACACCTAAAAACGGAGGACTATGTAAGGATTGAACCATACCATAGAGGATCTACTGCGAAAGCATATATACACATAAGAGCCTCCGCCATCCCGCCATCTACCAAAAATGCTTTAGAAGATCTAACCTCACTCGGCTTCCAGCTCTCAATACTGCCCAAATCTACACCAGACTCCGATGTCTTTGCCCATAAATCAAAGAAATCGCCAAAAAGGACTCTTTATAAGTCCAAAACAGACAACAAAGAGAATCACAAAAGAATGCAGAGGGACAATATCAAAATAAGCGATTCAAGGCAACGGGACTATAATAGATCCCCCGACATGAGGGAGCATGGCCTAAAAAGAGACAGAATCCTAAGGAGAAAGTCAAGCAGGGATAACCACCTTTCTGAAAGCCAACAAATCCAACAAAACGAAACCCAGAACAGAACAAGAGCCTCGGCGGACGCAGCGATTCGGAAGAGGGCAGATAGGCCTACAGATAAGTCTTCAATTCCGGAAGGAAGAAACCTGCTATCCTCTCCCCTGAAACAACTATGGGCATGGCTACCGAAAAAGCTGTCAACCCGGAATAACAAATAGCAATTTGCTACCGACGGAAAAGCGGCACAACCGTTGGGGAAGCTACAAAAACCGGACCTGTCAACAGCAGTACTAACCTTCGGATCCTGGAATACACGTGGGTATAGACACCTGATGCAAAGAGGAGATGTCAACCTAAATGACTACGACATCCTGGCTCTCCAAGAAACTTGGTTGTCAGAAACACCACACCTAGACGGGTTCACTATAGTGGACTCACCTGCAAGAAAAAACGAACTAGGACGCCCATCTGGAGGAATCCTCCTGGTTCAATCAGGCAGAGGAATTACTATGGAACGGACATTGTCAGCATCCCGGACCCACCTCGCAGCACTCACCAGTTGGACCATGCCAGATCTTTTAAAAAACGGAACAGACATAACACTACTGATTGCAATTATTGTAGTTTACTGGAATCCTCAAATTATAACGGACGAATAGCTAATACACTCCATCGAAACAACAGTCGACAGCCTATATAACGAACAGGAAGTGACCCACATCATTATATGTGGAGACTTAAATGCCAGATGTCCGGCCACGCTGAAAGACACAACATAAGCCCTGCAGAAAAGAGAGGCACACGATGGTTGGAGTTGATGGAGTCGCGTGGATGCTCAAACTTTGACCAAGCGTTTCCTAATCCAAACCGATGCCCGACGTGGGAGAACGACATCTCAAGCCGCACTATTGACTACATCTTTGCGAGTGACCAAATGCTAAACCTGGTAACCTCCTTTGAAGTAATAAAAACGATCACAAGCGACCACAATCTGCTTAAAGCAACTTGGACCATGTCCACCCGGGAAACAAAGTGGACCGAAACACACATGGAGTGCAACTTTCGACTAAAACTCGACTAAACCTCGATCTCGACTAAAACTAACAGAGCACAGAATAAAAGAGTTAACCGCTAGATACCACAACTGCCTGGGTGCCAAAATAACGCAAGAGGTCACAGAACCGGACTATAAAGCAAGGACATCAAAAAAGCCTCCCGTGAAAGATCTCTCTGCGCACCATTATGATAAGCAACTGGTGGTGAAAAGAGCTGCAATAAGACGCATCAAGAGAAAGACAAGAAATGCAAATATAGAGAAATTACAACTGGAACTGTGCAGAGAAACAACTCTGTACAAAGCCTGGCTAAGAAATTGACGACTCTTGCTATACCAAAAAGACTCTGAAACGATGCTCGCTAAATTGGGAGGTAAGAATGCCAGAGCATTCTGGACACTAATTAAATCCTCAGGAGCCCACCCTGAGCCAAGCCAGTCGAACAGTGTGAGCAAAACCCGATGGACGGCCCACTTCAACGAAGTTTTCAGTGGCCCTCTCGAAGCAAGCGAAACCAACACAATCGAGAAATCCGAAGAATGGGTGGATGTAGCAGATAGAGAGACCATCCAAACAGCTATCCTTAAACTAAAAAACTGAAGGGCCCCAGGACCTGATGGGGTGACCAACATTGATCTGAAAAATTTCCCGGAAGAATGGTCCATCTTCATTACTATGGTCTTTAAAACCTGCGTTTCCAGCAGACTGCTGCCGAGATCTTGGACCACAGCTGTGATCGTCCCAATTTTCAAAAAGGGAGATAGGACCAACCCTCGAAACTACCGGCCAATCGCACTGCTAGATACGATTGGGAAAGTGTTTGCCTCACTACTACGCAAATTTCAAGTCTGGTTCAAAACGGCGACTCTAAATGACCTTTTCCAAGCAGGCTTCCGAAAAAACTCCGGAACGATTGTCAACATCATGCTCCTAAGCACCCTTAAAAGCAAAGCCCGGGAAAGATCGTCATGGCTGTACCTTACATTCATCGACCTCACACAGGTATTCAACATGGTGGACAGGCCTTTATTGTGGGAAAACTCCTAGCTGCCAACGGTCCAAAAACATACTGGATCCCGTAAAGGCTCTTCTCTCGAACACATCGATCCGAGTAAAACTGAACAAAAAAGGCTTACTATCAGGCACAATAACAACGTCTAGAGGGGTCAAGCAGGGCTGCCCACTTGCCCCAGCACTGTTCACAGCCTTCTTAGGAGATTATAGGGATTCGGCAACAACGGCGAATACTTTTCCACCGAAAATAGGGGAAGAGGCGGTTGAAAGAGTACTGTACACAGATGATATCACCTTGGCGGATCAGACTCCAATTGGACTGCAGAGGCTCCTAACAAATCTAGCAGGGTACATCAAAATGAACAAATTGCAAATTAACATTTAGAAAACTAAGATAATGATCCTAGGGAAAAATCAAAAAAACAACAAACGGCCGAAGAACTTTTCATGGCAACGCGAAAACAATACCATCGAAGCAGTGGCGGAATTCAAATATCTGGGCGTCATGCTGGATAATTCACGCACAGAAACATGCATGCAATGATTCATCTGGGCAAAAGCTAGATCTTCAACAACTCAAGCACGCATGTTAGACAACAAATTCAGCCGTTTCTCATTGATCCCCCTGCTAAACTACTACAAAGCTAAAGTGGTTCCCACTCTGCTATATGGAGCTAAAGGTACTGGCATATCCTCTGGGGGTATGCCAGTACCCCCAGAGGATATCGGGGAAAAAATCGAAGGCTTCTATTGGAGAACTGTGCTATTACTCCCCAACTCCACATCAATGCTAGCTATCAGAAGAGAGCTAGGCCTCATCTCACTAGAGGCGTTAGCAGAAAATAGCAACATGACACTATACAGAAACATTGTGCTTCCGGATGCATCACCCCTATATAAACTGCTGCATAAAGAAATTGAACTAGGCAGATCCAAAATGCTAGCCGTCTGGGTAACCAAGAAAAAGACCAAATTGGAGTCCATCGTATGCTCAGAAGAGGAGCTGCTGTGGAACCCGCACAGAATAAAAAAAAAAGCTATAGGAATTAGACTGGATCAAAACTCAAGAAAGGGTGGAAAAGAGCAAGCTCCTAAGACACCTCCCTCCTTTCGCCAGAAAGATTAATGATCCAGCTGAAATATACAAAAATTCCCTAGCAAACCACTCCGTCACTTCTTCTTGAGAGCAACACTGAACCTACTTCCGACCAACGAAATTCTCCTTATCAGAGGGCTCTCAAAGTCGAATGCCTGCAGACTATGTAAACAGAAGGGCGAGGTTGAATCCATCCGCCGCTTAGTAACCTCATGTCCGGCATTGCTAACAACAAGGGAAAGCTACCTAAAACCGGTCCTGGAGCTTTATGGAGACAGAGAAGAACCGACTTGATGGCCACGCATGATTGGCGGCCAAAAGACTGCGTGGGCAATTGCTACCACCAAAATTCTACAAACTGCGTTAGAAAAAATCGAAACGGTCAAAGAAAACGAAAAAGAACCACAGGAATTACAAGACTAAAAGAAACAGAAAAAGAAAAAGTAAGCGTGAAACAGGCATGAACCAAAGCAACATGGTAAACAGCCGCTTTTGTAAAAACAATTAATTTTGGTAAATACAAAATAAAAAAATAAAAAAAATAATAATGGCGTGTAGTGTGTACTGACTAGAGATCGAGGTCTGCGAGGCCCCCATACATAGTCTCATCCAGAGCCCTGGGTCTATTTCCTTCTCCATATCTCTTTCCCACTTTCGCCTCAGGTTCTCTGTGGACCCCTTCCCTGCAATCACCAATGCACTGTACATGTGCAGAGTTTGAGATACTTGTTTCCCTTCTTTTATCTAGGAGATTTTCAAAGAGGATGAGGTCTCTCTCTATCCTCTGTTTCCATTTTTCGCTAGACTCCCTTTAGTTGAAAGTATGAGAAGACCGATAGAGCGCCTATACCCAGTTCCCCTTCCAGGTCCGTGATCGTAATGAAGGCGCCTGCTTTCCAAATTGGCCCAGGCTCTCCAGACCTGCCTTAAACCATGCTTGGAATATCTCGGAGTTTGGGATCGTATCCCAGACACTGGGTGCCCAGATTTGACTCAGGGGGGATGGCCATGTGGTGACTCCTTGCATATCCACCTTCTACCGCCATATCTCACAAAATGGTTCCCAAAATTGGGTGGTCCCTGATTTTGCACGGAAGCTTACCTCTTGGTACCCACAGCCACTCCACCAAAGTGGCGGGAGCTAAGTTACGATTGTCAAGCTCAACCCACTGGAGTTCCTTCTGCATCCTAAGATGGGGTATGAGGACCCTTAGTTGTACCGCTTTGTAATAGTTTCAAATTTGGGAGCCCACCCCTCCCTGTCTTTCGTTAACGTGAGGACTTTGTATGCAACTCTTGCTTTCTTCCCCTAACACAAAAATGTAAGTTCGCATCGGGACTCGGATCGGGAGCATCTGGAATGCATATAAGAACCTTGGCAGGCAAACCATCTTCAGGGCATTTAGACGCCCGAGCCAATATATGGTCAGTTCCCCCATCTTTCAAGGTCGGCTCGAAATCCAGAAATGAGGGAGGGGAAATTAGCTTCAAATAAGGCTCCCACCTCCCTTTTAAGATTAATCCCCAGGTATCGCAGTGTGTCTCAATTAACCGTTAGTCCCAGTGGGTCAAATATATTCCTGTCCCCATCCCCATCCACCTTAAAAGGAAATAGGACAGACTCGGCCCTGTTAATCTTAAAGCCAGATAGGTCTCCATACTGTTCAATCAGGTGGATTACCCTTGGTGTCAAGGTTGGGGGGTTCCTTATATGAGGAATCATGTCATCTGCGTATAGAGCCACTTTGTAATCTATCCCTCCCACTGTGAGTCCTTCCACTTGGGAGTCCCCTCTGGTTCTCTGAGCTAGAGGCTCCAGGGAAAGG
Organism: Ambystoma mexicanum; assembly: GCF_040938575.1. Classification (NCBI taxonomy): domain Eukaryota; kingdom Metazoa; phylum Chordata; class Amphibia; order Caudata; family Ambystomatidae; genus Ambystoma; species Ambystoma mexicanum. Next base: position 1,196,988,245 of record NC_090926.1, on the reverse strand, counting down.
GCAAATACAATTGACGAGAGGGGGCATCACTGTCTCGTACCCCTACTTAAGGTGAACCAATGGGTGTAACCGCCATTAACTGCCACAGATGCCCTGGGTGAAGTGTAGACCGCCATTATGCCCCTCCTGAACCTGGACCCCAATCCCACCTTGCCCAGAACTTCCTCAAGAAAGCCTCATTCAACCCTATCAAACACTTTTTCTGCATCCACCGAGAGATGGGCAGGGTTCCCCCCATCATCCGCTCTCATGAATCAGATGCAGGTTTCCAATCTCGACGCCAGTACCGTCGTAAAAATCTTGGCATCGTTATTCAGACGCGAGATGGGGCGGTAAGACCCACATCTTCTGGGGTTTCTACCTTCCTTATGACTCACTGTTATTAGTGCACAGGAAAATGACTCTGGGGCTTTCCCCATCTCCAGAATATCATTGAAGAGTTCCACCATAAAGGGGTGAGGGGGGAAATAAATGACTTATAAAAGCCTGCTGTGAACCCATCTTTCCCCGGAGCCTTACCCAATGGCAACCTCAACACCACCCTCTTGATTTCTTCTGCCATAATTGGGGCTTCCATTGCCTTTGCCTCCTCCCGGGAAAAACTTGGCATCTGCGCTTCGCCCAAATATGTCGATATGTCTCCCCTCCCCAGATTGGCCTCCGATTTGTATAGGTTTCCATAGAATGTCACAAATGCTTCTTTGATCCCTTCCTTCCCCGGGTCCCGTGTCTCATCCTTCCCTTCTATGGCCGCTGTTAAGAAGGATTTCTGAACTCAGACCTGGAGGGGCTGAGGTTCAGAAGGCCAACCTAGTTTCTTGGAACAGGGTAACCTCTGGACAAGCCAGACCAATCAGGGTAGCTATGGCTGGCGGTCAAGACTAAGTCTCAGGAGGGGTGAGGGTGACTGAAAGACCTCAATGAGCATACAAAGCGAGGACACTTACAAATTACTCCAGACAGGTGTTATATCAAAAATATAGACACATTTATTACAAGGCCTTTGTAACATAGACCATAGTAAAGAATCACAGTAACACTAGATTAAACCAATCCATCATAATCAACACAATATATATACAAGACCAATGGGGTTTAAGGGGTTAAAAACACAAAATAGGTGTGGGTTGGTCTGGTTTTTTGGATTTCTCGGTGGGGTAAGTGTGTACCAGATGGTCTTTTAAGTTTTTACTTATTTTAAACGGAAATCTTGGAGTCTCTGGTGTAAAGGTGTCCGTTTGCAGCAGATTCCAGTGGGTTAGGATAGTTTTCCTTATGGCATTACTGATTGGGGAAAATGTGGTTACACATGTCATTTTTTCTTTGTGTTCTTCTCTCACACATTTTGGCAAGCAGTCCGTCCTATTGGCATTCTTCGCTGTTTTATGTGCCTTCCCGATGATGGATGTCGGATATCCTCTGGCTTTGAGCCGGTTCTCTAGATCTTTTGCCATGATGATCATATTCTGGTAACGTAGTGCAGTTTCTCCGTATCCTGAGAAACTGCCCAAACAGTAAATTTTCTTTTAGGGCTTGTGGGTGGAAGCTAGTACATTTTAACAGGGTATTCATATCCATAGGTTTTCGGTATAGTGTTGATGTGATTCTACCGTCTTCTTCTCTGAGTATATTGAGGTCCAAAAATGCTATGTTGGTGGTATCGTGATGCATCGTGAAATTAATGCATTCATCTACGCTGTTGAGCCATGTGTGAAAGACTTGTAGTTCAGTGACTGTTCCTCTCCAGATAGTGAAAATATCATTGATGTATCTTACCCACCCGACTAGTTGGTTCTTGTAGATATTGTCATTGTAGATGAAATTGTTTTCCAAATTGTCCATATATAGGTTAGCAATATCTGGTGCAAACGTTGATCCCATGCTTGTGCCTCTTGTTTGCTGGTAAAATTGTCCCTGGTATATAAAATAGCCACCTACCTCGTAATGAGTCCCAGGGACTTGGAACTTAGGAAACTGGAGCAAAAATGGATACACCGTCTGGATACGGTGAAAAATGGGCTAAATGTATGTATAGAACGGAATTTGTTTTTCTAATAACACACGCGATGTACACATTTGAGTGATATGGCGCTACATATAATGCACAAAGAGAATATGGTGGAACAAAATGCCAAATTCCAGATGTCAGTCATGTATGAAACTGCTTGTTTGTTCCACAATTAGGGCCAGATGCTACACTGTGCCTCCATAAAAATACACATGCAATGGACAAAATTGAGTGACGTGGCACTATATAATACAGAGAGAATATTGTGGAACAAATGTCAATTGTCACATGTCAGCCGTTTTGAAAATTGCTTGTCTGCTCAACAACCAGGGCTAAATGTAATCCTGTGTTTACACACATATTACCAGTTTGACAACACTGATGCCTATGCAAGATCAGGAAAAAATGCATGTATAGAATAGAATTTGTCTTTATGGAATTACACATGCAATGTACAAATTAAGTGATGTGACTCCATGTTAGAAGCTAACCAAGTACGAGAATGTCCACAAAATATACAAAGAGAAGATTGTAAAAAATGCAAAATTGTTGATGTACTAAAATGTGTGTCTGCTTCTCGATCAGGGCCTGATGCTATCCGTTTCTTTCCTGCGTTCACAATATTTAGCATCTCACACATGCCGGGCACTACGCTTCCCCAATGCGTTCCAATAGCAGCCTGTAGAATACGGCTCTCATAGCAGTGAACCTGCACAACCAGACACTAGCTGGCGGAGCATGTGCAGAGCAGCTCGCGTTTGTGGAGCAACGCATGCCGCAACGACTAATAAGTTGCGCGCATGTGTCTCGCGCAACACACTATCGCGAACACAGCACACCAACGCCAGAAGCTTACGAAGGTAAGACACAGCAAATTCAGCGCTGCTTTTTTCCATTTCGTGCTGCCATTTAGATGGCGACCTCCAGCAAGCACTTTTTACCGCCGAACCGGCTGGTTTTTTAGAGTTCCTTTAGAGATGGCTGTATGCCACGATCTGATCTCCAAACTAATAAGTCAGTGGAGACGCACGTACCTGAACAAACCGCATTAGAGCAGCTCCCCACAACTAGATGGCATTTAAGCCATGATGTACCAGAGTTAGTCCAGCATGGACACAGGGTTCCTCCCAAAGTACCACCATAGGTGACACGCCAATTAATGGCAGTCACCAAAATAAAAAGTGCCAGTAAGCATGCACTGCAATTGCCGCCTTGCCAAGTACACAGCCGGCCATATCTGTCATTTTTGTTTAACAATAACCACAACACACATGACAGAGTTTTGTATTAATTTACAGCACTACCAGCGAGACATCCGAGCCTAATCAACAGGACAATATTTCCAGAGGAGCACAAAAGGCACTTTGAGAGAGACACGCGGGACTGCTTCTCATTTCCTGTGACACTGCCAATAAAGGCGCATGTAGGACACTTTAAAGCACACACTCCAGGGACTTAGAATTTCCTGCTAAGAGACACCATTGACCTTACTTTTATTCCTTGTTTTTAGATGTTCCACCTATGGGGTACACCAGTGACACCACTTAGTCCACTTCCACAGTCCTGAAGACGGCATTGGAATACAAAACCATCATTTTCATGCCAGAAACACCACAAGTGTCGACTAGACAGATGTTTTGGTTAAAACATACCGCATTCTAAGTCACATACAATACTAACCCCACTGTGCAATTTTTCAAATGCAAATTGTGTATTATATGAATGTTTAATATGATGTCAATTGCATAATACTCCCATACAAGATGGGGTTAAAAATGATCAGATATGTTTATCGGCCTCATTAGGCCTTTTTATGATACAATAAAACTTGTGAAATAAGTAAATGCAAATTCGGTGCTCTCAAATTTATGTACAGATCAAATGATATGATCGGTTAGATTGTGCTGTAAACACTAACGGCCAGTGCTAAACAGGAGGGGTAGCCTATGTCCCTTTGTTTCATAAACTGTTGTACACCCTCATGACATAGGCCCCCCCACATTAAAAAAGAGGGTCCTTACCCCTATATTTTGGAAACATTTTGGAGCCAGGCCACCTATTCGTGCCAAACGCGGTTAACGCAGTTAACATGGCAAGAAAGATTTAACAATAAGAGAAAACGATAGCAGCCACCAGTCCTGTCCATTACACATCTGCACAGTTCATAAAAAGTCCAGCGAGAGTTTCTAGGGCCTTTGGAAATGACTAGGGACCCAAGTGTGCTGTATGTGCAGATATTTTGCACACTTGTTACATGTTGCACAAAAGCTGCAACATGAGGAAAGCACCAAGGAAACAAGGTCTCCCAGTACTGAATGTCTATGTTGTCAAGACTTGTAGTGCCGGAAAATCTATCAGAGGGTCCTATTTGAGGGCGAGGGGTGTGAATAGATAAAATCCATCATCTTACTCTTTATTTTATGATATATATATCGCCATTCCTATTAGTGGAGTAGGATGTGTACATTGGAATAGGAAAACATTTTTTTTTACATATTTGAATATATGTCTTAAGGGCATGTCGGTTTCCCCATAGAAAGTGAGCGAAAGCCCAGAGGAGTGCAGCTGAGGTCTGTGCTTCTCTGGCAAAATCAGTCAATGGTGTTTAAACAGCAGAAAAAAGTTTGGGGGGTTGACACATGGAGGGAAAATTACATACAATTATGAAATCTTTCCTAACAGCCGCCACCCATCTCTCGGACCGCTGTCCCCGCAACCTGGCAGCCAGTAATGCATCCGCCTTATCTCCCTTCTCGTAAAACCTTTGTTTCAGGAACTGTAATTTCCTAACTATTTGCCCTTCTTCAACAAGCCTAAGCTCTTCCCTTTTCTTCCTCGCCTCCAGAACTCTGTCCTTCTTCTCTTCGGTGGTGTCCCTCGCCCTCCCATCGAGATAAACAATCTCCTCTCTCAGCCTGTTCCCAATTAACATCCGCTCCCTTTTCTTCCTAGCCCCCTCCCTAATCAGGATACCCCTTCCCTGCCTCCCACACCGTCTTCCTTGAGACCTCTCATGTATTATTTATTTTGAAATATTCCTCAATTTCTTCAGACATTTCCGCGTGGAACACCGGATCCTTCCACAGTGACTCGTTGCATCTCAATTTTGACCCTTTATATGCCAGGCCGAGCCTGTTTAGTTCCACCGTTACCATATCATGGTCTGACCATGCGACCTGAGAGATCTCCGAACCCTGCGGCACCTCCCACAGCCCCCTCGAGATGTACAGGTAGTCTATTCTGGTAAAAGTGCCGTGTGGGGCAGAGTAGAAGGTACACCCTTTTTTATTCGGTTGACGATGTCGCCTTTCATCCCTGAGCTCTTAAACCCCCAGCATTTCCAGGGCCTCCGCACACCCCCTCCCGGGATGGTCCTGTGTTCCTGCATCCCCCACTTGTCTGTCCAATTTAATATCGGCCCACAAGTTGAAGACACCTCCCAGTATTATATGGCCCGAAGCCTCGAGCATCAATTTCGGGAGGCTTTTCAACAGAAACCTCAGCTGACTTTGGCTAGGGCAGTAAACTGTTGCAAACATAAAAAAACACTGGGCCTCATTACAAGTCAGCCGTTATGGAAACAACAATGACGGTTCATCCGCCGCCTCCGTTGTTTCCGGACCGGCTGATTCCGAGTCCTGCAGGTGGGAGGTGTCACTACCGCCAGGTCTGACCTGGCGGAAGTAACACCACCCGCCTGCAAGCGGACATGGAAACACCGGTTCTGTCATGGACGGAACCAGTGTTTCCATGGACCCCATCCCAATGGAGTCCTATAGGACTCTATTGGGAATGGGGCTTTACAGGATTCCGCCTCCAGAATTACTGGGTCAACAGGGTTGTAATGCCCAGGTGATTCCGGCAATTACGGAGGCGGAATGGTATTACCGGTCCAGCGGCAGCCTGCCAGTTTTTCCGGCACGGCTACTGCCGGACTCGTATTGAGGCTCACTATCTGTACAGTACCAACAACCAAGAGGGCCCTACCTTCTTCATCTAACCATACCTTGGTCACCTCCATTTTAACCCCTTCCCGATGAAAATACCTACCCCCGCTTTCCTCAAGGGTCCAAAGCCCAGGTATTCATGTCCCAATCCTCCACCTGGGACCCTCCATTCCTCCCCTCTGGCATATTTGGTCTCCTGAAGGAACATTACGTCAAGGCCCGTTCTATGAAACTCCCTGGCCACTAATTACCTTTTCGTGGGTGAGTTCTTCTCCTTGATATTCAACGTTCCCATCCTAAAATGCCACCCGCTGGGTTCCTAGATTTACTGCTATACTAACATCCCAGCGCCCTTATCTCTTCATCCCTCCCCGGGCGTCCAAGCCCAAAACTCCACCTCCGCACAACCGATAAAATTCAGCTTCAAGAAGACCATTTTCATAACCCCTTGTCTCCCTCCCGCCCCACTCCCCCCCCTCAAAGGCGCCCAACACCTCCCGGTTGTCATCACCGGTCTGAGATCGGACCACCAGCTGGGACCGTTTCCCTCCCGGTCTGTCATTTGCTAATCCTCATTGCCACTGAGCCCCCTTCGTCCCCCTCCCTGACTAAGCCATATCTTTTGAGTCTACCTGCGGCCCCTGTGGGTCCCGCACAACCCCTCTATCACATTACAAGACCCCAAACCAACAGGAGCACCCCCAGTGCCCCCTTACCAACATAAGACCCTTTTAAGACCACCTCCTTCACACTTATCAACATTACTGTATTCCCGATCTTAGCCTCATCAATGGTGTCATGAACAAAAACCAACTTCGTACCCTCATGAAGTGTTCTTTTCAGTTCTTGCTCTGACTCCCCTCTCTATCCGGGATTCCGAAGAGCCTAAGGTTATTCTGCCTTTCGCGGTTTTCCAAATTGTCCATCTTCATTCGAAATTCCTCCTCCCGGCTTTCCATTTCCGTTATCCGTAGGTCCATTTGTGTCTCTAGGGTGTCCAAGGAGGTTTGGTTGTTTTCAAATTCCTCCAGCCGCTCCTCCATCTTATCTATCCTATGGGTAATCTTGTCAACCCTGCTTCCGATATCTGCCCTCGTGTTCCTTATTTCTTCCATCAGGCCCGACACGTCCTTCTTGGTTGCTGCTGATTCCTCCGATGTTGATGCCATTTTGCTCTGCTCCAGTTTCAGGCCTGGGGCGGTTCGCTATATATTTATTTGTGGCAAACTTCTGCTTTGCCTCCATACACCGCATCGCGTTATCCAGTGCAACCCCTGTGGTGGGCACACTCCCCAGAACAGGGACCCACACTACTAAGGTCCGGTTTAGGGAGGGGGCGAACCACCCCTCGTCCCCTCTACGGTCTTGTGTTACGGCTCGAGAGGGGGTAGCACCTGCGTGTGGGGCCTCCCAGGGATACTGATTTGAGTGATCGACGGCTCAGCCCCACGTGCCTACCTTCCCGTCCGTACCGTGGGGTCTTCCTTCAGTGTGCTTTGTGCCCCAATGTCCCTCTCCTCCTTGTGTGCGGGACCCTGGGTCAACCGCCGAGTAGGCTCCTCCACCTCACCCCTGACTTCAGCATGGTGTTTCTTGTTTTCCGGGTGCGCCCCTGTGTTGGGCTCCGACCTGGTGCCCTGCAGAAAGCAGTCCTAGAATCTCTTCTTGCAGTGGCTGTCCATCCCCAGTCTGTGCCAGGGAGGTGGGCACACGCCCCAATACTGGGGGCCCACACCCCCCTTCGCGGTCTGCGAGAGTCTACCTCATCCGCTGGAGGCCATGTGACCCCCAACCCACAGTTTTTCCAAGCTGTATTACATGGGGGGGAGTCTCTAGCTCCCTCCTCAAGGCTGTCTTCTTCAACATTGCGATAAGACATGGCCCCCTGCTGTGGTCTGTGACAGCACGGCTCCACCTGTGGCGCCAAATTATGGGAAACAAACGTGTGCTTTCCTGCAACAGCCACTTATTTACTCCTAGGCTATATGAGTGCTAGTGGGGTGGGCCTCGGTTCTTCTGAAGCCTTGCATTGGTGAGAGGGAGCAAGACTGGATGTAACATTGCACTTTTTGCCTCCACTTAATGTTCAAGTGAATTTGTTCATTTGTGGAAAAAGGGCAATAGCCTCTCAAAACCCCTGTGGCCAAGCTGCTGCCTCAATCGGTGATGTCTCAGGCAGAGGGGAATGTTTATGGCACAGAAGTAATCACAGAAGCACTGTCCGTGTATATAGCTATTTAAAACACCATTATTTATAAGAAAAAAATAACTTTTACTTGATCAAGGCTGTACGACCCTGTGTCCTCAGTCGGTTCTGGGGCGAAGGTACTCGTAGACTCAGGTATTCCTTCACTGAGTCCGTATGCGCCCTCCTCCGTACAATGGGGGCGCCTCTGTGGAGAGAAAAGTAGTTTATCTCTTCCTTGTCTTGCCATTGTAGAGACCTCTTGGTACAGTCTCTGCCTCAGCCTCGGCCTGTCTCTGCCTCTCTTGCGCGACTCCATGTCCATCAAATCATCTGCCCCCTGACTCCTGCACCCCACTATGGCTTGTGGTAAACAATTCTAACATAACTATCTGCTCACCTTAAACCTTTCCTCCGAGTCTCTACTGAAACCACTACGCTATCTAAACCGTCATTTACAAGGACTCCTATCTCACTATATGACTCTCAACCGATTCCATGTCACCGACAACCTGCCTCATATTGTAACCGATAGTACAGTGCATGCCTTCACTCTCAATCTGACTGTATGCCTATGTTAATTTGGTAATTCTCGCTCACTTTCTTCTATGCTTTTAAAACTTGCATAGCTCATACTGTATCCGAACCATCGCTAGTGTCCAGCCTTGGCTACTACATGCTGCATTGCAACGGAGGCAACTATACCATTACTTCATATATAGCACTGCATCCAGTTAATGTGCCTCTGTGGTCAGCATCCCCACACATATCCCACCTTTGTAGCCCACGGAGGCATAATCATTATAAGGTCTGTTCCCACCCTTTGCCTACTATGCTGCTCATTGTACTGAGTACCTCACTGTGCCTACCCTATTGTACTGTACTCTTTGTCTAACTCTGTTTTGCGCCGCCTACCAGGCCGCCTTAGCCACTCTGCCCAGCATCTTACTGCATAGCCTACCATGTTGCCAGTTTTGCCCAGCACTGTGCCTAGCCTATTCCACTGTGTACAGCAATTCCTGCGTTTCAATAGTTAGCCCACACTGCTGCATTCTGCCTATTGTGCTATCCACGGCACCTAGTGCCCATTCAACCATGCAGCCTACTGTATTGCTTATTAGTAATGTCTGTTATACAGCCTACTGTATTTCTTATTAGTGCTGCCTATTATACCCAGCACTGTGCCTAGTCTATTACCCTATCATTAGCACATTAGCATCCCTTGTACTTCAATATTTAGACAAGACTGTTGCTCTCTGTCTATTGTGCTATCCATAGCACCTAGTGACCATTCAACCGTGCAGCCTACAGTATAGCTTATTAGTACTGTCTATTATACAGCCAACTGTATTGCTTATTAGTACTGTCTATTATACAGCCCACTGTATTGCTTGGTTTATAGTCATAATGTCGACAACAAAAATGTCGACAGTCAAAAAGTCGAAAAGAAAATGTCGAAAAAAAAAATGTCGACTTTTTTTTTCAATGCATTTTTTTTCGAAATGGGTGGGTTCCCCCCACAGCCCCCCTTTTTTTTATTTTTTTTTTATTTTTCCCTTTTTTTTTACTCCCGAACCCCTAAAATAAATATATAATTAAAAAAAACGAAAGTCAACATTTTTTTTTTGACATTATTTTGTCGACATTTTTGTCTGTCCACATTTTTTTTCGACATTATGACTCCCTACCGTATTGCTTATTAGTACTGCCTGTTATACCCAGCACTGTGCCTAGTCTATTACACTATCATTAGCATCCCTTGTACTTCAATATTTAGTCAAGACTGTTGCTCTCTGTCTATTGTGCTACCTACTGCGCAGAGCATCCTACTCCGTAGCCTATTGTGTTGACTATTTTGCCTAGCATTGCTCTACACTCCCTTACAAGACTGCCTTGAGTCTATTGCTGTGTGCTCAGCTTCTCTTATACCAGACTTGTGTTGCATCATATAAACCAGAACTGCCCTACTTCTCAACCTTGCCCAAATGGCCACTCTACGAAGAGTAACGCTTACCATGGCTACCCTCCTACCCGTGTTCCACACCATAACACCAACAAAGTTCCTACCTTCCATCCAGTCTGACTCACCGCTTGCTGGCCCTAACATGCCCTTCGAATGGATTGTATCCTCCAACGTATTCCACATCTTTGACATGTAATGTCCACAGCTGAGCTGCTGCAGAAATTTTTCGGCAGAGGGCATCCTGCGTCAATGGCATCGGGTCGATGTCCCTCGAAGGCCTCGGTCGAGGGTGACGTCACCGCATGTTATAAATAGGACGCATGGCGCCCGTAGCCTCAGTTCCGTTTTTTTCGCAAACGTGTTTGCTTCGAGAACTCAGCGCGCCTCGTGTTATCTTCTTCGAAGAAAATGTCTTCATCTTCTACCCCTCCGACTCCGCAGTCTGGGTTTAAGACATGCCGGGACTGTAAGTCCAAAATGTCTATTACGGACCTGCACTGCATCTGCTTGTGGTGTCTGGGCGAAAGTCATGATACCGACGACTGCTCGGAGTGCCAGTCGTTGACTGTCCAGGCCTTGCGGGAGTGTAAGGGGAAGTTGCAGGTAAGTTGGGTTTCCGAACCTCGTAAAACCAAAAATTCTACGGGTATTTCCACCGACGATTCGAGGGGTGACTCTCCCTGTCGGAAGGAATCCAGGGGCTTGTGGTCCCAGAGTGGTTCCCGCCACTTGTCCTCCTCGTCGAGGCACTCCCGGAAGCGGCGTCACCATTCGCCTTCCCCGTCCTCGTCGGATGATGGCTATGCAAGGAAAGTGGCTTGTCTCATTAAATCCTCTACTCTAGAGGAATGGGAGGCATTCAGGGAGCAAATTCTGACGCTTTTTCAATCTCAGGGCACAGTTCCTTCCGCGCCTTCGATGGAAGCCGCCAGGGAACGGTCTCGGTCCGATGATCGCGCGCCCTCAGGCCCGGGCAGTCGGCGAGATAAGCATTGGGAACTGTCGAGGTCCCGTTCGGACAAGGCTCCGGTGGATCGCCAGAGACGTGCCAGATCTAGATTGCGGTCTTCGTCCCCAACGAAACCGCAGAAGTCTGAAAAGGGCTCAAGGACGGCGTAGACACCATCAGCACCGTGTCCGTCGAGTGAGGCTGTCGGGGCTTTGCCTTTGGGCCGGTCCTCGGAGCCGTCGACGCCATCAGGGCAAAATGGCTGAAATTTGCCATTGGAAGCCCCTGGGACTGTAGACTGTAGGCTGTAGATCCTCTGTCTACGACGGTGCGGCCTGTTCTTGTCTCCAAGACCACTCCTGTCCCTTCATTCTCTGCAGGACCTTTATGAGGATGAGGGGAGGTCTGAGGTAGAGTTGGAACCCTTTGATAATCCTGGTGTAGCACATGGTCTTTTCTGAGGACAGTCAGTTGGAAGATCTGCGTCAGTCTCTAGATGATGCCAGCGGCTTTGACACTTCTCCAGAGATAGAGTTTGGTAGGCCAGAGCCTGGGGCTCATGCTGAATCCTCCTATAGGAGAATGATGTCCCGGGTTACAGAGTACCTAGGGTGGTTCGGCCCTCAGGTTGCATTCGATCAGGATGACCTGACTGATATTTTAGATAAGGGTCCGTCCACTGACCCAGTGTTGCCTTTTCATTTGGCATTACAGAAAAGGGTGGCGGCTACATGGCAGACCCCGGAGTCTCTTCCGGTGGTCAACAAGTCTTTAACTAAGAAATACCGCCCATCCAGTAGCGACCCCAGCTACCTATCCACTCACCCCACTCCTGAGAGTTTGGAAGTTCAGGAGGCCATGGCCACCTCGAGGCAGGCGGCGTACCCTACCATCCCACCTGATAGGGACGCATGTGTGTGGCAGCAAGGCTGACGAGAGCCTTGAGAGGTTGCAGATCTCCAAACCAGCTGCTAAGTCTTTGGGCGCTGCTGTGTGTCAACCTCCGTCTTTTCGTCCTAGGGGACAGCAGTGGAGGGGGGGGGTCCTTTTGTTACTACTCCTCGTTTGGTAGAGCGAAAGGAGCCACTAATCAAAGGGGCTACCGTAAAAGTACACGTGGTGGACGGGGAGGAGGTGCCAAAGCCGCTCAGGCAGTTGCCTCTTTGCCTTCAGGCGCTGCTGCAGCTGCTCCAAAACAGCTATGAGGCCAGGTCCCATTGTTCGCCGGTTGGGGGCAGACTGTCTCAGCATCTAGAAGAATTTCAAGCCATTACTTCAGATGCGTGGGTTCTGGAAACAATAGCCCACGGCTACTGCCTTCCCTTCCTAAAGCAGCCTCACAGCAATCCACCGGGAATCTCTCTTTGAAGTTTCCGGATCCACTCCTTGTGCAGGATATCTTGACCCTGCTGTGGCGGAGAGGTACAAGTATTACACATCACCGCAAGTGGTCTCTATGGGCACGGACCCACTTGTGCGGCACTTTGATTTCTAACACCTCCAAGTTGGAAGCTTGTGATTCTCCCCGACCGGCTGGCAGCGGTCTAGTTGTTGCACGTTCCTTTGACGTGTCTTATGTGATTCCCCGGGGTTCCTGTCGGAGACGTCCAACTTTCTATCATTAGCCTGATCTGCACGAGCGGGACTTTGTCCAGGGTTTTCTTCCCATTGAGGGTTTCCCTGGGAGTCCTGCCCTCTCACCTGGGTCACTTTACCCTGAGCTGAGGGGCCAGGCTGTCACTGGGAAATCTTCCCATCTGCTTTGGTTTTCCCAGTTGGAGTCATCGATTGCCAAGGTGAGCTGTTTGTGGATTCTTACCTAAAATTTGTGCTACAACAGCTTTAATTACTGATATATACAGTGGAGTAACAACAAGGGCTGGTATTCACCATATGTTTTGATTCCCAAGAAAGATGGAGAACTGAGAACCATCTTGGATTTACGTCACTTGAAAAGGAAGGAAAAGTTCAAGATGGTCACTCTTTCTCAGGTCCTTCAGGCACTTCAACTTCAGGATTGGTTGGTGACTCTGGACCTACAGGATGCTTATTTTCATGTGCCCATCCTCACAAAGCACAGAAAATACCTGAGGTTTGCGGCTGGGGACTCACAATTTCAGTTCAGGTGCTGCCATTAGGATTGACCTCTGCCCGAGGGTCTTCACCAAGCTAATGGTGGTGGTGGTAGCGTATCTCAGGAGGGGTGGGGGGTCACGTCTACCCCTACCTGGACGACTGGCTGATCCCAGCGTGTTCTCCCGAACAAGCTTTGGATCATCTCAGCCTGACCTGCCGCTTCCTTCACAAGCTGGGCTTCTCCCTCAATTTCAAGAAGTCCCACATGACACGTTCCCAACAGCTCCAGTACATCGGGGCTGTGTTGGACACGTCCTTGGGGAAGTGCTCGCCTCCCAAGATGAGGGCTCATCACAATGTACAGATGGTCAACTAATTCCAACATGCCTGGAGTCTTCCGGCTTTCAAATTCTTAAGGTTGCTCGGCCTCATGGCATCCTGCATTTTTCTGGTGCCAGAGGCCAGACTGAGAATGAGATCCCTTCAATGGGCTCTCAAGATGCAGTGGTCGCAATTCTCAGGCAAGATGTCGGATCCCATTCAGATTCCACTCTCGGTCACGCAGGATCTTCTGTGGTGGGCCAGCAAAGGTAATCTGATGAAGGGCGAGCCTTTTTGGCAACTGTGGCCGGAGGTGACGGTGGTAATGGACGCTTCCCTCACAGGATGGGGAGCTCACGCCAATGAGCTGACCACCAGCGGTCGTTGGTCTCTGTCGGAGTCCAAACTACACACAAACCTTTTGGTGCTGAGGGCCATCAGGCTGGCCCTGAAGGCTTTTCTGCTGTCTGTGCGGTGGAAGAGTGTCCTGATCATGACGGACAATACAGTGGCCATGCATTACCTCAACAAAAAAGGGGGGTAGGGTCACTCCCGCTGTGCAGAGAGGCGATGCAGCTCTGGTTCTGGGCGACACAGCAAGGAATCTCACTCTCGGCAGTTGATCTGGCTGGAGAGCAGAATGCGGCGGCGGACGCTCAAGTGGATCTGTTTGCGACCATTGCCAACCGGAAGTGCGAGAGATTTTGCTCAAGGGAATTTCCTCTGAGAAGAGCCTTAGGGGACGCATTTGTCGTGGATTGTTCATTCCCACTTCTACACGCGTTACCTCCGGTCCCCGTCATTCCTCAGGTGCTAAGGTCGTTGCAGAGATTCGGGTCCAGCTTTATCCTCATTGCTCCGGATTGGGCCAGGAGAGCGTGGTACCAAGACCTTCTAGAAGTGTCCATCTGTCCTCCACGCCATCTTCCCCACAGAGAGGACCTTCTCTCACGGGGGGGGGGATTGGGCTCTCCATCCAGAGGTCAAGTCTCTCAACCTTCATGCTTGGTTTCTGAAAGGTTGAGATATAAGGATTGGGACCTCCCGGATGACGTGATGGAGGTGTTGCAAATCCCTGTACCATTGCCGTTGGTGTAAGTTTTACGACTGGTGCAGAGGAAACAATGTTGATCCTTTTCAGTGTTCCATTCTTGCTTTCTTTGGCCCACAGGTGTCTTCAAGTGGGTACCATTAAAGGTTACCAGGCGCTCGTCTGAGGAATGTTCTTATTTTAAGATTCCTTTGATTTCCCAATTTCTAAAAGGACTCGCAAATGTGTTCCCGCCGTCCCCTTTTCAGGTGCCGATTTGGGATCTGAATTTAGTCTTGAAATTCCTGATGGGTGCTCCGTTTGAACCTCTGCACTCTTGTCCTTTGAGACTGCTGTCTTTCAAGATGGTTTTCTTGGTTGCAGTTACATCTGCTCGCAGAGTGAGTGAATTGCAGGCACTTTCATCTAAGCCACCCTTTACTGTGTTCCACAAGGATAGGGTTGTACTGAGGGTATGTCCATCCTTTCTACCTAAGGTAGTGTCTGAGTTTCATTTGAGCAAGAAGGGAATAGTTTCTTACCTGTAACTCCATTTCTCCAGCATTGGTATCTTTCATGGATTCACATGCGCCCTCCGGCCTCCCCAAAATGCAATCTTCTGATACTTTTTGATTCCCGCCGTTCCACTTTGGAGGGGTCAAAATCTGAAGGGAGCCACTGGGGTGGGGCATTTATACCACTACGTCCTAGTGGGGCGTGCGTGCGTGGCCCAAAACGACGTAGATCGGACACAAAAGTGTCGAACGTTTTCCTACGGGAAAAGGCCTTATAAGCTTACCGAGGGTTCCCAGTCTGTCGACAGGGAATAATCTAAGCATGTGAATCCATGAAAGATACCAATGCTGGAGAAATGCTCCAGCATTGGATCTTTCATGGATTCACATGCTTAGAATAGAATGCACAGCAGTGAACTTGAAACAATGGAGGAGGTGTAAATGCAATCCAGCACCCACCCCATCCTGCAAAAGGCGAATCATGATCACATAAGATTCGAGATTAACAACATGCCACAATACTGCACTGTGCAATATTTATATAAGCCAAAAAAGGATACATAAAACACATGTGTTTACTGCCATGCGTATATTCGTACATATATCTATATATATATATATATATATATATATATATAGGCATATACAAATACATATCCAAACCAGCATAGACCCTTCTCGAAGAGAAAGGGCTTACCTTATTGAAAGAGATGTCGCAAGACTGCTCGTCCCATTTGTATCTCGTCCGCATGCTGTCGTTCGAGGCAGTAGTGGCGGGTGAATGTATGGGGCACTGACCATGCTGCCGGCCTGCAAATGTCTGTCAGTGGAACCCCCGCCCACAACGCCGTCGACGACGAAGTCGCCCTGGTCGAGTGAGCTCTCGGACGTCCTTGTAGCGGTTTTCCCGCTTTTGAGTGACGGAAGGCAATCGTCGCCGAGACCCATCGGGCCAGTCCTTGTTTTGAAATTGCCTTCCCCTTTGCCAAAGGCCCATATGCAACGAAGAGTTGCTGCGTAGATCGAAGTTGTTGAGTTCGATGAAGGTAAAATTTTAGAGCTCTCTTGACATCCAGGGTATGCAAGACCTTTTCCACAGCTGATGAGGGAGTCGCGAAGAAGGTGGGCAGGATAATGGATGAATGTTTATGATTAGTCGTAGGATCTTTCGGGATGAAACGAGGACTCATTGACAAGATCACTTTGTCTTTGAAAAATCTGAGATATGGAGGGTCTATGACCAATGCCTGCAATTCTGAGATCCATCTAGCCGATGTTATGGCTATTAGAAAAGCCACTTTCCATGATAAAAACTTCATCGACGACGTGGCCATTGGCTCAAAGGGTTGTTTCATTAACCCTGCAAGTGCCATGTTAAGGCTCCACGTCGGTGGAAAACGCTTAACCGGGGGAAATGTCCGGAACAAACCTCTCATGAAGTGTTTCACTAACCTGTCACTAAACAAGGGCGTTGATTTCCTCCCTCTTGTGAACCTAGAGATGGCCGCCAGTTGAACCTTTAGAGATGAAAAAGACAAACCACTATTCGCCAAATGTAGTAAATACGGGAAAAGCTATTCCGGAGTAACCCTCAGAGGTTCCACTCCTGCCTGTCCTTGGCACCACGTATAGAATCTCCTCCACTTACACCTGTAGGACTTGTTGGTGGACGGGGCCCGGGCAGCCTGTAATATCTTCCGACAGTCTGAGGGAATGTTCAAGGCACCAAATTCTGACAAGTCAGGAGCCAAGCTGTGAGGTTGAGGCTGCTCGGGTTGTGATGCCACACCGTTCCTTCGTCCCGGGACAAGAGGTTGGGCACCTTCGGGAACGGTATCGGGTGATCCGCTGACAGATGAAGCAGGTCGGAAAACCATGGTTGCCTCGGCCAACACGGCGCTATCAGGATGACTCGGCACCTGTACCTGCGTATCCGCTGCAGAGTTCTCCGTATCAGAGGGAACGGAGGGAAGGCGTAGAGGAACTTGCCCGTCCACGTGAAGGAAAACGCTTCTCCCACTGAATCTTCCTGTGGCCACCTGCTGGCATACATCTTGCACTTCTTGTTCGCCTTCGTGGCGAAGAGATCCAGTGGAGGTCGCCCCATTTCTCGAAGACATTCGACAATTGATCAGTGTTTATTTCCCACTCGTGAATCTGGTCCATATTTCTGCTGAGCGAGTCCACCTGCTCATTCCTCACTCCTGGCAGGTGATGAGCTACAATGGATATATCGTGTTTTAGAGCCCAGTGCCACACCTTCTGAGCCTCGATGGAGAGGGTTCTGGATCGCGTACTGCCTTGCTTCCTTAAGTAAAACATTGCCGTGGAGTTGTCCGTCAAAACTCTCACTGTGGATCCCCTGATGTGAGGCAGGAACGCCCTCAGGGCCCAGCGGACCGCTCTCAATTCCAGAACGTTGATGTGCAGGAGAGATTCCTTCTCAGACTAACGGCCTTGTGTCTGCAGAGTGCCCATGTGCGCTCCCCAGCCAGTTAGGGACGCGTCCGTCACCACAGTGAACCTGAACTCCGGCTCCTGTAGGGGTACTCCTTTGGAAATATTCTGAACTCTCTCCCACCACCGGAGAGTTGATAGGAGCTCGTCGTCGTCGACGGTCAGCTTGTCTGACCAGAGGCCCTGAGCCTGCGTCCAACGATCCGCCCAAAAACTGTTGCACTGGCCTCATGAAAAGGCGGCAGTTGGGCACCAGAGGAATGCAGGACGCCATAGCTCCCAGGATTGATGTATATTTTCTCACCGACAGCCTGGAATTGATTTTCAACTGACCTGCCAATCGACTGAGCCTGGTGATCCTGTCAAGGGATGGTCTGACTAACCCCAACTGGGTCTCGAACTGTGCACCCAGAAACACCAAGCTTTTGGACGGCGTTAACGAGGATTTTTTTCGAAGTTTATCGCAAACCCCAATTGTTGCAAGAGGCTCATGGCGTCCTGTAGACTCTTGTGCGTCGACGCCGGGGAGGACCCCCTCACCAACCAGTCGTCGAGGTAGGGGTATACATGGTGGCCTTGCCTTCTCAGCCAGGCTGCCACCGGAGCCAGTCATTTCGTGAACGTTCTGGGGGAAGATTTCAGTCCGAAAGGAAGAACTGTGAACTGGTAGTGAGTCCGCCCTACCACAAACCTTAGGTACTTCTTGTGTCGCCGACACATCGGTATGTGGAAGTACACGTCCTGCAGGTCCAGAGACGCCAGAAAATCCCCTTCTTGAACTGACCTGATCACCTCCTGGAGCGTGAGCATCTTGAACTTTGTTTTTCAACGACTTGTTTAGTTCGTGCAGATCTAGGATGGGACGCCACTTTCCATTTGCCTTTTTCACCACAAAGTGTCGGGAATACACCCCTTGACCACTTTGTAACGATGGGACCAGTTCTATAGCCCCTTTTTGTAGCATAAGTTTCTACTTCCTGCAGCAACACGCTCAAATGGGAATGAGCTACACACGCCGGTGGAATATGCGGAGGGTTGCTCTTGAATTGCAGGGAATATCCATATTTTACAGTGTCCAACACCCATCGATCTGTTGTTATTAGCTCCCATTCGTTGAAGTAACATGATACTCTGCCCCCCCAGAATGTTCCGATGCCCATCATTGCTGGTCCTTGCTCTGTTTATCCCTCATCGATGACGAGTAACCTGCTCTCTTCTTGGGGGCTTGGTAGTCCCGGCGACGTTTAGCCGCTTGCGAAGCTCGCCTGTATCCCTGAGAGGAATATGCTGGCCTACCGAAGGGTCGGTCCCGCGATGAAAATCTGGAATTCCCCGATGCTCCTCTGAAGGGACGAAAAGACCGGAAACCCTGACCACTCTGGAGGGCCCCCAAGGAACGCGCCATGTCTGAGTCCTCCTTCATGCCCGTCAGGGCTTCGTCGACCTTCTCGCCGAAGAGGAGATCTCCTTCAAAAGGCATATCCAGTACCTTGTACTGCACCTCCGGTCGGAAGTTGGTGCATTTCAGCCATGCCTGTCGTCGGAGAACTACACCGTTGTTCACCTGCTTAAACCCTGACTCTGCAAGGTCTACTGCGATGTTAATGGCATGATTTGAAGCCTCCTCACCTTCCCTGACCAGCAACATAGCTGCTTTCCGATGTTCATCTGGAAGGTGTTCGAGTATAGGCGCTAACCGATGCCACATCTCCCTGTCGTATCTAGCAACTATGGCAAGAGAATTTGCCGCCTTCACTGTGGTAGCACCTACTGACAGGACTTTTTTGCCGAACGCATCCTGGCGTCTAGCATCACTTTCCGGGAGGGTCGTACACTTGTGCTGAGCCCTTGCCTTTCTTGACCGCCGCTGCCGATACCACAGAGTCAGGTGTTGGTTCTGAGGAAAGGCACTTGGGAGTAGAGTCCGGGGCTTTGAATTTTTTCTCTAGGCGACCCTACATCGCTGGCTCTGAGAAAGGGTGATGCATGGTTTGAAGACCTTCCTTCCACACATGATCCAGGATGGGCACTGAAAACACTGACCTTCTCCTTTGACCCATGTGGTCGAAAAGAAAACAGTCGCTCTTTTCTTCTTCCTGGGTCAGCCCGAATTCCGCGCAAGCCCTGGCCATCATGTTGTGAAATGACCTGATATCATCTGGGGGAGACAGCTGAGCCGGGCTCCTCTGGGTTTCCAATTCTGCATCGGACTCCCAGGTCGGATCCCTGGAGGGGGAAAGGGAGACCACCGACGACGCTCTGCTGCCTGATTCCGAATCCAACAGTTCCCCTTCCTCGTGGCATGGGGCCGAGAGACTTGCTTCCGGAGGCCCTGCCGCGGGGGTTGAAGGTGGAGGGCGGCGAGACGGGCCTGAGTCGTCGACGACCAACCTGGCCGGAGTTGTTCGAGGCAGTCTGTCATCCAGTGTCCTCAGCAGCGTTTGCAGCATGGACAAGACCGCCAATGATAAAACCTATTGCGGATTGAGCAGTGGGGCAGAACCCGGAATGCTCCCGGAGAAAGGTGTGGTAACTTGTAACCCCAGGTCTGCAGGGGCAGCTATCCTTTCGCCCTCGTCTCCCGAGGACACCGAAAAGGCCTCCTGCTGTAGAAGTGCGTCCGGCAAAATTGGGTCGTAGACCTCTGGACGCCAGGCCTCTTGCGGGATATCCGTCGACGAAGCAATAGTTGGCCCCATCGTCATCGCCTGCAATCCAGGAACGGTTGATGTCAACTGCGTCAGCGGCAGAGAAGCAGTTGACGACTGCCCAACCGTCGACAACAGTGGTGGAAGCGCAGGCTTATGCGTTGCTCCCGCCTTTTCTGAACTCGACCTGCGTTTCTCTGTCTCTCGACTCAAGGTCGATCTATGACGATCGCCCGAGGAGGATTTAGATTTGTCTTTATCGTTCTTTGCTGAAGATGAGGACGAAGAGGCCTTCTTCGAAGAAGAGTCCCTGGAATGGCCTACCGACGATTCCTTATCCACCGGTCTCGATTTCTTTACCGGGGGTTCCGATGACGATGAGCGGCGCGGGGCCCCTGAAGATTTTGACACTGAGGCCGCGCTGCGTGTGGAGCCCACTTCCGAAGGCGGGTATGCCCCCGCTCTGTCGTTCAACCATGCGACAATTCTGCGACTCCGATCCTTAAGAGTCTTCTGGAGAAGCCCTTACATATGTCGCACTTGTCAGCCGAGTGATGAGGGTGCCGACAGTAAATGCAGTCCACATGTCCCTCCCCCTCGTAGACCTTCTTTAGTCCGCACGTAGCGCACGGGCGGAACAGTGCTTTTCCTGACATTTGGAGAAAAAAACGGAACAGCACAACCTAACCAAGTAGAAAATACACAAGGTGTTCCCACTTTGGAGACGGTTGCAATCTGAAGGTACTCGCGGTGACGGGGCATTTATACCACTACGTCCTAGTGGGGCGTGCGTGCGCGGCCCAAAAACGACGTAGATAGGACACAAAAGTGTCGAATGTTTTCCTACGGGAAAAGGCTTTATAAGCTTACCGAGAGTTCCCAGTCTGTCGACGGGGAATATTCTAAGCATGTGAATCCATAAAAGATCCAATGCTGGAGAAAGTGGTAATTCTTGCTTTCTATCCTCCCCCTCATCCTGCGAAGGAAGAGGAGCATCTCCATAGGTTGGACCCTAGGAGAGCTTTGAGCTTTTATATTTCTAGGATGTCCCAGGTCAGAGTGGACAACCAACTTTTTGTGGGGTACACTGGACACCAATTAGGCCAGGCTGTTACCAAACAGACCTTGTCCAGGTGGATTATCCTCACCATTACTGAATGTCACAGATTGGTGGGCGAGCTCACTCCACTAGGGGCGTGGCTACATCCACAGCCCTGCAGCGGGGAGTTCCTATTAGGAATATTTGTGATGCAGCAACGTGGACTTCCATCCACATCTTTGTCAAACAATACTCCCTGGAGACACTCCATGGTCAGGATATGGCCTTTGGTAAAGCAGTGTTTTATTCTGCCATCTGATTGGGTATTCTAAATTCTTCTCCCTCTTCCATTCACTGATACTGTTTTGGGAGTCTGTCAAAGATGTGGAATACGTTGGAGGACACAATCCGTTCAAAGAACTAGTTACTTACCAACTGGTAACGTTCTTTCGACTGGATGTTCCTCCAATGCATTCCACATCGCCCTCCCAGCCTGCCCCTCTGAAGAATTTCCTATGCTATTGCAGCTTGGGTTCCCTCAAGGCTATGTGCAGCCAAGCAGGCATTGTGTATGAGCATGTCACACGTTATGGGGGAAAAAACATAAACTGAGGCTACGGGTGCCGTGTGTCCTATTTATAACATCCGGTGACATCACCCTCGACGGAGGCTTTCGAGGGACATCGGCCCGAGGCCATCGACGCAGGACACCCTTTGCCAAAACATTTCCAAAGCAGCACAGCTGTGGACATTACATGTCAAAGATGTGGAATACGTTGGAGGAACATCCAGTCGAAAGAACATTACCAGTTGGTAAGTAACTAGTTCTTCCCTCCCAGTGCCTCATGCCCGCTCACCCTAGCTGAATGGATCCATCTCTTCGCTGCCCCACCGACGCCTCTTGTCCCTTGCTCAGTTATTATGAGGAATGCAAGACTAGGACCTTGCTTCTTACAAAAGAAGACAAAAACCAACCCAGCCACTAAACAGGATACCAACAGGTCCGCCACCGCACATATCATTAACACCATCACTGTGTCCCCCAACCCTATTGAGAATGCACCCTCACTCACAGCCTCTACCTTATTACCAGAAGCTCCACCCTCAGTCACACCAACCATCAAAGGAGCCCTTATCAATGCTTGATCACTGGTAGCCCATGCTCTCGACATTGCTGACTTCATCTCCACTAACCAACTGGACTTCCTTGCCATATCAGAAACTTGGTTATTCCCAGCTGTAGGTCCCTCTCTATCCTTAGCCCTCCCAGACAACTATACAAGTATCAGAGCAGACAGAGTCACTGGCAAAGGTGGTGGCCTGGCTTTCATAGCCAAATTTCAACTCAGCCTTAGAGAATTCGCCAGCACTCCCATCCCATCAGCGGAACTCCTCTCAGTTAAACTGCCTCTCACTGCTACCCGTACCTTACCACCCCATCTTATCTATTGGGCCCCCGGCCCTATTTCCTCCTTCGACGAAGACATTACATTCCTCCTGGCACAAAATACTAAACCTGGCTCACAAATCATCCTGCTGGGAGATTTGAACTTAGGCCTCCAAGACCCTAAAGATGTGAATGCTACCATCTTTGAAAACAACATTTTACAATTAGGTTTCAAACTCTGCATTAATGAACCCGCCCACATTAAAGGTACCACCTTGGACTGGTTGGCAGACCTTAATTGCACTACCAGCACCACCACAATCCTGAACAATGTACCGTGTGCCTGGTCTGACCACAACTGCATTACCTTCTCCATACAGGAGAATGCCTGCCTCAATACCAGCTCGACCATCTCTCCTCAAACGTTGTCCAGAAATAAGCGCAACATAACTCTTGACAATTTACTGCCCTTACTACAGCCTATTGCAAGCATACCATACAACTCAGACAAAAATCCTTCCTTGCTTTTTGAAATGTATAATAATACCTTTGAAAAGCACGAAACAAAATCGCACCATTAAAACTTCGAAAGGCTAAACCTTCAGCCCGCCTAAATGAATGGTTTAGAGCTGACCTAAAACTGCTCCACAATGCAAAGAGATCCTCGGAATCTATCTGGAGAAAATCCAGAAAATCATTACGAGGTTGTCGGTCCGGATGCAATGGTACCGGTAAGCTTGAAGGTACCGTTGTTACCGGACCGCTAAACTCTGAGTTGTTCTCACCGGTGCCTTTCATTGCCAGATTTTCTTGCCGGTTTGGAGTTAGCCTTGCCGGTAAAAGCGGCAAGGCTACCTCCAACCTCTTAATGAGGCCTGCTGTATATAATTGTATATATTTATTTCTCACTGCTTTACTAGGCATGTCTTGACTCTGATCTGTAACCCAAGTCAGCTGCCGACAAATGTTCTCTAATTTCTCACTGCTACTGTTTGTCGCTATGTCGTTTATCCAGAATACTGGTTACTGTCAGTTTGTAATACTGTAATACTGTATATTGTAATAATGTAACATGCTGTATATTCAAGTAAAAGCACCCAGATACCCTTGGGTTATGCACGCTATATAAGTAAATAACCTAAACTAAACAGGCTTCCTATATCTTCCCCTGTAAAAGGAAAACTTATTGGTAAGCCCGTAGTGTAGGGATTCCTCCTCCTGGCAGGTACCCCTCACGTTGGCCCCTCACGTCGGCTCCTTTTTGGTCTGCTCTGTAGGATTGTGTGGAACGCAGCGGATACCTGTACAGTACCGCCAGCACTGCACTTTATTATATTGTTTCTATCCAGACCTCTTTCCCCATGTGTGTTTCACACAGAGGGGGCAGGACCGTGCAGTCACCAGCAGGCGTGGGCTCACAGCCCACGCTGGCTCCAAGCGGGCCTCTCCATGCTCCCCTGCTACTCTGCGGGCTGGAGAACAGCTGTGGGGGGGACGATGCAGGGAGAGGGGGACAACCTCTCACCTCACGCGGTCCGACAGTGTTCCTCTGCGTCTCCTCCTCTGGGCCGTCCTTCGCCGGGACACTGTTTATTTCGGCTTCCGTGTCTGCTCCCCCCTCTGGGGTGTTCAAAATAATGCGGGGTGGGTGCCCAGCTCTAAACGGATCTCTGATGAGAGAGTGAACCATACCCCTCCCGCCCACTACGACCACTGCTTCCTCAGACGAGCCACTGTTCGGGGCTACATGCACCCGGCTTCTCAAAGAAAGGCTCCTCCCATCCACTCCTCGTCACTTGCGGCGTCCCGTTCCCTTCTTTGCGGGGCCCCCCACTCTGATTTTTCTCCTAGGTGGTCTGTGGGTGTTCCCACCCAGTCAGCTTGCTCCTCTCTGCTCGGGGGTCGGTTAGTGCGGCTCAGAACCCTTAACTGACAGGTGAAGCGGGCTCAGTATTCAGGCTTACATCGCTTGCGCGCCCCTTGGTGGCCTCCATTGCTTGTTTTTAACAGGACTTCAGTGCAAGGGACAGATATAAATCAAGTGTCTAAAGGCACACATCCTTAAGATTCATTTGTGTTGTTATGTCAGTAGCCATTTACAGATACAATTAAGCCATTAACTCACAGCTGAATATTTAGAAAAACACAGGCTGTCTAAAACTTTATTCTACTATTTGGCAGAGAGCACTCAAAGAGATCCCAAGGGGATGTATTTTGGGCTGTGAGGCCAAAAGTAGGTGGGAATGGCCATAGGGATTGGCAAGGCCACGGATGGTCAATGGATGGGTAACTAACCAAACAACACCCACAAGCTGTGTTTCCCTCCTCACATGTCACCTCCCTCCTACCTGTACGCCAATGCAATTGTTTTGGTTTATAGATGGAGCTTAAACGCCACCTAATGGCCCAAACTAATAAAAAAGGAAGTGGTTGTTATGTTACCGTTACAGTGTAAGCAAAATGGAAATAAGGAACTGAGGTAATGAGGTTTAGGCAGCTCCATGCAGATACTTGGTATGTCACTTCCAGCACTGCAGAACACTATTGACACCAATGCCCCCGGTGACTGTAAGAAATGGGTCCAGATCAGTCTGCTCCTGGAGTGTATTTCAAAAGATGAGGGAATAAGGGACGATGTTATTCACTAGAAATATGGTTAATCTGACATATGACGCATACATTTTCAGTACAGTACAAGGTATAAAAATACAAAAACAAATAATTTTCCTGAATACAAAAACAACACGTCTTCCTATGACATTTGATATAGCATTCAAACCAGTAAACAGGTATTTTCTGCGATATTAATGAGAAAGCAAACTTGAAAAGGAAATGTTAACTCATTCTGTCAGTTGTGTTTACTGCAAACAAGGAATATGGAGATTTTCACCAATGCTAAGTCTTGGCTATCTGAAGCCACAAAAAACATGTGAAAATTGGGAACTTACTGGAACTAAACTGGTCTATCACATCATTTGCTTTCGTGCTCCCCACCAATGACAAGGCATACGATGTTATCACAGCGCTGTACGTTTGCTTCAAGGATGGAAGGCGTCTCTCCAAATACTTTGTTGCTTTCTGCATGCCATCATGAAGATCCTAACATCACACATACATGAGAAAATACATTATCATCAGTCATTCACATTTAGGCAAAGTAAGGAAACATTCCAAAAAGATGACCCGAAAACTCCTGAGCTGAGGAATATCCCAAATATGCATGTGACTTCAAGAGTCCTGGCTAGTTATGGATCAAAGTTTGTACAGGTGGGGCGGCAGTTTAGGAAACACTTTAGGGGAGGCTAGAGTACAATTACATGGAGAACAAGGTTTCTGGAAAAGTTAAGGAATTACTAGGGTAGATTTATGTGGGTGGTTGGGCATACATGATTTGAGGGTGGAGAGGGAATACTTGAAACGAGTGAAAGCAAAGTTCTGTGTTTTATAGGTGCCGGAAGGCCAAAGAAATGAGAACCCCCACTTGGGGAGTTTGTAGGCGGAGAGGAACACCAAATCAGTGTTAGGCATACGTGTATCTTGTTGACTGAGAAGAACGCCTAAGCAGTGAGAATGTCATATGTGTTTTGCAGGAAGCAGAAAAGGCTAAATCAGTGTTAGACCCTTCAACAGCTTAGTCAACTATTTAGCGGTACGCTCTCCTCCATGCTCATCCTTGTAGACATTTCTGCTGCATTC
Organism: Ambystoma mexicanum; assembly: GCF_040938575.1. NCBI lineage: Eukaryota > Metazoa > Chordata > Amphibia > Caudata > Ambystomatidae > Ambystoma > Ambystoma mexicanum. The sequence continues at coordinate 1,196,962,024 of NC_090926.1, read as the reverse complement.
TATATTGTTAATCATAGAACAACCATTCAAACACTCTCCCTCCTGGCTTCAAGGTCACTGTACTCCATTCAGTGGTCTCCTATTTCTCTAATAAATCCTTCTCAATCGCATGCGACTTCAGCACCCCCTCCCTGAAACCTCTACCTCTTGTCATTCCTAAAAGATCAGTCCTAGGCCCACTTCTCTTCACCTGATAGACATATGCCCTTAACAAGCTCAATTGCTCCTTTGGCTTTAACTATCACCTCTTAGCTGATGATTCCCAATATTCTTCTCCTTCCCATTCACCCCTGCAATTTCCGAAGACATAATCAACTGCCATATTCTACAGGATGGATCTACACTGCCTCGTGCTCAACTCTGCAAAGACTGAAGTCATGTTTCTCCCTGCCAGCCAGACAAGGATTTGAACCTGCATTGGTCTTGTGTTGTCTAGGTTTCAAGACAAAAGCGCTGCCCCTGAGCTATCCGACGAGCCACACAGTAGTGAATTATTCACTGCAAGTAGTAAAAAGGGCAGGGAAAGTACCAATACAAAAGTAGCACTTAGAAGAATGCGGATACATTTTGGATTAGAATTGTACAATGAGAACATAATACATTGTGAATAAAAAAGGGCCATTATGTAAAATAAGAATGCAGCAAGAACATGCTTTGTTCATTTGAACTGCTTTCAGCACTCGAGACAGAAGTCATGCAAAGCAGCAATGTTAGTCAAATAGACAAAACAAAAGCTGTTATAAGACCCAGGCAGGACTCACAGGGCTGCATGGCAAACTGCAGTGTGTACCAGTTGATATCTATTTTGAACTGATGGTAATGGTAATGTTACAATTGCCCATATTTTTAAACAAAGTCTCCTCGATCGCTTAAGATAGGCGAACCATAGTCGGTCAAGTCTGCACACAGGGATTGCCATCAAATCCAGAGCTAAAAGGTGTATATCTTAGAAAGCTCAGCAGATGAGGTTTTTGGTATGTCACTTTAAACCAATGCAGAAAAATTAAAGATTATGGCTGGAAGGTTTAGACTTAATCTTATTCTGTGGCATAACTCTGGGCAACCCTCCAGACCATTGTTCTATTGTTCTTTGCCTGCCAAGCCATTACCGAAAGGGGAAAGAACATATGCAAATCAGGGTTGGTCCCACCCCAAAAGGGGCAGCCCAACCCCATTTGCTAGGTCACATCCGTTTTGTATCAGACCACAAGCATCCCCACACATCTTTCTGCCTCATAAGGCATCATCAGTAAGGAGTAGCTTGGGTCTCCAGTCCCAGCAGGCACAAGACCCATGTCTGGGCATACTCGTCCCACTCCTGGTGACTACAGCAAAACAAAAGATGATGACTGGAAGGTTTATACTTAATCTTATCCTCTGGCATAGATCTGGGAAACCGTCCAGACCATCGTTCTTCACCTGCCAAGCCATTACAGAAAGGGGAAAGACCATATGCAAATCAGGAAAAACTAGACTTCCAAATAAGTGTGCTCTTCCCCAGTATATGTCCTATGTTGAAATCACATACTCAACAACCTAAAGAAAAATGGCTAAGAGCAGCACAATAGGTCACAGGATTCTATAAGTGTGTTTTTTGTAATATGTGTACATATGCTGTGAGAAAAACATGCACATTTAACTCAGATACATCGCGAGAGATCACTATCTAATACCTGTTCAATTGTTGCAAATTAGTTTTATATGTCACCATATGTACATGTGGCAAATTATATGTTGGTAGCACCATCCCCGAGCTATGTACACTGATCCATGAAACTTTGAACACCGCTGGCAACCAGGATCTAAGACTGCCCCAGGCACTACATTGGAACATGAACACCAAATGGATAATAAGAGGGACATTAGGTTTCTAGCAATTGATTAGGTAGAGCCTCCAGTTAGAGGAGGCAAAAGAGAAAACATCCTTAGGAAAATGGAGGCGTAATATATCTATGAACACAGAACTACAACACAAGGCCTCAACACCGATAATGAGCTGGAGGTTTTCCTGTAAGGATACTTGATAGATGTCTGGTGGGTGAGCTATGAGAAACATCATTGATTGACATTGCCCTTATCTTAATCAGCTAGCGATTTGGTTACACTCAGTGCTTTATTATCTAGTCGTATATTTCCTACTAACAAGCAGCATGCACTATTGAGTTCAAGATCCTCTCTATTCTCATACTTATCCCAAGCATATACTAATTTTCTATAAAAATGTATTCATTAGAATCTGATAACAATCAGTACATTACACTGTTGATGTCATCTTGCACAATTGTTGTCATATGATATACCAAGGATGATATGGAGCAGTGCGCCTGATTTTATATATATATATATATATATATATATATATATATACACATATATATTCAGTGAAAAAACGTTGTTAAAGGGACGTTATGGTTCCAAATAAAACCGAAAAACCCTTGAAATTCGCCAGTTATGGTGAGCTAAGCAACCATAACTCGCGCCACCACCGTGCACTGCTAAGACTAACACCCACGACGTCAAAGATGACATCACAAATGTCATTGATGACATCACTGATGACATCACATGTCTGGCTCACTCTTTATTCCGTTACTGACAAATCTAGGGCACATGGTTTTATTCAGTAGCAGGCAGGAAATAACAATTGAAAAGGTACTATATTTGTAGAGTTATCCCTCAAGTATGTTTTTACAGAAATTCTATTAGGGTCCAGTCATATCATATGAAACATATACATAGGGGAAGACACAGGCTTGAAAGACAGCAATCCTTTCTGTGCATGAACATAATCAGTAGAGTTATCAGCATTTTCTGATAGTTCTGTTGTTTTTTTATTACTGTATTTTCCCTGTATATGCTCATATTTGTATACATTGTACTCACACTACTTTCCTTAGGGTCCAGTCACATCATGTGATACATATACATAGGCTAAATAGCAGCTTTGAAACAGAGCAATCATTTCTCTGCATAAACATAATCAGTTAGGTTATGAACTGTTTCTGCTATTTTTTGCTTACTTCACTTTCCCAGTATATACTCATATTTGCATGTGTTGTCTCTTTTTGCGTTTTGTCTGTAATAATTCAATTATGTAATACGTGGGTTTTATTAGCTACTTATTACGTATTTCACAGTACACAAAACTTTAATAAGAAAACAGTTATCATTTCATTATTCAACATATCAACATTATGAATATTATACCTTTATTATTATGCTGCACACAATGTCTATGTTTCTGCATCAGTAGCTTAGTATACTCGATAGAACTTCATAATAGAATGCTATTTATATCAATGCATTGCTTAATGCACTAATTAGCTCTTGATATTTATTCCAATGATTATTGACACTTTTTTCTCACCATTATAATAGGAATCCCTTGTACAGACATTTCATGAAATGTAATTGCATATGTGATGTCATGAGTGACGTCATCAATGACATTTGTGATGTCCTCTTTGATGTCGTGGGAGTTAGTCTTAGTAGTGCACGGTGGTGGCGCGAGTTATGTTTGCTTAGCTCACCATAACTGGCGAATTTCAAGGGTTTTTCGGTTTTACTTGGAACCATAACGTCCCTTTAACAAAGTTTTTTCACTGAATTTCATAGGTTTTTAGTAGCGCAACTTAACCATAATGTCCCTTTAAAAAAGTTTTTTCATTGAATTTCATAGGTTTTTATTAGTGCAAATTAACCATAACGTCCCTGTAACACTTTTTTTTTTAACTGAATTTCATAGGTTTTTATTAGTGCAACATAACCATAACGTCATTTTCAATAGATGAAGACCACTAGCATCCTAGGTCCTCAAAGTGGGAACCCCGGGTGGTAAAAAAAAGATTTTTCTTCCCAAACCGGGAAGCCTGCGGCGTCCCGGTGTAGGAAGGAAAATCTTTTACCAAGATGGCCACCATGGAAAGGGAAGGCGGGGTGTATAAAGAGAACACAACAGGGCATCAGCGGGGGGTGGGGGGAAAAGGAGGGAGACACGGGGCATGAGCGGGGGTGGGGGGGAACAGAGATAGACACGGGGCATGAGCGGGGGGGAACAGGGGAGACACGGGACATGAGCGGGAGGTGGGGGGGGGAAAGGAGGGAGACACGGGCCATGAGCGGCGGGTGGGGGTTAACAGTAGGGAGACACGGGGCATGAGCGGGGGGTGGGGGGGAACAGGGGAGACACGGGGCATGAGCGGGGGGTGGGGAAAAGGAGGGAGACACGGGGCATGAGCGGGAGGTGGGGGGACAGGGGAGACACGGGGCATGATCGGGAGGTGGGGGGAAAAAGGAAGCCGACACGCCGCATGAGCGGGGGGTGGGGGGAACAGGGGAGACACGTGGGCATGAGCGGGGGTGGGGGAACAGTAGGGAGACACGGGGCATGAGCAGGGGGAGGAGGGAACAGGGGAGACACGTGGGCATGAGGAGGGGCCAGGAGGGAGACACGGGGCATCTGCGGGGGGTGGGGGGAACAGGAGAGACAAAGGGGCATGAGCGGGGGCTGGGGGAACAGGGGAGACACGGGGCATGAGCGGGGGGTGGGGGGAACAGTAGGGAGACACGGGCCATGAGCAGGGGGTGGGGGGAACAGTAGGGAGACACGGGGCATGAGCGGGAGAGGGGGGAAAAGGAGGGAGACACAGGGCATGAGCGGGGGGTGGGGGAAAAAGGAGGGAGACACAGGGATGTGCGGGGGATGGCGGGGAACGGCGGTAGACACGGGGCATGAGTGGGGGGTGGGGGGTAACGGGGAGACACGTGGGCATGAGCGGGGGGTGGGGGGAACAGGAGAGACAAGGGGCATGAGCGGGGGGTGGGGGAGAAGGAGGGAGACAAGGGTCACGAGCAGGGGGTGGGGGAACAGGAGAGACAAGGGGCATGAGCGGGGGGTGGGGGGGAAAAGGAGGGAGACACGGGCCATGAGCGGGGGGTGGGGGAAACAGTAGGGAGACACGGGGCATGAGCGGGGGGTGGGGGAACAGGGGAGACACGTGGGCATGAGCGGGGGTGGGGGAACAGAGGAGACATGTGGGCATGAGTGGGGGGAAAAGGAGGGAGACACGGGGCATGAGCAGGGGGTGGAGGGAACGGAGGTAGACACGGGGCATGAGCGGGGGATGGGGGAACAGGGGAGACACGTGGGCATGAGCGCGGGGTGAGGGGAACAGGGGAGACAAGGGGCATGAGCGGGGGGTGGGGGGAAAATGAGGAAGACACGGGGCATGACCGGGGGGTGGGGGGAACAGAGGTAGACATGGGGCATGAGCGGGGGGTGGGGGGAACAGGGGAGACAAGGGGCATGAGCGGGGGGTGGGGGGAAAAGGAGGGAAACACGGGGCATGACCGGGGGGGGAACAGAGGTAGACATGGGGCATGAGCGTGGGGTGGGGGGAACAAGGGAGGCAAGGGGCTTGAGCGGGGGGTGGGGGGAAAAGGAGGTAGACACGGGGCATGACCGGGGAGTGGGAGAACAGAGGTAGACATGGGGCATGAGCGGGGGGTGGGAGGGGACAGGGGAGACAAGGGGCTTGAGCGGGGGGTGGGGGGAAAAGGAGGGAGACACGGGGCATGACCGGGGGTGGGGGGAACAGAGGTAGACATGGGGCATGAGCGGGGGGTGGGGAGGAACAGGAGAGACAAGGGGCATGAGCGGGGGGTGGGGGGAAAAGGAGGGAGACACGGGGCATGACCATGGGGTGGGGTGAACAGAGGTAGACATGGGGCATGAGCGGGGGGTGGGGGGGAACAGGGGAGACAAGGGGCATGAGCGGGGGATGGGGGAAAAGGAGGTAGACAAGGGGCATGAGCGGGGTGTGAGGGGGAACAGGGGAGACACGTGGGCATGAGCGCAGGGTGGGGGGAACAGGGGAGACAAGGGGCATGAGCGGGGGGTGGGGGGTAAAATGAGGGAGACACGGGGCATGACCGGGGGTGGGGGGAACAGAGGTAGACATGGGACATGAGCGGGGGGTGGGGGGGAACAGGGGAGACTAGGGGCATGAGCGGGGGGTGGGGGGGAAAGGAGGGAGACACGGGGCATGAACGGGGTGGGAGGCAACAGGGGAGACACAGGGCATGAGCGGGGGGTGGGGGAAAAGGAAGAAGACACAGGGCATGAGCGGGGGGTGGGGAGGAAAAGGAGGGAGACACGGGGCATGAGCGGGGGTGTGGGGGAAAAGGAGGGAGACACTGGCCATGAGCGGGGGTGGGGGGCAACAGGGGAGACACAGGGCATGAACGGGGGGAGGGAGACACGGGACATGAGCGGGGAGTGGGGGGGAAAAGGAGGGAGACACGGGCCATGAGCGGGGGTGGGGGGGAAGAGGGGAGACACGGGGCATGAGCTGTGGGTGGGGAGGAAAAGGAGGTAGACACGGGGCATGAGCGGGGGGTGGGGGGAACAGGGGAGACACGGGCATGAGCAGGGGGTGGGGGGAACAGGGGAGACACGGGGCATGAGCAGGGGGTGGGGGGAACAGGGGAGACAGGGGGCATGATCGGGGGTGGGGGGAAAAGGAGGTAGACACGGGGCATGAGCGGGGGATGGGGAACAGGGGAGACACGTGGGCATGAGCGCGGGGTGAGGGGAACAGGGGAGACAAGGGGCATGAGCGGGGGGTGGGGGGAAAATGAGGAAGACACGGGGCATGACCGGGGGGTGGGGGGAACAGAGGTAGACATGGGGCATGAGCGGGGGGTGGGGGGAACAGGGGAGACAAGGGGCATGAGCGGGGGGTGGGGGGAAAAGGAGGGAAACACGGGGCATGACCGGGGGGGGGAACAGAGGTAGACATGGGGCATGAGCGTGGGGTGGGGGGGAACAAGGGAGGCAAGGGGCTTGAGCGGGGGGTGGGGGGAAAAGGAGGTAGACACGGGGCATGACCGGGGAGTGGGAGAACAGAGGTAGACATGGGGCATGAGCGGGGGGTGGGAGGGGACAGGGGAGACAAGGGGCATGAGCGGGGGGTGGGGGGAAAAGGAGGGAGACACGGGGCATGACCGGGGGTGGGGGGAACAGAGGTAGACATGGGGCATGAGCGGGGGGTGGGGAGGAACAGGAGAGACAAGGGGCATGAGCGGGGGGTGGGGGGAAAAGGAGGGAGACACGGGGCATGACCATGGGGTGGGGTGAACAGAGGTAGACATGGGGCATGAGCGGGGGTTGGGGGGGAACAGGGGAGACAAGGGGCATGAGCGGGGGATGGGGGAAAAGGAGGTAGACAAGGGGCATGAGCGGGGTGTGAGGGGGAACAGGGGAGACACGTGGGCATGAGCGCAGGGTGGGGGGAACAGGGGAGACAAGGGGCATTAGCGGGGGGTGGGGGGTAAAATGAGGGAGACACGGGGCATGACCGGGGGTGGGGGGAACAGAGGTAGACATGGGACATGAGCGGGGGGTGGGGGGGAACAGGGGAGACTAGGGGCATGAGCGGGGGGTGGGGGGGAAAGGAGGGAGACACGGGGCATGAGCGGGGTGGGAGGCAACAGGGGAGACACAGGGCATGAGCGGGGGGTGGGGGAAAAGGAAGAAGACACAGGGCATGAGCGGGGGGTGGGGAGGAAAAGGAGGGAGACACGGGGCATGAGCGGGGGTGTGGGGGAAAAGGAGGGAGACACTGGCCATGAGCGGGGGTGGGGGGCAACAGGGGAGACACAGGGCATGAACGGGGGGAGGGAGACACGGGACATGAGCGGGGAGTGGGGGGGAAAAGGAGGGAGACACGGGCCATGAGCGGGGGTGGGGGGGAAGAGGGGAGACACGGGGCATGAGCTGTGGGTGGGGAGGAAAAGGAGGGAGACACGGGGCATGAGCCGGGGATGGGGGGAACAGGGGTAGACATGGGGCATGAGCGGGGGGTGGGGAGGAACAGGAGAGACAAGGGGCATGAGCGGGGGGTGGGGGGAAAAGGAGGGAGACACGGGGCATGACCATGGGGTGGGGTGAACAGAGGTAGACATGGGGCATGAGCGGGGGGTGGGGGGGAACAGGGGAGACAAGGGGCATGAGCGGGGGATGGGGGAAAAGGAGGTAGACAAGGGGCATGAGCGGGGTGTGAGGGGGAACAGGGGAGACACGTGGGCATGAGCGCAGGGTGGGGGGAACAGGGGAGACAAGGGGCATGAGCGGGGGGTGGGGGGTAAAATGAGGGAGACACGGGGCATGACCGGGGGTGGGGGGAACAGAGGTAGACATGGGACATGAGCGGGGGGTGGGGGGGAACAGGGGAGACTAGGGGCATGAGCGGGGGGTGGGGGGGAAAGGAGGGAGACACGGGGCATGAGCGGGGTGGGAGGCAACAGGGGAGACACAGGGCATGAGCGGGGGGTGGGGGAAAAGGAAGAAGACACAGGGCATGAGCGGGGGGTGGGGAGGAAAAGGAGGGAGACACGGGGCATGAGCGGGGGTGTGGGGGAAAAGGAGGGAGACACTGGCCATGAGCGGGGGTGGGGGGCAACAGGGGAGACACAGGGCATGAACGGGGGGAGGGAGACACGGGACATGAGCGGGGAGTGGGGGGGAAAAGGAGGGAGACACGGGCCATGAGCGGGGGTGGGGGGGAAGAGGGGAGACACGGGGCATGAGCTGTGGGTGGGGAGGAAAAGGAGGTAGACACGGGGCATGAGCGGGGGGTGGGGGGAACAGGGGAGACACGGGCATGAGCAGGGGGTGGGGGGAACAGGGGAGACACAGGGCATGAGCAGGGGGTGGGGGGAACAGGGGAGACAGGGGGCATGATCGGGGGTGGGGGGAAAAGGAGGTAGACACGGGGCATGAGCGGGGGATGGGGGAACAGGGGAGACACGTGGGCATGAGCGCGGGGTGAGGGGAACAGGGGAGACAAGGGGCATGAGCGGGGGGTAGGGGGAAAATGAGGAAGACACGGGGCATGACCGGGGGGTGGGGGGAACAGAGGTAGACATGGGGCATGAGCGGGGGGTGGGGGGAACAGGGGAGACAAGGGGCATGAGCGGGGGGTGGGGGGAAAAGGAGGGAAACACGGGGCATGACCGGGGGGGGGAACAGAGGTAGACATGGGGCATGAGCGTGGGGTGGGGGGGAACAAGGGAGGCAAGGGGCTTGAGCGGGGGGTGGGGGGAAAAGGAGGTAGACACGGGGCATGACCGGGGAGTGGGAGAACAGAGGTAGACATGGGGCATGAGCGGGGGGTGGGAGGGGACAGGGGAGACAAGGGGCATGAGCGGGGGGTGGGGGGAAAAGGAGGGAGACACGGGGCATGACCGGGGGTGGGGGGAACAGAGGTAGACATGGGGCATGAGCGGGGGGTGGGGAGGAACAGGAGAGACAAGGGGCATGAGCGGGGGGTGGGGGGAAAAGGAGGGAGACACGGGGCATGACCATGGGGTGGGGTGAACAGAGGTAGACATGGGGCATGAGCGGGGGTTGGGGGGGAACAGGGGAGACAAGGGGCATGAGCGGGGGATGGGGGAAAAGGAGGTAGACAAGGGGCATGAGCGGGGTGTGAGGGGGAACAGGGGAGACACGTGGGCATGAGCGCAGGGTGGGGGGAACAGGGGAGACAAGGGGCATGAGCGGGGGGTGGGGGGTAAAATGAGGGAGACACGGGGCATGACCGGGGGTGGGGGGAACAGAGGTAGACATGGGACATGAGCGGGGGGTGGGGGGGAACAGGGGAGACTAGGGGCATGAGCGGGGGGTGGGGGGGAAAGGAGGGAGACACGGGGCATGAGCGGGGTGGGAGGCAACAGGGGAGACACAGGGCATGAGCGGGGGGTGGGGGAAAAGGAAGAAGACACAGGGCATGAGCGGGGGGTGGGGAGGAAAAGGAGGGAGACACGGGGCATGAGCGGGGGTGTGGGGGAAAAGGAGGGAGACACTGGCCATGAGCGGGGGTGGGGGGCAACAGGGGAGACACAGGGCATGAACGGGGGGAGGGAGACACGGGACATGAGCGGGGAGTGGGGGGGAAAAGGAGGGAGACACGGGCCATGAGCGGGGGTGGGGGGGAAGAGGGGAGACACGGGGCATGAGCTGTGGGTGGGGAGGAAAAGGAGGGAGACACGGGGCATGAGCCGGGGATGGGGGGAACAGGGGAGACACGGGGCATGAGCGGGGGGTGGGGGAAAAGGAGGGAGACACGGGGCATGAACAGGGGCTTGGGGGGAACAGGGGAAACACGGGGCATTAGCGGGGGGTGGGGGAAAAGGAGGGAGACACGGGGCATGAGCGGGGGGTGGGGGGAAAAGGAGGGAGACACGAGGCATGAGCGGGGAGTGGGGGAACAGTGGAGACACGGGCCATGAGCGGGGGGTGGGGGGGAACAGGGGAGACACGGGGCATGAGCAGGGGGTGGGGGGAACAGGGGAGACACGGGGCATGAGCAGGGGGTGGGGGGAACAGGGGAGACAGGGGGCATGATCGGGGGTGGGGGGAAAAGGAGGTAGACATGGGGCATGAGCGGGAGGTGGGGGAAACGGAGGTAGACACGGGCATGAGCGGGGGGTGGGGGGAAAAGGAGCGAGACACGGGGCATGAGCAGGGGTGGGGGGAAAAGGAGGAAGACATGGGGCATGAGCGGGAGGTGGGGGAAACTGAGGTAGACACGGGGCATGAGCGGGGGGTGGGGGGAACAGGGGAGACACGGGCATGAGCAGGGGGTGGGGGGAACAGGGGAGACACGGGGCATGAGCAGGGGGTGGGGGGAACAGGGGAGACAGGGGGCATGATCGGGGGGTGGGGGGAAAAGGAGGTAGACACGGGGCATGAGCGGGGGGTGTGGGGAATGGAGGTAGACATGGGGCATGAGCGGGAGGTGGGGGAAACGGAGGTAGACACGGGCATGAGCGGGGGGTGGGGGAAAAGGAGCGAGACACGGGGCATGAGCAGGGGGTGGGGGGGGAAAGGAGCGAGACACGGGGCATGAGCGGGGGTTTGGGGGAAAAGAAGGGTGACACAGGGCATGAGCGGGGGGTGGGGGAGAAAGGAGGGAGACACGGACCATGAGCAGGGGGTGGGGGGAACAGGGGAGACACGGGGCATGAGCAGGGGGGATGGGGGGGGAACAGGGGAAACACGGGCCATGAGCGGGGGATGGGGGGAACGGGAGGGAGACACGGGCCATGAGCGGGGGGTGGGGAGGAACAGGGGAGAGACGGGGCATGAGTGGGGTGTGGGGGGGAACAGGGGAGACAGGGGGCATGAGCGGGGGTTGGGGGGAATGGGAGGGAGACACAGGGCATGAGCGGGGGGTGGGAGAACAGGAGGGAGACACAGGACATGAGCGGGGTGGGGGGAACAGGGGAGTCAAGTGGCATGAGCAGCGGGTGAGGGGGAAAAGGAGGGAGACACGGGGCATGAACGGGGTGGGGGGAACAGGGGAGACACTGGGCATGAGCGGGGGGTGGGGGGAACAAGATAGAGACACGGGACATGAGCAGGGGGGTGGGGGGAACAAGAGAGAGACACGGACCATGAGCGGGGGTTGGGGGGAACAGGGGAGACACGGGGCATGAGCGGGGTGTGGGGGGAACAGGGGAGACAGGGGGCATGAGCGGGGAGTGGGGGGAATGGGAGGGAGACACGGGGCATGAGCGGGGGGTGGGGGAACAAGAGAGAGGCACAGGCCATGAGCGGGGGTGGAGGGAACAGGAGGGAGACACGGGACATGAGCGGGGGATGGGGGGAACAGGGGAGTCAAGGGGCATGAGCAGCGGGTTGGGGGAAAAGGAGGGAGACACGGGGCATGAACGGGGTAGGGGGAACAGTTGAGACACGGGGCATGAGCGGGGTGTGGGGGGGAACAGGGGAGACAGGGGGCATGAGCGGGGAGTGGGGGGAATGGGAGGGAGACACGGGGCATGAGCAGGGGTTGGGGGAACAAGAGAGAGGCACAGGCCATGAGCGGGGGTGGGTGGAACAGGAGGGAGACACGGGACATGAGCGGGGGGTGGGGGGAACAGGGGAGTCAAGGGGCATGAGCAGCGGGTGGGGGGGAAAAGGAGGGAGACACGGGGCATGAACGGGGTGGGGGGAACAGGGGAGACACTGGGCATGAGCGGGGGTTGGGGGGCACAAGAGAGAGACACGGGACATGAGCAGGGGGTGGGGGGAACAAGAGAGAGACACAGGCCATGAGCGGGGGGTGGGGGGAACAGGGGAGACACGGGGCATGAGCGGGGGGCGGGGGGGAACAGGGGAGACAGGGGGCATGAGCGGGGGGAGGGGGGAACGGGAGGGAGACACGGGGCATGAGCGGGGCGTGGGGGGAACGGGAGAGAGGCACGGGCCATGAGCGGGGGTGGGGGGAACAGGAGGGAGACACGGAGCATGAGTGGGGGGTGGGGGGAACAGGGGAGTCAAGGGGCATGAGCAGCAGGTGGGGGGAAAGGGAGGGAGACACGGGGCATGAACGGGGTGGGGGGAACCGGGGAGACACTGGGCATGAGCGGGGGTGGGGGGAACAAGAGATAGACTCGGGCCATGAGCAGGGGGGTGGGGGGAACAAGAGAGAGGCACGGGGCATGAGCGGGGGTGGGTGGAACAAGAGAGAGACACGAGGACCTGCGCTACACCTCCTTTAAAGAAACATTACTGCCTACAGGTACACTCGTGGCCGATGCAGAGCCGGCACAGCCCATGTCTACACTGTGCAGGCGGCAGATCCCGCTCCTGTTGACAAAGCCTCTCATGCGATAAACAAAGATGGCGGGCGTCTCTGAAAATAGACGCACTGCACGCCTCACCGCAGCCAATAGGAAAGCACGTCAGATGTCCGCGGATATCACGCAAGCCGCTTGCCCAATCCCTGTCCTGTCCGCGGAGCGAACAGGGAAGTGTGTCCGCGAAGCGGACACCGATATCACTCATTTTTTTCACTTATATTTTTGTCATTTTTTAAAAAACTACTGGACGGATTTACACCAAATAAAAAAAAGCACACTTTCAGGACCAAGCCGACGCTCCTGCCGCAAATTTGGTGTAAATCCGTCCAGTGTTTTGGGCTGTAGGCGTGAGCAAAGTTTTTTCCCATTATGTCTATGGGAAAAAAATAAGTTTTGGACCCCCCCTATAACTTTGCCCCCCCTGGACCAAACCTCACCAGACTTTGCAAAAAGAAATCAGAGTGGGCCATATACTGTTTTTGCAAAGTTTGGTGAGGATTCGTCCAGGGGGAGAGAAATTATAAGCCGCCCAAAAAGTGCTCTTCCTATGGAAACAGCAACTTAACCATAACTACATGGCCACTACCGTGGCCATGTAATATATATACACGTTTGGGAACCGGCATTCATTCCAGAAGGAGAAAAGTGTTTCTCATTTTACAGACTTGATGTAACTGCATGGTGGATCCTCCATTCAGTGCAGCCCACAGCTCCGCCTCTGCCGCACGAGGTAAGCGGGTGCACACAGCCCATACAACAGAGCGTCTTGACCCTGATTATCCCAGGAATATACCCATTACACACAAACACACTCATCAGTTCATCATTATGTCAAATAGACAGTTTATGTCTTGGAGCTCGTCTATGCACTGTTACATCAAAGGCCTTACACCTGCCTCACACTGGAGCTCATTAAATTTAACTACAGCACACTGTCCAGCTTGTAAACAGATTTTTCTTGCTCTGCTGTGCTTATCACATCCTGTGGCCTTCAAATTCCAATCCGCTAAACACCACGCAGCTTTTCCGGGCTTAATTGAAATGTATGGCTGCCTGACTCATTCTGAGCTTCAATAGCAAGATTTGAAAAAGCCTACCTTTCATTTATAATGCTTTTAAAAATTAACCTTTCATGGTAGCATTTCACTGATGTATTTTACTGGAATGTAAATGCATTTTCTGCTATTTCAAAAAAGGTAGCAGGCGCTCCTGTCCAGAAAGGACATGCCATGATAACCTGTTCTGAGATGAGAGTTTGCAGCACTCGCTTTTTGCTCACTGTACCTTTCACAGATAGGAAATATCCATTTGCATATCAGTCTTTGCCCCGCCCACATGGGCAGTCCAGCACCGAAATGCTATGGCAATTCCTCTCTGAACAAGAGTACCAAAAGCAAACCCATACACGTGTTTCAGCCTTGTTGGGCCTCATCAGTGAGGTGAAGCTTTGTCTCTCTGAGCACAATGAGCAGGGAGTCCACGTCTGGTTGCCCCCAGGTATCTCAGGGTGTCCAACCCCAAGTTCCTTTCAAATATTTCAAAAAAAGGTAGCAGGCGCTCCTCTCCAGAAAGAACATGGTATGATAACCTGTTCTGAGATGAGAGTTTGCAGCACACCCTTTTTGCTCACTGTACCTTTCACAGATGGGAAATACACATTTGCATATCAGTCTTTGTCCCGCCCACATGGGCAGTCCAGCACCGAAATGCTATGGCAATTCCTCGCTGAACAAGAGTACCAAAAGCAACCTCATACATGTGTTTCAGCCTTGTTGGCCTCATCAGTGAGGTGAAGCTTTGTCTCTCTCAGCACAGTAAGCAGGGAGTCCACGTCTGGTTGCCCCCAGGTAACTCAGGGTGTCCAACCCCAAGTTCCTTTCAAATATTTCAAAAAAAGGTAGCAGGCGTTCCTCTCCAGAAAGAAAATGGCATGATAACCTGTTCTGAGATGAGAGTTTGCAGCAAACGCTTTTTGCTCACTGTACCTTTCACAGATGGGAAATACCCACTTGCATATCAGTCTTTGTCCCGCAGTCCAGCAACGAAATGCTATGGCAATTCCTCGCTGAACAAGAGTACCAAAAGCAACCCCATACACGTGTTTCAGCCTTGTTGGGCCTCATCAGTGAGGTGAAGCTTTGTCTCTCTCAGCACAGTGAGCAGGGAGTCCACATCTGGTTGCCCCCAGGTAACTCGGGGTGTCCAACCCCAAGTTCCTTTCAAATATTTCAAAAAAAGGTAGCAGGCGCTCCTCTCCAGAAAGAACATGGCATGATAACCTATTCTGAGATGAGAGTTTGCAGCACACGCTTTTTTTTCTGCCATGTATGAATTCCCCTATAAGCATCTTTCCCCTGTTATTTTGAAAACCGACCCAAGTGTCGTGATTCCCTATCTATTGTATGCTGGAATCCTAGCTCCTCCATGAATGTTTAGCAGACTGTGCTTAAGTAATTCTTATGGCAGTTAACATACGCATTGCCTGTATACATTTGGATTCTGCTTTCAGGGCATGTGCAAATTTGTGAATGTGTCCTTTTTATATCTCGGAAATGTATTTATTTTCCACCTGCTCAGTACTGGTGAGTACTGGGGGGTAGAAGCTGGTACTGACAGTTTCATCTGCACCCTTACAGCTCTCTTTAACTGGTCTTCTAAAGTATATTCAAAGCAGCGCCCCTAACTAAGGAGGCCCAAAGAAACAGGACCTGCTAGTTCAGCGACTAAGATGAAAGGCAGTTTAGAAGGCTCTCGGAGTTCCTTACCGCCTCTGGATTTCAGTCCCATCAGAACTCTGGATTGTTCCCTCCTTCTTAGTGTGGGGTTTGGAACTTCTCCTAATCAGGTAGTTAAACAAAATATCTCAGACACAGACTCCAGCCCAATTCCCCAAAATACGACTTTTATTTCTTTCTCCTAAAAGTGAAACAAGCCCCAACCTTACGCACAGTGACTGGGCACCTGCTGAAACCCAGACTCAAGGCCTGACTTGCTTTGAGACACTCGTGGGCCACCTGAGTGACCCCTTACTTGTCTTTACCACTCTTTATATATCTCTCCTTTTCCATCTCTTCATTCTGATATTCCTCACATACATCTTACACCACTGCTTTAATCATCCTCTCTCACCTGAAACTTCTCACCACTCTCCTGCACTCCTCAGTTGATTTCTACCACCTCCTGAAACTTTGCACCCTTTTCCTTCCCCATCTAGTCTTCTGCTACACTTTCCTTTGCTCCTCCACCTCTGTCCAACTGTCTTCAAAGCCTCTCCTCCACCATGCTCCGAAACTCCTAACGCCACCAATTACCATCCCCGGCCTGCCCCTTTAATTCCCTCACCAGGCTGATAATTTGGGGAGTTTCGGATATGTTTCTCTTGATGGTGTTTCCCTATGGATGGTCTCTTCGGCTGTCCATGGTATCATGGATAGCATAGCTGTCCATGCATGTACATTGTCATTCCTGTTCAGTCTCTGTTTTTTGTCTATGATATTTTTCTCCATAGTCTGTCCATGAAATACAGCCATTTCATCTATGCTCTCTGTCCAGGTACATGAACAGGCAAGCAACCTTTGGTTGTTGTCCATGGTATCATAGATAAAGTTACTCATGTATACGCATGGACGTCACTTTTCTGTCTATCCCAGTTATTTATATCCCTGGTCAGTCCATCCATGTTGTCTGTCGCTGTAACAGGATTATAAAAGCACAGGCAACCAGAGCTGCCCATTATCATATGTAGCCAGCCATGATATGTTCAATGTAATTTGATCATGGTTTGACCATGATTTGTGGACTTGCCTCCCTCTTTGATTTTGTTAATCTCTTTATTTCAGGGATAATTAGTACATCTTGAGGGGTGTTAATGTTTGGAAGAAACATTTGTATTACTGTTAACAATAAAATACTAGTTACCATTTTTACTAACCCCTCACAGGAACCACAATTCTCAAGCCCTCCACTCTCAAATTCAAATTCGTTTCAGACACACCAAATGATTCCCCTTTAATTCCACCCCCTAATCATCTATTTTTTTTTAAATCTCTTTTTATTCAAGTTTTTTCCTGTGTTAACATTACAATCATACCATGAATTTCCCCTAATCCCCCCTCTCCTAAAAACCCACAACATCAGGTGCAGATACAGTTGTGTAAAGCGTACAATTATAAGCAGAATCTTGGAAAAACGTAAATTTAGACATCATAGGAAGGGAGGATAGGGTGTTTTACAATGTACAGGGGTGGTCTTCCACTGCTTTCAGATCAACTGATCCTGACAGACCAGCCATGTTGCGTCACAGTGAGGAGAGGTCATTGTTCATATGGATATATGATCGGAATGGGGCCCAATAGTCTATAATCATCTATTTAACTCAAATAAATGTATTAGCACAATAAGTTCAAATTGTGAGAGGGTTGCATACATCTTACATCTTATACAATTAGCATGCCAGGGACCACCACTACACGGATTGGAAGCTACATTTTTTACACTTTTATCTTCACACTATGCAATTCATAAAGTCATCCCAAGTTCGATAGGGTCCTTAAAGGTATAAACCTGCACGTCACAGCCAGGAACATACATACAAACTGTATTCATGTCAAGTTGTTTTGCCTGCTCTCTGCTTTCCCAGCGATAGTTTACCTACTCTGGTATTGCGCACGGGCCAGTGTCATAGGGGGTTTGCAGATTCTACCAGAAGTAGTTCCTGGAACTGTCGTCTTCTAGGAGACTAGTTCTAACCTTAGTCATCCATACATAGTTGTAATTATAAACCACTAAATGTTATCAATCCAAGGGTAAAATGAGCAAAGGGCAAACAAACATGCCAGGACATTAAAATGTCCATCTTCATAGTTATTTATGGATCTTCAGAATCATGAACAAGATATAACATAGCTATCCAATGTCTGATTATCAATTCATGCTTGTAAATAGCAAACCATGGGAAAACCCATGTACAAACCGTGATTGTCTAAGGACTTTGCCCATGGTTTTAACATGAGCTTGACACTTGGGATTATGGGTCATCCCTCTGTGAAATTACAAGACTCCCAGCTGAGAGTAATGAGGTGGAGCCTCTGTTCGTAGAATCACAGAAGTGTCAAAGAGCATGGCTGGCGACCTCAAACAGGAGCGATTGAGAGACCAGAGGTGCCTGTACCTGTGGGAAGCTGGGGCACATTGCTAATCAATGCCAGAAAAAAGCAAAAAAGGAACCCAAATAGGCAAAGTACTGCAACACACCAAACAACTGTCGATCAAGAGGAGTGGTGTAAGGAGCCAGAGGAACTTGAGGAGGATCCAAGAAACAGCTGGAGATGTTGAAAGGGGGCGATGAATACTAAATTACAGTGGACTTGGTTGGCCAAGTCGTTACGCCATACTCGACTCTGACAGAGGCCAAGTTGGAACTTAAGCCGATCTATAATAACTCCTGGTTAACCGAGTTGTCCCTATAAACTGCATTCACTTTGGGAGCAGAAATCTACTTGAAGAGGCAAGTAGGTCTTTAAGTGGAAGGTGAAAGAGTCGACATAGACGTTGGTCATGCCCAGATTCGGAGATTATCCTAGTGTAGAGCTACCGTCCTTCCCGTTCTGGATAGACCAAGCTCTGAGAAAGGGTCAAGCAATCACACCTGTTCCCACAAATTTCTACACGGACAGGACAACACTCAAAGCAGTGAATGACTGATCGGAAAGGGGAGTGGCAGCAGTTTCCAGCATGCAACACAAAGGATGCTGCTTCATTTTCTTTAGACCTTGAGTTGGAAACTTGAAACACATCTACCAGCATAGTCTCATAGGTCTCTATCATAACGGCCCCAAGGACTATGGACGAGGAAGCCCTCAGAGTGGTGGCAGCTGTTGCTCTAACTGGTGAAGAAGTAAATTAATGAGGAAGAAGATGGAAATCTCCTCCCAAATGGTGATACAAGAAGTGAGCCTGGATTCAGATGATATGAACAAAAAGAGTCACAGCCCTAGTTTTTTTTTCTTCATGTATTTGGCTTTGGCGATAGAGGCTGGAGTAAGAAAAGTCACTAAGATGTGAGTCTAACAAGACCAACACCAGAGGACACTTTTATGTGGAGGTTCCTTAGGCTGCAAGGACTAAAAAATAATGGACGTTTTTGCTTGCAGGATGGAAGTCACAATATTCATCTTCAGAACGCTTTGCTGGAAATCTCTGTAAATGTCACAATGTCACCTGTCAGAGAGACTGGGGTATAGTGATAGGAGTGTGGTAAAAATGCAAGTTGAGCACGTTAAAAAGGCACACACTTATCAGCTGCGAGAGTAGACCACTAAAAGGTTAGGGGGCTTTGTTGATAGCCACACTGTTGTATGCACTAGGCAGGAGAATGCCCTAAATACTTGTGTTTCAAGCAAATAACATATAGGCGATAAACAGCCTCATTACGAGTTTGGTGGTAAGTGATAACTGCCAACTTTACCACTGCACTAAATTCAGAGTTTTGGCATGAAGTGGAGAATTTGCCTCCTGGAAAACAACTCACCGCCCAAAAATTGGTGGAATTACTGCTGCAGTAATTCTCTCAAAAATGCCCCATTGAGTCCAATGGACTCAAATTAAATGGAGAATTAAAGCGCCACCATCACTTGTAATTCGGCGGAAATTCTGCATGGACCAAGTGGTGGTAACGGTAATTCAGTTTGGTGGTACCTGGGCGAATTTACCGGCCATATACCACCAAACGTGTAATGAGGCCCACGTTAGGTTAAAGGTAAGTATACAGGGCTTCACATTAGACAGAGGCACTGTAAACAGGCCTCAGAGCATGCTTTCACTAGAAACAAATTCACATTTTATTAAAGTTCCCAGGATTATACAATAAGAAAAGGAATGGTCTTTGATACTTTCGAGTTCAGGAAGCAAAGCTCATGGGTGCTGGGGAAAGGCAGTGAATGCAAAAACATTTTATAATTGTAATTGCGCATATTAGTTTAATGAAACTGTTCTGACGGTTTCAAAATGCTCCCTGGCGGTTTCAAATTGCTCCTTTGCACATCTTAGCCTGGGTAGAGGTTCGAAGAGTTCCTAACATGCAACATATGGTAACTTGTCAATGGTTCAAGGCTCTTACAGTGTCATGATCGGTTGCATTCCCATGAGAAACAGATGGCGATGACCAGCGGCAGATGAATAAAGATCTGCTGGTCATCTCAAATGTCTCAATGCTTTGGCACTATGATGTGGGAACTGTGGGTTGGACTGTGACGTCAAAGAGGGGATCGAGTATGGTGTGACAAGGTTTGCAGGATCAAATAATTTCTGAATAATGTATGTCCTACTACATGGGAATGATGCAACTCTACCAATCAGCTCCACATGGAGGACTATCCTAATGCTGCCATGTGTTTTGATGCTAACTATTTTGTATGATTGTAAAAGCTTTTGTTTTTTGGGTGTATCTTGAACAGCACATTTCATGCAGTTCTGTTCCTCATTCTGTATGAATCTTGCTTTCCCAGCTGTAACTGGACTCAGAATAAATTGCGTTACTTCTTGCTTGAAGTACACTCCTTTTTGGATTACTTTTGTAATTTTTCATTGGTGAGTTCCGAGGCAACCCACAGTACATTTTTGTGGCCCGTATGGGGATTAATCAGCTTTCCCGACCAGACATGGAAATTCCAGCCGTACTCCCGGAGGAGTGGGGGACAACATTTGTAGGCCAGTCACGCTTTACAGGCAATCCAGAGACCTACAGAACTTTCATAAACCAGTGTCCATTGCATTTTGTTTGTCGCCAACTTGCTTTTCCTGACTCTACAACTAAGGCAGCATTTGTGCTGTCGCATTTGGGGGAGACAGCTGCTGCTTGGGCAAACCCACTCCTAGAAGCTAACGACCCTGCGTTACATGACTTCAACACTCTTTTGGGTACCATGAATCTAGTGTTTGATGCCAGATACAAAGCACAGGCATCAGATGTAGAGTTTTCGGCTTTGACACAGGGAAAGCAAACTCTGTTGTCGTATTTGGCTCATTCCAACCAATTGGCGGCAGAAACGACGAGGCCAGAACAAAAAAAAAGCGGCAGTGTTCTACCGAGGCCTTTTTAATGAATTGAAGGATGCTGTATCAGTGGTGCCGTCACTACCATCAGCTTTTCCTGAACTCCTGGATCGGATCTAGTATTACAGGTATTTGCTCGACTCATACAAAGACGTGGTGAACAAAGGACCCCCGATATGCATACTGGTAGAACCAAACATGCTCACAATGTTCTTCCAAGTGAGACGGAGCCAATGCAGATTGGGGCTACACATGGCCCATTGACCAAGGAAGAAAGAGAGAGACGAATGGCTAACAATCTCTGGGCCTCATTTGCCGGTCCGGTAGTAATGGTGCTGGTAATCTACTGGCACCGTTACTATCGGACAGGCAAACTGCGAGTTTGCAGGCGGGTGCCTTCCCGCCCACTAGGCCTGGCCTGGCGAGCGGACTGGCACTACTCGCAGACCATGTCGGATGCACCGGCATTTATCAATTGTGCCGGTGCAGCCGACCTCCCCATCCGACCCCCTGATTTCCATTGAGCCCTATGGGGGTCAAAAGTGGAATGGGGAGCATTTAATTCTGGTGCCCGCGAATGGCCAATTACCGGGTCCCGCAGGGCCATAATGACCCGTTAATTGCCCATTTGTGGGCGCCGGAAATAATGTGGCTCTCTGTCTCTATTGTGGACAGACTAGCCATTTCATCCGTGTTTGTCCTAAGCAACATGTTCAGAGGGCAGGAAACGCCAGGACTCGTCCCTAGACAGGGCCATCAGGACGAGCCTGCCTTTTTCTGGCTCTGAGGTCGCCTCTTCTACCATGCATATATATTTGCCTATGTCTTTTTCTTTTTCTGGGGCTCAGGAGTTCACTGTTCTGGTAATGATCGACTCTGGGGCAACAGGCAACTACATAGATTATCAGCTTGTTAAGGGTAATGGTATTCCCATACAAACTAGGAAAGTCCTGGAAAGATTGCAGGCAGTAGATGGTTCATGTTTAGTGTCCGGACAAGTAACAGAACAGAACAAACCCATCCGGATGACCACTCAGGAAGGACATACTGAATGGATAATATTCGATCTTATATCCGCCCCTCAGTTTGGAGTTATATTGGGCCTTCCATGGTTACAGACACACAATCCGGCTATTGACTGGGCTCATCAGGCTGTGCAATTCTCCACTGCATTCTGATGGTGATGCTACATTTTCTCCGTGTTTGGAGTTCCTGTCTGGTGTATTCACAGTTAGTGCCACCCCAAGATTTCTCTGATGTCTTTGATAAAGGGTTGTCGGAAAGACTACCTCCACATCAGGAGTATAACTGTCCGATAGACCTGGTACTTGGTGCCTCCATACTCATGGTCTCATCTACTTCCTTACACACAAAGAGGAGGACTTCCTGAAGGAATATGTAGAGAAGGCCTTACATTTGGGTCATATACGTCCATCACGGTCTGTGGCCGCATCTCCTATCTTCTTTGTACCCAAGAAAGAGGGGAATTGCATCCATGTGTGGACTATGGAGCATTGAATGCTATTACGGTCAAGAATCAATATCTGTTGCCACTAATATCAGAACTGCAGGACCAGTTGCATTCATCGGTTGTCTTCACCAAGGTCGATCTATGAGGGGCGTACAATCTGGCCCGTTTGAGGCATGGTGAAGAGTGGAAGATCGCTTTTAAGACAAAATACGGTCGGTTCTAGTACTGTGAGAAACTTGAAGGTGTCTCACCCACTAATCCCCGGGATCTGTCATCCAGGTGGCCAGGATACATCCATCGCTTTTGGATCCAGTTCCTGGGAGTGTACCAGTGCGGGAGGATCACCTGGATGAGAGGTCTTCGGGGAGTGGAAGTGGGGCACCGGACAGTGAGACGCGGTATCCCCTTCCCGGAAACACCTTTTCCCCATCCTACCAGGTAGGATACTTAGGAAATCAACCACCCCCCTTTCCTGACACAAACATTTTCTCACGGACAGTTCACCGTGAATGACAATGGACTAACACAAGAGCCGTATACCTGATATGTCCTGATGCCATGGTCAGGCAAGGTCAGGCAAATACTGATCATTACCCACACCTGACTTCCATTACACTTCCCCACACTGATAAAAGGCGGAGCATGAAAGCACACTCTGAGTGAGGAAAGGCAAACAAGGAAACAGCTGTTCCAAGATGACAGTTTAGTATAAGGAGAAAGACGGCGAGACCAGAGAAGGTTGCAAGGGGGAAGTACCCCAGACCTTTAAAGGCTGTTACTTTAATGAACCTTGGAAAGTAAGAAGCCTAAGACCGGGAACTAAAACTGAACAAACCTACACCGTGCACCGAAGGTATCCGGGACACTCCCCCTAAGATAACCAAGGCAGCGAGGAGGGATTGCTGCTGCGGTACTGTCCTTGACTCCTACAACAAAGCAGACCCAGTAAAGACAGCACAGCTGGTGAGTCGGAGAGACTGATACCAAACCAGCTTGTGTTTGAACCAAGGTTGCGAGCGGCAACATTGTATGAAGAAATCCAAAGAGGACAGCGTTTGAAACGCATGTGATGAGCGACACGTATATAATTGGAAGCCAACGGAGTGAATTAACTTTGGGAGGCCAAGTGAGGTACCCTATACAGAGTGGTCCGGCGCCACTTGGGTGCTTATTGGAAGGTCTCTGTTAGGTATCCAACTGAATGGACTGAATGGCAACTGTATTGTAAAACGGAAGTTTGTATGAAGTGGTCCTGCAAAGGGTCAAGCTAATTCCCCTACACATTCGTAAGTCTTCAATAAACCAGGGTGAACTACACTTGGTCCGAGCCCGGCTGAGGGAGACTAATTGGACAAAGGGAAAGGATCTGAGCCCGGCTGAAGGGGATCCTGGGTGAACCACGAGTCACCGGAGAAAACAAATATTCTCACAACTTTGTAATATCAGGGATCTGAGCCTGGCTGAGGGGATCCAGGGTGGAATACTCAAGTTGAATATTTGTAAGAAGATGAGAACTGTATCTTATATTTTTTGTACATCATGCCTTCTGAATCAAGAGACTTTGATGAGAAAAGAGACTTGGGCACAGAAGTCCCTGTTGCTGGAAATGGAACTGTATCCTTGTGTTGAAGAATCCATAGTGTGTGCTTTGCTCGAGTGAACCGCCTTGCCCTGTGCTAAAAACGTGGGGAAGGGAGGCCAACAGCCCGAACATCCTGACATATCATTTTGTGAACACTTCTTTATTTTTCATGAACATTACTCTACACTATTTGTAAATTAGCAGTAAGGATTGGTAATAGGTATTTTTAGTATAGGCCCTTTTATTTTGATAAGACTCTACTAGGACTGCATTATTATTTTTTGATTGTCGTAGCTTGCTCCCATCTATAGATTTAGGTTTAGATAGACGTTTATCACACCCTTGTGAAAGTTCAATTAACACCCTTAAACTATGGTCACTTGTGTCTGTCTTAATGTTGATACCACGCCTTCATTACAGTACCTTGTCATGCCTTTCGGATTGTGTGACGCCCACGCTACTTTTCAGTATTCTATCAACAATATCTTCCAGGATATACTGTATTGTTTGGTAGTACTGTACTTGGATGATATCCTGATTTTCTCTGAAACATACGAAAAGCACATCAATCATGTGCGCATTGTCTTGCAGAGACTGAGAGAAAATGCTTTGTTTGCTAAGGCTGGGAAGTGTATTTTTCATGCCTCTTCTGTCGAGTTTCTTGGATTTATATTGTACTCACTGGGGGTTCAGATGTGTGATAACAAATAGCGGGCAGTGCTCGACTGGCCGGCACCCACTAGAGTAAAAGATTTACAATAATTTTTGGGCTTTGCCAATTTTTATAGACAGTTTATTGCCTCATTCTCTGAGATAGTTGGTCCACTGACTCGCCTAACAAGACCTTCTGTCTCGTTTGTATGGGACACAGAGGCACAAGCAGCATTCCAGTCCCTGAAGAATGCCTTCACGTAGGCCCCAGTACTGCAACACCCATAACCTTCATTGCCATATATAGTAGAAGCTGACGCATCGGCCATAACGAAAAACTCTATTTTGTCAGAGAAATGTCCCACTATACACCAATTGTATCCATTGAATTATTACTCCCGGACGCTGTCGACATGCAAAAGAAAATACTGACAGTTATGGAAAGATAGCTCTTGGCAATTCGAGCCTCTTTCAAGGAATGGCGACACCACTTATTGGACGCTAAATACCCTGTAGTGGTGTACTCCGATCACTGTGATTTACAGGCCTTGTCACATGCCAAGTGCACTAAAGCACGCCAGATACGGTGTCATTTGTTCTTTGCCATGTTTAATTTCATCGTGACTTACAGACCGGGTACCCTGCACAGTAAAGCTGATGCCTTATCCAGGATAGGGGGGGGAGTCTGATGTCACTCGTATTGAACTTTTGTTACTATCCAATGACTCTATCATCTGTGTTTGTTCAGTTTCACCTTCTTTACTAGAAATTGTCAGGAGCTTGGGTTAAAAAGCATTCAACCAACATCGTATCTCTAAAAGCACAAGTTATCGATGGGCTGCCTTATGTACAGGAACGGTTATATATACCGGATGAAGACACACGTTTATCCGCAAACAAATGGTTCCATGATGCTAAGGTAGTTACCCATCCAGGTCATCAAAAAACGCTGGAACTGTTGCAAAGATGATGTTGGTGGCAACATATGAAGAGGGACGTAATGGACTACATATTAAAGTGTGAGGTAAGCACACAGTGCAAAACCATCCCTGGCAAACAAGTGGGCTTGTTACAAGCAATGCCCATACAACACAATCCTTGGTTCATGGTCTCCATAGATTTCGTGGTGGAAATGCCACTGGTACAGGGAATGTCAACCATTTTGGTGGTGGTTGACGCCTTCACGAAAAAAAAGGCACTTTCATCCCATGTCAGGGCTTGCCTTCGGCTTCTGAATTGGCCACCTTGTTCTTTGCAAATATCATCCGATTTACTGGTCTGCCTTCTGTTCTCATCACAGAACGTGGTTCACAGTTTACTTCACATTTCTGGCTGGCTTTGACCAAGTCTTTGGGCGTTGACACCTGTTTTTCCTCCTCTGATCACCATCAGACTGAAGGACAGACCGAGGAAACCAATGCCACCATGGAACAATAACTGCTCTGTTTGTATTTACAGTGTCAAACGGACTGGCTTACCGTATTGGGAGCCACTGAGTTCGCATACAACAATTCTCAACACTCATCAGTGTGTTGTGCTC
Source organism: Ambystoma mexicanum (assembly GCF_040938575.1). Lineage (NCBI taxonomy): Eukaryota > Metazoa > Chordata > Amphibia > Caudata > Ambystomatidae > Ambystoma > Ambystoma mexicanum. The sequence goes on along the minus strand of NC_090926.1, from coordinate 1,196,936,080 downwards.
CTTTCTTCACCTTAAATGGACAGCACCCACGTATATTATTGCACATGTTGCCAAGTCCGGTAACAGTACCTGCCGCTAATACTGTGATCCGCTCTTTGTCAAGCGTTCGTTCAGCCATCACACAACACCTATGGAAGGATCAAGAAACCACCAAACAAAAGGCTGACAAGCATTAGCATCCTGCCCCGACATACCATTCCGGGGATAAAGTTTGACTAGCCATGAAATATTTGCGCATCTCAGGTAAACACAAGCTCCTCCCACGATATATCGGCCCTTACCTTATTGACAAATGTATCAACCCTGTTGCGTTCCGTCTTCTGCTCCCTCTGGCTTGGCACATACATCCTGTTTTTCATGTGGCCCTACTGAAACCTTTTGTGACAGGTACTAGATTATCAGCTAAACCCACTCCCATTAAAATACGTGGGGAGGACGAGTACGAGATACAAGCTATATTGGATACTTGTGTCAGAAGAGGTGTTCGCTACTATTTGATTGACTGGAAGGTGTATGGCCCAGAAGACATGACCTGGGAGCTTGCTGTTCATGTACACGCTCCTCGGCTGCTGTGCACGTTCCGCACTTCATATATGCGTGCCTCCTGTGGATGGGTACCTTTGAAGGGGGGGAACTGTCACGCTCTGGCCACCTTCACCACCACTTGTTCTGCCTTTGCGCCGACACCAGCAGTGGCGCCTGTATGGCGGCTAGGACAGATAGCGCTGCAGCGGGTGTTGTGGACTCCAATACCTTCACAGCACGGGGTCCTGCACATGTGACTGATCATGTGTATGTTCCTGCCGATGCGACCCAGAAGTGTTACGTCCCATCAGCATTTGTATTTAAGCAGATCGAGTCAGCTGTGTGGCGCTCCTTAACTGTTGCGTTTTGCTGTTGAGCTGCCTTTCCTGTTTGTTACCGTCTTCGCTGCTTACCAACCTTTGCTTTGTCTCACTGGATTGCTGCTGCCGTGCCCCTGCTTGTTCTGACGCTTGGCTGTCCTTATCTCAGACATATCTGTTGGCTTCCTGTGACCTCGGCTCTTGCATCTCAGACTGGCTAAAGTGTGTCCCCTGATTTGTCTACTTCCTGGACTCCAACTTTCTTTTCCTGGATTACCTGGTTCTTCGTTCTGCTTCACCCATTTTTATCTCGCCTGGATGAAACTCTGTCATGGACTTGGGTTTACTTTTGTTTTGTGATTCAAAGATTCTTCTGTGGATTTTTCCCTAAGCAACAAAGACCCTTTTTTCTCGAAGGAGTGAACAGTACATTTGGCTGGTTTCTGCTCTCCCTAGAATGCGCCCTTGTGTCGTACGGGTCAGGTGTCCTTTCATATGGAATATATTTCATCAAGTCCACCTGGGTGACAGTATTTCAGTGCTGGACTGCCCCACGGCAGAACAAAGACTGATATGTTATGGATATTTCTCCTCTGTGAAAGAGATAGTGAGCTAAAGAATCTGGGTAAGACTCTCAAAACCAGGATTAATGGCTGGCAGAGGGACTCCCAGGACCCCCCTTGCTTCTGCATAATTAAGTAACTTTGGGTCGCACCTTAAGTTACTAGGGTAATCCAGATGTGGACCGCTTGCTCACTGATCTGAGAGAGGCACAGCTCCACCCTACTGATGAGGTCCAACTAGACCGAAACACGTGTCTGAAGTTGCTGTTGCAGAGGAGAATTTCCTAGCATTTTGGTGCTGGACTGCCCCAGGGCAGAATCTGGGTAAGACTCTTGAAACCGGGACGTATTCACCGGCAGAGGGACTCCCAATACCCTCTTTGTTTTCGTCTACACACACCAGGCCACTCCTCCAAGCGCTTAAAGAATCTCAGAAAAACAAATGCAACATAAAATGGACAACTGAGATGAATTAACATTTTGATGAGCTGCTCAAAAACAATATGGCGCATGCACTAGTATTGGCCACACCAATTTACAAAGAGAGGTTTCATTTGTATTTGTATTTTATTTATTTGTATAGCGCACCAGGCCCAGGGGCATCTGGGCGCATATCATAGAAGGTTACATGAGACATCCTCCAAGTAGACACCTTGGGGTACAAATTACAGTTGGACGTGATACATTAGGAATAGAAACAGGCAGGTTAGACACATGGAAAACATAGAGAGGGACATCAATATCTAGCAAGGTCTAGACCTTAGGGTCTAGATAGTGCTGACGACTAGGTTTTGTGTATCTAGAGAGAAGGGTCTAGCTAGCAAGCATTGGCTCGGTCTTGTTCTGTGAGCCAAAGTTTGGCTGTTTTCTTAAAGGTAGTGAAGCGGGGTTCAGACCTAAGTGAGTTGGGGAGTGAGTTCCAGAGTTTAGAGGCCAGTACAGGGAAGCTAGCACCCCCAGCAGTTTGAGCTTTAAATCTGGGTATGGCGAGTGAGTGTGCCTGTGCAGATATGAGTGGGCGTATGGTTGTGTGGGCAGTAAATCGGTTGGAAAGGTATTCAGGGGCTTGTTGAGCTCTGCACTTGTGTGTGAGTGCAAGGGCTTTGAGAGATATTCTGCTAGCCACAGGTAGCCAATGGAGATTCCGTCTAGTATCAGAGATATGCATGGTCCTAGGGATATTAAGGGCCGCTCTTATGGCATTATTTTGAATTACTTGAAGCTTGTTCAAGTTCTTTTGGCTGGTTCCGAGGTAGAGAGCATTGCAGTAGTCAATGTTGCCATTACAAGGCTTCTGGCCAGAATGATGCAGTTGGGTGTGGAGATGAAAGGTCTACAAGCTGTTACAAGTTTGCAAGTGTATGCTGAGGCTGAGACCACTGAATTGATTTGTTTGGTCAGAGATAAGGTAGAGTCTAAATGAAAACCTAAGGTTTTGGTATTGTTGGAGACCTTGATAACGTTGCTGTGGATGATAAAGGCTTTGAAGGCAGGATCCAGTTTGTTGAGACATGTCTGGGAGCCAAGGATTAGTAACTCAGTCTTATCTTCATTTAAACACAATCCGTGACATACCATCCAGGCTTGGATAATTGAATAGACATCATTAAGAGCTTTGAGGTCAGTGGGGTAATCCCCGGTGATAGGAATGAGTATCTGGGTGTCGTCCGCGTAGTTGGTGTAGGTAACACCCAGATAGAAGAACTGGTGGTTGTAATTAAGAAAGTGCGCTAGTTAATACGACTGAAATAAAGAGGTATGGCCTGCTGCAATGATACACTTCCACTGGCGTCCCCTAGTAAACACCAGTACAGTTAGACATGAAGAAGATGATGGAAGTATAATTTCAGTGCGCAGATTCCCAAAGTTCTTGTAAAATGTTCAAAAAACAAGTGAATCTGGCTTCAAATCCTAATTTATTGGTTACTAGACAGCCGACACGTGTTTCGACCTTTCAAATCCCCATGGTTGTTAGTTTGCAAGAAATCAACCTGGTTGATTTCTTGCAAACTAACAACCATGGGGATTTGACCCCTGAATTCATAAGAGCTAATTAGCTTCAGATAATCATCCACTTTACATGACACATACGCATGGGGAGGGTTACAAATCTTTTGCGATAATTCAATCTGTTCATCATACATTTTGAGTCACGCCTTGAGAACGACCGCAAAGGTCGAAACACGTGTCGGCTGTCTAGTAACCAATAAATTAGGATTTGAAGCCAGATTCGCTTGTTTTTTTAACATTTTACAAGAACTTTGGGGATCTGCGCACTGAAATTATACTTCCATCATCTTCTTCAACACCCAGATAGTCAAGGATATCGAATAATGGTTTGGTAAACACATTATATAATGTGGTAGACACGCAGGACCCTTGCGGGATCCCACAGGTGACAGGTGAGGGATCAGCTGACGCGGTCGGAGAGAAAACACACATGGTTCTGTTAGCAAGAAATGATTTGATCCAAGATAAAGCCTCATCCGAGAAGTGGGCCGCCGTTTTAAGGTGGTGACAGAGAATTTGGTGATCGACCAAGTTGAACGCTGCGGACAGGTCGAGTAATAGTAAGAGAACTAGCTTGCCTTTTTCCTTGATGTCCTGAATTTGTGTTTTAAGAGCTAAGAGGGCTGTCTCAGTGCCATATTTCGGGCGAAAGCCTGATTGTCGGAGGCCAAGCAGTTTATTAACCTCAAGGTAGTTCTGAATTTGTAGATAAGCTGCTCGGTCTAAAATTTTCAGGAGGAAGGGCACTGTGGTGATTGGTCTATAGTTGGAGGGGTTGCTAAGGTCAAGTGTTGGTTTTTTATGAGGGGGATGACCCAGGCGTCCTTGAGGTTGTCAGGTAGTGTGCCGGTTTTAAAGGAGGCATTGGTGAAGGAGGTGATGAAGGGGGCTAAATCATGGGCAGCTTCCTTGATAATGGGTGCTAGACAAGCGTCTCCTTGACAGTTAGAAGGTTTTAATTTTTTGATGATGTCTTCTACTTGCCATTTGTTGTCTCACTCAGACGGTAAAGTAATGACAGCCGTACTGACGCAAAAGAAGGAATAGGGACACACGCCACTGCCATTTTACAGTGGGTCACTACACCCAGTGATGCAGGGACACTTTCCTTGTGAACAGGCACTTGCTGTCGTTGCATTCGCAATTGAAAAGGCGTCAACAGTAATAATGGGATGGCCAGTAATTTTGTATGTGGAACATGCATTATTTGAAATACTAGAAAGGCCCAAATCAACTTTGAGAACTCAGAGAGCATCAGGTTATGAGATTATACTGACAACCCCTGCAATAGAAATTGTAAGATACAGGACAGTAAACCCAGCAGAATTCATTGCAGAACCAATAGAGGAGGGAGATTATACACATGATTGTATGGCGAGCATTGTCAGGAACGAAGGGATCTCGCTGGTAAAAGAAGAAGTAATTGGGGGGTATGATGTTTATTGATGGGTCTTCAAGTATCGACACATATTCGGGACAGATGCATTATGGTTCAGCAGTAGTAGGGCACACACATGGAATACACAAGGAAGGGGGATTCACAGTTTTGTGTCAAACATGACTGCCAGCACACTACTTCGCACAAGAAGCAGAATTGGTGGCCTTAATAGAGGCACTAAACATGTCAGAATGACATGCAGTAAATATATTTTCAGATTCTGCATAGATCACAAATACAGTACATTCAGGATTAGCAAGATGGGAAAGGAGAGGGTTCAGGGGAAATGATGGCACACTGCCATGATTCCGGCCCCTCATGTCACCAGCCTTCCAAGATGTCAGGCTGGAGCCAAGCCACGATCACCTACATGGCTCTCGAGGGCCTCTCCATCCCTCCAAAGACCCACTTGGAGTCAGACTTGGCGCTTGTGACACCAGACTCACTCACTCCCATAGGATAACATTGGGGATTGGACTTGTAGTGCATTGATGGGGACAAGATGGATGCCCCCACATATTTCGGTTCCCAGAACTGCATGTGCAGTCTAGTCTTTTGGGTGTGGTTCAGCCCAGAGGCACCTGGGATACCCAGAGACTATTTAAGCCATACCCAGGCATAGAAACATGCTTTGCGTTTTCTGCACCTGCAGTGTGACACCCACCGTGTTCGGATCGGTCTCCAAGAGGCCTGCATCTTTCTTCTGCGCTCAGCTCCTGCAAGAACAGAACACTGTTAGGAACAGCCTTACCTTGCGACCCTTCTGCCCATCAGTCATCGCTCCTTCTATTCTGCGGGCATCTTCGGCGGTGTCCTCCTCATCCCGGCACGCCGCTTCCTAAGGAAAAGGGAAAAGAACAGAAAAAAGGCATTAGTAAGCATTCTGCAAATCTTCGCTTATTTTTAAATACTGTATGAGCTTCAAACGCTTACCTGAATCCCAGCCGCTCTGGGGAACTCTGTCTCCGGAACTTCTCATCCATCTGCAAGAGGGAAAAGACACTCCAGGTTAGCATGGAAACATCTAGTGGCACTGCATACCGCGCTTACCCACCGCATTTGTTCTTCATAACCGGCATCCACGCTGAAAACGTCATGGCACCTAAAAGAAAAATAAGTCAGTTCAATGCAAATACGAAAGGGGTGCATCGCGCTCTCACTCACCTTCAGCGCTACTCATCTCAGCAGCACGCCGCCATCCCCGGACGTCGGCTATCATCTAAGGAAGGAAAGGAACGAAGTTAGAGAACTGTTAAAAAAACTCATTATACTTACCTGTCGGACTCTTGCCAGTGAAGTAACTAGGCAGCAACGAGCCCGCATCAATCAACGCGCCCCTGCGCTGAAGGCAGGACAGAGAGCACACTATCCAAGAAAACAAGGTGAGCTGTGGATCAAAGGGAAGGGTTGGACCCCGGGGAAGAATGGGTTCAAGCACACACAGACAATAGGGAGTTAAACCCTACCAATCCTGTGTTTCAGTCCCAGTCTCCAGTCGAATAGCCTCCAGGGAACAGTTCGAGGTCGTAAGAGGTCAGAACAGGCTGAGCGACGTCCCCATGGATACCAGGTGAGCGTTACAGAACGCAAAGCCTCACATCAAAATCCACCTGGGTGTCATGGAAACGTCAGAAACCGATCAGTAAGCCCACATATTGGGGCAGCTACGTTCCGAAGTACATGCAGCCAGGCAGGAGACCAACACCCTGAGGAGAGAGCTGATAGTAGCCAAGGAACGCACTGATGATTTAAGCCGGCAACTTCTCCAGTCACAAGCAGGGCATGCACCATTTCTGGGAAGCGTGTCCTCGATGCCAGCGCCATCAGCCAATCCTGTTCAGATAACACTTCCTGGGGCAGTTCCCTTGGCCCCGCCCGAACGATTTACGGGGGATTCCCAAGAGGTTTGCAACGTTCATGAACCAGTGCTGCCTGCACTTCCTTTGTAGGCCAGGGGCCTTTTCCGAATGACCAATCACGGGTCGCTTTTGTGCTATCCTACCTGAGTGGTAGTGCCGCGGACTGTTCTTGACCCTTTGTGGCCCAAGGCAATCCTTTGCTGCATGACTTCAGGGGCATTCAGCATGAGATGGAAAAGCTGTTCGCCCGTCGTACTCATGGGCAGGCATTAGACAACGAACTTCTGTCCCTACGCCAAGGGAATCAAGACCTATTAACATACATAGCCACGTTCAATAGACTCGTAGTTGAAGCAAAATGGCCAGTGGAGAAGAGAACCACATTATTTCATCTGGGGTTGTGGGGGGAGCTCAAGGATGTTCTCGCACAAGTAGTGAACCCCGAAAGACTACTCAGAATACATTGACCTTGTTGTTCAACTGGATCATAGGTTGCAGGACCGAAGAGCAGATCGAACAAGATCGGACCCTCGCCCTATGTATGTGCGTTCAAAGGACAATAATGCCCGAACAACGGAAGGTTCAGGAGAACCAATGCAAATCGGGGGGGGTCAGATCCCTCTTGACTAAAGCGGAAAGGGATAAAAGAAGACAGCAGCAGTTATGTCTGTACTGCGGAAGGTCAGGTCATTTCCTTAAAGAGTGCCCTGTGAAGCTACCGAGGAGGACGGTAGGGGCCACGGACAAATAAGATACCATCAAGGAATCGGAAAACTCCCCAGCCCAGCAGGTGTAGGGGTCCACTTGTCGGGCGAAGAAAGTGAACTACAGACCTCCCATTTCTGTGTTCTTGATCAATCACCAACAACCATCTCGGATGCACGCAGTAAGAGCGTACATAGATAGTGGTGCCGTTGGGAATTACATCGACCAGGATCTTGCGGCAAAGATGGAGCTTCTGTCTTCCGTCTATCCCAATGCACTGCAGCTTTAACCCCTCGGTGCCAGGATGGACACCAAGAATCTATCGTTTTCAACCTCATTAAGGCACCACAGTTCCGGTTGATTTTGTGAATGCCATGGTTGGTAGCTCACAATCCTCGAATCGATTGGCGAGCAAAAGAATTGGCCTTCCCCAAGACTTGCATCCACACATGGTATCGCCAAGAGAAACAACCAATAGACACCAGAACCTCCACGCTTGCGACTGTGGCAATCGGCACCCTACCAAGTGAATACCAGGACTTTCAAGATGTCTTTCAGAAAGAACAGGCTAATACCCTGCCACCGCATAGACCATACGATTGCCAAATCGACCTGATACCCGGCGCACAAATCCCTTGTGGGCGAATTTACGCACTCACGGAACCAGAAAACCAGCACCTAAAGGCCTATCTTGACCAATACCTGGCCAACGGGTTCATCCGTCCCTCGAAGTCTCCAGCAGCCAGTCCTCTATTCTTCGTACCGAAAAAAGAGGGGGACTTGAGAACGTGCATCGACTATCGCGCACTGAACCAGATTACCGTAAAAAATCGCTACCCCCTGCCACTGATCCCTGAATTAGTTGATCAAGTCAAAGATGCTCAAATATACACAAAACTAGACCTGAGGGGGGCATATCACCTTGTTCGCGTAAAACAGGGGGACAAATGGAAAACCGCTTTTCGCACCAAATACGGCTTGTAGTAATGTCCTTTGGCCTTTGCAACGCGCCTGCTGCATTTCAATACTTCATGAACGATGTCCTACGGGAATTGATTGATGTCTGTGTTCTAGTGTACATCGACGATATCCTAGTATATTCCACATCAAAGCAGGACCATGTTAAACACGTCCAATCTGTATTGGAGAAACTCCGTCAACACCAGCTCTACGCCAAGCTCGAAAAGTGCTCATTCCACGTCTCTGAGGTGGAATTCCTGGGCTTTATTCTTAGCCCGAATGGAATCCGAATGGATGTACACGAGGTAGATGCTATCCTGAACTGGCCATCCCCAAATTAATTCTAGGGGGTTCACAGTATGCTGGGTTTTGCAAACTTCTACCGCCGGTTCATTCCAGGATTTTCGCAAATCGTGCATCCCATCACGTCATTACTAAGGAAAAGCAACAAAAAGTTCCAGTTGACAACAGAAGCCGAGGAGGCTTCCCAGGAACTCAAAGCAAGATTCATATCTGCCCCAATCTTACGCCACCCTCGCCCTGATCTCCCATACCTGGTGGAAACGGACGCCTCAAGCATGGCTATGGAAGTCGTGCTCTCACAAAAGGACCCCGAAAAGGGCCAGTTACACCCTGTTGCCTTCTGGTCGCCTAAATTCACACCCCCTGAACTCAATTACGCTATCACAGACAACGAACTCCTGGCAATTAAGTCAGCCTTTAAGGCATGGCGGCACTACCTCTTGGGCGCTAGACACACTAATCACCGTAATAACTGACCACTGGAACCTCCAGTACCTAAAAACGGCAAAGGCCCAATCCTCACGACAACTACGTTGGGCTCTTTTTTTTGCTGAATATTTATTTTATTTATTTATTTATTTAAATTTGTATAGCGTGCAAGCAGCCCAGGGGCATTGAGGCGCTGTTACTTGCATGAGCTTAGTTACAGGCATGGTATCAGTAAATGGCATATTACAGATAGGTACAAGCATGGTTATCATTACAGCTTATGCGGTTGGTCAATACAACTTAAGCAGTGGGTCCTATGGTTGGTATTCATGCTGCTGAGAGGGACCTTATGAGAAGAGGGTGGTTTTCATTGCTTTGCGGAAGGCGAGGAGGGAGGGCTCACTACGGATGGTGGGAGGTAGGGCATTCCAGTGAGTGGGTGCGAGATAAGGGAAGCTGGATCCACCTGCTCTGGATCTTTTTACTAGTGGCACAGAGAGCATTTTGGTGTAGGGCGATCTTGTTGGTCTTGTAGAGGCGACGGAGTGGATTCTTTGTGAGAGGAAGTCGGGGGCAGTGAGATGGATGCATTTGTGTGTCAGTGTGAGCGCTTTGAAAATTATTCTCTCCTTTATTGGGAGCCAGTGGGCTAGTTTTCTGGCTTCCGAGATGTGGTCCCTTTTGGCAATACCTTGGGCTGCTCGGAGAGCATTATTCTGGATGACTTGTAGCCTCTCCAAGTTTCTTTTTGAAGTTCCTAGGAAGAGTATGTTGCAATAGTCTAGTCTGGAGCCGGTGATGGCTCTGGCTATGTTTGTGCAGTTCTCTTTGGAGAGGAAAGGCCTGACTGTGTTGATCAGTTTAGCATGATATGCGGCTGAGGAGGCAATGGCGTTGACTTGTCTGTCCATGGAAAGGTTAGAGTCTAGATAGACTCCAAGAGTTTTGACTGAGTCTGAAACAGGTATTTTGATGGTGTCGATGGTGAAGTGACTGAATTGGGAGTCAAGTTTTTTTAGCGTTTCGGGGGAACCTACCAGTAGGAGTTCTGTCTTGTCAGAGTTGAGGCATAGTCCATTGTCTGCCATCCAGGCTTGGATGGTGTTGTAGAGGTTGTTGAGGGTCATGGAGTCAGTGTCGTAGTTGCCTGTGAGGGTAAGGAGGATCTGGGTATCGTCCGCGTAGTTAGTGTAGGATATACCCATAGCGTCGAGGATGAGGAAGAGGGGTCGTGTGAAGATGTTGTAGAGTGTGGGGGAGAGGCATGAGCCTTGGGGCACGCCAAAGAGTATGATAGTGGGTGAGGCAGAGGCTTAGTCGGAGAATACTTGCATGGTTCTGTCTTGTAGGAATGAGGTGATCCATGCTGTGGCGTCAGGGGAGAACTTGGCAGTGGAGGAGAGATGATGGCATAGGACGTCATGATCTACGAGATCGAACGCTGCAGATAAGTCAAGGAGTAAGAGAAGAGCTGGTTTGCCCATGTCTCTGACATCGTCCATTTGGTTTTTCAGGTCAAGTAAGGCGGTTTCAGTCCCATGTCTCGGGCGGAAGCCAGATTGGCGGAGTCCCAGGAGTTTGTTTTCTTCGATGAAGTGCTGAACCTGCAGATAGGCTGCTTTGTCCAGTATTTTGAGGAGGAAAGGGACAGTGGTGATGGGTCTATAGTTGTTGGGGGAGGTGGGATCGAGAGTTGGTTTTTTTAAGAGGGGGCGGACCCATGCTTCCTTGAGGGAGGTGGGGACTTTCCCTGTTGCGAAGGAGGCATTAACAAATGCTGTCAGGAAGGGAGCAAGCACTTCAGTGCAGTCCTTGATGAGAGTGGCTGGGCAGGCATCACCTTTACAGTTGGATGGTTTGATGTTCTTCATTATGTTAATGATGTCCTTTTCATGTATGGATTTGAAGGAGAAGGGTTGGGGAGGGTCTTGGGCTGGTGGTGGGACAGGGAGATGAGTATTGGGCAGGGCTTGTTTGGTAGCTAGTATTTTGCTTTGGAGGCGGCTCAGTTTTGTTAGCATTGCCGTTTGAATTTCGTCGCACCAGGCTTTGTCTTTGGTGAAGTTCTGGGGGGTGGGAGTAGGAGTCTCTAGCTCCCTAAAAATTGCAAAGATTTCTTTTGTGCTGGATTGGGCTTCTGAAATTCTGGATTCAAAAGATTTGGATTTTGCCCGGGTGATAGCTTTTTTGTACTCCGTAGAGCAGGCTTTAAAGATCAGCTTGTCTTTGTCAGTGTGGGACGTTTGCCACTGCGTAAGTGCTGCCTTTTTCTCGTTTCGGAGTGCGAGCAAGTCTGGGGTGAACCAGGAGTTAGAGTGGGTGGTGGGTTTGTATTTACGGGGTTTTAGTGGGGCAATGGAGTTGATAGCTGCTTTGATGGCAACATCATAGGTTGATGCGAGAGTTTCTGGGTCCGTGGAAAAAGGTGGTCTGAAGGCTGGGCCTTGGAGGAAGGGCAGTAGTCTTTCCTTAGTGAGCTGGCGGGAGCTTCTTGTGAGGCAGGGTGGTAGGGGTTCGGGTGGCGGGGTAGAGGAGCTGGTGGTGAGGATGCTAAATGTGATGATATGGTGGTCAGACCATGGGGTAGGAGTGTTTCCAGTGATGATGAGTGGGCAGTTGTGCTGAGCAATCCAGTCGAGTGTTCTGCCCTGAGTGTGCGTTGGGCTAAAGATGGTGTTCGTATAGCCTAGTGTTGTTAGGGCTGAGTCAAGGGATTTGGCTGCTGGGTCCTTTTTATCCTGGAGGCCTAGGTTGACGTCCGCAAGGAGAATGGCTTTCGAGTGTTTTTTGAGGTTGTCAGATAGAAGATGGATGAGGGAGGCTTGGAAGTCTCCTATTGGGCCAGGAGGGCGATAGACAATATGAGCGGCAATGGTACAGTTGGGGGAGAGGATAATTTTGACTTGGAGGTAGTTGTTGTTGTTATGTAAGGATTTTTCTACCTTTCTAATACTATAGCAGTCCTTAGCGATGATTGCGACACCTCCACCTTTAGAGGGGCGATCTTGTCTGGTGATGGAGTAGCCAGAAGGGAGTGCCAGGGAGAGCGCAGGGCCAGAGGCCTCGTGTAACCAGGTTTCTGATATCATGAGCAGGTCAAGGTCATGGGTGGTTATGAGGTCGTGGATGTCTAGAGCGTGGGCGCTTATGGATCTAGCATTGATCATGGCGCATTTGAGGTGGGGTTCTGTGATGGCTAGGGAGGGGTCTGTGGGAGGAGTGGGTGAGGTGGTGGGCATGGTCGGTGTGGAGCTGGGGGCTCCGGTGGTGTCGTGGTGGGGGGCACGATAGCATTCACAATGGGGGTAGAAGAATTGCACATCACATATTTTGCACTGGGGGCGCAGTTTTAGAGGTGCTGGGCACAGGTGAGATCACATTTGGCACAATAGCATTCACAATGGGGGTAGAAGAATTGCATATCACACATTTTGCACTGGGGGCGCAGTTTCAGTGGTGGTGGGCATAGGTGAGATCACATTTGGCACAATAGCATTCACAATGGGGGTAGAAGAATTGCATATCACACATTTTGCACTGGGGGGCGCAGTTTCAGTGGTGGTGGGCATAGGTGAGATCACATTTGGCACAATAGCATTCATGATGGGGGTAGAAGAATTGCATATCACACATTTTGCACTGGGGGGTGCAGTTTTAGTGGTGGTGGGCATAGGTGAGATCACATTTGGCACAATAGCATTCACAATGGGGGTAGAAGAATTGCATATCACACATTTTGCACTGGGGGTGCAGTGTCAGTGGTGGTGGGCATAGGTGAGATCACATTTGGCACAATAGCATTCACAATGGGGGTAGAAGAATTGCATATCACACATTTTGCACTGGGGGGCGCAGTTTCAGTGGTGGTGGGCACAAATGGGGAGAAATTGCGGGTAGAGGTGGTACAATTAGGGGTGGGGTGGAGTGTATCATTTGCTATTGTATTGGGGGTAGTTGTGATGGTTTTTGGCTTTGTGGTTAACCGTCTGAGTATGGCCATGTAAGTGGGTGGGGTGGGTTGCGAGATACGGGAGCATAGCCGCGCGTTGCAGATGTTTGTGGGGAGGGGATTGGAGCTGATGATGAGCACGTAGTCTGGAGCTCCTGGTGGACAAGTCTTGGTGTAGGAGGAGGTGGCAGTGGGCAAGCTCCTTACCTCTGTGACGTTGCATAGTATCGTGGCAAATGGCAGCCGAGCAGCGAAGAGCTGCAAAGAGGAGTGCAGGCCTTGTCCTCTGGCCTTCTCCTCGCGGCTTCGCCTGGCGGTGAGCCCCGTCTCCCTTTATGGTGGGGGGGGGTGGAGCTGGCAGGGCGGGAAGCTGTATCAGCCTGCGGGCTGCGGGCGGGAAGAGGCATGAATTCGGCAGGAACTTCAAAAAATGCTTTTTGAAAAGCATTGGTGTCGGTGATCATGCCTTCCATGGTGGGGGGCCTCTGAAATGTGCGCGAGACACGCTGGATCAGCTGGGGCTCCGAAACGAAGATTAGATGCTGCAGACAGCTGATCAAGCTCAGCTGATGGAGGCACTCGCAGCAGAGCTGCAAAGAGGAGTGCAGGCCTTGTCCTCTGGCCTTCTCCTCGCGGCTTTGCCTGGCGGTGAGCCCCGTCTCTCTTTATGGTGGGGGGGTGGAGCCGGCAGGGCGGGAAGCCGTATCAGGTGCGGGCTGCGGGCGGGAAGAGGCATGAATTCGGCGGGAACTTCCAAAAAATGCTTTTTGAAAAGCATTGGTGTCAGTGATCATGCCTTCCGTGGTGGGGGCCTCTGAAATGTGCGCGAGACACGCTGGATCAGCTGGGGCTCCGAAACGAAGATTAGATGCTGCAGACAGCTGATCAAGCTCAGCTGATGGAGGCACTCGCAGCGGAGCTGCAAAGAGGAGTGCAGGCCTTGTCCTCTGGCCTTCTCCTCGCGGCTTCGCCTGGCGGTGAGCCCCGTCTCCCTTTATGGTGGGGGGGTGGAGCCGGCAGGGCGGGAAGCCATATCAGGCTGCGGGCTGCGGGCTGCGGGCGGGAAGAGGCATGAATTCGGCGGGAACTTCAAAAAATGCTTTTTGAAAAGCATTGGTGTCGGTGATCATGCCTTCCATGGTGGGGGCCTCTGAAATGTGCGCGAGACACGCTGGATCAGCTAGGGCTCCAAAACGAAGATTAGATGCTGCAGACAGCTGATCAAGCTCAGCTGATGGAGGCACTCGCAGCAGAGCTGCAAAGAGGAGTGCAGGCCTTGTCCTCTGGCCTTCTCCTCGCGGCTTCGCAGGGCGGTGAGCCCCGTCTCCCTTGATGGTGGGGGGGTGGAGCCGGCAGGGCGGGAAGCCGCTGCGGGCTGCGGGCGGGAAGAGGCATGAATTCGGCGGGAACTTCAAAAAATGCTTTTTGAAAAGCATTGGTGTCGGTGATCATGCCTTCCATGGTGGGGGCCTCTGAAATGTGCGCGAGACACGCTGGATCAGCTGGGGCTCCGAAACGAAGATTAGATGCTGCAGACAGCTGATCAAGCTCAGCTGATGGAGGCACTCGCAGCAGAGCTGCAAAGAGGAGTGCAGGCCTTGTCCTCTGGCCTTCTCCTTGCGGCTTCGCCTGGCGGTGAGCCCCGTCTCCCTTTATGGTGGGGGGGTGGAGCTGGCAGGGCGGGAAGCCGTATCAGGCTGCGGGCTGCGGGCGGGAAGAGGCATGAATTTGGCGGGAACTTCAAAAAATGCTTTTTGAAAAGCATTGGTGTCGGTGATCATGCCTTCCATGGTGGGGGCCTCTCAAATGTGCGCGAGACACGCTGGATCAGCTGGGGCTCCGAAACGAAGATTAGATGCTGCAGACAGCTGATCAAGCTCAGCTGATGGAGGCACTCGCAGCGGAGCTGCAAAGAGGAGTGCAGGCCTTGTCCTCTGGCCTTCTCCTCGCGGAGAATACGTGATTACATTTCGACCAGGGGTGAAAAACGGGAAGGCCAATGCCCTTTACCGTATGGGGGTGGAAGAGCAAGGGTATCAAACCACTGACCCAATAGCAATCATCCCGAGTGACAAACTCCTAGGAATCACAGCAACCATAACTCAGAAAGAATTACATGAAGAAATCCAAAACCTGATGAGTCCGGAGCTATTACAAGCGTGGAGTGCACAAGGAGAACATTACATGATAAAAGATCAGTTGCCCTACTTCAGGAATCGTTTATTCTTACCAAACCAAGAACTACGAGAACAAGTCATGTCCGGTTATCATGATTCCTTGATCGAGGGCCTCCCCGGAATCGCTAAAAACCCTAGCCAAGGTAAAACAAAATTATTGGTGGCCCACGTGGCGTAAAGACATTATCCAATTCATGCTATCTTGTAGAGTGTGTGCTCAAAACAAGTCATCCAAGCAGAACCCGGCTGGTCTATTACAACCATTGAAAATCCCACCAGCACCCTGGCACACGTTGTCCCTCGATTTTATTACTGACTTACCACCCAGTCAAGGGTTTAACACTATTCTTGTGCTTGTGGACCTATTTTCAAAAATGGCACATTTCATTCCTCTTAAGGGGGTCCCAAATGCTTCCACTCTGGCAAAGGTATTTCTTGAAGGCATTGTACGGCTCCATGGGTTTCCTTCAGTTTTGGTCTCAGACTGAGGTACTCAATTCGTATCTAACTTCTGGAGAAAATGCTGCTCTATGGCCCAGATCGACATCCGGCTATCCACCAGTCACCATCCCCAAACGGATGGTGAAACTGAGAGGACAAATCAGACGCTCGAGCAGTATCTGCGTTGCATGTTACACCAAGCTGAAGGAAGCTGGTTCGACCTATTATGGATAGCTGAATATGCTTATAATAATTCCCTACGCACCAGCACTGGGCAGACACCCTTTTATACCATGTATGGCAGGCACCCACGTACTTCTGAGTTAGACGTTCCTACTACCCTGGAAATGCCAGCAGTCAATACCTTGCACACGACCATTTCTCAAACCTTTAAAAGGGCAGCTGAACACCTACTTCAAGCTAAGAATCGCCAAAAGAAGTTTGCTGGTCAACACCGAGCAAAGGCCCCCAACTACCAAGCGGGAGACAAAGTCTGGCTGGTGTCTAAACACGTGTCCATTAAAGGAGCCCGAACTTTCCATCCAAGATACCTGGGTCCATTCACCATCACCTCCGTGATAAATCCTGTGGCGGTCAGACTAGCTTTGCCGTCAAATTCATCCTGTGTTCCATGTGTCTCTCCTTAAACCTGTTCAACCTGGGACCCGGGTAGCAACGCCACCGCAGCCAGTAGTAGTCGCCGGGGAGTCAGAATGAAGTCAAGGACATCCTAGATTCAAAGTACGTCAGACCCAAATTATACTACTTAGTAGACTGGAAGGGGTATGGTCCACAAGACAGGACATGGGAGCCTTGTGAGTACATCCATGCACCTCACTTGCTTAGACGATTTCATCAAAACCATCCAACCAAACCAGGACCAGACAGAAGAGCCACCTTGAGAGGGACCTTGGCGGGGAGTGCTGTCATGATTCCTGCCTCTCATGTCCCCAGCCCTCCAAGATGTCAGGCTGGAGCCAGGCCATGATCACCTACATGGCCCTCAAGGGCCTCTCCATCCCTCCAAAGACCCACATGGAGTCAGACTTGGTGCATGTGGCACCAGACTCACTCACTCCCATAGGATAACATTGGGGATTGGACTTGTAGTGCATTGATGGGGACAAGATGGATGCCCCCACATATTTCGGTTCCCAGAACTGCATGTGCGGTCTAGTCTTTTGGAAACATGCTTTGCGTTTTCTGCACCTGCAGCGTGACACTCACCGTGTTCGGATCAGTCTCCAGTAGGCCTGCATCTTTCTTCTGCACTCAGCTCCTGCAAGAACAAGAACACCGTTAGGAACAGCCTTACCTTGCGGTGCTTCTGCCAATCAGTCATCGCTCCTTCTGTTCTGCGGGCATCTTCAGCGGTGCCATTCCCATCCCGGCACTCCGCTTCCTAAGGAAAAGGGAAAAGAACAGAAAAAAGGCATTAGTAAGCATTCTGCAAATCTTCACTTATTTTTAAATACTGTACGAGCTTCAAACGCTTACCTGAATCCCAGCCGTTCAGGGGAAACTCTGTCTCCGGAACTTCTCATCCATCTGCAAGAGGGAAAAGACACTCCAGGTTAGCGTGGAAACATCTAGAGGCGCCGCATACCGCGCTTACCCACCGCATTTGTTCTTCATAACCGGCATCCACGCTAAAAACATTGCGCCACCTAAAAGGTGAGCTGTGGATCAATGGGAAGAGTTGGACCCCGGGGAAGAAGGGGTTCAAGCACACAGAACCAATAGGGAGTTAAACTCTACCAATCCTGTGTTTCAGGCCCAGTCTCCAGTCGAATAGCCTCCAGGGAAGGGTTTGAGGTCATAAGAGGTCAGAAAAGGCTGAGTGACGTCCCCGTGGATACCAGGTGAGCGTTACACACACAGGTACAACATGCAGCACTTTTGAGTAAATTATTGGAAATGCTACGACACCCAGTAAAATTGGCAATAATCAAGTGCAAAGCCCATACATGGGGGCAAGATTGTATTTCATTGTGTAACGAAAGAGCCGACAGAGCAGCAAAAGAAGCAGCATATTTGCCAGAAGGGATACATGTGCTGTTCTCTGGCAAGAATGAGAAAATACCATTTATGGCATTGATGAAAACAACTAAAGAACAAAATGCAATGCCAGAGTGTGTTGTATCGTACTGCCTTGTATGTATGAGCTGAGAGAATGTTCATGTGCTACAGTGGAATGTAGTGAGTGTGAGTGTCTGTCAAGGTTCCTGCCTGAGTCAGTTGGGACAAGTCAGCCTGGGTGATGGGACCCAGTGGTTCGCTCTGTACCTCTGAAGGAACCTAAGAGAGTGTCTAAGAAAGCAGCTGTATTACAGAGGGCTTTAATGCAACACGGATAGTGCAGATAATAGAATTACAGGGAGAAGCACCAAATTGTGTGTGATTGGTGAAACCTGATTAGTAAACCTGCAGCATATACTAGAGAACGGAAACTAATTTGTCTGAGCCTGGAGAGGGGGGTCGAACAGGCCGAGCAGGAACATAAGAGGATTAGGTCACAGAGGGCTTTACATGTGCTCAGGGCGGCGCGCAAGAAGCTTGAGGAACATCTTGCAGATAGGTAGGCCCAGGCAATGTTAAAGGCCAAACAATTTTATTATGCAAATAAGAATCAGGCTAATCGTCTATTGGTTGCCAAACTAAAGAAACTTCAGAATCAAAACACAGTGTTGGCCCTGCGGGATTGGCAGGGTGTGCTGCAGCGAGGGGACTCTGATAAGCTGAGGATATTTGAGGGTAATTTTGGAGAGGTGTTTCGGGGGGAGGACGATGGTCAGGCTGAAGTTCCGGCCCAATACTTGAGGGACGCGTCCCTACCGAAGTTAACAATTGAAGAGCGCAAGGCTTTGGAAGCTCTGATGGTGTCTGGGGAGGTGGAATGGTCTTTCAACACGTTGGGAAAAAAAAAGCCTTGGGTCCTGATGGGTTTATGGCTCCCTTCTACAAAAGGTTTTGCTCTCTTGTGGTTCCCCCATTGGTTGATCTCTTCAACTTGTTTTTGGTGTCTGAGAGGGTGGCCCCCTTTATGGTTGCCTCTATGGCTGTACTGATGGTCAAGCCGGGGAAGGACCGACACTTTGCAATTCCTATCACCCCATCAACCTTACCAATATAGACTTGAAGCTCTTCTCCAAGATGCTGGACATTCTCCCCAGGGTTATAGACTGGGATCAGACAGGGTTCATTGCAGGTCGTAGCACCCATGACAATGTGAGGCTGGTCCTTGATCTGCTGGAGGTGAGTCAGTGCTCACGAGCAGAGGTAGGGATCATTGCGCTTGACGCCCATAAAGCCTTTGACAGGGTGGGTTGGGGATACCTCTGGGGGTTCTAGAACAAGGTTTCTTACTAAAATAATATACATTTATTTACTCAATCATTTGTAAAACATTACACTAGCACAAGCAGTTGAATATCACACACTAATACACCACTAAAATCCAACCGGTAAGTAACTGAACAGGTTTAGCTCAACAATGAAGTAGGAGCAAAATGGCACTTCAGATACTTAGGAAAGGGAGGAAAAGTCAAGGTTTTAAGAATAGACAGCCCAAATACATACATTCATAGGCAGGGCAAAGGGTTTCAGTTAAATACAACCAGCAGTTCTTCTCAATAGGCCTAGGCCAAAGTCAATGGTTCAGAGTCTTTTGTATAGGATAGCACAGTTCTTTGCCACTGATTTTTAAAGGATTTGGCTAGGCAAAAAGTTTGATGAATGTTAAGGGAAGGACGAGCCTTCGTAGTTGAGGAAAGTTTCACGCACTTTCTCGATGGCCAAAAAGATTTCCGGACCGCGTTTGCAAAGTACCTTTTCAATGAAGACAGCTGTAGCTGAGGCAGTTGTTCCTGGCAGTTCGAGCAGATCTTGCTGTTCCTGAGCTTCAGTAGTGGGGACAAGAAGGAGGACACGGGAGGTTCCTGCACTGCCCAGGGAAGAGGCCAATTGCACTGCCCAGGGAAGAGGCCAAAGACGTCGGTTTAAGGTGTGAGTGCCTTAAAGTCCCCCTGGTTTCCTTCCCTCTGGCTATCCGGTTTTCAACAGCACTCTGAAGAAAATTAAACCAGAATAGGACGGTGTCTTGCGAGTTGGTTGTTCCCACCAAACTCAAGGGAAGAAGTTAACCTTGAAGGGCTTCTCTGTCGTCTGAGTTTCAGGCAATTCGGACCTGCAGCAGGGCTTCACCGGTCATCCAGGAGTTGCAGCAGTCCTCTTCCTTCCTCTCCTCTTCGGTTCTTTCGTTCCAGTGGTCGACTCTGCTTTCCAAGTCCCAGAGACCTGCTTTTAAACAGTTTTCCCCCATTCATTCAGCCTGGCTGTCACTCACACAGCAGGGTAGCTGGCCTTGCCGGGCAGCCAGCCGGCCAATCACACAAAAGTGCATTCAGGTCTCCTAGGAGACTAAGCACAGGGAGTTTC
Source organism: Ambystoma mexicanum (assembly GCF_040938575.1). NCBI lineage: Eukaryota > Metazoa > Chordata > Amphibia > Caudata > Ambystomatidae > Ambystoma > Ambystoma mexicanum. The sequence goes on along the minus strand of NC_090926.1, from coordinate 1,196,915,964 downwards.
GGGCACCTCCCTCACACCCTGTCCACCCCAGACACTCTGGCACCAGAGGAGGGCTTCAGCACAGAAGCCCGCCAAAGGGCACGATCAAAGGGACCAAACACACAAAGGACTTTTCCTAAAAGAAATGGTGAAAAAAGATGACCGAAGTCAGCTTTTACAGATAGGTCTGGGGCGCCATATTGAAAAACATGGCTACCCCTGATTTTGAGCTACCATTGTTAGCTGTCATGAAAAATCACAGCAGTTGATCTAAACCACTGCTGCCACCAGCCATTTAAAATAGGAAAAGGTAACATTTTACTGTTACATGAGTGTTTTGACTCCGGGGAAGCTAAGCAACCACTCCAGCACTCTATAGTACGATAGGGTGTGCTGTGTCAGTACATTTAAAGAGACTAGTAAAGTCAATTTAACTTTACATGCCCTGGGAGACAGGTGTCAGTCCCAGGAAAGGTATTTAAACCTTGGGGAGTCTAAAAGACACCCCTGTGCAACTGCACTGAAGGTGCTGTGTGACACACAGAAAAAGATGATGCCATGGAGGTTGTTATAAACTCCATTACCAAAGAACACAAAAGTAAAAACACACACAAGGCATTGTATTTCTTCGACGTCACTTGGTTAGTTGGAGGTCAATGTGAATGGCCTAGTATTCACTGTGGCTGCCTGGCCCACTAAACCCTCAGGCATAGGGTGAGTCAACATGTATATGGGATCTCCCCTCGCGAGTTTGAATTAATTTGTCAACTCCAAGTGCACCAGAGGTGTGGAGCAGGGTCTTTGCCAAATGGAGGCAATGGGGTCTGAAATTGTCACATTGAAAGGTATTGCTGGCACAGTGGGTGGACCTCTGTTCAGAATATCCGTTAGCTCGTAAGCCGACAGTGGTTTTGCAGGGGCACACACGCCCAAGTCGATGAGGTCAGCCTGATCAGCGAAAAAGTAATCGCTGCTTGATCCTCCTGGTGCCAGCTGAAAATCAAGAGCCTGGTTCCTATCATGTTCGGAAATGGAGGTCATCATGTCGAAGAACGATGTTCTCGACTCTGCATCAAAGGACTTTTCGTATAACGGCACTGTGATCGTCCTCAATGTCGATGGCACCAGGGCCATCAGCACCGAATGCAGCTTTGATGGCATGTCCGGCTTGAGTGCAGTCGATGTTGGGCCTGAAGGCACCGAACTCAACTCGGTATCCTTGGCACCGGTAGCACTGGGCGCAACTGGGACCTCCCTGACTTTCTGCTTCGAGGGTTTCCCCATACCCACAGTAGCCACCTTCATCATCTGGAGCATTTGCTCCTTAAACTCTTCCCATTCGGCTCTCGACGTACCATGTCTCTGTCTATTGCGACGCTTCTTTTTGTGAGCAGAGGAAGCCAACGAAAGGCTTCTGGTGTGTTACCTCTTCTTAGCCTTCTTGGGATGCCTGTCCTTTTTCTTCAGAGTGGGGTTCTTCGTCTCATGTTTGGATGACTGAGTAGTCGACCGAACCAGTGACTTCAAAGGAGGATGCCCCAATTTTAGTTCTGCTGCCCGCTCCCGCAAGGACTTGGGCTTCATCTGCTGACACGACCTGCAATCGTCAGTGACTTGATCTGTGCCGAGGCGCCACACGCAGATCCTGTGCGGGTCGGTCAGAGACATCTTAGATTTGCAGTTGGTGCGCCTCTTGAAACCCGATGGCTTGGAAGTGGACATTTTAACACAAAATGTTGAATTTCTAACATTGAAAAAAGCGAAGTGAGAATTCTCTCACGAAGCCGTTCCTTGAGCAGCTCAGTACCCTCATGAAAAAAGGAACTGAGCTACATGGGTGTAGTGACGTAGTATATGTACAACGAGTGACGTCATCAAGTCAAGATGAATCCAAGAGTTTGGCAATGGCCAATATACATGTCTTTCGGGCCCACTAACCAGGACCTTTGGCCGTGCCCACTGTATATTTTTTGCGACATGTATTTTTTTTATTAAAATCTTGACGGTCATAATACAAATTACAGCACCATGCAAGAATAAAGCAATGGTTAACATCGCCATTTGTTTGTTATATAATTAAGGAACTTTGAAGCCTAATCTGGACAACTAACGGAGAGAGGAAAAGAAAAGACGAGGGAGAGGAGGAGAAAGAAGGAAAATAAATAAATAATAATGGAGATCACACAACTAGATTCAATGACATAGTTAGAAGAGACATTGTCTGTGGACTCTCACAATGCACACAGCTTTGCTACAGCGTTAAATGTTTCAAGATTAAAGGCCAAAAAAACATCTGTTCTCCAAAACCATGCCCGGTGATCTGTGCTGCCATTAACAATTGGGAAACCAAGTCTGCTTTTGGACCTGACATAGGGAATAATACACCCTAGGAGACATCATCCAGCAAGGGGACCATCTTTGATCTTAGATTGAACCAACAGTGTTGAGCGCCTCCCACTCGGGCCGTCCATTTCAACCCTCATGTTCCCTCCTCATCATTTGATAGCCATGAATAAGTAAATAAGCCCAATGCACCTTCCAGAGGGCTTCCCTTCACATTGCGCTATTGTCTTTCAGTTGCATGGAAACCAGAGAGCCCCAATGGGCAGTATTACCAGATGGGTGTCTGCCACCAACCCACCGGCCATCAGTCTGGGGCATCCGAGCACAGCTCAATCTCTGGTTACAAAGAAGATTTCGAAGGGTCAAGTCTTCCTCTGGGTTTCCTCCTCCTGTCCTGTGCGGGGATACAGGTGGGAGTCGTCCCTTGCTTCATCCGCAAGTCGCTGAAACTCCATCTCCTCCTCCATCAGTTTGCTCGCCTCCTCCTCTGAGCCAATTATGTAGTGGTGGTTTTGGTAGACAAATATCAACTTGCAGGAGGACCCCCAACAATACCAAATCTTCAGGGACTGCAACCAAGAGTAGACCCTCTGGAAGCGTCGACGACTAGCTAAGGTATAAGGCGAGAGGTCCTGAAATAATGTGAGAGAAGAACCCCGGAAGACCAGAGGCTCTGTTTTCCGAGTTGTGACCATGATCGCTTCTTTTTGGTGGAAAAAATTCACCCAGAATAGGACGTCTAGTAGTAAGTTATGTCTTTGTTTTGCAGAGAAGAATACTTGATGGGTCCTATGCAGGACCAAGTTTTCAGAATCCCAGAGCTCTAGCAAGGACTTAAAGAGGTCTTGAACATAGCTAGCTAGGTCTTGATCTTGGATGTGGCACAGGATCCCTCAGAGGCGAATATTGTTTCTTCTCTACCTGTTCTCCAAGTCCGCCTGCTTCGCCCAGATGTCCACAAGTTGTTCCTCGATGCCTCTGACTCACTTCGCCAATTCTGCAAGGTTGTGAACCTGTTCACACACTGTTTTCAAGGTCATTCACACAGGATTCGATACCCCGTAGGTGAGAATTTAGGTCAGCAAATGATTTGACTCTTTAGAGGATTTAATCTCCTGTTTTATTTTCTGGGTAATATCTTGCTTGAAGGCCAGAAGCATGGCCTCAAAGTCTTGCCTGGAAGATTCAGAGCCCGTGGGGGCTGTCGTAGATGGGGCGAGTGGACTCCGCTCATTGTTTTCCTGAGGGGTCAAGAACGCAGTGATATCTGATGCTTTCGCCTTTGCACCTGCATTGGGCATCGTCAGCCAGAGGTTGGTGCCAGAAGCCCACAACAAGAGTTGGAGGGAGGGGGCACATGGTTTCAGCAATGTCACGGGAGAAGGGACACCCAGTCGCCATTAGCACATATGTTACCACTCGATGGCTGTATCTAATTCCAAGAATATACACAGCACCGCCACTCATCCCCTTCCCCACACGCCCATTAAAGTCCCAAGTCCCCTGCCGCCACCCATAAACATCAAAGGAGCCCTCATCAATGCACGATCCCTTGTGGCACATGCCATAGCGATCTCTGACCTCATCACCTCTAACAGCCTGGAATTCCTAGCGGTCACAGAAACCTGGCTTCATCAGGCAGCAGGCCTTGCTCTCTCCCTAGCCCTACCAGAAGGCTATACAATCATAAGAGCCAACAGAACGTCCAGCAAATTCCACCTTGCTGTCAGAGCCATGCCCCAAACCAGCCTCTAATCTGCTGAACCCCTATCAGTGAAACTATCACTGACACCCTCCACCACAATACTCATGCATCTTCTCTACCGGCCCCCTGGCTCGGCACCCTCCTTCCAGGGCAACATCCTTGATCTCCTCTCCACCCACACTAAACTCACATCTAAAACCATCCTCCTAGGTGACCTAAACCTCAACCTCCACGACCCCAATGACCCACATGCCCTATCATTGGATAACTCCATCTCCAACCTTGGTTTCACAGACAGAATCACTACTCCCACCCACTCCAAAGGCAGAACGCCGGACTGGATCGCTGACCTCAATTGTTCCTTTTCCATCACCCAAAATGAACCTGTTGCATGGTCCGATCATCACCTGATCCTGTTCTCCATCCGTGGACCCTCACCAACCAAAGCCAACATAGAACCACCATCGTTAGCCAGAAACTGTCGGAACATTTCCATAGATAGTCTCCAACCTCTCATCAAGGAGATCCTCAATGAGTTCAAATTCAATAACCTCAACCCAGCAAACTTGGTCGACCTATACAACAGCACCCTCAAGTCAGCTCTAGCTATTGCTGCCCCCCTCAAGCTCAGGAAACCCAAACCCCAGGCCGACCTCAACAAATGGTTCACCCCTGAACTAAAAAGCCTTAGAAACACAATAAGAGCTACTGAAGCCACCTGGCGCAAAACACCTTTGACCTCTAATATAACCGCGTTCACGTTAGCATCCACAACATACAAAACAGCCATCCTGTCGGCCAAAAAACACACCTATGACTCCAGAATCCAAAACGCCAACTCCAGAACCAAGGCATTGTTCAGTATTCTAAAAGAGCTTGAGTCCCCGGCACCCCCCACTCAGGATTGCATCAAAAATGCAGAATGGTTCACTAAAATACAGCAAGCCCTCGCAGATAAAATCACTCTTCTCCAAAACAAAATCAAAGTTAAAAAAGCAAGTATCTGCAACGGCCACCAGCCATTTTACCGCAACCATGATAAAACAGCCCCACCTTGCCCTCCTTTCTTCTTCTCGCAAGTAACACCCAAGGAAGTTGAAAACATCATCAAAAGCCTAAAACCCTCCCATTGCCAAGGAGATGTCTGCCCGGCCACTATCATCAAGGAAGGAGCCAGAATCTTAGCCCCCTTCATCACAACTGTGATAAACTCCTCATTCACTTCCAACCAGGTACCCAACAACCTCAAGGACCTTGGGTTATGCCACTACTAAAGAAAGCCAATCTTGACCCAAACATCTCCACCAACTATAGACCCATTACCACTGTCCCCTTCCTCCTAAAAATTCTGGATCGTTTGGCCTATCTGCAAATTCAGAAACACTTAGATGAGAACAACCTCCTCAGTCTTAGACAATCTGGCTTCAGGCCCAGACATGGAACTGAGACAGCCCTCTTAGACCTAAAGATCCAAATGGACGAGGCGAAGGACAAAGGCAAACTAGCAATCCTCCTACTGCTCGACCTATCTGCAGCCTTCGACCTCGTCGACCACCAAATTCTCGCCAAACACCTGTCCACAGCAGCAGCATTCTCCTCCAACGCTTCCGATTGGATCGAATCCTTCTTAGCAGACCGAACCACCAGAGTCCTTTCACCCTCAGCAGACCCCACCCCAATACTGTGCGAGATCCCACAGGGTTCTTGTGTGTCACCCACATTATATAACATCTTCACGAAGCTTCTCTTCGACCGCCTGGACAATCTGGGTGTCGTCTACACTACTTATGCAGATGACACTCAAGTCCTCATCCCCCTCACTGGTTGCTATGATCACGACTCCAAACTGCTCAACAATATCTATCTCGAAATGTAAGCCTGGATGGCCAACAACAGCCTCTCATTACGACCAGGCGGTAAGTTTTCAACATTACCGCCATGGCGTAATTAACGTTTACGCCCTGGTGCGATGCCGTAAGTCCGGCACATTCCGACCCATCGCGCACAAGCCTTACGCCATGGCGGTAATGTAAACTACGCCATGCCGTAAAAGACCCCAAAACGGCCCCTACCGGCATCGTACGCCGCGCAAGGTGCACTACCGCAATCCATCACAGCGGCGACCGTAATTAGCGGTCACCGTAAATAAGCGGAACCGGAAGTAGCGTCATCGCACAGGAACGGGAAAGAGCACAGCGGCCATCTTTAAAAACACAATCCATTGCCATCCTCCCCAACCACTCTACATCCGACCCTGAGACCTGTCAAAACCCATTACCCACCCATTTTCCCACTACAAAATGCCAAAAGCTGTCAAAAAAGCCTGCGATCGGCAGCGGCAGGACTGCTTCACTCGGGAGGGACGCACTCTGCTGGCGGAGACCCTCCAGGAGAATGCAGCGGTGGTCTTCTCGACACAAATGACCAGGCCGGCAATCGCCAAGAAGAAGGCCATTTGGGCCCTGGTGGCACAGTGGGTCAGTGCGGTGGGAACTGTACCCTGCAACGCACAGTAGTGTCGAAAGCGGTGGGACGACCTGAGGCTCCGCGTCAGGAGCATCCTCTCTGCAAACCGCAACCTGGGCCTGGCAACCGGGGGAGGATCAGATTCCCCAATCAAACTCCAGCCATGGGAGGAAATCTGTGCCTCCACAATCGGCATGGAGAGCATAGAAGGGGTAGGAGGGATGGAGGTAGGTGCCTCAAATCAAGCCATGCAATAGTCACTGAAGTCCGTTCATGTGTAGCACAATGTTGCCCTAGAGTGTAAATGCAACACATCAGCAGGAGACTGCCCACAGCCACATCCGACCTCCACCCTGTATACATGTAGTATGCACACCCTAACTGCAGGCACCCACATCCATCCATGCTAAAGCCACACAAAAAGGAGACAACCTGCATGCCCCTGCCTCAAATGTGCTGCATCTAGTAACCAAAATGATGTCAGTCATCGCGATTCCAATGTCCGCAGACCCATCAATAACACTCTCCCTCCTTTGCTCCACCACAGGCTCAAATTCCAACCCTGAGGATGAGGACACCCCTGCCACAACACCAGCCAAGAGGGCCAAGACCACTGTGCCAACACCCTCCACCTCAGCTGGAGTGATCAAGACACCGCAGCAGCCGAAATCCGTTGCCAGTACACAGGCCGGGCCACTGACAGGCACCACAGCAGGCAGCATGGCAGCGACAGCAGCACCACACATCCCCACAATGTTCACCACAGAAGACACAGGTTCTGCAGGAAGCAGTACCATAGGCGAAACTGCTGCCATTGCAGCATGCTCTGAAAGTGACACAGAGGAGCCCAATGTCGGACCCCCCACTGACCACCATCATTCCCCCTGTCTGTCCCAGAGCAGCCCCCATGAGGATCCCACACAGGGGCATTCAGAAGATGAGGACTGGACATCCACCCCATGCCCTGTCGAAAATCAGCAGGAGGGGAGCAGCCCCTTCGTAACACCATCTGCAATAGGCATGGGCCAGCAGAGCCAACATTCCCTGGAGGAGATAATCACGCGCCAGCAACACCTCTCCTCGCTTATGAATGAGCATGCTGCAGAATGTGGGGGGGGCAAGGGCAGCTATGGAACAATGTACAGAGACCCTGAGGGCTGAAATGGAGCGGAGCACTGAGACCCTGAGGACTGAAATGGAGCGGAGCACTGACACCCTGAGGGCTGAAATGGAGCGGAGCACTGAGACCCTGAGGGCTCGAATGCAGTCCTTGTGGCGTTGCCCCGTGAGGGGATACGCACGCGGCGGCGTGACGTTGCACGTCGCCGCGTGCGCCTTAAATAAACGGGGCGTTCCCGGCCGCGTTAGAGCGACCGGGGAGCCCGAAGCACACAGACGTGTCCGTGTGGAGTCTGTGGGTGGAGGGGCTCGCGGGCACGCATTGGGGGCACCCAGAGACCCCCAACAGTGGCGACGAGTGTCGGATGCCCGGGCCCGGCGGTGAGCGCGATCCCGGACAATTTTTCTTCAACGAAGGAAACATCCGCGGATGTTTCGCATCACGCTGAGGCCGCGGACCACACGCGGCTGGCGGCCATCTTGCGCACGAGGTGGAGGATCTTCCGAAAGCTCCGGTTTGGAGTAGGAAGGCCATCCAAGCCTAATTTTTGGATTTACTGACTGCGGGCAGTACAACCCGCAGGCCCATGCCAGAATTTTGATATTTTGGCCATTTTTCAGACGATGACGTCGTGCTGTAGCTGGAAGATGGACTGAGGTGGCTGGGCCTTCGCAGCCCATTCCTTTTCAAAGCTCAATTTTTGGGAACATTTATCCACGGATCCTCTTCAGGACCCTCTTCAACCCCCTCATCATCATCACGTGGGGGATGACGCTCCCGCTTCTGCGGCCCACGTGGACACAAGGCGCCTCGAGGTACTCTCCTTTCCCTTTCATCATCACGTGGGTGGTGGCAGTGTGGGGAGAAGTGCAAGTTGCGGCCCTCAGGATTGGAACGAGGGTGCCTGTGCGCTTGCGCCTATGAGTGATCCCGGTGCCCTGGAGGGTGCGACTGCCACGGCCTCGGAAGATTCGCAGGATGAAGGCCTAGCAGACCTGTTTCAGCAGGACCCCCCACAGCTAACCCCGCGTCCTACGACGTCTGGACTGCCTGCGCGCCCGGTTGGTGCCGCTCCCCCTCCGATTCAACCACCACCCCTGGCCATGGCCCAAGCCAGGGCGCAAGCGGCCCTACAGCCTATTCCGGAGTTTGATGCTACGGGCCCCCCATCCAGCCTGGGGCCCCGATGGAGGAGATGGATCGGACGGCTAGACATGTACTTTCGGGCCGCCCAGGTCACGGACAATGACAGCAGGGTGGCCACGATGCTGTATTCCGCAGGAGCGACCGTGCAGGAGATCTTTGAATCATTAACTCCAACGGATAACTCCTATGATCAAGCCAAAGCCGCCCTCCTCGCGCATTTCATCCCCCTTGCCAACGTGGACTTTGAAAGGTTCGTCATGCTGTCGGCCAAACAGAAGGAGGATGAGACGCTTGACACCTTCTATGGCCGCCTGCGCCGCCTGTCGCAAGGGTGTGCGTGGGGGGATGCGGAGGACATGATAAGGACCATGCTGATCCAGGCATGCTCATCTGGCAAGCTGAGGCGACAAGTCCTAAGAGAGCCCGGACTCACTCTGCCCAGAATCCTGGAGCTCGGGAGGTGCCATGAGGTGGCGGAGGCTCGTGCCAACAAGATGGAGTCCGGATCCCGCGCGGCGAGACCGGAGGAGGTGTGCGCTGTCTGGCGGGGCGGCAGAGGGGTGCGAAAACCCGGTGTACCTCCCAGAGACAGAGCGGGGAAGCCGGTGGAGTCGTGCCAGAAGTGCGGCTATGACCTCCCCCACTCATCGGAGTGCATGGCAAAAGGAAAGATCTGTGGACGCTGTGGGGTGCCTGACCACTTCTCGAGGGTGTGCAGGGCGACCCTGCCTGTACTTATTCCGAGAGGACAGCCTCGTCTATGGGCCCCGCGGCAATACCGCCCGCCGAATGTAGCCCAATAAGGCCATCAGGAGAGAACGACACCTGACCCCGACGATCGATGACATCATTGCTGAAGTGCAAGGGGCCCGGTTTTTCTCGAAGTTGGACTTACGAGCTGGGTATCACCAAGTTGTTCTCCACCCAGAGTCCCGTTACATCACGACTTTTACCACCCACAGGGGACTCTATAGATACAAGCGGCTGAGCTTCGGAGTGTCGTCTGCAGCCGAGGTGTTTCAGAACTTAATCCGTGGCGCTCTCGCAGACCTGGAGGGCGTCCTAAACATTAGCGACGACATTCTGGTCTTTGCTAGGACTGAACCTGACCATTTGAAACGCCTAGCCAAGACCCTCGAAAGGCTGCAGTCGCTGGGGCTCACCCTCCACAAGGACAAGTGTGAGTTCCTCCGCCCGACCATTGAGTTCTTTGGTTTCATCTTCAAGGAGGGCGGGGTATCTCCTGACCCCAAGAAGGTCCAAGACATCAAGACGGCACGCCCCCCTGAGTCGGCATCAGAGGTGCGGAGCTTCCTGGGAATGGTGACGTACTGTGGGCGTTTCATCAAGAATCTCGCCTCGAGGTCGGAACCTCTGAGGGCCCTGACGAAAAAGGATACCATCTGGCAGTGGGGCCCGTTAGAACAGTCAGCATTCGAGGACATCAAGGGTGCCCTGACAGCAGATGACACAGTGGCTTTCTTTGACCCCGCCCTGGAGTCGGAGATTGTTGTGGACGCCAGCCCGTTTGGCCTCGGGGCGGTCCTCACCCAGGTGGGCAAAGATGGGGGAATGAGGCCCGTGGCATACGCGAGCAAGGCCCTCTCCGAGACCGAACAGAGATACTCACAGATTGAACGGGAGGCCCTGGCGGTTCTGTGGGGCTGTCGGCATTTTCGGCTCTATGTGCTGGGGAGACCCGTGACAGTGGTAACAGACCATAAACCACTGATTCCGATTATGGCCGGATCCTCTTCCAAACCACCAGCCAGGATCGAGCGATGGATGCTGGCCCTCCTGGAATATGGCGTCACCCTAATCTACCGGCCGGGGGCCAACAATGCGGCTGACTACCTGTCCAGGCATCCGGTGGGCAGGGGCGGACCCGCACAAGAGTCGTGTGCGGAGGAAGCCGATGATCACGTCAGCATGGTGGTCGAGAGCGCCACCCCCAATGCAATGCCGCTACCCGAGCTGGAGAGTGCTGCGGCCAACGACGAATGCTTCCGCATCCTGAGGAGCTCGATGCAGTCGGGGTCTTGGAAGGCCGTGCTGGAGTTGGTGGCAGGGCGCACTCAAGAGGCTAAAGTGACCCTCGAGCAACTCTGGAAGGTGAAGGACGAACTGTCCTTCACGGAGTCGGGCCTGCTGCTGCGGGGCGATCGCCTGGTGGTGCCGGGCTCCAAGGTCCACGAAGTCATCAACCTGGCACACCAGGGACACCAAGGGGCCGCCAAAACGAAGGCGAGATTGAGGCTGAAGGTGTGGTTTCCCGAGCTGGAAAGAAAAGTGGACGACTTTGTAGCGGCCTGTGTATGGTGCCAGGCGGCCTCCCCAGTACAGCGGGAGCCTGAAATTGAAGTAATGCCACGGGGGACCCGCCCGTGGGAGGTCGTACATGCGGACTTCGGATCCACGGCCGTGGGTACTCACTTCCTAGCCATCGTCGATGAATACTCGCGATACCCGGAGGTGGAATTCGTCGAGTCGGTGGCATTTGAGCATGTGGTCGGCGCTGTGGAGAAAATCTTTGCCACCCATGGGTTTCCCGTGACCCTGTGCTCGGATAATGGGTCCCCATTCCAGAGCGCGAGGTTCTCGGAGTTTCTCGAGAGCTGTGGAGTGGCCCACCGGAAGGTGTCCCCGCTGTGGCCCCGCGCGAACGGGGATGCCGAGAGGCTGATGAGGACATTAAACAAAACGTTCCGGATAGCCCAGGGACAAGGCCAGCCTCTCCAGCGGGCGCTATACCAGTTTCTAAGAGTGTACCGCACCACCCCACACGCCTCGACTGGGGTAGCCCCGGCTGAAGCACTATTCCGAAGGTGCCCCCGAGGTCTCCTCCCGGAGGTACAGGAAAAGGTACCCGGCGTAATAGATGACCAACGGGTGGAAGCGGAGCGACAGGCCAGGACACATCAAGAAAACATACGGCGGGGTCTTCGTCCGCAGCGGCTGGAACCGGGCGACGAAGTGCTGATCAGGAATCGGCATCCCCACGGAAAGCTCTCGCTCCCATATGAACCCGAGCCGCTGGACGTAGTGGCAGTAAAGGGATCGATGGTAACGGCCTCGGACGGGAAGTCGGCCGTCACTCGAAATGTGAGTTTCTTCAAGAAACTGGGGGACTCTCGAACTGAACTCCCGCCTGACCCGGATGAGACTGTCCTCCTGGATGAAGATACCCCCCGGGGGGAACTCGTGGGGTCACCAGAACGAGGCACTGGAGCAGCGGGGAGTCCGGCGGCTGAGGTAGGTGGGAGGTACCCCCAGAGGGCTGGGCGAGGGAGACCTGCCTACCTCGGAGACTACGTGCTGGGGCCGATTGACTGTGTTCCGGAGTGAAGGGGACCTGGGAGGCTGATAATAAAAGGGGGCATGGGCCTTGTAAGTTCGCAAGTGACATTGTGTGCAGTGCTATGTTTTGACGTGTCTGTTTGTTATTGTTCCTCCCGGAAAAAGGAGGAGTGTGGCGTTGCCCCGTGAGGGGATACGCACGCGGCGGCGTGACCCTGAGGATGAGGACACCCCTGCCACAACACCAGCCAAGAGGGCCAAGACCACTGTGCCAACACCCTCCACCTCAGCTGGAGTGATCAAGACACCGCAGCAGCCGAAATCCGTTGCCAGTACACAGGCCGGGCCACTGACAGGCACCACAGCAGGCAGCATGGCAGCGACAGCAGCACCACACATCCCCACAATGTTCACCACAGAAGACACAGGTTCTGCAGGAAGCAGTACCATAGGCGAAACTGCTGCCATTGCAGCATGCTCTGAAAGTGACACAGAGGAGCCCAATGTCGGACCCCCCACTGACCACCATCATTCCCCCTGTCTGTCCCAGAGCAGCCCCCATGAGGATCCCACACAGGGGCATTCAGAAGATGAGGACTGGACATCCACCCCATGCCCTGTCGAAAATCAGCAGGAGGGGAGCAGCCCCTTCGTAACACCATCTGCAATAGGCATGGGCCAGCAGAGCCAACATTCCCTGGAGGAGATAATCACGCGCCAGCAACACCTCTCCTCGCTTATGAATGAGCATGCTGCAGAATGTGGGGGGGGCAAGGGCAGCTATGGAACAATGTACAGAGACCCTGAGGGCTGAAATGGAGCGGAGCACTGAGACCCTGAGGACTGAAATGGAGCGGAGCACTGACACCCTGAGGGCTGAAATGGAGCGGAGCACTGAGACCCTGAGGGCTCGAATGCAGTCCTTGTGGCGTTGCCCCGTGAGGGGATACGCACGCGGCGGCGTGACGTTGCACGTCGCCGCGTGCGCCTTAAATAAACGGGGCGTTCCCGGCCGCGTTAGAGCGACCGGGGAGCCCGAAGCACACAGACGTGTCCGTGTGGAGTCTGTGGGTGGAGGGGCTCGCGGGCACGCATTGGGGGCACCCAGAGACCCCCAACAGTGGCGACGAGTGTCGGATGCCCGGGCCCGGCGGTGAGCGCGATCCCGGACAATTTTTCTTCAACGAAGGAAACATCCGCGGATGTTTCGCATCACGCTGAGGCCGCGGACCACACGCGGCTGGCGGCCATCTTGCGCACGAGGTGGAGGATCTTCCGAAAGCTCCGGTTTGGAGTAGGAAGGCCATCCAAGCCTAATTTTTGGATTTACTGACTGCGGGCAGTACAACCCGCAGGCCCATGCCAGAATTTTGATATTTTGGCCATTTTTCAGACGATGACGTCGTGCTGTAGCTGGAAGATGGACTGAGGTGGCTGGGCCTTCGCAGCCCATTCCTTTTCAAAGCTCAATTTTTGGGAACATTTATCCACGGATCCTCTTCAGGACCCTCTTCAACCCCCTCATCATCATCACGTGGGGGATGACGCTCCCGCTTCTGCGGCCCACGTGGACACAAGGCGCCTCGGGGTACTCTCCTTTAACCCTTTCATCATCACGTGGGTGGTGGCAGTGTGGGGAGAAGTGCAAGTTGCGGCCCTCAGGATTGGAACGAGGGTGCCTGTGCGCTTGCGCCTATGAGTGATCCCGGTGCCCTGGAGGGTGCGACTGCCACGGCCTCGGAAGATTCGCAGGATGAAGGCCTAGCAGACCTGTTTCAGCAGGACCCCCCACAGCTAACCCCGCGTCCTACGACGTCTGGACTGCCTGCGCGCCCGGTTGGTGCCGCTCCCCCTCCGATTCAACCACCACCCCTGGCCATGGCCCAAGCCAGGGCGCAAGCGGCCCTACAGCCTATTCCGGAGTTTGATGCTACGGGCCCCCCATCCAGCCTGGGGCCCCGATGGAGGAGATGGATCGGACGGCTAGACATGTACTTTCGGGCCGCCCAGGTCACGGACAATGACAGCAGGGTGGCCACGATGCTGTATTCCGCAGGAGCGACCGTGCAGGAGATCTTTGAATCATTAACTCCAACGGATAACTCCTATGATCAAGCCAAAGCCGCCCTCCTCGCGCATTTCATCCCCCTTGCCAACGTGGACTTTGAAAGGTTCGTCATGCTGTCGGCCAAACAGAAGGAGGATGAGACGCTTGACACCTTCTATGGCCGCCTGCGCCGCCTGTCGCAAGGGTGTGCGTGGGGGGATGCGGAGGACATGATAAGGACCATGCTGATCCAGGCATGCTCATCTGGCAAGCTGAGGCGACAAGTCCTAAGAGAGCCCGGACTCACTCTGCCCAGAATCCTGGAGCTCGGGAGGTGCCATGAGGTGGCGGAGGCTCGTGCCAACAAGATGGAGTCCGGATCCCGCGCGGCGAGACCGGAGGAGGTGTGCGCTGTCTGGCGGGGCGGCAGAGGGGTGCGAAAACCCGGTGTACCTCCCAGAGACAGAGCGGGGAAGCCGGTGGAGTCGTGCCAGAAGTGCGGCTATGACCTCCCCCACTCATCGGAGTGCATGGCAAAAGGAAAGATCTGTGGACGCTGTGGGGTGCCTGACCACTTCTCGAGGGTGTGCAGGGCGACCCTGCCTGTACTTATTCCGAGAGGACAGCCTCGTCTATGGGCCCCGCGGCAATACCGCCCGCCGAATGTAGCTCAGGTGGAACAAGCGGAACCCGAGGAGGCGCTGGCGGAATAAGTGGAGGAGGAGGATGAGGAGAACATCTTCTTCGTCTCCAGCATGGAGGTCCTCAAGGGGAGGAGCAGAAGACAGCCGAGATGTGTCGTAGAGGTAAACTGCTCGCCGGTCCCGGTGTTAGTCGACACGGGGGCCTCTGTCAATGTAATGGCGAGAGGACACTATGCTGCGCTCAACCCACCCCCGAGGCTGGCGACGCCAAGAGCCTGCATCTTCGCATTTGGTGGGCGTGAGCCCCTGCCACTTGACGGGGCGTTTGTCGCCAAGGTGGAACATGACGGGTCGAAGATCAGGGCCCGTTTCTATGTGACTCCGGTGAGCAGCAACACCCTGCTTAGCTGTGCGGCAGCGGAGGCCCTTGGCATAGTCAGCTTCGCCTATTCAGTATACTTGGAGGACATCAACGACCTGCTGGACAAGTATGCTGATATCTTCAAAGGGATTGGGAGGATGAACGGTGACCCCGTGAGGCTCCACATTGACGAGTCGGTACAGCCCATACCCCTGAAGCACAGGCGGATCCCATTTCATCTAAGGGACCAGGTGGACAGGGAACTCGATAACCTGGTGAACTTGGACGTAATTGAAAAGGTGGAGGGCCCCACACCATGGGTATCCCCCATCGTAGTGGCGAGGAAACCTAAACAACCGGACTCCGTCCGAATCTGTGTGGACATGCGGCTGCCCAATAAGGCCATCAGGAGAGAATGACACCTGACCCCGACGATCGATGACATCATTGCTGAAGTGCAAGGGGCCCGGTTTTTCTCGAAGTTGGACTTACGAGCTGGGTATCACCAAGTTGTTCTCCACCCAGAGTCCCGTTACATCACGACTTTTACCACCCACAGGGGACTCTATAGATACAAGCGGCTGAGCTTCGGAGTGTCGTCTGCAGCCGAGGTGTTTCAGAACTTAATCCGTGGCGCTCTCGCAGACCTGGAGGGCGTCCTAAACATTAGCGACGACATTCTGGTCTTTGCTAGGACTGAACCTGACCATTTGAAACGCCTAGCCAAGACCCTCGAAAGGCTGCAGTCGCTGGGGCTCACCCTCCACAAGGACAAGTGTGAGTTCCTCCGCCCGACCATTGAGTTCTTTGGTTTCATCTTCAAGGAGGGCGGGGTATCTCCTGACCCCAAGAAGGTCCAAGACATCAAGACGGCACGCCCCCCTGAGTCGGCATCAGAGGTGCGGAGCTTCCTGGGAATGGTGACGTACTGTGGGCGTTTCATCAAGAATCTCGCCTCGAGGTCGGAACCTCTGAGGGCCCTGACGAAAAAGGATACCATCTGGCAGTGGGGCCCGTTAGAACAGTCGGCATTCGAGGACATCAAGGGTGCCCTGACAGCAGATGACACAGTGGCTTTCTTTGACCCCGCCCTGGAGTCGGAGATTGTTGTGGACGCCAGCCCGTTTGGCCTCGGGGCGGTCCTCACCCAGGTGGGCAAAGATGGGGGAATGAGGCCCGTGGCATACGCGAGCAAGGCCCTCTCCGAGACCGAACAGAGATACTCACAGATTGAACGGGAGGCCCTGGCGGTTCTGTGGGGCTGTCGGCATTTTCGGCTCTATGTGCTGGGGAGACCCGTGACAGTGGTAACAGACCATAAACCACTGATTCCGATTATGGCCGGATCCTCTTCCAAACCACCAGCCAGGATCGAGCGATGGATGCTGGCCCTCCTGGAATATGGCGTCACCCTAATCTACCGGCCGGGGGCCAACAATGCGGCTGACTACCTGTCCAGGCATCCGGTGGGCAGGGGCGGACCCGCACAAGAGTCGTGTGCGGAGGAAGCCGATGATCACGTCAGCATGGTGGTCGAGAGCGCCACCCCCAATGCAATGCCGCTACCCGAGCTGGAGAGTGCTGCGGCCAACGACGAATGCTTCCGCATCCTGAGGAGCTCGATGCAGTCGGGGTCTTGGAAGGCCGTGCTGGAGTTGGTGGCAGGGCGCACTCAAGAGGCTAAAGTGACCCTCGAGCAACTCTGGAAGGTGAAGGACGAACTGTCCTTCACGGAGTCGGGCCTGCTGCTGCGGGGCGATCGCCTGGTGGTGCCGGGCTCCAAGGTCCACGAAGTCATCAACCTGGCACACCAGGGACACCAAGGGGCCGCCAAAACGAAGGCGAGATTGAGGCTGAAGGTGTGGTTTCCCGAGCTGGAAAGAAAAGTGGACGACTTTGTAGCGGCCTGTGTATGGTGCCAGGCGGCCTCCCCAGTACAGCGGGAGCCTGAAATTGAAGTAATGCCACGGGGGACCCGCCCGTGGGAGGTCGTACATGCGGACTTCGGATCCACGGCCGTGGGTACTCACTTCCTAGCCATCGTCGATGAATACTCGCGATACCCGGAGGTGGAATTCGTCGAGTCGGTGGCATTTGAGCATGTGGTCGGCGCTGTGGAGAAAATCTTTGCCACCCATGGGTTTCCCGTGACCCTGTGCTCGGATAATGGGTCCCCATTCCAGAGCGCGAGGTTCTCGGAGTTTCTCGAGAGCTGTGGAGTGGCCCACCGGAAGGTGTCCCCGCTGTGGCCCCGCGCGAACGGGGATGCCGAGAGGCTGATGAGGACATTAAACAAAACGTTCCGGATAGCCCAGGGACAAGGCCAGCCTCTCCAGCGGGCGCTATACCAGTTTCTAAGAGTGTACCGCACCACCCCACACGCCTCGACTGGGGTAGCCCCGGCTGAAGCACTATTCCGAAGGTGCCCCCGAGGTCTCCTCCCGGAGGTACAGGAAAAGGTACCCGGCGTAATAGATGACCAACGGGTGGAAGCGGAGCGACAGGCCAGGACACATCAAGAAAACATACGGCGGGGTCTTCGTCCGCAGCGGCTGGAACCGGGCGACGAAGTGCTGATCAGGAATCGGCATCCCCACGGAAAGCTCTCGCTCCCATATGAACCCGAGCCGCTGGACGTAGTGGCAGTAAAGGGATCGATGGTAACGGCCTCGGACGGGAAGTCGGCCGTCACTCGAAATGTGAGTTTCTTCAAGAAACTGGGGGACTCTCGAACTGAACTCCCGCCTGACCCGGATGAGACTGTCCTCCTGGATGAAGATACCCCCCGGGGGGAACTCGTGGGGTCACCAGAACGAGGCACTGGAGCAGCGGGGAGTCCGGCGGCTGAGGTAGGTGGGAGGTACCCCCAGAGGGCTGGGCGAGGGAGACCTGCCTACCTCGGAGACTACGTGCTGGGGCCGATTGACTGTGTTCCGGAGTGAAGGGGACCTGGGAGGCTGATAATAAAAGGGGGCATGGGCCTTGTAAGTTCGCAAGTGACATTGTGTGCAGTGCTATGTTTTGACGTGTCTGTTTGTTATTGTTCCTCCCGGAAAAAGGAGGAGTGTGGCGTTGCCCCGTGAGGGGATACGCACGCGGCGGCGTGACGTTGCACGTCGCCGCGTGCGCCTTAAATAAACGGGGCGTTCCCGGCCGCGTTAGAGCGACCGGGGAGCCCGAAGCACACAGACGTGTCCGTGTGGAGTCTGTGGGTGGAGGGGCTCCCGGGCACGCATTGGGGGCACCCAGAGACCCCCAACAGTCCTCCTCAAAGGACATGTGTGCAGAACTTGCCGCCGTGCGGCGCATGCTCTCAGAGCTAGCCAACTCCATTCGGGACATGTGTGCACATGAGCAGGCAGGGACCTCCTCTGCTGCCAGTTCCACCCAAAGCAGCCCCATCTGCCGATCTGGGAGGAACCTGCGCAGCGCAGGCAGGGGTGCCCCGGGGGCCGGGAGAGGGGGCCTACAATAGCGGCTGCCCACCGTTATCATGCAACATTAGCCACTTAGTCATAGGGTGTGTTTGGGTGTTCAGGGGGGAGGGGGGAGTGGGTGTGTTGGGGTGTTCAGGGGGGAGGGGGGAGTGGGTGTGTTGGGGTATTCAAGGGGGAGGGGGAGTGGGTGTGTTGGGGTGTTCAGGGGGAGGGGGGAGTGGGTGTGTCACAACAATTCACATTTAAAATACACATTTTCCTTTTTCACAAATCAAATGTGTGGACATTGTTCATTGCGTATGTGTGCTTTATTGGTGTACAGTCCACAGTGTGCATGTCCCCGACACACACAGTGCCCCAAGTGCCGTCTCCATATCATACACACCAGCCATGTGTGCTAGAAGCATTGGCTGATAATATCTTGACGCATTTCACGCCCCTCCTGTGCATCACCTCCTCCATGAGGTGCGGCCCCATCTGCACCCTCCTCATCCTCATCGTCAGGTGATTGCAGTTCTGCATCAGTGGGCAGGGGCACAATTCGTCTGACGCACATATTGTAGCATGACACATGCCATGACGATCTTTGCCACCTTCTCATGGCGGTACAGGAGTGCCCCACCAGACCTGCTGAGGCAGCGAAACCGTGCCTTCAATAGGCCGAATGCCTGCTCAATGACCACACGGGTACGTGTATGTGCACGGTTGAAGTCCTCCTCATGCTGGTTCTGTGGGTTCCGGACTGGTGTAAGGAGCCACCTCTTCAGGGGATAGCCTGCATCACCTGTATGTGGGCGAGAATGTATGTGTTAGTCATGACGTCTAATTCGAAACTTGATGTGCCACCATGGCTTGCATCCAACTGTTACTTTGGACCACTTCTAAATGCACTAATTGATTCACACTATGCGACCGGTATATGCTCATGGCTCTCATGGCCTGTTTTGCATGCCATCAACCAATGTATGCAGGGGGGTCAAGTGCCTTGTGAGTGCCCATCCACTGTGTTTGTTCATGCCGTTTGTTTTGGTGGCCTGGCACGTGTCCTGTGATGTCAATGCTCACATCATTGCAACATTGCTGTCGGCCTCATCATGACCCCAGTGAGCAATACTGATGTTTATAGGGACATTTTGGGGGCCCTGCTGTCTGTGTGATGGTGTGTTGATGTTTTTGTCCGTCATGTGCCTCCTTCGTGCGCAGTTATGGGGGACAGGCCTTTCGGTTGATGGTGTTTGGTGACGTGCATGTAGATGCATTTCGTTGTAGTCAATGTGGTCAGAATTAGTACAATGCACTTGCAGATGGTTGGGACACAACCTCATTCACATGGTAGGGCTGCATACATCAGGCATTGGGTTTACTGGTGTTGGGTGAAGTTTGTTTTGTTTTAGGGTATTATCTGGCTCCGTTGTCTCTGCTACTCATAGCCAGGTGGAGTGTGCATCATTCCCCCCCCTTTCAGCCAGGTGGAGTATGCATCATTCCCCCCCCTTTCAGGCAGGTGGAGTATGCATCATCCCCCCCCCCTTTCAGCCAGGTGGAGTATGCATCATTCCCCCCCCCCCTTTCAGTCAGGTGGAGTATGCATTGGTACGTCGTTCACCTACCCACTTCACATTTCCATGGTCATGACATTAGACTCACCGAGTAGCCAGGATCTTGGGCCTGCATGTCGCTCCATGTAGCGTGGTATTGTGGAGTTCCTCAGGACCATTGAATCATGGGTTGCTCCGGGGAATCGGGCACAACAATGTGTGATGATCCTGTTGGAGTCACAGACCATTTGCACGTTGATTGAGTGAAATAGTTTACGGTTGCGGTACGGTACCTCCATGGCATGTGGAACCACCAATTCCACATGGGTGCAGTCGATGGCACCAATGCAACCAGGTATGCCGGCTAGTGCATGGAAACCCACTTTGGTGTTTGCAATCTCCTGGCCAGTCCGTGGTAATGAGATGTGGTCGTCTGTGTGCTTGAGGAGGGCATCAAGCACTTGGATCAGTGTACGTGAAAATAATGGTTGTGAAATGCCATGCAAGTGCCCCACTGTGTGCTGGTAGGTGCCTGGGGCCAGGAAAGGGTGTACAGACACTACCTTCAGTAGGGGTGGGATGGCGGTTGGTGTTTCTATCATGCTGACGATGTCGTTGTGTGTCATGTCTACGATGGCGGTGATGGTGTCCCGGTCCAAACGGTACAGGGTGTGGATCTGCTCAACAGTGAGGTTGAATGGACTGGCTCTGATGCGTGGGATTGGGGGCTGCCTGCGTGATGGCACTGGCTGTGCTGGTGGAGCTTGCTGGCCCTGCCTTGCCCTCCTTCTCTTCCTGCGTCTCCTCTGTGCTGCCTGTTGTTGATGTTGTTGTTGTTGTTGCACTTGCATTGCTATCAGGTCCTCCAGCCCCAACATTGCTAGTCCTATTGGTATCATTGTGGAGTGTGACTGGGTGTGGGAAGGGGTGGGGTGTGCTCTTTTTGTACTTCCTGAGTCTGTATTGCCTCCACCTGTGCTGATTCTGTGCACCTGTGGCAGCTGGGTTCACTTTACATGGCCATTTACGGTTGGTTCGCGATGGCGTAGTTAGCACCATGGCGGTAAGGTACTTAACGGCCTTTGTGATGGCGTTAGGTGCATGTCCGCTTGGGTCGTGATCCGCTTAGCTTTGCGCCATGCTGCTATTTACGGCGTGGCAGGTCGCGTGCGCGCGACCTTGGTGCAGTTAGCGGGAGCGTTAACTACGATGCCGCTAATGGCATCGTAGTTAACGGTCACGGGTCATGATCGGACCTAGCGGAAAACGATGCCGGTAATCATTTACCGGCATCGTTTTTCGCTTACCGCCAGGGTCGTAATGAGGCCCGTCTCAATGACGACAAGACGGAGTTAATGATTGTAGGCACTCGGGCACGCCTGAATAAAATTGATAGCAGATATTCTTCTTTCGTCATTGACAGCAACACAATCATCATCTCCAAAGAGATAAAAACCCTGGGGGTCTATCTCGACTCAACCCTCTCCCTCAAAAAACAGGTCAATAGTGTTGCATCCTCCACAGCCTATACAAACAAACTGATCTACAGCTGCAAATCTTTTTTAACTACAAGCAGCTGCTTAACGTTGGCTAGAGCACTCGCCCTATCTAGAATTGATTATTGCAACACACTATTCCTCGGCACCTCAGAACACAACTTAAACAAACTCCAGGTGCTTCAAAATAATTCACTAAGACCAGCACTCAATCTACCGAGATCTTGCCATATCTCCACCCATAGACGCAATGCCAACTGGCTGCCTATCCATGACAGAATCACCTTACGCACCCTGGCCATCACGCACAAATGCCTCACCAACTCTGCCCCAAAATACCTTGCAGATAAACTCTGTCCCCACCAACCCACACGCATCACCAGATCCTCTCATGCCTCAAACCTAGTGGTTCCAAGGTACAATCTAAAATCAGCAGGAGGAGCCAGTTTCTGAGTCCAAGCCACCAAACGCTGGAATGTTATCCCCACTACCCTCAAATCCTTCCTCACCTTTAAAGCTGGTATGAAAAACTGGCTAAGCAACAATCCTTCTCAGTAAGAGGATCGTTGCTTCTCCTGTTTTGACCATACTGTAACCAGTGTCCACTATTGCAATTCCGCATGCGCATATCAAATACTGACCCAGCTGTAACCAGGGTCTTACCTGTGGTTCATTATCTGTATGACCTGTATGCCTGTTTATACCTGGAACCTATGTTTTCAAGCGCCCAGTTACCCCAGGGTTCGGCTCGCGATATAAGTAATAAACAAATACAAATACCCGTAGGAGGAGGAAATGGGCCCTGATCAAACACACCTTGGAGACTTCTTCAGTTCCAAAACGAGGGAGCAAAGATGGCCGGCGAGCAGGTGATTGCCCTCTCAAGATCGGCACACACTCACAAACAGGACCCCTCTCACCCCAGCCATACCCGGCCGGTGCTCCAGCAGGTTTTCTCAGCCCTGTTCTCCCAGCAGGTCACGCCGCTCTTCAATCCACGCCAGAGGCTCTGCCCACGTTGGAGCAGATGATAGCAGGTTATTACGGGCATGTTTCAGGAATCAAAAAACGTGGCCCAGATGTTCCACAGTAGTGTTCAGAGCAGATAACTCTCTATCGTGGCCAGAGAAACAGTTAAAGACCCAGTTGCAGCAGTGTGGCGCTGAGCTGATAATGGAGCTCACAAAGACATTTTCGCTGTATCTCATTCAAAGCCTGGGCACCGCCGGGACAGAACGCACTCCACTTTCGATTGCAGAGGCTCTCTCGTTCACATGCCAAAAGCAGAGGCTCCTACGCCCCCACTGAGGCAGGCCCCCGGTCCGACTAAGCAGTGTGTCCATCTGCCCAGGCCAGCCCGCGCCTCTTTAACTTCCCCCCTTCGCGGAAGGTGCGGGACTGACCTATCAGCAGACACCAATACACAGGCTCCAAATGAGGGATGAGACGACTCTCTAGCACGCCGGTCTGCCTCCGCCAGCTCAGGGAGGCTCACCAAACTCCTGCCTGACTCCCCGCGGGCTACTCACACCAAGCGGCACAGTAGTCGTTTCGGTTGCGACCCGTCTGCACTCCGCTTGCCCCGATCGGGCCAGCCACAGCCTCTGCACAGAGGACTGCACTCGCTGCCTCTCGCAATGCAACGGCCAGCTCAAGCTATTGGCAGCTTCACCCTCTCCCATGCGGTGTCTGCCGAGCCTGACCAAGATCCTCGTACTTCAGGGTTTTCGGGGGGCCATTCACCTCCAGAGCAGGGTGGCAGCCTCAGGACGGCTATAGGGGTAGATGAGGGGCTGTTAAGCAAATAAAAACTACAGCAACATTAAGGTTTCCGGCAACCATCAGCGGAGCTTACAACTGGCGTGTCCACATTGCATGTCACCAGGCCAAATCCCCCAGCCCCCTGTATATTTTAAAACACTACTGGGCCACTAGCCATGGCCGAGTGCCACAGACTTTGGCCATGTCCACTGTACATGTTCCCCCAATATGTTTCTTTTTGACCCACTCGGTGGCTATGGCCTTCCTCCGTGGCCACTATACATGTCTTTCGGGTCCACTAGCTAGGGCTTTCAGCCCTTCCCACTGTATATTTTAAAACACTACCAGGCCACTAGCCTTTGGCCATGTCTACTGTACATGCTCCCCCAATATGTTTTTTTTTTGTTGACTCACTAGGTGGCTACAGCCTTTGGCCGTGGTACAAAACATTTTAAAACTCTACACGAAACGCATGAGTCAAGCTGGTCATGACTAACAAAAGCTGCTCAATATCATATTATTATACAGGCCACTAGCCATAGCATTCGGCCATGGCCAGTGGCCATGGCTTCGGGCCTGCCCTCTGTACATGTTCCTCAATTAGTTTCTTTTGGACCCACTAGGTGGCCAATGGCCAGTGAGCACGACCTTCGGCTGGGCCAACTGTATATTTGAAAACACTACCGGGCCATTAGCCATGTCCACTGTACATGTTCCCCCAATATGTTTCTTTTGGACCCACTAGGTGGTCACGGACTTTGTCTGTGGCCACTACACATGTCTTTCGGCCCACTAGGCAGGGCCTTTGGCAAGACTTCCCACAACTGATGAATTTCAAGGGTTTTGTTGCACTAAATCTGCTCACCTTAGGGGGCCTGGCTTGGCCCGCCTTCAGCAAGATGGCCACCTAAATGCCTCTGGCGTCGAGAGGGCGGAGGAGGAAAAACACCCTTCCATGGGATCTGCTCCCTGAAACAAACGGTGTAATGAGCCTCTGCACGAAGCCCGCTGCATTTTGCTGGGTCTGCTGGCCCTGGGGGTGCCATAACTTGCCTGCTGTGAGTCGTTCAGGAGTAGCCGCGTGCCGGTCCAACAATGAGGGCTGCACATCAGAGAAGTGAGAAGCAAGCTAGGACCCCCAGTGGCTCCATCTGCTGCCCCGGGTCGGAGCTGCATCTGGTGGGGTGTGAGCGCCTGGTGTGCTGGCTGAGGGAGAGAGGTGCCTGCTGGAGGAGGCAGACGGGTTCTGAGCCTGGCGCCCTGCACGGGGGCGAGGCTGGCCGCATCAGCTGCGGTCTACCCGGAGTGCCGCGGGTGCCGGTGAAGAGGAGGAGTGCTGCCCAGCGGCTGAGGGAGTTTGGAGACCGGTGTCCCGGTCTGGAATGGTGAGGAGAGCGGTGGGGTGAGTGGGCGGCAGGGGGGTGGCCCCTCTGGGAGAGAGGAGCGGGTGACGGTGAGGAGACCCCATTGCCCCCCTTCGTTCAGAGGAGCGGTGCTGCAGGCTGAGCTGTGCTGGTTAGGCAGGGAGTGGAGGAGCAACGAGGTGCGGAGCAGCATGGCGGAGACACTGGAGTGGGACGGGATGGTGTCCCGTGAGTGAGAGGCGAGCGGGGGGGAATGGACATTCCCTTTTGCATAGTGGCTTCCCGGTGCTGCGTTTGCAGAGATATAACAAGCGGAGGGGAGTGGACACAAGTCTGCATGGAATAGCTGTTTTCTGGAGCCACAACACTATCTCACATCAGCCCAGCATGGGGATCCTCCATATGAATTAATCCAATGCAATAGCTGCCACCGACCTGAAGCGAAAATAGGAGCCTGAAGGGGAGGAAGTGTGCAAGGAGCTCCTGAGCCGCACAGGGGCTGCGTGAGGTGTGAGGGGCCTTGGTGGTGCTGTGTCCTGGCTGCCCCCCCGAAGTCTTCACCTGTGGGGGAACCCCCCCAATGGCAGAATCATATTGACACCAAAGCACAGTTAGCCTAAGGAGAGTCTTGAGCAGTACAAAGGGGCTCCAGCACAGACTACCGGCAGAATTGGCTGGGGGGACCACACCTGCACTTTGAATATCTGGAGGAGGCTCCTGAAGTGGGGCCCGCCCATAGGCGGCCTGTACACCAGCGGAGAAGGTAGCTAGATTGAGCAGGCACCCAGGGGCCTATGTCCTTCGCAATGGCCAAAACTCTGAAGAGTGGTAAGCAGGGGGACATCTCAACTATGCTGCAGATGGTGGACAAGTGCAAGCGCACTGAGACAGTGACAGCCCAGGTCGACAATACGGACCCCTTGCCCGCCATGTTCACGCAGAGGTCCACAAAAGCTGACCTGCATGACCTGCTGGCCAAAATCCAGAAGGAGATACATAAAAGTACGGAGTAAATCTCCCACAATTCCTGACACTTGACACGAGAGTTGCTGTTGCGGAGCACAGGGTGGCTTAAGTGGAGGACACATGCTGGGAGCAATCAAATGCGGTAGAGGAATGTTCCAAACGCCTAGAATCTCTGGAGGCGCGTTGTGAGGCAATAGAAGAAAAGCAGGAGGATGGGGAAAATCAGTCCTGCAGGAACAATATTCGCTTTCGGGGTGTCTCTGCCGCAGTGAGTGATTAGGAACTGCCAGCCTTTGTAGCAGTCTTATTT
This sequence comes from Ambystoma mexicanum, assembly GCF_040938575.1. NCBI lineage: Eukaryota > Metazoa > Chordata > Amphibia > Caudata > Ambystomatidae > Ambystoma > Ambystoma mexicanum. Next base: position 1,196,889,984 of record NC_090926.1, on the reverse strand, counting down.
CACTTCATTCTCAAAGCACCGGCTGATCAGGACATGGAGCTGGACAGGACGCACCGCACTAGGTCTTGCATCGCCCCGACTCAGGACAGGCCTGCGGATGTTCTGACTTAGGTCCATTTCTACCAATTAAAGGAGCGTATAATGAAATAATGACCCATGCCAACTATCACCTTTCGCAACATGTCGATTTCTGTGTACCAGGACTTGGCGGCAGCTACCCTAATGAAATGCAAGGCACTGCACCCACTTTCTGAATGGCTGTGCATAAAAGAGATACCGTATCAGTGGGGTTTCCCGATGGCCATGCATTTCACCCATCAGGGGAGGCGATGGTTGGTGCGCTCCTTGGTGGAGGCGGAGGGGATACTGAGCCTGGGAAGCCCTGAGGTGGGTAAGGGGGTGCCGGGGGAGGGGAGAGAGCCTGATGGAGAGGCGGAGCTGGGGTCCCTGCAGAAATGGCGCAAGATGGCTAGAGGGAAGCGACTGAGGGATCCAGATAAAAAGACCATAGGGGGTCGAGGTCATGGAAGGGCGCTCTCGGCCCCTGATGGTGCCTGAGGGTTTGGGATGGTTGGAGTGAAATGGAGGAGATTCCCAGTGTTCGAAGGGCAGCAGTAGGCTGGGCTGAGGTGTCGGAGGGGCTGTGGGATGCCATTGGAAGATTAACACTTCCGCCCTCCAAGTCGGGCCCTTGACAGTTCTACCCAATGTTCAATAGATGCTCTTGTTGGAGCTTGTTTGGGGGTGGGATTATTGAACATTGAAATGTTGTTCATGAGGCAGACACCATCATTATGGGGGAGTGGGAGATATGACACGTGGAACAGGGTGCACAATGGCGACTTAAAACCAGTGGTCCATTGATGTAGCAAGGGCAAATGGGATGGAGGACACCATAGCCTCGGGCACATGGAATGTCCAGGGTCTGATCTCCCCAAATAGAGAAAGTCAATCTTGGGTAGACTGAGGGATATGGCACTGTCTATTGTGTTCCTGCAGGAAACTCACCTGTTAACCCAAGATGAGGGGCGCATGAGAAATGGGGTATTTCCGCACCAATACTTCACCTCTGGAGGGGAGAAAAAGAAGGCGGTGGCTATTCTAATAAGCGGCCAAATTCCAATCACAAAAATTAAGGTTCTCTGAGACCCACAGGGGAGATATCACTGTGTTAAGGGCCTACGTTGGGTAAGATGGTTTCCTGGAAGGCCTCATACTCAAGATATTAACATTTGCGGAGGGGCAGGTCCTACTGGGGGGAGACTTTATTCTGGTCCCAAACCCTACAGAGCATAAACCACTCTCACCCACTAAGCTAGACTTTAAACACTCCATGGTGTTCTGTCGTTTCCTCCGGGAGCTGGGGCTGGTGGATGTATGGAGGTTGGCTCATGGGGATGATAGGGATTTCTCTTTCTACTTACATGTTCATGGTGGCTTCTCAAGACTGGACTTAATACTGATACCTTGCACATTGTTCCCATGCGCCCGTGATGCGACTATAGGCATACGAACATTGTCCGACCATGCTCCCGTATCAGAAACACTAGCAATTGCAGACAGACCCATCAGACCCAGGCGCCCATGGAAACTCTATAGCCCGGTGCTCAGGGATCCCATCCTGGCTGGGGGAATGGGGGAAGTAATTTCCAATAATTTCAAGGAGAACGAAGGGTCAGGCCCACCGCAAGATACAGAATGGGATGCTATGAAAGCGGTGGTAAGGGGGGAATGAATCACCAGCACTGCAGTATATACCAGAGCAAGGAGACTGGTCCACGAGAGGCTTGAGGGGGAGGTTGACCAAGCTGAGTGAGCGCTCAAGACGTCAGGGTCACGTAGAGCACTGCGAGTGCTGAGGGTGGCAAGGAAACAGCTAGAAGCACATTTGGCAGATAGAACGGCCCAAACAATAATGAAAACTAGGCAATAGTACTATGCAAAGGGGAACCGGGCTAATCAGATGCGGATGGCCAAATCGCATAAACTTCAGACCCGGAACTCGATTCAGGCCCTACTGAATGGGGAAGGGAAGCTGCAGTGGGATGAGACTGCTAAACTAGGAATTTTGGAGGCACACTTATCTGCAGTATTAAATGGGGGGCTCCAGCTGGAGGAGGCTCAAGTCTGTTACTTGGGGGAGGCACATCTTCCTAAGTTAATTCAGGAGGATCAAGAAGGCCTCGAAGCACCATTAACACCTGGGGAAGTGGAGTGAGCTATAAAATCATTAAAGAAAAAAGCCCCGGACCCAGATGGCTTTTCGGCCCCCTTCTATACATTTTTTTTCGTATTTTGGTACCCTCGCTGGTAGGGTTATTCAACTCTTTCCGGGCCTCTGGTAGGGTCACTCTGTCCATTGGCACCTCAGTGACAGTCCTTCTGCCTAAGCCGGGTAAGGACACGACCATGTGTGATTTGTATAGGCCCATTACACTTACCAATGTGGACTCGAAACTATTCTCCAAAATGTTGGCCCGCCGGTTGATGGGGGTTCTGCCCGGGCTCATAGATGGGGACCAGACGGGATTTATCTCGGGTCCGGGTGTGCCGCACAATGGAAGGCGTACTCTAGGGCTGTTGGAGCTGGGTGTGAGACCGGGCCTAGACTTGGGGATAATTGCTTTGGACGCCCGCAAAGCCTTTGATAGAGTAGACTGGGGTTATCCGAGGAGGGTCTTAGAACGCTTCGGGTTTGGGCCGAATTTCACTAACTGGGTCATGGCGATCTTGTTACAGTTGTAACTCCGTTGAGGTTATCAATTCCCAAAAAAAGGATATGTAGAAAAAACACTAACCTGATCGGATGCCAACGTGTTCAGAGCAGCAACAGCAGAAGAGAAGAATCACCCCGGAATCCCTGTTCCCCCTAGTACCGAAACTCAATGAAATTGGGGGAGTCTCAGAAAAAGCTTGGGTCACCTGTTGCCTTAATTGAGCATTATCCTACTTGATAGCTTGCATTTCTAGTGACATAGACTGCATAGCAGCCATTAATTGCTGCATTTGCTGCTTCATGTAATTGCCACCCGATCTGATCAGCTATTGGGCGTCGCTTACTGTTACAGTTGTAACTCCGTTGAGGTTATCAATTTCCAAAAAAAGGATATTTACAAAAAACACTAACCTGATCGGATGCCAACGTGTTCAGAGCAGCAACAGCAGAAGAGAAGAATCACCCCGGAATCCCTGTTCCCCCTAGTACCGAACATAAAAGAATCAGTGAGGGGAAACACGGACCCCAGGGAAACCCTCTGGGGAAGAAAACCCTGGAGATCTTGAATCAGCCTTCTTATAAGGACGTCAGGACTGGTTGTCTCTCAGGATGGCCCTTCTCTAAGTGGCGAGTGGAAAGCGGCCTACAGGACGAGAATAACAGGTAAGTATACGGAAAGCAGAATGAAGGGTAAATTGATGAGGAAAGTACTGAACTAACTTTGGAGATGACTGAAGTTAGATCTTTCGAATGGGTATTCCTGGGCAGTCGAAAGAGTGGTATTCCAAAGAAGAGGGTAACAACTGAAAAAGGGAGAATGGTAAGAGTGGTTCTGAACAAAGGAGAGAAAGACCAAATGTAGGAAATGGACTTACTTCCGATAGGCAGAGCTTCTGACTAGAGCGGCATATCAAATGGAGAGCCCTGTTTGAAGAGAGGAGGGAATTCCCTGGACTGAACGAAGGAGAGGAAGGGAGCAGGCCAGGACGAGATACAATTCTATAACAAAAGGAGTGTTAGTGAGAAAAAGATAGATGACTAGCTGTTGATAGAATAGGATTTGAGATTCTGAATCGTAGCAAACTTACGAAGCATCACATTCAGCAGAAGCGACGCGTTGAAGCGTAGTTCCGGGTTCCTTAAGAGGGAACAGATGACTGATCATGTGCTCCTGACGGCAACGTGAAACAACTACACTGCTGGCATAGGATTCTCTTGCTATATCGGAGTTTCCTCGAATCATAGCTCCACACAGGGACCAATGCCGTCTAAGCTGCCATCGGCGAAAAGGTGTAACAGTATGCCCACTCCTCACGGGAGGCGAACCCGGTTTACCCGGGTGAAGACGAAAGAAACGGTGCACCAATCGAGGTGCATGTACTCCTCATGCCGGTTCCCATGTTCTGTCTGCAGGGGAGTAACCCTTCCAATCAATAAGGAATTGGAGACGGCCTCAACGATATCTGGAATCACAGATAGCGACAACCTCATATTCATCCCCAGAAGAAGTCAGAACAGGAGGAGGTAAAGGTTTGGTGGATCGAGGGAAATGGTCTGGTACATCCAGCCTGATCTGGGACAAGTGGAAAACAGGGTGAATGCGAGACCAAGAGGGAGGTAAAGACAGTCACACTGCCACTGAACCCACCCGCTCTAGTACCTCAAAGGGTCCAAAGAATCTTGGGGATAGTTTGGAAGGGATCAGATGTTTGGGCAGAAAGCGAGAGGCCAACCAAACTTTGTCTCCTGGATTCAAATTTGGCTTGGCTCGACGGCGTTTATCAGCATATTTTTTGGCATGGTCTGGTGCACTTTGCAGTGCAACTCGTGCCGTTCGATGTCCATCTTGTATATCAGCTATCAAACTGTCTACTCCAGGAATTTGTGAGGAGGTTGAGGAGATGGATTGCACAAATGAAGGATGATATCCATTAGAACAGTAGAAGGGACTTGTCTTTAATGCTGCATGCTTGGCATTGTAAAAGGCGAACTCTGCAAAAGGTAAAAGCTCTACCCAGTTGTCTTGAGCAGCCGACACAAAGCAGCGGAGGTAGCCTTCTAATCTCTCATTCAAGCACTCAGCTTGCCCGTTGGTCTGGGGATGATATCCTGAGCTCTCTTGATGCTTAAGGCTTGGCAAACTCCCTTCCAGAAACAGGATGCATATCGAGGGCCTCTATCTGAAATGATAGTATCAGGAAGACCATGTCTTGAAAATATTTCTGAGATGAATATTTTAGCCATCTGGGCAGTTCCTGGAAGCTTGGGTAATGGAGTGAAGTGGGCCATCTTGGTAAAGTAATCGACAGTGACCATAATAGCCGTGTTCAGAGACGAAGGTGGAAGATCGACAATGAAGTCAGTAGAGATGACTCCCACAGTCTTTCTGGTATAGGCATGCAGGCCAATAATCCGAAGGGAGGAGATCGTAGTGACTTCGATTGAATGCAAACACTGCATGCCTTTACATAATCTGTGACATCTGACTGAAGGGTAGGCCACCAAAAGTGACGTTTAATCAAATCAAGAGTAGTTTGAATACCTCGATGTCCCGCTGCACGGGTGTCATGACACATTCGATGAACTTCCAATTGTAATGGGTATGTAGGAATCAATACTTGGCCTTCATGAAAATATAATCCCTGATCTCTAGTTAGATGGTAGGATGTAGCTAATCCTTCACACAGTTGACTGTGATTTGAGGTTTCAGATTTAAGGGCTTGGAGAAAATCAAAAATGATGGAGATAAATTGAGCTTGGGGAAACATCTTTTCAGAACAGAATCTAGTAGCATGAGGATTCTTACTGGATAAAGCATCCGCTCGTAGGTTCTGATTCCCTGGTAAAAAGGTGAACTCAATCCGGTATGGGAGAAAAAAATGTGCCCATCTTGCTTGCCTGCTATTGGTGGTTTGAGCCTGCTGAAGTACTTTAAGGTTTTGATGATCAGTACATACCACTACTGGAAAGGGGGAACCCAATAAGAGATGTCTCCATTCTTCAAAGGCTTTCTTTATAGCCAAAAGCTCCTTTTCAAGTACAGAATAATTTTCTTCAGAATGAGTGAATGTCTTCGAAAGATAGGCTACAGGTCTTTCGTCACCAGTACTTGATTGTTGCAATAGGACCGCCCCTAGCGCATGATTAGAAGCGTCAGTTTCTACAATAAATGGACGAGTCTGATCTGGAGTAACCAAGATAGATGCAGAGGTAAAGAGACCTTTCAAAGTATCAAATGCATGTTGAGCTTGTTCATCCCACTTGAAACGTATTCCCTTCTTGAGTAACCTTGTTAAGGGTAAGACAATCTCAGAATAACAAGGAATAAACTTTCGATAAAAGTTTGTGAATCCTAGAAATCGTTGGATCTCTTTAACCAATGTGGGGGATGGCAAATCTAGAATGGCTGAAACCTTCCTCTGGTCCACGGAGATACCGTGAGCTGATAGAACGAATCCCAGGTAGGAGATCTGTGCTTGATGAAACTCACATTTTTCAGCCTTACAATACAATTGATTAGCCTGAAGGCGCTCCAAGACGATGTTCATATGATGAATATGATCCTCCTCATTTGCAGAGAACACTAGGATATCATCTAAATAGATGATTACAAAATGAAGAAGAATGTCGGAAAATAAATGGTCCATAAACCTTTGGAAAACAGCGGGAGCATTTATCAGTCCAAAAGGCATCACCTGATACTGAAAGTGTCCAAAAGGTGTGCGAAAAGCTGTTTTCCATTCGTCTCCGGGGGCGATTCGGATCAGATGGTAAGCCCCGCGAAGATCTAGTTTGGTGTAAAATGCTGCTCCTTGAACTGCTTCTAAGATGTCTTTAATCAGTGGCATTGGGTACTTATCTGGGATGGTGATCTTATTGAGTCCCCGATAGTCTATGCAAGGACGTAACTCCTCTGAGTCTTTCTTTGGGATAAAAAAGAGAGAGGCCCCAGCTGGAGCTTTGGACTCCGTAATTAATCCATTCTGTAGATTAGAGTGAAGATACTCCTTGAGAGCCTTTTTTTCTTTTTGAGACAGGACATACATCCGTCCGAGCGGAAGAGGCTGATCGGGAAGCAGGGCGATGTGGCAATCATCCCGACGATGAGGTGGTAAAGAGGGAACAAGGGGTTTTGAAAAAACCTTGTGGTACTGTTGATGATATTCAGGCACTGTCTGTAACTGATTAATAGAAGAAGTTGTGGGAGTACTGGAAATTTCCGATGGAACTTGAATTCCAACTGTCTCTTGAGATATACAGTGGGCTAAACAATACTCCGAACCCAAAAAAAGAGTCCCTGCTGTCCAGTTTATAAACGGGTTATGAGTGCATAGCCAAGGGAGTCCCAAAATGACAGGAAACTGGGCAGCCTTTATCAGATCGAAAGTCAAACTCTCCTTATGTGAGGCAATCATACAAGTCACAGGACTGGTCTGTTCTCTAATAGGTCCAGATATTAAGGGACTGCCATCTACTCCCTGGATTGAAGTGGAGCAAGATTTAAGAGTCCTTGAAATGCCATTTGTAGCTGCCCACTACAAACGATTAAACGATTTGGAAGGCTAAAGGTCAATGCTAGCACAATCATAGATTGGTGGAAGACTGGCTGTTCAGGAGACACTCCTAAAGTATGTGGGGAACTCTGAATAGATTTCCCTACCGTGGTTCCCTCTACAGCAGGGCTTTGGCGTTTCCCGCCATCTGAGGTTTGGTTCTGCGCGGAGGAACAATCGGGCAATCACGTAGTATGTGAGAAGAGGAGCCACAATACATACAAAGCCCCAGTGTCTTCCTTCGTTCTCTTTCGGTGTTTGTTAAAGGACCCTTGACAGACCCTATCTGCATAGGTTCCTCACCCGTAGGGGTTTTGAGAATACTGGGCAGAGGATCCGAATGAGTACGGATTCCCTTAGGCTTCTTCTTTTCATGCGCCCTTTCTTGAAGTCGGTAGTCTATTTGCATGGTGAGGGTTATCATTTCAGCCAAGTTGGCCGGTCAAGGAACTTTGGAAACTTTGTCCTTCAACTCCTCAGAGAGTCCTCGGCGAAACAAAGTTAGGAGTCCATCATCTGGCCATCCAACCTCTGAGGACAATTGTTTCAACTGGGTGATATAAACAAGAAGGTCCTTATTTCCTTGACGGAGATCAAGAAGCTTCTCTTGTGTAGTAACTGAAATTTCCTGGCGACTAAACATAGATCTCAAACTGTTTACAAATGCTGGGTAGGAATCTAATACTGCGTTACCTGACCTAACTAAAGGGGTAGCCCAAGCTAGGGCAGGACCAGATAGATGCAAGATCAAAAATCCCACCTTATCTTTATCGGTTGGGAAGAATCTGGGTTTAAATGTGAATTGCACAGTGCAGCTATCCAAGAATTCCTTGAGTTTATGAGGATCCCCATCAAATCTGCCCAAACTCAATGAAATTGGGGGAGTCTCAGAAAACGCTTGGGTCACCTGTTGCCTTAATTGAGCATTATCCTACTTGATAGCTTGCATTTCTAGTGACATAGACTGCATAGCAGCCATTAATTGCTGCATTTGCTGCTCCATGTAATTGCCACCCGATCTGATCAGCTATTGGGCGTCGCTTACTGTTACAGCTGTAACTCCGTTGAGGTTATCAATTTCCAAAAAAAGGATATTTACAAAAAACACTAACCTGATCGGATGCCAACGTGTTCAGAGCAGCAACAGCAGACGAGAAGAATCACCCCGGAATCCCTGTTCCCCCTAGTACCGAACATAAAAGAATCAGTGAGGGGAAACACGGACCCAAGGGAAACCCTCTGGGAAAGAAAACCCTGGAGATCTTGAATCAGCCTTCTTATAAGGACGTCAGGACTGGTTGTCTCTCAGGATGGCCTTTCTCTAAGTGGCGAGTGGAAAGAGACCTACAGGACGAGAATAACAGGTAAGTATACGGAAAGCAGAATGAAGGGTAAATTGATGAGAAAAGTACTGAACTAACTTTGGAGATGACTGAAGTTAGATCCTTCGAATGGGTATTCCCGGGCAGTCGAAAGAGTGGTATTCCAAAGAAGAGGGTAACAACTGAAAAAGGGAGAATGGTAAGAGTGGTTCTGAACAAAGGAGAGAAAGACCAAATGTAGGAATTGGACTTATTTCCGATAGGCGGAGCTTCTGACTAGAGCGGAATATCAAATGGAGAGCCCTGTTTGAAGAGAGGAGGGAATTCCCTGGACTGAACGAAGGAGAGGAAGGGAGCAGGCCAGGACGAGATACAATTCTATAACAAAAGGAGTGTTAGTGAGAAAAAGATAGATGACTAGCTGTCGATAGAATAGGATTTGAGATTCTGAATTGTAGCAAACTTACGAAGCATCACATTCAGCAGAAGCGACGCGTTGAAGCGGAGTTCTGGGTTCCTTAAGAGGAAACAGATGACTGATCACGTGCTCCTGACGGCAACGTGAAACAACTAGACTGCTGGCATGGGATTCTCTTGCTATATCGGAGTTTCCTCGAATCATAGCTCCACACAGGGACAAATGCCGTCTAAGCTGCCATCGGCGAAAAAAGGCATAACAGATCTACCAGAATCAATTCACAAACCGACGAGTGAATGGAGGAACATCATCCAGCCTAAACATCACTAGGGGTACAAGGCAGGGTTGCCCGCTCTCCCCCCTAATCTTTTCTTTGTGCATGGAGCCATTTGCCAGTCGCATCCGATCAGCAGGGACGATCAAGGGTGTGAGGGTGGGTGCCATGGACTTTAAGGTTTCCCTCTATGCGGACGGTGTCCTGCTTACACTGAGCAATGCCGCCGCCTCCCTGGTAGCGGTGCTGGTGGAGCTGGATGAGTTTGGTCGGGCTTCCGGGTTCAGGTTCAACTACGACAAATCACATGGTCTGGACGTGTCCCTTGGGCCCAGAGACAGAAAAACTATACAGAGTTCTCGGGATTATAGCCCGTATCTGAGGGTCCGCATTCCGAGCAGACTCTCAGAGGTGTATTGAGCCAACTTTCCTCCGCTGTTTGGGGAGTTGACCGAAGATTTAGGGAGGTGGGGACAACAGGGGATCTCTTGGTTTGGCTGCATAGAGGCGGTCAAAATGAACTTGATACCACGCTTACTTTACGTGAGCTCGGCTCTGGCGGTGAAGATTCCAGACTCAGACTTCCGTACTCTGCAGGGGAAGATTTTAGGCTTCATCTGGGGGAATAAAAGGGCCTGGTTATTCAAGAGGGTTTTACTGAAGCGGCAAGGGTAGGAGGATTGGGGGTACCGGACGTGTTCCGTTAAAATTTAGCTGCTCAGATCTGCCTTTACGTGAAGTAGACAGGCCTTGCCGCCAAAATGGAAACTCATTGAACAGGCCCAGTCACCGGTTGACCTGGCATTTGAGGGGGAGACATATGGGACAGGAGGGGGGCTTCTCTTTGCTTGCGACAACCAAGTGTACTCTCTATTACATAGGGAGGGTGCTTCGTAGATGGGGAATAGGGAGAGGGCTAGGACCCTTTGCACCAGTGTGGAATAACCCAGGTTTCTGCCCGGGTGCAGTAGGGTGGATTTTCATAAATGGAAAGAGGGTGGGCTGGAATGTATACGCCAGCTATTTAAAGACAAAATGCCATTGTCATTCGAAGAATGTAAACTCACCTTCAATATACAAGAATGAGAACGCTTCAGATACACCCAATTGAGGCACTGGGCTTGTCACTCACAAGGAAAGGGATGACGAGAACTCTTTCTGCCCTAGAGCTGACACTACAGGATGGGACTGTGGAGGGGGAGGTATCTCGGCTGTATAAGCTTCTGGACACGGGTTACCCTGTGATGCGCATGCCATATATGTCTAATTGGGAAGAGGATCTGGGGGGCCCCATAAATGATGAGGAGTGGGTACTAATATGGGGACGGATGCTTATGTCCTCGAGGTGCGTTACGGACAGGGAATGCTCCTACAAACTTTGCTATAGGTGGTCACTTACCCATGAGAGGCTACACCACATGGACGGAAATTACTCGGCAGCCTGCTGGTGGGGCTGCGGGGCAGTGGGCACACTGTTTCATATGGTGTGGGTGTGCCGTAAGGTGGGTCTTTACTGGAAGGAAGTGCTGGCAAAGATAAAGGAGATCACAGGGTTGGACCTTCCTGCTGACCCACGAGTGGTGATCCTGGGAGATGCAGGGGGGATGGGGTTGTTCCCTCTAACCGGCTCACTGGCTACCTTGATTGAGCATCTCCAATTTGCAGTAAAACTGGTCATTGCCCGCACTTGGAAGACGATTGAGGGGCCGATGGCGCAGTGGTGGTGGGTTAGGGTCTGGGACATATTGGTGGCAGACAAAATCACAGCATGGTGCGAGGGTCGCTATGCAAGGTATGTCTCTGTATGGGCCCTGTTCATTGACTTTGCTGAAAAATACCCTGCTATGGTGGTTGAACCCCCTCTGTTGCAACAATTCTCTCTGCTGTGAGCCGGTCTGAGATGTACTCTATCCCTGCCTGTGCCTAGTGGTGACTCAGCGAATCTCTTGTAATCCGGGGTCGCCTCTCTAAAATTGTTATATTGTACTGTACTGAAAGCGAAGATTGTCTCTGTACTCACGATGGGCCTCATTCCGAGTACGGCGCTAATGGAAAAACGATGGCGGTAAAGTAATTCCGCCATCATTTTCCGCCGTGGACTATTCCGACCCTTCACACCGTAATTACCGCCACCGTAAAGTACGACGCCGTAAATAGCGTACCAGTGTCGCGCGCCCGACACACCACGTCGGAAATAACGCCAAGGCGTTAACCAGTGCTGATCCCAAGTAAAGCGGACACGGTAAAAACGGCCTCCACAAGGGCGCAAAGTACCTTAACGCCATGGCGTAATTACCGGCATCGCAGAGAAGGTGTTAACAACCCTGAACAGTGCCAGAAAGAGGAACAGGTGCACCCAATCAGCACAGGTGGAGTCCATAGAGTCAGGCACAGCACAAAAGGAGCACACCCACACACCACACCCCCTCCCACACCAAGATGATACCAATTCTCGCAGCATTCATGGAGCTGGAGGCCCTGCTTGCAAGGCAGCAACGACGACAACATCAACAACAGCAACCACAGCAACCACAGCCCCCACCACAGAGGATACACAGGAGGAGAAGGAGGCAGAGACAGGGCCAGCATGCCCTACCGGTGCAGCCACAATTACCACGCCGTCAACCCCCAATCCCACGCATCAGACCCACCCCCTTCAACCTCACACCAGAGCAGATACACACCCTGTACCGCCTTGACCGGGACACGATAACCACCATAGTGGCCCTGATACATAACGACATAGTGAGCCTAATAGAAATCAGCACTGCCATCCCCCCTCTACTAAAGGTAGTGTCTGTGCTCCACTTCCTTGCCACAGGGACCTACCAGCATACAGTGGGGCACATGCATGGCATTTCACAGCCCATATTTTCCCGGATACTCAACCAAGTGCTCGATGCCCTCCTCAAGCACAGAAGGGACTACATATGCCTCCCCCGGACTCCCCAGGAGACATATGATACCAAAGCTGCTTTCCATGCACTTGCAGGCATGCCAAATTGCATAGGTGCCATCGACTGCACCCACGTAGAATTGGTGGTGCCCCATGCCATGGAGGTGCCGTATCGCAACCGCAAGCAATATCACTCCATCAACGTCCAGATGGTGTGTAATGCAAGTAAAACCATCACACAATGCAATGCCCGATACCCCGGATCAACTCATGACTCCTTGGTCCTGCGCAACTCTACACTACCACGCTACATGGAGCGACATGCTGAACGACGTACCTGGCTGCTTGGTGAGTAACCGGAATGGGCCATGGCAGTCCATTGGGGCTGTGAGTAGGCTGCCAGCATACTCCACCAGGGTGGTAAAGGGTGGGGTAGAGAGATGCATAAGGTTGGGGCAGTCAACGCCATTGTACGATGTAATGGGGTCACTGTATCCTGGGACATGTGTGCATGGCCAGTGAACACCTGCTGCAATGTCAGATTAGCCCATTTCTCCACCATTATTGCACGAACACTTACCTTCATTCCACTCTCATGCAGGTGATGCTGGCTACCCATTGAAGGCATGGCTCATGACCCCCATCCGCAACCCACAAAACAGGCACCAGGAGGACTACAATAGATCTCATACCCGTACACGGGTGGTGATAGAGCAGACCTTCGGACTTCTGAAGGCACGATTTCGTTGCCTCAGCCGGTCAGGTGGGGCCCTCATCTACAGCCACGAGAAGGTGTCCAAGATCACCATGGCATGTGCAATGCTGCACAACATGTGCATCCATCGGAACGTGCCACTGCCCCCTGACGTGGGTCTGCTCCCACCAGAGGAGGAGGAGGAGGAGGAGGAGGAGGAGGAGGAAGGAATGGCAGGACAGCATCACGGGGCCGATGCACAGGAGGGACGTCACGTGCGACAAGCATTGATTGACCAATATTTCTGAGTCACAAGTCAGCTGAGGGGGTGAGGATGACAGGACATTGGGCACTGGGTGTGGGGATACGTGTACTACATGCACTGTGAGACATTAAAAGACACATGCACAATGATCAATGTCCACTCTGTTTTCAAGGAAACACCAAACTGTGTATTTTACAATCATGTGAAAACGTGTACAAATAATCCTCCACCTTCACCCCCCTCCCCCCCAACTCCCACGCACACCCTCACCCCCCTCCCCCCCAACTCCCACGCACACCCTCACCCCCCTCCCCCCCAACTCCCACGCACACCCTCACCCCCTCCCCCCCAACTCCCACGCACACCCTCACCCCCCTCCCCCCCAACTCCCACGCACACCCTCACCCCCCTCACCCTCCCCCCACAACAGCCCCACAATGGTCCCATCAATACTACATAGGCCACATGTGTGTGGCTTCATAGTCAATGGGCACGCCCCGAGCATGAGGAATCATTTACGCATTGTGCGTTGTGATCTGCGGACCGGGCTGGTCTGCGTGGAGGAGCACTGGGAGGGTGGTTCCTCCTGCTGGGGCTGAGGTCTGGGGGTAGCTGCCTCCAGGGCATCAGCAATCCTGCCGAGCACCTCACAGAGCCGGTTTGTTGATGTAGTGATGACCTCGCCCAGAGCCTGCAGGTCATTGTGATGCACCAACCCTGATTCCCGGTTGTCCCGGAGAAACTCCTCAATCATGGCCGTGAGGTTCTGGGAGTGCACAGCTTCTGCGGCCGTTGTGGGGGATGTGGTTTGCAGGCTCGGTATTGTGCCTGCAGGCCTCTCAGGTGTTGCGCCAGGGGATGTGGGCTGATGTGAGACAGGTGTTGCCCCTTCGCCTGTGAGGCCTGGCCCATCACTCGACCCGGAGTCGCTGTGTGCAACCTGGCTGTATGATGGTGACTCAGGGCTGCAGACGTTGGTCTCCTCCACGTTGACCCCGGAATGGGATGTGGGGCTGTCTGGCACACTAAGGAGGCACATGGCAGCATTCTCCCCTGACATGCTGGATTCCTCAGGGTGCAGCGTGGGGCATGTTTCCTGCGGAACTGCAGCCATGTCCAGGTGCGCGGGTGGGGGTTGTGTACCCTCCATGGGGGTTGCTGGAGCAGGTGGCGTGGAATGGGCCTTATGTCTGCCAGCAGGTATGCGCTGTACCCTGCCCCTGGCCCGGGAGGTACTTGGCCGGGAGCCTTCCTGCTCCTCACTTTCATGTCCGCTACCTGTGGGGGGGAAGAGGGAGAGAGACAGCATGATCAATGATCTGGGGGTCATCATGACTACAAGCCTATGGTAACACATTGGGAGAGCAGCGTCTTGGTGATATTTTGGTTGGTGAGAGAACTTGGCTTGGATGGTAAAAGCATACTGTTGGCGGGGTCAATCATGTTGGCGGAGTACAGTGGTGAGTGACATTGGCCAGCTTTCTGTGTGGAATGGCCAATATGGGTGTCTGCCTTGCACCTGACATCATCCTGGGTCCCACTTGTTACGACATGGTTGCGGGGGGGGGGGGGGGCTACGAAGCAAACATGATGTGACTCTTTGGGCGGCCCTTTGCGGTGAATTAAATTAAGGATGCATGTACTCACCTGCATCAGCGGATGAGGGGTCACCGCAATCCATTTCGCCCACACCTTCGATGGCTTCTGTGCCCATCATCTCCGCACATGTTTCCTCCCAGGGCATCATTTTAATGGGTGAGCCTGGGCCTCCTCCTGTCTCCAGGGCCTGCTGACGGTTTGCTGACATGATGGCCCGCACCCTGAGACGAAGGTCATCCCACCGTTTGCGGCAATGCGTTGTGCTGCGGGGGGTGTTTCCGACGGCGCTCACCCTCTGTGCGACCAACTCCCATATCTCCTTCTTTCTGAGGATGGTGGGCCTACGCATGTCGCCGCAGAATACGATATCTGCATGTTCATGCAGGGTGTCGACCAGGACCTGTAACTCATCCTGGGTGAATTTTTCTTTTCGGATGCGCGCAGCTCCCTTTTTCAGAACTTTTGGCATGATGATCTTCTCTGTTGTATATTTGGTCGATCTGAGTCCTGTATGGAGTCCTGTATGTCCTGTATGGTGAGGATTGCAATGGATTGTGATTTTAAATATGGCCGCCGTGATGCTTCCCGTTCCTGTGCGATGACGTTATTTCCGTTTCCGGTATTTAACGGTTGCCGTAATTTACGGTCAGCGTAAATTACGGTCACCGCTAATTACGGATTCGATCGAAGGCGGTGGTGTTAAATGCGTCTAGGCTTATGGCGGTAAGGGGTTTGACGGGACCTTTTGCGCTATGCCGCAAGGGAGTTTACCGCCATGGCGGAATACTCGTGCACGCGAAGTCGGAATATGGTGGAAATAGCGCCTTCCGACCACATCGTACATGGTATTTACGCCATGGCGGTAATTACTATTACTTACCGCCGGACTCGGAATGAGGCCCGATATGTTGATTTCAATAAAAGTTATGAAAAAAATTATAAAAATCTGCTCAATTTAACTGCACCTTAACTAATGTTTTTTCAGTGAATTTCAAGGGTGTTGTTGTACCACAGATTTATTTATGGTAACAGCTTCCAGCTGTGTCCACTGTACATGTTCACCCAATATGTTTCTTTTGGACCCACTAGGTGGCCACGGCCTTCGACCCTGGCAACTTTATATGTCTTTAAAATAGCTGTCACTATATATGTCTTTAAAACACTACTGGGCCACTAGCCATGGCCAGTGGCCACGGTCTTCAGCCATGTCCTCTGTACATGTTCCCCTAATATGTTTCTTTTGGACCCACTAGGTGGCCACGGCCAAATACACATATGTTTTGGGCCCACTAGCCAAGGCCTTCAGGCCTGACCAGTGATCACGCCTTTGACTGTGCCCACTGTATATTTTAAAACACTACTGGGCCACTAGCCATGGTCTTCAGCCATGGCTTTCAGCCGTTTCCACTGTACATATTGCCCTAACATGTTTTTGACCCACTAGGTGTCCACGGCCTTCATCCGTGGCCACTATACATGTCTTTCAGTCCCACTAGCTAGGGCCTTCGTTAGTGTTTCATACCTGGTCCAATTCCATCCAGCGGTTTTGGCTGTGCGCTTGAACACAAATTGGACTTTTCCCTCTATGGGAAAATAAATGGGGACTAGGTCGAAACTGTGTTTTTTTATTTTCTTAATAACGTCTTTATTTTTTAACTGCTCTTTCCCAAAATGTCCAGTCTGGGTGTTCGGGGGAGCACGGGTGTAAGTACAGTTTAGTTTGCAAAATTTCAGCCAAATCCGTTGTGAGTCAAAAGTTATTAGCCATTCATTTTTCGGGTTGTCTATGGTACTTGATACTTAGCTTAACTATAGTGCGGCGACCCCGCACTATCATTTATTTATGTTTTATAATGCGCCACAGAAAAATAAATTAGGCTCAGAACAACAATTTAGGAAACCAATGGAGAAAAGGGGGGCAGAGGAGCTTATCAGGGAAATATTCAATAAATGTTATATTTTCTGGAGAGAATACGACAGATTTGAACATCATGCAAATACATTGCTCACCTTTACGGATGGAGTGCACATTTCCTTTGTTTCGTTTAATGCTATCAGAACGAAAGCTGTTAAAGATTCTTTCCCTTCAGATCCAGAGGACATCTGAAAATAAAAGAAAATAAGCCAGAGTTACACAGCATTGAAAGGCTGGCAGTATATACACTATATACACAAGCTACAGAAATCGATAATACCATTGTCCGTATTGTTATGAAACCCTGCAAACAAGAACATAATTCTCTCGTATTAAGGAAACTTCATTTATTACATGTGAAAGCACAGATTGATTTTAAGCTTCTAACTATAGCCTATAAAACCCTCTAAGGGTCTGCCCCACATTTTATGTTAAGAAGCATTGGAGATGGTGCTCTTCGATGAGGCCCTTGACACCTGCCTCGCATTATTGCAGACTCTCTAAGGGTCTTGGTTGTTTATGCTCAATTAATTGCGTCACTTTTTGGAATTTGCTCCCAGAAGAAATTCGGGGCATTAGTGATCTGTTGGTATTCAGAAAGGAGATAACTATCATCTTATTCTAGCTATCTTGTGATGCTCTTGCGCTCTGTGGCTACCTTGACTAGCTTAAGATGATGTTTAGTGTACATGCAAGTACTCTTGCTTAATATTTGCTTTTAGCACCCGGGAGGTGACACCTCCCAACCAATCAGGAAGCCCGGAAGGTGGGCTGTACCTCATGGTATCCAGGGTTCCAAGCTCCTGAGCAGCAGGAAGCAGCCTTCTTACGTTCCGGGCCAAAACAGAGGATAGCACAGGGGCAACGCGCTGGTCTTGGAAGCAAGAACATGCAGAGCAACAGAGGTTCGAATCCCAGATCTGCGTTTAGATACCGAACTCAGGTACGGTATTAGGAGCGTTATAAAAAAAACAATTAAATAAATACATAAAATAAAAGCCTTTGTTCCACCCCGCGCCAGATTTTTTCCTACCACTTCCCTCTTCCCATACCTCTCTACCCCAGGCCCCACTTATCTGTGGCCGCCTCCCCCGTGGCCTGCTCTCTGCCACTCCTGCCATTTCATCTCTTCCCGTCAACGGCAACTGGCATCATGGAAAGGGTACAGGGACTGCCTGTAGTTCCATTCTATATTTGTCCATAGCGGCCATTTTGTTTTGTTATCTTTTAAAGATTTTGTATACCGGCCACAGTGCTGTTTCTCAATTAAAAAAAAATAAGCTATACGTATGCCAGAAATCAGGTGTAGGTAGTGAAAAGTTCATTCTTAAGCTAAGAATCCCTTGGTGGGCAGGCATTGTCACTCAGTTAATGGGGTCTGGACCAACATTAAGGCCCTTGGCTCGCTCTGGCCTGTAATTTGGGCCACAGGCTGTTACCTGACCGGTAATTTCCACCCTCTCAATTATGACCTTGCCACTACTGATATGTTCTGCTATTCACTGTACAGCTTTCTGACACCCACTTTGGTCTGTTTTGTGCTTTATAAAACTATACAAATCAATAAAGGGGCTGAAGAATGAAAACAGAAAAGCTTGGTTTGACTGGGAACACATAGTGGGAATTTGGGAAACACACAAATCAAGCTTTCTCTATAGAACTGTGATCCTGTCGGTCAATCTCTCCCTCAGTCTCTGTCCACATTTAAGGTAAAAGTCACTCGCAGTCTTTTGGGGGAAACAATACATCTTTCTTGGTTCTTGAAGCCAGTTGCTTGAATTTTTGTAGAAGTTGTCAAGATGTCTCTTCTCTTGTAGCAAACCCGGCATAACAAGCCCTGGTGACTGGGTCATCGAAACGTGGCCCAAGCATTAGGATAGTAACTTCTTTGTTTTGGTCACAGTCCGTCCCACAGCTTCTCCAGGCCTTCGTGACTTAACCATCCTTCTCTCTTACTACCCTTTGTCTTGGGCACCTCATCATCTGTATCTCTTCCTCCTTCAGCATTGCTCATCTTCTCCTCTTGTCTTCCTTCCTGCTTTTCTCTCTTTCTTCACTCCTTAACAATGTGCCACACTCCGATCTTTTCTTCTGCCACCCCAGTCTTTCCTCCTCCTCCCTTCTCTGATAGTTCTACTCAGCTCTTCTATTTTCTTCCCACCTTCTTCTTAAAACTCTTTTTCATCACCACCGTCCCCCCTAATCTCTTTGGTATTCTCGCCTCAACCTTTGCCCACTGCCACCATGTTGCTTCTTTTAACATCATTCAACTCTGCTTCTGCCTCTTTCCGTAATGTACTCTCTACTTCCTCCTTAGTGTTCTTTTTAACCTCCCTCATCTCAGTCTTGCCTTTTCTTGATGTTCTCTCTATCTCTCCTTAGTACTCATCTCACCCTCCTACTTACTGCTCCTTTGAGTCTCTACCACATAGTCATTGCTCCACTGAGTGTCCATAGCCCTCAATGCTCTTCTCTTTACTTCAGAATAACTATCTTGTAACTTAACTCTTCCAGTGTACCAGCAGTATTATGTATGAGCCTACAGGGGTACTGTTGGGCCCGGGTTCTTACTTATTTAATTTTGTGGCAAGTGCTTTTCTCTTCCAGTCCTACCTTGTCCCCTGGGTAAATTATGCCTCTGGGAATATTTCCCTTGGTCTATCCTAGTCCATGTAAAGCTAGTGTACCAGGGAACACTTAGGCTCTTGAAGGATTCTTTAACTTTAGGCCAGTGATAGACTGGGTAGCCTGGGAGATCCTCCGTTCATGGAGTGGGTTGTGCTCCAGCATTCAAGGTGACCCAAGTCCCATCACCCACCTCCAGCATGGGGCTTTGTCACAGTAGGTAGTCTTCTTTTCTGATCCATATGATTACTAGCTTGAGTGTTGTCATTTTCAGTTTTTGATATTAGGTGGCGCTTACGTGCCATCTATATTCTGAAACTTTTGCATTAGAACACAGGTAGGAGGAAATGTGAGGTGAGGGGAGACACACAGCTTGTGGTTATTCAGTTAGATAGTTTATTTATATAGCACCTAGTAAACACAATGGCCCTCATTACGACCCTGGCGGAAAGTGACTGACCGGACCGCCACAGCGTAAATAGCGTTTCCGCCATTGCACGAAGGAGCAAAGTGCGGCCCATTCCGACCCATCGGGCACGAGCACCACGCCATGGCGGAAGTGCAAAGTCCGCGATGGCGGAAATGACCCCAAAACGGCCCACACCGCCGCCGTACGGCGCCCTAGGTGCAATACCGCCACCCCTCTTAGCGGTCACCGCAGTGTGCGCCTACCGGAAAGTACGGTGACCGGAAATATACGGAAACGGAAGTTAAAACATGGGCCCGGAACGGGAAACATCCCGCCGTACACCTATAAAACCACTAAAACCACACAACCACTAAAATCACTACCCTGAAACACACCCCAACCCGTCATCCACCCTAGCGAAACCAAGAAAAATGGGAAAAGTAGCGAAGAAAGCGTGCGACCGCAAGCGGCAGGTCCACTTCTCCCGTGAGGAACTCACCGTGCTAACAGAGACCCTCCAGGAGAATGCTGCCGTCGTCTTCTCCACGCAAATGACCAGAACGGCACTTGCAAACAAGAAGGCCATATGGGCTCTGGTGGCACAGCGGGTAAGTGCGGTGGGGACCGCACCCCGCACCCCACAGCAATGCCGCAAGCGATGGGACGACCTGCGGATACGCGTCCGCAGCATACTCTCTGCCAACCGCAACATTGCCACAGCCACCGGGGGAGGCCCTGAATCACCCATCAAGTTGACCCCCTGGGAAGAAATCTGTGCCTCCACCATCGGAATGGAGAGCATAGAGGGAGTCGGAGGGATGGAGAAAGGAGTGCAGACATCCGAAGATTCAGGTAGGTGGGCCAAATAAAACAATGCCAAATCCACACAGTCCATCCATGTGAAGTACCATGCGTCCACATAGTGCAACAGAAACACATGTCCAGGAGAACGTCCACACACATCGGCCTGATAGCGCACGTTAAAACCCACAATAAATACATAAATAATTAAAAACCCCTAAAACACGCACTACACGTGCAGCAGGCACACCCTAACTGCAGGCTGCCAAACAACTGCACCCTCACTCCACACACAAATGAAAGCACCTCCAAGGCCCCGACCCAAATCACCCTCAGGTACCACTCCAATGCATGTGATACAATGCCATTCCAATTCCCACAGACCCATCAATAACCCTCGCCCTCCTTTACTCCACCACAGGGTCCGATCCAAACGACGAGCTTCAGGACACCCCTACCAGCACACCTGCAAAGAGGGCCAAGACCAACGGCCAGAGACCCTCCACCTCAGCTGCACGCATCAAGACACGGCAGCAGCACAAATCAGGTGGCAGCACAGAGGAGGGAACATCAACAGGCACCCCAGCAGCCAGCATGCCCACACCACCACCACCACAGGTCCCCCCAATGGATGCCACAGAAGGCACTGCCTCTGGTGGCAGCAGCACCATAGGTGACACCCCATTGATGGCAGCATGCTCGGACACCGAAGACGGGGATGTCGAAGTCAGATCCATCCATGACCTGTCCCAATCCCCCTGTCTGTCCCATCCCGTACAACATGAGGATACCACGCAGGGGCACCCACAAGACGACGACTGGCCATCCCCCACAAGCCCTGTGGCAAGGCAACATGAGGACAACAGCCCCTCTGTGACACCCCCGCAAATGGCCATGGCCCAGCAGAGGCAACAGTCCCTCGACCAGTTAATCGTGCAACAGCAGCAACTGGCCACGCTCCTCAAGGACCATGCCGATGAATGTGGGGGCACTAAGGCAGACATAGAAACATCAACTGAGACACTTAGGGCAGAAATGGAGAGAGGTACAGAGACGCTAAGGGCACAAATGGAGAGTAGCACCGAGAGCCTGAGAGTCCAAATGGAGACTAGCACCGAGAGCCTGAGAGTCCAAATGGAGAGTAGCACCGAGAGCCTGAGAGTCCAAATGGAGAGAAGCACCGAGAGCCTGAGGGGGGAACTGCATGCGACGTCCAAAGACGTATGTGCCGAACTTGCCGCAGTGCGCCGTGTGCTCACTGAGCTCTCGCAAACCCTTAGGGACATGCATGGACGTGAGCAGGCAGACACATCATCCGTTGCAAGTTCCGTCCAGGTCAGCCCCCAACGTAGATCTGGGAGGAACCTGCGCTCCACAGGCAGGGGTGCCCCTGATACCCGCAGAGGGGGCTTGCAATAGCGACTGCCCACTGACAATGAGCATCTTTGGACACTGGTGTTCGGGGGGGAGGTAGGAGGGTGGAGGGGGTGTGTTGGGCTCACTTGGGTGGCGGGTCGATAGGGTGTTCAACATGATATCACATATGCCATAAACAGTGCACGATCAACCAATGAGATGTGTGGACATTGATCTTTGTGTACTAGGCCATCATAGGCGTACAGTCCATATTGTGCATGTCCCAGACACACACAGTGCCACGAGTCCCGTGTCCATGTATCAGCCACCAGGCGTGAGTGCTAGAAGCATGCATCAATGAGATGCTGACGAATGTCACGGGCCTCCGGTGCCTCGCAGACTCCATGAGGTGCTGCCACATCCCCACCCTCATCATGACCATCATCAGGTGCTTGCAGTTCTGCGTCAGGGGGCATGGGCACATTTCTACGTACGCACATGTTGTGGAGCATGACACATGCCATGGCCATCTTTGCAACCTTCTCATGGCGGTACAGGAGTGCCCCGCCAGACCTGCTGAGGCAGCGGAAACGAGTCTTCAGTAGGCCGAATGCCTGTTCAATGACTACACGGGTACGTGAGTGGGCATGGTTGTAGTCCTCCTCATGCTGGTCCCGTGGGTTCCGGACTGGTGTGAGGAGCCATCTCTTCAGTGGATATCCAGCATCACCTGTATGTGGACGAGAAACGCATGATGTGGAATGCCATTGCTACGTACGCACACCCCCCCCCCTTCCTGCCAGGTCATTGCCAAATCACATACCCCACATAATCATGCATGTAATGAGACTCACCGAGTAGCCAGGATCTGTTCCCTGCGTGTCGCTCCATGTAGCGTGGTATTGTAGAGTTCCTCAAGACCATAGAATCATGGGTTGATCCAGGGAATCGGGCACAACAATGTGTAATGATCCTGTTGGAGTCACACACCACTTGTACATTCAGGGAATGAAATTGTTTTCGGTTGCGGTACTGGGCCTCCATGGCATGTGGGACGACCAATTCAACATGGGTGCAGTCGATGGCACCAATGCAACCCGGTATGCCGGCAAGTGCATGGAATCCCACTTTTGTGTTGGTAATTTCCTGCTCCGAGCGTGGTAGAGAGATGTAGTCGTCTGCGTGCTGCAGGAGGGCATCGAGCACTTGCAATAGTGTCCGTGAGAACAGTGGCTGAGAAATGCCATGCAACTGTCCGACTGTGTGCTGGTAGGTGCCTGTGGCCAGGAAGTGGAGTACAGACACCACCTTCAGTAGGGGTGGGATGGCGGTTGGGCTATCTATCATGCTGACAAGGTCAGCCTGTGTCATGTCCACAATGGCGGCTATGGTGTCCCGGTCCAGACGGTAGAGGGTGTGGATCTGCTCATCAGTGAGGTTGAACGGATGTGCTCGGAGGCGTGGGATTGCGGGCTGCCTGCGTGGTGGTAGTGGCTGTGCTGGCGGCCCTTGCTGGCCCTGCCTTGGCCTCCTCCTCCTCCTGCGTCCCCTTCGTGCGGCCGGTTGTAGTTGGTGTTCGTCTTCTTCTTGGAGTTGGAGTACTTGCAGTGCTATCAGGTCCCCCAGGGCCAACATCGCGAGTCCTGCCGGTAGCATTTCGGTGTGGTTGTGGGAGGAGACTGGGTGTGCAATTTATGTGTTTTCAGGCTGTATGGCCTCCACCTGTGGTGATTAATTCCACCTGTGCAAACTGCTCTCCCCTTTGGCCGGGCACGTCCCGCGCACAACGCTGCAATTCTGGGAATGGCATCTTGCTATTGCAATCATGTATTTGTACCCGATGGCCGTGTAAGATTGGTTGATATGTTCATTCTGCTGTGGTCCCATTGTTTCCCATGCTATCTCTGCAGTCGCGAACAGACTTGTGAAGGGTCAGTGGAACGTAGTACTCGAGTAACGGTGGGCCCTCATGCATCACTGTACCGAGTTGCAACGACGGGCGGGGCGTCCCATTTGTGGGTGAAGGCAGTTGCCATTTTCACACACAGCCGCACTCGATGGAATAATTAGTGATTTCAAACGGCCACAGATGCCTTTTCGACGTGATGTTGCAAATGAGGAATTCGAAGGGCGGCGCTTTCGGTTTCCAGCTAGCGGCGAGGAGATGCCCACAGGTCTGACTGCAAATATAACGTTCTATTGTTCAATGTCCTTGAGACAGGGGCCATGGCGAGGAAGCAATGATTGATATGAATAGTTTGGGATGCGCAATAGCTACGTGGGCGATGAGGCCGGCCGTTCCCAAATACATGTTACTTCACGACACTGGAATTACGGGCTGGGGCACTGTGGATTTTGCAGGCTGCATAACGCACAGACTCAATGGATGTTTCTAATGTTATGTGAGTAATTATTCAGGCGTTTTGATCCCGGGATGAGGGAATGATGAATGGATGCATGGGCAGGTGATTTGATACAGAGTTTGCCATGTACAGGGCTTCTTGGGATCTATCCGCCTCCCCTACGCTATGTGATGCAGGGCTGCCATAGTGGGACCATCGTCTATCTGGCTTTGTTGAGCCCTCCCTGTCTCGACGCGCCCTCAGACACTTGTGTCCATGCACGTTAACATTCCCATCTGATGGATTCTGTTTTGACAGACGCATGCACAGGTACACTCGTTTGTGATGGTGTTTGCACCTCGATATAGATGGTTATGAGTCGGAAGTGGTTTTGGGGTGGTGATGATCCTTTGGAGTGGGCTAGCATGCATATGGCTGTGGATTTAGTGTGATTATTGAAGTGAGTTGTTCGAATGTAGTTCTGATGGCCATTCTGTTCTTTTTCTTTTCTTTTGGTTGACAGGTATCTCCTCCCCTTTTGCCACTGCCATCTGTATGCCACTCCTGCAGATGGGTTTTACTCCCGACACCTGCTGCTTCGTGTTAATCAGTGGAGCAGCATTACGATCTTATGGGACGATCGCCAATGGCCCACATGCCCTTACGCAGTACTGGTGGCTCGGAGCAACATTTCGGCCTTTCAGCTGGACTAGTGCCTCCCCATTGGGACGGCCCTGCGGTTCTGTGCGCTTCCATGTTGCCTTTTCGTACGTGAATGTGGCTCTGTGTACCATGAGGGAACAGGGCGTCACACAAGTAGTGGCTGGTCATTTCTTGCGGATGCAGCCCACAATGGTGAAAAGTGTTTTGGAGTTCATGGCCTGATGGCTGTATGGGCTTGGTGATTTTGATGTGCATTAAATTTCTATTCTGATTAGGCCCGTGTAGCGTTTTTCTTTGCAAGTGATGTGGCATATGCCTATTTGGGGGGCGATGTATTGTGAGGAGATCTGCATTGGGTTCCAGCTTCGGAGTTTAGTTGCGTGGTACTGTACTGGGCGCGTTTGCCTACGAAGCCCGTGAGGTCAGGGATGGGGGCTGCCAATATGACAGTTTGAATGTTGTCATGCTCAGGGGCGGGGGATTGGGTTTTGTGTGACAGATGCCGGTCAGCCAGGTGGACTGGTGGAATGATGTGATTCTCGGAATATTGCTGGTCACAGGTGCCTGTGTTTGCGTGCGTTTCTTGGTGGGGGACTGTGGTCATGTCCATTGGGATGGCTTCTGTATTCGTGCCATCTGTGCCCTGCAGCTCCCATTGGCCCCTGTTGTGTTTCTTTTGTTCGTTGGCATGCATGGGTGACTTGTACATTTCAATGGTTGCATTGTGACTTCATTGCACCTACGGGGAGTTGTACTTTGTGGGCAGGGAGCGGTGTACAGGCACTCAGTGGGGCCGTTTACGGTTGATTCGCGATGCCGTACTTCTCACCATGGCGGAATGGTACATTCCGCCATGCTTGATGGCGTTAGGTACATGTCCGCTAGGGTCGGAATTGGCGTACCCTTGCGCCATGGTGGTGTTTGCGGTTTGGCATGGCGCGCGCGCGCGTGCTTGGTGCAGTTAGCGTTGGCGTTCACTACGGTGTCGCTAATGGCTTCGTACTTTGCGGTGACGGGTCATAGTCGCACCGAGCGCTATTCGATGGCGGTATTGCATTTCCGCCATCGTTTTCCGAATTCCGCAAGGGTCGTAATGAGGGCCAATGTGTTTCACAGCGTTGGAAGGCAGGGAAGGGAACAAGGGAAAATACAATGACATTCTTACAGGCCATGAACAAGAATGTGAAATGAAATATCGTACTCGGGCTAGTGACATGTCAGATAGTGCAAGAGCTAAGACACAGATAGGAAGGAATGGGAGACAGACAGGCAACTACCCTACTAGCCTTGATGACATTTCTGGTAGAGCCGGAATTTTACAATAGATGAGGGAGAGGGGAGGATAAAGGAGGGAGAGGAACAAAACAAGTGACTATCGCACTGATCCTGACGACATTTCAGATAGTGCTGTGGGTTAGGGGAGAGGAGAACAAGTATAGGATGGGGGGAGGAGACAAACATTGTTGCGTTCATACTAGGTCACAGGGACAATTCTGACTGCCCTTAGCCATGCTAATCCCTATAGCCATTCCAGCTCACTACCTGACCTTTCCTGCTCAAAACACATCCTCCTGGGATCTCTTTTTAGCGCTCTATTATGCAGTAAAATCCCAGTTTGTGATGTATATGGGCTGTCAGTATTATTTCTCTAAGCAATCATTTCAGCGTTAATGTGGTCAGAGTTGTCCTCCCTCCCATGCCGGTGCCCCACTGAGGCCCCTACATGGGTTACAGGACTAAGCTGGTGCCGGACTACAGCTCCTTCCCAGTGTGCAGTGCCAAAGCCTGTCAGGCCCTTTCAGCATGGTTCCAATCACAAGAGCCGATCCCGACGCAGGGTACCCTTAGTGTTCAAGATTCACTTACCTTTTTTCTCTTCACCTTCACAGCAACTCAGTCCTGGATCTGTCACGTTGCTGGCATCCCAAACGTCTGCTCCTAGGTCATTAAATGGGCAAGAAGGTACCTGCCTAAAAACCATCCGCACTCGTCGCAGGCATGCCTTGCGAGGTCTTGTTCCACGTAGGACAGCCGTATTTGTGCGGGTTAGTGGAACAAAGCTTCCCCAAAAGCCTGCACAGTGCCGGAACCCATTGGACATGTGATCTGAGAAGTGCTATCCCAATTTAGGTGCAACACGGCGCATCTGCTGCGGTCTGCTGTGCGACAAAGTTCTTGAAAATGCTGTTATGCAACAAGCTCTGGTCCCGTCCCCTTTCCCTGAGACGTCCCTTCAGTATGGAAGAAAGGCGACGGAACATAAGAGTAGCAGCTGTAATTGTGCTACTAGTGTAATCCATATGCATTTAAAAACTGTTTCTTCAGCCACTTTATTTTGTTTTACAATATGTGTCCTTGCATCGGTTCTTTGCACTAAAAAACATGCAATGGCAAAGCCAACAGTTTTAACTTGTGTAAAGGTATGATAGGTACTGCTCTAATGTGCCTTGGTATCCACACCATTATCCAGCTGTTGCCATCTTATGGCCAGGTAATACCATCATGCCAGTGCCTGACAAATGCCTCTTATCATGCATATACAATAGCCAAAACTGTAAGCTTCGCCAATGTTGAAAAAGTGTGTTTTCTGAAGAACGGCTGCGATTTAGGTTTGGTCTCCAGTCACTGTTCTTTATTCTGACCAAAAAGTAACAGGAGTAAAATTCCCCACCCTTATTTCGGTGTAACAGGAATTTTCTACTTTTGATGAAAAGATTCTGAACCTCATTTTCCAATTAGTTTTGATGGTATCGATGGTATTGGGTATGATCTGTCACAGAACTCTGACAAAATGGTGTGTGTAAATGCTACACTATATCTAGCACCCATTTATCTGATGTTACTTCTCGCTACCTCAAAAGATAGTGCCAAATTCCACCCACCCCACAGAGCAGAATAATAAAGGAGAAGAGGACTGCTCCTGTCAAGTAATGGTTGTTAACAGAACTGGGATTGTGATTGACCTTTCCTTTTCTAGACTTGATGGTAGACCGTTCATAGGGCAACTGTTAATGGTACTTTGTTGTGGATGACATGGCTAAGTAATGTTGGTAGGACTAAAATCCCCTACAATGTAGGGCCTACATGCTCCAGATCCTTGATTTCCAGAACTCCAAAAGGAGGGAAAGAAGCCTTTTTCTGAACATTCCCATATATATGGATGTGTCTGTAACTTTTATGGTCACAACCACTGCCTTTCAAAACAACTCTGGTATGCCGAAAGGCACATTTCATAACTTGGGGGGGAAATTAACATCCTTAACATCCACGTTTGGGGGACACACCATGAGCCATTTGTTGAAAGTTGGGGTCAGCGGTGGATGTGATCTCAGTTGAGTTCTAGCCTTTTTGCGGAACATGTACAATACATTGGGACAACCGATGCCACATTTCACAGTGGTATCTCTTAGTAATGCCCTAGGAGTGGCTGCAGTCCTGGTAAGAGTGGCTGTGGCTAACACTTTCCTCTCTGTGGTCTCATAAATCCCTATTTTGTGGGGTCTTAAACTGCAATTTATGGTTCAATGAACCCTTTCTAGCAGTAATGGTAATAACTGAGTGGGGCATAGAGTGGCCTCTGACCCATCTGAGAACTTACATTTGTTATCTGACCTCACTGTGAATTAATTTGGTAAGAGGGGAATGTTCAAAATCTGCATATCGGTTTTGTAGGGTGGTCAAGAAATGACAAAAGTATTGGAAAAAGAATTGTGATTCAAATGGTTTTTATTCTTCAGTACTTTAGGGAAACAGTTGGACCAAAGGCTTACAGGATATATGGACAAATGTACAAATAAGTAATGCTTTAGTAAAACAGTGTTGAGGATGCAGCAACATAGAAAGGGATAGTCCTGGTGTTTGCAACACCTATGACAAGGCTTCCAGTAACTCATAAGCTTCAAAACCTAGTCTGAATGAGTACTTGTCCCTCTAGGAACACTATTGTCGAGATAGCAATGTCCAAGAAAGTGGCCAACAGAAAACATCCAAACCTATTCCTAGAAAGTCCTTATCCTCTTGGCTATCGCTATGCTTTAACATAAATATTTCAAATGTTGCCAATAAAAGAATGTACAAAATCCTACTCTCACGACTGTTCCACTGGAATACCAAGTGGCTCCAATTGTGGACTAATTGTAATTGGGACTCGGAATTCATCAACTTAATCTGCCCTGGACAATACCTATCAATATTTCTGTCATTACTTTCCCTATGCATCACTTTGGTATTTCCCCATAATGCACCTTTTGGCAGGTCTCACTACCTGACTATACCTATGCAGCAGTCTTAGAACTACAATCGCCAGAAGCCCCAGAGATCAGTGCTGCTTTCACTTTCTCAGGTCCAGCGAGGGAAGAGGCATATTACCTTCAGGTGTGGTGCTGCAGGTGCTGCTAACAAGGCTGCTTCAGCACAGAGTGTAGCAGTATTTAAGCAGCTGCCTGCAGGAGCACTGGGCTCTTGCATTGAGTTTGCTGAAAGCCCATCGTGCTTTGATCCTTGGTTTTCTGCTGTTTCCAGAAACTGCTCCGGTTCCAGTGCCCTATGCTTCCTGCCCTGCAGCCCTGTTACTCTGCCTCCACTCCCCCACCCTCTGCCCTGCACACCTGTGCTTCCTGCCCTGCAGCCCTGTTCCTCCTTGTTCTGTGCCCATAGCCTGTGTTACATAGTTTTAGCTTTCTAGATTCCAGTCCGGTGTTTCCTAGTTATCAGTCTGCAGTCTTGCCCTTGTTCCAATCCAGAGTTACAGTCCCTTGTATTCCGTGTTACCAGTATGCAGTTTAAACCTTGATATCGCAGTCTGGAGTTTTAATCCTGAGTTTTCTTGTTCCTGCTATATAGATCAGTCCGCTGTTCCTTGATTCCAGGCCTTAGTTTCCAGTCTGCAGTTCCACACTCCTGTAACTTTGCACTATGATTGTTATCTTCTTGCCATGCTCTGTACTCTTGTTCTCTGTCCTGAAACTTACTCACTTTGACTTCCTGTTCTTACCCTGGATATTTCTGTTACTGTTCTTATCCTTACTTGCGTTTGTGTAATTTCTTCGTACAGAGTTTGGCTGCTGGGTAATCTCTGTCATTTTCTTTGTTACCTCTCAGTCTTTTCCATTGTGCCATATTTGTAAATAGGGTGCTGGTCGTGTTTCAGGTGCCAGTCGTTGTTCTGTTTCTGCTGGAGCCGTACAGGCTTCAGTGATGTGAGTATTGTTTCATTGTTCATGCCTTAGGGTCCAGTCACAAGCACCCACTCCTTCTGCTCCTAAGCATTCAGAGTGGGCCCCTATAACAACAACTAGTTCAGAAGGCTCGACACATTTCCCTGATTCTGCGTACACCCCAAGTGGTAATCAAACGTGTTTGTACTTGTTGTTTTCCCTACACCTTTCTTATCACTGTCTTTGTTGCCTGTCTGTTGCCTTGTTTGCAGGACTCCTAACACTCCTGTCCCTTGTGCACTTTTCTCCACTCAATGTTGTGGGCTTGTCTCTGCCCTCTAGCCCCCAACACCTACCCTACAAATGTCCAGTCCCAATTTGAGGTTTTCCTGGAAAGAATCTTCCTAGAATTACCTTTTGCAGTCTTCTTGCTTCCAGGATGCAACTAGAGGCTTCTTAATTGTTTTGTATTTTAGGCTTCACTTTTAGGCCTCTCCACTTCCTCTTGTCTTCTGATTTGGATGGTAAGGCATCTCCAGCGCCTCGTGATTCACAGTTGGAACTCTCTCCAACTTCTTGAATCACAACCTTAACAGATAGACCTCTCCAGGTCCTCCTGTTTCTCAATAATCGAATACAAGTCTCTTCACAACCTCTTGCTGCTCAGAATTTAATGGGCAGATATGTTTAAGACCCCTTGTTTCTCAACATTCATGGACAAGTTTCTCCACCCATAAATCTGGGTTAGCCTTTTTTGGACAGCTTACACCAGGCGGCTGTCTCCCTGTCTCCATAGGGAGCATCAAAGAGCAAGTCCTGCTCCTTCCACTTTGCACCCTTCACTGTTCTCTCCCTGTTTGTGCCACTCATTGGTCTTCCCCTGCTCCTTTTCTATCGCTTACATGTTGGAGGTGTTGGATGTGTTTAAACTGCTGCTTGTGGTTGTCTGTGGCCGTGTGTGTATTGTATCATATCCCTGATTGGGTTGTTCCTAAATTAGCCTCATCTGGTGGCTGCACAGCTTTAAAGGAGCTGCGCAATCTTAGATTTCAGATATTCTCGGTTTGCTACTTTGCAGCTTTCTGCATCTTCCTGCTTTCTTGAAGCGCTGAGATGCTGCATTTCAGCTTCACAGCACAGTCCACGGTCCTTATCCTTTCTCTCCCTTTAGGCAGGTAAGGGAAACCCTGCAATTTAGTTGGTTAACATTGTGTAGGATGGTGAACTAAGGTGGTGTGCCAGTTTGTACCTCTGGGGTTCAGACCAAGTACTGTTTTCAGCTTAGATGAAAGGGGTTCTCTCAGGAATGTTACTGGCCCAATGAATAGGGCATGTATTTTTCAGCATATATCTATCGATCCCCAAAACATTTTCATCTCATCTTTCCTTCGATTTTCTGACATTTACCGAAACTCATGGGTCGGAAACTCCCATCTTGTTATAATCTTAACAGTTGATCCATCGCCCCAAGTTCACATGTCCTTGCGGCAGTAAATAAGATCACCCGCCCTTCAAGCTGACATCATCGGACCCTTACGCCCCTTGCCACAACGCCAGTGCATGTCTCATTTCAACGTCCTCTGTGCGTAATTTATTGATGTTTCTCCATGGAAATTTCAAGACGCGGCTTTCCTCGATAAGTTTTAACAAATCCTTTATGGTCATACAAGGTTTAAGTTACTTACCTGTAACTATTGTTCTCCAGCATGGATTGTCATGCTCATGAAAATTCCCACTCGTCAGGCTGGGAATCCTCGGTAAATGAAAAAACAGTTTCACTTTCACTTAAACACTGTATTTCTCCTCTAAACCAATCACTGTCCTGTGGGTCATAGTGCCCCCATACAATGACAGTCCTCTCCCTAAGCCCCTCCTCGGCAGCCATCTTCAGATGTGGTAAGCACGTAAAGTGGCAGTATGACCAAGAAGAGCTGCAGAGGGGCCGAAGGTAGGGTTCGCATGTGAATCCATGCCAGACCCATGCTGGAGAACAATAGTTACAGGAATAACGAATGCATAGTAGTTCAACATTACCCAACCAACAGAGGTGGCAAGGCTCAACAGAAGCAATAAACTCTTACCTCTGGAATAGGCTTGCCTCAAGGGAACAAGTTACATAGCACTGCCTGGCCGACTCTGGATACCTCCCATCCTTGTCGATGCAGTAGATTTTTGTGAAGGTGTGCGTGGACCTCCAGGTAGCAGCTCTACAGATTTCCAGCAGGGGCACACCGGACAGGAACGCTGTCGTGGCAGCGATCGCTCTAGTGGAGTGGGCTCTCGGACGGCCAGGCGTGGTTGGTTCACCAACCGATGACAGTGCATGATGCAGCCGGAGAGCTACCTTAAAAAAGAAGACTTGGACAAGGCCTTCCCATGGTTCACAGGACCAAAGTTCACAAACAGTTGTGAAGTCTTCCGAAAACTCTTCATGCGTGTTACGAAGAACTTCAGGGCACGAGCAACGTCCAGCGAGTGCAAGGCCCTTTCTGCCGGTAATGAAGGTTTCGGGAAAAAAAAAGGTAACACCAAAGGATCATTGAGGTGGCATACCGACGGAACCTTCGGCATGAAAGAGGGGTGCGTACACAGCACCATCCTCGATTCATGGAAAGTCAGGTACGGTTGCTTGCAGGATAGGGCCTGGATCTTACCTACCCTTCTGGCAGAGGTGATGGCCACAAGGAAAGCTGTTTTCCATAAGAGAAACTTGAGTGGGGCCTGATGCATAGGCTCAAAAGGGGCCCCCATGAGCCTCGTCAGAACCATATTGAGTTCCCACGTCGGGGTACGGGCCTTCATCAGCGGGAAAGATCAGAAAAGTCCTTTGAGAAACTCCTTGACGAGTTGGTGGGACCAAAGTGAAGATCTCCCTGGGGACCTGGTGTAGCGGGAGATAGCCGCCAGGTGTACCTTGATGGAGGCGTGCGCCAGTCCAGCCTTGGCCAAGGATAGCAAGTATGGAAGGATCTGTGGGGACGTGACTCTCAGAGGGGTAATCTTCTGTGACCCTGTCCTTGGCGAGGACCTCTCTGCAGTCCGCTGGCAACTCATACCCTCCAAACTCTAGGGCTGCAGGAGCCAAGCCCTCAGGTTCAGCGATCCTGGGTCGTGATGAAGGATTCCGCCTCCTTCTCTGGTTGAAGATCCAGAACCACTGTTAGCTTGACCAGAGGCAACGCTGGCAGGCTGAGATGGTCCGGATACCAAATCTGCCTTGGCCACTCCAGGGCGATGAGTATTATCCTGCATTGACATGTCTGATTGTGTTGATGACTCGTAGCAGGAGAGGAAATGGAGGAAACGCATACAGAAACGGCCCTTCCCACAGGAAGGAGAATGCGTCCCCCAGGCTCCTCAGCTGATGGAATCTGCTGGCAAACTTCTGGCATTTGGAGTTTGCTGCCGTCGCAAAAAGATCTAGTGTCTGCCCCATTTGACAAACAGGGGGTGCAACTGATCCTGACAAAGCTCCCAATCGTGGCAGGAGCGCAATTCCCTGCTGGGGAAGTCTGCAATGGTGTTCTTAACTCCAGCCAGGTGGAGAGGGACGAGGAACATCCCCTGTCGGACAGCCGAGCGCCACAAGTCCTGTGCTTCCTTTAAGAGCTCCAGGGACCGAGTGCCCCACTGCTTCCTGAGTTAAAACATGGTCGTGGTGGTGTCCTTGAAGATACTCACCACCTTGCCTTTCAGAGATGGCAGGAACGACTTGAGGGCCTAGACTACTGCCCGTAGCTCCAGGATGTTCATATGAAGATCCTTCTTCTCCGGCAGCCACAGACCTCTGGCGTGCAGACGTCCGG
The DNA here is from genome assembly GCF_040938575.1 of Ambystoma mexicanum. Taxonomy (NCBI): domain Eukaryota; kingdom Metazoa; phylum Chordata; class Amphibia; order Caudata; family Ambystomatidae; genus Ambystoma; species Ambystoma mexicanum. The sequence continues at coordinate 1,196,856,174 of NC_090926.1, read as the reverse complement.
TGTGCACTCCCCAACTTTCACGGGAGACGTATGTGGTGACCGTTTCCTGGTATGCTTTTATTTTTATTCTGTGCTTTGGTCGAGGTTGGAACGGATGCCCCACCATCATATCGCTTGACGGAACTCTTTGTTGAGAGAGATCTTGTCCGTGAAGCTTCCAGACATCTGTATCCATCGGGCGTCCAGGAATTCCTGTAGGGGTCGCATCTGCAACGTGCAGAGATGGACGAGGTAGATGCAGGACGACATCATGCCCGGTAACGACTTGATTGCCCGCACCGTGGCCATCTTCGTCGACGACCGCCGTTTCCTTGAATGGCTGCTAGCCTCTCCTTGGAGGGTGACGCCAGGCAAGGCACTGTATTGAGTCAGGCGCCTAGGAACAGTGCATTCTGCGATGGTGTTGAGCAGGACTTCGGATAGTTGGCGGAGAATCCCAGATCCGTCAACAGCTGTACGTCGTCTCCGTGTGTCTGTCGGCCAGCTCCCGTGAGTGGGAGTCGTCCAGGTACGGGATACATGTGTGCCCTGTATACGCAGATGGACTGCAACTTGTGCCAGGTATTTCATGAACACTCTGGGAGCCAACTTGAAGCCAAAAGGTAGGGCCCTGAACTGGTAGTGCTGTTCCTGCACCACAAAACGTAGAAACTTAGTATGTTTCTTGTGAATGAGGACGTGGAAATAGGCATCTTACAGGTCCAACGACATCAAGAAGTCTCCTTTTTACAGTTGTCAAAGCACATGTTGCAACCGGACCATCCTGAACTTTTGGGACTTTAGGTATTTGTTCAGAAGGATGTAGCTCTAGGATGGGCCTTCAGCCCCCTATCTTCTTTCTAACTAGAAAGTATCTGGAATGGACTGCGGAGCCCCGGAGCCATTGGGGAACCAGCTCCATTGCTCCTATTCGCAGCATGGCACGTACCTCTTCCAGAAGCTGAGGAATGTGCTGCTCCTTAATGGGAAATGGAGAGATCCGTCGACACCTGCGTTGGAACTCTAGGGTGTGTCCTTGCGTGAGAGCGTCTAGCACCCATCTGTCGGTGGTGATCTTTCTCCACTTGCTGATGAACCTGGTCAGCCGGTCTCCCACTGGGGTGCACGTGTGGGGTGCCCGACGTCCCGGTCGGTTCAGGCTTGCTTTGGTATTGCGGGCGACAGCGATGCTTTCCTCTGCCACTGTAGGCCTAGGAACGGCCTCTGTAGGCTTCTTGCATTGAGGATCTGGAAGACGGTAGGTACACTGTGGAGAACCCTTTTGAGGACCTGCTTGACTTTCCCTTGGAAGAGCGAAAAGAAGAAGAGAGGTGCTGCTGGAGAGTGCCCAGGGAATTGTCTGTCTCCGTATCTGTCTTGGTAGCCTGGATGGACTCGTCGACGGCCTTCCCAAACAAATTCTCTCAGTCCAAGGGAATGTCCAGCGCCTTCACTTGAACCTCCTGATGGAAATTAGTGTCTTTCATCCAACCTTGTCGACGAAGGCAGACACTGTTGCCTATTGGCCAGAGCCCCGTGTCGACGACGTCCAATGCTACTGTGATGGCGTGATCCGATGCCACTTCCCCTCCTGGAAGAGAGCGATGGCCTCCATCTTCTTATCATCTGGGAGGAACTCCAGGATCGGTCCCAGCTTGTATCATAATTCCCTGTTGTACCTGGCCAGGATCGCCAGTGCATTGGCAGCCTTGATAATGGACGCTGCAGTGTAAATCACCTTCTTTCCCATGGCGTCCATCCTTTTCCCCTCGCTGTCCAGAGGGACCAAAGATGACGAGGACGGGTTAGCCAACCATTTCCTTGTGGCCGCTGATACCACCGAATCCAGTGATGGCTGTGACCTCAGGCACTTAGGTGCGGAGTCCGGCACCCTATACTTCTTCTCCAGCCTATCCTGTTTTGCTGGAACCGTGCAAGGGTTCTTCATGAGGGCCGGGCCCTCCTCCCAAACATTGTCCAGAAAAGGCACTGTCATGATCATCTTCCTCTTGGCCTTGCGCCTTTGATACAAGGATCCTTCCTCCTTGATTTCCTCGGGCACCAGCTCGAATAGCTCAGAGGCCCTGGCAATCATGGAAGGGAACAATCCCAACTCATGCAGTGCCTGTAGACTTTGCCAAAGTCTCTGTGTGATGTCACACCTTAGGGGCAGGGACACTTTCTGAGCTGTGGGAGCTACCCTCATAGGATCAGCACCCATAGCTGTCGTGGTAGTAGTAGTTGTCGACGGTGTCGCCAGCAAGGTCATTGCCTGTGCTGGTTGAGCCTGCTAGGCTGCGCAGCTTTTTTCTCCTCCGTCCGCGGCTTCTTGGATTTCTCACATAGTTTATCCAGGTAGATTACTTCCTCTTCGAAGAGGAGCTTGATGGTAGGCTGGCAATGGTGGTGGAAGGTGATGCTGATCACGCCCTATCCACATTGGGACCCGCTTCCGCTCAAACCCGGTGGACTCAGACTTGCGGCTCTTGGTCTTGTCTTGGGGCCCACGGATGAGGCGCCCTCAAAGGACTTAGAACACTGCTCCTCAGAACGGCCGGTCCTGGGCGAGGCATGACCTTGCTCGGAGCTCGGGTCAGAGGCCTTGGCATTAAGCCATGCTGCCAGCATTCTATGCCCATCCTTCGTAGTTTTCTTGGAGAAATTGAGGCATATCTTGCACTATACTTCCGTGTGGTCCTGGTGCAGGCAGTAGAGGCATTGCAGGTGCTTGTCCTCCCCAAACCTATTCCATAGCCCACATTTGGTGCAGTGCCTGAAGAGGGACCTGCCCTATTGTTCTCCTCCGTCATGGTCGGAGGGCCCGAAGTAGGCCCAAGAGGCCTTGTAGAATCTTCAATGGATATTCACCCTTGAGGGCCACAGAACTTCACCGGCAACAGGTCACCGCTGTCAGAAGATGAAGAAAAGAGCACACAGGCTTCTTTGAAACAAAAATATAAGGTTGCCTTCAAACACGAAAAAACGTACAAATAGCTCACAGAGCAAATTCAAGGACTCCCAACACTGAAGCGTGCAGTAAAAGTCAGAAGATGACTGCCAGAGGAGGGGCTGAGGGAGAGGATACCACTGGATGGGGGCAGTATAACCCAGAGGACAGTGATTCGTTTAGAGGAGAAATACAGTTTTTAAGTGAAAGTGAAACAGTTTTTTCTTTTACCGAGGATTCCCAGCCTGACGATGGGGAATATTCCTGAGCATGTGACTCCATGCCAGACCCCATGGTGGAGAACATTGGAGTTTCTGCTGCCTCAGTGTCCGTCTATTTCATTACAAGTCTAGACAACCTCTTTTTGCTCTGTTCAGCTATCTAACAGCTATGACAAATTAAACTGAAAAAGGTATAATAATAATGTGCATTTATATAACAATACGAACCCTCAGGTAACTGAGCGCTGCTTATTAACCACGGTGTGTGGTGCTCATTTATCGACCTCGGAAGGATGAAAGGCTGCGTTAGGCCCTGTTGCGATTCGAACCTACTCGCTGTACTATCTGACCAGCTACTGGCACTAGCTCAAATTAATTTACTCTGTAAGAGCTTTCAATTTCAATAATTATTACATAATTGACAAATGTCTTTACTAAACCATATTTAAATTGTATCTTTACATCAGTTCTTTTGTCCATGTGCCAATGAGAACTTTCCAGCTTTGTGTTCTCCTAGTACACTGTGATATAATGGGTTCACCCATGATATATATTTTGATATATCGGAAAATGCATTGTTCTTTGTCCATGCCAACCTATTCTATCTTCTATTTTGCGTGTCACCAATAAAATGTTAGTTACTTTAAAGCTATTAAAAAATCACCTTCCTATCTTTCATTTTTCAAAAGGGTGTATGGGATACTTTACTCACCGTAATCGTATTTCTGGTGCTTGTATCTGCTTAGATTCACATGCTCTGCATAGTCCGACATCTAGTGGAAGTCCCAGAGTATTACAAGATTTGTTTTCGAAACTCGAAAACGGACGTCGACAGGGCGTGATTAGTAATACTATCCCTAGTGTGACGTGTACTAACCCATGATCCTTCACGCGTCGAGGTCCCTCAGATTGTTTGTTTCTGACATGAGGTTGCATGAAGTATAGCGTGAGTACAGATGTTGTAAAGCTGAAACAGTGATAACCCAGAAAACATCTATGCGCCCTCTACTCCAGTAGGGGAGGAAGGATGGGAGCATGTGAATCTAAGCAGATACAAGCACCAGAAATATGATTACGGTGAGTAATGTATGCCTTCTGGAGCTAATGGAGCTGCTTAGATCACAAGCTAGGCATAGATTAGCGAGCAGTATCTGGAGAAGAGGGTGGGAAGTTACAAAGGTACAGCTACAAAGAGATGTTTTAGAACCGCTTGTCCCATCTGTGAATCTGCTTTAGAAAGTGTGTCAATGCAGTAATGTTGTGTGAACGTATGGCTGGAACTCCAAGTAGCAGCTTTGCAGATGGCGCCTAAAGGTACATTTGCAATGAAAGCTAAGGTAGTCCCTGTACCTCAGGTAGAGTGTGCCCTTGGGGTAAAAGGTAGAATCTTTTTGGATAGGGAATAGAAGAGTTGTATGCATTCGACTATCCATCTGGAGATGGCACTCTTCGATATGTGATCGCCTTTGCTACCAGGAGCCATGGAAACAAAGAGTTGGTCTGTTTTCCTTAGGGGTTTTGTTTTGTTCACATAGTACATCAAGTGTATGGAGGCTTCTTTCTGCTGAGTTTGATGGATTCTGAAAGAAGGTGGGAAGTTCTATGGATTGGTGTTAGGCAGACACCTGTGCAGTTCCTTTAGGGACCACTGCAAAAGGCTTAGGACTACATGTGTTGGCAGTAAACCAATTGGTAGCAGTCTGCACCTCCCAGATTTACCTGGTAGCTGTGGCTGACCAGTTAGACTTCTCTCAAGAAGAGTTAGGCAGTATATAGAGTATACACATTAGGTACAAAAATAAAGTAGTACAAGCAAACACTGACCAGAGCTTTGGTATAAAAGTATATATTTATTTATTTAAAAACACACTTGTAAAAATACACTGGCACTAATATGTCAAGCAAGTTCAAACACAGTCATTAGAAATATATACACCTCCCTGATTAATTATTCGAAAAGTCTTAGGAAAACAACACCACTTATTATCAAATACAGAGGTGAGCGCTTAACCAAGATGGCACTCCAATAATTATTTAAAAAGGGAGGGAAAAGGCTGTAACGCTCACCTGTCTCCCACGGAGGCGCTGGTCTAGTCTGGGTTGCTGTGGCCTCTTCAAGCGTGATGCGCAGAACTCGGACCACCGATTGAACAGGACCCCCAAATCTTGCTTGTCTGGCCCATAGGAATATCCTTCTGCAGATGAGAAAGGGGATTAACTGTCTGCAGAATAGTGTGCTTGCTCCCCCCTTTCCCCCTTCGTTCTTCTCTGACTTCCTCCAAAACCTCCGGTTTAAGCTCACCTTATGGTTTGGAAGGATGAACTCTCCATCCTGCTTCTGGTGCAGGGGCTCGCGTTTGTCCAGTTACTTCACTGGTTTTCAGAATGGCGCTGGCAAAATCCACTTGACTTTTCTGAGCGATACGCCGTAAGTATGAAGATTCAAAAGTTCAAGTGTGAGCCTCTTTTTATGTTGTCTTCCTAACCTGTGATCTGTCCTTTATTTCAGGTGCAGAACGAAGGCGATGCGTTGAGGGGTTAAATTGCCGATGGTAAAATCAGGTGAGTTAGTGATGAGGGCAACCCCTCTAAATGTCTTTATAATTCCCCAGTAATGTCTTTTGTCCTTTCCCCATAGGGGCCGGGGTGCGGTACCTGCCAACGAAGCGGCGCCGAAATGTGGAATGGTTCACCAAGAAAAGCCGGTAAGTACTATGGCTGAAAATTCGGCTTTCCTCCTGTGTTCCCTCTGCTCACCTTTTGTCTCTTCTTCTCTCCCCTAGGTGCAGAGATGTGGCGACCGGTGCTGACAGCCGAGATGGAGCCGGGAGAAGTCTAGAGGACAGGTGAGTGAAGCGCGGCGCTGCAGCGAGCAACGCAATGCTTTTAAATGGAAGTCTTTCTTCAAGAATGCTGGCGTGAAGATTCCAGATGCAGGTAAGAAGTTTGAATAAGTTCTTGGTTTTCACCTTTCTCTTCTCTTCTTTCCTTACAGGTGTTCCAGGTTCGAGGCGGGCGTGGCTGGAGTCCAGGTGCAGGAGCAGACACGGTGAGCGTTCAGCTGCTGGGATGCAGAACAACGCGAAGCACGTGTAGCTGTCCGGGCGTGGCTTAAATAGCCTTGGAAGAAGTCCTAGGTAAGTATTCTTCCACAGCCCCACCCAAGTAACAAAATAGTCCCTTCAGTAAAATAGTCCCTCCTAAGCCTCATTTGGCTTGGGTCTTCATGCAGCATGGTCTGCATCAGGTAAGTGCACCAAACACTTTCCTTTATGAGCCTGGCGCCTATGGCGCCAGGACTGATGTCCAACATGAGCCTGGTGCCAAAGGCGCCAGAACAGAGTCCAAAGAGCCCCTATAAGGGGCCTCTGGGCTTTTACCCGGGGGCATGATGCCTGCTCCCGGGGGTGCTGGGCCTGGCCTGGTGCTCCGGGGGTAGGCATCATGACAAAGGCAGAATTAGAAAAGCACACAATACCAACACTTTTAAAAGAACCACAGCAAGTCAAGAAAGGCAGAGTCTACTGTAGATCAAGAAAGTTCATAGGCCAAGAGCGCAAGGCGGAATGTGCCCAAGATCACACAGTTGAATTATACTTTAAAAGTCTTTGCAGATAGTTCAAAAAGAGTTGGATCACTTAAGAAAAGTTAGTTAACAGGTCCCAGGTCACCCCAGGATAGAGAGTCAAGGATTTACGGGACACCTTGAACAGTCTGTTGCAAGGGACACCAGGCGGGACACAGTGCCTGAAATGGTGAGAAAGCTCCAGTGGGGGCAGTTGTTCCTTGCAGCAGGTGCAAGTCGGTGCTTCGTCCAGGGGAAGAGAAGATCACGACGCGGAAGGAAGCTGGATGTCGTTGCACTGCCAGGGAAGAAACCAGCCACAGAGTTTCTCGGTTAAAAGGTACTATCCTTTTATTCGCGGTAGTGGTGAAGCGTGGCTATCCGGCCGCCGGGGTGCTTGGCACGGGCGATTCGACCACGAGACGATCCAGGAAGGCGAAAAGAGGGTGAACTGGTTAACCCCACCAGTTCAAAGAAAGAAGACTCTCCAGGATGAAGATCTTCTCTGTCGTCTGGAAGTGGTGAGCCGGTTCAGCAGGGCTCCACCGGTGGTGTCGTCGTTGCAGGTCGGCTCAGCTTCTCCCTCTTCGGATTCTTTAGGTCCTTTGGCGACTTCTGAAGTTCCAGTCCCCAAAGCCCTGCTTTTATGCAGAAAACCCCCATTCATCAGTCCTAGCTGTCACTCAAACATGCTACGTAGTGAGCCGGGTGGCTCACCACTGGGCCAATTACACAAGAGTGCGACTTGAGTTGCCGAGGCAACTCAGTCCAGGGTGCCTAAACCCCCCTCCCACACATCCTGTAGACCCAGACAGAGTGGCACCACTTTTGGAGGCTTCCGTGCAGAAGCCTGCCAAAAGTGGAACAAAGGGCTCGACTTGGGTTGGAGTTACAGAGGCGAACACAAACGCCATTTTAAAACAGAGTCCTGGCAAAAAGACCCAACCAGGGAATAAATATTAAATAAATAACCCGGCGGTATCTTTAACATTGCACCAAAAAAGTGGTGCATTTAAAATGAATGGGAAAATCCCATAGGAAATATTCCGGTGGAATATTTCGCGTGGTAACCACTGCCACCAGCCAGAAACTCGACGAGGGGGGACTGCACAGTGCCCCCTCGAAAAACAGACCCAGGGGCAATCTAATTACCCCTACCAGTACTTCCACAATATGATGGTTTGTACTGGTTCTGTTCACAATTTAAGACTAGTAAAGTCAATGGTGACTTTACATGCCCTGGGAGACAGTAGTCAGTCCCAGGGTATGGAGTCTATGTTTGGGGGTCACTATGACACCCCTTGTTACTGCACTGAGGGTGCTGTGTAACACACTTACCGAAAACACATGAAACCCTATTGAGTAAAAGACCCCATAGCCCATAAAACACATTACAAAGTCAAAGGACATTCTCAAATCATGCCTAGGAGTGGGAGAAAAAGAGTCTCACTCTTAGCAGGAGAAAAAAATAAACCCCAAACATCCAGCAAAGCTGCTGGGGGACTCACTAGGTTTGGGAAATTAGCCTATACAGAGAATTCTCCCTAACAATTCGTTTACATGAAACTTTGAAATTAACTTAGGTGAAAACCTAGGATGTGTTTGAAGGAGAACCATGTCCTCGTGTGTGATGAAAAAGGGGTCTTGTACAGACAAAGCCTGTAGCTCACTGACTCATCTTATGGAGGTGATAGGTACCAGGAATGCAGTTTTATAAGTAAGATGCTTTCGGCTGGCCTTGTGCATGAGCTTGCAGAGCACATCATTGAGATCCCAACTCGGAGGAGGGTTGGAAATTGGGGGGGTATAGCCTCTTTAACCCTTCCATGAACGCCTTAATGATGGGGACTTTCCACCAGGACACCTTGTTCTGTGAAGTGGTGTAAGCTGATAGGGCTGCCAGAAGTACCTTTAAGGAATTGAATACTAGGCCAGAGTCTAGTAAGTTAAGCATGTAGTGTAGAATGTTAGCTGGCGAACATTCGAATGGATTTAGTGATTGTGATGTGCACCATATCACAAAACCTTTCCACAGTGCCTGGTGTTGGGTTTCGTGCCTCATTGAGGAAGGTTTAAGTGGCCAAACTATGACTTCAAGAGCTAAGCTGCCAAGTTCATTGATTCTGGGTGTGGGTGGAGGGATGCCTGCTTGTGTTGTGTCAACATGTTGTACGGGCACGGGAGCTTGATCGGGTCGCACATCGACAGCTTCAGCAGATGTGGAAACCAAGGATGTCTAGCCCACATAGGAGCAACCAGGATCAGGGTTACTTGTTCCTGGTGCATCTTGTGCACTATCCTGCTCAGGAGTGGTGTTGGGGGAAATGCGTAAGCACATTTCCCTGACCAGTTCATCCACAGGGCGTTCCCCTTGCACCTTTGCTGAGGAGACCTGTATGCAAAGTCTGGGCATTGATCCCATAGTGAGAATATTCTGTCTAGGATATCTTTAACTTTAACTTTATATCATTTGTACCGCGTACAACGGACCCAGAGGCATGATGGCGCATACAGACAAACAAACACAAGAAAAATATAAAAAATAAAGGGTAAGCCGGGTACAATATAAAAGAAGCAACACAATCGCCATATAAATAGCCGTGAGAGGCTACACAAGAATAAGGTGGTTCCCGGTGATCAGCCAGTCGTCCCGATAAGGGTATACCGGAATGGACTTTCTGTGCAGGTGTGCTGCCACTACTGCGAGCACCTTGATGAACACTCTTGGTGCTGAGGTGATGCCGAATGGGAGTACTTTGAACTGGTAGTGTACTCCTGCCATCTTGAAACGCTGTTATTTTCTGTGCACATGGTGCATTGAAATATGAAAGTATGCCTCTTTCATGTCCATTGTCGCCATGTAGTCTACCTGTTTCAGGAGTGGAATCACCTCCTGAAGTGTGGTCATGCAAAACTTTTGTGGTTTGAGATATTTGTTCATGGGGCGCAGATCTAGTACTGGGCATATGGTAAGGTCTTTCTTTGGCACAAGGAAGTATGTTGAATAGATACCCTTGTTTACCTGGTTCGCCGGAACGATTTCTATTGCATCCTTTTCGAGCAGCGCCTTTATTTCCTTCAGCAGTATGGTTTCTTTTTCTGTTAGTTTCATTTGTCTTGGCGGGTGGTTTCTGAAGCAACTTGATGCAGTACCCGCCTGCCACGGTGGACAACACCCACTTGTCTGATGTTATCCCCTCCCGTGCATGGGTGAATTGAGTGATTCGGCCTCCTACTGGAGTGGCATGGGAGAGGACCTGAAACGGTGTGTCATTGTTTGGGAGGGGCTGAGCCTCTCCCAGGTGAGGTTCTGCCTCTACCTCTGCCTCTTTTATTCCCCCTTGAAGGCTGGACGAGGAACCTTGGCCTTGAGACTGGTTCCAGGACTAGGAATGTCCTCTCTGAGAGTAGCCCGAGGAACGTTGACTGCTCTGGCCCCAAAATCTGTTGGGAATAAGGTCTGTTAGTCAGCTGCCCAAGGGAGGAGGAGTGTCGTACTGTCCATGGCACTCTTTAGGGCATCCTTTACAGCCTTACCGAATAGGACTTTTGGTTCTACTGGCATGTTCAGGAGGGTTGCTTGGGTCTGTAGCTTAAACCTTGAATGCCTAAGGCAGGCATGCCGCTTAATGAGCATCCCTTCAGCTATGATGTGTCCTGCATTGTCCGCCACATCAAGGTTGTTTTTCAGGATGCAGCTTGAGATTTGTTTGCCTCCTGAAACAGTTTTAAGCAGTTGGGCCCTTAATGGTTCTGGGATGGCTTGTGGTTGTGTTCCAGCTCGTCCCATTTGTGGCAGCCGTAACTAGCTAACAGGGTTGTACTGTTAGCAATTCTTGTCTGGTACACTGCAGAGGAAGCTACCTTTCTCCCAAACGTGTACATCTTTTTACTCTCGTCTGCCGAGGCTTCTGCCATTGCCAGGGTAGTGCCTACCCTCTTTCTGGTGGTGGTAACTACCAGAAAATCCGGTTTGAGCTGGCATCTAATGTACAGGGGGTCAGCGGGTGCGGGCCTGAACAGCTTTTCTATACTTGGGTTGACCGACCTTGTGACATCTTCAGTAGGGGTGGGCTTTAAGGGAATGCTATCTTTATGGCGCATAGCCCCAGTGAGGGTTTCTAAGGGAGTGGAAGACTGTCTGGGTGACCTTGGGGGTTAAGGGCGTCAAAATGTTGTGTTTTTTCAGTGACTTTGCCTTTAGTAGAGAAGTGCTAATGTGTTTTTCAATTAACGCTTGTATTTTTTGTGCTTTTCTAAGAGACATCGAGATGCCTTTTGAAGCCTGTTGTTCAGCTTGTGAAAGGAGGGTCTTTTTATATGCGGTGTCCGAACAGAACTTCGCTTTCGGTTTTCGGGAACTATCATTATGCGAAAGCATGCGCAATGGCCCAGAGGCCAGTGAGGAACCTGAGGGTTTATCCCCGGTCACCAAATGTGCCTCGACGCTCGACTTTTTCTTCGAGAGTCAGCCGTGGGGTATGTCCTTAGCCTGTTTGTGCTTGTGTGTGCCTTCGGGTATCTTCTCCATCACAGGAGAAGTCTGCTTCGGGGGCCTGCACGTATGGTCCGGATGGATCCCGATCGTCCTCAGCATCACTCCGTAACTGCCCTTGCTGGAGTCCACCGTCACGTCTGGCGTGAGCAGCCCAGCGCTTCGTCCACCGATCTTTTAGGGTTTTTGGCCGGAAAAGCTGACAAGATTTACAGTGCTTTTCGGAGTGATCACGAAAAGGAGTCTGTATAGAGAACCTCCCCAGTTCTACTGTAATGGGCCGAAGCCCCACGAGGCCCGTAAGGCTTCTTCTGGGCATCGATCGATCAGTCGTCGACGCTGTGGTTGTTCGTCAGGAGTCGTCGAGTGCATGAGCAGTCGCGCGACGAGGCGACCAATAAAGGAAAGGAAGTAATTCTACCAATTAAACTTCAGTAAATCAACAGCATTAGCCCAGAAGAAAACTCTGCATTTGCGACCGACATCGATGGCAGAAAAAAACAGTCTGAGGAACCTCAACGCGTGAAGGACCGTGGGTACAGTACACGTCGCACTAAGAATAGTATTACTAATCAAGCCCTGTCGACATCCGTTTTTGAGTTTCGAACACAAATCTTGTAATACTCTGTGACTTCCACTAGATGTCGGACTATGCAGAGCATGTGATCTAAGCAGATTCACAAGCTCCAGAAATATTATTGTACTACCCTTACTTCAAAAGTTTTGGACTGTGGCTACTTTAGTCACAAAGTATGTTTTTGAATTCATACCAATGCCTTGTATTTTAGAAGATAGGCCAAACAAGATAAATGCAATTATTGGATTCATTCAACAAAATGATTTCTCTATCTTTTACACAGATGTTACGGGCTTATGGCCTATCAAGCATTTACATGGTGGATTCATGGAAGAATGGGATTCCACATTTGGCATGTCATGCCAGCCTGTGTGGTTCGAGCTATCCTAGTTTCTCCGGAAAATACAAGGGATTTTTATAGACAGTACCACTACCAGATAATTATAATTTGCAGTTGGTATATACCATCAATCTATTTTTTTAAAATGTGTATTTATCTAAGAATTTTACATTTTTTTATTTTCTAATTATATCTATTTAGTGTGTTTCATTCCAAGTTTTTAGTTTTCCTTGCAAATTTCAAGTTTTCCCATATTTTCAACAAGATACAACAAGGCACAAACCCTAAAGACAAAATACTCGGTGCTTGCAATATTCTTATTGTTTCTTCACATGTTACTTCTTGGCTTAAGGTACTCTAGATTTCATTCGATTCTATTTAGGAATACACAACTCTTTTATTCAATGTTAACAAGGATCACACTTTAACATCCATAGTAGAAACAATGAAGTAATATGAGGGCAAGTGATTTTCCAAGTCACCAACACCCCCAATAAAAATATTATGCTATACCATCAAGATAAACAAAGATTATTGTTACTGCCATCAATACGTTTTCAATTTCATTCTCACTCTATCATCATCTATCTAAACACTTCTCCCTTACCAATGCACTGTTTCATTTTTTCAATGCCTTTTCATTTGTTTTTAGTTTTGGGCCACCATGGTCAACAGAGTCTAAGTGAATGTAAAGCGTAACGTGTTCTTGTGTATATCAACAATTGTAAACCGGAGACCTGATGTCTCCATACCACCCTTTGAATACCCTGTCCCTGCAATAAAAATATCTCTGTGTCCTTTGACAAGGTGCCGGGCCTATTGCGCTCGCTTCTTCCACATCCATCCCCCTCGACCATGTGCTCGTAATTGGGCTGGGTGGACGGGAAGGCACAATGGGCCAAATAACATGTACAACTCAAAGAGGTCTGGCACCTAGGGACCACTGGCCACATGGCCACCCCAGACCTGGTGTCTCCATGCCCCCTTTGAAGACCCCGTCCCTGCAATTAACATATCTCTGTGTCCTTTGACAAGGTGTCAGGCCTATTGCGCTTGCTTTTGCATGACAAGGCTGTGGTGTTTAGCGATGCAGGTGTGCGCAGGAGACTCTTTTTTTTTGTTGATTCAATTGTAATACAATTTACAATTTTTACAAAAAGTTCCAAAAGATTCGAAAAATTCATCCCTCCTATTTAATTAGATAGTTCTTGTTTCCTTTTTTCTGCTGTTAAGAGTTTAGACATCGGTCTCTGCCGGTGTCTATTGTTGTCTTTTTATCTCCAAAGCTCCTTTTGTGCTCCTGGACAAGGCCAATTTGTTTAAAGAACAAAGACACCGCCACAGTCCATTCAGTTTTTTCCCCTCCCAGCAGACCGTTCCACCAGTCTTCTTCGTCAGCTGTAGTTGAGCTGTTCAAGTGTTTTGTTAGATAAGTTTCTATTGCTTGTTGAGTTCCTTACACCTTAACAAAAGGTGTCTGGTGGATTCCACCTGCTGGGTATCATTGATACTTGTCTGAATTTGACTCGCCTCTTCTTGCCAAGATCTCGTTTGTCTTTGGAAGGTTCAGTCTGATTCTGAGGAAGGTGTTGCGCAACTGTCTGTTTGTGAATTTTTTTAAATAGCCTCTCACCTTGTTGACTCTCTTTGGGATTGTGGGGAAGTTTTTGATTGATTTATATGATGCAGCATTATCCTGAGTTCGAATCCAGTCCAGTTTGTTCAGTTTTTTCACTACCTTCGTTGGATTTTGTATTCGAGTTGCTCTGGTCAGGGCCACCTCTTCTAGCAGGTTTACACAGTGTTCCACCCATGAAACTAAGATTTTATTTTTTCCGCTAGATAATTCATTATTCCAGATCTCAAAAATGGGCGCTGCTGGGTCCATGATCACTTTCCTGAAAAGCATCAGGGTGTTCCTAGCCACAATCCCTTTCAGGGAGGGTAGGCAAAGTTCTTGTCTATTATGACATATAGGAACAGACATTGGCAACCCCAACACATTCTTCCTAAATTGGCCTTCCAGTCTATCCCAGAACTGCCTGGGGATTTGAGGCATGGCTTCGACACCGTACGTTATGCACGGAACCACATTGGCTTTAAAGAAAGACAGCACTGGGATCAAAGAGAACTTTCCATATTTTCTATCGATCATCCGTGCTTGGCATGACAAGTCTTTGTTTTTGCTGTTAAAATCTCCTGCATTGGTCTTTCTGTGGTACTATTGCTTAGCGTCACTCCCAAGTATTTAAAGCTCTTCACAATTTCAGTTTTCTCGTTTTCCATGCTCCATTTTTCTTTGCCTGCTGTTCAAGTTGTGGTTTCAAAGGCCATGATCTTGGTTTTGCTTTTATTTAATTCTAGATGGTTATTTCTCAGGTATGAGAGTAGGCTGTTCAGCTGTCTTTGAAGCCCTACCACTGTCTGATCTAGTAGGATGATGTCATCCGCAAAAAGGAGTCTATGGGCCTCATTACACGGTAGGCGGTAAGGGCACCGGTACTGGTAAACCCTTACCGCCTTACTACGAGTTCCCTTTGCGGGCTAATTAGGGTACCGTAATTAGCGCCTTCCCCATTCCCATTATGCCCTATGGTGCCTTGGTGAATGGGGAATTACCGCCCCCGCTCACCTTGGAGTAGGGCGCTAATTCCGCCATCCACCAAGGCGGACACGGTAAAATACCGGCAGGCAACCATGGCGCTAATAGCTCCACGGTTACCGCCTACCGTGTAATGAGGCCCTATGTATTTTCTCTCCTCCATGCGATGGGGGAAAACACCCAGTTGTAATGAACTCGTCTTCTAGATCTGCTATATAGGCGTTATACAGTGCTGGAGCTAGGGGACAGCCCTGCTTTACTCCTCGGGCAGTACAAATTACCTTAAAGTCCCTGCTCCATTCAGCCGAACTCTCATAGTGGTACCTTCATAAAGGGCTCTTATTGGGGCTAAGGTTTTTTCCGGACAATTCATGCCAGTTAATTTAGCCCACAAACGTTCTCGGCTCACCCAATCGAACGCCTGCACGAGATCGACAAAGGCCATGAATATTCTTGGCGCTCCTTGTTGAACTCTTGCTTTCAGAGAGCATAGTACCAGAATGTTTGCTGTGGTGCCAATGTTTCTGACAAACCCCATCTGGAATGTGTCTCTATAATTAGATTCTTTTAGCCAAGTGTTCAGGCAATCCAAAGCACAAGATCCAAAGTCCTTCCCAATGACATCCAGGAGCGCTATGGGGCGGTAATTTCTTGGTTCTTCTTTCACTCCCTTTTCAAAGATCGGGACCACATTTGAAGTCTTCCAGGAGGGGGGCACAGTTTTGGTGATGTTGCAGTTCTGAAAGATCTGACCAATAAGCAGAACCCAGGTATCCACGTTGGTCTTCAGGTCTACGTTTGAAATACCATCCGGCCCTGGCGCTCTAGAGTTTTTTAATTTGATTTATTTTGATGTAATTGAATCACAGTCACAAGGTATTTCCCAATTTGTCGTTTGAAGCCCACGGATGTTCAGTGTCTGGCTCTCCTCCTTTTTGTACAGTGACTCAAAAAAATCCACCCATTTCTCTTCGCTGATGTTGTTCTGTAGGTTGGGCTGGCTACTTGATGTTTTCGAATGGATTAACGACCAAAATTCTTTGCTGCTTTTCTTCTTAAATATGCGCAGCATTTGTTCTGCGTCATATTGCAGGAGGCTTGCGTGATAATGTCTCAGCCAGTTTCTGACGTTGAGCCAGGTGATATTTAATTTGCAGCTTTGTTGAGTTAGTGGTTTTTGCCATTTGTCAGATTTTTCTCAGGGACGCTCTTTGCATTACCAATTCCTTGTTATAGCTGTGATTGTGAGCTAAGTGCATAGGGCCTCCTTGTCGCTTTGGTCTGCGGTATGTTTCCAGCAGCGGCACGTAATCAACAGTTTCAGCTCCGGTTGACTTGTTTGTAAGGTTGTTGCTGATATTATTATAGGCCATAGTCATTTCACTAATGGCTTTCGCCGTTAACTTTAGGCGATTGCCACTTGGGCCAGTTTCCAAACCTTGCACTGGCCTATGAAGGTGCCAGGCCGTTTTTAAAATGTTGTGGTCGCTGTTGTCTGTTTTGACCACTTCAAAGAACTTGATCATATTCAGCAGAGCCTTCGATACGATGGAGTGGTCGATGTTCCCCTTTTGGTCACTTCTTTGCCACATTTGGATCTCTTTGTTCTTTTTGGAGCGTAGCCAGTGCAAATTATGCAGATCCCATTTGCCCATCAGGTTATCCCATTGTGTTGCTCTGTCCCCATCCGTTGTGGATCTCATGCACGTAAGGGTCGCATCATCGTCCAATGTACAATTTAAATCTCCATTTATGATGATGTGAGTGGGACATTGGTTTTCGCTTTCCTCCTCCAGAGGTTGTCAATAGCCTCTAAGTAATGGCCAGTGGCGATCGCTGCTGGATTCCAATATGTATTAATGACTAGGAATTGTTGAGGGTTTTCCTTCCCCGTTTCGCCACTATCAGGTTTCCACCCTAGTCTGGTAGCCTGGATGAGCGGAGAGAGGTGTAGTTCCGCCAGAAGCACTAAGCCACATCCCGATCTTACTGCCGTCAGAAGACCCGCTCTTGGCCTTCCAGTGGCTCCCTTCTCTGCCAGGGTAAAGGTCAAGGTGTATCCATCGAGGTACGGCTTTGTCAACAGCCACGTTTTCTGTAAACACAGGATGTCAAATGCTCCTAAGTTGACATCGGAGCTTGCCGTCAGGTGGAAAACCCTTGTGTGTTCCATGAGCCCATTGTCAAAGGAGATGGCTCTGCCAGTAGGCTGAACAAGGGTTTTCTATCCACTAGTTGCTAGTTTTTGTTTGCATATTGTCGTGTGTTTGATATCCACCTCTGGTTATGCTGTGAGCCCGGGCTTCTAACTTCAGTATCTCTTTCCACTTCGGAGGATTTCAGGGGGCTTCGGGCTATTGTGATTCTTATTTTTTCTCCCGGGCCTTTTGGCCCTCTTTCCGGCTTTGTTGGGCGATTACCCGCTGAGTGTTTCTTGCTGTCTTGATGGAATGACTCATCCCTCCTCTTCCTTTCCTTCAATCCATTGGAGCCGAGTAAACTTTGTCTGTCATGTATAAATTGGGACTTTTGGCTCAGCCAGCGATTTTCTTTATCTTTATTATAGCGTTTTAGTTCAAACACTGTTTTGTTGTTTCTAGTTGTAGAACTCAACTTTGGGCTTCTATGCGGCTGATAACCCCTCTGTTTTTGAATGTCCTGTACTTCTTTCAGATCATATCCCACATACCAGAGGTTGTCTATCTCTGACTTTAAGATGTTGCTTATTAGGGGAGATGATATGTGTAGGTAGGCCCGATCACTTCGTCCTTTCTCACATGGTTCGACGATTTATAAATCTTGGGAGTTCAGATGTCGTAGGTTTGGAACTTGATCGAAGATACGCAGTGTTGTATTCGTGCTTAACCGGAAGTCATCTGGCTTTTCTGACCTTCTCTCCAATTTGAAGATATAGAAGTCTGTAGAGATCCTTTTATTCGTACCACTCGTTGGCCGTTTCTTATTTCTCTCCTGCGTCGATCGGCCCCTACTTCGTCCTCTCACTTTATTTTGATGACTATTGCTAGGACGGTTCGCTGAAATCCTCCTGGCTTTGGTCTCCTTCTGTAGAGACCTCTTACATCCAATACTTGTAGCGTTGCTGTATTTATCATCAGCAGAGTTACTCTCTCTTCTTGTATTCAAGGCTTTTAATGGGAGGAGCTTCTGAGCCTTCCTTTTTTCTTCCATAGTTCTAAATTGTTCCACACTATGCTTTCTCCCCCTTTGGTTCCCTGAATTCGGGGTCCAGTGCTTCATCACGTCTAGACACACTTCCATTTTGTGATCTAGACTTGGTAGATGGAATGTCTGTTTCTGAATCTTCGACTGTATATGTACTTAGGTTCAATAAAGCTTGCATTGAGTTGAACTCTTCCTCCACTTTCTCTTCCTCTGTAAATTTTCTTTTTTCTTGACTCTTCGTTTCTCGCTGGTTTTGCGTTCGGGATGTCGCAGGCCCCCATTCTACATCTCGCTGTTGCTGTGCATCTTGATGGGGTCAGTATCTTTAAGGCTATTTCTTGGCGTCTAATTTATCAGGATTTGGTGCTACTTTTGGATTAGGTTTGTCCACTGGTTTAGACTTCTTATTGTAGAAGTTTTCAGTTTCTTTCTGCTTTATATTTAGGGATGTAGTTTGGACTTTACCCCCCCGTCACCTTTTCCACTGCAATCGGGGTTATTCTCGAGCACTCCATGTTGATGCAGCCGTTTTTCTGCGAGCTCCCTGCCTTTTTTCCACCAGGTGGCAAGTCACTGGTTTCGTTCCGGCCGTTATCGCTCGTCTGGACTCCTTGTGTTGTTCCCTCCAGCTCCAGTGTCAAGACACTGTTTGCTTTCCAGCAGTTGTCACTCGTCTGGGTTCGTTGCTTTTTCCTCTCCAAGTCGAGTCAGCACGATGATCCTTGATCTCTGGTGTTTTCTTGTCTCACTTCTTTGATCATTATATACTTTTCTAAGTATAATAAGGAACAAGTTACTTACCTGTAACTGTTGTTCTCCGGCATGGGTCTGGCATGGATTCACATGCTCATGAATATTCCCCGTCGTCAGGCTGGGAATCCTCAGTAAAGAAAAAAATCAGTATCAGTTTCGTTTCTGATCTGTCTTTCTTAGTAGTAACCAATCACTGATCTCTGGGTCATAATGCCCCCAGCCAATGACTGCCCTCTCCCTAAGCCCCGCCTCTGGCAGCCATCCTCAGATTTGGTAGCACGCAAAGTGGCAGTATGACCAAGTGAAGAGACGCAGAGGGGTAGGCGGGAGGGTTTGCATGTGAATCCATGCCAGACCCATGCTGGAGAACAACAGTTACAGGTAAGTAACTTGTTCCTTCTCCAGCATGCGGTCTGGCATGGATTCACATGCTCATGAATATAAGAATAAATAGCAGTACACACATGCACACCCACGGGAGGTGGCAAGGCTCAACATTAAGCATTACACCCAAAACTCAACATTACGCACCTCACCAGGCTCACCTTAGGCGAACAGGTTGCGCAGCACTGCTTGGCCGACCGTGGACTCCTCCCTGGAGTCCCGATCGACGCAGTAGAATCTCGTGAAGGTGTGCATCGACCTCCACGTAGCAGCCCTGCAGATGTCCAGCAGGGGCACACCAGACAGGAACGCCTTGGTAGCAGCAATCGCTCTGGTCGAATGGGCTCTCGGACAGCCGGGCAGCGGTCGGTTCGCCAACCGGTGACAGTGTATGATTCAGCCGGAGAGCCATCTGGAAATGGAAGTCTTCGAGAGAGCCTTCCCTTGATTCACAGACCCAAAGTTCACAAACAGCTGTGATGTATTCCGAAAACTCTTTGTGTGGTCCACGTAGAACTTCAGCGCTCTAGCTACATCCAGCGAGTGCAAAGTCCTCTCGGCCGGCGTCAAAGGCGACAGGAAGAAAATTGGTAACACCAAGGGCTCGTTGAGGTGGAAGTCCGATGGCACCTTCAGCACCACCCTCGTGTCATGAAAAGTCAAGTATGGAGGCTTGCAAGATAGGGCCCGGATCTCTCCAACTCGTCGTGCGGAGGTGATGGCCACGAGGAACGCTGTCTTCCATGACAGGAACTTCAAAGGCGCCGAATGCATAGGCTCGAATGGGGCCCCCATTAGCCTGGTCGGCACCACATTAAGCTCCCATGCCGGGGCAGGGGCCTTCACCGGCGGGAACGATCGGAATAGTCCCTTCATTAATTCCTTGAAAAGGCGATGAGACCACAAGGACGCCCGTCTCTTAGTCCTGGTATATCGGGAGATAGCAGCCAGATGTATTTTAATGGAGGTGTGAGCCAATCCAGCTTTGGCCAGCGACAGTAGGTACGGCAGTACTTGAGGGGCCGTAATCCGCAGAGGGTTCATCTTCTGTGCACGGCACCAGACAGAGAACCTCTTCCATTTATGACCGTAACACTTGAGAGTTGAGGACGCCCTGGCTTTCGCAAGAACCTCTCTGCAGTCAGCCGGGATATCGTACCCTCCAAACTCTAGTGCTGCAGGAGCCAGGCCTGCAAGTTCAGCGACTCCGGGTCGTGATGAAGAATGAAGCATGGCGCCTCCTTCTGTGGAGAGAAGATCTGCGTCCGCCAGCAGCTTGACTGGTGGGGACGTTGACAAGTCCAGAAGGTCCGGGAACCAGATCTGCCTCGGCCATGCCGGTGCGACGAAGATCATTCTGCACCTGGACTTCTTGAGCTGGTTGATGAGACGGAGCAGCAACGGCAATGGAGGGAACGTGTATAGAAACAAGCCGTCCTAAGGGAATGAGAAAGCATTGCCCATGCTCCTCGGCTGCAGGAACCTGCTGGCGAACCTCTGGCACTTGGAGTTCGTCGCCGTCGCGAAAAGGTCGATCCGGGGTTTGCCCCATCGTCGAAAGAGCTGATCCACCTGGTCCTGACGTAGTTCCCACTCGTGGCACGAGCGCAGCTCCCTGCTGAGTGAGTCGGCGATGGTGTTTTTTATTCCTGCCAAGTGGAAGGGAACCAGAAATATCCCCGGGGCGACGGCCCAGTGCCACAGATCCTGGGCCTCCTTGGATAGGGCTGGAGATCTGGTGCCTCCCTGCTTCCGTATATAGAACATCGTGGTGGTGTTGTCGGTGAAGATCCTCACCACCTTCTCCTTGAGGGACGGAAGGAACGACTTGAGCGCCCAGAACACTGCTCAGAGCTCCAGAATGTTGATGTGGAGAGACCTCTCCTCTGGGAGCCAAAGGCCTCTTGCGTGGAGATCTCCGGTGTGGGCCCCCCAACCCTCCAGGGAGGCGTCTGTCGTCAATGTCTCCTGAAACGCCAGGGTCTGAAAGTCCGTGCCTGTAGTGAGGTGCGCACGGGTACCCCACCATAGGATCGCCCGACGGAACTCCTCGTCGAGAGGGATCCTGTCTTCGAAGCAGCCCGTCGCCTGAAACCAGCGGGCGTCGAGGAACTCCTGTAGCAGACGCATCCGAAGTCTGCAAAGGGGGACAAGGTAGATGCATGAGGACATCATCCCGAGGAGGGACTTGATGGACCTCACCCTGGCCACGTCCGTGGCTAGCAGGCGCCGCACCTTGCCCAGAATGGCCTTCGTCCTCTCCTCCGACGGGCAGGACAATTGCTCCACTGTATCGAGCTTCGCTCCCAGAAACATTGCTACTTGCGACGGAACCAGATGGGATTTGGGGTAGTTGATAGCGAATCCCAGTTCCGTGAGCAGCCGGACGGTCCTCGATGTGCGCTCGACGGCGAGTTCTCTTGTCCTTGCCCGGATCAGCCAGTCGTCCAGGTAGGGGTAGACGTTGAGCCCCTGCAGGCGCAGCCGCGCCGCCACTGGTGCCAGGCACTTGGTGAATACCGTGGGTGCCGACTTTAATCCGAACGGCAGGGCTCTGAATTGGTAGTGGCGTCCCTGAACCACGAACCTGAGAAACTTTCTGTGTCCTTTTAGAATGCGGATGTGGAAGTAAGCATCCTCCAGGTCCAACGACGATAGGAAGTCGCCCTCCTCCAGTTGTCCCAGCACGTGCTGGAGGGTGACCATCCTGAATTTCTACGCCTTGATGTATTTTTTTTAACCGACGCAGGTCCAGGATGGGGCGCCAGCCGCCTGTCTTCTTTCTGACGAGGAAGTACCTTGAGTACACTCTGGAGCCCCATAGCCTCCTGGGGATGAGCTCGATGGCACCTTTCTTGAGCATCGCCCTTACCTCCAACAGCAGTTGAGGGACGTGATTCTCCTTCCTGGCCACGGGCCGAATGCGAGGACACTTCTTTTGGAATTCCAGCGAGTGCCCGTTGGTCAGGGTGTCCAGCACCCAACGGTTGGTGGAGATGGACTCCCACACGCTGATGAACTTCGTCAGCCGGCCTCCCACTGGGGTGCTTCGGTGGGGGTCCGACGCCACGGCCGGTTCAGTCTTGCTTGGAGGTGGCCTTGCCGCCTTGGCCTCTTGACAACGACGGGATCCCCCTTGCTTGCCGCAACCTCTGTAGGCATCCTGGGACGAGGAGCGGGCCGCCTGGCGGTATGTAGAAGAGCCACCACTGGATCCCTTGAAGGCACCCTGTCTGCCTCCAGAGCTCCGAAAGGGCCGTCGTTGTTGAAGTACCCCTAGGGCCCGGGCCGTCTCCGAGTCGGTCTTGATGGCCTGGAGCGACTCGTCCACCGTCTCCCCAAAAAGGTTGTTGCCGTCGGACGGCATATCCAACACTCTGGTCTGGACGTCCTGGAGAAAGTCCGTCGGCTCAAACCCCGTTGCCCAGTTGGCGAAATCCGGTATCGGCAATGTCCGTTGCCATCGTTATGGTGTGATCCGACGCCACCTCTCCTTCCTGCAGAATTTGTAGGGCCTCTCTTGTCATCCGGTAGGAAGTCTAGCAGGGCAGCTATCTTGAACCAAAGCTCCCTGTCGTAGCGGGCCACGATCGCTAAGGCATTGGCCGCCTTAATCGTCATTGCCGCCGACGAGATGACTCATCTTGCCCTCGCTGTCCGGCGGGGAAGTGGAAGTTGAAGCCGCCGCACCTGTCTCTTTCTTCTTGGCCGCTGCCGAGATGAAAGAGTCCGCCGTGGGCTGAGCCCTGAGGCACAAGGGGGCAGCATCGGGGACTCGGTACTTCTTCTCGTACCTGTCCCTCTTGGCGGGTGTTGTGGAAGGATTCTTGAGGATAGCCAGACCCTCGTCCCAGATGTCATCGAGTAATGGCCTCTCGACGTTGGTAAAGAAACCCTTCCTTTTTCTGTTCCTCCGGGCAGAGCTGGAAGAACTCGGATGCCCTGGCTATCATGGTGTGAAAGGAGACAATTTCGTCGGGTGGAGAAGCCCGAGGGGGGGTGAAGACGGGATGTCCATTGTGTTAACGCCGCCGTCGCCGTCTGTTCCTGTCGCTGTATCCGTCGCTGTATCCTTTCTAGGGTCCGGCTAGGGGGATGAGGGGTCCACAGGCCTTGCGGGCAGGAAAGGGAGGAGCGGGGAGGACTCTCCTCCGCTTGTTCGGAGGGCTTCCCGATGGGCCTAGTTCTGGATCCCCCGTCGGGGTCCGTGGTAACCTCGTCCTTATCTCAGTACATAAGGATTGGATCGCCAACAAAATGGCCGCCGAGCAATCCCTGGGCTCGGATAATGGCTGCGACGGGCGGGGATGGCTGCCCCACTGGGCCCTCCTCGTCGCCATCGTCACTATCTTCGATCACATCAGCGGGAATTGTCCCCTGGGATCGAACCTTCTCGAACCTCTCGTTGAGGCCCTTCCCGGTTTCCATCAGATCCTCCTCATAGGCTGATTCCGAGTCTGTAATGGCCACCGTACCCCCCCTCTTTTTCCGCCGGGGTATTCACGGGGGTCTTAACGATGGGCTGGAAAGAGGATTCCCTCCGCGGTGGCAGGGATACCCAGGGCCCAGAGGCCGTTTCCACTGGCGTAGTCGCAGCCGGCTTTGCCAGGGTCGCAGCAACCACTTCGATAGAGGCCTTTGCCGGCTGGATCAAAGCCCTCACCACCCTAGGTGCGTCCTGGGCCTTCACCTTGGGGGGGAGGGTCAGCGCCTCGCTCCCCCTCGGGTCCCTTCGAGATCGACCAGCGCCGCTCCAGCAGCTTACCCGGGTTCTCAGACTTCCTCTTCCCTGAACCAGAGCGCTGGCTCGTGGTTGAACGTGCCGGGGAAGTCGCGCCCTTCCTGGCAGCCGAAGAGCCCGACCTTTCGGAACTCCCGGTGCCCACAGAGTCGCGGTGCTTGGCCTTCTGTTGGGCCCCCGTCGCCGGGGCGCCCTAACAGGACTTAGAAGCCCGCTCAGACTTTTTCTTCGCCTTCTCACCTTCAAAGCCCTTCTCCAGCCAGGTGGCGAGGCGGGAACGACGATCTTGTTTGGTCCGTTCCGAAAGGTTTTTGCAGAACGCACAGTCCTTCTCCACGTGCGTCTTGTCCTCATGAAGGCAGTAGAGACATTGCAAATGCTCGTCCTCCTTGAAAACATTTTGTAATCCGCATCCAGGGCAGCACCTGGACAGCTTGGATCCGGGCATCGAGCTTCCCTTGTCCTGGGCCATGTCCGTTGAGGTAGGCTGCAGATCTTCCGGAATCCTCCAAGAAGCGTAAACTTGACAAACTTCACCTTTGAGGGGCGTAGAAGAATTCCGAAACGAGTCCCCATTATCGGAAGGAGAAACGATGGAACTTGATGCTCGATTAAACCGAAAAATGAGAAAATCTCCTGAAAAAGCGCGAAAACGCAGCAAAAAACTCGAGAGCTAAGCACGAGGACTCCCAACACTTGAACGTGCAGTAAAAATCTGAGGATGGCTGCCAGAGGCGGGGCTTAGGGAGAGGGCAGTCATTGGCTAGGGGCAGTATGACCCAGAGATCAGTGATTGGTTACTACTAAGAAAGACAGATCAGAAACTAAACTGATACTGATTTTTTTCTTTACTGAGGATTCCCAGCCTGACGATGGGGAATATTCATGAGCATGTGAATCCATGCCAGACCCCATGCTGGAGAACTTAGTGTGCATTAGGGCCATGATTGCTGCTTGGTCTCTCACAGAATCATTCAGAGTTTCATTCAATTTGCCAAAGGGAGCAAGTGCAATCGTCACTGTGGACATTATTCCCATTAAGTCTATATCCTTTTGTGGGGTTTCCTTTACACTCCCCTGTAGTGAGTCTCTTCCCCCCCCTTGGTCTGATTGGAGTGGGGCATACCTCGGGTGCCAGTGTTGGTTTTCCAAGAGTACCACATGGCAGTGTTTTTACCAAGCTTGTTTTTGGAGGGTTTGAGGCCTCGTTATGCCTCGTGGGGCTTTCCAAATCCTTCTGATGGTTGTGATGGATGTGACCTGAGGCTTCTCCTTGCGAGTGTCCACATGGAAGCCCCTCGTTCAGATCCTCTGTCACCTCCACAGGCTGGGGAATACTCTTTTGGTTGTCAGCAGTCGAGTTAAGTTTCTGGGGCGACAAGTCTGCCGTCAATGCAGGTAGGTGGAAAATAGGTGAGGCCGGAGGGGGTTTCCCAAAATGACACCTTAATGGCGTTTCAAGTTGTGGTGCTTTAGCCACAGACCTCTGTTTGGCGATTCCCCTCTCCTCCTGACTACTTGGTGTTTGATCTGGCAAAATAGACTCTTCGACCTCCACCCACCCCTCCAACAGCTCTCCATCCGAAATTTCTGTTTGTTGTATGGGGGTACTTACTCCCTTTTTCATGAAAAAGCTTGCCACCTGATTATGGGAGGGTACTTCAAATGTTTTACTTTTTTGACTCAATCCTCTATAATAGGGTTTATTGATATGTTTCTCCCCATTCAATTTCTTTTGTTTCAATCCTGTTATGACACGTTCCTTTCTTTTGGCTGGCCTGGCCTCATCAGTACCTTCTGGCCACAAGCAGGGGTCTTGCTCGCTTTCGATTGGACTGCAAGCTCCTCCCCCTTCTTAGCCACAGTTCTTCGTATCAGGCTTCCCCCCCCACCTTCGCATCATGTGGCGCCGGCCATGCTGATTGTGGACCCCTCGCCTTCTCCGGGGCCCCACAGCCCAAGGCAACGGAGGCAGCTGCCCCCCCAGGTGCAACACCATCAGGAGCTGCAGTGCCCGGAGCGCAGAGCGCAGCGTTGTCTTCGCGCCGGAGCTCCTCCTCCACCCGCGGCAGCAGTCTAAGGCTGCTCCCGCCCCGCCCAGGCCCAGTCCCCCCTCGGGCCTCACGGGCTCGGCACCATTGGGAGCTGCGGCGCCTGGAGCACAGAGCATGGCGTTGTCCTCCCGCTGTGGCTCCTCCGCCACCCGCAGCCACAGTCCAGGAAATCCAATACGCCCAGTCCCACTCCCTCCTCAGGCGCATGGACAACAACTGCCACCGCAACCCCTCCCAGAAGGGCCGGCGCAGTCTCGCCCATGGGCTCCACCACTGCTAAAGGCTCCCCCAACAACCCCAAAGCCCCTCCAGGCCCAAGGCCCCGCGGCAGACCATGAGACAGAGCCTCCTCTAACTGCTCCGCAACAAGCACGGTGAGTGGGGCCGGTAGGGGGCTCATGAGGAGTGGGGCTGGTAGGCAGCTATTGTCAATCGCTGCAGATTGCTTTACATTGTTTGGTGGTGTAGAGAAGACAGGCGAGTCAATGTTTAAGGCCTTTGATCCATTTTTATAATCAGGCATATCTACATCAGGAGGCACGGTGATGTCATTGGGGTCCATGTTAATATCGTTAATTCCAGTTTTTGACTCTGTCACAATTTCTGCAATAGAAAGTTCATCATCTGTTACTCCCACTGATATGATATGATATGATATGGTATTTGTAACGCGCCTATACACAAGTGTTTCAAGGCGCGACGAGGCAGGGAGGGGGGGACAAGGGGAGACAGACAACGATCCTACTAGGCCAGGTGTCATTCAGATCGCGCAAGTGCAGGGGTAGGGGAGGGGGAAAAAGTGCAAGGGGAAGGGGAGGGGGAAAAGTGCAGTACAAGGTAAGTGGCGTACGTAATAAATAAATAAATAGGGCCAGCTGGTGGCAAGTGTGAGGTAAGTGCAGAACAAGTGCTGGGGGTGGGGGGGGCTGTAGGGATACAGAGACAGTCCCGCAGTGCAAAGGGGTTCCAGGGCATCAGTGCAAGTGAAGAGTGGCAGGGCCCAGGACCGAGGCCGTTTAGAGTGGTCCAGTTGCAGGATCAGTGCAGTTTCAGTGAAAATTAATTAGCAGTTCAGCAGGGGAGAGGGAGAGGGAAAGCAGAAGCAAAGAGGAAGGTTTTGAGGTGCTTCCGGAACCGGAGATGGTTCTCCTCAAGTTTCAGGGAGGCAGGAAGGCTGTTCCAGAGGGAGGCCCCTGCCTCATTCCCTCCCCTCTGCACTGCAGTCTCTAAGGTTAGCCTGTGATCGAATACAGGCTGCACCGGGGATTCGGTGGTCCGGGTGTTAAAGAGGATCGGGGGGCACAGGAAGGTGTGGTATTTAAGTTGTTGAAGAGCACTGCAGTTCAATAGGGATGTTGATAATGTTAGAGATACTGAAAGGGGGCTTTAAAACAGGTATGCGCGGTTGCCTTGGTCTTAATGTAGCAGGAGGCGGCAAGAAACCTGTACCCATTTTCCTTTTACCTTTAGTCTCTGTAAAGTCTTCAGAACCAGCTGGGTCCTCATTCTCCTTGTCTTGTAGAGGCGCACCGTCTCGTTTGAGTCTGGTGCTTCTAAGGCGACGCTCCTCGATCTCCTCTGTCGCCTTTGCCGTTTTGCCTGTCATGACTGCAGGACTGCACCACTCAGCAACCACTCCGCGGCCGCTCCGCGGTCAAACTGGGTTTTTATCAGCAGCTCCTCCCAGTCAGCCAGCAGGGTAGACAGAGCAGAAAGACTCTGTTCAGGACAGGATTGAATAGAGTGACTGCAGGACTGCACCACTCAGCAACCACTCCGCCCGAAGACATGTAGCATGTTTGCTATGTCCAAGTTACCAACCCTATAAAATCTGAGGTTCGGACCCTCCGCGGCAAAGCCCTAGCAGGACAAGGCTGCAGTGTTGAGCGACATTGGTGCGCAGGAGACTCTGCCCGAAGACACGTTTGCTACGTCCACGCTTCCGAGCCTATAAAATTCCGGGGTTGGACCCTCTGCATCAAAGCCCTCACAGGACAAGGCCACAGTGTTGAGAGACCCAGGTACACAGGAGACTCTGCCCGAAGACACGTAGCACATTTGCTACGTCCAAGCTTCCGAGCCTATAAAATCCGAGGTTCGGACCCTCCGCGGCAAAGACGTCGTAGGGCAAGGCCGCGGTTTTGAGCGATGAAGGTGCACAGGAGACTCTGCCCGAAGACACGTAGCACGTTTGCTACGTCCACGCCTAGGAGCCTATAAAATCGGAGGTTACGACCGTCCGCAGCAAAGCCCTTGCAGGACAAGGCCGCGTGTTGAGCAACACAGGTGCACAGGAGACTCTGCCCGAAGACACGTAGCACGTTTGCTACATCCACACTTCCAAGCGTATAAAATCTGAAGTTAGGCCCCTTCGCGGCAAAGCCCTTGCAGGACAAGCCCGCGGTGTTGAGTGACGCAGGTGCGCAGGAGACTCTGCCTGAAGACACGAAGCATATTTGCTTTGTCCACGATTCCGAGCCTATAAAATCAGAGGTTCAAACCTCCGCGGCAAAGCCCTCGCAGGACAAGGACTGCAAGCTCCTCCCCCTTCTTAGCCACAGTTCTTCGTATCAGGCTTCCCCCCCCACCTTCGCATCATGTGGCGCCGGCCATGCTGATTGTGGACCCCTCGCCTTCTCCGGGGCCCCACAGCCCAAGGCAACAGAGGCAGCTGCCCCCCCCAGGTGCAACACCATCAGGAGCTGCAGTGCCCGGAGCGCAGAGCGCAGCGTTGTCTTCGCGCCGGAGCTCCTCCTCCACCCGCGGCAGCAGTCTAAGGCTGCTCCCGCCCCGCCCAGGCCCAGTCCCCCCTCGGGCCTCACGGGCTCGGCACCATTGGGAGCTGCGGCACCTGGAGCACAGAGCGTGGCGTTGTCCTCCCGCTGTGGCTCCTCCGCCACCCGCAGCCACAGTCCAGGACCTCTCCCACCCCCCTCATCCAATACGCCCAGTCCCACTCCCTCCTCAGGCGCATGGACAACAACTGCCATCGCAACCCCTCCCAGAAGGGCCGGCGCAGTCTCGCCCATGGGCTCCACCACTGCTAAAGGCTCCCCTAAACAACCCCAAAGCCCCTGCAGGCCCACGGCCCCGCGGCAGACCACGAGACAGAGCCTCCTCTAACTGCTCCGCAACAAGCACGGTGAGTGGGGCCGGTAGGGGGCTCATGAGGAGTGGGGCTGGTAGGCAGCTATTGTCAATCGCTGCAGATTGCTTTACATTGTTTGGTGGTGTAGAGAAGACAGGCGAGTCAATGTTTAAGGCCTTTGATCCATTTTTATATTCAGGCATATCTACATCAGGAGGCACGGTGATGTCATTGGGGTCCATGTTAATATCGTTAATTCCAGTTTTTGACTCTGTCACAATTTCTGCAATAGAAAGTTCATCATCTGTTACTCCCACTGCCTCATTCCCTCCCCTCTGCACTGCAGTCTCTAAGGTTAGCCTGTGATCGAATACAGGCTGCACCGGGGATTCGGTGGTCCGGGTGTTAAAGAGGATCGGGGGGCACAGGAAGGTGTGGTATTTAAGTTGTTGAAGAGCACTGCAGTTCAATAGGGATGTTGATAATGTTAGAGATACTGAAAGGGGGCTTTAAAACAGGTATGCGCGGTTGCCTTGGTCTTAATGTAGCAGGAGGCGGCAAGAAACCTGTACCCATTTTTCTTTTACCTTTAGTCTCTGTAAAGTCTTCAGGACCAGCTGGGTCCTCATTCTCCTTGTCTTGTAGAGGCGCACCGTCTCGTTTGAGTCTGGTGCTTCTAAGGCGACGCTCCTCGATCTCCTCTGTCGCCTTTGCCGTTTTGCCTGTCATGACTGCAGGACTGCACCACTCAGCAACCACTC
This sequence comes from Ambystoma mexicanum, assembly GCF_040938575.1. Taxonomy (NCBI): domain Eukaryota; kingdom Metazoa; phylum Chordata; class Amphibia; order Caudata; family Ambystomatidae; genus Ambystoma; species Ambystoma mexicanum. The sequence goes on along the minus strand of NC_090926.1, from coordinate 1,196,826,484 downwards.
CGCGGCCGCTCCGCGGTCAAACTGGGTTTTTATCAGCAGCTCCTCCCAGTCAGCCAGCAGGGTAGACAGAGCAGAAAGACTCTGTTCAGGACAGGATTGAATAGAGTGACTGCAGGACTGCACCACTCAGCAACCACTCCGCCCGAAGACATGTAGCATGTTTGCTATGTCCAAGTTACCAACCCTATAAAATCTGAGGTTCGGACCCTCCGCAGCAAAGCCCTAGATGGACAAGGCTGCAGTGTTGAGCGACATTGGTGCGCAGGAGACTCTGCCCGAAGACACGTTTGCTACGTCCACGCTTCCGAGCCTATAAAATTCCGGGGTTGGACCCTCTGCATCAAAGCCCTCACAGGACAAGGCCACAGTGTTGAGAGACCCAGGTACACAGGAGACTCTGCCCGAAGACACGTAGCACATTTGCTACGTCCAAGCTTCCGAGCCTATAAAATCCGAGGTTCGGACCCTCCGCGGCAAAGACGTCGTAGGGCAAGGCCGCGGTTTTGAGCGATGAAGGTGCACAGGAGACTCTGCCCGAAGACACGTAGCACGTTTGCTACGTCCACGCCTAGGAGCCTATAAAATCGGAGGTTACGACCGTCCGCAGCAAAGCCCTTGCAGGACAAGGCCGCGTGTTGAGCAACACAGGTGCACAGGAGACTCTGCCCGAAGACACGTAGCACGTTTGCTACATCCACACTTCCAAGCGTATAAAATCTGAAGTTAGGCCCCTTCGCGGCAAAGCCCTTGCAGGAGAAGCCCGCGGTGTTGAGTGACGCAGGTGCAGTGAGTGCAGACAACCTGACCCTCCTGTCTATGGCCGCTAGGTAAGGAGTTGGGAGAATTAGCTTGTTTTCACTCCACGTAGCCCTCTGACCTGGTGCCCTCTCGCCCCCTGACCTGTGTTCACCACCTCCCCTGGACTGATCCCTCTGCCCACACCCACAGCCCACTTGCACTCCGCCTCCCTTAGCCCTGTGTGTTCCTGTGCTCACCTACATCCCTGGCCGCGTGCCCTCCCACGCACCCTTTGATCGCATAGCTTGCTCGTTTTCCTTGAATTTGTATGGCTCGCTTGCCCCTTGTTGCATCCCCGCCCGTGCATTCCTTGATTGTGTGGCTTCCTCGCTATCCCTGATCGTGTGCGTTAACTCACCTCGTAGGTGGCATGTTCTCCCACGCATCCCTGATTGTGCAGTTCCCTCGTTATCCTTGATCGTGTGTGCCTGCTCCCTCCCTAGGCTGCATGCGTTCCCACGCATCCCTCATTCACGTGGTTCCCTTGCTATCCCTGATCGCGAGCGCTCAATCGCCTCCAAGGCTGCGTGTTCTCCCACGCTTCCCTTGATTGCAGGTTCCCTTATTGTCCTTGACAGCGTGCGCTCGCTTGACCCCGTAGGCTGCGTGCACTGATACGCATATTTGATTGAGTGGTTCTCTCGCTTCCTTGTTCGCGTTCGCTTTCGCCCCCTAGACTGCGTGCGTTCCAGTGCATCCCTTGAGCACTTGTGCTCTCTTTCATTCCTAGACAAGCCGCGTGTCATTGTGGGCCCTTACCTTCACCTTCCCCTGCCTCCCAGCCCCTTGTGTATTGCTCTGAGTTCTGCTGTGCTCTTCCTTCTTCTAGGTTTCTTTCGTCGACTGCTCTGTTTTTTGATGCCCTGTTATCCTGATTGTTGTTTACAGCTCTGTGTTCTGCTGTGCTCTTCATTCTTCTAGGTTTCTTTCGTCGACTGCTCTGTTTTTGTACCCCGTTATCCTGATTGCTGTTCACATCATACTGCTGTGTGTCTGTTACACATTATCAACGTTGGTCATGGTGGCAAAGCCGTAGAATAGGGAGAACGGCGCATAACGTGATAATGCAGGCTCCCATAACGGCGACTTTTCCTAGAGACAACAACGGTCTAGTTGTTTCACGTACATCTGAAGCACTCGCGCCGGGTCACGTGACTCCTGATAAGGAAGGAAGTGCTGTCTGTATATGCGTCGCTACTGCCTTTGTGGACGCTCCGTAAATTTGCTTCTAGGACTCACACTCCTTTCCTCTACTGACTCAGAGTTTCTCCTTATTCCTTACATCTGTTCTGATTTCAATTCCCTTGCTTAGACTCAGCTGTAGGCTGTATTTGGTGGGATTCGTGGGTTTTCTGGCGGGTTGGCCGCCTGTGTTAGTGAGTACAATCAGACTCATCTCCCTTCAGTAGATTTCTCTCTGCGGCATTCTAAAGCTTACTTTCTATTCTCTGTTTGCTAGCGCCACCACATTCCCGAAACAGGACCGGCTTCTCAAGCCCTCGGACCCTTCCCAGAGCAGTCTCTTTCCTTAGAGGACACCGTCCTTAATCCCTTGTACGTGGTTTCACACTTCCCACTCTCAATTATTTCTCGCTACAAGTCTTCCTGGAACTTACCCTGTTCTATCTTGTTTCCTTGGAAAGGTCTCCGACCCTCTTCGTTGTCCAGCGCGCATAGAGGATCCGTCCAGACTTCCACCTCCCGTTCCAAAGAGTTGCAGCGGCTCTGGGTTTTTTCCCCCAGGAGGGTTTCCCTGGGGATCCTGCTCTCCTCCTAACTGGTTTATCATTCAGGGAGCAGGGAAGCAGGACTCCCACGAGGGATTCATCCATTTACACGACATCCGCCAGTTGTCTCCATTCCGGGTCGCAGTCTGCCCAGGTTAGTGCAATTTGTTACCGATTTGACAGTGTCCTGTTGTGCTGTTTCTTCCTCCAGGTTTCCTTCTCTGTTCGTCTGCTTTCCTGATTGCTGTTCAGATCTTATTGCCTGCATTTCTGTTGCTTCTCACTCTTTCCTCTAGGTCCCCTCGATTGGTTGTTATTTAACTTGGAGTTCTGATTTATGGTGTTCTCCTCACAATGTACTGCCTGCATCCATGTTGTTCACTTCTTTTTTTCTAGGTTCCCTTGGTTGTCTTCTCTGTTAATTTGGTTTTGCTATTGATTGCGCATCTGCTGTGTCCACTCCTCCATTTAGGTCACACATGTACTTAATTTGTCTATTATTTCTTCTGAGTTGTCATTTGTCTGTTTGCTTGCTTCCCTCCTCTTTGTGTCCCAACCCTAGTGTCTCCTCCCCCCCACTCTCCACACCTCCCTTCCCCCCACTCCCTCTCTGGCATGGTCTATGGTGCTCTCTGTCTCACCTATCTTCTCTAACTGCTTTTCTATTGACTATCCTGCCCTTCTCACTAAGTCTGGAAGGAAGAAGTTCAAAAGGGATACCCTGGTCTCCAACCCAGGCCTCCCTACCGCTGATACCTACATCAGCGCTTCCTCCAGACAGACCCTCTCCGACATCCTCTTTGTTCCCTCACCAGGCCTATGGATCCTCCATATGGTCTCTGTGCTCTCTCCTTTTTCCTCTTCACCCATTAATGGAGGCACCTGTTGGGAGGCTCTCCTGGACCTCTTCCACTCCTCCAAGAACATCATTAATGTTTACCTTAACGGCACTGTCTTGGTCCAAGGCCCGCAGGCCAACCCCCTCCTTTTTGATAGATGCTTCCTACGCCTTATCAACTTCCTTTCTTCTCCTGCTGTCCCTTCTTTCGCTCCTCTGCCTCCTTCATCCTCCGCCACCTCTTCGGTACCATCTACTGCTTCTCTGGCCGCCCTGTTGACTCCCTCTTCCGCCACCTCTCTGGCATCCTCCTCCTCCTCCTTGTCTACTTTGCCCTCTCCTCCTCCTCCCTCCTCTGCCCTCCCTCGGGCTCATTCTAAACTTCCTCATTCTAAACTACCTGGACACCCAAACGGAAGTCTTTCAAAGATGGCAACCTGCTCCACATTGCCACTCTCAACTCTCGCTCAGCTGTCAAAAACTCCTCTGACATCTGCCGTCTCCTTGTAGAACTCGACCTGGATGTTCTCGGTCTGACTGAGAAGTAGTTCACGGCCAGATCTGTCACGGGTTTTGACACTCTCCTAATATGCGTCATAACCACAATGCTAATGTATAACAGTGGTTTTCTGAACAGAAGAAGTGTGTGTTCGAGTGAGCTCTCAGAGCAGGGTGTGTGTGTGTGTGTGTGTGGCTAGCTAGAGTAGACTGTTGAAGGGAGGTGGCAGGTGAGCTCTTTTGTTAAGAGGCCCATCGATGGGTGCTTTCATTATTAGATTGGCTCTCATTGCCTGATTTACATTCTGCTGTCATGCATAATAAACACGCATTCAGTTCATTACGATTTCTGTGTCTTGTGATCTCTATGTGTCTATATGTGTTTTGATTCTTGTTTCAGTAATAATGACTTCTAGTTTTACAAATGGCGCCTGCACGGGGGCTCTCCCAATTATGATCGAGGACAGTGTTTGGGACAGAGGATCTCTGCTTGCCAAGTAGAATGAAGGTTCTTTGCAGCAGCTGTTACTTCTGATCCACTTGTTGGCCAAGATCGTCTCCGGTGAGGGTTTGAACAGCGTTGGTGGAAGCTGTGATGCTGTTTGCATTTTTTTGATGAAGATCACCAGGCACAGAAATCGCAGTCCGAGTTGATCGGAGACTGCGTTGACTCTCTTTGGAATTTAGTGAGAATGCTCCCAATTTATTTGAAATAAATTTGTTTTGTTTTGAAATGTGCACACATATTTGCCAGGCTAGAGAAACGTTTTGCTTAAAGATGCCGGTTGTTAGTGAAAATCACACGTGTGATGAAGATTTTTGTGATGAGAGAAAACCCAGAGGGTTAGAAAATGCAATGATAATGATCCGTACCTTAGTGGACTGAAAGCAATAAGGGATAGACTGAGAAATATATTAGAAAACTGGGAAGTGGTCCCAGAATCAGTGCAGCAGTCAGTGCGAGAGAATGAGGAAATGGGGCTGACCCAGGAGAAGAAGTTACCTAGGGTGGACTCAAGTGTAATGGATACTATATCACAAGAATGTTCCATTGACAGTACAATGGTTCCAGATATTGCCTTTTCAGGGCAACAGAAAGTCTCTGTAGGGTTTGCATGTACGCCAGAAATATGTCCTATGTCACAGTTAGTACCTATTACTGTTGGTCCCTTTACAGAGAAATGCCACTTGCTGACATCCCATTATTGAGAGAACCTATTGGGAGTGAATGGGTTGAGAGAAATGTACACAGTGATTCAGTGCAGTTCTGATGGTGTATACTTGACAGTATCCTTGCAGAGAAATGCGTCTACGCAGTACTTAATATTGCATTCTGATTTGGTGGGGAAAGGTGAAATTGGGGAAATATATTACAGCAATTGTAATAGCACCATGTTGCCAGCTTACAGAGATAGTGACAATGCTTTGCCCGACAGTTTTGCAATTAATGTAGAGGACAAATTGACCATGATTTCTGCACAGGGAATATGCTGTGCTGTGATTGATGCATTGACCTTTGCTAGAATGCCACGAGGATACACAGACAGTACTAGCATTTGTAGTAGAGTGCTTAGAGTACAGGTTGATAGATCAGAGTTGCCACAATATTGCACATTGTAACTAGCAGCAGCAGACTGTTGTGAAGTATGCCAGAAGGGCACCGTTAGTTTACTGAAGGATCTTGCAAATGCAGGAGAGAAAGTTTCTTTAAATAAGTAACAGTCTTGTCAACCAGACTGCTCCAGAGAGATTGCTCCAGAGAGTATACATGTTGCATCTCCATTGCCAGGGGATGCTTACTGTCAGATAGAGGATGCTTTTGTCACACTGAAAACAGCTTTGTGTTGTGCTGCAATATTGGAGATTTCGAATTATGTGAAGATGTTTGTCGTGTTTGTTTATGTGGCAGATGGATGTGCTTTAGCAGTGCTAGTCCAAGAACATGATGGGAGAGATAGTCCATGGGGATATGTTTCCTTTGCATTGGTTCCTGTTGGCTATGTGCTACCTCAATGTGTTAGAGCAGTAACTACAGCAGTTGCATCATGCAGATAAAGTGAAGGCAAGATGCTTCACAGAGTTGACATCAGCTTGAATTATGACAGACCTTTGTCAGTACCTGAACTACTACACATTGAATGGGAATGGCTTGACACTGAGATTCTAGCATTGCTGTCTCTGACAGAGGTTTGAACAGGTTTCGTCTTGTATGAATTGTGCAGAGCAGTAATGCATTGATGAATAGCTTTGCCTTGTGTGAAAACAGTTTACCGATATATGCAAACCTTGATACTGCACTTTTTCTTGATTTCTTGAGTTAGATCTGATGCGGGGAAGACTTGCTTATTGAACCAGACTGATCGGGATACAGACTGGTCTGACAACTGAACATCCGTGCCAAGCGATGTTGCTGAACAGCAGCGAATCTGTGGAATGCATGTAGTATGCAGTATCTTGCTTGGCCTAAAAGTCCGAGCAAGATAACCGCTCTGCTTTGAGAAGTACAGAGAATGAACCTGCTGGCTGATTTCCAGGCTGACAGAGATTTGCCTTTGAGAAAATCCCTGCAACTGAAAGATGTTATACCCTACCGTGTTTTGGAAATGGGAAATTTGATCACAAGTCCGTTATGCAAGCTGTTTGCAAGGATGGCGAGAGAATAATTTTGAATATTTACCTTTGCCTTTCCCTAAAATGGGTAGAGGGAGGGGTTAGTGGAAGGAAAATACGTACCAATACGTTCCCTGGTGCTTTCATTGAGAGAGAAATATTGACCCTTGTTTTGAGCAACATGAGTGTCTGTTGAGATCTGCATTTTCTGAATTGTTCAGAGATCACTCTATGCGAGATTGCCACGATACAATCTGTCTCAAAGGATAGATGAGGGAGAGAACTTCTGGAGTGAGGGAGAGCCAGGAAAGTGTTGCAGCAGAATAGAATTTGAATTTGCTCAGCACCCACAGGAAACCAACGACTAGTTTGCTCCATTTTGCCGAAGATGCTTGCTTGAATTCAGGAGGGGCAGTGAACAGATAATTTGAGATTTGAATCACATGATCTTACTTCTAGAGCATGTCAGTGAGGCTTCTTGATAGACACTGATGAATGTGCACATGCTGGACACTGGAACTATGCCCATGTTTGGGTTGCACAGAAGTGAGGATATGCACAGATTTGCCACAGAAATGATCAGGTCCATGGGAGACCATTTGTCAACAAGACACATATATTATACTTGGTCTGCTGATGTCTGTGGAAGTACTAAGAACTGTCTCTTGTGTACAAGAGAATGCACATCAGAGAAAACTGTTGCCCTTGTCCATATCATGTGTTATACCTGCTTTGATCTGCTATGTTTTGTTTCTTTTTGAGTACACATGCTTGAATATACACGCTTGATTAAAAGTACACATGCTTGATAGTTTGCATTATGAGCACCAGGATGAGATATATATATCCTGCTATTTGCTATTTACACAAATTGCTATGCATCATTTAAAGCAATGTTTTCAGGTTATTAGGATGAATGCACCACATTTTGTCACTAGTGCAGTGCTTGCAATCATCAACCTAGGATGCTGCCTATGTATAGAATGCTTCACAGCTTGTTTAGTATCCATGCTATGTTTCATGGTAGATTGGCAAAGGTTTGCCTGGTCTTACCAGGACACTACTGATAGTGTCACTATGCTTTTTCAATGGTATTACTGTCCCAGTATCACTATTGCAATGCATTAGTATGCCTTAGTATGCCTGAATAGTTAGCTACACTACTTGTTTGTTTTATATCCATATTTTGACTGATATCTGTAATGTTACTTGCCACACTACCTGTCTAGTGTCACTATTTTAGAATGTCTTAGCAGGCTTAAAGGGACGTTTGTAAGTCTGCATTTTTCTATGATAGTTTAGCGTGAGCTAATCCATTCATTCTTGCATCCATTTAGTATAGCCTGCATCCATTTAGTATAGGCTATGTTTAGCATTATAGTTTGTTTTGATTATAGATCAATATTTGCTGAATTCTATGCAGACATTTTTAGCTTGTTATTTTGTATAGCACATTGACCTATGAGACCCAGCAACGCCAATTGCCTCACTGTACCCAGATTCAGACTCACAAAGGTGGGCGGTAACAGCTTTCCCGTGAAATCAGCCAAACTTTGGAACTCATTGCCACACCCTCTTAGAGAAGATCAACCCTACTTGAATGTTAGTCGTAATTACATTAACTTGCTTAAATCCACGGATCGCTAGGATTGATTGCTGTACTACTCATACTTAGGATATATCTGGCTTCTACATCAAAGTATTTCTTGATACCTGTTGTATTCATGTATCCTTCCTGTTGATAACTTGCATATATGTTTACCTGTCCATATCCTGTAACTCTGTAAGCTTTGCACTGTATTGTTGCTGCGCCTTGATACCTCTGGGTCTGGTGCACATTAGAAATAACAAACAAACAAACATTATGTGTTTCTAGGCGCTAGATGAACAAGTTACTTCTTACCTTGTAACGTTCTTTCGACTGGATGTTCCTCCGACGTATTCCTTATCTTTGATAATATGTTTCCAGCTTGCTGGCCTTGGAAATTTTTTCTGTAGAGGGCGCTGCGTGTCGACGTCCGCCGAGTCGATGTCCCTCGACGGACACCGTATCGGCGCCGACGTCACCATGCCCATAAATAGCCACGCGCTGCGTCCGTTGCTCAGTTCCGTTTTGTAGCATAGGAAAAGTCATGCCTGAATTGGTTATTGACTTTGAAGGAGCGTAAGCTGCAACCACAAGGGAAGTATCACTGCGGGGATGGATGGGAGGGGTGATATGGAATACGTCGGAGGAACATCCCGTCAAAAGAACGTTACAAGGTAAGAAGTAACTTGTTCTTCGAAGGGATTGTGTCCTCCGACGTATTCCTTATCTTTGATAGACTCCCATAGCAGTGGCATGTAATTGGAGGTGGGAGTGAGAATGTTATGTATCCCTTTAGGGTTGGACCGAATGTAATAGGGCCTTGCCAAATCTGGTCTCTTGACTAGTGGAGGAATCCAGATTGTAAAATTTTGTGAATGTATGTGCGGACGACCATGTGGCAGCCGCACATAGGTCTCGGACCGGTACCCCTCTTTGGAGAGCCAAAGAGGCTGCGGTACCCCTGGTTGAATGAGCCCTGAGATTTTGGGGTGGCTCTTTCCCTGCCAGTTTGTAACATTCCAGAATGGCCAAAATAATCCACCTGGAGATGGTTTGTTTTGTTATGGGTAGTCCCAACTTGTGACCTGAGTATCCTACAAACAGTTGGTCTGCTTGCCTGACCCTAACCATTCTGCTGATGTAAAAGCTGAGAGCTCGCCTTGGGTCCAGCCTATGTAGCCTTTCTTCCTCTTTCCCCGGATGGGGAGGAGGGTAGAACAAAGGTAAGGTAATTTTCTGAGTAATATGAAATTCAGAAACCACCTTTGGGAGGAAATTAGGCTTCACCTGTAGGACAACTTTGTCCTTGTGGAAAATTGTATGTGGGGGTTTACAGGAGAGAGCTTGTTGCTCGCTCACCCTCCTAGCAGATGTTAGTGCTACCAATAGGACAGTTTTAAGCGTGAGAGATCTCAGCGAACAAGAGTGAAGTGGTTCGAATGGAGTGCCCATTAGGAAGTTTAAGACTAAATTTAAGTCCCATAAGGGAACCTGGAATGGTTTTGGAGGATAAACATTAGTTAATCCCTTGAGAAATTGTATCACTAGAGGAAGTTTGAAATACGATGGGTCCTCCGCAATGCGCTTGAAGATAGAAAGCGCTGTGAGATAGCCTTTTACAGTGCCAACTTGAAGGCCTGAGTTTGCCAAGTAGAGTAGAAACGATAACACCGTTGGTGTACCACATGAAAAAGGGTCGATATTCTCTTCCCTGCACCAGCTGCAAAATTTGTTCCAATGGCAGCGGTATAAAGACTTTGTTGCTGGCCTTCTGGCCGAAAGCAACACCTCCATGACATCATCAGGGAGATCCCAATCCTTGTACCTCACCCTTTCAGAAGCCAAGCGTGAAGGTTGAGGGTTCTGGTGTCTGGATGGAGAACCTGACCTCCCTTCTGCGAGAGAAGATTCTCTTTGAGTGGAAGACGGATTGGAGGACAGATGGACATATCTAGAAGGTCCGGGTACCACGTTCTCCTGGCCCAATCCGGGGCAATTAGGATCATGGTTTTACGAAATCTTCTGGTGGGAACGCGTAAAGGAGTGGAAACTCCCAATCCACTACGAACGCGTCTCCTAGAGCTCCTCTCGGGGGAAATTCCCTTGAACAGAACAGATCGCACTTCCTGTTGGTGCTTGTGGCGAACAGATCCACCTGAGGGGTTCCCCAAAGGGAGAAGATCTCTTGAAGGACTTCCTGAGCTAGCTCCTACTCGTGGGAGACTGTGCTCTGCCTGCGTCAGAGCTAGGTGGACTGCCGATAGAGAGCTGCATTGCCTCTCTGTACAGTGGCAGTGATCCTACGCCTCCTCTTTTGTTGAGGTAGTGCATGGCCACCGTGTTGTCCGTCATTATCAGGACATTTCTCCCCTGTACTGATGGCAGGAAAGCTTTCAGCGCTAGTCATTGGCATGGGCTCCCCACCCAGTGAGTGAGGCGTCTGTGACTACAGTTTTCTCCGGCCATGGTTGCCAAAACAGTTCTCCTTTCAAGATGTTCTCTGGATAGGCCCACAATTGAAGGTCGCGTGCTACCTTGTCCGGAATCCGGAAGAGATCTGTCATTCTCCCTGAGAATTGAGACCAGTGACTTTTCAGTGCCCACTGAAGAGATCTCATTCTCAGGCGAGCCTCTGGCACAAGGAAGATGCAGGATGCCATGAGGCCTAGCAACCTCAAAAAGTCGAAGGCTGGGAGACGTTAGGCATTTTGAAACTTGGTGACCATCTGTAGAATATCTTGAGCCCTCACCTCTGGTGGTGAGGCTTTTCCCAGGGAAGTGTCCAGGACCGCTCCAATGAACTGGAGTCTCTGTGATGGTATCATCTGTGACTTCTTTAAATTGAGGCAGAAGCCCAGTTTGTGAAGGAAGTGGCAGACATAATCTAGCTGGGCCTGGGCTTGTTTCGAAGATACAGCCCTGATCAGCCAATCGTCCAGGTAGGGGTAGACGTGGATCCCTTCCCTCCTTAGACTCGCCACCACTACCGACATCAGCTTGGTGAAGACCCTCGGGGCGGAGGTCAGCCCAAATGGCAGAACTCGAAATTGATAATGAGAGTCGCCAATTGCGAACCTCAGGTATTTCCTGTGTTTGAGATGGATTGGCACATGGAAATAAGCATCCTGAAGGTCCAGAGATACCAGCCAGTCCTGGAGCTGGAGGTCCTGAAGGATCTGAGAGAGAGTTACCATCTTGAACTTGCCTTCCTGAGGAACTTGTTCAATTCTCGTAAGTCCAGCATGGGTCTCAGTCCTCCGTCCTTCTTTGGTATGAGAAAGTAGGGGGAGTACCAGCCCTTGTTCCTGTCCGCTACAGGTACCGGTTCTATGGCACCTTTCTCTAGCAGGTCTATAATTTCCTGCAAGAGGAGCGTATCTGGAACTTTTAGAGAGCTGTTCCACTGTGGATGACTCTGAGGGATGTGTAGAAAGGGTAGGCAGTAACCCTGGGCAACTGTCTCCAATGCCCAAGCATCTGACGTTATAGCCTACCATTCTGTCAGATGGTGAGTTAACCTGGCCCCTACAGGTGTATTGTGTGGAAAGTCCTCAGAGTGGTTTGGGGGCGGCTGATGCAGATGCCGAGGGTAAAGAGGCACCTGCTGCTGCTGCTGCCTTCGTACCTTTGACCCATCCACCTCGGGTGGATCTCCTTTGGCCTCTTTGAGCTGGCTGTCCTCTGCCTTTCCCGAATGTGGAATAATAGCGAAAGGACTTTCCACTCCCAGAGGTTCCTGAGGGGCAAAAAGGAGTTTGGCGGATAGCAGCTCCTAAAGATTTTGCTGCTGCTTTAGAAGTCTGCAACTTTTCCAGACTGTCATCAGCCTTTTTTCCGAATAGTGAAGAGCCGTCAAAGGGCATATTCAAAAGTCTGGCCTGTACATCTGGAACAAAGCCAGACTTTCGCAACCACGCATGCCTGCAGATTGTTGTACTTGCCGCCATGGCCCTGCTGATACTGTCAGCGGAATCGATGCCAGTTTGAAGTGATTCGCACATGGCATCTTTGCCATCTTTAATAATGTTAAGAGAGGCTTCCTTTTCCTCTCCTTCGGGAATGCAATCAGCCGCTGATGAAGCACACTCCCACAGTGTGTGACTGAACCTGGCGAGCGTACAGGTGGCGTTGATGGACTTCAACGCCATACTACAAGCAGAGAAGACTTTCTTCGCCATAGAATCATACCTCTTGTCATCTCTATCCTGTGGGACAGTAGGGTAAGCTGTCCTACTGCTAGATGAAGTTGCCGCTTGAACCACCAGGCTCTCTGGAGTTGGGTGTTTTGATAAGTATTCAGGGTCAGCAGCCGCTACCCTATACTTGGCTGACAATCTTTTATTGACCGCAGGGATAACTTCAGGAGTTTCACAATTAGATGTCATTTATCTTTGTAAGGCTGCATGGAAGGGGACCACAGGGTCCTCATGTGGACCTTTGTCTAATATGTCTGTTAGGTCATCCTGTTGAAAAACAGGCGAAGCCGCAGACCAATGCAAAAATTCAATCATTCTTGCCATAAGGGTTCTATAGGGTGTTTCGGCATGTTCCCCTGGGTCTGGCTTAACAAATTCCACTTCTGGGGAAGAGTCCAGCCCGCTTGCCTCATGTAGTGACTCCTGTAGATCCTTCAACCTTCTTTCCTCAGAGGTGAAATCCTCTGAAATAGGCAGTGTGGTCCTCTGTAACCCAAATGTTTCCTGGTCAGAATCTTCCCCCTCTTCATAAATTGAAGATAGTCCAGGGTACTCTGACCTTTGAAATGGTGTAAAACCCATCTCTAAGGCAGAAGGAGCCAAACTCATCATTATTGGACGAGAAAACGTCAATGTCGTCGACGCCGATGTGACAGGCTTCGAAGGCGCCGAGAACGGCGTCGAGAAAACTGGAAGAGGTCTCGAAGAACTCGAGAGGATCAGGATCCTACTCGAGGACATCGACGACAGTCTCGTCGTCGTGCCGGAGGCCCTTGGAATCACCATTGGCTGTGGAGTAGCCTTGGTCTTCTCTTTCATCGGCGTCGATGTCGGCGTCGACGATGGCGTCGAGTCGATTGACCGATGCGTCGAGGAACCCTTCGACAACGGCGTCGATGGTGCCGATCCATGCGTCGAAGGAATCTTCGACAACGGCGTCGAAGATGGTGCCTTCTTACCCGATGGCTCGTGGCGCTCTCGGGTGGAATGTATCGCCGGGTGCAGCGACTCGCGGCGTTTTGATTTTTTGGGTTTTTCACCCGGGGTATCACCCTCAGCTGTCTTCGAGGGGGTCGAGGCCGCTTTCTCGAAGACGCTTAACATTTTCTTTCTGGATTCCTCCCACTCAGCCTGAGAGCTGTGTTTTGTGGGACAGGAGACCCTTTCAGGGGAAACAGAAGACAACGATGAAGGGGATCTTCGACGTCTCTTTTTTGAGTGTCTTGATCTCGTCGAATGGTGGGAGCTACTTCGAGATCTAGAATGGGAATGTTTTCGACGGCGAGGAGACGAATGCCTCGACTCAGCCGAAGAAACCTTCGAGGAGGTTTTGACTGACTTACCTCTCTCGAGCTACCCCTTGCGCTCCTTCAAGGCTTTTGCCGTCATGGACATGCAGTCCTCACACTCCGAACACTGTGTGGATCCGTTATCAACATTTTTTTAACGCCGTCTCGACATTTCTTGAAGCCGGATCGCGGCGTCGGCTCCGATGAAGATGCCATCGAGAACGAGTAGGTATTTATTCGAGTAGATATAGGGTTATCTTGACTGAACTGAGCAACGACGTTCCGAGGCCCCACGAAGCACGGAAAAATGGAACTGAGCAACGGACGCAGCGCGTGGCTATTTATGGGCATGGTGACGTTGGCGCCGATACGGTGGCCGTCGAGGGACATCGACCCGGCGGACGTCGACGCGCAGCGCCCTCTACAGAAAAAATTTCCAAAGCCAGCAAGCTGGAAACGTATTATCAAAGATAAGGAATACGTCGGAGGACGCAATCCCTTCGAAATGGTCTGTCTGTTTCTGTCCATATGAATAAGGTCAGACTGTTAGAGAAACAACCTTGAATGCTGGTCTGCTTTTGTTCGTCATGCATGAGACTTTCTTGATGCGAAAAGACACGATATGCTTGCTGGTTCTTCTTAGAATAGAATATTATACATGTCATGTCACTGTGATCTAGTACAGTATATGATTATGCTATGGTGAAATTAGGTATGCACCCACGTAGCCATAAGAATGTTTTCTACACATACAATTGTAGAAATGCGTCATTGTTCTGTATAACAGTAGATTTCTGTTCTGTTCAGGCGATTCAGGTTCATGAGGGAGGCTGTCTCAGATTTGGCTGAGAGAGAGAGGAGGCAGTCTCATAGTCTTAAACTGGGGACTGTGTGGGGGTAGGGCTAAGGCTGGAAGAGTTGGGATTAGCTAAATGCACTAATAGCTAGAGAGTGCTGCTTGTTAGTGATTAGTGACATTTTGCCCATGCATAATAAAGATGCATTCTGCTTATAACGATTGTGGTGTCTTTGTGATCTTCTCTGTTTTGTTTACATAGCATAGCATAGCATAGCATAGCATATATTTAATTTTACATGATGGCTACAAGATACGCTCCGTGCCCAGAACCAACCGCCCCGGTGAGGGTGTAGCCTTGATCTTCCCGGAGTGGATCCCTGCCTCTATCATTCCTATGCAGGACTACTCCTGCTTTGAATGCCTGGTCTGCAGGCTCTCTCCCTCTCCTGGCCTCTCTCGCACTGTGGCCACTATCTACCGGCCGCCTGGCCCGGTAACCTCCTTCCTCTCTGAGTGGGCGGACCTCGCCTCCTTCCCCCTTGCCTCTACTGTTTAACTCTTCCTTCTGCCTCTACTGTTCAACTCTTCCTTCTCGGAGACCTCAACATCCACTTGGATGCTTCCTGTCCTTCTTCTGGACACTTTTGCTACCTCTGCAACTCTCTCTCTCTCTCTCTCTCTCTCTCTCTCTCTGTCTCTCTCTCTCTCTCTCTCTCTCTCTCTCTCTCTCTCTCTCTCTCTCTCTCTCTCTCTCTCTCTCTCTCACTCTCTCTCTCTCTAGTCACCTCTCTGGCCTGACTTACTCTGCAGGGCACATCTTGGATGTTCTGATCTCCTCAGACCTCCCCCTCTCTAACCCTCTCACCACTACTGTCTACTAGAGTGATCGCTTTCTCCTTTCCTCTCATCTCTCTCTACCGTTCAGGCCAAGCCAACTGCAGCTCTGCCACTCACCTTCTCGGTCATCTGACCTATGAAGTGTGTGTCAGTTGAGGCTTTTTCTGCCACTTTCTCACCTCCTTCTGCAACTTTGGCTGACTCACACCGTGACACAGCCCTTTCTAACCTTCACTGCTCTATCTCTGACACTCTTGATGTACTTGCCTCTGTCATGAGGATCCGCTTGAAGCCCAAATCCAAGTGCAACTCTTGGTACGACTCAGACCTTGTCACCCTTAAAAGCAAGTGTAGGATGGCTGAGAGGAAGTGGAGGGCAACAGGTATACCCTCTGACAAACTGGCCTGCCACTTTCTCCAAAGGCAATAGAGACTCTCTGTCCTTGCAAAGAAGAGAGCGCACAACCAAGCCTG
Organism: Ambystoma mexicanum; assembly: GCF_040938575.1. NCBI lineage: Eukaryota > Metazoa > Chordata > Amphibia > Caudata > Ambystomatidae > Ambystoma > Ambystoma mexicanum. Next base: position 1,196,810,830 of record NC_090926.1, on the reverse strand, counting down.
TGTCTCTGCGGCATTTAACAACTGCAATAATCTGGCCAATCCTGCTGCAGTCTCTAATTCTCATGTCCCCTCCCAGGCCTTCTGCACAGCCCTGGCTTCTCATTTTATCACTAAAACCCAGGACATCCTGCCCACCCTCTCCTCCCCTACATCCTCCTCCTCCTTTCCTGGCCCTCCTGCGGCCGCCTCTCCTCCACTCTTCTCCTCCTTTTCTTTTTTTTCACCCATGATGAGGTTTCTACTTAAGTCTGATCTATGAAAGTCTCGTCAAAACAGGTTCTTACCTGTTCTTCCAAAAACTATCAAGGACCACATTGACACCCTCGCTCCAGCCTTGCCCGATTTCTGCAATCACTCTTTCACAAATGGAACCTTCTGCTCCCCTCTGAAGCACTCCCTTGTGCACCCTGAAACCTTCTGCTGATCCCTCCTGTCCTGCCAACTATCAACCTATCTCCATTACTCCTTTCCTGGGAAAACTCCTTGAAAAGCTGGCCATCTCCCAGCTTAACCTTCACACTGAATCTGTTGGTTGTCTCCATGACCATCAGCCTGGCATCAGAGCGGCCATAAGCACGGAAACTGCTCTCCTGAACATCCGTGAAGACCTGCTCTCAAACCTCAACTCTAACCTTCCTTCTGTCCTCATTCTCCACGATCTTTCCTCTGCTTTCGATGCTGTCAACCATGCCATCCTGCTCAACTGGCTCCGTGATAACCTGGGTATCACTGATCATGCTCTGGCCTGGCTGACCTCCTTTCTCATTGATCGACCCTTCCAGGTCCAACTGGGATCCTTCCTCTCTTCTATCTCTCTCTCTACCTGGGGTGTTCCCCAGGGGTCTGATCTTTCTCCCTGGTTGTTCAACCACCTCTTGCCCACCTCATAGCCGTCTGTCATTTTTCATATTTTGTCCCCAATCTATCGAATTTTACATACATAGTTGTTGCCTGACCTGCGCAAATGACCCCTTCCTAAACTTGGAATTGTGTCTACTTTTCAGAAATGTATGCCTTTCTGTCTTCCCATTCAGCTTTCCTACCCTTCCATTCCGTCCAAGCATGTTCTATTGAAAAAAGAGAATAATCACCTACCTCACACAAAACTGATGGTAACGTTATAAAAATATGTTTTTTTTGTTTCCATTCAACCTGTTCTTGAAAGCATGGAAAATGGCAAATTCAGAACAGCAAACCATTTGTTCCTAGCTCTTATAAGGAAAAAACACAGGCTTCTTTTTAAATCATCTTACTGACATTTTCTGAAAAAAGACACAATTTGCTCTCTCTCTTGTTATTTTTTCTCACCCCCATAAAGCAAACTAGGATTCCTTGGTGGCGTTATGACCGCTTACATGTAGGAAGAAAAGGGGCCAAATTTGGCCGAGATATTTCATGTAACAATAAAGTTATAAGGGATTGAATGGCAACATACCGAAATCTCCAAATAAGTGCTCAGGGTTTAAAGGTTACAGCCCTAAGATTGCGGGTTGCGCAAGACCGCTGGCGGTGACTGAGGTGTATTGTAGAGGAGTGATGATGTGCATATTGTGTATTACATGACACCTCTCATATTGCCTACAGTGAGCTAAATATTGGTGAGGACAGTGAGTTTTTCACTTGACGGCTGATCGAAAGTGTAGTACACAAGGATGAAAATTGATATTAGAGGGAGGTGAGCTAAGTGATTACCTAACTAAGCTCTTACCAGAGGGCCAGGGGGCCTCTGCATAAAGATGGCCTGTCACAGATAACGTAGTGAATAAGGTTTCACATGATTGGTCAGAGCGTAGCATACTTCTGATTGGTTCTGGGGGTGGCCGACGAGACAGGTGCACAGTGTACAGCATTCTAGTCATTAATGTGTATGCTGCATAGCGCCTAAACCGGCATCGAGTTAAGCCTTTATGTATGTTCAAATCTTTGGAACCATTTTCCCTAAGCAATTAAACACAACATTTAATTTGTGGCGCTTGCCAGAAATCTGGGTCCTGCAGGAAGCCTCTTTTGATGTGCGTGGCTGTTTTTAATAACAATGCAAAAGTGTAGAGGTGCCATGCCTCATCAAAGTGTGTGGTGTCAGCAGGAAAAGTGTGCCTTAAGTGGATCAGTTATGAATGTAGGGTTGGCAAAAGCTCAGGGTGCCAGTGCACGTGCACATGCGTATGTGTGGTGTTGCCCCCATTATGGGAGGGTAAGCCCAAACTGGTTGTCAGGTCAGGGAAGTCTGGAGCTGATGGTGGAGTTAAGGTGGGGTCGGAAGCCCACAATGTCCTGAGCTTGGGCCAAACAGAAGGGCCAGTAGTAAGAGGGTGGTGGTGGGCGATATCCCTCTATGTATCAAATGCGCAGGGGTTTAGCATGGAGTCAGAGTGGCCGGTTGGGAGGTCCATAAAATCTGGACGCGAGTCCTCCAGCCGAGTGGCTTGTGTAAGCCTATCAAGGTGGGGTGGTGACATCGGTGAGAATATCAGTGTGCGGGACAAGAATAGCAAGATCAGAGTTCACAGAAAAACATTCAGTTCATGGTCAGTATTGAGACGCTTGCTGACACATCTATATTTGCATATTAGTCTTGCTTCCCGTTGTCATAGTCTTAACTAACGGTCTCCTCCTCTCAGGTCACATTTGACTAACTCCAGTCCGATGAATTGAATGTCGCTTTTGTTGTCCAGCTGGTGCCTCTCTTGCCAGTGGGCAGCCAGATGATATTTTGCGTCCTTGGAGCTAAGGAGGCTGAAATGTTCACAGATTCTTTTTCACAGTTGCCTAATGGTACTCCCAATGTACATCAGTTTTCAAACACAGATGATTACTTAGACAACAAATTTTGGTTTACAGATGATGAATTGTTCAATCTCATAAAATGGGTGTCATTGAAATGAACTCATTTGGCATTCTGTGCATGTGGGCACATAGAGCAAGTACCACATTTTTAAAAGCCAGGTGCTTGTGAGGCAGTGAGACAATTTTGACTTGCTGGTTGTAATGGCGCCATGTATGATGGGCTAAGGATTGTTTTTAGAGTTGGTTCCTTAGTAAAGGATAATTGTGGTTTGTCTGAGTAGACCCATTTATGGATGTCTTCATCACTAGATAGGGGATTCCAGTGTTTACTTAGTATGGTTGCCCTCTGTTGGTTTACTGTAGGTTGTGGTGTGAAGGCCTTCAGCGTCAATGGTGACTCTGTTGGCTAGGAAATCAAAAGTGTCATAGATTTGATTCCCAGACAATTGGATTCCTAAGGAGTTGGTGTTAAGGTATTCTTTGAAAACTGAGAGCTGGTCAGATGTGCAAGACCAGATCATCAGTACATCGTCAATGTGCCAATACCATTTACAGATGTGGCAGGTGAAGTTACGGTTGGCAAAGGCAAAGACTTTTTCATAGTGGTTCTGAAGAGATTGGCCACCGCAGGTGCGTATGTTGCACCCATCGCAATGCCTTTTATTTGTCGGTAGTATATACCATTGAACAGGACAACATTGCTAGTTAGTAAAAATGTATAGTTCCTTGCTGATTTCCAGGTGTGAATAGAAGGAAGCTGAAGCTTTGGAGTAAGTGTTATCTATGGCTTTCCAGGCTAGCGTGTGGTCAATGGTGATGTGTAAGGACTTGGCGTCTAGAGTCACAAGTAGGTATCCTTTCTTCCACTTGATGCCTTCCAAAATGAGTAAGATGTGTATTGTGTCCCTGACACATGTTGGATCTTAGGTACCTGTCAGGGTCCTCCATGCCTTTCTGGCTAGGAAGAGGGTTAGGGTTATGAAGGCTGGAGTGAGACATAGGAGATGTGTGGATTTGTGAGTGTTTTGTTTCTGTTGTTGGGTAATTGGTTATCTCTGCAAGCATTTTCCTTAACCTTCCTTTTAGGAGACTAAAGTGTCCCCAGTGCAATATGGAGAAGGTGACAGCCGGTGATGATTGGCTGGGTGACTTCTGTGAGGTTTTTTGGAACCTTGCTCAGAATTCCAAACTGCCTTTCATTTTCAATCAACTTGAGTCCCGAGCAGGTCACAGCGGTAGTAGCTCCAGAAAACAAACCACAGAAACCATCCAAAGAAAACTTTACACCAGTCTCAGAGGGAGCAGAGAATCAAGGTCATCTGCAGGAAGTAAGAGAGCGTAGTGTAAATACCATTGCCGTTTTGAAGGTCATTGGCAATTTTGGACTGAAATTTTTAGTGTTTATAAAAAGTAGCATTAAAAGACTAGATGCGCGTTTAGTGTGTTTTTGAGGAAAGATAAAGCATCTTTGTCAGGAAGCTGTGGTCCCTGGGGAAGGTGAGAAAGAATCTCTTCTGCATACTTCTTGCAGAGCCTTTCAGCTATCAGGCAGAGGCTACAGGTACTGGGCATTAAAAGGGTTTCAGATATCTGTTAGTAGTAGAACGAGTTTGAAAAGGACGTTATTAATGATTGCATGTTTTCATTTGTATGTCTGTTGATCCATAGATAATCAAAAAAAGGTTGAAGCAGACAAGAGCGATTAGAAGAGACCCGAGTTTGATATTTTATCCACGTCCCCTTTCCCCTTGGTCTTGCCCACACAGCAGTTGTTATATTAACTGTTTGGTGAGCGAGTCTAGGCGGTCTGGTGGTGAAGCATCCACTCCTGCAGGAACATTCAGCTTGGACCTGACAGTACCTCTGTGTTTTTGAAAGATATCAATAGCATTATCGCCCTGTAGGTTAGGCGTGAGTCTTGATTTTCATTTTAGTTTAGTGATGTTCATGTTCTGTTCCTCGATATGAAGGTCCCATATAATACCTCGTTTGGAATGTATGGTATTATCACGTTTGTTTTCCAGGTTTACAAGGAGGTTTTGTAAGCTGACATTGCTGATTGGTGGTGAAGCATCTATTCCTGCAGGAACATTCAGCTTGGACCTGACAGTACCTCTGTGTTTTTGAAAGATATCAATAGCATTATCGCCCTGTAGGTTAGGCGTGAGTCTTGATTTTCATTTTAGTTTAGTGATGTTCATGTTCTGTTCCTCGATATGAAGGTCACATATAATGTCTCGTTTGGAATGTATGGTATTATCACGTTTGTTTTCCAGGTTTACAAGGAGGTTTTATAAGCTGACATTGCTGATTGGTGGTTTATCTTTCCTTGCTGTATTCCACGGTATTTGTCTAGCGAAGAATTTTTAAAGTTTTCATTTCCTAGTGTATTTGAAGAGGTCAATGTGTGCCTCTGTTAGGTTTGCTGAGCTTGATGGTGCAAAGGACAGCCCTTTGTTCAGCATTGTTTCCTCAAAAGATGAGAGATTGTATTTGGATAGGTTTAGTAACAAGCTTAGCAACGTTGATCCCTCTGTTATAACTGGGATCGTGATCTTGTTAGTCTTAGGGGCACTTCGGTGTCATGATGCCTACCCCCGGGCATCCAGACCAAGTCCATCAACCCCGGAAGCAGACATCATGTTACCTGGAGCAAACCCAGAAACCCCTGTTAGGGACTATCTGGGTACAGTCCTGGAACCTATGGCGCCAGGCTCATATGGGACATCAGTCATGGCGCCTATGGCGCCAGGCTCATATGTTAAAACTTACCTGATGCAGACCATGCTGCAAGGGATCCAAGCATCCAAGCCCATGTGAGGCTTGAAGGGACTATTTTATCTTAGGGACTATTTTGTTACTCGGGTGTGGCTATTTGAAGGCTATTTAAACCATGCCCGAAGAGCAGCACATGCTTCGCGTTATTCTGCATCCAGCAGCGTAACGGTCACCGTGTCTGCAGTCAGCATCCAGCATCCTGCCACGCCCGCCTTGAGTCTAGAGCGCCTAGAAAGAATGGAAAGAAGAAGAAAGGTTAGAACAAGAACTTTACCGGATTTCTTACCTGATTTCGGATTCAGTGCATCTCCGAACCAGAAACCGACTTCATTTTAAACGCGTTGCATCGCCAGCAGCAGCGCAGCGCCATACTCGCCGTTCCTCGCAGCATCTCTACGATCCGGTGCTGTCTCCATCACCTGGTTGCCGCATTCCAGCGCCTAAGGGGGACAAGAAAACAACAAGGTGAGCCAAGGGAACAAACAAGGACAATCTCTTGCCACCATATGTTTACCTGATTTTACCGCAGGAGGTATTATCCACCAGCACACCAAATCTTCCTACGCACCACCTGCAAGAAAAGAGAAAGCAGCGAGTTAAACCTTAGCATCATTTACCGGACAGTGTTACAAAACACACACTCTTACCTTAACGCTTTCAGCTGCCACAAGACGATCATTTTTTGGGTCTAAGCTGCAAAAGAAACAAGGAATTGGACAAGAGTGATTAATCGGACATTTTGAACTCATTAGAACTATATACTTACGGCCTTTCGCCCGGAGGTTTGGAGCCAAGATTTGTCCAGAACTCTTCCAATATCCTCAAGCCAGGGAAGTAACTGGCCATCAACGCGCCCCTGCATTCTTCGCAGGATGGAGAGATCATCATACAAAACTATAAGGTGAGCTTTGTGAAAGGGAATGTCAGAAGTGATAAGTGGGGAAGCAGTGAGGTGTTCATACTCAAATCCACGGGTGGCTAATTCCCTTTCCCCGTCTTTAGGAGACTACTTCTACGGGTCAAGCAGACGAAGCTAGGTGGGCCAGTACAGTCAGTCATCTCTGCACTATTCATCACGTTGGTGGAGACCGTGGCTGTCCAGTTCCGCTCGACACCCCTGTGGGAGCCAGGTGAGCGTAACATTCGGTTTCTGACTTTGTGTGTTCCTGCACCCTCCTCTCTTGCCTCTGGTCATCCTCTGTGCATTGATGTATCTTCTACTAGAGGGCCTTCGAAGCATTCGAGTTTTGTATTGTGATTGGGGGTTCTTTTCCTGTACCTTTTGATGTGATCTAAAAAAGTTTAACCGGTCACTGTGCTTGTGTTTGGCAGTCGTGCCAATGTTGGGAAGGAGATGGTCCTGTCCCACCCCCAATGGGTATCCTGCAGTAAAAATAGATCACATATATGCCAATGGGGGAGAGAGCGCCACCCTCTCGGCACGTCCCCTTACGATATAACATAGAAATGTATACGAATAGCACAGCTCACAGTCCTGAAAATGAACGCCATTTTGTATCACAGAAGAAGCCATCGTCTCACTAGGCCCAAAAATCATCCCTCTGTAAACTCAGCTCTCTCCCCTTACAGCTCTGCGCAAGCCTTGTTCTCATGGAAGTTCAGCCATTTATTGTTGGAATTCTTTAGTATTGCTTCCACAAAATGTGTTCTCTGCAGAGCGTGATACCAGAGCAGGCCCCAGTACAAGTGCCCATCCATCTCCACTAAACTGCCTATGCTCTCTCAATCCCCACTCTGCCAGGCCGGGCCCAACAGTCCACGACCCTCAACTCTTTCATGTTGCTACACATCTGACCCCCTTGCACCGACCATTCCAGAACACCCACCATAGACTTAATCCGGCACAGAAGTATATTCTCCCCAAACCCAACACATGTCTGTTCGTATCATGAGGCATCAGGGAACATAAATAGTAGATCAAACCGCCAAGAGGAGACACCTGAGAGCGGGACCCCAGTGTAAATGAAGCCCTGAATGTAGGGGTCAGAATGCCAATATATTAGCCCATTCTCTCTAAATACCCCCATTCATGCAAGGATTTTATGTTCGCCATTATTCTCACATTATCAGTACCTGTTGTTTAGCTTAGTTAGTTAGCTATGTTTCACATTTGTCCTGATCTTCTCCGCAGAGATGAGCTCAGCTGACCCATGTGCCACCAGATCGACTGGGAAGCAGCAGCCAATTGCAGCCTGGCATCCCATATGGAGCAGGCTGTGCTATACAGCCCCTCCAATCTGCACAATGATCCTGTACATTATATGATGATGTCAGTAATGAGGAGTTTGTTTGTTATAATGTGCTGCCCGTGCCTTTTATGGCAGAGCACTTTCGGGCAGCAGAGTTCTTTGCTTGCATCCCTTATTTTATATAACTTTGTTATCCTTGCAACTTATCTCTTGGTCTCATTCCCTGAAGGGGCGTGTTATCTTTATTTTTGCATTCGTATGACGACACGTGTTAGGTGCCCACTCACCAGTTCCTATGCTGGTCTACTGAGTGTGGAAGCTGTCTGGATTTATAAGATGGTGTCAGATTCACTGTCGACATCCGAGCTTGCTGGTGAGCTGTTTGCTGTGCTTTTCCTTGAAGACCTTTTGTAGTTGTCATCGAATATGGGCTGAAACGTGAAGACACTGTCATCCCTGTAGTCTCTTTCATCTCTGGATAAATGTCCTGCATTTTCTTAACTTCACATCATGCTGGTATCTTTTTAGGATTTCGTACATGGTTTTGTAGTTTTTGCATTTTATACTTGCTGGGGCATTTAATGATTCAATGTCCTGTTTGATGGTATCTCTCAATGTCATGATTCTCTTAAGTTCGAGGTCTGCGTGTTCGATTAGGAGTAGAAGCATAACTTTAGAGCCTGTTACTAGGTTGTCCTCCAATTTCCCTGCAATATCTACATCTACTGGGTTGTTGAAGTCTGGGAAGATGATTATCCTGAGTCCTCTGTATTTTTTCTTGCTCATGGTAGGTTTGGAGAGTGAATCTCTCCCAAAATGTATTAATTTCCTTGGTGCAAAGTCTCTCCAATTTGACAAACCTTTGTCAGAGATTCTCCCATGCATTAGATCCAGGTTGGAATGCATGAGCGGTGGATTCTCTTGGAGTGAAAAGGGATTTTTTGTCCTCATTCCTAGATAGAAGGTATTCAGCCATGGTGGCTGGTAAATTAGGTATACAGCTGCAGTGATCTTATTCTAATTTAGAGTACAAAGTGGGTAGAGCATATGCAGATCACTGCACTGATCCTGTGACAAAGTTAGTTGAACATGCTGCCGGTGAGGGATTCTAACAAGATGGTGCTCTTCCGGTTTGTCGAGGTTAGAGTGAGTTAAAGGTAAAAACCAGTATCACCCAGGCGCTGGGTCTGAGATGTTATTTTTCTCTGTGCAGTTACATTTAAGTCTTAAGCAATAAATGAGAGATCTTATCACTTTGGGTGATTTATTAATACACTTAATCCGATACACTAGCCACGACCCACCCTTTGCCTGGACACCCCAAGACATGCCCCGCCTCTGGGTACATGCTTGTATATATTCTTGTACATATCTGCTTTTTGCTGCTGTGTTTTATATGCATATGATTGTGTATAGTCTCATATATATTTGCACTCTTTTTGCCACTGTGTTGTACATATTCATGCCAAACACTGTAACAAGCTTAAGTTTTCATGTAAACTGATGCGCCCGGCTACCCTTGGGTTTGGGGCGCATTAACAAATAAACAAACAAACAAACAAACAAACAAACAAACAAACAAACGTTTTTCGACCGACGTGTCGTTTTCAAGGCTGTGGTAAGAGAACAAGTTTACTGTTTGGATTACCAGTAATCCACACTATTACCAACCTTCAGAAGATTCTGTGTATCGCCTGCATACGAAAGGACATTTAAATAAAATGTCCTAAAGATATTTGTTAAAGGTTTCAAATACAGATTAAAGAGGAGAGGTGAGAGTGAGGAGCCTGGGGAACACCACAGCTCAGAGGAGGAATCTGGGATAGATACTCACCACACTATACAGGAGCAGGAATGAGTTAAACCATAGTAGAGCCTTCTCTAAGACTCCCCATACTGTCTTTAGACGAGAGAGTAAAATGCAATGGTCTACCGCATCAAATGCTGTAGAGAGGTCCAGCATCACCAGGAGGGAGAGTTTGCAGTTATCTGACCAATCGAGTAGATCATCCCAGACTGCCACCAGTGTTGTTTCTGTACCGTGTTTGGACGGAAACCAGATTGAAAGAATTCCAAGAGTGAGTGCTTCTCTGCATGTTATTGAAACTGATTAGTCACTATTTTCTCTAGAATCTTTCCTGGTCATGAAATTCTGGCAATTGGGTAGTAGTTTTGAAAGATCACTGGAGTCAAGGTTAGATTTTTTTTTAAGGGGGGAATCTGTTGCAGGATGGAAGTACTCATTGTGACAAAGAAGAATTTGTAAAGGTGGTCAAAGAATGAGTCAGTTCCCCATCATGGAACTTTTTATAATCCTGCTTTAGGAGTGTTAGTTGTCCTCTGTCCACGGTAGGGGCCAGTTTGACGCAGTCAATTGTCTTCTTTTTCGCCTTACGGCAATCAGCGTTATACCAGCCACACTTAGCTATGGCTGATTTCTTAATGACACTACTGGATGAAGTGACTAGTGGTTTGAGGTTGTCCTTAAGAGCCTCAAATTCTAAAAGGACACCTGTATTTGAACACTCATCGCCACAGCTGTTCCCTAGGCTGTCCAGTATAACCCTATACATATTTGCTTTCAAAGCTGCATCTAGTGTCTTGGGCCATTATATGGCCATGTGCGCATGGCCTGAGGCAACAATTTCCTGCAAGTTAGTTGCAGATCTATTACCCTCCTCCTTTCAGTTATTCCTTAGAGCCCTTAATCTAAGTGGCCTATGGTCACTTTCAGATCTTGTTATGACCTCAAAATCCAAAACCCTATCCAGTCTTTACCTGAGATAAGAGCGTAATCAATTAATGATTGACCATTGGGGCCCTTGAATGTAAGCTTAGCGGGCTGATCCTTACAGAAACGGCCGTTACAGGACCTTAAATCCAGATCATATATTAACCGAGCAGAATCTAGCGCTAACTGATGGACTCTCCTGGGAGGATTGGCTATCAATTTTGGGATATCCCATGCAAGACCTTGATCATCCCAAATCTGTTCCAACTTTCTAATTGTTTCAATCTGTTGATTGAAATCCTCCAAAACTAGGGTAAGCACGCTGTATCCCTCCAAGGCATACACATTTTCCAAGGTTCTCAGTCCCCCACTTCCTGCTGATCTATTCTAAATATTAAACAAGGACAATTCCTACTTTTCATTTATTCGGATTGGCATAATCTTTATGTAGTTTGCAATGTTAACCAATTAAATGTATTCATACGTTTTGTAATTTATATGATATGGCATATATAACGCACCTGTACATAAGTGTTTGATACTGTGTTATGACACAGCTGACGTGGCTTTTGTTTAAAAACTGCTGACATCCATTGTAACGTTGAGAGCTACAAGAGAGAGCTGCTTGTATGCTATCCCGGCCGACATTTTATGTTTTGAATAAAGCTGGGTTTTCTCGTGCATTTTGAGTGCTCCGTTATTGAGTATTGTTTTATTTGCTATTGTAAATTTGGGCCTACCTCTACACTGGCAATACTGGAAGGAGAGGTGGAGAGCAGCATAGCTTTGAAAGTCCCGAAGAAGGGGAGCTGATCAGAAGGGCATGCAGCACTTCTCCTTTCATTGGGTGAACTGGATAGCCAGAACCTGAAGCTTTTCAGCAGTGGTGCCTGGGACAAGGAAAGTAGAGGACCCTGTAACGCTCACTTGATATCCACGGGGACGCCACTCAGCCTGTTTGGACCACTCACGATCTCAAACCCTTCCTTGGAATCTGTTCGACTGGGGACTGGGCCTGAAATACAGGATTTCCAGATTGTAACTTTATTGTCTCTGGTTGCTTGACCTCCACTTCCCTGAGGACCAAACCTTCCCCTATGTCCTCTCCTCACCTTGTTTTCTTGTGCTCTCTGTCCTGCTCTTCGGTGCAGGGGTGCGTCTGTTAGTTGCTCCACTGGTGCGGGCCCAATGAGTCTGGGCTTGTTGTACCTCCAGCCCGACAAGGTAGGTTTGGTGATTCTTGGTGAACTGTCCTTTTCTTGTCTCTTGCCCCCCTAATAATGTCTCCTCTTCCTCCCTTAGGTGTTGGAGGGGGTCGGTGATGGTGTCGTGCTGCTTAGGGAAGCCGAGCTCTAAGCGGTGAGTAAAAGCGCGATGCGCGGCGCTGTTCGCTTTTCTTGTGCTGACCTATGTCTCTCTTTGTCCCTTGCAGGACGCTGCAATGTCCCAGTATGACTTCCGGCTGAGAGAATAAGGTGCGGTGAGTAAAGCGGAATGCGCGGCGCCTTCTTGTCCTTTATGTGCTAACCTGTGTTGTCTTTTCCCTTTGTAGGTCGATGGCGTGCTCCGGAGCTGAAGGTACCATGAGCGGCTCGAGTCCAGGTAAGCGTTTGACTCTTCTTGCTGTTTTAGGGAATCGGGATACAAGAATGCTTACTAATGTCTTTTCCATTAGTTCTTTTCTTCCCAGGATGCAGCGTTCCGAAGGGGAGATGACGCTGCCGAAATGCTGTCCACAGGGCCGGAGGAACGATGGATGGAATCAGGATTCTTCTCGGTAAGTGTGATGTTAAAGTTGTTCTTGTTCTTTCAGGTACGCAGGATGCGGAGGAAAGGCGAAGGCCTTAGGAGACCGATCCGAACACGGTGAGTGTCACGCTGCAGGCGCAGAGTAATGCAAAGCGTGTTTCTCTGCCCGGGCATGGTTTATATAGCCTCCAGGTATCCCAGGTATCCCTAGGTCAAACCACACCCAAAAAGCTAGACCGCATAGCTCAGTTCATGGAACTGAGTTATGTGGGGGCATCCATATTGCCCAAAGTGCATTACCAAGTCCAATTCCAAGTCTGTCCTTTGCCTCATGTATGAGCCTGGCGCCACAGGTGCCAGGTCTGACTTCAAGCGGGTCTCAGATGAGATGGGGAGGCCATTAAGGTCCATGTGGGGGATCGTGGCCTGGCTCCAGTGCTTTGCCTCAGAGGGCTAGGGACAGGGATCATGACAGACCCAGGTCCTTGGTAGAAGCGCAAGAGAATATTAGCTGCCTGAAAAGGACGCTGAATGAGAGTGCGGCAGGGAATATCTATTAAATCATGAGCAAGCCAAGCTACAGGAGGGACCTGCTGTGAATCCTAAAATCCAAGGTCCAAGAGGGGCCATTCTTAATTCTGAGAAACCCAAAGTCCAGTGAGGACGTGCTGTGAATCTTGCAAATCCTAAGGCCTAGTAGAAGATATGATCTGTAACTCGAGCAACCCAAAGTCTATAAGAGACCTCCCAAGAATCCTAACTACCCATGGGCGGGGAATTCTATGAGTGAACATTTTCAAAGCCTCAGTGAGGCCTAACAAGACAAACATGTGGGACTGAATACCTAGGATTGCTCCTAAAATATTGGGTGAATGCAGAGAGGCCAAAGGAACCTAAAGACTGTGAGCAACTCTTGAAGTAGCCTTCCCAGGAACAATTGCTTGTGTTGGTTTCTGTTAGGATAGGGCTGAGCATTTGTAGTTTACAATTATTGAATGTTTATTTGGGCCACACCTGGGAATATTTATTGTTGAAGTATAGGGTAGCTCGGAAGCTAAACACTTTTTAGAATAGGCTTGGAGAGTTTTTGTTGGGCACATCTTTTGATAATTTCCTTGTACCGTGGGGTGTCCTCAGGAGGAGTAAACTTATGAGACTAGGTTTTGGAACTTCATGGTTTGAAGGATAGACTAGCATTGACCACCTCGAAGAACCTTGCCTTGTGGTGGGCCATCCTGACTACTGTTTGTTTAAAGCTTTTGCTGCCTGCTGGTGGTAGGAGTAACCTTACCTATTTACGCGTTCACCCAACCATTTCCCTGGAAATAAAAGATATGACGTATTAAACCAGATTCTTTGGAGTGACATGGATCATTGCCTCGAGGTCGCACACAGGATTCATAGCCTGGCAATGGGGACATATTGAAGCATATTCCAGCATGTCACTCGTTGAAAGATACAATGCTATAGAACTATTGCTATGCTCATCACACTGGACACAAATCCTACATTAAATATCTGAGATATTAATTTTCACCGACCATATAGGTTAAGCCGCTTACTGTGTTTTCACAGCGGCTATTTTAAACGCAGGCATTTTCTCTGTGGTCATTTGACTGAGGCCGTTTTGCAGATTTTATTTAAATATATACGTGTTGTGTGGCAACAACTGGTGGCAGGGTGAGGTGGTGGGTTGGTTTAGGGTGGAGCCCCCATTTAAAAAAACAGCAAAAACGGGTGTAGTGAAAACACCATGGTGAAAATGCACATGTTTAAAATCGCAGCAGTGAAAACACGTAAAACCAGGTTAAACATTGTCAGATAAAAAAACAGGTGAGTAGGTTTCATACCTGCATAGGCGCTGTATACACTCGGCCCGTGTCAATAAAAGCTCCATCTGGCATTTGCTTCGTATTGAGAAGCCATTCCACACTCTTGCAGACAGAAGCAGCATCAACAGCCACCAATTCATAGGCCATGCCGAAAATCTTGACCACATAGGCAGTCAACCTTTTGATGAAAAAAGGGACACAGACTAATTCTCATCTGGCAGCGAGACATGCAAATAAAATATATCATAACTCATCATTTATCATCAAGAACAACCACAAAGAGGGAGCATGTGGGAACGTCCCAAAGGGGCGTATGAATAGAACTCACATTTTAGGTTTAAGTAGCTGAAATCTTTATTGCCAATTTTATTGAAGCATTATCTGCTAATATATCTGCGTGGCGGAATCGATAATCCGTTTGCCAATGTTCTGGCGGATATTGGGATCTTTGAGGAGAGTACCCAGAGGCAACATGTAAAGGTTAAAAATATTGGTGAGAGGATGGAGCCTTTGGGGACTCTGCAGGACACCTGGAGTCTGTTAGAACGCAACATCTTCATCTAGAAGGGGTAATTAGAATAAAGAATGGAAAAATACATTATATTTATCACAAAGGCAATGTAGCCCGATTCATCCAGAGAAATCAAATGTACTGCTGTGCCACAGATATCTATTCTATGTCCATTCTCTCTGAGAAGACACATTTGGAAAACCCAATTTTCTTTGAATGTGCATCTTTTATTAGGGATCAGATCTGTGAACCTTTTGGACAGTAGTGGAACAATCAATGTAGACTGCATACACATGTCATAACAAAACTCAACTGATTGTCCGGTTATTGGATTTTGGTGAGCTGGAAGCAATAGGGAACATCCACAGCCCAAACCAAGGGCAAGCAGTCTCTTGTGAGAAACAGGCTCATTATGAGGTTGGCGGTGCAGGAAGAAAGTGTAGGTAGTACCGTTCACCTCCATTTTTTCTGCACCACCAAACTACGAGTTTGCCAGTAATACCAGATGATAATACCAGTGAAAGTGGAGGGGTTACCTCCAGCTACAAGTTGGTAATACTGGCGGCGGTAATACCGGAAACAATCCCCAATGGAGTACTATGGACTCCATTAAATGGGGATTTACACCGCAAACCGCAACCTGTAATCGGGTGGTATTACCAACAGAGGCAAAACAGCCTGATCAAGTGCCGGTATCAGTAATTCCGTTTGCCAATGTTCTGGCGGGTATTGGGATCTTTGAGGAGAGTACCCAGAGGCTACATGTAAAGGCTAAAAAGTATTGATGAGAGGATGGAGCCTTTGGGGACTCTGCAGGACACCTGGAGTCAGTTAGAATGCAACACCTTCATCTGGACAGCCTGGTGTAGGAGGTAAACCAATTCAGGCTAGTGCCAGAGAATACCATCCTGTCAGCAAGAAGGGAGAGAAGGATGTGGTGGTTGACGGTGTTGAATGCAGCCGAGTGGTCAAGGAAGACGAGGAGCCATGAGTCTTTATCTATGATTTAGATCTGGGTGGTGGATGTCTCGATGCTACACTTGGAGCGGAACCCTGACTGTTAGTCATTTAGCAGGTGGAGTTGTTTGCTTCTGGTGAGTAGTTGTGTAGCAAATACTTTTTGCAAGATTTTTCCAATAAAAGCGACGTACATAATGGGCCTGTAGCTGGCCAGGTTGTCTGGATCTAGGGTGGTTCTTTCAAAAGAGGTTGTATGAGACCAGTCTTGAGGGTGTTTGGGAATGATCCTTCTGCTAAGGGAGGCATTGATGATGCTGAGTGGCGCATTGAGTGCCGGGCCCATCAATTGTTTAATGATGGAGGCCAGAATGATATTGTTGGAGTAAGAGGTCGGTTTGTGGGAGACAATCATTTTAGAAGAACCAAGGGAAAGAGCGGAGCGAGGGGATGCTAATGCTGTGAGAGGTTGATTCGTAGTTTCTCGGATTTTGTATATTTTTTCATATTGATTCTATTGCATTTTTCCTGAGTTGCTGGTCCCTCGAGGTCAGGGGAGGGTTTTGTACAATGCTTTTTTCAAAGAGGGATTTGCTCCTATTAGAGGCTGCCGCAATATTGGTAGAATAGTAAGCAGCTTTTGCCTCCCTTATCAGAATCCTACGGTTTGTGAAGACAGATTTGAGGTTGGTGATGTCTCCTGAGTTACAGTTTTTGCGCCACCATTTCTCTAGGGCTCTGACTGAGCATGTGTTGGAGGCTAGCTTGGGGGTGAACCATGGGACGGATGGTTTGGTTTTAGCCTGGCTGGATTTTAGGGGGCATGAGTGTCCACCAGTTTCATAGCAGAGCTACTGAATAATTCCAGGAGGCCCGAGGTATTCCCTCTGGTGGGCAAGTCTACAAAGTATGCTTCTAGTGCGATAACTGGAAAGATTTTGAATGAGCGGCGTTGAATGAGGGGGCATTTAGCCTGACCTTTGTGAGATTTAAGCCAGTGGGGGATTGATAATGGGATGGCAGCGTGGTCAGACCAGTCAAGTGCGATAGGGTCTGCACAGGTGATGCATGGGGATGATGTGAATACTATGTCTAGGGTGTTGCCTTTGTTGTGTGTGGGGGAGAGCACAATTTGCTTAAGGTCCATGGAAGTGGTCATTGTGAAAAGCGTGCTTAGAGTGTGGTTGTCAGCCTGTGACTCAGGGACGGTAAAATCAGAGAAAGACATTAGAATGTGCTAATTTGGCAGAAGAGAGTATGTTGGAGATGTCTGCAATGAAAGAGTCATTCCATTGAGGCGGTCTGTAAATGAGAGGCAAGGTGATGGATTCCTTGCCTGATAGAGGGGTCCATCAGGCAAGTGATTCGAATGAGCTTGCTCTGGGAGAGGGGGTGATGGAGCATGTATTTGTTTAGTTTATTTATATCACGCATAGACAATAAGCATAGGCATAGTTGCGCTAGACAGACGAACTACGAACAACAGAACAAAATAGGAGGTACCACAGGAAGTAGATCAAAAGGGCAGAATTAGCTGAAAAGGACAGTTTTGAGCTTGCACTTGAAGAGTAGCTAACTTTTGCGTGCCCTGAGATCTGGAGGAAGGGCATTCAAGATGTGGGGTGCTGCATGGGGAAAGGATCTCTGTTCTATCTACGTGAGTCTGGTTTGTGCAGTCTCAAGAAAGCTGGTGTTTTTTGATCTCAACATTCTACGAGTTGAGAGACGTGAAACATGAGGTAATATATACTTGGGTACCTGCCCAAAGAGGCATTTGTGTGTAATCCATGGCACACGAAAAGTGATTCTGCTACAAACAGGGAGCCAATGTAATGCTCTTCTGGCTGCTGTGACATGATGTCTCCTGTGCAACCCTGCGACGATGCAAACCGTGTTGTTTTGTACCACCTGCAGGTGGGTAGGAACAGTTATCTAACTTAGCACCTATGATTGCCCAGGCAATCCTGGCACAATTAGGTGGTGACACAAAAGGTTGTATCTGGGGCAGTAATTTAATATAATAGCAGGAGCTGGACACCAAGCTATTAACCTATCCCTTCATGGTGAGTTCTTGGTCGAAAATGACCCCAAGTGTTTTAACTTTGAACGGGGTAAAAATGTTGCAGTCCGCGATTTTAAACGAGAGGTACTCTGAGCTAAGCTTCTGCAGCTGCATAGCAGTACCCAAGACCATGAGCTCTGTTTTAGCATCGTTCGGAGCAAGCCCATGCATGGCCAATGGCTCCTGCGGATGATTGCCACTCGGCCCCCTACCTGGCTGATCAACATGTTGGATGCAGTAGCCTTCGAGTAGGAGTACGTTGAAAACATGTGGGAACAGTACATGCTTGCTGTTCTATAATCAGAGACAGTCCCACAATGAGGGGAGCCACAGTGACACCATTTGTATTGAACTAAGGGATCCAAGACTACTGGCTTCTGGCTTATTGGACATTGGAATGAGACGCTACCCACTGTCAAGTAGCTTAATTGTAATCAGTGCTTCCCCCTCCTGTAAGAATGCTGATGCCAAGGGAATGATGTACCCCATGGGAACAAAGTCATTGCACTCACTGGTCTCTGGAGCTAATTTAGCCCCATTAGGGACAACGATCTGAGGAGGCTACCAATGGATGCGGAAGTACTTGATAAATGTTAATACTATTTAGTATCTTAACCTCTTAGAGGCTGCTAATACCAGAACTGCCCTGGGATGGTAGAACAATTCTTGCCATGGGGGGTGCAACTATTGTTTATTATTATTTTATTACATATATATGATTTATGTATTATGTTTATGATGCATTTGTCTGTACTTTGATGGCCCTACGGCGGAATAAAGTTAAACGAAACTGAATTCAGCCGAACTGGTTATTTTGCCATTAAATTTCAAGGAGAGTTTAACTGGATCAGCTGGGGGGTCATAGTTTAGGATCCAATAGGTATAGATACAGTTGGACAAGTTGGATAAGTGCCCTTTACTCCAGGCCCATTTAAAGGGCATTTATGGAATTCAATAAGATAGGATTGAACTGAGAAGAGAGACAAGACAAGGATAACCTCTGTCTTCCCTGCTGTTTGTAATAATAAGGAGGTTGGTAGAGGTTTGTGCAGTCACTGTAGTATCCAGAGTAAGAGTCTGTCTACCATGCTGCTGAACAAGGATAGCCCTCCTTCTCTTCAAGCGCCTCCACTGCATCCTCCACTGCCCTGCCTCTTCAAGTAATAGCCCTGCAGGTATGGCCACCAGCTCCAGTACAGCTAAAACTACTGCTAGCATTGTGGTGTTGGAAGGGGTGTGGGATGTGGGAATAGTCCTTGTGTGCTGTGGCACCGCCCATTGGGACCACCTGTGCTGATTTTATGCACCTGTAGCATGTTTCTACACACCAGAATCAACTTAACGCCTGGTCCGCGATGCCTGTGTTTCCGACATTGTTTTCACATTGTTACCGGCATGTCCATGCCGAGAATTGCGTGTCCGTGCATTTCGGAATGTGCACTTACTGATGCCATGTGCAGTGTTGAATTGTGGAGGGGGTGGGGGGGTTGCAGAAAACAGCATACCATACCTGGCTGCTGGGAGAGTCTAACCACAAGGCAATGTGAAGTGTGGTATTACGGCCAAGTATGACACCCATGACCAGTGGATGTGCACACTGCATGCATTAATCCATCATTACTCCTACTGCAATTTTCTCAAACAATTACAAACCCTCCATGTAAGTGCACAGAGGCTGGGCGGTGAAAGGGGAAGGTACATCAAGAATAAGTGCAAGGATTATTATAACCGACCATTGTAAAACAAGTACACTTCAAACCTTTAAGGGGAGATGACCCTGCTCAGTGTTGTGAGTGCATGAAATGTGCAAGTATACAGGTGTTATTCAAGGTGCAACACAGTAGTAGCATGCCAGAGTGCAAGGCCTTGACAGGCTTGTCTCCAAGTATGAAAAATATCCAGTGCATACATAACAACATCAATTCCTTACAGTGATAAAACAAAACGAACTACATGTACCAGAATGCACCACACCATAGTGACAAAGACAAGCACAAACATTCAGGCAAACCCACAACTCATGATGCACAGACAGAGAATACTGAAGCTCCCACTCACAAAACACATTTTGTCTGCACACAAATTGGACAGGTTAGAACCACACAACCACACATGCATCTAATTGAAATGCTAAATGTACCCTAGTGCATGGACATATAGCTGGCATTTATTTGTAACACATTAATGACATTTATTGCAATTCCATGTGTGTCAGTTGTACTAAAAGGCTCATAGGTCATGTTGTCTGTGAATTGTCCATGTGAATGCCACTGCACAACACACACCCCACACGCATTCTGACAAAGTGCAGTTCTGATACCCGAAAAAGGACATATGCTAGCTAATCTCAATTTTGCATGTGCATGTATGTCTTCTCAAATTAACCCAATATAGCCTGTGCCGACATGAAATGCCCAGGAAAATGACATGTACACTTTCTGTTGCTCCCGTACAGGTGATGCTGGGTATCCCATGATGCCATGGTTGATGAACCCCGTCAGGCAACCACTCAACATCCACGAGACGGCATACAACCGTACACCAGGTATGTACTCGGTGCAGCATAGAACAGACTTTTGGCCTGCTGAAGGCCAGATTCCGCTGCCTCAGCAGATCGGAGGAGCACTGAGGTACAGCCCTGAAAAGGTTGGCAAAATAGTGCTTGCCTGTGCCATGTTGCACAACATGTGCATCAGGCGGAATGTCTGCCAGCCCCCCCCCATGGACATGCACCCACCAGAGCCAGAGGATGACAGTGATATTTAGTCGGCTTTTGCACAGCGCCACGATGTAATGGATGGACGTGTCGCACGTGAAGACCTTACACAGCACTACTCCTGAGCATCTGTCACACACACAGCACAGGCCATCTAGCACACTGTGCACCGCACATAAATAAAATCACTCACACTGAAAGATCAATGTCCAGTCATGATTTCTTTTGCAACACCAAATATATTGTGTGATAAACAATTATGTACAAAGCCTTAACTCCCAATACTATCCCACCCTACTATCCCTTCCCACAACCCCTCCCCAACTATCCCTCCCCACAACCCCAGCCCAATTATCCCTCTCCACAACCCCTCCCCAAACTGTATATAGCCAACTCCAGTCCTGTATAACTATATACATTTGCTAAATTCAATGACAGGGATCGGAGGTTTCTGGGCTGCAGGTGCCTCTGGGATCAGAGGTGACTTGGCTGCAGGTGCCAATGGAATCGGAGGCGGCTGGGCGGCAGGTGCCACTGGGATCGGAGGTGGCTGGGCTGCAGGTATCACTGGGATCGGAGGTGGGTGGGCACAGGTGCCACAGGGATTGGAGGTTGCTGGTGGGAAGTGGATCGCGTCATACTTTCACATCTGCCTGTTGAGGCTGTGGAGTCCTGTGTCGAGGGGGTGGGGGTAATTCTGCGGCGAGGCCTGTTGGACCTTGATGTATTTGGCTGGCCAGCCTCATTGCCAGATGATGTGTCTGAGGGAGTCAGAAAGGCGGGGCATCAGTGATGGGTGTAGATTGATGAGACAGACATGAATGCTAGTACTTTATGATGACAGTGCTGTGTGACGGACATGGTGGGGGACATGGCATGGTGCACACATGCTTGTGTCAGGGATACTGTGCGGGTGGATGTGTGATGTGCCTACATGGTGTATGCAGTGGCGCTTCTGTGGTGTACTTGTGTTTTATGGGAAGGGTTTTAGGGGTGTGGCACACAAGCTAACTGATATTGTGTTGTGGCCGGTTGTGCCATGAATGCGTTACATATGTACCTGCTGCCTGTGGCACTTCCTGCGTCAATGATGATTTGGCGACATAGATCATGGTGGAGGGGGTCACATGTTTCCTTGGTGTGTGTGGCTGGTCATTTGTTGTTAATGTAGGTGCTTGGCACTGACGTGACTTTGGGCCTGTGCTAGCACGGCAGTAACAACACAGGTTAGGCTGTGACTGGGTGATGTGTGTCTCAGTGCCTGCAGAAGCATCGTGTGAGGGCAATACAGGGGGCCTCTGATATGTTCACTGTGTGAGTGGGATATGAATGCGGTTTGGGGGCAAGGTGTATGTGGATGTGTGCAACCTGGTTGCAGAGGGGAGGGGAAGGGCAGGACTGTACTGGCGTTGTGATCGACATACTTGACGTGTTTGGAAACTCTAGTGTATGCGGGGTGGACAAGGAGGTTGATGTGACATTGGGCTTACGGGTACTCACCATCCACCCCGGATGTCACACCTCCGGCCTCCGCTGTACCACCTCTCTCAATTGATTCGAGGTACAGCACACTACTGCAGGAATCCTTCCAGGGCTGAAGTTGGATGGGGGATGCTGTGCCGCCTCCTGTGGCCATGCCCTGGGTGCGCTGGGGCAACAGAAGGTTTCGTGCCCTCAGACGCTGGTTGTCACACCTTTTATGGCAGTCACGCACAGTGCAGAGTGTTGATCCTACTGCGGTTACCTTCTGTGCCATCTCTTCCCAGATTGCCTTTTTTTGTAGCTGGGCCTGCCTTCTGAGGTCAGTGCTGAAGAGTTGGTCAGCATGCTCCACTTTTGTGTCAGCAAGCATGTTCAGTTCGGCCTTGCTGTAGCGGGGCTTGCGCCTACGGGTTGCAGGTACCCTTGAGGTCATGTCTCTTACTCTGCTTCTGTGCTCTGGATGTGGGTATCACTCCTATGCTCAGAGGATTGCAAAGGATTGTGTTTTATTTATGGCCGCCGGTCGATTTCCTGTTTCCGGCGAACAGTGTATTTCCAGTAACGGTAATAATGGCACTGTTGTGGGACCAGGAGCGTGGTGCTGGAATCTGAGTCACCATCACAGAGGGTGGCGGTGTTGGGATTTTGGGGGGTTTGGCGGAATTACTGACGGGCCGGTGCCACCGTTTCCGGCATTCCGGAATGCGCATGCACGCCAAGACAGAATCAGCCGTTGATTCCGGCAGCAGCTCTTCACAGACACGGTAGCACCGGCATGCTGGTATGTACGATTCTTTTGCCGCCAGACTCAGAATGAGGCCCCTAGTCTATTAAGCGAAGGATGGTTTTCATCCACATTAAAAGAGGGCAGCCATTTCCCTAACGAACACCTGGAGAGCGCGCATAAGCACCATCTATCATTGTACACTAATAAGGAAAAGGCCCTTTCAAACGCCCAGGAAAACATAGATACGAAAATGATAGCAACCTTGTCGGTCACATCGGCCCCATTTATGAAACTTTATGAAAATATCAATGACCAGTTAAAAAGCCAAACTACCATGATTGCAATGATGCACTCAAAGATGTCATTTGTAGAAGGATTCAGTACAGCCATCCCAAATAACTTGGACAAAAGCACGGCTCAGGTCACAAATATTGTGCACAGTATACTGGATTCCATCATCAAAGAAAAAAATGAAAGACGTATAAAGAGTCAAACAGAAATTTGAATGAAAAAAGTCGAAGGAAACGAGGCTGAACAATTCTATTAACAATCTTGAACAAGATATGACCTTGAGAGATATGGTCTCGTCAAACATCTCAAACGGACGTTGACGTAACTGTAGATACAGAACTTGGCCGAGAGAAGGACGACGTCATCGATCTACTCAAGAGTGGAGAGGAGCAATCCATCAGCCCTAATAGCACTCCGAACAAGGAAGTGGAGTAACCAACCCACAGGACAAGCACCGGGAGCAAGATAATTGTAAATAGGTAACCCCACCCAAACAGTATGTGATATTTTCACAAATAAAGGGGAAAGAAAGGAACATAACCCCCGCACCCCTCCGCAACTAGTGCGGAAACTCAGCATATCATCAAGAGAAAACGTACAGAAAACTATGAATGTGGAAGCTACACCAAAGAAAACTAAAAAACTAAAAACGATTTATAAAAAAGGCAAATCAAATCAGTCTCACACATTTATAAGTAATCTTAAATTGCCGGAGGAATCAATAGAGGCACAATGAAAGAAGAGCAAAAATGTGATATCTCAGAGTCCCATAAATGAGGGATAAATAGGGAGGAAAGCCAAACAACATTGAGACATTCCAACACCATTGGGGAAGACCGCTTGGATATCTGCATCTACACAATGTCAGAGGGAGAGTATGACTCAGGTGAGAAGCTCACTGATAAGAAACAATGACAAACATCAACATACTCACAGGCACACATCTCAAACAGTACAATTCAATTGGACAACTATGGCTAACGTAACCCTTCTAGCACACGAATCCCAGCAAAACAAAACAAACATTACATCAAAAGAGGTATCAAAACATGAAGTCCCAATCTTGTTAAATCAACGAGATAGCGTTACACCCTTAACTAATGATTTACTCAAGGATGGAGGAATTATTACTACTAGACCTTTTTGAACAATGGAGCAAACAGAGAAAGCCCTACATCCCACGTCGGAAGCAGTGTGGTGGGGAGTCACTTCCACCACTCAAGATGGCATCGAGAAAAGTTCAGGCCAGGACGTACTATTCAGCCAAAGAGCTAACTTATCCAAATGAAAGATTTGTAATCCTGGAAGAAAAAACTTCCCCATCCTTTGTCTTACGCCTTGCTTCAACTGGGACAAATCCCAGTGGGGTGCTGGCTGTCCTGATTGGACAACCAGACGCCCCTTTCTTGTAAAATGCGGGGAGGGAATGCAGAGGTTGTGCTGTAGTTCCTGATAAATACTGGAAACCTAGAAGCTGAAGTCATGTCGACCACTGGAACAAAAAAACAAAGAGGATGATGAAGGAAAAGCGGCAGAGATGATTTCCAGGGTGCCTGCTGTGTAACCGGAGCCTGCTGCAGCCCTTCCTTCCAATCGACCTGGGGTCTCCGCAAACGACGACCCGAACCCAGAGCCTGGTGAAACCCACTAGACTCAAGACAACCTGTCTTTTGAGCCATCCTACGGGTTGCTGTGGCCTTGCGTTCTTGCAATACCCTAGGACCTCCAGCCACTTTGCAGTGCACGGTCTTCCGAATTCTGAACCTCGCCGAAACTTCGTGAACATCCTGGTGTATCTCCAGAGACATGAATGTAGTCCGAAAAGTCCACTCACAAGAGTGCTGGACCTTTGTAATGACGAGAATTCAAGCGCGATATTCTGTCTTCTTCTGTGCTCCTTGAAAAGGCGCAAAATCCACAGAACCGCATTCAGCCGCGAGGGAAATCTTGCCTAGAGCCTTCTTCATCGATCCCTGCTGTAAAGTCCCTTCCGATGTCTTGTTTTCAGTCTCCAGGACAAGGAATCCACTGAACGGGTATTTGGCTGAAGACCCTGAAGTTCTCCTGCTGCAATCTCTTCTTCATTGCCGATGTACTGTGTTGGCTTGGGTATATACTTACCTTAAGCCTTTTGGGATTTCTGTGTAGTCCTGGGGTGTTTTCTGTGATTGGGAGGTCCCTCGTCCAGTGCACCCAGTCCCACTGCTAGAACCCTGCAAGGTGTCTTCTGTGAAGCCCCTGGACCCTCTTCTAACTCTAAAAGTAAAGTACTCACCTGCTTGCCCCGTTTTCCTAAGAAACTCTGACTTTTGCTACTAAAGAACTTATTCTAACACTGCCTGTTGGTCACTAGTCCTAGTGACCCCCTTCTGTCACTGAGAACACTCATGCTCTAAGAATAAGGGAAAGACTTTGAAGGGATTGTGACTTCTGCCTAGAAAATAAATCAAGTGTTTTACTTATTTGTAAAGAGTTGGTTGGTAACTGTAATTCTTAGAGTGAACAGTTACAAAAGTTCTTACTGATCTTGAATGTGTGATGCACTATTCTTAAAGGTATGGTCAACATCTTTTCTTCCTTAGCCACTGTTTTGCCAGTCTAACAGAAAGTAGATGTGAAGGTATTGTACTGTCCTGTGATTAGGTTGTGCTTCTTCACGAAAGTAATGTGTTGGTATCACCAGGTTAGATCTGTTAGGATAACTGTATGAGTGTCTTGCTTCCCCTGACTTGCTGCTAGCCTGTCCTTAATAAGTCTACATTAGGTTGTTGCCTACCTAGAATAACTATTCAGTAAAGTGTAACATTGGGTTTTACTTTCCCCTTCATTGTGAAGTTAACGTATGTGGGTTTTACTTACCTTGTGTTAGCTGTGTGCCATCCAAAAATAAGTTACCAGAGTTATTGCTTACCTCAGCCTGGGGTTCCCTGATTTCAAAAGCATCTGTAATTGTGTATTACAGCCTTAGGTTTTACTCACCTGATATAACTGTGTGTTATGACAAAAGTAGTTATAGGTTTTTACTGCACCTAGGATAAGTGTTTCACTATTCACCAAAGGTATATTGTCCAGTTGACTGTTTATGTGATTTGTTCCCAGAGTCACTGTACAACTGGAAGGGCCTATTGCCCTTGTATTACTGAATGTAATCTGAAAGTAACCATTGGTCTTTTACTCCCAAAGAATAGGCTTGACCTATACCAAATGTGCATAACAAGGTTTTGACTTCCCTAGAACTACTGTTGGGTGTTACAAATAAGGTCTATACTTGGGTCTGTGGATTTCAAGTATAGTGTTGTGTTTTTATACTGTGATTTCATATGTGTTAGTACTTACTTACCCCTAGATTTATTTGGGCCTACCTGTATTTAAATAAATCGCTTATTTTTACAATACATAGGGACTCATTATGAGTTTGGAGGCAGCCATGGTGCTGACTCCAAACCGGGCTCCATTACCGGGTTCCTTCAATGAGGAATAACCTGGTCATTCGAACATTGGAGGATCCGGTAATTCCTCCTTGAAGGAATCATTCCCCATTCCCATTTGAGCCCTCATAGGGCTCAATGGGAATGGGGAGGGAGGTAATAACGGGCACAAGAGAAGCAGTGTTCCTAAAGCAAGCAGAATGCGTGGAAATAAGGAACAAAGGTCACAGGGTGCAGCGCTTCTCTAGTAGTAGCCCTGACCTCATGTCTGGCAAAGGGGTTGTAGAGGTGTCAGACGAGGCCAACACAGAGCTGTGCTGGGCCAAATGGTGGCAGAAACATTTTTTTGAAGAACAGTTCTGCTGGGAGGTAATTATCAAAAATGAGGAACCGTGGGAGGGAGGAATCTATTAGATGTACATATTTCCACTTGGCACATTCGTGCGATGATTCTATTGCTGCATTACTCATGTTCTGCAACAGTAGGCCATTTTTATGAACTTACACTTTCGAAAAATGGTCCGACTGTAACCAGATTGCACTGCTATGTAGTCAACTCTGCCATCTATCATTTGTAATAAGATGCAGCTGTATATCTTGTGTGGAACTCCCCACTCGAGAGCTGAAGCAATGACGGAAATATGGTTTCTCCTTTGAAATTTGCAAGATTAGGAAGCCGAGATTTCCTTCTTTACAATTGTCTTAATGAGCACCTTTGTGCACTGCCCATCTGATAGGATTCAGTGGGCCTCATTCCGAGATTGGAGGTAGCCATGGCGCTATTTGCGCCATGGCTGCCTCCAATAACGTGTCCGGCACCGGTCTTGTTCAATGGTGACTTACTGGTGCATTCCGAGCCTGGAGGGACCGGTAAGTCCCCATTGAACAAACCCCATAGGGCTCAATGGGAATGGGGAGGGCGCTAATAACGGGCTCGCGAATGGCAAGCCCGTTATTAGCGTCCTGGTCCCTTAGCGGGACCCGTAAGGGACCTGTGGTCAGACCACACGTTCCCTACGGTTCCCGCTAAGGGACCTTGGAATTGGGCGGTAAGGGATTACCGGCACCGGTCTCCTTACCGGTGCCAGTAATCCCCTTGCCTTCCAACTCATAATTACCTCCAATGTGTATAAGAACTGATGTGTTTTGGGGAGAGGAAGTTTGGTTGGGGATTGGCCTTGGCGACCTATCCTGCCCATGTGCATTTTGTTGCTTTGCTGCTTATGCCACTAAATATATTTACCAACGTATCTGAATTGGAGTGTGTGGATTATTTCCCTGTCACCACACTTCAAAGAACATATCCACAATGGCTGATCGCTCTACTCAATCCTACCACTCCTTCGCTGGAGCTCCACGCTACCTTGCCCCTCCTAGCTATCCCAGCTGCTTTGCTATCCCTGCCTCCTACATGTAATCCTGTGGGTGCACCCACTATATACAGCCCATGGTTGCTTCCTAGCTAGGTTTGCACTTTTTAAATCCCATACCCACATAAATACATACATACATACATACATACATACATACATACATACATATAATACAGGAGAGGTAAATTGCATCCTCACTTTTTGCAGACTTTCAATTTGTTGAGGACATAACAAGGATAAAGACTAACTTTCTAGGGTCTCAAAGAGGGCAGATGCACTGCTGGATTCTATTCTAGTAAAGAAAGAGTGTGGGGTAAGAAGAACTTAAAGGAGCAGCTAATGGTGGGTACCAACGATTTTACCAGTTTGTTTAGAAAAGAGCTTATAGCGTACAATAGCTTGTGCAATAAATGTTTGGCTAAAACGAGTATATAAGGTGTCACACAAAACAATCTGAGTCTCAATGACGGTTCAAAGGTTTTCTTTGTGGGGCCTGTGGCTGTCCACCTCTCTCTCGACTTCCCATGAACCTGTGCAAAAAGACATACAATCAGATGTTAGCCCTTCCCACTTTTTCATTGTG
Organism: Ambystoma mexicanum; assembly: GCF_040938575.1. NCBI lineage: Eukaryota > Metazoa > Chordata > Amphibia > Caudata > Ambystomatidae > Ambystoma > Ambystoma mexicanum. Next base: position 1,196,782,613 of record NC_090926.1, on the reverse strand, counting down.
GGCTTGCCACCAGGGAGATCTGGCAGTGAAGGAAAACCAATGTCAAAGTTGGTTCTCGGGGTAGCACTGGAGGCAAACCCTATTGTAAGTCCGGCAAGCCTTCCCCTCGAAAGATCATGGTGTCGGCGGGCTTTGCAAGTTCAGTTCCTCTCATGGCCACTCTGTGCTGTGGTATGGCTGCTCTGTGCTGCTGTGTGGCTGGAGTCAGCGCCTCACTATCAGTAATCGTTCTACCACGATGATCAGGTCCTTACACACCTGGAGCTACGTTTGGACAGGCAATTACTTCTGTTTTTCCCTACTTCTCGGTTTCATCTCCTTTTTGTGTGCCAACATATAAAATGGCAAAAGAACACTGGCAAGCATAGGCACTCAAAGGCAAGGCTGGAAACATGGTTCTGTTCAGATGCAGATTGGCACATAGGGGTGGTATAGGAATTGAGGCTCTCTCTGCTGCCACAGTCCACCTCAGGGAAAGGATTGGCTCTGGCATTAACTCTAGTAGGCCTCTCACCCATGCCTGAGAGGGGTTCCAGTCCCCCTTTGACAAGGCCCAGTTATTAGCTGTGTCACAAAGGCCATGAAAGAAAAAAGTGATACTTAAGCACTTCACTGATTTTTGCCTACAAGATCCAGCATAACCCGCTGTATACAGCATGAAGGGACCTTCAATCAGAGATTCAAGATAGACATGAATTTCGATACAAGTAGAACTAAAACGTTTTCCTGTTCTTTTCAGTTAAACGGTATTGCCCATGAACATATGTACTTTTGTTATAAAAATGCAATGAAAACAACCTTAAGCCAACTAAAAGGGTAGGCACTTTAATACTTTGATGGAAACCATGTTATTTTGTGACCTTTACCTTCTTTATATAATGCCTTCACAATAGTGCAAGACAAAGTTAAGGTTAAGACAAAGGGGCTCATCACAAGTTTGGCAGGAAATATGGTTGTACCGTTACTGCCAATGTAGTCAGCGGAATTACCACCATATTATGAGCCCATGGGCGTGGAAAAATGAAAAATCCACCAATCGGTAACATAATTCCACCTGGTGGAATTATGGCCAAAATCCACTGGTGAGTGGTAATTCCACCCATTTTTGGCGGAATTACCATTACCGCCAGTTGTATCTGGAGTGATTACTGAATGGTAGTTCCAACAAAAATTGCTAAACTTACTGCCAGGCAGAAATAGCCTCATCCTGAAAATGGGAGGCAGCCATTACGAAAATTAGAATCCATTGTAAATCAGCATCTGTAGCAGCCATCCAAGCCCAAACATAAGCCTAAACATGTCGAGGGACAAATCCAAAGGAAAAGTTCCAGAAACGAGGATGTCCCATATTATTCCAGTGTTCAAGTGCGACAAAACAGATGATCCTCGAAATTCGAGATTATTATCAATATTAGATGGAAAATAATTGCATCTTTTCTGCTGCGTAGCACTGAGAAGTGGATTGGGGAATAATCAAGTTTTGAGTTTGTCCCATATGAGATTACAGAAGGGTCTTTCCTCTATCTAGAATATATTTATAGTTAACTCTCTGATCCGAAGTCTTCCCTGCCACTTTATATTCTTTTTGTCGATTTTGCTTCAGCATTCGACACGGTTGATCGCATAAAGTTATAGGAAAAAGTAGCAAGTTTAGATATGCCTAGCCATCTTATCTATGCCTTCCAGTTGCTGCATGATAATAATGTTGAACGGGTAAAACTGATTGGGCAATCTTAGATTGCAATGGCTAGCATTTGCGGATGATTTAATTATTATGGACGCCACACCAGCAGGGCTTCATGCCAAACTTAATCTATTTGAGAGATATGCTTACGATCATAACTTGGTCCCGAATGTTGGAAAAACAAGGATAGTGGTTTTTCATGCTGGCAGAAAATTAGAATTATTTAAATGGAAAATAGATGATCTTATGGTCCAACAGCAAACTGAGATATGCTATCTGGGTTATCAAGTGAGTAGTAACTCATCTGTGGCTGTATGGAAAGAAAGGCTTAATCAGAAAGCACGTCCTTTGACGAGCCAGATGAAGCTGATTTTGTCCAGATACTGCCACTTTTCACATACACCGCTAAGGGATTTCCTAACAATGAAAGTTCAAGCAGTACTAATTTATATACTTTATATGTGCCCATTTGATCTAAGCAACTATTTGGATTCCATTCAGGGTCGCCTACTTAAAGGTGCCTTGCATTTAGAAACCTCTATACCAAACTGCATAATTAGGCATGAGTTTATTCTTGTTTCTTTATCATGTAGAGTACTATGGCTTTCTTTATCTAATTATGCAAAGTTTCTAAATCCCCAGAAAAATTCTTTGTATAGCGAATTGTATATACTGATGGAAGCAAAAACAGTTTATTCAATTAATATGTATCGAAAACGTATGCCGTCGGTATTGGACGGGCTCTCTGTTACTCAAGATGACCTGTGTTATAGAACGGCCTTTGTTAAAAAAACTGTTTGAAACAGATTGGACCTGCACTTTAGACCAATTAAAGCAGTACTCTACTTTTGCAGAATATGCGAAATGTACACGCAAGAGAATCCCATGTTGCCCTTATATTACTATTTGTCCTTCTTCATCCATAAGAACGTATTACATTAGATTCAAATTGAACCAGTTTCGTACAAAAGAGCGATGCAGATATTGGGCAGACATGCCATTGTCAATGCAGCAGACGAAATGCAGGTTCTCCCAATGCAACAAACCATACGAAACCCTGACATTTTTGGTGCTTGAATGCTCACAGTTTAAAATACCTCAAACTTTGTTTTTAATGAAATTTGCTAATTCTGAATTTGCAGATAGTACTGAATTTGTATGTGATAGAATGATGAATGATTAATTTCTGCACTAGGTCTCTTTTTAAAGGTGATTGAAAAAGAATTAGCATTGTTTGAAACTGATGTTGTGTGAAACTGATGATGTAACATGAAAAGGATTTTAAAGATTTTAATAAGGATATCTATTTACCGTTTTTAATTATTCTTATGACTAGCGATGTTTTATGAATATATTGTATTGTTTTATTAACCAAAAACAAATAAACAAACATAAACTGAAAAAAAAAATGATTTGTGCCGGCAAATTGTCCGCCCAAACACAAATTGGAAAGTGAGCAAAGAAGTAGTGTGTGTTTGCCCCTGTTTAATTCAACCTATTCCTGCGGACATTGGATAATGGTTCTGTTTTTCCAACTTGGAGGAAGCAGCCTGCGTCACACCCCGTGAAGGGCTCCTTCAACCTCATCCCGCGTGGCCTTTCCATCATGGGCGCTGGGATGCATCGGGTGCTGCTGCCTGCACCCTGGAGGCCCGAAGACCTCCTCCATGCCCTTGGGATTGGCTGGGGCACAAAGAAAAACCAGATACCTGTAGCCGGCAGGAGATACAGGCCCCTCTCCCGAGGCCCCCCTTTCAAGGCTGTTTTTCTTTTCACACTTCTTATACCTTTTTCCACCACGGAGGAAGCAGCCTGCATCAGAGCCCATGAGAGGCTCCTTCAAACTCACCACGGCGTGGCCTTTCCATCATGGCAGCCGGGATGCATTGGGTGCTGCTGCCTGCACCCTGGAGCCCTAAGACCGCCTCTCTGCTCTTGGGATTGGCTGGGGCACAAAGAAGATCGGATGCCTGTACCCGGCAGGCGATGCCGTTCCCTCTCCCAAGGACCCCCTTTTATGGCCTATTTTTCTTCTCATGACTCCTATTCCTTTTTTCCACTTTGGAGGAAGCAGTCTGCATCAGAGCCCGTGAGAGGCTCCTTCATGCTCATCCCGGCGTGGTCTTTCCATCATGGCCACCAGGATGCAACGGGTGTGTTAGGCAGAATCCAGGGCAGTTCCCTTAGGGAGCACTACCTCAGAATAGGACTACAGGTGAGAGCAATAAATCCCCTTTGGTATCCGTCTGTACCACAAAGATTTAGTTGATAGCTGTGGCTGAGCAGTCAGACTTATCTCAAGAGGGAGATGAGCAGTATTCAGTGTTGACACAATGGGTAGTACAGTACTATGGAGCAAGGAAACACTGACCAAAGTTTTGTATTAAAAAGAGAATAGATATTTATTTTATACACTTCTAAGTCAACACATAGATCACAGTTAATAAAGTAAGTTAAGTTTGGTCAAAAGAAAAGCATATACAACTCCCTATTCAATTGTAGACAAGTTTGCGGTAGCGTGAAAACTGAGCAAAATGGCACAGTGAAAACCAACAACAAATGGCACTGTAACAATTTAATGAAAGGGAGGGAAAGCACAAGTTAAGCGAAATATCTTCAGACACCCCCTAGCAACACTTCCCTGAAGTTTTGTGAACAAGTAATGCACAGTAACACTTTAACCAAAAGACAAGTGAATGAAAACTTAGCAAAATGGCACTCCACAAGTTAAAACAGTAGGATGGAAGAGAGGTTTAGAAGATTTAGGTGCATCAACACATTTCTCATTGAAAATCAATCTAGTGAGAGCAGATCTAACAAATCAGCCAGAGTCAATAGACCTGAGCCAGAGTCAGTGGTACAGGACCAAGAGCTTAGGAGCAAAAATGTTCTTGTAGCTGCAGTCAAGTCTTTAGTAGAAAAATATTGAAGAGGTAGATGCAAGGGGAAAGACCATGTTAAGAGAGAGGGCGGCCGACCCCACAAGTAGTTAAAGGATTTAATACACCTTTAGGGCTACCACCGAGATAGGGCGGCATGGTGCAACAATGTACCTTAAACGTGGAGAAGTGGCTCCTGCGGTGACGGTTGTAACTGGTAGTCCCTGCAGGTCGAGGGATCCAACAGAGGAAGAGAGGCTCTCGTCATGGAGGAAGGTTCGAGTCGCTGCACTACCCAGGGATGAAACCAGCCGCGGTGCTGCCAAACAAAGTTTAAAATGTACGCTCCTTTTAATCGCGGTCCGGGTCGATAGCTGCCTGGCTATTCGGTCTCCAAGTGCTGGGCACTGTCGATTCGACCAAGGCAGTGTGAAAACAAAATCAAAATATCGAGGCTGAGTACCCCAAAAGGAAATACACCCAACACGGGTTACAAAGGAACATACAAAGATCTTTAATTTATACTGAATCAGTTACAAAGAACAAAACAAAATCAGATAGCTATCGCCCTCAGTACAACACAGCGAACTCCAGTGTGGTTCAGTGTGTTCAGTGAGAGACGTTGTACATTAGAATTCGTTGCTCTTTTATACCATTTGCGAACATGATGTCCAACCCTACTTCGGGTTAATATTCCTCTAATACATTACTGATCTAGGGTTCATGCCGAGTTCACATATCCACATGCAACTAGTTTGCCTTTAATACATACGGCAACAAGTCTACACGGCAACTGTGTATTTTGGGATCTCTCACACAGGTCTTCTCAAACATTAATACAATGTAGTTAAACAAGTGTTCTTAGTTCGGTATTTGAATACATTGTTCTTAACATATGCTCGCGGATTAGTTTCATTGACGTGATTAATCCTTTACACACAGGTCAGCGAAGGACAAGGTCTCAGTTCACGACCTCAACAAGTGGCCTGCAGGCAAGTTACATATTAGTTACACATAGAGGTCAAAACGGCCATGTTGTATTTCGGAATGACATCGTCCACCATTTTAACTCACAGGGTGACTTTACAAAGCAAACCTAAAAATGGCGGTTTGACCTAAAATGGCGGCTTACATTGATTCTGAGGTCAGGACCTTGCAACACGGATTCCTTCGCAGGTGGCTTATAAGCGGCTTGGCGTAGGCCAATATACATACATTCGTTGCAATAGGAGGCACAATATAATTTTCCATTTGACAAACCCTCCTTTTGGCCTATGCCAAGTGCTAAACTACTTCTGATCTTCTTGCAACTAACTCCATGCATCATCGTCCATGCACCCTGAATCGCTGTCAGAAATATCTATTGCGATCAGGTTATTCGCTAAAATTATCTTTAACACGTATTCCTTGGAAGTTTTATCTGGGGCATACACTTTATGTCCTATTGTACCTATCGCTTGTGCGCAACATCCCCCCAGCATCGAACATATACTAGGTAGACACTGGATACAACAACAAAGGAACAACAGAATTCCCAAAATAATCAGTAAGACGGAAAGTACCTTCCAACCCGAAGATCGCAAGAAGTCCCAGAACCAAGCGCTAAGATCCCAGTTTCCCTCGGGAAAATGCACTTCTGAACTAAGGACGTGCAAATTCTGTATTGCCTTAAAGATAGTTGGGGAGGAATCTGGCACGAAAACACAGCAAACTGACCCCACTAATTTACACACTCCACCACGTTCAGCCAGAATGACATCTAATGCCATCCGGTTCTGAAGCGCTACTAGTCTTATCGCTTTCTGTTCTAATGTCATATTATAGAGTATGTCCGTGGTCCGGTTGATGGTTCTCTCCAGTACTCTCGCTAGTGTTCTGATATATTCGGAATTCGCTATCTGCCCCCAAAATGGCACAAATGATTTTGCTACATCTCCCAAGACCTGTGCTGGAGTGTCACTGTTATAGTCCCGCCGTGGAGGAGCCTTTGAAACCTCTACTGTACTAGCTATAAACACCCCAGGTAACAGGATCCCTAAATAACAGGTTCCCTGCCAATCCCTGGGCAACCATGGAAATGCTACATTACCGCAAACAAAGTAGACAGGTTCGCCTACATACAAAGGTCTGTCTTCCCCAGTCAAATTTGCAACGTTGGCACAACCTCTAAAATCGCCCATTGACTGAGTACCATTCCTCTGTATGCAGAAAGAAACTGAATCGGGGTTATGGTTAACAGTGTAAGAAGGAGGCATGGCATCCTTATTACCTAACAGAGCCATCGTAAAAAAAATCAAAGATTGAAAAGGACGAGACAGTCTATCAGAAGGCCTAATAGAAGCAACGTTGAGCTTACTCCTATTTGCAAAAATCGAGCATCCCAGGGGAGTCAAAACACGTTTCTCAAAGCTATTCAAATTAGTGCAATCAAAGTTCCCCGAGATGCTATTGTTCCAACGGCCAAAGAACAGTGCTCTAATAGAAGCATAACAAGCAGTTGTCAAAGGTAAAGGATGAATATACCAACCTAGCCCCTTATCCCCGTGTTGCGGTAAATGTCCATTATCCCGGTTGGTCACACAATCATTTACAAGTCCCATACGAGCGGTAGCGGTGGCAGGTATTGTAGTCTTCAAACGGAAACCCCCAATGTTCGTTGCTGGCGACCTCCCGGCCGCGCGACTTCTTAGTCCTTGCACAACCCTAGCCAACAGGATCCCCTTTCTCAAATTTGGGCAAAAACAAGCCCTCGATGATCCTTTCCTTGTCCGAATGCACAGCCGAACCGTGCCCTAAGTCTATCAGATACACAGCAAAACCGTGCCGTAAGTCTATTTTCTTGGACGCAGATTGTACCTTGCTTTTCCTGGTACTGATTGATCCGGAAACAATGCGTCGTCACTTCCTGTTGGAAGCAACGTAACAAGAGCAAGTGAAGATGCCGAATTTGAAACAACAGTTTCTGTTACGCTCACCTGGCTCCCACAGGGGCGTCGGTCGGACCCGGACAGCTGCGGTCTCCACCCACGTGATGCGTAGTGCAGCGATGACTGACTGGATCTGCCCTCCTAATCTTGTCTGCTTAACCCATACAAATGTTCTCCTGCAAGTGGAGCCACTTGTGGATTCAAGTGATGGCACCCCCACAGTTCTCCCCAACTAATCACCTCTGAAATGCCCTCAGCAATCTCACCTTATATTCTTGAAAGATGAGCTCTCCATCCTGCGTGGATATGCAGGGGCGTGTCGATTCCAGTTACTTCACTGGTTTGAAGGCTCGAGAGAGTTCCGGAGAGTATTGACTGAGGATCCTGGTGCGGACCAGTAAGTTTTATGTTCATGGAGTTCAATATGTCCGATGTCACTCTTGTTCCCCCCTTCCTTTCTTGACTTGCAGCTGGCTCGTGAAAAGATGCTCTTGTGGCAGCTGGGGGTGCTCAGGTAAGAGTCTGTATTACCCGGCGCTGTCTGGTAAATGTTGCACGTGTCTCTTTGCAGATGCGGCACGTGAAAATATGGAGAGTCACAAAAGGATGCGTCCGGTGGTAAATCAGGTAAGTCTATGGTGGTAAGAATTATATTTGTTGGTTCCCTCGGCACACCTTGTGGTTTTCTTTTGTCTCCTAGGTGACGAAGTTCGGCGAAGAAATGATGGAGGCAGCGCCGACCCGAAGGATGCTGTGAAGACTGGTGAGTATGGCGCGGCTCTGCAGCTGGAGGTGTGGCGCGTGCAGAAATTATGTTCTTTACAGGTCCGGAGGCGAGATGGATCCAGAATCAGGTGTGGAATAGAAATAAGTTCATTTTCTAACCTTGTCCCTTTCTTTCCTCTTTGTTTTAGGAGCTCAGGATTCGAGGCGGGCGTGGCAGAAGACTGGATGCAGGCTGCAGGCACGGTGAGCGTTACGCTGCTGGATGCAGAATAACACGAAGCATGTGTTGCTGGTCGGGCATGGTTTAAATAGCCTCAAAAATAGTCCCAGGTAAGAAGTCCCTAGAACCACACCCAAGTAAAAAATAGTCCTTTTCAGTCTTCATGTTGGATTGGAGTCATTTGCAGCATGGTCTGCCTGAGGTAAGTAATGACTATGAGCCTGGCGCCCTAGGCGCCAGGACTGATTTCTACTATGAGCCTGCAGGACTGAACCCAGATAGCCCCTAGCCGGGGCTGCTGAGGTTTTACTAAATGTCTGCATGCCTGCTCCCGGGGCTGATGGGCTTGGTGCGGATGCCTGGGGGTAGGCATCATGACAGCACTCCCCCCCAAGGCCCCTCCTAAAGTTGTTCTTCCCCTGGGCCCTGGTTTGTCTGGGAAGTTCCCATGGAATCTTTTTACCAACCGAGGTGCATGGACGTGGTCACTAGGTTCCTATGACCTTTCTTGTGGTCCGTAGCCCTTCCAATCGATTAAATAAAAAAGTTTTGATTTAACCATCTTGGAGTCCAGGATATTTTTTACCTCAAATTCAGGTTCTCCATCTATCAAAATGGGGTCGGGTGGTTTGGTTAATCTTGTTCCTGGTTGAACTGGTTTTAAAAGTGAAACATGAAAGACAGGATGAATGCGCATATTAGAGGGTAATTCCAATTTGACGGCTACCGGGTTGATAATGGCCTTAATAGTGTAAAGTCCCAAATATCTAGGGTTAAAAGTCCGAGTTCCCTTCAGAGGTATGCGTTTTGTAGCCAGCCAAACTTGATTCCCAATCTGGTATTGTGGAGTTTCACTTCTATGTTGATCAGCATTTTTCTTATATTTCTCTTTTGTTTGTTTCAAATGTTCTGTTGCCTCTTAAAAGGCTTGTGTAATAGTAGAATGCAAATGACTAACTGCAGGCATTTCTAAATGCTGAGGCGAGTCTAGTTCTGAGGTTCGAGGGTGATGTCCATATATGGTTTAAAAGGGGCTTTGTCCGGTTCCTGAATGTACAGAGTTGTTGTATGCATACTCGGAAATCCATAAAATATCTTTCCAATTACTTTCGGTCTGGTGTAGCATGCAACGTAGGTTCTGTTCAAGGGTCTGGTTGGTCCTCTCCGTCTGTCCATCGGTCTGAGGATGGTGACTGATTGATAACCTCACGTCCATTTGCGCCAGTTGACAACATTTCTTCCAAAAATGTGAAATGAATTGACACCTCGGTCAGAGACCAATACGGAAGGAAATCCGCGCATTCGAACAATGTTTTCGAGGAACTCCTTGGCCAGAATTGAAGCAGAAGGTAATCCCTTTAGAGGAATAAAGTGGGCCATCTTGGAAAAAAGATCCACAATAACTAGAATGGTGTTAAATTCATTACATGGAGGTAGATCTGTAATAAAGTCTAACGATAAGGTGTGCCATGGTGTAGGTGGAATATCCAAAGGTTGTAAGAGGCCAGCTGGTTTTTTCTTCTGACTTTTGTTTTGGGCGCAAATGCCACAAGACATTACAAATGACTTTACGTCTTTTCGCCAGATGGGTCACCAGAATTGTCTCTTAATTTTAGCTTCAGTTTTTGCGATACCTGGGTGTCCTTCCATCAGGGTGTCATGATAATTGGAGATGACTAGTTCTTGTAGTTCCGTGTGTGGTAGAAATAGTCGCCCTTGATAATAAGGTAGGTCATTGATGACTGAGTAGTCCGGGCCTTTCTTCACCCAGCCCTGCAGGGCTGTTGGATCGAAGAGTTGTTGGATCTTTACTTGAATATCCTCTAGTGTCTGTAGAGTGGTTATGCCAAGAATTCTTTGTTCTGAAATTATAGGCACTGGTTCCGGGTTCGCATATGCTTCTCCCATCCCTATTCGGGAAAAGACATCTGCCTTGCCATTTTTACAACCTGGTCGATAAGTGATCACAAAATCGAACTCTGCAAAGAACAATGCCCATCGAAGTTGACGCGACGATTGGGCCTTGGCTGTTTTTAAATACTGCAAGTTCCGGTGATCGGTGATTACCGTAATGGTATGCCTGGCACCGAGAAGATAATGCCGCCAAGCCTTGAAGGCGGATTTGATGGCTAATAATTCTTTATCGGTAACCGCATAGTTTAACTTGGGTGCCAAGAACGTTCTGGACCAGAATGCCACTGGGTGAAGTTGACCAGTTTCAGAATCCTTCTGGGACAGGACAGCTCCCATGGCTAAACTGGATGCATCAGTTTCCACTATGTATGGAAGCTCTGGGCGTGGGTGCTTTAAGACAGGTGCAGACGTGAATTTCGCTTTCAGCTTTTGGAAGGCCTTTTCAGCCTCTTCGGTCCACAAGAAACGTTTGTTCTTTCGCAAAAGTGCTGTGATGGGGTGTACAACATGTGAGAAGTCAGGAATGAATCTACGGTAGAAATTGGCAAATCTGAGCATGCTTTTCACCCCTTTAACTGAACTGGGTGATGGCCACTTGAGAATTGCGTCCACCTTTTGTGAGTCCATTCGGACTCCTTTTGGAGTCAAGGTAAATCCAAGGAATTCTACTTCCGTAACATGAAAAACAAATTTTTCCAATTTTGCATATAACTTGGTCTTATTCTAAGGAAGAGTACACAAGGATATCGTCTATGTATACGACAACACAGACGTCAATGAGTTCACGAAAGACATTGTTCATAAAATACTGGAAGGCTGCTGGTGCATTGCACAACCCGAAGGGCATCACCTGATACTCGAATAAACCGTACTTGGCGCGAAAGGCCGTCTTCCATTTGCTGCCTTTCTTTACACGTACCAGATGATATGCCCCTCGGAGATCTAACTTAGTGTAGATACAAGCATTCCTTACTTGGTCTAGTAGTTCGGGGATCGGAGGCAATGGGTACCGTTTTTTTACCGTAATCTGATTTAGTGCGCGGTAGTCTATGCACGTTCTAAGATCACCTTCCTTTTTTGGCACGAAGAACAAAGCTGAGGATACAGGAGACTTGGAAGGGCGAATAAAGCCATTGGCAAGGTACTAGTATTGTCGTAGGTGAAGGTTCTCAGGTTCCGTAAGGGCATAGATCCTGCTACAAGGGGGTTGTGCACCGGGTATGAGTTTGATTTAACAATCGTACGATCTGTGAGGAGGTAAGGTGTTTGCCTGTTCCTTTTGGAAGACATCCTGGAATTCTTGGTATTCTGGAGGTAGTTGCATGACTGCTGTGGTTACTGTGGCCAGGCCTGCGTTCTGATTTTTCTTTGGGTAACAGGTTTGTGCACAATCCGGGAAGGTTATTCTCTTCTCTCGCCAATCAATACAAGGATCATGTGTTTCCAACCAAGGTATCCCCAGTATTATTTGGAACTGTGGGGCTTTTATTAGATCAAACACAATAGTCTCTCGATGCCCATCCTGACCCAATAGTGTCATCTCTGCAGTGGAATGAGTTACAGGCCCAGAGGCTATTTCAGTTCCATCGACTGTGGTCATGACATCTGAGGTGGTTTTTCGGCAATGAGGTAGATTCGTCCTGGAAGCCAATTCGTGGTCCATATATGTCATGATCTCTGCTTCCAAAAGATCAGGACTTGCCCGACTCCCTTGGAAGCAGACCCATAACCCCGGTTCGGAGTGCCAGCCAGTCCCAGTTGGGACCTTTTGGACCCTGTCCTGGCGCCAGTGGCACCAGGCTCATAAAGATGCCCAGTCCCAGCGCTGGAAGCGCCGGGCTCATAATGCTTGGGTGGACTTACCTGCAGCAGACCATGCTGCTTACTTACCTGCCAGTTGAACCCCTGATCCTCTTCTGTTTGGGACTACTTTTCCTGTTGGGTGGGGCAGGAGCCACTCCCTAGGTTCAGAACACTGAAACTCTTCTGGAAAGCAGGAACTCTTTTCTTACCTAGGCGTGGCTGTGGAAGGAGACACCTAAGCACTACAGGAGGCTATTTAAACCACACCCGATGGATGAATCTTGCTTTGTGTTATTCTGCATTCTCTGCAGCAGAACGCTCATCGTGTCTTCTGCTCCTGGGCCTAAGGGAACAAAGGCTTACCATCCTGGAATCCAGTCTTCAGCAGCACCTGTAAAGACAAAGAAAGAACAGGTTAGCACTACGGTCTTCAGTGGCAGCGCATCTCTTACCTGGTCCATCGGCTGTCACCAACGCCTCGCGCTGCATTCTGGCATCTGAAAGACAAAGGCTTACCTACTCTTCGCATGCTCCGGAGGTCTTCGCACTGCATTCCGGCATCTGAAAGACAAAAGCTTACCAGCTCTTTGCACGCTCCGGATGCCTTCGGCGCTGCATCCCGCATCTGAAAGACAAAAAAAGGTGCGTTTAAAGACATTGGGCAACTTTATTACTCACGTGCCATTACTCCTTCCCACGCCGAATCCAGTGGGTATTCCAGCACCCTTCAGCTTCTCTAAAGCTCCGAACTTGTACCTGCAAGATAAAAGGGACAGTTAGTGCGCATCGTGAAGCAGGCTACAAGCGCTTACTTACGTGCTTCCAGGCGCTTCTATTCCTCACGCGGGTTCGATCCTCAACTCTCATCAGCCCGCCATCCGCCATCGCCGGAACCCTGCAAAACAAGAGATATCATTACAAAAGACTTTTAAGACATTTGAAGTGCCCAGAACTTACCGTTCGTGCAGTTAACGACGGACAGCAGTCCTCTGAGGTCAAGAGGCCTGCACCCTTATCCAGTGAAGAAACTGGTTACGGCACCCTGCCCCGAGGCAGATGGAGAGCTCGGCGTTCACTTACCTAAGGTGAGGGCGTTAACCTTTGGGGTTCTACAGGAGAAGAGAAAGGGAAGAGGAGAGAGGCACCCAATAACCCCAGTTCATTAATCCCATATTTTCTATCTGCAGACATCTTACTCTTCAAGTCAGACATACAGTGCACAGAGGTCCAGCCCAAAGAGCCAACCGTGTGTTACACATCACCTTTGAAGATACGGCATTCACCCAGTAAAGACCGGCGCCTCTGCGGGAATCAGGTGAGCGTTACAGAACACAAAGCCTACATCAAAACTCCCACCCAGGCACTATGGAAACCTTGGATACCGACCAGCTAGCCCAGTTACTTGGGGAACTAAGAGCAGAAGTGCATGCAGCCCATCAGGAAACAAATGCTCTAAGAAGGGAACTGATTATTTCCAAGGAGCGAACAGACGATCTCGCTAGACAATTGCTACAGTCACAAGCCGGACAAACTCCATTACCCGCATCAGGGGCAAATCTTCCTTCAACATCCTCTACAAACCCAGTGCAGTTCAACCTACCTGGGAATGTACCTCTGGCTCCGCCCGAACGATTTTCTGGTGACCCAAAGAGGTTTGCAGTATTTATTAATCAGTGCCGGTTGCACTTCTTATGCCGGCCAGCAGCCTTTCCAACTGATCAAGCTAAGGTAGCTTTCGTGCTTTCGTACCTTAGTGGCAATGCGGCAGACTGGTCGATCCCTCTAGTTAATCAAGATGATCCGGTTCTCCATGATTTTCAAGCTTTTCAGCTCAGTATGGAAAAACTGTTTGCAAGACATTCACAGGGGCAGGCCTTGGACAATGAGCTCCTTTCATTGCGACAAGGTAATCAAGACCTTTTGGCTTATATTGCGTCTTTCAACAGACTGATAGTGGAAACTCGATGGCCTGAGAACAAAAGGATTACGCTGTTTTATAGAGGTCTACGTGGAGAGCTCAAAGATGTGTTAGCCCAAGTAGTGAATCCCCCGCAAGACTGTTCGGACTATATTGACTTAGTCGTTCAAATTGACCACAGACTGCAGAACAGGAAGGCCGATCGTTCCAAGTTTGATGCTCGAGTATTTTCCAAACCACCAACTCCTACCAAAGGAGTAGACTCCGGGGAACCCATGCAAATAGGGGGCCTGAAAGGACCACTAACACAAAAGGAGCGGGAAAGGAGAAAACAGCTGCAATTATGCCTCTATTGCGGAAACTCGGGGCACTTTCTTCGAGACTGTCCGGTGAAACCAGCCAAGAAGGCAGTAGGAGCTGCAGTTACCAGGGTCACAAACTCTGAGCAGGGAAACGACCTCGCCCGACAAGAATAGAGGTCCTCTTGCCGAGCGTTAAAACCAGTTCCGTGACCTCGCATTTCGTGATACCTATGGTCCTCATTAGCCCTGAACATCCGGATCGATTACATGCGATTGAAGCTTACGTCGACAGCGGTGCCATCGGCAATTATGTGGATCATGAAATGGTTTTGAGGATGAATCTGACTCTTTGTCCAAAGGCTGTAAAGGACGTCATTACTACGGTGGATGGTACGGAGATAGCCTCCGGACCAGTAACGCATACCACCCAAGAAGTGACGCTAGTAAGTCAAGATGGACACCATGAGAATATCGTGTTCGATGTGATCAAGGCCCCTCAGTTCCAGATTATTCTAGGAATTCCTTGGTTAGAGAAGCACAATCCTCAGATCGATTGGCGAGCAAGAACGGTTCAGTTTCCAGAATGTGTCTCTACTTGTCACCCTCAACCTGGTGTTGCACTGGCAGCAATTTCCTCGGAGGCTCCCCAGTTACCTCCTGAATACCTAAAATTCCAAGATGTTTTCCGGAAGGATCAGGCTAACTCTCTACCTCCTCATAGGTCTTATGACTGCCAGATAGACCTGATACCTGGATCTACTCCTCCTTGTAGTAGAATTTATGCCCTCACCGAGCCTGAGAATCTTCACCTCCGACAATACCTGGATCAATACCTAGCGAATGGGTTTATTCGTCCTTCCAAGTCCCCTGCTTCCTCAGCTTTGTTCTTCGTTCCAAAAAAAGAAGGGGACCTTAGAACTTGTATAGATTATCGCGCCCTGAACCAGATCACCGTTAAGAATAGATATCCGTTACCTTTGATCCCTGAACTCCTGGACCAAGTCAGAAAAGCATGCATATATACAAAGCTGGATCATAGATGAGCCTACCACTTGGTACGAGTAAAAGAGGGCGATGAATGGAAGACGGCCTTCCGCACCAAGTATGGGCTATTTGAATATCAGGTCATGCCCTTCGGACTTTGCAATGCCCCGGCCGCCTTTCAATACTTTATGAACGATGTCCTCAGCGAGCTCATAGATGTGTGTGTTGTTGTTTACATTGACGACATCCTCGTTTATTCTTCATCGGAAACTGAACATCGGAAACACGTGAAAATGGTCCTCGAGAGATTGCGTCAACACAAACTTTTCGCTAAGTTGGAAAAATGTGTTTTCAACGTGACTGAAGTTGAATTCTTGGGATTCATATTATCACCTAGCGGAGTGCGTATGGATTCAAAGAAGGTCGATGCAATTCTCAAATGGCCATCGCCATCCTCCGTAAAAGGTGTTCAAAGCATGTTAGGCTTCGCTAACTTTTACCGCAGGTTTATCCCCGAATTCTCTCGAATAGTCCAGCCCATCACCGCCTTGTTAAAGAAAAACAAAAGTTTTGAATGGTCTACCGAGGCAGAACAAGCTTTCCAGAATTTGAAGACTAGATTTATCTCTGCACCGATCTTAAAACATCCTCGCCCAGAACTCCCCTACATCGTTGAAACTGATGCTTCGAGCCTTGCCATGGGGGCAGTTCTATCACAAAAGGACCCAGTAACCAATCAGTTGCATCCCGTGGCATTTTGGTCCCGCAAATTCTCGCCTCCTAAAATCAATTACACTATTACTGATAAGGAACTTCTAGCTATCAAGTCCGCCTTTAAGGCTTGGCGGCATTATCTTCTGGGGGCCCGACGCACCGTTACTGTGATTACAGATCACCGAAACCTGCAATATTTGAAAACCGCAAAAGCTCAATCCTCTAGGCAACTCTGTTGGGCACTATTCTTTGCCGAGTTTGACTTCATAATTACCTATCGACCTGGTACAAAAAACGGTAAAGCTGATGCCCTTTCTCGGATGGGAGTGGAAGAACATTTGATCAATCCTAAACCTGTACCTATCATTCCCGAACAAAGAATTCTAGGTGTAATCGCCACACAATCCATAGAGGAAGTTAAGGATAAAGCCAGGCTACTGGTAACTCCAGCAGACATACAGAATTGGCATCTGCAGGGAAAGGACTTTACGGTGAAGGACAACCTATTATATTTCCAAGAACGGTTATACCTGCCCAGCACAGATTTACAGAAAAAGGTAATCTCTTGTTATCACGATTCTTTAATGGAAGGACATCCCGGTATGACCAAGACCTCGGAAAAGATCAATCGCTACTTCTGGTGGCCGTCTTGGAAAAAAGATATCAGAGACTTTATAATGTCCTGTGGAGTATGCGCCCAAAACAAGAGTCAAAAGGAAAAACCAGCCGGCCTCTTACGCCCTATTGACATCCCGCCTCGCCCTTGGCATACGCTTTCTATGGACTTCATCACCGATCTACCTCCATGCTCCGGATACAATACGATCCTAGTAATCGTGGACCTATTCTCCAAGATGGCGCATTTCATTCCACTCAAAGGCTTACCAACAGCAGCAACTCTGGCCCGAGAATTTCTCGAAAACATCGTCCGACTGCACGGTTTTCCTTCAGTTCTAATTTCGGATCGAGGTAGTCAATTTATTTCTCATTTTTGGCGAAGTTGCTGTCGGTCGGCTCAAATTGATGTGAGACTTTCGACCAGCCACCACCCTCAAACCGACGGACAAACCGAGAGGACCAATCAAACTCTGGAACAGTATTTGCACTGCATGCTACAACAAACTGAAAAAACTTGGAAAGATATCCTTCGGATAGCCGAATATGCCTACAATAACTCTGTCCACTCAGGAACTGGGAAAACCCTGTTTTTTCTTTTATACGGTAGTCACCCTCGAACCTCGGAGTTGGATCCACTCCAAGATCTTGGAACACCAGCAGTAGACCACCTGCATTCTACAATCACCCAAGCCTTTAAGGAAGCCGTTTCTCACCTTCAAAGGGCTAAAGAACAATACAAGAAAGGAGCAGACCAACATCGGAAGGAAGCCCCCCAATATCAAGTAGGAGATCAAGTCTGGTTATCCACCAAATATCTACCTCTAAAAGGACCACGCACATTCAACCCAAGATACCTTAGTCCCTATTCCATCACTACCATAGTAAATCCAGTAGCGGTCAAGTTGGACTTGCCCTCTCACATGAAGATACATCCGGTCTTCCACTCCAAGGAGTAATGGCAATATAGTTCCCTACGGCCCGCTATCAATGTATGCCCTTATTGCGTGCATACGTGAGGGTTGTCTAGGATCAATTAGGACCATCAGTATGATCAGATGCGAGGTCTGAGTGTCCTTCTTTAAGCTCGGCAAGTGGACCTCTACGCTTGCCGGGCGTGGTCGTTTTCCGAATAAGGCTCTTTTGGACCTTTATCAGCAACTCCTACCACCTTCTTGGGTGGTTTTATAGGGCAATCCCGTAGAAAATGTCCTAAGGTTCCACAGTACAGACACAATTGCATCTGTCTTCTTCTTTCCCTTCCCTTTTGAGTTAAGGGTCCTTTGACCCCCCCGATTTGCATAGGTTCTGATGTATCTGTTCCTTTGGGGGCAACGTTGGATTTAACCAATACCTGATTTTTTAACTTAGCTCGATCAGCCTTTCTATTCTGGAGTCGATGATCCAGCTGGACCACTAAGTCTATAAATTCTGCGCAATCCTGAGGTGGGTTCACAACTTGAGCCAAGACGTCTTTAAGTTCTCCCCGAAGTCCACGATGAAACAATGTAATTTGTTTTTCCTCAGGCCATCCGGTTTCCACTATCAATCTATTGAAGGTTGCGATATAGGTTAGTAGATTCTGGTTACCCTGTCATAGGGACAAAAGTTTGTTATCCAGGGCCTGTCCTTGGGAGTGCCGGGCAAATAGTCTTTCCATGCTTGTTTGAAAGCCCTGCAAATCCCGAAGAATTGGGTCATCCTGAGTAACTAGTGGAATTGACCAATCAGCTGCACTGCCGCTGAGATATGATAATACAAAGGCTACCTTGGCTTGATCGTTTGGGAAGGCTCCTGGTCTGCATAAAAAGTGCAAGCGGCATTGGTTCATAAACACGGCAAACCTTTTGGGATCTCCGGCAAAGCGTTCGGGTGGAGCTAATGGAATATTTCCTGGTAGGTTTATTTGCACAGGGTTACTCGATAACACAGGAGCTGGGTTTCCCCCGGAACCAGGTAGGGGTGCTTGTCCAGCTTGAGTTTGCAGCAGTTGTCTAGCGAGATCATCTGTGTGCTCCTTCGATACAATTAGTTCTCTTCTGAGGGCATTAGTTTCTTGGCGAGCGGAGTGCACTTCCGCCCTAAGTTCCCCCAATAGTTGTGCCAGTTGGTCGGTTTCTGAGGTTTCCATAACGCCCGGGTGGGGATTTGTAGATAGGCTTCGCGTTCTGTTACGCTCACCTGGCTCCAACAGAGGCGTCGGTCGGACCCGGACTGCTGCGGCCCCCACCCACGTGTTGCGTAGTGCAGCGATGATTGACTGGATCTGCCCTCCTAATCTTGTCTGCTTTGCCCGTAGAAATATTCTCCTACAAGTGGAGGGATAGATTTAACCACTTCAGGATTCAAGTGATAGCACCCCAACTGTCCTCCCTACTAATCACCTCTGAAGCACCCTCTCAGCAATCTCACCTTATATTCTTGAAGGATGAGTCCTCCATCCTGCGAAGCACGCAGGGGCGCGTTGATGACCAGTTACTTCACTGGCCTGAAGATATTGGAAGAGTTGTAGACGAATCCTGATTCCAAAAGATCCTAGCGAAGAGCAGTAAGTATATAGTTCGTAAGTATCTTGCAACTTTGACCCAATAAGAAGATTGACAGCTGAAAGCGCTCCGGTAAAAGTCTGTGTTACCCTAAACTGTCCGGTAAATAATAACAAGGGCTAAACTTGCTGTTTTCTCCTTATCTTACAGGTGCAGCATTAGAAGATGTGGCGTGCTGAAGAATTATACCTCCGGCGGTAAAATCAGGTAAGCATATGGCGGCTAAAGAGATTGTCTCTGTCTGTTCTCTCTGCTCACCTTGTTGTTTCTTGTCCCCCTTAGGTGCCGGGATACGGCGATGTAAAGATGGAGACACCGCCAGATCGAAGAGATGCTGCGTGGAACGGTGAGTATGGCGCGGCGCTGCTGCTGGCGATGCAACGCGTTTAAAACAAAGTCTTTCCTCTGGTTTTCGAAGATGCAATGAATCCGGAATCAGGTAAGAAATCAGGTAATACTCTTGTTCTAACCTTTGCTTCTTTCCTTCTTTCTAGGTGCTCCAGGTTTGAGGCGGGCGTGGCAGAAGGCTGGATGCTGCTGCATGCACGGTGAGCGTTACGCTGCTGGATGCAGAATAACACGAAGCGTGTGCTGCTCTTCGGGCGTGATTTAAATAGCTCCCAAAGTAGTCCCAGGTAGGTATTCCTCCCCGACCACACCCGAGTAACAAAATAGTCCCTAAGGTAAAGTAGTCCCTTCCAGGCCTCACATGGGCTTGGATCTTCTTGCAGCATGGTCTGCATCAGGTAAGTGTGCACTTATAAGCCTGGCGACTATGGCGCCAGGACTGATGTCCCATATGAGCCTGGCGCCATAGCAGGGGTTTCTGGGTTTTCTCAAGGCAACATGATGCCTGCTCCCGGGGCTGATGGACGAGGTCTGGATGCCCAGGGGTATGCATCATGACAATCGCCTGATATTCGAATAACCCGTACTTAGTGCGAAAAGCAGTCTTCCATTTGTCGCCTTTCTTTACACGTACCAGATGATATGCCCCTCGGTGATCTAATTTAGTGTAGATGCAAGCGTCCTTTACATGGTCTAGTAATTCGGGGATCAGAGGCAATGGGTATCGGTTCTTAACCGTGATCTAATTTAATGCGCAGTAGTCTATGCACGTTCTGAGGTCACCTTCCTTTTTAGGCACGAAGAGCAAAGCTGAAGATGCAGGGGACTTGGATGGACGAATGAAGCCATTAGCAAGGTATTGGTCCAAGTATTGTCGTAGGTGAAGGTTTTCGGGTTCCGTAAGGGCGTAGATCCTACTACAAGGAGGTTGTGCACCGGGTATGAGATCGATTTGACAATCGTATGATCTGTGAGGTGGTAGGGTGTTTGCCTGTTCCTTTTGGAAAACATCCTGGAATTCCTGATATTCCTGAGGTAACTACACGACTGGAGTAGCGACTGTGGCCAGGCCTTGGTTCAAGGGTTTTTTCGGGAAACAAGTATGTGCACAATCCGGGAAGTTTATTCTCTTCTCTCGCCAATCAATACAAGGATTATGTGTTTCCAGCCAAGGTATCCCCCGTATTATTTGGAACTGCGTGGCTTTGACTAAATCAAACACAATAGTCTCTCGATGCCCATCCTGACCCAATAGCGTCATCTCTGCGGTGGAATGAGTTACAGGCCCAGAGGCAATTTCAGTTCCATCGACAGTGGTGATGGCATCCGAAGTGGTCTTTTTGCAGAGAGATAGATTTATCCTAGAAGCCAACTCGTGATCCACATAGTTTCCTATGGCCCCGCTATCAATGTATGCCCTCACTGCTTGCATACGTGATGGCTGCCTTGGATCTTTAAGGACCATTGGTATGATGAAGTGCGAGATCTGAGTATCTTTCTTCAAGCTCTGCAAGCGGACCTCTATGCTTGTCGGGCGTGGTCGTTTCCCGAATCAGGATCTGTTTGATTTTTATCAGCAACTCCGACTACTTTTTTAGATGTTTTTATAGGGCAATCCAGTAGAAAATGTCCTGAGGCCCCACAGTACAGACACAATTGCATCTGCCGTCTTCTTTCTCTTTCCTTTTGAGTTAAGGGTCCCTTGACCCCCCCGATCTGCATCAGTTCTGATACATCTGTTCCTTTGAGGGTAACATTAGGTTTAACCAATACCCGATTCTCGAACTTAGCTCGATCAGCCTTTCTATTCTGAAGTCGGTGGTCTAACTGGACCACTAAGTCTATATATTCTGCACAATCCTGAGGTGGGTTCACAACTTGGGCCAAAATGTCTTTGAGTTCACCCCGAAGTCCACGATGAAATAATGTAATTCGTTTTACCTCTGGCCATCCGGTTTCCACCACTAACCTATTGAAAGTGGCGATATAGGTTAGTAGATCCTGGTTAATTGTTGTAATGATAAAAGTTCGTTATCCAGGGCTTGTCCCTGTGAATGTCTGGCAAATAGTCTTTCCATGCTCAATTGAAAACCTTGAAAATCCCAAAGAAGAGGGTCATCCTGGTTAACTAATGGAATTGACCAATCCGCTGCGCTGCCACTAAGATATGATAGTACAAAGGCTACTTTGATTTGGTTGTTCGGAAAAGCTCCAGGTCTGCATAAAAAGTGCAAGCGGCATTGGTTCATAAACAAGGCGAACTATTTTGGGTCCGCAGCAAAACGTTCGGGTGGAGCTAAAGGAATGCTCCCTGGTAGAACCACTTGCACAGGATTTCTCAATGAAACAGGAGTTGGATTCCCCCCCGAGTCCAGGTAATGGTGTTTGCCCAGCTTGGTTTTGCAGTAATTGTCTAGCAAGATCATTACTGCATTCCTTTGACACAATCAGTTCTCTCCTGAGGGCATTAGTCTCTTGGCGCGCAGAGTGCACTTCTGCCCTAAGTTCCCCTAACAATAGGGCTAGTTGGTCGGTTTCTGAGGTTTCCATAACGCCCTGGTGGGGATTTGTAGATGGGCTTCGCGTTCTGTTACGCTCACCTGGCTCCCACAGGGGCATCAGTCGGACACGGACAGCTGCGGTCTCCACCCACGTGATGCGTAGTGAAGCGATGGCTGACTGGATCTGCCCTCCTAATCTTGTCTGCTTAACCCGTAGAAATATTCTCCTGCAAGTGGATAGATGGATTTAGCCACTTGTGGATTCAAGTGATGGCACCCCAACTAATCACCTCCGAAATGCCCTCACAGCAATCTCACCTTATATTCTTGAAAGATGAGCTCTCCATCCTGCATGGATTTGCAAGGGCGCGTCGTTTCCAGTGACTTCACTGGTTTGAAGGCTCTGGAGAGTTCCGGAGATTATTGACTCTGAGGTTCCTGGTGAGGACCAGTAAGTATTAAGTTCATAGAGTTCAATATGTCCGATGTTCACTCTTGTTCCCCCCTTCCTTTCTTGTCTTGCAGCTGGCTCATGAAAATATGCTCTTGTGGCAGCCGGTGGCTCTCAGGTAAGAGTCTATATTACCCGGCGATGTCCGGTAAATGTTGCACGTGGAAAACGTGTTGTTTTGTCTCTCTTTACAGATGTGGCACGTGAAAATGTGGAGAGTCACAAAAGGATGCCTCCGGTGTAAATCAGGTAAGTCTATGGTGGTAAGAATTATATTTGTTGGTTCCCTCGGCTCACCTTGTGGTTTTCTTTTGTCTCCTAGGTGACGAAGTTCGGCGAAGAAATGATGGAGGCAGCGCCGACCCGAAGGATGCTGCGAAGATTGGTGAGTATGGCGCGGCGATGCAGCTGGAGGTGCGGCGCGTGCAGAAATGATGTTCTTTACAGGTCCGGAGAAAAGATGGATCCAGAATCAGGTGTGGAATAGAAATAAGTTTGTTTTCTACCATTTTCCCTTTCTTTTCTCTTTGTTTTAGGAGCTCCGGATTCGAGGCGGGCGTGGCAGAAGACTGGATGCAGGCTGCAGGCACGGTGAGCGTTACGCTGCTGGATGCAGAATAATGTGAAGCGTGTGTTGCTGGTCGGGCGTGGTTTAAATAGCCTCAAAAGTAGTCCCAGGTAATAAGTCCCTAGAACCACACCTGAGTAAAAAATAGTCCCTGTAAAAAAATAGTCCCTTTCAGTCTTCATGTTGGATTGGAGTCATTTGCAGCATGGTCTGCCTGAGGTAAGTAATGACCATGAGCCTGGCGCCTTAGGCACCAGGACTGATTTCTACTATGAGCCTGGCGCCAGGACTGAACCCAGATAGCCCCTAGCCGGGGCTGCTGAGGTTTTACTAAATGTCTAGATGCCTGCTCCCGGGGCTGATGGGCTTGGTCCGGATGCCTGGGGGTAGGCATCATGACAGTTTCCGGAAGCAAAACTTTTGGAGAGTGTGGAGACAAAATGGCAGGTTTCCCAAGCCTCACGGGGAAAGATTCTCCGATACACTCTGAGCGCTATCTACTGCTTTGGGATCGTTGGTTGCAGCATTAGCAAGGGGTTCTGTTTCTTCTGTATCGTGTGGCACTGTGTGAGGAAGTTTCTTGACGTGCGACGCGTGGATCCAATTCTTTCTGCCACAAACCCGCACCGCCGTCTGTGTGACCAACAGGACCTGGAATGGGCCCCGCCAGCGAGGTGCAAGGCAGGAAGACCGCTCAAATGCCTTGATGAGCACCCAGCTCCCAGGCCGTATGCTGTGGCCCAGACCCTCGTATCGCACATTTAAAGCCTCTCGCACCTGGTGATAAATCAAATACAGGTTTTTAGTCAACTGGCTGCAATAATCTGAAAGTAATACATTTTCAACATTTCTCAATGATGAAAGTTCCAGATATTGGCAGGTCTCCCCATTACCACCTCAAATGGAGAGAGCTCAGTCTTAGTTTGAGGGGTTGTACGCATGGCTAATAACAGGATCGGTAAGGCGTCCGGCCATTTTAATTTAGTGTTCTTGATGATACCACTGTGTCTTTCTACTAGTCCGGCGCTCTGAGCATGTCTGGCCGAATGGAACCGTTTGTCGATCTGTAATGCCGCACATATCTGCAGAATTACAGCAGTGACAAAATGTGGACCATTGTCCGACCAGATGACTCTTGGTAGCCGCGGGAAGTATTCTTTTAACATGGTTTTCGCAGTAGTCATGGCTGTTAGCATCTTTGACAGGGAAAGCCTCAACCCATTTACTAAAAGCACAGATGACCACTAATACGTACTTCATATTATTACAGTGTTCCATTTCGTTAAAATCAAAGTGGATGACTTCGAAGGGGACAGAGGGTGGCCCAAAACTTCCCCTTGGAGTTGCTGTCCCCTTTCCCACATTGTGTTGTAGGCAAATCATGCAGTCCTGAACATAGCGCTGGGCAATTTTCTAAATTTTGTCATTTGCCCAAACTTTCTCTAACATTTTCGTGACCTTCTGGGCACATATATGCGTCGGTCCATGGGCCATGATGACCATCATCATTACATAAGTGTCAGGGAGTAGCCATTTCCCTTCAACTATGTCCACCCAACACCCGTCATCATCGAGTTTCCACAAGCCTTCAGCCCACCTCTTGGATTCTTCTAACGTGGCATCAGCTTGGATATCCCGTACAGACCCAAAACCCTCGTCCATTGCATAGGCATTTACAGTCTCCCATGAAACATACATCTCCGTAAGGAGATCAGTAGCAGTTTGTATAGCTATCTGATCAGCGAAAGCATTTCCTTTTCCTATGTCATCTGTAATCTTTCGATGTGCTGCACATTTCATGACGGCTAACTGAGTAGGGTAGTGCAAGTGCTGAGAGCAGTTGTACTATTAGGGAGCCATGTTGGATCTTGGTGCCATTTGAAGTTAAGAACCCTCTCTCTGAACCACCCCAAAGGCATACTGACTATCAGTATATATGTTTACTGTAAGCCCTTCGGAAAGTTCACAAGCTCGGGTCAATGCTATAATCTCTGCAGCCTGCGCGGAGTTATGCGTGATTCTCTTGGTTTCCACGACCATGCTTAATGTGGTGATTGCATAAGCAGCTG
Source organism: Ambystoma mexicanum (assembly GCF_040938575.1). Taxonomy (NCBI): domain Eukaryota; kingdom Metazoa; phylum Chordata; class Amphibia; order Caudata; family Ambystomatidae; genus Ambystoma; species Ambystoma mexicanum. Next base: position 1,196,757,444 of record NC_090926.1, on the reverse strand, counting down.
TGGATGTACCATCCGGAAGTTTGAAGCAGGAGCCATCACAAAACAGCTCTCCTTGCGGATTATCCAAAGGAGTGTCTTTCAAATCAATTCTACCCTTTGTCTCTTGTTCGGTAGTATACAGACAGTCATGTGACTCTTCTTTGCCGCAATTAGTACCTTGCGGGAAAGGTAGGAGTTCAGCGGGATTAGGAACACAACACCTCTTAATTTGGATGTGAGGAGCAAACAAGATCAATTCATATCTCGTCAATCGTGCAGAAGTAAGGTGTTGCGTTTGGGTTCGGTTCAGTAGAACATCTACAGAGTGAGGCACCATCAGGGTTAGATCATGGCCACATCCATTCCCTCACTCTGTTTTACAGACGCAGCAGCAGCAGCGACAGCTCGCAAACATCTTGGCAAAGCGCATGCTACATGATCAAGGGTGGAAGAAAAGTAACCGGACAGCCTATTCTTCCCTCCATGTTCCTGCGTTAATACAGCCAAAGCACATCCATCACATTCATGCACAAACAACACAAAGGCCTTTTCATAGTTTGGTGTGCCCAAAACTGGTGCCAAGCATAATGCAGTCTTGAGCAAATCAAACAATTGCTGGTGTTCCGCGTTCCACAGCAATGGCGAAGAAATGCCCTTCTTTGTCAGAGTCAACATCGGTTTGATCACTAGTGAAAAATGTGTGATCCACAACTTACAGTAAGAAGCCATACCTATCAAGGCTCTAACCTCCTTCTGTGTATTTGGGACAGACATGCCAGAAATGTGTTTTATTCTTTCAGGTGTCAATCTTTTTCCCTCCTTTGACAGGACCTCCTGGCAGCAATATTGAAACTTTTTAAGCAAAGCTTTGTGACCATGTTTTAGCTAGATGTATAAGCAACAACACAGTGCCCTCCTTAAAGGGGCTCTCAGAGTCAGCAGCTAAAAGCAAATCATCAACATACTGAAGCAACGTACAAGTAGCTAGCCATCTTGATTCCTATCTACAAAACTGGTGACAGAAAGAACCCACGTAACTACAGACCCATAGCCTTATTTGACCCGTTAGGAAAACTTATTGTGAACTTCCTACTGAAAAAACTCAGTGATTGGGCAACAAACAACGGGAAAGTTGAAAAAAGGCAAACAGGATTTGTAGGCAAAATCGGAACCAACGCAAACTTGATAATACTGAGCCGCCTCAAATACGAGGCGGCATTAAGAAATCATCAGGTTTATGCGGTTTTCATTGACCTAAAAACGGCATTCGATTCAGTAAACAGAACCAAACTATGGACCAAACTGACAACATGGGGCTGTCCACCAGCAATTCTTCACCCAATCAAGCAACTATACACTAACACCTCAGTCCGAGTCAGTCTAACAAAACAGGGTAAAGTCACACAACCGATCAATACCTCCAATGGTCTCAAGCAAGGATGTCCCTTGGCCGCCTGACTCTACAATCTGTACACCTACGACTTTATCAACTCAATCAAAGATCCACTCTCAAATCCTCTGAAACTAAATAATGAATCAGTTCTATCATTAATATACGCTGATGACATCACAGTCATGACAGCCAATGAACTTCAGATCAACTTAAACAAAACCAAAGTAATGAACTTAAAAACCCAAAAAACAAAGAAGAACCGAAAAATCTCAAAGTTCTATCTTGAAAGCAAAGAAATTGAAACAACAAAATCCATCAAATATCTCGGGGTAATGGTTAATGCGTCATCCACGGAACAACAGTGGAAAATGCACATCGAAGACAAAGCCAGATCCCTAGCCAGACTAGGTCAATTCTATCACTGCAAATTCGGGACATATTCCTTTAAATCAACAATCATCTTCTACAAACAAAAAGTTGTTCCCATATTGACCTACGCTGGTGAAACCCTGATAAACAACCAAGGACTGAAATGGCACCTCTACGAAGCAATATTCTGGAGGAAAACACTAGCACTACCAAAAAACTTCCCCATGACAAGGATCCGTTTCGAACTGGCGTTGGAATCATTACAATCCATAATATCATGGAAACAGATGGACCTCTACAGGAAAATAATAAGCCACGTAAAAATCCCAGCCATACAAATATTGAAAAGCAAAAAAAAACACTACAAACGCAACGATTCTCCAACAATGGACCAACAAGGTCAAGACTCAAATGCAAGCTGAAGGCATCACCGAAGAAACGTTAATGAACAGGCCACAACACGCAAAGCTAACACTACAAAGGAGCGACTGGATAAAAACACTCGAAGATCAGACTAAATATAAACGCCATCAAGTATGCGAAATAGACATAAGAGCCCTTCATGAACTTCCACCATACTTGATCTGTTTTCCAGATCGACATACCCGAGATCTCTTCTTAAGGTTCCGATTGAACATCTTACCAACCCAAGACTATATGAGTATCACCCAACAGACAGAAATCAAATCCTCAGACTGTCGCTTCTGCCAGAGCAACAGAACCAAAGAGACATTGTTTCATATCATCATGATTTGTCCAGCCCTACAAGAGAAAAGAAATCTATTCAAGGATTTCTTTAGAATATCAAAAAAACAGATGATTACAAAAGAACGCATGAACCATCTGCTAAAAGGCACCAACAAATATCTAATTCTAACGGCCATTAAATTTTGGATCGAGACCGAAAAGACCACGAAAAAAAAAGATTATAAGTAAATCTTTAGCAATTATCTTAACGATTTTTCGAAAGACAAATATAATGAAAAGTTTGGATTACCAAACATACCATTAAAAATAAAAAAAAACAAGTAGAGGGCAATTCAAGGGTATCAAGCTGTTCTTTCAAAGCCCTACTGTAGATGCTAGGACTCTCTGTGTACGTTGAGGTGCACGGGTAAATGTGAACGAGCGTCCCCCTACGGTGAACGCGAACAAGTATCTACTATCCTTGTGTATAGGAATACTAAAGAAAGCATTCTTCAGATCCACGACACTAAAATAAGTAGATGTAGCTGGAATCATGGTCAATATTGTCGTCACATCAGGCACAATTGGAAATTGTGGAGCGACGACTTTATTAATGGCACGTATATCAATTATGAAACAGAATGGAATTGCATTATTCGCCTTTTTGGTACATGGGTGAAATCGGACTATTGCACAAACTTCCTGAAATTTCCTCAATCACCCCACGATGCACAAAATCGGAAACAATGCATTTCAAAGCTTGCTCGCCCTCAACTGAAATATTATACTGGGGAATGCGTGGCAGCTCAATCCCATGTTTCAAAAATATCTTAACAGGCTCACCATTTCAACGTAGGGACCTTTCTGTTTGACGGGAATAGGTGTAGGTTCCAAACCCTGCTTCGGGAAGTCCTAACGAAACAGAATATCATCAAAAGGAAGCTCTTCAGATAGATATGCAGCAGAAGGATGATCAAATATGTTCCTAGTATCCACACTCGAAGTCTGATTATCCTGTGAAAAAGGTTTCTGAGCATCCTGTGCAAACTGATCTCTACCAGGGCCCCCTACACCCGGGCGACCTCTGGATCATCTACCCATATTCCCAAATGTGTTATTTGACCTCTGTCGAAGGACGGGGCATTGTGCACGCCAATTACCCTCTTGTCGACAATGGGCACACTGGTTAATGTTCACAGGACCCAAGGGCACATTCCCTTGTGGAACATTCTGACCTCTAATCTGTGAACTACCCCCTCTGGGTCCTCTAACAAATTGCTGTAATAGTACTTTAGTCTTTAAATCACATTTTCGCTTCACGACTCTATCTTTTTCATTATTGATATGATTCTCGTAGTACTGAGCCATGTGCAGTACTTCTGATTGGGAATTCGCCTGCCAAGCGCTCTCAGAAGACATAATTTGTGACTGGATGTCAGGCAGCAATCCACACACAAATTTGTCCACAAATAACCTTCTCCCAGACTCTATGCCTAAGTCTTGTCCGCTGAAATCCGAGAATACCTGTTCGAACCGATTAAAGAACTCAGTAGCACCCTCAGACTTCCCTTGGACACAGGCCGTAAGTTTGTCCCAAATAATTCTCTTCTCAGGAATGATGGTTTTCAATTTTACAATGATTCTATCAGGCAAAGTTAGTATTACCTGGGGCGGTCTTTCACCAGCTGGCCTTTCTCCATCGAATCTAGTTATGTCCGCCCATGTCTCCCAACCCTGTCACGTCATCTATAGTCCGAACTTGTTTCCACAAATCTACGGGCAGGAGTACAGAAAATAACAAATCAATATTGCCTAAGGTGAATACTGAGGACTGCAAGACGGACTCTATTTCTTTAAAGAATCCTGTCGGATTTTTCCTAATATCAGGAACAAATTGTCTAATAGTATTCACTTCCTGTCTTGAGAACGGGACATGAACAAACTGCGATACATAATGTGCAAGAATGTTCACAGCGACTAAATGTATGAGGAACCTCTCTCATAGGCAACTGAGAAGTAGGTGACTCCGAACGCTTACTAAGCAACAGAGGTAAGTCGAGCGCTAAAGCAGTCGAAGAAGTGTTAAGTGAAAAAACTCTCTTATAAATACTCAATAACTCTGTGGGACAACTAATCTTTCTTTTTACACAATCATCCTGTAGGTACTCTATCATTACCTGTATTACTTTCCTCTGCATTTCTGGCGTATACTGACTATATGTGTCAACCTCAACTGGAGTTATCGACATATCTGAAATCCATCTAAGCGCGTCTTTCATACAAATTCGTGCTTCCTCAGAAATCGATTTTCGACAAGGAAGGAACCGTTTCTGTACATACATACTTTCTCCCTTGTCATCCTCATTCTGTAACCTTTCCAACTCCTTTCTATACTCAAATAACCTCTCGACATGCTCATTTACTTTCTCCACAGTGTCTCTTGAAAATGCTAAAGTGTTTAGATCCCTTAACCCTTGCGGGAGATTTGTATTACTTAATTTACCCCACATTACACATAAATGAATCCCTAAACCATCAATAAAAACATTTTTCTCAGGAAAATTATCCATATTAAAAAGTGTGGCAAAAACATTAGCTTGATCATCCCTCTCCATACAATGCTTAGCCCATGCAATCAAATCACGTTTCTTCTCTGGTGGTACAGTATTGAGTGACAACCCTTGACCCCGCACTCTGATCGACTACAAGCGGCACAGGACCACTTGGAAGAGTGGTAGCAGGCAAATTCAATGGAGGTACTGTTACTGGTGCAATAGGAAAAGGTGGACGAACAGGGGGAAAAGCAGCAACTGGAGGAAGAGGAACATTAGGAGGAGCAGGAACAACAGGAACAGCAGCAGGAAGAGCAGGAATACCAAGAGGAAGAGGCAAAGCAGCAGGAAGAGGAACATACGGAGGTGGCGCAGAGCCACCAGGCCTTCGTTCATTTAACAATTTGTCTACGAATTCGTCGGAAACATGAAGGTCTTTAGAAGGATAGATTTTCTGAATTCCAAGTGAGAAAGCCCTATTCATATTCCTAGTTGACTCAGAATGTTTATCTTGGTCATACAATGATACTTTTTTCGGCGTTCGTTTTATGACGGCGCGCATGTGTTTCTCTACTCTTAAGTTGCTGCAACGCTTCTTTTTTCCAATTCTGCAAAACATCAAATGCTGCAGGTCTAGCCTTTTTCTTCAATAGAATTGACTCTAAATACTCAATACGAGGGATTTCAAAACTACCATTGATTGGCCACTGAAGTTCGGAGGCATGTCTGGTTTGTCTGTGCAAAATATCATTAAATACTATACTTCCAATGCCATGCTTACAGTACATAGTACACGCCGGTGACCACTCCTGTGGTGCTGGACGGCTAAATTCCAAAGATTGTCTATCGCTGCGGAACAACGCCCTGAAGCAGGTAGGCAATTTCCCAGGCATATCAAATTATTGGTGTTACCTGGTCAATAATTGTGTCTGCAGATACAATATGCCAAAATCAAATTATCAGGATTATTTAAGAGTCGGATCACAACGCACCTGATCGATTCTTAAGGAGGTCCGATCGGATTACAAAGAATCTTTACCCAACTAATCTTACCTCGTGTTTGGTGATTTCGGCAAATCTGCCCGCCTCGATAAGTGGACCCTCGTCAAGATGCCATCTCGGACCACAAGCTAATCATCTAGGGATCGGGTTGTGCAGCGCTGCTGAGGTGTCGCGTCTCGTTCAGAGGGGGCCCCTTTTTATCACACCGTCCGATCCCGGTCCGATAGCAAGGGTCAACCTTCGAAAATCCGGCATCAATCTTGAGGGTCCCTATTCGGGCGCCAACTGTGAAAACAAAATCAAAATATCGAGGCTGAGTAGCCCAAAAGGAAATACACCGAACACAGGTTATAAAGGAACATACAAAGATCTTTAATTTATACTGAATTAGTTACAAAGAACAAAACAAAATCAGATAGCTATCGGCCCTCAGTACAACACAGTGAACTCCAGCGTGGTTCAGTGTGTTCAGTGAGAGACGTTGTACATTAGAATGCGTTTATACCATTTGCGAACATGATGTCCAACCCTACTTAATTTTTAAGTTAATATTCCTCTAATACATTACTGATCTAGGGTTCATGCCGAGTTCACATATCCACATGCAACTAGTTTGCCTTTAATACATACGGCAACAAGCCTACACAGCAAATGTGTATTTTGGGATCTCTCATACAGGTCTTCTCAAACATTTATACAATGTAGTTAAACAAGTGTTCTTAGTTCGGTATTTGAATACATTGTTCTTAACATATGCTTGCGGATTAGTTTCATTGACGCGAGTAATCCTTTACACACAGGTCAGCAAAGGACAAGGTCTCAGTTCACGACCTCAACAAGTGGCCTGCAGGCAAGTTAAATATTAGTTACACACAGAGGTCAAGACGGCCATGTTGTATTTCGGAATGACATCGTCCACCATTTTTACTCACAGGGTGACTTTACAAAGCCAACCTAAAAATGGCGGTTTGACCTAAAACGGCGGCTTACATTGATTCTGAGGTCAGGACCTTGCAACACAGATTCCTTCGCAAGTGGCTTATAAGCGGCTTGGCGTAGGCCAATATACATATATTCGTTGCAATAGGAGGCACGATATAATTTTCCATTTGACAGCAGGTCGGAGGATGCGATAGGTGAACTGGTTAACCCCACCAGCTCAAGGGAAGGAGGCTCTTTCGCTGAAGATCTCCTCTCGTCGTGTGGAAGAAAAGTGGTGAGACGATCCGGCAGGGCTTCACCGGTGGTGTAGAGGCTGAAGATGTCTCTGGCTTCTCTCCCCTTCGGTTCCGTAGTTCCAGTGGCGACGTCTTGCTCTTTCAATCCTCAGGACCCTGCTTTTATGTCACTCACACAGTGGAGTGGTGTTCTTGGCGGGAGACCCTCCAGCCTATCAGGTTAGAGTGCGACCTGAGTTGCTGTGGCAACTCTGTCCGGGGGTTCTACTCCCCCTCCCAAACAACAGACCCACCCCAGACTCAGTGGCTCCGAAAGGAGGGCTTCTTGGCAGAAGCCCACCAATAGGACGAACAAAGGATCTCCGACCTGGGTTAGGAAAATGGAGTAAGACTCGAGAAAGAAGTTTTATCAAAGTTCTGGAAAATAAAACCTACCGGAGTAAAGTTAATAATAAAATAAACCGGCGGTATGTTAGAGGCTGTCAGTAAAAGTAGTATCCTCGAACAATGGGAAAATCCCATAGAGAAATATTCGTGGTCGAATATAAAAGGTAGTAACCACTGCCACCAGCCAGAAACTTTGTAGAGGGGGACTTTAAGGTACCCTCTCGAAAATGAACATGGGGGAAAAACTATTAACCCCTTCCAGTACTTCCATATTAAGATGGGGTGTACTGGGTAAGTTCATAAAAATCGACTAGTAAAGTCAATGGGGACTTTACATGCCCTGGGAGACAGTAGTCAGTCCCAGGGTATGGAGTCTATGTTTGGGGGTCGCTAAGATACCCCTGTGTCACGGCACGGAGGGTGCTGTGTAACACATGTGCATAAAGATGGTTCCTATGGATGAGTCTCATACCTCTAGTCGGTTAAAAACATCATAGAGAGACCATCAGCATTTTGGTGGTGACATCATGACCTGTGCTCAATGGTAAAATCAAACCCTTGGAGGCAGATTGAGCATCTTAGCAGTTTTGGGTTTTCCCCTTTCATTTGCATCAACCATCTCAAGGGTTGGTGGTCTGTTTGAATGGTGAAAGTAGATCCATAGATGTATGGTCTAAACTTCTTCAAAGCCCACACAATGGCAAAACATTCTCTCTCAATAGTTGCCCACCTTGTTTCAGGTTCCTTCAGTTTCCTACTGGATGGGGTGTTCCCTACCTTTCTCATCCAGTTGACTGAGTACTGCACCTATACCTATATTGGAAGCATCTGTCTGTACAATGAAGGGTTGGTGGTAGTCAGGAGCTCTGGGAACTGGAGCTTGACAAAGGGCTTTATTTAGGCTTTCAAAGGCCTGATTGCCCTCCTCATTCCATTTGAACTTTTTAGAAAACTTAGGAGAAGAGATTACATTCAGCGGAGAAGATCTGGATCCATAGTTCTCAATGAAATTCCTGTAATACCCAGTGAGGCCTAGGAAGGCTCTCACCTGCGTTTGAGTAGAAGAGGCTGTCCAATTTTGCACAGCTTCAATCTTGCTGAGCAAAGGCCTTATTTCACCACCTCCTACCTCATGTCCAAGGTAGACCACTTTACTCTGACCAATTTGACATTTGCTAGCCTTTATGGTCAGATGGGCCTGTTGCAGAGCCTGCAAAACATATCCTAGGTGGTCAAAATGTTCTTTCCAAGTAGGGCTGTACACTGAAATGTCATCCAAGTATGCCATGTAGAAGTCCTCCATCCCATTCAGAACCTGATTAACCATCCTTTGGAATGTAGCAGGTGCATTCTTTAATCCAAAAGGCATAACCTTAAACTGGTATAAGCCAACTGGGGTGGAAAATGCAGTTTTCTCCTTGGCATGGTCAGTCAGGGCTATTTGCCAATAGCCTGACGTGAGATCAAATGTGCTGAGGAATTGGGTGAACCAAGTCTATCCACCAGCTCATCTGTCCTTGGCTAAGGATGGGCATCAGTCTTAGTGACTGCATTTAGAGCTCTATAGTCCACACAGAATCTCAACTTCTTGGATCCTGCCTTTGGTACTAACACATCTGGGCTAGACCATGGACTAGTAGAGGGTTCTATCACCCCGAGATCAAGCATCTTCTTGACCTCTCAATTGATATGGGTTCTTACATTTTCTGACATCCTGTAGCCTCTGCTTTTGACAGGTAGACAGTCACCAGTTTGGATATCATGTTGGCCCCAAGGGGTCAAACCTGGTGTCAGTGAGAAAAAGGACAAATTGATTAAGAAAAAGTTTGCACTCCTGCTGTTGCTCAGGTGTCAGATTAGAAGAGAGATTGACTCCTTCTATTTTCTCATCCAAAGGTTTGCCTCTGAGGAGGCCAGGTAGAGGTTCACTCTCCTCCTCCTCTTGAGCCGAAGCTAGAAGCAAAGCTCCCAGTTCTGGTCTCAAGACATAAGCTTTTAGACGGTTGATGTGAAAGACTCTAGGAGCCTCCTTAGGATTGCCTAAGTCCACCAGATAGTTTACCTCTCCAAGTTTTCCCACAACCTTGAAGGGTCCCATCCATTTGTCCTGCAAGGCCCTCTGCCTTGTTGGTACCATAACAAGAACTAGCTGGTCTTGAGCGAACTCAACCACGTTGGCCTTCTGGTCATGCCAATGCTTGACCAGAGCCTGACCTGCTTTCAAGTTATCACTTGCTTCAGCCATCATGTGTGACATTCTCCTCCGGAGTCCTATCACATAGTCAGTAACTCTGACTGGTGTGGGGGAAGGAGCACTCTCCAACCCCTCCTTGATCAGGGCCAATGGACCTCTGACTGGATGGCCATAGAGAAGTTCAAAGGGACTGTAACCCACTCCCTTCTGAGGGACTTCTCTATATGCAAAGAGAAGGCATGGCAGTAGAAGATCCCACTTTTTCTTAAGAGGGTCTTCTAAAGCTCCTATCATGCTCTTCATGCTTCTGTTAAACCTTTCTACCAACCCATTTGTCTGAGAGTGGTAGGCTGTTGAGAACGTGTAGGTAACTCCACAGTTTTTCCACATGGCCTTCATGTAGTGGGACATAAAATTTGACCCCCTGTCGGATATTACCGCCTTAGGAAACCCAACACTGGTAAAAATACCAAGGAGGGCCTTAGCTACAGCCGGAGCTGTAACTGTCCTCATAGGAATTGCTTTAGAGAACCTAGTAGCATGGTCTACTACAACAAGTATAAACCTGTTGCCGGAAGAAGTTATAGGAGCAAGGGGACCAATAATGTTGATTCCTACCATCTCAAATGGTACTCCCACCACAGGGAGAGGCACTAGAGGTGCAACGTTCTTGGAACCACTTTTACCAGAGATTTGGCAAGTGTGGCAACTCTTTCAATACTTATCTACCTCAGCCCCCATTTTAGGCCAATAAAAGTAGAGAGAGAGCCTTTCCTTGGTTTTCTTGAAGCTCAAGTGACCAGCCAAAGGTATCTCATGGGCTAGTTGCAAGAATTGGAATCTGTGTGCTTGGGGCACTACCCCTCTTTTGTAGTCCCCAGGAGTTGACTCTGTTGGTTCCCTATAGAAGAGGCCATCTTCCCAGTGTAACCTATACTTCCCGGGCTCTTTCCCTTCAATCTGAGAAGCTGCCTGGTGGCGAAGACCTTCCAGAGTTGGACATTCTCTTTGTCCCTTACTGAAATCTGCCCTTTGGGGTCCGCCTTCTGCCAGTAACGACTGCAGCTCAGGATGGTCCACAGGGTCAAGCTCTCCAATGAGTTCCTGGCCTCCTACTAGATCTGAGTCTTCAGGCTCTAGTTCAACCACACAGGGTTGTACCTCACTCTCAGCCTCAGCTGGAGGAGGAATCACAGGTGTGATTTTTGCTAACCTAGGAGTATCCTGGTTGGCAGCAATGGAGTGCTTTCTGCTGGTTTCTTTTTGGAAGTCTTGGGTATCCCCTTTGCTTATGGTTGTTTAGAGATAGCAGTAAGTAACTCCAGTGGAGTAGGAGTGATTTCTTTTTCTATCATCTCCTCAGGAGAGCCCCTCAAGGTCCTCTCCCTTGCAGGTCTGGTAAGCTCCTGTAATCTCTTACTAGGAGGTCAGGGAGTACTTGACACTACTCCCAGGTCTTTCAGATCATTGCCCAACAGCACCCTTTCTGGTACTTCAGATTGTACACTCACAGGTATCCTGACAGTCATTTCATTGCACTGGATGAGAGCTGGCAATTGGGGAAGCATCTGCACAGGCATTCCAGCTAACTTGGTGAGGCGTTTGGCCTCCCACCTTGAAAAAAGATTTGTCCACCACAGTTATGCTGGCCCCAGTGTCTCTAATGGCAGGAGTCTTCTAACCATTGACTAGGACACTGTCTTTATAATACTCTTTAGTATTAGGAGGGATAGAATTATACACATCTAAATTCTGTTGTTCCCACAACCCAAGAGATACTAAAGATACACTAGCTGAGACTCCAATGGGATCATCAGCTAGTAGTTGAAAGTTTCCACTGGCCATATGTACTTCCTCCTCTGGAGCGAAGGCTAAGGAGACAGTGTGGACCCCTGAAGGTTTACCCTTACATCTGGGATCCCCTTTCACATGGTCATTTGAGCCACAAACATAACATTTTCCAAATGTCTTTATGAATGGTGGCTTGCTCTGACCTCCTTCTGGTCTGGGACCAGAAGGTACACTAGCCTGATTAGGTTTCCCTTGTGGCTTATCCTTAGAATTTTGTTTGTGGCCCTCTTTGGAATTGGAATTATTTGAATTCTGTTTGTTGTCTTTCTTTGGCCGTTTTCCCTCATCCTTTTTCTGAGTTACCCCTGAATCCTTGTGAGTAGCCCTGTTGGCAACCCACAAGTCAGCAGCCTTAGCCAGTATCTTAGAATCTAACTCTTTTGAATCAGCTAAGTGCTGTCTGAGCTCAGGAGAGCAGGCATCATAGATAGACTCCATCATAACAAGATTTCTCATTCCTTCATAAGTGTTAACTCTATAACCCTTAATCCATCCCTCTAAGTTCTTCAAACACTCATTCACCCAAGTAGCCCAAGGGGTACTATCGTGCTTTTGAGGGTCCTAAACCTCTTAAGGTACTGGGAAGGAGTCTTCCCAAATCTAGCTATTCACATTCATAATCCTTTCTATCCTCCTCCCCCAAATCCATTACCACATCAAAAGCAACAGGGGTGCCAAGAGAATAACCAGGGGATCAACTGATCACCTGTGATATCCTGGAGCCCATGATTATATTCAAACATAGCAAGCCAATCTAATACATCCAACTTAGGTTCATACATACACACAATCTCTTGCATCCAGGGTCTTTTTGGACTGGAAGATCTAGAGGATTCAGGGAGAGAAGCATTTTCCAAAGACAATTTCTTCATCTCAAGTTCATGGTTGAGCTCCATTTCTTTGAGCCTTAGTTCTTGGTGTCTCTGTTCAGTTTGAGCACTAATTCTTTTGAACTCATGTTCAAGTCTCATTTTTCTAGGGAGATAAATTCAGGACGTATTGTGGGACCTGGTAAGGGTCCAGTAGCTACAGGTTGAGGCCCTTGAGCAGGCAGAGGACCAGAGGTGGTGACATAGTTATCCTCGTCTTCCTCATCTGTCTCAACAATAACATCTTCAACATTATCCTGATTACTGTTTGCCACATTTGCTGTAGTAGTGGGCACTACAGCACCACTATCCAGACTTTGTTTCTCTAACAGTCTATCAATCATTTCTTGTTTCTTGCCTTTGACAGGAAGACCTTTCTGTCTACACAGATCCCTTAAATAATCAGCAGTATTAGTAAGGAGGGTCTCCTGGATATAACTTTCCATAATTTTGACTTTTGTTAAAATAACTTTTTGTGATTGTTAACCTTGTGGTTAGTTGCACCAAGGCACTAGTAACAAACTAAAATGTCAATCCAATACTTTTATCCTCACCGCTGTACACCACTGTTAGGCAGAATTCAGGGCAGTTATCTTAGGGAGCACTACCCCAGATTAGGACTACAGGTGAGAGCAATACATCCCCTTTGGTATCAGTCTGTACCACAAAGATTTAGTTGGTAGCTGTGGCTGAGCAGTCAGACGTATCTCAAGAGGGAGATGAGCAGTATTCAGGGTTGACACAATGGGTAGTACAGTACTATGGAGCAAGGAAACACTGACCAAAGTTTTGTATTAAAAAGAGAATAGATATTTATTTTATAGATTTCTAAGTCAACACATAGATCACAGTTAATAAAGTAAGTTAAGTTTAGTGAATAGAAAAGCATATACAACTCCCTATTCAATTGTAGACAAGTTTGCGGTAGAGTGAAAACTGAGCAAAATGGCACAGTGAAAACCAACTACAAATGGCACTGTAACAATTTAACGAAAGGGACGGAAAGCACAAGTTAAACCAAAATATCTTTAGACACCCCCTAGCAACACTTCCCTGATGTTTGGTGAACAAGTAATGCACAGTAACACTTTAACCATAACACAAGTGAATGAAAACTGAGCAAAATGGCACTCCACAAGTTAAAACAGTAGGAAGGAAGAGGGGTTTAGAAGATTTAGGTGCATCAACACATTTCTCATTGAAAACCAATCTAGTGAGAGCAGATCTAACAAATCAGCCAGAGTCAATAGACCTGAGCCAGAGTCAGTGGTACAGGACCAAGAGCTTAGGAGCATAAATGTTCTTGTAGCTGCAGTCAAGTCTTTAGTAGAAAAATATTGAAGAGGTAGATGCGAGGCTAAAGACAATGTTATGAGAGAGGGCGGCCGACCCCACAAGTAGTTAAAGGATTTAAAACACCTTTAGGGCTACCACGGAGAAAGGGCAGCCTGGCGGAATAATGGCGGAATAATGTACTTTAAACATGAGGAAGTGGCTCCTGCGGTGGCGGCTGTTCCTGGTAGTCCCCGCAGGTCAAGGGATCCAACAGAGGAAGAGAGGAAGAGAGGCTCTCGTCGTGGAGGAAGGGTCGAGTCGCTGCACTACCTAGGGATGAAACCAGCCGCAGTGCTGCCAAACGAAGTTTAAAAGGTACGCTCCTTTTAATCGCGGTCTGGGTCGATAGCTGCTTGGCTATCCGGTCTCCAAGTGCTGGGCAATGTCGATTCAACCAAGGCAGGTCCGAGGATGCGATAGGTGAACTGGTTGACCCCACCAGCTCAAGGGAAGGAGGCTCTTTCGCTGAAGATCTCCTCTCGTCGTGTGGAAGAAAAGTGGTGAGACGATCCGGCTGGGCTTCACAGGTGGTGTAGATGCTGAAGATGTCTCTGGCTTCTCTCCTCTTCAGTTCCGTGGTTCCAGTGGCGACGTCTTGCTCTTCCAGTCATCAGGACCCTGCTTTTATGCAGAAAAAGACCCATTCATACAGCCTAGCTGTCACTCACATAGTGGAGTGGTCTTCTTGGCAGGAGACCCTCCAGCCTATCAGGTTAGAGTGCGACCTGCTGTGGCAACTCTGTCCGGGGGTTCTACTCCCCCACCCAAACAACAGACCCACCACAGACTCAGTGGTGCCGAAAGGAGGGCTTCTTGGCTTCCAGTACTTCCATATTAAGATGGGGTGTACTGGGCAAGTTCATAAAAATCGAATAGTAAAGTCAATGGGGACTTTACATGCCCTGGGAGACAGTATGGAGTCTATGTTTGGGGGTCGCTACAACACCCCTGTGTCAAGGCACGGAGGGTGCTGTGTAACACATGTGCATAAAGATGGTTCCTATGGATGAGTCTCATACCTCTAGTCGGTTAAAAACATCATAGAGAGACCATCAGCATTTTGGTGGTGACATCATGACCTGTGCTCAATGGTAAAATCAAACCCTTGGAGGCAGATTGAGCATCTTAGCAGTTTTGGGTTTTCCCCTTTCATTTGCATCAACCATCTCAAGGGTTGGTGGTCTGTTTGAATGGTGAAAGTAGATCCATAGATGTATGGTCTAAACTTCTTCAAAGCCCACACAATGGCAAAACATTCTCTCTCAATAGTTGCCCACCTTGTTTCAGGTTCCTTCAGTTTCCTACTGGATGGGGTGTTCCCTACCTTTCTCATCCAGTTGACTGAGTACTGCACCTATACCTATATTGGAAGCATCTGTCTGTACAATGAAGGGTTGGTGGTAGTCAGGAGCTCTGGGAACTGGAGCTTGACAAAGGGCTTTATTTAGGCTTTCAAAGGCCTGATTGCCCTCCTCATTCCATTTGAACTTTTTAGAAAACTTAGGAGAAGAGATTACATTCAGCGGAGAAGATCTGGATCCATAGTTCTCAATGAAATTCCTGTAATACCCAGTGAGGCCTAGGAAGGCTCTCACCTGCGTTTGAGTAGAAGAGGCTGTCCAATTTTGCACAGCTTCAATCTTGCTGAGCAAAGGCCTTATTTCACCACCTCCTACCTCATGTCCAAGGTAGACCACTTTACTCTGACCAATTTGACATTTGCTAGCCTTTATGGTCAGATGGGCCTGTTGCAGAGCCTGCAAAACATATCCTAGGTGGTCAAAATGTTCTTTCCAAGTAGGGCTGTACACTGAAATGTCATCCAAGTATGCCATGTAGAAGTCCTCCATCCCATTCAGAACCTGATTAACCATCCTTTGGAATGTAGCAGGTGCATTCTTTAATCCAAAAGGCATAACCTTAAACTGGTATAAGCCAACTGGGGTGGAAAATGCAGTTTTCTCCTTGGCATGGTCAGTCAGGGCTATTTGCCAATAGCCTGACGTGAGATCAAATGTGCTGAGGAATTGGGTGAACCAAGTCTATCCACCAGCTCATCTGTCCTTGGCTAAGGATGGGCATCAGTCTTAGTGACTGCATTTAGAGCTCTATAGTCCACACAGAATCTCAACTTCTTGGATCCTGCCTTTGGTACTAACACATCTGGGCTAGACCATGGACTAGTAGAGGGTTCTATCACCCCGAGATCAAGCATCTTCTTGACCTCTCAATTGATATGGGTTCTTACATTTTCTGACATCCTGTAGCCTCTGCTTTTGACAGGTAGACAGTCACCAGTTTGGATATCATGTTGGCCCCAAGGGGTCAAACCTGGTGTCAGTGAGAAAAAGGACAAATTGATAAAGAAAAAGTTTGCACTCCTGCTGTTGCTCAGGTGTCAGATTAGAAGAGAGATTGACTCCTTCTATTTTCTCATCCAAAGGTTTGCCTCTGAGGAGGCCAGGTAGAGGTTCACTCTCCTCCTCCTCTTGAGCCGAAGCTAGAAGCAAAGCTCCCAGTTCTGGTCTCAAGACATAAGCTTTTAGACGGTTGATGTGAAAGACTCTAGGAGCCTCCTTAGGATTGCCTAAGTCCACCAGATAGTTTACCTCTCCAAGTTTTCCCACAACCTTGAAGGGTCCCATCCATTTGTCCTGCAAGGCCCTCTGCCTTGTTGGTACCATAACAAGAACTAGCTGGTCTTGAGCGAACTCAACCACGTTGGCCTTCTGGTCATGCCAATGCTTGACCAGAGCCTGACCTGCTTTCAAGTTATCACTTGCTTCAGCCATCATGTGTGACATTCTCCTCCGGAGTCCTATCACATAGTCAGTAACTCTGACTGGTGTGGGGGAAGGAGCACTCTCCAACCCCTCCTTGATCAGGGCCAATGGACCTCTGACTGGATGGCCATAGAGAAGTTCAAAGGGACTGTAACCCACTCCCTTCTGAGGGACTTCTCTATATGCAAAGAGAAGGCATGGCAGTAGAAGATCCCACTTTTTCTTAAGAGGGTCTTCTAAAGCTCCTATCATGCTCTTCATGCTTCTGTTAAACCTTTCTACCAACCCATTTGTCTGAGAGTGGTAGGCTGTTGAGAACGTGTAGGTAACTCCACAGTTTTTCCACATGGCCTTCATGTAGTGGGACATAAAATTTGACCCCCTGTCGGATATTACCGCCTTAGGAAACCCAACACTGGTAAAAATACCAAGGAGGGCCTTAGCTACAGCCGGAGCTGTAACTGTCCTCATAGGAATTGCTTTAGAGAACCTAGTAGCATGGTCTACTACAACAAGTATAAACCTGTTGCCGGAAGAAGTTATAGGAGCAAGGGGACCAATAATGTTGATTCCTACCATCTCAAATGGTACTCCCACCACAGGGAGAGGCACTAGAGGTGCAACGTTCTTGGAACCACTTTTACCAGAGATTTGGCAAGTGTGGCAACTCTTTCAATACTTATCTACCTCAGCCCCCATTTTAGGCCAATAAAAGTAGAGAGAGAGCCTTTCCTTGGTTTTCTTGAAGCTCAAGTGACCAGCCAAAGGTATCTCATGGGCTAGTTGCAAGAATTGGAATCTGTGTGCTTGGGGCACTACCCCTCTTTTGTAGTCCCCAGGAGTTGACTCTGTTGGTTCCCTATAGAAGAGGCCATCTTCCCAGTGTAACCTATACTTCCCGGGCTCTTTCCCTTCAATCTGAGAAGCTGCCTGGTGGCGAAGACCTTCCAGAGTTGGACATTCTCTTTGTCCCTTACTGAAATCTGCCCTTTGGGGTCCGCCTTCTGCCAGTAACGACTGCAGCTCAGGATGGTCCACAGGGTCAAGCTCTCCAATGAGTTCCTGGCCTCCTACTAGATCTGAGTCTTCAGGCTCTAGTTCAACCACACAGGGTTGTACCTCACTCTCAGCCTCAGCTGGAGGAGGAATCACAGGTGTGATTTTTGCTAACCTAGGAGTATCCTGGTTGGCAGCAATGGAGTGCTTTCTGCTGGTTTCTTTTTGGAAGTCTTGGGTATCCCCTTTGCTTATGGTTGTTTAGAGATAGCAGTAAGTAACTCCAGTGGAGTAGGAGTGATTTCTTTTTCTATCATCTCCTCAGGAGAGCCCCTCAAGGTCCTCTCCCTTGCAGGTCTGGTAAGCTCCTGTAATCTCTTACTAGGAGGTCAGGGAGTACTTGACACTACTCCCAGGTCTTTCAGATCATTGCCCAACAGCACCCTTTCTGGTACTTCAGATTGTACACTCACAGGTATCCTGACAGTCATTTCATTGCACTGGATGAGAGCTGGCAATTGGGGAAGCATCTGCACAGGCATTCCAGCTAACTTGGTGAGGCGTTTGGCCTCCCACCTTGAAAAAAGATTTGTCCACCACAGTTATGCTGGCCCCAGTGTCTCTAATGGCAGGAGTCTTCTAACCATTGACTAGGACACTGTCTTTATAATACTCTTTAGTATTAGGAGGGATAGAATTATACACATCTAAATTCTGTTGTTCCCACAACCCAAGAGATACTAAAGATACACTAGCTGAGACTCCAATGGGATCATCAGCTAGTAGTTGAAAGTTTCCACTGGCCATATGTACTTCCTCCTCTGGAGCGAAGGCTAAGGAGACAGTGTGGACCCCTGAAGGTTTACCCTTACATCTGGGATCCCCTTTCACATGGTCATTTGAGCCACAAACATAACATTTTCCAAATGTCTTTATGAATGGTGGCTTGCTCTGACCTCCTTCTGGTCTGGGACCAGAAGGTACACTAGCCTGATTAGGTTTCCCTTGTGGCTTATCCTTAGAATTTTGTTTGTGGCCCTCTTTGGAATTGGAATTATTTGAATTCTGTTTGTTGTCTTTCTTTGGCCGTTTTCCCTCATCCTTTTTCTGAGTTACCCCTGAATCCTTGTGAGTAGCCCTGTTGGCAACCCACAAGTCAGCAGCCTTAGCCAGTATCTTAGAATCTAACTCTTTTGAATCAGCTAAGTGCTGTCTGAGCTCAGGAGAGCAGGCATCATAGATAGACTCCATCATAACAAGATTTCTCATTCCTTCATAAGTGTTAACTCTATAACCCTTAATCCATCCCTCTAAGTTCTTCAAACACTCATTCACCCAAGTAGCCCAAGGGGTACTATCGTGCTTTTGAGGGTCCTAAACCTCTTAAGGTACTGGGAAGGAGTCTTCCCAAATCTAGCTATTCACATTCATAATCCTTTCTATCCTCCTCCCCCAAATCCATTACCACATCAAAAGCAACAGGGGTGCCAAGAGAATAACCAGGGGATCAACTGATCACCTGTGATATCCTGGAGCCCATGATTATATTCAAACATAGCAAGCCAATCTAATACATCCAACTTAGGTTCATACATACACACAATCTCTTGCATCCAGGGTCTTTTTGGACTGGAAGATCTAGAGGATTCAGGGAGAGAAGCATTTTCCAAAGACAATTTCTTCATCTCAAGTTCATGGTTGAGCTCCATTTCTTTGAGCCTTAGTTCTTGGTGTCTCTGTTCAGTTTGAGCACTAATTCTTTTGAACTCATGTTCAAGTCTCATTTTTCTAGGGAGATAAATTCAGGACGTATTGTGGGACCTGGTAAGGGTCCAGTAGCTACAGGTTGAGGCCCTTGAGCAGGCAGAGGACCAGAGGTGGTGACATAGTTATCCTCGTCTTCCTCATCTGTCTCAACAATAACATCTTCAACATTATCCTGATTACTGTTTGCCACATTTGCTGTAGTAGTGGGCACTACAGCACCACTATCCAGACTTTGTTTCTCTAACAGTCTATCAATCATTTCTTGTTTCTTGCCTTTGACAGGAAGACCTTTCTGTCTACACAGATCCCTTAAATAATCAGCAGTATTAGTAAGGAGGGTCTCCTGGATATAACTTTCCATAATTTTGACTTTTGTTAAAATAACTTTTTGTGATTGTTAACCTTGTGGTTAGTTGCACCAAGGCACTAGTAACAAACTAAAATGTCAATCCAATACTTTTATCCTCACCGCTGTACACCACTGTTAGGCAGAATTCAGGGCAGTTATCTTAGGGAGCACTACCCCAGATTAGGACTACAGGTGAGAGCAATACATCCCCTTTGGTATCAGTCTGTACCACAAAGATTTAGTTGGTAGCTGTGGCTGAGCAGTCAGACGTATCTCAAGAGGGAGATGAGCAGTATTCAGGGTTGACACAATGGGTAGTACAGTACTATGGAGCAAGGAAACACTGACCAAAGTTTTGTATTAAAAAGAGAATAGATATTTATTTTATAGATTTCTAAGTCAACACATAGATCACAGTTAATAAAGTAAGTTAAGTTTAGTGAATAGAAAAGCATATACAACTCCCTATTCAATTGTAGACAAGTTTGCGGTAGAGTGAAAACTGAGCAAAATGGCACAGTGAAAACCAACTACAAATGGCACTGTAACAATTTAACGAAAGGGACGGAAAGCACAAGTTAAACCAAAATATCTTTAGACACCCCCTAGCAACACTTCCCTGATGTTTGGTGAACAAGTAATGCACAGTAACACTTTAACCATAACACAAGTGAATGAAAACTGAGCAAAATGGCACTCCACAAGTTAAAACAGTAGGAAGGAAGAGGGGTTTAGAAGATTTAGGTGCATCAACACATTTCTCATTGAAAACCAATCTAGTGAGAGCAGATCTAACAAATCAGCCAGAGTCAATAGACCTGAGCCAGAGTCAGTGGTACAGGACCAAGAGCTTAGGAGCATAAATGTTCTTGTAGCTGCAGTCAAGTCTTTAGTAGAAAAATATTGAAGAGGTAGATGCGAGGCTAAAGACAATGTTATGAGAGAGGGCGGCCGACCCCACAAGTAGTTAAAGGATTTAAAACACCTTTAGGGCTACCACGGAGAAAGGGCAGCCTGGCGGAATAATGGCGGAATAATGTACTTTAAACATGAGGAAGTGGCTCCTGCGGTGGCGGCTGTTCCTGGTAGTCCCCGCAGGTCAAGGGATCCAACAGAGGAAGAGAGGAAGAGAGGCTCTCGTCGTGGAGGAAGGGTCGAGTCGCTGCACTACCTAGGGATGAAACCAGCCGCAGTGCTGCCAAACGAAGTTTAAAAGGTACGCTCCTTTTAATCGCGGTCTGGGTCGATAGCTGCTTGGCTATCCGGTCTCCAAGTGCTGGGCAATGTCGATTCAACCAAGGCAGGTCCGAGGATGCGATAGGTGAACTGGTTGACCCCACCAGCTCAAGGGAAGGAGGCTCTTTCGCTGAAGATCTCCTCTCGTCGTGTGGAAGAAAAGTGGTGAGACGATCCGGCTGGGCTTCACAGGTGGTGTAGATGCTGAAGATGTCTCTGGCTTCTCTCCTCTTCAGTTCCGTGGTTCCAGTGGCGACGTCTTGCTCTTCCAGTCATCAGGACCCTGCTTTTATGCAGAAAAAGACCCATTCATACAGCCTAGCTGTCACTCACATAGTGGAGTGGTCTTCTTGGCAGGAGACCCTCCAGCCTATCAGGTTAGAGTGCGACCTGCTGTGGCAACTCTGTCCGGGGGTTCTACTCCCCCACCCAAACAACAGACCCACCACAGACTCAGTGGTGCCGAAAGGAGGGCTTCTTGGCTTCCAGTACTTCCATATTAAGATGGGGTGTACTGGGCAAGTTCATAAAAATCGAATAGTAAAGTCAATGGGGACTTTACATGCCCTGGGAGACAGTATGGAGTCTATGTTTGGGGGTCGCTACAACACCCCTGTGTCAAGGCACGGAGGGTGCTGTGTAACACATGTGCATAAAGATGGTTCCTATGGGTGAGAGAAAGTATCCCATAGGCATTAAACACAAAAATAGCCTAGAACACACGTAGCAACAATGCCTAAGAGTGGGAAAAAGACTCTCACTCTTAGCAGGTAAAAAGAAACAAACCCTTCAAATCCAGCAAAGCTGCTGGGGGACTCTATAGGTAAGGGAAATTAGCCATAAAATGAGAATTCTCTCTAACAGGGTGCTGCTACCTGGATCCTAATGGCCTGAAGACTGCCTGCCTGCCCTTGGGATTGGCTGGGGCACAAAGAAGACTGGATGCCAGTAGCAGGCAGGCAATGCCGGCCACTCTCCCGAGGCCTCCCTTTTATGGCATGTTTTTCTTCTCACACTTCCTATCCCTTTTTCCACCTCGTAGGAAGCAGCCTGCATTAGAGCCTGTGGGGGACTCCTTCAACCTCATCCCGGCATGGCCTTTCCATCATGACTGCCAGGATGCATCGGGTGATGCTGCTTGCAACCTGGTGGCCCGAAGACTGCCTCCCTGCCCTTGGGATTGGCTTGGGCACAAAGCAGACCGGATGCCAGTAGCCGGCAGGCAATGTCAACCCCTCTCCCGAGGCCCCACTTTCATAGCCGTTTTTTCTTCTCACACATTCTATTCCTTTTTCCACCTGGAAGGAAGCAGTCTGCATCAGAGTCCGTGAGAGGCTCATTCAATCTCATCCCAGCGTTGCTCTTCCATCATGTCTGCCAGGATGCATCTGGTGCTGCTGCCTGCACCCTGGAGGCCCGAAGACCACCTCCCTGCCATTAGGATTGGCTGGGGCACAAAGTAGACCAGATGCCGGCAGCCTGCAGGTGATGCCGTCCTCTTTCCCTAGGCCCCCTTTTTATGGCCTGTTTTCTTCTCACACTTCCTATTCCTTTTTCCACCTCGGAGGAAGCAGTCTGCATCAGAGCCCGTGAGAGGCTCTTTAAATCTCATCCCAGCATGTTCTTTCCATCATGGCCGCTGGGATGCATCGGGTGCTGCCGCCTGCACCCTGGAGGCCCAAAGACCACCTTCATGCCCTTGGGATTCGCTGGGGCACAAACAAGACTGGATGCTTGTAGCTGGCAGGTGATGTAGGCCCCACTCCCGAGGCCCCCCTTTCAAGGCTGTTTTTCTTCTCACACTTCCTATCCCTTTTTCCACCTCAGAGGAAGCAGCCTGCATCAGAGCCCATGAGGGGCTTCTTCAAACTCACCCCGGCATGGCATTTCCATCATGGCCGCCGGGATGCATCAGGTGCTGCTGCCTACACCCTGGAGCCCCGAAGACCGCCTACCTGCCCTTGGGATTGGCTGCGGCACAAAGAAGACTGGATTCCTGTAGCAGGCAGGCAATGCTGTCCCCTCTCCCTGGGCCCCCTTTTTATGGTCCGTTTTCTTCTCACACTTCTATCCCTTTTTCCACTCTCGGAGGAAGAAGCCTGCTCCAGAGCCTGTGAGGGGCTCATTCATGCCATCCCGGCGTGGCCTTTCCATCATGGCCGCTCGGATGCATCGGGTGCTGCTGCCTGCACCCTGAAGGCTCGAAGACCGCCTCCTTTCCCTTGGGATTGGCTGGGGCACAAAGAAGACCAGATGCTTGTAGCCAGCAGGCGATACTGGTCCCTCTTCCGAGGCCCCCCTTTTATGGCCTATTTTTCTTCTCATGCCTCCTATTCCTTTTTTCCACTTTGGAGGAAGCAGTCTGTATCAGAGCCTGTGAGAGGCTCCTTCAATCTCATCCCAGCGTGGCTTTTCCATCATGTCTGCCAGGATGCATCGGGTGCTGCTGCCTGCACCCTAGAGGCCCGATGACCACCTCCCTGCCGTTGGGATTGGCTGGTGCACAAAGAAGACCGGATGCCTGTAGCCGGCAGGTGATGCAGGCCCCTCTCCCGAGGCCCACTTTTATGGACTGTTTTCTTCTCACACTTCCTATCCCTTTTTCCACCTCGGAGGAAGCATCCTGCACCAGAGCCTTTGAGGGGCTCCTTCATGCTCCTCCGGGTGGGGCCTTTCCATCATGGCCGCTGGGATGCATCGGGTGCTGCTGCCTGCACACTGAAGGCCCGAAGACCGCCTCATTGCCCTTGGGATTGGCTGGGGCATTAAAGAGACCGGATGCCAGTAGCTGGCAGGCAATGCCGGCCACTCTCCCGAGGCCCCCCTTTTATGGCATGTTTTTCTTATCACACTTCCTATCCCTTTTTCCACCTCAGAGGAAGCAGCCTGCATTAAAGCCATCATGGCCGGCAGGATGCATCGAGTGATGCTGCCTGCAACCTGGAGGCCCGAAGACTGCCTCCCTGCCCTTGGGATTGGCTTGCAAATAACAAGGGTGGTCCTGGGATACTCTCTGCCAGACATGAGTCCTGGTTACAAGAACCTTACCCAGAGTCTTTAGCTCACTATCTTTCAGAGAGGAGAAATATCCTACACATATCAGTCTTTGTCCTGCCCTGCGGCAGTCCAGCACCGAAATGCTAGGCAATTCTCCTATGAACAAGAGTACCAACAGCAACCCCAGACACGTGTTTTGGTCTGGTTGAACCTCATCACTAGGGTGTAGCTGTGCCTCTCTAAGAATAGTGAGCAAGGGGTCCACGTCTGGATTCCCCTAGTAACTTAGGGTGAGACCTAAAGTTACTTGAAATATGCAAATAACAAGGGGGGTCCTGGGAGACTCTCTGCTAGACATGAGTCCAGGTTACAAGAACCTTACCCAGAGTCTTTAGCTCACTCACTTTCACAGAGGATAAATATCCTACACATATCAGTCTTTGTCCTGCCCTGGGGCAGTCCAGCACCGAAATGCTAGGCAATTCTCCTCTGAACAAGAGGACCAACAGCAACCCCAGACACGTGGGATTGGCTTGGGCACAAAGAAGACCGGATGCCAGTAGCCGGCAGGCGATGCCCACCCCTCTCCCGAGGCCCCGCTTTCATGATCGGTTTTTCTTCTCACACTTTCTATTCCTTTCTCCACCTCAGAGGAAGCAGCCTGTATCAGAGCCTGTGAGGGGCTCCTTCAACCTCATCCCAGCGTGGCCTTTCCATCATGGCCGCCAGGATGCATCGGGTGCTGCTGCCTGCACCCTGGAGTCCCGAAGTCTGCCTCCCTGCCCTTGGGATTGGCTTGGGCACAAAGAAGACCGGATGCCAGTAGCTAGCAGGCGATGCCGCCCCCTTTCCCGAGGCCCCGCTTTCATGGCCGGTTTTTCTTCTCACACTTTTTATCCCTTTTTCCACCTTGGAGGAAGGAGCCTGCATCAGAGCCCCTGAGGGGCTCCTTCAAACTCATCCCAGCGTGGCCCGAGGATGCATCGGGTGCTGCTAACTGCACCCTGGAGGACCGAAGACCTCCTCCCTGCCCTTGGGATTGTCTGGGGCACAAACAAAACCGGATGTCTGTTGCCAGCAGGCGATGCCGGCCCCTCTCCAGAGGCCCCACTTTTATGGCAAGTTTTTCTTCTGACACTTTCTATCCCTTTTTGCACCTCAGAGGAAGCAGCCTGCATTAAAGCCAGTGGGGGACTCCTTCCACCTCATCCTGGCATGGCCTTTCCATCATGGTCGCCAGGATGCATCGGGTGATGCTGCCTGCACCCTGGAGGCCTGAAGACTGCCTCCCTGCCCTTGGGATTAGCTGGGGCACAAAGAAGACCAGATGCCAGTAGCTGGCAGGCAATGCCGGCCACTCTCCCGAGACCCCCCTTTTATGGCATGTTTTTCTTATCACACTTCCTATCCCTTTTTCCACCTCAGAGGAAGCAGCCTGCATTAAAGCCATCATGGCCGGCAGGATGCATCGAGTGATGCTGCCTGCAACCTGGAGGCCCGAAGACTGCCTCCCTGCCCTTGGGATTGGCTTGCAAATAACACGGGGGTCCTGGGAGACTCTGCCAGACATGAGTCCTGGTTACAAGAACCTTACCCAGAGTCTTTAGCTCACTATCTTTCACAGAGGAGAAATATCCTACACATATCAGTCTTTGTCCTGCCCTGAGGCAGTCCAGCACCGAAATGCTAGGCAATTCTCCTCTGAATAAGAGTACCAACGGCAACCCCAGACACGTGGGTTTGGCTTGGGCACAAAGAAGACCGCATGCCAGTAGCCCGCAGGCGATGCCGACCCCTCTACCGAGGCCCCGCTTTCATGGCCGGTTTTTCTTCTCACACTTTCTATCCCTTTTTCCACCTCGGAAGAAGCAGCCTGCATCAGAGCCCGTGAGGGGCTCCTTCAACCTCATACCAGCGTGGCCTTTCCATCATGGCTACCAGGATGCATCGGGTGCTACTGCCTGCACCCTGGAGGCCTGAAGACTGCCTCCCTGCCCTTGGGATTGGCTTGGGCACAAAGAAGACCGGATGCCAGTAGCCGGCAGGCGATGCAAACCCCTCCCGTGAGGCCCCCCTTTTATGTCCTATTTTTCTTCTCATACTTCCTATTCCTTTTTCCACCTCGACGGAAGCAGTCTGCATCAGAGCCCGTGAGAGGCTCCTTCAATCTCATCCCAGCGTGGCCTTTCCATCATGGCTGCATCGGGTGCTGCCTGCACCCTGGAGGCCCGAAGACCGCCTCCCTGTCCTTGGGATTGGCTGGCGCACAAAGAAGACCGGATGCCTGTGGCCGGCAAGCAATGCCGTCCCCTCTCCCTAGGCCCCCTTTTTATGGCCTGTTTTCTTCTCACACTTCCTATCCCTTTTTCAACCTCGGAGGAAGCAGCCTGCATTAAAGCCTGTGGGGGGCTCATTCAAGCTCATCCCAGTATGGCCTTTCCATCATGGCCACCAGGATGCATCGGGTGATGCTGCCTGCAACCTGGAGGGCCAAAGACTGCCTCCCTACCCTTGGGATTGGCTTGGGCACAAAGAAGACCGGATGCCAGTAGCTGGGAGGCGATGCCGACCCCTCTCCCGAGGCCCTGCTTTCATGGCGGGTTTGTCTTCTCACACTTCGTATCCCTTTTTCCAGCTCAGAGGAAGCAGTCTGCATCAGAGCCGGTGAGGAGCTCCTTCAAGCTCATCCCGGCGTGTCTTTCCATCATGGCTGCCGGGATCCATCGGGTGCTGCTGCCTGCACCCTGAAGGCCCGAAGACCACCTCTCTGCCGTTGGGATTGGACGGGGCACAAAGAAGACCGTATGCCTGTAGCCGGCAGGCAATGCCGTCCCCTTTCCCTAGGCCCCCTTTTTATGGCCCGTTTTCTTCTCACACTTCCTATCCCTTATTCCACCTCGGGGGAAGCAGCCTGCACCAGAGCCTTTGAGGGACTCCTTCATGCTCATCCCGGTGGGGCCTTTCCATCATGGCCGCTGGGATGCATGGGGTGCCGCTGCCCGCACACTGAAGGCCCGAAGACTGCCTCACTGCCCTTGGGATTGACTGGGGCATTAAGAAGACCGGATGCCAGTGGCTGGCAGGCAATGCCGGCTACTCTCCCGAGGCCCCCCTTTTATGGCATGTTTTTCTTATCACACTTTATTTCTTTTTATTTATTTTGCATTTTTGAAGCGCTCACACAGCCCGTGGGCATCGAGGTGCTGTTAGAGGAATTGTCGCTTTTTTTGTCTTGTAATTGTTGTTTTTTTTTTGTCTTAGTTGCTTATTTATAACGCGCTTAAACACCCAGAGGTTTCTAAGCACGGACCCGGGGATCGAACCTGTGTTGCTTCGTGTCGTCTTACTTCCTATTCCCTTTTCCACCTCGGAGGAAACAGCCTGCATTAGAGCCTGTGAAGGGCTCCTTCAAGCTCATCCCGGTGTGGTCTTTCCATCATGGCCGCCGGTAAGCTTCGGGTGCTGCTGCCTGCACCCTGATGGTCCGAAGACCGCCTCCCTGCCCTTGGGATTAGCTGGGGCACAAAGAAGACCGGATGCCTGGCAGGCAATGCCGGCCACTCTCCCGAGGCCCCCCGTTTATGGCATGTTTTTCTTATCACTCTTCCTATCCTTTTTCCTACCTCAGAGGAAGCAGCCTGCATTAAAACCTGTGAGGGACTCCTTCAACCTCATCCCGGCATGGCCTTTCCATCATGGACGCCAGGATGCATCAGGAGATTCTGCCTGCAACCTGGAGGCCCAAAGACTGGCTCCCTGCCCTTGGGATTGGCTTGCAAATAACAAGGGGGGTCCTGGGAGACTCTCTGCCAGACATGAGTCCTGGTTACAAGAACCTTACCCAGAGTCTTTAGCTCACTATCTTTCACAGAGGAGAAATATCCTACACATATCAGTCTTTGTCCTGGCCTGGGGCAGTCCAGCACTCTACCGAGGCCCCGCTTTCATGGCCGGTTTTCTTCTCACACTTTCTATCCCTTTTTCCACCTCGGAGGAAGCTGCTTGCATCAGAGCCTGTGAGGGGCTCCTTCAACCTCATCCCAGCGTGGCCTTTCCATCATGGCCGCCAGGATACATCGGGTGCTGCTGACTGCACTCTGGAGGACCGAAGACCTCCTCCCTGCCCTTGGGATTGGCTGGGGCACAAACAAAACCAGATGTCTGTGGCCAGCAGGCGATGCCGGCCCCTCTCCAGAGGCCCCACGTTTATGGCAGGTTTTTCTTCTCACACTTTCTATCCCTTTTTCCACCTCGGAGGAAGCAGCCTGCATCAGAGCCCGTGAGGGGCTCCTTCAACCTCATCCCAGCGTGGCCTTTCCATCATGACCTCCATGATGCATCGGTGCTGCTGCCTGCACCCTGGAGGCCCAAAGACTGCCTCCCTGCCCTTGGGATTGGATTGGACACAAAGAAGACCAGATGCCATTAGTCGGCAGGCGATGCTGACCCCTCTCCCGAGGCCCCGCTTTCATGGCTGGTTTTTCTTCTCACACTTTCTATCTCTTTTTCCACCTCGGAGGAAGCGGCTTGCATCAGAGCCTGTGAGGGGCTCCTTCAACCTCATCCCAGCGTGGCCTTTCCATCATGGCCGCCAGGATGCATAGGGTGCTGCTGACTGCACCCTGGAGGACCGAATACCTCCTCCCTGCCCTTAGGATTGGCTGGGGCATGAACAAAACCGGATGTCTGTGGCCAGCAGGCGATGCCGGCCCCTCTCCAGAGGCCGCACTTTTATGGCAGGTTTTTCTTCTCACACTTTCTATCCCTTTTTCCACCTCGAAGGAAGCAGCCTGCATCAGAGCCCGTGAGGGGCACCTTCAACCTCATCCCAGCGTGGCCTTTCCATCATGACCACCAGGATGCATCGGGTGCTGCTGCCTGCACCCTGGAGGCCCGAAGACTGCCTCCCTGCCCTTGGGATTGGCTTGGGCACAAAGAAGACCGGATGCCAGTAGCCGGCAGGCGATGCCGACCCCTCTCCTGAGGCCCCGCTTTCATGGGCGGTTTTTCTTCTCACACTTTCTATCCCTTTTTCCACCTCGGAGGAAGCAGCTTGCATCAGAGCCCGTGAGGGGCTCCTTCAACCTCATCCCAGTGTGGCCTTTCCATCATGGCCACCAGGATGCATCGGGGGCTGCTGCCTGCACCCTTGAGTCCCGAAGTCTTGCCTCCCTGCCCTTGGGATTGGATTGGACACAAAGAAGACCAGATGCCATTAGTCGGCAGGCGATGCTGACCCCTCTCCCGAGGCCCCGCTTTCATGGCTGGTTTTTCTTCTCACACTTTCTATCCCTTTTTCTACCTCAGAGGAAGCAGCCTGCATTAAAACATGTGAGGGACTCCGTCAATCTCATCCCGGCATGGCCTTTCCATCATGAACGCCAGGATGCATCAGGAGATGCTCCCTGCAACCTGGAGGCCTGAAGACTGCCTCCCTGCCCTTGAGATTGGTTTGCAAATAACAAGGGGAGTCCTGGGAGACTCTCTGCCAGACATAGGTCCTGGTTACAAGAACCTTACCCAGAGTCTTTAGCTCACTATCTTTCACAGAGGAGAAATATCCTACACATTTCAGTCTTTGTCCTGCCCTGGGGCAGTCCATCACCGAAATGCTAGGCAATTCTCGTCTGAACAAGAGTACCAACAGCAACCCCAGACACGTGTTTTGGTCTGGTTGACCCTCATCAGTAGGGTGTAGCTGTGCATCTCTAAGAATAGTGAGCAAGGGGTCCACGTCTGGACTCCCCTAGTAACTTAGGGCGAGACCTAAAGTTACTTGAAATATGCAAATAACAAGGGGGGTCCTGGGAGACTCTCTGCCAGACATGAGTCCTGGTTACAAGAACCTTACCCAGAGTCTTTAGCTCACTATCTTTCACAGAAGAGAAATAGCCTACACATATCAGTCTTTGTCCTGCCCTGGGGCAGTCCAGCACTCTACCGATGACCCGCTTTCATGGCTGGTTTTTCGTCTCACACTTTCTATCCCTTTTTCCACCTCGGAGGAAGCAGCCTGCATCAGAGGCCGTGAGGGGCTCCTTCAACCTTATCCCAGCGTGGCCTTTACATCATGACCTCCAGGATGCATCGGGTGCTGCTGCCTGCACCCTGGAGGCCCGAAGACTGCCTCCCTGCCCTTGGGATTGGCTTGGGCACAAAGAAGCCCAGATGCCAGTAGCCGGCAGGTGATGCCGACCCCTCTCCCGAGGCCCCGCTTTCATGGCTGGTTTTTCATCTCACACTTTCTATCCCTTTTTCCACCTCGGAGGAAGCAGCCTACATCAGAGCCCGTGAGGGGCTCCTTCAACCTCATCCCAGCGTGGCCTTTCCATCATGGCCGCCAGGATGCATCAGGTGCTGCTGACTGCATCCTGGAGGACCGAAGACCTCCTCCCTGCCCTTGGGATTGGCTGGGGCACAAACAAAACCGGATGTCTGTGGCCAGCAGGCGATGCCGGCCCCACTCCAGAGGCCCCACTTTTATGGCAGGTTTTTCTTCTCACACTTTCCATCCCTTTGTCCACCTCGGAGGAAGCAGCCTGCAACAGAGCCCGTGAGGGGGTCCTTCAACCTCATCCCAGCGTGGCCTTTCCATCATGACCGCCAGGATGCATCGGGTGCTGCCGCCTGCACCCTGGAGGCCCAAAGACTGCCTCCCTGCCCTTGGGATTGGCTTGGGCACAAAGAAGACCGGATGCCAGTAGCCGAGAGGCAATGCCGACCCCTCTCCCGAGGCCCCGCTTTCATGGGCGGTTTTTCTTCTCACACTTTCTATCCCTTTTTCCACCTCGGAGGAAGCAGCCTGCATCAGAGCCCGTGAGGGGCTCCTTCAACCTCATCCCAGCGTGGCCTTTCCATAATGGCCACCAGGATGCATCGTGTGCTGCTGCCTGCACCCTGGAGACCTGAAGTCTTGCCTCCCTGCCCTTGGGATTGGCTGGGGCACAAACAAAACCGGATGTCTGTGGCCAGCAGGCGATGCCGGCCCCTCTCCAGAGGCCCCACTTTTATGGCAGGTTTTTCTTCTCACACTTTCTATCCCTTTTTCCACCTCGAAGGAAGCAGCCTGCATCGGAGCCCGTGAGGGGCTCCTTCAACCTCATCCCAGTGTGGCCTTTCCATCATGGCCACCAGGATGCATCGGGTGCTGCTGACTGCACCCTGGAGGACCGAAGACCTCCTCCCTGCCCTTGGGATTGGCTGGGGCACAAACAAAACCGGATGTCTGTGGCCAGCAGGCAATGCCGGCCCCTCTCCAGAGGCCCCACTTTTATGGCAGGTTTTTCTTCTCACACTTTCTATCCCTTTTTCCACCTCGGAGGAAGCAGCCTGCATCAGAGCCCGTGAGGGGCTCCTTCAACCTCACCCCAGTGTGTCCCTTCCATCATGACCGCCAGGATGCATCGGGTGCTGCTGCCTGCACCCTGGAGGCCCGAAGACTGCCTCCCTGCCCTTGGGATTGGCTTGGGCACAAAGAAGACCGGATGCCAGTAGCCGGCAGGCGATGCCAACCCCTTCCCTGAGGCCCCCTTTTATGGCCTATTTTTCTTCTCATACTTCCTATTCCTTTTTCCACCTGGAAGGAAGCAGTCTGCATCAGAGCCTGTGAGAGGCTCCTTCAATCTCATCCCAGCGTGGCCTTTCCATCATGGCCGCCAGGATGCATCGGGTACTGCTGCCTGCACCCTGATGGCTCGAAGACCGCCTCTCTGCCCTTGGGATTAGCTGGGGCACAAAGAAGACCGGGTGCCAGTAGCTGCCATGATGCATCGGGTACTGCTGCCTGCACCCTGGAGGCCCGAAGACTGCCTCCCTGCCCTTGGGATTGGCTGGGGCACAAAGAAGACCGGATGCCTGTAGCCTGCAGGCAATGCCGTCCCCTATCCCTAGGCCCCCTTTTTATGGCCCGTTTTCTTCTCACACTTCCTATCCCTTTTTCAACCTCGGAGGAAGCAGCCTGCACCACAGCCTTTGAGGGGCTTCTTCATGCTCATCCCGGTGTGGCCTTTCCATCATGGCCGCTGGGATGCATCGGGTGCTGCTGCCTGCACACTGAAGGCCCGAAGACCGCCTCCATGCCCTTGGGAATAGCTGGGGCATTAAGAAGACTGGATGCCTGCATCCGGCAGGCGATGCCAGCCCTTCTGCCGATGGCCCCCCTTTTATGGCCTGTTTTTCTTTTCACACTTTCTATCCCCTTTTCCACCTCAGAGGAAGCAGCCTGCATCAGAGCCTGTGAGGGGATCCTTCAACCTCATCCCAGAGTGACCTTTCCATCATGGCCGCCAGGATGCATCGGGTGCTGCTGCCTGCACCCTGGAGGACCGACGACTTCCTCCCTGACCTTGGGATTGGCTGGGGCACAAACAAAACAGGATGTCTGTAGCCGGCAGGCGATGCCGGCCCCTCTCCAGAGGCCCCACTTTTATGGCAGGTTTTTCTTCTCAAACTTTCTATCCCTTTTTTCACCTTGAAGATAGCAGCCTGCATCAGAGCCTGTGAGGGGCTCCTTCAACCTCATCCCAGCGTAGCCTTTCCATCATGGCCGCCAGGATGCATCGGGTGCTGCTGCCTGCACCCTGGAGGCCCGAAGACTGCCTCCCTGCCCTTGGGATTGGCTTGGGCACAAAGAAGACCGGATGCCAGTAGCCGGCAGGCGATGCCGACCCCTATCCCGAGGCCCCGCTTTCATGGCCGGTTTGCTTCTCACGCTTTCTGTCAGGGTTCGGCTTGACGGAATTACACAGGAGCTGATGCTGGGCCCACAACCCTCACCAGGAGTTCATCTCTGAACCCTAAACTAAAAGCTGAGCTGAGAACCCAAAGAAAGGGAAAGGGGAATTGGAGAAAACAACAAATGAGACACTGCTGCCCTGCAACCTTCTGGTAGGCTCTGGTATCTGCGGTAAACATATATGCTTGGTTACTTATGCAATAGTATACATTTCCTTTCTTAAATTGTTTTTTAACATACATTAACTTCTTTACCTCTTAAACCTATGTTAAGACTTAGAGGTTAATTATTCATGTTGAATATTCTGTAAACTGTTGTGATGCTCTAATACATCTTGCCACTATGACATTCAAGTCTCTTTAGAACTCTAAAGTAAATGACTCTTGCAAATACTTAACAGACTTAGATATTCTTCATTACTCTACATTTCATTTAACTCTGTAAAGTCTGAGCTTAAATGTTTTAAACTAATGCAGTCTTTTCTTGAAGTATAGAATTCCCAATAGCGTGAAAGTTACATGAAAATGGAAACTCTTAAACTTTCTTGAATGCTGCTCCTCCTGAGTGTGAGTACTACTATTTACACGCGCGTATGCGACAAGAAAAATAAACACGTGCTTTTCAAAACTCGGAAAATAACTTGCGCTAGTTATTTTCTTGACACACGTTTTAAAATCACGTACACGCACACCGCACTCACGTGATTAACATGCAACACCACCAAGACGTGAAAAACTGTTCTCGCGCTGAAACAATCTCGTGCACTGTTCATAGTCCCCACGTGCTCTTTTGCTAAACGCACGCGTGCGATTTATACGTAACGCTGCTAAATATGAAAACCTGCACAGACGCTGAAAACAAACTCGCGCTCAGTTCATATGGACACGCGCTCTATCGCTCACCGAGCATGCGCTATTTACACGCAACGTTACTAACGTGAAAACTTGTACACGCGCTAAAAATGATCTTGCACACAATTCATCGGGACATGCGCACTATCACTCTCCATACCTGTGCGCTCCCATAAATGACGTTACTGAAGACGCGAAGACTCGCGCACGCGCTAAACTGTTTTCAAACTCCTTTCACGCAGATAACAAAATTAAAAACTTGCGCGCACAGTCTTTACACTTCTTTTCTCATAGTCTTAAAACTGCATAAGAGTTTTTTCCTCAGTAACTTTTACATAACTTCTTAACACTTTAAGTTCCTTAGAAAATGGAAATTCTCTGTGAAAGTCTATAAACCTTTAAAAGGAACAATCCCACCTGATGTCTTCTAGTTCTCTGAGGCACAGATATTGATTTCCTTACTTCTTCAGTAAATCTTCTGAACTCTGAAAGGTCTTACTTAAGGAGCTTAATAAATGTACAACCAGCCACTGAATTACTATGGCTGAAAGGCAGTTTAGAATCTTGCTCACCTCCCAAGAATCCAACCCATTATCCCTTCCACCAATCAGACAAACCAAACATATCATTGTTCCTTAAACCAATCAGATTAAGTTTCTTTCTCTCCATCTTGACTTGGGCAACCACAATGTTCATTCTATGTACATACCCTTTCTAGTTACTAAACCACCTACACCAGCCAGCCCTGACAGTACCCCCTTTTCAAAGCCCTGTCCCAGGGCCTGGCTTAGCAGGAACTTCCTGTGAAACTGCCTTATCAATTGAGGGGCATGTACATCTGTCTGATCCTCCCAAGATCTTTCTTCTGGCCCGTATCCACTCCAATCAATAAGATACTGCAAAGTACCTCTAACAAACCTGGAATCTAAAATCTTCTTAACCTCAAATTCTTCCAAATTTTCCTCTGTGTAAACGGCTGGTGGTGGTTTTCCCAATCGAGTTCCTGACACACAAGGTTTCACTAAACTGACATGAAATGTAGGATGACTTTTGATACTGGGAGGTAATTTCAGCCCGATTGCCACCTGATTTATTATTTTTTCTATTTCAAATGGACCAATAAATCTTTGACTAAATTTAGTTCTTCCTTTTAGATGTAAATTTTTTGTGGACAACCAAACTTTTTGACCCACCTGATACTGCGGTGCATTTTGACGTTTTCTTTCAGCAAAGGTCTTGAACCTTAACTTACTTTTCTCCAAAGTCTCCTTAGCTTTCACTAAACCATCTCTAATACAAGTTAATCGGTGCTCAACCTCTGGATTAGAATACTCAGATGGTACCACTTCCTTCAAAAATCGTGGGTGAAAACCATAATTACTGAAAAAAGGAGAATAACTAGTAGAATCCTTGACAGAATTGTTGTAGCTAAACTCTGCCATCCAAAGAAGATCTACCCAGCTCCCTTTCTCCTGCCAAAAAGCTCTAATATATTTTTCTAACTCCTGATTTCTCTCTCCATACCCGCGTGCTCCCATAAATGACGTTAAGTTTCTAGTTACTAAACCACCTACACCAGCCAGCCCGAACACTATCCCTTTTTCCACCTCAGAGGAAGCAGCCTGCATCAGAGCATGTGAGGGGCTTCTTCAAACTCATCCCGGGGTGGCCTTTCCATCATGGCCGCTGGGATGCATCGGTTGCTGCTGTCTGCACCCTGAAGGCCCGAAGACCGCCTCCCTGCCCTTGGGATTGGCTGGGGCATTAAGAAGACCGGATGCCAGTAGCTGGCAGGCAATGCCGGCCACTCTCCCGAGGCCTCCCTTTTATGGCATGTTTTTCTTATCACACTTCCTATCCCTTTTTCCACCTCAGAGGAAGCAGCCTGCATTAAAGCCTGTGGGGGACTCCTTCAACCTCATCCCGGCATGGCCTTTCCATCATGGCCACCAGGATGCATCGGGTGATGCTGCCTGCAACCTGGGAGCCCAAAGACTGCCTCCCTGCCCTTGGGATTGGCTTGGGCACAAAAAAGACCGGATGCCAGTAGCCGGCAGACGATGCCGACCCCTCTCCCGAGGCCCCGCTTTCATGGCCGGTTTTTCTTCTCACACTTTCTATCTCTTTTTCCACCTCAGAGGAAGCAGCCTGCATTAGAGCCTGTGAGGGGCTCCTTTAACCTAATCCCGGCATGGCCTTTCCATCATGGCCACCGGGATGCATCGGGTGCTGCTGCCTGCACTCTGGAGGCCCGGAGACCGCCTCCCTACCCTTGGGATTGGCTGGGGTACAAAGAAGACTGGATTCCTGTAGCTAAGAGGCGATGCCGGCCCCTCTTCCGAAGGCCCTCACTAAGGCCCCTGTCTGAGCCTGCCAGAGCATGGAGGAGCACCTCCCTGCTCAAACATTGTACCAGACTTTTAAACACCTATGGCTCCAGTTCATCTCCTACCTGCACTGGTAAGCAGATACCAATTATAGCGTCCATCCATCTCTTGCTTGAACACTATTGCTATTTTCACTGCTACTGCATACCTTCGTACCTATGTCCATTGATAGATGCAGCTCAACCATGACCTATATCACCACCATGATTATATACCCTAGAGTACCTTATGTATATATTGCATTTTGTTGTTCTTTGAAATTTGCTAACATTTCGCTTACCATGCCATAGAATACCCTATGAAAAACGTGCACTTAGCTGTGCCTTGGGTAATCATTCATTAAGTTTTTTTTAACTATGTTAACATCCTTGTATTAACCCCACCTCCACATGAGGTGAGGCTTTGCCAGTCTCTGTAACCAAACCTATCTGACTCTCATGCTGCCTGATGTAGCCCCCCGTAACATGAAGTGAGGCTTTGCCAGTCCGTGTAATCATACTTATCTGACTCTCATGCTTCAGTTGTAGACCCCCGTAACATGAGGTGAGGCCTTGCCAATCCGTGTAACCATACCTATCTGACTCTCATGCTGCCTGATGTAGCCCGCCATGACATGAAGTGAGGATTTGCCAGTCAGTGTAACCATACCTATCTGACTCTCATGCTGCTTGATGTGCCCCCCCCATAACATGAGGTGAGGCTTTGCTAATCTGTGTAACCATACCTATTTGACTCTCACACTGTCGATGATGTAGCCACCGTAACATGAGGTGTGACTCTGCCAGTCCGTGTACACATACCATTATATGGCCATAACCATATGCTTTATTCCTGCACTTCACATGTATCATGCACTTTCTGTAACTAGTGCCTAGATGCCAAGGGACTTTGTGCGCTGAAATAAATTCAACAATAAATCAATAATAAATACATAAAATCACATCATTTCCCACCAAATTTGTGCTGTACTAAATTTGTATATTATGCTAAGCGGGTGATCTGGCAATTTTTGATACAACCTATGTGGCACTCTGTAGAAGTGCGAAGTCAGTAACGGAATATGTGAAGTTAAATGATTTGGTGATTAACCATGATAAGTCAAAATGTATGAGATTTGGAAAAACAAAAAAGGATAGACTGTGTATCCAGACAACTGAGGGAAATATGAACAAGGTCTATAGCTACTGCTATTTGGGATATGATGCTGATTCTCAGCAAAGGGAGCTATTACTATATACAAAATGTCATACCAAAGCATTGGCTATTATGCTCTCTTCTTAAATGTGTCACTAGCAACGCCAGATTTAGCTTAATCAGCATTGCCATGCTTTACCACCAAAAACTGGTCACCAGTATTACATATGCTTGGAATGCTCGTATACAGACTGCGAGTATTGGGCAAATATTTTGGAGGGCTATATTTGGCGGCACATCTAAGGCAACACCAATGCAAGCAATAAGATTAGAGCTTGAACTGACCTCAGCACGGTGGTGGAAATGAGCAGAGGTAACCTGTTCATAAAAAGTGTGGCGTTTAAAAAAATCTATATTATGTAGTTAAATTAATAACTTTTTAATACATTTCATTAATCATATCAAATTGTAATAAGTAAAAGTTAATTCTCTAAAAGGTATACATCACATTGCTGAACAGTATTTATCACTTAGGCTGTAACTTCATGCTTCAATGATAGCAATTATATCATAGATTTCGTTCCATAGCCTGGAAAAGTAGATTATGCAACCTTCGTGATTCCCAGACATGAATAAGTGCCAGAGATCAGTGGATCTTCCTTTCCACTGAAGGCCAGCTGCAGTAATGTCCTTCCGTTGAAGGACTGCCACTGCATCACAATCAAAAAGGAGGTGATGCGCAGATTCAATAGCAGTATCACTGCACAACCGGCAAAGTCTATGGTGCCTTTCCTCCTTATGCCAGCGCTCCGTTGTTTCAAATTATGATTTGACAGTGTAAAACGTAATGCATAGATAGACCCATACTAGATGGTTACCAATGGAATTCTGTATATACCTTCTGTAATGTACCCACTGTATGTCATTTCTGCTGTAAATGACATCCATCCTTCCAATAAAAACACAATATAAATGCAATCACTGCCATTACACTAAATCTTAATCCTAATCTAGAACATATAAAACATTGTAAAACAGTTTTTATTAACTATAGTGCTAACCCTAATCCAGCTTTTAAATATATATTAAATGTATTTAATTAATTATATTGATAACCTAATCCTTATCCCTGGCCCAGTATTATCTTGTCAAGCCTTAGAATTATTTTTAGTAATGTTTATAAACTGGATACGGAAACAATGATAGCAGAAGAAAAAAAACGAGTATATAATTAGATTCATGAAAAGTACTAATTTTAACATGACTTGGGTGGCATTGAACATGCCAGGGCTTTTATCTGAAACTAAATGTTTTTCATTCTGAAAAAGGTAATCATCAAAAGATATTCTTGTCCCAAAATGAAAACGAAATGGTTAAACTGAGTCTTTTGCAACAAGTACATTTAGTGGCATTCCCTGCTACAAGAGATAACAGCATGAACAATTAGCCCATATGCCTGCTGTTATTGCATGTACTTGCCAAGTAAATTGTTTTACTAGAACCCATAAGGATTATATAACCTTTTACCCACAACCAGAGGCAACTGTCTGTAGGTGGCCACAGTACAATCAAGAGGGTTGAAGACATTTGAGAATAATACATTACCAGGTACTGCCACTGAAAGAGGCATCAGCGCGTCGGAAGGTGATCATTTGTTTGTTGTAACCTGTGAAAGAAAAGGAATATTTCATATTTCCTAGATCATGACATATTTCTTGAAATGCCATTCCCTGCGCCAAAATTTACACTACAGAGAAAGTCAAATGATCCAAAGATAATAACAATATGACAATCCTTTCAATTCTTGGGACTATGTTCTCAATAAACACACTTAAAAGAGCTTGTGCCTCATCACAAGTCTGGCTGGAGGTATCCCGCCGGTAATATCTCTGGGATACCGCCAGCGCAAATAGTGTTATCGCTATTCAGGGATCCAACCCCAATGGGGTTAGGGAGTCAATTAGCGTTGCGCTAATAGCGCAAAAAAATGGAGTGGAGTATTTTACCTCCAGCAAAAAGCTGGAGGTAAAACCCCAAACTTTCCATCCAACTCATTATTTGGCCAGCCCTTAAATGCAGCGGTAATAGCTTTACTGCCGCATTTAAGGGCTAAGGCCAAACTCTTGATGAGGCCCTTGTGTTTGCTAAAATAATGCCTCAAACAAAGTTCTGCAAATTCTTTGAAAAGTAAACAACATATGTAGTATGGAGCTAATTTATAGGGGCTACAAACCAGTGTACATGAATAGTGTACGTAATATCGGTGGACACACGATGCGCCCCTTTGCATCAAACAAGACCTAATGACTCATTGAGTGACCTCTGGATTTATTTGTTCCCCATCGTTGATATGCCAAAAGATAAGATAATCACACCTCTGCACTCTCTCCATGGTGTGTTACTGGACAGGAAATGCGCTGCATTTGAGCAAGGTTTTGTCAGAGCTGAGTGCCTGTTGACATATAATGGTGAGTTAACACTCTTCTATACTTTTCCGGGGTTAATGGTATGGTGTTATTAGTAAAGTGGGTTAGGAAAGATTTTTTAAATTGTGATAAATCTGACCTGTGTAAACCCCAGAACTCTTTGCTTGGACTTGGTAATTATTTGTCCTTGTCCCTAGATGGGAATCTTTTTCCCCTCTCACCTAGTCTTTTACTCTTTTCATGGGTGACCTTTTTATATCTCGCCATAGTGAGTGATTGGAGTTATAGTTTCCTATAACTT
The DNA here is from genome assembly GCF_040938575.1 of Ambystoma mexicanum. Classification (NCBI taxonomy): domain Eukaryota; kingdom Metazoa; phylum Chordata; class Amphibia; order Caudata; family Ambystomatidae; genus Ambystoma; species Ambystoma mexicanum. The sequence continues at coordinate 1,196,717,687 of NC_090926.1, read as the reverse complement.
TGAGTTGACTGTAAAGTACTATGGCAGCACACATCATTTAAATGGAGTAGCTTTCCTTTAATTTCTCTTTAATGTACTTGGGTGAACTACTGTTCCCAAGGGGTAACGTGGGATTTCCATCCCCTTTACATGTTATATAGTGTGCCAGCACACCCACCTTATGTGGGGTCCTGGGGAGATACACAGTACCCCCTTTCTCACTTAACTGTAAAATGTTTCTTACAATTGTACGTTTACGTGAATGGCTGATGGGATTGGTTTTACCTTGATTACTTGATGACAAATCAGCCACAGTAATGTACAGGAGGGTCCCTTCTTTTTCTGCGTTTTAAAGTATCCTTGTTCCTTCTTAGGTTTTCTTCTGCCATCCTAGGTGGAAAAGATCTTGCCTGTAGTTTTGTCTTTGGCGGGAGCCGTTTGTATTGCCCGCCGAGGCTCCAGAGTGTCTATGAAGGCATGAAGGGAGGGAGGAGTCCAAAACTGCAGCCATTTGTCTTTCGCATTGCCTGAAAGAAACTAGTACCTTCTGTGTAGTGTGATGAATCCTGCGGAGACCTCGCAAGAACCCTACCTAAAGTCTCCTCCCATGTGGGCAGAGGAAGGCAGCCACCTCCTAATCCTGGGGTTGGTATTAAGCAAGAGAATCACCTGGGAGGAGAAGGCCCCAGGGGAACAGGAGGACTCTGTTGGGTGAGACGCAGTATCCGTCTTCCTCAAAGACGGAAATATCAGTAATACCAGAGTATGTAATGGCTTGCTGTCAGAGAGAGCTTTTATTTCCCAAAGCTAACTATCTTAATGTTGGTGGAAGCAATCATAACCAGTTGTCCATTGGGAGCAGGAAATCCCCTTTTAAAGTCATTGGCCCTCATTCCGAGTAGGGCGGTAAGTATAGGCGATTACCAGCATGGTGTAAAGAGCGTTTCCGTGCTGGCACAAGACCGTAAAAATCGGCCGATTCCGACTCTGCGTGCACGCGCTTTGCATCATACCAGTAACGCACCTCAGCGCCATGCCGTAAAAGGGCCCCAAAAGCCCTTACCGGCAACAAGCGCACCGTACATTACACTACCGACGTAGAGAACTTAGCGGTAACCGTAAATAGCGGTCACCGCTATTTACGGTCACCGTTAAAAAACGGAACCAGAAAAAACGTCATCGCACAGGAACGGGAAGGAGCACGGTGGCCATCTTTAGAATCACAATCCATTGTCATCCTCTCCATACAGGACCCCTAGCCATACAGTTATCAGAGAAATAGGATTTGGAGACCAGCATCATGCCCAAAGCATTAAAAAAGGGTGCTGCAATCATGCTGTAACAAGTGGGACCCAGGACGATGTCAGGTGCAAGGCTGTAACCCATATGGCCCATACCACACAAAGAGGCCGAATCTGTAAGGCACATGGGGCAGTGATTGTAAACATTGTGAATGTGAGTCATCACAGTACTCCGCCAACGTGAGTGACCCAGAAATCTGCATGCATTGACCATCCAAGCCCAGATCACTGTCCCACTCACCACCCAAATGTCAACAAACTTCTGCAATCCCATTGTGATACCATAGGCATGTAGAAATGCTGAGCCCCAAATTATTGCTCATGCCGTCTCTCTCTTCCCCCCCACAGGCAGCGAGCATGACAGCGAGGTAGTTAGTAGCATACTCATCATTCTGCACTGATCTGTGCCATGGTGACTTGCAGCAATCCTATGGGTGTGCAGGACCAGTCACACGCTGTGGGATCCCTGTTGGACTCACTTATATGCACTCCCAGGGATGACTGTCCTGAGTGTTGAGATGCAGGAGTCTGCGACATGGTGCTATTGCACTGCATGGTGCAGGATGCCCTTACGGTGTGTAAGGGCCCGAGATGAGTGGTGCATGTGTTGTGGTATTTGGGCAGGTTTCCTGTTAGTCATGTTGTGTTAGGTGTCGGCTCTAAATCATCACTGTGTGGTTAGGTAGTCATGTGCCGTGTCACTTGCCTTGGGGCACAGTGTTCTGTGAGGTGCACATCGTACACTGGCGTGAACATTCCCACACAGGTGAAGTAGGCATCTCCCCCCCTTTCCCACCCAGGTGAAGTAGGCATCTCCCCCCCTTTCCCACCCAGGTGAAGTAGGCATCCCCCCGCCCCTTTCCCACCCAGGTGAAGTAGGCATCTCCCCCCCCACTTTCCCACCCAGGTGAAGTAGGCAGCCAACATACTCACAGCCCCAATACACTGCCATGGCCCATTCAGGTTACTCACCAAGCAGCCAGGCACGTCGTCCGGCATGTCGCTCCATGTAGCGTGGTAGTGTGGAGTTCCGCAGGACCAAGGAGTCATGAGTTGATCCGGGGTATCGGGCATTGCAATGTGTGATGGCTTCACTGGCATTACACACCATCTGGACGTTGATGGAGTGGTATTGCTTGCGGTTGTGATACGGCACCTCCATGGCATGCGGGACCACCAATTCAACGTGGGTGCAGTCGACAGCACCTATGCAATTGGGCATGCCTGCCAGTGCATGGAAGGCAACTTTTGTATCATATATCTCCTGGGGAGTCCGGGGTAGGGATATGTAGTCCCTTGTGTGGTTGAGGAGGGCATCCAGCACTTGGTTGAGTATCCGCGAAAATATGGGCTGTGAAATGCCATGCATGTGTCCGACTGTATGCTGGTAGGTGCCTGTGGCAAGGAAGTGGAGCACAGACACTACCTTCAGTAGAGGGGGGATGGCAGTGCTGATTTCTATGAGGGTTACTATATCGTCATGTATCAGGTCCACTATGGTGGTAATGGTGTCCCAGTCAAGCCAGTACAAGGTGTGGATCTGCCCTGGTGTGAGGTTGAAGGGGGTGGCTCTGATGCGGGGGATTGGGGCCTGGCGGCGTGGTAATGGTGGCTGCACCGGTAGGGCATGCTGAGCCTGTCTCGCCCTCCTTCTCCTCCTGTGTATCCTCTGTGGTGGGGGCTGTGGTTGTTGTTGTTGCTGTAGTTGCTGCCTTGCAAGCAGGGCCTCCAGCTCCAGGAATGCTGCTACAATTGGTATCATCTTGGTGTGGGAGGAGGGTGTAGTGTTTGGGTGTGCTCTTTCTGTGCTGTGCCAAACTCCATTGCCTCCACCTGTGCTGATTGAGTGCACCTGTGCCTCTTGTAAACACTGCTCATGGTTCTTAACACCTTCTCGGCGATGTCGTTAATTACTCCATGCCGGTAAGGTACTTTGCGGCCATGTGTAGGCTGTTTTTTGCATGTCCGCATTACTTGGGATCAGCTCCGGTTTACGCCATGCCGCTAATTCCGGCATGGAGTGTCGGACGCGCGCCACTAGACCGCTATTTACGACCTCGTACTTTACGTCGCCGTAAATAACGGTCTGGTAGGCAGAATAGTCTGTAACGGGAAACGATGACGGTAATCCTTTTACAAACACTGAAAAGAGCAGGGTAACTCTAGCCTCTGGACCAGAGTATTATAATAACATCAAGAAACAGAAAAGATATGTCCAGAGCAAAGTATATTTAGAAAAAATGTATCCAAATTTATTAAAGAAGATACAAAAATTGAAAACTGGTGAATAAATCACACAAAATTATTGTACACTAATCATTTTAACATAACAAAACAGCAGCAACAATATGCCGAAAATCGGCTAAAACTTCATCACTCATAATCAACATACCCAGTTCATTCATACGCACACAACTCATCATACCGTGGCACTCATCCAAAGAACTAAAAAACACCAAAAAACATGCTAAAAACCAATGGGGAAGAGGAATTCATAACTAATCCCCATAATAACACACATTATTGCGGTGTTTTACAAACAATAGAAATAATTCACAACCAATCTATTGTCAGGGTGGATAGAAAAAACAGATGCAAAGATCACATCCCTGTAAAAATTTTTCTCTCGACCGGTTTCGACGTGTAGTAATGGTTAACTGAACGTCTTCTTCAGGAGGTGGATGTTACCATTCTGCAAAACAAATACGCAAAAGGGACTATAAGCTACTACATGAAAAGGTCTTTGCCGACTGCTTATAACATACAAATAAAAAAGAGAAACAGGACTGCTGGCTAGCAGCCTGAATTATTCAAAACAATTTAGGAACAGCGTATACCATAATACAAATAAGCATACACGGCCCCCGCTACAACAGCTGTGTAAACCAGAGCAAAAGGGTAAGTGACTCCCAAAAGAGAACCGTGCAAGATGAGAGGGAACCTTCAGGACCATGGTGAATCGGCAACAAGAATGTGTATATATAATATAATAATATATATCTGAATCTCACTGGCAATATCTGTGTCTAAAAAAGGACTAATAGTGGACTAACCTGATGAAAACCTTACTACTGCAACAATCTATGCAGTGTAGTGTGGCCAGTCACACGAAACAATTCAGGACTGAAACATAACCTGAAACAAGAAACAAGACCAGAATGCACTAGGTCAGGTGAATGAAAAACCTAAATTCAAAGTAGAGTGTCTATAACTGAGGCAAAAGTACTAATATCTCACCTGAAGGGCGCCCCATGCAGTTTAAGATGATCCAGCAATACATGTATTTGAAAAGTGAAGAGGCAGCGCCACTTAGCCTTAGCCTTCAACGCCGTCTGCAAATCACTGCAAAAAATGGCACAAGAGCTCCATTACAATGCTAAATGGCAAGCAGTGACCCACGGCTTACCAGAATACAAGGGCACTGCATGGCCTTGTTTGAAGAGAATTTTGTTCTTAATGATGGTAATCCCTATATCACTAACATCAAGTTATACCGTCGGTATATTGACGACATCTTATTGCTATGGGAGGGTGATATTACCACACTTGAACTTTTTGTGCAGTGGCTCAATCAAGTAGATATTAACATCAAATTTACCCTGGAATACTCTACCTCCCGTATCGCGTTCCTAGATCTATCTATTTACAGCGAAGATGGGTTCCTGCAGACTGAGCTCTATAGAAAACCCACAGAAAGGAACATGACACTACAGTTTGAAAGCCAACACCCTAAAAGTCTTTTACGTAATCTCCCTTATGGGATGTTTTTACGGTTACGCCGCAATTGTTCCAACCTTATACAATTTAATACTCATGCGGACGTATTACAGACTAGATTGCTAGATCGCGGTTATCCGCGTAAACTTATCAAACATTCAAGAAAAAGAGCGCGATATACCAATCGGGATGCCCTTTTAAGACCTAAAAACAAAACTGTGGACAAAGAACAGTTGGTGTGTGTGTCCACTTTCTGCCAACACAGTGAGACAATTAAAGCTATTATTTTGAAAAATTGGAGGATCCTGAATTCCACAGATCTTCAGTTAGAGAAACCTTTATTTGCTTTTAAAAAAAGCAAAAATTTAGGGCAGAAACTAACCCGGGCCTCTAGACTTCCTGTACGCATTAACCAGGTCAGAGATACTAACCTGAATCAGGTTAAAGGCCACTATCCATGCACTTCATGTGCAGCTTGTAAATTTTCTAAAAAAATGACAGACTTTTCTTATAATGGTAGATCTTGGGCACTACGTACATTCACTACGTGCAAAAGTAAGAATGTTATTTATGCTATCCAGTGCCCGTGTCAGCTCTTGTATGTAGGTAAAACTTCTAGGGAAGTCCATCTACGTATCAATGAGCACCGGTCTAAAATTAGAACACGCAACCTTTCGGCTCCACTAGTCATTCATTGCGTAGAAATGGGACACAACCCAGACTCCTTAATTTGGTTTTGTTTGGAAAAATGTTTTGCCAATAACACTATACAACTAGCTAATAAATTGTCCTACAAGGAACAAATGTGGATGTTCAATTTAAAAACACTCCACAAAGGCCTGAACACATTGGAGTCGTGGGACTTCAATAGTCGTTAGCAAGTTTGTTCTGCATTTCTCTATTTGCCCTCTATGGCTATTACGATTGTTTAGCTATTTAGTCTAATTGATACAATTTAACATCATTTATATTAGATTATCGTCTTTCAGCCAAAGCTTTCTTACCATCTTTCTTGCCTATCTCTGGTCTATAAATACTCTTTTTGTTATTGCATAGTAGCTCTAGAATTGCTTAGAGATATGGTGCTCGTTACATGGTTCTGTAATATTTAGAACCAACTAGTAAACTATTGGATTGTACACCACGCCTATATTGGACTACAACTCCCAGAATTCACTTAGTATGGTGACGGCAGCCCAAAATTTATTTACGCTGTTTTTTGTCTGATATATATTTATTTTTAGTGTTTACTTATTATTATTTTTTCTATCAACAGCGGCGCCCTTCATTATTATTCTTTTCTAATTTGGGCTGCATTATTTGCGCTTTGCTTTGCTTGTGGAATGTCTTTACTGGCAGCACTTGCTGACATGCGCAGTCAGTTTTTAGCTTTGACTTTAAAAAAGGCTTCTGTGTACTATTGGCTGTAGCCAGTCACTCCTTGCAGGTCCCTACACGCATGCGTAGCGTTTCGTATTTGCAATTAGTTTGAAACTAAGAGATTACCATCTGGTCTCTCTTTTTGCTGGACAATTTCATTATATAACAACCGTCTTGCAGGTAAGCGTGTGGCCAGCCTTCCTGCAATGTTAATAGCTCTTCAGCTACAGCCTTCTGCACAATTAACTTTGCAGCGCCGCCCTTTAGACTGCTGTTTGTTGTCCTTTGAGCTCGCTATCACATTTTAATCGTACGAGCCGTTCTAATTGATTTATTTGGCACTTCGTGAGTTTATATTTAAATATAGCACCGTTTATCTTAGATTGCTGTCATTTGCCTTTAAGTTTACCTTCTTATTTCAATTGTGCTCGTAGTGCCATCTGATTTATTGGGCTTTTCGTGTCTTTATATTTATATTTAAACACCTTTTGGATTCCTTAGAATGGTGTGGTTGTCCGTCGGCTGCCTCCCATTCTATTGGTGTTCTTTAGATGCATTTCATGCAGTGCCCTTGTATTCTGGTAAGCCGTGGGTCACTGCTTGCCATTTAGCATTGTAATGGAGCTCTTGTGCCATTTTTTGCAGTGATTTGCAGACGGCGTTGAAGGCTAAGGCTAAGTGGCGCTGCCTCTTCACTTTTCAAATACATGTATTGCTGGATCATCTTAAACTGCATGGGGCGCCCTTCAGGTGAGATATTAGTACTTTTGCCTCAGTTATAGACACTCTACTTTGAATTTAGGTTTTTCATTCACCTGACCTAGTGCATTCTGGTCTTGTTTCTTGTTTCAGGTTATGTTTCAGTCCTGAATTGTTTCGTGTGACTGGCCACACTACACTGCATAGATTGTTGCAGTAGTAAGGTTTTCATCAGGTTAGTCCACTATTAGTCCTTTTTTAGACACAGATATTGCCAGTGAGATTCAGATATATATTATTATATTATATATACACATTCTTGTTGCCGATTCACCATGGTCCTGAAGGTTCCCTCTCATCTTGCACGGTTCTCTTTTGGGAGTCACTTACCCTTTTGCTCTGGTTTACACAGCTGTTGTAGCGGGGGCCGTGTATGCTTATTTGTATTATGGTATACGCGGTTCCTAAATTGTTTTGAATAATTCAGGCTGCTAGCCAGCAGTCCTGTTTCTCTTTTTTATTTGTATGTTATAAGCAGTCGGCAAAGACCTTTTCATGTAGTAGCTTATAGTCCCTTTTGCGTATTTGTTTTGCAGAATGGTAACATCCACCTCCTGAAGAAGACGTTCAGTTAACCATTACTACACGTCGAAACCGGTCGAGAGAAAAATTTTTACAGGGATGTGATCTTTGCATCTGTTTTTTCTATCCACCCTGACAATAGATTGGTTGTGAATTATTTCTATTGTTTGTAAAACACCGCAATAATGTGTGTTATTATGGGGATTAGTTATGAATTCCTCTTCCCCATTGGTTTTTAGCATGTTTTTTGGTGTTTTTTAGTTCTTTGGATGAGTGCCACGGTATGATGAGTTGTGTGCGTATGAATGAACTGGGTATGTTGATTATGAGTGATGAAGTTTTAGCCGATTTTCGGCATATTGTTGCTGCTGTTTTGTTATGTTAAAATGATTAGTGTACAATAATTTTGTGTGATTTATTCACCAGTTTTCAATTTTTGTATCTTCTTTAATAAATTTGGATACATTTTTTCTAAATATACTTTGCTCTGGACATATCTTTTCTGTTTCTTGATGGTAATCCTTTTACGGCATCGTTTTCCCCTTAACTCCTAACTCGGAATGACCCCCATTGACACGCATAGAGGTGAAAGCTTGTATGATCCCCAGGGGAATATTAAAAATGAGTCTTTAAATATTAACAATCCAGATCCTAAAAACCCCAATTCCCATGTAAAACCAAACCCTTAATTGAATCCTCATAATACTCCTTTAAGGAATATAATTAAGGAGAGAAAGGAATCTGGTAATGATATCTTCATTAGAAAAGATGATTTGATCATTGGGGACTTAAAGTCCCTCAATGCCCAAAGTACTGGGATGAAGAAGAGGGCTGCAGAGGCATAAGACTGCTAGTTGCAGACTAATGAGGTTAATGGCCCACACCTGAGGGAGACTGATAGGCATAAAAAACCCCCTCAGGTGCAGGCCATAGAGAGCAGTAGTAGTAGGAGGTGGAGTAGTCGTGGTACCTCCACTTTGAAGTGGAAGCAGATCAAGGAGAAGAGCAGAGACATGCTGGGACCACCATTATGTGTCGGAGGGCTGCCGGTCCTGAGAGGGTCTCTGCTTTCTGAGACCTTGATTGCAGAGGTTGCGTAGTGGGAAGCGTTGGGTGTGACGACTTTCCCCCTGAAGACTGTAGCTGAAGAGGTCGCACAGCGGGAAGCATGAAGTGTAAAAGCTTCCCCCATGTAAAGTCGAGCTTCAGTGGCAGTTGAGCACAGGAAAGCCATTGGTGCAAGTCCAACTCTTTAACAGAGTTGCGTGGGCTGCAGGAACTTGAGAGAAGCAGTTTGCCTGGTCACACAGAGCAGCAGAAGCAGAAGACCTGGCGGCAGCGGAGCGATCAGACGCGCACGCCAAACCCGGTGAGTTCACTAGTTTAATATGACACTGCAGTGCTCCGTGATGGCCCGCTGGCCAAGTCTGGGTGCATTAAGTAGAAAAATAATGTCAAGAGAGTGAAGTGGAAAAAGAAACGTTATTCTGAATACCGAAATGAGGTAAAGCAGCATAAAAATACTTTTGAAAACCAAGCTGATTTAAAGAGGAGAAAGTGGCAGAATATGAACTTGACAAGCAGACTAGAAAGGTGTGATTGAATTTATGTGGGGCAGAATAATTGCCAACCACAAGGGGGGCAATATTCTGAGAAAGCAATACAAACAACTATTGCCCAAACCAAAAGAGAGTAATATCAAGGCAAGTTAAAGAGAACCAACATTGTCAAAGCCAAGGGAGGGCAACTGAGAATTCAAGTGTTTGTAAATCTCATTACAAGTGTGTAGAAGACACTTTAAGAGGAACTGGCCTAAACCCACATTGCGAAAGAAGTGAAAGAGTGAGAGAAAACCATTACCAGCATTTGGTTCATGCAGAAATTGGGAAACCCGGGTGGCAGGAAAGCTACCCTTCTGACAGGAGATATTCAGAAGGAGAGGAGCAAAACCTGAAACAGCACCAATGTGTTTCTTGTCTCCCCTAAAGGAGTGATCAAACTTGTTGTTGTAGAAAAGCAAAACACATTGGTAAATTGTTTTAAGCAGACCTTTACCACAGACATACTTGTAGTAGTTAGTAGTTTCATTAGTACTGGCAGGGGAGTACACCAGAACAAAAGGACCATGTATGCCTGGCAGGTGAGTGGACAAATCAGAAGTTGTTGAAGTACTGTGGTGTGGTTAAAAGTATGAACAAAGAAGTGGCTATTGTATTTTTCAAACTGTTACAGAAACATCCTGACAAAGACATTTTTGTTGATCCTAAGGAACTGTGGAAATATTTCTGTTATATGAGAAGAAGTTGTATTGAACTCTTTATCACAAGTGAAAAGGTGAAAACGTGTTGAGCATTGTGAACTGTTGGTGGAATTCGAGTTGGAACAAAAGAACTTTATTGGAACTTTACTGCAAGATAGGATTGCCCTATCCTTTTTTGGAACAGTCAAGTAAGATCCTGTTAGAACCTGGGTAAGGGGATTACAACCAGGTTATAAGGAGAAACAGTTACCAGGTTGTTACTATAACTGTTACATTGAAAATGTCATACATTGCCCTGCTAAATTGCCCTGCTAAGTTGTTATATGAATATGTGTGAGGAACAGAGACCTTTTATTAGTGTTTCCTTTTTGATTTCTTCAGTCTCCAGACCAAGAACCCAAGGACCGGGTCCTGTGCTGCTCCATCCTGAAGGCATCCGCCCAAAAGCTCTTCTTTTCTCCTAAGGTACTGTGTTGGCTAGAGTAATACCTATCTTGCGTCTTGTGTGAATCCTGTGAGGCTGAGTGGGTGATTCGTGTAGTTGGGAGTTCGCCCATACCACTTGCACAGACCTAATGCTACAATGTATATAGGGAGTCTTCTGTGAAGTCCCGAACCACATTTTAACTACTTGTCTGAAGAGAAACCCTCTGGAACTCTGACTTTCCTGCAACTGAACACTATCCTGACCTGCCTACAGCTGGTTCCTAGACCAGTAGGGTCCCTCTTTCTGCCACTGAGAAAACTCATGCTAAAGAGTTAGGGAAGGACTTTGAAGATAAGGTTTCTGTCTTGATATATATATAACATGTGTTAAAAGTACCTACTAAATGAGTTGTTGAGTAACTTTGGTTCTTGTACAGAATAAGGTACACAGTGTCCTGAAGTTTATACTTACCTTTACGTTGCTGTTTGCTCTTTTAAAAGGTATAGTATGAGTTATTTTATTAGCTTTGAATTGTGTTTCACCAGTCAAAAAAGTAATATGTTGAAATGTATCATTTCTAAAGTGAATGACTAAAAGCTTACCAATGAGATTTCCCCACCTTTAAATACATTGGGCCTCATTATAACTCCATTGGTAGCCGTGCCGGTAAAAACAGCAGGCTGTCGCCAGAGTTTATTTTTTTCGGTGCCTGACTTCACGAACCGCCGTAAAAAGTAACTCCCCATTCCCATTCGAGTTCCATAGGACTCAATGCAAATGGGGAGGACGGTAGCACCAGCACCGTTAATAACGGTGCCGAAGCTACCATGAACCGCTGCAGGCGGTTGCCGTTCCGCCCACCAGGTCAGACCTAGCGTGCGGGAGGACATCCCACCCGCAAACCTGTACATTGCCAGACCGGTAACAACGGTGCCGGTAAGCCTACCAGCACCGTTCTTACCGGACCGGCAATGTTATAATGAGGTCCATTGTGTCTTTCTAAATGCGTGTTATTGTGTTTTGCTTTCCCTGATCTGCTTTAGGTCATACTTGTCTTTGAGTTGCTTAAGTATATGGGTCTTTACTTACCTTGAATAGCTCTGTTATTCTTAAAGTGTGTACTGGGGTTATGCTTTTCCTGAACTCCTTTAGGGCACTTCTAAAATAGTCATAACGTTCTTACTTGCCTTAGAATTGTATTCTACAACTTCTGAAAAGTATCATTGGTGAAACTGCCTATTCTTGTAATAGAAATAGTATAATAAGCATATATAATAATAGGTTCATTACTTACCTTGAAATACATTGTGTCTTCCTTAAACTGTAATTCGATTTTGCTTTCCCTAAATTGCTTTAGTGCATTCTAAAATAGTTATCAGGTTCTTACTACTTATCCATGAGTAGCTGAATGCCCCTCTAGAAAAGTATATGCGCTCACTTACTTTCGCTGTATTGTGTTCTAAGAAATTGCAAGGTGTATACTTTTAACAGGGTTGGTTTATTAAATTACTTACTGCAATCTAAAAGTAACTAACCTGGTCTTATTCCCCAAGACTAGTATATTGCTATCCTGAATGTATAACTATTAGGTTTGACTCACCTTGACTTGGAAAATACTACTCTAAATAAGGTATTGAGTTGGTTTTGTATATCTGTTTATAACTTATTTATTTTAAATTTGTGTATTGGCACTTCAATAATCACAATACATCACAATCCAGTATTGAATTATCTTAGTGAAAGTAACTCCACAGGATAAAACGAAAAAGGAAACGGTGAAACAAACAACTAGGCTTGCATTCAAAGTACTTTCTGTCCGTGAAGATAGTAATATGGGGGAGGTTCCAGTGGGTGTGGCAGTAGGATGGGACAGATCCTAAACCCAAAACACAAATAGGGATAAGGCGCGCAACATACATATGTTCAAGTATCAAGACAACGCAACACTAGTGTTACATTCTGGGCGGTTTGTCATCTGAGGGATGAAACTTTGTCAAAGTGAGTAGTTTCCATGCTTCAAAGGCATAATATGAATTATCGTCATGCATCCGCAAAGCCCCAAACCACGCTTTAGTCTCAGCTGCACACCAAGTCTGGAATTCATTGTGCCACAGCACATATTGTGGACCTTTTTAAAGTGTCCATGCCACAGCCAAGTGCCTCTTTGCCAAAACACATGTGAGGTCCACAAATTTAACTTTGTGTTTATATTTGCTCGGCCTGGAGTATATAACCAATAAACATTTGAGTGGGCTCCAGTGGTATCTGGTCATTCCAGCCGCTATACAAGCCCGTTCAATTTGAGTCCAGAACCCCTGTGCCTTAGTGCACTTCCAAAACATATGTATTAAGTCAGCGTCCTCTTGTTCACACTAGGGACAAACTGATGTAATGTTTGGGTTAAATTTAGCCACCCTAGAGGGGTCATATAGGTGCAGTGAAGTACATCAGTTTGGATCAAACGGAATCTCGTATTTTGAGAAACTTTTTTTGTAAAAATCAAGGCCAAATCCCATTGAGCATCCGATATTTCGGAGTCAACATCTGTCTCCCAGGACAGCTTCAACACAGCATACCTAGCATTCCTGGTCCCCTTTAATAAACATTCATACAGTCTAGATAAGGGCCTCCAGCCATCTTCCAGGCTATACTTTAGAGCCATGAACCTGTTATCCTCTGGCTCAGCAGGCTATACATCATTGGCATCTAGGTGCTTTCACCACCCGCATATATCTCAAAAACTGGCCTTTTTGGGATACCTTCCCGTGATAACAGGCTCTCCCGGTCTCTAAATGTCCCACTGTCGTACATATCCCCCTAGGTGGCTATACCCAGAGCTTCCTAGTGCCTTGCAGCATTCAGGTCACTCACATCCATACACACGCCCACCATGAGCGGGACGCTGGGAGAATTGTGTTTATGACTTATGTGAATAGTACTTACTTCCCCAAGTAATACAGTGTACCAGTGTTTCTTTGAGACATATGTATGCTACAATTTCTTTGTACTGACCTACAGCCCTCTCTCTCTCCTAAAATAAGCCTGGCTGCTCTGTCTACGCTACCAAATGTTCTCAGGTGGTACAATCTTATACTAAGAACAGAGTTTTGTACTGCCTCAGATATGGTTTTATGAAGCCCTTAGTTGACATGATATGGTATGGCATTTATAACGCGCCTACACACACGTGTTTCAAGGCGCGACGAAGCAAGGGATGGGAAACAGAGGGAAGACAGAGACAACGATCCTACTAGGCCAGGTGACATTGAGATCGTGCAAGTTCAGGGGAGTTGGACCTTACAAAAACGGTCCTAACAAAGTGATAAGAGCATGCGCCTCCGACGGTGAGAAGACTTAGGAGCCGAGTTCAAACCTCACCTCCTCCAATGCCTTTTTGAATTGGTCTTTATTAAATTTTATTTTGTTGCTTTTGTTTGAGGCAGAAGATATCTAGTAAAAACGTATATACACAAAGAGAAGCAATTAGCCCTAAATCTTGGATGGCCTGGGTGTTTTGTGACCTCACATGTGATCTAGAGATAGGCATTCCATCTGCCAAAATGCCCAGCAGAGGTTTAGATAAAGCACCACTGGATCAAATAGCAGATATCCACCTCTGTTTTTTTCTTTTCTTTACAAAATACAAATAAGTTGCTGAAATGAAACCCAGGGGCTGGGCCCATGCCTCTCCGCAAACAGTTTCTTTATGTTTTGTGTTGTGCAAGCTTTTTTCTGAGGTGCGTGCACAGTGTGGTACGATGGTGTGTTAACGTTCATCTACCCTTCTATGGGTTTCATGGCCAAGGTGTTGGTTGCCAAAGGGATGAGAGTGTTTGCTCCTGATGGTGAGAAGTCGTGGGAGCTGGGGCCGACCCTCAGCTTCTCCAAGTCCTTTTGAATTGACTTTTTTAAATTTAGTTTTATCTTTTTGTTATTGTAACAAAGGCAATGGTCAATGCTTAATCCACAAACAATATAAACTGAAACACAAACAGATACACCTAGAGCCTTGTGTAACAGTGCAACGCAAGTGTGCCAAGAAATGTCTTGTGGGAAGACTGCTGTATGTCCTACAGTATCTTGCATGCTAGGTATCACTTTCATCTAGCCATTTGAATTTTGAGTTGGATTGCTGTAAGGCAGGGACACTTTACAGATATTGAGATGTTTAGCTCCTGCACTCCGAAGTCCGAAGCTGCTGTTCACCTCTTGTAAGGTGTTTGCACCTTTTCACATGGATAATTTCCGTTTACTCAGCATCAAAATGTCAATAGGCCCTTACTAAGAGGCCAAGCATTGAATACTGTTCTCAAGCCGATACTCAATGAAACAAACTCCATGCTTTTACACACTTTGTGTAACTCTCAACCCGGTCTCCTCCTCTCTACCCCATTTGATGAACGCCATTTTGAAAACAGTGGTACAGTTATTCGTTGTGCATTTCAATCTCACATACATTTTTCATGAAATAATGTTTTCTCCCATCTAAATGTGTTAGGGTAAGGTGACCTGTCGCTGCTTTGTATGTATGTTTAACCTGATTCTTATCTCAAGAACTGTAATACACATGCATTCCGCCAAATCCTAACCATTGATGAAATGATTACAGACACAGTACTATTCCAGCATTTTTAAGGCTTGCGCACCACTGTTTCTATAGACATTCCCTTCTGCGAAACCTGTTGGGCATGTGTCGTGGAGTATGAAATTTAGATGCGCAGCAAGGCGCAGCTGCCTCTCAACTCTGCTTCCCGTCCGTCGCAGAGAAACAGACGGAAGGTTGGGGGGGACACATTGGGGAGGTACCGTGCAGGGCATGCCGAGGCATGCTTGCCCTAAGCAAAGTTCTAACATGCTGTCTAGCAACACGCTCCGGCCTGTCCACCGTTCCTTGGGGCATCCCAAGAGTATGAAGGAAAGGGGACAGGACGTAAGAGTACATTCCCATCTGATTGTGCTTCACATTAGATGTCTGTGAAAGATAATAGATGAACTGCTCCATAAAGGCCATGAGAGGACTGTGTGGAAGCTAGAGTCGATCCTGTTGCAAGACCACAGTATCAAGGTCTCCTTTTTTTGTGTGCATTTAGCCAAAACAAATTTTGACCTTTTACACAGTGTACATAATCATAACATATCATATAGCATTAAGTTCAAACATTTAAAAACATACAGAACGAAAAATAAATTAACTACATTAATACTTGCTGCTCAACTGCATGAAAAGGAGAAAAGGGAATGGCACGAAACCGTTTTGATAGTGAAAATGAAATGACCTATTTCTCCAAAACAACTCAATATATCAGACGAGTAAGGGGAACGAAAACCAAAGGTTCACTTATATCACTGCTTAAATGAGAACATGGTCAACCAATTTTAACTCATTAAGCAGTTTAGCCACTTCCATTGTCAAGAAAACTTCATTGCCTGAGATAATTCTCTCCCACAGATCTTCAAGGTCTCCAATGTCCTTATCTATTGTATTTACTGGGCTCTGGTCTGGAAGTGGAGGCCTGCAAGGTCAGTTACTGGACGTTTCTGAATATCCCTTATCTGTGTGTCTGGGGAGGTGGTGCATGCATGTTCACATTCAAGATCGGATAGGCAGCAATTGACACAAGATTTGATAATAACAAGCTTTCCCACTATTTCCTCCTCCTCATCCGTTATACTCCCTACGGTTTATAGCCTCCCTGGTAGAACAGAGAAGGGAATAGTTGTTGAAAGCCCATACCAGAATCAGCCATCTTGGACCTTTGCAGCTTAGCCCCCTTTAAACCACTCATTTAATCATTAAAAAAGTGACCTGTTTCTTGCATTTGATAATGACAAGTTCTAAAGTGAATTGTGCCACAAATAGAAGCATTGCACATTGCCTCATTTGTCATGCCCCAATATACAGGCAGTCTGCAAATATAGACCTACCACATGCATATAGGCATTTAGCATACTTTTAAAATGTTTCTTTTTATTGATTTGAAGTACCAAACAAAACACAAAAATCACAGCAGAGCGTAAATATAACATAGGCATACAAGTCCAAAGGCCGCGATACATCATAAAGAAAACACAAAATACTGCCCCCGCCCCCCGACCCTTTGGATGAACGCACCCAGCCTCCCTGCAATGTGCAGCCCAGTTGCAACTGAGTAAATTCAGTCTTCGCTTCCCCATCTGTTTCATATATTCCCACATTTGGAGGGGCAAACCATGGACCTGCACACACGTTCTCTGATTGCTCTACAATGGTCCATATCCACCACCCACCCTCGACCCCCAAAGAATAGCAATGTTCCTCTTGGCCACTGTCAAAGCATTCACAATGAATAGCTTTTCGTAAAGAGAATAAGCCGTGCCATCCCATATACCCAGCAACAACAGCGCTAGTGTCGAGGGTACCGTTTCGGACACCATCCTGGGGATTTCATCAATAACCTTGTTCAAGTACCTCTCAATCTTCAAACATTCCCAGATAGTGTGATAAAATGTTCCCAGACCAACGTGGCACCACAGACAGCTAGATTCCATGGCGTGGGTCCACCCAAACAAGAATTCACGGGTGTAGTATAGTCTGTATAACCTTTTTAACTGGATGAGCCTAAAACGGGATGTAATTGCGCTTTTCCTGGGGACCATTAATGCCTCCTGCCAGTCCTCTGCCGCAATGGGACCTATATCATCCTCCTAATTTCCCAAGAGCTTGGTCAAGGGGGGTGCCGTGAAACTAGAGAGACTTTGGTATAAGGTGAAAACTGCCTTCTTAACCAGCAGGTCAGTGTATTCATTGGCTTCCACTGGGGACTGCTCTTGGCAGTCATACTTCCCACAGAAATTTGACCACATAGCATGCCTGAATTGAGTGTAGCGATAAGCGTCTGATTTTGTCAACTTCGCCACTTGTTGCATCTCGTCAAAAGATCTCAAGCGCCCACCAGCAGCATTCCACCCAACACCTGTATATTTTTGCTGAACCATAGAGATGCAAAATTCAATTTACCCAATTCGGGCTAATCCTTGTTATTCCACAATGTGCCCTGCAGGGTCACTACTGCGGCCCAGCCTACCTCTGTCCTCCTCCTGTTCCCCACCCGCACAACCGGCGGTGGAATTAAGGGAAGGCTGGTTCCCTCTGACCCCCCCCATAAAGTGTCTGCAGGGGGTCCGAAAGTACCATGCCCGTCCGTTATAATTGTACATGTGAGCGGGATGTGTTTCCCCCTAACCATTAGTTTGCAATCACAAGCTGGGCAGCCCAGTATTATTTCTGGAGGTTTGGAAGACCGATGCCTCCCTCCTACAACGAAATATACAGGAAACTCAGGGCGATCCTCAGCTGGGAGTCCCATCATAGCAGTTTCCTTAAAGCTCTTTCAATGATTTGGAACTCCCTCTCCAGGATTACGACGGGGGTATTTGAGAGAACATTTAAATATCTGGGGGAAGTGCTGACCAGAATTTGGCATCAGAAATAAATCTATCGGATATTGGTTTCAAACTGCATGTGAGAAAGGTGGACAGGTCTCGACAAATATGAATGCTCACGTATTTGAATTAACTCACTGCAACCCTAAACTCACAACTGTCCAGGATGGCTTTGGTGCCCCCATGCACTGGGAATAGGATAGAAAAATCCCAATTGACCTTAAGGCCACCGTGCTCACTGTATATCCGTAATATTTCCATTATCTGTGTGATTGAAACTCAGGGTTACCCCACATACAGCAGTAAATCATCTGCATATAACGAAACACGATCTTCGTGTCCCACTAACCACCCAAAACCCCTCATAAGAGGGTCATCACGGAACCAAATTGCCATGGGCTTCATGGCCAAGATAAACAACACAGGGGACAGCGACACCCTGTCTTGTTCCGCTCTCCAACGGAAAGCTATCTGACGTCACCCCATTAACGCCTGCAACTTACGTATAGTAGTTTTGGCCACTGTAAAAATACTGGTCCAAAACCCATGCCCTCCAGCGCTGCTCAAATGAACTCTCAGTACACTGAGACAAAGGCTTTCTCAAAGTTAATAGCTACCACTGTCAACGGTTCCAGGATACAGTAAGCCATCTCGAGAGCCACTTGGAGCCTGTGGATATTCATTAAGGTCGCCCTGTCCGGTAACAACCGTTTTGGTCGTGGTGGACCAGTGCTGGCAGGACCATCTTAAGCCTTGTGACCAGGATTTTTGCCAACACTTTAGTCTCCATATCAGGGGTGCTGCTAGGTCTGGAAAAGACCCGGGGCTATGCTAATGTCATGACTGGGGGCTACCTAGCCTGCTGGTTGTTGCTCCTGTGATTCTATCCTGGGCTACAACCAAAAGACCAGGGGCTATAGCCCCTTTAGCACCCCCCCTAGCAACGCCTCTGCTCCATATTGAGGAGCGATATATGCCGATAGGAAAAGCATTTGTCTGGGGGCTTGTTCTATTTAGGTATAAAAAGGAACGTTGCCCATCTTACTATTCTGAAACATGGACAGCATTGGCCCTGCAATGTCATCATACAACTTTTTCCACAGCTCTGCTGGCAAACCACTGTGTCCCGGCGTTTTCCCTGATTGAAGCGACAATATTGCAACTGCATCTTCCTCCTGTGTGATCTAAGCAATCAAGGCCTCCTTCTGCATATCTGTGATGTGTGGGAGGGAAATGTCCTTCGCCATTTCAGAATATGTTGGGGCCCTGTGTGGAACGGGGACGCGTATAAACACGTATGAAAGTTAGCAAATGTCTTACACACTTCTTCTCCCCTTCTGGCCACTTCACTGCCTGACTTTGTGATCCTGCTTCATATCTAATTGGCACCTTGTGCTGTTCCAGCTACGCCAGCAGTTTAACTGCCTTGACCCCAGTCTTATGCACCCTGGCTCAGGACGCCAGATAGGCTTGTCTAGTGGTGTCCCTTGTAAGGGGCAATATATGTGTTTCTGGCCTGAAGCAGCTGGAATTGTTGTTCTAACTGCAATATCTGCAGTTACAACTGGACCACCTTGGCCATCCTCTCTTTTTCCTTAGTGACGAGGACAGAGAATGCTTTGCTCCGAAATGACAGCTTTGTAGTCCTCGCAGTGCGTCCCGGGACTTCCGAAAGAGGCAGCGTTCAAGTTATGTTATGCTATGTTGACTTATACCATGCAATGTTACCACCAAGGGGCGGTCTCCATGCGCTCACGTGGCTCTGCAAGAAGGACAGGACTGATTAGTGAGGGTAGAGTGATAGGATAGCACTGTGTGTTGGCTTGCAAATGGTTCATAGCGTGCACTGGATTGTTGTATCCGTAAGGGTGAGGCCCAATGCCTCGGTTGTTTGTTGTAGGCGAGTGTTATTTATGTTGGGTGTGTGTTTGTGTGTAGTTTGGCTAGCCCAGTGGGCGGGTGTAGTATTTGGGTGGTAATTGTAATTGCTTATTTAAGGAGGGAAGGGAACAAGGGAGTACAGTAATCATTCTTAGGCCTTGAAGTTTCCAAATGATTTCACAGTAAAACTAGCATACGTGTTACAAATGTTGTCAAGCTAGGGAGGGGGACAAACGGGGCAGGGGGACAGGACAGACAAGCTTACTAATTCTAGTAAATTAGTTCATGCATGCGTGCGTACAGACGTAGGTGCGAGGTAGGAGGAGTGGGGGGGGGAACAAACCCGTCCGGTCCTGCTGGGCCCTGGGTTAAGTGCAGAGAGGTTGCCCGGCTCATGGAGCGTAAGCAAAAAGTGCAGCAATGTTGATCATAGTGCAGCAGCCCGGAGGCAAGTGCAAAAGACTGGCGGGGGGGCCTGGGACCTGGAAGGCTCTGGAGGTGAACCAGGCAACCAGTCAGCAAAAACTGAACAGAGTTAGGGAGGAGAAAGGAGGATGGAAGGTGGAGAGAAAAAGAACGGAGGTTAGCAGGGTAGAGGGAGAGAGAAGGAGGAAGAGAAGAGGAAGGTCTTGAGGAGTTTCTGGAACTTAAGGTGCTCCGACTCAAGACGGAGAGAGGCATGGTGGCTGTTCCAGAGGGAGGCACCTACAGAGGATAAAGATCTACCCCCAAATCTCTGTTTGTGAAAGCAGCTCACCTGCAGAGAGTTGGAAGAGGATGATGCAGAGGACCCTGGAGGGAGAGTATTTAGGAAGAGAGCGTTGTAGATAGAGTGGGTCCCGGCCCCAGAAAGCCTTGTGGATTATGCAGAGGGTCTTGAACTTGATCCTTGCAGCCACACGGAGGCAGTGGAGGTATTTCAGTATAGATAGATGCGGCCCCTGGTCTTGATGCCAAGGATACGTTTTGCGGTTCTGTTCTAGATGATTTGGAGAGGATGGAGAGTAGAAGTAGGAAGACTGAGAAAGAGGCTGTTGCAATAGTCTAGCCTATAGTGAACCAGGGCTCTAGTTGGTAGTGGGACTTTTTGGAGATGTCTGAGATGTGAGAAGAGAAGAAGAGAGTGCAGTCAAAAATGACCCCTAGATGTTTTGCCTCATTGGTAGGCAAGGGCGCAGGGCCAAGGGGGTTTGGCCAAGGTGAAAGTGGGGAAGCAGGAGCAGGGGTCCCAATGAGGATGATCTCTTTCTTACTGGCATTCAGGCAGAGATTGTTAGCAGCACACCCAGACTGAATTGCGGAAAGACAGTCAGGGATGATCAAGGAGGAGGCTGACGGTAGTCCGAAAGAGAGCTGCATCTCATCAGCATAGCACTGAAAGTTAGTGGTAAATGTAGAGATCCTGTGGGCCAAGTGGGCCATGTAGATATTGAAGAACCAGGGGATAGGTTAGATCCCTGTGGGACACCACAAGTAGAGACAATGATAGGGGAGAGAAATGACCCAAGTTCCACCTGGGAGGGCCGGTCAGAGAGAAAGGCGGCGAGCCACGGCAGGGCCTGATCTGTGATGCCCAGGGTATCACAGAGATGGGTGATCAGGATGTTGTGGTTTACCGTATCGAAAGCAGAAGAGAGGTCGAGAAGAATGAGGACAGAGGGAGAGAAAGAGTCAAGATTTGAGAGCAGGTATTCACGGGTGTTCAGAAGAGCACTTTCCGTGCCTCTGGATGCTCTAAAGCCAGATTGATGGTTATGGAGACAGATTCAGTGTGGAGGGTAGGTTGAGTGAAAGCCAGCTTCTCCAGGAGTTTACCCAGGAAAGTGGTGAGGGAGATCGGGCTACAGTTTGCCGGAATTGACCGGTCGGCAGAGGGTTTTTTGAGCAGAGGGTGCTTGAGATTAGAGGGGAAAACTCCAGTGGCGAACCAGAGGTTGCAGAGGTCGGCCAAGGCAGGAGCAAGAGTGTCAATATTGTCCTTGATGGTTTTGGAGGGGCAGGGGTCCACCTGTTTGGAAGAGGCTTTCATAGACCCGACTTGTCTAGTGACCTCCTCTGGTGTGACACGGGAAAAGGAGGCGGTGGGGGCGGTCGACGGTGGCCCAAGAGATGCTGGCGCAAGAGGAAAGAGAGGACAGGATGTCTTGTGTTTTGGTGGTGAAATATGCGGTCAGGGCCGAGCAAAGGGCCTCGGTGGGTGCAGTAGAGGATGCGGCTGCAGTAGGGGTGGCCAGTTCCTTGCAGACTTTGAAGAGTTTGGCTGTGTTGTTAGATGCCGCGGAGATGCAAGCTTGAATGTACACTTTTTTCTTGGAGCGTATGCAGAGTCTATATTGCCTTCGAAGAAGGCAGCAGGCCAGTTTGTCAGAGGGTGCACCTGAAGAGCCCATTTCCGTTACGCTGCTCTGCACTTGCGTTTAAGGGCAGCCAGATCGTACCAAGAGTTGCACTTTTTGGAAGGCTTCAGTCGAACCCTCACGACAGGGGCAAGAATGTCAAGAGTGTTGGAGATGGAACAGTGAAAGTTAGAGAGGGCTGTGTCAGGGTGGAAGTCAGCCACAGGCGTAGAAGGAGGAGAGTAAGTGGAGACAAAGGCAGCTACAGACACTCTTTTCATGTGTCGGATGACCTTGAAGGCAGGAGGTGGTGTAGGGTGTGCCATTGCTAAAGGAGAAGAGAGCTTCAAGTGAGAAGAGAGAAGTGAATGATCAGTCCATGAGAGAGAGGTAGCGAGAGGAATGGAGAGTGGGATGTCTGTGGAGATGAGAGCATCCAATGTATGGCCAGCAGTGTGCTTTGGACCAGAGGGTAAAATGGAGAGAGATAGGGAGTCACACAGGTGGCAGAAAGGTTCTGAAGAGTCCGGAAAGTCAAGATGGATTCAAACATCCCCCATCAGGAGGAGTTGGGAAGAGGAGGAGAGGAGAGAAGAGGCAAGGTCAGCCCATTCCGAGAGGAAGAGGGTGGACTCACCCGGTGGCCGATAGAAGGTGGCCATAGTAAGAGAGGCGACAGGCGAGAGAGAGACTTAGCCTGCAGATCAGGCATTCAAAGGAGAAGTAGACCTGAGTGGGAATAATGGAAACAGGGATCCACTCAGGAAAGATCAAGGCTACTCCACCTCCTGGCCTGCTGGGCCTGGGCACGGAGAGGATCTTGTAGCCTTCAGGGAGAAGTGTATCAAAACTTGTGACAGAGCTCTCCTAAAACCATGTCTCAGTAAGAGCAAGTGTCACAAAAAGGACCAGGAAACGGGTCTCTGGCCTGAGTGTACCCTTATATATTAACACAATAGAAGACTCAGGTTGATCAATTCTGTGAAAGTATTTTAATAAAAATTGTTAAATTTTTTGTTTTTAAAGTTCGCCCTCGAGTGAGGTACTTGGAATTTCTTAAAAAGCTGCTTCATAGATGGAAAAAGATGATTTTATTAGATTTCTCTATCCACAGGATGTTAAAAAAAGGAGGACAATGCTAATAGATGTGTTTCTATTCTCTACTTCTATTCATTTAGTTTGAAAAAGTACCGTCCAATTGTTTCTTCCGGTTTTGCTTCAAAGATTTCCGGATTCCCATATTCTTCTTCTGTTCTGATCTTTTAACATTGTTATTTCAGAATTCAGTTTGAAAAGGTTTTTACGGAATTCCCATCTTTTTGTTGGGAGATCACAAATCAGGAAGTTCAGCAGGTTGTAGACAGATTAGTTACTAGCCTGGGACTATTCCTGATGTAGAAAGCCACAAAAAGCCTACCGGTTTCAGTGGCAAAGAGGCCACATTCATCAGGGCTGGGCAGACGTATTGAAAAGTGGATGTGTCTACGTCTAGGAGGCTGGGTAGATGGTACCAGAGGATCCCACCTATAAAAGGGAGGGGGACGGGAAGAAGGAAAAGAGAGAGAGACAAGCACCATTATGGTATCAATAAGGTAATTTGACGGTACTGTCATCTAGAAAATAAAAGGCTAGGTCTTACCTAGTTTAAGGGGTCCCCATAGGTGTCCATGTGGGTGGGCAAAGTAGGTATTACTACTTCCCAACAGGGGTCGTGGGTCATTTTATCATGCCCTGGATTCTGGAAAAAAGGGATCATATTTTAGACTCTTGACCAGACAGGACGAACAAAGATTACATGATGCAAAGTAGTTAAAGATAGTGCTCAATAAGATAGGGTCATATATGAATGACCCCTGACAAATTTCTTCAAGAGAGAGACTCCAGAAAATTTTACCTAGAAAGTGTGACCAGAAAACATGTTTTGCCATGTCTTAACAGATTAGGAACATACCATATCGCGTGATATAATGGGCTATCAAAAATGATGTAGCATGCTTACTTGCCCCTCAAAATATGCACCAAAAACCCCTGGGATGGGATGGGGGGTGGTCCCATAGTTATAAACCCACAGTTATAAAGGGAGCGGGACTGTTGCTCATAGAGCTGCTGGCAGACGAAACCGCCATGCAGTACTTAGGAGATACATCGATTGTATGTATCTCGTTCTCTACTCAGTTTCATTTTGAGCCTGCTCGTCGCGTAAGCTTACCTGCTCCGTATTCTATGTTGTGATCGGAGTTTCAGAAACGAAAGGTCGGCTCACCGTGGGTGATGCCGGACCAAGCGCGGGTAGTGGTGGCTGGAAGTCGGACCTGGTCGCGCTACAATGATGTGTATGCCCTGCGTCCGAAAAATCGTGGGATTGCCATAGACATAAAAAAGGACTAAATGTATGTATTCCACATCCAACAGGCTTTTGGAAGAAACATAGACATCAACGAAGGACAGATTGCCAAAATCACGTTGTCTTGCATAGGCGTGTATATACACTTGGATCAGATAAATGACCAAAGGAATCCGTCACAAATACCTTATGGAATCAGGAAAAACCCACAGGACATGCACCATGTGGCCTTTGCAGTGCGTGTGCAGGAACCACCAGAACCACATCTATCAACATTGGCTGGCATTACCCATGGCTAGAGAAACATTTTACAAACTGTAATAGTAAAAACGTCATTTATCTAATTACCTGCCCTTGCAATATGAGATATGTGGGTATGACTACCCGTTCTATCAAAACCAGATTGGCCAAACATCGGTCCTGTATTCGCACGAAAAAACTCACTGCCCCTATGGTCACTCATTTCGTGCAAAATCAACATGATGTGATGGACTCGAAATGGACAATTATTGAAAAAGTGAATGTTCCAAAACGAGGGGGAAACATCCATGATTTACTTTTCAAAAGAGAACAACTATGGATCTTTCCTTTGAAAACAGACAAGTTTGGCCTAAATGAACCGACAAGTTGGCAGACCCTGGCCACTTTATAGAGAAAGAACTACCCCAGCCATGCTTTGACCATCCTGATACAAGCCAGAAATCTACATCTCCTGGTTTTTTGTTGTGTAACTGAATGTTTTCTGAACTTCAGCTGGTAGTAATGTTTGTGATGTATCCTGAACTATCTGGCACCTTTCCATGGTCTAAAACAGGGGTTGTTTGTTTGTTTATTATTTATTATTTATAGCGCGCGCCAGACCCGAAGGTAACCGGGCGCGTTGTTCAAGGATACTTTAAACTTTACAGGTTACGCATGTTTACAAGTAGTGGTTATACATGGTAGAAATTACATAATGCAGGACAGTAAGGAGAATATACATTGTGCATAATATATACATATAACATAATATATACAGGAAATATGCAGTAGGAAGATAGAGAGTATATAATTATGTACATAGTACGTCTGTAGAACAGTGGTTATGTTGGTGTAGGGCAGGACTATCGGTCATTTTCTTTGATCCAATTGATACAGTTAGATCTGAAGAGAGCGTAGGATTGGGGAGATCTCAAGCCGGACGGGAGGGAGTTCCAAAGCTGGGCAGCTTTGACCGGGAAGCTGTTTCCTCCGGCCGTACTTAGTTTAAATGGGGGTATCACTAACTGGTTGGAGAATGCTTCTCTGGTGGGTCTAGTGGAGATTTTTCTGTTGAATCTAACAGCTAGGTATTTGGGTGCTAGATGGTTGATAGTTTTGAAAGTTAGAGAAGCTGTCTTGAGTTTGATTTTGTCCGCTGTGGAGAGCCAGTTGTATTGTCTTCTAGCCTCTGAAATATCCTCCCTTCTTGGAATTCCTAAGGCAGCTCTAAGAGCATTGTTCTGTAGTGTTTGAATCTTTTGCAACGTATGTTTATTGGCCCCTATATATAGTGCGTTGCAGTAGTCCAATTTCGACAGCACTAATGCTCGAGCAAGGGTTAGGCAGTTGGCAGTGGATAGGTATGGTTTTGCGGCTCTAATCAGCTTGCAGGTATATGCGGTGCTGGATGCCATTGCGCTCACCTGTTTGGTTAGGGAGAGGTGGGAATCAAGGTAAAACCCTAATGTTTTTACCTCTTTTGCTACCTTGATAGTGTTACCGTCTATGACGAAGGAGGAGTATTCTTCTTTTAATCTTTTGATGTTTTGTGTGTTCCCCAGTATGATGAGTTCCGTTTTGTCATCATTCAGGCATAGCCCGTGGGTGGCCATCCATGCCTGAATGATGAGATAAATCTTATTCACCAAGGCCAAATCTTGTTCATAATCCCCTGAGAGTGGTATGAGAATCTGAGTGTCATCCGCATAGTTAGTGTAGGTGACACCCAGATTATCTAGATCATCGAACAAGGGCTTCGTGAAGATGTTGTACATAGTGGGGGAGACACAAGAACCTTGTGGGACTCCACATGTGATGGATACAGGGTCAGCAGCAGCAGAAGTAGAGAAGACTCTCATAGTTCTACCGGTTAGGAATGATTTGATCCATGCGATGGCATGTGTGGAGAAGTGGGCAGCTGTTTCTAGGTGGGTGCAAAGCACATCATGATCCACCAGGTCGAAGGCTGCAGAGAGGTCCAGTAAGAGGAGTAGGGCCATCTTTCCGGAGTCTCTCAGCTCATCAACCTGAGTTTTAAGATCGATGAGCGCGGTTTCAGTTCCATGCTGAGGTCTGAAACCTGATTGTCTTGTGCCTAGAAGGTGGTGCAGCTTCAGATGTTTTTGGATCTGCAGGTAGGCTACCCTGTCTAGGATTTTTAATAGGAAGGGTACCGTTGTGATAGGCCTGTAGTTAGTCGGGATGGATGGGTCCAATGTTTGTTTTTTTAGGAGGGGGAGGACCCAAGATTGCTTGAGGTTATCTGGTATAGTGCCTGAAGCAAAGGAGGCATTAATAAGCTTAGAAATGAATGGGGAGAGGTCTCTGGCCGCGTCTTTTATTAGTTGGGCTGGGCATAGGTCGCCTCGGCAATTGGATGGCTTGAGTGAAAGTATTATCTTTTCGGTTTCAGGTATAGTTACTTTCGAGAAGTTAAATTTATGGTCTGGTTTAGTGCTGGTTGGTGGTTTGCCTCTAAGGTTAGTTGAGGGTGGAATATTCTGTTTCTTTATCTCAATTTTTGTTTGGAGTGTGGCAATTTTGTCATTTAGTGCTTTTTGGATGTTCGAGCACCATATTTTATTTTTGTCACAGTTATCCTGGACAGGAATGGGGTTTTCTAGTTCCTTTAGTATAAGGAATAGTTCTTTCGTTCCAGATTTGGCCTGCATTATTCTGTTGTTGAAGTTCTCTCTTTTTGCTTTCTTTATTTCATTTTTGTAAATCTTGGAGGCATTGATGAGTGCAATTTTATTTGTCTCTGTTGGGGTTAGTCGCCAGGCAGATTCGCATTTGCGTTTTTCAAGTCTTAGAGATTTGAGGTGAGGAGTAAACCAGGTGTTTAGGTGGGCTCTGGGCTTACTCTTTCTCAGTTTCAGTGGGGCAATAGTATCTAGAGCTGTAGCCATGGAAGAGTTGAATTCATTTACTAGTGATGAGGTGTCCAATAAGTCAGGTAGAGAGTTTAGTCTGGGGAGGATAAGGGGTAGCAGTTTTTCTGTAGTTATAAGTTTTTTGTTTCTGGTTGGCAAGGGGGGAGCCAGAGCAATTTCAATAGGTAGGGCCAAGTTAACATTTAGGAGGAAAGTTATCAGTGCATGATCTGTCCAGATTTGTGGGGTGATATCGACAATCGTTGTATTGCAGTTATAGTCAGCAACCCAGTCGAGTATACGGCCTTTTTCGTGTGTGGGTTGTAGGATTTTTTGGGAGAAGCCTAGTTCTGAGATGACATTAGTGACATTAGTTGCTTGCAGGTCTTTAGGGTCATTGTAGCCTAGGTTTAGGTCTCCTAGAAGGATAGCTTGGGATGAAGTTTTTAGGTTGTTTGAGAGGATCGTGGAAATGTCCTCCTCGAACGTGCCAATAGGGCCTGGTGGTCTATAGATAAGGTGAATAGTAATAGTTTGAGAGGGAGATGCGAGGAGTTTAGCAGTTAATGATTCGCAGGAGTTAGTCGTTGAACTTGGTTCAATTTTTAGGGTGAGATTATTTTTAGCAATAATAGCTAGGCCACCTCCTCGAGAGTTGACTCTATCTTCTCTAAGTATGGTGTAATTATGGGGTAAGGCAAGCATTAGGGCAGGTCCTGCAGCTTGGTGCAGCCAAGTTTCTGTTATGGCGAGGATGTCATAGTCTCCTATTTGAATGAGATCCGCAATTTCGGTAGCGTGTGCTATTAGTGACCTGGCATTAATAAGGGCGCACTTCAGTTGGATGTTCGGCTTTGCTGTGGCCTGGGTGGCATTACTTTCTTTTTAGGTATGCTATTATTAGCATTGGGCTGCTTATTTGGGCGGTTATTGCGATGGAGGTCAATCTTTATAGGAGGAGTGTTTCGGATGTTAGTGTTACTTCTATTGCAAGAGGTATTGAGTCTAGCTAATGGTTCGTAAATTCTAGGTAATCTTGAACGTAGTTTTGCGTTTCTACTTGCAATGTCACAGGGGAGGTATGTTAGCGATTGGTGGGTAATAAGTGAGTGTGAGGATTGATGGCTGGGCTCTAAGGGGGGAGTTAAGAGTCCTTAATCCACGGGCGGTATGCCCTGTAGTGTAGGCCTCGGTTGGTGGTTTACTTTTGGCATTGTGGTCCAAAAGGCTGACAGGTAAATAAAAGTTAGAATCATTGTGACCTGGTTTTAGGCGCAAGCAGTTGGTTTGCAAGAGTCAGGTACCTCTAGGCTAGACAGGGCAATCATATGTAGGCTAAGTGCAATCAGTGACAGGCTAGATGCAATCAGAGACAGGCTAAATGCAGTCAGAGACAGGCTAAATGCAGTCAGAGACAGGCTAAATGCAATCAGAGACAGGCTAAATGCAGTCAGAGACAGGCTAAATGCAATCAGAGACAGGCTAAATGCAGTCAGAGACAGGCTAAATACAGTCAGAGACAGGCTAAATACAATCAGAGACAGGCTAAATGCAGTCAGAGACAGGCTAAATGCAATCAGAGACAGGCTAAATGCAGTCAGAGACAGGCTAAATACAATCAGAGACAGGCTAAATGCAATCAGAGACGGGCTAAATGCAGTCAGAGACAGGCTAAATGCAAATCTGGGTGCTGGGTGCCTCTAGGCTAGTCAGAGCAACCATATGTAGGCTAAATGCGATTATAGATAGGCAAAAGCAATCAAAGGAGAGGCTAAATGCAGAACTTGTACTGCGCGTGGCTCTGTAAAGGCATGGTTGTGGTGGTCAGGCTGTGTGGGCATAAGCAGGACCATAGTGTATGTGGAGAGGGCCTTGGTCACATATTAATGCGTATGGGCAGAATCAGACTGCTGTGGCTGTCAAGAGGAGTAAAAGTACCTTGTGTGAAGAGAGCCAGGGGGACTGGCAGACGGCAGCCACGGCACCGAACAGGCACAAAACAGGTGCTGGCCTTGCCTCTCATGGGCCTTGGAATGAGGGGGCCGGCTTCGCCTGCCGGCGGCCAATGGGCCAAGAGGTAGGCCCGGCAGCCAATCAGCTGGCTGCTGGGGGCCTGGATCAGTCGGCTGTGGATGCTGCTTTCAGGGGGCGGCCATCTTGGAGTGGGGGAGAGCCTCGTGGGCTGCAATGGCGGCGAATGGCTTAGTTGTAGTCTTCAGGTGTGGGGCAGTGTGGGCAATGCCTCCACAATCGAAATAACATTAATAAGCTCCTAGGCAGCTGGAGCGCGGCCGAAATGCGCAATTTCGGGCGGATTTCGGCAGAAATCAAGCGCTTACCAAAAAAGCTACGCTTGGACCTGGGGATAGCTGATGTTGTGTGACATTTGTGCACCTAGGATCACAATACATGCAATTTAGTATTACACAGTAGGTTAGTATTATTATCTCTAGAATTCCTGGTTCTCCACCTTGGTGTGCCCCCTGTCGATGACAAATATGCCCTGTGCATGACTTCAGGTTCATTGACCACGTCTCATATGCAATACGGGGACATTACACCCAGTTTCTTCACCTCTGTACAATATTAGTAACACTCACGGATCCACGCAGATTCATTTATCTGATCCAAGTGTATATACACGCCTATGCAAGACATCGTGATTTTGACAATCTGTCCTTCATTGATGTCTATGTTTCTTCCAAAAGCCCGTTGGATGCGGAATACATACATTTAGTCCTTTTTTTATGTCTATGGCCTTCCCACGATTTTTCGGGCGCAGGGCATACACATCATTGTAGCGCGACCAGGTCCGACTTCCAGCCACCACTACCCGCGCTTGGTCCGGCATCACCCACGGTGAGCCGACCTTTCGTTTCTGAAACTCCGATCACAACATAGAATACGGAGCAGGTAAGCTTACGCGACGAGCAGGCTCAAAATGAAACTGAGTAGAGAACGAGATACACCCCCCATCCCATCCCAGGGGTTTTTGGTGCATATTTTGAGGGGCAAGTAAGCATGCTACATCATTTTTGATAGCCCATTATATCACGCGATATGGTATGTTCCTAATCTGTTAAGACATGGCAAAACATGTTTTCTGGTCACACTTTCTAGGTAAAATTTTCTGAAGTCTCTCTCTTGAAGAAATTTGTCAGGGGTCATTCATATATGACCCTATCTTATTGAGCACTATCTTTAACTACTTTTCATCATGTAATCTTTGTTCGTCCCGTCTGGTTAAGAGTCTAAAATATGATCCCTTTTTTCCAGAATCCAGGGCATGACAAAACGACCCATGACCCCTGTTGGGAAGTAGTAATACCTACTTTCCCCACCCACATGGACACCTATGGGGACCCCTTAAACTAGGTAAGACCTAGCCTTTTATTTTCTAGATGACAGCACCATCAAATTACCTTATTGATGCCATAATGGTGCTTGTCTCTCTCTCTTTTCCTTCTTCCCGTCCCCCTCCCTTTTATAGGTGGGATCCTCTGGTACCATCTACCCAGCCTCCTAGACGTAGACACATCCACTTTTCAATACGTCTGCCCAGCCCTGATGAATGTGGCCTCTTTGCCACTGAAACCGGTAGGCTTTTTGTGGCTTTCTACATCAGGAATAGTCCCAGGCTAGTAACTAATCTATCTACAACCTGCTGGACTTCCTGATTTGTGATCTCCCAACAAATAGATGGGAATTCCGAAAAAACCTTTTCAAACTGAATTCTGAAATAACAATGTTAAAAGATCAGAACAGAAGAAGAATATGGGAATCTGGAAATTTTGGAAGCAAAACCGGAAGAAACAATTGGACGCTACTTTTTCAAACTAAATGAATAGAAGTAGAGAATAGAAACACATCTATTAGCATTGTCCTTCTTTTATAACATCCTGTGGATAGAGAAATTTAATAAAATCATCTTTTTTCATCTATGAAGCAGCTTTTTAAGAAATTCCAAGTACCTCACTCGAGGGCGAACTTTAAAAACAAAAAAATTAAACAATTTTTATTAAAATACTTTTACAGAATTGATCAACCTGAGTCTTCTATTGTGTTAATATCAGTAAGAGCAAGAACATCAAGGTCCAGGAGTTGAAGGAGGTGGCAGATGTCAGAGGAGTTCTTGACAGCAGAGGGAGAGCTTATTGTGGCAACATGGAGCAGGGTTGCCACTTTTGAAGGACTTACGGGGGCGGGAGGTGCAGGTGACAGAGGTCCCCCCTGTGAGCTGCAAGAGTGCCTGAGAGATGGAGGTAGGAGGAGGCAGAGGAGACAAGGATGACAAGGGTGTCAGTGAGGGGGCGGTGGGCAAGGAAGCCGGGATAGTGTAAAATGGCAAGGGAGCTAGTGTGGGAGGAACCGCAGGATGCAAGGGAGCTCCAGATGCGGCCACAGTAGGTGGCCAAGGCACTAGGGTGGAAGAGGCTGACGAGGTTGTCAGTGTAGTGCGAGTAGGCAAGGGAGCCTGTATAGTTAAAAGTGACAAGAGGGGAGTGGTGAGGGAGGTGGTGAGATTGGTAGGAGACAAGGTAGCCAAGGTAGCCAAGGTGGGCATAGTTGGCAAGGAAGCCTGGGCGGCTGTAGAAGTAGGTGGCAAGCGAGCCAGTGAAGAGGAAAGAGGAAAGTTGATAAGACGAGGAAGGAGCTTATCAAAAAGTAAGAGGTTGGGTTGAAGCCCTTGTACCAGGATGGTACCATTTTGATAGGCATGTATGATGGCCCTGGAGGTAAGAAGGACCTCCCAGCACGTGCCACCATTTATGTGTGAGGAAGAGTAAGGAGAGAGCAGAGAGAGTCCATAGGTCAGGAGAAGGAACGACAAAGAGGATGTCAGTGAGAGTCGCTCTGGCAGAAGCACTGGTGTAGGTGTTAGTGATAGGAAGGCCTGGGTTGGAGGCCAGCATGTCCTTCTTGGGTTTCCTCCTGCCATTCTTAGTGAGAGGTGAAGGATAGGAGATGGAGAAGCAGTTAGAGAAGATGGGGAGATAGAAAGTGGCATGTTGAGGGGCACAGAGTGTGGCGCACTTAACCAGGCAGTGCAATTGAGGTACATGAGAGGAGGTAGGCAAGAAGGGAGAAAGTGCACAGGGAGACACAGACAGGATAGGGAAGAAACAATTGGACATGAAGAGGGTGAGGGAACAGATAATAGAACAGAACAGAGGGCAGAGAAAAGCAGGATGTGAACACACCTAAAAACGATTTTTAAAATAGCAGCAAAACATGTAGGATGTGAGCACAGCTAAATTCGATTTTAGAAACCACAGCAAAACATGTGGGATGTGAGCACAGCTAAATTCGGCTTTGTAAAACAGCCACAAAACATGTAGGGTGTTAGCACAGCTAAATTAGATTTTTTTTAAACAGTAGCAAAACATGTAGGATGTGAGCACAGCCAAAATTCGATTTTAGAAACCACAGCAAAACATGTAGGATGTGAGCACAGCAAAATTTCAGTTTTCTTTTTGTTTTCTTTGGTCAATAGGTTTATCAGCATAACAGAACAGGGGTGTGGCCAGTCGAAGTGTATACCCAGGAAGGAAAAAAAGTGTTTTGAACTGGTGCTTGGAAAAAAGAGGTGCCTTCTGAGATAGGTTAGTGAGATTGTCAGGAGAGGCACAGGCACAAGTCCAGAGGATGTTGCAGGCACTAGAGAAAACAGACAACACGTGATAGCTGAGGGGGCATCCCATAGCTCAAGGCCTCCTGGATGAGGTATCCAGCCTCAGGATGCATAAATATGGACAGAGATAACTAGAGGGGCCCAGCCAAGCCTGGACAGGAGCCTTAGGAGTGGGGCCTTGGGAGGCGCGGCGGCCAAGCCTTCCGGCTTGTTGATTGCGTCTGAATAAGTAAGAGTGGCCCAATCACAGCCTTACACCCAGAGAGGTCAGGCACTCCGGTGCCTAACAAAAGGGGGAGCCATCTTGGAATGGAGGCCAGTGCTGTTGTAACAATGGACTCCAGCCCCCAGAGCAGCAAAAAACGTGGCACCAGCTGTCAGGTACAAACAAATTGCAATCATTTTCTTTAAAAAGTAAAATAGTATGGTTTTTGAAAATTCTTCTTTTCTTAGGATTTTGTTGTTCTTTTGCCTTGTGCGTCGATTGTGCAGGGCAAAGTGGTTAAGGACCCAAAAAGCCCAAGCGGGACTTACCTGTGGAGGGAGAAGGGCTCCAAGCCTCACGAACTCCGGAGGGAGAGTCTTACTGCAGGCTTCTTTCCTCGATGTAGTGAGGCCAAGGTGGTGAAACTGGTGTAGTCATCAAAAAGCCCTGGGAGGCGGGCCAGCATTCGCCTGTCGGCTTGTTTTTTGGGTCTGAATAAGTAACAGGAGTGTTGGAAGGGAGCATGAGCTGGGTGGTTAGTACATTGGGTACTCTCAAAGTTCTATCTACACCACCAACAGGACAGGAACATTTCTGTGTCTTCAGTGTGCAAATAGTTATTTATTTTTTATTTATTTTATTTATTTTTACATTTATAAAGCGCACTAAACCCGTAGGGATAGAGGTGCTGTTACAACCAGTTACACTTTAGTCTTGAGTGGACATGCAGAATAGGGGTGGCTTAGGGGGAAAGTGGGAGGAATATATGGTTATGCTACAAAGGTGAATGTGGTGTTTCACCCTAATACAGGAAAGCAAATGGGATTAAGGAATTTTGCCACATTTGATACTCAAACATTATTTACAGTATCAAATGCTCATGTGGGATGTATTATGTGGGTCAGTCAACAAGAAAAGCAAAGATTTGGTGGAGTGAACATCAATCCAATCTACGTACAAAGAACTTGAGATCACCAGTCATACAATATTTTCTAGAAGTGGGACATCAAATGTCACAGATGACATTTCAGACTCTGGAGGTGATGGATCAGGGACCACACAGAATAGACATGGTCAATTTCTTGAACCAAAGAGAGTGATTTTGGATAGAGACTCTTAATTCACTTACCCCAGGAGGGATGAATGAGGAGTGCAATTGGAATTGCCTTATAGGTTGAATGTACAACTATGTGATGAAGTAGAATTGTTTACACATGTTTTCATTAATTTCTTTCAATTCTTATGATAAGTTAAAATTTATGGAGGAAGTGTTAGAACTTTAAATTACTTTAAAGATAAAGGAGTTGACAAGAGAATCATAAATTGAAGATGTAATGGAATGTATGTTAACTAATCATTCACTTTTAAGTTGAATGTGTGTTGCACTAAAAATCTGTTTTTTCTATTAAGAGCGGTGAAATCTTCCCGTGCTGATGGATGATCATTGATTTGATGACAGGTTTGTAATAAACCAACCATAATAAAAAAAGCAAAACAAATGGTGGCACATATCCAATGAGCTCACCTCATGTTATACACTAAAAGAACACTATATGTTATGGCTAGTAGGATGGTGAAACTTGCCCATCCCTGTAATTCAGGTGAAGAAACA
Source organism: Ambystoma mexicanum (assembly GCF_040938575.1). Lineage (NCBI taxonomy): Eukaryota > Metazoa > Chordata > Amphibia > Caudata > Ambystomatidae > Ambystoma > Ambystoma mexicanum. Next base: position 1,196,682,797 of record NC_090926.1, on the reverse strand, counting down.
AGGGGCATCATGAATAGTGTAAAACGGTTCAGGAAAGGATGCTGGTACTTTGCTACCAGCAACCTTATTTCCAGACTGCCACACTTGTAATGAGGCCCCATATTTCATTGTAAATATATTTGTTATTTGTTACCAATGAATATAGAATATGTACAGCATGGTGGTGTGACCACATGCTGACGTCATACACGCCAACGTAATGAGGTCCTCACGTGATGACGTCATGGCGTTTTGAATCCGCCATGAGCCATATGATGCAAACCGATGTAGAGGTAGGCAAGATGGACACAACAGTGCCTTTGGTCAAAGAGATAGGAGAGAGGTCCTCACATCATCAAGATTTGGAGCAAGAGTGTCCTTTCCTCTTATCCATTGAAGAGGGGAGATGAGGAGTAGAAGATAGAGGGACTGAACAATGTGAATAATGAAGCGATCACAGGAAGAAGGATCAATGGAGAAGTCGGAGGAGGAGAGTGAATTAGAGAGCAAGGCAAGTTCAAGAGAGTTCACACCAGAGTGGTTAGGCTGGATGTGGAGGGAGCAGAAGGAGTGGTCAGATAGTAAGGATTTAATTTCAAGGCAGGTGGCTGCAGAGGGCTTTGGAAGATTAAAGTCCTCCAGCATGACAATGGGGAGTTGGTAGGAAGTGACTCAAGGATAATGGTCTGATCAGGGAAGAAGAAATTGAGAGGAACAGGGGGTCTATATAAAGCTGAATAGTGGTATATTCAAAAGAGGAAGAGTTCATGTCAGAGGGTGATAGAGGGGCAGTGTTGAGGAACTTATTTATAAGGAACCCCACACTGCTGCCTTGCCGAACAGGTCTGGGAGAGTGGGAGAAAGTAGTAGAGTCAGTGTGCAGACCTTCTGGCGTAGCAGAGTGTTGATAGCGATAAGTGAAAGTTAGGAGTGAAAAGTGTCAAAGTGGTCTGTGCATTCCAGAGTGAAAGAGTGACAGAAAGTAGGGGAGAGGGGCAGATGTGTTGTAGCCGTAGGGGATATTTCATGAATGGACTGTGGCAACTCTGTCTTGGGTTTGAGTTCCAGAATCAAGTCGTGTTACTTGAGAGTTGTTCTTAATGCACCTGCAAGATTGATTGCCACGTTCACAAGATTTGACCACTTCACTACAGTTTTAAAATCTATACATTGGCAAACACTGGAAGCTAGATTCATCACTGCCTTTTATGCTGACTAATGTGCAAGTTCATCTGCAAGATGCCCTCGGATGCATGCGAAAATTGCATCTGAACTGTCTGTATCACTTATAAACATAACATAGACTTTACAGACCACTACAAAGCAATGGCACTTTCATCAAGGTCAGCAAAATTACACGGTATCATGGTGCCATAATGCAAATGTATCAAATGGGATTGTGTAAAACCAGGCATCCTTAGCGGGTCCCGCGAGCAGACCAGGATGCTAACAACGGGCCCGTCATTAACGGGCCTGTTGTTAGCATCATCCCCATTCCCAATGAGCCCTATGGGTGCTGAAATGGAAATGGGGATGTACTGGATCCAGGTTCCATTGAATGGGGAAATACCGGGCCCTCCAAGGTCGGAGTGGCCCAGTATTTCCCCATTCAGGGAACCCGGTACCCGGAATGGGGGTAGCCATGCCACAAAAAGCGGCATGGTTACCTCCAGGGTCGTAATGAGACCCAAGTTCTCTTTGGTCACAGCCTTGGCAGCACGGGAACCAGCATAACCCAAAAATGCTGGTCATCTTTCCTGACATCCCTCATCCGAGAGACATAAGGCCTCATTACGAGTACGGCGGTAGGGGGTTAACGGCACCGGTAAGGGTGTCGGTGCCATTGACCCGCTACCGCCGCATTCCGAGGTCGCTTAGCGGGTCCCACTAAGGACGGTTGGTTTTACCAGCCGCCCTTAGCGGGAGCCTCTAAGGGACCTGGGAGCTAATAACGGGCCCGCTATTTGCAGGCCCGTTTTAGCTCATTCCCCATTCCCATTGAGCCCTAGGGGGGCTCGAATGGGAATGGGGAATGGTTTTCATAATGGGGATTTACTGGGTCCTCCAAGGTTGGAATGACCCGATAAGTCCCCATTCCGACTACCAGGACACGGGTTTGGAGGCAGCCATGGTGCTGATAGCACCATGGCTACCTCCAAACTCGTAATGAGTCCCATAGTAGTTGAGTGCCTGCACCAGAAGCAGCAAATGGAATTGGTCATCTGCCTTGGAAGGATGAGGCAAAGGAAAAAACACTGTTCTTTTGAGAGAGGTGGAAGTCTGAGACAACATTTGGGAGGTCTCACTCTTAGCATCGCCCTCTCTTTGGAGAAAACCAAATAATGAGGTTTGACGGATGAAGCCTGGAGCTCACACACCAGTGGAATTGTTGGAAACAAGGAAAATCACCTTAGAAGTGAGCAATCAAAGAAAACATGAATGCAAGGGTTCAAACGGAGCACCTATGAGGATTGGCAACACTAAATTTAAATCCCACGTCAGAACCACAAAATGGAGTGGTGGAAACTGATTACACAATCCCTGCACAAATTGCATAACAGTTTGCAGTGCTGAGCTGCAAGCCCATCCAGGCCAAGGAAAGCAAAAAATCCAAAACAGAGGATATGGGACAAGTGATGGGCCCCAATCCCTCTCCTGGCACCAACCTGAGTATTTACACCATCTGAAGACATACACTTATTTTGTGTCAGGGTTCCAAGCTGAAAGGAGTACAACCAGGAAATGTCCGACAAATCCAACTCTTTGTATCACAGTTTCTGCAGTTCAAAGTTTTATTTTCAAATAAACAAAAATATAACAACAATTGAGTAGATTATATCGACAAAAGACTTAAACGCATCTGGTACATATTAACAAGCACAATGACATATCAAATCAGTACCAAGGTCATTTAAAAAAGATAGGAAATAAAGGAGGAAAAGAAAATAAGAAGAAAGAAAAAGAAAATAGAGCAAATCTCAGTTTCTGAGCAGCCAAGCATTAACGATCAGGCTACCGCCTCTCCGACCGGGAGAGCAAGCCCACCCATGTCAAGAGGCACCAGAGAGGGCAAATGGACGTGTCCAGAGCTTTCGGGTGCCATGTTTATGTTTATGTTTATGTTTATTTATTTCTATAGCGCTTCGGACCCGGGAGTATGTGGGCGCTTAGTACAAGTTACAGGCACAGTGCATAGAAAACAATAATCACAACGTAGCAAGTATATACAGAATATACAGACAATAGAAGTAATAGCAAACAGAAGTGACAAAAGAGACATATGCAGTATGTACAGTTAATAACTGGGTCAGACTTAAGGTTGACTTTTTGACAGGGGCCACCCAATGGCCTGTTTCCTGAACGACTGGAATGATTTGGACGCCTTAATATTCAGTGGCAAGGTATTCCAGAGTTGGGAGGCGAGGACAGAGAAGCTTGAGCCACTGGCTCTTTTGGAGGTAAATCTGGGTACTGTAAAACATAGGGTATTGGACGATCTCGTGGTTCTGATGGAGGTTCTCATGGTGAATTTGTTAGTAAGGTAGGGGGGGGCTAAATGGTTGAGAGCTTTGTAGGTGAGGCAGAGGGATTTTAGATCGATTTTATGTTGGATGGTGAGCCATTTGCATGTGGTTCTGGTGGCAGAGATGTGCTCGCGCCTGGGAATGTTTAGCGCTGCTCGTAACGCATTATTTTGAAGGACTTCGAGTTTGCCGATTATCGCTTGGTTGGCACCTAAGTAGAGGCTATCGCTTGGTTGGCACCTAAGTAGAGGCTATTGCAGTAGTCTAACTTAGATTGTATAAGAGCTCTGGCTAGCGTGAGGCAACTGTTAGGGGAAAGAAATGGTCTACAAGCTCTGATTAGTTTTCCTGTATAGGGAGTGGCTGAGGCGATCGAGTTGACTTGTTTGGTGAGGTTTGTATTGGCATTGAGGTAGAAGCCAAGCGTTTTCACGTTTTTGGCGATCGGGATAGTATTGCCATCAATAATGATATTGGAATAGTTAGAACTTAGTTTTTGTAGGTTGTTCGGTGCACCAACAATGAGCAGTTCAGTCTTCTCGTCATTTAGGCAGAGGCCGTGTGTGGCCATCCATGCCTGAATGACAGAGAAGATTTTGATGACATCAGTGTTGTAGTTGCCCGAAATGGTGAGGAGTATCTCTGTCATCTGCGTAGTTTGTGTAGGTGACACCCAGATGGTCCGGTTTATCAAAGAGGGGCTTTGTAAAGATGTTGTATAGGGTTGGTGAAACACATGAGCCTTGTGGGACACCGCAGGTGATAGGGATAGGGTCTGCTGCTGCCACTGGAGAGAAGACTCTCATGGTTCTGTTGGCCAAGAAGGACTGTATCCACGCGACAGCAGAGGGAGAGAAGTGGGCAGCAGAAGAGAGGTGGTTGCAGAGTATCTTATGGTCAACCAGGTCGAAGGCTGCTGAGAGATCTAAAAGGAGTAAGATGGCAGCCTTGCCCTTATCTTTGATTTCGTCAATCTGACTTTTGAGATCAACAAGGGCAGTTTCTGTTCCATGTTGAGGCCGGAAGCCAGACTGACGCAATCCGAGTAATTGGTTGGACTCTAGGTAATGCTGAATTTGCAAGTAAGCCACTCTGTCAAGGATTTTTAACAGGAAGGGAACAGTTGTGATAGGCCTGTAATTTGTAGGGATGGCTGGGTCCAGGGTTTGCTTTTTTAGCAACGGGAGGACCCATGACTGTTTCAGATTATTGGGTACCGAATTGGTAAAAAATGACACGTTTATGAGCTTAGAAATGAAAGGGGCGAGGCCTCTAGCTGCATCTTTTATAATCTGTGCGGGGCAACTGTCCCCTTTGCAATTTGAAGGTTTGAGGGAGGTTATGATTTTTTGCACTTCTAATATGGTTACTTTTTTGAAGGTGAAGCCATGGTTAGTGTTGGGGGTAATGGGTAGGCTGAGGTTGGGGGGGGCTAGGTGTGGGGCTACTGTTGGACAGTTGTAGTCTTTTGTTTTCAATTTTTGTTTGGAGGCCAGTAATTTTATTCACAAGGGCATCTTGGATGCTAGTGCACCAGCGTTGGTCCTTCACGGACATGTCCTTAGGTGGATTGGGATTTTCTAACTCTTTCAGGATGGTGAATAATTCTTTGGTACTGGAGCTAGCATTACTTATTCTTATATTGTAGGCTTCCTTTTTTGTGCAAATTATTTCCTTTTTGTAATGGGAGGATGCATTGGTAAGATTAATTTTGTGTTCCTCTGTAGGGTTCATTTTCCAAAGGGCTTCCAATTTGGACTTTTTATTTCTTAGTATTTTAAGTTCTGGTGTGTACCAGGCGTTAAGGTGAGCTTTAGGTTTACCTTTGCGTAGTTTTAGAGGGGCAACAAGGTCGATAGCTTTGGTCATGGCTTTATTGTAGATGTCTACTAGTAAATTAGGGTCTGATGAATTGGGGATCATGTTTAGGGTGGGTAGAACCAGTGGGATGAGGGCTTCAGCGGTGATGTTCCGCTTATTTCTCGTCAGACATGCTGGTGCAGGTGGGCACTGTATATGGAGAGGGTTATTAGTGCTAATGTCAAATGAAAGTAGGAGGTGATCGGTCGAAATGAGTGGTTGGGGGGGGGGGGGTCCTTGCAGATAATGTTGCAGTTGTGGGAAGTGAGCCAGTCTAAGGTTCTACCTTTCTGATGTGTGGGTAGGGAGTTAAGTTGAATGTAGTTCTGTTCGCAAAGGGCATTGGCAATGGAGGATGCTGGAGAGTCGTGAGGATAGTTGTAACCTAAGTTAAAGTCACCTAGAATAATATTTTGTGATAAAGGTTTAGATTTTTCCGCTATGAGGGAGGTTATATCTTCCTCGGAGGAACCTATGGAATTAGGGGGTCTGTATATTAGTTCCAGGAAAATGGTATTTTTAGGAGTGGTTTGAATTTTAATGGATAGGTGTTCACAAGAGTTTAGAGGAAGGGAGGTTACAGATCTAATGTCAAGCGTGGATTTGAATATAAGTGCCACACCTCCTCCGCGGGCATTAGGTCTGTCAGCCCTAAGGATGGAGTAGTTGTCTGGAACAGCAAGGGTTAGAGAGGGACCTACTGCGGCATGAAGCCAGGTTTCAGTAATTGCGAGGAAATCCAAGTTTGCTGAACGGATAATGTCAGCAATTTCTGTAGAGTGGGCCACAAGGGATCTAACATTAAGTAGGGCTCCTTTGAGAGGCATAGTCTTTGCAGAGATATTTTTCTTAGTGACTTTGGTTATAGGGTTGTTGGTCATTTTGTTAAGTAGTGTAGGGAGTCTATAGCCTAGTCTATTGTTACGGGTCATGAGGTTAGGGTAGGCTGTCGGGCGCTCATCTAGCATATTTGGCAAGTTCTGGATATTGTCAGAGTAGTCATCTGTGATGAGGTTAGGTGGAGGATTACTTAGCGTAATGCTGACTTTATTATTGTGGATAGTAGGTGCCCTATATGGGAAAGGAGGCTGGGAGGGCAGGAAGGGTGTAGGGCAGGGAACGGGGTAGTGTCTAGGACAGCCAAGCTTGGAGAGTCCATTGCTGAAAGAGATATAGCTATTTCTGCTGCAAGGCGTGCAATCGGGCCTAATGCAGAAGGGTAGGATGATGAGTACTAGCCAGGCTGACATAGTTCGGATAAGGATACGTACGGGCTACTATGGGGATGGTAGAGTCTATTGGCTGCGCTAATGCTTGTAAGCCCTGGGGTTTATAAGCGGTAACACTAGATTCTGAATTAGGGCACTTGCAAAGTGTGGGGCTTGTTAGAGGCACAATCAGGTAGTCTGTTGGCGACCATAAGGCGCAACACAATCACAGTAGTCTGATAGCGACCATAAGGCACAACACAATCACAGTAGTCTGATAGTGACCATAAGGCACAACACAATCACAGTAGTCTGATAGCGACCATAAAGCACAGCACAATCACAGTAGTCTGATAGCGACCATAAGGCACAACACAATCACAGTAGTCTGATAGCGACCATAAGGCACAACACAATCAAAGTGGTCTGTTAGCGACCATAAGGCACAACACAATCACAGTGGTCTGATAGCGACCATAAGGCACAACACAATCACAGTGGTCTGATAGCGACCATAAGGCACAACACAATCAAAGTGGTCTGATAGCGATCATAAGGCACAACACAATCAAAGTGGTCTGATAGCGACCATAAGGCACAACACAATCAGAGTGGTCTGTTAGCGATCATGCTACATGCAACTGAGCATGGCAGTCTAAATATTGCACGACACACATTAGCAGGGAGATGCAAAGTAACATGAGGTGGGTCACTAGGACAACTAAATTCGAAAACCACAATGGGTACAGGAGAAGCAAATTTCAACAGATGCAGGGGGGCATTGGAGCATCGCGACTCGAGAATCACATATGTATGATAGATAGCAGTATGAGAACAGAGGGGTGCAAGTAGACTTCAACAGGTTGTTCACGAGATCCAAATACTGGGATCAGCAACATCCTCATATTTTACACGGTACTTCCATTATAATGAGCCTCAGGAGGGCAAGGTGCCCGTGGGCCGCCACAGATACGCACAGAGAGGTCTGATCCTTTCTGCAGGGTTGGTGCGTGTGCATGAGAGAGCAAACACTATAGGTGGTAAGTTCAAAGTGAGTGGAGGCAATGGTAGCAAGAATAATAGTGGGAGGCAAGGTGGTACTAGTGGCACAAAAACTGCTGCTCTACTACAGAATATGTAGAGGCCAAAGAATGTGCTTACATGCTTAAGCAGTGCAAACAAATACTGTGGTAATGATGGAGGCCATTTAGGCCGGCCGATGTTGAACGTCACGAAGGCTTACAGTTCTGCGGTGAACAGAGCGTGAAAGCATGTGACGTGCAGAGCGAGAAGTAATATCAAATTGACTAGCATTAGTGGTGTGGGGTGATACCAAAGTTCAAAGCATAATCCCGGCCAGTCACGGCGAGTTGTTGAGAGGGATGGTACTTCATGTCCTCTAGGCCCAGTCTCCAGCAATCAGAATCAACGTGGACCTGAACAGAGGTAGCCACCTGAGAACTAGCAGTATGACTGGGAACGGCGGGAATACACAAAGCAGATCAAAGTCCCACTCAATCGTTAGTGCTCAGAGCTCCCTGCTGACGAAATTCCTTGGAGCAGCAGACCTTGCACTTCCTCTTCACACTAGAGGTGAAGTAGAGGCGAAGAAGTTTACTTGAGGGGTTCCCCAGAATAAGGTCTCTTCCAACCTTCCTGGCAGAGCTTCCACTCGTGGGAGGCTGACGTTTACCTATTCAAGGCATCCACTGTGATGCTCTCTGTACCTGTGAGAAAGGCCACTGTCAGAGACATCTTGTTCATCAGAGCACAGAAAAACAGTCACATTGTTTCTCCACTAAAGGTATAACACCAACACCTTGAATTCCCAAACCTGTATGGCCGTGTGCGTGTATAGATCCAGTCCATCCACTTTGCACTGACAGCAGGGCTCTTTCCTATACTTTTTGTAAAAGGACTGGGATGAAGAAGAACAAGAGAGCAATACAGAGAGCTGGAGCTCCAGAACTAGAGATGCACTCTAGTGGTTGAATGGATTCGAAAGGTGCTGGAACTTTTAAAACCCTGGCACTGCAAGGAAGATGGAGACCACTATTCCCGACACGGGTCGGGAAGCGAGGAAGAAGCCAGCAGTAGCGGGGAGCAGAAGAACTCCAACCGGCAATGTCACAAGAAGCTCAGCTGTCGAAGGTAAGCCGCACGGACACCTGCAGCAGTAGACGCTGTAGAGAGGAGGCCACGGCTAAGTGGGTACCAGAGATTGGACGGGATGCCAGCCACGGCTAAGTGGGTACCAGAGATTGGACGGGATGCCAACATAAAGAAGATATGCCCTGCTGGAGGAACCGAATAGCACAGAGAACGCTGAATCCGCCACAAGAGGACAGTGAGCCCAGATAGGGGAATTGGGACACTGGGGGCTTTGCAGCTTACACCACATGGCGAGGAAAGGCAGTGATATTTACAGGGCGAACCTGAGCAAGGGAACTGGGACGTTGAATGCATAGGGAATGAAACCAATGAAAGGGGGTCAAAGACCCAGTGTCTGAATGAGGCTGTCTTACCTATGGAGCAAGTCTTGGCAGGAGAATGTACCAGGGAACCTGTCGCCAATCTGGGACCCGCACCCAATCATAAAGTGAACATTGTGAAAGCCCTGGCAGGACAGTAAACCAGGAAACCTGTTGCGAGTCTGGGACCCGCACCAAGCAGAAAGTGAACATTGGGAAAACCCTGAAAGCAGAGTATATCGGGCAATGTGATGGCGAGTCTGCGAGCCGCACTCAATTGCGAATAAGCTGTGAGAGTCAAGAAGAGGAAAGAAAAGCTCTTTGTTTGAATAGAGATATTACTTCTAATTCATCGCTGACCAAGCAAAGGTTCTGTCTTGTGCTCTTTTTTATGTCCTTTGTTTTCTTTTGCCCAACGCCCTGATGTCTGCCTGGGTTTCGGCGTGTAATCAAACAAAATAAAATAAAATAAAATTAGGTGTGAAATCCAGGGGAAGGGAACCATACCCCCTGGACTAGAAAGTTGAATAAATTGTGAAAGGAGGGGAAGAGAACTCCCCTTGATTGTGGGGGAAGGGAATCATAAACCCTGGGTTGGAAAGTTGCATATTTGGAAAAAGCAAAGTGAAGACAGTCCTGGCAGGAGAATACACCAGGTGAATTTATTGCGTGTCTAGGAATTGCACTAAAAAATATAATAGACTGTAAATAGCTTGGAATGTGGAAAATCCAGGGAAAATGGGAATCATGCCCCTGGACCAGGAAATAGGAAACTGTGGAAATGAAATCAAGGGAGGAACCATATCCCTTGGAATGTTGTGTTTATAAACTATAAAGTGTTGAAAGAACTAAGTGGAAGAAAATTACTTCCTGAGAAATGTGAGTGTTAACTGAAAAGAATCTGAGAAACTCAGGGGAAGGGGATCCGCCCCTTGTGGGTTGCGCAACTTTGATTATTTGTTTATTTGTGCAACTTTTGGCCTCATTACAACTGTGCCGGTCCAGTAACAACAGTGCCAGTAAGCATACCGGCACCGTTTTTACCGGACCGGCACAGTACAACGTTGCAGGCGGGTGCCGTCCCGCCCGACAGGTTCAGACCTGCCGTGCGGGACGGCACCCACTCACAGAGATCTCACGGTAGAACTGGCACCGTTGGAATAGCCCGGAGGCACCGGGAAGTCAGGCGCCGGTAATTTTTTCCCGGTCTGGCTTCGACCCACTGGTATCACCGGCAGGGTTACAGCCAGACCCGTAATGAGGCCCTTTTGGAATTTTGGAAAAAGCTACAGATGGCCATTTGCAAGAGTATGGGCCTCATTATGATTGTGACTGTGCGGTAATAACATGCCGGTATTACCACATAACAGCACAAAACCACACTGGCACACTCGATTTTTGCCGGTAGGGTGGTGGATTTTCCTCCAGCTCTCAGCTGGACCTATATCCGCCAAAACTACTGACAGAAAAAATGTGGGTATTAACGGCCCGGTAATACCGGCAAATCCTCCCATGGAATGGGGATTTACTGGCGTTTCCGCCATTTGGAATCTGACAGTAATTCCAGCGCACCAAGTGGCAGAATCGGTATTACAGTTTTCCGGAATTCTACAGGAAAACATTTAATGAGGCCCTATGTCCCTTTACACTTTATTTTGAGTTTAGTATGTAAGGGTTAGGTTAGGATTTTGGAAACAGGATGGAGAACCTGTTACTTTTAGACATTCTGACAATGAAATCCTTTAGTTTACCCCATGCAGCAATAGGGCAAGCTAGGTCTTTCTCCAATCCTGTTTTTTCTTTATTAAAAGTCTATCATAACCAGCAGAAAAAACCCCTGTGTCTGAGTCTTACTCTTGATTACTTACAGTCGTGTAAGTAAGGCATGGTATCAGAGTAAGACAGACACAAGTGATCACAGTTCAAGGGTGTTTGTTAAACTATAAAATGGGTGAGATAAACGCCTAATCTAAACCTAAATCTAAGATGCGAGCAAGCTACGACCATCAAATAATAACACAGTCCTTGTGGAATCTAGTCAAATAAAAAGGGCCTATACTAAAAAACCTATTGCCAATCCTTACTGCTATTCTGCAAAGTAGTGTGGGATAATGTTCACAAAAAAAGAAAAAGTGTTCACAAAATGATAAGTCAGGATGTTATGGCCGGGGTCTCCCTTCCCCATGTTTTACCACGGGACAAGGTGGGACTCTTGAGCACAGCACACTCCTGGGCTTCTCCAGCACGAGGTTACAGTCCTTTTCACAATATCAGGGCCTTCTGTGCCCAAGTCTCTTACATGTAAAGTCTCTTGCTTCAGAGGGCCTGATGTATTAAACAAACAAACAAACCAAACACACAGTTCCTTCTGCTTACCTTCACGTTGGGCGATTACCCTTCATCCTTGGATCCCGCTCAGCCAGGTTCCAATCCTTCTCTCGACGTTAGCCTCCTTCAGTGAGGCTCAGACAAACAATTCACTGTGGACATCACTCAGTTGGGTTCATGTTTGTTACCACAATGACGTTCACTTAGCTTTCTCTAGGCATCCCTCAGTCGGGTTCACTACAGCCTTCCAATCATTATATCATACTCTTGTAATATCCAAAAAGTCTCAATGGGCCTCATTATAAGTCAGGCGGTAAAGGGTTAACGGCGCCGGTAAAGGTGCCGGAGTCGTCAATCCCGTACCGCCTGATTACGAGGTCCCCTCGCGGGACCCGCTCTGCACGTCTGGTTCTGCAGAGCGGGTCCCGCGAGGGGAAGAGGGAGCAAACAACGGGCTACTCGTAATCGGCCCGTTGTTTTCTCCCTCTCCCATTCCCATTCAACCCTATGGGGGCTGAAATGGGAATGGGGAAGGTCCGGGCCCGGGTTCCTGAAGGGAGGAATTACCGGGCCCTCCAAACTCGGAATGGCCCGGTAATTTCCCATTCTGGGAACCCGGACCCGGCCAATAGCGGCATGGCTATCGCCAAAGTCGTAATGACGGCCAATGTCTTTTTAAACAACCATCCAGTTTACTTTCTCCACAACGTGTCAAAGACTCTCGACTGTAAAAGGGGTTTGGCTTGACCCTCGTATGACCACTTTGACACTTCACGCCGGCCTCTCCTGGGGCCTCTTGGTACTTGCAGTTCTAATCAACAATCAACATTCTTTATGTTCAGGAGAAGGGTACCAGCCAGAGACCTTCGAATGAGCGCCCATGTGGCGCCGGACCACTCTGTCTCTGGTAGCAAGTTTGTTCACAAAAGATCTTTATGTCTTAATCTTCTTCTCTTCATACAATATTGCCGCCGCAACCCTGAGCTTAATTCAGTCTGGTCTGCTATCAGCGTCCTCTGAGTCACCGGCTGTGCTGTGCTGAACTTGTTGGCTTCCCTTTTGCCGCTGGAGTCAAGGACGGTACCACAGCGGCAAGCGTTTCTCCCCTCAATGGCTATCAATGCGGGAGGGCCCTGTGTACCATTGACATCTGTCACACCATTCACCAGCTGTGATTCCCAGTCTTACGTTTCTTTTCTCTGAGGCTTTGCAGGTTTGGGCTGAAAAGGACAAGGGCAACTCCCTCCTTGTTGTCCTTTCAGGTCTCGCCGCCTTTCTCCTCCTTTCGAACTGCCGTCCCGGAATAGCTGCTTCCTCATGCGTTCAGCCTTCCTCAGAGTGTGCTCTCGTGCTCTGCCTTTTATCCATATGGAGAAGGGAAAGGGTAGTCAGGTGTTAGTCTGTTGTCTTTCGCTGTGTGAGAAAGTGTTCATGTCGGAAAGGGGGTTGGGGGGGTCCGAGTTTCTAAATATCCTACTGAGTAGGATGGAGAAAAGGTGTCATAAGGAAGGGGATACTGTGCCTCACCCTTCGGTGTCCCACTTCCACTCCCCGAAGACCCCTAATCAAGGTTATCCTCCCGCACTGGTCCAACCCCAGGAACTGGATCCAATAGCGATGGCAGTGTCCTGGCCACCTGGATGACAGATCCCCAGGCCCAGTAAATGCTGAAAGGCTGATGCCAGTACCCGTTCTAGACATTGGAAGACATGAACCATGTAAAAGATGTTCACCACTGGATCCTCTGGCGAGAAAGCCCTGCCCAGGCAAGTGTCCAGGTCTGCACTGATGAATCAGAGAGACTGGGACGGCGAAACCTAAGACTTCTAACAAGCTGCACGTATGGCACAGGTTTGCCGACACCTGGTCGGTGGAGCGAGCTCAGGCAAGACAGTCCAGGTAAGGAAAGCTATGCTCCAGAGGCGAGTCACAACCACTGCCAGCAGTTTGGAAAACACCCTGGTGTCAAAGAAAGGCCAGACAAATTTCTCTGGACCTTCAGGTTGCCTACTTTCATGTGCCTATACATGTCAAGCACAGGAAGTACCTAGGTAGGTTGCATATCGAGGGCCTGAAGGATCTGAGCTAGAGTGACCATCTTCAACTTGTCCTAGCACAGTTATAAGTTTAAGAGCCTCAGATCCAGGATGGGATGCAGATTTCGTCCTTCTACTGAATCAGAAAATACAGAGAATGCCAGCCTCAGCCTTATCCGGATCAGGGCACTAGTTCTATGGCGTGCTTCCAAAGAAGCTGAGGGACCTCCACCCCCAGGAGAGTGTCCGTGTTAGGCAGAATTATATGCAGTACCCTTTGGGAACACCACACACAATTAAGACTACAAGTGACAGTACAAATTCACCTTTGGTACAAGCCTGTACTACATAGTAAAGTGGTAGTGATGGCTGAGCAGCCAGACTTATCTCAAGAGTAAGTGAGCATTATCAAATAGTTACACAAAGGACAACAATTACTATGATTCAGGCAAACACTGACTCAATGTTTTCAAGTAAAAGAATATACATTTATTTTACTCTTCAGTTGTTTAACGTTACACTATTATAATCAGTTTAAAAATCACACTCTTAATACACTGTTAGACAGAAACCTGTGCAGTTCCCTCTGGGACCACTGCAAAAGATTTAAGACTACAGGTGTTTGGCAGTAAACTCACTTGGTAGCAGTCTGTACCACCCAGGTTTACCTTGTAGCTGTGGCTGAGCAGTCAGACTTCCCTCATGAAGAGTTAGGCAGTATACAGAGCATACATAATAGGTACAGAGGCACAATAGTACAAGCAAACACTGACCAGAGCTAGGTGTAAAAGTATATACTTATTTATTTAATAGACACACTCATAAATTACACTAGCACAGAAAAGGTAAGTAAGTCAAAACACAGTCACTATTACTCATATGTACATCCATAGTTATTTGTTGGACAAGTCTAAGTTAACACCACTTATTTCCAAACAGAGGTGAGCGCTTAACGTTAGATGGCACTCCAACAAGTTAGTTAAAAAGGGAGGGAAAAGGCAAAAGAAGTGAAAACAGCAAGGCAAACCACTTTTCAGAGGTTCACAGTGAGTGTAGGAAGGCAATCTATTGAGGAGCAAGGAAGTTCGGTTGCCAGGCCCACTCTAGGGAAAGCCAGGCAAAAAGATGCCCAAGATCACACAATGTCACAAGTCTTTACAGGTGAGTAGAAAAGGTTTTTCCCAGTTAAGAAAAGTTTAGTTAGGGTGTCCCAGGCTTACCCAGGGTCGAGAGCCGAGGGCTAAATCTACTCCGTACAATCGGTGGCAAGGGAGGCCGGGCGGAACACAGTACCTTTAAAATGGAAAGGATCCTCCAGCGGGGGCAGTTGTTCCTGGTAGTGGGTGCAAGTCGCGGCGTCGTCCAGAGGAGGAGAAGATCTCGTCATGGAGGAAAGCTGAAGGTCGTTGCACTACCAGGGAAGAAACCAGCCGTGGCGTTTTTCCGGTTAAAAGGATTTTACCCCTCTTTCGCGGTTGAGGTAAAAAGTGGTATCCCGGTTGCCGGTGTGCTTGGCACAGGCAAGGCGGCCACGAGATGCTTCAGGGTGGCGAAAAGAAGGCAGAAACTGGTTGTCCCCACCAGTCAACGGAAGAAGACTCTCCGGCGGGAGATCTCCTCTGTCGTCGGGAAAAAAGTGGTGAGACGGTTCCGCAGGGCTCCACCGGTGGTGTCGTCTTGGCAGGTCGGCTCGGCTTCTCCCTCTTCGGCTTCTTAGGTCCTGTGGCAACTTCTGAAGAACCAGTCCCAAAAACCCTGCTTTTATGCAGCAAACCCCCATTCATACAGCCTAGCTGTCACTCAAACATGCTAAGTGGTGAGCGGGCTGGCTCACCACTTGGGCCAATCACACCAGAGTGCGACATGAGTTGGCAAGGCAACTCAGTCCAGGGTGCCTAAACCCCCTCCCACACCCCCTGTGGTACCCAGACAGAATGGCTGAAAAGTGGAACAAAGGCTCGACTCAGGTTCAGGGTTACTGAAGTGAACCTAGACGCCATTTTGGCGGCGAGTTCTGGCAAAAAATCCCATCCCAACCGGATATTTATATTAAATAAATAAACCGGCGGTATCTTTAACATTGCACCAAAAAGTGGTGCATTAAAATCAATGGGAAATCCCATTGGGAAATATTCCGGTGGAATAATTCCGTGGTATCCACTGCCACCAGCCAGAAACTCGGCGAGGGGGGACGGGACAGTACCCCCTCGACAACAAACCCAGGGGCAATCTAATTGCCCCTACCAGTACTTCCACAGTATGATGGTTTGTACTGGTTAAGTTCCTAAGTGAAGACTAGTAAAGTCAATGGTGACTTTACAGACCCAGGGAGACAGTAGTCAGTCCCAGGGTGTGGAGTCTATGTTGGTGGTCTCTATGACACCCCTGTGTTACTGCACTGAGGGTGCTGTGTAACACACATTCAAAAACCAATGATAGCCTATGGGGAAAAAAATACCCCATAGCCCATAAGCACATAGCAAGTCACAGAAACACTCTAAAGCCATGCCCAAGAGTGAGGGTGAAAGAGTCTCACTCTTGGTAGGAGAAAAAAATAAACCCCAAAAATCCAGCAAAGCTGCTGGGGGACTCACTAGGTTAGGAAATTCAGCCTAAACAGAGAATTCTCCCTAACATACACCACACCACTTCCCTTAAATCCCAGACAAGTTAAGCTCACAAAATGAAGTGGGAGCAAAATGGCACTCCAGCAATTTAAAAGGGAGGGAAAGACAAAGTTAATAGAAATCGAACCACACCAACAGGTAAGTACTCAGGGCAATAGAGCAAGAGTAACTACAGTGATAGAATCAGGTAGAAAAGGCTTAGGGCCAAAGTCAATAGGACAAAAGTCTTTTGCTCAAGATCACACGGTTCAGGGTAGTTTGTGGTAAAATTCGTGCCACGGATTCCGGACGAAGTTGGTTGGTAGAAAAGTTAGTTTCAAGACAAGAGAAGGACAAGCTCTCGGATTGGAGAAAGATTTCACACACTTTCCCTGCGGCTGAACGAAACGAGCAACCAGGTTTGCACAGTACCTTAAAACAGAGAGGAAGCTGTAGCCGAGGCGGACGTTCCTGGTAGTTCCAGCAGGCTCACGGTTCCTGAAGCGACTGTCAGACTGACACAAAGTAGGAAGACTGGAGGGTCCTGCACTACCGAGGGAAGAAACCAGCAGCAGAACAAAGCAACAAATAAAAGGTGCACTCCTTAAACCCCAAGTAGGGTCCGACCTTCCTGGCTATTCGGCCCACTGTAGCTCTGTACAGCGAATTCGACCAGAGGAGGGGTCCTGGCTTGCAGTTTGGGTGAACTGGTTGGTCCCACCAGCTCAAGGGAAGAAGTTTCCTGGAGGATCTTCTCTGTCGTTGGATTCCGAAGATTCGGACCTGCAGCAGGGCTTCACCGGGCGGTTCAATCGTTGAAGGGGTCCTCTTCTATCAGCTCCTCGTTGGTTCTTTC
Source organism: Ambystoma mexicanum (assembly GCF_040938575.1). NCBI lineage: Eukaryota > Metazoa > Chordata > Amphibia > Caudata > Ambystomatidae > Ambystoma > Ambystoma mexicanum. The sequence goes on along the minus strand of NC_090926.1, from coordinate 1,196,665,929 downwards.
GTTCCAGTGGCGACTCTGCCTTTTTATGCCTTTTTATGCCTTTTTACCCCCATTCATTCAGCCTGGCTGTCAATCAGGTAGCAGGGTGGCTGTCCTGGCAAGGACAGTCACCCAGCCAATCAAACATGAGTGTGACTTGAACCAAGAGAACCCATGGCAGGGGTGCTAAGGCCCCTCCCTCACATCCTGCCTACCCAGACTTTCAGGCCCCTTAAGGAGGGCTTCTGGGCAGAAGCCCGCAAAAAGACGGTGAACAAAGGAGTCAACCCCGGTTTAGCGCGCAGAGAAAATCACGAGAAAGAATTTAACAAAAAGAAATGGCGAATAAACCCAGCCGGAGCCAAAATAAAATGTATTTGGTCAAGCAGGTTTATGTTCGATATAATAGCCTCAAACAATACCACGGTTATATAAGATAACTGCGGTAGAAAATTACCACTGCCACCAGCCAAGTCTTGATGTAAAGGGAGCGAAACAGTGCTCCAAGATGAACAGAAAAAAAGGAATAGGAATTAACCCTTACCAATACACCATGTAAGATGGGGTATACTGGGTCTGTAGTTTAAAGAGACTTCATAGGTTAATGGAAACTTTACATGTTTCTGGGAGACAGTAGTCAGTCCCAGAAAAATGGAGTCAGTGAGAAGGCTAAAAGACAAGCCTGTGTCACTGCACTGAAGGTGCTGTGTAACACACCCAAAAATGGTGCTCATGGAGTAGGTGAGGCTCCAGGGCCCAAGATCACACAAACAGTAAAAACACACAAAACAAAACACATGTAAGAGTGGGAAACAGGCTCACACTCTTACCAGGAGAAGAAAAAAAAACTAGAAATCCAGCAAAGCTGGTGAGGGACTCATTAGGTAAGGGAAATTAGCCATTTATGAGAATTCTCCCTAACAGTCCGGAGGCAGATAGGAGGCAGATAGGAGCTGGCGGGGCAATGGTCTTGAGAACATTGAGCAAAAGGGAGGCAATACTCCTGGTTCAAATGCTGCAAAGCCCAAGCATCGGACATAGTGCAATATCGTTCCTTGCTGAACAAGGATATTCTCCCCCACTGGGGAACAGTGCATGAAGTCTAGTTCATAGAGCCTTCCTGCCTAGTCGGGTATTGGGCATCACAGAAGATGTGATGCCCTCTATCTGGGCTACATAACCTCTAACCTGGCGGAGAGTACAAACAGCTTTTTTTTCTTACCCAAGGGTGACCAGCCTCTGCCCCGGTGGCCGTAGGAGGAAAAAGGCCGAAAACGTCTACACTGTGCAGCAGGAGCAGAGGGCTGTTGAACAGCTAAGCCCAAGGGTTTCGCTGTGACCTTTAAGTAGCCGTCTACCTTAGCCTCGAAAAGGTTGTGCCCATCCAAAAGTGTGTCCAGATGTTTTGACTGGATGCCTGGAGCAAACCCTGAGGTACTCATCCAGGAGTGCCTCTTGATTAATTGTGCCCGTGACCATCGCCTGTGCCACACAGTCAGCTGATGTAGGCCAGACTGTATTATCTGACTTAACGCCTCTCTGATATCCTAGACAAGGGTGTTAAAACCCTGTCTTATATATCGCTCATGGAGATTCTCAGCCACCTCTGACACCAAAGGTCAAAAGAAAATGTGGCCAGAGCGCAGGAAGTGTTCACTGCCGCAGGGCAAGGCAGACAGAGGCAAACATATTTCGTCCCTAGTCATCCAACCTCTTGCTCTCGCTGTCAGTCGGCAAAGAGGGAAAGACGTGGTCTTCAGGTTGGTTGTAGTGGACTGCACCGCCAAGCTCTCAGGATAGGCATGGAACAAGAGAAAACACCAGGTCTGGAGGAGCCAGATGTTTCCTGTCCAGGTCTCTGTCCATTACAGGGAGTGAGGCTGGCTTCTTCCAACCCTACAACACTGGTACTTTAATTTAACTGCCATGTTAAATGGCAGCCACGTTTCTCTTAGGTCCCTCATCCAGGATATCTGTGTGCTCGAATTGAGGCGTGGGTCTGTTGGGAGCTACAAGTCCTGGTGTGTTCACAACTTGATCTTTTAGAAGGATGTGTGAGTCCTGAGGAGCTCCTTCACCAATGATATGGTATGATATGATATGATGGGTTATTTATAACGCGCTTAATACCCAGAGGTTTCTAAGCGCACACCCAGGGATCGAACCTGTGGTGCTGCTTGTCATCTTGCTACGCAGAGGTGAGAGGAGCCGGAAGTACGGGTTCAACGTCCGAATCCTCTCAGCTGTGCTTCTTTGGACCAGAATTCTTTAGAGTCGGGGCCAAGGCCCTAGGCGTGCGGTCACAGTCTCCAAAGGGATCCTCGGTGTCTTGTCCAAGGGAGGTACGTCCTGTTGAAGCCACCAGGGCCGTGGCAAAGACGTCTAGCATCTTTAGCCTAAAGGTCTCCCATCCCTCTGGGGCGGAGGACCGGGTGGTAAATGGTACCTGTTGAAAGGAATCCTCAGAAGACTCCCTGGGTTTGTGGTTCCTCTTATTGAGGACAAAGAAAAACAGTGTTTGGAAGAACCACTCAACCACTCAGGGATCGGGTCCTCTTACAGGGCTTCTTCGTCTCCTTCTTCTCCAACCAGGTCAAAGACCAGTCTTCCTCCCTGACCAGTTAAAGTTGATAAAGTGGCGACCACCAAATGCAATCTCAAGTGGAAGCCATCGGCATTCTCCAAAAGAAGCAATCTGGTTTTCAGTTTGCCCATGGAACTGAAAGTGCGGTTTTCGACCTTCAAACCCACATGCTCGGCCTTAGAAAGAAGTGGTTCGGGACTGCTGATTCTTTTAGATCTATCAGCAGCTTTCAACGACCTTGATCATGCTGCACAGGATGACCTACATTGGTTGTTTCTGAGTGAAAGCCACAGCATGGATGGAATCCTTCCTCTGTGGTCGAAACTCTAGAATCTGTTGGGAGATGCTTCATCTGACTTTGAGCCAATTCTGTGTGGCGTTCTGCAAGCGGGCCGGTCTATACCCATCCCTTTTTAACATCTACATCAAACCATTGTGCAATGAAATTGAGAGATTGGGGGTATTCTTTGCCAATTATGCTGATGATTTCCAACTCTCTATGGAATTGAGTGGAGATTATGCAACGGACCAGGAAAAGATGAATAAAATCTAAATGCTCATTAAAGTCTGGTTGTCTTCCAACTGACTTTGCTTTAATGCCACAAAAACGAAGCTCACGCTGTATGGGTCAAATTATGCCCATGGCAGCTTAAGTTGGGAATATAAGAGCTGCTGCATTGACGAAGGCCGTATTCCTGTGACCAGTGAGGTGAAAACTCTTGCTATCTTCATGGAGGCTTCACTTAATGTGGATGCTCATGTTAACTACATAGTCAAAACCTCTAACTACTACTTAAGAGTTCTGAGACAGATTTGCCCTTTGGTCACTAAGCCAAATCGGGAAAAGTTGGTTCGATTATTGTAACTCATTGCTGTTGGAGATAGCAAGGAATGTACAAATAAGCTTCAAAAGCATACAAATTATGATGTACGCATTGTGTACAACATTGCACGTAGAGAGAGACCCGTTATCCCTGCAGTAGCCAGAGTACAGTTTAAGATACTCACGCTTGGTCACAAGGGCTTGTTTGTGATTGCAGTGTCTGAAGGAGAAACTTGAACTATATGTGCCAGTTAGAAGCTTGAGGTACTCTGGTGGACACAGCTTAATTGTCCACCGGTTTAAGAGAATCCGGGGGAATGGGCGGTCTTTTCCGATTCTGATCGCACAGGCCTGGAATGAGCTTCTGGAGCCTTTGCAGAAAGACAATAGTCATCTCACTTTCAGGAAATACTTGAAAACTAGACTATTTGCCTAGGCAGGCCTTTCGAGTTGTTCTTTTGTCTTGTTTTCTTTTGTGCTTGTTTTGTTCAATGTGCGCCTGGAACGACTTTGGCAGTTTAGAAATACATAGACATAGACAAACTTCCGACAACTTTAAAGGAGCCGTGGTGTCCTTATGATAAAAGGTGAAAATCTTAATGCTATGCTCCTGCAAAGGCTTCAGATGGATGGATTGGCATGATTCACAATCCTGCAAATCGTGTTACAGCCCAAGGCAGTAAAGACAAATCCCATGGGAGTCCCACAATTCGTGCAGGATTTAAAACCCAAGGCCTGACAAGAGTTGTAATAGCATTCCTGAAGTGTGAGTGCGCGTAAACATTTATATATACTGGCATGATACCTCATATTCATGGCGCGTCAAGGAGTCGGGCGGAGCCAACAAGAAGCCACACTGTGCCCCAAGTGGTGCAAAAAATGTCAAAAGAAGAGTTGAGCCGGAGATAGAATATCATAGATGAGGCATCCGTGGGAGGAAGGAATACATTAGAACCAGATGGTAGTGTAAAGAATAATACAACACAAAATGGCCTTGCCAATGAATGATTAGGAGTGCAGTCAAATAACCAAAACAAATGAATAAATCAACTTTAAAAAGGCCTTTTCCACAAGTATATAGTTCCCAAGGAAGTATAGGGATCCCCACCAACTGCCCCCCAGGTTGCACCTGAGATCTATGACAAAGTCCCCTGTCTTTCCATCAGGGCAGAAACGGGATGTTCAAGAGGGTTGGGTAATATGCCCTATTACCAGATGTTGGAGCCGGGGGGCAGTGTGGGGAGAATACCATGGCCCCTCCCACCATCCAGCGGCCATTTGGCAGGAGCTTGTAACATTGCTGCAAACTCATGTAAGAGGTCCCTGAACATAAGTATGCTGATCTATCCACATGGAAACATGTAGTCACATTGCCCATAAACGCTGCCTTTTGGCATTATCATGGGACATCCACCTCACAGGACACTTGATGGGAGAGGAGGATATAACTTAAGAGGATCCAGTATCCGGGCTGCCAAGAATGTAGGATTCAGTCTTTCCGAATTATGGAAGAAATGTTTCCACAAGAACTCTAGAATTATATATGTGACCTTTTGCGAATTTAACACATTTCGCCACAACCCTCTTGGGCAGGTCTGTGGCAAAATGTGTTAATTTCACCACATTTGACAAACAAACTATGGGAATGGGGATGTCTCCCACCAACATCCCCATTCCACCCTGCCACTCCGGGGTACACAACCGTAACCCCCACCCAATAACCTGGCAACCATCCAATCTTCTTGCTCACCTGATCTGGTGGACAACTCCCCCCGGGAACTATTAACACTCACATCTCCCCTCTACTCCGCAGTCTGCTCGCCCCCACTCTTTGACCCACTCCTCCCTTATCACCACTTTCCCCTCACCACACTACCTCCCTTTCACTCTCCATGCATGGTGGAGAGGACCTTTCACACTGGATTACGTGCACAGCATTGCTTCCACAGTACATGTCACACAGCAGAGAATCACCTGATGCGAGCTGAATAACAAGTCCCCCGCACTGCTGCAGCAGACGCGGGCGACTGTGCACCAGGACAATTGTATTCCATTTGACTGCAGAGTGCTGCCGTATGCAAAGCAGAATCGCAGAACTTCAGAAAATCACTCATGCTCCTGACAGTTGATGAATGTGGTTCCAAGATGGTAGCCCGCCTTAACAAAGGCTTGAGCCCTTTACCTGCTAGTCCAGTGATGAGGAGGTGGGAACAAAGCCCTTGACCCAGAGCTATTCAACCTGAGTGTCAATGTAATTACAAGCCAGACCTGAGCACGGTCAAGAAAGGGTGGTTCCTGGGGTCATGGCAAAGTTTTAATATAACCCAACAGCGGGCCTTAATTGGCTGAAAGAAAAGCTGCAGAAGAAGTGCAGGGACACTCAAACCCCACAATAGAGTGATTGGGAGACTTGTTGGAGAAGGGACTTTTCCTTTTTTTTGGATTGAGAATTGGAAATAAAGAGACAGCCTTCAGCATAGAAATAGCAAATAATTAAATTCCACTTGCCTCTAATTTGATCACTCATCTTTTAAGTGTTGGTATGTCCCCACCTATGATTGGTCATTCTGGATAACATGTATATGCCTTCTATCTAGGTCACAACTTTATTTTTCCTCGTCTAGCAAGCCTTCTTTAACAAGCTTGTGGTCATATCTATATAGCACCCAGTTAGCTTTCTTTTGTAACTCATTACTTCTTCCGGTAACAAAGGAAGTTTCTGGCCACCAGTCTCTGAGCTCTGAACCAAGGTTTTCCCCACTATTAGTCAGAGCTACCATCCAGCTAAATTATAGGACTTCCCCTTTCTGTAACTTACTCTTGGTCTGGCCGTCTTGGCAGGGCAACAATGGTGCTCATTCCTCCCTGCTCCTTGTACCCTATGATGCAGTAGCATTAGGAAGGCTTTCCTCTATCCTACCTAAACTACCACAATAGGAGGTTTCGCTCCCATCCTTTCATGCTGCAGGTGATTGAAAGAATTAGTCAGGAGTGGTCCATATTGCTGGCACGTTTTCAGGATGGTATCCCCTGCATTATGGATCTGCCCTATGCAGGTCCACCTCCTCCCCCAATTTTAACTCTATGCCCTCCCAGGTGTTGGTCTTTTCTCAAATCAAGCCTTTAATTTTGTGTCATTTGCCATGGCACTACAGTACAAAGCTAGAAATAGGGGTAAAGCCATCTTTTGGTTAGAGGATCACAAGATGGCTGTATCCACAGTTTGTGGCTTGCAAACGGGCCCCACCATACGCCCCCTAAAGGTGGATTTGCAGATGCCAGCGGGTTGTGCTCCCTGTAGAGGTTTGTGCTGTCTTTTTTCCAATAACAAGCCTGAATTCTGCCATAATTGACTTTGAATATTGGAAAACAAACACAAGACATAAAATGGCATACACATGTGTTACTATGGATAGTAATAATAAGACCATGGGCCTCATTACAACTCCGGTGGTAACCGTGCCGGCAAAACCGGCACGGCTGCCGCTGGAGTTGCATTTTTACCGGCACCTGCGAATGGGCAAGAACCGGTCATGCCGAGTTCGGCGGACCCAGTAATTGCCCATTTGCGGGTGCCGGCAATAAGGGACCCCCCATCCCCATTCGGCCCAATAGGGCTGAATGGGAATGGGAAGTCGGATGCACCGGCACCATTCAGAGTGGTGCTGGTGCATCCGACGTGCTGTGCTCGCGGGTCCCGCTCTGACAGGCGCCCGCGAGCACAGCTCTTAGTATGGCGGTCCGGGAACTACGGTAACGGCATGCTTACCGGTACCATAGTTCCCGGACCACCAGGGCTGTAATGATGTCCCATGTGTACATGTTTATGTGTACATGAGTTTCAGGGCATGAAAAACTACTCCCGCTTCTCTGGAGGTCTTACGGTCCTCAAGGTCACGATGAAATGCAACAGCCTGAAACATAAAGGGCACAAAAACGGAAATTCACTTCCTAGCACAAAGTATTTTCTAACTAAAGGAATCAAACTCCCACCACTCTACTTGTGTTTGGCTCTGCTATCTACACCAAGTCCACAGTCAAATACCTTGATTCATTTGGGACACCAAACTTACCATGAACTTTTAAATCAGGCAGTGGTGAGATGATGCTTCTTTCACCTGAAGTGTCTAAGGAAAATACTGCCCTTCATTCATAACGAGCATTACGCAGCAGTAGTAGGTTCCCTTGTCAACTAACGCCTGGGCGTTACTAATGCTTTTTACATTAACCTCCCTGCTTACCAATTACAATATCTGTAGTTGATCCAAAATGCTGCTAAGTCTCATTGCTGGCAACTGCAAAAATCTCCCAATATTCCCTATTCTAAGAGAACTCTATTGGCTTTAAAAAAAAAAGAAAAACAAAAAAAGCATTCCCTCATACTCCTGTACTTAACCTACAAATGTCTCCATTGTGCGGCTTCTGTTTATTTGATTGTCGAGATCCAACCATTTTGTCCCACCAAAGCCTTATGAACTGCTGACGAAATGCTTCTGAAAGGCCCCACTTCCAGATATAATGGCAGAGACGACCACAATGTATCTGTGGCTAGCCTTGCCCTGTGTAACTCTCTTCCTCTCCCACACTACCAAGCCTCGCCTCTGCTACAGTTCAGGAATCTTCTCGACCCTGGTTATTCAACCAAGCATGATGCTCTCTCTGGTTTACTGATTTGTATTCAGTTTCTTGTCTGTGCTAATCCCCTCTTAGTCACAGTAGCACCAAGTAATAATGCAGTTTGTGGTCTGTGCTATAGAAGCTGTTAAATAAATGAATACATGTGGCATAAACATACATTACAATATATGCATTCCTTTCATGCAATAAAACACAGATTAGGAAATGTGGAGTCTGCTTTGACATACTCTATACCATCCATGTTTGACCTTTATTTTTGGGGCTCATTATGTTGATATCAAAAATGGCATTTTATGTCAAAGGCAAATATATGTGATACATTGAAACATGCATGCATTTTATGTTCCAGTGTAATCAAACATGTACGATCCTAATATGAAGCCAAAAGTAAAAATGGAAAGAATATTCTGCAAGCCAAATGTGCTTATGGAAATAAAAGGTAGCTAAGTTGAGATATGGCACAACCTCATGATATTTAAAAATAAATCGGTGTGCTGCTTCGTTTGAGGAGGTACAAACTTGACTTGGACTCAGGTCTTCGGAACACCACTCCTTTCCCTGCTGGTGTCAGCTGAAGTGAGTGGAAGGGAATTCATCCTGTGGAGTCTTATGAGCAAAGGTGTCAGTCGCACTAGTGTTCAGTGTGGCGAAATTATGTCAACTGTTCACCAGCCTTTGAGTAATTCATTTCTCCATGGCCGCTGTTAAGCTGCCTAATGATAACTACTTCCCAATAATATCAGGACTTGTGAAATATGGAACATCATTCAGCCATTCTGGAGAACATTTCTCATCTGGGTACTGACGCCTTAATTTATTCTGGTGATGAACCAGGTGGATCTTTGGAACAGAACCCTTTACAACTGCCCTTCTTACCATCAGTAATGTGTTGGATGGCTTCCTTTCTGCGGTTCACTCCAATCTCATGCCACTGGCGCGTATCGTCCAGGAATTTGGTGAGGATGACATTCGGCGTTGTGCTGAACAAATGTTGCTCTGGACAGCCCCTTGGTAAAGTTATCAAGGTTTGCAATTCAGGCCGGTGTAAAGTCCCAAGCAGGCTCTCTCCCAGAACGTTGCCTGTTCAATAATTGAAAAGAATAATAATCATAGGTTAGACCACACAGCCCAATATTACTACTGAAGTCCATATTTAATTACTATAACTGACTTCACCTCAATGTGGACCTGTGCAAACAACCACCGTTTAGGGAGGGACCACAAAGTGATTGTAAACCCTTTTCACATCTGCTATGCATGACAGGCCTTTTCAAAATGTTTCTATGATGTTGCTCAAACATGTTAACTGTCTTTGCCTCGTAGTGCACCAAGATACAATCAAGGGAATTTATTGGTGCAAACCATGTGCTGACAGCCATTTGCATACTGAACATATAAAGGCAATTGGCCTCATTATGAGTTTGGAGGGGTCCGGGTTCACTGAATGGGGAAATACCGGGCCATTCCGACCTTGGAGGGCCCGGTATTTCCCCATTCAGGGAACCCAGACCCAGTCCATCCCCATTCCCATTTGAGCCCCCATAGGGCTCAATGGGAATGGAGAGCATGCTAACAACGGGCCCGTTAATGATGGGCCCGATGTTAGCATGCTGGGCCGCTCGCGGGACCCGCTAAGGACTCTGGTAAAACCAGGTGTCCAGAGCGGGTCCCGCGAGCGGACATCATAATAGGGCAGTAAGGGGTTAATGGCTCCGGCACCTTTACCAGCGCCGTTAACCCCTTACCGCCCTCCTCGTAATGAGGCCCAATGTCAAGGTCCATTTCTTGGGCAAATCCGGAATGTCTTGAGTTTGGAAATTGGAAATGTGGTGAGGGTTTCGTAGGGGCTATGGTTATGATCTCTAGAAAGGCTAATGTAATATATGCAAACATTTGTCCATGACAGAAACTGGTTATTACACAGTGTGATAGATAGCAACCACTGAATCATGGGATATATGTTGCCTGTGTCTTCCAAGAACAGGTAAACCAAGCAAAACTAAACTCTAGACCTTTCTGCAAAGGCAGAACACTGTAAATGTTCTATTTCTGCACAGGGATATAAAGAGGAATGATAGGCTTCTCTTCTCCTGACTCATTAGCTGCAGAAAACAGTTGTGTCTTCTTTGCACAAAACTTCAAAGATTCTTATAATTTCTTTTTAGCTTAGCCTTCCTATTTCCCTGGGTCATCTCCAAACATACCCAATATGCATATGTTTCCACTAGGTTTGGGGTGCCCAAGGGCAGAAGAGAAGACAGTGTATGTGAGAGATTTTGCAATATAGTCGTATGTAGAACTGTGAAGATTTCAAACGCAGGACCTTAGGGAAACAAAACAAAATCATATATTTTAGAATTGTTGACACATTTAAAGAAATGAGCAGTAGACGTCACTAGCGATGATTGATTGGCCACTAGCCCTGGCATAGGTTGTTCGAGAGATTTCTCTAACAATGACATGTGTCATCGGCCTCCACAGCACAGGAAAATGTCAGTGGGCGAAAGTAGACATCCCTATTGCCCTGCGTCTTCAGAATGTGTGGGAGCAAGGCATGTATACATGTTCAATACATTTGGAGGTGCCACAAGAGCTAAAACAGAAGTAGTGCAGGCAAGCAAATTTAGAACTCCTACAAAACAAGGGAGAGCTAAGCGTAAAGTACACTTTCAAAGCTCATAACATAACATCCATCTATCGCAACTGTGCAGTCTGAAAGATAGTTCTTACTCATTTTAATAATTTATGACTCACAATCCTTTAAAAAATGTTTTCACAAATGTATCACGACATAGAACAATTCATACAGATGGAGGGGGATAGAAGAGATGTGTGTAAGGGTGAAGTGCAATGCCTAGACCTATAACATTTTCTGGTCACTTGTTTACCCAGAATATGTCATAAGTAACATCAGTCATCAACATTAAGCGGTTAAAAAAACTAAATATCTCTGGAACTAAATACAATGTACTCAGTAATAGCCAGTTCACAGTGCTACATTTACACGCATGTTTCCACCCCTTATATCTTATTACAGTGAGTATTCATCAGGACGCAATGTCCCTGCTGAATCTGAACCCTGCGGTTATTTGAAACAGAGATTATTTATACATTCCACTTCATGTACCATCATTGAACATGCCTGACATTCTTTGCCAACTCTTCTTCAATAACAGCGAGTCATCAGTCAAATCATTCTTCACTTTTAAGGCACTTGTGTGTTATCATCCATTATCAGAACACTTTAATGTTACTTTCATGGTAGGCTCCGGAAGAGAGTTTTGCCTGACGTGTACTTTTTCTGATGACCAATCAAATGATTTCAAAAGTTATTTGCCCAAATACACAAATAAAAGTTTTGAGAATCTGCCCCTATGGCATTCTTTTGAGCCCATGCTTGGATTTATTGATGCCAACACTTCGGCATTTATAGTAACCCATTACTTATACAGCGCTTTCGCCAAAGCACTTTCCATAAAACACTCATATAAAATTATTGTTACCCACCAACCAAAATGAATACTCATTTGTTGAACCTCAAAAGGATGAAAGGTTTAGTAGACCTTGCTAGGATTCAAATCTGTTACCTGCAGAACACACAGAGATCCCAGCAGCCAGCACTCACCCTGCTGAGCTATCTTACCAGCTATTTCTTCTTAAATGTGCATATCAAAGCTTTTGATAATGTATTGGGTGGGTCTGGGGGTGACATTTCATATTAACATAACACTTACTATTACAGTGCCTAGAAGCAGGAGGAATATGTCATGGACTACGAGTAAACCTTATAATAGTATTGAACAAATGACTTACCTCTTGGTAATGTCTATGTGGCCCACGTTGGACATAATGTCAGGGCCAATATGTATTGCTGTGCCGTGCCCCATAACCTCAGTTGCACGCTTTTTCCCTAGCACTTTGACCCTGTGGGACTGTGGTACCGATGGTGTACTAGCCAGTGCCTAGGCTCCTTCAGGGCTTAGTTTTGCACTCTATAAATCTTGTAATAATAATAATAATATCTGCCAAAAGAGGCAGGTAGGAAAGTTGATGAGGAATCCATGGGAGGAACTTCCATCAGAAAGTACATTACTTAGAGATAAGCCATTTGTTCTAATGGATTCCTTCCTCTTATAGATTCCTCATCTATGATAGACTCCTGTTAGGCAGAAACCTGTGCAGTTCCCTCTGGGACCACTGCAAAAGATTTAAGACTACAGGTGTTGGCAGTAAACCCATTTGGTAGCAGTCTGCACCGCACAGATTCACTGTGGTAGCTGTGGCTGAGCAGTCAGACTTCCCTCAAGAAGAGTTAGGCAGTATACAGAGGATACACAATAGGTACAGAGGCACAGTAGCACAAGCAAACACTGACCAGAGCTAGGTGTAAAAGTATAAACTTATTTATTAAAGGTACACTCATAAATTACACTAGCACAATAGAAAAGGTAAGAAAGTCAAACACAGTTACTATTACTCATATGTACATCCCTAATCATTTGTTGGACAATTCTAAGTTAACACCACTTATTTCCAACCAGAGGTGAGCGCTTAACGTTAGATGGTACTCCAACAAGTATTACCAAAAGGGAGGGAAAAGGCAGAAATAAAGAGAGCAGTAAAGTAAAACACTTTTCACATAAGGTTAGCAAAGACAGTCAATGGTGGAACAAGGAGAATTAGTTCGGGGCCCGCTTTAGAGGGAGCCAGGCGAAAATATGCCCAAGATCACACAATGTCACAAGTCTTTGCAGGTGAGTTTTACTACGGTTCTGAAAAGTTTAGTTAGGGTGTCCCAGACCTACCCAGGTTCGAGAGCCGAGGGCTAAATCTACCCCGTACAATCGGTGGCAAGGGAGGCCGGGCGGAACACAGTACCTTTAAAAGTGGGAAGATTCCTCCAGCGGTGGTAGTCGTTCCTGGTAGTGGGTGCAAGTCGCGGCGTCGTCCCGAGGAAGAGGTGATCTCGACGTGGAGGAAAGCTGCAGGTCGTTGCACTACCAGGGATGAGGCCAGCCGTGGAGTTTTCCGGTCACAAAGGATTTTTTTACCCCTCTTTCGCGGTTGAGGTAAAAAGTGGTATCCCGGTTGCCGGGGTACTTGGCACAGGCAAGGCGGCCACGAGATGCTTCGGGTTGGCGAAAAGAAGGCAGCAACTGGTTGTCCCCACCAGTTAAGGGAAGAAGACTCTCCGGCGGGAGATCTCCTCTGTCGTCGGGAAAAGTGGTGAGACGGTTCTGCAGGGCTTCACCGGTGGTGTCGTCTTGGCAGGTCGGCTCGGCTTCTCCCTCTTCGGATTCTTAGGTCCTGTGGCGACTTCTGAAGAACCAGTCCCAAAAACCCTGCTTTTATGCAGCAAACCCCCATTCATACAGCCTAGCTGTCACTCAAACATGCTAAGTGGTGAGCGGGGTGGCTCACCACTTGGGCCAATCACACTAGAGTGCGAAATGAGTTGGCAAGGCAACTCAGTCCAGGGTGCCTAAACCCCCTCCCACACTCCCTGTGGTACCCAGACAGAATGGCACCACTTTGGAGGGCTTCTGTGCAGAAGCCCGCCAAAAGTGGAACAAAGGCTCGACTCGGGTTCAGGGTTACTGAAGTGAATCTAGACGCCATTTTGGCGGCGAGTTCTGGCAAAAAATCCCAACCGGTGAATTTATATTAAATAAATAAACCGGCGGTATCTTTAACATTGCACCAAAAAGTGGTGCATCAAAAACAATGGGAAATCCCATTAGGAAATATTCCGGTGGAATATTTCCGTGGTATCCACTGCCACCAGCCAGAACTCGGCGAGGGGGGACGGGACAGTACCCCCTCGACAACAGACCCAGGGGCAATCTAATTGCCCCTACCAGTACTTCCACAGTAAGATGGTTTGTACTGGTTAAGTTCTTAAGTTAAGACTAGTAAAGTCAATGGTAACTTTACAGACCCAGGGAGACAGTAGTCAGTCCCAGGGTGTGGAGTCTATGTTTGGGGGTCTCTAGGACACCCCTGTGCTACTGCACTGAGGGTGCTGTGTAACACACATTCAAAAACCAATGATGGCCTATGGGGAAAATTACCCCCTAGCCCATTAGCACATAGCAAGTCACAGAAAACACTCTCAAGTCATGTCCAAGAGTGAGGGTAAAAGAGTCTCACTCTTGGCAGGAGAAAAAAATAAACCCCAAAAAATCCAGCAAAGCTGCTGGGGGACTCACTAGGTTAGGAAATTCAGCCTAAACAGAGAATTCTTCCTAACACTCGCCCCCCCAGACTAAGGGACAGGAGGATTTAATCCACTCCTGGATGAACCTCATACCTCTAGTCGATGACATACATCCTAGAGAGTCCATCAGCATTTTGATGGTGACACCCTGACCTGTGCTCAATGGTGAAATCAAACCTTTGGAGGCAGATTGACCATCTCAATAGTTTTGGATTTTCCCCTTTCATTTGCATTAACCATCTCAAGGGTTGGTGGTCAGTCTGAATGACAAAAGTAGAACCATGCAAGTATGGCCTAAACTTCTTCAGTGCCCACACAATAGCAAAGCATTCTCTTTCGATTGTTGCCCACCTTGTTTCAGGATCCTTCAGTTTTCTACTGATGAAGCAAATGGGGTGTTCCCTACCCTTCTCATCCAGTTGGCTAAGAACTGCACCTATACCTACATTGGAAGCATCAGTTTGTACAATGAAAGTTTGGTGGTAGTCAGGAGCTCTGAGTACTGGAGCTTGGCAGAGAGCTTTCTTCAGGTTTTCAAAGGCCTGATTGCATTCCTCATTCCATTTGACCTTCTTAGGGAATTTTGGAGAGGAGATCACATTCAGAGGAGAAGCTATGGTCCCATAGTTCTCAATGAAATTCCTGTAGTACCCAGTGAGGCCTAAGAAGGCTCTCACCTGGGTCTGAGTAGTAAGTGTTGTCCAATTTTGCACAGCTTCAATCTTGCTGAGCAAAGGCCTTATTTCTCCACCTCCTACCTCATGTCCAAGGTAGACCACTTTACTCTGACCAATTTGGCACTTGCTTGCCTTTATGGTCAGATTGGCCTGCTCAAGAGCCTGCAAAACATGTCCTAAGTGGGTCACATGTTCTTCCCAGGAGTGGCTGAAGACTGCAATGTCATCCAAGTATGCCATGCAGAAGTCCTCCATCCCAGCTAGAACTTGGTTCACCATCCTTTGGAATGATGCAGGTGCATTTTTCAGTCCAAAAGGCATAACCTTGAATTGGTATAGGCCAACTGGGGTAGAAAATGCAGTTTTCTCCTTGGCATGGTCCGTCAGGGCTATTTGCCAATAGCCTGACGTAAGGTCCAGTGTGCTGAGGTACTTGGCTGCACCAAGTTTATCCACCAATTCATCTGTCCTTGGCAAAGGGTGGGCATCAGACTTGGTGACTGCATTAAGAGCTCTATAGTCCACACAGAATCTCAACTCTTTGGATCCTGCCTTCGGTACTAACACCACTGGGCTAGACCATGGACTAGTAGAGGGCTCTATTACCCCGAGATCAAGCATCTTCTTGACCTCACCTTTGATGTGGGTTCTGACATGTTCTGACATTCTATATCCCCTGCTTTTGACTGGCAGACAGTCACCAGTGAGTATCTCATGCTGTCCCCGAGGGGTCAAGCCTGGTGAAAGTGAGAACAGGGGGGCAAACTGATTTAACATAGCTTTGCACTCCTCCTGTTGCTCAGGGGTCAGATCTGAAGAGAGATTAACTCCTTCAACCTTTTCGTCCAAAGGTAAGCCTCTCAGGAGGTCAGGTAGAGCGTCACTCTCCTCCTCCTCTTCTGATGAAGCTAGAAGCAATGCTCCTACTTCTGGTCTAGAGACATAGGCTTTGAGGCGGTTGGTGTGGAAGACTCTGGGAGCTTCCCTGGGTTTGCCCAGATCCACCATATAGTTGACCTCACCAAGTTTTCCCACAACCTTGAAGGGTCCCATCCATTTGTCTTGCAAGGCCCTCTGCCTTGTTGGGAGCATAACTAGAACTAGCTGGTCTTGAGTAAACTCAACCATGTTAGCCTTCTGATCATGCCAATGTTTGATCAGAGCTTGGCCAGCTTTCAAGTTGTCACTTGCTTCTGCCATCATGTGTGACATTCTCCTTCGGAGACCTATCACATAGTCAGTCACTCTGACTGGCTTGGGGGAAGGAGCACTCTCCAACCCCTCCTTAATCAGGGCCAAGGGGCCTCTGACGGGATGGCCATAGAGAAGTTCAAAGGGAGAATAACCTACTCCCTCCTGAGGGACTTCCCTATAAGCAAATAGAAGGCATGGCAGTAGAAGGTCCCACTTCTTCTTAAGAGGTTCTTCTAAGGCACCTATCATGCTCTTCATGGTTCTGTTAAATCTTTCTACCAACCCGTTTGTCTGAGGGTGGTAGGCGGTTGAGAACTTGTAGGTGACTCTGCAGGTTTTCCACATGGCTTTCATGTAGTTGGACATAAAATTTGTCCCCCTGTCAGAGATCACCTCCTTAGGAAACCCAACCCTGGTAAAGATACCAAGGAGGGCCTTAGCCACAGCCTGAGCTGTAACAGTCCTCATAGGAATTGCCTCAGGGTACCTAGTAGCATGGTCTACTACAACAAGGATAAACCTGTTGCCTGAGGAGGTTGGGGGAGCAAGGGGACCAACAATGTCAATCCCTACCCTCTCAAATGGGACTCCCACAACTGGGAGAGGCACTAACGGTGCCACATTCTTGGAACCAACCTTACCAGAAGTCTGGCAGGTATGGCAGCTCCTGCAATACCTATCTACTTCAGCCCCCATTTTTGGCCAATAGAAGTAGAGAGAGAGCCTTTCCTTGGTCTTCTTGAAACTCAAGTGACCAGCCAAAGGAATCTCGAGGGCTAGTTGCAAGAACTGTTGTCTGTTCTCTTGGGGCACTACCAGGCGTTGGTATGCTCTAGGTTCAGATTCGGTTGGTTCACTGTAGAAGAGGCCATCTTCCCAGTGTAACCTATACTTCCCAGGCTCTTGCCCATCAGCCTGAGAAGCTGCCTGCTGGCGGAGACCCTCCAGAGTTGGACATTCTCTTTGTCCCTTACGGAAAGCTGTCCTGCTGGGTCCACCTTCTGCCAGTAAAGACTGCAGCTCAGGATGGTCAGCCGGGTCCAGGTCTCCAATAAGTTCTGGGCCTCCTACTAGCTCTTCTTCAGAGTCTAGTTCAACCAAACAGGGTTGTACCTCCCTCTCAGCCTCAGCTGGAGGTGGAGTTACAGGTGTAACTTTGGACAACCTCGGGGAAGTCCTTGTTGGAAGCACTGGAGTGCTTGCTGTAGGCTTTTTCCTAGGAGTCTTGGGTTGCCCCTTTGCTCCTGATCTGGTAGTTATTGCAGTAAGTTGCTCCAGTGGGAGAGGAGTGATTTCTGTCATCATCTCCTGAGATAAACCTCGCAGGGTTTTCTCTCTTGCAGATTTGGTGAGCTCCTGTAACCTTTTACTAGGAGGTCTGGGGGTATGTGACACAACTCCAAGAGCTTTCAGGTCATTTCCTAGCAGAACTCTTCCTGGCACTTCACATTGTATACTGACAGGTATCTTCACAGCCATATCATTACACTGTATGAGAACTGGTAACTGGGGACACATCTGCACAGGCCCTCCAGCTAACTTGGTGAGGCATTTGGGTGCCTTAGCAACATCCTCTGCCTTGAAAAATGATTCATCCACCACAGTTATGCTGGCCCCAGTGTCCCTGATGGCAGGAGTCTCCTGACCATTTACGTGGACACTGTCCTTATAATACTCTTTAGTATTATCTGGGATAGAATTATATACATCTAAATTCTGTTGTTCCCACAACCCCAGAGAGACTAAAGAAACACTGGCTGAGACTCCAGTGGGTTCATCAGCCAGTAGTAGAAAGTTTCCACTCGCCATAGTGACTTCCTCCTCTGGAGCGAAGGCTAAGGAGACAAGTTGGACCCCTGAAGGTTTACCCTTACATCTGGGATCTCCTTTCACATGGTCAGTAGCCTTACAAACATAACAGGCCCCAAAGGTCCTTTGGAATGGAGGCTTGTTCTGACCTCCTTCTGGTTTAGCACCAGAAGGTATACTACTCTGCTGTGGTTTCCCAGGTGGCTTACCCTTATGGTTTTGTTTGGGGCCCTCTTTGGAATTAGGATTATTAGAATTCTCTTTGGAGTCTTTCTTAGGCTGTCTTCCCTCATCCTTCTTCTGAGTTACCCCAGAATCCTTGTGAGTAGCCCTGTTGGCAACCCACAAGTCAGCAGCCTTAGCTAGTTTCCTAGGATCTAATTCCTGTGAATCAGCCAAGTGCTGTCTGAGCTCAGGAGAGCAGGCATCATAAATTGACTCCATCATTACAAGATTTCTCATTCCTTCATAAGTGTTCACCTTGTAACCCTTAATCCATCCCTCTAAGTTTTTCAACCCTTCACACACCCAGGTAGCCCAAGGGGTACCATCATGCTTTTTGAGGCTCCTAAACCTCTTAAGATACTGGGAAGGGGTCTTCCCAAACCTAGCTATTAAAGCTAGTTTCACACATTCATACTCTTTCCTATCCTCCTCCCCCAACTCCATTACCACATCAGTTGCAACAGAGGGAAGCCTAGAGAACAACCAGGTGAGTAACTCATTACCTGTGATGTTCTGGAGCCCATGATTATACTCAAACATAGACAACCAATCCAACACATCCAACTTAGGCTCATACATACCAATCAATTCCTTAGGCATCCGGGGTCTTTTAGGACTGGAACTTCTAGAGGAGCCAGAGAGAGAAGCATTCTCAACAGACAATTTCTTCATTTCTAGCTCATACTTGAGCTCCATTTCCCTTAACCTTAGTTCTTTGTCAGTTTGAGCATTAAGTTTCTTGTACTCTAATTCAAGTTTCATTTTCTCTAGTTCAAAGTATTGAGGGCTAAATGTGGGACCTGGCAAAGGTCCAGTAGGTACAGCTGGTAGAGCAGACAGAGGCCTAGAGGGACTATCTACAACAGTTTCATCCTCCTCTTCTGGTTCTGACCCAAGATCATCAATACTTTGTTCCATATCAAGATCATTGCTGCTTTCTACATTTGCTGGAGTGATAGGTTCCTCTGGACCATCCTCCAGACTTTGGTTTTCTAACAACCTTTCTATTAGCTCCATTTTCTTTCCTTTAGTCATGAGATTCTTATGCTTACAGAGAAGTCTTAGACAATCAGCAGTTTTTGTAGCAAGGGACTCTTGACTATAACTTTCCATAGTAGACAGGTTAAAAATGACTTTTTCTTTCTTGTGCTTAAGCTTTGTGGTTAGTTGCACTAAGGTATCTCAAAAGTACTCTAAAGTGTATACTCAATACAGATCCCACCGCTGTACACCAGTGTTAGGCAGAAACCTGTGCAGTTCCCTCTGGGACCACTGCAAAAGATTTAAGACTACAGGTGTTGGCAGTAAACCCACTTGGTAGCAGTCTGCACCGCACAGATTCACTGTGGTAGCTGTGGCTGAGCAGTCAGACTTCCCTCAAGAAGAGTTAGGCAGTATACAGAGGATACACAATAGGTACAGAGGCACAGTAGCACAAGCAAACACTGACCAGAGCTAGGTGTAAAAGTATAAACTTATTTATTAAAGGTACACTCATAAATTACACTAGCACAATAGAAAAGGTGAGAAAGTCAAACACAGTTACTATTACTCATATGTACATCCCTAATCATTTGTTGGACAATTCTAAGTTAACAGCACTTATTTCCAACCAGAGGTGAGCGCTTAACGTTAGATGGTACTCCAACAAGTATTACCAAAAGGGAGGGAAAAGGCAGAAATAAAGAGAGCAGTAAAGTAAAACACTTTTCACATAAGGTTAGCAAAGACAGTCAATGGTGGAACAAGGAGAATTAGTTCGGGCCCGCTTTAGAGGGAGTCAGGCGAAAATATGCCCAAGATCACACAATGTCACAAGTCTTTGCAGGTGAGTTTTACTACGGTTCTGAAAAGTTTAGTTAGGGTGTCCCAGATCTACCCAGGTTCGAGAGCCGAGGGCTAAATCTACCCCGTACAATCGGTGGCAAGGGAGGCCGGGCGGAACACAGTACCTTTAAAAGTGGGAAGATTCCTCCAGCGGTGGTAGTCATTCCTGGTAGTGGGTGCAAGTCGCGGCGTCGTCCCGAGGAAGAGGTGATCTCGACGTGGAGGAAAGCTGCAGGTCGTTGCACTACCAGGGATGAGGCCAGCCGTGGAGTTTTCCGGTCACAAAGGATTTTTTTACCCCTCTTCCGCGGTTGAGGTAAAAAGTGGTATCCCGGTTGCCGGGGTGCTTGGCACAGGCAAGGCGGCCAGGAGATGCTTCGGGATGGCGAAAAGAAGGAAGCAACTGGTTGTCCCCACCAGTTAAGGGAAGAAGACTCTCCGGCGGGAGATCTCCTCTGTCGTCGGGAATAGTGGATAGACGGTTCCGCAGGGCTTCACCGGTGGTGTCGTCTTGGCAGGTCGGCTCGGCTTCTCCCTCTTCGGCTTCTTAGGTCCTGTGGCGACTTCTGAAGAACCAGTCCCAAAAACCCTGCTTTTATGCAGCAAACCCCCATTCATACAGCCTAGCTGTCACTCAAACATGCTAAGTGGTGAGCGGGGTGGCTCACCACTTGGGCCAATCACACTAGAGTGCGACATGAGTTGGCAAGGCAACTCAGTCCAGGGTGCCTAAACCCCCTCCCACACTCCCTGTGGTACCCAGACAGAATGGCACCACTTTGGAGGGCTTCTGTGCAGAAGCCTGCCAAAAGTGGAACAAAGGCTCGACTCGGGTTCAGGGTTACTGAAGTGAACCTAGACGCCATTTTGGCGGCGAGTTCCGGCAAAAAATCCCAACCGGTGAATTTATATTAAATAAATAAACTGGCGGTATCTTTAACATTGCACCAAAAAGTGGTGCATCAAAAACAATGGGAAATCCCATTGGGAAATATTCCGGTGGAATATTTCTGTGGTATCCACTGCCACCAGCCAGAACTCGGCGAGGGGGGACGGGACAGTACCCCCTCGACAACAGACCCAGGGGCAATCTAATTGCCGCTACCGGTACTTCCACAGTAAGATGGTTTGTACTGGTTAAGTTCTTAAGTTAAGACTAGTAAAGTCAATGGTAACTTTACAGACCCAGGGAGACAGTAGTCAGTCCCAGGGTGTGGAGTCTATGTTTGGGGGTCTCTAGGACACCCCTGTGCTACTGCACTGAGGGTGCTGTGTAACACACATTCAAAAACCAATGATGGCCTATGGGGAAAATTACCCCCTAGCCCATAAGCACATAGCAAGTCACAGAAAACACTCTCAAGTCATGTCCAAGAGTGAGGGTAAAAGAGTCTCACTTTTGGCAGGAGAAAAAAATAAACCCCAAAAAATCCAGCAAAACTGCTGGGGGACTCACTAGGTTAGGAAATTCAGCCTAAACAGAGAATTCTTCCTAACAACTCCCAAGGCAGTCCACAAACCTGGAGGAGAGGATAGCAGGGACACAACCTAATGCAGAAAACTAAGGAGGGCCGCCTTGCCAAAACAGGCTTCCTGTCCTGAAAGGGAATCCAAGCAATAACGCTTCCAAACTGTGTGCAGAGACACCCACATTGCTGGTTGGCATATGTCCAAGACAGGGACTCCCATCTGCACAGCAGAAGTGGCAGCCACTCCTCTGGTAGAATGAGCTCTGGACGTTAGGCACTTCTTCACCAGCCAGATCATAGTATTCCGCAATGCAGAGAATGATCCATCTTGATAGCCTGTTTAGTCACTGCCCTGCCAGGATGTGCACCAGCATATCCAACAAAAAGCTGGACATTTTTCCTGATTTTTCCCTGATGTCCATTGTCCGAGAGACATAGTAGCTGAGTGTCCGGACAGGGTCCAGCGGATGGAAACATTTCTCTGCTTTGGAAGGCTGGGGCAAAGGAAAAAACGCAGGAAAATAGATCTTTTGAGAGAGATGAAAATTCGAAACCACTTTCGGGAGAAACAACGGTCTAACTATCAAAGTCACTTTTTTCTTTAGAGAATACCAAATATAGAGGTTTGGCAGATAACACCTGGAGCTCGCTTACCTGTCTAGCATAAGTGATAGCTACGGTAAAATAATCTTAAAAGTAAGCAGTCCAATAGAACAAGCATGTAGGGGCTCAAATATAGCGCCTATCAGAATGTCAACACCAAATGTAAATCCCACAATGGACCCACAAAACTGCATAAAGGAAAATAAATGCACAAACACCATAAGAATTCTGGGGATTGTGAAAAAACAACCCTGATCCAGGGCCCTCTTAAATCCAAGATAGCGGCTAGTTACTTACCCCTTCACAGGGCCGATCTGCAGGCCTGACTGGCCCAGAAACACACAAGAATTCAAAACAGGGGATAAAGGACAGGATACAGGTCCAGATCCCTCTCCTGGCACCAAGCCAAACATGTATGCCAACTACAAGCATAAATAGACTTTGTTGCGGGTCTGTGAGCTGAGAGGAGTAGATCCAGGACGTCGTCTAACAAATCCCTTTCTTTGTATCTCAGTCTCTCAGTAGCCAAGCATGAAGATTAAGGCTGCTGAGGTTCGGATGGAGCACCTGCCCTCTGATTGGAAGTGCAGGTCCACTCTCTGCGGAAGGTGCCGTAGAGGGCAGATTGACATGTCCAGCATCTCCGGGTACCATGTTCTCTGGGACCAGTCTGAAGCGGTCAGAATCAATGTAGACCCAAACAAGCGCAGAGTCCTGCGAACCACAGGGATAACATAGATCGGCTGGATCACATAAAGGAGCTTGAATATCCACTCGACCGTCACTGTGTCCCCAGAGCTCCCTGTCGAGGAAATTCCCTGGAGCAGAACAAATAGCAATTCCTATTCACATGGGTAGCCAAAAGATCTACTTGAGGTGTTCCCCAGCAGGAGCAAATCTCCAGAACATCCTGACAGAGCTCCCACAAGTCTGTCTGCTGAAGACAGGCACTGTGGCATTCTCTCTGCTGGCAAGATGGCCAGCCGTCAGAGACGTTGTTCTCCAGAGCTCAGAACCACAGTCACATTGTTTCTCAGCATAGCAGCAAGAACCCCACACCACCTCGCTCCTTTGGCTAGTGCATGCCCACCATGTAGTCCTTTAGCACCAGCACAGTTTTGCATCTAACAGTGGGAAGGAAGGCAACCAGAGTCGGCCTGATCGCCCTCAACTCCAGCAAACTGATGCGTTCAAGAGATTCAGAGGGAGATCACAGTCTGATCACCATCAGATAGGACAGATGAGTGCCCCCAGCCGGTCAGGGCTGCATCTGTAACTACTGTCACTTGCCAAGAGGGTAGAGGAAAAAATTGACCTCTTAGCAGGTTGTCTCAAAGGGACCACTTCCCAAGGTCCTGAACAGCACGGTCTGACACTTGCAGAAGATTTGACAAGAAACCCTGAAATTGTGACCATAGGCAATGAAGGATAAACTCTAGCGATCTTTTGTGTAGCTGGGCCTCCAGAACTACCAGAATGCAGGAGGCCATGAGGCCCAGCAAACGCAAAAAAGGCTGAGGCAGGAACCTGTCACTGCGATCGGAGTACTTAGACCATCAGAGAAATGTTCACCACTCGATCCTTGGGCGGGAATGAGTCTCTAATACTGCCCAAATAAATCAGAAGGAGTGGGCTAGCGAAACCTTGGACTTTTTGAAGTTCATAAAAAAGTCCAAGTTGCATAACAGACTGCACTTAAAAAGAACAAATGTGTCGACGTCTGATCTGAGGAGCGAGCTCAGATGATCCAGTCGTCAATGTAGGGAATTACATGAATGTCTTCCCTCCGGAGGTGAGCCACCACCAATGCCAGCAGCTTGGAAAAGCCCTGGGGGGTGAAGAAAGGCAGAGAAAAAGAACAAAGAACTGGTAGTGATGTTGGCCCACCATGAACTGCAGGTGCTTCAGTTGGATGTACATGCAAAATTAACAGACGGTACAATGATAACGATGAGCAATGGTGACAAAATTAGTTCAGGCAGGAAGAATGAGGGCACAGAAATCAGTTAGAAAGAGTTGAACGAAGATGAGCTTTGAGACAGGTTTGGAAGATGCGCAGAGAGAATGTTGAACGGATGGGAAAGGGCAGCGCATTCCAGTGTTTGAGGGTGAGGACTGAAAACCTAAGGAACCAGGACAAATCATAGGGAGGATTAGGGACACTGAGTAGTAGCTGATTTTGAGAACTAAAAAAGCATGAGGGCGAGTAGAGGGATACTAAAGATTAGAGATAAGAGTGGAGCGAGACCATGGATGCGTCGGAAAACAAGGAAAGAAAGGGAAAAAGAATATGTGCATTGCTAGGAAGCAATAATATAGATAATAGAGAAAAAGCAATAGAGGAGCACGGGGAAGCAAGAATAAAAGAGGAATAGATGAATAGATGAGATGTAGATAGAGCGAGAGGAGCAAGATGGAAAGCAGGAAGACCAAGCAGAAGGGTAGAGAAATAATCAATACAAAAGAAGACCAGAGAGGTGAGAAGGAGCGTAGTAGCATGAAAGGGTGTATATGGGCAGGCACTTAAGTTGTTGAATAAATAGAACCTTCAAGATTGTGTAGTGTTAGAGATATGGGGAGAAAAAGAAAGAGAGGAGTTACAAACAGAGGTAGAGAAGTGAGGGATGAGTGAGGGAATGAGAGGGAGGGAGGAGGAATGGGGGATAATAGGGTTGTAGCAGGAAAGTAGGGAATCTCAGGCTTAAAGGGGTAAAGATCAAGAAAAAGACAGTTGGAGACTGTAGAATGAAGTGAGTCAGTAAATGAGAAGGAAATAAAGATTAGCGTCTTTGCATAAAAATGAAAGGATAGGTTATTGGAAGATATAAGAGCAGATAGAGGAATAGTGTAAGGAGAAAAAAGGAGAGGGCCAAGTACAGAGCCGTGTGGAACACTGTAGAGGAGTGGATATGAGGGGAAAGTCTGTCCCAACAAGGAGATATAATAAGAGTGATTAGAAAGATAAGACACAGTGTCGAAAGCAATGGAACGATCCAGAAGAATGAGGACTGAAGAGGGTTTAGAGTAGGGGGCTGTGAGAAGAATGTTAGACACATGCAGAAGGACTTTCTCAGTTGAGTGGGAAGAGCAGAGTCAGACTGAAGTGGAGGAAGAAGAGAATAGAGATTAAGATAGGAGGAAACCTGCTAGTAGAAATCACACTCAGGAAGTGTAAAAAGAAATGATAGAGGGGAAATAGGACAGAAGCTAGTGGGGAGGGAAGATTCAAGAACTTTTTTCTCAGAATGGATATGATGATGGCATGTTGGAAGGAGGATGGGAAGCAAGAGTTAGAAAAAGAAGTGTTGGTGAGATAAGGAATACGATGAGGGCAGACTCGTGGAATAAGGGAAGAAGGAAGTGGATCAAGAGGGGACGAAGTTTGATGGGCACGAGTAGGAAAAGAAGCAGTGTCAAGGTCAGAGAGTGGGGAGAAGGATGAGAGTGAATGGGGAAGAGGAAGAATGGTAGATGATGGGAAAGTAGAGAGAAAAGAAGAATGGAAAGTAACATCTTTGGAAGTGAAATGTTTAGCAAAATCAGAAAAAGAAAGAGGCAATACGAGTCTGCTTGCAGCTTTGCAATTTTATTTTCCATTGTATCGGGTGCAGTGCATCGTTCACGCTGGTATAAGAAGCTTGCACGATAACGTTACCTAGGTTCTAGCTTTTTCCTCCCAATGTTCAGCCGTGGTAAGGGTATGACCTAGCTCTTGTAGAACTCTATTCTCAAAGACTGTAGATTCTACACTTTGTGTTTGTGTGGGAGGTGTCAATCTAGATTTGTTATGTAGTCCACTGTCTTCTTGCTTTTCATACTCTTTGTCTGCAAAGAATTGCTATAAATGAATGTTTCGCATGAGTTCCGAGAATTCCTCTCAGAAGCCAAACCGATTGTGTTTATTGCTGGTAACGTATCCCAACCCTTTCTCTAGAGTTGTGATTTCAGTTTTTGTTAAACTATATTTAGATAGGTTTACCACAATGCTTTCATACTGCGAGTTATCCTTGGGTCCACATGCCAGTCTTGTGGGTCCCTCTCTAAACAATACTGTCCATTGTACCCGCTTCTGTTCCCATTCCTTCTGTTCCTTCCTTGTCTGCCTCTGGAATTCCTTCTTCCTGCTGTGTAGTCAAAATGTCTGCCTCTCCTGCCTGCATGTCCACTGTTGCCCATGCTGTTTTCACTCAAACTGAACCAGGTAAATGTCACTCTTCTTTTTCCATTAGATTGTGTTGGATTCTGCCCTATCTCTTCCTGTTCTTTTGGGTTATAGTTTTGAGTAGGTACAACCCCCAACATGTGGGAATTGAACTTTGGAAATTATGACCCTGGAGGTGATGTGAACCCCTGAGAACCGATACACTGTATTGTAATGTGCAATGTAAGAGAATCCGATTTACCATGGTCGAACTCACATAACACTGTGAAGACCACTACTATGCTGTGTCATGATTGCATACGCAGGTATAATTTCTGATGCGCTGTACTGGGTTGCTTGAAAGGAGAGGAAGGAGGGGGGTTACTGTTATT
This sequence comes from Ambystoma mexicanum, assembly GCF_040938575.1. Classification (NCBI taxonomy): domain Eukaryota; kingdom Metazoa; phylum Chordata; class Amphibia; order Caudata; family Ambystomatidae; genus Ambystoma; species Ambystoma mexicanum. The sequence goes on along the minus strand of NC_090926.1, from coordinate 1,196,639,351 downwards.
GGTGGTAGCAAGACTACCACTCTCTGTTATGTAAAATCAATAAAGAAAGTTTGAAAAAATAAATCTGCACTTCCTTCTCTAACATCACAAAGTCAACATGGATCAAAGACCAGCCAGACACAAAACTCGCATGTGATACTTTTTTATTTGTATCTATCGTCTCACCAGGTTTAGTAACATGATCTCTCAAAAACCAAAATGTGTGCAAAGTAGAACAAGTTATTTTTGCACCAGTAAACTGAGCCCTAGGGCTAGTCAACATCCTCCAATCCCTTCCAAAGCTGGCCTAAGGGATTCTGGTGCCTCAGAGTATAAGGGTGTTATCTAACCAAACAAAGGTAGAGAAGATCAAACTAAGTACTTTAATTCTTCTTCAAGCTCAGGTCTGCGCCCTTCCCGCTCAATATGCATTGGTGGGAATGCCGATGTTTAAGAAGTGTGGGGTGACTGACTGTGTGAGTGTGAGTCTGCGACTGTGTAGTGAGAGTAGAATGTGTTCTCATGTCTAGTAGTGCAAGTTCAGGTCGGCACCCTTCCTGATCAAAGGAGACCATTGGACCTAACGTGGAGAAGGTGTACAAGTTTCAATAAAACTGGAAAAAGTAGCCAGGTTGACTTAAACTCCATCGATTGTGCATTGTCTCACAAGTTGTTATTATGTCTCAGATCTCTCGCCGGTGTCACTCATACTCTCAACTTGAAATGTCTCTGCTCTTCTAGTCAGGTTCTTCCAGCCTCATTATCTGTGTTGCTGGTGGGCATTACCCACAGCCGTAAAAATGCCTTTACCAGACCCAATGTCTCCACCAGATAGCCAGACACCTTTATAATTCCACAGGCTGTTTCTTGGGTACTGAGTCACCTCCATGCTTGGGGTCCTGACCCTCTAGTCCACTAGCCTACTTTAGTTTTCTTCCTTAGAGTCTAGCTTTGGGCCCGCCCATAACAGATTAATTTCTCCACATGCAGTTCCTGCTCTCATCCCCCTCACGCAACCTGTACACTTAGAGTTAATTTGTCCCTTTATCTTTCCCTCTTCTCCTACTCTCTTTTCTAGCCCCTACCTCTGCTCCTCTATCATCTCCTCTTTTGTCTGCTCCCCCACTACCTCCTCCTTCCTCTGCTCCTTCGCCACCTCCTCTCCTCGGTTCTTCTGCCACCTTCTCTCCCTCCTGCTTCTGTACCATCCCCTATCAACGCAGCTCCTCTATCAACTCCTTTTCACTCTGATCCTCCACCTCTCAACTCCTCTACCACCACCTCCTCATTAGTCAGCTTATCCACTTCTTATGTTTGATCTTCCTCCACCTCTTCTCTACTCAGCTCCTCCACTTCTCCACTCTGCTCTTCCACCACCTCCACTCTCTATAGCCCCCCTATCTCTCTCTCTGCCCTTGCAGGGCATGAGGTGGGTAGCCAGGGATGTAACTGACACCACTCCTGGGCCCAGCATCACGTGGCGTTTGACAGCACATGGCCCCTTTAGCGATCCTACCACCCACACACAAGAAAAGGCAGGGCATTTGGTTGAATTAATTTCCCATGGAATCAACATGTATCCAAAGTGCCACAAGCACAGCCCTTCTCCCCTATCCCGATTCCTTTCTCTCCCAACTCTAATTTTTCACCTGAAGCTGCACACCCAAACCCCTTCTTCTTCTCTGCTCTCGTTCAATTTCCTCCTCAGACCAGTGTCTGAAAACCTGGGCAAGGCAAAAAACACAACTTCTCAGACAAGCCTTGGAGCTATGAGACCACTATGGTTAGATTTGGTCTGTACAAAAAATATCTTGCATAGCATAACTCCATAACAGTATGCTTTCCACTGGAAATTCCTAAATCTCATCTGATAAATCCATCACATTATATGATGCAACCAGTCACAGCATTCAGATGGACAAATCCCTTTTACCATCACCACAGCTTAGTCATAGATTCTCCGGCCACTGTCCACTTTTATACAGCCAACTCTTAACTCCGCAGTTGTTGGCCCCTAGGCTTGGCATCCCTGAGTTATTATTCTTGAAATTGTTTCAATACAGTTAAACATAAACCCCAGAAAATAAGCCTCCATGCTTCAAGGTTAGCTTGAGCACATCGCCAGCTCATTAAACACTCACATACCACTACCAGTGCTCCCTGCTGAGTACTTTCAAAGCGCCTTCCCAGAAATACTCCCTGTTATTAAACACCCCGTAGAGTGGTTTGTCCTCGGTAGAGTCGCCTTCCATACCTCTGTACATTTTGCGAACCTTTGGGTTTTACCCTAAGTACCTAAAGGTAATCCAGACGTGGACCGTTGCACACTGTGCCTTAGTGAGGCTCAGCTTCCCGTCACTGATGAGGCCCAACAAGGCAGAAACATGTGTCTGGGGTTGCTGATGGTACTTTTGTTCTGAGGATAATTGTCTAGCATTTGGGCGCTGAACAGCTCTCTTGAGTGGGACCAGACTGATGTGCAAATGGTTATTTATCCCCATTAACCCCATGCAGGTTATTTGAGCCATGTTCGTCCTCGGGAGAGGTGCTACCACTTCTCTGTAAACTCGTGTGAGGTGTAGTCTGGTAGTTTGTTCCATAGGGTGGGATAATGTAAGAGAATGATTTGCCTCTGTTTTTTTTGCACCGAAATCTGAGTGGTGCTCGTTTAGCTTTATTGGATGATTAGGTATCTGAGTGGGGTGGGAAGATTAAGGAATCATTATAGGCATGAGGGGCTAGAATAAATGATGGTCTTGTGTAGTTCGTTTTTTGTGAGGTTGTTTATTAGTGGTTTAAGGGATAGGTCAGTGTCTAGTAGGATTCCAAGGTTCTGTGCTTCTGAAATAAGTGACGGGGGGAAGGAGTACTAGGTTTGTGGGCAATATAAAAGGAAGGCGGTGAATATGTTGGGTGGCAAAGACCAACGTCTTTTGGGGCATCCACTTGTGTATGGTTGTGACGCATTGGCATGGAGATGTTTGATTCAATGTTTGGTGAAACTGAGACATCATGTAGTGTGTTGTTTAGGGGCTTGGTATAGGCATTGAAGAGCATTGAAGAGCCCAGGGGATAAGGTGTCACGCCTTCAGTACCTTCCCTAGGGTTTGATAGGAAATCTCCGGCTTTGATTGTGGCGGTGCGATTTTGGAGAAAATACTTGGTCTATTTAAGGATAGAGTTTTGTATGCCTACGTGGGAATGCCGATGTTTAAGAACCGTGGGGTGACTGACAGTGTGAGTGCGAGTCTGCGTCTATGTAGTGAGAGTAGAATGTGTTCTCATGTGTAGTAGTGGAGTTTGAAACTGGATTGATTGATGTGGTTGCATGCTAGTTTTCTCCATGACTTTTGCAATGAATGGTAAGTTTGAGATTGGTCTATAGTTGTCTGAGTTTTGGTTTCATCGAGAATTCCCCTATCCAACTCAACATATTGTGTAGAGAGCCCCTGATAACACCCACAGATCTTGAATCAAGTGATGGGGGTGAATTTGAAGAATAACTGCCCGAGGATCTCCACAATAGAAATACAGCATACATAGAATATGGACACTGAGGCGAACAAGTGACCTGCAAACTCACTACTGCTCCATTTCTACCAAGGAGCAGCCATAGTGCTCATCAGAGGTCTGGGAGAAATGAGCAGCTGACACCCAATGAACCACATATATAGGTATTCTAGCCTTTGGGAAAACAGAAGGCTGGCTCGCAGTTGCAGGCTGGCAGCATGGCCCTTCGGCCTGATCCTAAAATTGTGGCAGAGCTCCTTAGGCCATGATCCACCTAATAATCAAGCAATCATTACATAAATAGGTGGAACCAAGAAGCTCTGACCAGTCCAGTATGCAGGGGCTGATAGGAAAATGACTTAGCCAATCCCAGTCTTTAGTGTGGGGAGATTATGGATATTCTCTGTTTTATCGTATGTAGAGCATTATAAAAGGCAGTAGGAGGGATATGTGTGTGAGTTTCGGAAGGAGAACTGGTAAAGTGGAGAGAACAGAGATCAATAAGATACAAGAGGAGCAGTTTGTTTAGTGTGGTATCCTAATCCTTGTCCAATTTTAGACATGAAGGAGTTGCTGGAGGCCACAGTGTAGAACCTGGCTGTAGCAGAAAGCTGGTGGGGGAAAATAACTTCAGTCTAACAAACATCCAGGCAGGAGACTGGGAAGATATCTTCTGGTAATCCTTTTTGGTATACGCGATGGCAAAGGGAATAACACGATTTTGCCAAGTAGAAGTGTAGTGTGTAGTGTCTAAATCCCAGTACTCCAGGAGACAACCTTTGAGTCAAGAAATTACCGGAGAAGGAGTCAATACAGCATACTGGGGCACTATAAATACCCTGTGACTGTACCAAAAATATCTAGCAGGATGTATATTCCTGGAAACTGTGTTTTTACAATAGGGAATTGGACTTAGACTGGGGCACTAGGTAATGTTAGAATAGGGTTGAAGCTTTTTTTCTTTCCCCGACGTGACATAGCTTGGTACTTCAACCAGGTGTTCAACATGAGCGCAACGGACTCTCGGCTCAGCCCATGAATGTGTATGATCCTCTTAGAATAGGCCCAAGTGCTTGTTTCACTGTTCCTCCATCCAGACACAGTGGAGCTCATTTTAAAAACAAACTGAACTTGGCCATACATTTGCACTTACATGTAAAAAGGACCCTCCAGGCTATTTTCGTCATTTGCACTTTAGAGTGCAAATGAGCAGTGTAAAGAGGCGGCGCGGCGGTAGCCTCTTTAGACTTCTATATTTGCACTCTGCAGTGCAAATAGAGTAAACGCTGCATGCCATGTATGTATGGCAGGCAGCATTTACAATGATCATTGGTTTCACGCCAGCATGAAAATCTCATTTTGGCGTGAAACAAAGTTGTTTTAGAATGCAGAGGGCAAAGGGGAGGCAGAATCGTAACTCCTGTTACATCCTGACCCACTGTCTTCAAAAACAATGAAAAAACCCTGGAGCATGAATGTAGGCGTTAAGATAGGTGTAAATGTGTTACGCCTGTTTTTGGCCCCTCCATTTACGCTCCTGGGGAATTGAAAGCGAGCTCATGTCTGACAAAGTCAGGTCTCTTATGTTGTGTTCAACCGCTAGGTTTCATTAGCTTGACAAGGAAAAGTAGTTGCAGATCTTTGACAAGATACTCTACCTTGAATGCTGATAATATTTTCGGGCTCTGTGTTGGGAACAATGTCATTAAACTGGCTCCTCTGAATCATTTCCGTTTGGGATTTTCCTAAGGAGGAGTTACAAAAAATATTTTGAATCATTAATAACTAGCCAATACAGACAACATATAAGTCAGGTACATTTATAAATATTGACTGAAGAGAAAACATGATGGCACAAGCCACTTCCATTTGTCAGATAATCATTCTGCAGTCATCTTCAGTGTATAGGCCAGGTGAAAACTCAAGACATTTATTATATCAAGGACACTACGAGCCACAGTCTACTAGCTCCTTAGTGAGGATGTTGGAATAGAACCCTCCTGCAACTGTGTTAAGTGTATTGGGAGATTTTCCAAAAATGTAAGCAAGTTTCAGTTTACCTCAATGTCCCCCACCCACTCAAAGGTGTCCGGTTAAAGGTTTGAATCCAAAATGATTGAATGCCATAGGACGAGTCAATTTGACCTAAAACAAAAGGGTTGAATTGAATTTATTTAATATATATTTTTTTGGGTTTCCGTTTTGGAAAAAAAGTGTTTTTTACCACGAAAAATGTGGTTTTGGGGACACCCCCCCCAAAAATAAATAAAAATAACAAAAAAAATTATTCGGCCCTTTGGTTTTCGGTCCTTTTGATTCGGCCCTTTGGTAATTCGATCCTTTGCATTCGAAACTTTGACCTAGAACCACTCAATGACAGCTGTGTGGTCCAACAACCCACCAACAGATCGGTATCACAGATACAGGTGGGTAACAACAAAGCATATAGAATCAAAACAATGCAAACGTCACAGATTCATATGGTAAATACAAAAGAAATAAATAAGGGAAAAAGAATCCTCATATGCACATGTGGGACACATAGAAGATCAGTACAAGGGCAGGTGGAAAATAAATCAAGGACCAACTGGGGATGAGTGAGGAGAAAGAGCCGGAGATGTAGGATCTGAATCGGTGTCAGTGGGGGACATAAATAAGCGAAACTTCAGCCAAATATCTCTAGGTCTGGAGCGGGCGGGCTGTTGTATCGCCCAGGACTCTTCGGTGTCAGAAGCCCACGTAACTGCCCTGAGCCACTGTGCGTGAGTAGGAGTGGTAGGCCGAAGCCAGCAAAGTAGAATTGTACGCACAGCTAGTAGCATACAGAGGCCAGCTAGTTTCCTGGAATCACGGTGGAGCTCGGGGAAATCGTGGAATAGGCACTTCATTGGGGGTGGGGAGATAGGGTGTTCGAGGATGGACGACACGGTGGAACACACTGCGCTCCAGAATTGAGGGAGACGGGGACAAGACCAGATCATGTGGATATAATCAGCATCCTCATAGCCACATCTAGGGCACCTAGTGGAGGAGTCATTCGAGATGCGATGTAGCCTAGTCGGGGTGTAGTGGTACCTGTGGAGCAACTTAAATTGAATTCATTTGAATCGGGAGTTGAAGGAGACCTCCTGGATACGTGCGCACATATGGGTCCAACGATCGTCGGTCATTTCCAGGCCGAGATCCGTCTCCCAGGAGAGAATGCGGGGGGTGATCTGGTTTGAAGCAAGGTGTATAGCCTGGAAATTTTGCCTCTCATAGGGGAAGGTGAGGACAGTTCAGTGATTGCAGGCTCATCAGGTGGCAGTGCTGGGAAGCACGTGTACTTGTGTTTGAGTACTCTACGGAGGGATGAATATTGAAGCCAAACGGAGGGTCTCCGTCTAAGGGGCAGTGGGAGGTCAGGCCATTCTATGAAATTACCCTGTTCGAATATGTCACGTAGCAATTCATAACCCGCCTCAGCCCATGTACGAACAATTGAGGGAGGGACTTGTGGGACCTCCGGAAGAAAATTCCAGATTGGGAGGTTACCGTGAAAAGGATGGACGGTGCCCAACATTTGCCATGATTTGGATAAGGCCAAGGATGTGCACGTCACTGGATCCAGTGAGTCTAATACCATCCGCATGGGTGTGATGCCTGGTCCTGGTGGATGATATGTGTCATGAAAGGGACAAGTCGAAGAGCGAGTAATTTTGCATAAACCTTGACGTCACAATTGATTAATGAGAGTGGGCGGTAAGAGCCACACTGGGTGGGGGGTTTGTTGGGTTTTAGTAGGACTGTTATGGTGGCTTCGTGGAGCGGGGGGGAACTGGCCTACCTCCACCGACTCCTCCCAGAGAGCAACCAGACGAGGGAGTATGAGTGATTTGAAATGTTTATAGAACTTGACAGGTATACCGTCCGATCCTGGGGATTTGCCTGATGAGAGGGAGTCTATGGCCTTTGAGAACTCCTCAGGAGTAAATGGGTTCTCAAGGGATCCGATGGTGTCGGGGGAAAGGACCGAGAGGGGAAGTTTATCAAGATAGGTGTCAATTTCTGACGTAGTGGCGTTGTCTGAGTGAGCATATAGGGATTGATAGAAGGAGAGGAATTCGGCATTGATATCTCCAGGTGAAGTGGCCAGGGATCCGTCAGGTCTCTCAACTCCAGGAATGGGTGGGGCACCAAACTCACGGCGGAGAAGTTTAGCTAGGAGACGGCTTGGGCGTTCACCCTCACCATATTTCCTTGCATGCCCGGGGTTATCGAGAAACCTCAGCTCGCGGTCCGCGAGCGTGCGGAAGGTATCAAACTCTGTGCCAATTAACGCAAGAATTTCAGGGGTTTGGTCTAGAGTATATTGGTTCTCTAACGCGGATAATGTGGCCTCGCTGTTGGCGATTTCTCTGCAAATAGTTTTAAGGATACCGTTTTCCTTGGAAAGGGCAATGCCCCTGATATAGACCTTAAAAGACTCCCAGAGAGTGGCCTGCGAAGACACGGAGTTGGTATTGATCTCGAAGAACTCCTCGATTGCCGACTCCATCTCCGAGCTGAAGGCTGGATCGAGGAGGGAGAGTGGTTTCATTCTCCAGTGTCTGGTACGGCCACGGTCTGGGCCCCAGCACAAGGTGACAGTCACTGGCGAGTGGTCAGAGAGGGTCCTAGGGAGGATCGCCAAGCCTGATACGCACCTTATCAGTACATCAGACACTAGTCACCTGTCAATCCGGGAAAAGGTATCGTGAGCCGAGGAATAGAAGGAGTAAGAGCGAGAGTCGGGCTAGAGGAGCCTCCATGAGTCAATCAGGGACAAGCGGGGAAGGGAGGAGAGTGCAGTATATGCAGCTCTGGAGAGTTGATGGGGTCTGGAACCAGATCAGTCAAGGTCCATATCGAATATCGTATTAAAATCGCCTCCCCAGAGAATCGGTACAAGCGGGAAGCCATCTAAGAGAGTCCCAAGGTGTGTATAAAATTCGGGATCGTCGATGTTGGGACCGTAGATATTTAGCAGGACCACTTCCTTATTCTGCAGGGTACCATGGAGTAACACGTATCTGCCCAGGGGATCAATTGACGTGGCAATGGGTTTGAATCTAAGGCTCCTGTGAATAAGGGTCATAACCCCACAGCTCTGGGTAGAGTAGGTGGTAAAGTACCTTTGAGGACCCCATGATTTAGCAAACCTTTCACAATACTCAGTGCATGCATGCGTCTCCTGAAGGAACAGGATTTTAGTCCCATGTCTCTCGGCCTGGAGCTGTAGTAGTCTCATTTTCTTGTAGTTACCCAGCCCCCGTACATTCCAGCTCATAAATGTCAACGTTTCCTCACTCAACACTCCCGTGGTAGCCATAGAGGAATGCGGGTGGATGGAAATGTGCCCCCCATGGACGGTGCCCAATGCGGTCAGATCTGTAACGCCCTCGGGTCCATGGTGTTCTGAACTCTACCTTTTCTGCGAATACCAAGCTTTTTTTAACGTATAACCCAATTCCTCCCACCCCCTCCCACATCCCTCCCCCAGAGGGATGAAAACCCCACAGCCAAACAACCAAATCCAAAACAATGGCATCAATGCCTGGGGGGCCTGTGAACTGGCCTGGCGGCGATGCTCCGAACCATGAGGCAATTTTAGGATAAACATGATGCCCGACAATGATATCCATTCCCACCCGGGGATGGTCCCACGGGGGAGGGAGGGGCGGCATGGTCACCAGATAATGAACCAATATAACGGGAATGTAAGAAGCAACTTCCCGATCAACTGGATCGAGATGATGTATGGGCTCAGCCACAGATACTGAGAAAGTGCCACAATGAAAAGGAACAGCGAGAAGGGGAGGCAGATCCAAGGAGGGCCCAGAAGCGATCGGGGGAGCCCAGCAAGAGGTCAGACAACCCAGTAGAAGACTGTCGTGTGTACGTCGCAATGCTCGGAGAGGCCACAACGGTGCTCAATCGGCTAGTGGGTTATAGTTGTCCAGTAGGGTCTCCCAACGAAAGGTGATCACTTGCAACGTCAATATCACAGCCAATATAATGGTGGTGGAGGAACAACGTTAAGATGAGTGCAGTTCGAAAAAAACAGACAACACTGGGACCAAGGGGCTTCCCCGGGATTCCCGGGCAATCAAGAGAGCAAACAGTGCATGTGGCGAGTATCTGGGATGCATCGATGGGGGGCAGACCGCACCATCGACCGCCCAACAGCCCGACCACATTGTGGTACGTCAGTGAGTTAGTAGCCAAAAAACAATAGAGAGAAACATCAAAAGACATTAACATTATATGTTACAGATGTGACCAAGTCGGGATGGATGGTAACTCTCTCTGCCCATGACGCCCTGTAGGTGCCGCAAGAGGTAATGACAGTATGTTACAAGTCTAGATAAGGTCTGGGACAGGTCACAACGGCATCCACTTAACAATTAGTCTATGTTGTGGCAAGACACTGTCTCATCGTGGAATCTGTTGCAGTAAGGGATAAGACCCTAACAGTGCTTGTTGCGAGTACAGTTCAGCCGGGGAAGTGTTCATCTATGAACCTGGAGGCCTCCTCAGATAGCGTGAAGAAGTACACTCGATTTGCATGCTTGATGCGCAGTTTAGCGGGATATAGCATGGCATATTTAACCTGGAGTTCGCGTAGTCTCCTCTTCACCGCCAGGAAGGTCTTGCACTCACGCTGGACCGCCACCGAAAAAGTCTGGATATAGGTGGATCCTGACCGCGCCCAAGAGCAGGTCTCCCTTGATTCTCGCCGCCCTAAGTAGGGCATTACGGTCGCGAAAATTCAGGACTCTGGCTATAATAGGACGCAGAGGGGCGCCAGGTCTGGGCTTCACTGTGAGTGCATGGTGGGCTCTCTCGATCGCAAACTGTGGGGAGAGTTTTGGGGAGTCCAGAAGTTGGAGTAGCATGCCCTCCACGTAGTCCTCCATAGGTTCTTGTATACCATCCTCCGGTATCCCGATAATGCGGAGGTTGTTGCGCCTCGAGCGAGACTCAAGGTCCTCATTTTTTTTCTCCACCTCAGTAACGCGGGTGGATAGCGTGGAGACCTCCGCACGGAAGGGAACCTAGGCCGTCCTCGGCGGTGCTCACCCGCGTCTCGATCTCGGCAACTCGACCATCAGTTCTCTCCATATGTGCCTTAATAGAGGATATCGTGCCGTTCATGTCATCCAGTTTACTATAAATTGTGGTGAACCCCTCCTGAATGTACTCCATCATTTTCTGGGAGTCGGATGGTTCCAGCGTCAGTGAAGTGGAAGGTTCCTGTGCAGCTATCTCCGTCCCAGGGCCCCCAGAGGGCTTTGTGAACATATTGATAGAGGATTGCTTCTTGCCAGTTCGCGTCGACATGATGCCGGTGGGGGGATGAACTTAAGACCAGAAGACCAGACGGGGGAGTGGATAGGGCCCCGAGGAGAGGCACCCGGGTCGTCTCGGGCGCCGTGTGAGTGGAGGCAGAGCCAAACACCAGGACAGAATATGGCGACTCCGTTCCAGATGGGGGGACCAGTCAATGCCAGACTGCAGATCCCGGAACAAAAGGGTCTGCTCGGCCAGCTAATGTGTGTGGGAACCAGTGAACAGTAAGTGGCCCCAAGAACTTCTGTAGGGGATCAGGGCCCAAGAAGCAATGTCCAGCAGGAGAGGCAAGAGGAGCCGGAGTCTTGGGTGTTGATGTAGTGAGGTAGTGCAGGGGTACACCACTGAATGAGGCGGGAAGGTGGTCGGCACTCAGTCTAATAGGCGGATGTCATCAAAGACAGGTGGAGGGGCCCGGAGCCTTGGACCAGGCGTAGCAGAAGGTCTAGTAAATGGGTGGTTCGGAAAGGGTAAACACCTCAGGTCATCCCCGTATCAGTTAATAAGGCAGGTGAACCACCAACCACAGCCAGAAGTTTTAGGGGGGAACTGGCTACAGGGCCCCAGAGGGGGGTCCCCCGTTGGCATCAAAATGGAGCTGGTGGGTGCCGTGGCCGGGGGAGAGACCCACCGGGGGGCGACTCCGAGCTGGCACACCAGCGCCAGAGGGTTCCAGGGGAGAGAGAATGGGGTCGCCGTGACCAGCCAGTCCCGCGGGTAGCGCCCGCGACCAGCCACGAGGGCAGGGGTTCAGAATAGATCCTGGGGCACCACAGTACCCACCGTGTGTCGGGGGGCCCAAGCGTCTCCCAAGGCTTCCGGAATTGAGGTGACACAGGATAGGGTCCGCTGTAGTGAAGCGGGCGCAGAGGTCGTCGGGGCCCGGGACAACTCACCGCCCGGAGCCGAATCAATGGTGGGACGATCTGTGTCAGCACACCGCCCAGGACGGGGCAGCGGAGCGGGTCACTCTGGAATCCAGTGCAGGTCCCAGCCCACAAGGTGGAGAAGAAGGCCGCAGTGCAGGCCAGCCCCTCTGGTGTAAGGCGGGAGAGGGCTGCCGCGCTGAATGAGTAGAGCGCCCCTCCCCCACAGCAGGCCGCATGCCGCGGGATACAGGCGCTCGCAATGGGCTGCAGCGCCGCAGCAGGAGCGGCTCAGAGGGCGGTACTCGAACAGCAGACGCCCGGCCCCACCAGCAATCCCAATAATGGGTTGGTTGTTTGTAATGCTGGGGCGAACCGGAGAATTTCGAAGGGAAGGTGCCTCACGGAATGGAGCTGAGAATCAGGCAGCCATCTTCTCTGAGCGCAACAGCGCCCCCCCCAGGTTACTTGATTCTAAGGGGAAAAAATCACTTGTAGAACTGAAATGGCTAAAATAGAGTTTGCAAACATAAGAGGCTTTAATGTTATCTGTACAAACTCAATTCCAGAGCATGTTTTTCAGCTCAAAACAGGGAAGTTCTTCGATCAAAGTTAACTTCCACTCAGCTTTACAGTTCCCCAAAGTTACTGTATCGAACATTGCTCAGTTTTAACATGTTGTTGACAGATTTTTTATCAGTTCTTACAATTTGTAATCTTGAGGTCAGGTTCTCTTTCCTATGCAGACCGCTTTCAAACCCAAATGTTCTAAAGTAACAGCAGTCTCTTTTGAAGGTTTCCTCAATGCTGCAATTTGACGAGTGGATGGATTCATTAGGAATGCCAGTGTTACATGGCATAATATTTCGGTTGAGTTCTCTCTGTGGATTCTTGCCTTGTTTTTGATGCAGGCTCAAGTGTAGCATTAGCTCTGCATCGATGCATGGCTGGCCCTACTCAATTGGAGAGCCATTTCGGAAGAATAGTTCCAGTGTCACTCTACGGAACTTCACTGTTAGGTTTTCTCTGTTAAACCTTTAAAGTGGTTCCTGATGTCCTGGTAACCAGGGATATGGTGTGCAAAGTCTCTGGTCAAATGGAGAAGCTAGGAAATGTGCACTCCAGGAGGTAAATGTTCTGTAAAAGCTATATGTACGGTTTATTGCATAGGCATAGACTGCAGGTGCTGCTGGCTGAGTGGGGTATCGGTTGTCTGATGTCTATGACTTGGGTCAGTAGCCGTGCTGGAATAGCAGGGAGGAAGAATAGGTGATTGGGTCTTGGGACTTGACAGGTCCTGCCATGAGTGATCTTGGTCATTATTTTGAAAGAAGGTCAGTGCCCACAGACAAGACCAGAGCTTCATCGTTAGGATGGATCTTAGAAGAATGAGGGGCATGGCAGAGCTTCCTCACAATTCCAGTTCAATTTTGCTTCTTCTTTAGTGCTCCAGCCTCGTTCCATGGCTAGACAAGTTAAGAATGCTTGAACTGAGTTAGAATCTTGGCTGAGTGTGAACCCATTTCCCAAGCAAAGGGGTATATCCATTCAAACATTTAGCTGTCAAGTAAACATCACTGGGACTCTACATTCTGCTGGCCATTTCCAAGGATTTCACTCCAGATGTGGATGTAAGATTGAATCCAGACACCATTCACAAAGAAGAACAAGTTACTTACCAACTGGTAACGTTCTTTCGATTGGATGTTTCTCCAACGTATTCCTCATCTTAGAAGTATTCCATCCAGCTTTGCTGCTCTTCAGAAATGTTTTCGGCAGAGGGCGCCCTCAGTCGAAGTCGTCGAGTCGATGGTCCCTCGAAGGCCTCCGTCGAGGGTGACGTCATCGGGTGTATAAGTAGCATGCACGGTGCCCGTTGGCCTCAGTTCTGTTTTTCACCCTTTTTTGTCTGTGATCTTGTACTGTGTAGATTGTGCCGGCAGACAGGTGTCAGCCTTGTGAGATTTGAGATGGCAATAACCCGGAAAAATCTACAGAGGGGTAGGTTGGGAGGGCGATGAGGAATACGTTGGAGGAACATCCAATCGAAAGAACGTTACCAGTTGGTAAGTAACTTGTTCTTCGAGTGGATTGTGTCCTCCAACGTATTCCTCATCTTAGATAGACTCCCAAAGCAGTATTTTGTATACTTTCTCTTGAGGAGGGGTCAGATTTTTCCAATACCTTTAGATGGCGGAATAAAGCACTGCTTTCCCAAATGTCAGCTCCCTAGACTGGGAAGCATCCAGGTTATAGAATTTCGAGAAGGTGTGTAGTGAAGACCAAGTTGCTGCTTCGCAAATGGACCTTATTGGAACACCTCTTTGAAGGGCTGTCGAAGAGGCGATGCCTCTGGTGGAATGAGCCCTTAACCCTTCTGGTGGGTCTTTTTGTGCTAGTCTGTAGCATTCTGAAATGCAAAGCACAATCCAGCGTGAAATTGTCTGTTTTGTCACCGACTGACCCAGTTTCCTACCTGTGTAACCTATAAACAGCTGGTTGTCCACTCTAAGTCTGGAAAGTCTAGAGATGTAAAAGCTTAAAGCTCTTTTTGGATCCAACCTGTGTAATCTTTCCTCCTCCTGAGAAGGATGGGGTGGAGGATAGAATGTGGGTAAAACAATTTTCGGACTTAAATGAAAATCAGATATTACTTTTGGTAAAAATGATGGTTTAACCCTCAATACAACTCTGTCCTTATGGAACACAGTATAGGGTGGCCCAAAAGACAGTGCCTGCAATCCGCTCACTCTTCTTGCTGATGTTAGAGCAACTAAGAAGGCATTTTTCCATGTCAGTAATCTTAATGGACACGTGTGCATAGGCTCAAAAGGAGCACACATTAAGAATTTTAGGACTAAATTGAGATTCCAAATCGGTACTTGAAATGGGTGAGGAGGAAACACATTAGTGAGACCTTTTAAGAATTGTATTATCAAAGGAATTTTGAAGTAGGAGCATTCCTCCGATGAGCGCTTGAAAATGGAAAGCGCCGCAAGGTAACCTTTTATTGTTCCAATATTTAGACCTTTATGCGCTAGGGTCAGAAGGAAAGATAGTACTTCCGGAATAGAGCATAGAAAAGGATTGGCATTCTTTTCTCTGTACCAGTTGCAAAACATTTTCCAACGGCAACGATATAGAGACTTTGTTGGTGGTCTTCTTGCCAAAAGCAACATCTCCATAACATCAATGGAAGGTTCCAATCCCTATATCTCAGCCTTTCAGATACCAAGCATGAAGGTTGAGTGTTTTGACCTCTGGATGGAGAACCTGACCCTCCATTTGAGAGAGAAGGTTCTCTCTCTGAGGAAGACGTACTGGAGGACAGATGGACATATCTAGAAGGTCCGGGTACCACGTTCTCCTGGCCCAATCCGGGATAATTAGGATCATGCCGTTCCCAAAACGTCTCAGCCTCCTGATGACCTGAGGAATGACGGAAAACGGAGGGAACGCATACAATAGTGGGAAATTCCACTCCACCACGAACGCGTCCCCCAAGGCTCCTCTCAGGGAAAATTCCCTTGAGTAATACCTATCGCATTTTCGGTTGGTACTGGTTGCAAACAGGTCTACTTGAGGGGTTCCCCAAAGGGCGAAGATCTCTTGAATGACTTCCTGAGCCAGTTCCCATTCGTGGGACACCGTGCTCTGCCTGCTCAGAGCATCTGCCGTCATATTCTCTTCCCCGCTAGGTGAACTGCCGTTAAAGAGATTCCTTCTTGAATTGCCCAATTCCAGAGCTGCATTGCCTCTCTGCACAGAGGTAGTGACCCTACACCTCCTCTTTTGTTTAGGTAATGCATGGCCACTATGTTGTCCGTCATTATCATGACATTCCTTTCCCTGACAATTGGCTGGAAGGCCGTCAGCGCTAGTCTGATTGCCCTCAGCTCTAAAAGGTTGATGTGTTGTTTGGACTCCGATGGAGACCAACGACCGTTGATTGTCAAATCGTTGGCATGAGCTCCCCACCCCATGAATGAGGCGTCCGTCACTACTGTGATCTCCGGCCATGGTTGCCAAAAAGGTTCTCCTATTAGGATGTTCTCTGTACAAGTCCACCATAGAAGATCTTGTCTGACCTTGTTCGGAATCTGAAGAAGATCTGTCATTTGACCCGAGAACTGGGACCACTGAGTCTTTAGAGTCCATTGAAGGCATCTCATCCTCAAGCGTGCCTCTGGCACCAGGAAGATGCAGGATGCCATGAGGCCGAGCAACCTTAAAAACTCGTAAGCCTGGAGATTTTGGGCATTTTGTAATTTGGAAACCATCTGAAGAATGTCTTGAGCCCTCGACTTGGGAGGCGAGCTCTTTCCCAAGGATGTGTCTAGTACAGCTCCTATGTACTGAAGCTGTTGGGAAGGTGTCATTTGTGACTTCTTGAAATTGTGGGAGAAGGCCAGCTTGTGGAGGAAGTGGCAGGTGACTTTCAGATGATCCAGTGCTTGCTCGCCAGAACGCGTTCTGATCAACCAATCGTCCAGGTAGGGGTAGACATGAACCCCCCCCTCTCCTGAGGTGTGCTGCCACCACTACCATTAACTTGGTGAAGACCCTCGGGGCAGAGGTCAATCCGAATGGCAGGACTCGAAACTGATAGTGTGAGTCGCCATCTACGAACCTCAGGTATTTTCTGTGCTTGAGATGAAGCGGCACATGAAAATAAGCATCCTGGAGGTCCAATGGCACCAACCAGTCCTGACGTTGAAGGGCCGAAGGATCTGAGAAAGGGTAACCATCTTGAACTTGTCCTTCCTGAGGAACTTGTTCAAGTTTCTTAAGTCCAAGATGGGTCTCAGTCCTCTGTCCTTTTTGGGGATCAAAAAATACGGGGAGTACCATCCCTTGTTCCTCTCCGCTGCAGGTACTGGTTCTATAGCTCCTTTCTCCAGCAGGGTTAGCACTTTCTGCTGTAGGAGCGGGTTCGAACACTTCAACGGGTGTCTCCCTGGTGGATTGCTTTGAGGTTGCTTTAGAAAGGGAAGGCAGTAGCCTTGGGCTATTATTTCTAGAGCCCAAACATCTGAACTAATGGCTCGCCATTCTTGCAGATGCTGTGACAGCCTGCCTCCTACAGTTGTTTTGTGATGCAAGTCATCAAAGTCGTTTTGTGGCGGATGTTGCAGCCGCTGATGGCAGAGAGGCTGCAGCTGGAGTTGGCTGAGCACGTTTTCCTCGTCCACCGCGAGTGGCCTTTTTCTGGCCCCTTTGACTGGGCATTCCTCTCGCCTTTCCATATGAGGTGCAATAACGATAGGATCGTCCCCTCCATGACTGTCCTTGCGCACGAAAAGGCTGAGGATGCCTAATAGCAGCTCCTAAAGATTTGGCAGCTGCTTTTGAGGTCTGCAACCTCTCAAGGCTCTCGTCAGCCTTGTTGACAAAAAGGTGAGAACCGTCAAAAGGCATGTTCAGAAGGCGGTTCTGTACGTCCGGTGCAAAACCCGACTTCCGTAACCACGCAAATGTGCGCATTACCGTGCTAGTGCCCATGGACCTGCTTACACTATCCGCAATGTCCAATCCAGATTGAAGGGATTCTTGCATGGCTTCCTTTCCATCTCTAACGAAGGCTAGGAACCCTTCCCTTTCTTCCCCTTCTGGTATGTGCTCCGCCGCCATTGTGATGCACTCCCACAGAGTGTACGAAAATTTTGCCAAGGCACATGTGGAGTTGGCAGGTTTTAATGCCATGCTCCCAGCTGAAAATACCTTACGTGCCCAGCCATCCACACGCTTATCGTCCCTGTCTGGAGGGATAGAAGGGTACGCAAGTTTGTTGGAAGCTGTGGCTGCCTGTATGACCAGACTCTCGGGAGTTGGATGTTTTGACAGATAGCCGGGGTCGCTACTGGCCGGGCGGTATTTTGAGGCGAGGGACTTATTCCGGAGTTTCCCAATTCTTGGCCACCCTGTTTTGCAAGGCTACATGAAAGGGTAGTACTTAGTCTTCGGTGGGACCATGGTCCAATATATCTGTTAAATCATCTTGGACGAATTGGGCTGGTGGTCTAGCCCATCCCAAGTAATCTACCACCTTTGTCATTAATTGACGGTATGATGGACTGGCATGCTCTCCTGGATCTGGTCTGCCAAGGTTATTCTCAGGAGATGTGTCAATGCCACTTGCATTGTGTAAAGACTCCACCAAATCCCTCATTCTGCTTTCCTCTGCGATCAAGCATTCTGGGACATTTGGGGTGCCATATTCTAGCCCAAAAGGTACATTTTCCTCATCAGATCTCTCCTGTTCCTCAAAAATTGAGGTCAGGGATTTGAAAAACTCCTTCCTAGGGAGAGGCTTGAAAACCTTCTTTGGGAAAGGAGGAGGAA
This sequence comes from Ambystoma mexicanum, assembly GCF_040938575.1. Classification (NCBI taxonomy): domain Eukaryota; kingdom Metazoa; phylum Chordata; class Amphibia; order Caudata; family Ambystomatidae; genus Ambystoma; species Ambystoma mexicanum. The sequence goes on along the minus strand of NC_090926.1, from coordinate 1,196,621,283 downwards.
CAGGTGTAGTACCAGGCTCTGAGGAAATTACAGGTTTTGTAACCTTCTCCTTCTCTTTTTCTGGCTTCCCTGGCTTGGTTGGAGCCTTTGGCGCTGAGGGTTTCGGCATCAACACCGATAAAGTCGTCGACGGCGTTGACGACATAGTGGTCATCGACAGGGTCAGCTTTGAAGGCATCGAGGCGGTCTTCGAAGATTTTCCCTTCAAGGTGTGATAGGTCTCGGACGGCGTTGGTGACCTCGGTCAACTCGACTCGAGCGTTTTTCGCTCTGCGTACTGGAAGGTTCCCTATCCTTCCTTTTTCGATCACCCGGGCTCGAGGGCGCCGCGAGTGTCGGAGCGATGACGCTCCCAGTCGGCTTCCGAAGAAGGCGCGGACCGAGGCTTCTCTTTCTCAAACACCTCCATCATCTTGACCCTGAATGCTTCCCACTCTTCGGAAGACGAATGTTTCGTGGGACATTTCATCCTTTTCGGAAACTCGTCTGACGACGAGGTGGAGGGAGACCTGTGGCATCGTTTCTTCGAGTTTTTTGACGAAGACGACGAGCGATGAGAATCGCTTCGGGACCTAGATCAATGCCTTTCACGTCGAGGAGATTTCTCCTCATGGGATCTTGACTCGACGCTAGAGGCTTTTCGATCGGTTTTTCGACCTACCTGTAGCTTTCCTCTCCTTTCTCGCAAGGTCTTCCCCATCATCGCCTGACACTTCGAACAGGCCTCCATGTCACAGCCTTCTCCGAGGCACTACAAACACTCACGGTGTGGGTCCGTGATCGACATTTTTGAGCCGCACGACTTGCACTTTTTGAATCCCGATCTCGGGATTGTGGTCGGCGTCGATGACGAGGACATATTTCTTCTTTGCTATTATCTATTCTTCACAGAACTTGAGGCGCGCTGAATGTCCGAAGCAACGTGTACTCCGGAAAAACAGAACTGAAGCCAACGGGCGCCACGCGTGCTACTTATACACCCGATGACGTCACCCTCGACGGAGGCCTTCGAGGGACCATCGACTCGACGACATCGACGCACGGCGCCCTCTGCCGAATTTTTTTTCCGAAAAGCAGCAAAGCTGGATGGAATACATCTAAAATGAGGAATACGTTGGAGGACACAATCCACTCGAAAGACCATATTTGGTTCTGCCAACTGTAGCTCTTGCTTTTCTGAGGCAGGCGGAAGCCATGACAAAAAATGGCAATAGCTCACTGCCATTCATACAAAGTTAGACTGCAGCACAGGGTGCTGGATTTGCACATGCATTTCTTGTAGGAACACCCAGGGTACATACAGCAGGCTGTAGCACATAGGAATTCTCATGATCTGCCACAACCAGTTGAGCCTTCACAGCCGGCTATACAATGAGGCTTGCACAGAGAATAGGGTAACACCCAACCCTGAGCGGCTTAGGGTTACGGTCTCCCGTAGGAACATTTGGGATTTATGCGCAAGCCCGATGAGGCCTTAGATCATTAGATCAGGATTTAACAGGGAAACATAAGGCAAACCATGCAAAAACATATAGGACACTACTAGAGGTATAGGTTTGATCTCAAGCATTCTATCTCACAGCAGTTGATTGGGGATAATGCTAATGCAATCATCAATATTGAGAGTGTGTGAGACCAAAGACCAGGGAATATATTGTTAGAGAGAATTCTCCAGAATGGCTAATTCCCCTTACCTACTGAGACCCTCAGCAGCTTTGCTGGATTTCTAGGATTTATTTTTTTCACCTGGTAAGAGCGTGAGCCTTTTTTCCCACTCTTACATGTGTTTTGGTGTGTGCGTTTAACATTTTTGTGTTCATAGACTGTGGAGCCTCACCTTTTCCACAGGCATCATCTTTTTACTGTATGTTACCCAGCGCCCTCAATGCAGTGACACTGGGTTGTCTTTTTGAGACTTCCCACTTCAAACTAAATTTTCTGGGACTAACTATTGTCTCCCAGAACATGTAAAGTTACCATTGACTTTATTAGTCTTTTTTAATTCAGAGACCCAGTACAAACTATCTTACATAGAGTCCTGGAAATGGTTAATAGTTAACCCTTTTTGTCCGTTTCTCATGGAACAATATTTTGTTCCACTTTCTTTAAGATTTGGCTGGTGGCAGTGGTATCTACCCTATTTTTCCTACCGCGGTCTATTTAAATAGCCTGGGTACTGTTTTAGGCTAAGTTAGTAGCCTCGAACTAAAATCCGCTGGACCCCATTTACTTTTATTTGGTTCTCAATGGGTTTATTCGCCATTTCTTTTTGTAAAGGTCTTTCTCGTGTTTTACTCTGCGCACCAAACTAGGTTTGGTTCCTTTGTTCTTCGTCCTTTGGCGGGCTTCTTCCCAGAAGCCCTCCTTAGGTGCCTGAATGTCTGAGGGGGACAGAATGTGAGGGAGGGGTTTGAGGCTCCCTGCACAGGGTCTCCTTGGAGACCCATGTCACACTCTGTATGATTGGCTGTGGTGACTGTCCCACTGGGGCAGCCACACTGCTGTGTGATTGACAGCCAGGCTGTGTGAATGGGGGAAAACAGCATAAAAAGCAGGTCTCTGGGACTGAGAAGGCAGAGTCGCTACTGGATCAAGAGAACCAAAGAGAAGCTGACAGAAGAGGACCTCTACCACGAATGAACCTCCCGGCGAAGCCCTGCTGCAGGTCCAAATCTCCAAACTTCGACGACAGGGAAGATCTGCAAGGAATCTTCTTCCCTTGAGCTGGTGGGACCAACCAGTTCGTCAAACTACAAGCCAGACCTCCCTCCACTGGTCGAATTTGCTGTACACAGCTACAGTGAACCGGATAGCCAGGAGGAACGGACCCTGCTTGGTTTTTAAAGAGCGCTCTGTTTATTTGTTGCTTTGCTCTGCTGCTGGTTCCTTCACTGGGCAGTGCAGGACCCTCCAGTCTTCCTACTTCGTGTCAGTCCGACAGCAGCTTCAGGAACCGTGAGTTTGCAGGACCTGCCAGGAACTTGTAGGTGCCCTTCTCCGGCTTACTACGTGTGAGAGAAAATAAAATAAGCAACCCCTTTCGGGAAAGAAGGCACCGAGACCCGGCTGCAAGAGTTCAAAGGATGGTTTATTTCTCCAGCTAGGAAATAACCCAAAAAACTCCCTCCAAACATTTACATCAAACCTGTATATATATCAATTAAAGTAACTCTAACAAAAAGTGCTAAATGGACCCGATTGGCCAGGCGGTGTGGTGCTGTAGGTGTGGGTGGCATCTCTTCCTTCTGGTTGGCTGAGTGGCTGACGAGGTGATGGACGTCAAATATCTTGTGTTCCACGCAGGTCAGGATCCAGTCACTGTGGTCACTACCTAAGCTAATATGTTGCATTCGAAAAACACTAAATAACAAATTATCTAAAACATTTTATGCTACTTTTCATATTTCTACACAAGTTACACATTATAATTATTGTCAGTACAATTGGGTCATTTGTAGCTTTAATTAGAGGCCTTGACCTTTATTGTGCATGTAAAAAGAATCAAGCTGTGTTTCCCATCTCTCCTAAACTTCAAACCTATTAGTATGAATAAAAAAATATATTGTGATAAGATGCTTAAGGTTAGTAGTGGGTGTGCTGGGTGGGTTTCGCAGCACAGGCGAGGGTCTGGCACTTGAAAGAAATACCTTACAGGGAGCGCAGGGTCAAGATGGCAATAAATTGCTCTAAATGGGGGTGGATGGCTTTGCACGTTTATGGGGATGAATGAGCAGAAAGTGCTTAGCTCATCCTGGTTCACATGCTAGTTCTCATGCTAGCAGTGATCTCAGAGGAAGAAAACTGTATCATATTGGCTGTTGCAACTTTCTCCGGCTTCAGCATGAGAATGGGAGCGCAGAGCTTTCCTTCGCAGGGGGAGTGCAAGGGTGGGGGTCAGCCAGCTGCCTGCGCGCCTTGTGTGTGTGTCTCTGTCCTTGGCTGCTGCGGTGGAAGGGGAGCTGAGCATTGCTGTACTATCGCAGTGAGGCCTGTTTACCCAAGATGGAGTCCAAAGGGGGCACAAAAGATGGATGCCCTGTGTCCTGCTCAACCGTCTTCAATGTTAGGCGTAGGGTTCGTTTGGCTCCCTGGTTTGGCCCCCTTCTCACCGAAAGCTTGACTTGGAGGGTGAGATGTCTACAAGTGGAAAATCAGGGGATTAGTAGCTGGAAGGTTGGATGAAGTCTCTACCCCCACACTCTCTCCTCCCGTGGTACTCGGTTGCTAACTGTGCTCACCTTAAATAGGTGAATGCCGGGCTCTCCATCCTGCGTCTTGTGCAGGGGCTCTGGGTCCAGTTACTTCACTGGATTTGGGATCAGCCTCTTGATTGCAGAGGGTGAGTAGAGAGCGATGCCGCTGTTAATTGCACGAGCGTATTTTGCATATATCAAAGTCCTTAATGTCTCTTTTAACGTCCCTTTTCTGCAGGGTTCACTGAGAAGAAATGATGGCGAAAGAATGCCAAAGTTCGTGGAGGCACGTAAGTAGAATGAATGCCACAGTACTTTAACACGCACCTTAATGTCTTTTCCTTTCAGATGGAGAATGATGAAGCCGCCGGAGATGATGCCCAGGTTTGTGCCGAAGAGTGAACAAGATGATGGAGCATATGAAGGCACGTAAGTAGAAAGTCTGTTCTAGGCCTTTAAACGCACCTTAATGTCTCTCTTTTGCCTTGCAGGTGGCGGAGTGCGGTGCGAGCTGACTTTGGAGCGTACGTCGCACAGGTAAGCCGTTCAGAAACAGAACGTTACTAACCAATGTTCTTTTGTCTTTGCAGGGCTCGATGGCGGAGAAAGAATGCGGCAAATACCTTAAACACTCCGGTGGATCGGGTAAGTTGACGCGCTGACCTTGACTTTGCTAATCTGTGTTTTGTTTTTTTGCAGATGCTGCTGAAGACTGAAGATTGGATTCTCATCAGGTAAATCCGGAGATTTCGCGTTCACAGGAGCCGGAATGGAAGATTCCCTGGAGCTGACACGGTGAGCGTCCTGCTGCTGATGCAGAATAACGCGAAGCACGTTGCACCAATCAGGTGTGGTTTAAATAGTGCACAGGAGTGCTTAGGCATCTTCTTCCACAGCCTCGCCCGGGTAAGAAAAAGAGTTCCAGTTTCTAGAAGAGTTCCAGTCCTAGGGAGTGGTGCCAGCCCCACCCAGAGGAAAAGTAGTTCCTGCCAGAAGGGGATGAAGACATCATCTTGTCGGTAAGGAAGCAGCATGGTCTGCTGCAGGTAGGTCCACCCAAGCACTTCTGTATTTGCTATGAGCCCGGCGCTTCTTGTGCCGGGACCAGTCCCCACAATGAGCCTGGCACCACCGGTGACAGGACAAGGCCCAAAAGGTCCCTAAAGGGACTTGCTGGCGTCTGCAATGAATGTTGTGAGCCTGCTTCCAAGGGCGTTGGGCTGCTCCTGACTCCTTGGAAGCAGTGGTCATGACAGCACCCCCCCTCAAGGCCCCTCCCAAGTTCGTCTTCTCCGGGGGTCTTGGTTTGTCGGGAAAAGTTTGATGAAACTTCTTGACCAGACGGGGTGCATGCACATGTTCCGATGGTTCCCAAGACCGTTCCTGGGGGCCATAACCTTTCCAGTCAATCAGATAGTATAGCTTTGATTTGGAAATCTTGGAGTCTAGGATGTTCTGAATTTCGAACTCCAGTTCTCCATCCACTAGGATAGGGTCTGGAGATTTTGTCAAACGGGTTCCAGGTTGCATGGGTTTTAGTAAGGAAACGTGGAAGACGGGATGAACTTTCATATGAGTAGGTAGGCCCAATTTAACTGCCACTGGATTTATTTTGGCAGTAATTGGGTAAGGTCCCAGGTATCGTGGATTGAAAGTACGTGGTCCTTTTAAGGGTAAATGTTTGGTGGACAGCCAGACTTGATCTCCCACTTGATATTGGGGAGCTTCCTTTCGATGTTGGTCTGCACCCTTCTTGTAATGTTCCTTGGCTTGCTGAAGATGAGAAGTGGCTTCCTTAAAGGCTTGAGTGATTGTAGAGTGCAGGTGATCTACAGCAGGTGTTCCAAGAGTCTGAGGTGGATCGAGATTTGAGGTGCGAGGGTGGATTCCATACAAGAGGAAAAAAGGGGTTTTTCCAGTTCCAGAATGGACTGAATTATTATAAGCGTACTCCGCAATCCAGAGGATTTCTTTCCAAGTGCCTTCTGCTTGCTGCAACATGCAGCGTAGATATTGTTCCAGAGTTTGGTTGGTCCTCTCGGTCTGCCCGTCGGTCTGGGGATGATGGCTGGTTGAAAGCCTTACGTCAATTTGGGCTAAGCGACAGCAACTCCGCCAGAAGTGGGAAATAAACTGACTTCCTCTATCCGAGATTAGAACTGAAGGAAAGCCGTGCAACCGAACGATGTTCTCGAGGAATTCCCGGGCTAGAATTGAAGCTGTGGGTAACCCCTTCAATGGAATAAAATGAGCCATTTTAGAAAATAGGTCCACAATTACTAAGATCGTATTATATCCGGAGCATGGTGGTAAATCCGTGATGAAATCCATGGAGAGAGTATGCCACGGGTGAGGAGGAATGTCTATTGGATGTAAGAGGCCTGATGGTTTCTCCTTCTGACTTTTGTTTGAGCGCACACACCACAGGAGATTACAAAATCTTTAATGTCCTTCCTCCAAGATGGCCACCAGAAATGTCTTTTTACGTTTTCAGACGTTTTAGCAATGCCGGGATGCCCTTCCATTAAGGAGTCATGGTAACATGAGATGACCTGTGATTGCAAATCCGTACATGGCAGATATAATCTACCTTGAAAGTATGGTAAGTCTTTTTCCGTTGTAAAATCTTTCCCCTTGAGTTTCCAATCTTTTATTTCTGCTGGAGTTATAAGTTTTTTAACTTTCGCTTCAATATCTTCAAGGGATTGTGTGTTAATTAAACCCAGGATTCTTTGTTCTGGAATTATTGGTACGGGTTCAGGACTAGTCGTGAGTTCATCTACTCCCACTCGGGAGAGGGCATCTGCTTTTCCATTCTTGTTGCCTGGTCGGTAAGTAATTACAAAGTCAAATTCGGCGAAAAATAAAGCCCAACGGAGTTGTCTAGAGGATTGAGCTTTGGCTGATTTCAAGTATTGTAAATTGCGATGATCCGTAATGACGGTGACTGTGTGTCGGGCTCCCAGGAGATAGTGCCGCCAGGCCTTAAAGGCGGACTTAATAGCTAAAAGTTTTTTATCGGTAATGGTATAGTTGATTTCGGGAGCCGAAAATTTGCGGGACCAAAAGGCCACAGGGTGCAACTGGTTTGTTTCTGGGTCCCTCTGCGAAAGCACTGCTCCCATCGCGAGACTGGAGGCATCGGTCTCAACAATATAGGGAAGTTCCGGGCGGGGATGTTTTAAAACCGGAGCTGAGATGAATTTAGTTTTCAGTTCTTGAAAGGCTTGTTCGGCCTCCGTAGACCATTCGAAACGTTTGTTTTTTCTGAGAAGGGCTGTAATGAGTTGAACTATTCGAGAGAAGTCTGGAATAAACCTACGATAAAAGTTGGCGAAGCCCAACATGCTTTGGACTCCTTTTACTGAGGTTGGTGAGGGCCACTTAAGAATAGCGTCCACTTTTCTTGAGTCCATGTGAACTCCGTTAGGTGACAAAATGAATCCCAAAAATTCGACCTCAGTAACGTGAAAAACGCATTTCTCCAGCTTGGCAAAAAGTCTGTGTTGACGGAGCCTCTCCAGTACCGCTGTGACGTGTTTTCGATGATCAGCCTCAGAGGCCGAGTAGACCAGAATATCATCAATATAGAAAACTACACACACATCAATGAGTTCTCTGAGGACGTCATTCATAAAGTACTGAAAAGCGGCCGGTGCATTGCATAATCCAAAGGGCATTACTTGATACTCGAATAATCCATACTTAGTACGAAAGGCCGTCTTCCATTCATCGCCCTCTTTTATTCGTACCAAATGGTAAACTCCTCTGAGGTCCAACTTAGTATAAATACAGGCACTTTTAACTTGGTCTAGTAGTTCTGGGATCAATGGTAACGGATATCTGTTCTTGATTGTTATCTGATTCAGGGCACGGTAATCTATACATGTTCTCAGGTCTCCCTCCTTTTTTGGAACGAAGAACAGAGCTGAAGAGGCTGGGGACTTTGAAGGACGGATAAACCCATTAGCCAGGTATTGGTCCAAATATTGCCTTAGGTGAAGATTTTCTGGTTCGGTAAGGGCATAAATTCGACTGCACGGAGGAGTGGATCCCGGAATCAGGTCTATCTGACATTCGTATGACCTGTGAGGAGGCAGGGTGTTAGCTTGATCTTTCCGAAAGACATCATGATATTCCTGGTATTCAGGAGGCAATTGTGGAGTCTCAGAGGAGGTTGCTGCCAGCTTGTTGGGAGGCTGAGGATAACAGGTGGGAGCGCATTCTGGAAACCGAATTGTCTTTGCTCGCCAGTCGATTTGAGGATTGTGCTTCTCCAACCAAGGGATTCCCAGAATAACTTGAAACTGCAGGGCCTTGATCACGTCAAACACGATCTTCTCTAGATGTCCATCTTGGCCTACCAACGTCACTTCCAAGGTGGTGTGAGTTACTGGTCGGAAGCTATTTCCGTACCGTCCACGGTGATAATGACGTCTCTCACCGTCTTAGGACAAAGAGGTAGATTCATCCTGGCGGCCATTTCACAATCCACGTAATTGCTGATCGCGCCACTATCAATGTATGCTTTTATGGCATGCATACGATTAGGCTGCTCTGGATTCACGAGGACCATAGGCATGACGAAATGCGAGGTCAAAGAACTGGTTTTAACGCTCGGCAAGCAGACCTCTACACTTGTCGGGCGAGGTCGTTTTCCGACTCAGAACCTTCGGCACCTTTATCGGATGCTCCTACCATCTTCTTCTTTGGTTTCACCGGGCAATCTCGAAGAAAGTGTCCTGAATTTCCGCAATAGAGGCATAATTGCAATTGTCTTCTCCTTTCCTGTTCCTTTTGGGTTAGGGGTCCTTTTACGACCCCAATTTGCATGGGTTCCACGGAATCATTTCCTTTAGCGGAGCTCTGTGGTCTTGAAAAACACGAGATTCAAATCTGGAACGATCGGCCTTCCGATTCTGTAGCCTGTGATCTAATTGAACCACCAGATCGATATATTCAGAACAGTCTTGTGGCGGATTTACCACCTGGACCAGAACGTCTTTAAGTTCCCCTCGCAGGCCTCTGTAGAAAAGCGTGATTCTCTTATCTTCCGGCCATCCGGTTTCCACCACTAGTCTGTTAAATGACGCAATGTAAGCCAAGAGGTCTTGATTACCCTGTCGTAGTGAAAGAAGTTCATTATCCAAGGCCTGACCCTGGGAGTGTCGTGCGAACAATCTCTCCATACTAGCTTGAAAGTCTTGGAAGTTATGAAGAACAGGGTCATTCTGAGTCACTAAAGGTATAGACCAATCTGCGGCACTGCCACTAAGATATGAGAGCACGAAGGCCACCTTGGCCTGGTCCGTTGGGAATGCGGCGGGTCTACACAAAAAGTGCAAGCGACACTGATTGAAAAATACAGCAAATCTCTTTGGATCACCAGAAAAACGCTCGGGCGGGGCCAAAGGTACATTTCCTAGTAGATTAATCTGCACCGGGTTAGTGGAAGTCGCTGGAGTATGGCTCCCTCCCGCGGCGGGCAGAGGAGTTTGTCCCGCTTGGGCTTGTAACAACTGTCTGGCAAGATCATCAGTTCGCTCCTTAGAAACAACTAACTCTCTCCTTAAGGCATTCATTTCCTGGCGTGCTGCGTGTACTTCTGCCCTCAACTCCCCAAGCAACTGGGCCAATTGGTCTGTGTCTGAGGTTTCCATTGCGCCTGGGCGGGAAATATGTGGTAAGGCTTCGCGTTCTGTAACGCTCACCTGGTTCCCTCGGAGGCGCGGGTCTTGGCTGGGCGGTGAAACCGTCTTCAATGTTAGGCGTAGGGTTCGTTTGGCTCCCTGGTTTGGCCCCCTTCTCACCGAAAGCTTGACTTGGAGGGTGAGATGTCTACAAGTGGAAAATCAGGGGATTAGTAGCTGGAAGGTTGGATGAAGTCTCTACCCCCACACTCTCTCCTCCCGTGGTACTCGGTTGCTAACTGTGCTCACCTTAAATAGGTGAATGCCGGGCTCTCCATCCTGCGTCTTGTGCAGGGGCTCTGGGTCCAGTTACTTCACTGGATTTGGGATCAGCCTCTTGATTGCAGAGGGTGAGTAGAGAGCGATGCCGCCGTTAATTGCACGAGCGTATTTTGTATATATCAAAGTCCTTAATGTCTCTTTTAACGTCCCTTTTCTGCAGGGTTCACTGAGAAGAAATGATGGCGAAAGAATGCCAAAGTTCGTGGAGGCACGTAAGTAGAATGAATGCCACAGTACTTTAATGCGCACCTTAATGTCTTTTCCTTTCAGATGGAGAATGATGAAGGCGCCGAAGATGATGCCCAGGTTTGTGCCGAAGAGTGAACAAGATGATGGAGCATATGAAGGCAAGTAAGTAGAAAGTCTGTTCTAGGCCTTTAAACGCACCTTAATGTCTCTCTTTTGCCTTGCAGGTGGCGGAGTGCGGTGCGAGCTGACTTTGGAGCGTACGTCGCACAGGTAAGCCGTTCAGAAACAGAACGTTACTAACCAATGTTCTTTTGTCTTTGCAGGGCTCGATGGCGGAGAAAGAATGCGGCAAATACCTTAAACACTCCGGTGGATCGGGTAAGTTGACGCGCTGACCTTGACTTTGCTAATCTGTGTTTTGTTGTTTTACAGATGCTGCTGAAGACTGAAGATTGGATTCTCATCAGGTAAATCCAGAGATTTCGCGTTCACAGGAGCCGGAATGGAAGATTCCCTGGAGCTGACACGGTGAGCGTCCTGCTGCTGATGCAGAATAACGCGAAGCACGTTGCACCAATCGGGTGTGGTTTAAATAGTGCACAGGAGTGCTTAGGCGTCTTCTTCCACAGCCTCGCCCGGGTAAGAAAAAGAGTTCCAGTTTTAGAAGAGTTCCAGTCCTAGGGAGTGGTGCCAGCCCCACCCAGAGGAAAAGTAGTTCCTGCCAGAAGAGGATGAAGACATCATCTTGTCGGTAAGGAAGCAGCATGGTCTGCTGCAGGTAGGTCCACCCAAGCACTTCTGTATTTGCTATGAGCCCGGCGCTTCTTGTGCCGGGACCAGTCCCCACAATGAGCCTGGCACCACCGGTGCCAGGACAAGGCCCAAAAGGTCCCTAAAGGGACTTGCTGGCGTCTGCAATGAATGTTGTGAGCCTCCTTCCAAGGGCGTTGGGCTGCTCCTGACTCCTTGGAAGCAGTGGTCATGACATTAACTTTACATAAGGGCGAGGGGAAATCCCACTACCGGGGGCACATGATCCAAGCCTTGTACTGAGGAGCGTACGACGTGAGGGGGCCTGGGGACCACTCACTCCCATACAAACTTCTGCCTCAGCTACAGCCTTCTTCTTCATTTAAGGTACTGTTCTAACCCAGTTGTTCGTTCTGTCCGACCGCGGTGAAAGTGTTTGAAATCTTTCGCCAATCCGAGGGCTTCTCCTTCTCTATTCTTTAAACTAACTTTTCTTCCAATCAACTTCGTTCCGAACTCTTGGCAAAGACTTAACCGTGAACTACTCTGAACTGTGTGATCCTCTGCAAAGACTCTGGTCCATTCATTTTGGCTCAAGCCTCTTGATTTGATTTCCTCACCGTAGTAGCCTTTTCTAGATTGCCCTGCATATTTACTAGTACGGGCTTGTACCAAAGGTGAATTTGTACTGTCACTTGTAGTCTTAATTGTGTGTGGTGTTCCCAAAGGGTACTGCATGTGATTCTGACTAACATGTATTCACTGTTTTCTCTCTGGCGCCATCAAAAATGTTTCCACACATTATTAAAACTAAAGTTGTCTATAAATAGGGAATTCTAGTTGACTTATAATTTGGCTGTAAACAATAAGAATACAGCTTTTAGAATATGCCTGATCCTTGACGCAGCAATATTATGGCCAAGTCCAGAATGGTACTGGCATTAGTGTCATCAACAAGAAAATCAACTGTTTTATGTGTCATCAGTAAGGGAGCACCATATTAACTGGGCTTTACTGGACACATGTGAATGTAGCACACGTTCCTTACACTCATGTTAAGTGTTGTAGCAATTCTTGAATGCTAGCAATGCGGTGGACCACATTAATAGAGTGACTAATTTCAGATAAACCATAAATCGATCTGTGCAACCAGTTGTTGGGGCAGTCATGTAAGGAAGGTGAATTGTTTCTCTGTAGCAATACATGTTGCAAATATCAATAAATAACACCTACTCCACACTTTTTACTTTCAGGTTTTTGGCAACAACCCTGTGTCTGCCAGGTAGTCTTTGTTGAGATGCTGGAGTCTGGGTTATCACAGACTATGATCCACTCAGATGGGCCAGCAATAGGATCATGACGCCTTTAAAAACCAGTCTAGTCCCCACCAATCATGGCGCCTGGGTGTTCAATTGTGTGCCAAGACATTATCTTTAGACCAATGCATCACTCAGGTGCTTTGGAATGCTCTGATTCTTACAGGTTGCAATCCACTTTTCCCTGAAGTATCAGACACGCATTGAGGTCCCGCTGTGCCGTCTTTAGACAGCACAGGTGATGGTCTAGTTGTTCTGTCAGCCAGCTTTGGCCTGCATGTACAGGATGATGTCAGTGTCTTGCCTCCTGGTTATCTCTCATTCAGGTCAGAGGATCCCTGCGTCACAACCTTTCGGTAAGCTGCACTGGTGCTAGTTGGAGCTCACTCTTCCGCTGTTCCTTCTCCTATCCTGCTTTGTTCCTTGCAGTCCTTGTTCCTGCCACTCTGTGTTGAGCCTTGTTCTACAGAGATCTTTCTCTGCATCTTGTTTCCTTGCTCTCATGGCTCTTCGTCCTTGCTGCCTTGGAATACATCTCTAGCTTATTTCCTCATGGAACTTCAGTCACCTTCCACTAAACATCTTGGAGGGGGAGATTTCTTCCCCAGAGAGCTTTCTCCCTCCATTTAGGATCTGCGTAGGGAGGAGGCCTTGCTGGTTACCCCTTGTTTTGTAATGGGGTTTCAGACTGGCCTCTTCCAGAGACAGACACCATCTCTTTGAGTCTTGATGCTGGCACAAGACTCAGGTAAGACATTCTATGTCTGAAAATCCTGACATGAAGTACTGTGAGTTCCTCTCTTGTTTTTTGTTTTCATCCTGTCTTCCTGGTGTTGTGAGTGTTGTCAATGAGTGTGTACATCCTTTGGCACCATCATCTCTTCACCAGTCACTCCTTCTTCCTGTAACTACTTCCTTGCTGCACCTATTGGACCGAACCAGTCTATTTGTTATGAATGCTGGGATTCTCCCTCGTCCGGTCTTCTCCTCAGAGAATTTATTTTACCCAACTTGGGTTTTTCCCTGTTTCATTGGTCCTCTCCTTGGGGGCCCAGTGAAATCCAATTGTGCTTGTTCTCGTGGATCTACCGTGGCTTCTCCTCCAGAAAAATACTAAAGGGATAGATATGGGTGCCCTAGAGTAAGGTGAGATCACGTAGCCTGACATTCCCATTCTTTGAACGTCAGTGCCACAGGTCCACATTTAGGATGGGGAAATAACATACAACCAGATATATGCACATGCTAGCATCTGATGGGTCAATCAGTGCCACATAGCATGGGCTATTATGGGAAATTATGGTTCATAATCACTTTTTTTTCGTTTTGTTTTCTGGTTTTAGCCCCCTAAACCTGAAAGGGGCCAGCCTAACACTATCTGAGTAAGAGGGCTGTTGGATGCAGTGGATGCAGTGCTATTTTTAGAGTGCCTTCCTTGCATCCCAAAGACCTTTCCACCACTGCTGAAAAAACGTTGACAGCACAATAGCCTTCAATGTTGTACTCAAATATTTTGAAAATGGTGTAACACAGAAATGCTTAGCACATGATGGGAGTACCCTGACAAATGAGGACACAGTCAAAGTATGACAGTACATTGCATATGGTGTGGGAATCAGAGAATTTGATGGTCAAACATCTCATATGGTCTGAATTGTATTAGTACACCAGACTACTATGAAAATAATTGTGATATATCTTTTGAGTATCTGGACATTTGATGGCTGTACCACAGACTTTATGTGGGTATTTTGGCACATTTAACACAGTTAACTCAATGTACAGTGTGTGACATAATCTGTATGGTAATACAATAAACCAAATTAGAATACAATGTACCATCTCCCAGGGAACAGGACTGCATTTCATTCAGTTAACTGGGTGGCTGTACAGGGTGGGCCTTCTGAGTTACTAGAGCAATACACCTATGACCATAACCTAGTGGTGGTGTTGTAGCCACAGAAAATGATACCAATATGGGCCAAATAATGTCCATTCCTGGGCATCTGATGGCAAAGTATTGTATGTGGAATAAGTAGCTGGCTATTTACATTTCAAACCTGTACTATTGTATGAGCTTCTGGGCAAGTGGTGGGAACATGTGGCATATGGTGCGAGTGAGTGGGCAATGCATGCAACATGACAAACAATTTCACTGTAAAACAGCCAAACGTATAGTTTTTTCCACTGCTACGTTAAAGGAAGACAACACCCTTTTATGGCCTAAAAGTCTACAAGTGTAGCATTCATATCTGCCATTCCATTTATTTACTCTTTTGGATCCCTTTTGTGTGCCTTCAACCTTTCAATCCTACAGTACAATCTGAGGGAGTCATTCAGAGAACCCACAAAAGGATTAATGATAATCAAGCATATTTTTTTCTTCCATCACATTTGTTTGTGGTTTGTCTAGTGCACAAATATATTGTTGTACAAACTAAGCAATTTCACCAATTTCATATTAAGTTCTACATTTTGCTTGCCAATCATAGTCACAAACCTTTTGGGTCCAAAAGAATGCTCCTTGACAGCCTCACAGTTGTCCCTTCTGCCTGCAATTGGGAAGATAAAAATGTAAATCTTCAGATATTTATTTCCACCACTTAAGGAAAATCAGGAGCAGGTCAGTGCTTAAATTCACTTTTTGAAGGAGGCGTCATAACATGTCTTGCCTAATAATGCACAACTCATTCAATTTTTTTGAGGAGTCAAAATACTTCCATGCTTAAACCTTTCCGAGTTAACGACTTCCTACTCAAAAAATGGATGTCAATATTTAGGGAAGACAGACAGAATTATCCTACATCCTGTTTTTTAAGTCAAAGGAAAGCAACTGGTTTGCTGAAGTCTCAATCTGGTCAAAGGGAGTGGGTTAAGAGAACCCGGAAGATGTTCATGTATAATAAAAATAGTGCAGCATCATGTTAAACAGTGCTACCAATACCTCTGGGGCTGCACAGCTGGAAGTCATATTTTAAACACATCGCTGTGTATGGAAGCCATCACTTGCTCACATTTCTGGGTTTTTTGTACTTTTTCTAGAATTAAAAACTCCAAAAAACTCCACAAAATTGCCTAATTGAGCCGATGAACTCAGTTTTCTATCTTTTTTCGTGTGGTAGAAATGAAAAACATTGTATTTTTATATATTTATTGTGTTATGGGTTGAATATATCAGTGCCAACCTTTCACAATTATGAATGCATATCAAATAGGAATACAAAAAGACAAAAGCTACAATAAAACACAACGCTTCACAATATAGAAAATAGAATACACATTAAATATTAATTCAAAGTAACACGCCCTTGTGAAGTAACAATAAAGGCAGGGCGAGGCATACAGATGCTCTGACTTTTGTCCAACTGTGGAGATATTCTGCCTCATCACGAGTTTGGCGGTAACCCTTAAATGCGGCGGTAACGCTATTTGTGCCACATTTAAGGGTCCGCCAAATCATGGGTTTGGCAGGATTTACCCCAGCTCTGAGCTGGGGGCAAATCCACAGTGATTTTGCCGATTTTCAGCACTATTACCGCCACGCTAATACCGCCGGTGGTAACAGTGCAAATAATTCTCCATTGGGCCCAATGGGGGATGGCGAATTCCCGAATGGGCCCAATGGGGATTTACCGCTCCGCCAAACCCGTGATCCGGCGCTAATAGCGCCATTTTATTTTTGCCGGTAACGCTAATAATCCCTTTGTGAGGAGGCCCATTGTCTATTGACTCAAAAGATCTAATGGCGGTCAGATTACTCTGGCAAAAAAGGAAGGAAAGACAAGGTTATGAAGTACTGTCAGCATATATTTGAAACGCCTACAGAATGGACAAGGTTAGGCTGGTTGATTGTGTGAATGTTCTTTTCTTGGATTGGTATTGTAGAGGATCCCCACCAAAGGTGATCCTTATGGGCGACTTGCATTGCCTTGTGGAGGATAAATCCCTTAAGGGAATAGCCAATGAGGGAAAGGATGGTAAAGAAAAAAGGGCTACAAAAAGGAAACCCGGGAACGTCGGTAAAATACCAGCCGACTCCAAGGAAAGGGGAATGAAATGGGCAGAACTTGTGTCTGCTTGGGGTTTGCACAAGCTACATGGAAACACTCCAGGAGACTATGCTAGTAACGCTACATGGAGGAGGGGAATAAGCAAATCCACTATAGACTACCTATATGGGCCTCATCCCAAGTATGCCGGTCCGGAAATAGCGGTGCTGGTCACGCCGTACCGGCACCTTTTTCTGGACCGAAATACTCAGGGACGCAATGCCGCTAAAACAGTCACTGCAAGTCACCTACTGTATTCGGCAACACCGTGAACGGAATCTGCGGCAAAACGCATCGGCCGTGCCTGAGAAACCGACATGGCGTTAGTATGTGCACATTCCAAGCACCACGTACACGGAAACACCGGCATGAACGTGCCAGTAGCCCCGTGAATTCCGCGCTGGAAACACTGGCATCGTGGACCAGATGTTAACTAGAGTCAGGTGTGGAGAAACAGGCCACAGGTAGCTCAAATCAGCCAGGTGTCCATCAAGAGCCCTGCAAAAGCACAAAAGGACCACTCCCACACCCCACACCCCTTCCAACACTACCATGTTTGCAGCAGCAGGAGCAGTAATGGAGCTGGAGGGCCTGCATGTAGGGATACAACCTAAAGAGGAAGGGAGGCAGAGGATTTAGCGGAGGAGGTGGAGGACAAGGAGGGTCATCATGGCCATGCAAAACATCAATGACCAGCAGTTTGCAGACCGCAGGAAGCCACCCATACCACGCATAAGACCCACACCCTTCAACATGAGCCAAACCAAGATCCACACCCTGTACCGGCTAGACAGGGACACCATCAAATCCATAGTGGACCTGATCCATGATGACCTTGTCAGCCTCATAGAGATCCATAAAGCCATCACCCACTTGCTCAAGGTAGTGTCTGTGCCACAGGCACCTACCAACAGACTGTGTGGGAACTGCATGGGCAATCGCAATCCTGTTTTCCGCAGGTCCTCTTTCAGACTAATCATTCTCATGCATCACAACACCCCACCTCCAAACCATTAGCATACCGCACACCAAGTAGCCAGGTCTCCTGCTTGTTTCAAGTGCACATACACATGTGCTTGTTACCATAACGTCAATAAAATAGCCTGACCTGTCAATGAATGGGTGATATGCTTGAACTAAATAAGAACCCACGTCAGTCGAATTTGTGTGTGTTGTAGTGAAAGGGTCAGAGTTCAAAGTGTGTGAATGGGCCATGGAAAAGCAATTGCTTTCCATGGCCCATTCACACACACTTTGACCTCTGACCCTTTCACTACGACACACACAGATTCGACTGATGTGCAAACGACACATCCACTACGCATATTGACAAAGCGTATTGGCTAGTTGGCAATCATCAGGCTGTCAGCTGTGGGATGTCTTAACCCACTAATCCAAGCCCTGCAACATCACTGTGCATTGCTCGCAGCAGAGACATCATAATGGCCGCCGGAAAGCATGCTGCTCTCCAGAAATCACCAGAAAGTGCGCAGTGAAAACCTGAAAAATAGGCCACCTTCTACTTTTGCCTATGTCAGTGGTAACACAGGAGGCCACTGCCAAAACCCATCATTTGGCTGCTCACAGAGCAAAATTATTGCAAAAGAAACAAAGCTGTCTTCAAAAATCCGTTTTTATTTGGTGTCAAATTTGCACAAATCATGGCTCACAAACCACCCAAAAAGATCCAACCTCCTTGTTGGGTGGTCAACATCATTCTCCCGCAAGAATCTACATAAATGTAAGGTCCACAGAAGTGTATCTATATCTGAACTAAGTCTACTTTTGAGGATTGCTTGCTGGAAGAAACCTGCCAAAAATGGGTGTAATAACGTTACTCACCTCTACCAGAAGCCGGCGTTTTAAAACCATTTTGTGTAAAGTTGTACATTGAGCCAAAACTATGCCAAAGAAATACTTGCTATTAGAACCCTAAGAGGTGGATACAATTTAAAACTATATTCTGAGTAGGCTTGAAGTAAGAAATTGTTTGATGTTTGTGTTAAAAATGAGAATTATATTATAAGAAAAGACAATTTTTAGACATTGGGTTAAGAGTTAAAGTTTCCCACACTGGGTTCAAACGAATTACACACCTTGTCCCTGGACAAAGGAGACTTACCCCTGCCCTTGGCTAAGAGATTGACAGGCTGGTGTCAAAAGGAACTGGGAGTGGCACCCTGGCCTGTTGCTCTCAGTGCAGACAAAGGAATCCTTGGGCTGAATAGAAAATGCTAATTCGGGTGTGACTGACAACAAACTGCTGGCAGGAGGAAGAGACATGTGACCTCTGAGTCAGCCCAGACCTTGGAGGCAGAGACAAACCATTGTGTGGATTCAGAAAGCACAGCAAATGTATGTTTTAGAAAAATGCTTATAAAATATTGTACCGAACTGACCAAAATGTGAAACTTTGAGATTGTGAAAATGAAAAATGTGCTCACAGTTTAAGACTAAGCTGGACTCCGTGCGATGTTCTGAGACCAAACCCTGGAATTATTCATATTGTAGCCACTGTGTTTATGCTATGAACATGGAAAATTACAGAAATGTGCCCAGATGGGGTGTGAATGCATGTCTAAAAATTGAACGAACGAATATTGAGAAACCCACCAAAAGAGCGAAAAAGTTGTCATTTCTGAACCAAAGCTCTTAGGAA
This sequence comes from Ambystoma mexicanum, assembly GCF_040938575.1. Classification (NCBI taxonomy): domain Eukaryota; kingdom Metazoa; phylum Chordata; class Amphibia; order Caudata; family Ambystomatidae; genus Ambystoma; species Ambystoma mexicanum. The sequence continues at coordinate 1,196,602,155 of NC_090926.1, read as the reverse complement.
GATGAGAGTTGAACAGAAATGTACCTTAATTAATCTGTCATGTAATTTATGTAATATTAACAAGTTGTGTATATTGTAAATATGTTTTTTATGAAAAATTGTCATGATCCACAGAACACGCCCCTTTTGGACTTCCTGGTCCCTATCACAGCGGGGCTTGCACTCCTTGGTACTCCCAACATAGCCGTCTAACGTGGTACGCCTTCCACTAGCCTCCACGTCGGACGTAGCGCATTCTACAAATTGACCACGCCCCGGCGGCCCAGCGCATCTCAACGCTATCGCGGGTAGTGGCTAGACGTGTGGTCCATAGTTCGATGAACTATTCTCCTGTTCCTGGTTCCCGGGCCCTTTAAATCCCATCTCCCTTCCTCCCTCTTCTCTCTACCTTGCTTCCGGATTTCGTGTGCCGTCTTCGTGTACACCTTCCTCATCAACAATCCAGAACTCATGCAAATAGGGGCTTTCTGTGGACCCATATCCCCGCAAGAGAGGATGAGAAGGATGAGAAGGATCCACACAGGGTTATGTATGTATTGTGCCTCAGATAAACACCTAGATAGAGAGTGCCCTCTAGCCCCTCCACGGCTTTCGGGAAACGCCAGCTCATGATCCTAGATGGAGCAAGGCTTCGGAAGAGAGGTGTTTTCTCCACATCTATTCCATCCTTGAACTCTCCTGGACAGAACAACCTAGTGATTCTACATGCCTTCCTATTGCCATCCAAGAATGAGACCTACCCCATTTTGACCTTGGTGGATTGTGGGGCTATGGGAATATTCATTGATCAAGATTGGGTCTTTTGCCACCACATTCCATACGAAACACAAAGCATCATGCAACCTGCGAAGGCGATCGACGGAAGACCTCTTACTTCGGGACCTATAAGCTTGTAGACCAAAGAGATCCAACTCTCGATAAACCATCACCAAGAGGTGATCAAATTTGACATCATTAAGTCGGCTCGTTACCCCATGGTACTGGGCATGCCCTGGTTACAGAAACACAATCCATATATCAACTGGGCAGCAGGATCCTTGTTTCTTGTTTCTGAGTTTTGCATGTCTCACTGTCTATTCCTGGATTCCTCCTTGACATCTTCCGAAAACACGCCAATAGACCAGCAAGGCCCACTCATGATTTCTAATATCATACAGGTTCCTAAGGCCTATCAGGAATACGCTGATGTGTTTTCAACTGCTATAGTCCAGGCCCTACCCGCTCACAGACCTGAAGACTGCGCTATAGATACAATACCTTCAGCAGTGATTCCTTTTGGAAGGATGTTCATTCTATCCGAACCGGAAAAAAGGGCCCTTCGAGAATACTTGGATACTAACCTTGAAAATGGCACCATAAGACCATCTAAATCCCCAGCTGGAGCTTCGTTGTTTTTTGTTCCCAAGAAAGACACTAAAGAGCTTAGACCTTGTCTTGATTATCGTGGATTAAATCAATGCACCCTCAAGAACCGCTACCCTTTGCCCTTAGTCTCTGATATCCTGGAAGCGGTGAGAGGAGCTGTAATCTTCACAAAATTGGATCTCAGGGGTGCCCACCATCTGATCTGTATCAGGGAAGGAGACGAATGGAAAACAGCCTTTAGAACACCCTTTGGTCACTTTGAATACTTGGTCATGCCCTTCGGACTTGGACTTGCTAATGCCCCCGCAGTCTTCCAACGTTTTATGGATAGGGTGTTTTCTGACATGCTGTTCCTCTTTGTCATCGTTTACCTCAACGATATCTTGATTTACTCCAAGGACCTTCTAAAGCATGAGGAGCATGTGAACACAAACTCCTAGTTAAACCCGAAAAATGCCTTTTTCATGTCACTTCTGTTCATTACCTAGAATTTGTCCTTAGTCCAGAAGGAGTTGGAATGGACCATTCAAAGGTAAAAGCCATACTATCTTGGCCGGTTCCCACTTCCGTGAAACAGATTCAATCCTTCCTGGGACTTGCCAATTTCTACCGGAAGTTCATACCGTCCTTTTCTGATCATTGCTCTCTTGAAGAAAGATACTCCCTTTCTCTGGACCTCAGCTCAAGACAATGATTAAAAACAGAGTTTACTCAAGCCCCCATCCTAGCTCAACCAGATATTAAATGACCATTCCTAGTGGAGAGGGATGCCTCTAACTACGCCATAGGAGCAGTGCTAAAGCAGGAATTTGGGGACAAATTGGAGAACCCCATTGCTTACCTTTCACGGACCCTAACTCCCAGCGAGACTCATTATTCCGTCTTGGAAAAGGAGCTGTTAGCCATCCGCCAAGCCTTCACAGAATGGCGACATCTACTTCTGGGAGCTAAACATCCTGTCCAGGTCCGTACGGACCATCGAAATCTCCAGGTTCTACAATCTTTGGAGTGTAGGAACAGTCGTCAAGCCCGTTGGGCCTTCTTCTTTGCCCAGTAGCAGTTCCACATCCATCATGTCCCGGATCACAGAACATAATTGCTGACGCCTTATCTCGACGTCCTGATTACGAAACCCTTGAAGATCGGGCCTACCCAAAGATGTTTCCCCATACAATCTTTGCAGCCCAAGCAGTCCTCTGAGATCGGGAAAGAATTCACGGGGAAAAATCGGTGGAGTCTTGGAACTAGAGACGGGTACCTGTTCAAGCACAATGCCCTGGTCATTCCCACACAGAGACTGCAACTACGGATCATTAACCTCTGTCATGACACTCTTCACTCTGGGCACCGTGGAGTCACCAACACTCTTTGTCTAATACAAAGACAGTTTTGGTGGCCTAAAATGAAAATTGACGCTCAACGGTACATTCAAGCCTGTGCAGTCTGCAATCAAAACAAGCATGATAACAAGAAACCGGCTGGTCTCCTATTTCAACCTATGTCACCTTCTAGGCCCTGGGAATTCATCGCTACGTACTTTATCATGGAATTACCACCATCTAGGGGCTATACGACTATTATGGTCACCATTGATTTATTCACCCACATGGCCCATTTTACACCCTTATACAAGTTGCCATCTTCCTCAGAACTCGCTGGCATTTTCCTGGAACATATATTTCGCCTTCATGGACTCCCTTCCAAGATCATATCAGACCGAGGACCTCAACACGTCTCACAATTCTGGAAACATCTATGTCGCATTCTAGGAATCCAACGTGCCCTATCATCAGGATACCACCCACAGACTAACGGAGCTATGGAAGGTGTGAACCAGACCCTGGAACAATACCTTCATTGTTTCGCCACCAAGGTACAGGACGACTGGTCGCTCCTTATACCCGTGACTGAATTTGCCTACAACAATTCTGATCACTCGGCAGTCAAGACCAGCCCTTTTTATTGCAGCTAAGGATTTCACCCGTCAGTTTTACCTTCCATTCTCCCACATCCCACACCAGTACCAACCGTCGACTCCTGGATTGAAACTCTCATCAACGTACACAAGGAAGCCAAAGAACATTTAGAAAAGGCCCGAACACACACTAAGCGTTATGAGGATACCAAAAAAAGACCAGGGCCTTCTTATGCCGTCGGTGATCAAGTCTGGCTGTCCTCGAAACTACTGCCTCGACATTTGCGACCAAACAAACTGGCCCCCCGATACTATGGCCCCTTTTCCATAAAGGAAAATCATAAACCCAGTCTCATTCCGGCTCAAGTTGCCAGACTCCTGGAAGAAGATTCATCCAGTTTTTCACACTTCTTTATTAAAACCTTACATCCGATCCTCCCGGAAATCCTGTAGACCCAACCCCGTGGTTGTGGACGACCAGCTGGAATGTGAAGTTTCCAGAATATGCGACTCCAGGTATAAACGGGGTCAACTCCAATACCTGGTCGAGTGGAAAGGATATCCTCCTAGTGAAAGAACCTGGGAACCCATTTCTAATCTGAATACCCCTCGATTGCTCAGAAGGTATCATCTCATACACCCGGGCAAACCTGGTGGAACAAGTTTTCAGAGGAGGCATGCTGTCAGGATCCACAGAACACGCCTCTTTTGGACTTCCTGGTCCCTATCACAACGGGGCTTGAACTCCTTGGTACTTCCAACATGGCCGTCTAACGTGGTACGCCTTCCGCCAGCCTCCACGTCGGACGTAGCGCATTCTACAAATACACCACGCCCCCGCGGCCCCGCGCCTCTCAACGCTATCTCTGGTAGTGGCTAGACGTGTGCTCCGTAGTTCGCTGAACTATTCTCCTGTTCCTGGTTCCCAGACCCTTTAAATCCCATCTCCCTTCCTCCCTCTTCTCTCTACCTTACTTCCGGATTTCGCGTGCCGTCTTCGTGTACTCCTTCCTCGTTTCCTGGACTTCCCGGAGCCTCCGAATATCCCAGAACACTGAACGCATGCTGCAGCCAGAAGAGGCTCGCGCAGGCTTGTACAAAACCTGATCCGTGCGCAAGAAGACTCCTCCCAAGAAATCCTGCAAGGATCGATCTCAGGTGAGAAAGGGGGAAATCCGTGACAAAAATAAGATATACTGTACAGAGAAAAGGGGAGGGTCTTTCCCCTAAGCCATAAACATGACACATGATGACACAGGATGACACGCTGCTCCTTTCTCCAATCAGGGGACAGGGAATCCTCTGACCTATCAGATCTTTAGAGGGTTGGGCATAGAGAATCAGCCTCCCCACCCACTTTTGAAATACATAAATAGGGACTGCTGAGGACAGATAGGACACACACTTTTCCACCACTCAACTGATTTCTTGGTGAAGCACCCTGCAAGAAGATCCAGACCAGATCTAGACAATATCCAGAGACTCTAGAACCAAACTCTAGAACCTTGAAGCAGAGAGGCCTAAACCACAAGCTGAACCTTTTTCAGAGGCCTCAGAATCTTTTGCAGCCTGATTCTAACCCCTAAACTTCCACGGGGCCTAACCAAAATCCAACAGCCTGGCTGAGCTGTTCTGCTTCTAGCTAAGAACCCTGTGCTAGAACCCAGATCCAGACCCAGAGAGCAGAGCTGTATCCAGAACCCGTCAGATCCAGTCCAAGAGGCCACGCAGACCGCAGTGCCGTGCTGAGACCAGAGTGCCTGAGACCTGTCCGGTGGCGAGGGAGAATCCCAGCCAAACCCTTGACTAGATCTTTGACGGGGCCCCCTCCATTCCAAAGCCATAGGAGTGAGTATCCAGTCTAGAACCGTACATAACCAATCTCTTAGTTTAAGTAATCCCATTCCATCCATTTCAATCTGCCCAGAACTACATTATCGAACCTCTTTTGTCTACCCTAAATTCTCCTCTCCTCCACATAATTTTTGATAAATTGTAGCGATAATCATCTATGCGCTGATATTTTTTCAAGTGTCTTGACGCACAACTATCAGAGCGGAAGGCGCCCTGTTTCTGGTGGTTGTCCCGTTGGGTATCTTGTAGTTTCATAGCCCTTATAACTCCATATTGATTCCTAATCTGTAAAGCGCAATCTGTCATTTTGGATCTTGACTTTATTTCTGAAAAATCTACCTTCACAAAAACCTCTGTAAATTTTGAACCACACTTCCTAGAACCGAAGTTTAACTGTCATTTCGAAGCTGAGATCCTAAGTTTTCTAACAAACCCAAAACGATTCCGTATAGTTTTGCTGTAATTGCGTTTCCCGCACGCGGACAAAAAATTGCAGCGAATTGCAATTTAGCTTCATTTCACCACGTCAAAATAGCTGTTTCTGGTTTTCAACTGCTGAAATTTGTTTTCAATCTGATAATCATTCATGAATCATTGCTAGTGTTGACCTGAACCAATCCAAAGTAACTATCACTTATCCTGAATCTCCTTTAGTGAATTAAAATCATTTTAGCATATTTTCCCTTACATTGCAATCACATTCAAAAGTATTTTTTCCTGTTTCAAAATCATACCTGTTTTCTCTAAGCTTGCTGGGGGAACTGGGATTGAACTGCATTATTGATGGTATTCCTGAAACCTGTGTGCCCTCATTTCCATCTCTTCATATTGCATAGTGGGGGGTGTGAGTAGTCACAGGGGAAACAGTGATTATATTGTCTTTTGATTGAAACCATATCAAGTTTATTTCTGTGTTGCATTTTCCCTTCCTTGCATTTCCTTGAATCATATAAAGTATTATCTGCTACCTTATCCTTTCTATTCCTACTCCTAACTGATTAAAGAGGTTGTTATCGTAATATTACCCATTGATGATTACCGTTCATATTCATAAGTGTGCTATTCAGATATTATTTTATTCATAAAAGTGTGATATATATATTGTTCCATTCTTCAAATAAACCTTTCAATTTGCAAAACAAACCTACTTCTTGGCTCAGTGAGGTCGGGGAGATTCAAAGAGAGGGGCCTTATATAAGGGTTCATCATCCAGATTTAAAGAACTTTGACATAAAAATATATAAATAAGGGCTTCCATTGGGCATCCCATACTAAGCTTTGACTTAGTTGGAGTGCTGGATTGAAGTCACTTACACAGTGCGTTTTCCATCCATTCAATTACTCATAAGTAGCCCTCTGTGTAGACATTCACATCCATCATTAACCCAGATTCATTGATTCTGTGCAACCAATCCCATGCAGCACATCCTGTACATCAAAAAGCAAAGTACGCCTTCAGGCATGTACTGAATCCCAAATAAATACTAAGTCTTCTTTTAATGTACAAAAACGTCATTACCTGTGTCAGCTCTCCCTACCAGGGGTGCGGCCCCCTGCAAGATCTGCCGTGTTGGGCACAGCGGCTGTGTCAGGCAGATTACTATTTTACTGGCCCAGAAACATGCAACCTGGTAATAGCATTGGAACTCTTACACCCGGACAAGCCACATTTGCAATTTGCACGTGTCATTGCATTGACATTGATGACTGTGGACAGGAATCCCTAAGATCACCCTGATTCCATGCAATAATGTCCATACAATGCATGGACATCCATTCCCACTGACAATGTGCGTGTCAACATGCTCAAATATGACATATCCTACATCTTCAGCAATTTGCATGTAAAATTGGTTAGTGAACGGTATACAGACTATATTGATGTTGTGGTATGGCTGCATGATTCCAACACAGGTTGAGGAGTGCTAAACTACCTCTGGCCAATTTCAGTTCAACCAGTTGGATATATATGTTATATATGTTAGGGGAGGCCCAAGACTCCAAAGCAAGTTCTAAAGATGTTCTCACAGCTATTATCATATCTTTTGAGGGCATCATTTTTATTAAATAACAAATGATTGATCCCTCTCGTGTTCCAGATGGCTAGTTTAAGATGTCAAGATATTGTTTGAGTGAGTTGTTACATTTCAGATGGATTGAGCTCATTTGTCTGGTTTCTCACTATAGTGAGGTTTTCCCAGGTTTTTGGACAGTTAAAAGTAACCTGGCGGTTTGCTCCTCTGAATGCACCCTCTGAGAAGGTAACATTTAGCCTGGAGCTATTTCCTTCTTCGGTTACCAGTTGATACTGCTTCTCTTGTCAGTCACGTTGCGATTGTGCATAATTTTTAACTTGCTTCAATGGTAACTCATTCTGGGTGTGGTTTTGATTCAGTGAAAAACCCAATTGATAGAGCTGAGCTCTGGCTTGCCATAGAGAGTTTCGAATTACTCCTGACTGAATAAACAGCCTAACTATACCCGAGTTATGTTCTTGTATAAATTCTACTTGCGTTATATCACAAGTTTGAATATCCTCTACAGCATCAACATCATGTAGAAGATTTAGGATGCTGGTTCTGTTTAGTATATATTGTGGGCGGGTTACATTGCAGTACTAGGCTGTGACAGTTTATTTTTGTTGAAACAAGAGGTACAGGCTTTCTTAATCAGGGTACATTGCCATTTGCTATTTCTTCCCTTATTGTGGAAGAACAGTTTTTATCAGCACAGGTCTGTATCAAAGTAGGCACAAGTGAATCATCATGCAAATGGAGAATTCACAAATGTATTTGCCAATCTTTATTATGATCTGCTGATTTGTACTGTAGGGCATTTCTTCTTTGTTCTAATGTTAAGGCGGGCATCTCAGGACGCCAGATGTTGAGAGAACTCGCAATACTATCAGTAATTTTAGGTTGATTTGTGTCTATGACTTGGTCATCCTGAGGTAAATGGCCATCACCTGGTTATTTGTTAGTTAAAGGTTGCTGGGTTCACATTTCAGCCGCCTGAATTAGGTTGTCCAGGGATTCATGGTTTTCGACTATTTTCACTGGACTATCATGTTCAGTATTTGGCTGAGATGAATTTACACCCTTCTGTGTTTTTGTGACCTTCCTTGGTTTTCTCACTGCACGTGTTCTAGAGTAACATTTCTGCTGGGGTTGTAAGAATTTGAATTAATTTTCTAGAGCCATGTTGTGAACCTTTAGGAGGAATTTTTAGGTTCTTAGATTTTCTTTTGGTTTGGGTTGGGTTTGTCTTAATTTTGTCTCCAAAATGTCAAAGGTAGGTACCTCGCTATGTGGAGACAATACACAAGGATCTAAGTTAGTAGTTTGTAATGGTACAGACGACTTGTTTCCTGGATGATTGGTCTGTTTGGATTACAAATATTTGATTTCGCTCTAGGACTTGATTTATTGATTGATAGTTTATTTGTACAGAGCCCATACACAATGTGTTTCAAAGTGCTTCAAGGCAAGGGAGGGAACAAGGGAAAAATACAAAGACATTCTTACAAGGCCTTCAGACATTAAGAATGTGAAATGACTATTGTTCTCGGCCTGTTGACATTTCAGATAGTGCAAGAGCTATGACAAAGATAAGGAGGGGACGGGGGGAAAGGAGACGAGACAGGCAAGCAGGTCTGATGACATTTCAGGTAGAGCCGGAGAATTGACAAGAGGGGTGGGGGGAAAAGGGGGTCGAGAGGAACAAAACAAGACTGGTTTATTCTCCTGCTAGGACTGTTTTGCTTGGTCACTTGGGAGCGTTCCCAGACTCGCTGTATGCTTGGTTTACTCTCCTGCCAGGACATTCTTAATTGGTTCAGTATTTGGGTGCGTGTACCAGACTTGCACTTCTCATCAATAATCACCTTTTCTTTTATATAGTTCCAAGATTCTTGAATTATACTTTTCATATATTGGGTCAGCAACCCCTCTTCGTTTTAGTCTCTTGCTCAATCGCCACAGTGTCCCAGCTCCCTTGTTTGGGCTTACTAGGTTCCTTAACTGTACGCGGCATCCGCCATTAAGCGCCCCGGCATCCCATCCTCGCTCTCTGGGCTTACCGGTTTCTGTCGGCTGCTTCAGCATCCTTCACGTCTCAACGTTCTTGCTGCGGCTTACTTGATTGCTGGAGGGGCGTCTCATATGCTGTCAGGTTCCCTCTTTGCCTCCTTCTTCATCTGACAGCTCCTGCTTGGCACAAGTGCGGCGAACCTTCCGCTTCCAGAATTCCGTGGACGGCGCCACCAGCAGCTTTTCTGCTCCACACTGCAGCCTGCTCTCTCCTTAGGTGTACCGACTGACGTCAGGAGAAGTGAGTCTCTCTTTCTCACCAGGTATGGTGTTTTTAAATGTCCCGGCACCTGTTAATCTTTTCCAACAACTAGAGCGCAGCATTTGCTTTCCGGTTTTAGTGACCTTCATTACTCCAGTCCTCTTCCTCGTCTCAGTGTTATCAAGCAAAGGGGAATGTGAATACAGTTGATGGTTGGTCATGACTGGAGGTACTAAACCCACACTACAGTATGCAATACAGGAATAGGGAGGTAGGTGGGTGTTACCAGAGGCTAAAGAAACAGGGAAATGCCTGCCTTGGCCTAGCGAGTCGCTCCGCCTGCCAGAGGGTTGTCTTCCCTTATGTGGCCATCCCACAGAGAGCCTCCCCCAGGGTCAAAGTCAGGCAGCTTCTGCCTTTCCCTGGCCACATGAGGGAAGATTAGAAACCGCGCTTAGAAACCTCTGGCTTTTTAAGCGCGTTATAAATACGTAATTAAGACAAAAAAAAAACAATTACGCAACTAAGAAACCAAACAATTCCTGTAACAGCGCCTCGATGCCCGTGGGCTGTGTGAGCGCTTTAAAAATGTAAAATAAAAGAAAAAAAGATTCCCGCCTGGGAAGCAGTGACGACATCCTTAGATTCGTCACAGTGCATACCCAAATAATATGGTTTTCGTTATGGCAGGGTTTGCATTCCCACTTCAGTTTTTCTACAATTTTATGTGCTTTCAGTGTGTCATGCACATGACAAAATTAAAGTGGTTTTTGGCCAAAGGCGTTTGCGTGTTTGTACATGTATGTTCATCTTCGGATGTGTTTGTGTGTTTTCTGCCCAAATCCAAAATGTTCTTTTTTCTGTCCATGTGTTTGTGTTTTCCGCATTTTGTACACATGCGCAGTGTGTGAAATGTCCATAAAGAAATTATGCACGTTTTGTCTATTTCGGTGTTGCATTATCCACATTTGTTTCTGCATGTGAATGTGTTTTCAGCATTTTGTGAGCATGCCTGAATTGTGAGATGCTATTAATAATATTGCGTGAGTGTTTCCCCCTTCGATTTCAAATATTTTGCGTTTTTTCCATGTGTTGTGTGCTTGCCTCAATAAAAATAGTTACGTGTGTATGTGTGCATACATGTTATTTTCTGTACATGTGTGTGTTTTCCAGATGTACTGAGCATGACCAAAATAGAGAAACATTTTAAATTTATAAGGGTTAAGAATATCCCATATGTAAACAGAAAAAGAAAATCGGGCCACATTGTGATGATGGCACACTTTTTTCCACTGTGTTTACAATGCTTCATGACAAATTACATTTGTCTGACATCTACATTGGCAGACTGTTCAGATAGCTTTAGCAGTACTGTAGGGCGGGAATGCATGAGCTTGAATAAAGTGTGTTTTTAATGTAATTTTCACCTGTAGTCTATGTGGTGCACATGTCTAGGGCACATAATTTGCAATCGGATAGATAGGTGTGTTGTTTAGTAGTTGGTCACTTTTTCAGAGTAGGTGCCTAAACATGTATATAAAAATGCCTTACTCACACAGCTACTAAAGGAAACATCAACAAAGATTATTCAGACTTTCACATTCATTTTTTTAAATACAAGCTTTGAGACATGCACACCTTCTTAAGTGGCTTAAAACAGACAAATAAGGATGTTATCAGTGAACTCAGAAAAACCTTGCACATGGATATGATATTGCTGCATCACGCCCTTGTGCACTCCCATATCAGATGATGTGACACTTGTCATCAGCCCTCAGCTGCTCTCCAATGTTATATGCTAAGACATCTGACATCAAGACACTGAGCACTCCCATCTCAGACTTTATAGCAATTGGTGTGCACCCCTCAGTGTTCTCCTATGCCATATATTATGACATCTGGATCATGCCTCTGTGAGGTCACATGGCAGATGTTGTCACATCTAGCATCATGCCTCTTTTCTCTGCCATGTCACGTTATATGACCAGGAGTGCATGCCTCAGTGCTTTCCTATGTCAGGTGTTAGGACACCTGACATCAGCTCACAGTGTTCTGCCAAGCTGCAATAAGAAAACATTCACTGCCAAAACACTCAATGTCAAACTAATATTATGGTTAGGTCCAATGAGGTTACAAATAGTGACTTACTGATTCCCCTTAACCACAGAGTATTCTACACCTCGGGAAATTCCTGAAAATATCTGATGGTTATAATTAGCTGCCAACTCTAGTTAGTTTGCCCCAAAATATTGGTGAGAATGATATAATTTGCTGTTGCTGAGTCATCACCTGTTTAATGTTCAGATGATCAGTCAGCTGTTCATTCAGCTCATTTAAGATGCTAGTTTGAGTTAATACTTTGTTGTCTAGAGCCTCATATAATTTGGCCAGTAAAGTAAAAAAGTTGATTCTTGCTTACATGGTCCTAGTCCAATTAACATATGAGACCGATGAACAAGAGGATGATTCCATAGAATTTAGTGAATCTCTATATAGTATGGGAGATTGAGATAGCTCATGATATTAGAGGATTGGACTCAACGGGTTGGTAGATTGTGTTTCTGGAACTAAAGTAGGTTTGTTTGTTTGGGCCTCTAATGGGTCGGTCACTGCCTCTGCACCGTTTCCAGAGGTCAAAGTGTTCAAGGTTTTTGTAGGCAGATCGAGCGTTGGTGTTGGACTAATAACTTCACAGTTGCCGTCTCCCACACCCGTGTTACGCTCTGTTGTGTCGTGTACATGAATTTGGGCTGTAACTGTATCTAATACAGGTTCCGGGGTGGGGGGTTCTATATCGGATTCTTTGAATTTTTCGTTGGCTGACTGCACCTTAAATAAAGTTAAAAGAAAAAGAAAACAAGTAGAGAAACAGGAGCTGGAGGAAAGCAGAGAGGGTGAAGAAGTGTATCAATAAAATCAGGTTCGACAGAAGGACCCGACAACAGAGCATTTTTCAGCCTGAGGACTCAGCTACTGCCACCCATCCAAACCAAACCGCACCTGACAAAGATAAACTGTGCAACATTAGTCCATTAAGAAAAACAACCGGAAACCCCATACCACACATATTCATTTTTAATGTCCAGCAAAAGGTCTGGGTTGCCTCTACTCATGTGCTGCCGCCCTTGGTGAGAGGCAGGGTGCCAGAGCGATGCATAGACCCCTTGTGACAGGAATTTATTTTTGTGTTGTTTGCACATCTGGATTCTCAATGTGCATTTCCCTGCAAAGATCTGGAAATATGAGGACTTTTTGTGCTTGGAGTTGCAAGTCTGTCCTCTTAGCAACGCCTCATATGATCCTCTCACCGTCATCTGCATTACACAACACCTCAATTACAGTTCTTCTATCTTTTCATGAACCATTCAAGCCTCTTGTGGATAATCTGCAGTCCCTCTGCAGTTTTGCTACTCTTGATCCGGAAAGGACATCCTCTGAGAGAAAGTCTTATGCCTGACACTTCTGGTACTCCATATATCGGGGGACCAGGAATCTGAGCATGCAAAGCTTTACCACATTTGCTTCGGTTACATGTGATTTTAACAAATTAAAACAAACTAACACATTTTTTATTATTTTATTTGGGGGGTCCCCTCCCCAAAACCCTGTGTTTCCCCACATTTCTAACCCCATCCTGAACCCCCACCACCCATTTTAAGCCCTTACCCCACCCCATATCTATTTATTTTTCAATATTGTGTTAGTTATAATTACATTTTTATTTTAAATTCATTCAAATCACTGCATACCATTTGGCTGCATTACCCAAGACCTCCACTGCCAGTTCGAGGGCAACAATGGCCTGACAGCCCACTCATGAAAGTTCTATGACTACTTGGACATCTCCTCTGAGACCATTCTGTTGTCAAGACCAACCAACTCCTCTTAAGACCTCTTAGCATCACTCTGGACATCCGTCAATATGGCAGAAAACGCTTCCAAGCATTTGTCCATTGCCAGCACCTTGATCCTAATGTTTTGCAAGGAGTTTTGAAGTTCAAAGGTTTTCTCCAGTAACATACACTCATTGCGCATGAGCCTGTTTCTATCCTAAGCAGGCATATTCTTATCCACTCCACCCTTAATGGGTTTGCCCTCTCTCTAATACGCACATTGAATGGTTCCATGTGTTAAAATCGCAGCAAAAATTGCTGTGGTTAGAAAATATCGCGGCAAAAACACAACCCCCGGACCCATTATACCATTTAAGGGTAGCGGAGAACACCCCCGCAGCCCCTGCTCCCCTTAAATAGTATAATTTACCGGGTCAAAGCAAAGCATTTTTGCTGCGATTTTTTTTTGTATAGGCGACATTTTTGCCGCAATTTTATCACTGCATACCCATTGAATGCGCTTGAGGGACCTGTTTGCAGCTTTTAATGATCCCATACTAAATCAAAACAGTGGTGAAGTGATAAACCAAAACACTGCCATAAACAGAAAAGAATATACCTAATTGGGTTCTGTGATGAAAAACAGATCTCAGGAGTCACTAGGAAGCAAATGTAAGGTGAACTCTGGAGATCAGAGCGAGTGCAAGAAGCAGAGTGAGTTTAAAACAGAAACCCAGGAAGGCAAATGTGGCAGAGAAGGGAATCAGAGACGAATGCACCAGTCAAATGTGGTAAATTTGTTGATTAGTAGAGCTTTCAAAAATAAACACAAATAATTACTGAGCCACTCATGCATTAATTTATTGTATTTCAAGTATTTTTCTGAATTTTATACTGGCTTTGTAACAAGAGGAGAGGCAGTGGTTTGTAATTATTTGGGCTGTAGGTGGCTTGTTTACAGGTTTCACAGATACATGCTCCAAAATAGGCTTCTTTGTCAAAAATTACTTTTTCAGCATTTACTACATGTGCATGTTTTTGGAACAATAGCAGCTTCATGGTTGCAAAGGAATTGTGGTTGGAGGACCGTAAAGACTTGAGGAGGAAGTAGGACGTTTGGAAGAAGGCATGGGGACACAGATAACCAATCATACAGATGAATGCAAACTTCACAGGTTAAGAGCATGTTCCAACAAACAGTAGTATATAAGTATTAAAAGACACAAGGGATAATAAGGGCTTCATTCTAGAGGTGAAGTTGTGGGATGTTGCCCCAATTTAGGCAAGTAGTAAATCATTAATTTATATAAACACATGCAATACTTACCACGACATTGAGAGTTTTTTGGATGCCGTCAGGTATGCCATACTGTTGCCTAGCCTGAACTTCGATGGCTATTTTTCCTATTTCCAATGGGATCACAACATACGGCACCGCCAATGTATTATGTCGTGGAACATTCACTGTTACACTGTAGCCCTTGGACCTTGTTGCTATGCTGCAAAGCTTTTCATTGTACTGAAATAAAACGCGGACCTGGAAAATAAAAGATGTGGGGAACAATTAGCACATACTGGAGATGAACGTCCAGGAAACACTAACGAGTTGTAGTTGTGGCAAGTCAACGTGGCTCAGTGGGACTAATATCAAAATTATTATGACCGTAGAAGGAGAAATGTACATACTTAAGGAATCTTGAGACGTATACCTCCCAGCAGTTAAATATTATTACAGAGAATTGAACATAATCAAGGAATCTGGAGGAGTTTAACTGCCACCAGTATATATTTAAAAACGTGAAGGGTACTTATTAGAAATAAATGTTTCATCACCAACATGATTGTTGCCCTCCTAGTCCATAGCTCCCTTTCCTCAATGCTTCCGGAATATTGGCCCCATTGTCGATGGAGGCAAAGCTTTTCTGCACAACAACATTTTTAATAAAAAAGCGAAAAAAGAGTAAAGCTGGAGTGGACTTGGGGCCCCGCTTGGACCAAGCACCACCGCTCCCGTCTCCACCCCCAAAAATGAATGAGCAACACCCACAACACACGGTATGATCACTGAGATGTCAAGACAGGGAAGTGGTCAGACCACGACATGCAGCGAATTGCAGGAAGTAGTCAGACCTCCGAACGGGAGGGAGACCCAGGTATACCCATTTCCCATAGCGTGTCCTACCTGAAACTAAGGATAGAGATAGGAACGCCTTGGGTTGAACCACAGTCAGGGGGCATTATAATTGAAGTGGAAAGAGATGCACGCGAACAGCTGTTATCCGGTCATTTTTCCGATTTCTTTTTAGAAATACAATTATGTCGAAAACATTTTGCCGGATTTTATTTTTTCAAATGTCTTTTTTTTTAGTTTATAGTTTTTTTGTTTGTTTCATAAGTAAAAAAAGGGTTAAAAAAACGGGGATGGGGGGAATCCCCCATTTAAATTTTTTTTTTTTAAAAAAGACATTCGAAATATTTTTTTCAGTGAAATGTTTTCGACATAATGGCATTCGAAAAAATGTCTTTTGAAATAATCACTATAAACCCAAACAGCTATACCACAGGCCCAGGGAGCCCAAAGGTACAGGGAAAATGTTCTCCCCCTGCTTAATGGTGCCCAGGGACGCTATGGTGGCTGCACACCAGTATATGCCACGGGACAGAGCGGTGTAGACATCATTAGCCTGGACACAGGTTGTGGGTGCGGGTGTTTGAGGAGTCATCACCACAATATAGCCCAGCTAATAACCCACAATTCTCCACAGAATATATGAGTGAGAAAGTCCAGTAAGCAATCTGTCTAAAAAATGTAATCCCTCTACTTACACCTTTCTAAACTATAAACAAAACACAATCATTACTAGACAGCACAACAATCCCCAAGTGCGGCACCGAGGCAGCTATAGTGCATGGTATAAATATCCTTTGACATAACATAACATAACGTATGATGTGCATTCTTTTCGTCAAAAAGCACATTCGTCCGTCACAGTTAGTCATCAAGCTCACAGCACACATGTCATTTTCAATCGCCCATATAATATGTAAAGTTACGCTTACATAATTTCAGGGTATTCCATTCTCTTGATGTCACGGTGAAGAACCGCTCTGAACAACAGATCTCAGAAATAGAAACTAAGTTTTCTTATGTCCACTTTCTATACAGTGAATGTTATCAATTATTTGTGGGTATTTGATACATTGGGCCTCATTATAAGTAGGCCGGTCCGGAAACAACGGTGCCGGTAAGCTTACCGGCACCGTTGTTTCCAGACCGTCACGCTACATTTCTGGAGGGGGGGGTGCCCTCGCGCCAGGCAGGTCAGACCAGCCGGGCGAGATGGCACCTGCCCACAGAGTTTTCACTGAAGCACTGGCACTGTTAGCGACGATGCTGGTGCTACCGTGCACCCATTGCCATAGAGTCCTATGAGATTCTATTGGAATGGGGACTAACAAAATTACTGGCGCCTGACTTATCGGCTGTCGGACTTGGAATATCCCAGTGGCACTGGGAAGACAGGCGCGGGTAATTTTTTTACAGGTCCGGCCGCAACCCGCCAGTAGCACCGGCAGGGTTACCGCTGGACCCGTAATGAGGCCCATTGTCTCCTTCGAACTGTTGGTGTGGTTCATTCAAGGGCAAATAAAAATGTAAGCCTGTATTTAGTGATCTAAGGGAGAGAGGGGTAGGTTTCGTTTTTTGAGAAAAAATGCCAAAAAAATACAGACGTACAAGAGTGTCAAGAGTGTATGTTGGAACAATGGTGCATCAATGAACGCCAATTTTCAAACAGAATTTCTATAGATCCATCACTAGTTTGTGAGCTCCACCAAAGATGGTTGCTGATAGACTGAGACCACTTTAAAATGCTTCCTGAACCCTTTTTTGTTTTTTGTCGCTTTGGTGGCATAAACCACCTAATCTCACTCGTATTGTACATGTAAACAAAAAAGTAGAAAGGGGAGTTTGGAGCAGTGTATGACGTTGTCATGGCAACTTGCAGCTCATGCAAAAAACAAAGGGGGGTCTTGGGAGTCCCTCTGCCAGACATTAGTCCTGGTTACCAGAGCCTTACCCAGTGTCTTTATCTGGGTAAGGCTCTCGCAAACCAGTACTACTGTCTGGCAGAGAGACTCCCAGGACCCCCCTTATTAATTTGCATAATTTAAGTAGCTTTGGGTCTCACCCTAAATTACTTGGGGAATCCAGACGTGGACCCCTTGCTCATTATTCTTAGAGAGGCACAGCTCCACCCTACTGATGAGGTCCAATCAGACCGAAACACGTGTCCGGGGTTGCTGTTGGTACTCTTGTCCAGAGGAGAATTGCCTAGCATTTCGGTGCTGGACAGCCCCAGGGCAGGACAAAGACTGATATGTTTTGGACATTTCTCCTCTGTGAAAGATAGTGAGCTCAACCAGGATTAATGTCTGGCAGAGAGACTGCCAGTACCCCCTTGTTAATTTGCATAATTTAAGTAGCTTTGTGTCTCACCTTAAGCTACTTGGGGAATCCAGACGTGGACCCCTTGCTCACTATTCTTAGAGAGGCACAGCTCCACCCTAGTGATGAGGTCCAACCAGACAGAAACACATGTGTTGGGTTGCTGTTGGTACTCTCAGATAGTGAGCTAAAGAATCTGGGTAAGGCTCTCGCAACCAGGACTAATGTCTGGCAGAGAGACTCCCAGGACCCTCCTTGTTAACTTGCAGCTCATGGCAATGAAATGCCCGAAGCACCATCTTGGCCTTGACTCTCTCGCTCACGTCTGCCGGCCAACTGCAGTTGGTCGGAGCAAAATTATTACACTTAAGTATATGCTGGTTATTGTTTTCCTTTGCATGCACCAATGCTTTTTGTCAGTGGAACTTCTTGGGACTACGTTTAAAGTCCCCTACAGAGTGATCTATTTTCTAGCTGAAGCCATTTGCAGCCTGATGCTGTTTCTGGCGTTCCCAGCATGTGCATGACGTGCTCCTACCTGGGGGAGCATGGGCACTGTGGAGGTAGCGTGCTGCATATTCTGATCCGGCCTGTGGCACAGAGTTAGTGCGGCCGTTAACCACAACAACTTGTTAATTAATGTAACATTTGCAATTGTCCTTTCATATTTACTTAACATCCGGAAGTTGGATCTTCCTTTCACTTGATGATAACCATTTGTCAGGGTTCTCTGGGGCTCTGTAGGGTTGTGTAATACGTGTTGTTGTTTTCTATGTGATTGGGTCTGTTTTGTCTGGCCTTAAGTAATATCTGCAGAGTGTGGACAGTCTCCCAAGCCAAGATGGTGGTTTTCACTTAGCACCCTGATTGGCTGGGGAGACACAAAGGACAGTGGCTGGGCATTCTAAACTGCACTTTGTATCGGCAGATGACCATTCTTTACTATGTGATCTCTGATAAGCACTTTACTGGTCCTCTGCAACTCACTCCATGGCACCCCCCGGGAATCACTCAGCACTTACCCACCTTTTCCTTCTCCCTTCTCTCTCTGCACATGCATGATCCGAATGCTCACAAGGCCTCGTAGGACCACCTCTATCCTGTTCATTATTTTATTCTATTCCTTTGTCCCATGTTCCCTTCCATTGTCCTGTGGGTGCTTTGAAACACAATTGCTTGCTGTATAAGCGCCTTACAAATGCACAATAAATAAATAAATAAAATGAGGAAGATGGTCAGACCCCAGGATGGTTCTGGGACAGTTCTGAAGGCTCCCAAGGGCAGGATCCTGAATCAGGGGTTGAGAATGGGCGTTTCCACTGCTCCAGGGGTCAAAGCACTGAGGAAGTCCTTCTGGAGATCAGCAAAGGAGCAGGGCCTTGCCAGGATGGTTGATGAAGACAATGGTGGATGGCTGCACCAATGAGTACAGGGTCTTCAGTGGGATGCTCTTCTTCGTAGGGTTTGTGGCTCTAATGACAATGAATGTCTTCAAAAGTCTTCCTTTTATCAAAAATTCGAGCTGGAACTGGCCTCAGGACCACAAATGTTAAGGATCTGCGCCATTCAAACTGGCAGTGGATGTCCAATTAAGGACAGCCTCTGGGGACCGCATCTGTCCAACAACAAACACACTATTTGTTTAATGTATTCTTTATTACGTGCCGTAGCCCGTGGGCATCAGAGCACTAAAAGAGGGACAGGCAAGTACATCCTACTAAAAAAGAAAGGCTAGGCGAGTATTTCAGTTGAAGAATATAGTATTCAAGTGCTTATGAAAAAATTAACACATTATTTTCCCTACGTAAAACCACTGGCAAAGTAGCTTGGACTGGAAAAGAGCAGCCTTTTCCTCTGGCACACTTACTTCTGGGGCAGGTTAGATGCGGTTCTATGTCATTTTGCTGACATTTGTTTTTTCAATGGATTTTTTACCGAAAAAAAATCATCAAATTATTTCTTTTTGATTTTGGGGTGGGAGGTCGCCCACAAACCCCCATTTTCCCAAGTTATTTTGCCCAACCTGACCCCCTCCCAACCACTTTTAAAACCTCATCACCCCATATGTATTTCGATGATTTTTTCAGATGGAATTTTTTCAGTAAAAATTCCATAGTAAAACCACTCGTCGGCAAAAGGACATCATACCGTTAGATGCATAGCGTTGTTTAACCGAGTGACTCATGTCATTTGGTATTGTACAAAACTCTGACGTAGATATGACAGTGCAAGTTGCAACCGGTAGCCAATGCAGGTCCCTCCGATGTGTAGAGATGTTTTTCTTCCTAGATACATTTTTAACAATGCGAACAGCATCCTTTTGCAGAATCTGTAGTTTTTACTTAAGTTTTTACTAGCACCGCTCAGTAGAGCGCTGCAATATTCAAGCCTAGGCATTTTAGTTGCTCTTACCAACGTTACACAATTTGTAGTAGAGACATATGGCGTGACTAACCGCAACAATCTCAGGTGATATTGAGAAATTTTCACCAAATTGTTCACCTGGGCATCTGCCCCCAGAGAAGGTTAAAAAATAACTCATAGGGTGTTGACCTTATTAGATACATTGATGCAGTGGTGATCAATGGAGAACTGAAATACTGAGCTTCCAATTTAGCTCTTGCCAGGGCTGAGCCAAACATAAGAAACTCAGTCTTTGCGCCATTGAGGCAAAGCCGATTAGTTGTCATCTAGGCCTGAAATGCCTCATAGATGTAGGGAATGTTCTCAGCGGCCTTGTCGTAGTTCCCACTTAGCTCAATAATGAGCTGAGTATCATCAGCATAGTTGGTAAACTGTGTTCCCATGTTCTCGAGTAGATCACCCAAGGAACGGATATACACATTAAAAAGTGCCGGAGAAAAGCATGCGCCTTGAGGCACGCAACAGGTATCAATGTTGGCTCTGAGGTATAACATGATCTGAAATGATATAGCATTTATAACGCGCCTATACACAAGTGTTTCAAGGCGCGATGAGGCAAGGGAGGGGGAAACAAAGGGAAGACAGAACAACAATCCTACTAGGCCAGGAATCATTCAGATCATGCAGGTGCATGGGGAGGGGAAAAGGGAAAAGTGTGTGGGGAAGGCAGAGGGGAAAGTGCAGTACATGGGATAGTAGAATAAAATAAAATAAATAGAAACGCCCACTGGTGGCAAGTGCAAGGTAAGTGCAGACATAAGTGCTGGTCGGGGGACTGTAGGGATACAGAAAACAGTCCCCAGGTGCAGGGGTTGCAGGGAGGCAGTGCAGGTGGGCAACTGGTGGGGCCTGGGCCCGAGAATCAGAAAGGGTGGTCAGGTAACCAGTGCCATTTCTGCCAGGAATTTAGCAGGAGAGAGAAAGCAGAAGCAAAGAGGAAGGTTTTGAGGTGCTTCCGGAACCAGAGATGGTTCTCCTCAAGTTTCATGGAGGCAGGAAGGCTGTTCAAGAGGGAGGCCGCTGCCGAAGAGAGAGATCTACCAACTCGTTGCTTGGAGAAGCGACTGACCCTGAGGGAGTTGGATGCGGATGAGCGAAGAGCTCGGGAAGGAAGATATTTAGGAAGAGAGAGTTGAAGGTATTGCGGCCCCAGACCCCAGAAGGCCTTGTGGAGAATGCAGAGGGTTTTGAACTTAATCCTCGTAGCCACTGGGAGCCAGTGAAGAGATTTCAGTCCTGGAGAGATACGATCCCTGGGCTTGAGGCCAAGGACAAGTCTCGCAGTGCTGTTCTTGATCAGTTGCAGAGGGCTGAGAGTAGAGGCAGACAGATTTAGATAGAGGCTGTTACAATAGTCCATCTTAGAAAGAACCAGGGCTCTGGAGACAGTGAGCTTTTGGGGGAAGGAGAGGAAAGGAACAGAACAGCACCCTATACCTGAAAGAACAGTGATAAGCTTCTCATGATCCACAAGATCGAAGGCTGCCCATGAATCTAATAACATTGGCTGCCCTGACTTGTGCTAGGGAGAATTCTCAGAAATGTGATAATTCCCTTCTATCTTAGAGACCCCAGCTCTTTTTCTGGACCTAAGCACTTTTAATTTTTATCCTGGAGAGAGTGAGACCTTTTTCCCACTCTCTCATGTATTTTTCTTTGATTTGAACACTGTTTCTTTTGGTTTTGGAGTCTGACAAATTCAATAGGCATCTTCTTTTTACATTGTGGCACACAGCACCTTCAGTGCAGAGGCACAGGAAAGTCTTTCAGATTTCCCAAAGGTTTAAATGCCTTCTCTTGGTTAAACTACTGTTTCCAGGACTAGTGAAGTGAAATTGACTTTACTTACATTTGTAACTTTGTAGAAACAGCACACACTAACACGCTATCGTACAGTAGCGTGCTGGAGGGGTTACTTAGTATTCCCTTTGTCTTGTTTCTAATGTAACAATTAATGGCTGGTGGCAGTGGTTTACTTTTTTCTATCATTGAGTGTTTCTACCGCGGGCTGCAATTGCAGCTGCAGAAAAGCACCCATCGGTGCCCGTTTTGTCAAACGCCAGTTCTTATTGGAAAGGTCCTTCTTGAGATTTACTCTGCGCACCAAACCAGGTTTGGTCCCTTCTTTTAGTCTTTGATGGGGTTCACTGCTAAGGCCCGCCTCTGGCTCCAGGGTGTCTGGCAGGGCAGGAAGCAAGGCAGGTGCCCGAAACTCCCTGTGCTTAATCCCCTTGGTTACAGGAATGCACCCAAAGGTGATTGGCTGGCTGCCTGTCCTTGGAGGACAGCCACCCTGCTGTGTGATTGACAGCTAGGCTGCAAATGAATGGGAGAAACTAGCATAAAAAGGTGAGGTCTTTTGCTTGGAAGGCAGAGTCGAGCACTAGATGAAGGAATCTGAAGAAGAACTTGGAAGAGACACCTACTGCAACTCCTGGACCATTGGTTTGCCCGGTGAAGCCCTGCTGCAGTGCTGAATCTCAGAATTCGCCCTTGACTAGAGAATCCCTGCAAGGATGACTTCTCCCCTTGGGTTGGTGGGCCAATCAACCCCAAAGTGAACTGGTCTGGACATCCTCTCGAAGCTGGCTGTACTTCCATTGCTGCTGCAGGAACCGATTGCCAGGGAGAGGAACAACTGAATCGAGTGTCTGGTTTTTAAGTCAGACCCAAGCTACAGTAAGATCCTCCGAACTCCCATGAAGCAGGACTGACCAAGCCTGAGCGACCTCAACCGAGTGCTGGAACTCAGATGCGAGGAAAGCCCATAAGGTATCCGAGAATCGCAGTGGTGCTATTCACAAGAAGCTGAAACGACGAAGTGCTGCTTATCTGAAGTTTGCCCATTGCTGCCGCCGACCTTCAAACTGTAGTGCAGGAGTCACAAGACGCCCTCCCTTTTGACTAATGCCCAGGAACAACAGTATCTGCCATACTACAACTAGAACAGTAGCCAGCTGGAACCAATTTCTTCAGACTTAAAGTATTGTAAACTAAGAGGTACTTGCCTCTCGTAGTGTAGCCTTGCTAGCTCTCAGTTGAGACTTGTTTTGGTTGCTTTTGCAGAGTTGCTTACAGCTTTGCCCCTCACAAGTCTGCCAGCTTGCGGCCCAACAGTGATTTCATTTTCTACAAAGACTTCTAAAACATTGTGCAAGACTTTGTACTTACCTTCAAGAAGTGCTTCAGCTCCTCTAGACTTTGCTCAGTTGACATTGGCTGTCCTGGCTCCCTGAAAGACTCTTCTATCCTCTGACTGTGTGCTTTAACTATCCCTCAACAACAGTCACACATTCTATAACTTGTATAGCTGGGAAAGGGTTAATTTACATTGCATTGGGTGTTCGATAAGTATTATCCCGCTTAAGAATATTTGTTAACCTTAGTTCACGCATTGCCCAGAGACAGATGTGGATGTGTTGCAGTTCATTTGGTCTGCAAATGGAAAAAGCCAGGCGCAACGTCAAAGAAGCAGTGTGTGCTTTTGTTCAAGATGTTGGCATGCCATTGTTTCATAATGAGAACATTACATTTGATAGGGCCAACATTTTTTGGCGAGATATAGTCCATCTTACTAATTACTTTTGAATAAGGGAACATTTCCTTCACCTTTCCCAATGTTTTCTTCATTGCAAACTGCAATTAAATTCCAGTCACGTTCCCCAAACTGTTCCCTCCACAATGAACAATAATAATGTCTGGTTGTTTCAATTCAACCATAGTTGCACAAAATGGGAGCAAGTCCACCCACTTCATGGCTCGCACTCCATATCAGAACACTTCCAATTCAGGGAATCCAAGATTTGTGGCTATTCTACAATGCTCAGAATACACCTTCAACCAATGAACACAGGAGTCTCCCAAAATCCAAACACTCTGCCTGTTGAAAGACATTGCCAGGGCTATTTTCAATCTTCTCACAACTCCTACTAACAAAACTCCTGCTACCCTCTCTTCTTGTACACCACACCCAGGAAACCTGATTGGCTGATCCTCTGATGTCCGCGGACACCCACGACTGTCAGCGGTCTCCACATTGCCCTTTCCTTGACAGGCAACCTTAAAAGACCCAGATGAGGCACGTGGTGGGTGGAAAATGCAACACAATTTAAGTTATTTAATCTTTAATCTTTAGTGGTGGCTCTGAAAAGAACCTTCTTTTGGGGGATTTGTTAACAAACACCTTTTTTTTTCTTTTTATGTACAGTAGTACTGTACACTCTACATCTTCATTTACAATTTCCTTACAGGAACTTTTTTAATGCATTCCTAACATTGTAAAGGAACATTGTATTTCCGACATATGTGAAGTGAACTCCATCTTGACAAATAAAATCACACCATCAGAACTTATATTGTCATTCTCAAAAGATGACATTCCTGCAGTATATAAACAAGCAGCTACAGCTTTATTGACAAGCTGTCTTGATTCTTCAATTTGATGACTGAAAATGTTTTTTGGACATCTCCATGTTTGCATCTGATCTATTTCAGAAAACAATAATCTTAGCAGCAGGAAACAGCTGCATTAGGCTTCTAAAGAAATCTTCAGGGCAGCCTGCAAAGACACCGGAGTCACAAACCCCAAACTATCCCCTCTACAATGCACAATCACAATGTCTGGACATTTAAAGTGAGCCATACCCTCACAGAATGAAAACAAGCTTGACCAGTTTAAGCCACAAATTGCATGCCACAAAACTTCCACTTCTGCCAATCCAATTTTCCCAATGATGCCATGTGTTACAGCATACACCTTCAATGACTGAATTGAATAGTCCCATGAATCCACACAGTCTGCTTTCTCAAACACATAGCTATAGCCATTATCAGTGCTCTCACAACTCCTGCAAACAAAACTCCTGCTTCCCTCTCTTCCTATACACCACACCCAGCAAACCTGATTGGCGAATCCCCACAGTCCCCTTTCCATGCCAGGCATCCACAAAAGACCTGGATGTGGCACGTGCCATCCGCGGATACCGCAGTGTCTGCGGACCCCGTAACACAGGGGTAGCTCTTCTACCCTTTTCACTTCCATGTTCTCAACACTCCCTCATTGGCTGCTTTCAAAGAGTCCCACATCCATCCACCAATCACATCCAAAACCTCTACACCTAACCCTGTCATCTCATTTCAACACTTCAGATGTACACTTGAACTCTCAGAGTACATATCCCCTGTTAATGAAATGCATCTGCATCAGAAACTACTGTGCAACTGTCCAAGATTTCAATTTCCAGATTCAACAAGATCTGCATCTAACAAAACACAGGAAAAAAGGTGGTTGTTCCCAGAATTTAGGGAACTCCCATCCCCTGCACACTATCTAGTATCTGTACAAACAGATCAGCAAGTAAGAAGATTTTGATAATAATATGCACAAAATTTCCAAATAGTAATCAGTGACAATTGATCAATATAGTTGAATGATAATCTCACAAAAATTCATAAATGTATTAACATTGTTGTGTATAATACAGCCCAACGCGTTTCAAGTTGTTTCCCTCTTCTTCAGGGGCATTAGCAAATTACATTTTCTACAAAAACAAAGAAATATGTTTGTCTTAGTATGTTAGATACAATCATGTTTATGTACAATTCAAAAACATTCTGCAGCGATCAATAACCGCAAATTATATAAGCTAATTGGTCCATTTGAGACAAGAACTACATATATATATAACAGTAAACTGAAATCATTCTTCCCACAGTTTGTTGCCTAAGAAACCTTTTGGAAAATAGGATTAGTGTAATATGTACTAGAGTAGCTAACAACTCAGAGTTCTGTATCAAGGTAAGTAAATTAGGGCAAATTCCTGTACTCAGAGGTGGCAATAGAGCCCAAAGATAGTGAGAAAACTTACCATCCACGATGGGATGATGGGATGCTAATAAGGTTAGATGAGGTAGTAGTTGGTCTGAGTGTGCGGGCCTGTAGGGGCCATCACAGGTCTAGGGATAAGATTTAAAGATAGAAAACAAGTTCTAGTAAAAGAAAGCTCATGACTAAAGGTAACGGTTTTTAAGAGATGTATCTCCTTTAAGAAAAGAAGAGACTTAAATGCAGTCATAGGAAGTAATACTTCAAAGTATTAGCCACCCCAGTTGAGAGGTCCAATAAGTTGGTGTCTTCAGAATACCATTTAGTACAGAGGCGTGTGATTGTACTGAATTCAACTAAAAGAGGAATATATCAAGAAAAAAATCAAATAAGTTAACTCAATTGAGAAGGTACCTCCATGAATTTCTTAAGAGTGTAGGATAACTTACTTGTGAATAGAAGTCTGAGGTCAGAAGGGCGTTATGGTAGGTCGCATCTGCCAGACTAGGATGTGACTCTATACTGATCTCTGTCTGTTTAAGTAATGCCTGCGCGGTGACGCGAAAGCATGCATGCGCGGCAGTATTTCGTTGTATTGCGCATGTGCGCCAATCTCTAAAAGGTACTGTGAGCTATGCGTCATAACAATGACGCAAGAGAAGTTCATGCGTGGTGAACGTCAAAACAAATGACGAAACCACGCGCATGCGCTGTTTGAAAAAAGTCGCGTATGATAGTAGGCAGGCCTGGATTGCACGAACCAGGGAAAAAGAGGAAATCATAGATGTAGATACCTAATCGTCAAGAAAAAGTTACAGGAGCCATGAATGCTACTCTGGCAAGGGTACCAATAGATACTGATCATGGAACCTGTCTGTTACCATCTCTAAATGAATTTGAACAAGTGTTGTTAGTTAAGAAACCTCTGAGATATTGTTATTAAAATTAGCTGTTCCGATATGGATGCACATTTTAATTTTGTGTGATAAAATATCAATGGCAAGATTTGAAAAAACGATTACATAATCACCATTTTATGCTTATTTCGTGATCCTCAATCTTAGCTTCCTTTGAGAACCTAGTATACAGTCCATGCATAAAGTACATATGGTAAATACCATACAAATTATAAAATATCATAATCAGCAATTCCTGTATTGTTCGAAATAATCTGAACTTTACATATAGTACATAATATATAGTACATACAAACAAACTTTTTAGGTCCATATCATAACTGGTGATTTTTAGATGAGAAAAAATTGTTCACATACATCTGACTGAGCAGACTAACGGGAATTTAGAAAATTCAAAAGGTGTTATTTTTTTAAAAAAATATAGAGATTAATTCTACAGTCACAGTGTGTATGTCAGTTTTAAACAGGCTAAATCTTTCACAGAAAGGGCCCAAAGTAAAAATCTTCATTCATCCCCAAAGGGGAAAGTGAGTCGAGGCAATGAATCCAAAAAAGTTCTCTTTGAGCGAGGATTTTCTGTAAATCCCCTCCTCTTGGGAGTGGGTGCACCACTTCTAATATTACCACTCTCATTTGCGGAATCGTATGTTTATGGTCTCGAAAGTGTCTATAGACTGGAGATTTTGTATTCTTGGTACGGATGTTTGATTTGTGTTCCGTCCATCTTTCTTTTGCCTTTCTTGCTGTTTTCCCGACAGTATTTTCCGCAGGGACATTTTAGGGCATAAATTACATTTTTAGAGTCACAAGTAGCGTATTGTTTTAATGGTATTTTCTTCCCAGTATTCCCATGACGAATATGATCTCCCTTTGTAACATTGGAACAGTGTTGACAATTCAGACACAGGTAAGTTTCATTTTTTGGTTTGTTGAGAAAAGATGGAGTAGTGGGTTTGTTCTTTTCAGCTTTAATCAATTTATCTCTGAAGTTCATGCCCCTTTTGTAGGCAAGCATTGGTGGTTCTGGAAACAGCTGATTCAATTGTGGATCTGATTTTATAATATCCCAAATCTTGTGGATAATCTGTTTTATCTGAAAACTCTGGCTTGAGTATTTTAATGTGTGTATTAGATTTGTTTTTGTTTCTTTTGTTTTGATGTCCAGTAAGTCCACTCTGCTCTGTGCTTCTGTTCTCAGTATGGCTTTATCAATGATTTTCACTTCGAAATTTCTGTCCTTGAATCTCGACTTCATGATTGTATATTCTTCTTGAAGTTTGCTAGCTTCTGAGGTGATCCTTTTTAGTCGAAGAAGCTGACTGTATGGTAGATTTTCCTTTAGATCTTTCGGATGAAAGCTGTGAAAGTGTAAGATGCTATTGACATCGGTTGGTTTTCTGTAAATTTGTGTTTTTAGACCAGAGTTGGTAATCTCTATAGTGACATCAAGAAAGTTGACAGTTGGTTTGCCTATTTCTATTGTTAACTTAATCCTGTCGTTGCAGTTGTTAAGATAATTCCAAAAACATTTGAAGTTCAGATTTCGTTTCTCTCCATATCCCAAACACATTGTCAACGTATCTGTACCATCTCAGTATTTTGTGTTTCCAGGTAGGGTTTTCAAGAACAAAGGTACATTCAAAGTAATGCATAAATATGTTAGCATAAGGGGGAGCCACAGGGGACCCCATAGAGTTCCCGAAGTTTGCAAAAAATATTGTCCGTTGAATCTAAAATAGTTATTATAAAGAATAATGTTGATCAATTCAATCGCAAAAATCTTTTGTATCTTGATTTCTTGATGTTTAATTAAAAACCATTCTAGTGCATCGATTCCTTCATTATGCCGGATTGAAGTATACAAGCTACTTACATCCATTGTGAACAATAGTAGATTGGGGTCATCCATAACAAGATCTTTGATGTTTTGTAGGAAGTGAGTTGTGTCTTCCAAATAAGTATTTGTTTCTTGTTTTAGTGGTTGTAATGGAGGATGGAAGATGCTTTCTGTCCCTTCAACGATAGGTCTAAATGGTGGATCTGTTCTGTTTTATGAATTTTGGGAAGTCCATAAAATACAGGAGTTACCGGGTGGTTGTTTATCAGAAAGTTGCTCGTGTTTTCAGAAATCCAGTCCAATTTTTCAGCTTTCTCAATGGTCTTCTTAATGGTCTCTTTAATCTCATTAATAGGATCATGTTCAAGTTTAAGATAAGTATCTTGGCCTGCTTATGTTAATGATTTAGATAATTCTTCTATCGTAAGCAATATGAGGTCTAAGGAGCATTTGTTCAATATCTGCTCCCAGCGTTTTACAAATTCCAGGTTATATTTACACAATGTTGGCCGTAGATATATACATAGTCCTCTAGGGATCCTTTTAGCTTTAAAATATTGCGCCAAAGTCATGGCATGAAGTTTTTGAGCAATCTCTCTGCGTATGAGTCTTTTCCAGTCTTTGTATCAGATTTTGCGGATTATCTGTATTCAGCGTTTCTTTGCTAGTATCTTTGATACGGCCAAGTATCCTAATTGCTTGTTCCTCTGAAAAAGCCAGTGTGGTTGCAGATTTATCTGTGAGTGTGTTAATTTTAGAGAATGACATTACTCAATAGGTCATTTGAGGTGCGGGGGGAAGACACTCAACCTTGGCATCAAGGTTGGATATATAAAAGGAAAAAAGGTGGTAGTTCCCAAAATTTGGGGAACTCTCATCCCCTGCACACAAACAGATCAATAAGTAAGACGATTTTGATAATAATATGCACACAATTTTCAAATAGTAATCAGTGAAAATTGATCAATATAGTTTAAGGATAATCTCACAAAAATGTATAAATTTATTAACATTGTTGTGTATATATTTTGGGAACAACCCCGTTTTTTCCTTTTATATATATCCAACCTAGATGCCAAGGTTGAGTGTCTTCCCCCCGCACCTCAAATGACTCATAGCAAAACAAAAGAGGTGATTATTGGAAGGTTTAGAATAACTCTTAACCTCTGGCATTGCTCTGGGCAACCCTCCAGACCATCTTCGCCTGCCAAGTCATTACAGAAGGGGAAAGACCATATGTCAATCAGGCTTGGTCCCACCCCAAAAGGGGCAGTGCAGCCCAAACTGCTAGGTCACATCCCTTCTGCACAAGACCACAAGCATCCAAGTCTGATTTGCATATGGTTTTTCCCCTTTTGTAATGGCTTGGCAGGCGAAGAACGATGGTCTGGAGGGTTGCCCAGAGCAATGCCAGAGGTTATTCTAAACCTTCCAACCATCACCTCTTTTGTTTTGCTATTGTATTGATTCTAAACAGAATGAAACCACTAACTAAATTAATCAAATAGTTCAAAAAAGACTTTTAAACATGTGCAGTGTCAATATACAAACCTTTAAAAACTTCTGTAATGGTGAATGAATTCACACAAGCAGCACAGAACCATATTTCAATGAAGAAGCATATACACAAAGAATTGCCATATACAATAATGGTCGAGGGTATCAAATGGTTGAACACAACATTATGGCAAAAGAAACCCTTATAGAAAAACAGTTTGCAACAAACTTTGAAACAAATACTCCTTTCACCCAAACAAACCGTACAGTGTACAAATGTACATGCAGCTCAATATGTAATGCACATGGACAATCATTTAAATCTTTACGACAATTCCTCAATCAGTATGTGAAACTAAAAGACAAAGGTAAAATGAAAACTTTATAAACCATAGACCCTTGTCCAGTGCGCAGCCACACTAGTCTGAAAGGACATTAATTGGCCTGCATTTTAGGAACCGCTTGCAAAAACACTTTCCACCACAAAAAAATGTTAGCAAGACACTTTTTCACTATACGGAATCTTGTGCATCGACTATACTATGTGCAAATAGTCCTGCTCTAGAACTGCAAAATTTAAATAACATTCTCCTACATAGAACAGCCGCAAACTGCTTCAAGAAATACAACACATCCAACTAAATACTTTGGAACTGAAGGTGACTTAGAAAATTATGTACCTTCAGAAAACACTACCGAAAACCTCATAAACACCAACGTCATACTAAAGACATACAAAAAAGAAAGTTTCAGAATAAATCTGCTGAAATAGAAGACCAAATATGTGTCTGTTGTCGCAGAACATTTTATAAAAAAGATCACAAAAATAGTAGATCTAGCCTACAAAATAGAAGACAATGAAGAATCCCAATGGTTCCAATTAGCTTTATATCTAACAGCAGAAACTAAGGGGGTAATTCATAGAATTCTTCGCACAAGTGGCGCATGCGGCTGCCGCACAGTGTGCACGTGCGGCAGTCTGCGCCAGCCGCGTGCGCCAGATCCATTTCCGCGCACAGCGTATTCATGGATTTAAACATCCATAACCAGCCGTGACGCAGAGTGGTGCAGCGACCCTGCAGCAGCGCCAGTTACGCCCCCAACCCCTCCCCGTGCGCCATGAACAGCGCACAAATCCCATACATGGCGCACAGGCCAGTGGACCAGCATACAGCCCCCCAACCATGAATACGCCTGTAAAACTCCCCACGCACCCCTCCGAATACACGTACCCCGCTGCACTGGGAGAATCACACGCGATAGGCCCTGTGCGAGCGGGGTACGTGTATTTCGGGGGTGAGTGGGAAGTTTTTACACACGATTGGCCCTGTGCGAGCGGGGTACGTGTATTTCAGGGGTGCGCGGGGAGAATCACACACGATTGGCCCTGTGCGTGTGGGGTACATGTATTACGGGGGTGCACAGGAAGTTTTACACGCGATTGGCCTTGTGCGAGCGAGGTACGTGTATTACGGGGGTGCGCGGGGAGAATCACACGTGATTGGCCTGTGCGAGCGGGGTACGTGTATTTCGGGGGTGCGCACGATGTTTTACACGTGATTGGCCTTGTGCGAGCGGGGTACGTGTATTACGGGGTGCGCAGGGAGAATCACATGCGATAGGCCCTGTGCGAGCGGGGTATGTGTATTTCGGGGGTGCGCGGGAAGTTTTACACGCGATTGGCCTTGTGCGAGCGGGGTACATGTATTACGGGGGTGCGCGGGGAGAATCACACGCTATAGGTCCTGTGCGAGCGGGGTATGTGTATTTCGGGGGTGCACGGGAAGTTTTACACGCGATTGGCTCTGTGCGAGCGGGGTACGTGTATTTCGGGGGTGCGCAGGGAGAAGCCCACACGATTGGCCCTGTGCGAGCGGGGTACGTGTATTATGGGGTGCGCAGGAGGTTTTACACGTGATTGGCCTTGTGCGAATGGGGTACGTGTATTATGGGGTGCGCGGGGAGAATCACACGCGATTGGCCCTGTGCGAGCGGGGTACATGTATTTCGGGGGTGCACGGGAAGTTTTACACGCAATTGGCCTTGTGCGAGTGGGGTACATGTATTACAGGGGTGCGTGGGGCGAATCACACACGATAGGCCCTGTGCGAGCGGGTTACGTGTATTTCGGGGGGGTGTTGGAAGTTTTACACGCGATTGGGCTTGTGCGAGCGGGGTACGTGTATTACGGGGTGCACAGGGAGAATCACACGCGATTGGCCCTGTGCGAGCGGGGTACGCTTATTTGGAGGGGTGCACAGGAAGTTTTACAGGTGTATTTTACAGAAGCTCACTGTCTCCCGAGCCCTGGTTCTCTCGAAGCTGGACTACTGTAACAGCCTCTATCTTAATCTGCCTGCCTCCACTCTCCGCCCTCTGCAACTCATCCAGAACAGAACTGCGAGACTTGTCCTTGGCCTCAAGCCCAGGGACCGTATCTCTCCAGGACTGAAATCCCTACACTGGCTCCCAGTGGCTGCGAGGATAAAGTTCAAAACCCTCTGCATTGTCCACAAGGCCTTCTGGGGCCTGGGTCCTAAATACCTTCAACTCTCTCTTCCCAAATATCTTCCTTCCCGAGCCCTTCGCTCATCCGCCTCCAACTCCCTCAGGGTTAGCCGCTTCTCGAAGCAACGAGCTGGGGGTAGATCTCTCTCCGCGGCAGGGGCCTCCCTCTGGAACAGCCTTCCTGCCTCCCTGAAACTTGAGGAGAACCATCTCCGGTTCCGGAAGCACCTCAAAACCTTCCTCTTTGCTTCTGCTTTCCCTCTCCCACTCCCCTGCTGAGCGGCTAATTAATTTTCACTGAAGCTGCACTGATCCTGCAATTGGACCACTCTAAACGGCCTCGGTCCTGGGCCCTGCCACTCTCCACTTGCACTGATGCCCTGGAACCCCTTTGCACTGCAGGTCTGTCTCTGTATCCCTACAGCCCCCCCTCCCCCAGCACTTGTTCTGCACTTACCTCACACTTGCCACCAGCTGGCCATATTTATTTATTTATTACGTACGCCTCTTACCTTGTACTGCACTTCCCCCCCTCCCCTTCCCCTTGCACTTTTTTCCCTCCCCTACCCCTGCACTTGCGCGATCTGAATGACACCTGGCCTAGTAGGATCGTTTTCTGTCTCCCCTTGTACCCCCCTCCCTGCCTCGTCGCGCCTTGAAACACTTGTGTATAGGCGCGTTACAAATACCATATCATATCATATCATATCATATTCGTGGTTGGGAGGCTGTATGCTGGTCCACTGGCCTGTGCGCCATGTACAGGATTTGTGCGCTGTTCATGGCGCACAGGGAGGGGTTGGGGGCGTAACTGGTGCTGCTGCAGGGTCGCTGCGCCACTCTGCAACACGGCTGGTTATGGATGTTTAAATCCATGAATACGCTGTGCACGGAAATGGATTTTGGCGCACGCGGCTGGCGCAGACTGCCGCACGCGCACTCTGTGCGCCATCCGCGTGCGCCACTTGTGCGCTGAATTCTATGAATTACTCCCATAAAATAACTGACCCCTCAACAGTTTGCACATACTGCTAAACAAAGCTTGACAATAACCACATGCCATCACGTGCTATCACTAATAACTATTATAGTAGAAACAGTCCACCCATTTCTAGCTATGATGCGCATTCAACCGAAATCAACCAAATTACCTCCATCCGATTTACTAAAGGTCATCTGTGGCAAAGTAGTATATGTACAATTAAAAGAAAATGTACAAACTCTAGGAGTCCAATGACCAATAGATCAATCTTTGATTATACTAGCTAATGGTGTGCCAACAAAAGACAAAAACATTTGGCAACAACTAGTCGACTTAAACAAAGTTTGACAAGCCCAACAATATCTAAAAGAAAACAATGAATACTACAAAGATATTAACATAAAGGAAAATATAAGAGAAACCACCCAAATTATTCAAGACTCACCAGCAACTGGCCAATTTGAACATTTAGATACTGTTACTGCAGCAAACATTTTATACCAGTATAGAATTCACCAACTATACTTCAAAGACACCACTGACAATGCATTAGAAACTGCTGGGGAGAATTCTCATAAATGGTTGATTTCCCTTACCTACTCAGCAGTCCCTCAGCAGCTTTGCTAGATTTCTAGGATTTATTTTTTTCACCTGGTAAGAGTGTGAGCCTTTTTTCCCACTCTTACATGTGTTTTGCTATGTGTGTTTCTACTTGTTGTGTGATCTTGGGCACTGGAGCCTCACCTACTCCAGGGCACCATATTTTTCATGTGTGTTACACAGCACCTTCAGTGCAGTGACACAGGGTTGTCTTTTAGACTTCCCACTGACTCAATTTTCTGGGGCTGACTACAGTCCCCCAGAAAAGGGTACACTTGCCATTAACTTTACCTTAGTCACTTTAAACCACAGACCCAGTACACCCCAGCTTCCATGGAGTATTGGAAAGGGTTAATTCTTATCACCTTTTGTCTGTGCTTCTTGGGGCATTGCATTGCTCCCTTTACATTAAGACTTGGCTGGTGGCAGTGGTATCGACCCTAACTTTTCTACCACGATTATCTTATATAAACGTGGTAATGTTTTAGGGTATTATATTAGCGTCAAACATCCGCTTGACCAAATACATTTTATTTTGGCTCCGGCCGGGTTTATTCACCATTTCTTTTTGTTAAAGTCTTTCTCGTGTTTTATTCTGCGCGCCAAACAAGGTTTGGTCCCTTTGTTCATCGCCTTTCACAGGCTTCCATACAGAAGCCCTCCTTTAGTCGCCTGAGAGTATGGGTAGGCAGGATGTGAGGGAGGGGTTTTAGGGCCCTTGCCATGGGTTCCCTTGGTAACCCAAGTCGCACTCCTGTCTGATTGGCTAAGGGGCCTGGCCTTTGCCAGGCCATCCACCCTGCATTGTGATTGACAGCAAGGCTGTATGAATGGGGGAAAAATGCATAAAAAGCAGATCTCTGGGACTGGAAGAGCTGAGTCGACACTGGAACGAAAGAACCAACGAGGAACTGGAAGAAGAGTACCCCTACAGCGACTGAATCGCCCGGTGAAGCCCTGCTGCAGGTCCGAATCTCCAGAATCCGACGACAGAGAAGATCCTCCAGGAAACATCTTCCCTTGAGCTGGTGGGACCAACCAGTACACCCAAACTGCAAGCCAGGACCCCTCCTCTGGTCGAATTCGCTGTACAGAGCTACAGTGGGCCGGATAGCCAGGAAGGTCGGACCCTGCTTGGGTTTTAAGGAGCGCACCTTTTATTTGTTGCTTTGCTCTGCTGCTGGTTTCTTCCCTGGGTAGTGCAGGACCCTGCAGACTTCCTTCTTCTGATCAGTCCGACAGTCGCTTCAGGAATCGTGAGCTGCAGGAACTACCAGCAACGTCTGCCTCAGCTACAGCTCCCTCTCCGTTTTAAGGTACTGTGCAAATCCGGTTGTTCGTTTCGTTCAGGCGCGGTCAAAGTGTTTGAAATCTTTCTCCAATCCGAGGGCTTGTCCTTCTCTTCTCTTTGAACTAACTTTTCTACCAACCAACCTCGTCCGGAAACTGTGCCACCAACTTTACCGAAAACTACCCTGAACTGTATTATCTTGAGCAAAAGACTTTTGAACCATTGACTTTGGCCCTAAGCCTTTTCTATCTGATTTTATCATTGTACTTACCTGTTGGTGTGGGTTCATTTCTGTTAACTTTTGTCTTTCCCTCCATTTTAAATTGCTGGAGTGCCATTTTGCTCCCACTTCATTTTGTGAGCTTAACTTGTCTGGAATGTAAGGGAAGTGGTGTGGTGTTTTAAGAGAGTGATTTTTAGACTGCTTATAATAGTGTAATGTTATACAACTGAAGATTGAAATAAATGTATATTCTTTTACTTGAAAACCTTGTGTCAGTGTTTGCCTGTATCATAGTAATTTCTGTCCTTTGTGTAACTATTTGATACTGCTCACTTACTCTTGAGATAAATCTGGCTGGTCTGCTACTGCTACCACTTTAACTGTGTAGTACAGGCTTGTACCAAAGCTGAAATTGTACTGTCAGTTGTAGTCTTAATTGTGTGTGGTGTTCCCAAAGGATCATATCAAATGCATCAAAAGATCACCAATGAGCATAAGGGAAAATAAGATAGAAGCACGCTCTTTTCCTCTACTCTTTCTTACAGAAAAAGGATTAAGATATGATGGAAGGTCAGGGCAAATTAGTGCATCAGTATATCGCTCTTTGAGAATGTATTCTGACTACCTCAGATTCAGACAAAATGTTGAATACATTTTCCACCTCCTCTTCGAAAGTGAACTAGCAACTCTATGTTATGGAATTGCACACGCATTAAAAATAGGCTCTAACTTTTTAAACTTATCTGCTACCCAACTGCTTAAAAAAATAAAAGACAAATCTCTAGGCAAACATGCGTAGTACAAATGAATACTCGTTCAAACGTCAAGCTGATGTACATTGTATGCTAAGAAACCTCATGGTTTGTTACTTAAAGTTGTACAGAGTACGCATGGGATGACGTGTACAACTTCTTATGCACTGCAAACCAAAATAAAGATGGAATAGATATAAAAACGCTAGGAAACCTCTGTTCTCTTGACCCTGTCAATGTATCAAGTTACTTTCACCATCGCTCCATTGACATGCTGCATTTTATCTGCAATAAAACTACCCCTCGGTTTGGAGAAATGCAATACTTCTTTTGGAGATAAGAATATCAATCCAGAGGAGCACCACTCATTCACATGCTTTTGTGGATAAAAGATGCTCCTAAATTTGCCCATGATAGTAACGCCACTGTTTTACAGTTTATTGAAAAATACATTACCTGCGACATCCCGTCAGAAACTACAGATAGTGACCTACATAAACAAATCTTACGCTTCCAAAAACATAAGTGTGGCAAATATGACGACGTTAATGTAAAAACAAAGGCAAAGATCAGACCACATGTCACTTTGGCTTCCCTAGGCAAGTTTGCAAAAAAGGCCAAGTAAATAGCTTGATGTCTTCTGTTAGACACAGCGTAAAAGGCAAATCTAAAAATACATACAACATTAAAAGGGACGAAGCATCAAAGTACATCAATGATTCCAATCCAATCATTGCACTCTTGTGGAATGCAAACACAGACATACAATACATTGCAGACAAATCCACTGCTGTTGCAAGATATGTCACACCAAAGCTGAGAAAACAGAGCTAAAAGATCTCTGGCATGACATATCATCTGACAAAACACTATTCCAAAGATTGTACAGCTTTGGTATAAAAATGCTCTCCCATAGAGAATTCAGGTGCTACAAAGCTGCAGCAAATCTGAACACATTGTCTGGCATTATTCAGTTTCTTCAATTGTTGAACAAGTTCCTTGTATGGTAAATGGCGAACCTCAGAGACCCAATATACACTATATTGGTATACAAAAGCAAGAAAAAAAGTGTCTGATGAATATTTTCATCAGACCTGGGGTCGCCAACTTGTTGTAGTAAATACTACTGGAAAAATGTATTCCTTCATTTCATCTTATTGGATTTGTGAACCAAAGCAAGAGTTCCTTGTGTCATTGTCAGGTCATCAAAAGTATTTTAATTAAAATTTATTCTTATAAAGAAGCAGAATACAAATAAAGCCAATGCATTTCAGACCTTTTTCTGCAGTCCTTCTTCAGGGCGAATTCTCGAAAATGATTGCAAATGGTTCACATTCTTCTTCCAAAGGGCCGCAAACTGATGCATCAGCACTTTATGCCCTGTCACGTGTGAACAGCATGCTTCAGTTTCTTTGAGCCGGCAGGACATGGAAGTCTTTTGGGCTGTTTCTACTATTATTCACTTCAGTAGAGGGCGCTAGAGAGCCGTCCAAGATGGCGGCCTCCCAGTGAGCTCTGTGTAGCTCCCGCACCGATCCTGACGAATCGCAGCTTTTGTGGTGGTTTAACCACTTGCCAGCGCCATCAGCCAACTTGCAA
Source organism: Ambystoma mexicanum (assembly GCF_040938575.1). Taxonomy (NCBI): domain Eukaryota; kingdom Metazoa; phylum Chordata; class Amphibia; order Caudata; family Ambystomatidae; genus Ambystoma; species Ambystoma mexicanum. The sequence goes on along the minus strand of NC_090926.1, from coordinate 1,196,563,997 downwards.
GGCAATTTGGCACAAGACGCAGCCCTCATTCCCCCTGTGGCCCGCTGATCTGCCCCAAAGATCCGGCAGAGAAACACCCCCCCCCCATGACTGTGAGGAGCTGAGGCCTCTGGCCGAAACGCCGCGGGCTCCGAAAACGTGAGCGGCCCGCCGCGAAGCAGATCAGTGTCCGAAAAAGAACATCCAGAGGGCACCAGGCTCGTCATGCCAGTGGCCCCGAGCAGCAGCGCTGCACTGCCGTGCAGGCGACGGCGACACCCAGATCGGCCCCGGGAGTCGCGGCGGCGCGGAGCAGAAGAGACACTGCTCCCCCCTGACGTGCTCAAAAAGGAAAACAGGTACGAGCACCCCCGCGACCCTGCAGACACTCACCCGCGCAGCAGGCACCCGGGATGCCCCGGTCCTCCTGAGTGACACGAGACTGGTTGGTAGCCGCGAAGGCCCACGACACCCCCGCAGCCAAGATCCCACAGGTCGGCAAGTCCCCAACCACGGCCAGACCATCCTGGAGCTCCTAAAAGGCGAGCGACATAATGCAGGAGCCGCCACAACAAAAGAGAACTCAACCGAAACACCCCAGGGCGAAGCACACTGCTGACGGCGGTGAGAGGGCCGCATAGCCCCTCGCCTATGCACCAGGCAGAGGGCCCGTGGAGGAGAAACCACCTCCAAGTCACAACCCCTTATTGGCAGACACCGCTGATAAGACCCGGGCACACAAGCTCCTAAGAACAGAACAGGGGCGATATCACAGCACAGGCCCAGTGGGACTCGAACCATAGACCTAAATCACCTTACTCAAGCCCATGGTGACTGGCGCAGCCCCCCGGCTCAACCCCACCAACAGCACAAACCGAAGTGACCACCACAAATCACAGCTGGCGCAAGGCCCTTGCACAGGGGAAAGTCAACAGACTTAGACCTCCTACGGTAGGCGACACTGTCACCAACAGCCGTTGCCCGCCGCCCTGATCCCACACCCCCCTGAGGCCGCGTGAAACACAGCTGAATCACGCAAAGTCCGGCCACAAAGCTCTCCGACCTTCCAACAACAGTGAAACAATCCACCAGAAACAGGCGCAGTCACCCAGTCAACCCCAAACCTGTTCCAGAGCACCACTTAAGTGTAAAGGTGACCACATCAGTGCAGAAAATGGGGAAAACAGACAAACCACAAAGAAAATTGAACTTCGAAACCAGTTCCTCCTCTAAAGTGCCCAGCACAAATAAAGACCACAATCACCTACACAAACGCCCCTCCAAGTAGAGGAAGAAGTGCAAGACTTTGATATCAGGGAAATCCTACTAGACCTGAAAGCAGGAATTGGTGGCCTGGGAAGCAAACTAGACACACTCTCCGCAAAAGTCGACCAGCGCCAACATCGACTAGACAAGAATGCAGAAAGACTAGACACAGTTGAACAGCGAGTGCCAGACCTTGACGACGGGGCAACATCCCTAACCTCCAGAGTATCCTCGCTAGAAACACAAATGAAAGCAGTATGCGCTAAAAATGAGGATTTAGAGGGACGCTCTCTCAGAAATAATATTAAGATTGTAGGAGTCCGAGAGTAACAACTTAAGACCAAAATGGAAGAACACATGGAGAAAATCTGCACAGAACTATTCAGAGAGGAAACCCTTTCCAAGCTGTTCGTGATAGAAAGGGCGCACAGAATTCCCAACACAAGACCCATCCCCGGAACAAACCCCTGCCCTATCATAGCAAAGCAGCTAAACTACAAAGACCGTGAAAAAGCCAGGGAAAAAGGAGATCTCCAATTCAAAGGAGATACCATACAATTCTTCCCAGACTTCTCCCAAGCAGTCCAGGCGCAAAGAAGATCATTCACGGCCGTGAAACGCATATTGCAAGATAATCAAATACAACACTCAATGCTCTTCCCGGCAAAGCACCGCATTCCACATGAAGGTAGAACCCAGTTCTTTAACACACCGGAGGAAACCAGTGACTATCTAGATCGCACCGGCTGCAGACCCGCTTCGAACAATGGAAGACCACAAAGGAGAGACCGGATGAGGAAAGATCCACCATAAAACCACTCCACAGGAAACACAAGGCAAAGGCAACAGGCTGCCACTAACTCCATGAAATAACCACCACAGAACAAATCCACATCAGTAGCAAGGAGCCGCCCTCTCTTGGAGGGCTACCAACGCCCAGAGAACAGCAATGCTGACTGTTTTGTTTAGAAAGGAACGTTCACCATGGGCCAGTTGGGGGTTGCCCACGCAGGGGAGGGAAGCTAGTTTTACGAAGACGCCTTTTACTACTCACCTACGCACCACAACGTCCATGCAACAGAACGTTAACCAGCAGAAAGCAATTCCCAACAGCCGCCCATACGCACCCATTATATGGGGCGCAGACCTCAACACACCGTTGGACCCCAAAATAGACAAATCCTGTAACACAGTAGGGAACCCGACTAAGGAAAGCCTTCAAGTCAAAGAGATCTGTCAAACATTCAATCTATCCGGCACGTGGCGACATTACAACCAGGATGCAAGAGAATACACCTTCCATTCAGCGGTCTATAACACCAGCTCCCGGATAGACTATATCTTAGCATCTACCCACCGCCCATTCAAATGGGAGACGAGCCAAATCCTCCCACGTTCCTTATCAGACCACTCAATGGTGACACTCGAAGTCACACTATCCGGCACTGCAACACCAGGGCTCAACTGGAGGTTCAAGCCTGGCTCGCTAACCGACACCGTGTTCGCAGCAGAGCTACGCCAAGAAATAGCATCATTCCTAGAAATAAATCAAGGTTCTGTAATATGAATAAAGGTTTTGTAGACTCGGCCAGTACCATATGGGAAACACTAAAATGAGATATCCGAGGAGCATGTTTGGCAAAAGAGAACGGCATACTAAAGCTAATACGTAGAGAGCTGACTAACAGTAAACAGCGCCTAAAGGAACTGGAGCTCAAACTCACCACCACCACAGACCCACAACTCCAAGCTGCGTTAAAAGAGGAACTACTAAAGTTTAAAGAAACAGCCGAACGCGAACTGAAATTCCTCAGGCACAAACACCAGATCCGCCAGTATGGAGAAAGTCAAAAACCAGGCGCACTGGTAGCCTGTCTACTAACAATAGACAAAAGTCCCACCCGAGTGGAGCGCATCAAAGACTCACAAGGAACAATGGTCTATACAGAAGTGGAAATAGCCAACGAGTTCTGCAACTTCTACCAAAACCTCTACAGTTCCAGAGGCAGTACAAGCCCGGAGCTCATGCAAGACTTCCTAAATGACACCGAACTGTACTGGGTAACCGCTGAGCTACGCAAACCCTTAAACGCGCCTATAACACTAGAAGAAATCTTAGAAGCAATTAAGTCTCTCTCAAACACTAAAGCGCCAGGCCCCGATGGACTCACAGGAGAATTCTACAACGCTCATGCGGCCATCGTGGCGCCTCTTCTGCTCCAAGTCTATGAAGAATCAATTGAACAAGGGAGCCTCCCCCCTACACTGCGTGAAGCCAACATAATAGTATTGCACAAAGCAGGCAAACCCCCAGAAGACTGCGCATTTTACAGACCGATCCCCCTGATCAACTTGGACAATAAGGTCTTGGCTAAAATTTTGATAACACGATTACTCCCCCTTATGCCAGCCCTAGTACTCGGCGACCAAGCCGGATTCATCCCTGGACGCAGCACAACCTACGGCATTAGAAGACTATTCGGCGTCATAGAGGCCCTCAATCCAACATAACAGGCAATTGCAATATTACTTGACGCCGAGAAAGCATTTGACTCTGTAGAATGGCCCTTTATTTTTACAACGCTCATACAAATGGGGTTAGGGAACTTCTTCATTAAGCTAGTATCGTTGCTATACAGCGACCCACGATCTTACATCATAGTGGGGAACACCAGATCCTCAAGCATCACACTAGAGCGCGGGACCAGACAAGGCTGCCACCTCTCAGCCCTCATTTTCGCCCTAGTGATTGAACCTCTAGCCTCGAGACTGAGAGCCAACCAACTACACAGAGGCCTTAAGTTAGGACCCCACAGACTAATAGTCTCCCTTTATGCTGACGATGTCATGTTATTTGTTAGCGATCCACAAACCAACCTCAACCCTATAATGCGAGAAGTTCAGCCAAATGTCAGGCCTCAAAACCAACCACGCGAAGTCAGTAGTATTCCCCCTAACTCCAAACACCAGGGTGTTCGAAGACGATCATGGCTTCAAATGGGAAAACTCAAAAGTCCGATACCTAGATATCTATATGTCCCTCAGTCACAATGATATATACAAAGAAAATTACGTAACAACATTAAACTCCCTACAGGAACGGGTCCAAAGATGGAAATCACTACCGTTGTCGCTATGGGGTAGAACCTCGATAACCAAAATGGTCATCCTTCCCAAACTCTGCTATTTATTCACGAAATCCCGTTACTAATCCCGAAGTCCTTCCTCCAGAAAATCAAGAGTGTCATCCTGGAATTACTATGGGCAGGAAAGCCAGCATGGGTAGCATATAAAACTCTAACAATACCAACCTCACACGGCGGCCTGGCACTCCCAGATATAGAGAAATATTACTGGGCAGCCAAAGCACAATTCCTGAGCCACTGGTATACAACACATTTCATCCGTCCACATGTTCAAGTGGAACGGGCCTTCACATTTCCCAACTTGCTAAGAGCCATTATCATCAGTCACATTCCAATACCACACAACACACTGAACACGGTCCTATCCACGTATGCGATCTGGAAAAAGATTGCTTGCAAATATGAGGTAAAAATAAGATTCTCCCCCCTACAACCAATCAAATTAATTCCCGACATCCACCTCACAAATGAAAAAGTATTCCTTATATGGGCAGACAAAGTCAACATGCAATCCTTCGGAAACCTGCTCCCAGAGGGCACCTTTTAAACTCCACAAATGGCCAAAGACAGGGTGGAAACACCTCCCTTGACATATTCCTCTACTTTAGGCTACACCACACCTTACAAACACTGTTCCCCTCATTCCCCAAACAGCCACCAATATGGAACTAACTACATAATGTAATCCAGGCCCAAGGAGAAGGAAGACTAGTGTCACTGTTATACAAATCCCTGTTAATCGACACGGAAGCAATAGACCCTCGAATGAAGCAAAAATGGGAAATAGCCTTCCAAGAAACAATACCCACAGAAGACTGGACCTATATCCTCCGCCAAACCCAAAAAGTTGCATTAAACACTCGTTATAAACTAATTCACTTCAACTTTGTGCACCAACCTACTACACCCCAGCCAGAAAACACAGACACCATCCAGAAATGTCAGATCAAAGTGAAAGGTGTGCAACCGCAAATGCAGACTTTTTTCACCTAGCCTGGAACTGCCCCGGAATACACCGATTCTGGACTACCGTGATACAAATAACAACCGAAATCATAGGTCAACAGGTGACCCCACTCCCACTAGGGGCCCTAATCGGGCTAACCAGCCACCTACAACTTGCCACACGAAAACTAGCAGCCCTTCTTATGGTACTGGCATGGAGGAGAATCGCCATGACCTGGGGCCGAGCCCCACTGCCAAAGATCGAAGACTGGAAGAAAGACATCCTGTACTGCCAGGATATAGATAGTGAGTTCATAAAAATGCTGCCTCTACATGCACAACCCCCCGACATTTGGGGGCCATATGTAACATATCTGCTAAACAGCTCTGGAACCTCAGACTCAGAAACCTCAGAAACATAAACATAGTGTATGGGACAGTGAAAGTGAGTAACTGCGACTGTGTCGAATTGCGTCGGTGCAACTGCGACAACAACTTTTATACTTATCCTACTGGGCGTAAAGGGGGGGGAGTGTTAGTAAAGACGTTTGAAGTTGTTAATGTTAAGATGCACCCGGTCGGTGCAATGTGTTTGTTATGTATGCAAATTCCGAAAAATAAAGATTTTTTTAAAAAATGGTGAAATATGCTTCTGCTGACATTGTGCGTAGGTGGATTCTTTAAATAAAGTGATGTTTAACACCCCAAAAAAAATCAAAAACAATCAAAGAAATTATTCACTTCACAGCCTGCAGATTTTTCATCTCATCAGAGGCCTGTAGCATCATGGAAAATGTGGATCCGCTCTCCAAAAAGCATTTTTTTCTTTTATATGGCCATTAGTATTTTTGTAAAAGAATAAGGTGAATATACAGAGGAGATACGGGAACCTAGCTCCGAAAGCGGGTGGACGGTTCAGGGAATAAAATGGAGACAAAAGTAGGAGCCCCATATAATTGTAGGACTCGGGAACAAGTAGTGGTTATTGTTTTAACTTGTTATTTTAGCTCATTATTTTCTTTCTTTATATAATGTGGAGGAAGCCCCAGAAGGGGCAGGCGTGAAGGGAATGAGGAGTAAGTGAGAAAGTGAATATTGCTCTAAAAGATGGGAATGGGGTATATGTTTGTCGTTCTTTTTGTTCTATGTTTCTGGCTTGTTCTTGTTGGTTTTTAAACTATTTTATGGTCTTTGTATATGGCTGTGTGTTGTGGATTGATAAGAAAAGACAGATGATATAGAGCGTCACTGATTGACATAAGGAGGATGGGTCCTACAAGTATTGGCGGAATTGTACGCAAAGGCAAAAAGGCTCATGGCCATGGGAATGGATATCCCATTATCCCATATCTGCAAGCACCTCCCCTTGTATAGTTAGCGGATTAAGAAATACCATAATCAATGGGTCACTGAAACAAAGGGGAGGGGATGTCACACGACTGGCCAGAGTACGGGTCTTTTGATAAAGAGACATAAGAGCGCCTATCCCCATACTTGACAGCAAAATACAAGGGGAAGCAGCTCCAAAACAGAAGGGAGGTGTTAGATTTGTGGAGAATGTTCGAAGAGACTCCTAGTGCAAATAAATGGGGGACGACGAGAAGGATATGGAAAGGGGGGAAAGTGAGCCCCTGAAGATATACCCATCACTCTCAAAACCAGCAGAGCGGTATAGAAATCCAACATACCTATCCGGGGGACATGTGCCAACTACACCCAGCACAGCCCCGCCACCCGCCTTATGACCCATCGATCATCACCCCGGCCCACTCTGGAGTAAGTACCCAAGATCTCGAGATGGCATTAACTTCCACCCGGTCAGAGTGTGCATAGCAGCACGAGGATCAGAAGGAGGGCCACAGCTACCAAGGGGCTCCCCATTCATACCAGAAGATGAATGGAAGTCACAAGACTTCCTTTTCAGAATTGACAGTGCGCCCACAGGGGCAGTAAGAGTAGAACGGGAAGGGGGAATCGATAGCTTGGGATACAACACTGTGGCCTCCCGAGGGATGAGGAGTATTGGAGTCACTATGACGAATCGGAAGAAGGTACAGTGAAATGGATACAGTAGGTGCAGGGGGCCACACCTAGAGTTGAAGAGACATGGGAGGGGAGGCTCCGAAACAGAATGGAGAGGATGGCTCTGGCAAAAAAGAAAGGAACTGGGGTGAAGGGAGGGAAAGTGAAATCCAAATTGCAAATGACCCTTATTCATAAGGGACCGGGACGACCGCACTATGTACCCTGGGCACAAATGGATAAAAACAACCTCCTCAAATCCCTCCCCTACTCACAACGGGCACGAGGAAATGGATCTATGCTTTCGAGAAAAAAAAAGGTGTACCCCTTGCTATAGGAGATATTAAAAGCCCCTTGGTATCTGCAGTAGCAGAGCAAGCAGGCTTTGTATGGTTAAAAGCAGGTTTTCCCGGATGTGACTGTAAGTAACGACACTCATGATGGGGCATCATTCAATAATGTCCGAGCACAAGTGTGGGATGCCTTGCGAAGGATCTTACCCGACACCCCCAATTTACATTCTATAATGCAGTGCACTATGGGGGATTAGGGAGATGGTGCGCAGTTAAGTCTTTGGGTCCAAGAGATGGGGCACTGAAACAAGCACTGCGTGGGACCAGTCTACCTCCCTATTTTATTTCATAATTAAGAGAGGCCTACCAAAGGAAGTACAGAATGCCCTTGACAAGATAGCTGTCATGATTCCTGTCTCTCATGTCCCCAGCCCTCCAAGATGTCAGGCTGGTGCCAGGTCACAATCACCTACATGGCCCTCAAGGGCCTCTCCATCCCTTCAAAGACCCACTTGGAATCAGACTTGGCGCTTTTGGCACCAGACTCACTCCCTCCCATAGCATAACATTGGGGATTGGATTTGTAGTGCATTGATGGGTTCAAGATGGATGCCCCCACATATTTCGGTTCCCAGAACTGCATGTGCAGTCTAGTCTTTTGGGTGTGGTTCAGCCCAGAGACACCTGGGATACCCAGAGACTATTTAAGCCACGCCCAGGCTGAGAAACATGTTTTATGTTTTCTGCACCTGTAGCGTGACACTCACCGTGTTCGGATCGCTCTCCAATAGGCCTGCATCTTTCTTCTGCGCTCAGCTCCTGCAAGAACAAGAACACTGTTAGGAACAGCCTTACCTTGCGGCGCTTCTGCCCATCATTCATCGCTCCTTCTGTTCTGCGGGCATCTTCGGCGGTGTCATTCCCATCTCCTGCAGGAGCAAATCAATAGCCCACCCAGTCCCTCAAACTACTATAACCAACAATTTAGTTCACAATTATTGGATTGACCAGAATGGGGGAACAAGGGAAATTGGAGAAAATAATAAATGGTCAGGATCACACAGGAGCCCTCATTGCTAACACCATGGAACTCTGGATACCTGCAAAGATATAACAACAAATAACTCTGAGTTAACTTCACTAACCTTTTCTTAAAGAGATATATATATATATATAAAACTTCCCAAAACCCCTTAATTACCTGACCGTCTCTGTTTATTTACTGAGAGACTTTAGGAAAATTATCTTCATTAATACTTTACTCGATGGGATGACCTTTACTTCAACCTCTTTTGTATTAAATGGATTTCCTTGTATTGAGTTTACTTGCAGATGCTTAGTTCAAATCTGTACACATTGAATACTTTCTTTTGTTTGCTTGTGATATAATAATATATTGTTTACTGTAGATTCACTCTGTCTGAAAGTTCATGCCTTATTTTGAACTACCCCAGTAAACGCTGACTAATTTAGGAGCGGATTACTAAAAGTTCTGTAGTTTTCAATGCTGCGGTTGCGCACTTAATGCGATCGTAATTCACAGTTATTTAAATAAATGCAGACTGAGCGCGGCTTGCAGGAGCTGAATTTCGCACACCCGGATGGCGATATTCTTTTTCTGTAGACTGACAACAGCTTGCTTACGCATATGATGCGTGCGCTCACTCGATCGGTACAATTTCATGGCACATCTTCACTTTCAAACGAATTTCCATTAACGGAAGAAACAATTACGTGAAGACTGCCTTCACTTCCTGGACACATTGTGTTACGCTTTAAGGTGAATTCTTCTAACGTCCAACTCGCGACGCAGGCACGCAAACACGAACATTGCTATATTCTATGATGCGCATTAAAAAGACGCACAGAAGCTACAATTATCCAGCATCGCAATGCTTAAGAATTACATGTGCGAGCCGGCACAACGTTGTAAACACTCTTTTACTGTTGACGTGCGCTTTTAAAATATCCAAAACAATTAAACATATAAACAATCCAATGTTAACCTTGAATCTGTAACTTTTATATGCAACTTCTACTATTCTGTATATACTGTCCTTTTAAAACTAAACAGTCTTTCTTTCATTTACTTCTCAGGAACACTTATCTGAAATGCTGTCTCTGGCAATTCCTAGAAATATCTTCAAGGATTCTTTATGTAGTTTTCCTTCGGAGCTCTGGTTCTCTGTGACCACTCTCATGTAGATCTTGAATGAAAGGGAGTTTAGAACCTTTCTTTAGGTTCCAAACTGCATCACAGTAGTCCTTATCCAATCACTGTTGATCAGGAAGTTCACCACCATCTTGAGCTGGGATAGAGGTTGTTGGCTGGATAATGATGATTAGATTAAAGAAATATCTTTTGTGCAGTTTAACCAACCAACCCATCATGGTCTAACCTAATGCCATCTGTTGCCCAGAGGACCTAACAGTACCTAATGCCTTCTGTTGCCCAGGGACCTGACAGTAGCCCCCCCGACAAAGCCCTGCCCCAGGGCCTGGTTTCTCTGGTCTTCGTAAATGAAATTCCTTAACCAACATTGGTGAATGAACATCTTGCTTGAAAACCCATGATCTTTCTTCGGGACCATACCCCTTCCAATCTACCAAATACTGAAGTCTACCTCGAACCACTCTAGAATCCAGAATGTCCTGAACCTCATACTCCGCTCCAGAATTTTCTACACAAACTGGGCCTGGTGTCTAGTTCCGTTGACACATGGTTTCAAAAGATTAACATGAAAAGTGGGGTGAATTTTTAAACTAGTTGGTAATTTCAATTTGATAGTGACTGGGGAAAGAACCTTATCAATTTCAAATAGTCCCAAAAAGCGTGGACTAAACTTGTCTTTACCTTTCAAAGATATATTCTTACTTGAAAGCCAAACCATATCACCAGGTTGATATTTTGGAGCTGCCCTACGCTTACGATCAGCAAATCTCTTGTAGTCAGACTTACTCTTTTTTAAAGCCTCAACAGCCTTTTTAACATTCTCAATCATAGCTCTCAATCTCCCTTCAACATCTGGAACCTCAACTTCATCAAGATTCAATTCTCTAAGAAACCTTGGATGAAATCCCTGATTTAAATAAAATGGTGACATATTTGTTGAATCTTTAGTGGTATTATTGTAACAAAATTCTGCCAACCAAATTAACTCCACCCAACTGTCTTAAGGTAACATCGCAAGTATTTTTCTAACTCTTGGTTCACCCTTTCGGTTTGACCATTTCCCTCTGGATGAAAACTAGTAGTTCGACAAATCTCTATATTCAATTCTTTGCAAAATGCCTGCCAGAATCTTGACAAAAATTGAGAACCCCTGTCGGAAATTACTTGTGTAGGAAGTCTGTGTAATCTTACTACATGTTGTAAAAATGCTTGCGCTAAATTAGTAGCTGTAGCTGAACCCTTGATTGGAATAAAATGACTTGCCTTAGAAAGTACATCTACTACTACCAGAATTGTGGTACAACCTTGATCTAAAGATAACTCTACAATATAATCTAAAGAGACAGTGTGCCATGGATGAGGAGGACTGGGTAAAGGGTTCAGCAATCCCACTGGTTTCTGATTCACTGACTTCACTCGTGCACAGGTTTCACACCTTCTAACATAGTTTAAAGTGTCTTTACTCATTCCTTCCCACCAATACTCTCTACGTAATAACTCTAAGGTTTTCCTAAAACCTGTATGTCCCGCCAAAACAGAATCATGACACTGTCGAAGAGCTTCCTCCTGAATCCTTCCAACAGGCAAATACAACCTAGAATCAACAAAAGGTAAACCATCTTTAATCACTCGTGCTGGATACTTTCTTGCCCATTCACTCATTTGTTCTTTAGACATTTCCTCAATCACTTGTTCTCCCAAACTCACAACCTTTTGTATCTCTGCAATCACAAAATTATTGTCTTGAAGCAATGGTACTGGAGACAAAGGGCCTCATTACAAATCAGGCGGCCCGGAAATAACGGTGGCGGTAAACCTGCCGCCACCGTTGTTTCCGGACTGCCTGATCCCGGATCCTGCAGGCGGGAGGTGTTGTTCCCGCCAGGTTTGACCTGGCGGGTTTAACACCACCCGCCTGCAGGCGGACGAGGAAACACCGGCAGCATTACGAGATGCTGCCGGTGTTTCCATGATCCCCATTGAGTCCCATAGGACTCAATGAAATGGGGATTAACACCATTCCGCCCCCGTGATTCCCGGAAAACCGGGGTTGTAATACCCTGGTAATTCCGGGAATCACGGAGGCGGAATGGTAATACAAGTCCTGCGGTAACCAGGCGGTTTTACTACCTCGGTTACCGCCGGACTCGTAATGAGGCCCAAAGAATCTTCTTTAGAACTTCCAGGATTACATCTGGATAAAGCATCTGCTTTGCCATTTTGTCGTCCGGGCTTAAAGGTAATCACAAAGTCGAAATCTGAGAAGAATAGAGACCATCTTAATTGACGCGGCATTAACGTTTTAGCTGAACGCAAGAAGGTTAAATTTCGATGATCTGTAAGAACAGTAACTTTATGGCGAGCTCCAAGCAAATAATGTCTCCATTCTCCAAATGCTGCTTTTAGCCAAAAGTTCTCTGTCAGAAATGGTGTAATTTCTTTCGGCACTAGAAAACTTTTTAGAATAAAAAACAACTGGATGTAATTGTCCAGTACTTGGATGTCTCTGCGAAAGCACTGCTCCAAGGGCCAAATCCGAAGCATCTGCTTCAACAAAAAATGGTTGTTCTACATCGGGATGCAATAATATTGGCCCAGGGGTAAACTTCTCCTTCAAAAATCTGAATGCTTCCGCCGCTTCTTTCTCCCAAAGAAATTTTACACCTTTTTTTAACAATCGAGTCAAAGGTGACACAACTGACGAGAAGTCTTCAATGAATCGCCGGTAAAAATTGGTAAAACTAATAAAACTCTGTATATCCTTCACACAGGTAGGTGTTGGCCAATCTAAAACTGCCTTTATCTTACTGGTATCCATCTCCAATCCAGCTGGTGAAATTACGAAACCCAAAAATTCCACTCTGGTCGTGTGAAATTGGCTCTTTTCTAACTTGGCAAATAGATAATTTTCTTACAACTTCAACAGTACTTTTCGCACATGTTCCTGATGTTGTTCCTCTTCCAGAGAAAAAATTAGAATATCGTCATTGTAAACTACTACAAAAACGTCTAGAAATTCCCGCAAGACTTCATTGATAAAATATTGAAACGCTGCAGGCGCATTACAAAGTCCAAACGGCATCGCTTGATACTCGAACAAACCAAAGCGAGTTCGAAACGCTGTCTTCCACTCATCACCTTCTCTGATCCTTACTAGGTGATAAGCTCCACGAAGATCTAACTTAGTGAACACCTTAGCCCCTTGAATGGCATCTAACATGACTGAGATCAATGGTAGTGGATAACGATCCTGTGGAGTTCGATGATGCCCTGGCCCGGGACATCAATGAGTGAACCGTCAGACTAACCCGCCATCTTTGTAAATAGTTATGTAGGTGTAGGTTTCCTTTCTTTTTATTTTTTCCTTTGGGGCGCATGGACTATGCCCTGCCTTTTTGTAACAGGTCATTACCCAATGAACTGTTCTTCTGTTACCCCGTTAGACAAAAACTCTCCCAGACTCTCATTTTTTCCGACATCAGACTCTTCCAAATCAGCAAAACAATGTTCAGAACAATACTCAGATCTAAATTCCACTGTTCTTTTTGCCCATTCTATAAATGGATTATGCAAGGTCAACCAAGGCATACCTAATATAATTTGCAATTGAGGAGCATCTATTAATTCAAAAACGATTTTCTCCCTATGATCTTCAGCTATCTTCAACCCAATGACTTCTGTAGTCTCTGTTATATGTCCTGAGCTGAGCTGAGTTCCATCCACTGCTCTAACCTGTAAAGGAACATCTTTAGTCACTACTGGCACTCCCAAACGGATGGCTAGATTGCTATCCATAAAATTGCCTATTGCACCTGAATCTAAAACACAAGGACCCCCACATTTCAAACCTCCTTTCCAATATAAGGATGCATTAATAGTAATGTGTGGGACCGATGCCTGAATAGTGTTTGCCACCATCTGACCTCTTCCTGAAGATGTGAAGTTTCTTCGAGGGGTTCTAGGACAATTTCCAACTAAATGGACACTGTCTCCACAGTAGAGACAAAGATTTCCTTTTCGTCTCCTTTCCTGCTCTTCCTTTGTTAATGGTGGTCTAAACTGTCTTTCCTTTCCAGACACCTTAACATCCTTTTGAATAAAATCTATCTTTGCTCTCTCACTGCGAACCCAAGGTCTACCCTCACTACCTGATCTTCTACGCTCTAAACGTCTCTCACTTAATCTAGCTTCTAGTTTTAACACAAGAGTAATTAACTCCTCAAAAGAAGCTGGTCTTTCAACAATTGTCATCAAAGCGTCTTTTAATTAATCTCACAAACCTCTATAAAAGAGCGAAGATCTTTTCTCTTCTGGCCACGAACATTCTAGTACTAAAGCTCTAAACTGCGTAATATAAACTCATAAATCCTTATTCCCTTGTTTCAATTCTATATCTACACTCTGAATTAAAGTATGTCTGTCAAACATCTTTTGAAACTCGGCTTTAAATAACTCCCAACTCTCCAATTCTCTGACTCCACCTCCTACCAAAGGAACTGACCAGGCTGCTGCCTCACCGGTTAAATATGAAATTAAAAATGCCACTTTTGCTCTCTCATTGGGAAAAGACTCTGGTCTACACATAAAATGCAATTCACATTGCATAAGAAATGACATGATTTTGTTGATCCCCGGCGAACCTCTCTGGTGGAGCCAATGGAGAAGTAACCACATTTATTGCTGGAACTCCCCCTTCACGCCTTTTTCTCCTCTAGTTCTTCCTATTGTTACTCTCTCCACGTCTGGATATAACACTGGTGGTTCCCTTTCTGGATTCCAACCTGAAACTCCTGGTTTATCTGCCTCAGCTCCTCCCTTATTCACCAAAACATTTAATTCCTTTAATCTATCACTCAACTCTGTGGTCTCTTTCCTTGACTTAGACATTTCTTCTTTCAAATCAGAAAGCATCCTAGCTAATGAGCCTAACGACACCTCTACGGCAGGCTCCATATCTGCTCAGGTAGGTTATTTAACGTGGGCCTTTCATTCCATCAGGTCCCAGCGAAGATCTCCTGCAGGAGCAGATGAATAGCCCACCCAGTCCCTCAAACTAGTATAACCAACAATTTAGTTCACAATTATTGGATTGACCAGAATGGGGGAAAGGGGGAAATTGGAGAAAATAATAAATGGTCTGGATCACACAGGAGCCCTCATTGCTAACACCATGGAACTCTGGATACCTGCAAAGATATAACAACAAATAACTCTAACTTCACTAACCTTTTCTTAAAGAAAGAAATATATATATATATGCAAAAATACACGTGTGAAGGAAAGTTGTAACACTTAAAAAAAAAAACCACCAACACCATGTAGAAAATAAACCCTGCACACACGACCAAACCGCTTGCTCCAAAAAACGTCTTTTATTGCATTTCAAAAAATCTTGTGCAACCAACACTGCCTAATGCCTAATGGCTTAAAAGGGGCAGACATAATTACCATGCCTCCCTTGCTGACAATCAGGTTAAAAAGAACACTCACTCCACCAGGGTGGAAACCGCCACGCGTTCCGCTTGATTAACAAGCTTCCTCAGGCTTTTTACTTCCCAAATCCGTGAAAACACATTTCTTTTATAAAACAGGAAACGGGTCAGCATCGGTATTAAGCTCCTCCCATTTGCTATTAAGTACCCGATCATGTGATCGCAAAAGGCTGGAGTGGTAAACTCACAAATTTGCGGCCATCTTTAAAGGAGTTCAAAGTGACTAAATTTCGATTGGCGCTACTCCCATGTTAGAAAATGCTATAATGGAAAATGAATAGAAAGCGCGGGAGAAGGCGCATACCAGATGCCATACCCTATTTCCTGACAAAACATTAAAAACAATAATGATGTGTTTCTGAGCGCCAGTGCGCTAAAATATCATTAAATGGTTTGGTTTCATCCTACATGATGAAAACCACAAACCATTCCACTCCATGGTTCGGAGTGTCCTCAACTGAAGCCAGAGAAAAGTGCAGCGCATTCCTCTGTTCACTCAAATTATGCCACATGACCTTGCTATACACGTAACGTTGCTTGAAAAGAACTACACGCTAATTGTACACGAGCAACGCAAACTGTAATAGTTTTCAAAGATCTCAACTGGTTTAAACTCACATGTGCAAAATAGATGCCCAAGTAAACAGCAAAACCGGAAAGTGCATGGTGCATATATAGCAGCAATGACTCCCCCCTTAAAGGACGAATACTCTTAATTAAGTGCCAGTGCATCATCATAGAGTCACGACATGTCACATAAGTATACATAGTAGCCCAGGTCAGCAGTAAAAAATAGAAAAGTGCATGGTGCATATACAACAGCAATTACTCCCTACTCCGAGAACAAATATTGCTTAGTAAAGTACCAGTGCATCTTCATAGATTCAAATATATCACATAAGTATACGTAATAGCATCCATTAGCTCAAGAGCATGCAGGTGCAACAGTGTATCCACAAATGTCATCATATGCAGTTATTATAAAAACACAAACATTTCTGGGTCAATGTTTAGTCCCAGGGGCCTCAGTGTGTCAGATTTACAGATTAATGTGGCTTCTAACTGCCGCAATTTTAGCTCTCGATTCCCCAGTCATTTGTGTACTGGGGTATGGGCAAGCCCCACAAATGTCATAGCATTGACATGACCTTTATGTTTTTCAATAAAGTGCCCCGTTAGGGGATTAGTGAAGTCCCTGTTTTTGATAGCTCTGTAATTTCGTAGTATTCGCAGTTTAAGTGCTCTTATGTAGTGTAACCCGCATTCACATGTGATTGCATGAACTACAAATTTTGTGGTACAGGTAATTTTATGTTTATGTCTCCATTTCAGACCATTACAACTTATAAATGGTTTTTTTGAGACATTATTACACATTTTACAGTTAGCACATTTGCGGAACCCGCCAACCTCTTGTGTCATAAAATGACTTTCACTCATGTTAGTGTCTGTGATGACCATGCTAGGGGATAGAATGGTTTTGAGAGTAGGGGCTTTGCTATAAGCAACACTGGAGCCAGTACCTAGTACTTTGGTAAGGTCTGGATCTGATAGAAGTACCTTCCAATGTTTTCTCATTATCTTTTTGATATTGTTAGCCAGATGGTTAAAATTAGTGATAAATCTGATATCCTCCTTATTCTCAATTACTTGCTTTTTAAACAGATAAATTCTATTGATCTGTTTAGCTTTATCAAAGCAATCAGCTACAACCTTCCTTTTGTAACCACTATTAACAAATCTTTGGCCTATATGTAGGGCTTCTTCATTGTAGTTTAATTCTGTACTACAAGCTCTCTCCGCTCTCAAGAATTCTCCATAGGGAATTGAGTTCTTGAGTGTTGTGGGGTGATGGCTCTGGGCATGGAGCGTAGAGTTAGAGCTAGTTTCTTTACAAAAAAGTTTAGTGGTCAGAGTGTTGGTCTTTCTAGATGTTAGATTTATTGTTATGAACAATTCCTTTTTGTTAACAACAGATGTAAGTTCAAGACTCAAATTGTTCTCATTAAGTATATTGACATAGGTGAGTAATAGATCTTCAGTCCCATCCCATATCAAGAAGAGGTCGTCTATAAAGCGGTACCAAACCACTATATGTTTTGGTGAATCTTTCTTTTTCTTCAGCCCATGCTATCTGCGACTCCCACCACCCCATATATAGGTTGGCGTAGGTTGGTGCCATACAGGACCCCATGGCCGTGCCTTGGGTTTGCTTATATATGGAGGCCTCGTGCAAAAAAGAATTATGTTCTAAACAAAACCGCAACATGTTCAAAAGCATATCATTATGTTGTTTGTAACTGATGGATCTCGTGTCTAGGTAGAATTTACATGCCTGAATACCTGCCTCATGCTTGATAGACGTGTACAATGAAACCACATCCAGGGATACCAGCAAGTACCCTGGTTCCCAATTGATGTCATGTAGTTTCATAAGCAGGTCTGAGGTATCTTGTATATGTGAACTAAGGCTAATCACAAATGGCTGCAGGAAATGGTCTAAGAATATCGTAGTATTTTCGAGGAGGCTTCCCACTGAGGATACTATGGGACGACCCGGAGGGTCTACAAGACTCTTATGAATTTTGGGATTAAAATACATTAATGGGGTAACTGGAAACAGGTTTTTTAGATACCAGTATTCCTCATCACTGATCAGTTCATGGTCACACCATTTACGTAACATAGAAAAGTATATGGTCTGTGTTTCCTTTAGTACTCGGTTATCTACCACCACATAATTCTCAGTCATACTCAGTTGCCTATTGGCTTCTCTCTTATAGTTAACACTGTCCATGACAACTATTCCACCCCCCTTATCGGAGGGGCGTATGACTATAGAGTGATCATTTTTCAAGTTCTCCAGCGCTTTATACTGCATGAACTTCAAATTCCTAGAGGCTGGCAGTATATTAACGGACAATTTTTTCAGGTCTTGCATAACAAGATTCTCAAATGTGTCTATCGGTCCACATGCAATATTTGGGCAGAAAATCGATTTAGGTTTGAGATAACTGGGACAGGCCATATATCCGTAGTTATCCCAAATTGCTCTTCTAATATAGAGTTGTCATGAATCTGTGTCATCTCTTTTTCCAGTCCCACTGGCTGTTCCATGTTGGCTAGACAGATTAAACTGGTCATATCTTTTCCTGTTAAGGGAGATATTTCTTCTCTCGGCATGTCCTTATATCTCGGTCCCTCATTGACCTTGGTTGCATAAAATGTAGTCAATTTAAGTTTTCTAAGGAATTTATAAAGATCCACCCTAGTAGCTGTATAGTCATAGCTGTATGTGGGGCTGAAGGACAGCCTAGAGATAGTACTGCTGTCTCATCCTTAGATAGAGTTCTGTTCGAGATGTTGAAGATCTTTATTTGTAAGCTTTCTGGCCTCTCGGCCTCCCCCTCGGTTTGTTTCCAGAGCGTGTGATCACGCTGGGAGCGTTGTTTGTGTTGGCATCCCCTCCTTGTCTTGTTTTTCCTGCATTGGCCATAGTACCTCTTCCTTGTCCGGACGGCTGGCCTCTCCCTCTCTTTTCCATTCTGCTGTCTAGGTGCAGTAATTTAAATTCTTCTAAAAAGTTGAGCCTTTTTGATGAAGACCCCTCTGTTTCTGAAATTTCCACATCGGAACTGCTTGGTTCTTCTGGTGCGATAGCTGTAGGATGGTTATTTGTAGCAATTTGTTCCAGTCTACTTTTGATGGGGGCGTCAAAGCGTTTGGCGAACGTGTATATTCTAACTTGTTCATAGTCCAAACGTTCACGTTTAAATTTGTGTTGCTTTCTCATCCGGATTTCCCCCTCATGCCTTTACAAATTTTCTTCAACTCTAGACATACGTTTTTTACATTCATCTCCATCTTCTGATGAAAAGAGATGCTCTTCCATCTCTTATATGTCTTTCAGGAGCTTGATTCTGTCCAATTTGGCATATTTTATAAGGCTTTCAATCATTTTAAAGGAACACTCATTATTGTGTTGCGTCCATTCCTCTATCAGCCTAGGATCAATGTCCTCAAAAGTGGGAATTGTGAGGATTCTCAGCCCTCTCGGAATGCGCTGAACCTCTAGATAGGTTTGAAGTGTCATTGCCTCACACCATTTGGAAATTTCTTTTTTCTTTATTTTTTCAAGTTTGTCAATTTTTTGCTGTACCGTAAGGCTTGCCGGCATGCTATTGTCTTCAATTGCCACAGTGGCTGCTTGATCATGTTTAAACAGGATTTGCGCTGCTGCTCTTCTCTTGGCTTCAACCTGATCTGCCATTGTGCCTCTTCTACAAATTGTAGGGCTGGCACAATCATCGGGGTTGGTTGCAGAGGCAAGCGGTTGTCTAACAAGGCTGGATAGGATGAGATATATATAATCCTCCCAAAAACACTCTCACTCCACCCCACAAGGCGGCTGAGGTGCGCCCAGTTGGTCTCCCCAACTCCAGTATATATTATATGAGAAAATCTCCCAATATTTCTGGAACTTCTATTCCAAGAATGGGGGCTACACCACAATCAATGATGAAAGCTGCACTGCAGCTGGATAACAGATGTAATATCCAAAGTTGTGGGAGACGGCAGCTAATGGCTATACAAAAACAACTGATATGCCAAAAATAGTGCTCAGCCTTCACGTAGCTGGTGCTAGGGACAGAAATCTTGGCCGGATTTCAAAATATACAAAAATATACATGTGTGAAGGAAAGTTGTAACACTTAAAAAAAAAAACAACAACACCATGTAGAAAATAAACCCTGCATACACGACCAAACCGCTTGCTCCAAAAAACGTCTTTTATTGCATTTCAAAAAATCTCATGCAACTAACACTGCCTAATGGCTTAAAAGGGGCAGACATAATTACCATGCCTCCCTTGCTGAGAATCAGGGTAAAAAGAACACTCACCCCACCAGGGTGGAAACCGCCACCCGTTCTGCTTGATTAAGAAGCTTCCTCAGGCTTTTTACTTCCCAAATCCCTGAAAACACATTTCTTTTATAAAACAGGAAACGGGTCAGCATCGGTATTAAGCTCCTCCCATTTGCTTTTAAGTACCCGATCATGTGATCGCAAAAGACTGTAGTGGTAAACTCACAAATTTGCGGCCATCTTTAAAGGAGTTCAAAGTGACTAAATTTCGATTGGCGCTACTCCCATGTTAGCAAATGCTATAATGGAAAATGAATAGAAAGCGCGGGAGAAGGCGCATACCAGATGCCATACCCTATTTCCTGACAAAACATTAAAAACAATAATGATGTGTTTCTGAGCGCCAGTGCGCTAAAATATCATTAAATGGTTTGGTTTCATCCTACATGATGAAAACCACAAACCATTGCACTCCATGGTTCGGAGTGTCCTCAACTGAAGCCCGAGAAAAGTGCAGCGCATTCCTCTGTTCACTCAAATGATGCCACATGACCTTCCTATACACGTAACGTTGCTTGAAAAGAACTACACGCTAATTGTACACGAGCAACGCAAACTGTAATAGTTTTCAAAGATCTCAACTGGTTTAAACTCACATGTGCAAAATAGATGCCCAAGTAAACAGCAAACCGGAAAGTGCATGGTGCATATATAGCAGCAATGACTCCTCCCTTAAAGGACGAATACTCTTAATAAAGTGCCAGTGCATCATCATAGAGTCACGACATGTCACATAAGTATACATAGTAGCCCAGGTCAGCAGTAAAAAATAGAAAAGTGCATGGTGCATATACAACAGCAATTACTCCCTACTCCGAGAATAAATATTGCTTAGTAAAGTGCCAGTGCATCTTCATAGATTCAAATATATCACATAAGTATACATAATAGCATCCATTAGCTCAAGAGCATGCAGGTGCAACAGTGTATCCACAAATGTCATCATATGCAGTTATTATAAAAACACAAACATTTCTGGGTCAATGTTTAGTCCCAGGGGCCTCAGTGTGTCAAATTTACAGATTAATGTGGCTTCTAACTGCCGTAGTTTTAGCTCTCGATTCCCCAGTCTTTTGTGTATTGGGATATGGGCAAGCCCCACAAATGTCATAGCATTGACATCACCTTTATGTTTTTCAATAAAGTGCCCCGTTAGGGGATTAGTGAAGTCCCTGTTTTTGATAGCTCTGTAATGTTGTAGTATTCGCAGTTTAAGTGCTCCTATAGTTGATCCAATGTAGTGTAACCCGCATTCACATGTGATTGCATAAACTACAACTTTTGTGGTACAGGTAATTTTATGATTATGTCTCCATTTCAGACCATTACAACTTATAAATGGTTTTTTTGATACAAAATTACACATTTTACAGTTAGCACATTTGCGGAACCCATATATATAACTTCCCAAAACCCCTTAATTACCTGACAGTCTCTGTTTATTTACTGAGAGACTTTAGGAAAATTATCTTCATTAATACTTTACTCGATGGGATGACCTTTACTTCAACCTCTTTTGTATTAAATGGATTTCCTTGTATTGAGTTTACTTGCAGATGCTTAGTTCAAATCTGTACACATTGAATACTTTCTTTTGTTTGCTTGCGATATAAAAATACTACATCCAGTGGATAATATTGTTTACTGTAGATTCACTCTGTCTGAAACTACCCCAGTAAACGATGACTAATTTAGGAGCAGATTACTAAATGTTCTGTAGTTTTCACTGCTGCGGTTGCGCACTTAATGCAATCGTAATTCACGGTTATTTGAATAAATGCAGATTGAGCACGGCTTGCAGGAGCTGAATTTCGCGCACACGGATGGCGATATTCTTTTTCTGTAGACTGACAACAGCTTGCTTACGCATATGATGCGTGCGCTGACTCGATCGGTACAATTTCATGGCACATCATTGGATGAAGCAGTACAAAGGGCTAAAGAACGCAGACACATTGGGGGAGGGTATTTGTTACTTTAGGGTATTCGTTACTTTAGGAGTAACGAAAGGGAGGAATGTTGGGAAGGAGATGGACCTAATCAACTCCCCCCCTCGTCCCAATCAGGGCAAGTAAGACACAATGGGGTTAAGGGGGGAAACACCCCTACCCCCACAACACTTATCCTCACACGATAACATTAGCAATTACACAAATAACCTAGCCTATGTCCTTGCCCAGGCCCCAGCCTGTGTGCCCATCCATCTCCACTAAACTGGCCATGCCCTCTCAACCCGCACCCTGCCAGACCAGGGTCCACCAGTCCCGACCCTCTACTCTCTTTCATGCTGATACCCATCTGACCCCCTCGCACTGACCATTACAGAACACCAACCACAGCCCTAACCCTGTGCAGCAGGATATTCTCCCAAAAAGCAACACATGTCTATCTATATCATAAGGCACCAGGCAAGGCAGACGGTAGATCAAACCCCCCAGAGGGAGACACCTGTGTGTGGGACCCCAGTATCAATGAAGCCCTGAATGTAGATGTTGGAATGCCAATATATTAGCCCATTTTCTTTAAGTACCCTCATTCATGCAAGGATTATATGTTTGCCATTATTCACATATTGTCAGTTCAACTTGTTTAGCTTAGATAGTTAGGGATTTGTTACATTTGTCCTGACCTTCACCGCGGAGATGAGCCCAGCTGACCCACGTGCCACAAGATCGACTAGGAAGCAGAGGCCAATTGCAGCCTGGCATCCCCTATAGAGCAGGCTGTGCCATACGGGCACACCAGTCTGCGTTGTTATTTTGTACTGTATAGAATGACCTCACGGATGACAACAATATTCCTTAAAATGTGCTGCCCGTGTATTGTTGTGCAGAGTGCTCTCGGGCAGCAGAGTTATTTTCTTGCATACTTTATATCATATAAAGTTTGTTCTCCTTGAAACTTATCTCCTGTTCTCGTTCTCTGATGGGGCGCATTATCTTTACTTTTGCATTTTGATGAGGATGCGTGTTTGGGTGCCCACCTTCACTGCCTACAACACAGGAGGTGTAAATTTACACCGACTACTGCTCCTCCCTGTAGAACACCAAAACAAATTATAATACTTCAATTTATCAGCAGAAGCTGCTACGAAAGTACGCAGAATTCTAAAACAATGAAAGTGCTCCTAATAGATGAAGTAAGCATGGTTTCCAACCTCATGTTGGCTTTAATTAATCTCAGAAGTCCTAAAAACCAACTACAAAGAACTGTTTAGAGAAAAACATGTTATTGTTTTTGGAGACCTCCTACAGTTAAAACCAGTGAAATGTCAACCTATTTTCAAAACATTAGGACACAAACAATGCCACAATACCCTAGGCAGCATTGGAAATGAAAATCTATGGCAACATTTTCACTACAGAGAACTAACTCAAAACATGTGCCAGTCTGCAGACCTTGCCTATTCTAATATTTTAAAAAGCATTATGACTGGTCTGCTTACTAAAGATGCAAAATCCATCTTGCTATATGGACGAAACACATCTGCTCGTGATGTCATAGAACAACACACTCACCAAAATCTAAAATGTATGTCCTTAATGCCAACCGTTGCAAGCTGTAGTCAATTCAATGAGACAACGTTGAAAAAAGAAATGCAACCCATACAGCATATCAGCTCCACAGACAAACTAGAAGTGCACGGTATGACACTTCCTATGTGTTAACAAGAAACAGCATGACTAAATAGCTTAGGAAAATGTATCTCCAACACAGCTGGTTTGGAGAAAATATTGACTTTGGGCCTCATCACGATTTGGGTGGTATCTGGGCGTTATCAACCATTAGTCACGCAGAAACCACTGCATCATGAGTCAGCGGACACGCACATACATTCCCGGCGTTAACGCTAATAACGCTCAACACAAATAACGCTAATGCCTGTGATCCCAGCCTAAATAGCGTCAGCGCTGCCGGCATTGCGCATTAACACTGCACGGTAATAGTGCGTGGTAATAGCGCGCAGGAAATGCGTCATCGTCGGAACGGGAAACACTGCAGTGGCCATTTTGTAAATCACAATAAATCAAAAATTGGAACCCCCGGTAGCCATCAAGAGCAACTGAACCAAACCAAACCCCGCCATCCAAATTTAGTGACTTTGAGCTCAATGTCCTTGTGGAGGAGGTGATAGCCCATTATGAGGAGATGTATAGCGCCCAACAAAAAAAAACAACCTCAAAGCGCCGCAACACCATCTGGGCCGACATCAGCAAGAAGGTGTCTGCAGACGACGGTGTCCCCAGGGATAGGGAAGGCTGCAGAAAGCGCTGCAACAAGGGACCTAGCCCGGCACCGGACTGACAGCATGGCAACCAGAGGAAGATCACCGCCACCACCACCGGAGCTCGTGCTATAGGAGGAGCGGTGCAGCACCATCATAGACATGGCAGGGATAGAGGAAGTCGGAGGAGCGGAGGCATGCGCTGCCACGCAGGAGGCCGAAGGTGAGTGAACCCCCCAATACCAAATGTAATGCGAACAGCCCACCACATCATCTCTCAGTGTGTATATCCATGAGTCGGGCATTGTGACTGGGTGCAGTGTGTGGGAGCCACCACAGGCACCCACAGCAGTACCCATGTGCCAGTGCACTTAGGCCGACTCTGCAAGCCAGAGCTGTGGGGAGGGCAGCCAAGGGACACATCCAATTGTCATGCAACACACAGCCATGGCGTGGGCACAGCAGTGCACCATTGCCAGCTGGCCATGCAAACCAGATGCTTACCAGATAAATGCCAATGCCAACAATCAACCCCTGCCATGCCACCACCGGGGAAGCCACATTCCCAAGTGTGTAACCCCTCCTGCACCATGCCCCATATATACCAACCCACTGCAAAATGCAAGCAGGCCAGTTCCGCAAACCCCCCACCCCTGTGAGTACTGCAATGCATGCCAAAACATGTGAGCGAGAGTGACCTGATGCCATCCCTTATGTCCCCTACAGGCATGCAGGCATCACATGAGGCGTCGAGGGAGGATGAGGTAGCCGGCCCTTCCCAACAAGTGCCCACCCACGTCTCCACCAGCACCCCACAAAGGGGCTGACATGGCACACCAAGGCAGAAGACCGACCCCACCACACCAAAACTGAGGTCACAATCTACCAGGCCCGACCAAGAGGAGTCTGTCGAAGTGGCCCCAATATCAACAGCACAGGAGGAGGGAGGGGCAAGCAGTGATGACCAGCAGGCAGCAGCGGCACCCACACCTGAACACATGCAAGTGCCTGAAATCAGCACACCACCAGAGAGCCATGACCATGTGGAGGTGCACAGCCCAAGGACACAGTCCCGGGTACACTGTTGTCGCGCCTACACCCCAGTGGCTGACGTGGACACACCCTCATATGCCTCATCATCATGTAGCCCCACCAGGCAGGACAGCCCCACCAGGTGCTAGAACCCCCCGAGGTGCTACAGCCCCGCCAGGCAGGACAGCCACCCCAGGCAGGGCAGCCCCCCAAGGCATCGCAGCCCCATCCCAACAACCCCACTGGTCCCGTGGCTGCAGTGATGGCGCAACTTGACGTCTTAGAGGCATGTTAGCTGAGGATTGAGGGCTTTGCCAGAGGACACAATCTGCATGTGAAGGCCATCAGCCGTGCCTTAAGGGGTGCTACAAAGATCAGGGACAATGCACGCACGAGGATGGTGGTGGAGCCATGTCCAGCATCCCTAAAAGGGTTCAGGCAGAGGGTAAGGGAGCAATGCGAGGGGCTCTCTGCATTCGCCGAACAAATGCGGGAAACAAACAACCTCCTCCGGCAGCAAATACAAATCCCTGCCTCCATCCATCTACCTCCACCAACACCAACGACGAGTCCCAACAGGGAACCCCACGACGGAGGTCACAGTGCAGGCTGCTACAGTGCTCCCCAGAATCCAGTGCACATGGGAAGCAGCCACGTAGCCTGTGATTGGACTGTGCAATGTCGGTCTGAAAGGCCATCACATGAACACATGGTTGGGTGTGGGGAGAGGGCTCTTTGTGCAAGGCAGTTGGTGGTGGGTGGGGGGACTGTGTGCAGGGGAGTTGGTGAGGGGTGGGAAGACTGTGTTTAGGGGGTTGGTGGTGGGTGTGGGGGGGACTGTGTGCAGGGGAGTTGGTGGTAGGTGCGGGGTGGTAAGACTGTGTGCAGGGGAGTTGGTGGTGGGTGGGCTGTGGGGGACTGTGTGCAGGGGAGTTGGTGGTGGGTGGATGGCACTGTGTGCAGGGGAGTTGGTGGTGGGTGGGGGGCACTGTGTGCAAGGGGGTTGGTAGTGGGTGGGGGTGGAGGGAATGTGTGCAGGGGAGTTGATGGTGGGTGGGGGGATTGGTTTAGTTTCACATACATTATAGCCTACTGAAAATAGTCAAAATGCATGGAAAATCATGATTGTGTACTAGTGTTCTTTATTCAAAATGTGCAGCTTGTGTTATGTGTCCAGTCTCCGCTAAAGATAATTGTCAAACAGTGCCTGTCTGGCCAGCCCCCCCGCCCCTCCGCACCCCCTATCCCTGTGTGCATCAGGCCTGCTGCAGCCACATGGTCCTCGTCATCATCAGCCCCTGGATGTTGCCTGTCTGTGTCAGGGGGCAGGGGCACTTTCCACCTGAGGCAGATGTTGTGCAGCATTGCACATGCTGAGACGATTTTGCCTACTTTGTCCGATGCATACATGAGGGCCCCTCCAATGCGATCCAAGCACCTAAATCGTGCCTTCAAAAGTCCAAAAGCATGTTCAATGCAGATGTGTGTCCGGCTGTGGGTATGGTTGTAGGCGTGGTCATGTGGTGTTCTAGGCTCACGCACAGGGGTCATCAGCCAGGTGAGTTGCAGGTATCCTTGCATGGGATGGGATGACAACATCAGGCACTGTACCATGCGTGGATCTGCAGATTCAGTACATTCAGCCATAACGCACAAGTGGATATTCCTGGGAGTAGCAGGGCCATGCAATGTGTGATGGGTGTCCGTCCTTCCGATTTCATGCCATGCATTATTTGTCCTGTACATGTACCCTGTGTTGTTGAGGTGGCTGCCTGTGGCGGATGACGGTTGACTGCACATAGGATGGCTACTGTGGCACGGGTGGACACAGCACTACAGTTAAAAGGGTGCATGGGCCACTTGTACTCATCATGAATAGGCATGGACTCACAGTTTGTACCTATAATAGGGTGTAGGAATATCCCCTTCCATTATCGTGCAAGGGGCAGTGGGAGCAATGTGCCCCGGATTCCACCTGCAACGTTCCTTGGATATGGCTGGGACAGTGGTGCATGGAGTCCCACAGGATGGTGCTACTGTTATGAATGCCTGATCAGGGAAAGTAGGCATTTGTTTGATGGTAAATGTTCATTGCACCAACAACTTGGTTTAACAGTTGAAACATGTTTTAATGCACTAAAGGGATACTATCTGTGTGATGTTCATGTACATGTTTACTCCTCGATTTTAACTTAACACAGTACTTTACGGAATTGGGAATCATATCCTCTCACTTCGGAATCCTATCTGGGGCCATGGATGGACCCGCTGTTGGGTGATGCGGTGTGGCTCTGCACTGCAGCCCATTCCAGGTGCATTCTGGTCATTGTGGTCTGATGTGTTGTTGTGTTTGTAGCGATGTGTGTCCATCACCATGTGTGGGTCTACGTGTGGTGGACATGTGCATGCGCCCTTGGATGCCACTTTAATAGTGCAGGTGCTGCAGAGGTGCTGATGGTGCCTCCTCTTGCCATGCAATGCTTCCTGTGGCGATACCCACCCCTTTTTTACTTCAGCTTAAACATGCATTTTTATCAGGGTTTGTACTCACTCACTATCTAGGTCCATTGTTCTCTGTGCGTCTCCCTGTAGGCCTGGAAGTGTGCTGTTGCATAGCATCCTGGAGTCGTGGGTGGATCCAGGTTAGCGGGCAGAACACTGGCTGATGTTTAGGTCAGGCCCACAGGTCATCTGCACATTCAATGAATGGTAGTGCTTGCGGTTCTGACAGACTGCCTTATGGTCCTGGGGCGCAACCAATGCAACATGGATGCAGTTGATGGCTGCAATGATGTTGAGCAGCACTTGTGCAATGGCACAGAACTGTGCCTTGAGGACATGCACCTGTGCCTGGGTGGTGGTGCAAGTTTACATGCCGCAGCAGGGCATCGAGCACCTGGCCCAGGACTGCACTGAATGTCGACTGGGCCATGCAATGTATCGTGGCCCCAGAGTGCTGCAAGGTGCCAGTTCCCAGGAACTGCAGGACTGCCACCAGCTTAACCAGTTGGGGCACTGCTGTGCGGATGGCAATCCTGCTCCCAATGTCATTTTGTATCGTGGCCAGCTGCTCTGTGATGGTCGCCCGATCCAGCCGATACTCAGTTATTATCTGGATGTGACTGAGCACCCAGTGTGATAGCCTGACCCTGGGGATGGGTGCACGCTTTGCTGGGGCTGGTCTCCTTCTCCTCTTCCTCATTCTACCATTCCTGTTCTCGCTGTGCCCTGCCCTAGTTGTCTAGCATCTGTAGCTCCAGGCGCAGCATGTGGAACTACAGGTCGGGCGTTTCCAAAAATATGACGCACCTCATGCTTTTCACCATCCCATTACTGGCCGCGTCCGATGTCTGCGGACCTCACGTCAGCCATTGGACCAATCGGAGGCTGTCCATGGACCGAACAGGGAAGTAAGTCCACGACCGTACCCAGATATCACAAATGTTTGTAACTACTTTTTGGCTGTTTTAATTTTAAAAAAAACAACTGGATGGATTTACACCAAATTTTTAAAAGCACGCTTTCAGGACCAAGCCGCCGCTCCTGCTGTAAATTTGGTGAAAATCCGTCAAGCGCTTTGGGCTGTAGGCGTGAGCAATTTGTTTGCCATTGCGTCTATGGCAAGAAACATCCATTTTGGGACCCCCCTATAACTTTTCCCCTCCTTGATGAAACCTCACCAGAATCAATCTGACGGGCCATGTACTTTATTTGCAAAGTGTTGTGCAGATTCGTCCATGGGGGGCCAATTTATAAGCTGTCCAAAAAGCGCTCTTCCTATGGGTTGATCAACTTAACCATAACTACCGCAGGCCCTCTAATATGAATGAGTATTTGTGTAATGTGCAATGCCATAAAATCGTTTTTATTTTCTATCACATTCATGTTGTGTGAATTAGGTGAGAGCTAGTGTACTGAATACTACGCAGTATTATGGTATGGACAATGGTGTTCGTATAAGGTGTGGTTTTGTGAGTTTCCCCTATTACTATTGCGTTCATGCAGTGTGAGTTCTGTATTGATCACTGATTCTTAATTAGAGCTATTTGTTGGACAACAGTGTTTTGCGTAACTGATTTTATGACATGGAGAGTTCTGTAAGTATGATCTTAATCTGCAGGGGGCAGTGTTGTGCTGCACTTATTCTATCTAAGTAATGTGTGGGAGGAAAGGTCATTGTGGACCCCCATCCCCGCCATTTCCTTTCCCCGCATGCACTCTATGCTCGCCCCACGACCTGTCACACACCTATGAACAAAGGTGCCGAACAGCCTTGGGTCGACACATAAGTGCAACACCTGAAAGAGGGCTGTGATCTGACTTCATTTTGTAATGAACCCCGACTTTGTATGTGCTCAAGCAGGCCTCATAGCAAAGCCGGCTTGCAGGCCTGCAGCTCTCCCCTGGAGCCGCGCACAGTTAGCCAGCTACTCCCCAACCTTCTCCCCTCTGGTGTCCATGCAGCTGCCCTGTTCTCACAGAAGAATGGGCGCGAAAGGCTACAAACTAAACACTGTATCTCTCGCCTTCCTCCTTACATCACTGACCTGTGAACGACCAGGTCAGAGCCTGGACCTGGAAAAAACCATTCATCTCCACAAACCTGCCTCTTAACTTACAGACGCTGCCCATAAAATATTTAACCTACATAATCCTCCGACCTCGTACCCTTTTTTGATGTAGCAGATGTATGCCCCGCGACTGTGTGCCACCTTGCTTCACCCACAATCCTAATCTCATCAGTGACTATAAATTCTCTCCTTTGTTAATGTATGATAAAACAGTTCCTATGAGATGTAGCAGAACGATTGATAAATAACACACCTCACAGATTGTAATGAATAAGATATCTAGAAACCACATGCTCTTGTCCTATGATGTAGGTTAATTGTCTTTCAGCATTGTGTACACTTGCAAATGTGTTAAATGTTAAGAGACTTATGTGTTGTGATGCAAAACGTGCAGCAGGCTTACGGAGCCAATGTAAATAGAGCAAACGGTGACCATTGTATATATGAAGATATAGCCCACGATATAATCAGAAGCTCCTCTTTACCTGTTATCAAATGAAGTCACGGAAAACATGTTCGAACCCCATCTTAATGGTTTACTTATAAACTTCATTTATTGGAATAGGCCACACTTGGAGAGTCACAGGGCCTTCTCTCCCTCTCCAGCAACGCCGCGCACGGAGAGCATACAGGCCCCCACCTTTTTTCCATTCTGATGATAGTGTTGCCGCCAAAGGCCCATGTCTCACTGATGCCCTAATGCAACAAATGCATCCTCCCATCATTCCACTGGGCCCGCATGGAGTGTTCACGCCCATGCCCCCTGACACAGATGACCCCCATACCTTTCTCCTGATCATTGATGCAAGATAAATGTATGGGCAAATAACAAGTAAAATATATGCCTCTCCCCCCAAACTGTCATGATGTCAAAGGTTGTTTTGTATGAGTGTCTTTTATTGTATACTTTGAAGTGGTGTTTAGTTTAGAGAGCTAGTATCAATCACCTTATCCAGAACCTCACGACTTTCACCTCGCGCTGACCAGCCCAGCTGATGAACGTGATGCTCGCCTTCCCGCCAAACAAGTATCCAATCATCTGGAGGCAGCGCCTATGAAGCTATACTGGATCTGCGGCGCCTTCAATGAAATGGAACTTTTTTACCTTATACAATTTCGTCACTAATGATGCTGTAACCCTTTTCAATGCAATGACAGTGTAATGTTGGGCAGAGCGCTCTCGGAGTATGCAGAGTCCCCTGTTTGCCCTATTTTGGGTCAGATAAACTTCACCTTTAACTTCATCCGCACTTGGTCTTGGTTTCATTCTCTCATGGGGTGTGTCCATTATTGACTCTCATTGAGGAGTTTTCATTGTGTGTTGGCGGACTTCGTACTTTCAGTAACCATACTTCCATATGTTTCTTTGCTTGATTCCTGCCAATTTCTGAACTTCATTAAGTTGCGTTGGCCTGTTCTGCCTAGGAACATACATTGTTATATGTCGCTTGAACATGGCTATGGGAACTCGGCAGGTCTGATGTGTCTTCACCATCCAGTGTACAGTGTCTTGTCCTTAAACTCTAGGGTCTGGTATGTTTTTTGTTGCTCTTTAATGACTTCACTACCGCAAACTAAACTCGGGAAAAGCATTTTCCCCCCTTGCTTTAACCAATCACTGTATTTAGCCTTTGGGTGCGTGAATGTTTCAATTTGGAATGTGTGTTCCTTTCTGCAAGGGTCTGGCTTACGTTCTCTGTTGAGGGGGAGTTTTCATGCTTCAGGAAAAGCTAACTAGATATTGAGGCCTACATGTATTGTATATTCAGCTAATACAAAACAGTGGCATTATAAACACTTCTTCTATATGTTCTGACTACTGGTAAATAATGCTGGATCTAGCTATGAAGTATATGGTTAGGCTAATTCATAAAGTATATGAGAGTGTAAATTACGGCCTAATCAAAGCATGGCTACTGGTGCCTCATAGGGCCTATGCAAGGAAGCTTTCGGTGAATGGACCTGAGTGATGCTTTACTGTATGCCTTTTCATGGTGACTTTCGCAGCTTGGACTTTCATGCACGTTTAGGATGTTGGATGAATTCACCCATATTTTCATACTTCCCTACACACTTCAGGGTTGGTAAATTAGGAGCCCTTGTCTGCCGTTCTTTTGAAAACTGAAATAGCATTCACATGACCCATGGTTGTACCAATTTGGAGACCATCCCTTCCCAGGCACAAAAGAAACTGCACAACCGAAGAAGTATATTGGCTATCGTATCTAGAACCCTCTTCCAAAACCAGAAACCAAATTTCTTCCACGACAATTGTAAATGGTTGATGGTCTTTAGGTGGAGAGAAGAACTAGCAAGACCTCTTCCAGCAAGCCCCAATCTCAGTAACCCAAACTCAAAGTAACCAAGCATGATAATTTCGACTGCAGAGACTTGGGTAGAGGACTTCTCCTGCTGACTGGGATAGAAGATCTGCTGTCTTTAGGAGACGTGAAGGACAACAGATGGCCATGTCTAGGATATTCAAGTATCATGAACAATCGGGGGCAATCAGAATCACTGCAGTCTTGAAACACTGTAACAACCTGGCAACTTACGGGACGAAGGGAACTTGTGGAAATGCGTAGAGTAGAACATGTTCTGTTCCATAAGAAATGCAAGCCCCAGTCCCCCTATTGTAGGAAATTCCATGAAGAATAAAAGTGTGCACTGCCCTTTGGCATTGGAGGTGTACAAATGCACCTTAGGGGTCCCCAAAGGATGGAGATGTCTACAAGAACTTCCTGACACAGTTCCTACTCATGAGAGAACAAGCATTTTCTGCTTAGGGCATCCAGCCCCACATTCTCTCTCTCTGGGCAAGATGGGCCATCGATAGATAAATGCTATTCTCTGAGGCCAAGAACCAAGGCTGCATCACTTTCCTGCACAGTGGGGCAGTGACCCCATAAACCCTCTCCTGTCGAGGTGGCGGATGGCTACTGTGCTGTCCGTTGTTAAGATCAGGACACTGCTACTCTTGATCTAAGAAATGAAGGCCTTTAGAGCTAGGCAGATTGCCTTCAGATCAAACAAATTTGATGTGCACTATTGGCTCCTCCGAGGTCTACATCCTGCTCATTCTGAGATGCCCCAAGTGAGAACGCCAGCCTTTTCAGGGAAGTATCCATGATCACCAATGCATCCGTCCGTAGTTGCCAAACAACTTCAACTACCTCAAACTATCCTACGATACGCCAGTTGGGGCTATGCTGCTGCCTGTGAATTGGGACCACTGATAACAGAGAAGCAATGTGAGCAATCACATCCTCAGTCGGGACTCTGGCACCAGGAAAATGCAGGATGCCTTGAGGCCCAGAAAGAAATGGAAGACTGAGGCTGACAGGAACTGTCTGTTCTAAAACCTATCAACCATCTGGAAGGTAATTGTGACCCTGTCCTTGGATAGAAAAGCCTTTCATGAGCAAGTGTCTTTGGGATGGTGTAACCTGTGGATTCCTGAAATTCAGTGAGAAGCCCAGACTTGGCAGCATCTGACAAGTATGGTGCAGGTGGGAGACCACCTGCTCTGGAGAACAAGCCCTAATGAATCGACCTTCTAAACAGGGAAAGACGTGTTCATGAGCTGTCATCACCGACATTTAGTGAGAACCTTCGGGTTGGTGGTCAAGCCAAATGGTATTACATGGACCTGGTACTGTGTACCACCTCCACTAACCCCAGGTACTTCAAGTGCTTTGGATGGCATGTGAAAATATCCTTCATAGAGACCTGACAGTCTTTAAACTCTAGGGGCTGATGGATCAGAGAAAAGGTCAACTTTTCCTTCCTGAGTAACAGGTTTTGAAAGCTCAGGTCCAAGATGGGATGCCCACTCCCATCCTGTTTAAGCACCAGTACACAGGGGGCATAACATCCCTTTCCCTTTTCAATAAGGGGCCCACTCTCTGCCTTCCTTAGAAGGAACTGAACTTCCCGGCCAGAGAAGAAAGTAACAATACATGGACATGTACTTGCACTGAGTTGTTCTTGCAAGAAGTCTGGGAAGTCCCCAGTGTCATGAACCATTGAACTCGCCCCTTCTGGGCTTCCTGGTCCCTGTCACGTCGGGCCTTACACTCCATAATAATACCAACATGGCGGCAAGCTCAGCACGTTGCTCGCCAGTCTTCACGTTCTACGCAGCGTCCTCTATAAAGAAGCCACACCTCCGTCTCAATACTGCTACTAGCTGTGATCGGACGTGTGTTCCGAACTTTCTCTAGTGCTACTTGCTATCCCCTGGCCCCTGGATTACCTTCTTTCGACTTCTTCCCTCTTTTCTACTTCCCGGAATCTCTGTGCCGCCTTTGTGCGCCCCCAACACCTTCTTGAATACTCCTGGAGTTTCCCCGTGATCCTGGACATCGAAGCTGAATGTAATCTGGAAGCTGAGGACTGCCGAGCGGGCTTATTTAAGTCGCGAACCATACGAAAGAAGACTCCACCAAAGGAGGACATCAGGCAACATAGACAGGTGAGAAGGGGGGAAACCTGTGACAGATTGAGACGCCACCTGACCGAAGTCGATAAAGACATGGAGGCGGCCATCCAGGATCTTATGCGTGGCATGCAAGAATTATCGACCGAAGTAGAGAACTTGAAAGCGGAGAACGCCGCGGTGAAACAATTGGTACTCTCACGCGACTCTGCCTCTAAGGACAGCGTGCTATTGGGCGGCATTGTTGACAAATATGATGGCTGTGCAAAAACCCTCTGAGGATTCCTGGATTTTTGTTTGGTCCACTTTACCTTTAAACCTTATTTTTCCACCCCCAGGGCTAAAGTGGGCTTTATTATTTCTCACCTCTCTGGGAATGCCTTAGCCTGGGCTACACCATTAGTTAACACCGAAGATTCTCTTTTGGATGATTATGATGGATTAATTCAAGCACTACAAACTATGTTTGACCGCCCAGAACAGGTCTTTAGTGCTCAAGAACGCTTACTCGATTTCCAGCAAGGCTCTCAGGACATGCTCACCTACGTAACTCGATTCAAGCAATTGGCTAAAGAAGCGGGTTGGCCTTCTGAAGCTTGCTTCACCCTCTTTCGAAGAGGGCTAAATGAAGATGTTAAGGATGAATTAGCCAGGGTAGCACGTCCTAGTTCTTACCAGGCACTTATGGATCTTGCTCTACAAATTGATTTCCGAATCCAGGAAAGAAAGGCAGAGAAAAGGAAGACCAAGTCAACCATCCAAAAAAATCCTCTTGCAAGCCCTTCAAAATCCGAAGATTCTCCTGCTCCTACAAATGAACCCGAAACCATGAAGCTAGGGGCCTTCCGTGGACCCATATCCCCCCAAGAAAGGCTGAGAAGGATCCATACTGGCTTGTGCATGTACTGTGCCTCGGACAAGCATTTAGTCAGAGAATTTCCCTTAGCCCCTCCACGGCATTCGGGAAACGCCAGCTCCCGATCCGAGATGGAGCTCAGTTTCGGGAGAGAGATGCAGGCTCCACATCTATACCATCCTTGAACTCTCCTGGACAAAACTCCCTGGTAGTCTTACAGGCTTTTCTATCGTCATCTGAGAAGGAATCCTACCCCATTCTGGCACTAGTGGACTGTGGGGCCATGGGAATATTCATAGATCAGGAATGGGTCCTTAAACACCATATTCCTTACGAATCCCGGAAAGTCCAGCAACCTGTAGAAGCAATTGATGGAAGACCTCTTTCTTCTGGACCCATAACCCTTCAGACTAAGGAAATTGAGCTTGCTATAAACCATCACTGAGAAAGGATAAAGTTTGACATCATAAAATCTGCCCATTACCCAATGGTTTTGGGAATGCCCTGGCTACAAAAACACAACCCATACATCAATTGGACAGCTGGTTCCCTGTTCTTAGGTTCCGAATTTTGTATGTCCCATTGTCTGCTCCAGGATCCTTCACCGACAACATCAGCAGAACATTCAACAACTCAGCAAGATCTTCTTACGGTCTCCAACATCATCCAGGTTCCTAAAACCTACCAGGAATACGCCAATGTGTTCTCTTCTGCTATTGTCCAAGCCCTGCCACCCCATAGGCCTGAGGACTGTGCTATTGAGACAGAACCTTCAGCCGTGATTCCCTTGGGAAGGATGTTCATCCTGTCTGAACCAGAGAAAAAGGCCCTTCGTGAATACCTAGATACTAACCTAAAAAATTGCACCATATGCCCATCCAAGTCTCCGGCTGGAGCTTCATTATTCTTTGTTCCTAAAAAAGACACCAAGGAACTCAGACCTTGTCTTGATTATCGAGGTCTTAATCAGTGCACCCTTAAGGATCGTTATCCATTACCCTTGATCTCGGATACCCTGGAAGCCGTAAGAGGAGCCGTAATATTCACCAAATTGGATCTTAGGGGTGCTTATCACTTGATCCGTATTAGAGAAGGTGACAAATGGAAGACAGCCTTCAGAACACCCTTCGGTCATTACGAATACTTGGTCATGCCCTTTGGACTCTCTAATGCTCCGGCAATCTTTCAACGCTTCATGGACCGGGTGTTTTCGGATATGCTATTTCTTTTCGTCATCGTCTACTTGGACGATATTTTGATATTTTCTAAGGATCCTCTCAAGCATGAAGAACATGTTAAATCAGTGTTACAACGGCTACACGAACACAAGCTTATAGCAAAACCTGAGAAATGCCTTTTTGATGTTTCCACTGTTCACTATCTAGGATTTGTCCTTAGCCCAGATGCCATAGGCATGGATCAATCCAAGGTTAAAGCCATACTATCCTGGCCAACTCCGACCTCTGTAAAACAGATCCAATCTTTCCTGGGCTTGGCCAATTTCTATCGGAAGTTTATACCATCCTTCTCCGAGATTGTTCAACCGATCATCTCCTTGTTGAAAAAAGATACTCCCTATCGATGGACCCCAGCCCAGGAGAAGGCTTTCCAACGCCTAAAAACAGAATTTACACAAGCCCCCATCCTGGTTCAACCTGATATAAATCGACCATTCTTAGTGGAAACAGATGCCTCTAACTATGCCATAGGAGCAGTTCTGAAACAGGAACTAGATGACGGGCTGGAACATCCTATTGCCTATCTTTCACGGACATTGACCTCCAGTGAAACTCATTACTCAGTCTTAGAAAAGGAACTTCTAGCCATCCGCCAAGCTTTCACCGAGTGGCGTCATTTACTTCTAGGAGCTAAACATCCTGTCCAGGTTCGGACAGACCATCGAAATCTCCAAGTGTTACAGGCCCTGGAATGCAGGAATAGCCGTCAGGCCCGTTGGGCGTTCTTCTTTGCTCAATACCAGTTCCAAATTCACCATGTTCCGGGAACACAAAACATAATTGCTGACGCCTTGTCCCGGCGCCCTGACTATGAACCTCCTGATGACCGAGCATTTCCCAAGATGTTTCCCCACACAATAATTGTAGCCCAGGCGACCAGCCTCCTAGATGAAGTCCGCAGTCAGACTCAATCCTCGGAACTCTGGAAAGGTATCTCGGACAGGAACCAGTGGAAACTGAAGACCAAAGATGGATACTTGTTCAAAGAGGTTCCCAGTCAATTGGTCGAAAACATTTGGTCGACAGGACAACTGGTCGACACCATTTGGTCGAATACCAAATGGTAGAATTTTTTTTTTTCTTTTTTTTACCCCTTTTTTGTTTTTTTTTGGGGGGGTCCCCCCCAACCCCCTTTTTTTCTTTTTTTTTTTTTTTCCCCACACGAAAACCCACAAAACACATATATATATATAAAAAAAAAAAAAAAATTCGACCATTTGGCATTCGACCAAATGGTGTCGACCAAATTGCAGTCGACCAGTTTGCTGTCGACCAATTAACCGTTCAAAGACAATGCCCTGGTCATCCCAACACAAAAACTACAGCAAAGGATAATAAATCTATGTCACGATACTCTTTACTCCAGGCACCGTGGTATTATCAATACCCTCCGATTAATACAAAGGCAATTGTGGTGGCCTGGAGTGAAAACTGATGTACAAAGGTATATCCAGGCATGCTCTGTCTGTAACCAAAACAAACATGACAACAAGAGACCAGCAGGTTTATTGCAGCAACCTCCACTTCCAACAAGGCCTTGGGAATTCATAGCAACAGACTTCAATGTGGAATTACCACCTTCCAGGGGATACACAACCATCATGGTCACCATTGATTTGTTCACCCATGTGGCCCATTTTACACCTCTGTTTAAACTACTATCCTCGTCAGAACTTGCTGGAATTTTCCTGGAACACATATTCCGACTGCATGGACTCCCTTCCAAGATCATATCAGACAGAGGGCCCCAATACATTTCTCAGTTCTGGAAACATCTTTGCCAAATACTAGGAATCCAACGCTCTCTTTCCTCAGGATATCATCCCCAAACCAACAGAGCCACAGAGCACGTAAACCAAACCTTGGAGCAATACCTCTGTTGCTTCGCTACCAAGGTCCAGGACGATTGGTCCCTCTTAATACCAGTGGCAGAATTCGCCTATAATAATTCGGACTACTCTGCTATTAAGACCAGTCCTTTTTTCTGTAGCCAAGGATTTCACCCTTCGGTTCTACCCTCCATCCTTCCTCATCCTACACCAGTTCCAACAGTCGATTCCTGGATTGAAATGCTCATTAATGTTCAAAGAGAAGCCAAAGAACAATTAGAAAAGGCCAGGACCCAGACCAAACTGTATGCGGATTCCAAACGAAGACCAAGCCCCTCCTACACAATAGGGGATAAGGTTTGGCTGTCCTCGAAACTACTACCACGGCATTTGCGACCAAATAAATTGGCTCCTCTATATTATGGGCCATTCCTTATAAAGGAAATCATCAACCCAGTGGCCTCCCGACTCAAGCTTCCAGACACCTAGAAGAAAATCCACCCAGTCTTTCACACGTCCTTAATAAAGCCATATGTTCAGACCTCTCGAACTAACCTTCGGCCCAAACCAGTAATCATCAATGACCAACTGGAGTATGCGGTCTCCAGGATTTGCGATTCTAGATATAGACGTGGCAAACTCCAGTACCTAGTGGAGTGCAAAGGATATCCCCCTAGTGAACGCACTTGGGAACCTATCTCAAATCTAAATACCCCCAGGCTACTCAGAAGGTTCCATCTCATACACCCGGGCAAACCCGGTGGAACGAGTTTCCGGAGGAGGCATGCTGTCATGAACCATCGAACACGCCCCTTCTGGGCTTCCTGGTCCCTGTCACGTCGGGCCTTACACTCCATAATACTACCAACATGGCGGCAAGCTCAGCACGCTGCTCGCCAGTCTTCACGTTCTACGCAGCCTCATCTATAAAGAAGCCACACCCCCGCGGCCCTGCGCGTCTCAACGCTGCTACTAGCTGTTATCGGACGTGTGTTCCGAACTTTCTCTAGTGCTACTTGCTATCCCCTGGCCCCTGGATTCCCTTCTTTCGACTTCTTCCCTCTTTTCTACTTCCCGGAATCTCTGCGCCATCTTCGCGCGCCCCCAACACCTTCTTGAATACTCCTGGAGTTTCCCGTGATCCTGGACATCGTAGCTGAACGTAATCTGGAAGCCGAGGACGGCAAGGCGGGCTTATTTAAGTCCCGAACCATACGAAAGAAGACTCCACCAAAGGAGGACATCAGGCAACATAGACAGGTGAGAAGGGGGGAAACCTGTGACACCCATTGAGAATTAGCTAGCTGGAATTAGGATAAGTGGGTCCATACAGCCTCAATACGCACAATCAGCCAGAGTGATGTCTCCACTGCTGGGAGACCTGGCTTTTCAGAATTGGACAGACACTGTCAGTTTGAATCGGGCAGGTCCTGCCATTGGCCAGCTGGGGTCAACCCAGCCCAGCTTTCTGTATTTTGTTAGGGGAGCTCAACCACTGAAGCCAAAAATCTGAAAACAAAGAGGCACATGAGAACCTCAAGAACTTCTACTGTAGCTAGCATCAGCCAAACCATCAGAACAGGACTGAAGCTGGAGATACCACAGGCCAAGACATTCCACGCAAATGGGAAGCCCTGCTTATCATTGTTAGGGCAGAACTATGTAGGGTGCCTCCCGCCCTTAGACTGGAGGTGCTTTGCTGTCCTTGTACCCTTTCAATCAGAGTAGGGACTGCTCTAATGCTGGGATTGTGTCCAGCCCTGGAGTTTTAGGTCTTGCAGACATCTTGTTGGGGACGGAGGCCTTTTCACTCTGCTGGTGCTGCTCTCTGCCAATAAAATAATAAGTGGAACATTCCTGGAGCC
Source organism: Ambystoma mexicanum (assembly GCF_040938575.1). Taxonomy (NCBI): domain Eukaryota; kingdom Metazoa; phylum Chordata; class Amphibia; order Caudata; family Ambystomatidae; genus Ambystoma; species Ambystoma mexicanum. The sequence continues at coordinate 1,196,523,701 of NC_090926.1, read as the reverse complement.
TGAGTCCACCTGTACGGCTTTTCTATTTCTGCCGCCTCTGTGTGGGGCCTCTGCAACAACTCACCTTGCCTGAGGTGTCCTGGGGGATTCTGCATCTTCAGTCCTGGGGGATTCTGCATCTTCATGGAAGTCATTGCAGAGGTCTTCCTTCAACTGTAGGTACGTTCAGCCTGGTGGTTATCCAATTCATTAGTTTGCTGCTGGAGACCAAAAGAACAGAGTTTCTGTACCTGTAACCCTTGGACCGCAAACTCCGGAACCAACAGCGAGAGCAGTTGTCCCCAACGGCTATAACTTACTTGGGGTCATTGTTTGTCTTTCTCAGGGTTTGAGGGGCGGCATTCCTTTCATGTTTTAAAAGACATAAAGACACAAACTGCAGCTACAAGCCTGGGCCGGGCTTGCGATGGTGGAATCTAAGCCTGGGCATTCTGTGTGTGGCCCTCCTGGAGGGCTGGGATAGGTAGATGCCCCTTCCCTTTCCTAAATCTGTATTAGACACATGTTCACTATACAAAGCACTGTCTATTGGATTTAGTAGATAGTCTAAACCTTGCTGCCAAGTCACACTACTAGGTGAGAGTTTAGTTAAGACTTTGGGCAGAACCTGTCTGGACAAGTAAGGTTGGCTACACAGAACCCTACTCAAGTAATGCCTCTGAAATACCTTCCTAACATACATCAATGAATTCCATGACATAAATAATCCTGTCCCCATGGACTTCTCACAATCTGTAATGTCAAGTCCATTTTGAAAATGTTCTTTTGCAGTCTCTTTCCCATTGTAGACCATTTGCAGAAAACGCCTTGTGAATCCTTAGCAAATGCTGTCTCTGCAGCCTTCCAAAGGGAGCGTATACAGCTTTCCAAGGTGCATGAGAAATTCGAGGATCGGAGGGCCAATCTGACCAAAGCAAACAACTTTCATCCCCACATTTCACATTTTTTAGATTCTATATCAGGCAGAGTAGTGGCACAAGCTGTAGTTGGTGAGCATGCTGTGGTCGCTAAAAAGACTACGTTCTCTGGTATAGAGGGTGCAACAAAGAACATAAAGTCTGTCAGGTCAGCTTGAAATTGCTGTGCAAAGTCTTTGTGAACCGATGGTGCAGGAGCTGGTCTGATCCATACCATTGTCAATTGCTGTGTAAGGGCTCTTCTAAACAGTAGAAAGGGGACGCTAGACATTTTTGACTTGAGTATATTTGCGAGGGCATGTTACTAGTGCTCCACTGATGGAGCCGCCAAACCCAGAGTGTCCCTATTACTCGCTGCCATACAGCAAAATGGCTCAAAATGTGGTGCTACGGCAGAAATGGCAAGTTTTCCTATTTGTAAATCAGTGGAAATGTTATGCCACTTGCAGCCCTTAAATTCTCAGCAAATTGGACCAAGGATACATCAGTGCAGTCTTCAAATGTAAACTCTTCAGACAAGCCTCCCTAATAGGGCCTCAGGGCTGGAATTCCTTCTTCTTCTTCTTCTTGTTCTTCTTCTTCTTTTTCTTCTGCTTTAAACCTCAAAAATGTGGACTGCTAGTCAAATGGTAGGAAACAATAATCCTCCACACTGATGCTGTTGTAAACTGCTTGGTTCGAGTTGACAGCCCTAGCAATAATAGTGCTGAATTCAAGGCAGCGCTTCCACCGAATAGAATGAAATAGAACATTGTGGCCATGGCAATGCTTGGGCCAAGACTTTTGGTGTGTGCCAGCGCTGTACTTAGCAAGATCAGCAGGAATCACAGATGGCTTCATTGAAGGACTGGGTATCTGCCCAAAGATCTGCATCCTTCTCAATCTAATGGCCTCTAATTCTTCTGGGGTGCAGAGTCATCTGACTTTGGCATCTCTCTCTAGATTAAGAGAAAGGAGTCACAAGAAGGTGGTGAGGTGTCTTCAATTTTTTTTCTCTGCCTTCCCCCCGTTCTAGAAGAGTGTTCAGGGTCTAGGATTTCCAGTGCGACCTGGAAGTCAATTAACCATGGGGGCAGATTTATCAGGAGTGGACTTTTTGTTGAGGGGCACTAAACCTTATCCACATGCTGTCTTACTACCTTCGGGGGCCTGAAGCGGCATCACTCACACTCCTCCATGTCCCAAAGAAGCACACACATGCTAAGTGGTGATCAGAGACAAACATAGATCGGCTGCACTCCTTTCTGGACTTAATGACCGACTTACATAAAACATGGTGACTGTTATTAAAAAAAATTCTTTGTGTGACTGAAAAAAGGGAACAGAGGTAAATTGTGCCATTGGATTAAAGTATATATATGGGTCACATCATTTCTAACACATAGGGCCCTGGGGAGCCATGACTGAGTCAACCACAGAGCTAGGTGTTGACACCTAGTGGGTGTTAGACAACTTTCCGGTCCAGAATGTATCTGAGGTGGATTTTCAAAGATGAGGAATCTGTGGGAGAAATGAATTCATTAGAACTAATACCACAGCATACTAGGTGCCAGAATGAAATTGGAAATTATGCCAATTAATTAGCCATTCTGGCTGGAATGGTAGTTGTTACTAAGTATTCTTCTGAAAGGAAGTGTTACCTAGTTGATCCAAGGTGTATAGTCATATGATTGGGTGATTAGGTAGTGTGGTGCTATTTCGTACTATACTTTTTGATTGTGGCAGAGAACCTTCACGTTGATGAACTCCTTCAGTGCTAGTCAGTGCAGTGAATAATGGGCTGTGGTGACCTGATCTCAATGCTTCCCTTCAAATATGGGCTTAGTGGCAAGGTTCAGCAAACGTTGGAGGCAAAGCAGTGTTTTAGTGAGGGACATTTTCTAGACCGCATTGCAGCCGTAGAGCTGGGACATGACTACTGTCAAAAATATGACAACTGTGCGGGGTTATCAGTGAGGGCGATTTCTTAAAGATTGCATAGGTGATAAAGTGCAGATTGTATGATTGCATTGATATCTAGGGTTCATATGATAGGTGTGAGTTAAACATGGCCCACAGGTTTTACAGGATCGGTACCTGTAATGCATGGTGACAGTCATTTTAAAGGTAGCAGACCTTAAGAGACTAGACTGAAGTTAAATGTAAGGTTTCACATTGTCGATGCAGAGGTAAATGGAGCTCATCCACTCCTGGATGGATATTATATTTGCCTAGCCCCAATGAACCGCCTTCACCTTCCCACAGTTTTAAATGGATATGTTTGTCATCAGCCTATATGTATAAGTCAAGTAAGAAGCTTTAAAACATGAAAATCAAAGCAGCCATATACACGTGAAAAAGAAATGCAGAGGAATACGATCCTTGCAGGCAACCAAAGCAATATTTCTAAATGACGCAAGAGCTGCAAGCGATGGGAGGAGTCCATTGCGAATGATGGGAACCATTTCAGGTTTAGACTGCTAACATAGAAAGTCATTAGCGAATAGTTATTTCTTTTTGAAAAAAAATATTTTTTTGGTTTTACAACATATTATTTATAACATTCCCAACAACCCCCCTTGTCCTCCTCCTTCCCCCCCTGGGAGTTTCCTTGTCCTTTTTAACTTCTTGACCGAGGCGTGTTCTGTACCTGCTAGTTAAACATGTCCACAATCTTTATCTTGTGTGGGCACCACTGCTCCATATAGTCACTTTGGAGGTATTCCAGGGTTTCCCCCCAGTCGTCTCTGATTTTTGGTAGTCCTCTTGTATGTTATAGGTTATACGCTCCATTGCTATGTGTGCACATACTCTCCTTATCCAGTCAATGGCTATGGGCAGGTGTTTTTGTTTCCATTTGTGGGCTATTTCAAGCCACATGCCTATGAATAGGCACATGAAGTTTCGTTTCTGCGTCTTGGTGAGTTGTTTGTCCTTGGGGTCCCACATCCCGCACATCCGAACTCCTTCTCCTACGGTCCCCATTGACGGGAACATTGATTTCATATGTGCCTTGACCTCTTCCCAGTATTGCTGTAGGTTTGGGCAGTCCCACCATACGTGTCGCCAGTTCCCCTCTCCTTCACATCCCCTCCAGCATTTGTTGGGGTGTTCCGAAATATTTGGTTGAGTCTTTCCGGTGTATAGTGCCATTGCATGAGGATTTTCATCCACATTTCTTTTGGTTGTCTCGCCTTTGTAAGCTTTGGTATCATTTTCCAAATGTATTCCCAATGTCCTCTGGGGATGGTTTTCTGTAAGGTCTTTTCCCATCTTTTGATATATGTCCATTTTATTTCTTCCTCTGAGGTATTTATATATTTATAGGTGGATGAGGCAACCTTTTCTGTTCCAGTGTGTGTCATTATGTATGTTTCAAAGGGTGTTAATTCCCTTGTTGCTGCTTCTTTTATTCTCGGGGTATCTAACCAGTGATATAATTGGTCATACTTATATTTGTCCTTTGCGTTAAGATTTAGCAGCGTTGTGCAGTCTGCAAACAATCTTATGTTTTGCTCCTGGTACATATCTCCAACCATCTTGCATCCCGCCTCCTCCTATTTTTGGAAAGCTCTTTTCTCCATTCCTGGAGGGAATTCGGGGTTTCTGAACAGGGGCATGAAGGGAGCAGGAACTTTAGTTAATGTGCCTTTCTGTGATGCCTTATCCCAGACCTCAGGGTCGCTTTCATTATTTCGCTGATTTGTACATTTGGGTGTCTGTGTTTCATCCCTAGCCAGAGCAGATGTCTGGTGGGCGTTGTCGCCACTGTTCTGTCTTGTGCCGCCCATAGTTTCTGGGAGTTGTCTGGTATCCATTCTTTCAGTACCGATTGCTGGGCTGCTTCGTAGTACTTTTTAAAGTGTGGGAGTGCACATCCTCCTACATTTCTTGGGGCGGTAAGCACCGCCTTTGATACTCTCTGGGTTTTCCCCTGCCATATATAGGCCATGGTGATTTTCGTTAGAGCTTTGAAGAAAGCCAGTGGGATTTTAATCGGTATGGCTTGGAATAAGTATAACAGTCTTGGTAATATTGTCATTTTAATAGCCGTTATCCTGCCCCCACCATGATATCGGCAGGGGGTTCCATCTTGTCAGTTCCCGTTTTATTTGCTGTAGCATAGTGGGGTAATTATTTGAGTATATGTCTTGGATTTTCCCTGTCAAAGTAATTCCCAGGTATTTCACCCCAGTTTTCGCTACCTTGAGATATAGTTCTGAAGCTACCCTGTGGATTTGCGCGGTATCCCCTGCCAGTGTTAGGATTTCTGATTTCTGTCCGTTGATTTTCAGGCCTGACAGGGAGCCGCATGTCTCGATTTCTTGTATTAGAGTTGGGAGAGAATTCTCTGGTTCACCCAGGGTCACTAGCATATCATCTGCATAGGCTGCTATTTTGTGGGTATGTTCTGCCATGCCTATTCCCTTTATTTCGTTATTGTCCCTTATCCGTGCCAGTAGTGGTTCCATAAATATCACATATAGGAGGGGGGACAGCAGGCACCCTTGTTTTGTTCCTCTCTTAATTGGAATTATATTAGAGAGGCTGCCGTTCACTGCAACTCGTATGTTGGGGCAGTTGTAGTTTGCCTTCACCATCTTTATGTATGACTCCCCTACCCCCATTTCCCTCAGTGTGTTAAAAAGGGGTGACCATTCTACCCGGTCGAACGCTTTTTCTGTGTCCAGGGCCAGTACTATTGCAGGATTTGTGTTATTCCTGTTTTTTCTACCAGGTGGATGACCCTCATAATGTTGTTGTGTATTTGTCCTCCTGGGAAAAACCCTGATTGGTCCTGATGGATCAATTTTGGGAGTACTTGTTTGAGCCTGGAGGCTAATATTTTGGTGTATAGCTTTGCATCTTGATTGATCAGGGCTATAAGACGTTATGAGCTAGAGAGTTGTGGATCTTTCCCTGGCTTGTGAAGCACCAACATCTTCGCCTCGTTCATGGATTGAGTGACATTTCCCTTATCCCTGAAGGAGTGGAATCATTTATTTAGGGCCGGAGCAATTATGTCTCTGTATGTCTTATAGAATTGTGCAGTAAAACCATCTGGGCCCGGGGCCTTGTTCCTAGGGAGGTCCCTGATTGCTAGCAGGACCTCTTCCTGTGTGATGTCCTCACCCAGCATTTGTCTATCTAGTTCCGATAAACTTAGGAGATCCACTCCTTCTAAGTAGGTTTTTTGTAGCCTCTCGTCTGGTAGATCTGACGAGTATAGGCGCCGGTAGTATTGCTCAAATATGTTGCCTATCTCTACTGTCTGCATTTTCCTTTGCCCTTTGTCATCCATCAGCGCCCTGACCGTCCGGTCCTGTTTCTTCCCTTTGAGTTGCCTGGCCAAGAGCGTATCTGCTTTATTAGCCTTTATATAGTACCAGTGTTTCATTCTTAACAGGTGTCTTTGCGCTTTTTTTGTGCAAAGGGAGTATAGTTGGCCTTGGACATTTCTGAGCGTTTTCTGCAGCTTTGGGGTTGGTTTCTGTGACAGTTCTGCCTGGAGTTTTGCTATATTAGTCTCTAATTCTACTTCCCATTGGGCATTCTGTTTCTCACTTTGGTTCTTTAATGCGATTAAGTGTCCTCGGGTAACCGCTTTTAAGGCTTCCCATTGTGTTTCTTTGGAAATTTCTGCCAAATTGTTTGGGACTAAATATTCTAGGATGTGGTCTTGCAGTATGTTTCCTAACACAGGATCCCTGATTATTTCCACTGGGTTCCGCCAATTCCACAGCCCTAGGGGTTTTGGGAGCAGGGCTATCTCGGCCTACAATAGGGCATGATCTGGCTATGAGATGGAGCCTATCTCTGACTTACGTATTTTACCCAGTAGGCCCGGAGTGACCCAGAGATAATCTATCCTGGACATTGTCCCGTGTACATGTGAGAAGTATGAATCCTTGATGTGTGGTGTTGGTGTGCCTCCATACATCTTCCAGCGCTAAGTTGGACATTGTCTGCCTTAAGGCGTTCGATGGGGTTCCCTGTTCCTGTTGCCAGGGCCCATATCTATCGCAGTTTGGATCCCATGCTATATTCAGGTCTCCTCCCAACACAATTTCCCCAGTGGCACATTTTTCTAGTTTGTCGACAGTGTCTCAGAGGAATCCATCCTGTCCCGTGTTGGGAGCATATATGTCGGCTAAAGTGATGGGGAATCCATCAATTTTTGTATTGACAAATAGATATCTCCCCTGTTTGTCTGTCTCTGTGTGGAGTATCTGTATATTTAGGGAGTCTCGGATAGCTATCATGACCACTGCTTTTTCTTCTTGTGCATTTGCCTGTATTATCTGGTTGTATCCTTTCAACCTAATCTTATTCTTGTCCTGGCTTCTTATATGTGTTTCTTGGAGCATGAGTATGTCATACCTCCCTTGCCGTAAAAAAAGTTCCACTTTCTTTCTTTTGACTGGGGAGTTTAACCCGCGGATTTTGTATGTTAGTATTTTTATCCCCATTGTATCGTCCTGGAGGTTTGTATCCCTATGAATGTGCCTCGGTGTGGTCCCATGTATCTGTGGTCTTTCCCGGATGTGTACCCTTTCCCCAACTGAGCAACCCCCAACTTGCTCGTCCGTCATCTCCCATGCCCCCCTGCCCCTCCTGAACTGCTCAGAGGTGGGCTCTGGTTCCTCTGACTGTTCTGGCGTTGCGCCGTCCGCGCCATGCCCACAATGACTCAGGGATAACTTTTAGGGTATTCTAAAACCCTCTAGGTTCCAAGTGGTGTCCCAAGCCCCCCCCCCTCCCTGGTCGCACCTGTGAATGCGGCGGTCTCGCTCCTTTTAGGACTGCTGGTTGGTTGGGCAGGTTAGAGTGTCTCTGGGTCTCTGGAGTTTTGAGTTTCTAATTTATCTGGTTGCTTCGTCAGGCTTCTCACTCCTTTGTCTGAGGCCCCTTTACTTTCCTGTCGTTTCTCTTCCATTCCCAATCTGGGCTGTCTGGCCGTTCGGTAGCCGCTTCTTCTTTCGTTAAGGCTGCATATAACAGTCTATGTCTGTTATAACAGGCATAGAAGACCATGGGGCCCAAACGGAAAGCACGGGCACCCCCAACACTGGTGCAGAAGCCCAAATCACCACAATTGCTAGCAGCCATTGAAGCGGCAGAGCACTATGGATGGGCATGGGTTAGAGAAAACATGTACGGCCTACCCAGGGAAGGAATTACCAGCCCACCCAGCAAGGAGGAGGTTTCTGCACCATTAAAAAGGAGAAAAGTTTCCGAAGGCGCCAAAAAAGGTACCAACATTTTTTCAAAACTATGCGAGAATGTAGCGGAATTACAGCAACTAATGGTAGAAATAAGGGGGAAACAGACACCGCCCACAAGGGAACCTGGGGCCTCAAACCCGACCATCCCAATAGAACCTACAATAATGGTTGTCAACCCACCTGTAACACTACCTACAACAATCCCACCACAACAAGTACAGCAGTTGCCAATAGCACCCGCAGCTATAAATACAACAGCCTCCACAACTCCAGCAACAGATTCAGCAGGTGCTCTAAAAGCATAGGCAACCCCAGGCACAGACAACACGGGCACGACAGGGACACCCGGCAGCAATATAACTGACATTGGCCCTCATTAGGACCTTGGCGGAGGACCATGGTGCAATTTGCACCATGGTCCATGGCGCAAAGCTGCCAACTCCGCCAAGGTGGTTGGCGGACTTACCGCCCCATGCCGACCTTGGCGGGGCGGTAAGTCCCCAATCCCCATTTTACCCTTCCCCATTCCCATTTTTGCCCCATAGGGCATAATGGGAGTGGGGAAGGCGTTAATTACGGCACCGTAAATTACGGTGGCGTAATTAACAACAAGTCCCGTAGCGCCATGGATTTTTCCGCCTGCAAAAAGCAGGCGTAAAAATCCTTCCATGGCGCTACGGGAACTCGTAGTCTGGCGGAGAGGTACGCCATGCACTACGCCGGCGTAAAACCCTCTCCGCCAGGGTCCTAATGAGGGCCATTGTAACAATCTGTAACGCACAATTAGACCAAAAAATGAAATCTTTCCAAACAGGGATATTAAATAGATATAAAAGATGCCTGGCATGGAACATTGATACCACAATCAAAGAAGCCATATGGTCCAAAGCATTTATAGAAATCTTTTCACTAATAGAAGCCCAACGCAAAGGGAAAGACACTTTCAGAGACCCCAAAAAAATAGAAGAAAAAGCTGTTGCCAGAAGCGCCCAGGTCGAACAAAACTGGGACAACTGGTTACAGGCCTTTGCCATCTTAGCACCAATATATGAAGAAAAATTCCCCATGGATGGTAGGAAGATCTGGGCATACGTTGATAAAATAAGGGAAGTAAAAGTAACACAGAGGGGGAAGACATGGCTTGCATACGACATCAGATTTAGGAGGGGCATGTCAGAAAGGCCGGCCATCGAGTGGGATGAAATCCAGAACGATTTATACACCCTCAACGCCGAACCTCCCCTGGAAGAAGATACCATGCATTCTTCTTCCAAAAATAGAAAAATTTGCAAGTAAGCAAATCCCATAACAATGAAAAATCCAAAAAAGGGGAGCAGCCCTTTCCGACGAACCAGCCTTGGGCGGCTAAAAATAATGCCTACAGACAGAACAAACAGCAGGCTGTCAAATCCAACATCCCATGCAGAAATTTTGGGAAAAACCAGTGTACATGGGGCAAAGATTGATGGTACAAACACGCCTGCACAAACTGCAACGGCGACCATGCAGCAAGCAACTGCACCAGACTACCAGCCAAGAAAGAATGACATCCCAATTTTAGAACCAGGACGAACGCCCATCAATCCGGGCAATTTTAGGGATGCCCTAAACAGCTACCCAGACAAGGAAACCAGCAGGATACTATGGCAGGGTTTCAACAAAGGTCTTTCCATCCCATTTAAGGGCACTGGGTCACATACCATCCCGATGAACCTAAAGTCAGCCAGGGACAAACCACAGATAGTAGAAACCAAAATCAAGAAAGAACTGCAATTGGGCAGGGTAGCAGGTCCCTGGGACGCCATGCCCTTAAAGGACTATTTAATATCTCCACTAGGCCTGGTCCCCAAAAAAAGAACCCGGAAAAATGAGGCTAATCCATCACCTCTCCTACCCTAAAGGCCAGTCTTTAAACAACGGAATCCCACACACAGAATCCGCCGTATCTTACACACATTTCCAAGAGGCGGTAAGGCTCATACAAGAGTGCGGCAGAAACGCCTTGATGGCCAAGCTGGACATCGAATCTGATTTCAGACTCTTGCCAGTCCACCCAGAGTCACAGCAGTGGCTAGGTTTCACTTTTAACAACAAATTCTACGTAAATAGATGCCTCCCCATGGGGTGCGCAGTATCCTGTGCACTATTTGAGCAATTCAGTTCCTTTTTCCAATGGGCTTTGCTAAAGCAGAGACCAGGGACAAAAATAGTGCATTACCTAGACGATTTCATGGTCATAGGGCACCAAACTCCGGGGAATGCAGCCAGGCTTTAGCAAAACTGGAGCACATGGCCGCTCAGTGGGGAATTCCCCTAGCGAGGGAAAAAAAACACCAAACCAGCTACAAACATCATTTTTCTGGGCATCGAAATAGACTCAGCAAAGGGGCTCTGCAGAATCCCCAAAACAAAAATATCAGAACTCCTGTCCAAAATACAAAACTGATAATGGGAGAAAAGGGGACTGTAAAGGAAATACAATCCTTAGCAGGCAGCCTCAATTTCGCATCCAGAATAATACCTCAAGGGAGGATATTTTCCAGAAGCCTGGAGTTCAAAATCAAATCACTCACCAAACCACACTTGCATATCCGGCTAGGCAGAGAGGTGAAAGAAGACCTGGAAACATGGGGAAAATTCCTCAGAGATTTCAACAGGGCTTTACTTTGGCAAACGCCTTTAAATACCTGGTCAAACAGGATCCTATATACACCGACGCAGCTGGGAGCAATGGGTTTGGACCCATACTAGACTCTGAATGGGTGGCAGGGCACTGGCCCAATTCATGACAAGCAGCAGGGTGGACAAGAAACATCACCCTACTAGAAATATTTCCCATGTGGCTAACATTACACATCTGGGGCAGGCGACTAGCGAATACGGAACTTTTGATCTGGTGCGACAACATGGCTGTAGTGGGCTCCATAAACAGAAGGTCTACGAAATGCCCTTTAGTACTGAAAGTATTACGAGCCATTACAACAGTCACACTACAAGTAAACGTTGTATTCAAAGCGAAGCACATTTCAGGGGCAGATAATAACATTGCTGATGCCTTATCTCGTTTCCAGTGGACAAGATTCCGAGAGCTAGCGCCGCATGCCCAAGAACAGATGAGGCCAATACCAGCAGAATGCTGGGCAATAATGGGAAGACGAGAATAACGGCATCAATGCCAACGCCAGAGAGCACAGGCCGGGATGCCCAACGAAAACCAGGCACCTCTAAAACGGGTGCCAACAACACATTTGCATCAACGCCAGCACCCGAGAGTGCAGGCCGGGATGACCAATACAAAGCAGGCACCTCTAAAACGGGTGCCAACAACACATTGGCATCAACACCAGCACCAGAGAGTGCAGGCTGGGATGACCAATACAAAGTAGGCACCTTTAAAAGGGGTGCCAGCAACACATTGACATCCACTCCAGAGCCAGAGAGCCCAGGCCGGGATGCCCAACAAGAATCAGGCACATCAACGACAGGTGCCAACAACCTCACAGGCTTCCTAACTGAGATGGCAGAGAGGGCGGTGGCAAGCACCACTGCAACACAATACAGTAAGTGTTTGCAAACAGTATTTAAGGCCACAGGTGTAAACCACGTAGAACTAATAACGATTAAAGATATAGAAGTATTTTTAAAATGGGCTCGGGAACAAGGTTTCAAAAGGGATTGGGCTAAAAGACACCTGGTGGCAATTTCATACTTTACAAAAATACGGGGCGATTCAGACCCCACCCAGACCGCCCTCATCTCTTATGCAATGAAGGGATAGGGCAGAATAGAGGGTCCTCAAGTGGACACCCGCCGACCCCTTTATTTCAGCAAACTGGTGCAGATAGCAAGCCAGTTGGAAGCCATATGTTGGCACCCATACGAGATAATGTTATTTAAAACAGCCTTTTTCCAAGCCTACTTCGGGGCTTTCCGGGTAGGAGAACTCATCGCTTCCAGCACCAAGGCCGCAAACAGTCTGGCCGTCATGGAAATCAGGGTGAGACAGGAGAGGGTTAGCATAGAAATGCAACAGTCGAAAACGGGTGCAAAAAGAACCATCAACATTTGTTGCATCGATGAAGCAACAAACTGCCCTGTTTGCATCACCAACCTCTATTACGCACAACGACCCAAAGTGGGGGGGGGTTTAATCCACAAGGATGCATCAGCCCTAAGCCGCTACCAATTTAAAGGAGTGCTGATGAAAGCAATCAGCAAAGCAGGGTGGGATCCCAAACATTTCGGAACTCATTCCTTCAGGATAGGTGCCACCACTGCAGCATGGCAAGGAGGTTTAGCACCGCAACTACTAAAAAACATAGGGGGATGGAAGTCAGACTGTTATAAAAGATATATCAGACCACAATTGATATAGCCATCCACCCTAAAATTTTCTTTCTTTTCCCTCCCTCCCTCCACCACAGAAACAACAGGCGAATCGAGGACCACACTCCGATCAGCATGGATAGTTGGCCACTCATTCGTTTTCAGGACAGGCAGATGGGCAGAAGAGACTAAAGAAGGGCCACCTTTCAGAAACACCATTACTTCATGGTGGGGATACAGAGGCCTACGTTGGGCCGACGTCCACGAAACACTAGCAGAACTGGTGGCATACAGGGACCCCCCAGAATTCCTGATCATTCATCTAGGGGGCAGCGACCTAGTCAACACAGCTAGACGCATCCTATGCGAAGAAATCTGCTCCTCCCTAGCAGGCATTTCGCACAACTCGAGGGGTACTGAAATATACTTCTCAGCCATCTTACCGAGAAAGAAATGGCTAGGGGCCAACTGCTACAAATCTATAGACATATCCAGAAGAAAACTGAACAGGACGATAGAGAGATTCTGTATGACAAGAGGACTGGGTTTCATAAAACACCCAGCCATTACACCAGGCAACCCAGACCTTTTTCTCCACGACGGCACCCATCTGTCTAGCCAGGGCATGGAGCATTTCTTTCGGGAAATCAATACAACACTTGCTCACAGGGGCTGTCTCTAGGGCATACTCTTGGGGGAACACGGTCAGCCGGCAAACTGCCCGTGTGTGGCGGCACAGGTCCGAGGGGGTAACCTCAGGACCCGGTGCCCAAAAGTATGATACCATCATGATATGTGATATTATTGCCATAACTCATATCTGTACAATAAAATCCTACGGCCTTTTATTGCCAACACTTGATACAAGTTGTGAGCCTATCATTATGGGAGAGGGTTTGGAGTTCTTCGGCCATTACTAATGCATGCATATGGGTTCAGCAGTTATGGGCAATGCTGCATGAGCATCGCACAAGCGAGACAGAGTAACTGCTGTTACCATCGGCAGCTGGGAGAGGGGCAGCCCCAACCTCCCTGTGCCTGCTCCTCTCCCCGCACCCCCAGCTACGGAGACACGCAGTCTCTGCAGCACAAAGCCACGGAAGGGTAAGGTGCAAACAGTCATCTCACCCTTCCTCCAAACAGCAAGGTGCTAAGCGCCATAAGGAAAACAACCATTAGGCAGGGCCCAGGTTCAAAAGATCTGACCCTACCAGGGGGTCAGAAAGTCGGCTATCCGGCCGGGGGCTGCGACAACAGCAGCCCCCACCACATACACAACAAAGACACAGGGCCACCCTGGGTCCTATAAATGAGAGCAGCATGCTCAGAGTAAACACAATCTGTTTGTGGACCATGAACGGGGACCCAAGCAAACAGGAGGTTCACTATTTACTCAGTGTCTTCCAAATCTTCTTGCTTCTTTACCACAAAACCCACTCACCCTACAAAAAGGAGAGAAGACCAAAAAGAAGTACAAGGCACTGTACGGTGCCCCACAACAAGCCGTGGGACACAAGAAGGCGACACGGGTCCGAGGGGGTAACCTCAGGACCCGGTGCCCAAAAGTATGATACCATTATGATATGTGATATTGTTATTGCCATAACTCATATCTGTACAATAAAATCATACAGCCTTTTATTGCCAACACTTGATACAAGTTGTGAGCCTATCATTATGGGAGAGGGTTTGGGGTTCGGCCATTACTAATGCATACATATGGGTTCAGCAGTTCTTTAGTTAATGTGCCTTTCTGTGATGCCTTATCCCAGACCTCCAGGGTCGCTTTCATTATTTCGGTGATTTGTACGTTTGATGTGTCTGTGTTTCTTCCCTAGCCAGAGCAGATGTCTGGTGGGCGTTGTCGCCACTGTTCTGTCTTGTGCCGCCCATAGTTTCTGGGAGTTGTCTGGTATCCATTCCTTCAGTAACCATAGCTGGGCTGGTTCGTAGTATTTTTTTAAAGTGTGGGAGTGCACATCCTCCTTCATTTCTTGGGGCGGTAAGCACCGCCTTTGATACTCTCTGGGATTTCCCCAGGCCCTGGTGATTTTCGTTAGAGGTTTGAAGAAAGCCGGAGGGATTTTAATCGGTATGGCTAGGAATAAGTATAACAGTCCTGGTAATATTGTCATTTTAATAGCCGTTATCCTGCCCCACCATGATATCGGCAGGGGGTTCCATCTTGTCAGTTGCCGTTTTATTTGCTGTAGCATAGTGGTGTAATTATGTGAGTATATGTCTTGGATTTTCCCTGTCAAAGTAATTCTCAGGTATTTCACCCCGGTTTTCGCTACCTTGAGATATTGTTCTGAAGCTACCCTGTGGATTTGCACGGTATCCCCTGCCAGTGTTAGGATTTCTGATTTCTGTCTGTTGATTTTCAGGCCTGACAGGGAGCCGAATGTCTCGATTTCTTGCATTAGAGTTGGGAGAGAATTCTCTGGTTCCCTCAGAGTCACTAGCATATCATCTGCATAGGCTGCTATTTTGTGGGTATGTCCTGCCATGCCTATTCCCTTTATTTCGTTATTGTCCCTTATCCGTGCCAGTAGTGGTTCCAAAATTATTGCATAGAGGAGGGGGGACAGCGGGCACCCTTGTTTTGTTCCTCTCTTAATTGCAATTATATTAGAGAGGCTGCCGTTCACTGCAACTCATATGTTGGGGGAGTTGTAGTTTGCCTTTACCATCTTTATGTATGACTCCCCTAACCCCATTTTCCTCAGTGTGTTAAAAAGGAGTGACCATTCTACCCGGTCGAAAGCTTTTTCTGAGTCCAGGCCCAGTAGTATCGCTGGGATTTGTGTTATTCCTGTTTTTTCTACCAGGTGGATGACCCTCCTAATGTTGTTGTGTGTTTCTCTTCCCGGGAAAAACCCTGATTGGTCCTGATGGATACATTTTGGGAGTACTTGCTTGAGCCTGGAGGCTAATATTTTGGTGTATAGCTTTGCATCTTGATTGATCAGGGCTATCGGACGGTATGAGCTAGAGAGTTGTGGATCTTTCCCTGGTTTGTGAAGCACCAACATCTTTGCCTCGTTCATGGATTGAGTGACATTTCCCTTATCCCTGAGGAGTTGAATAATTCAGTTAGGGCCGGGGCAAGTATGTCTCTGTATGTCTTATATAATTGTGCAGTAAAACTATCTGGGCCGGGGCCTTGTTCCTAGGGAGGTCCCTGATTGCTAGCAGGACCTCTTCCTGTGTGATTTCCTCGCCTAGCATTTGTCTATCTAGTTCCGATAAACTTGGGAGATCCAGTCCTTCTAAGTAGGTTTTTTGTAGCCTCTCGTAGGATTGCTCAAATATGTTGCCTATCTCTACTGTCTGCGTTTTCCTTTGCCCTTTGTCATCCATCAGCGCCTTGACCGTCCGGTCCTGTTTCTACCCTTTGAGTTGCCTGGCCAAGAGCGTATCAGCTTTATTAGCCTTTATATAGTACCAGTATTTCATTCTTAACAGGTGTCTTTCCGCTTTTTTGTGCGAATGGTATCTAGTTGGCCTTGGACATGTCTGAGCACTTTTTGCAGATTTGGGGTTGGTTTCTGTGACAATTCTGCCTGGAGTTTTGCTATGTTAGTCTCTATTTCTACTTCCCATTGGGCCTTCTGTTTCTCTCTTTAGTTCTTTAATGCGATTAGGTGTCTGAAGTAGACCGGAACGGGCATTTACATATATATAACGGTAGGAGACGTTATTGTAATGTGGATATATTTATTACATTTAATATTGAATAACCTAACAAGTTACATGTAAGAAAGGAGGAGGGAAGCTGCTACCAGTAAAGGGAGCTGAGCAGTTGTCTTTTGACTGCAGCTCTCTCTTCTAGAACTCTCATCACACCTGGGTTCCAAGCATCATGATTCTACCTGCTACATTGTAGTCAGGCATGTCCCACTGGGATCAGGCAGCTCCAACTATGATGTTGTGGTACTACACATCTCCTTCCCTTTCTATTGTTCACAAACTATATACAGAAACTGACAACCCAATGTTCTAGGTGATTCATGTAAATTCCACATAGTCTTCCATCCTCTTCGGCAACCGATAAGCTCTGCCAGATCTGGACATGCATCCATCATATCTGGAGGTAGTTGGCAAAGAAAATTGAGATTTTTCAGATTTGCCATCACATTTCTTCTTAACCACACTATAACAATCACTCTTCAACCCACCGTTCATATTTTTAGAAATTCTAACATTTCTGTCCCTTCTATGCCCTACATTTCTCTTTTCTTTCTCATTCAGAACCTTACTTTCACACATCCAAATTCTTTCTACATTCCATATTCTTTTATCCTCTGTTCTGACAGCATGACGAAAAGCCTCTATAACCCTGATGGGTTTGGACCATTTGCATGGTCCACTTCTTAGCGCAGGGGGAAGTAAAACCTTGACAAATTTACCAATAGCCGTGGACATATCATATTTGTTGCTACGTACCTTCTTATCATAATTTATCTTGTTTCTCTTTTGCATTTCTCTAATTTTTCGTTTTGCATTCACTAAATTCTTCTCTATTTCCTTACTTTCTTTGATAAGCCAAATGGGAGCCAATTTTGTATTTGCCTTCCTTCCCCTACTATGCTCAAAGGGAGACATACCTGTACTGATATGTGGGGTAAAACGATGTGCAATTACTTTCTCCCTGACAGCATCTTCCCAGTCCATCCCATTGGCCCAAGCCATCCTGATGGTTTCTTTCAATATTTTATTAAAGCGTTCCACTATTCCATTAGTTTGAGGATGGTAAATGGAGCTGGTCTTATGCTCAATGGCAAACTTTTTACAAAAATCTGCCACTTCTTTAGACTTAAATTGGGTACCGTTGTCAGAAAGAATACTTCCTGGATACCCTTCCCTCTCACAAATAATTGATAAAAATTCAACTACAATTTTGCTCGTGACACTGGAAGTAATTAAAACCTCTACCCACCTGGTGAGGAGGTCTATGACTACCAAACAATACTTTTGTACACCTTTACAACTTATAGGACCTAAAACATCCATACTTATATCCCTCCAAGCACTATTAGGGATGTCGGTAATAACCATTGGTTGCCTAGAACCCACACATTTTTTTTCATCATCACAACAAAGGATACATTCCCTAATATATCGCTCAATCTGCAAGTCGCAGCCGGGCCACCAATAGTCATTCCTAATTCTTTGCTTGGTCTTAATGACTCCTTGATGACCTTCATGTCCGAGTTCTATAATCTTTGAACGAAGCTCCAACGGAGGAATGACTTTATCTCCTCTCATTATAATATCCCCTTGTACATAAAGTTCGTCTGCAACAGGCCAAAAAGCACTTAAGTTGGCTTCTTCAAATTTAGATTTCTTCATACACTCATGACTTTGAATCAATTCTTTTAATTTCTTAATGTTATGATCATTTGATTCGGCATGATCCCAATCATCCTTTGATATGGAAGAAGTTTCCACACAGAAGACAACATCCATGTCATCATCTTCATCGACCACCTCGGAAATGTTAGTTAAGCGAGATAAGCAATCAGCAGACACATTCTTTATTCCTGGAACATATGTCACAGTGTATTTGAACTCTTGCAGCATCATGACCCATCTTCTCATCCTGTTGGAAACTTTATTGAGGCCCTTTGACATAAACACTTGAGTTAAGGGCTTATGATCAGTTCGAAACTCAACTTGGTTTCCCCATATAAAGCTTCTAAATTTGTCAGATGCCCACTTGATGGCCAACGCTTCCTTCTCTATAGTGGCATATGAAATCTCTGCTCCCTTGAGTAATCTTGAGGCAAAAGCAATTATAGCTTCATGCCCATCCTTCTCCTGGGACAACACAGCCCCCAGGCCCACATTGCTGGCATCCGTAGTGATGATAATCTTGTCACTGGTACTAAAATTCTTTAATGCAGGAGCAGAATTTATTGCATTCTTTATATACTTGAATTCATCTTCACATTCCTCATTCCACTCAAACACTTTCTTCTTAAGTGCCTCTCGTAATGGAACAGTATGGATGGCAAAATCCCTGACAAATTTAGAATAGTACTCAGCCATGCCAATGAATGTACGAATCTCATCCTTGTTGCTTGGGCTTGGCATTTCCACGATGGTGTTGACTAATTGTGGTTTCGGAAAAATTCCTTCTGCTGTAATTTTATGTCCCAAATATTCAATTTCTGTGCAATTTATCTTGCATTTATCCTTGCTCAAGGTCATGCCTGCATCGCATAATTTTTTACATACATGTAATAGTCTCTCGTCATGTAATTCTTGAGTGATAGCATGAATCAATATATCGTCTTGAAAGCAAATGACACCCTTGGTATCTTTGAACATCCCATGCATAACTTTCTGGAACACTGATGCTGCAGATACTAATCCAAACGGCATTCTTTTGAATTGATATAAACCATCAGGAGTTATGAACGCAGTCAATTTCCTTGAACTTGTGTGAAGTTTGATTTGATGGTAAGCGGATGATAAGTCAAGAGTTGAAAATATTTTAGAAGGTCCAATGGTAGACACAATTTCTTGTATATTTGGTAATGGATGCCGATCAGGTATGACACATTTGTTCAACTCACGTAGGTCAACACAAATTCTAAGTTTTCCAGATTTTTTTCTTATTACCACAAGTGGTGAAACCCATTCACTGGCATCAATACTTTCTATGATTCCATCTTCTTCCATTTTCCTTATCTCCTTACTGACTTCCTCTCGTACAGCTAACGGAATGCTCCTCAATCTTTGAGCTATAGGTTTTTGGTCTGGTTTGAGTAATATCTGATGAGTATACCCTTGCAGACATCCGATTTTATCTCGAAAAACTTTTAACAAACCAGCCTTACCTATAACATTGCTACCATTGATCGATTCGGAATTTCCACCACTTATAGACAACACTGATTCCGAGTTGGTGGAATCGACTTTCACTCGTAATTTACTTTGGTGGGTCCAACTGAGTAGAGCAGTTTTCCCTTCACCAGTGATGTATATCTTGCCTTTGGCAACTCTGTTCTTAAATTTCAATTTCCCCCAATGCCAACCAATGACATTGATCTTCACACCTCCATATGCTCTTGGATTGATATCCGTCTCATGTAAAAACTCATGTTTAGTCTTGTTCCAAAATCGTCTTGGCAGAAGCGTATATTTTGCACCAGTATCAACCATCATACATACTTCATTTCCATCAATAGACACCATGGCCCTTGGACTTTCCAACTTTTTCTTGAACTCTCGTATGATGACCTTTTTTGACTATATTTGCTTGACCTTTTGTCCCCTTTCGACAAATTGTATTGTTTTGCGACAGATCTCCTTTTAATACTATCATTGTTGATCATGGAAATTGACTCCTCTTCAGGTGCATCATGCATTTTACTAATGGTGCTTCCTATTTTTACTTGTTTCAACTTGTTCTCTAATTCCTTGACACACTCTTCAGTGTGTTCTACTTCTTTTGCCACACGAAGAACAACGTCAAAGGAGGGATCACTTTCTGACCACAGTCTTTCCCTCACTTTACTACTGCGACACTCTAACATAAATTGGTCTCTGAGCCTCTCATCCAGTTGTTCATTGAAATTGCATGACTTTGCTAATTTCCTCAATGCAGTGACAAACTTTTCCACACTTTCTCCCTCCTCCTGTGTGCGTTTGCCGAACTTGTAACGTTCTAAAATTATGCTCACCTTCTTTTCGAAATGTTTGTCAATTTTTTTTACAGCTCGTTGGTATTCATTTAGATCCACACTCTCCTCTTCTGGTAATTCTGGAAGTGTTTCATATTTTTCTTGCCCAACTGGACCCAAACAGTGCAAAAGTAATGACTTCCTCTTTTCTGCACTACAATTGGGACCGCAAATCACACCTGCGTAATGTTCAAAGGATTTTATCCACCTCTTCCAAGGTAAGGCAGGTTCATCAGTGCTGGGCATGAAGAAAGCAGGCGGAGGCACACTGCTAAATGCCATGTCAACTTGATTTGGCGAGAACCACAAGTATGTGTATGATTCTGTGAGGAATCACACAGTACAAACTGTGCCAGTTCAAATTATACACAAAAAACAAAGAACACAATATGTGGGGCACAGTGGTGTCCAGAAACCGTGATGTGCTTGGGTATTATATTCTACCTGACATTGTGCATGTATTTATTAATTTTTTTTTGATAGAGTAATTGTGTTCAACCGCCTCTTGTTAGTAGAGAAATGGACCTTCATTACCATTCACAACGTTGACATTCACTTGTGTGATCCTCAACATACACAGTTTCTTGAACTTGTGATGTAAACCCAGCAGGTAATATGCTTTTAATGATGACGTGGTACTTTAATTGTTTCCAATGTACTGGTTCACATTGGAGAGATAGACAAAAGGAAAGCAGCGTACTGTCCCTTTAATGATTTATTCCTTCTTCGGCGCATTCAACGCATGCGCGAACTTGAATGCACAGTGCCCACGAAGGAAACCGAAGGAAAGGCTGAAACAGCACGGCAACGTGTATCGCGGTCCAGCAGATCGATCGAGTGCCTCACAAAGGAAAATTCGTCGCAGTTTTGGCAATGTGTAGCGCAGCCCAGCAACAATCGAGTTCTATATATATTTTAATGGATCGATTGGGCCGTAGCGCCAGGACGATGCGTTGAGGCGAACTGCCGATCGTTACCTTCAGGATCAGGAAGACGGAGCCGCTGCTACACCCGGGCATGAGCGGAGCAGCTCCGTATACATGGATGAAGCGCCGATCCCATCCTCGTCGCCAATGAAGTAGACCGGAACGGGCATTTACATATATATAACGGTAGGAGACGTTATTGTAATGTGGATATATTTATTACATTTAATATTGAATAACCTAACAAGTTACATGTAAGAAAGGAGGAGGGAAGCTGCTACCAGTAAAGGGAGCTGAGCAGTTGTCTTTTGACTGCAGCTCTCTCTTCTAGAACTCTCATCACACCTGGGTTCCAAGCATCATGATTCTACCTGCTACATTGTAGTCAGGCATGTCCCACTGGGATCAGGCAGCTCCAACTATGATGTTGTGGTACTACAGTGTCCTCGGGTAACCGCTTTTAAGGCTTCCCATTGTGCTTCTTTGGAAATTTCTGACAAATTGTTTAGGAGTAAATGTTCTAGGATGTGCTCTCGCAGTATGTTTCCTAACACTGGATCCCTGATTATTTCCTCTGGGCTCCGCCAATTCCACAGCCCTGGGGGTTTTGTGAGCAGGCTATCTCGGCCTACAATGGGGCATGATCTGACAATGAGATGGAGCCTATCTCTGACTTATGTATTTTACCCAGTAGGCCCAGAGTGACCCAGAGATAATCTATCCTGGACATTGTCCCGTGTACATGTAAGAAGTATGTGAATCCTTGCTGTGTGGTGTTGGTGTGCCTCCATGCATCTTCCAGCATTAAGTTGGACATTTTCTGCTTTAAGGCGCTCGATGGGTTCTCTGTCCCTGTTGCCAGGGCCCGGATCTATCGCAGTTTGGATCCCATGCTATGTTCAGGTCTCCTCCCAACACAATTTCCCCAGTGGCAAATTATTCTAGTTTGTCTACGGTGTCTCTGAGGAATCCATCCTGTCCCGTATTGGGAGCATATATATGGACTAAAGTGATGGGGAATCTGTCAATTTTTGTATTGACGAATAGATATCTCCCCTGTTTGTCTGCCTCTGTGTGGAGTATCTGTATATTTAGGGAGTGTCGGATAGCTATCATGACCCCTGCTTTTTTTTCTTGTGCATTCGCCTGTATTATCTGGTTGCATCCTTTCACCCTAATCTTATTCTTGTCCTGGCTTCTTATATGTGTTTCTTGGAGCATGAGTATGTCATACCTCCCTTGCCGTAAAAAAAGTTCCACTTTCTTTCTTTTCACTTGTGAGTTTAACCGGCAGATTTTGTATGTTAGTATTTTTATCCCAATTGTATCGTCCTGGAGGTTTGTATCCCTATGAACGTGCCTCGGTGTGGTCCCATGTATCTGTGGTCTTTCCCGGATGTTTCCCCTTTCCCCAACTGAGCAACCCCCAACTTTATCTTCCGTCGTCTCCCATTCCTCCCTGCCCCCTGAACTGCCCAGAGGTGGGTTCTGGTTTCTATGACCGCTCTGGCGTTGCGCCATCCGCGCCATGCCCACAATGATTCAGGGATAACTTTTAGGGTATTATAAAACCCTCTAGGTTCCAAGTGGTGTCCCGAGGCCCCCCCTCCCTGGTCACATCTGTGAATGCAGTGGTCTCCCTCCTTCTGGGACTGCTGGTTGGTTGGGCAGGTTAGAGTGTGTCTGGGTCTCTGGAGTTTTGAGTTTCTAATGTATCTGGTTGCTTCGTCAGGCTTCTCACTCCTTTGTCTGAGGCCCCTTTACTTTCCTGTCGTTTCTCTTCCATTCGCAATTTGGGCTTTTCCAGGCAGATTTTTCTCTTAGCCCTCTCTGGCTGGGTTCTGCTTGGTCTTGTATGCCCAGTAGTTGCTTCCCTTCCTCGCAGGCCATCACCCTTCTTTGTTTACCTTCCCACATGAAGAGCAGTCCGAATGGGAAGGTCCATTTGTATCTAATTTGTTTCGACGTTAGTTCTCTTACCAGTGGACCCATTTCCCTTTGTTTCTGCAATGTGGACTGGGCCAGGTCCTGATAGAGTTGGATGTCTTCTCCGTTCATTCGAATTTCGTCCATTGTCCGGGCTTGCCGGAAAATCTGTTATTTTTGTGGGTAAGAGGCTAGTGTCACCAGGACATCTTGGGGTCTTGCGCCGGGTTCCCCTGTCCTCTTGGGGTCACTCAGTGTATCCTGTCTATTGCAACTTCCTCTTACTCACCTGCGTCTAGGATATCCTTGAAAACTTGCTGTACTGCTTCTTTCAGGTCTCTGTCTTCCACCGATCCTACCATATTCTTAATTCTTATGTTCGACCTCCTTGAACGGTTTTCTAAGTCCTTGCATTGTAATTCTAGGTTGTGGGTCAGTATCAGCAGTTGTTCCTGAGTTTCTGCCTGCTGTTGCGCCTCTGTCAGGCTGAGAGGTCCTGTATCCGCGGAAGCTGCTGAACCCCCGACAATCCCCCTGAGATGTATTTCCCAGAACTAGTTTTCAATACAGCTCTGTAAACTACACCCCAAAGGGAAAGGGGGAATGGGACAACAAAACAACACCAGGCAGACTGCGTCAAGGCTAATCAGTGCTGAACCTGCAGAGGATAAAGAATAACACATACACTTCCTTAATTCACTTACTTAACCTTATGAATGGGAAGTCATTAATCCTTAACTAATAATTGAGAATCCTACCTGGTTCTTCTCTTGAAATTTCTTAGAGAAGCGGATAAGAAGCTGAAAATCTCTCTTACTTGCGATACTTGAAATTCCCAGCAACTTCTTACATTAGGCAAAACTGGAAGTCTTAGTTCTTTGTTTGTCTTTTTTCCAACATGCACTGGTAGTTCAATTAGATTGTCTTAAAAATGTTCTTTCTTGTCATTTCAAAACTTTTCAAACTATTTATAATTATCTTGAGTCTTTGAATTCTTGAAGAAAGAGGAAACACGTGTTAACTGCACACGCAGGTTATTTCCATTAAAATTATCGATGAACTTCACATAGAAATCTTCCTGGTTGAAGAACACGCGCAAACGGATGAAGACGCGCGATCAAAATAATCCACACGCGCAAAAAATCCACACGCGCAATAATTCACACGCGCAATAGTCCACACGCGCAATAATGTTCTCCTGCGAGACACGTGAAATAAGAACACCCGCGCTATTGAGTTCAAACGCAACGAAGTGATTCTCACGCGCAAAATCACTCGCGATGGAAAAAACACACGCGCACTCTCATGGCACGCGACGAACAGATTCTCGCGCTTTGTACCCCCGCGCTAAAAATCACACGCGCTTTGTATTTCACACGCGCTTTGTACACCCGCGCTAAAAATCACATGCGCTTTGTATTTCACACGCGCTTTGTATTTCACACGCGCTTTGTACACTCGCGCTAAAAATCACATGCGCTTTGTATTTCACACGCGCTTTATATTTCACACGCGCTTTGTAGTACTCACGCAGCGTATAGCTTTTCGCGCAAAGGATCACCCGCGCAATAAAACACACGCGCGTTTAAAATGGCACGAGACCAACCTCTACTCGCGCTCGGAATACACACGCTAGAAAGCACGCGCTCACTTGAATACGCACGCGACAGTCAAAATCTCGCGCTAAGGAACACCGCACTGGAAACACAAGCGCACTCCGATAGTTCAATAGTTTTAGTAGAAACACTACTTTTAACGAATTTTCAAGGAGACTGTTATTAAGATGAACAGATTTACAGTAGAAATAAAGTCACTTATCTCCTGAGCGAATTCACAAAGATTTCCTGCTTTTCCTATCTTCAAAACGAATTCCTGCCAGCTGAAGACTTCTCCTGAACCCCCAAGAAAGTAGCCGCTCAACTGCTGAGATCTGAAGGATAAAATCCACCAGGCCTAATACTAAAGCAGGAGCAGCCACTGAACACGTCCTCTCAGATGGGGTTTTGATGATGAAAGGCACAGAGTGACAGTTTAGAATGTTCATTGTTGTTCAGCATTGTCTTCCAGCCAATCAGAGCTGTCACTGTGAGGCTCCATCTTGCCTTGGGTCAGAACCAGGATTCTGAATCAACAAGTTAAGGCCTAACCAACTATAATGGAAAACTTCCCACCCACACAAAGCTAATCTGAAAAGGATAATAATAAAAAGGAAACTTGAATAAGAGAAGGAAACCTGACAGTACCCCCCTCCTAATGCCCAGTCTCTGGGCCTATCTTGTGTGGGTTTTTAGCATGAAACTTAGCCACTAAACGGGGGGCATGTACATCAACTGAATCTTCCCAAGATCGTTCCTCCGGTCCATAACCCTCCCAATCAATCAAATACTGCAACCTTCCCCTCACTTTCCTAGAATCCAAAATTTGTTTAACCACAAATTCCTCAGATGAATCCTCCAAAATCACAGGGGAAGGTGGTGTTCTGAATCTAGTTCCTGAACAAACTGGTTTTAAAAGACTAACATGAAAAGTAGGATGTACCTTCAACTGCTTGGGTAATTTCAATCGTACTGCCACAGGGTTGATGATTTTCTCTACCTCAAAAGGGCCCACAAATCTTGGACTGAACTTATTCTTCCCCTTAATTTTCAGGTATCGGGTAGAAAGCCAAACTAAGTCTCCCACCTTATATTCAGGTCCAGTTTTTCTTCTCAAATCGGCATACCTCTTATATTTCAACTTATTTTCTCCCAGAACCTTTTTTGCTCTATCCAAGTTATTTTTCATTATCAACAAACGATCTTCCACTCTAGGATTCCCTGAATCTTCCTCCAACACCTCAAAACTCAGAAAACGAGGATGAAACCCACGACCCAACAAGAAAGGGGACATAGAAGTAGCATCTTTTCCACAATTGTTGTAAGAGAATTCTGCCAACCACACCAAATCCACCCATTCCTCTCTAGCTTGTAAATAACACCTTAAAAACTTCTCCAATTCTTGATTTACTCTCTCCACTTGTCCATTACTTTCCGGATGATACCCAGAAGTCAAACTAACTTCCACTCCAAGTTTCTTACAGAAGGCCCTCCAGAATTTTGAAATAAATTGAGATCCCCTGTCAGAGATAACTTGACTTGGGAGTCCATGTAGTCTAACTACACCTTGCAAAAAACTATGAGCCAGTTTTTCCGCGGTAACCTCTCCCTCTATTGGTAAAAAATGTGCTTCTTTAGTAAGAAGATCGACCACAACAAGAATGGTAGTACAACCTTTATCTTGAGGGAGATCAACTATGAAATCCATAGAAATTGTGTGCCAAGGACGAGGAGGAACAGGTAATGGCTCCAATAACCCATGCGGCTTCCCAACTTGACTTTTCTCTTGTGCACAGACTACACAAGTTTTAACAAAATTCAAGGTGTCTTGGCGAATTTTTTCCCACCAAAAATTCCTTCGAACCAGTTCCAGAGTTTTTCTGAACCCAGGATGTCCTGCTAAAATGGATTCATGACAAATTCTCAAAACCTTTTCTCTCAACTCATCAGTAGGTACATAAAGCTTGTTATCAAAAAAAGGAAGATTGTCTTTCAACTTTCTAGCTGGATCCAGTCTCACCCACTCCTCCATCTTCTGCAAGGACATATTTTGACGAAATTCATTCAAAAAATCAATTTCTTTAATGGCTCCAGCTAACAAAAAACGTTCTGGAGCAATTATAGGTTCTGGTTCTATAATCTCTTTGTCTTCACTTCCAGGAAATTGGCGAGATAACGCATCAGCTTTTTTGTTTTGACTTCCGGGTTTAAAAGTCACAATGAAATCATAATCTGCAAAGAACAAAGACCAACGAAGTTGGCGTGGAGACAAAGTTCTGGCAGATTTTAAAAACAATAAATTTCGATGATCAGTAAGGACCGTTACTGTATGTCTTGCTCCTTTAAGAAAATGTCTCCATTCTTCAAAAGCAGACTTTATTGCTAACAGTTCCCGATCAGCAATTGTGTAGTTCACTTCAGCAGCAGAAAACTTTCTAGAAAAGAATGCAACTGGATGTATTTGACCAGTAGTTTCATTCCTTTGAGAAAGCACCGCCCCCAACGCTAAATTTGAAGCATCCGCCTCCAAAAAAAAAGGTTTAGAAAGATCTGGATGAATTAGAATTGGACTAGAAGTAAATCTTTGTTTTAACTCTTGAAAAGCCTTTTCTGCTTCAAGGTCCCAGTCAAATTTCACTCCTTTTTTCAAAAGCCTCGTTATAGGAGCAACCAACCGAGAAAAACCTTCTATAAATCTCCTATAAAAATTGGCAAATCCTAAGAAACTTTGTATTTCCTTAACCTTAGTAGGAGGGGGCCATTCAAGAACGGCTTGCACTTTTTTAGGATTCATTTCTAAACCCTTAGGTGAAATTATAAAACCTAAAAACTCCACAGAATCGGTATGGAATTGACTTTTTTCCAATTTGGCAAACAAATGATTTTCTCGCAACTTTTGTAACACCAAGCGCACATGTTTCTGATGTTGATCTAGGTCAGAAGAGAAAATCAAAATGTCATCGATATAAACGACAACAAAAATATCCAAGTATTCTCTAAAAACCTCATCAATGAAAAATTGGAAAGCCGCTGGAGTATTACATAGACCGAATGGCATAACTTGATATTCAAGCAGCCCAAATCTGGTCTTAAACGCTGTCTTCCATTCGTCCCCTTCCTGCACACGTACAAGATGGTAAGCTCCTCTCAGATCTAATTTTGAGAAAATATTTGCTCCTTGTATTTGATTAAGCATTTCTGAGATGAGAGGAAGAGGATACCGGTTCTTAATAGTGACTTTGTTAACTGCTCGATAATCTATGCAAGTTCTAAGCGAGCCATCCGGTTTTGGTACAAAAAATAAAGGAGAGGCCGCAGGTGACTTAGAATGACGAATAAATCCTTTGGCCAAATTTTCTGACAAATATTCTTTTAAATAATCATTCTCTTTCTCAGTAAGAGCATATACCCTACTACTAGGCAAAATTGTTCCTGGCTCCAGTTCAATTTTACAATCAAAGGATCTATGGGGTGGTAATTCTCCTGCCACTTTCTCATCAAATACGTCCCAGAAATCTTTATAACACTGGGGAAGTTGACCCACTACAGCTCCCACATCATGACCTCCAATTCCAGTCTCAGCCAGAAAACTAGACACGGAATTACTTTGTTTTACCTCTTCCTCTAAGAGACTTCCTGAAAAACAATTCTCTTTACAAAAATCGGATTGCATGTCAATTGTCCTAGCACTCCAATCAATTAGGGGATTATGGAGAGTAAGCCAAGGCATGCCCAAGATAATCTTCAACAAAGGGGCATCAATTAACTCAAACGAAATTATCTCTTTGTGACCTCCTGATAACTCCAAAGTTAAAGAACCAGTTCTATGAGTAATAGGACCAGAAGATAAACATGTACCATCAACAGCCCTAGCCTGCTCTACAACCTCCTTCAGAATAATTGGAATTCCCAACGATTTGGCCAGACCCCAATCCATGAAATTCCCAGTCGCACCCGAGTCAATCATTACAGGACCATTTCCCTTACACTCCAAATCAAAAAATAAGGATACATTTATGGTTATATGAGGAACCGCTGTCTGCACCGTATTAGCGATCTGTTGTACCTTGCCTGCTGAGGAAGAAGTCTTCTTGGGAGTGTAAGGACAGTTTCCTAAAAAGTGCCCACCTCTTCCACAGTATAAACACAGATTATTATCTCTCCTCCTAGTCTTTACCTCCACTGTCAACGGGCCTCTGATTCTTGGAGATGAATTATTCCCTTTGGGTTTACTCTCTATTTTAGGTCTATCTACTCTAAGTATAGACTTTACATCACTCTGACCATGACGTCTCTCTGCCTTCCTTTCACTCAAACGGAAGTCCAATTGAATAACCAAATCAATCAGACCTTCACAAGTAGGAGGGCGTTCTACTACTCCAGACAAAGCATCCTTTAACTCATCTCTAAGGCCCCGATAAAACAACAAGGCCTGTTTAACCTCGGGCCACTTGCTTTCTAACACAAGGGACTTAAATTGTGTTATATAAGCAATCAAGTCTCTATTGCCTTGTTTTAATTCTAAAAGTTCACCATCTACTTCCAGAGATAACTGTCTTCTATCAAACATTTTTCGGAATATCTCTAAAAAACTGGTATAATTTTCTAAAACCGCACTCTTTTGACTCACCAACAACCCAGCCCAAGCAGATGCCTCCCCAGAAAGATATGACAACATAAATGTTATCTTAGAAGCATCCAATGGAAATAATTCTGGTCTACTCATAAAATGTAATTCACATTGTGTTAAGAACACTCTAAATCTCTTGGAATCCCCATGATAACGTTCTGGGGGCGCCAAAGGAACTGGCATAATTATACTTCTTACCCCTTCTGCCACTGAAGGCGCCCGTTGTATGTGTGGTAACTGATCTTCTCTTTCTAACTCAGGTGGAGAACCTGCGCCCCCTGAAACCTCATCCTCTCTCCTTTCTCCCCTCTGTTGAATTTGTGTAACTTTAACACTTAAGTCATCTACCTTTTGACTAAGTAAGGCATTTTCTTCCCGAGAAATTTTCAACTCCTCCCGTAACTCCCTAATCAAAGATCCTAACATCTCCATGCATTCGTCGGGGTTCATGACAGCTCGGGCGGACTAAATTATTGGCCTTTCATTCTGTCAGGCTGAGAGGTCCTGTATCCGCGGAAGCTGCTGAACCCCCGACAATCCCCCTGAGATGTATTTCCCAGAACTAGTTTTCAATACAGCTCTGTAAACTACACCCCAAAGGGAAAGGGGGAATGGGACAACAAAACAACACCAGGCAGACTGCGTCAAGGCTAATCAGTGCTGAACCTGCAGAGGATAAAGAATAACACATACACTTCCTTAATTCACTTACTTAACCTTATGAATGGGAAGTCATTAATCCTTAACTAATAATTGAGAATCCTACCTGGTTCTTCTCTTGAAATTTCTTAGAGAAGCGGATAAGAAGCTGAAAATCTCTCTTACTTGCGATACTTGAAATTCCCAGCAACTTCTTACATTAGGCAAAACTGGAAGTCTTAGTTCTTTGTTTGTCTTTTTTCCAACATGCACTGGTAGTTCAATTAGATTGTCTTAAAAATGTTCTTTCTTGTCATTTCAAAACTTTTCAAACTATTTATAATTATCTTGAGTCTTTGAATTCTTGAAGAAAGAGGAAACACGTGTTAACTGCACACGCAGGTTATTTCCATTAAAATTATCGATGAACTTCACATAGAAATCTTCCTGGTTGAAGAACACGCGCAAACGGATGAAGACGCGCGATCAAAATAATCCACACGCGCAAAAAATCCACACGCGCAATAATTCACACGCGCAATAGTCCACACGCGCAATAATGTTCTCCTGCGAGACACGTGAAATAAGAACACCCGCGCTATTGAGTTCAAACGCAACAAAGTGATTCTCACGCGCAAAATCACTCGCGATGGAAAAAACACACGCGCACTCTCATGGCACGCGACGAACAGATTCTCGCGCTTTGTACCCCCGCGCTAAAAATCACACGCGCTTTGTATTTCACACGCGCTTTGTACACCCGCGCTAAAAATCACATGCGCTTTGTATTTCACACGCGCTTTGTATTTCACACGCGCTTTGTACACTCGCGCTAAAAATCACACGCGCTTTGTATTTCACACGCGCTTTATATTTCACACGCGCTTTGTAGTACTCACGCAGCGTATAGCTTTTCGCGCAAAGGATCACCCGCGCAATAAAACACACGCGCGTTTAAAATGGCACGTGACCAACCTCTACTCGCGCTCGGAATACACACGCTAGAAAGCACGCGCTCACTTGAATACGCACGCGACAGTCAAAATCTCGCGCTAAGGAACACCGCACTGGAAACACAAGCGCACTCCGATAGTTCAATAGTTTTAGTAGAAACACTACTTTTAACGAATTTTCAAGGAGACTGTTATTAAGATGAACAGATTTACAGTAGAAATAAAGTCACTTATCTCCTGAGCGAATTCACAAAGATTTCCTGCTTTTCCTATCTTCAAAACAAATTCCTGCCAGCTGAAGACTTCTCCTGAACCCCCAAGAATGTAGCCGCTCAACTGCTGAGATCTGAAGGATAAAATCCACCAGGCCTAATACTAAACAGGAGCAGCCACTGAACACGTCCTCTCAGATGGGGTTTTGATGATGAAAGGCACAGAGTGACAGTTTAGAATGTTCATTGTTGTTCAGCATTGTCTTCCAGCCAATCAGAGCTGTCACTGTGAGGCTCCATCTTGCCTTGGGTCAGAACCAGGATTCTGAATCAACAAGTTAAGGCCTAACCAACTATAATGGAAAACTTCCCACCCACACAAAGCTAATCTGAAAAGGATAATAATAAAAAGGAAACTTGAATAAGAGAAGGAAACCTGACAGCCTCTTCGTCCAGGTTTTGCGTGATTTTCTCCAAGGTGTCTGATCTTTCCCCTAGGGATGTCAACTCTGTTTTGAGCTCTTGTACTACTGTTCTCATATCTGTTTTGATGGTCTCAAATTGGGCCTGAATTGTGGCCATAAACTGTGCCTGGAATTCCACAAACCACTTTTTCATATCTTCTCTTGTTGCCATTTCTCCAAACTCTGTGTCTGATCCTGCCTTGTTGGTCTGTCCCTCTTGATTTTTCTTTCTCGTTGAGATTGCGGGCGTTGGTGCTTCTGCGCCCCATAGTTGCGGCAGGCGCTGATCCTGCTTTTGCTGGGGTGACTGTTGGGTATGTTGCGCAGGTTTTCCCCTGGATTTGGACATAGGTGCTGGTGACCGGTTGGTTCCCCCAGGCTTTGTGTCCTTGCCGCTTCCCCTGATGTGTTTTTCAGTCACTGAATTCTTCCGCTGTTTACTCAGTATGTATCATGTCCCTTATCCGGTCGCAGTGGGCGGTTTGGTTTTGTCGGATCTTATGGGAGTTCTGGGGTCGTGTGTTTGTATTTTCCTGGGCCTTTCGTGGGTCTCCTTTCCTCTGCCCAGCGTGTGGAGCTTTATGGGTTTGGCGCCCCTGATGTTGGCCACCCCGGTGCTGGGTGCTGCTTTTTGTGAGAGTTATCCTCCCCCTGGGGTTAATGGGGTCTCCTCTACCCCTTAGAGATTGTGATCGTATGGTTCTCTTCCCCCAGAGGGAATCTGCCTCCTCCGTAGGTTCTTTCTCTGTATTCCTTTTGCGCCTGTTTACCTACGACTTTTACGGTTTCCCTTCTTCCTCGCTCTTCTCCCCTGCCACCCCCGCGGCTGTGCCCCTTCCGCAGCTCGCGTGTAATGTACCTGATTACGATGAGAGCCACATTAGTGTACTCCCGTGGGCTGTCTCCGTCTGCCGGGTCCGGGACTTCCTCCACTGCCGTGCCTTCTGAATCTAGGTTTAAGGCCTCTCCTTAATCTCCAACTGCGTACCGTTTCTTCCTTAGTTTTCTTGGCGTATCTCGGGATCACATTTCCTCCGAGTCTCCTGGTTCCCCTGGATTCTTCTCTTTGAGCACGTTTCTTGGGGCCGCTTACCCCGCGGGGGCTGTCCCAGTGCCTGGTTACTCGCGGCGCTATGGCAGCGTTTGTGCCTTCTCCTCACTATCCTGCTTATGGAGCCTTTTGCGTGATGCCTCCCGCTACATAATATCGCCGGGAAACGGTTGTGGCGATATTATATGGGTGACCATATATATGGGGATAGGGGCAGCCAAAAAAAAAAAAGGGTTTGGGGGTGGCGGGGGTGTCCCCCGCATGTTCCATGCAATAATGTCCCCACAAAAAAACAGCCATTTTTCGGCGATATTTTTGCATGCCGATATTTTTGTGGGGACATTATTTCATGGAATCAGGAAAAGGGACTACAAACCAGGTATATAAAAGTCACTATATTAAGCATCTCCTAACTTATTTTTACACTTAGGGCCTGATTCACAGAAGTGTTTTATAATGGTGGAATACCATAGGAAAAGGCCCTTATTTAGTACTAGCTTGTGAGATTTCTTGGGACTTTTAACAACAGATGTCTCTATGATACCAGACTGAAATGTCCTCATTTCATTAACTTAGGAATGGAGAAAGTCAGAGTTGGCCTTGCCCGTTTTCAAAGTGAATGTTGGTTGTGTCAGGAGTCATTCTGGCCCTTCCTGGATACAAGCATGTGACCTGCAGGTTACAAAATGATCTATATTGCTGGTTCTAAAATTATATGTAAAACAGCTGCCATTGCTTTGAATAAACATTTGGGGAATGTTGCCATGTAGCAAATCAATGATGTGACCATTTCGTGTACAACCATCTTATCATGTTTCAGCGTCCATGCCGTGTTAATCTGACCTTTTTAGCTTCATCCTGATGATTATAAAGCACTGCCTTTATTTCCACATGTTCATTCCTGACGACTGAGTAAGGCAGTTTCAGATCCACAAAGAACTCTTTCCTAATAACCATCTCAAGTGGTTGTGAGACACAGATACCTGGAGGCAAATTGAGAAAGAAAGAGAGAAGGAAAAGAGAGGGAGTCATCAGTATGCACATTAAAAAGAAGGAAATGATAGTGTAATTTATTAGACAACTGCACATGACATGGCTACTGGTGTGGAAAAGAACATTCCAAATTAATTTAATTATGTGACTTGCCAGAGTTGGGTACCACCCACCCACGCTGTTCTTATAATGCAGTTTGAATCTACCAAGATCTCATCACAAGCACATAAAACATGTTTTTAACTGTGGTCATTTATACTGGCGTGAAGACTCTTCCATTTATTTACGGCTATTACTCATCAAAACCTCATCTCCCTCTTTTACAGTCTTTGTCATCAGTCAGTCCTATAAATAATATGTTATGTTTCTTAATTTGTGAGATTAGTGAATCGTTCTGCTGCTACTAATGCCGCACTATTTCGATTTCTCTTTTAAAATTAGGCCATTCCTTCCAAAGTGAGCTGTTTAGGTTTAACTCCTTTACACATATAATATTGCCTTCTGTGGTATCCTGTATATAAAGTTCAGACTGAAGGCTTGCAGTTTGGGAGGACAAAAATTAACAAATAGCAAACATATAGCAACATAGCGGTTATACATATTTTTTGGGATTTTAGTATTGATTACCCCACTCGCCCTACTTCTCTCCCTCTTGTGCGCCCCTCCTCCCCTGCTTTCCCCACCTATTCCTGCTCTGCTGCTGTCACCTGTCAGGCTCTGTTCCTGGTGAAACAGAATCAGAGGAGTTCACATTCAGACAAATGAAGGGTGCCTTGGCGCTTGGGTGAACACCGTGGTAACCTCACTGCAACCCCCAAGACCACTTTCGCCACATTGCGTTCAAAGGGAGATGCGGTCTTGGACCAGCGACTTCTGCATCATGTGTTACGTTGAATTTTAAGATCTAATTTGTGTCTTGTGCCAGTCCAAATTGTAACGATTCCCATTTTTTATATGATGCTGAAATTAATTTTGGTTGTTGATGACACATGTTGTTTCAAAATTGTCCATGTATAGGTTCGCAATATCTGGCGCGAACGTCGCCCCATGCTGATCCCATGGATCTGTTGGTATATTTTTGTTTCAATCAGGAAAAAATTCTCAGTTAAAGCCAATCTTGTGCATTCTAGAATAAAGTCGAAACGCGTTGACATAACATCCCAGAGATATATTTTTTTGAGAAATAACGTGCTTGCACTCAACAAATTTGGGTGATGACATTTTGTGAAAACCAGAAAATATTGTGACTAGATGAAAGAATAGATAACCTGTGTGTAATATATATATATATTTTAGTCATGTTTTGTCATGTGATGTGTTTTGTATAATTTGTGAAAGTAAAAGAAAATTATTCTTATGAAATAAATGATGCTATATGTTTTCTGAACATTAGCACAAGAACTTGAGTTTGAGTCTGGGGTTCTCATATCGTTTGATGAACAGGAGATAGGGGTAGCCTCTGTTTCATTTTTCTAGCTCAGCTTGACCTTACCCTATTAACACACAGTCCCCCCCAAAAACTAAAAGGTGTGGGTATGACCTATTGTATATATATCTATTCAAAACCAGACATGGTAGGTTACAAGTTATTAGTTCCACCTCATTTCTGTGGTGTTCCTCGTACTCCTAACTAACCTATTGTTTTCTTTACTGCAGACTGAGAGAGAACCAGGAGGTATTCCTTCCCACCTTTGCATCCGAGTATTCTGCATACAGTGTGTGTGACTCCACTGGTGCAGTGCTCTCAGGAGTTTGTTTGTTTGTTTGTTATTCATTCAATATGGCGCGCAAAGCCCAGAGGTAACAGGGCGCAACACAGAACAGGAAGGGATTAGTTTCTTACCTGTAACTCCATTTCTCCAGCATTGGTATCTTTCATGGATTCACATGCTTAAAATATTCCCCGTCGTCAGGCTGGGAACCCTCGGTACCTTTATAAAGACGTTTTCCATAGGAAAAATTTCGACACTTCTGTGTCCTATTTACGTCGTTGTGGGCCGCTTACGCATGCCCCAATAGGACATAGCGGTATAAATGCCCCACCCCTGCGGCTCCCATCAGATTCCAACCATCTTCCAAAGTAGTGGGATCACCTCGCGTCATCTACTATTTTTGCTAGGTTGTTTCGTCGTTTTTTCCTAATGTCTGGAAAAGCTCTTTTTCGTCCGTGTGCGACATGCAGATTAAAGAAGGTGTATGAAGGAGATGGCCATATGGACTGTATATATTGTCTCCACCCTCACCATTCGGCAGACAATTGTGACATCTGTAAAGGTTTCTCCCAGAAGACTCTCAAAGACCGGAATAGGGCGTTGGTGGCTTGGTTGAACGACAGAGCGGGTGCGTACCCCCCTTCGGAGGTAGGCTCCACGCATAGCTTGGCCTCAACAACTAAATCTTTAGGGGCCCCCCACCGTTCAGCAGCTGAATTTCACTGACCCTTCTTATCGATGTAATAGCTACTAAGAAGGCTTATAAATCAGGTGTTTGAGACTGCTTTTCTGCAAGGGCTCGAATGGGGGGCCATGAGTTTAGCTAGCACCACGTTAAGGTCCCATCCTGGTGGTGGGTTTGAAATTGGAGGGTGAAGTCTCTTTACTCCTTCCATGAAGGCTTTAACCACTGGTACTTTCCACCACGATACCTTGGAATGGGAGGTGGTGTATGGTGACAGAGCTGCCAGGTGTACCTTTAGTGAGTTAAAAACCAACCCTGCGTCCAGCAGGTGGAGCATGTATTTGACAATTGTGGAAGGAGTGCAATCAACAGGGTTGATTTGCTTATTCTGGCACCAGATAACGAATCCTCTCCATTTGTCAAAGTAGCAGTGCCTCGTGTTTGGCTTCCAAGACTCTTTTAGGATGTCCATACATCTCTGCGGCAAATTGAGATGTCCAAACTCTATGACCTCAGGAGCCATGCTGCCAGGTTCATTGAGTTGGGTTGAGGATGCACTTTCTGACCCTGGTGCTGGGACAGTAGGTTGTACCAGCCCGGGAGTTTGATGGGTTCGCACACCGATAGTCTGCGTAAGTGTGGGAACCACGGTTGTCTTTCCCACACGGGAGCAACCAGGACGAGTGTCATCAATTCTCTGTTCACCACCTTCCTGATGAGGTGTTGGTGGAAAAGCGTACGCAAACATCCCTGACCAGTTCATCCACAGGGCGTTCCCTGTGAGTCTGGTTGGGGGAACCTGGATGCGAATCCTGGGCACTGTCTGTTTTCGCTTGTGGCGAATAGGTCTATAGTGGGGAAACCCCACTGAGACAATATATCTTCTACGATTTCTCTGTGTAGACACCATTCGTGTTCCTCTGGGAGCGGATCTCTGCTCAAAGCTTCCGCCAGAGAATTGAGATCCCCTGGAACATGTTGAGATGACAGGAAGATGTTCCGTCTGAGTGCCCATATCCAAATTTTCTGAGCAAGCTTGGACAGTTTTGGCGAACGAGTCCCTCCTTGCTTGTTCAGGTAAAAAACGGCTGTAGTGGTGTCCGTCCGGATCTGCACTGACAGGTTCAACAGGTAGGGCTCGAACGGTTGAAGCGCTATGAAAACTGCCAGAAGCTCTAGCAGGTTGATTTGATTCTTGGCCACTGAGTCAGACCAGAGACCCTGAGCTGTGTGGTGGAGATGGTGAGCTTCCCTCCCCGACAGGCATGTGTCCGTTGTGACTACCGCCTGTATTTCGGGATTGTAAAAGAGTTTCCCCTTGGACAGATTTTCTCTTGTCCACTATTGAAGACTTTGTACAAGTGTTGGCGAAACGACCACTAGATCGTCCCACTGACCACTTGCCTGAGACCACTGTTTTGCCAACCATTCTTGCATGGGTTGCATGCGCAGGTGCGTGTGGGGGACCTGGTAAATACATGACGCCATCATGCCCAGCAAACGCATTGCTTTGCATACCGTTATCTGGCGACCGGCCTGATATTGCAGAATTTGCAGCAGTATATTCCGAATTCTTTCCTCTGATGGAAAGGCCAACCCCTCTTGTGTGTTTAGGACAGCTCCTAGGAACTGTTTGGAGGTGCTTGGCACAAGACATGACTTTTTCTCATTTATGGAGAAACCTAATTCGAAGAGGAGGTCGATCGTTCTTTGAATGTTTGTTCTGCAAATTACTGGGGTCTCCCCCGTGATGAGCCAGTCGTCCAAATAAGGGTACACTGGGATTGCCTCCCTGCGTAGGTGTGCCGCCGCCACCGCCAGTACCTTGGTGAATACCCTTGGATCCGAGGCTATCCCGAAGGGCAGTACCTTGAACTGGTAGTGCTGTCTGTCCACCTAGAAGCGCAAGTATCTTTTGTGCGCTGGGAACATGGAAATATGAAAATAAGCATCTTTCATGTCCAATGTTGCCATGTAATCTCCCTTTTTTAGGAGGGGGATTACCTCTTGGAGAGTAGTCATGCGAAATTTTTGGGGCTTGACATACTTGTTAGCAGGCCTTAAGTCCAATACTGGGCGTATTGACAAATCTTTTTTTGGCACAAGGAAGTTGAATAAATACCCTTGTTTACCTGGTGTCCCGGGACGAGTTCTATTGCGTCCTTTGCTAGAAGATTGGCGATCACTTCGAGGAGGATCTTCTGGTGGTCTAATGAGTGTACTCTTTGACGTGGCGGATGGTCTCGGGGACGCTTGGGTGAAGTTGGTAATGCGTCCCCCTACAGGGGATGCATGAGAAGGGACCCTGAAGGGAACGTCACTGTTTTGGTGGAGGCGTGCCGCCGCCTCTACTGGGGCTGCCTCTACCCTTACCACGTCCTCTCTTATTACCCCTGCCATAACACTGGGTAGACAGCTGGTTGTTGTTGTTCTATTGTGTACCCTGCCCCTGGGAATAGTTTGTTCCTCTCTGGGAATTCTGTCCGCGTGGGCGACGAAAATTGCCATTCCCTCTTTGATTTGTTTTTTTTTTTGGTTAATCGGCCTAGGGATTTGAGAGTCTTCGTACTCATCCTTGGCATTTTTCAGGGCATCCTCTACCGCCTTCCCAAACAGTAGATCTGTCTCCACCGGTTTGTCTATCAATGATGCTTGTGTTTCGGGTTTGAACCCAGATTGGCGTAACCAAGCATGTCTTTTGATAACAGTGCTTTCTGCTATCAATCTGCTGGCGTTATCCGTGGCACTGGTGGTAGTTGTAACTCGCCAGTAGGGTGGTGGAGTTGGCGATCCTAGTCTGGTAGACGGAAGTGGAGGCTACTTTCCTACCCAAGCCATAAATCTTCTTGCTCTCCTTGTCGGGAGGAGCATCGGACGATGACAGGGGTGTTCCCGCCCTCTTTCGTGTGTTCGTAACTACCAGGGAGTCTGGTTTCAGTTGCCCCCTTATGTACAGCGGGTCTGATTGGGCTGCACTGAAAAGTTTCTCGATCCTGGGGTTTACTGCCTGGTGAGGTTGCGATTTACAAGGGAAGGGTCTATCCTCCTTTGTATCGACTTAAGGATAGGGATGGCCTGGGCAACAGGTCTCCTTTCTCCCACGAATTCCTCGGCAAAGTCCCTCTCTTCCTGTGCTCCCTGGGTGTCAATGTGGAAGTGTTCTGCTGCTCTGGACAGAACTTCATTCAGGAGAGATTGGTTGTCGACCGGGGAGTCGGTAACTGGGGGATCTTTGTCTACTGGGGAATCTACCCTGTAGGTTTCTGGGTCGTCCTCTTCCTCCTCTTGGTCCTCATTTTCCCCATAGTAGCTCGTCCCAGATTGGTCTCCCAACATGCCCAAATCAGGATCCTCAATAAAGTGTGAATCCTCATTATATTGAGAGTAGTGCTGTATACAGAAAGGGTTCGAAGACCGCGTTGGTGCTTCAACCCGGGACTTCTTACTTGGGGGTATCGGGTCCCTAGAACCAGAGGGTGAAGCCCCGTCAGGGGTATATAAGAGGAAGTGTTCAGGATTCTTGGCATAGAAATCTGCCAAAGACAACATCCTAGATATAACTCTGTCTATGTCGTCACTAGACCATTCCTTTGAGCTGGGAATGACTCTTTCCTGGGAGAGTTTTCCCGTCTTGTCCTGACTGGACTTATGTGTTTGTGAAGGGGTCTTTAAAATGACAGAGGACTGAGACTTGTTCGTCTGTTTTTGCCTGTTTTGCCTGTTTTTGCCTCTCTGACTGCTTCTGAGGTGTGGAAGAAGGTACAGAATGCTTCTTTAGTTGTTTTCCCCCCTCCCCATGGGTGGAAGAGTGTTTACCCTGTTTATTCTGCCCTTCAGAGCCTTTCGACATCTGGCGTAGAGGTTCAGGGGTAGTGGCCTATCTCTAGAGTGTGGAGGTTGGGACTCGGGAACAGCTGTTAAGCGGTCTGCTGACACCGACTCCTGGAGTGCGGCTTCGGGATCGAGGTCGGCTTCGTCTTCCGATGATCGAACCTCCATTACCTTAGGGAGTGAGGCACTCTTGGCAACAGTGGATGGCTGCCTGGAGTGATGCGGCGATCTAGATCGAGAACGCCCAGAGGACACCGATTCGGTGGACCGTTCTCTGTGTGCCTCTTTCTGAGAACTCAAAGTGCGCGTCGAGTCTCGGTGGGACTTATGTTTGGTGGAAGTGGTGTGGGTAGTGCTTGTGTTGCTGGGTGTTTCCCCATAGCCGCCCTGCCGGATGACCTTCCAAGGTCGGGGACTTGCGCTTGGCTGTCTCTCGATGCCACGTTGCCCTCGCCGTCCGAAAGCACGGCGTCGCTGCCATCGCTGAAGCTGCTCTCCGCTGCCATGGCCTCTTTCCGCTTGGCGTGGTGGGCCCAACGCTTGATCGAACAGTCCTTTAGTGTTTTCGGTTTAAACCTACTACATGCTCTCCAGTTCGCCTCGGGGTGGTCCCTCTGCAAGCAGAGGTTGCACGTGGCGTGTCTGTCAACCCAAGGGTACTTGCGGTTGCACTTGGGGCAAAATTGGAAAGGGGTACCCTCCATACACACCTTGTGGCAGCGCGCTAATGATTGTAGGAATATATATAGAAGATGTACCTATATATAAAAGAGTGTAGAGTATGTGCCACCCCCCACTCTCCCTACTTGCAGGGCCGAGGCCAGAGGCCTTCCAAGACCCAGGCCGAGGCCAGAGGCCTTCCGAGGCGAAGTCCGTTGTGCAGCTGTCGACGGTTGAATCCTTCTCCGGGCCGACGTCGAGTGTCGAACTTCGGTGGCTTGACGTTGGGGTGGAGAAATGGGGAAATATTAAGATATTTTAGCAAAATTGTGGCTAAGGCCAGGAACTCCGCGGGATGCTTCCGACCAGTATGGCGGAAAAAAACAATCTGAGGGTCCACTGTACCCATGAGGGATCATGGGTACAGTGGACGTCACACTAGGGATAGTATTACTGGCATGCCCTGTGTCGACGCCCATTTTCGAGTTTCTAAAAACAAACTGTAATACTCTGCAGCTTCCACTAGATGTCAGCCTATGCACAGCATGTGATCTAAGCAGATTCCACAAGCCTCAGAAATACAAATATACATACAACATTTTACATTTCAGCAGGTCAGTTTATGTACATATATACAGTTAGGTTGGCTAGGGCCTGTTAATGTGCAGGGGCGCTGTTCAGTCATGGGGATCGTTGGAACGTAACCAGTTGAGAGTGTTTCGCCTAAAGCTGTAGTAGGATTGGTCAGTTCTGATGTTGAGTGGGAGGGCATTCCAGTGTTGGGTTGCTATGACAGGGAAGCTAGTCTGAATTTGGGTACTTGTAGGCAGTAAGAGTTGGACAACCTGGTGGGTCGGGTGGAGGTTCTTTTTACTATTCTGGTTGCGAGGTATGGGGGGGCTGCATTGTTTAAGCATTTGAAGCATTTGAAAGTGAAGGTGAGTGATGCTGTTTTAAGTGAGATGTGGTCACAGATTTTGAGCCATTTATGTTCTCTTCTCTTGTTGGATATGTGTTCCTTTTATGGTAAGTTAAGGGCTGTTCTGAGTGCGTTGTTTTGCAGAGTTTGAAGTTTGTCTGTTATGTATTTGTTGGCTCCTAGGTACATGGCATTACAATAGTCGAGTCCGGACAGTATTAGGGCATTGGTGATGGTGATGCAGCTAGCTTGGGAGAGGAATGCTCTACTTGCCCTGATAAGCTTGCACGTGTAAGCGGTAGAGGATGCTAGTGAGTTCACTTGTGTTTTTAGTGACAGGGCTGAGTCAGGTGAAAGCCTAGAGTTTTCACTGTTTTGGCAACTGTGATAGTGTTGCCATCAATGTTAAATGCCTTGTAGTTGGAACTGAGCTTAGGCCGTGTTTGGCCATCCATGCCTGAATGATGAGGTATATTTTGTTTACCAAGGCCGTATCTGAGTCGAAGTTGCCGAAAGGGGTATGAGGATCTGGGTGTCATCTGCATAATTAGTGTACACCCAGTCTATCCAACTTGTCAAATAGGGGCTTGGTAAAGATGTTGTAGAGGGTAGGGGAGACGCAGAAGCCCTGGGGTTATTTTGATAGGGTCTGCTGAGGCTAATGAGGAGAAGACTCTCATGGTTCGATTGTCCAAGAATGATTGGATCCAGGCTATGGCCTCTTTTGAGAAGTGGGCAGCCGAGGCCAGGTGTCATTGGAGGAAAGTCATTGTACAACATCATGGTCCCGTTGCGAGATGCAATAATCAACAGATCTGACAGTCACCGGACCCTACCTGCAACCTCCAAGGTGAATATCCCCCATTTATAATGCTGCACTGCTTTCTAGCTATGTAAAGTTTTTATAAATCACACATATGACCAATATAAATATTGTATCAGATTAGTAGGTTGTGACCTTTCTTTGTATCAACC
Source organism: Ambystoma mexicanum (assembly GCF_040938575.1). Classification (NCBI taxonomy): domain Eukaryota; kingdom Metazoa; phylum Chordata; class Amphibia; order Caudata; family Ambystomatidae; genus Ambystoma; species Ambystoma mexicanum. Next base: position 1,196,481,388 of record NC_090926.1, on the reverse strand, counting down.
TCACCAGTTCCTAACCACTCATTTTGCAGTATCCAAGAAGTGTGCTCATAATCTGCTGGTCCGAAGATGGTATTGCTTCAAGAGATATAGTAAACATCCCAAATAGGAACATCTGCTAATTTTCTGTCATACTCACACTCTGCAGATATGTGTTGTGAAACATACATGCACCCATTGCCCCTCATGCAATTCCTCCAAATATGTTCTGAACATTTAGGTTCATCACATACAAATGGCTAAGTGTATAGTGACAATCAAACATAACGTGTTATGCTTGGTGGCCTGTTTGCTTCCCTTCGTCGCTCTTCCCAGCTTTCTTTGTCAATACTTAACCCCATGTTTTGTATTTCGTCAAACAGCTTGTTTTGATGTTACCTATGGATTGGCACTGAAGACTTTTCGTTGAGTTCAAGATGAGGACTCAAAGTTAGATTGATATTGTACTGGGCTGCATCGAGTGCCCAGTTTCAAGGTATTTTACAGCCCATTATGTTCCATTCAACTGACTTAATTTAGCCATTACTGAAAATTCCTGAGTATAGTGGACATTCTCCTTCATGGCAATTACCAAACAATGTTGCATTCAACACTGGTGAAAAGTACTTGCTGTAAACTGCTTTGCAGATAAAGAATTACATGTTTCAAGCCAGGTTGCCCTCTGAGTACTTTCGCATAAAGCTGTATGTGTGCTTTTTCTGCATGGTCATATTATGTCCAGATTACTCTGCCCACATATGCCTTGTCCGTATGTGTCCGATGTTTCTTGGACTCCGTGCTTAATGATTCACAGACTATACAGAACGTTGTGGCTTTCTAACAAAAGGCTACGTTAGAGAAAGTCAAAGCTCTTTATCTTAGGACGCTATTTCTTATGCTTGCTTCTATGGCTTCATACCACCATATATGAAACACAGCAATTTAGTTTATGCACCCACAAGTACAACAAAGTATTTATTTATTGAATGTATATAGCGTCTTTATCCAAGGCACTGAACATAGAAAGTAAAACAGTACAATAAATTGTTTACAAAAAATGATTAAAGAGCATGAGGCAATACAAGAACATGTACATTAGTTGTTAACAAAAAATAAATCGAAAAGATATAACTTAACCAAATCAGATAAATATGCAAGAGCAGATTGGGGGATTGGCTTGGCAGCCATGTTGTAGGCTGCTCGACTTCTGAGCTCCTTGAGATCCTATAATTTTTTTATTTTTTTTATTTGTGTTTGGTTTACAAAATATAAACCTTTACAAAAAGAACACAACATACATTTTTTTTACAAAAGGAAAATATTCCAGATCAGTTAAAACAATTAAAACCCTATTTCTAACACAAAATATACATCCAAGCTGATGTTATGCCATTCCTATCTGAAACATACAAACATTTACATACATACATACATACATATAAAAATGATCTCTTCAGACAAGTTTTCCTTTTTACATTTGTTCAATTGTAGGAATTATTTGCCTGCAGGCAGATTACAGACTTCGGCCAAGAATTTCACAGTATCCAATTTCAATGCATTCAGTTTACCATAAAGCATATTCCACCAAAAATCTTCAATATCTACTCTGGACGGATCATGAACAAATTTACCAAAGATTGCACGTCTTTGGATTGCCAGTGCCTGACAGTTTAATAACAAATGCTTCAATGTTTCAGGTACATCTTTACTGTGACAAAAACGACAGTTAATTCTCTGGTAAGTACCTGAGCGAATTTCTAAAATTTCCCCTGTCAGAAAAACATTGAAGCAGAATCTCATATAGGCAGCCCTCCTTTTAGGGTCAGGGAATTTAATTAGATATGACTCCGGTGTACCCATTTTTTTTCCATCATAAATGATCTGATTATAGATCCTGCAGGACTCCACTCTTTCCATAGACTGCATCCAATCCAAGGATTGAAGTTTTTCCTTAACTCTCAAGGGGTTAAGGATCAAAGTCTCCAATGTTAGACAAACTGAATCAAGACAATTCAAACAATCTATTTGAAGGTTCAACAACCACTTCGAAGTCGAAGAACCGGTTCTCAATCTACAACCCATCAATGCGTATAAGGTGTTCTCTTTAGCGATGATTAAATTCCGATAGAGGTTTAGCCTTTTCAGCTTGATTTTATTGTCTAGTGACAGAATACCCAACTCAAAGTGGATAGCTGACATTGGAACTCCCTTCGGTAGACAGTACAGTATTTTCCGCCAGATTTTGGATTCCAGTTAAGCGGCCAGTTGGTGTGTCGGAAATGGTAAGATTTCAAAACCATATAGTAATTTAGGTAAGACTTTAAGAGTGTAAAACTTGATTACCGGGGTCACTGAATACTTACAGTATTTAGTAGCAACCTTTAGCATTTGATAGATCAGTTTGTCTACTTTATCAAGGTAGTAATTCCAATACATGTTGACAGTGGAGCCACTGAAGATAGGGAAGCCCAGATAACAAAGTGATCTAACTTTAAGCAATGGGTATCCCTCTATCTTCCATCTGAAAGTGGGGAGTTTTTTCCGATTAGTTAGTGTAATTACAATGGATTTTTCCCATTAATAGACAGGCCATTATTATCCACATATTTTGAAAACGCCAGCAGTTTCCGCTGGAGACCCAAAGGGGTAGAATCGATCAAAAGTATATCGTCTGCATAGGCTGTCCAAGATATTTTCTGACCCTCAATCCTCGGTGTGACAAGCGATGCTGCTGTTGTAGGCCCATCCACATCTCTTATGTATAAGTTAAAGAGAGTGGGTCCAAACAGGCACCCCTGTCACAAACCATTACCTGTTTGTATAAGCCGTGACAAATCCCCTGAAAGGTTTAATCGAATTTGAATAGAAGAGTCTTCATGTAAATTGATGAGTATGGTCAGGAGTCCAGACGGAATACCCATTGACGCCAACTTGGACCACAGTCTTACCCGATCCAGCTTGTCAAAAGCAAGGGAAAGATCGTTTGAGGCTAGGTATATTGGGGTGGTGGTTTCTTACACGCCTTTTCCAAAAAGAGAGTAAAAATTAAGCCCCCTATTTCGGTGCCCATCCCTTTTCGGAAACCAAATTGCTGCATGCAAAGTATCCTATTTTCTACCATCCATTCCTCAATTTTCAGAAGGACTATTCCTGCAAAAACATTTGAATCCGCATCCATGATAGATATCGGGCGGTAATTATATGTGCATCTTCTGTCCCCATTTTTGTATATCGGGACAATATAGGAGATCCTCCAGGAGGAAGGGATGGTGCGTGTCAGCATGATGTCTGAGAATAATATATAAAGAGCCTAAGCCCACAGTTCTGGGTTTCTCTTGAGAGTACCATTAGTAAGCCCATTAGGGCCTGCAGCTCAAGAGGTATTAGAAGCCTTAATCTGTTTTTCTATGTCTTCGACACCAAAATTACATAGCCAGTTTCCCATTTTAGTTGTTTCTAGGCTATTTGTCATAGTGAACTTTCCTTCGTACAAGGTGGAGAAATGAGTGGCCAGACATCCTCTTGTACACACACAGTTTGTTGCATAACCTGTGTTTTTTCCAACAAGTTTATTAACGTCCAGAAATGGCGGGCATATGGATCCCTTAATGCGGTTAGCATTGCTGTGTTGTCTTTCTCTAGCATATACATCCTATGGCATTTCAACCAGTTTTTGCTTGTTTAATAGACCCGATTGCCATTAACTTTATATACTGTTGTTGGTTGGATTTTTGGATTGCTCTAATTTGTCGATTAGTGTCGTTTTATTTTTCGCCCTTACCATAGGATCGTAAATATGAAAATGTTGGGATCTTATATTTCCATTTTCTTTAGGTTTTATGGAACTGTCAATTAGACATTTAACATATTCACAAAAAAAGGGAACCAAAAATAGTGTTTGTCTTGTGAAAAGTGTAGTACAGTGGTGCTCATAGAGAAAGATGGCATTTCCTTTCCCTATGTTACCATCATGCAATCTAATCCTATTCCCCCTGCACGACGCTATCATAGGAGTTGCGAGGGAATCCTGGATCTGTTTGGCAGAGTTCCAATACAATTTAGCCTCCAAGGTTCTATGATCACTTGAGTAAGATTCACCCACACAAAGGTCAACACAGCGAGCTGCAAGTCATTCTGATAGAAACATATGATCTATGGCTGATTTCTGTATGCCATTCGACCATGTATGCTCATTTGCTGAGGTTTCAAATACAGAGTTCATATGAGTGAGTCCCCAGGAATTGAAAAGTTTGGACCAGATGTGGCCCTGCATACTTTTACGAGAAGTGGAAAAGGGAGCCCCATCTATCGGTCCCGAAATTCCCATAGATCTAATGGAAATAGAACCCATCCTCTTAAGCATTCCCACGCCAAATTTGATTTCTGAGTTAAGATCACCCAATATTATGATATTTGAGCAACATGTTCAAAAGGCAAGTATTAATAGATGGCAAGATTTTTTCCATTGCATTCTTTAGCGGATTATAGTAAATGTTCATTACTAACATAAGACTCAAACAATTCAAATTCCTATATTCCAGTATAGTCACCAAGATACCGCTCACAATATTTAGAGATTCCATTATATGCGTTCCATTTGCTATTTTGACTGCTGTTAATAGGCCGCCAGATGGTCTATCATGGGGCCCAATTGTAGCGTATTGGTATCTACATTCAAAACCGTCCAAATGAAGCGGAACTCTCAACCAGGTTTCTTGGATACAAATTACATCCATGAATTTAAATTTGGTACATACCACATTTGAGGTCATCAAAATTGAATGGCCCCTAGAGTTCCATGAAAGAATTTGCCAGCTCTGCGTAAGGTCTATACAACTAAAGTTTCTTTTGTATGGTTTGGATTTGAGAGATAGATTCTCGCAGGGATAGTGCTAACCATCTCCAATCTTGGTCATCTCTTCCCCTTGTCGGGATATTTACATCCCTACTCATGCGACCCTCCTCCCGCCTTGGTGGCGCGATGGCTTTCTGATCTTTGATGTCCCTATCGTTATCTCAACCATAACTGAAGATAAGGATATCGTACCCCATTTTATTAAAGTGCTCCGTCTCCTGGATTATGAGGTCAAAGATGTTTTGAGACCTCGGGACTATTCTCACGTAATCCATCTGCGAAGGGTGAATAAAGTCCACCAGACAGATATCTGCCGAGGAGATTAGTCTCAATTTTGGAATCTCATTAAACAGTGAGAGGACACAAGCCCTATTTAGGGAGGGTGGACCACCAATATCACATAGATTATATAGCAAAATGCTTGGATAATCTGGAAGTGCCGGTAGCCGCCAGGTCATATTACGCAAGTCACTATCTTTAATGTGGATTGGTGGTATTGGCTGTTGGATAGAACTAGCATCCCCATCCTGATAATGTTTTGTTTGACTATTACTGGAATTAAAGGTTTGTTCAGATAAGTTCCCTTGGACCCTTTGTGAGTTCTCCCCCGTACTTGGTTGGATTATCCGAGTATGGTATTTCAGAGACTGCTCGCCTTGCATGTTAGTATTGGGGGAGGCCTCCTTGTGGCCCTGATGGAAGTTACTGTTTCCTTCCTCTTGACTTTCCCATTGATCCAGATTTTTAAGCTTAGATGCATCTGGTAACAGATCCAATAAAATGTTCTTAATAATCGTTGGGAGGTCACTATTATCTTTCCTCGGTACTTCTGCTAATTGTTGTGGAACAGTTTTTAACCCCAGTGATACTTGGTCCATGTCCTCCCTCTTCTTTATGTTAGCTGGTTCCGTTTCTAAATTTGGAGCCTTGACCGGCAGAGGCCAGGAGACCACCTCCCTTGTTAGTAGGGGATCCAGAATGCCGACCCGTGGTTGAGAGGTAAAGCCCAATCTATTAGATTCCAAAGATGTCGTTGGGACTTCCTCTTTCCGATTTCGGATCTCCTGCGGTAGGATTTGACTTGAGGTAGATTTTTCCATTACTGTGTAAAAGTTAGATAATTGGAGCTGTTTTACTTCTTTAGTGTCCTCCCCCTTCAAACTGGGTGGGAGTGATTTGTTTTCAGGCCCAGAAGTTGTGTTTCCACCTGTAACACTCTTCCTCCCCCCTTGTTCTATCTTTGTATTTTTTGTGATTTTTTATTTTTTTTATTATCCAAGACAGGACTTGAAGGGTTTAGGACAGGGCTAACGTTATGCACCTGCAAAGCCATTCAACTTTCTTCATTAAGCTGTATCAAGTCTGACAGTGCCACCTCGTTTGACAAATTTTTGCATTCTTTGTTTTTTTTTTTTTCGATTTATTTTGTTCAGAAAAGAAAATCTGAAAAATGTATCGAACAGTTTAACGCTTCTTCTTTATCTTTATCTTTGTCTTTGTTTCCTTCTGTCGTTATTTCTTTGTCTCTATTTCTCGCCTTGGATGTAGAAACCCTGGCTATGTGGCCCTGTTCAAAGTGTACGTGCACAGATTTGGAAGATATTGTTTGTTGGTTGTTTATTCGTTTGTCCTTGGGACCGAAGTCTCCCTATCATCTGTTCCCGAATCTTCTACTACACTTGGAGTTACTGTTGCAAGGCTTTCTCTTAGCTGCTTAAAAGTCGCCTCGATTAAGTTCGCCATGGCCATCGACCACCTTGTAGATTCTCCCGAAATCAGTCTATTCCATATCTCTATTTCTTCAAATATCCATGGATTTTCTACCATAGGAGGTAGGTACGTATTTCTGTTCTGTTTGTTATTTTCACAGGTAAGTATCAGATGCTTTAAGGTTTCTTTTGTATCTGGTTTGTTACATAATCGACAGTTTGCTTCCTCTGAGGTCGATCTAATCGAAAGTATTTCTTTGGTAGGTAGCAGGTTTAATCTTGCTTTTAAGAGCAGGTTTCGTTTCCTTTTATCTGGAAATTTTTTGCAATATTTAATTGGCGATTTTATTTTATTGAAAGTTGGAGGGAGGTGGGTGAGGAGTTTGTTTTTTGTTGCGAGATCTAGCGTTCTGATCCAGTCCATCATGACTAGTTTTTTCTTTATTCGGTCAGGGTTTTCTTTCAGTTCTTTCTCTGAGCACGCAATTTCTTGTAATTTTGCTCTTCTTTTTTCCTTCCATACTTCCAAGGCTGCACATTTGGCTAAATCCATCTCCTCTTTGATCATGGCGATGGCTGGGGAGCGCTCCTCCAGGATAATTTTCCTGAAAAAGTTCATTGCTGCTTGATCCACCATGGATTCGAGTGATACCAAGCCCAGCTCCCTTCTTATCGCTGCCATTGAGGTAGAATTTGGGACTCCCAAAACTGATTTCCATATTAGGCCTTCCAGTTTTGTCCAGATGTTTGTTGGCATTGAGAGTGATACTTCCATTCCATAGGTCAGAGCAGGGATCACTTTTCCTTTATAGAAGTTAATTGCAGGTGTCAGGGAGAATTTCCCAAACTTCTTATCGACCAGTCAGGTCTGTGATGCCAGCCGCTTTGCTTTATCCCATAGAGTCCGCTGCATTGTTTGAGCTGTTTTGGTGCTGTCCAGGTGGACTCCCAAGTATTTGATCGATTTAACTGTTTCTAGCTTTTCTTTTTCCAAGTAGAGTATTTGTTGTTTGTTTTTCGAACTCTGTGTTTTTTCGAGAATCAACACTTTTGTTTTGTTCTTATTAATGATCAGGCGGTTTTGGTTGATGTACTTCGCCAGGTTGTCTAGTTTCCGCTGGAGACCTATTTTTGTTTGGTCTATCAGGATAATATCGTCGGCGTATAGTAAGCTTGGCATCGTGGTGTTGCCTATTTTTGGTGGGAAACACCTGATTTCTTTTTCGGCGTGCTGGAAATCGCTCAGAAATGAAATGAAGAGGGTTGGGGCTAGGGGACAACCCTGTTTGACCCCGCGTGTTATCTTGATTTCTTCTGACAGAATTCCTTCCTGACTGAGTTTGATTCTGACAGTGTTATCTGTGTGCAGCGCTTTTATAGGTTCCAGGACTGACGGTGGACAGTTCCAGCTCTGGAGTTTTGCCCACAGAAGGTTTCTATCTATTTTGTCGAAAGCCTTAGATAGGTCTATAAGAGCTAAATAGAGCTTTGGGGCCCCTTCTTTTATCTTGGCCGTTAGGATGTTGATAATCATGATGTTTATTCCAGTGGATCCATTTTTTGAAAGCCCACTTGTAGGTTGTCTTTGAAATTGGTGTTTTTTTCCCAGAGCCTGAAGCTGTCTAGCAAGAGAGATGCATATATTTTGCCGATGACATCTAAAAGGGCGATTGGTCTATAGTTTGCCGGGTCTTCGCGGGCGCCCTTTTTGTAGATCGGAACTATAACCGCTTTGAGCCACGATTCTGGGATTTTCTTAGTATATTCGCACTCTTCAAAAATGTCACTTATTACCTCTGACCATTGAGTGGGAAATTGTTTTAGCATTACATTGCTGAGCCCGTCCGCTCCCGGGGCTCTGGAGGCCTTTAGCTTCATGATCTTTGCTTTTATGTCTTCCTGACTTGTTACATTTGTCCAGTTTGTGCAGATGTTTTCCGGTACGAGCGATGTTGGATTTTCAGCCTCTTCGAATTCTGATGAGATATGGGTTATCCATTTCTCCTCCGATACTGCATTACACAGAGATGCAGATTTTGCAATGGTCGATTTGTTAAGAAGGGACCAAAATGCTCTTGAGTTTTTTGACTCCAAAATTTTCATCATCGCCTCTGCATCTATCTGATATTGAAGTGCCTTATGTTGTTTTAGCCAGCTTGCGTATTTCTTCCTCTCTTTATGCCAAAGTTGCCAGTCTGACTCGGTATTTGATTTTTTAGCTCTTCTCCTTAGAGTACGGCTCAGTTTTCTTTGGTTCACCAGTTCACTGATGAAAGCGTGTTGGTGGTTAAAGACCTGATTAGATTTTCCCTTTTGTTTTCTGTAGAGTACTAGGAAAGGTAAGTAGTCCGGTCTTTCTTTTATATCTTCCTTTTTGTTTGACTTAAGTTTGTTTCCCCATGCAAGCCTAAATTTCTTTATATCCTTTTCTGTGAGCTTTAGTCTGGTGCTCTGGTTATTGGCTTCTGTTCTAGGGGGTATCTTAGTTTTGTTGTTTTCGTACCTTTCCACGAGCAGGTGACCAGGTTGTGATCACTGTTTCTAGTTTTTTCAACTCTAAAACTCGTCATCGAGTCAATCATGCCTGCTGACATGCAAATATGGTCTATTGAGGCTTTTGACTCTCCACTTTTCCAGGTCGGAATATTGATTTGGTTTGGAAATAGCGTTGCGATGTTTTGGATGTCTCTTCCAGAAATCAGTTCGTTCCACGCTTTCCCTCGGTTTAGAGAGTGGTCTGAACGTTTCGGAGTTGTGCTGTTTGTCTCGCTGCAATTCGCGTTTAGGTCACCGCATATGATGATATTGATGTCCTTGAATGCTTCGTATAACTGATCTATCGTGCTCCCCATATTTAGACAGAAGGTTTCGGTTGACATCCTCTGGGGATTCCAATAGCAATTAATAATGGCAAGTTTTTTTTTGCACTTTCCTCTTTGTTGTTTTGGGCGGGCCAAGTGGTCAGCGATACCACCATCTCATATGCTTCCTTCCATTTCTTTGGCTCATCCTTGCCCTGGCCTGTTTTGACCGCTGTCAAAAGGCCCGCTGAGGGCCTTCCCAGAAGGCCTTTGACCGCCGGAGAAATCTGAACCGTGAAGCCATCAAGTGTTGGTTTGGCTGATAGCCAGGTTTCTTGTAGGCATAATATGTCATGACGACCCAGATTTACGTCGCTTGCCTGAGTAAGATGGTTATATCCTCGGGTATTCCATGATCCCAGGCTGTAAATCTCATTAGTGGGTTGACCCTCTTTTCCTACAGGGCTCTTGCTGTTTTGGAGGACTGGCCCTTTTCGTTGCTATTTGGTGTTGTTTGCGTTTATCGTTGAGCGTAACCAGTTCCATGGACCTTGTAATTTGCGCACTGGCGGCGTTGCTTCTCTCTGTTTCCTTACTTCTGGGTGTTCTGCCGCGTCTTTATTCCCTTGTAGGTGTAGGTCCTGATGATTCTGGCTATTTTCTTTTATATGATTTTTCTTGTTTGGATTTGCTTTTGTATGTTAAATAGTATCTGCTGATTTCCTTCATTTTTCGTTTTCTGGTTATTTAGATCTGTTAGCAGAAAGCCCATCTGTTTCAGTTCTTGATAGGCATTTAATCCTATTTTTTTCCTGCTATCTGCTTCAATGTGTATGTATGCTTTAGGTCTGTCTTCCCTGTGGTAGGGTTCGACTAATTTGACGTCTTCCGTCGTCAGATGTCTTAACTCCTTTGCACTGTTCATTATCTGAAGTATCTTTGGACGGTTTAACGGTGCTCTCTCCTTCGCTGCATTGCATCGTTCCAGCTTGAATAGGCCATACCATTTGGATTTTGCCAGGACTTCGTCGGCCTGATCTGTCGATTTCTTTTTTATTATGTCTTTCTCTGCTTTTCCCTCTCTGGCCCCTTAGCCAGGTGCTTGGTATTGCTTCCTCACCATTTTGTAAGGCTTTTTCCCGTCAGTGTCTTTTGTGTGGTTCTGTGGGTCAGGAGTCTGTATTTTCGTTGGTCTGATTTCCGAACTTGTTTTCTCTCCTTGTCTTGCGTCATTGCCTTCAATTCCCTCTTTTTTTTTCTCCACGGTTGCCACTTCTGTTAGTTTAAAACCCATTTTCTCCATTTCTTCAAAGGCTGTACCGTCAAGTTTTTCCACTGCTTCGCTTTTGACATGTAAATATGCTTTAGCTAACTTTTTCCTGTGATAGGGTTCCACCCTCTTTATGGCTTCTGTTACCATGTTCCTCAGAGGTTTTGTTTTCTTCATCAAGTACATTACCGTCGAACGGTTTAAGATCAGGTGATTTTTTCCCTCTTCTTTTTGCTCCAGTTTGAAAAGGCGTATTTTGTTCTTATTATGTTGAATCTGAGAGGTCGCCTTACTTCTCCATTTCGTTCTTGGTTTTTCTTGGGGACTCACTGGAACTAGTCTTGGCTCTCGAGGCGATGTCGCTTCGAACTGTTCTTTCGTTTCTGCTCCATTTGATATAACTTGTTCAGTCACTTGTGTTATTTTGTAGCGGCTTGCTCTATTTGGTGATGGTTTTCCCGTATTTACGGGGGAATTGTCCTCTTCTGAGCTAATTGAGATGTTCGCATGTTGAGATATATTCATTAGGGTGTTATCTAGCAGGAAGTCTTCTATTGTTCGTGGTGAGCTTACGGTAATCTGGTCCGGTTTCTGTGTTTCTTTCAGCTGTACTGTTTGTTCTATGCTAGTGTGCCTAGGGTGAACGACTTCCTCTCTGACTCTGCCTGACCCCATACTCGACCCAGGGCAGGTGCTTACTTGGAGTTGTTTTATCCCCTGGTTTGTAAGCACTGACGGCCTTTTTTCTTCCCTTTTTCCTCCCGCCGGCTGTGATCTTATTGCATCATCTCCCGACCTCCTCTGGTCGACTATGCGTCCTTCTAGGTTGACAATCTTTTTTTCCAGCTCTTCAATTTTCTTAGTCATAGGGTGTTTTGAACCTTTTTCCTGGTCTTCGATTGCCGTTATATAACTCTCCACGTGTGTGATCTTTGCGATTGTATTCATCAGAACCGCTGTGTTGTCTCTGATGTCTTCTTTCATTGCCTCATATAGCTTGCAGAAAGGAGCTAGCACCACTGTCATTGCCGACATGATTGTTATCATATCAGGTTTGTCACTTGTGGTAGCTTTTTGCAAACCTACTGCGATGTCGCTGAGGCAGCGTTTTTTTGGCGTAAAGGGAATGTTCGCCGTCCTTTTTTGTAGGATCTCATGGTCATGGTTTCCCCGATCAATGGATCTGTTTTGGTCTTGTTCGACTCTGTTTTGTTTCATTGTCGACTTTTGTTTTTCGCCTGCCCGGCTCGGTTGTAAGGACTCTGTTTCCCTAGTTGTTTCTGAGGGGTTTGTTGGAACCGTTGTTGGTAGATGCGGTGAGGTCCATGCGTGTCGTTGTTCTATTGGGCCTGTTTGCCCGTTTACTGATTGCTCGGTTGTAGGGCTCTTCGGTGTTGTTGTCCTGTTTCCTGCTTGCGCCGGCCCCATTAGTTTGTCTTGCCCTGGTGTATTTTGAGTTGGTAGACTTGGCGATTTATCATTGATCGTGGTTTCGCCCTCGCTTCCCCTTGCGGTCGAGGGTGCATTAGCTTGTAGGTGATTGTACGTCCAAATTGATTCTGTATGTTTCTGTTCGGAGCTCTTTGTTTGTTCAAGAGTTAGTTCCAACATTTCGGCGTCGGTGACTTCTAATTCAGCAGTTAACTTTCTTTTGTATTGTTTAGTGAAGAAAGACTGCAGTGGACGTGAGAAGAGCGAATTTGGTAAGTTTTCCTTTGTTTTTCTACTTCTTTTAATGATCTTTACAATTTCGTGCTCATTTAGGGGGAGTTTCTGTTCCTCCCCTACGGTTTCTGGACCTTTTTTGCTTCTTTCCTTGTTGGTATAGTTCTTTTTCTCGGCTGTTTTTTGTTTAGTTTTCTGCGCTTTGTTTGTGTGGTTTTTCGAGCTACTACTTAGAGTTTTTCCCCAGGCTTTCTTACCGGACCTGATTCGTTTTCCTCCTGATCCTCTGTGCCGATTTCTTCTGCCTCGCTTTGCGAGACTGCGCAGTTATTTGTTGGTTTTGATGTCTGCGTTTTTGCCGTTTTCGGGGGGGTCGTCTTTGTGATGAGCACTTGGTTTTCCAGTGTTATAGGTAGCCTGGGGTCGCCTATGTCCAGGGCATGACATTGTGCTATTATTAAATGTCCCTTTCTGGACTGGTCTATGCCCGTTGGTCTCGGCGCCTGGTCGTTACCTTTTTCGTTTAGCTTCTCCGTGAGCCCTAAATCTTCGGGACTCTGCGGACTCGGCTTTTTACTGGGTTTTACTCCGTTTTCTTGTATGATGATTATCCCCGGCATTACCTCTTGAGAGTCCTGTTCGACACCGGCTTCTGTGATGGTTTTTGCCGGCTCTGGACTTTCCCGGTCCATGGCTGGGAGGTCGCCCACCCCGCCTGCGCTCTGGCCAGCCTCGAGCGTGGGCAGTCCTCCGACCGCTCCCCCGCTCGGGGCTCTCGCCTCTAGGGCGGTACACTGATCTCTGCTGGCTACGGGCGGGCAGCCTCGAAACTCTGCGAACACGTCGTTGGCCTCGTCGGCGGGCCTCGTCTCTCTGGCTCCCCTAGGCGTCTGAGGCAGGGTCCGGGAACTAGTAGGTGCTTGCTCCCTCTCACCGGGTAATTTTGCAGGGTCCGGGGGGAGGATGTTGTCCATCTGGGCCGCACTGGTTTCGGCAAGGTTTGCTTTGTTTGGACCTGTCTCACCCCCTGTGTTGCGGGGTGGGATTACCCCCGGCTTCACACTGCTTTGCTGCGTTTTGTAATTCGTAGCCAAATTCGCCTCCTGTACTTTCTCCTCAGTATGTAGGCGTTCAGGCTCGACGAGCAGCTCCTCCTCGATGATTATTTTGGTTACTTTGTTACCTCTTACGGTGTTAGTGGGAGGCATGTTTGAAGCTCTGCCTGATTTCTTCCCCGGTCGGACCTCAGGTTCCATGCCGGTCCTGCTCCGGGTCTGCAGCGGACTGCTGCATACTGCTCCACTAACTCGGCTCCTGAACTCCGCTCCCCGCTCCGCGGGTTTGTTCGGGTTAATAAAGATCTGCTTCCGCAAAAGGACGTCGAAAGGCAGTGACTGCTGCAGACTGCTCCACTAACTCGGCTCCCGAACTCCGCTCTTTGGTTTTTATTTGTACCTTGTCCGGAAATTGGTTTTTCTTTAGCTGCCTTTTTTTTGCTTTCAGAGCCAATCGTTTTTGGCGTCTTGAAAGCGAATAGCCCTCACATTCTTGCATTGATACATCTTCTGTATTTTGAGAGCCCGCAAGTGAGTTCTTTACATCTTTGGACTTTTCCAGAAGATCTGTTAAGACTGATGGGCTATCTGGAGGATCAGGAGGGGATTTTACTATCACCATGATCTTTTCACCCTCCCCGCCAGTTGTTTTGAGGGAAGAGGACTGAATCAGAGTAGATACTCCCTGTTCTACTTTATTCATTTTTTGATAGAGTTCTTTCATTACCGTTAGAATTTGTTTTTCCCCTTCATCACATGTTTTTAGAAAGTTATTTGCAGAAGCAAAATCAGTCATTGTTGATTTAGTTGTTGTTGTTACTGCTGAACTATAGCTTGGTCGTTTGTTTAAGGATACACAAGTCTGAGAACTCTGGGATTTAGCTGTCACATGGAAGGGTAGGGGAGAGGGAATTTCACATTGGCAGAGAATATTCTGTGTGGAGTTAGGGTCTGCATCCGAGGAAGGGTATTAAAGAGATGAACCTTGTCAACACCATTACGTGCTGCGTTGACTGGGGTGGAAGGTCCTCTTGAGAGCATTAGACGTTTGCTCAGTTCTAATTTCACAGTTTGTGACATCATTGATACATCCAGTTTTGTATCCTCCGACTCCACCAGTTGCTCCACAGACTGTTGTTCAGACTGAGTCTCTCGAATACTCAAGAAACTTGTCTGAATGGGAACTTGTGAGTCAAACGATAAACCCACTGGAGTACATTTGTCATATTCATCCTCTGACTCATTTCCCCTGTCCCTTGCATGTACCTGTGCGATCATATGAGATAGTTCCACCTCCTGTATAATGGCAGTTTTTATGTGATTGTTTACTGCCGCATTCCCAAAAAGGTCACTGTCTGCCCCCACCTCCCGACTCACGTCCATAAAGCTCTCTTTTTGTTCATTTGTATCACATCCTATCTCCCTCTCAGCCTCAAGTTTAGCCATATCACTTCTGTTATTTAATACCGGGGAGCATTTAGCCTCATATGATGGATCAATGTTAGGGTTTTTTGGAATTGGGGTCGGAAGACAAATTTTCCCATTTCTTAACACTGTGGCCATGTCGGAAATTTACAGAAAACACACTTTTCCCATTAACCGGCACCTCACCTCCACACAGCCGCCCAAAGCCCACACCTCTGAGTTCAAGCAGTGACTATAACAGGGCGAGGGCTGGGAGCGAAAACAGGGAGGGGGGATTCTATGAAATCAATGAATGGAAGGGAAAAAAGAGGGAAAGCAGAAGAAAAAAAGGCTCACACTTTAACAATAATGGCGCTCTGAGAGAAAACTAATTGTGCGCCAGCAGAAAATCAATGAAAGAGTTGTTAATGGCTGTATTTCCCGAGTTGTTTAGCCCACTCATCGCGCCTCACCCGCCCACCCGAACAGCCAAACAGCACACTTGGCGACACTTGGATGCGTGCGCAGGATGCACGTTCATGCAGGTTTTATAGGTATTTCTGGGAGTAGTTTGGTGAAGGGGCGTGTCTATGACACGCCATGCATCTAGGAAAGAAAAAAGAAACGTGTCAGAGGGCAGGTGTTTAGAATCTAAGGGGCTTACGGGCGGGAAGGAGTCAACAGCCCAGCCCAACCCAAACTCACTACTAGCACACTAAAGCCCAGCCCAGCCCAGCCCACAGGCGCGTAACAACACAAACTTATAATTGCTTGTATGGATAATTGCCGTTGTTGCTGAAGTCCAAGAAGCAGCGTTTTGCCGCATGAGAAGAAAAAGGCTTCCTCTAGCGCATACAGCCTTTTTGCTGATAGGAAAGTCCAGGTTATTCGCAAAGATTCATCAGAGTCTGGTCCAAACGCCAAACAGCACACTTGGTGACGCACAGGATGCGCGTTCATGCAGGTTTTATAGGTATTTCTGGGAGTAGTTTGGTGAAGGGGCGTGTCTATGACATGCCATGCATTGTTGTTGCTGAAGTCCAAGAAGCAGCGTTTCGCCGCATGAGAAGAAAAAGGCTTCCTCTTGCACATACAGCCTTTTTGCTGATAGGAAAGTCCAGGTTATTCACAAAGTCCCATCAGAGTCTGGTCCAAACGCCAAACAGCACACTTGGCGACACTTGGATGCGCGGACTATAATTAAATCAGCTAAAACTGGCGGAATCCGCAGGCGAACACAGTCAGAACACGACGGGAAGGTGCATGAAGAAACAGCTGAGGAGACTTTTGCCGAAAAATCGCAGGATGAAACGGGTGAAAACGGCTCGGAGGAGCTCCTCACCGCCTATCTCAAAATGACAGCCGTAAGCAAAGCGACCCGCCAAGTGGGTCTCTGAAGCCGCAGTGCTGCGAGTGACCTAGCGGGAAGACACCAGTGCAGGGCTGTGACCAGTGTGGACAGCCGCACTGCAAGACGGTGTATGACCGGCACACTGGGAGCGTTGCAGGAGCTCCGGTGGGTCGGGGTGCACTCGGTCCGCACCGAAAGCAGGTGCACGCGGCAGGCTGCGGTGCACCCCCTCCCCGCTCCGGCGTCACATCTTTGCATAGACCTCAGCCGTGCCCAGTGACACAGAGGACATGCTGCACCGCCATTTCACATCGGAGAGGTAGCAGACTGGGACATTGGCTTGTGCCTATCGGACAGAACTGAGGGGTGCGAGCAACATCAGGTACGACTTTGTTTGCCTGCAGGATGTAGGAAGCCGCAGTCCATTCCGACAGCTCGCTGGTGCAGCTGCTTAGGAACATCATGTGTCCCTGCACTGAGGCGGAAACACATTAGAACATCATACTCCATTGGGATGGCTTGCCGGTGCCGTGTTTTGTGGGCACCAGGATACACCCGGACAGGGGAGGGTGTAAACACCGGCGGATTACAGTGGAACTGTGAAGGTCGGGTGGTTGAAGGTGGCGCTGCTGGGGTGTTGGCCGGGACACAGGGTGGCCGTCCTCCCCCCCTGGAGAGCGAACAAATCGAAACCTGGAGCACGGGTGCAACACGTGGGCAAACACAGCCTTCCGGGAGCACCCGCACTCACCTGATGTAGTCCCTCAAACAGGCGACATTGAAGGACCTGGAACCTTTGTGCCCCAACAGCGCACTTTACCACGTGAATCCCAGACCAGTGCCTGAGTCGGGCAGACTGGGTTCGCTGCAACCCACTGTTCATGCAGGCACAGAGATCAGCAGGGTGGTAGATAGTTTGTGACCACCTGCACAACATATGTGCACATTGCTAAAATCCTCAGGCATCCCCTAACTCGCTTGGCGCGGGTGAGACGGGGGCACATACTGGTGGGTGGACAACCCCACCAACCCGCAGAGTCATTATGATGCAGGGCAGCTGGGAACCATCCGTATAAGCGGTACATACCGAGCGGACCCCAGGACCCCGAGGGGGATCTAGTCAACACAACTTGGTGCATATAGGGATGACCATGAACATGTCGGGTGAATAACCAACTGAGGCCTGTACGTAAATTAAGCTGATATGTGGGGGACCACAATCCTTGGGAGCCCAACCCACCGTGCTTCATACAGCCTATTGAACTGCACCTGCAAGACTTTGCCGTGCCAATACAACACACAGTATCCAACGAATAATCACCCCACGTGAGCAGGCAGATACCCGCTGCAGAAGTGAGCAAGGAGAGACCGCCCCACTCTAGACAACACCAGTAAAGAACAAGTTACTTACCAACTGGTAACGTTCTTTCGACTGGATGTTCCTCCAACGTATTCCACATCTTTGACATGTAATTTGTCACAGCTGTGTACTTCAAAAACTTTTTCGGCAGAGGGCGTCCTGCGCCGATGGCGTCGTGTCAATGTCCCTCGAAGGACTCCATCGAGGGCGATGTCACTGGATGCTATTAATAGGATGCATGGTGCCCGTAGTCTCAGTTTATGTTTTTTCCTCCATAACGTGTGACATGCACATGACCAATGCCTGCTTGACTGTACATAGCCTTGAGGGAACGCAAGCTGCAAAAGCATACGAAATTCTACAGAGGGGCAGCAGGCTGGGAGGGCGATGTGGAATACGTTGGTTGAACATCCAGTCGAAAGAATGTTACCAGTTGGTAAATAACTGGTTCTTCGAATGGATTGTGTCCTCCAACGTATTCCACATCTTTGACAGACTCCCAAAGCAGTACCAGAAAATGGAGGAGGGAAAAGAATTTAGAATACCCAATTGGACGGCAGAATAAAGAACCGCCTTACCAAAGGTCATATCTTGATGGTGAAAAGTATTCCTAGTGGAATGAGCTCTCAGCCCTTCAGGAGTGTCCTTGCCCACCAATCGGTAACATTCAGTAATGGTGAGGATAATCCACCTGGACAAGATGTGTTTGGTAACAGCCTGGCCTAATCGGTGTCCAGCATATCCCACAAAGAGTTGATCGTCCACTCTGACCCTGGACATCCTAGAAATATAAAAGCTCAGAGTTCTCCTAGGGTCCAACCTATTGAGTCGCTCCTCTTCCTTACCAGGATGAGGAGGGGGATAGAAAGAAGGAAGAACCAACTTCTGGCTTAAATGAAATTCAGACACTACCTTAGGTAGAAAGGAAGGACGTACCCTCAGTACAACCCTATCATTATGGAATACAGTAAAGGGTGGCTTAGATGAAAGTGCCTGAAATTCACTCACATTAGTGAGCCCTTTAAGAAATTGGGAAATCAAAGGAATCTTAAAGTAAGAACATTCTTCAGACGAGCGCTTGAAGATAGACAGCACCGCCAGGTAACCTTTAATGGTACCTACTTGAAGGCCCCTGAAGGCCCCTGTGGGCCAAAGAAAGCAAGAAAGAAAGAACCATGGGAATGGAACATTGAAAAGGCTCAACATTTTGTCCTCTGCACCAGTCACAAAACCTACGCCAATGTCAACAGTACAGGGATTAGGTTCCGGCTGCCTGGCCGAAAGCAACACTTCCATCACGTCATCCGGGAGGTCCCAATCCTTATACCTCAACCTTTCAGATACCATGCGTGAAGATTGAGAGTCTTGACCTCTGGATGGAGAACCCCAACCCCCCCCCCCCTTGCGCACGTGAGAGCAGGTCCTCTCGCTAGGGAAGACGGCATTCCCACGCTCTCCTGGCCCAATCCGAATCCGGAGCAATGAGGTTCATGTGGGATCTGAACCTCTGCAACCTCCTTAAAACTTGAGGAATGACGGGGACTGGCGGAAACGCTCAATCCACTATGAATACGTCTCCTAAGGCTCCTCTCGGAGGAAATTCCCTTGAGCAGAATCTCTTGCACTTCCGGTTGACACTGGTCACAAAGAGATCCACTTGTGGGGTTCCCCAAAGGGCGAAGTTCTCCAGAAGTACTTTCTGAGCCAACTCCAACTCGTGAGAGACTGTGCTCTGCCTGCTCAGAGCGTTTGCCGCCAAATTCTCCTCTCTGGCCAGATGAACTGCCGAGAGTGTAATTCCTTGCTGAATTGACCAGAACCAGAGCTGCATCGCCTCTCTGCACAACAGTAGCAACCCTACCCCCCCTTTTTTGTTGAGGTAATGCATGGCCACTGTGTTGTCCGTCATTATCAGGACACACTTCCCCCGCACAGACGGCAGTAAAACCTTCAGGGCCAGCCTGATGGCCCTCAGCTCTAACAGGTTGATGTGGAATTTGGACTCCGACGGAGACCATCGACCGCTAGCGGTAAAATCTTTGGCATGAGCTCCCCATCCTGTGAGGAAAGTGTCCATCACTACTGTTACCTCCGGCCACGGTTGCCAAAACGGCTCCCCCATCATCAGGTTCCCCTCGTTGGCCCACCACAGATGATCCTGTGAGACCGAGAGTGGAATCTGAACGGGATCCGACATCTTGCCTGAGAATTGTGACAACTGCATCTTGAGGACCCATTGCAGGGATCTCATCCTGAGCCTGGCCTCTGGCACCAGAAAAATGCAGGAGGCCATGAGGCTGAGCAACCGTAAGAATTCGAATGCCGGGAGACGCTGGGCCACCATCTGCACAATGTGATGAGCCCTCACCTTGAGAGGCAAGCACTTCCCCAAGGACGTGTCCAACACACCCCTGATGTACTGGAGCTGTTGGGAAGGTGTCAGATGCACCGTCTTGAAATAGAGGGAGAAGCCCAGCTTGTGGAGGGAGCGGCAGATGAGACTGAGATGATCCAGTGCTTGCTCGGGAGAACGCACACGGGTCAGCCAGTCGTCCAGGTAAGGGTAGACTTGAATCCCCCGTTGCCTGAGATACGCTGCCACCTCCACCATTAGCTGGTGAAGACCCTCGGGTGGAGGTCAATCCGAATGGCAGGACCCGAAACTGAAAGTGCGAGTTGCCAGCCGCAAACCTCAGGTATTTTCTGTGCTTTGGATGAATCGGCACATGAAAATAGGCACCCTGTAGGTCTACAGACACCAACCAATCCTGAAGTCAAAGGGCCTGGAGGACCTGAGAAAGAGTGACCATCTTGAACTTGTCCTTCCTGAGAAGTTTGTTCAACCAACGCAAGTCCAAGATGGGTCTCAATCCCCTGTCTTTCTTTGGAATAAAAAAATATGGGGAATACCATCCCTTGTTCCTCTCCGCTACAGGCACGAGTTCTATAGCGCCTTTCTCCGGCAGGGTCGACACAAGGAGTGGATCTGGAAGCTTCAAAGAGAGATTTCCCGGTGGATTGTGGTGAGGCCGCTTTAGGAAGGGAAGATAGTAGCCGTGGGCTATTGTATCCAGAACCCATGCATCCGAATTAATAGCTTGCCATTTTTCGAGATGCTGATACAGTCTGCCCCCAACCGGCGAACAATGGAACATGGCCTCATGATTGTTTTGCAGCAGCTGCGGCAGCGCCCGAAGGGAAAGAAGCAGCTTCCTGAGCGGCTTTGGCACCCCTATTTCCCCGACCACCACGGGTACTTTTAAGCTGACCCCATTGACTGGCGGTTCCTCTCGTCCTACCAAAGGAGGAGTATTAACAAAAAGAACCTCCCCTCCACTATTGTCCCCTAGGACGAAAATGCAGAGGTTGATGCACAGCTGCGCTCAAAGTTTTAGCTGCAGCTTTTGAGGTCTGCAACCTCTTAAGGCTCTCATCAGCCTTGCTGCCAAACAAATGCGCGCCATCAAAGGGCATGTTCAAAAAACGGGCTTGCACATCCTGAGCACAACCCGACTTCCGCAACCACGCAAATCTGCGTATAACGGTGCTCGCAGCCATGGACCGGCCAACACTGTCGGCCGTGTCCAAACCACACTGAAGTGATTCACACATGGCATCCTTGCCATCTTGCACGAGATCAAGGAACCCATTCCTTTCTTCCCCTTCGGGAATATGCTCAGCCGTTAGAGAAACACAATTCCACAGAGTGTGTGAAAATCTTGCTAAGGCACAAGTGGAGTTGGCTGACTTCAGCGCCATACTCCCTGCAGAAAACACCTTGCATGCCCAACCATCAAAGCTTTTGTCGTCCCTATCAGGAGGGATAGTATGGCACGCCGCCTGCCTCGAGGTGGCCATAGCCGCCTGAACCACCAAACACTCAGGAGTGGGGTGAGTGGAAAGTTAGCTGGGGTTGCTACCGGAAGGGCGGTATTTTTTAGTTAACGATTTGTTTACTGCCGGAAGAGATTCCAGGGTCTGCCAAGCAGCTGCCACCCTTTTCTGCAACATCAAATGAAATGGTAACACCGGGTCAGAGGACAGACCTTGATCCAAAATATCCGTTAGGTCATCCTGAACAAAAGCTTCTGGAGGAGTAGACCAACCAAGCTACTCAGTGACCCTAGCCATCAGTCTCCTGAAGGACGACTCAGCATGAGCCCCAGGCTCAGGTCTGCCAAAGTCCACCTCAGGAGAAGTGTCCAAGCCACAGGACATGAAGAGATTTCTGTAACTTTTCCAACTGACTGTCCCCGGAAAAGACCAGAGCACCCTCAGGCTCAACAGGGTCAAATTCTAAATCTGACCTCTCCTCTTCCTCATAGATGTCATCCAGAGGAAGAAAATCCTCCTGACTCGGGACAGAAGAGGGTCTGGGATCCTTAACAGGCCTCACACACTTGGAAGTAGCCTTCCTTGGAGGATCCACAGTACCAGGGACCTCGATCGGCAAATTCCGGCCAAAAGGCCCTGATGGCGCTGATGGCTTCGGCGTTGACGTTGAGCCCTTACCAGATTTCTGTGGTCTCGCCGGGGACGAAGACCAAGAGCTGGAAGCACGTCTCTTGCGATCAGCCTGAACCTTGTCCGAACGGGACCTCAAAGGTTCCCGATGAGAATCGCTCAGAGTACCCGAGCCCGAAAGCGCACGAGCCACGGACCGAGACTGTTCCCTGCTGGCTTCTTCCGAAGGCGCGGATGGAACTGTGCCCTGAGATTGGAAAATCACCAGCACCTGTTCCCTGAAGGCTGCCCATTCCTCCGGAGACGAGGATTTAGTAGGACAAGCCAGTTTCCTCGCGGTGCCATCCTCCAAGGAGGACGGGGAAGGCGACCGGTGACAGCGCTTCCTGGAATGCCGAAACGAAGAGGACAAATGGCGGGAACCACTCCGGGACTGAGATCCCGGGCACTCCTTCCGACACAGAGAGTCGCCCCTCGAATCTTCGGTGGACATCCCCTTAGTAGTTTTACGAGACTTACTGCTTTTAGAGCCCCAACCTACCTGTAACTTCCCCTTACGCTCCCGCAATGCCTTAGCAGTCTGCGACTGGCATTTGGAACAGTCGTCGGTGTCATGACTCTCGCCCAGGCACCACAAACAAATGATGCGGGTCAGTAATCGACATCTTAGACTTGCAGTCCTGGCAAGTCTTAAAGCCAGACTGCCGAGTCGGAGTGGTCGAAGAAGAAGACATATTCACTAGGAATACAAGAGGCGCGCTGAGTCTCCGAAGCAAACACATTTGCAGAAAAAACGGAACTGAGGCTACGGGCACCGTGCATCCTATTTATAACATCTGGTGACGTTGCCCTCGACAGAGGCCTACGAGGGACATTGACACGCCGTCATCGACGCAGGACGCCCTCTGCCGAAAAAGTTTCCGAAGTACACAGCTGTGGACATTACATGTCAAAGATGTGGAATACTTTGGAGGACACAATCCATTCGAAAGGGGACACCAACCCATGGTAGGCAAGCACGGGGCAGCCGGACTCCCCAGTACACCTTGGGGAGGGTTAAGAAACAGTGTGACGACTCGACAACCGGAACTCTGGGCCCACGAAAAAAATTGAAGAGGGTCTGACCCCTCCCTCACGTGGTTTCAACCGTCCAAACCCCATGCTGAGGGAGGACACATTGCCTAATCCAGCGGACCACAGCGTAGGGCAGGATGTGGTCTCCCCCTCGCAGGGACTAATAACAAAGCTATAGCTGAGAGCGGGGAAACCACGTGAGGGTGGGTGGACTTGCCCGCAGGGACTACAATCGCATATAATCGCTACAATCACATATACATGTAAGAGGGGTAGAGCGCCTCATTAAACAGAGGGCATTGCACACCAGGCCCCCAAGATAAATCAGCGAGGATGCAGAGGAAGCCTGGAGGGCAGCCTGGCCAGTTGAAGAAGGGAGAGGACGGAGCAATTTCGATCAGCGCAGAATGCCAAGCAAATCAAAAGGGGGAAGAGGCAAACAAACCAGCATTTAACCTTTGGCAGGAAGTCAGATAAGGGCCAATCCACCCCATCGGTGGCAACCATGGCCTCGTCCAGCGCTGCACAACAGGAGGAGGGCGAGAGCCCAATACTGGACGCCATAGTGGCCATAAAGACGTTTCTGGAAAACAAGCTTGACACAGTTATAGCGGCCCTAAAGACGTCCCTGGAAAACAAGATGGATACAGTAATGGTGGACGTAAGACTCTTTGGACACTGGCAGACCGTGTGGGTATGGCGGAACAACAGGTACAGCACAATACCACTGACGTTGCAACCACCCAGACCCAAATGTCAGACGTGCTCTGACGTGTAAGATCCTGGAACAGAGGGCGGAGGATGCAGAAGGGAGGGCCCGTAGGAATAATATCCGGATCGTTAGACTGCCGGAGGGGGAAGAGGGTCAGGACCCCACAAATTATGTGAAGAATCTCCTGCTGCAGGAGATCGGGGCAGGGGCACTGTCCCAAGGATTTGCAGTGGAGAGAGCCCATAGGGCCCTGGCCAGGAGGCCCCAACAGGGTTCTCCCACCTCCCTGAGATCAATGATCGCAAGAATTATGAACTTCAAAGATCGAGACAAAATATTGACGTTCTCTAGAGAAGGGGGAGTAATTACTAGCAACTCTTCCAGAATAACGATCTACCCAGACTACACTCTCCTGGTCCAGAGATAATGTGCACGCTACGGCCCTACCAAGGAACGCCTCAAAGCAGCGGGAATACCTTACATGCTGCTGTACCTGGCAAAACTGAAGGTCATACGAGAGGGCAGATCGTACTTCTTTGAGACAACAGAAGAGGCCCAAGCATGGATGGACCAACAGGGTATCCCGCAAGGGAGACCCAGAAATGCCAATAATAACGAACATCTACCCAGGGGACAGCGGGAGTGAGCCTACCATGGGAAAGTTGGTTCTGACACCATAGATATTACGCAAGCCAGATGGAATATAACTAAAGGAGCAAAGAGTTCCGATATCACAGCAGATGGCGAAAGGACACGCAACCCCAAGACTTTTGTTAGTTAGGATGTCAGTTTTAAGGCATCACGCAGCCGCAAGCCGGTCCCACCTCGGTGGGCGGAGCAAGAGAAGCAGCAAGGTCCGAGCAGAAGGAAGGGTGGCTGGGTGTTTGTTTAATAGTTGTAGTTAGTCAGTTGTTTGGTTGGTTGGCAAAAGGCACAAACAGGGGAGGAAGCAGCATGCGAAGAAGTATAAGACACAGCGCGGGTGGTGATGGAACTAATATGAATCAAATGAAGCAAGCCTGAGAAAACTTCCCCAGTCTGTGGTCCGTGGCGACAACGGCAAATAAGGATGTTAGGGAGGGGAGGAAGTATCTATGCCCATGGGGAGGCAGGACGGCACGGACTGGGGCTAGGAAGAGGAGCACTTGGCAGGCGGGCCCGCAGAAGGATATGGAAGGGGCCGACATTCAAGACACACCACTAAAATGAGTCTGGACGAGGTGACCATCGCAACCTGGAACGTCAGAGCACTCAACGCTTACGATAAGAGACTCAGAGTAAATGCCTGGCTGAACAGGATGAAGGTCAAAATAGCACTGTTACAAGAAACTCATTTAACGCTTGAGAATCAAACTACAGTGGCTAAGAAATGGGGAAGCCAAATGTACAGTGCAATGTACTCCAATTATGCTAGAGGTGTCCTGATAAGGGTGGCCCTGGGGGTCCAATTTCAATTGATAAAAGCAAGAAAGAGACCCGGTGAAAGGGGCCCCTAGGGGACCCTGACGTCTATGGAAACAAGGCGGGTCACCACACACGATAGAGACGACAGACACGAGGTTGTATTCCCAAAGCTAGGGTTTTATTGCAAAGCAAAAGTCTCAGTTGGCCAACTCGGTCTCACGCCCCACGACGTGTTTCTCTAGACCTCGAGGGACGCAAGTGAGTGAATTACGTACATCAGTTACATATATACAAAATGCATATCAAACAATCAGCTATGACATGGTTAACAACCCTCTTCATTGGGTTTCTTTGAACTTGGTGTGATGATGGACATCTCCGACCACTATGACACCTTCAAACATCTATTCTAGTAACAATTTGCAATTTGTGAGTGCGTAGGCATCTTTCGGTTATTGAATAGAACATGGCGCTTCTGTTCTTGGAAGCGAACTACATACAGAGGGGGTTGCATTCCGGACCTTGCTATCTATCAGGTGCTATTCGCGTCCTGGAAGCCGACATGCTCTAGCAGGCTCGGAAAGGGGGGCCGTTAGAAAAGCATAATTCATGCCTTTAACGGTATTATTCTAACATATTCTACCATATAACAAGACTGGCTGGCAACTGTGAAATGATTAAATGCCCTGCGGTTCTGCTTCAAGGCTACATAAAGGAGGGAGCCGGGCATTCTTCCTGGCGCTGCCTACGTTTGTGTTTCAGCAAAACTCTTGTTATCCTCTCGGCCCTGTCGTATACAGACAACAATGTTCCACAGTCGAGCAGTGTAACCGGAAAATATACTGCGAAGCAATAGGAACAGAAAGCAATGAGCAATGGTTAGAAAACAAGCATTCTTGTTACATCAAAAGGGCTGTTCATTAGAACTCAAAAACCTATATCCTGTTGTATCGTGCATGAGACGGTTGGCCCACGGCCACCAAAATGCGTTTGCGGTCTCAAATTAGATTTCTAGACTGACAAACCCTCCTTTGGCCGTATGCCAAACGTCTCATCTATTTATTGAAATCTCCTCTAGTGATGATGAATCTGAAGTACTTATGTCTGAGTCTCGCATGCTATCGTGGTCATCATTGCCTTCATTAGTATCTATTGCCATCAACTCTTTCATTACTCTAATCTCATTTGGGTCTGGGCTAGTTCGATCATGAGGTTTTTTTTTCTTTGTTATCATTTGCATGCATCCTTCCGTACATCCCTCAGTTACCTCTGCACAAACTATGGGCAAACAATGTATACAACAACAACACGTTAGGAATATTCCGAACACCACTACTAGTATTGAGATCAGCTTCCATCCCCAAGATCGTAGTATTCCCCAAAACCAAGATCCTATTTCCCAGCTCCCTTCTCCCGTGGGGAGTTCAGAGCTTAGAACGTGCATTTTCTTTATTGCGTCAAAGATCGTGGGGGAATAGTCATCGAAATAAACGCAACATGCTGATCCCACTATTTTGCAAATTCCCCCACGATCAACCAGGATCGCATTGAGAGCCATTCTATTTTGCAGCGTCATTAACCTGATTCCTCTTTCTTCCAACGTCATGTTAAATAATATATCTGTTGTTGTGTTTATTGTATTCTTTAGGATTCTGGACAACTGCCTTATATTATAGGAGTTCACTATCTGTCCTAAGAATGGAATGAATGATTTTGCTACATCAGTTGCTATTAAAACACCTTCGTCAGTCCTCTTGACTCTAGTTCTGGATAATTTGGCCATGGCTGCTGTTTCCAAGAGGAATACTCCTGGGAACAATAGCCCGAGATAACATGTACCTCCCCAGTTTCTGGGCAACCAAGGGTATGCTTTCTCTCCACATATAAAATAAACTGGATCACCTACGTATACTGGTTCTATTTCCCATTTTAGTACCACCGTATTCATACAACCAGTATATGTTCCGACCGAAAAAGATCCTTTCTTTTTCAGGTAAAACGGGACAGTTCTTGGGCTATAATTGACTGTGTAAGATGGGGGAATCGCATCTTTGTTCCCTTCTGTTCTTACACGAAACGTCATTACAGATGTTTTTTCTGGCGGGGACAATCTATCTCGTCTATTTTGTCGTGTTATCTTTCGTGTGCATTTCCTCATGGGCTCTGGGGCTATTACTTGTGCTTTATGGAAAATGGAAGAACCCACAGGCTTCATTATTATCTCCTCAAACTCATTCATGGTGGTTCTGTCTAATTGACCCGTATTACTCTCATTCCACTTCCCATAGAACATTGCACCTAAAGATGCACTACATGCAGAACTTAATGGTAATGGCTGCACATACCACCCTATTCCTTTCCCAGCATGCAGTGGTAAATGGGCACATACCCAGCAGTTTGTTTTCTTCAGGATTGCATGTGTCATGTTCATGATTAATGGGGGTAGGGTATAACCTGATCCGGGCTTTCAGTAGTGGATATATTAATTATCGGTAAAAACATTTCTAATGGGTGTATTGTTTCTACCCACCATAATATTAGGGCTGTCGATATTGGTGCTACCATGCTCATAAAGCACATTATTATCGTTAGTGTCAGCATACAATTTGTTTTACCATGCGTTTTTCTTAAACTTATAGTCTTTATAACTGACTCATTTTCAGCAGTGGTGGTGCAGGAGGAGGCTGGAACCGGTCCCGGCATGTTTCTCGTCGTCCTTCTTCTTCCTTCTCAAAGTTCGTTGTGGATATCTCTCTTTGTCGCTCTTGCTCTGATGTCTATAAGTTCAATGGAATTCTCCCAGTTCAGTTTTGCCTGTCCTTTTTTTTTTAGCCTGGATTCGATTATTCGTTTTTAGGCGAGATCACTTTTCCCTTCTTATACTGCTCAGAGGACCTTTGATCAGTTTTCGCCTCAGTATCATGTGCGCCCAGCTTGTCCGCTCTGGTTCCGGACACATGTACTGTTAATCAATTATCTCACTTGGCAGAGTACCAGGTGCGCCCAGCTTGTCCGCTCTGGTTCCGGACACATGTACTTTTATGATCGCACAGAGGAGCCGCGAGTCTTGAATTGTCCGACTTGCACAATTCTCACGCTTCTCTCGTCTACACCCCTGGTTCCTTCTCCGTCCATGAGCTGAACCAGAGGTTGACACAAACACCAAAAGAAAAAGAATACGGATCACTTTGTCTTCCGAGGCCGCAGGTTGTATCGCCTTGCTCCTGGTATCATATGATCCGTGAACAGTGCCGGTGCACTTTCAGATTTAGGCTTGAAGTCAGCCTGCGGCGCTTCTTCAGGTGCTGGTGTGCGCCGCGCCAATGATGCAGATTCGGTCTTTGGCGTGCTGGCAAGTGCTGGTGGGCGCCAAAGGGGTACACGATTTGGTTTTGCTGGTATCTGCAGGGCAGATTTCACGTCGATCAGCATGATGTCGATTCTGCTGGGCAACGTTGGGGCACTCTTTGCCCTTCCCCCTCTTTGGCAATCGTCTCAAGCTTTGTTTCGAGTTTCACTTCATGTTTTGGCAGATCAGGTGGCTGCACACTGGCAACAGTTTCTTTCGTTTCTGCGACCGCTGTCTCTTTCTGGTCATCGGTGTCAGGCAAGACTTTCAGTGCAGTTGGAATCTTCTTGGCATGGGTGGCATGGATCCACAACTTCCTTCCATCCACCCGTATTGCTGTCTGCGTCGCCAAAAGTACTTGATAGGGCCCGCGCCACCTGGGTGCTAATGATGACTTTCTTTCGAAGTTTTTTAGCAGCACCCAGTCTCCTGGCTACAGCGCGTGCCCCGGACCGGTATACCGCACGGGTAATGCCTCCTGCACCTGCTGCTGAATCAAACGCAATTTCTGCATTAAAAGGCCACAATCAGTACTAAGCACAGGATGTTCTATCTCACTGAGTTGTTTTGGCTGAGGTGCACACCATACATTTGCCGGCCTCCCTATTATGATCTTGTATGGGGAGAGCCCAGTTTTAGCCTGTACAGGCGTACGCATGCATAATAGTGCTATTGGTAATGCATCCACACAACTCAACTTGCTTCCCGCACAAATATTGCTAATCTTTGATTTAAGTATCCCGTTGTGCCTCTCCACAAGACCGGCAGAACTCGGATGCCTTGAACTGTGGAATCTCTTATCAATCTGGAGACCTGCACATATCTGTAACACCACTGCACCCACAAAATGTGGTCCATTATCGGACCATAGGACACGGGGCAATCCAAATCTGGAAAAATACTCCTTCAACATTACTTTTGCCGTAGTCATCGCTGTGCAGTCTTTTAAAGGATATGCCTCCACCCAATTACTGAATGCACAGATTACCACCAAGACTTATTTAAAGTTTTGGAACCTTTCCATCTCTATGAAATCAAAATGAACTACCTCAAACAGCATGGAGGGTGGGCCAAAACTTCCTGTTGGTGTCACTGTTCCCTTTCCTACATTGTAGGAAACTGTACACGTTGTAAACACGTGTACAGTTCTGGACCAACCTTTCTGCATTCTTTTTTATGTTTGCATTCTGCCATACTGTAGAAAGGTGCTGTATCATTTTCTTGGCACAGATGTGCGTAGGGCTGTGGGCCATTGTGACCATTGCAGTCACATATGAATTTGGCAACATCCAGTTTCTAGTTCTCTTGTCCACCCAACAACCCTCCAAATCCAACTCAGCAGATCCCTCTGCCCATCCCTGTATTTCATTGGCCATAGCCTCGGCCTGCATTTCTTTGACAGTCGCAACTCCATCTTCTATCATACAGGGTACTTGCTCTGTCTGAACCGTCATCATCTTGGTATTCAAATCAGTGGCAGTTTGTTTCGCAATCCTGTCTGCAAACGCGTTTTCCTCTCCTATTTTGCATGTTACTTTTTTATGTGCCTCGCATTTCACTATTGCTAGGCGCTTTGGAAACGTGAGTGCAGACAGCAATCGTACAATCAAAAGGCCATGTTGAATTCTGGCACCATGTGATGTCAGAAACCCTCTCTCAGCCCAGAGTCGTCCAAAGTTATGAATCACTCCAAACGTGTACTGACTATCAGTATATATATATTCACATTCAAATTTTCAGAAATCTCGCAGGCTCTGGTTACTGCTATTATTTCCGCGGCTTGTGCTGAATTATAGGGGATTCTTTTACTTTCTACAACACTCTCTTGGGTAGTGATAGCGCACGCGGCAGTTGTCGTGCCATCTGGTAATTTAAAACATGAGCCGTCACAAAATAACTCTCCATCCGGCTCTTTCTGTGGAATATCACTTAAATCAACTCTCCCCTTAGTTTCTTCCTCAGTGACCATTAAGCAATGGTGGGGGGGTGATTCATTCTTCCCAATTTCTTTTATGGTTAATGGCATTAATTCTGCAGGATTCAAAGCGCTACACCTCATAATTTGGATATGGGGCGCGAACAAGATAATCTTGTTGTATTGTGCCTGTCTGAGGTGAGGTAGCTTGAGATGTGATGTGGAATATTTATGTGTGGATGATGGAATATTCTGAGTGTTCTGTGTAGAGGCGGTTACAGCTGGCTGGCCCTGGGTGATGGGAGCCGGTGTTGTCACAACTTATGTCCTTTATGTCTTCATGTGGATATGTAACTAAGAACTTGGAAATAAACTTACCTGAAGAAATCTTAAAGAGCCTGGAACCTGCTTTTTAACAAATCTCATATCTTGTCAATCTAGCAGAGGTGAGGTGTTGCGTCTGTGTCCTATTTAATAGAACATCTATGGCATGTGGCACCATCAGAATTAAAGTGTGCCCCAATACCATCCCTTCCATTTGTTTCACTGAGGCAGCAGCCGCCGCGACAGATCGCAAACATCGTGGTAGTGCGCGCGCTACAGGGTCCAGCGCAGATGAAAAATAGCTGCACGGCCTATTTCTTCCACCTTGTTCCTGTGTCAAAACCGCCAATGCACATCCTTCACTTTCAAACACAAATAGTCTGAAAATTGTCTTATAGTTCGGTGTACCCAAAACTGGAGCTGAGCATACTGCAGTTTTCAATCCATCAAATGCTCTCTGACATTCCTCATCCCACTGCAAAGGCATAACCGCATCTTTTCTAGTCAAATGCACTAATGGTTTCACAATCAACGCAAAATTACCAATCCATTGTCAGCAATATGAAGCCATGCATATTATGGCTCTGACTCCTTTTTGTGTCTTTGGAATAGGCATACAAGAAATACTTTCTATGCGTTCTGGCGTTAGTCTTCTCCCTCCTTTCGAAAGTAGGTAGCCCAAGTAAACTACCTCCTTTCGATTATACTGAAATTTCTTCAAACTAGCTTTATGGCCATGTGCCGCTAGGTGTGACAGTAGTAATACAGTGCTTTCTTTACAAATCTCCTCTGTGTCTGCAGCTAGAAATAAATCGTCTATGTATTGCAAAAGTACATAACCCACGGGTAATTCCAGCATGTCTAGCTGCTCTTTTAATGCTCTACTGTAAATACTTGGACTTTCCGTGTAACCTTGCGGAATCCGTGTAAATGTAAATGATCGTCCTCCTAATATGAACGCGAACAAGTATCTACTGTCCTTGTCGACTGGAATACTAAAGAATGCGTTCTTCAAATCTATTACACTAAAATATTCTGCTGAAACAGGTATCATTGTCAATATTGTAGTGACGTCTGGCACTAAAGGAAATTGCGGATGTACTACCTTATTTAATGCGCGTAGATCAATTATGAAACGGTATGGTACCTCATTACCTCCTTTTTATAAACCGGAAGGATCGGGCTGTTACATGTACTGCCTGTGATTTCCTCTATTAACCCTAATTTCACCAAATCGGTAACAATACTCTTCAATCCTTTCTCACCTTCAACCGAAATTTTGTATTGGGGTATTCTCGGTAGGGTAACACCTTCTTTTAAAATAATCTTTTCTAGCTCTATCTTTAAACATCCCACATGGTTGTCATGCATTGACCATGTACAGGTTGGTACTTTACTTAGTTCCCCTGGTAACGCTTCGGGCATGAATTCTGACACAGGGGCATCGTGTGGCCATATCGTTAGAAACACTCCGTCTGCCGTGCAATGTATAACAGAACCTAGTTTTTTTATCAAATTCAATCCCAACAAATTTTCTCCACAATTTCCTGTTAGAAGGAAAGGACAATGTTCGGTGAACGGTCCTATGGTAACTGGGACTCGTTTGGACACTGGGTTTATGACTGGTGTACCTGCGAACCCTACGGAAATATTCTTTTGCCCTGACAGTGGTATATTCGGAACCAAGTGATGGTCTATTTATCTACAAGAAAGCGCTGATCCTCATTCCCGACTCTCATTTCTACGTAGGGTCCTCTCTGATTCACGGGAATAGACACTGGTTCTGACCCCTGTCCTGGGCTGTCCTATTGGGGAAATAACACATCGTCCGATGTGTAATCATTACTATTACTGTAATACGTGTTTGGCTGTGTATCGAAAACATTTCCACTCTTCCCTCTATTTCCCCCAATCTGATTTCCATATTGTTGATTTTGCTGTCCCTGACTCTGATTTGGGGCATTTTGGTTTTGGCCTTGGTTTTGATTACCTCCATTATTATGATGCTGCTGCATACTATTCCTATTCGGTCCATTCGCTCCTGGGTGTCCTCTATGCTGTCTCCTCTGACCAGACCCATTTCTGTTCTGTATATGCGGGCATTGCGCTCGCCAATGTCCTTCCTCTTTACAATATGCACACTGATTCGGCCCCACTGTTCCCCCATGCATATTCAAACTACTCCTTACTTGTGTGTTCCCTCATCCTCTATTATGTCCTGCTACTTGCTGCATTAATACCCGTGTCTTTAGATTTACCCTATCCCTCTCTTCTTTTTCTTTTCCTGCAGTCACTCTGCGCTCATAATATTGGGCCATATGCAGTACTTTGCCCAATGTTTTTGCTTGCCATGCACTCTCTGATGTCATGATTAGATCCTGAATTGGAAGTTTTAACCCCCTCACATATTTGTCAACAAATAACCTCTTCCCTGCTTCTGAACCCACATCCTGCCCGCTGAAGTCTGTTAATATTTCTTCAAATCTATTAAAATAATCTC
This sequence comes from Ambystoma mexicanum, assembly GCF_040938575.1. Taxonomy (NCBI): domain Eukaryota; kingdom Metazoa; phylum Chordata; class Amphibia; order Caudata; family Ambystomatidae; genus Ambystoma; species Ambystoma mexicanum. The sequence continues at coordinate 1,196,448,200 of NC_090926.1, read as the reverse complement.
TAGCCAACTCATCTTTGCCTTGTACACATGCAGTCAATTTGTCCCATTGGATTCTTTTCTCTGGAACAATTGTTTTTAACTTCTGTACTATACGTGCTGGTAATGCCACCAGGTTCGGTCCTGGTGTTCCTCCAACCGCTTTATTTCTATCCTCTATCATCAAATCCGCCCATGTGGCGCCAAAGGCAGTTGTGTCATCTACCTTCCTTATTTGTTTCCATATATCTGCTGGCAGGATCACCGGGAATATTAGGTCTATATCACCCATGGTAAGCACGGATGACTGTAGGCAGGACTCTACTTCCTTGTAAAACCCTGCAGGATTCTTTCTTATATCCGGAATCGTCTGCTTTATGTTGTTCACCTCTTGTCTGGAAAAGGGGACATGCACGTATTGGGCGGTGTAATCGGCTTGTGTTACCTGCGCCGCTACATTGCCCGCTGCAGGAACCTCCACTTTGGGCACAAAGGTAGGTGGGACCTCTCTCATAGGAAATGCCCCACATACCGTCCCTCCCCCTTCTCTTAGATGCAACAATATTCCCAGATCCAATGATAGGGCTGTTTCTCCTGTTCCTCGTTCTAATGCTCTCCTATATACTGCCATAATTTCAGGCGGGCTGGCCTTATCGTTTTTTATATCTTTATCTAATAAGTGTTCAACCATCGATTGTAGCGCTTTTCTTTTCATAGGCATGGAATATTCATCAAATATCTCATGTATCTCCATTGTGGGAATACTAGGATCTGACATCCATCTAGACGCTTCTCGCATACATACTTTTAACTTGTCGCCCCTTTGTATTGATGACATCGAATGTCGTCGCTTTATATATGGCTCTACAGTTTCCTTTCTATTTCTCCCAATATCTTTACTCCTATATCCGGGTGAAGTAAACATTTCGGCATAGTCATTATCTAATTCATCCTTTAACTCAAAAAGTCTATACACATGTTCTCTTACTTCTTCATCCCTCTCCCTACAGCGTGCTAATGCATTAAAATCTAACAATCGCTGCAGTGGTAATTTCCCAATTAGCTGTTTCCAACTCTCCACCAAATATTCACCCATGCATTCCAACACTACCTGTCTTTCGTTGCTTCTACAAAAGTCATATATCGAAGCCAATGTTGACGTCCCATCATTCCCGTCTATATACATCTCTGCCTGTTGCTGCAATTCCACCTTCCTTTCCTTGCTGATTGCGCTGCGGGCTACCCTCGTGCACTGCCGTTGGTCAGTCCCGCCTCCTGCCCCCGTGGTTTCAACTTCAACCCCAGGAGGAACGAACGGTATCGAGTCTGTGTCTAAGGCGGGAGGTGCGGATGGGACAATGGGAACAGAGAGTGTCTGTTGTGGGCCTGGTTGGCTAGTAGGAAGTGTTACGTGTGCGGTCTGTGGCTGTGGGAGGGCTTGTGCTACCGGAGGGGGATCTTGAGCTACGGGCGGGGTCTGGGCAATAGTTACTGACGTATCTGTTCTTACTTCTGATCTTGGGCCTTGTTTTGTATGGGTCAATATATTTTCTATCAATTCATCTGTCATGTGTAATTCTCGTTGTGGGTATATCTTTTCTATATTCAACTGGTCACGCCTGCCTGCCCTTCTTAGACTCTCAGTCCACTCCTCCTCTTCTTTTTCTTGCGCTACCTCACCTCTTTATTTATGCCTGCGCGCATGCTTTGCTCTGCTTTTAAATCGGAGCATTGCTTCCTTTCTCCAGTCTTTAATAGTTTCAAATGCCGCAGGACGCGCTTTCTTTCTTATCAACACCCTTTCCAAGTTATCTATCCTCGCCATCTCAAAACTACCATTAATCGGCCACTGATGGTCTTGTTGCTTTCTGGTTTGCCTATGCCAAGTCTCAAAGAATATTATCGCACCCACTCCATACTTCACATACATCTCATACGCCGGCGTTCCCCCAGGTGGTACAATTTGGCCATTTTCCAAAGATTGTCTACCGCAGCGGAAAAACCCTGCTAAGGTGGACAATACCCCAGGCATGTTTCAACCTTCCCCTTGGTTAATCAACCTTACCTAGGGCGTTTGATTTTGCAAAGTCAACTCTCAACCAATTTCAGGATGCTTTGAATCAGGGAATGACTCACCTGATAAATCAAGTCGTCTGTATACTGACGCACCAAAGGACGTCGTGTCTGCGTTTCTTGGCTTCCGCCTCGTTTCGGGACCCTCAGCTCCTTGTTCTATAGCCAGGCACGTCGATCAGGGATCAGATGTGTGCAGATCTGCAAAGGAGTCTCTCATCACTTTTACAGGGTGCCCCGAACACCTCTTGATCCCGGCTCGATCGTCCCGTCGTCACCGTTCTCTGCCTTTCTCAATTACAACGTTACGCGAAGGAACAAGTGGGGGAGGGTCCCTATTCGGGCACCATCTTGAAAGGGGCCCCTAGGGGACTCTGACGTCTATGGAAACAAGGGGGGTCACCACACACGATAGAGACGCCAGACACGAGGTTGTATTCCCAAAGCTAGGGTTTTATTGCAAAGCAAAAGTCTCAGTTGGCCAACTCGGTCTCACGCACCGCGACGTGTATCTATAGACCTCGAGGGACGCAAGTGAGTGAATTACGTACATCAGTTACATATATACAAAATGCATATCAAACAATCAGCTATGACATGGTTAACACCCCTCTTCATTGCGTTTCTTTGAACTTGGTGTGATGATGGACATCTCCGACCACTATGACACCTTCAAACATCTATTCTAGTAACAATTTGCAATTTGTGAGTGCGTAGGCATCTTTCGGTTATTGAATAGAACATGGCGCTTCTGTTCTTGGAAGTGAACTACATACAGAGGTGGTTGCATTCCGGACCTTGCTATCTATCAGGTGCTATTTGCATCCTGCGAGCCGACATGCTCTAGCGGGCTTGGAAAGGGGGGCCGTTAGAAAAGCATAATTCAAGCCTTTAGCGGTATTATTCTAACATATTCTACCATATAACGAGACTGGCTGGCAGCTGTGAAATGATTAAATGCCCTGCGGCTCTGCTTCAAGGCTACATAAAGGAGCTGGGCATTCTTCCTGGCGCTGCCTACGTTTGTGTTTCAGAGAAACTCTTGTTATCCTCTCGGCCCTGTGGCCTTGTCCTTTTCATATACAGACAACAATGTTCCACAGTCGAGCAGTGCAAGCGGAAAACATACTGCGAAGCAATAGTAACAGAAAGCAATAGGCAATGATTAGAAAACAAAATGGTGATTCTTGTTACATCAAAATGGCTCTTCATTAGAAAACTCGAAAACCTATATTCTGTCGTATCGTGCATGAGACGGTTGGCCCACGGCCACCAAAATGCGTTTGCGGTCTCAAATTAGATTTCTAGACTGACACCGGAAGGTAGATTTGTGTTGGCACATGGAATATTGGAGAACAAGGAAATATGCTTGATAAATACATATGCTCCAAATCATGACACAACGGTGTTCTTCAAAAAAATTGCACCTACATTGGCCCAATACAGGGAGGCGACATTCATCTGGGTAGGCGATTTTAACTGCACTCTGGACCCTCTCCTGGACAGATCTGATGACAAACACAGGAAACCAGCACTGCCAGCAAAGGCCCTACAAACGATCCTGAACCAACTGCACCTGGAGGACGTCTGGAGGAAGGTATATGGACAGGGGAGAGGGTACACACACCATAGCACCCCCCATGGGACATTCACATGCATAGATTATTTATTCACTGGCAGCGAATCTCTGAGGGAGTTCACAGGGATACATATTAGGGTACGGACACTGTCAGACCATGCACCATTGCTAACGACATGGGCACATACTTATAGAAAGGCTCCAATACCGACGTGGCGGCTGAGGGAAGAGGCATTGAAGGAGGGCAAGTTCCGGTAACATATACAAGACGCGATAGTAGATTACTTTGAGCACAAGGGGGAAGTATGGAGAGCACCGGTATGATCTGGGATGCCTTCAAAGTGGTGATAAGGGGAGCAGCGCTAGGGAAAACGGGAGGACTAAGGGGAAGAGGTCTGACAGATTTGGGGGAGGTGGAAAGGGAGATAGAACTGGCTGAACGTCAAGCAGGTGTGACAGTGGAGAAACCCAAAGAACAGAGTTGAGAATGAGATGTGTCAAAATCTGGGAGAGACTGGGAAAATGTGATTATAGGAGGTATATACAGAGATTGCATGCGGAGGGGGACAAACCCAGATGACTTTTGGTCAGGCTCACTAAGCAGGAAGGCAGGAGAGATCCTATAAAAGCGATAAGAGACCAAGCTGGGGAGGAAGTCAGGAACCAAGAGGGCATTAACAATATATGTACACAATTCTATGAGAAATTGTATGCTCCCAACCCGGTGGTCGAAATGGGCGATATAGCTCACGCCCTAGCTGAGATTGTACTGCCAAAGCTAGCGGAAGAGCAGGTTCAGATACTCGACGCTCCCCTCACGGTAGAGGAACTGGAGACTGTAATGTCTCAGTCCCCTTTGGGCAAGGCACCGGGACGGGAAGGGTTCCCAGGCGAGTTCTATAAGGAATACAAGAGCACCTTAGCACCGAGACTGCTGGAAACATATCATGAGGCGTACGAAAAGGGACAGTTGCCCGATATTATGTCGGAATCGGTAACTGTACCAATCCTCAAACCGTGGAAGTCAACCACTTGAGTGTGCTTCCTATAGGCCGATCTCCCTCATTAACCAGGACTCCAAAATTCTTACGGCGGTGCTAGCGTACCGACTTAAAAGGGTGATACCCACATTAATCCACACGGACCAAACGGGATATGTCCCCGGGAGGAACACGAAGTGGAATCTGCGGAGACTTCACCATGTGGTAGACCAGACGAACAGCAGACGGGGGAATGCGCGATAGCATCACTAGACGCTGTTAAAGCTTTCGACTACGTGAATTGGGAGTGGCTGTTGAAAGTCATTGCCCACTTCAGGATAGGGGAGGGTTCCTCCCTTGGGTGGAGTTGCTATATAAAAGCACCAGAGTGAGAGTCAAAACTGGGAGACATATCTCGGGGGTATGGAGGATTTATAGAGGAACAAAGCAGGGATGCCCGCTGTCACCAATGTTGTATATACTGGCGCTCGAGCCACTGGCGGTTTTCCTGAGGGCAGAATGTGGGGACACTGGGATAGATATAGATGGGATTATACATCAAATATCGTTATACACAGACGATATGCTCCTCTTCGGGGAGAAACCGTGGGTGCACCTGCCATGCTTACTGGAAGCAATAGACGCATATACCAGACTATCGTGTATAGTTATTAACAAAGACAAGTCTTCTCTTTTCCCCATGGCCTATCTGAGGTGGGTCCCCTCGAGCCAATTGCCTGATCTGGGTCTCACATGGGCATCGAAATCCTTCCGTTATTTGGGGATAGAGGTACACCACGATACCAAGGACACACACAGATACAACACACTGGGAGCCCTCAATAAGACACGGAAGTCAATGACCTTCTGAATGACACTTCCGCTAAGGGGTTGATGGGGAGGGTGGCCCTGCTGAAGGTTACGTTATTACCACGAATGCTATACTATTTTACTAACATCCCTCACAATATACCTAAGGCTTCACACAATTGAACATAATGGCACATGAATTCCGGTGGGGTGGGGTGGGGAGAGGAACAGGACCACCCTAAACACCCAACAAAGGGACTATGAAGCAGGGGGCATCAGGCTGCCAAACTTTGGACAATATTATTTTGCAGGACAACTCCAGTTCGTGGTTAGATGGCTAAGGGATGAACCATCAATAGACTCAATACTCTTTCAGCCGGCGCTGAAGCAATATAATCTGAGGGAATTGCTATGGATCGACAAGCCCCTGACCAGGACCCTACCCAGCATGGTCAAACTGGGTCTGACCTTGTGGAACAAAGCATGGAAACACCATGGAGAGCGGAACCCCTGCTCAGCACAGATCCCCCTTGCAGGTTTCATGGGGGTAGACACAGGGACCCTGGCAACATTTCGATCCCAGTGGAAAGCCAAGGGCGTAGCTCTGATAGGGGACCTGAGGGGGGAAAGTCAATGGACGGAATTCCGAAACCTGATGGAGAAGCACAATATACACGGTGGTCAGTTCATTCTATACAACTGCATGGTCCAGGATGAAGTGGACTTGGTGGGGAGGATGGACGCCTGGTAAGATGTATCAGAAAAGGGGGACATGCTGTCATGATGCCTGCTCCCGAGGAGCCAGGTCAGGCCCAGCATCCCCGGAAGCAGACTTCATACTCACCAGGCAGGACCCAGCAAACCCCTATAGGGGCTCTTTGGACCTTGTCCTGGTGCCTTTGGCGCCAGGCTCATAAAAGGCATCTGTCCTGGCACCATAGGCGCCAGGTTCATCATGGCAGAACATATGGTAATACTTGGGTGAACTCACCTGAGGCAGACCATGCTGCATACTCACCCGAGGCAGACCATGCTGTCTGAAGCTCCAAGCCAACTAAGGCTGGGGAGGAACTATTTTCTTTCAGGAACTCTTTTCTTACTCGGGTGGGGCCAGTGGAAGAACACTCACCTGAATCTCTTCCAAGGCTATATAAACCACGCCCGGATGGCCACACGCGCTTCGCGTTATTCTGCATCTGCAGCAGGAAGCTCACCGAGTCGGCTCCTGCATCCTGGCTTCTGCCACGCCCATCAGCACCTGGAACACCTGCAAGGAGAGAAAGGCAAGCATTAGGACATTACCTACCTTCATCCAGCATACGGATTCTTCACTCCGTTGATCCTGCAAAAGAAAGTCAAGGGTTAGAAACGCATCTCATCGCTCGCTGCAGCGCCGCTTCCACTTACCTTCATGTGGCGATGTCTAGCTTTTCAGCGGTCATAGGCGACATCGGCCGCATCCCAGCACCTACGGAAAAGAAAGACAATAGTTAGAAGCGCTCCGGTTCTCACGCTGCCGCGCCGCTTCCACTTACCTTCACATGGCGCCGGCAACCTTTTCAGCGCCCATAGGCGACATCGGTCGCATTCAAGACCTACGGCGAAAAAGGACAAAACAAGGTGAGCAACGCACTAATTGCAAAAGGACAGATTACTCACCTTAAGTCTTACCTGAATTTTGTTGGGACCTCAGCTCCCTTTTCGGGTCGGAGCGGCTTTTCTGGCTTTTCCGTACCCCGGCCCCTATGGGGAAATAAGACACACTCATTAAGGTGTCGGAGCAAACCACTACGGCACACCTTCATTAAAAGTACTCACCTGAGCTTACCTCGGCGAATCCATTCCACCACACGGATTCCTCACCTAGTCCCTGAAAATTAAACAAAGGCCAAGGGACAAATAAGACTTGATCTTTTGAACTATATACTTACGGCAGCATTTTGGTAAAGGCAAGCAGACATCAAACCCTCGCCAAATCCGAGATCCAGTGAAGTAACTGGAACTCTACGCGCCCCTGCGTCAGAAGCAGGATGGAGAGCTCGTCCATACAGAAATTAAGGTGAGAGTCTGCGGAAGGCACAGCTAGGGTTCGAGGAGGGTGAGAAGGGGAAAAAGGGGGGAATCTCACACACTATCTAGCAGACAGTTAACTCCCTTTTCCCATCTACAGAAGGATTATTCTACGGGCCAGACAGACGAGGTTAGGGGGTCCAGTCCAGTCCATCTTCCAAGCACTACGCTTTACCGTGGAAGAAGTTGTAGCAGTCCAGAACGGGTCGGCGCCTCCGTGGGAATCAGGTGAGCGTTACAGAACGCGAAGCCTACCAATAACTTCCTACTCAGGCGCCATGGAAACTTCCGAGACAGACCAGCTGGCCCAGCTATTAGGGGAATTACGGGCCGAAGTTCATTCCGCTTGCCAGGAGACGAATGCCCTCAGGAGGGAGTTAACTGTGTCAAAGGAACGAACTGATGATCTTGCCCGCCAGCTGTTGCAGAGTCAAGCTGGTCAAACTCCTCTACCAAGTTCAGGGGGTAGTTTCACCCCGTGGCGTCAACTAATCCAGTGCAAATCAATCTACCTGGAAACGTGCCACTGGCCTCGCCTGAACGTTTTGCTGGAGATCCCAAAAGATTTGCAGTATTTATGAATCAATGCCGATTGCATTTCCTCTGCAGACCTGGGGCCTTCCCGAATGACCAAACAAAGGTAGCCTTTGTACTTTCTTATCTCAGCGGCAGCACAGCTGATTGGTCAATCCCATTGGTTACTCAAGACGACCCGATCCTTCAGAACTTTCAAGCCTTCCAGACAAGTATGGAAAGACTTTTTGCGAGGCATTCTCAGGGACAGGCCCTGGACAAGGAACTCCTATCTCTACGACAGGGTAATCTGGACCTCTTAGCTTACATTGCGGCCTTCAATAGGTTAGTTGTGGAAACAAGATGGCCCGAGGATAAGAGAATTACGCTATTCCATCGAGGTCTACGTGGAGAACTTAAAGATGTCTTGGCCCAGGTCGTAAATCCACCCCAGGACTACTCGGACTATATTGACTTAGTGGTCCAACTGGATCACAGGCTTCAAAACAGAAAAGCAGATCGGTCCAGGTTTGAAACCTGGGTTTTTGCCAAAGCCCAGGTTCACCCCAAGGGTGTCGATGCTACTGAACCTATGCAGATTGGAGTAGTCAAGGGACCTTTGACCCAAAGGGAGCGTGAAAGAAGACGGCAAATGCAATTGTGCCTCTACTGTGGAACTTCAGGACACTTCTTACGAAACTGCCCTGTAAAACCGCCCAAAAAGGCGGTAGGAGCCACGGATAAAGATCTTGTAGAATCTGAGCCGGGAAATGACCACGCCCGACAAGCGTAGAGGTCCGCTTGCCGAGCTTAAAAACCAACTCTTTGACCTCGCACTTCACCATGCCAATGGTCCTCGTAAATCCAAAGCAGCCTGAACGGTTGCATGCAATTAAGGCATACATCGATAGTGGGGCTATAGGAAACTACGTGGATCGTGAATTGGCTTCTAGGATGAACCTCCCTCTTTGCCCTAAAACCAATAAAGATGTCATCACCACTGTGGATGGAACCGAAATCGCCTCTGGGCCGGTAGCTCACTCCACCACGGAAGTAACATTGCTGGGTCAAGACGGGCATCGGGAGGCAATGGTGTTTGACGTAATCAAGGCTCCGCAATTTCAAGTAATTCTAGGAATCCCTTGGTTGGAAACACACAATCCTCAAATTGATTGGCGAGCAAAGAGGATAACCTTTCCAGAGTGTGTACAAACCTGCTATCCACGAAATACAAGCATTGGCCTAGCTACCGTAACACCTGTCAGTTTGCAAATACCGCCAGAGTACCAAGAGTTTCAAGACGTCTTCCAAAAGGAACAGGCCAATACTCTAACGCCCCACAGGTCATACGATTGCCAGATAGATCTACTACCCGGTGCAACACCCCCTTGCAGCAGGATATATGCCCTTACCGAGCCCGAGAATCTTCATTTACGACAATATCTGGACCAGTACTTAGCCAATGGTTTTATTCGCCCGTCTAAGTCTCCTGCATCCTCGGCTTTATTCTTCGTACCAAAAAAAGAAGGCGATCTCAGAACTTGTATAGACTACCGCGCACTGAACCAGATAACTGTCAAAAACAGATACCCTTTGCCTTTGATCCCTGAACTCCTTGACCAAGTGAAAGATGCCTGCATATACACGAAGCTAGATCTCCGGGGGGCTTACCATCTAGTGCGAATCAAAGAAGGCGATGAATGGAAAACTGCCTTCCGCACTAAATATGGGTTGTTCGAGTACCAAGTTATGCCTTTTGGACTGTGCAATGTACCGGCTGCCTTCCAATATTTCATGAACGATGTCCTCAGGGAACTCATCAATGTTTGTGTTATCGTATACATCGATGACATTCTTGTATACTCCTCTTCAGAATCTGATCATCAAAACCATGTCAGGGCAGTCCTCGAGAAATTGCGCCAACACAAACTATTTGCTAAACTTGAAAAATGTGTTTTCCATGTCACGGAAGTCGAATTTCTAGGTTTTATCCTGACACCTAAAGGAGTCCACATGGACTCCCGAAAAGTGGATGCTATCCTCAAATGGCCATCACCCAGCTCTGTAAAAGGTGTTCAAAGCATGCTTGGCTTTGCCAATTTTTATCGCAGGTTCATTCCGGAGTTTTCATGGGTGGTTCAACCCATCACTGCACTCTTAAGAAAAAATAAACGTTTTGAATGGTCTAAAGAAGCTGAGCAAGCCTTTCAAGAACTAAAAGCTAAATTTACTTCTGCACCCGTATTGAAACACCCGCGCCCGGATCTCCCTTATATCGTCGAAAACGACGCATCCAGTCTAGCTATGGGAGCTGTCCTTTCTCAAAGGGACCCAGAGACTAACCAACTGCATCCCGTTGCGTTCTGGTCGAGAAAATTCTCGGCTCTCGAGATTAACTACGCCATCACAGACAAAGAACTGTTAGAGATTAAATCTGCTTTTAAGGCCTGGCGACATTATCTCCTTGGCGCAAGACATACCATCACGGTGATCACCGTCCATCGGAATTTACAGTACTTGAAAACCGCCAAGGCTCAGTCATCTCGACAGCTCCGTTGGGCTCTGTTTTCTGCTGAATTTGATTTCATAATCACCTACCGTCCTGGCTGTAAGAATGGCAAAGCGGATGCTCTATCCCGAATTGGAATGGGGGACACAGTCACTAACTCAGAGCCTGTGCTGATAATTCCCGAACAGAGGATCTTAGGTATGACTTCTTCACAATCGCTAGAAAATATCCAAACTAGAGTTAAACAACTCATGGACCCAACAGACTTGCAGGACTGGGTTCAAAAGGGATCTGATTTTACTATAGATAACGATTTACCTTATTTCCGAGGACGATTATTTCTTCCACACACGGATTTACAAAAGCTAGTTGTTTCTTGTTATCACGATACACTAATAGAGGGACACCCCGGCATTGCCAAAACTGAGGAAAAGGTGAAAAGACAATTCTGGTGGCCTTCTTGGCGAAAAGATGTAAAATCATTTGTGATGTCTTGTGGTGTGTACGCCCAAAATAAAGGCCAAAAGAAAAGACCAGCCGGTCTTCTTCAACCGTTATACATTCCACCATCGCCCTGGCACACCCTGTCATTGGATTTTATTACGGACTTACCCCCCTGTTCAGGATATAACACTATTCTTGTTATTGCGGATTTATTCTCCAAGATGGCACACTTCATTCCGTTAAAAGGTTTACCTTCAGCTTCGGTTCTAGCTAAAGAATTCCTTGAAAATGTTGTCCGGTTACACGGAATTCCGTCTGTGCTGATTTCAGATCGAGGAAGCCAATTTATTTCCCACTTTTGGCGTGCATGTTGTCAATTGGCACAAATCGATGTAAGACTATCAACCAGTCATCACCCCCAGACCGATGGTCAAACAGAAAGAACGAACCAGACTCTCGAACAATATTTACGTTGTATGCTGCAACAATTTGAAAGTAACTGGAAAGACATTCTTTGGATAGCTGAATATGCATATAATAATTCTGTGCACTCTGGAACTGGGCAAAGTCCTTTTTCAACTTTATATGGGCTTCACCCTCGAACCTCTGACCTGGATCCACCTCATGATCTCGGAACACCCGCAGTGGACCAGCTGCATACCGCAATTACCAAAGCCTTCAAAGAAGCAACTGAACATTTACAACAAGCCAAGAAAAGATACAAGAAAAGTGCTGATCGGCATCGAAGTGAGGCACCTCAGTACCAGATTGGGCACCAAGTCTGGCTGGCTACCAGACACTTATCACTCAAAGGACCTCGAACTTTTAATCCCAAATACCTGGGACCATATTCCATTACGGCCATAATCAATCCTGTGGCCGTTAAACTGGATTTACCAGCTCATATGCAAATACATCCTGTTTTTCATGTATCACTTTTGAAAGCTGTGCAACCTGGAACCAGACTAATCAAGCCTCCAGAACCCATTCAAGTGGAGGGAGAACCTGAGTTCGAGGTGAAGAACATTTTAGATTCTAAAATGATAAGATCAAGGCTTTTCTATCTAATCGATTGGAAGGGTTACGGGCCTCAAGAGAGGTCATGGGAACCCCATGACCATGTACATGCTCCTCGGTTAATCAAAAAATTTCACCGGACCTTCCCAGACAAACCAAAACCCCCGGGGAAAACAACCTTGGGAGGGGCCTTGGGGGGGAGTGCTGTCATGATGCCTGCTCCCGAGGAGCCAGGTCAGGCCCAGCGTCCCCGGAAGCAGACTTCATACTCACCCAGCAGGACCCAGCAAACCCCTATAGGGGCTCTTTGCACCTTGTCCTGGCGCCTTTGGCTCCTGGCTCATAAAAGGCATCTGTCCTGGCGCCATAGGCGCCAGGCTCATCATGGCAGAACATATGGTAATGCTTGGGTGAACTCACCTGAGGCAGACCATGCTGCATACTCACCCGAGGCAGACCATGCTGTCTGAAGCTCCAAGCCAACTAAGGCTGGGGAGGAACTATTTTCTTTCAGGAACTCTTTTCTTACTCGGGTGGGGCCAGTGGAAGAACACTCACCTGAAGCTCTTCCAAGGCTATTTAAACCACGCCCGGATGGCCACACGTGCTTCGCGTTATTCTGCATCTGCAGCAGGACGCTCACCGAGTCGGCTCCTGCATCCTGGCTCCTGCCACGCCCGCCAGCACCTGGAACACCTGCAAGGAGAGAAAGGCAAGCATTAGAACATTACCTACCTTCATCCAGCATCTGGATTCTTCACTCCATCGATCCTGCAAAAGAAAGTCAAGGGTTAGAAACGCATCTCATTGCTCGCTGCAGCGCCGCTTCCACTTACCTTCACGTGGCGCTGTCTAGCTTTTCAGCGGTCATAGGCGACATCGGCCGCATCCCAGCACCTACGGAAAAGAAAGACAATAGTTAGAAGCGCTCCGCTTCTCACGCTGCCGCGCCGCTTCCACTTACCTTCACGTGGCGCCGGCAACCTTTTCAGCGCCCATAGGCGACATCGGTCGCATTCAAGACCTACGGAGAAAAAGGACAAAATAAGGTGAGCAACAAACTAATTGCAAAAGGACAGATTACTCACCTTAAGTCTTACCTGAATTTTATTGGGACCTCAGTTCCCTTTTCGGGTCGGAGCGGCTTTTCTGGCTTTTCCGTACCCCGGCCCCTATGGGGAAATAAGACACACTCATTAAGGTGTCGGAGCAAACCACTACGGCACACCTTCATTAAAAGTACTCACCTGAGCTTACCTAGGCGAATCCATTCCACCACACGGATTCCTCACCTAGTCCCTGAAAATTAAACAAAGGCCAAGGGACAAATAAGACTTGATCTTTTGAACTATATACTTACGGCAGCATTTTGGTAAAGGCAAGCAGACATCGAACCCTCGCCAAATCCGAGATCCAGTGAAGTAACTGGAAATCTACGTGCCCCTGCGTCAGAAGCAGGATGGAGAGCTGGTCCATGCAGAAATTAAGGTGAGAGTCTGCGGAAGGCATAGCTAGGGTTCGAGGAGGGTGAGAAGGGGAAAAAGGGGGGAATCTCACACACAATCTAGCAGACAGTTAACTCCCTTTTCCCATCTACAGAAGGATTATTCTACGGGCCAGACAGACGAGGTTTGGGGGTCCAGTCCAGTCCATCTTCCAAGCACTATGCTTTACCGTGGAAGAAGTTGTAGCAGTCCAGAACGGGTCGGCGCCTCCGTGGGAATCAGGTGAGCGTTACACATGCATTCTCCAGACTGTATGAACAATTGCTGAAATCTAACAATGAACGGGAACTGCAAACAAGGGACCGATGGGAAAAGGAGCTCCAGAGGCCCTTCAGAGCACAGAAATGGACAAGAGTCTACCCAATAAAAGTGTCCAGAAATGCTAGATTCAGGCAGGCACAGCTTTACCTCATGCATAGAGTGTACCTCACACCCAGGAGGTAGACTGTGATAAATAGAGGGCAGCCCCGGGGTTGCCCCCGTTGCGCTGAGAAGGAAGCCGCCACGCTGCACATGTTCTGGACCTGCCCAGTGATAAAGAGATTTTGGGAGGGGATTTAAGAGAGGGTGGAGGAGGGTGAATTTACATGCGAGCATGGTGCCCAGAATCAAACCTATTAGGCCTCTTCCCTAGGGGAGATAGGCACAGAACACATCTGGCCAAAACAAAGGACCTGGTGAGCATCTTGGCAAAAAGGCACATAGCAATGACATGGAACTCCAGCTCAGGACCGAGCATAGGCTTGTGGTGGGCGGATCTAAAAAAATGGACAGTGGCAGGGACAGCAGTGTGGACTAGAGCGATGTAGAGGGGACAGGGGGAGAGTGGGCACAAGATACTTGCATGGAACTCTCTGATACAGAGCTTTTTTAGACAAGGAGAAGGAAGCGATACTGACAAACCCGGAGGTGCGGAGGAGCTTTAAATGGAAACCTGCAGAAGAGCAGGGTACCCCCCGACACAGAGAATTAAAGGGGATATGGGCCAGGGCAGATACTGTATCAGATACAACGGATGGTCACCGACCAGGGCGGCACGCCACAGAATCACACCACGACAAGTGATAACACAAGACGAAATCTACGAAGAAGTGCCAGTGTGATTGTTATGTTTTGTTCGTTGTTGTGTTGGTTAATTGTTAAACAAAGAGTTAAAAAAAAGGTATACAAGAGCAGGTCTGTGCTCACAGTTCAAAAGAATACGTTGATAATAAAAATGAAATCTTAGATGAGTAGGCAGCCACTGTACAAGTACTAAATAAGGAGTGATATGGTACGAAAAACTACATTTAAAAAGGATCGGACTGCAGAATGTAAAGTTGATTGTAGAGCAAGAATAGAATATTTAGGGAGTCTAGCATAAAGAGAGCAGCAGGAGTATAGACTTGACAATACCAAGGATTTGAGTAATAACTTGGTGGATGAAAACATCACTAAATATTGGATCATGCAAATATTAAGAAGTTAGAATCTACAAGTATGGGTTACTGATACGTTTTGTTCCTGAAAAGAAAGAATGAAATCACAAATAAAGCCTACATTTGTAGGGAGTGAGGGATGGCAACCAAGGATGATGCCATAAAAACGGATTTCCGTTTTTTTTAGGATTTTATTGAAACTAGTAGGATGTCATCCATGATTGGTTGGCAATTAAACATTTAGTAAGTTGTTGCTGTAAGGTACAGAGAAGTCAGAAAAGGATACAATGAGTTGAGTGTAATCTGTGGAAAAATGTGAAAACCGAAAGAAGATATTAAAGAAAAATATGAAAACCGAAAGAAGATATTAAAGAAGCAAGAGAGGTGGTGTCAAGTTAGAATCGAATATGGCCCAACGCAGACCCCACAGTGGAACGCCAAATGGAATAGAATACGTTTGTGACATAGAGCCCTTCCAGGATACTGGGAAAGATCGATTCTGAAGGTAAAATGTAAGAAATGATTGAGGTGCACCAGAGATACCAAGTGAACATAAAGAGGAGATAAATGTAGGATCATCAACAGTATCAAATGTGGCAGATATGTCTAGTAGTAAAAGAATATAAGGTGTTTTATGATGGCGTGCCTGAAGAATGGAATTAGATATTGCCAAGTGAGCAGTTTCTGTTGAATGACCAGGGCTAAAGCCTAATTGAAAACGAGAAAGAAGATTATGTAGGTTAAGATATTAACTTAATGGGGAATGAACAATTCTTTCTAATTCATTTGAAAGAAAAGGCAACAAAGATATTGTCAGATAGTTAGATGGATTAGATGTGTCTAAATAAGAATTTCTTTAGTGACGGTAAGACAGTTGCATGCCTAAAGCATGAAGGAAATGTACCTGATTCGAGTGAACATTAAATAGGGAAAGCAACGGCAAAGAAAAAATAGGCTTGAACAATGCACGTGGCAAAGAATCTGAAGGAGCTGAGGTAGGATTTGCTTGGGTTAGCACTTGGACAAGATCAAGTTCTGTGATTGGAGAAATCATAGAAAGAATATGCTCATGTTTATGGAGATGCATTCATAGGACCTTGAGTGCTTGACCGACTAAAATAAGAGCGAATATTTATAATTGTATGCACAATGAACGATGGTAAGTCATTTGAGGAAAGTGTAGATGACAAAGATAGATCTGGCAAGGAGACTAGCAATTTATTTAAGAGGCATATGCTGAGATAAGGGAATGATGATATTGGCAAGGAAAATGTAAAAATGTTTTTGTGGTTTGTGTGTTCAGCTTGACCTAGATCGTTGATTTTACAAAGAGCTAGGGAACGTAATGTGTATTTACGGATAAAAGGCATAAGTTGTCAGAATTTGTCTAGTACATTTTGAATAGTGGAACTAAATGATTTAGTGAATAAAGAATAACATACCCATACAACGGGACACCTACAGGTACAACAACAGGAATAGCCTGGAGTATGAATAATTATAAACAAATAATTTTCACCTTAATGGTTTCCATATTACTACAATCTCACTGACACAACCTACATACCACTGTTCACCTCAAACACAAGAAACACCACCTGTGGCATACCGACAAGCCTCTCCCCACTTCTCTTCATGGCTTCCCTAATGAAGGTCATACAAATTTATGGACTCACATTCTACAATTTACACAGACAACACCAAGCTCATTTTCACGATGACTACTAACAATGACCCTGACAAAGTCCTCAATAAAGGCCTCACAGATATAAACATCTGGATGACACATAACTACCGAAAACTAAACCCAACCGACACAGAAATAATGATGACCCCACAAAACAACAACCTAACACAGACATCTCCCTCTGACTTTGCCAACTACTTTTCCTCCAAAATCATCACACTCAGGCAAAAAATTAACCCCTTCTCTGACTCCCTCCCTCCTCCTCCCCCTCACCTCCCTCCTTCATCATGTCTATCTTCTCTGCTGTTTTCCCTTCTAATGTCTCCTCTCTTCTTTCCAAAGCCCACCCCACCTCCACCCCCTCTGACCCTCTGTCAGGATTCGTCCATGGAAGCTGTGGAGCTCATGGCGTCTCTAATAATGGTATACTTCAGTCTAGTCCTCACCCAACATGGCGTTGCTGGACTATAAGACACAACCACGCCCCCTTTCCGGCGCGTTGTATCTGTGTTTCCTTCAGACCCTTCAACGCTGCGAGCTACGGATCGTCCTTCCACAGTTCATCTTAGTGTTTCCTGCTTAGCCTTTGGCTTTTCTTCCCTCCGTTCACTCTGCCCTTCATATCTTGTATTCTCTCCCTTCTCGCCTGTGTTCCGGTTTCTGCCTTCCTTCGTTACTTTCTTTCTGTCCTGTCCGCTCGCTCTGTATATCGCACTTACTCGGTGTTATTGCAGCGGTATTGTTTCTGTTTTTCTCT
The DNA here is from genome assembly GCF_040938575.1 of Ambystoma mexicanum. Lineage (NCBI taxonomy): Eukaryota > Metazoa > Chordata > Amphibia > Caudata > Ambystomatidae > Ambystoma > Ambystoma mexicanum. The sequence goes on along the minus strand of NC_090926.1, from coordinate 1,196,430,862 downwards.
CCCTGACCGCGGCACTGTTTTTCCCTTTTCATTTCACAGCGCCGCTGCACTCCCGTCTTGTTCGCGGTCGCGGAGCTGTTTATTTTAGGCATCCGCGATCACGACTTGGGTACCTTCACTCTCTGGGTTCTGTCAGAGCTCTCGGTAAGTGGGAACTGTTTCTGTGTATATTCCTCTTCTTCAGACTCCTATCGAAGTCCAAACATCCTTATACTGTTTTCCGCCTCAACACCGGAAGTTGCTCAGAAAAGACTCCTATTTATCTACAGTCTTTGACTATCCATTTCAAGGAAGAAATACGTCCTACCAGGGTTTTTTGTGCCTTTTCGGCTTTTTCCCTGCCATTGGAGGTTTGGCTCCTTGGGGTTCCCCTTGGGCAGGTGTTCCTTCCCTGTCAAGGTGGCCTCTGAGGGAGCCAGGCCTTATTTACGCGATAAGAAGAAGAAGACATCCCAAAGGCAGTCGCCTGCCGAAGACAAGAAGGCTAAGAGAAGACCCACCACAGAAACCAAGGACAACATCTCAGAAGGGTCAGGTGAGGAGGAGGTTGGGAAAGGAGGTTACTCACCTGGTGAATTTGACACCCTCTCCCCTCCGCTCTCATCCCTAAGATCTATCCTCTCATTATCCCTTACCTTACCACTTTCTTCAACTCCTGCCTCTCCTCATCTACCTTTCCCTCTGCCTTCAAACATGCAACGATTATTCCTAGAAACCCTCTGCTGATCCACCGATCACTGCTAACTACAGACCTATCTCTCTTCTGCCTTTTCTTTCTAAACTGCTTGAACGCCTTGCCTACTCTCAACTCTCTTCCTTTGTCTCTACTTCCTCTCTCCTTCCCCCTTTCCAATCTGGCTTCTGTCCCAAACATTCCACTGAAACTGCTCTCACCTCTATTCTCAACTCACTCCTCTCCGCTCGTCACGCTAAACAATCCTCTATTCTTATTCTCCTTGATCTCTCTGCCGCTTTTGACACTGTCGATCTCCACTCCTGCTCCTCACTCTCTCCTCCTTTGGATTCAAAGGCCCTGTTCTAAAATGGCTATCCTCTTATCTTTCTGCCCGTTCCTTTGCTGTTTCATGGGGAAGCCAGACCTCTCCTTCCTTCCCTCTAACTTACGGTGTTCCTCAAGGCTCTGTACTTGGTCCTTTCCTCTTGTCTCTCTACACCTCCCTTATCGCCCCTGTTATCTCCTCCTTTGGCAACTCACATCATTTCTATGCTGATGATACTCAGCTCTTTCTCTCTTTCTCCTCCTTCACACCTGACCTCCATCTTAAACTCTCCTCTTGTCTCACAGCCATCAAGAACTGGATGTCCTCCCGCTTTCTTTCCCTTAACACTGATAAAACCGAAGTCCTTTTCTTCCCCTCTAATACTCTTCGCCCTCCCTCTCCTCCCCCTTTTATCCACTTTCCTCCCTCCGATCTCCCTATCTCCTCCCATGCTCGCAATCTAGGCATTCTATTTGACGGTGTCCAGACATTTGGTCGACCTAAAACTGGTCGAATGACATTTGGTCGACGCAATTTGGTCGAAAACCAAATGGTCGAATTTTTTTTTTAATTATATATTTATTTTTCGGTTTTCGTTTTTTACAAAAATGGGTTTTTAGAAAAAAAAGGGGGTTGGAGGGGTGAAAATAAAAAAAATAAAAATTCGACCATTTGGTTTTCGACCAAATTGGTTCGACCATTTGTCTGGCCGACCAATTTTTTTCGATCAAATGTCTGGTAACCCTATTTGACTCCTCTCTCTCCTTCTCGCAACACATTTCACTCACTTCCCGCACCTGCCGATACCACCTCTACAATATTCGCAAAATCCTCCACCTCTCTTACATTCCATGCTACCAAACTACTAATTTCCTCGCTCATTTTTTTCCGCCTCTTCTACTGCTCCTCTCTATTCTTCGGACTCCCCTCTTCTCAGCTTGCCCCTCTTAAATCCATATACCACTCTGCCATTCGTACCCTTTGTCTCCTTACCTCCTGCGACTCCATCTCCTCTTCGCTCTCTCACCTTGGCTGGCTACCTTTCCACCTACAACTAAAATTACACTTTCTCTGCCTTGTTTTGAAATCCCTCCATTGTCTTGCTCCTCCTTATCTCTCCTACCTCCTCTCCTTCTACTCCCCCTCTCGCTCCCTTCGTTCCGCTGACCGCTTCCTTCTCACTGTACCTCCTTCCCCCTGTGCTTCCTCCCGGTTCCGCTCCTTCCACCTTCTTGGTTCTCTGCACTGGAACTCTCTCCCCCTCCCAATCCGCTCTTCCTCTACCTTCACCTCATTTCGCACTTCCCTTAAATCCATCCTTCTCCATTCCCCACCTTGAAGACCCCCTACCCTCTCCATTCCCCCCGTTTCTCCCCTCTTTTATTTCCTCTCTCCCCTCTCCCATTACATTCTTTCTCCCTTTCTTCTACACTTCTCCTATCCTTCTCCTGCCCCCTCAACACTCCTATCCCCACTCCTCTTCCCCACCTCTCAGTTAATTGCTCCTTGCACTGTTTTGTAGAATGATTCAAGTTGTATTCTTGCTCACAATGTTAATTGTTGTTATTTTTCTGTATTTGTTGTTCCTTTGTACAGCGCCTTGGTGTAAGGCGCTCAATAAATAAATAAATAAATCAATCAATCTCTCACCTGGCCCCCTAGGCATGGGAACTCAACCGGAATCCTAAACAGTGATGAAAAACCTGGAAATGTTCATGGACAGTGGTCTCACACTGGAACCACAGGTCAATACAACAGGAAGAAAATGGATCCTCCCATACCTTACCTTCCCACACCAAACCCTCATCATCATCTCCCTGGTATTATCAAGAATAGACTGCAGAAACAAAAAAACGACAACTTATCCAAAACACAGCAGCATGATTAATCCTGAGCCATGAGAAGTCTACAAAAACAAATCCTTTTAAAAGCCCTCTCAGTGCATATAGGGCACTAGATGGAAAAGGAGCTGAATTCCTCCAAGCAAAACTCACACAATACAAATCCATAAGATCTAGCACTAACCTCCAAATAGAAACAAGGCACTATGAGAAAAATACATTCGGAAGAACTGAATTCTTCATTCTCATAGGCAAACTATGGTATTCGATCCCGAAGGAAATCAGGACGACGGAGGACCGCCTAATGTTTCGGAAATGGCTCAAAATGGGGTTTTTCAACTTGCTGGGATAGAAGCGGACTAACAACCACCATACAGTGATCATCCTATATGGGATACAACACATTAACGCCTAACAATGCCCAAGTTACATCTGCAAAGGTATTAATATGCGAGTCCACAAGTGAATGAATCGCAAGTATCTGACGACACCTCTACCGATGAAGCAATAAATACGCATACAGATTTGTTTAGTGGATCAAGAGAAGTAAGGCAACCCAATGACCTCAAGCTACACTCCTGTCCCCTCTAGATAGATACTCACACCAGAGAAAGTTACAGTCCCCAACGCAATAATCACTACTATACTAACCCCTCTTTTAGTCTCTTTTAGTCTGGTCCACAAATCCAGACAAGTACAACTTTATCCCACCAATCTCTGAGGCAACATAACCACACGCCAATGCAAAGGTGAGTGCCCAATAAAGAGAAAGGAATCACATAGCTGCACAGACCCAGAGACTACCCACAACTTGAGACCAAACCTACTAACCACTTCCTTTCTCAACCACCCTCGCTCACCTCACACTTATCACGCACGCCCCTTAGGCTAGTGACACCTCCCCAGTAAAGACCCTCACTCCACTGCACATCACTCTCAAACCAACTCACAAAACCTCCATCAGACTCAAAGACCTGACAACTCAGATGCTGGATGTCACCCATCCGGAAACCATAAGTCTCCATTGTACAAAACAAAGCACACCCAGAAAGCTCAAACACACAGCCGCCAGTTACTCCTGGTTCTATAAGCACCAACAGCTGAGCACAACACCTGTATTATCCCTCTTTTCCCCCCTAACCAACACACCCCACTGTACATTCCAGAGCCACAATAGCACCTAAAGACCCTGGAAATGGCAGCGGTGCGCAGTATCAATCAACATTACATAGCAAAACATATTCCCCAATCATGAGTAAATGTAAGAAGAAATTGAATGTATGCCATGAAAGACCGCCCTCCCCATTGTTGCCTTAATGCCAAGGTACCATGTACCTGGGATTAATTTGACCAGTTAGAGGGGCAAAGATTGGTGGTGCAATTTAGGGACCAGTGTGACAGTTCTTGGAGCAATGAGAGTGACATGGGGTATTCAGCGACAGCAGAGTGTGACATAGGACAGTTTAGATGACAATGTGCTTCAATGGGCAACTCTGGCATGGCACTTTTTAAGATCTCGCACCATTTTCTGGTGCAGTGCAGAAATGTTTATGCAGCATAAGCAAATTATAATGCCTGGTTAAAACATGGCAAGTCAATATCATAATAAGCAAAACTGAATTGCTGTAGTGACTACTGTACTCCTAGTTCAGGGGTCTCCCATCTTTCAGACTCCAACACGTCCCCACCAGGGGATGGAACTGGAGCAATTTACACCGCAAAATTAGCATTTCCCCTTCAAATGTACACAAGAATGGTTACTGGGGCAAAAACAAACTTAGGACCTGGGTTAACCAGAGAGAGTTGGGGGCAAAAATCATAGGCAATACTTTTGTCAAGGCAGACAGAATCAGACAACACTATTTGACGGAAATTCAAGAGTCAATAGGCAGGGGCCAGTGTCAAGTGGAACCCGGTTTCTGTTGTTGAGGATCACACAGTCGGACAGTTTGAGATTCAACGTTGCCAGAAGTACTTAGATATTGTCAACAGAGGAAGCAAAAGTTATAAGGAGGGAAGACCAGGGCAAGCCTTGGAGATGAAGAAAAGGGATTCACCCTAATTCCTCAAGCAGAACACAGTGGGCCTCATTACAAATCGCCCGGTATGCAAACAACGGTGGCGGTAAACCCGCCGCCACGGTTGTTTCCATGCCGGGCGATCACAACTCCTGCAGGCGGGAGGTGATGTTCCCGCCAGGTCTGACCTGGCGGGTTTAACACCGCCCACCTGCAGGCGGACGAGGAAACACCGGCAGCATTACGAGATGCTCCCGGTGTTTCCATGATCCCCATTCCCGTTGAGTCCCATAGGACTCAACGGGAATGGGGATTGACACCATTCCGCCTCCGTGATTCCCGGGAAACTGGGGTTGTAATGCCCTGGTAATTCCGGAAATCACAGAGGCGGAATGGTAATACGAGTCCGGCGGTAACCAGGCAGTTTTTCCGCCTCGGTTACTACCGGACTCGTAATGAGGCCCAGTACCTTATTCAATGGAGAGGCTGGTGCCCTGGCAGTTGTTCCTGTTGGTTTCCCGCAGACCCACAGTTCCTGGAACTTCGGTGTGAAGGATGACGTGTGGAGGGGTCTGCACCACACAGGGATGAAGCCGGCAGCAGCGACAATGAATAAAAGGTGCGCTCCTTAAAAACAGGAGAGGCTCTTCAGATGGCTATCCGGACCACTACAGCCGTGTGCAGCGATTTCGACCAAGAAGAGGATCCTCTGGCTGTGGAAGATGAGCTGGTTATCCCCACCAAGCTCAAGGGAAGAAGACTTCGGACTGGATCTTCTCTGGTCGTCGAAGGGTAGATGGCTCAGGACTGCAGCAGGGCTTCACCGGGACGGGGTAGTTGCAGCAGCTGCCTTCTTCTCTGCTTCTCTTCGGTTCCTTGTGGCTCCAGTGGCGACTCTGACTTCTAGCCCAAGAGACCTGCCTTTTATGCAAAAATTCCCCATTCACACAGCCTGGTTGTCAATCACGCAGCAGGGGGGTTGTCCGGGCCGGATAACCACCTCAGCCAATCATGGCAAAGTGCGACTTGGGTTTCCTAGGATACCCTGTGCATGGGGTGACTACACCCCTCCCTCACATTCAGCCCACCTAGACACCCAGGCGCCTAGAGGAGGGCTTCTGAGCAGAAGCCTGCCAAAAGACAGTGAACAAAGGAGGCAAACCTGGTTTGCCGCCCAAAGTAAAAGACAAGGAGGACTTTAACAAAAAAAGAGCGAATAAACCCGACCGGAGCCAAAAGAAAAAGTATTTGGTCAAGCGGGTTTAAGTTCAAGGCTAATATAATAGCCTAAAACAATGCCACGTTTATATAGTATAATCGCAGTAGAAAAGTTAGGTTAGATACCACTGCCACCAGCCAAGTCTAAATGTTAAGAGCGAAACAAGGCTCTAGGAGGTACAGATACAAAGGGATACGAAGTAACCCTTTCCAGTACTCCATGGAAAATGGGGTTTACTGGTCAAAAAACCACACCATTTTTGCCACAATATTTTGTATTCACCTATGAACCTATGGCTACTACTGAACTTAAGTACCTATCCTGGAAGGTGGTTTTTTTGATTGCGGTAACATCTGCAAGACGCTTGGTGAGCTTCAGGCTCTCTGTGGAACATCCGGTCCTACCTTTCCGTAAGGATACAGTGGTGCCTCATACCCACCCTTTGTTCCTTCCGAAAGTGGTTTTGGAATTCCATTTAAACCAGTCTATATCTCTGCCAGTCTTCTTCCGGAATCCGGTCTCTGATGCTGAAAGGGCTCTGCACAACTTAGATGTCAGACGGGCTCTGAAGTTCTACCTCGATAGGACTAGCAAACTCAGACGCTCTTAACTTTTTGTCACATTTGGTGATCCAAATGGGAAAACCTGCCTCAAAGGCATCCATCTCCCGCTGGGTTGCTTCAGGTGTTTCCGAGGCCTACAAGATTCAAGGCCTTAAAACACCTAAAGGCATTCATGCACATCTCATTGATGCACAAACTCATTGACCGAACCGCCTACTCTCAACTAAATGCCTTTGTCGAAGCCAATAATCTCCTAGACCCCGCACAATCAGGTTTCAGAGCCCGTCACAGAACCGAAACCACCCCAACCTCAATCTGGGATGACCTTAAAATGACGGCAGACTCTGCGGGATGCGCTGCACTAATCCTTCTTGACCTATCTGCCGCCTTTGACACAATCACTCAATCCTCCTAGACCGCTTCCACTCCCTAGGAATTTGTGGAACCGCTCTTAAATGGATAGCTTAATTCCTCAAAGATAGGTACCAAATAGCAATACTCTCCACCTATACCTCCCAAGCCCGACCAGTCCACACAGGAGTCCCACAAGGAGCATGCCTATCTGCCCTCCTGTTCAATCTCTACCTGATCACCCTCCCTCCAATAATTCGTTCACACAACATCCTGTGTTACAACTACGCCGACGACACTCAACTAATTCTAAAACTAATGAACTCAAATCCCAACTCCCGACCTGACCTGGCCTCCTGCCTCCTCGACATAGAACTCTGGATGACCCAAAGCCACCTCTTCTTAAACCCCTCCAAAACGGAAATCATGGTATGTGGCAGCTCCGAGCTTCTTCCGCATCCACTACCCTGGCCATCCGCCATTTGCAGCTCACCAACCCCCTGCAACTCAGTGAAAAATCTTGGATGCACCCTTGACTATGACCTAACAATCTCGTGCCAAGTCAACAACGTCTCAAAATCCTGCCACTACCACCTTAAAACACTTAGGCGTATCTTTCCATATCTCTCCTTTCCTAACAGACTCTCCGCGGTCCAATCAATCGTTATATCAAGACTGGACTATGCAAACCCCCTATACCTCGGAATCCACGCGTACCAACTGAATAAACTCCAAAGGGCACAAAACGCAGCAGCCAAAATGCTACTTGAGCTCGGGCCAACAGACCACATCTCCCCAGCCCTTAAGATGCTGCACTGGCTTCCAGTAGCCCGAAGGGTGACTTTCAAAACCATATGCATCTCCCATCGAGTACTGCATAAAACAGGACCTCAATATCTTCAAGACAAACTAAAACGCTACCACCCCCCTCGCACCCTAAGATCAAGCTCAGACGGCCTCCTAGTCATACCTAAGACAAACTCAGTCAGATTAGGCGGATCATCATTCTCAGCCTTGGCCCCCACCCTGTGGAACTCACTCCCACCCCACATCCGCCAAACTGAGGATTTAACATCTTTCCGCAAACTGCTGAAAACCTGGCTCTTCCCCTAAAACCAACCGGTACCAAACTAACCCAAACAGACAAACAGCTTCTCAACGACACTAACCCAACAAACTCCCTGATGCGAGAAATTGACAGCCAATAACCCCGAATATACACTAGAAAGATAAATAGAATTAAACGAGTAAAGTAGATCAAAATAGTGAAGTGGATAATAAGAATAAATCATAGGGAAACAGTAAGGAGATGTAAACTACTGAAAGGCACATAATGCATGAGGAGCGAACGAAGTGAATGGCGTGGATGAAATAGTTAGAATGGATGAAGCGTGTTGAACAGATGAATAGACTGAGTGAAAGAATGCATGAGTGGAAGAACTGATGACTATATAGATTGAATGAGTGTGTAAATCGAATTAGTATGTAGATCGGATGAGGGTATAGAATGGATGAACATGTTATGCGGATGAGTGTGTAGAGCGGATGAGTGTGTAGAGCGGATGAGTGTGTAGAGCGGATGAATTTATAGAACAGGATTACTGCGTATTAGCGAATGACTCTAAGGGCCTGATGAGTGCATATTAATGTTGAAGGCGGGGAAAGCGCAAATGCATACAGCGGATGAGTGCGGGGAGCGGATGAGTTGAATGCGTGGAATGCACGAGTGCATAGAGCGGATGAGTGCGGGGAGCGGATGAGTTGAATGTGTGGAAAGCACGAGTGCATTGAGCAGATGAGTACGGGGAGCAGATGAGTACGGGGAACGGATGAGTACGGGGAGCGGATAAGTATGGGGAGCGGATGAGTACGGGGAGCGGATGAGTTGAATGCGTGGAAAGCACGAGTGCATAGAGCAGATGAGTACATAGAGCGGATGAGTGCATAGAGGGATGAGTGCATAGAGCGGATGAGTGCATAGAGCGGATGAGTGCGGGGAGCCGATGAGTGCGGGGAGCGGATGAGTGCGGGGAGCGGATGAGTACGGGGAGCAGCTGAGTGCGGGGAACGGGTGAATGCAGGGAACTGGTGACTGCATAAGGTGGGTGAATGCGAAATACAGGGGCAGACAGAAGTGCATGCATGGGGCAGACTGGAGCGTGCAGGGCGGACGTGAGCGCGCAGGGCGGACTGGAGTGCATGAGTGCATCGAGCAGACCGGAGTGTGTAGCAGATGGGGACGCATGGAATAAATAAAAGTCCATAGAACGGACTGGAGCGCATAGAACTGCGTGACATAAATAGTATGGTCTGGAATGCAGGGAACGTTTGAAAGAGCATGTAACCCATCATATCACACCCCACGCTTACTCTCTTCTTTACACCACCACTCAACTAGAACACAGAGATGCTATGACACCATTCGGTATACCTGTTCTCATACCAACATCTCCCGCTCACTACCCATCATTCTAAGTAAACACTGCTGGTTACATGCCCCCCAACCAGGCGTTCTCCTCAGGCATTAACGCAGCCGCAGCCAGTCTGGATAAATCCTGCCAGAACGAACCCCTGATCTCAACCACCACACCTACCGCTAAGAAGCACCTATTACACAAATACCACACCAGCTTCACACATAACCAGTGTGCACACGCGCCGTTGAATCTCCCTACTCTCTCTACTGACCTGAACTTTGGTTCCCAAGGGCGTTCAACCTACCAGCGCCTTCAGACCATACCAATGGTATATAAGGCGCTATATAAGTGCAAAATAACATAACATAACATAACATGCATGGGCACAGACGTTCTGTGTCAGAGTCAACAGCCTTCCCTGAATTCATTTTAGGGGGATGAAAGGAGGGTCATTTGAAGGAAAGATGATACATGCTGGACCAGGTGTATAGTAGTCTCTAAATTCCCTTTTCCCTATTCCTACACCCTATCACCTTTCCTCTGTACTTTATGGGTGATTACAATGCATTACCAACACAGGGGAGACTGAACCTTGCCAACTCTTTGAGCAGTGGCGGCTTCCCTGTTAGGGTGGAAGGACAACACCATTTGCTTTGGGGGAAATTCTAATTAACGTTTAGAATGTTAATAACGACACCATCTCTCACCCATAGTACAGCGCCTGGAAGAACAGTCAACCCCAGCGCTTTATTTGCACTGAAGACTGTGGTACATGTTTCGGAGTAGGTGCGTGTCCCCAACAATGTATTTTTTTCTTTTGCAATTTGAATCCCTTCAGGCTCCATGCAAAAGACGTAGACCTCAATAATTAGAGGCCAGCGGGGTGCAGAAGGTCAGAGATGCAACCTGCTGTTATCTGGGGTACGTCAGAGTGAAGCTCCACCTGAATCAGGATGTGGCTGGTGTGAACACAACTTTGTCCACATTGGCATTAGTATGCACCACCAAGAACCAGAATCCAGAGGTTGCTCTGGTTATGGGCACCAATTCTGCTTTGTTTGGTACCCTCGCCAGCATGTGTATGGAGATGGTGGGCCCCAAGTTTGCACACTCATTGAACATGCACCGCGCTTGCCAGCAGGCCTATCTCAAGAAAAGCCAGGAGAAGACGGAACAACCTGATGGGCCAGTGGGAGGCATAACTACCACCAACCACAGTCAACTGGACATACTGCCCAGTCAGACGGTAATGGTGCTGGGACATGTTCACCTCCAAGCAACCTATTGCTACAGGAGATTTGTGATCTAGGCGCCAGAAGAAGAAGAACTGCCGGGAGGTCTGATGGTCCAGCACACATTAGTTAGTGATACTGGGAAGGGGGTACTCACATTCGAGTCCCTATCACTAATATCACCAAATAAACTGTACACCTCCGAGGTGGGCTGACAATCGCCCATCTGCACATTGCGGAATCTGTGGCACAGGCGGCCGGAACCAGAGGCCTATACCCCCCGTTGGATAGAGGAACAATAAACTTTAGGGACTCCCCATTGTCTGAACGGGAAAAAGATCATCTACGAGACCAAATGACCTTACGGGCCGATGTGTTTTTGACTTGTGACTGGGATTTGGGAGAAGCCAGGGGAGTGAAACACTACATACGATTGAATGATACCACCCCCTTTCGAGAAAGGTCACTAGACTAGCTCTGGTGGAAGTGGAGGACGTGCAGTGTCATCTCGAAGAGCTATTACAGGCCAGGGTTATCCAAGAGTCAAGAAGCCTGTATGCATCACCCATTGTGGTGGCCAGAAAAAGAAACAACGATGTGCGTCTGTGCATTGACTACCGGCGACTGAACAGCAGGAAGGTGCCCGATCAATACACTACCCCCAGAGTGGATGAGGACCTTGAATGTTTGGTTGGGAGCAAGTGGTTCTCGGAACGGGACCTGAGGAGTGGATATTAACAGATTCCTATGTTACCTGAGGATAAGGAGAAGACTGTCTTCATCTGCCCCTTGGGGTTTTACCAGTTTACTCGTGTGCCTCAGGGTATATCGGGAGTGACCGCCATGTTTCAGCGTCTGATGGAGAAGACAGTTGGGCATATGAACTTGCTTGAGGTACTGGTCTACCTCGACGATGTGATTGTGTTTGGAGGACCCTAGAAGAGCATCACCAATGCTACTGAAGGTTTTAGACTGTCTACAACAGCAGGGGTTGAAGGTATCATTAGAAAAATGCCAGTTCAGCTTCACCAATGTGAAGTACATTGGCCATGTGGTGTCCGCAGAAGGAGTGAGAGAAGATCCTGCTAAAATTGAAGCCCTTGAGACTTGGCCCATCCTCAGAATCTGCGAGAATTGAGAAGCTTCTTGGGGTTCTGTAATTACTACTGCAGGTTCGTGCCCGGAATCCCCAACGTAGCCCGACCACTCACTGAATTGACAAAGGGTTACCCGGCCCCACGGAAGATGGAGACTAATCGTGGGAAGCAGTCCACGACACAATACCATCCCAAGGACAGCTTTTTGCTCGGCTAAGAAAGACCCTTATGGAGACACTTGTCCTGGCATATGCTGATCCCCAACTGTCCTATATTTTACATGTGGATGGCAGCTTGGATGGGCTGGGCGCTGTATCTTTCAGGTACCACTCGGCCCTTGGCTTTTGGCAGTCGTCAACTGAGCTCATCCGAAATGAACTACCCCGTACAAAAGATGGAGTTCTTAGCGGGCAGTATCCGAAAAATTGCATGACTATCTTTATGGAGCTTTGTTCACAGTGAGGACAGACAACAATCCTCTGACCTACGTCCTCGAATCCGCCAAACTAGATGCTTCTGGGCATCGCTGGTTGGCCGCACTGTCCACGCACAACTTCCAGTTAGAATATCGCCCTGGAGTCAGTAACGTGGACGCAGATGCCTTGTCCCGAAAATCCCCCGCAGATGACAGCTGCGAGTCTATTCCGTTTGAAACGACCTCAGTGGCCACAATGAAGGCCATTTGACGGAGAGGGATAGGCCAGACAACCGAGTCAGATCGCTTTATCGATTGCCTAGGGGGGACAGAACAGGGGTTCCTTGCGAGTTACTGCAACGCAACCAGCCTGGCAGCCCCCGAATTGTCACACATGAACTTGGCAGAACTGAGACAACTGAGACAAAGACAATTGCAAGATCTGGAAATACGTAAAGAGCTGCAGAGCAAAGAGGTCGGCATGACAGGGCCTCCAGACAGAAAAGACCTACCAAGTCATCATATATATCGCAAGGAATGGAAGACGCTAGTGCGGAAGGGAGGAGTGCTATATAAGGAGAGCCAAATCCAGGGTCGACGCCTCCACTGACTTGTACTACCCTGCTCACTACGTCCCCTAGCACTGCATGCCCACCATGACCAACATGGACATTTGGGAAGTCAACAGACCCTAGAACTAGTACGCAGTCAATTTTACTGGCCACGCTTAGGCCCTGAAGTAGAGGAGTATTGCCAAACCTGTGCACGTTGAATCGCTCGAAAAACCTTAAGCCACCCAGCGGCTGCACTACAACATCTTCAGAGCTCTGGACCCATGGACTTAGTTTGTGTGGACTTCCTGAGCCTTGAAATTGACAACAGTGGGATTCAGAACATTTTAGTGTGGACCAACCACTTTATCAGATATGCCCTGGCCTATGCCACAAGGGATCACAAAGCGACAACCATAGCAAAAGTACTCTGGGACAAATTCTTTGTGCTTTATGGCTGTCCTGCTCGACACAATCCGCGGGGAAGCCCTTCACCCCGCTAGACCAAATACTGTACCGTCTGTGGCCTCCAATGCAAAAGAGAAGAAAAATGTGGAGGATAAAGGTCATCAAATTCCTGAGGTAGCACAAAAGTCCTCTGAACCTCAGCCCAGGTTAATAGAAGAGGAAGAAGATGAACATTCGGAAGGCTCAGAGATGGCCTATTGGATTGAGCAAGAGATTCCACCTCCAGATCCCTCCAGACAAACTGAGGACAGGAGAGAGATATCTGCTGGTGGAGACATGGACATCTTTCCCACGCCATCAGAGGATCAATTGCCAAGGTCCGGCTCTGCGACAGAGGATGGGCTGCCAGAGGTAATAGAACTTCCTGATATTGCCTCTGAAGATCATTCAGAGGGACTTTACGAACTGCAGTGATCTCAACGAGAAAGCAGGCCGGTTAGTATGCTGAGTTACGATGTTACAGTAGACCAATCGGAAGCCATCAAAAGAGGATTTCATGTGCCGACTACTACTTGTACAATGTTATCTATTAATCCAATCTATTATGCTCAACAATGCTGGAATGTACCGATGTTATGGAATGGGAATTGTCATACGTTATTGTATTTACCTAGGGAGAAGGTAAACCCTTAGGGACAAGGGTTTTGAAGGACCGGGGGTGTGTGTAAACCCCCACTTGACAGAGTGGGAGTTTCATTGTAATGCATGGAGAGTAGATTACATGCGTAATATTAGTCCTGTTTTTATTTCTGCAGGTCTCTCTCTTCCTAGACCCCAGGGGGGACTTTGTACGGCCCGCCCGCAGGAGAAATAGGAGCGTGGATGAGGTGATTTTATGAAAAATCCAGTCACTGTCTCCCCGCCCTGGGGGACAGGTGGACAGGACAATGTATTGTAAATATCAGTGGCTGGCTGCGTAAAGGCGAGAGAGAGTCATCTTCCTGACCACGTAGGGCGTCCCAGCCCTCTGTGTTGTAGAGATCCACTGCGGGCTGCACCGGGGCATGCTTGCGCTCTCCCCTCATTCAGGGCCAACGAAGCAAGCAGCAGAGTGGAGTTGACAGCCCAGCTCGGGCTGGTAGCACCCATGGGTTCACGCCAGTCCATGGAACAGTCGTTAGCAGACGTGAGTCTGCCCTTCCCCTCTCCGTGACAGGAGGTAGGAGCGGAAAAGTTTTCAGAGCCGACCCGGCAGTGCCGCCGTTGAAACTGTAAATGAAAATTGTCTGGCAGCGTTCAGCCAGGACAGTTTATGTCAGTTGCCTGTCAAATCCTAAATAAGAGAAAGTTAGAGAGTGAAAGGGGGTTATTGCTGATACTACAGTCAGTGGTGATGGCTGCTAAGCCAAGCTATATAAAGGGAGATGATTAGAGATAACCTCAGTGTGAGGAGTGCCTGTATAGGTCTCTCTATGTTTTACGGCTGAAATTTGGATACAAACTTAGGCTGTCAGCTCATGTCAGAATAAGAGCTAGTTAAAGGCCCTCTGCCGGATGTTGCTCCTTAGCCCCACCTCACTGAGCTCTCAATCCGGAAGTCACGCTCATTGCGGGTGTTTCAGGGGGTATCTTGGTAACGGTCAATATTGGCCTGGCTCACCAAAGGGTTTTCATGAGGGAGGTGTTCTCTCCAGACTCAGGGGACTACTTGATGGGTGTCCGCCTAGTGTGAGGGGGCCCATATGTTAGCAGGAAACTGATGGGAAGTGTCACAGCAACGAAAGAGAGGTTTGTTTATCAAATGTGACAAATCTTGCTCATAAATGCCCCTCATGAAGTGAAAGTTTGTTTATTTATCAAATGTGACAAATCTCGCTCGTAAACGCCCCTCATGAAGTGAAGGTTTGTTTATTTATCAAATGTGACAAATATTGCTCGCAAATGCCCCTCATGAAGTGAAAAGATAGTTTAGTTTTCAAATGTGACAACTCTCGTTCGCAAATGCTCCCACCGAGGTGAAAGAGTTGTTTATTTAGCAACTGTGCATAATCCTGCTCACAATTGCCCTCTCATGAAGGAAGGGGTCATTTATCTATCTGAGGAGAATAAGCTTACTTGCAAAGGCTCCACGTTCCTGTGAAACAGTTGGTTTAAATACCATATGTAAAGGATGATGTTCTAAAGTACTCGCACCTAATGGAAAACAGTTATACAAGGAGACTGATCTAAGTCATAAGTGTAACCACTGTAATATTTGTTGATTGTTTTATTCACCTTGACTGGTCTTGCCCCCCAGTGGCCTCAGTGGTGTTAGAGAGAACTAGAACTATTAGAGGAAATGAGAGAATGAATCCTAAATGTCTGTGTATCTATTGAACTGAGGACATTGCAAAAGCCATATTACTCGGGCATACAAAGGAGCAGATCTATTGGTCTATTACTGCTATATAAATAAGAGGTTTTACTCTATCCAACTCATCTAAGGCTGTGTCTGTTAATTTAAACTGGTGCAATCATAGGACGGCTAGCCACTAGAGCTGGGTTGTCAATAGGGAAAAGCTTAACTCACCCCCAGGGGTCACACTCGCGCATGTGTGCGGAAAGGTGTAGTATCCCTGGCTCAGGACTCTTACAGGTTGCTGCTCTTTCCCCCTACCTCTAGGGAGAATCTCCTTACATATACATTCTGGGATTTGTAGCAGTTACCCACACCTGATGTCAGGCTCTGTGAGAGCTCTATCTGTCATTCTCATGAGAATGGTTTAGGAACAAATTGAGCTATTTTTGTGCAGGTCTAAAGGTGGATTACTCCATATGAGCATTGTAATAAAAGTCATAAAGAATTAGTCAGGAGAGGTAATTAGGTAGATTCATTTGAGATTTGGAACCAACAGGTTGAAACTCATATCCCTCCTCTGCCCTTGGACGATACTGTTATCCTGGACAAATCATCTTATCTCACTGTATAGTACTGTGAACATGTTAGCTTTATCATGCTCTGATGGCATTGCTTAGCTCTTTCTTTTAATGCAGGACATTACTGTGGAAGGAATCCTAGACAGGATTGAGATTACCAAATGTCACAGGCCTCTGGCAAGTTTACAATCTATTGATGTAACACAAACAACATTTTGCTTTATAGTATAGTTTTGCATTTAAATTCTGTAAGGTTGCTAGGTTCTGTGTCTATACTTGGGAATGTGTACCTTTTTTATACGGCTACTGATCATTGTCCTGAATCTATACTACACCCTGTGTAGCTTCCTCGTGGCTGCTGTTTTTAAAAAGTGCTCTGTACCTAGGCTAGAGCACAAGTACCATTATCGTAGACTGCGAATGTTGCCCTTAGAACACTGCTTGCTTATTATTCTGATTCTAGCAAGAATAAAGGTGATAAGCGGATTTGAACGTAGTACGCACCCATATTTTTATTTCTGCCGGGCCGCATATATAGCAATAGGTTGTGATAACAATGAAAGGGAAGAGTTGACCAAAGACTCCTAAAACCCTTCACTTCTTTCATTTTTGGTGTGGTGTGTGCCCAGGGCAACAATTTCCCTTAAGATGGACATGCCAACCAACACTTAACGGTTTAACTCTACTGGAATCACTGGGTTTTATCACTGTGAGGAAGGGAACTAAGATCCAGCAACGACCTACAAATAGAGGCAAAACACTATGAAAAAAGGAAATTCGACAGAACATCGTTCTCGCGTCTAATTGCTAACATCTGGAACAAAATGCCCAAAGAAATTAGAACCACAGAAGACCACACCACCTTCAGGAAACAGCTCAAAACCTGGCTATTCTGCAGTCAATGACGACCTCGAAGGGACACCAATAATAACAACACCACAGACAAACAACCTGAGAGGAGACCAGATGGGCCAAAGAATCATAAACAAAAACCTGGCCAGGTACCAACAAGCAGCAACCAAAGAGACGCGCCAGAGGCTCCAACAAACTGGCTGTCTTACTAACCCATTTTCCACTTCCTGCTCCTCCAACATAAATGATGCCACTACACCAGAGCGTGGACCAACAACACTACTCATAAACAAACATAGAATCAATATGATGCTCACACGCAGCATCCCTATATGCTGAAGCACACCTACAGTGAATCACCCACATAGTGCACAAACCGTCAACAATGCAACTACACACCAAGATATCGGAGGACCTTACAGCTACGGCCACCCATGTCTCTGGATACATTATGGATACCATCTGTCCAGCGTGCACAAGCAATCCCACCATAACACACAACACAACCGAAGCACTGAATCATGCCCAACTGTTACAATGGATGAGGCCTCTTGCATAATCAACCACATGCAGAACAACACTCACAGATGCCAGTTCCTCCTAGTTCTGAACCCATCCACTCACCCTATTCCCACTTACCTCCCCATTCCCCTCTCTTGCAGAGCCACGCGAGCGACTGGAGACTGCCTTGGGTGGTAGCGGTGGACGGTACAAATCAACATACCATAACTGTGCTTCCCATGCAAGAGGCCACCTGTTAGACCTATTTCTAGACTGTAATCTGACAGTGGATAGATAACCTTACAATAAATCCAATCTCTTGTTCGGACCAGGTAGTGCTATACTTCTATCCACAAACAAAACCCAAGCCCTCACCCTATACCACAATACTCCAAACCATGGTTTTGTAAACATAAATCAATCACAGATGTATTTGCCTCTTTTTTTCAAACCTGCCAGGACTCAATATCAATCAACCACCCTCCGTTCTTCTATAAGAACTACCCCAGAAATTCTAAGTGACTTTGGCTACAATCACCCCAGAAACATCTCACAATACCTTTGCTCTTTAGAACCAGCCATCCATTGTTCTCTAAAAGTCCATTGGTCACTAACTACCTATATTCTCTCCAATCTCAAAGCGTTACGTTAAAGCGGAAATAGATGAAATTGTAATTAGATGATGATCTAATCTTCATAAGCAATGCCACAAAACATATAACAAGGCAATGCACACGTAAACATATTAAAAAAACATTATAGATGTCGGGAAATCAATTGGTTGTGGGATGATGCAATCCAGAAAAACCTTGATGCTGTTTGGGTTTCCATTATGTGGTTGCTAGTGCTGAAGCCAAATGCAAGTTGTCGCTGAGGAATAGGAAAGTAATATTACTTATTTATTTATACTTCTATGGGAAGTGTCACAGCAACGAAAGAGAGGTTTGTTTACAAAATGTGACAAATCTCGCTCATAAACGCCCCTCATGAAGTGAAAGTTTGTTTATTTATCAAATGTGACAAATCTTGCTCGTAAACGCCCCTCATGAAGTGAAGGTTTGTTTATTTATCAAATGTGACAAATATTGCTCGCAAATGCCCCTCATGAAGTGAAAGGATAGTTTAGTTATCAAATGTGACAACTCTCGTTCGCAAATGCTCCCACCGAGGTGAAAGAGTTGTTTATTTAGCAACTGTGCATAATCCTGCTCACAATTGCCCTTTCATGAAGGAAGGGGTCATTTATCTATCTGAGGAGAATAAGCTTACTTGCAAAGGCTCCACGTTCCTGTGAAACAGTTGGTTTAAATACCATATGTAAAGGATGATCTTCTAAGGTACTCCCACCCAATTGGAAAACAGTTATGTAGTTATACAAGGAGACTGATCTAAGTCATAAGTGTAACCACTGTAATATTTGTTGATTGTTTTATTCACCTTGACTGGTCTTGCCCCCCAGTGGCCTCAGAGGTGTTAGAGAGAACTAGAACTATTGGAGGAAATGAGAAAAGGAATCCTAAATGTCTGTGTATCTATTGAACTGAGGACATTCCAAAAGCCATATTACTCGGGCATACCAAGGAGCAGATCTGTTGGTCTATTACTGCTATATAAATAAGAAGTTTTACTCTATCCAACTCACCTGAGGCTGTGTCTATTAATTTAAACGGGTGCAATCATAGGACGGCTAGCCACTAGAGCTGGGTTGTCAATAGGGAAAAGCTTAAATCACCCCCCAGGGTTCACACTCGCGCATGTGTGCGGTAAGGTGTAGTATCCCTGGCTCAGGACTCTTACAGGTTGCTGCTCTTTCCCCCTACCTCTAGGGAGAACCTCCTTACATATACATTCTGGGATTTGTAGCAGTTACCCACACCTGATGTCAGGCTCTGTGAGAGCTCTATCTGTCATTCTCATGAGAATGGTTTAGGAACAAATTGAGCTATTTTTGTGCAGGTCTAAAGGTGGATTACTCCATATGAGCATTGTCATAAAGAATTAGTCAGGAGAGGTAATTAGGTAGATTCATTTGAGATTTGGAACCAACACGTTGAAACTCATATCCCTCCTCTGCCCTTGGACGATACTGTTCTCCTGGACAAATCATCTTATCTTACTGTATAGTACACATGACCATGTTAGCTTTCTCATGCTCTGATGGCATTGCTTAGCTCTTTCTTTTAATGCAGGCCATTACTGTGGAAGGAATCCTAGACAGGATAGAGATTACTAAATGTCACAGGCCTCTGGCAAGTTTACAATCTATTGATGTAACACAAACAACATTTTGCTTTATAGTATAGTTTTGAATTTAAATTCTGTAAGGTTGCTAGGTTCTGTGTCTATACTGGGAATGTGAACCTTTTTTTATACGGCTACTGATCATTGTCCTGAATCTATACTACACCCTGTGTAGCTTCCTCGTGGCTGCTGTTTTTAAAAAGTGCTCTGTACCTGGGCTAGAGCACAAGTACCATTATAGTAGACTGTGAATGTTGCCCTTAGAACACTGCTTGCTTATTATTCTGATTCTAGCAAGAATAAAGGTTATAAGCGGATTTGAACGTAGTACGCACCCATATTTTTATTTCTGCCGGGGCCGCATATAAAGCAATAGGTTTTGATAACAATGAAAGGGAAGAGTTGACCAAAGACTCTTAAAACCCTTTACTTCTTTCATTTTGGGTGGGGTGTGTGCCCAGGGCAACAATGTCTGTTAAGATGGACATGCCCACCAACACTTAACGGTTTAACTCTACTGGAATCACTGGGTTTTACACTGTGAGGAAGGGAACTAAGATCCAGCAACGACCTACAAATAGAGGCAAAACACTATGAAAAAAAGGAAATTCGGCAGAACATCGTTCTCGCGTCTAATTGTTAACATCTGGAACAAAATGCCCAAAGAAATTAGAACCATAGAAGACCACACCACCTTCAGGAAAAAGCTCAAACCCTGGCTATTCAGCAGTCAATGACGACCTCGAAGGGACAACAATAATAACAACACCACAGACAAACAACCTGAGAGGAGACCAGATGGGCCAAAGAATCATAAACAAAAACCTGGCTAGATACCAACAAGCGACAACCAAAGAGACGTGCCAGAGGCTCCAACAAACTGGCTGACTTACTAACCCATTTTCCACTTCCTGCTCCTCCAACATAAATGATGCCACTACACCAGACCGTGAACCAACAACACTACTCATAAACAAACATAGAATCAATATGATGCTCACACCCGGCATCCCTAGATGCTGAAGCACACCTACAGTGAATCACCCACATAGTGCACAAATCATAAACAATGCAACTACACACCAGGATATCGGAGGACCTTACAGCTACGGCCACCCATGACTCTGGATACATTATGGATACCATCTATCCAGCGTGCACAAGCAATCCCACCATAACACATATCAACAAAAAACACTACAACACACCCGAAGCACTGAATCATGCCCATACGATTACAATGCATGAGGCCTCTTGCATAATCAACCACATGCAGAACAACACTCACAGATGCCAGTTCCTCCTAGTTCTGAACCTATCCACTCACCCTATCCCCACTTACCTTCCCATTCCCCTCTCTTGCAGAGCCACGCGAGCGACTGGAGACTGCCTTGGGTGGTAGCAGTGGGCGGTACAAATCACAATACCATAACTGTGCTTCTCATGCAAGAGGCCACCTGTTAGACCTATTTCTAGACTGTAATCTGACAGTCGATAGATAACCTTACAATAAATGCAATCTCTTGTTCGGACCAGGTAGTGCTATACTTCTATCCACAAACAAAACCCAATCCCTCACCCTATACCACAATACTCCAAACCATGGTTTTGTAAACATAAATCAATCACAGATGCATTTGCCTCTTTTTTTCAAACCTGCCAGGACTCAATATCAATCAACCACCCTCCGTTCTTCTATAAGAACTACCCCAGAAATCCTAAGTGACTTTGGCTACAATCACCCCAGAAACATCTCACAATACATCTGCTCTTTAGAACCAGCCATCCATTGTTCTCTAAAAGTCCACTGGTCACTAACTACCTATATTCTTTCCAATCTCAAAGCGTTACGTTAAAGCGGAAATAGATAAAATTGTAATTAGATGATGATCTAATCTTCATAAGCAATGCCACAAAACATATAACAAGGCAATGCACATGTAAACATATTAAAAAAACATTATAGATGCCGGGAAATCAATTGGTTGTGGGATGATGCAATCCAGAAAAACCTTGTTGCTGTTTGTGTTTCCACTAACTGGTTGCTAGTGCTGAAGCCAAATGCAAGTTGTCGCTGACGAATAGGAAAGTAATATTATTTATTTATTTATACTTGTAGCCGAATGGCTTTGTATATACATAACAATAAAATACAATACAATAATGTCATAAAAAGGAATTAAAATAGGACAGAACATATGACATTAAAAACAACAACATAGTCAATATAAAACATGGACATTGGTTGGCTTAAATAGATTTTTAACCATTAAAACATAAGGAGTTAAAATCAGCGTTGCAAAATATACATTATGAGAAGTTCCCACCCAGGACTGTGCTCATGAGCACACACTGGTGACATTGAAGAACCTTTTTAAAACTGAACTGTTAGATGCCATCTTAAATCCCTATTTCACCATGTTACAAAATATTTGCTTAAATTTTAGATAGATTTTTTAATTTCATGCTATCATTAGTAAAGAGCATGAACTCGCAAAGTGCATCAGAGCACAGCACGATTAATTTGTGAATTGGGAAGGAGAGCATGTAAAAAATAGATATTAAGAGCTAATGAAAATGAGATTAGGATGGTGAAATAACATGAAAGTAAGATGGTGTCACAGTAGTGCAACCTGATGCTTTGAACTGAAATAAATCTGTTAAACAACTATGATTTCAGTGATTTTTTAGAATTTTAGACGATTATTAGAAAGGTTCTATAAGGAACTGATTCCAGAGATCCGTAGAACTTGGTCTCCATCTCTTGTCGAAGAGATGTAGTAGGGCGGCACTACCCTATATTCAATGCTCATGCCTTCACCACAGTTTAACCATGATGATCTAGGTCCTTATCAACACTATCTATGTTGATTAGGGATTCCTAGACTACTAACCATCTTTCTTGCGTTCCCAATGTATATTATGTTTAGGACCCCATCTTGCATCCCAGCTTAAGTTTAATTGAGTTGATGGAGGGTAGTTTATTGATTATCCACACCATCTTCACAGACTATATTCTAAAATACCTTTACTTTTCCTTTTACTTTAATTGATTTGTATAGCAAGGAACGGCATTCCATATGGTCGGACCCATTACAAAAAAACCTCCTTTTCCTTTGAGGTGGTTTGTTAACGATATGAATGTAGCTCTCTACCAACAGTTTTTCCTGAGGTCATTCTATTACCAAAGCAAAAGTGTGGGCGTAACCGTCGAAGACATGCCCACCATATCTATACTCTGGACATCACTAACTGCCATCAGGGCCTGATCACTCTAAGTAGGGCCTGCTTAGGTGGTTCTTTTCTCTTACCTTTATCCTTACGGATGCTGACTGCCACCATTTCCCACGTAGTGATGGTATCTGGAATACTTACAGATACAGGCATAGTGACGTCACTACAAGAAAATAAGAACTTGAGTGGATGATGGGAAAATGATATTCTAAGCATCATATTCTTTCAAGCAGTAAGGCATTTTAAGAGAGTATAGAGAATGCTGAAACAGGCTGCATTAAGTTGGACCGATAATTGCTGTTCCCAGAGCCTCGGGGCACACAGACACAGCAAAGCCTTTCCCTACACTCACTGGTGCCTTTGGATACATTCACTATTTCCAAATCAGTGTTGTAAGCCTCTACATTTCTTACCCCATCTCTCATTTTGATAGAGGCTTTAAGCTGTTAGCCATCTCCCCTGTGAGACCCTCTCTTTTCCTCTCCACCACAGTGACTCTCCCCTCTAGATGTCTTGCGTTACCAGACAGGTCAGCCACGACAACATTTACTCATGAATATGTTCGCCAAGTGGAATTCAATGCCCAAATGTCTATCAACATAGGCCATGTCCTGTGCTGCAGTAGTTTTTGGGCGATGGGCCTCCTTAAGAGTATGGCTGTGTGGGAAAATTTAGTGATAACATGGCAGTAATCCCGTTACCGCCACATTTCTGCACCGCCATACTACAAGTTTGGCGGAGAGGTGGAGGATGTACCTCCAGCTAATAGCTTGATGTAAATCCCCCACCTTTGTGCTAAAAAATAAAATGACAAAATCAGGGGATTTACCACTGGAATTGCTGCCGGTAGGAATTCTGCCAAAATCCCCATGGCGTCCTATAGACTCCAATTAATGGGGACTAACACTACCTACCACCATGTGTAATCTGGCGGTAATTCTGCCAGACCAAGTGGCAGTAATGATAATTCCATTTGGTGGTATCTCAGTGAATTTACTGCTGAGATACCACCAAAATCGTAATGAGGCCCAATGTCTGTGTCTTGATCTACATCATTTTCGAGAAACCATTGGAATTTGTTTATTATTATTAGTGTGTTTATAGAGTGCAGACCTAGCTTCAGAAAGTAACTGGGCACTTTACAAGTCATAGGAGCTGGTACATAGTGAGGGAAGCAGGGATTCAAGGGAAAGGGGACCCAACAATGGGAGAGGTGCAGGATGGGCAATTTGACAGCAAGGAGTCAATGAGCATCTATAGGAGAAAACAGGGTGCAGCAGATCACCCACTCTAAGGTTAGGTGGGGAGCATAATTGGACTTAGGTGATAGGACTTAGGTGTTAGGGAGGGGCCATTACTTGAAGAGGAAGGTCATGAGCTCCTGACTGCTAGTAGACTTGTGCATTCTAAGGATACATAAGATCAAATCTAAAAGCCCAGTGCACTGGCCAAGCACCTGCAGGAGAGGGATTGCCCAGCACTGGATGCTGCATGTGGTCCCCCTTCCCACCATTCAAGAAACGATTGCCAGGTAAACTCCAGTGTCATGAGGTGGAGGATGTGGCAAGCATCGGGGTGCACTCACCCCTGGGACATGTAGGGTGAACTTTGATCTTGATGAAACCTTTGGTCCTTGAAATACTTCAGATCAAGGAGAGTTCAAGCTTTATAATACTGACTATTTTTTAACACCTAATTCATAACTGTTTGATGTGTATTAAAGTCTGGCTACAGTACTACACATGATTTTGTGATTTGTGACATAACTTGTCACATAATCTGTATCTATTCCATGCTATTCAAAAACGTTTCCTAATGTTAATGGAGACAATCTTTTAAAAACATTTGTATACTAGCTTTATAATACTGTAAAGTGTATAACACCCAATTCAGTGCTACTTGATGTGTGTTCATGTCTGAATACTGTGACGAATCCTTAGGTATTGTCACTGCTTTCGATGGGGAAACCCCTTCTCATGAGGCCAAGGAGGTGAGGCTGCTACCCGATAGTGCCACTGGGGGTGGTGCTCAGCGGGAGGAGGTCATTGGGAGGGAGGACTCCAGTGAGAGTAGTGACCATTCCAGGAGAACGCAGTATCCCTTTGACCCTCCCACGTTCCCTCAAAAACCCTCCAGTTCCAGAGGCTGTCAGAGCTACTGGGAGACCCACAAACAACCAGAGGGTGACGGCCGAGAATCTGCAGGTACTAGTGTGGCTAATCCCAGGGTTGGGGAGACCGAGAGGGTGTGGAAGGCACAACGCGAAGCACAGAAGGAATCTTCCAAGGGGTAGAGCCACCAAGTGAAAGGGATCTGGGACCCATAATGGGAAAGCATATCCCAAACAGTGACAAAGAGAAACAAGAACTTTACATGTACAAATAATGCTCACAGACCTTGGCAGGAGAGTACACCAAGGCTGTGGCTTGAAGAGAGACCCGATGAAGACACAACCTTTGAATATATGAGTGATACTCACAGACCTTGGCAGGGGAGTAAGCCAAGGCTCTGGCTTAAAGAGAGACCAGATAAAGAGACTAACTTTGAATATACAAGTGATACTCACAGACCTTGGCAGGGGAGTAAACCAAGGCTGTGGCTTGAAGAGAGATCAGATAAACAGAACGGTGAGAGCAATCAAGTGAAGGGGGTCTGGAATCCATATTGGGGAAATACACCTGACCAGTAATAAAGAAGAATACAAAGTTTACAAGTATAAGTGACAATCAGAGACCTTGGCCAGAGAGTAAACCAAGGTTGTGGGTGAACTTGAAGACAGAAAGAAATAACAGTGAAAACAAGAACGTTAAGTACCTTAAATGGGAGGAGAGTGGACCAAGGAGGTGGTACTAAGAACAGGGTCTGGGACCCTCTGCAATTGAGAGGAAGATCAGCATAGATTGAGAGAGAGAACCAGGCTAATCTTCCTTGTCGCAGTACCTAGTAGCCGGGTCTGCCCACAACGTGTCTGGGCCCCTCAAGACGGCTTGGAAAAGGTGTCCAGGCCATCCTTCTTTGTCACTGGCCCTGGGAGTCAGACATGCCAAGTAAAGATAAAGACCTATCTTGCCACTAAAGACTCCGAAATAATTTTGGATAAAGTTGGAAAGACTCCGGGGAAAGGGAATCAACCCCTTGAGTCTCGTGGAACTTTCACTTGCTTTTCTACAGCTTTTTGGAACTTTTTTTTTTAACTACAAAGCGGGACTCCAGGCTGACAGCCAAGGGACATTTCCCTTTTCACTTTATGTTGAGTTTAGCTTGTGAGGGATAGATTAGGATTTGGACATAGGGCAAACTTTACTTTGGACATTCTGACACAGACAGTTTGATTAGCTAGTTTTGCTGAGGCAGGGAAATCCCTATTAGAGGTAGGGTTAGTTAGGATTTCCTCCTGATACCCCCCATTTCTGTTATTAATAAAGGTCTTAGCCAATCACCACCTCACCTTTGTGTACGAGTCTTACTCCTACACCCTCATAGTACATTACTTCACGGAATTATCTGTCAGATAACATGCATCTATTCTATGCTATTATAAAATACTTGCTTAATGCTTAATGAAGACATTAAAAGAAAGTTGAAACCCTCTAGCCTCCACAGAGGCTAACGCATATCCTTGACCCTCTACCCCATACTATTTGGTCAGAATCCCAAATACGTGGAATTTACATGGATGTGGAATACACAAGTAATAACGGATAAACCAAAATGGCTTATAAAAAGAAATGGATCAGATCTGCTCTTCAACTAGTGTCTGCGAAGTAATGACGGCAAAAGCATGGAGGTTAGTCGAAATAGCTGTTATACAAATAACATCTAGTGGAACACTACAAATAACATCTAGTGGAACACTACAAATAACATCTTTGGTAAATCCTCAATGAGGTTTTTGCTCTTAGTTGATTATCACGACAACTCAGGGGATATCACTAACTTTTTAACACTCAATGCTTGAAACAATTCATTTAGCAATAATACCCTTATGAGATTCATTAGCAAGATGAATACCACAAAACGCAATATAATACCTCTCTGGGGATCTTATAGCCTTTGTTCTGTCAAACTAAAATTTCTAATGTGAAAATCAGACATTACTATGTAAGGGAAAGAAAGATTACTTCTAAAACAATGGTATCCTCGTGAACAACTGCATAAGATTATGCTGAACAGAGAGCCTGCTATTCACACAAACAGCCAATGTCAAAAGGACCAAATAAGACGTTCTCCGTATTTTCATACTAATGACAGATGTGTCCATGGGTTCAAAGAGCTCTGGATAAAGAGCCTCCAAGCCTGACTTTCAAATCCCATTTAGGAGATATCCTCTTAGTTGCCGAATAAAAATTAAGCAACTCATTGAAATGCCTTTTACTGGTGGAACAGTCATTCAAGGAACAGTAGAAACCTATAACTATTATTCAGGATAATACACAGTTATACTAGGTGAGTAAAAACGTGTTGTGTAATATACAATTACAGTTGATTTTCAGATCAGTGGAATACAGAATAAGGTAAGCAATAACTCTTTACACTAATTTAGGATTGCCCCAGCCAGACCAAGGTCAGCTACACCTAAAAACACTTTGCAAGAATGGCACACAGCTATTCTAGGCAGGTAAAACCTAATGTTGTAGTATACTATTACAGTTGCGTTTCAGATCAGTGGAACACCGACTGGGGAAAGCAATAACTCTTTAACTTATTTTAGGATGGCACACAGCTAACTCCAGGTAAGTAAAACCTGTATACTTTTAAAAGGAGCTACCAGCAACTTAAAGGTAAGCATAACCTAAGGCAGACTTATTCTAGACAGGCTAACAGCAAGTCAGGGGAAGCAAGACCCAATTGGGGACACTCTTACATTTATATCCTAACATGAATAGAAAAGTGAAGCCAATAGTATTACTTTTGGGAAGAGGGGGACCCAAAGCACAGGTGAAAAAAGTAACCTCCTATCTACTTTCTATTAGAATGTCGAAACAGTTTAAGTAAAGCTTTCAGTACACTTATCAAGAATAGCACATAGCTATTTAAGGTATGTAAAAACTAAGGCCGACTTATTCTAAACAGGCTACACAGCAGCTTTGGGGAAGCAAGACCCAGTTGGTATACTTATACACTTATTTTCTGAAAGAAATAGTTAGGTGAAGCCAACAGTATTACTTTTGGGAAGATGCACAACTAATTCACAGGTGAGTCAAACCAACCCTACATATACTTTTCAGAATGGCAGAACACATTCAAGGTAAGTAAGAACTTTTGTAACTGTTCACTCTAAAAGTTTCAGCTACCAACTAACTCTTTTAAACGTACGTACACTTTTCAACACTTGTTATACTTTTCAAGGCAGACCCCTTTAATTATCCAGCCCTTCCCAATTCTATGGCATGAGTGCTCTCAGAGACAGGAGAGGGATCCTAGTGGTCTAGGAGACAGCTGTAGGCAGGGTGAGATAGGGCTCAGTTGCAGGAGAAGTTTAGAGTTCCTTAGGAAGACTTTTCAAACAAGTAAGTATTTAACTTTAAAGTTAGTTGAGGTTCAAGGGACTTCTGAGAAGAAACCTAAGGAGGATTCCAGCAGTGGGCCTGGGTGAACTGGATGAGAGGACTCACCCCAAAGCTTTACAGAAATCACACATGCTTAAGGTAAGTAAGTACAACAGCCAACACAGTACCTCAGTACAGAAGAAGAGTTGCAGCGGGGGAGACCTCAGGATCTGCAGTCAAACACCCAGTTGATGGATTCCTTTGTCATGCAGATGGAAGAGATTGGAAGGGATTTTGAAGTAAGGATCAACGGAGAAGGCTCCAGGCAAGAGTTTCTTCACGGCTGAATGCAGCTCTGTGGTTTTGGCACCCTTTTCAGGAGCCAGAACAACAATGAATATCGCAGGTCGGATTCTCGTCACTTGGAAGGACAAGCACTCTAGTGAGGGACGTATAGGAGTACAATTATGTCTCTGGGGTCCCAGCAGGATGCCACCAAAGTTTCAGCTCGATTCAGAATTCGGAAGACTGTGCACCACTCAATGGCTTGGGGTCCCAGGGTATTGGGGTATTGCATCCCCGCAAGGTCGCACCACAACGTGGGATGGCTCAAAATGCAGGCCATCTTGAGTCTAGTGGATCCCACCCAATTTCAGTTCGGGGTAATCATTTTTGGAGTCCCCAGGTCACTTGGAAGGAAGGGTAATGGCAGGCTCTGTTTACACAGCAGGCTCTCTGGTCACTCAGCTGTGTTTACTTCATCTTCCTCTTCGGATTTGGTTCCAGTGGTCGACTACCTCTTCAGCTTCCAGGTTCAGACATTTATGCAGGAACCCAGCCAATCAAACAGACTTGCAATATTCAAACCTGGGGGGTTGGCAGTCCTTTCAGGACAGCCAGCCTCCCAGTTTGAACTGTATTCTAGCAGGCAGACTGGAACACAAAGGGCTGCAGATTTGTGGTCTCCTACCTCGCTTCCTGCCTTCCCAGAATTTCTGGAGCCTGGGTGGGCTGGACCGAGCTCTCCCGCCGAAGATAGAAATCGCACAAAGAAACAAGAAAGGACAAGGAACACTTAAATTGTGAAAAAAAGATGACAGGGGCCATTTTGGTAAAATGAGAACCCATAGGTGCCTTTACTGGGGCTGTGGGGAGAGCCTATAGTAGAGGTGCACAGAATTAAGGGTTCACTGCCACCAGCTATTAAAGGTTGGCTTGTCCCTGTAACAGAAATGTTACAGTTAAAATGAGAAAGGGGATACATTGTATCTCCCCAGCACTTCACATAATGTGGGGTAAGCTGGTCTCACCTAAATAAAGTTTCGAGAGGATACAATATCCTTTCTATCCTTGAGAACTGTAGTTCTCACAATGTTAGTCAGAGAAAGTTAAAAGGGGGAGCCCAAAGGGCAACCCAGCAACAATAGGCAGTATGTGCCAAAAATTGTCAAAGAGGATAAAATTTAAAAGACACTATGAAGATTCTTAAAAATGAAATCCATTAAAAGAGTAAAAGATTCTGTAAGTGTGGAAAAAGGTTCCCACTCACTGAGGTATAGAGAAAAATAATGCACCAGTAAAGCAAAACGTTCTGTGGTTGACACAGGTCAGGAAGATTTATCATTGCTATGAAAATCTTACCTAACACTAGGCATCAACTCTGCGGGGGACCGGGCCGCCAGTGCGCTCATGAAGGAGCGTGCTGGTCTGAGGCCATTGGAGCGGGCCGTAGCTTGCCCCCGCGGGGTGCTCATAACATCTGAGCGTTGTACTCTGACCCTGCAGGTTTGTGCTGCCAGCTCCTCCGATAAAGCGTGAGGTCCCCCGACGGCGTGGACTGGCTGGCCGGTAAGTGGCCCACCCTGGCATGGTTCATCTGGGCTGGTTTGTTAAAGAAGGAGGTAGCCTGCCCATACTTGGGCAATTGTGTAGGCTGTCCCCATTGTGAGGCTGGCTCATACTATCTAAGAGGCTTTCTTGTCTTGGCAGAGCTGACAGCTTTGCACCCTCCCTTGGAATGAGGCAAGCAATGGTGACCGGATGAGGCACACACAATACGAAAGCCTGCTGATCACACGTGAGTGACCCTTACAATGCCCCTTGTTGCCCAGCCAGTGTGTAAACCAGTAACTGCACTCAATCATATCCGGGAGTGGTCCCCAATGTGACTGATAATGGCAGGTGACTCCATTGAACTCCTATGATGTGCCCTTTAACAAGTTTGTGACTGCATCTGCTGGTAGCTAGATTCTGGAGACCTCCATGCAGCAATCTGCTTTTAACTCTTTCCAAGGAAATGTCTTCTCTGCATTACCTCGTAATAGGGGAGTGTTCTGCTGATGCCAAAGACGCTGCCACGTGGGCTGCCAAAATTGAGTGGGATCCTTTTAACATGCTCTGCACACAATAAGTGCAACTCCTGTTTAAGCAGCACCCTGGCAACATACAGAGTGGTGGCAGCAATAACCGTGTACAACATCCTATCCTATAGCAACGCCTTAGCGCTTAGAACTCAAACGGTGTAGCAGTCCATAGTTGGAGCCCGCGGCTGTCCTTGAGCTTGTAGGTGGACGTCTCAACCTGCGCCCTTCGTATACCCCGAGTTAATTAGCGGCAGTGACCCTGCCGTGGGGTGCCTTGCAATTAAATAACGTGTGGGCATAGCACTTAGGAGGACCAACCTGCACCACAGTGCCTCACATCTAAATACATCTCATTCTACTGTTCTACACCATTAGCCTCATGTCTCTCACCACTCTCCTATGCAAAACACCTGAGGCATTCCTAGTGGCTGCCTCTCTTGCTAAGTAGTGCTTGTGGGAAAGACTTGTGATCGCCTGCAGGCTGGTGGGGGTACAGCTTCATCGACTCCTGTGGGCTGCAGGTGGCATGCTAACAGCTGGGTCCTGGGAAGGGAAAAGACGAGTTACTGGGAAAGGGCGACCCCGGTGGTTTTGTGCCTTCAGCAGCTCTATGCACAGGCTCCCTAGTCTCCTGTTGCCGTGATGGCTAAAACACATATGCCGGGGAAGCAAGGAGATATTTCTACAATGCTGCAACCTGCTGACAAAAATAGGCTCCCTGAGGTGATGACGGCCCAGGTGCCAAGGGCTGATCCCCTTCCGGCTATACTAACGGAGATGTCCACTAAGTCAGATCTTCAGGAACTTCTGGCGGAAATTCACAAGGAAATCCATAAGAACTCGCATAGGATCCTGGCACTAGATAAGAGGGTCTCTGAGGCAAAACACCGGGTTTATGAAATTGAGGACACATTGTGCAAGCAATCCTATGAGGTGAAGGAGTGCTCTAATAGACTGGAGGCCTTCGAGGTGCGCTGTAATGCCCTGGAAGACAAGCAGGAGGATGGGGAAAACCGTTCCTGCAGAAATAATATTCGGATCCGGGGACGTTTCTACGGGGGTAAGGGATGACAAACTTCCTGCCTTCGTGGCGGACCTCTTTCGATTCCTACTGAAGTTACCTCAGGACTCGGCCTTTGAACTGGATAGAACACATTGCACCAGAACCAGGACTTCCTCTGCACACGATAGGCCGCCAGATGTTCTCACAAGTGTACACTTCTTCCTGGTGAAGGAGAACATAATGTCAGCAGCCCGTACTTTGACAAACATCTCCTTCCGGAACATGTCACTATTGTTGTTCCAAGACTTGGCCCCCACAACCTTGGCGAAACAAAGAGCGCTCCGACCAGTGACTGAGTGGCTGTGCATTAAGGAGGTTTCTTATAGGGCAGCGTTTCCTACTGCACTCCACTTTCGCCTTACCGGGGAAGGAGATGGATTATCCGGACGCTCAAGGAGGCTGAGGTTTTCATGAATACCGGGGAGGCAGAGGAGGGTGCCACTGAGGTTGAGGGGCTACTACAGTTCACAAGAATAGAACTGATGTTTTATCCTCTCTAAACTTTATTTAGGTGAGAGCAGCACACCGCACCTTATGTGGAGTGCTGGGGAGATACAATGTATCCCCTTCCTCATTTTAAAAGTAACATTTTTGTTACAGGGACAAGCTTACCTTAATGGCTGGTGGCAGTGAACCTTTTTACTAATTCGGTGCACCTTTACCGGGGGCTGTTTCTACAGTCCCTGGTAAAGGCACCCATGGGTGTTCATTTTACCAAAATGGCCCCTCTTCTTTTTTTGCCATTTTAGCGTTCCTTGTCCTTTCTTAGATCTTCCCCTGCCCTCCAGGGTGGGAAAGTCCTTTGTGTGATTTCTATCTTTGGTGCGGAAACCTCGGTCAAGCCTGTCCTCGCTCCAGATTGTCTGTGAAGGCAAAAGGCGAGGGAGGAATCCAAAACTCCTCAGTCCTTTAGAGAATTCAGTGCAAACTGGGAGGCTGGCCATCCTGAAAGCAACATTGTTGGATTTATTTATTTCTCAGAAGATTCAGTAGTTTTCTATGCTCGACCTTGTCCATCCAATGGCAAGGAGAGGTTTTATCAGCTAGATGCCAAGTGCATTCTCAGCTCTTTGTCTCTCAATGACATGCAGATAAAAGATGGGCAGCTTTTTTTTTATTATGCAGGAAGAGCCGTTACCAAGCAGAATCTGTCTAGGTGGACCGTCATCCGCCTTTCTATGTCTAAGATCTGGCTCTAAAAGATTTGCCTGAAGGTCTCAAGTCCCAGAGGTCTGACGGTAATTTCTGCCTTGCAGAGAGGTGTTTCACTTTTGGAGCTTTTTAAGGGAAATGAGGGCTTCACTGCTCATGTTTGCTAAGCACTTCTCCTTGGATGCTTTGTCTGGTCAGGACTCTTGTTTTGTGTGGGCAGTGAACCAGAGTTTTCGGATCTATGTGATTGTTATTGCAAACCTCCCTTCTCCAG
This sequence comes from Ambystoma mexicanum, assembly GCF_040938575.1. Lineage (NCBI taxonomy): Eukaryota > Metazoa > Chordata > Amphibia > Caudata > Ambystomatidae > Ambystoma > Ambystoma mexicanum. The sequence continues at coordinate 1,196,397,664 of NC_090926.1, read as the reverse complement.
GATTCCGTAATGTTATGGGAGTCTATCTAAGATTGAGAAATTTGTGGGAGGAGGGACTCTGTTATAAGAACACATTTTGTACCTCTCAGAAATGTTCTTTCTGATGGCTAAGTGCTTCCTGCCACTGATTCCTCATTGCCCTCTATCCTACCTCTCATGCTGGATAGCTTGTTCACCTGTTGCTGTTCTGCAGCCCCACAGCTATTGTGTGCTAGAGAAAAAGGTGGAACTGAGGTTATGGAGCTTAAATGCCCCATATATATCCCACCCCAGTTGTCACGTCCAGCGTTGTGTGTGCTCATTGAAGTTGGGTCAGAATCTGTCAGAGGAAGGACTAAGCCAACAGAAAAGAACATTCATATTTTTCCATTTTTCTCATTCACAAGTTAGTGCACGAGATGAAGAAGTCACGCTGTTATAGTACAATACTGATTGCCCCAGATTGGCAAAGAAGTTTCTGATTTCCAGCTCCCCATCAGCCTACATTTCTGGATCTCATTTCACAACAGTGGACTCCAGTTCTGCACACCTCTCTTCTGTCACTTCCCTTAGTGGCTTGTTCTGAAGAGAAGACTCTGATACAGCTTAATATACGATCTGATTACATTATGGTTATTCGTGTAGCTAGAAAACTATCCGCCAATCTCAATACAAGAGCAAGTGGGTGAGGTTGTGATAATGGTCTTCTAAGAAGCAGAGTAATCAAGTGAAATTCTTCCTATACAATCTGGCCTCTAAGAGGCTGATTTACAAAAATGTTTTCAATGGGACTTTCCCATGTTAAAACATTTTTGTAAATCAGGCTCAAAGTGTGGTTGAGTAGACACCGCTTTGAAGCAAAAGGTACTTTTAATAAAAAACATTTATTTAGCGCACTGTGGGAAAAGACGTATACATGCGTACATAATTCACAATTCAATAAGATCAAATTACATGTATCACATTGCGAGAAGGCAACCAGGCAAGGGATACCACCAAGTGACCTATTTCCTGCGCAGCAGAAGCAGTTTAGCCCCTTAGTCCCATATAAAGACACCATTGGCCAACCATGCAACCCAGGAACAACTCTCCCAGCCAGTCTCATTACACCAGTGCAAAGTATCTAATCTGTAGGGGCTTACCCACTATCGCTGTACAGTGTTCTGCAAAGTCAATGTAGGGTCTCCAGACAAATATGCATTGTATCTCCCCAGACAAAGTGCTGTAATTTTATCTGCCACCAGAATGTCCCAGTTTTATTTATTTATTTAATGTGATATAGTTTTAACATAAAACTTTACACATGCAAAAAAATTATTTAAGATATAAAAGAACAATACATTATTCCATTCAGTATTCTATTTGATTCAAAATCATTTTCATCAAAGGAGAATAGATTAACAATAGTAATTACAAAACTCCTACCATTACACCCTTGTCGAAAACTCTGGATTATTCCAAACAGGTGTGAGTGGCCCCAACCCACAAGTCATACTCCACCTGCGAAGCGCCATTCCCTAATAGTACAGTGTATTACTAGTGGTGGTCAGGAGTGTCAAACCGTGGGCCGAGACCAGGGATCTCTTGCTAACATAAGGGAGGTGACTTAGCCTCACCACTGATTGGGCCTGCTCTATGACTTTCCATGCTGGTTGCATAGCAGGGTCACCTTAAGTGACCATGTGGGAAACCTGCGCAGCCAGGTTGTAGCGCAACACATCCGGGCCTCCCAGGCCTCCCACCCCTGTATGCCTCATCCACACCTTCTTAGAGGTTCTTGCACGTTTGGTCCCCCATTTGAATCTGAAGGTCTTTCTTTGCAATGTGCGAAAATCTGAGTCAGGGATCCTAACCGGAAATGCTAGACAGACATCTTCACTGCTGCAATCCTCCCAAATCAGGATATTTCCTGCCCGCCCCATCCGTTTAAATCCTGAAAAGAAGGAAGGTCCAACATACTCTTTTTCCTTAAAGAATTACGAGTAGAGTGGCTTCACCAAAAAGCTTGGAGTTCACTCACCCACCTACCGGAAGTGATTGCAACTAGGAAGATCACGTGAGGGCAGTCTTAAAGGACAAGAGTGAAGGGGCTCAGATTGGGCTGCCATAAAGAAGTAAACACAAGATTTAATGACAAAGGTCCTCATCACGGGTCGGGCGGAGTGGTAAAAATGCAGCAGTGACGCTATTGCCGCCACATTACCTCTCTGCCCAAAACCGGGTTCGGGGTGAAAGTTGGAGCTTTTTGCTGGAGGTAAAACTCTCCACTTTCTGCCCATTTGCAGCGCTATCACCGCAGCGCTATTTGCACTGGCGGTAATAGTGCCAATACTGCCCCATAGAGTCCTATGGATTTTTTACAATAGCGCCGGACCGAGTTGACGAAACGCTATTTGTGTTGTCGGTATACCGGCGTATTTACCGCTGTGATACCGGCAAGGTTGTGATGATGCTCAAAGCCGGAACAACAAGGGGACATGGGGGAAACGGGTTACCCTATTCCAAGGTGACAACCACTCCTGAGATGGTTACTGCATACAGCAGCACGACTCATCAAAGGACTCTGCAAACTCAACCACATCAGCCCGGCCCTCATCGATCTGCACTGGCTAACGCTACAAGTTTGTATCATCTTCAAATCCTGTTGCATTACTGCTAGGTAGAAAACCTTGAATTGAAAACAATGAATTTAGATGGAAAAAATAGATGGGGGGTTGTGTTGGGGTATTTATTAAAATGGGGGATTTGAGGGGAGGGCTATGAGGCGGTCTCACCCGCATTAGAAATAGCTACAATGTGTTGTTTTCAATTCGAGGTTTTTGACCTAGCAGTAAAACATTTGATATGTTAACGTAGATCCGATCCACCAGAGGTAAGGTTGTGTACAGACTTGAACTCTGCTGGTGCAGGAAGGACAGAACCGGAAAACAGGACTTCTCTGTCTACGCCCCAAGACTCTGGGATCCCCTCCCCGTCAACATCAGACCCGCCCCATCGCTTCTACAGTTCAGGAGAGAGCTGAAGACCTTCCTCTTCAAGGAATGGCTCCTCCCTAACACCTAGGCCCACACACCATTCTCTCCCCACCGTATCTGAGACTGAGTGATCTGCTCCTCAGTTTCCTCCCCTTGTTGCTCGTAGATCCCTTGCTGCCAATTGCCCGCCCTCCCCTGTTAGCTCCCATTCCCTTTTTCTCTGCTTCTCTCGCTGTGTTCTTCCCCCTATGATCGTAAAGCACTCCGTTGCTTCTCGAAGCTAGGCCCACACTCAATAAATACCATCATCATTGTTAAGATGGATTCCTGAACTCTGACCTGGTGGGCAGAGGTTCAGGAGGCCAGCCTAGTTTCTTGGAACAGGGTAACCTTCTGGACAAGCCAGACCAATCAAGGTAGCTTGGCGGCGGTCAAGACTAGGTCTCGGGAGGGTTGAGGGTGACTGAAAGACCTCAATGAGCACACAGAGTAAAGGACACTTACAAATCACTCCCAGTCAGGTGTAGATATATTAACAATACATATACATGTATTTCAAGGCCTTTGAGTTTAAAACGCACAAATCAAATCACAGCAATACTTATGAAGACAACACAACACTATCAGAATACATATATACAAGACCAGTGGGGTCTAAAGGGTTAAATGCATGAATGGGTCCACAACCTAAAAGGGAAGGAAACAGGCAGTGCAAGTAGTCTTTAGCCCCTTCTGCATCCAACACACTCCTAACTAAGAGGCAGTCCAGTCCCTAAGAAGAGAGGAGCCTAATGCTGAAAAGTACAGGCAATGCAAGCGCACGCGGTAGTTCCAATGGGCAAAACGGGGTCTCTTCAGGGGGCTGTAGCAGCTCAGGAAGGTGGGTGAGGCGATGAAGAATAGGTTCCCACTATTCGAGGAGGGTCTCCACTTAAGGAAAGAGTCAATTCCAAGAGTTGGGAATAGTTTGCTAGTTCGCACTAGCAGTGGAAAGAAGAGGGGCCCCCAGGGGCCACTTGTGCATAAAAATGGATGGAGGTGCTGGGGGCCACCGGCTAGGGTTACAATTGCTCACCGACCCCCGGCGCACTCCGGACCAAACTCCGGCAGTCGAGTCCACTTCGGTTGCAGGGTCAAGTGCAGCAATTTGGCAGCTCAGCGGCTTTCAGCGACGAAGTTACAGCAATGATTCCCAAACGGGATAGTGGCGATTTCTCTGCTCCTGGTGGATGGATCAGGCCAATTTCACTTCAGCAGGCTTCAGGGGCAAGAGGGCTACAAATGCAGGGCACCTGCAAAGATCGTCACCGCGGCTGGGTGACACAGTAATCGCATATGGTTCGGTTCTGGCACACACGTCTCACTTCAGACCTGGGAACGCCGAGTGTACGAACTTCGGTATGAGGGTGCCGCGAACAAAGAGCTCGCAGTATACCAAGTTTCGAGGGTCTCCTCGAAACAGCAGCGGAGACAGAGCAAAGGTCCTTTGTAAGCTGGTAGATCCACTGGATGGCCCAGGGACACTTCCGAGAAGGATTACTTGCAGGTTTTGTTGATGGTGCCGAGAATAGTTGGTCCCACTATTCTAATGGGTCGAAGCGTTTTCGCAGACCTTCCAGGACGACCAGATGCAGAGGGGTCCTACAGGACAACAGCGGGCTCAGGGTGCCAAACCTTCAAGCGGGTCACCAGCGGTTCCTCCATTCGGCTTCTTAGCTGCAGGATACTTGGATCCTATCTTTCGTTCAGTGAGAACTCCAGAGATCGACATGGTATGGTTGTTTGGGTGCCTCTCTTATCCAGAATCTCCTTTGGGCCATAACGAAGAGGACCCAATGGGGGAGCTGCTCAAATTGAGCATATCATACGTGGACCAATCACGGACCATGGTGGTCCCAGGCATTCACAACACTCCAGACTCTCTGGCACCCAGGATGTGTATTGGGAACAGACGTCCCAGCCCACATCCTGGAGGCACACACACAAGGCATGCAGAAGCCCGCAAAAGATTGGCATTTCGCGGGAAAATGCATGCCCAAATAAGGACTGACCCGGGTCGGCTCAACCTGGGGAAAGCAAAGGAGCAAGAAGGCCAAAAGACAGGACAAATAACCTCGTGGCATGGCCATATTGGGGCCAGGCCACCTATGTGTGCCAATCGCGATTTAACTGGCAGCAAAGGGTTAAAATTATATGAAAAGATAAGCTGCCACCTGCCCTATCCGTGACCCATCTGCACATCTCCTAAAAAATCCTTTGAGAGTATCTAGGGCCTTTGGAAATGACTAAAAGACCCAAGTGCACTGTACTGGAAGGTACATGGTGCACTTGTTACATGTTGCAGAAAAGTTGCAACACAGAAAAAGACTAAAGGAAGCAAAGTCTCCCAGTACTAACTTTCTTAAGGGCATGTCAGTTTCCCCATAAATAGTTAGCAAAAGCCCAGAGGAGTGCAGCTGAAGGCTGTGCTTCTCTAGCAAAGTCAGACTATGGTGTTAAACTGCAGCAAAAAAGGTTGGGGGGTACACAACTGGAGGGAAAATTACACATAAATGGAAATATTTCCTGACAGTCATAATAATAATTATAGTAATTTACACAAGAAGTGTATAACAATGAAAACAGTAATAGTTATAGGCCCATCTTGCTGCTCGATGTTCCCGGGAAACTGTTCTTTCGGATAATCTTGAGAAAATTACAGGGTTGGGTAAAGTGTAAAAAACTAACAGATCCTATGCAAACAGGGTTTGTAAAGGGCCTTGGAACTATTCCAAATATAATCACATTGAATATGATAAAAGCCCAACAGGCGGAACGAAGGCAACCTTGTATATGGGGTTTATCGACTTTAGAGCCGCTTTCGAATCAGTTGATAGAGCCCTGTTGTTTCGAAAACTAAATTGTATGATTGCCCCCACTTCCCTCTGTCATTAATAATCCTCTTCCACTCAACAACTTCAATGAGAGTGTGCATTAGCCTAGATGGGAAGGTATCACCTGAAATTGAGACTCTGTGTGGCCTAAAACAAGGATGTGCATTGGCAGCGTTTCTATTCAACTTTTTTATTTCAGATCTTGGTCACGAATTTATGAACTGTAAGGGTGATGCCCCGAGGATTGGTGATCAGAAAATTCCATATCTGCTATATGCGGATGACCTTGTTTTACTATCCCAAATGCCGCAAGGTCTTCAACGTATGCTGTCACAGTTGGGTGATTATGTCTATGCAAATAAGCTTGTGATTAATGTCACCAAATCCCAAATAATAAGTTGTAGTGCTACGCTGGGGCCAAGAAAACATCCCCTTTCGTTATTATGGACTCTTCAAGATATTAAATTATTTAGGGTGTCCAAATATAAATATCTGGTGGTAGATATCATCGATAGACAAACCAGGTTTGATGAGGCAGCGTCTGCCCGGAACAAACTGCAGCATTTCATTTCCCAGTCTCGAATATTAATCAACAGATTTGGGAAATTTCCCAACATTTCCCATTTGTGTCCTTCTATAAAATGAAGGTGTTGCCGATTATGCTATATGGGGTGGAAGGTAGACTGCTCAATAAACGCCAATGCTGGGAGGGGCTGGAATCAAGGTACTGGAAACAGATTTTAGCCCTACCCAATACTGTTCTGTTTACGATCATACGCTATGAATTCGGATTGCTATCCCTCCACTCTCGGGCTCTGTGGAGACAATGCGCTTTTATACGCAATTGTTTGTTGGGAGTAAAAAGTGGAACCATTCTAGAGGTAACTGGGCACAACCTGTTAAAGTCTGGTAATGCATTCCCTAAGACATGGCGGAATTATGTGATGGATTACTTGGTAGAGGCCGATGTGACCCTTGAATTGTTGTTATTGAATCCTGCGCGTGCGAAAGTGAAAATCTTTCAAGCGGACTGGGCTAGGAACATAATTAAGTGTATTCAATACAAATACTTTAACATCTGGACTTTTGGAATAAAGCGTCATGGAATGATGGCGGTATACTTAGCGAAATGCCCGTCACCTAAGGTCCGTGCTGAATATTTAAGGTTCAGATTTAACTTATGGGGTACCCGTGAGGTACTGTGTAGGCGGAAATTGATTCCTATTGAACGAAATTATTGCAGATACTGCTTTTCAATGGAACAAAGTGAAACCCTACAACACTTGTTGGTGGAATGCTGTGCTTTAAAGAGAGTGCGTGCAAGATGTTTCAATAATGTGTTTGCAATCCACACTGAGTTGGCAAATAAACAAATATGGCAAATGTTGTTTTCAAATCCAAGGGAGAGGGTACAGATAGCGATAGTTCAGTTTTTGAAAATGGTATTACCACAAGTAGAAGAAACAAAAAGTGGCATTGGGAGCAAAGACTAAGATTAGAGATCGGTGGTGTATATACTTACTTGTAATTATGAAGAAGTCATTGGTTCCCCATGCCTTGGGGTCGTATTTACTTATTAACGTATGTCGTTATTATGCTTTTAACCTATATGTGTATGTGCATATATGTGAGTTTATGGTATCATAGTGTAATTATGTATTGTTAAGTCTTGGTCTAGCTAAATTAGCTAATCTGATGAAGCTAATCTGTACCCTAGTATTATTATCATTATGTGCTTATATTATTGTTTTATTTTATTCCTATCTTATGTAATATATGGATGTTGAATATTTTTATTTATGTATGAATATTTGAAAAGTTGCATTGCAACTAAACCAAATAAAAAAAAAATAGTAAAAAACATGAGCCATGCTCAGAGGATACATAAAGAACGCAATAGTGGAAAGGTGTGACAATCAGCAGAGGTAGGATACATCAATGAGTCCAAACCTTTATTCCTACACCTCGACAAACATGTTTGTCACCTTCAGACATAAATAGATTTGATGGAAGACCACCTGGCATCCAGGAGTACATTCAGGACGTCATTGCCAATACCTGCACCTATATCTCAGCCTCTCAAGAGCCAGGCATGGAGACTGGTGCTGCTGAGGTAGCCACATGCCCCAAGCGGGAGAGCAGGTCCACCCTCGCCAGAAGATGCCAAGGTTGCCAGTTGGACAAATCTACAAGTTATATGTATCAGGTTCTACAGGCCCAGTCTGGAGCAATCAGGATCACAGTGGACCAGAACTTCCAAAGCCTCTGTATAACCAGTAAACACACAGGAATCTGCCAGAACCCATAAAGGAGTGAAACGTTACACTTTGCAATCAATGCCTACCACTTCCTTTTGACATTAGAAGCAAAGAGGTCCACCGGAGAGGTTCCCTAAAAGTCATGGATCTTGTCCATAACTTACTGCCAGAGCTCCCACTCGTGGGAGGTCGAAGTCAGCCTGCTCAAGGCATCTGCAACAACATTCTACATGCTGTTCAGATGGGCAGTCGACAGACAGGTCATTCTACAGAGCCCAGAACCGCAGTGTCATCGCTGTCTTGCACCAAGTCAGTAATCACATAGCACATTGCTTGTTGAGGTAATGCATCGCCACTGTGTTGTCTGTCAGAATCAGGACACACAAACCATGCACAGAGAGAGAGAAAGCCAACAGAGCCAGCCTGATCACCTTCAGTTCCAGTAGGTTGGTGTGTTCCTGTGATTCGGCAGGGGACAAGGAACGCTCACCCTTAAATTGCACATGTCAGCAAGGCGCCTGTGACCAGTGTCGGTTGAGGCAAAGCATACTGTCTAGGGTCTCCCCTCTGTATATGTTCCTGCTGGGCCCAACACAGAAGGTCCACATAATACACAGTCTGTCACCTGTAATAGGTTGGTTATGTCTCACTTATACTAAGATCATGCATTAGCAGGCCTCAGTCACAACAAAGATCAGGGATTCCATGAAGCCCAGAACACGCAGAAAACCTGACCCTGGGCCAGAACTCTGGGATAGGAAGAGACAAACCATCTGATTAATGTTCTCTAGCGTGTCCTCAAGGAGGGAATGTAGCCCTGCTCGAGCAAGTGTCCAGAACCAATAAGACGAGGAGCGACTGGTATGGTGTCAACTGAGACCTTTTGAAGTTCAGGGAGGAACCCAAACTGTGTATCAGCGGGCACATGTGGTGCAGGTGGGCGACCACTAGATCTGGGGTGTGAGTTGAAATGAGCCAATCGTCTAGTTAAGCTAAGACACTCCTGAGATAAACACCCGACAAAGCTAACAGCTTGGTAAAAAACCTCAGAGAAGAGGACAGTTAGAAGGACAGGACTTTGAACTGAAAATGGGAATTCCCAAAAACATTCCTCAGGCCCGTGTTATAATTCGGCACATAGAAGTGGGCCTCCTGAAGGTCCAGTGACAGCAATGTCACTGGACAAATGTGACAGCCCATTAGAAGAACTGACTGTCGTATTTCCAGAACTGTGACTCAGACACAAATTGACGGTTTGAAAGGATTTTATTAAACAAGATCTCTAAGTAAACAAGCCATCAAGATACTTGCCCAACTCAATTTCAAAGGTGTCAGGCATCAAAAAGTGCAAAGGAACTCTGGGTTCCTTCCTCTGTCACCAAAGAGGACCTTTATTGAAAGATTCAACATTTCACAGTTCTCCCAAGTCTTGCTACTGTTTCGAATCGAATTTAGCTGTGTGCACATCCTGATTGTCTTGCTACTGTTCAAAATCAAATTCGGCTGTGTGCACATCCTGATTGTCTTGCTGCTGTTCAAAGATGGTAGCTGTACTACCATCCTGTTTTTCATGAGAATGTGTTGACAGGTTTACCCCCTCTGTTCTCTGTCTGGTCTGCTGTTCCCTTTCCTCGTCATCTCCCATTGTCTCTTCCCTCTTTCCTATCCTGTCTGTGTCTCCCTGTGCGCTTGCTCCCTTCTTGCCTACCTCCCTTCACGTACCTTAATTGCTCTGCCTGGTTAAGTGTACCACACCCTGGCCCTCACTATGGCACTTTCTATCTCCCCCTACCTACTCTAACTGTTTCTCCATCTCCTATCCTTCACTTCTCACTAAGTCTAGCAGGAAGAAACTCAACAAGGACATACTTGCCTCCAACCCAGGCCTTCTCATCACTGACACCCACATCAATGCTTCCGCTACAGAGACTCTCACCGACATCCTCTTTGTCGTTCGTTCTCCCGGCCTATGGACTCCCCGTATGGCCGCTTTTCTCTCTCCTTACTCTTCCTCACACATAAATGGTGGCACCCGCTGAGAGGCCCTGCTTGTCTCCTCTTCCATCTCCAGGGCTATCATAAATGTTAGTTGTAACGGTACCATCCTGGTACAAGGGCCTCAACCCAACCTATTACTTTTTGATAGGCTCCTTCCTCGCCTATCAACTTTCCTCTTCACAGGCTCCCTTAACACCTGCCTCTACGTCCGCCCTGGCTACCTTGACTCCTTCCAACCTCACAACTCCCCCATTGTCGCACTCAACTGTACAGGCTCCCTTGCCTGATCACTCCACACTGACAACCTCGTCAGCCCACTCCATCCTGCAGCCCTGGCCACCCACTGCCACTGCATCTGGAGCTCCATTGCCTCCTCTCCCTCCTCCCACCTCTATCTCTCAAGCACTCTTGCCGCTTGCGGGGGGACCTCTGTCCCCTGCATCCCCCCATGTAAGTCATTCAAAAGTGGCAACTTGCTCCATGTCGCCACACTAAACTGTGGCTCTGCTGTCAAGCACTCCTCTGACATCTGCCGCCTCCTTGAACTCCTGGACCTTGATGATCTTACTCTTACTGAGGCATGGTTTAAGGACAGCTCTGTTACGAATTTTAACACACTACGCCCTGAAGGTTACAAGATCCTCTCTGTGCCCAGGTCCAACAGGCTAGGAGGTGGAGAAGCCTTTATCTTTCCTGCGTGGATCCCTGTTTCCATTGTTCCCACTCAGGTCTACTCCTCCTTTGAATGGCTGACCTGCAGGCACTCTCTCTCACCAACTCCTCCTACTGGGGGATATTAACATCCATCGTGACTCTCCTGACTCTTCAGGACCTTTCTGAAACCTATGTGACTCCCTTTCTCTTTCCATTCTACCCTCTGGTCCAACACAAACTGCTGGTGACACCTTGGATGCTCTCATCACCCCAGACATCCCACTCTCTATTCCTCTCACTATGTCACTCTCATGGACTGATCATTCTCTTCTCTCTTCTCACTTGAAGCTCTCTTCTCCTTTGGCAACAGCATACCCTACGCCACCTCCTGCCTTCAACGTCATCCGACCCATGAAAAGAGTGTCACTGGCTTCCTTTGTCTCCAACTACTCGCCTCCTTCTACTCCTGCGGCTGACTTCCACCCTGACACAGCACCACTCCAACTTTTATCGTTCCATCTCCAACACTCTTGACACTCTTGCCTCTGTCATGAGGGTCAGACTGAAGCCTGCCAAAAAGTGCAACTTTTGGTACGACTCCGATCTGGGTGTCCTTAAACACAAGTGCAGAGCCTCGGAACAGAAATGGGGATCTCCAGGTGCACCCTCTGACAAACTTGCCTGCCGCCTTCTTCAAAGGCAATATAGACTCTGCATCCGCTCCATGAAAAGAGTCGACATTCAATCCCACATCTCTGCAGCGTCTAACAACACGGCCAAACTCTTCAGTCTGTAAGGAACTGGCCAACCCTACCGCAGCTGCATCCTCTACTACACTTACCCAGGCCTTTTGCTCAGCCCTGGCCGCACATTTCACCAAAACACAGGACATCCTGTCCTCTCTCTCTTGCCCACCCCCCCACACCAACATCTCTTGGGCCCCCCTCAAATACCCTCACCCCTACCCCTCTTCTCTCCTCCCTCTACTCTGTCATACCCAATGAGGTCTCTAGACAAGTCCGGTTTATGAAAGCCTCCTCGAAACAGGTGTACCCCTGCCTCTCCAAAATCATCAAGGACAATATTGATACTCTCGCTCCAGTCTTGGCCGACTTCTGCAACCCCTCTTTTGCCACTGGAGTTTTGCCCTCTCCTCTCAAGCACTCTCTTGTGCACCCTCTGCTTGAAAAACCCTCCGCCGACCCATACAGTACGCCAAAATATCGCCCGATCTCCATCACCCCATTTCTGGGGAAACTCCTGGAGAAGCTGGCTATCACTCAACTCACCCTCCATACTGAATCTGTTGGTTGTCTCCATGACCATCAGTCTGGCTTTAGAGCATCCAGAGGCACAGAAACTGCTCTTCCGATCACCCATGAAGACCTGCTCTCATATTTTTACTCCAACTCTCCCTCTGTCCTTATTCTTATCAACCTCTCTTCTGCTTTCGATACAGTAAACCACACCATCCTGATCAAACGACTCTGTGATGCCCTGGTCATCACTGATCAGGCCCTGGAGTGGCTCGCCTCCTTTCTCTCTGACCAGCACTCCCAGGTGGAACTTGTGCCCTTTCTCTCCTCTACCACTCTCTCTACTTGTGGTGTCCCACAGGGATCTAACCTTTCGCCCTGCTTCTTCAATATCTACATGGCCCCCTTGGCCCACCGGATCTCTACCTTTACCTCTAACTTTCAGTGTTATGTGGATGACACGCAGCTCTCTTTCAGGCTACCCTTGGCCTCCTCCTCCTCCTCCTCGCTCATCCCTGACTGTCTATCCGCAATTCAGGCCTGGCGTGCTGCCAACGATCTATGCCTGAATCCAATAAGACAGAGATCGTCCTCATTGGGACCCCTGCTCCTGCTTTCTCACTTTCACACTGGCCTGCCTCCCTTGACTCTGCGCCCTCACCTACGAATGAAGCAAGAAATCTTGGGGTCATCTTCGACTCCACTCTCTCCTTCTCTTCTCTTCTCTTCTCTTCTCTTCTCTTCTCTTCTCTTCTCTTCTCTTCTCTTCTCACATCTCAGACATCTCCGAAAAGTCCAATTACCAACTGCACCTCCTCACAGGTATAATACCTTTTCTCACTTTGCCCCAGAGGCTCATCACTTCGAGAGCTGTGGTTCTCTCTAGGCTGGATTATTGCAACAGACTCTTTCTCAATCTTCCTACTTTCACAAACAGAGATTTGGAGGTAGATATTTATCCTCTGCAGTCTTGAGCCGGAGCACCTTAAGTTCCGGAAACTCCTCAAGAACTTCCTTTTCTCTTCCTCCTTTTCTGTCCCTCTCCCCTGCTAACCTCCTTTCTTTTCTCTCCACCCTCCTCCTCCCTAACTGTGTTCAGTTGTTGCTGACTGGTTGCCTGGTTGACCTCCAGAGCTTACAGGTCCAAGGCTTCCCTGCCAGTCTTTTGCACTTGCCTCAAGGCCACTGCACTTTGTTCAACATTTCTGCACTTTCAGCTCACGCTCCTTGAGCGGGGTAATCCTTTATGCACTTAATCCAGGGCTCTGCTGGACCAAACTCTTTGTTCCACAAAACCCCAACCCACCCCCGACTCTTCACCACCGTCTGTACGTATGCATGACCTAAATGTACTAGGGCCAGTTAGTTCATCTGTCCTGTTGCTCTCCTCCACCGTTTTCCATCCCCCCCTCCCAAGGCTTACTCTCAACTGTACCACTTCATGCACCTGCACTAGGAGAAATGTTGTCAGGCCTAGTATGCTAATTTTTCTATTTAGATCATTCGGAATCTGCAAGGCATAAGAATGATTACTGTATTCCATTGTTCCCTTCACACCTTGATGCTCTTTGAAGCACTTCACCTGTGTATAAGCGATGTGTAAATCAACAATAAATGAAATAAATAAATTCATTCACATGTGCATGCTGTCAGATGTACTTACCGCCATCGCTGTGGGTCCCTGCTCCAGCCTTCGCACTCCCTACCCCGCGATGCCCTGTAAGTGGAGGAGGGAGCTGGCCGTCTCCTGCCAGGGTGTGAGGTGGAGGGCTTCCTTCACGTCTCCTCCTCTGCCTGCGCTCTCCCTCATGTGTCTGGCTATGAGGCTGCAGAACCTCTCCTTTGGATCGTCCCAGCACTTCTGGCAGTTCTTGATGTTATGGGGTACAGTTTCCACTGCAGTCACAGTTGCTTGTACGTCGGTCCATTTGACTGTCTTTCTCTGGACGGAGGATTTTCTTTGGCTGCTGCCGAATAGGGCATCAGCATGTTCCACCACTGTATCTACCAATGCAGTTAGCTCTGCCTCTGTACATTTTGGCTATCGGAGCCAGAGATCTGGCAGACAGGCCTTTTTTTCTGTGTCATTATGTTGCCATATCTTTGGGGACTGGATTCCAGCATCAAATGGGTCATGCGGGGTGGACTGTGTTTTTGAAGATGGCTGCTGCCAAGCTTCCAGTTCTGGCGATGACGCTCTTTCCCACACCCGTAACACCAGTGCCAGTAATACCGTCTTGTACGGTGTCAGAAACGGTATTACCAGCATTATTTTGGCCGTTGACGCCAGTAATACAGCCAGCCGCTATTACCGTATCTGGAAGGAGGGGGAGTGTGCACGTGCCCAATGACTCGTAATACGGCAGTAATTCCGTCGGTCACCCAGCTGGTAAAGGTAAGTATTAATGCTGTTTTTCTGGCGAACTCGTAATGAGCCCCAATGTTTCTACCTGCAAGATTTACCAAAAGACAGCAGCCACTCCAGTTCCCTAGGCCCCATTACAATCCTCAAAGTCCCTTTTTCCTCTAAAGCGATGGACAAAGTAGACCAGCGAGAAACATCGAAGTTCATACTTATGGTTGTTGAATATGTTACTTGGTATCCAAAAGCATTTCCCCTTAGGAACAATACAAGTTAACATATACTCAAACATCTACTTCCCTTCCTGTCACGAGTCAGATTCCCAAAGGAAATCCTCACTGATCAAGGTACGCCTTTATGTCTAAAGGTATGTAGGACGTAAAAGAAATACTACATATTACAACCTTACATACCACTGTGTATCACCAACAGACAGATGTCCTTGTGGAAAGGTTTAACCAAACCTTACAAAAAATACTCCACAAGCTGGTAGAAGGCGATGGTGGAAACTGGGATGTTATGAATCCATGGGCTCTATTTGCAGTTGGGAAAATATCTCATGCGTCTCTAGGGGTATTCCCTGTTTGAATTATTATACGGTGAGACGTACGGAATATGTTAAAAGACACCTGGGAAGAGCGAGAAGAGGCTGTCCTACTGTAAGGAAGGGATGGTTATCAGAAGCATGACAGCCACAATGAGTACAATCCAAGAGTTTTTATAGAACAGTATATGGATGAGAAAAATGACTAATCTAAACCTAAATCTAAGATGGGAGCAAGCTACGACCATCAAAGTAAAGAAAACAATGTCCTAGTGGTGTTGTGTCAAAACAAAATGGCCTATACTAAAAAACCTATTGCCAAATTCTTACTCTATATAACAAAGGGTGCGGGACAATGATATGTATAATACAAGAGTGCAATGCAAACTAAAATGACCAAAAGGGCTTCTGTAGTTCAGGACTGCTGAACTAATACACTCCCTTCTCCAGGATGCATGACAGGACAAGGTGAAACAGTGGCATGACTGAGCACCCCTTGAGTCTATAGGCATCAGGAAGCCGTTTCTTCCAAAAAGGCAGGATCCCTTGAATTAAGTCTTTTGCCTGGCATCGCAATACTTTTCCCAAGCTCTCACCATGCATGATTCCCCTCTTCTGATGCCTTCTCGTGACACCCCTTTGTTGGGTTCACCTTCGTCTTTACCCCACTGTTCAGTCACTTTATCAAAATGCAGGATTCACCTTCCCTTGCTTTCACTTGGCATCCCTCTGTCTGGGTCACTGCAGCCTTTATATCACAGTTAATTTAACTTTACCAGTTTGATTAGTTTCTAGAATTCCGGAACTCTTCATGGCTTTTTAAACAAATATTTGGTTCACTTTCACCAGTTCACTCAGGTTCCCCTCCTTCAGGGTCAGACCTTCCTCCGTAGACAGTTCTGGCTGCCCTCGATCAGGCGTGAGCCTTCAAACCGTCAGCATCACATTTGTTTCTTTGCAATCTTTCACGCTTTCACTTTTATGTACTTGCCAGTTCGCTACAGAGACTTCTGATAGGCGATCATGTCTCGCCGGGCCGCTCTATTATATTGTAGCTAGAGCCTTTACTTTTCACAATCAAGCTTCTCGTTCTCACGGCTGCCATCCTACGTGCAACCCCCAATACTGGATACAGTTCAAAGGTTTATACCGGCCTCCTCTGCGGAAGGCTTCTGGTATCTGCAGTTTCTTTCACTTCTTGTCAAAGACCTTCGACTGTACAAGGGGGTTTGTACCCTTGACTTTCTCCTCGTATGACCATTTTGACTATGCGCCTCCTATCTTAGTTATTTCTCTCGCGGCTTCTCTCTGCATTCTTCATTCTTGCTACAATGTGCTTTCACTCGTCGATTCTCAACAACCGAATGAGCACTTCAAACATTAATGTCCTTTTCATTCACCATCACAAGCCAGCAGCAGCTGATACAGCTTATCATAGACCTTTCGTTTAGTCAAGGTTTTTGGCCCAGCGAGGCTAGCCTCCTTTCAAGTGTGACCTCACTGGGAGTGGCTCCCCTGTTGAGGACAAGGACTCCCATTCCTGCAAGGAACTCCTGGTCCAGAACACCTTATCTGTCTACATGAGAATCGAAAAGACTGTTGTTAATTCAGTTTTGACTCACAGAATTGTGACATTTCTTCAATCTCTTTGGCTTCAGGTAATGCTGGATCTTGCCTGAACAGCACAGTTAAAGAAGGGAACAGCCCTTTTGTTTGGAATGATGTTTAACCACGAGGAACGTGGAATGGAGGCGCAGGAGAAAGACTCCTTCGGCGAGCAGTAGAAGGCAAGCAAACGCTCCTGAGGAGGGAACACCATAGAGTGGTACAAACAGTGACAGCCAAGGCTGGAAAAGCCACAAGGGTTATGGGAGCCAAGGAAACAAGAACGTGCAAATGCTGTGTTAGGCAGAATCCTGTGCAGTGCCCTTAGGGACCACTACACACCATTAAGACTACAAGTGGCAATACAAGTTTTACTTTTGGTACAAGCCTATACTACTATGTTAAAGTGGTAGCAGTAGCAGAGCAGATGCTGTGTTAGGCAGAATCCTGTGCAGTGCCCTTAGGGACCACTACACACCATTAAGACTACAAGTGGCAATACAAGTTTTACTTTTGGTACAAGCCTATACTACTATGTTAAAGTGGTAGCAGTAGCAGAGCAGCCAGGCTTATCTCAAGAGTATATGAGCAGTAGCAGAGATTACACAAAGGGACCACAATTACTGTGACTCAAGCAAACACTGACACAAGGTTTCAGGTAAAAAATATAAGTACATTTATTTTTAAACCATTTGTTAGAAACACAACACTTCTATTAAATTCAAAACCACACGTAAAATACACTATAACTAACCAATTCACTTTGTACGGTATAAATCAAGGTTAAGTACCCTGTGTTTAAACGGACCGGTGTTATGAAACAAGACACGTTACCGTGAATACGATTGCGATCACTTTTTGACAGTTCGCTCTACTAAATAAACACGTATCCTCAGCAAGAAATGTTACCGGGCAAAAACACACTTAGCACCTGAGATACCAAGAGGGAGTTGGGGGCAAAAATCATAGGCAATATTTTAGTTAGGCAGACAGAATCGAAGAACACTCATAGACAGGAATTCAAGAGTCAAAGGACTGTTGTCGAGGATCACACAGTCGGGCAGTTCACGATACAACATAGCCAAGAATACTTTTATATTGTCAATGTTCAGAAGCAAAAGTTATAAGAAGGAGGGAATAGTAAGGACACGCCTTAAGGAAGAGAAATAGGGATTCACCCAAATTCCTCAAGCAGGACACAGTACCTTTCTCAAAGACTGGAGCTGGTGCCATGGCAGTTGTTCCTGGTAGTTTCCTGCAGTCCCACGATTCCTGGAGCTTCGGCACGAAGAAGGACAATGAGGGGGAATGCACCACACAGGGATGAGGCTGGCAGCAGCGACAATGAATAAAAGGTGTGCTCCTTAAAAAAACAGGAGAGGCTTTTCAGGTGGCTATCCGGACCACTACAGCAGTGTGCAGCGATTTTGACCACGAAGGGATTCCTCTGACTGAAGAAGATGAGCTGGTTATCCCCACCAGGATCAAGGGAAGACGACTTCCGGACTGGATCTTCTCTTAGTCGTTGAAGGGTAGATAGCTCAGGACTGCAGCAGGGCTTCACCAGTACGGGATAGTTGCAGCAGTCGACCTCTCCTCCGATTCTCTTTGGTTCCTTGTAGTTCCAGTGGCGACTCTCTGACTTCCAGCCCAAGAGACCTGCCTTTTATGCGAAAATCCCCCATTCACACAGCCTGGCTGTCAATCACACAGCAGGGGGGTTGTCCAGCCCGGACAACCACCTCAGCCAATCATGAAAAAGTGCGACTTGGGATTCCTAGGATACCCTGTGCAGGGGGTGACTACACCCCTCCCTCACATTCAGCCCACCTAGACACCCAGGCGCCTAGAGGAGGGCTTCTTGGCAGAAGCCCGCCAAAAGACAGTGAACAAAGAAGGCAAACCAGGTTTGCCGCGCAAAGTAAAACACAAGAAGGAGTTTAACAAAAAGAAATGGCGAATAAACCGCACCGGAGCCAAAAGAAAAAGTATTTGGTCAAGCGGGTTTAAGTTTCGAGGCTAATACAATAGCCTAAAATACTACCACGTTTATATAAGATAACCGCGGTAGAAAAGTGTAGGGTAGATACCACTGCCACCAGCCAATTCTAAATGTTAAAAGAGCGAAACAATGCTCTAGGAGGTACAAATAAAAAGGGCTAAGAGTTAACCCTTCCAATACTCCATGTAAAATGGGGTGTACTGGATGTGTAGTTAATTTGACTAAGGGCCTCATCACGACCTCGGCGGTAACGCCGGCGGTATTAACGGGGGGGCTATTAGTGTGACCGCCATAGCCCCCGGCGCTATTAGCGCGGGATCACGAGTTGGGCGGACTTGGAAGTCCCCATTTCCCATTGAGCCCATTCAGGAATGCCCCGTTCCCCATTGGGCTCAATGGGGAAATTTCGCGCTCATACCGCCGGCGGATTTCCCGCTGGCGGTATGAGCGCGAATTCTCGGCGGATTTCACACCAGCTCAGAGCTGGGTTGAAATCCGCTGAGGCCCTGATTCGGCGGACCCTTAAATCTGGCGGTAATAGCGCTACCGCCGGATTTAAGGGTTACCGCTGAGGTCGTGATGAGGCCCTAAGTAAAGTTAATGGTAACTTTACTGTTTTCTGGGGGACAGTATTCATCCTCAGAAATGGAGTCGGTGGGAAGTCTGAACGACATCTCTGTGTCACTGCACTGAAGGTGCTGTGTAACACACAAAAGAAGGGGGCCACTGAAGTGGTGTACTCCAGAGCCCACAATCATAAAAACAGGTAAAAGACACATAGCAAAACATGGGTAAGAGTGGGGGAAAAGCTCACACTCTTACCAAGTGGAAAGAAATAACTCCAGAGATCCAGCAAAGCTGCTGAGGGACTCACTAGGTAAGGGAAATTAGCCATGAAATGAGAATTCTCCCTAACATGCCCCACCCAGACAAAAAAAAGTAATCCTGTTGGTGGGCCAGATGACATTGGGCAGACAAGCACCACAACATGTAATAGAGAGAACTGGAGTGAGAGAGAATCTGGAGGGTTTCAAGCACCTGGCCGGAAATGGTGGAATTGTATTAGGATACCTTTTCTTCCTGGAGAGAGAGATTTGTGTGGAATTGAGAATTGGCCAACAGAACCTGCACAGAGGTTGTGGACTGTGTTGTGGAATTGGAAATTGGCCAACAGAACCTGCAGAGAGGTTGTGAACTCTGCTATCGAACATTGACAAACTTTGTAAACCTTGTGGAAAGAGATCCAAGTGATTGGGGCAGGCAGAATCCGAGGACAGAGGCTATTTCTCCACCCTCCTGGGCCATTTACCTGAATAAGATTTGGACTCAGGGCTATTTATTTTCGGACTTTGACAAGCACCCTTATTTTTAGTTGGTTAGGCAGGGAACCTTCCTCATAGCGGTAGGGCTAGATAGGTATTTTATTTTTATTTTGAATAAAAACCCTAAACATGGCACACAGTAGTCCGAGTCCTTTTTCTGGTTCGTCACAATACACATAAGAATAGGTAAGAGGCCTAATTTGAACTTTAAAAGGGGTTTTGGAAGGACGGCTGCCTGTGAAGGTTGGTGTTTCTCCTTTGGCTGCACGTGATTAGCGATTATTTAATTATACTGAGTGTGGATAAAAACAGGATCTGAAAGTAATAGTTCAAAGCGGTATAATTAAGAAAAAGGATGAATAAGACTTAAAAAAATAAAACAAACAATAGCGGGATATGTAAAACACAACACATGGAACTGCAAAATAATGAAGTAGAGCCGGACTGAGGGTAGGGTCATGGTTGAAACAGTGGAAAGGGCTGAAGCTGAGATATCACTGGCATCCCAATAAATACACCATATAATAAGTGCACAACAAAATGGGAGGAAACCAAAAGTTCCGGAATCACCAAACAGAGGAACGCAGCATATTACATGCTAGAAGCTACCAACCAGAAACATGCAGAAACCTAGGCAAATTGAATATATTAACAAAAGGAGCTGGACGTCAACAGTTACATGCAGATGGGACATTGACCCAATTACCTTTTTCACTTAAGAGGTGTCCGAGAAGCCAA
Source organism: Ambystoma mexicanum (assembly GCF_040938575.1). Taxonomy (NCBI): domain Eukaryota; kingdom Metazoa; phylum Chordata; class Amphibia; order Caudata; family Ambystomatidae; genus Ambystoma; species Ambystoma mexicanum. The sequence continues at coordinate 1,196,377,098 of NC_090926.1, read as the reverse complement.
TGGCTCATCAATTAAACCAGCAGAATGTTTTGCTAAATTATTTTTCACAGGGTTCAAAAAGACTAGGGAACTGAAGGGTAATAAACATAGAAAAAACAAACATGAAATTACAACATAAATCAGAAAGGGCGCAGCAACACAATATGGGAGTGACAAAGGGGGAGGATTGTAGCTCATCTGCTCCCACCGAAAATGATACCAACAAATAGAAGAAACTTAAAAGAAAGAGAAAACAGACAACAGATATTATAGAGACCTTAGCGATGCACTCCGAAACGTCAAGCGGCAAGTGCACACCCAGCAAGCACCCTTTTCAAAATGCAACAAGCGTGCCATCCATGCCCCAAGATCTAGCCGGACAGACAGGAATGCATCCTCCACCACTATCTCCCATATCCGCACAGGTGCAATTTAAGGGGCAGGAGCGGGGTGCTGCTGGAACTGGAAGCCTGGTAATGGTACATGCGCTTGGGACAGCTGGGGATTTGAGAAATGCGTGTAAAGAGTTTCAAAATATTAGAGAGGAACCTGAGGAATTAATTGAAGAATCAGTGATGGTTATACAGTATCATAAACCCTAATGGGCTGATATGAATCAGATCATGAAAAGGATTATTCCTGTTGGATTGAGCCAGCATTTGACTCAAGAGATTAGCTGTCCCATGGAGGATATAGGGTATGGTGCAACATTGATGCAGATGGTTTGGTACAAAAGATTGCAGTGATGTGTCCATGCAAGATTGATTGGAGAAACATTTTAATTGTAAACGTAGGATGAATCGTCAGCTGATTATGCAGATTGTTTAAAGGTTCTAATTATGCATCATTAAGGAATAAATAAGGTGGCGGAGATGGCTCAGGGAGCAATATAAGGTGCAATTGTACAGAGGCTGTTGTCTAAGGTGCAGCAACTACTTAAGATACTTTGGGTTGAATTGCAGACTAAGCTTCTCTCTGAGTTCATTGTGGTTGCAAATCATTGTCTATCGTGTCAGGACCAAAAGAATTGCTGACAAGTGTCAACTAATTCCCCACCAGAAAAATGATTTACAAAAGCAGCAAAAAATGTTGTGGCGGGGGAGGGCAGTATTTGCAAATACGGGAGGTGTGTTTGTGAATACGGGAGGTAGGAGGTCAATATCAGAAAGAGGTACCAGACGTGCAGGGGAAGAAGAAGAGGCTGCAGAGGTGGTACTCTTGGCCAACAAAGGAAGCCAAATAGATTTATGACCAGGTACATGGATTGTCACTATTGACAGTATGGGTGCCCAAACCGTCATCAGCTCCAAACTGAAGGGGTACAGACTCTACTACCTTCTGCCCCTCCTTTTTCAAATGTGACAACCAGAGCATACTCGAAGACATAACAGAGTAGGGGTTAAGATTGCAAAAGGGTATCTTTTGACATGCTGCAAGTATTAATACTTTTATTTCAAGAAGGCCTGTATATCAATTGCAGAATTGATGGAAAAGTGGTGCAATATTTAATAGATACTGTAGCAAAGGACTTTACAGAAGTTGTCTTATCCTCTGAAAATGCGCAGGCGGTTGGCCCTAGTTAACCAGGGAGTCACTCTGTGGCTGATCCCCTTACAATTTTCATTGACCCCATTTTAAAGCAGCAGCGTTTTCTGTTGAGCCCCATATTGCCAGTAAATTTGTGGTAGAGGACCTCCTCTGCAAATTGAGATGTAGTATTTACTGTAACCCTTATTACCAGTGTACATGTAAATTAGGTAATTGCTGTGCTGCAAGTAGAACCAGAAAATAAATAATCACATAGGGAAGTGAGGATTTTAATAACTTGATGCTCAAGTGCCCCAAAAGTTGTCGTCTCAGCATACCAATGATATAGGATTAATCTGCAATTGTGCAGCAGTATGATTTAGGGAGGTCATTTCACCAAAATGTCAGGGATAGTGGAAGTGACATCATCCAACCTTTGACCTCTGATGACATCAAAGGAAGTGATGTCATTTGACCCCCAACCCGAAGTGACATCACGGGAAACAGTGAAACCCGACCTTTCAACCCTTGACAAAACAGGAAGTAGCATCACATAGCATTGTTCTTAAGTACACTATGAAAAATATGGTTAAGATAGCACAATAACGTGATATACATTTCAGACAAGAATGGAACACTATATGTATCGTTAATATCAGCGTGAATGGGATCATATTACCAAATTACTGTGAATAAGCAAGCAGACGTCCAAGATCAAATAATGGTGTGTTATTATATAGCACTTACGCTTAAGCACTTTATATAGAAATAATATACATACAATATCAACCAACCTGTGTTGGTACTCATTTATCGACCTCGGAAGCATGAAAGGCTGAGTTGAGGTGTTTAAGAACAGACTTAGGGGCCGATTCATGGAACAAATGTGCGGCGAAAATCGTGGCGCAAGGTGGCGCAAGCGTGAAAAAGCAAGCGCACGCGCACGCGTGCGATTCATGGAAGTGCATGTGCGTGTTTTCCCTGTGCTGTGTGCCAAATCAGTGCGTGGCGCACACAGGCGCACACGTCATTGCAACATCCAAAACGCTGTGTGCGACGCGCACAGTGAAAGCGCACAACAGTAGCGCACACACCAAAAAGGGGGCGGAACGCGCAGAATGGGGAACAACGCGTGAAAATAAGGGCGTAACTGGGGATGTACTGCTGGGAAGTACACAGAACGCCCACACGCACGCAAACCGCACATATTCATGGAATCGTATGGCGGAAACCCACGCACAGCCAAAGACACGCACAGGCCTAAACACGTCCGCCCCACGAAGGCAGGCAGTAGCGTCCCTGTGCATTATAAAAGTGTGCGCAAACAACAAACACGTATATACAGCTACGATGAATGTCCCATTCTGTGGCCCCCTAGGAGAAATGACGTGTCACGCAATGCACAGGCATCCCATAAAAGCAAGAAAAAGAGATAAGCGACCCCTGTAGCCCACGTGTTTGTAAAAAAACACACGCAGAACGCTGTGGCAGCAAGGAACCCCAAAAATACGTATGTGATCAACACGCAGGCTAGTATGGGCGGGAAAAAAGGGGTACGCGACAAACAGGAACACCCGCAGTGGGGAAAATAGCGTGTGCGACTCACCGTCTGCCTTGCGTGTAGAAGAAGAACACGTAGCCAACACCCAACCGCTGTGAAGTAATCGCGTGTGAACCCCAACGCCTGAAAAACACACGCACCACTTTCCACGAAAAGCACGTACATAGCGATGGAAACCCACGTGGGACCCTCAACCTGTTGCAGGGAAACGCGTTCGCGTGTTACGTCACATACGCGCTTACGGTAGTCGCCATGTCTGGGCAAACACCATCAGAGACCACTGGCGACCCCCAGCCAGAGAGGCAAAGGGCTACCAGCTTCAGTGACAAGGAAGTTGGTATCCTGGTGGATCAAGTTCTGGGGCATTATGATGCCCTCTTCACACAATCAACAAGGAAGGACGGGAGAGGATCTGGGAGGACATAGTGGGTGCACCCCGCAACATCAAACACGTCCGGAAGCGCTGGGAGGACTACAAATCCAGGACCCTCAAGAAGTCCCGGTGTCTCTTGGAGGCAGCGGATGCGGTGGGGCCCATCTTACCACCCAGCAGATGAGGGTCCTGGAGCGCATTTGCCCAGTGCTTCACCACCAAATCCTCAGGATGCAGGCCCATCTGGAGTCGAGTGGTAAGTGCCCATGCATTCACGTTTGAAATAGTGCATGTTGAAGCGTGGTGGTAGTTAGCTACTCGGCTGCATGTGTGACATGGGCCATGTATGGATGTGTGTGTGCAGGGAAATGACGGTGCTGCATGTGAGTCTAGTCAGGCGTGACCGACATGGATGGTGTATGTGTTACAATGCATCATGCTGAGCAGCATGCGGAATGCACACATGTATGCATGCCTGTGTCTGTTCCTTGACATGTTTGTGGGGTGATAGATGTGTGCTGCTGTCATGGACATGCAGGATGTACATGTCCGTGTGTCAGAGTAGTGTGAGCGCCATGGATGCATGACACATGTCTGTGACGATGTGTTGAATCACTGATACAGCCTACTCATCCTTGTATCCACTGTGTCTGTGGGCATACAGGGCCAGATGCATGACCCTCCGGTGATGCGTGTGCATGTGATCAGCATGTCCCATGATGCATGTGAGTTTCAGCCCACCATTGGATGTATCTACGGTGCAGTGGACATGCATGCAAGTTTTTGATGCATGTGCCATGGCGGTTCCTGCATGTGTGTTGCCTTCACTGACCCATGTGTTGTTGGGAGACATGATGGAAGTGATGTTTGACAGTGCCACTCATGTGCTATCGCTTTCTGTCTAGTGCCCAGTCACCCTCCCAGGAAATTCCATCATCCGGGAGCGAGGGGACTGGTGCCGCGTCTGCCACTACGGCTGCAGCTGAAGGGGTGGATGAGCCCCCCCAGGGGCTTGCTACGGCGGAAGAAGGTGTGGAGCCATCCAGGTTGGTGGTGTGTATAGAGGAGGAGGAGGCTGCTACAGAGCCGCAAATGGGGCCTGGTGGGGATGGTACCACTGGTGCAAGTGGTGCAGTCCAGGGGCATGGGCAGGAGGCAGCACAGGTCGCCGCGGAGGTGCCTGTGCATGTCTCTATCCCAGACACTGTGACTGCATCACCATGCACCAGCAGGGATGCCCTGTCCCAGCCCCGTCCGAAGGTAGGGGGAGGTCAACGTCATTTGGCACTCCTCTACCTGCGGACGAGGGGACTTGTGACCGATGGAGTCTGTCCTGAATGGCATTGCGTTGCGCACACGTGACATTCGTGATGAATAGCCCGCATGGACTGCCTGCAGGGCATGCGCAGGGTGGATGGCCTGCCTGCGGGGCATGGCCAGGGTGGATGGGCTGCCTGCGGGGCATGCCCAGGGTGGATGGGCTGCCTGCGGGGTGTGCACAGGGGTGAAGGGCTGCCTGTGCATATTCCAGGGGTGCGTGTGAAGTTTTACATGCTATTGGCCTAGCGCGAGCGGGGTATGTGTATTCTGAGAGGTGCGTGTGAAGTTTTACACGCTATTGGCATAGCGCGAGCGGGGTACGTGTGTTACGAGGGGTGCGTGTGAAGTTTTACACGCTATTGGCCTAGCGTGAGTGGAGTACGTGTATTCTGAGGGGTGTGTGTGAAGTTTTACACGCTATTGGCCTAGTGCGAGCAGGGTACGTGTATTCCGAGGGGTGCGCGGGGAGTTTTACACGCAATATGCCTGGCGCGAGCGGTGTACGTGTATTCTGAGGGGTGCGCAGAGAGTTTTTCATGCATTTTCGTGGTTGGGGGCTTTGCGCCATGCACTGCATTTGTGCGATGTTTTTGGCGCACGGGGCGGGGTTGGTGGTGTAACTGGCGCTGCTGCAGGGTTGCTGCGCCACTCTGCACCACGGCTGGTTATGGATGTATAAATCCATGAATACGCTGTGCGTCTAAATGGGTTTTGGCGCACGTGGCTGGCGCAGGCTGCCGCACGCGCCCTCTGTGCACCAGCCGCCTGCGCCACTTGTGCGCCGAATTCTATGAATGATCCCCTAAATCAGTGACTCACCCCCTGAAGTGTGCCTAAAATAAACCTTTAATGAGTCTAGCAATTATTGTATAGAATTGCAGAAAGACAAATTATTTGTTATTCGTATTATTTCTTATTTAGGATCACTTCTCAAAGTGTTACATATGTGGAAAGGAACATGTTACTTACCTGTAACTGTTGCTCTCCAGCATGGGTCTGGCATGGATTCACATGCTTATGAATATTCCCCGTCGTCAGGCTGGGAATCCTCGGTAAAGAAAAAATCAGTATCAGTTTCGTTTCTGATCTGTCTTTCGTAGTAGTAACCAATCACTGATCTCTGCGTCATACTGACAACAGCCAATGACTGCCCTCTACCTAAGCCCCGCCTCTGGCAGCCATTTTCAGATTTGGTAGCACGTGAAGTGGCAGTATGACCAAGTGAAGAGCCGCAGAGGGGTAGGCGGGAGGGTTCGCATGTGAATCCATGCCAGACCCATGCTGGAGAACAACAGTTACAGGTAAGTAACTTGTTCCTTCTCCAGCATGGGGTCTGGCATGGATTCACATGCTCATGAATATAAGAATAAATAGCAGTACACACATGCACAACCACGGGGGGTGGCAAAAGGTTCAACATTAAGCAATACAAAAAACTCAACATTAAGAATCTCTTACCTCCTCACCAGGCTCAGCTTAAGCGAACAGGTTGCGCAGCACTGCTTGGCCGACCCTGGACTCCTCCCTGGAATCCCGATCGACGCAGTAGAATCTCGTGAAGGTGTGCGTCGACCTCCACGTAGCAGCCCTGCAGATGTCCAGCAGGGGCACACCAGATAAGAACGCCGTAGTAGCAGCGATCGCTCTGGTCGAATGGGCTCTCGGACGGCCTGGCAGTGGTCGGTTAGCCAACCGGTGACAGTGCATGATGCAGCCGGAGAGCCATCTCGAAATAGAAGACTTCGAGAGAGCCTTCCCTTGATTCACAGGTCCAAAGTTCACGAACAGCTGTGATGTCCTCCGGAAACTCTTTGTGCGGTCCACGTAGAACTTCAGCACTCTAGCCACATCCAGCGAGTGCAAAGTCCTCTCGGCCGGCGACGAAGGAGACAGGAAGAAAACAGGTAACACCAAGGGCTCGTTAAGATGGAAGTCCGACGGCACCTTGGGCATAAAGGAGGGGTGCGTCCTAAGCACCACCCTCGAGGCATGGAAAGTCAAGTACGGTGCTTTGCAGGATAAGGCCTGGATCTCTCCCACTCGTCGTGCGGAGGTAATGGCCACCAGGAACGCAGTCTTCCACGACACAAACTTCATCGGTGTGGAGTGCATCGGCTCGAATGGGGGCCCCATGAGCCTGGTCAGCACCACGTTAAGTTCCCACGCCGGGGCCTTCACCGGCGGGAACGACCGGAACAGTCCTTTCATAAACTCTTCTACCAGTCGATGGGACCACAGGGACATCCGTCCTGTGGTTCTGGTATATCTGGAGATCGCCGCCAGATGAATCTTAATAGAGGCATGGGCTAGCCCAGCCTTTGCCAGCGATAGCAGGTACGGCAGCACTTGAGGGGCCATAATCCGTAGGGGGTTGATCTTCTGTGCTCGGCACCAGATAGAGAACCTCTTCCACTTATGACCGTAGCATTTGAGAGTCGAGGACGCCCTGGCCTTTGCAAGAACCTCTCTGCAATCGGCCGGTATATCGTAGCCTCCAAACTCTAGCGCTTCAGGAGCCAAGCCTGCAGGTTCAGTGATGCCGGGTCGTGGTGGAAGATGGCGCCTCCTTCTCTGGAGAGAAGATCCGTGTCCGCCGACAGCTTGATGGGAGGGGACGTTGACAAGTCCAGAAGGTCCGGGAACCAGATCTGCCTCGGCCACGCCGGTGCGACGAGGATCATCCTGCACCGGGACCTCTTAAGCTGGCTGATGAGTCGAAGCAGCAACGGCAACGGAGGGAACGCATACAGTTATAGGCCGTCCCAGGGGAACGAGAACGCATCGCCCATGCTTCTCGGCTGGGGAAACCTGCTGGCGAACCTCTTGCACTTCGAGTTCGTCGCTGTTGCGAACAAGTCGATTTGGGGTTTGCCCCATCGTCGGAAGAGTTGATCCACCTGATCCTGGCGCAGTTCCCACTCGTGACACGCGCGCAGCTCCCTGCTGAGCGAGTCGATGATGGTGTTTCTTTCTCCTGCCAGGTGGAAGGGAACCAGGAACATCCCCTGGGCGACCGCCCAGTGCCACAGATCCTGTGCCTCCTTCGATAGGGCTGGGGATCTGGTGCCTCCCTGCTTCCGTATGTAAAACATTGTCATGGTGTTGTCCGTGAAGATCCGCACCACCTTGCCCTTGAGCGACGGGAGGAACGATTTGAGAGCCCAGAACACGGCTTGGAGTTCCAGGACGTTGATGTGCAGGAGCCTCTCCTCCGGGAGCCAGAGGCCTCTTGCGTGGAGATCTCCGGTGTGGGCGCCCCAACCTTCCAGGGAGGCGTCTGTCATCACCATCTCCTGGTACGCCGGCGTCTGAAAGTCCTTGCCCGCCATGAGGTGCGCTTGAACGCCCCACCACTGAATCGCCCACAGAAACACCTCGTTGAGGGGGACCCTGTCTTCGAAGGTGCCCGTCACCTGTATCCAACGGGCGTCGAGAAATTCTTGAAGAGGGCGCATCCGTAGTCTGCAGAGGCGCACCAGGTAGATGCAAGAGGACATCATCCCCAGGAGGGACTTGATGGACCTCACCCTGGCCACGTCCGTGGCTAGCAGGCGCTGCACTTTGCCTAGAATGGTCTTCGTCCGTTCTTGCGACGGGGCCGCCAGGCGCCTCACTGTATCGAGCTTCGCTCCCAGAAACAGGGCCACCTGCGACGGCACCAGGTGGGACTTTGGGTAGTTTATGGGGAATCCCAGGTCTGTGAGGAGCTGGACGGTCCTCGCAGTGTGTTCAACGGCGAGTTCCCTCGTCCTTGAGCGGATGAGCCAGTCGTCCAGGTAGGGGTAGACGTGAATCCCCTGCGGGCGCAGCCGCGCCGCCACTGTCATACCGCCGAGTTCTTGGCGTCTATGGAGCCGCTGGCGACGCGGAACCTAGCTTCGTTCGCTTCGGCCACGCCCCCTGTTTCCTGGTTTCCTTTTTCTGATTCTGATTGGCTAGACGCTCCGCGGCCCGGTGTTTTAACCAGCCACTTCCGGGTCACGGACGCGTTGCAACGCTTCCGGTTTCGTCCGTAGGCTGAGTTGCTTGCTGCCTGTGGCTTTCGTGCTGCTCTCTCGCTTGCTGCTGGTCGGGTCCTCGTACCCTGTCTGAACCTATCTGACATTCATTCCGCTGGATCTGTCTGCCTTTCCCTTTCTCTCTTGGTTCGCAATAATTCTCCTTTGCCCTCCTTCCATCTTACTTCCCCTCCCACCTTCCCATCTTCACTTACCGTATTTTTCCTTTTCCTGTCTGTTATTCTTCCCGCTCTTCCTTCACCTACCTTCAGTATTGCTTCTGTGACCTCCCGTGTACCAGACTCCGGCCTGTTCCCCTGGACTGCCTTTGCTTGCTGCATCAGTACCTCCTCACTTAGCCTGTGTACCAGTTCCTCGGACCTCTTAATGGACTGCCTATGTTTCTGAATCTGCACTCCTCGTGTTGTCTTCAGTCACTCCTACCGGATCTTACCTTGAGTACTCCTGGTTCCACGTTTACAAGACACCCAACGATTCTACAGGGGTTTTTTGTGCCTAAGGCTTTTTCCCCTCTTGGTCGATCCCGGGGGTGGGCCCCCTGGTCTCCCTTCTTTGGGGAGCACGGTGGCTTCCTTCCGGGGTCGTCCCTATCTTCATAAAAAAAAGGTGTCTACTCGAAGAAAAGAAAAGAAGGGTTCTTGGAAGGAAGAAGAAGGTGAGGAGTCGGGGGAGGGGGAGATTTCAGAAGCTACACTTTCGGACGAAGATATCACCGACCCCGGTGACAGCCACTGGTGCTAGGCACTTGGTAAAGACCCTGGGGGCCGACTTCAATCCGAACGGCAGTGCTCTGAATTGGTAGTGGCGTCCCTGGACGACGAACCAGAGGAACTTTCAGTGACTTTTGAGGATGGGAACTTGGAAGTATGCATCCTCCAGGTCCAACGCCGATAGAAAGTCGCCTTCCTCCAGCTGTCCCAGTACGTGCTGGAGGGTGACCATCCTGAACTTTTGTGATCTGATGTATTTGTTGAAACGACGAAGGTCCAGGATGGGGCGCCAGCTGCCCGTCTTCTTCCTGACAAGGAAGTACCTTGAGTACACCCCGGAGCCCCGGAGCCTCTTCGGAGCAAGCTCGATGGCGCCTTTCCTGAGCATCGCCCGTACTTCCAACAGCAGTTGCGGGACGTGATTTTCCTTCCTGGCCATAGGTGGAACGCGAGGGCACTTCTTCAGGAATTCGATAGAGTGTCCTCTTGCCAGGGTATCCAGCACCCAACGGTCGGTGGAGATGGACTTCCACACACTGACGAAATTCGTCAGCCGGCCTCCCACTGGGGTGCTTCGGTGGGGGCCCGAGACCACGGCCGGTTCAGTCCTGCTTGGAGGTGGTGGCCTTGCCGCCCTGGCCACCTTGCCGACGGCGGCGAGGCGCTCCCTGCTTGCCGCGACCCCTGTAGGCCTCCTGAGACGAGGAGCGTGCCGCCTGGCGGTAGGACGACGAGCCACCGCTGGATCCCTTGGAGGCACCCTGTCTGCCTCCGGAGCTCGGAAAGGGCCGTCGTTGCTGAAGGGCTCCTAGGGAGCGGGCCGTCTCCGTGTCCGTTTTTATGGCTTGGAGGGACTCTTCCACCGCCTTCCCGAACAAGTTGCTGCCGTCGAACGGCATGTCCAACACCCTGGTCTGGACGTCCTGACGGAAGTCGGTCGCCCGGAGCCAACCCCGTCATCATAGGCAAACACTGTTGCCCAGCTGGCGGGACCCGGTATCGGCAATATCGGTTGCCACCGTTATGGCGTGGTCCGACGCCACCTCGCCCTCTTGCAGTATTTCCAGGGCCTCGGACCTCTTGTCGTCCGGCAGGAAGTCCAATATGGGGGCCAGCTTAAACCAGAGTTCCCTGTCGTAACGGGCCACGATCGCCAGGGCGTTGGCCGCTTTGATCGTTGTCGCCGCCGACGAAATGACCCGCCGCCCCATGGCATCCAACTTCTTTCCCTCGCCGTCCGGCGGGGAATTCGACGTCGAGGCTCCTGACCCCGCCGCTTTCTTCTTCGCCGCCGCCGAGACGACCGAGTCTGGCGTTGGCTGGGCCCTGAGGCACAGGGGAGCGGTTTCGGGGACCCGGTACTTCTTCTCGTACTGGTCCCGTTTGGCTGGTGCCGTGGAGGGGTTTTTGAGAACCGACAGGCGCTCCTCCCAGATGTCATCGATTAGGGGCACAGCAATGACCGTCTTCCTCTTGGCCTCCCGGCGCTGATAGAGGAAACCTTCCTTTTTCTGCTCCTCCGGGCAGAGCTGGAACAATTCGGACGCCCTGGCGATCATGGCGTGGAATGAGCCAATCTCATCGGGCGGCGGGAGACCCGTTCCGTCGTCGTCGCCGTCACCCTCAGAACCCGTCGTCGAGCCCAACTCACCGTCATCTCCCGACTCGTGGGAGGATGAGGAGGGAACTGTAGGCCTTATGGGGGCGAGCGGAGGAGAGGGTTGGTCCTCCGTCGTTTGTTCTGAGGACTTCCCGACGGGCCAGGTTGCGGTTCCTCCGGCCTGGGCCGTGGGAATCTCGTCCTTATCTCAGAGCATAAGAACTGGATGGCAGACAAAATGGCTGCCGAGCCATCCTGAGGCCTAGGATCCGGCTGCGCCGGAAGGGAAGGCCGCTCTTCCTCACCATCGTCGTCTTCCTCGGTTATCTCCCGAGGATCTTCCTGACGGGATCGAACCTTCTCGAATTGACTTCGAGGTTCCTCACGGCCTCGGTCAGTTCCTCCTCCGAGGCTGACTCCGAGCTCGAGGAGGGCACCGTGCCCCCCCCTCGCTTCTTCCATCATGGCGGCCACGACGATGGGCTGAAAAGAGGATTCCCTCCTTGGCGGCAGGGAAACTCTAGTCCCGGAGGCAGTCTCCGCTGGCGGTGTCTCTGCCGGCTTGGCCAGAGTCGGCGCGATAGCCTCCATAGAGGCCTTTGCCTGCTGGGTAGGGGCCTTCACCACCTTAGGTGCGTCCCGGGCCTTCTCCTTCGGGGGAGGGGCGACGCCTCGCTCCCCCTCTTCCGAGATCGGACGGGGCTTCTCCTGAAGCTTACCCGAGGTCTCGGACTTTCTCTTCCCCGAACCGGAGCGTTGGCTCGTGGTTGACGTGCCGGGGAAGGTGCGCCCTGCCTAGCGACCGAAGAGCCCGACCTTTCGGCGCTCCCGGAGCCAGCGGACTTGCGGCGCTTGGCCTGGTGTTGGGCCCCCGTCGCCGGGGCGCCCGCACAGGACTTAGTAGCCCGCTCGGACCCTTTCTTCTTCTTCTCACCCGTCGAGCCCTTCTCCAACCAGCTTGCGAGACGGGATCGACAGTCCCTCATGGTCCGCTCCGACAAGTTCTTGCAGAACTGGCAGTCCTTCTCTACATAAGTCTTGTCCCCATGAAGACAGTAGAGGCATTGCGAATGTTCGTCTTCCTTAAACACATTCTGCAGCCCGCATCCAGGGCAGCTGCGAAACAGCTTGGGTCCGGGCGACGAACTCGCATCCTGGGCCATCTCGAAGTAGGCCACGAATCTTCTGGAATCCTCCAAGAAGTTGATTCGACGAAATCTTCACCCTTGAGGGGCGTAGGAAAATCCCTCAACGGGTAGCCGTTAACGGAGTAGAAACGGTGGAGCGTGAGGCTCGATTAACCGAAAAAATTTGAAAATTCACCTTAAAAAGCGCGAACACGCAGTAAAAGATCAAGAGCTAAGCACGAGGACTCCCAACACTTGAACGTGCGGTAAAAATCTGAAGATGGTTGCCAGAGGCGGGGCTTAGGTAGAGGGCAGTCATTGGCTGTGGTCAGTATGACGCAGAGATCAGTGATTGGTTACTACTACGAAAGACAGATCAGAAACAAAACTGATACTGACTTTTTCTTTACCGAAGATTCCCAGCCTGACGACGGGGAATATTCATGAGCATGTGAATCCATGCCAGACCCCATGCTGGAGAACCCCTGTTTTTTTAAGAGGTCTGAATAAGAAAGCTAGCTACTCCAAACACCTCAGGCATACCCCAAATGACATCCCTGGTATGATTCCAGGCATATTCAAGAAACCCCACACTCTGAAAGCCACAATTTCCAATAAATCCAGAGGCGGAAGCAGAGATATTTATTATAATAAATTCAATTATGGAACAGGGAATATTAGTGCTTACAGCGAGCTCTAGTATCCATAAAAAAACGGGACAGGTTGTTATGACAAGGTCATTAATTTGACCCTGTCACAATGGGATAGAAATCCCTCTTAGCTTGGGTGGGAGGCATACCAGGGTGTAAGCCAGAGCCAGTCCTACCCCTGAGCAGGACGGTGGCAGCTGAGAGGTCCCCAATTCCTGTCCCATCTCCAAGTGCCAGTCTTTATCTGTGTAGTACTACCTTGCATCACCCCTTACATCATGACAAAGATGCTGTCCAAGTTATTTTTCTTTTCCAGAACTGCCAGAGAAGCAACAACAAAGCAAAGACACCACCCGCAGGATAGCAATGCATCAGCGACCCACACGATCCAATCCAGAGAGAGAGGAACCCTGAGAAAAAGCCAGAGGCTCCTACTTGGCTTTTTCAGGTCCAATGTGATCAGCGTATGATAAATCATGGAGAGAAAGAGCCAACAAAAGAGGAGCCAGAGTTTCTACATGGGATTGGTAGCGGTAGCACACCATTCCCCAGTGCCCAGGGATACAAATACACCACGGCCGCCCTAGATCACCAGGGTCTTGGAGTAGAGCGGCAACTGCTAAACCGGATAACATTTACCTTTAGGGGAACCGCATCTCAGTCCCCTAACATCAATGGTAAAACGGGATCCTCTGAGGGAAAGAGTCATGATATGTCCAAAGACCAGCTCAATGTGGCCAGATTTACTACCATTAGCTTTGAGGATTATGAGAGGAATAACAGGACCATGTTCCTATCAGATGCTCACTGGTAGACAAATTCACTTGCCAGAAACTCCACCAGTGCCTTTGAATGGCGGACAGAGCAGATGTAGGATGAAGCAGTGCTTGACTACTGCAAATGTTTAGTGAAAACCGTTTGTTCTATCAGCAGGTACAGAAGCTCTGCCCAAAAGGCCAGCTACATCTTGTTAAGCTTCCAAGACTGGAACAAGAGCTGCATAGACTACACTGGACAGTGACACTTGAGATTGTAATGACAATAGGAACCGGTGTTCACTGCAGGGGTTCATCTAGGCACACAGGGAGCATTGCCACACAGAATCACTACTGGACATTAATGAAGAATGTGAAACCATTGCTGATTTGCTTGTCATTTAGTTTTAAAAATCTGTTCTTGCTTATCCCTGGGTAGGAACAGTATTTTAAGACTCTTGTGTCATAAAAACTGACTTCGACAACAATTAACCACAGCACAGATTACGAATTGGCTGTGGTAGAAGGGCAGAAACATAGTCACCTGGTGGGGGGTGGTTTGTAAATCTCAATCTAGGTGTGTAGCATCCATTATCCTATTGTGTTTATCCAGAGGGTAAAACAGTGTACCTTTTTACAAGTTCCCTCTGTTCCACTCTGCCAAAGTGTGTACCTGAGAATTGTGAGAGAGAGAGATGTAGGCTAAGGCAACAACAGATTCACAGTGGGCAAATGTCAAACCTAGCCCCCAAAGGTTGTCAAGAAGCCAAACACTGAACCTACTCAAGCACTGATGTAGACAGAAAAATTGGAATGCCAAGACCAACCCAGAAAAGTTATCTAACTGAATAGTGCACTAAAAGTGTGTGTTTTCAAGATAGATGTGGACTAGGGCACAACAGGATAGTACAATAAATTGCTAAAGGAACGAGGGCGAACAGCCAAGAACCGGTATGGTTAAACAAGCGAGTTAAAGGTAAGCTGTATTTCGACAGGACATTGTCTAATAGAGTAGATGCAGCAGTAGCACGCAGTGGTGGCTCGTTGCTTAAGATGAGGGGGGTGCTGCCCCCTCGCTTCAGTGGCAGGCATCACAGTCCACCCTTCTGCTTTATTTGCATTCATGGGGAACTGTGCTGCCTGCCTCTGATCAGGGGAGAGTGCCCTGCTACAGCTTTTTTGTTTGTTTGCATGCATAGCACTTTGGCCTTTCCAACAAGGATAAAATAAAATAAATGTAGCCTGCAATAATGAGATACTGCCGGGCATTGGAAGTCTAGTCACGCCATCTCACATCATTTTGCTAACAGCATACACATGCTGATGACAGGAGAGGAGTCTTCTTCTGTCAGTCAGCGTGAAACTAAAGATAGTTACCGTGCATTGAGATTAAAGCAAACATGATGAGTGTTATTACGTGGCTAGATTGGGTAAGATTGGTGGCACCAGTGTGCACACACCTTCTCACTGGGGCATGGCATTTTTTATTGGGTATCTTTGATAAAGCAAGCATGTGAAGGGTTATAACATGGCTAGACTGGCATTTTGGTGCAGCCAGTCTAGCTATAATGTCTTATTGTGGTCTAACATTATTTACTGACTGCCTATGATAAAGAAAGCATACGTTTTATTACATGGCTAGACTGGCATATTTTCTGTGTGCATATTTTCTGGTGCATCCAGTCTAGCTATTTATTCTTACTGTGGCATGGACATTTTTACTGGACATCTTGTGATAAAGCAAACATGATAAGTGTTATTATGTGGCTAGAGTGGCAGATTTTGGTGTAGCCAGTCTACCTACAATATCTTACGGTGGTACAGCATTTTGTTTACTGGACATTGTGATGGTGTCGGAGCAAGACTCAGACACAAAGGTGGCATATTGATTGGCAAAGACGTTTATTAGTAACAGAAATGGGGGGGAGTCGGAGGAAATCCTAACTAACCCTACCTAAAAGAGGGGTTTCCCTGCCTCAACAAAACTAGCTAATGAAACTGTCTGTAAGAATGTCCAAAGTAAAGTTTGCCGTCCTGTGTCCAAATCCTAATCTATCCATCACAAGCTAAATTCAACACAAGGTGAAAAGGGAAATATCTCTTGGTTGCCCCCCCTGCAGCTCAGCTTTGTAGTTCAAAACAAAAGTTCCAAAAAGGTGTAGAAAAGCAAGGACAAAATCCACAAGACTCAAGGGGGTTGATTCCCTTTCCCCTGAGTCTTTCCAACTCTATCCAGAATTGTCTATATGTCTTCAATGGTCAAGATAGGTCCTTATCTTTACTTGGCAGACCTGACTCACAGGCCCGGCGACAAGGAACGATGGTCTGGACACATTTTCCAAGCCGTCTTGACGGTCCCAGACCCTTTGTGAGCAGACCCGGTTCCCAGGTACTGCGACGAGAAAGATTAGCCTGGTTCTCTCTCCCAAGCTAAGCCGAGGGTCCCCGGCCCTTTCTGAGCAGACCCAGCCCCCAGGTACTGTGATGAGGAAGATTAGCCTGATTCACTCTTCCAAGCTGTGCTGGTCTTCCTCTCAATTGCTGTAGGTTCCAGACCCTGTTCTCAGTACCTCCTCCTTGGTCTAATTTCCTGCCAAGTAGGGTACTCAACGTTCTCGCGCTCACTGTTCTCTCTGCCTGTGTTCACTATTACCCACAGCCTTGGTTAACTCTCTTGCCAAGGTCTTTGAGTGTCACTTATACTTTTAAGCTTTGTACTTCTCTTTGTTACCGCTGGGAGTGTATTTGCCCAACTTGGGTCCAAGACCCCCCACACTTGATTGCTCTCAAAGTTCTCTTTATCTAATCTCTCTTCAACCACAACCTTGGTTTACTCCCCTGCCAAGGTTTGTGAGTGCCATTTATATATTCAAAGTTCCTCTCTTTATCTGGTCTCTATTCAAGCCACAGCCTTGGTTTACTCCCCTGCCAAGGTTTGTGAGTGCCATTTACATATTCAAAGTTCCTCTCTTTATCTGGTCTCTATTCAAGCCACAGCCTTGGTTTACTCCCCTGCCAAGGTCTGTGAGCACTATTTGTACATGCAAAGTTCTTGTTTCTCTTTGCTACTGTTTGAAATATGCTTTCCCAATATGGGTCCCAGACTTCCTTCACTTGGTGTCTCTGCCCCTGT
This sequence comes from Ambystoma mexicanum, assembly GCF_040938575.1. Lineage (NCBI taxonomy): Eukaryota > Metazoa > Chordata > Amphibia > Caudata > Ambystomatidae > Ambystoma > Ambystoma mexicanum. Next base: position 1,196,360,344 of record NC_090926.1, on the reverse strand, counting down.
GAAGATTCTTTCTGTGCTTCGCTTCAGGCCTTTTGCACCCTCTGTGTCTCCCCAACCCTATGATTAGCCACCCTAGTACCTGCAGGGTCTCGTCTGTCACCCTCCCGTTGTTCGCGCGTCTCCCAGCAGCTTCAACCATAGAAGGTATTGAGAGTGTAAGGTCTGTTTGGTGTGCTTGTATGACATTAGATGAGTTTAGTGAATAACAGTAATGCAATGTAATGCATCATTTGTATAGCGCCTTTCAACATTAGTGTGGTTACAACGCGCTGTAGGTTTAACGCCTTCGGGGACCAGAGTCCAGGTATGGGAAATTCAAGGAAGGGCTAGTATGTGTGCGTGCATATTGGCCAATACCAAGATATGAGGGGGTTGGCCAAGTCCCTGATAGCCACCCATGTCGAGCTGGCATGTGGATGGGTTGTGAGAGGTAGTCTAGAGAGGGTATGCGAGAGCAGGATAGTCATTATGTGTCCAACTACCTATAGAGTTTTTGTTGTGAACGGTAGCTGCATTCTTAAGGCAGAGGTGTTGTGCATAATGTCTTCGAGTGGTGTATGATGTCAGAAACGTGCTGGTTGGCGCTTGTGCCTTCGGCTTGTTTCCATAAGCATGGAGCGTGAGAGGTTCAATGCATTGGCTACACTCCAACAATTACCCCGATTTAATACATAGGCTACACTCTAAGACATCTGGATTTAATTAAGTGGCTGAACTCTAGATTCACCCAGATTCAATATATACCAGCTACATTTTACATTCTTCAAGCCACAGCCACTTTGGCTAAATTCTTCTTTCATCTAGGTTAATTATCATGGCAGCGTTCTACATTCGCCTGTATTCGAAACAAGGCTATATTCTTTGTTCAACTAAATACAATACAATATTGTGAGGGCGTATAAGTCCAAATCTGACACAGTGGTGGCATGGTGATTGGCAAAGACTTTTATAGAGGCAAAACTAAAGTAGAAACATATCTCTCCCTAACTCTAATACGGGTTTCCCAGCCTCTACTACGGAACTAAGGAATCAGTCAGAATGTCGAAGTAAATAAAAAAAGTCCACCTCTTATCAAAATGCCTACTTCTATCCCTCACACTTAGATAACAAATAAGAAAAGGGTAGTGGTTCTTCTTGGTCCAGAAGAATGACTACCTTTTCTGGACAATGAGCCACAGTTCCAATCGTAGGGCAAATTTTGCCTGTGAGAATAACTCCCTTCTCCAAGTCTGAGTTCTTTTCCGAGGAAAACAAAGTTCCAGCTTGTGGTGCTGTAAGGTTTCAGTTCCAGTTGAAAAGAAAAAGTTTCAACTCAAACATCATTCCTTATTAACCCTAGTTTTGTTTCACTAATGGGTTTCCTGGAAAATACCTCCCTTCTCCGGGTATTTGGTTCTCAATGTCTCCACAGTGCCAGGGGAATGACTCCCTACCCAGTGTCTTTTTCCATTTGACTTCACGGTTCTCACTCTTCACTATTTGGGGTCATGGAGGATGTCTCCCTTCTGCAGGTATTCTAGGTATTCTAGTCTCAATGTTCTCACAGTGCCAGGGGACTGCCTTCCTTCTGATTGTTTTCACGATACACAATCTTCGGGAAAACCACCAGGAGGTATTGCTTACTTCTCCTGAGGTTTCTTGGCTTCACAGTTCACAAGGGCTGGGTGAAATGACTCCCTTCTCCCAGGCCCATTTTAGACTTAAGGATGCGGTTCACACTTTCAGTGAGAATGCCTCCTTTCCCGTGGCTTCTTTGCCCCTTTTGGCTTTCACAAGAAACAGTTCATTATTTCCAGGCGGAATGCTTCCCTTCCCTTGGTTTGCTTTGCACTTCATAAGTTCAAACTTCAATTGAGCTCCCAGTCTTATGGGTGCGGGTCCCAGCCCAGTGTATTCCTCCTGTCTTTGTGCAGTAATCCTGGTTCATTATCCTGCCAGATACTGTGACAGTGAAGATGACTTGGGTTACTCTTCATAAAAGGGTGCATGTCCCCGACCCATGTTCAAATGCTTGTCAGCCCGTCTGGAGGCCCACCATCCTTCCCGGTAATGCAGATACCTGAAAGGGGCTTGTCGGTAATCATCGGTCAGTCGCAAGTTCTCCTCTGTGTTCTTTTGCGCCTCTCGCTGCCCCTGCAGTTTTCTGGTGTGCTGCGGGCTGCACTGTTAGGCAGAAACATGTGCAGTTCCCTTAGGGACCACTGCAAAAGGCTTAAGACTACAGGTGTTGACAGTAAACCCAATTGGTAGCAGTCTGTACCACCCAGATTTACCTAGTAGCTGTGGCTGAGCAGCCAGACTTCTCTCAAGAAGAGTTAGACAGTATATAGGCTTGGAAAGTCGTGCAGAGAGTTTAAAAAGGAATCAGTTCAGCTCAGAAAAGTTCAGTTAACCAGCCTAGGGTCAACCCAAGTGGTAAGATGAGGATTTACGAGACACCCCACACAGACCGTTGCGAGGGAGGCCAGGCGGTTACAGTACCTTGAAAGTGGAGAGGATCCTCCAGCGGGGGCAGTTGTTCCTGGCAGTGGGTGCAAGTCGCGGCGTCGTCCAGAGGAAGAGAAGATCTCGACGTGGAGGAAAGCTGAAGGTCGTTGCACTGCCAGGGAAGAAACCAGCCGCGGAGTTCTCCGGTTAAAAGGAACTACCCTTTTATTCGCGGTAGTGGTAAAACGTGGTATCCCGGTTGCCGGGGTTCTTGGCACAGGCAAGGCAGCCACGAGATGATCCGGGAAGGCGAAAAGGCAGGCAAACTGGTTGTCCCCACCAGTCAAAGGAAGAAGACTCTTCGGGATGAAGATCTCCTCAGTCATTGGAAGAAGTGGTGAGTCGGTTCAGCAGGGCTCCACCGGTGGTGTCATCGTTGCAAGTCGGCTCAGCTTCTCCCTCTTCGGATTCTTTGGTCCTGTGGCGACGTCTGAAGTCACAGTCCCCAAAGCCCTGCTTTTATGCAGAAAAACCCCATTCATCAGTCCTAGCTGTCACTCAAACATGCTAAGTGGTGAGCCGGGCGGCTCACCACTGGGCCAATCACACAAGAGTGCGACTTGAGTTGCCGAGGCAACTCAGTCCAGGGTGCCTAAACCCCCTCCCAAACCCCCTTTGGTACCCAGACAGAGTGGCACCACTTTGGAAGGCTTCTGTGCAGAAGCCCGCCAAAAGTGGAACAAAGGGCTCAACTTCGGGTTGGAGTCACAGAAGCGAACACAAACGCCATTTTGGAACTGAGTTCTGGCAAAAAATACTAACCGATGAATTAATATTAAATAAATAAACCGGAATATGTTTGAGGCTATGTTAAAAAGTATTAGCCTCGAACAATGGGAAAATCCCATAGGAATATATTTGCGGTCAAATATAAAAAGTAGTATCCACTGCCACCAGCCAAAACTTGCTCAGGCGGGACTGGACAGTGTCCCCTCGAACAACAGACCCAGGGGCAATCGAATTGCCCCTCCCAGTACGCCCACAATATGATGGTTTGTACTGGTTCTGTTCACAATTTAGGACTAGTAAAGCCAATTGTGACTTTACATGCCCTGGGAGACAGTTATCAGTCCCACGGTACGGAGTCTATGTTTGGGGGTCACTATGACATCCCTGTGTTACGGCACGGAGGGTGCTGTGTAACACACATACCAAAAATACATGAAGCCCTATGGAGTAAAAGACCCCATAGCCCATAAAACACATTACAAAGTCAAAGGATATCTCAAAGCATGTCTAAGAGTGGGAGAAAAAGAGTCTCACTCTTAGCAGGAGAAAAAAATAAACCCCAAAAATCCAGCAAAGCTGCTGGGGGACTCACTAGGTTTGGGAAATTAGCCTTAACAGAGAATTCTCCCTAACATGTGCGTCTCCTGTAGACTACGGTTCCAGCTGCACCTTGTGTCTGGATGCCGACCTCTGCACGACTCCAGTCAGTTTCTCCACAGCGGACCGGATAGGGACAGTTCTGCATGCAGGACAGTGCACCCAACAACAACTTCTCCTGTTCTCCGCTCCGGTCTGCTTCCAGTCTCGTTTTGAATGGGTTCGGGCCAATCAGGTTTTGAGAGAAACTAGACTGTTCATTCACGTTTCCGTAAGGGTTCACTATGCTTCTGCACTAGTTCTTCGTACCAGTACTGATCTTGAGGTCTTCCAGGGAGTCAATTGGTCTCTCCCTCGTCCCAGTACTTAAGGGTTACATGTCTCTTGAGGATTCCCCACTCTTCCTCGTCCCAGTACACCCTATTTTGGTGGTACGGCAAAAACATATAGGAACACTAGGGAAAGTGTTGGTCGAAGGGGGCTACGAAGGTGCTTTAGGGATAGGTGGACTATGGGGATACAATGTTCTTCCCAGGTCAACACTAATCCCATAGGGGGCTTCCCGCCCCCATGAGATCCATCCGCTGAGTACCAGCGCCAGGGGACTATCGGGTAGCGGCCTCACCGCCCTGGCCTCACGGGAAGAGGTGCCCCCTAGGGAAGAAGTGACGACATCCATGGATTCATCACAATAGCTATAGTCTGAGTTCACCAGGATTTAATACAGTGGTTACATTCTGTATTTACCTAGATTCAATACACTGGGTATACTCTACATTTACCTAGTTTCGATACACTAGCTACATTCTACCAATCAGCTGAATGTAGTACATTGATGACACTTTGATGATCATCGCATAGGGTCAGGAGAGGCTAACTAATATCATTCACCTTGGTAAGGTACCTGGCTAGACTTGAGATTCGCCTAGATTTAATGTAAGAGCTGACTGAGAGGTCACCTCGATGAACATAGTGGTTATTTCAAAGGCTCATCTGGTAAGGTGTAATGGCTATACTAAGGAATCCCTTAATTTAAACAAGGGCTGAGCTAGCAATGCAGTTGAGATTGACACAGGGGTAAAGAATGAATGAAAGTTGCTAAAGATCACGGTTAAGAAACATGGGTGCATGCACCACTGGCTATGCGCTTTCTGGACTTTGTTTTATCTGGCAGTAGCTGTTGATTGGTTTCGTGGACTGGTTAGGTGCTCCCACGGGTGAACAGGGTAAACTGTGGATCAGAGCTTTCCCATTGAGCCGTCCCTTGTCGCTGACCCTTGGCAGGCAGCCTAGGAAAGGCTGCCCTGCATGAGTCACTGAGAGCGGGTGTCTTCCGGTCACTTGATAAGGATCAGGGACCAAGCAGGATGGGCACAGTTGTGGCCTAGGTGTCTTTGTGCAGGCGTGATGGGAGAAAGGTTTGTCAGGTTGCAGGAAAGAAAAGCCAGGTTTTGAAGGCCTTTTCGAAGGAGAGATGGTCCTCTATGAGGCAGATATTGAAATGAAGTGAGTTCCAGAGTGTGGAGCGCTTGAACGGAGAAGGAGGATCCTCCTAATGTAGTGAAATTGAAAGGGGGATCACAAAGAGGTGTGCAGAGCCAGATCTGAGGTTGCTGGTGGGTTGGTAAAGTGTGTGTATGTTTTGGAGTAATTCAGAGCCTTTCTTGGGCAAGGCACGGTGGATGTTGCGCATGACTTTGAAAGTTGCCCGTCGGCTGATGAAAAGACAGTGGAGCACCATGAGTGCAGAGGATCTGTTGGAGCTTTCTGAGCTGTAAGGCAGAGATGCCTAGATAGAGGGAGTTGATGTAGTTTTGGCGGGAGAGGATGATGGCCCGAATTGCTGAGAATGCAGAGGTGAAAGTGGCATGATCTGGGGACGGTGTTGATGTTGGGTCCGAGCTCAAGGTACATCCCAGGATCTTTACTGCGGTCGATATCCCTGAGGCAGGAGGTGAGGTCTGGGTGGGGAGAGGCCGGGTTTTGGGAATCTTGAAAGTTAATATCCTTAACTGGGTTTCCATTACAGGAGATTAGGCTGTCCCTTTCCTATGAGGTCATGAAGGGGTTGTGATGTCAGCACTGTTGGTAGTTAGAACCCTCACAAGAGTTCTATAGCCTCCTTTCATCAAACATCAACTTTAAAAAAAAAGCTTTATTTAATTATAACTTCCACAAATTAACAACTTAAGTCTCAGGTATATCCCAGTCCACAAAGTTAACATTGTCATAAGATTTGCCACCATATAGTTTCTTATAATCCAAAATCAAAATCTCAAATCAAATGCAAAGAATAACAAAATAAAAAATCACTATAAATTGTGTGATGGATCACGGGTATTTTTCCCTGCTCCCCAAGAGGGAGCACCCATTGTGAGGCTAGGGAGATGAACCCGCTCAGCAACACCCTCCCTAAGCGTAGAGGGAAGCAGGGCCTCAGTGGGAGAGACTCCCACTGTGGGACAAGGAACTCCCTTAAGAACATCTCAAATTACCTCTTTAGGCATACCCTGCAAAGACTTACATGAAGACAGAAAAAGTATGTGTTTTTGTCAGCAAGAAACAGTGAGTATCCCTTTAAATGGAAAACTCATGTAACTGGGGCAAGGAGGGTGGAGCAAGGAGAAGAGAAGTCGCAACAGGCAGAGAGAGAGACACACACAGAGGTACGCCAGGGATGGCCCATGGCTACGTAGCATCTGAGAGAGGAGGAGACTGGGAAGTCAGAAAAGCCTGTGAGTTGCAAAACTGGTCATGTACCGAAACCCGAGAGCTGGACGTGCATTGTCCTGTAAGCTGGAGAGAGAGAGAAACGAAGAGAAGTGGCATGACCATGGAGATCTCGTGGTGGGCCGTCGGTCCCAGAAACAACACCAAAATCACTACGCGGTTGGAACTGTGTAATATCACAGTATATGAAACACCAGACGGTCATCCTAAAGGAAGATGCAGAGTATGAAGCACTGACGGAATAAAGGAAGCCGGACAGACAGAGAAGACCAATCATGAACGGAAAGAAACCCCAGTGATATCATCCCTGAGAGTATGAAGTAATGGGGAAAACAGGTGACTCGGGAGGGAGACGGAGATAACTCATACTCGTACCAGTCAAGATAACAAGATTATAACATTAAAAGAAAGAGAAGCGGATGAGAATTGTTATGGGACTATTCATACTCGTACCAGTCAAGATAACAAGATAGAGCACTGAAAGCAAGAAAAGTGGGTGAGAATCATTATGTGACTACTCATATTCATCCCAATCAAGATAATAAGAGTATAAACCTGCAAGTGAGCGAAGTGGATGACAATCGTTATAGGAGTACTCATACTAATCAATTTAAAAAAGACCCTCCTCGTTAGCAAAGCTCCCCATTCTGATGTTCCTGCCCCCATTCCTAGGTTTCCCATATTGAACACCCCTTGCTTCTCCTTCTCTGAAGCCTTCCAGGAGCTAGTAGCCGACACCATCAGAATACTCAAACCATCCACTTGCAAAGGAGACGCATGGCCTGCTCACATAATCAAATTCTGTGCATCCTCACTCACTCCTATCATCACAGACTTCACCAATGCCTCGTCTGCCTCCAGCTCTGTGCCCTCCTCCATAAAAATAACTTGGGTTTCACTGCTCCTAAAAAAACCTTCCCTTGACCCCAACACCCTAACTACCACCCCATCTCTACTGTCCCCTTCCTTCTCAAAATTTTAGATCGTCTCGCTCTGCTATTACCCAAGTCCAAGCATTTCATGGAAACTAACCATCTTCTTAGTAAGGCAATCAGGATTCCGCCCCAAACACAGCACGGAAACTGCCCTACTTGATTTAAAAATCCAAATGGACGCCATCCGTGACTCGCGTAAACTAGCTATCCTGCTCGTGCTTGATCTCTCAGCAGCTTTTGACCTGGTTGATCACGACATTATTTGCCAAAATCTTCAATCACTTCCACTTTTCTGAGGAAGCCGCTCTCTGGATTAAATCTTTCCTTAGTGACCGCACTACACGAGTCTTCATAGGAGACTCAGTGGCTGATGCTTTTCCAGGAACACTGGGTGTCCTGCAAGGCTCTTTCCTTTCCCCCACTCTCTATAACACCTATAACAAACCCATTTTTTAAATCTTGTTGACGCTAGAGATATCATCTTACACATATTTTTCTGATAATATGCAAATCCTCAACCCCCTCTCGGGTGATTACAGCTTGGCCTCTCTAACTAGCAATGAGGTATACAACGAAGCTCCTCATCTTAGGCACCCCATACCGACTTAAGCATCTGGACTCCTCCTTCTCTTCATTCTGTATCAATGGCACTCCTATCCCGGTCTTGAAGAACCTCAAAACACTTGGAGTTCACCTCAAGGCTGATCTTTCTATGGCTCGACAAAGCAACTCCTTAGCCTCATCAAACGGCCTACACTGCAAAAGACTAATTTCACCAAGTAGACAATTCCTCTCCCCCAGTAGCGGTCTCACTCTTGCGTGTGCACTAATCATGTCCAAACTCGACTACTGCAACATTCTGCTAATGGTTACTTCCTCTGCCAACCTAAGCAAACTGCAACTGCTTTTGAATAATGCTCTCTGTTCTGCCTTTGGCCTCAAACGCTCAAATCACATATCAGACACCAGACGCGGGGGCCACTGGATCCTTATTAAAGATTGGGTTGAGTTCAAAACACTCTCCCTCATGCACCACTGTGTTCATAGTGTGGCCCTGCAATACCTCAACAATTGAAACTCCATAACAACTGACAGACGTGCCCTCAGATCCAGCACCAGTATCTTCCTGCACACGCCCCGTTTCAACTCGAAAAAAGCAGGGGGACTGAGTTACTGTGTTACTGCACAAGTCCTTTGGAATTCCCTCCCACCTATCAGAAATTACCAATCTTTCGCTACCTTTAAAAAACTTGTCAAGACTTGGTTTGACAAATACGAGGAATGTTTCCTATGCCCCTTAATTACCTATGTATTGCCTTCAACTCTTCAATAACAATGTTGTGATACCTCTGGGTCTAGCCGTTTCATAAATGTAATAAATAAATACTTGTCTCAGCCAAATCAAAGAAAGCATAATCAAGAAAGAAAGCAAAGATATCTATGTCAAAAGACAGACGGATTAACTTATATATGTCCAAAGACAGATTCAATGGAGGGAACAAAGGTTAAGAATTATGCAGAAGGGGAGAGAGTCTCAAGCAAGAGAATCATCAAGTTTGGACAACGTTACCCTGGCAAAAGAGGAGAATAACTATTTGTAGTAAAAGTAAATAAGAGAGGAACAAACAAATGGAAACCTTTACCAAGAGAGAAGATATCAATCTAAGGTCAAAGGGACCAACTTTTGAGAAGAATCTGAAGTATAATAAAGTGTTAAACAAACTGTACAAACTGATCTAAGAAATCAAAACAGACTATTTGAAAATCAGCTATTGAACAGAAGTTTGTGAGAAGCAAAACCCAGGAAAAGGGAGTCATTTTTCTGTCTTTAGTTATTAAGATATTGGTAGGTTCAGTTAGGGTTAGTTTGGATAATGGAAAGATTCTTTTAATACATCACTGACTACTGATGAGCACATTAGTTAGTCTATTAGGTAGGGAACACCCCATAGAAGTAGGGAGAGATAGGCATGATCTTTTTCTTTAAAAACACTCTTGAAATGTCTTATAAGAGTCCACATCCTTCTTCTGGCCCACCACAATTGTCAACATGTAGTACTCCAGGAGAAGCCACTGTTTCTTAACAATCCCACAATCCAACTTCCCTCTCTACCCGCGTCTGTGGATCCATCCATTCCCTCCCTAGTCATTCCCCTGTACAGTAATGAAAATCTCTTAAACAATAGAGACAATTGCACTGTAGTTCCTTTTCCTTCACGTACAGGGAGGGGTACGGAGAGTGTACTAGTCTCAGTATTGGATGATCTGGCCATGATGGTGGACAGTGGGGTCCTTAATATTGCTAAATCTCCCTGCCTCGTTTGATATGGTAGACCACTCCATTCTACTGTCCCGCATGGCCACGGCTGGTCTCTCCGGCCCCGTCCTGGCCTGGTTTCTGCTCTTTTTCTCACTTGCTTTCATGTGGCGTCCCTCAAGGCTCAGCCTTGTCCTTATAGGTGCCTTTCCCCGGCTTACTACATGTGAGAGAAAAAATAAAATAGCAGACACAACCCCTTGTCGGGGAAAGAGGCACTGAGACCCGGCTGCAAGAGTTCAAAGGGTGGTTTATTTCTCCAGCTAGGAAATAACCCAAAAAACTCTCCCAAATCTCATTACATCATACTTGTATTTATATTAGTTAAAGTAACTCTAACAAAAAATACTAAATGGACCCGATTGGCCAGACGATGTGGTGCTGTAGGTGTGGGTAGCATCTCTTCCTCCTGGTTGGCTGAGTAGCTGATGGACGTCAAACATCTTGTGCTCCATGCAGGTCAGGGTCCGGTCACTGCGGTCACTACCTAAGCTAATATGTTACACACTAAATAACAAATTATTTAAAACATTTTATGCTACTTGTCACATTTCTACATAAGTCACACACAATGATTATTGTCAGTACAATTGGGTCATTCGTGGCTTTAAATGAAGGCCTTGACCTTATTGTGCATGTAGAAGAATCAGGCTGAGTTTCACATCTTTTCCTAGGTTTCAAACTCATTAGTGCAAGTAAAAGCATATATAGTAGTAAAAATGCTTAAGGTTAGTAAGGAGTGTATTGGGTGGATTTCGCAGCACAGGCGAGGGTCTGGCACTTGAAAGAAATACCTTACAGGGGGTGCAGGGTCAGGATGGCAATAAATTGTTCAAATGGGGTTGGGTGGCTTGCACGTTTATGAGGATGAATCGAGCAGAAAGTGCTTAGCTCATCCTGGTTCACATGCCGGTTCTCAGACGAACAGTGATCACAGAGGAAGAAAACTGTAGCATATTGATTGTTGCAATTTTCTCCAGCTTCAGCGTGAGAATGGAAGCACAGAGCTTTCCTTCGCAGGGGGAGTGCAAGGGTGGGGGCCAGCCAGCTGCCTGCATGCCTTGTGTGTGTGTCTCTGTCCTTGGCTGCTGCGGTGGAAGGGGAGCTGAGCATTGCTGTACTATCGCAGTGAGGCCTGTTTACCCAAGATGGAGTCGAAAGGGGGCACAAAAGATGGATGCCCCGTGTCCTGCTCAGTAGTCCCATCTATGTAGCAGTCAACCGTGGTTAACTTTACATAAGGGCAATGGGCAATCCCACTACCAGAGGTACGTGGTCCAAGCTTTGTACTGAGGAGCGTACGACGCGAGGGGGCCTAAGGATCCCTCGCTCCCATATATTCCCCCCTTTCGTTACATCTAAAGTAACAAACTACTTTATCTCGTTCTTTCCGTTCTCCCTTCGGTAGCGCTCAGCTTCAGCCACAGCCTCATCCCAAGCAAGTGTACCCCTTATTGGCATCCATGCTTTGCACACACTTCTAAACCTGTTACCTCTTCTTGCGTATTCTTCTCGGGTGACCATTAAGTATATCCCACCAACCCCATCTAAATCTATCCAAACCTCGTTATACCACAGCAAGTTTTTTGGTTCACTAATGGTAGTGTAATGTAGATTATCAACCACGTCCCCATACTGTCTATAGATGGCAGTCATCATATACTGTGGTGTGGTGTATTCTCTGGTTTGTACTTGGGCATCTATCATGGTAGCCACCGTGGTCTGTCGGCCCAATGTTACCATCATCATTGCTGAATTAGGCATATTATTTTCACAGCATCTTAGTCCCAGTTGGCACACACAGAATATTAGGAGAAGAAAGACTATAATGGGAATGAGTATCTTCGCTGCGATGTTCACCCATGATGGTATCCAGCTAAACAGATCGTCAAACCATGTGTTATTGTCTACTCCACCTTCGGCTCTCATTCTTTCTCCTAAATTATGCACTGCTGTTATCACATGTGACAGTGTCCCGTTATCAGCATTGGAATTTGGTACGAACGTGCAACACACCCCCCCAATTATTTTGCAAACACCACCGTCCATCGCCGTGATAAGATCTAAGACATATCTGTTTTGCATCGTCATCTAGCGCAATGCACGGAGCTCTATTTTTATGATGTTGAATCCTTCTTCAGTGTCGTTGGCCAGCTGGATGAGCTCCCAGCATGTTATCTGCAGCCATTTCGCGTTTGCCCTTGCTTGAACGCCTGGTGCTAGGAACGATGCAAAGAATGTTTCTGCAGATGAGTTATACTGTTGTGGGATTTCAGCAAGGAGTTCTGACGATTTGGACGAAATATAATTGGATCTTTTGCTGCGTGACAACTTGGTTTTCAAGGTTTCTTCTGACAACAGTTTGTATGCTGGGGGCTCCGTGATTGTCTCATCAGGCGCTGTCGATGGTTCAGCCGATTGCCCTGCTGCCGATGTGTCAGCCGATTGGCCTGCTGTCGATGTGTCAGCCGAAGGCCTTGCTGTAAACTGGACGTGGCTTTCTGGTATCACCATTAGTGCTGAGTGAAGTGTGTCTAGGGCACAAGTGCCCCTCCAGGATGCTGGGAGATGCAGGTAAGCTCGTTTGCCACAGATCCAGTATATGTCCATTAATGCAGCAGTGCCTTTTTTCATAACTGGCATTATTAAAGTCTTATTGCACTGCCGCAAGGTTCCCATTTTCACCTTCCCTTCACCATGGAAGCAAAGTTTGTGTGGTATTTCCTTTTGAATCTTTATGGGTCGCTCCAGGGGTGTGACCCATGTCAGCTTGGTGATATGCTGTGACCAGATGGGGATGCACGTTTCTGTTGCCCATTCGTATGTTTCATCTGGCAGTCCTCGAAGCCCCTCAGCTTTGCATTCAATCGTTTCATCATGCCACTTGTCATCTGCATATCTTGCCCCTTTTATAATGAAAAATGGCTCCAGGAAGCAGATTACTCCTTGTCGTCTGCTGGTGCAAGTTTGTTCATTCTCCAATTTTTCCATAGTGACTGTGTGTGCTTGGAGTGTCTTTCTTTTTTAATCTACACAGCATCAGATGAATCAAACATTGGGCCTCAGACAAGGGTATTTCCTGTGGGATTAACATTTTTGGGGTACCAGTTGCGTGAGGAATAAGTGAGATCACGTAACAACTATCATTAATTGCTTGCTTTGCTGAGGAGCTCATGTCTGAATACCATTTGTTTGATTGGTCAGGGTGTCGGAGGTCCTCTATTTCATCTAGCCCTAGGTTATGATAAATATTGTATCTGTTTTTTCCCACCCCCCCCTTTTCTCCTCCTTCTGTTTTTTAATTGGGTACCAACTCGTGGATATTGCAGCGGGAATATTCTAGACCATGCTTCATCTATGTTGTTCATGGTGACATGTGTGTATTCAGTAGTGGTTTCTGGTGCAGTGTGTGTACGTAGGCTTGTATTTCTGGAATTAGTTAACCAATAGTAATCATCATTTACATTCCATCCAAGCTCTATTTCCTTGGCTCCAGTATTATTCAATAATGGAATAGCAGTTTTGTTTACGTGCAATTGTTCAAGGGGCAACGTTATATTTTTACTATTCAATTCAATGTTATAAGTGTCCTTCAAGATAGCCGTTGCTTCAGTCCATATTAGTTTAGACCCTGGTTTTGTCATATCAGTTCCGCTCCGCCCCTCTGTTCATTTCATTTGCCACAATTAAAACAACATTATACCAAATAAGATAAAACATCATTATTGCAAATAGTATGGCAGCATATTTTATAACACATTCCAAATTATTTAATCTACCGGCCCTAGTGGCATCCCTATTTCTATCTAACGTTTCAGCTTGCTCGGCCATTTCGTTGCATTGGCTCATGTTGAACCTATGTGGGCGAGACAAATTTGTTAAGTCATATGAAAAGAAACATAATTGCAATTGTTCATTCTTTTTCATTTCTTTCTCAGGCATTTAACAATTCTTTTTAATTTCATCATGGAAATAATGAGGAAAAAATAGAAAAAACAACACGATTTATATGAGAAAAAAGAAAGAGAGAGAGAGAGAGAGAGAGAGAGGAGAGAGAGAGAGAGAGAGAATATGTAAAACCTTTGCTTTTCCCCCTATACTTTCCCTGTCTAAGTTGCAATTTTCAACCTGTGCCAGTGATGGCATCCACACAGTTGGTTTCATTTTGGGGAGGTGCAACACTGTGTGCCCTTCTCATGTCTGAGAGGTGCACCCAGTACTTTAACCCCTTACCTTTAACTGCAGTTGGGGTGCTGTACACCACTGTGTATGGACCATGAAATCTTGGTGAATTCCACCTTCTTACAAAATTTCTGACAAGAATCTGCTCCCCTGGCATTAAAGGTCCCTCCAGGCTTTCTGCTGTCGACATGGAGGCATTCTCCTTCCCGTCACGATTTTGTTGCGGGCTTAGATGATGATCCTTGCATGGTTGATTTCTGAGTTGGAACATTGCTAGGGGCAGACAATATACCCAATTTTTTTTCAACATGCTGCATAATTTTGATAAATTGCTTTTGAGCAGCCCGTTGATCCTCTCCACAACTCCATTGGATGATAAATCGAATATAGTTTGTGTTTCACCCCCAGAAGGGAGGTCACTTCCTTGAAGAGGTCATTTACAAAGTGTGTGTCGTTGTCTGAACGGATCACGTCACAGATTCCCCACCGTGAGAATACTTCTCGCACAAGGAACTTGGCAGCACATTTTGCATCAGGATGGGGACAGGGGCCCGCTTCTACCCACCGTGAAAAAGGGCATACCACCACAATCAAGTATCTTGCTCCATTACATCTTTCTCCCATATCGGCGTAATCGATATGTAGTTCTCTAAATGGACCTGTAGGGCGTGGCCACGCAGAGTTTGTAATGTCATTCCTGAATTGTAAGTTTGACATGTAGTACTTCAATCACAAATTTAGACAATTATTCGTGTAGATTAGGAACAAACCAATCCTCTTGAATATCTGAGGCAATGTGTTGTTTTGCAACGTGAGCTCGGAAATGCGGTTGTTGGAATGCTACTTCTAATAATTCTACGGGCATCACTGCCTTGCCTGTCGTTTCCTGTCTCCAAATGAGATCTGTGGCTGATTGCTTACACCCTCGTTTGCCCCACAACTCCTGCTCTTCTGGTGGGGCCCTTCTCTGGAGTTCTATCAACTGTGCTATGGGCGTGTTATTGTATGCTTCTGCTGGTTGTTCTGCTGTGGTTGTTTTTACAATGTACTCTGATGTTGGTGTCTTATTGAAGTACGAGGCCTCCTTCACTGCTGCGTCGGCTGCCGGGTTCCCCAATGAGACGGTGTCTCTGTTATTGGTATGGGCTTGGCATTTAACCACTGCTACTACCGATGGTTCTGCTAAAGCTTCTATTAGTTCATTTAGCAATGTGGCATGTTGTACAGGGGACCCGTCTGCTCTTCTGAACCCTCTCCTTCGCCACCGTGATAGCCCTGAAAGAACTGTGGTGGTGACATAAGATGAGTCTGAATATATTGTCACGGCACAATCATTGGCTGTGTATAACGCGCTGATTAGTGCAGTCGGTTGGGCTGCTTGTGCAGAGTAGTGTGAGGGGCGGCGTTTTTGAACAATCACTTTGTATGTGTCTTCTTCCATGCGCACTACCGCCATCCCCACATGATTCTCTCCTGTCTCTGAGTTTATGGATGCTGACCCATCTATAAAATAAATTTCTCCTTCTGTAAGGGCGTTTTCGCTTGCTTTGGGAATGCCATCGCCCTCTCCCTCATATGTGCTACAATCGTGTTCCTGTAAATCCTCAGTTGCGCATGGCTCTGTAATGAATGTGGCTGGGTTCACTGTCTTGCATCTGACCACATGTATATTTGGACTTGATATTATTATTTCATACGCAGAGGCTCTCTGTGTTGTGAGGGTAGATTTTGATCTTTCCAAAATAGCAAATAACGAGTGTTCCGCATATAGCGTCATTGAACATCCCATTACGATTGTGGCACTTTTCTCAATGGAGAAGGCCGCTGCAGCGAGGGCCTGTTTGCAAGTGAAATGTCCCTGAATTACTGGGTCTAATATTCCACTGTAGTATGCCAATGGTTTGTGGCCTAGCGATGTCTTTTGTGTCAATACCGCTGTCATTAATGTTCCATTGCTGTGTGAAAACAGGAAAAATTCCCTTTCATAATCTGGATTTGCAAGGACTGGGGTGTCTGAAACAAGGTATTTTAATCGAGAGAATTGGGCAATTGTCTCCTGTGTCCTTTTTATTGGGGCTCTGTTCTTTTGTGCTTCTTTCAGTGCTTACAGCATTGGCCGTGTGTATGCTGCGTAATCTAGGATCCACGCTCGGCAATAGTTACATATGCCAAGACATTTCTGCATGTCCTTCACCGTTTTTGGTAAAATAATGTGTCGAATGGCCGCTGCTCTGTCTGGTAGTATTCCTTTTCCATCTTTAGATATCTGCTGGCCAAGATACACAAGGTCCGCAAGGCAGTATTGTAACTTTCCTTTGTCCACCTTGTATCCCTTGGCAGCCAATACGTTAAGCAGTGTTATTGAGTCTTCTCTACACTCTTCTTCTGTTTTGCAGCAGACGAGTAAATTTTCTACCTACTGTATAATGGTGCTCCCTACATCTATGTTGCCAATGTCTTCTCGTAGTACTCTGTTAAAAATGCTTGGGCTCTCGCAATACCCCTGTGGCAGTCTGCGATGTTCATATCTGCTGTTTCCTAATGTAAAAGCTGTAAGGTACTGCGACTCTGGTGCGAGTGGCACAGAGAAAAGGGCATTTTTCAGATCAATGACAGTGAAGCAAGTTGCCTCTTTTGTTATACTGCACAATATTGATGACGGGTTAGGCACTAAAGGGAACTCTTTTTGGATGACGTCATTGAGTGGGCGGAGGTCCTGGAGCATTCTCCACGCCCCTCCTTTTGCTTTCTTAATCGGAAAAATCGCTGTGTTGCATGGGGAAGTTGATGGCACTAAAATACCTTGGCTTAGGAGTGCATTCACTGTTTCTCTAATACCTTCCTCTGCTTCTTTGGATATTGGGTATTGTTTCACTCTGGGTGGGAGGGCACCTGGCTTCAGTTTTATCTTTATGGGAGTTACCTCGTGCAACAATCCCACATCGTGTGGCCCTGTAGTCCAAATTTCAGGTGCTACCCTGGCCATGTCTTCTTCAAATATTGTCGGTGGGGCCTTTATGTTAGCCATGAGTGGGTTGTGTATTTCTCTGTATTGGATCATAATGTCACATTGTATGCTTATTTCCATTATTATTTCTCCATCCCCTTTGTAATCAGTAAACAATTCTTCATCAGTTACATCTTTTAGCATTATGTTTGGCTCTATACATAGCACAGTTCTCCACTCGCGTCCTTGCGTGTCCAGGCCTATGACCACAATGCTTTTGTTGGAAACTTGAACTGCCTCAATGTCTATAGACATAATTGCGCCTGGCACTAGATCTGTTGGTGTGATGGGGCGGAATATAAAGTCGGATGGTATTCTCCACTCTTTCTGTGTTATTTCAGGCACTACTCAGGCTAATACCTGTATTCCATAGACGAACATGTCCATGTCAATGGGAATCCCTCTTACTGCCACTTCCTTTGTAATCGTGCATATTATCAAGAGTGCTCGTAAGGGGCATACCCCTGGCGTCAAGCACACTATTCCTCTTTCAGTAAAGGCTATGGTCATGTTTAACTTACTGAGCAACTCTCGTCCCATCAAATTGATTGGCGCGTCTTCGTAATACAATAAGGGTGCACGCACTGTTTTTCCCCCCGCTGTTACATCAAGATCTTTTGTATAAGGAACTTTTAAAATAGCCCCAGAGAACCCCAGCGTCTCCAAATTTCTTCCCGAGAGCTGAAACCGCCCTTCTGTGAGGCATGATTTTTCTGCTCCCGAGTCTAGCATAAAGATAAACTGCTTGTTTCCTATCTCTGCCGCCACTAGTGGTTCCTCATTTGCACTTTGTGTGGTTGATAGGACTGGACACGCAACTGCTCCCTGTGGGCTGTCCTAGTCTTGGTATCTTTGCTGACCTGGCATTGAAAAAACGTTGTCACCCACGACCGTTACGCCGCGGAATGGTGCAGGGGCACCGTTTGCGGCCGCTGCAAAAGGGTTATTGTTTATGTTCCCTACTGGGTTTTGTCTCGCCATGGGCTGTAGTGCGTTTTGCTGTTGTGGCTGCTGCTGCTGTTGCTGCTGTTGTCGGGCTGGCTGTCTCTGTTACATTTGGGGGTCATAGCAGTATTGATCCTGTTGTCCACCCCTCCCCATTGGAGCTCCAAAAGGGCTACTTGGGTGTGGGCAGCCCCACCCCTGTTCATTGTTCATAGGCTGTTGTTGTTGCTGTTGAAAATACCCTGATGGTCGCATTCTACAATCTCGTGAATAATGTCCCCATCTTCCACAATTCCAACACGACCCCTGTTGTCCTCCCCTTGGTCCTTGCCCACCATACCCTTTGTTTCCCATTCCTCCGTATCCTCACCTTTGCCCGCGGTACCCACCTCTTCCTTGGGCCGGCCTGTTCTGCCACTGCGATCCTTGGCATGGCTGTTCCTCTCCGTTCCACTGTCCTTGGTCCTCTCCAACCCACTGCGCTGCTATCCCAATGGGCCTTCCTCCCGCGTTTTCCTCTCCTTCGTTTCCTCTGTCTGCTGTTGCACAGGCAGTAATGGCGGCGACCTTCACTAATTTCGTCTGTACTAATTTTGCTTCGTCAGACTCTTTTGCCTGACCTCCTTTTCCTTCTCTTTGATCCTCCTCCAGTGGTGTACAATTATGCTCTGAATTTCAGGCCACCCTTTGACTTCGATCCCAGCTATTTTGTCCAAGGCCTTCTGAACCTCTTTCGGCAACCCCTTTTTAATGATAAAATAGAATAAAGCTGTTGATTGATTCCATGCCGTACCAGTTTCGCTTCTTCATAAGTCTTGCACTCGCAAAATGAATTGCGCAGGATCCTCGTTCTCCTCCATCGTGCACTGCATCACTGCATGTAAATCTGGAACGTCTGGAAATGCACGCCGCAATGCATCCCGCACTTGTGCTCGAACATTGTTAAATGGTGATCCATCGTGTCGGTCACAGCTCATCGTTACTTCCGGGAACCCTGTCCTTTCCCAGATTGTGTCTGCTTGGTCCCCGATTGCTGGAAACTAATAGACTTTTTACATCACCAATAGCTAACGGCACACCTGCCGTGTTTTTCTCAAATACATGTATCCACTTACCTGCCCCTCCCGTAAGCGGGGGGAGGAGTTTTAACAAGTTGGCTTTGTCCATTTGGGCCCACGGAATGTAGTTTGGCCTACCTGCTCCTTTATGTATCAGTGGCATTTGTAGTTTCTGTTTCTTTCCCGTTCTGCTTGTCTTCCCTTTTTTCGTTTTACTTACCAGTATGTTTCCTATCCTCCCTGTTCGTTGTCTAAATCTACCTTGCCATAATGGTGGTGATAAGGTGTCTGGGTAACAGCGGTTTGGCAGCGGGGAACCCTCTGCGGCAGCTGCCTCTTCGTATTCATCTAAATCGTCCCATATTTCTTCTATTTCTGACTCTAGCTCGTTATTATCCTACCAGTTTTCCTTGAGTTCACTTCCTTGTCTTTCACCCTGATCTCCACTTTGTTGACTCTCCGGTGTATCTGGGCGTATAATCCTCACTGGCTTGTTATTCAATTGGAACAGAAACTGTCCTGACTGCCACTCTTGTTCTTGCCTCTGCTGCGATGACCTCCCTTGCGATACTATAGACTGTCCTGATACCAAGGCTACTGGGGTTGCATTGCTTGCTGCCCCTATCGGGGGTGTGAGATCTGCCAGTGACAGCGGGGGTACCTCCCCTCCCCATGGCAGCATTTTCCCTTTTTCACATAAAGCTCTTAACCGTGTTATTTCCATTTGTGCTTGTGCTAGCTGACGGTTCAAATCACCTGTTAAACGTGCTATGTCCACAGGAGGCGCACTCGTGGGGCCATACAGGCCCCCTTTGTCATATGGAGGAGGTTCGGGGGCTGTTGCCCCGCCTTGGGCAGTGGCGGTGGGTGGTATATACAGGGGTTCACTAAACCCTCCCGCTAGCCTAGTCATTAAGGGATAGATTTTTGTTACTTCGTTTTCGGTTGTAGTTGTTGAGCATTCCCCTTTTGGTGTCCCGCCTACTTCTTCAGGGTTTTTCTGCTTTTCTGTCATTTGGCTTGTACCTACCTCTGCCGTGGGGGCAACTTCCTCAAACATTCGCCATAAATCTAACACTTCTCTCCGATTCTGTAACTGTTTCCCTTTATATTGCGCTAACAAATGTGTTGATGCTAAGTCCAACACTCTTTTGTCAAATGATCCTCCTTCTGGCCAAATTGGTGTGACCCTGTCTCCCTTTATCTCAGTGATCCACTGATCGTGATACTTCTGTATCCTGTCGCTATAAAGTGGAAGGTGCTGGCAAATATGTGCTAGTGGTGTTACTCCCCCCATGGTAATGTTTCTTTTCCTTACTTGTGTATTCTAGTACCTTTGAATCTCTTCCCACCTCTAACGTGGTATGTCAGTTACAAAATGTGGAAATAATATGTTCTTTAACAATGCACACAATTACCATATGTCACATTAGCTTACTGAGAGGTGTTACCTGATCACCCCTCACAGTTTATTTCTTCTGCTTTACCTTATATCAATCACAAATTACTTGTATTAAAATACTTTAGCGTGTTCAACAAGACATATACATAAAAGCAGACCAGCAAACATATAATCATGCAACATACACATGCACTGCCTGCGCGCGTTTGTTCTTTCCCTATTCCTGTTACTGTCTCTGTTTTTTCTTCTTCCCTATACTACCTACTATTTGGCATTCACTCCCCACCTTTTTCACCTTCATTATGTCTCAAGATTTCTTACTTCCACGGAAAAAGAATATTCTAAAAACTACTCCGAGCCTACACGAGACCCCTACTATTTTTCTCTTTATCTCTATTCTGCACTTGGTCGAGAAAAATGCTACGGACGCCGCCTTCTACCCCCTATGGGCTAGGATACCACTTCTCTTCTTCTTCTCACTTCTTACAACACCTAATGGCCATATAAAGGATAGATCAGAAAAGCCTCACCGTCACTCACGCAAACCCTATTCTTAGCTACCTTCCCTTTGTTGCTAATTCCCTTCTTCCCGTATTTCCCCTTACCTTCCTTGGGGTCTTTGCAACCGGGACTCTACGTGTTCAATCAGGTACTCCGAGGGTCGCCGCTCACGGCCGGACCTCGCTCAGGTCCGTCCCCCAACCAAGCCCTGGCCTGCCTTGGCAATCAGCTTTTTCGATTTGGTATTCGTCAACCGGGAACCCTTCACCCTTTCTTCTTGGTGTGCACAGTCTGGTCAACCGTGGAGGCGATGGGTCTGCTAGGGGGTGCCCTGGATCTCGCTGCCAGGCGGCGCAGGCCTCAAGGCACCTCTCTAAATCACGTTGCGGGGGTCACCAAAAATGTAGGTGCCTTTCCCCGGCTTACTACGTGTGAGAGAAAAAATAAAATAGCAGACACAACCCCTTGTCAGGGAAAGAGGCACTGAGACCCGGCTGCAAGAGTTCAAAGGATGGTTTATTTCTCCAGCTAGGAAATAACCCAAAAAACTCTCTCAAATCTCATTACATCATACTTGTATTTATATTAGTTAAAGTAACTCTAACGTAAAATGCTAAATGGACCCGATTGGCCAGACGATGTGGTGCTGTAGGTGTGGGTAGCATCTCTTCCTCCTGGTTGGCTGAGTAGCTGATGGACGTCAAACATCTTGTGCTCCATGCAGGTCAGGGTCCGGTCACTGCGGTCACTACCTAAGCTAATATGTTACACACTAAATAACAAATTATTTAAAACATTTTATGCTATTTGTCACATTTCTACATAAGTCACACACAATGATTATTGTCAGTACAATTGGGTCATTCGTGGCTTTAATTGAAGGCATTGACTTTATTGTGCATGAAGAAGAATCAGGCTGTGTTTCGCATCTTTTCCTAGGTTTCAAACTCATTAGTGAAAGTAAAAGCATATATAGTAGTAAAAATGCTTAAGGTTAGTAAGGAGTGTATTGGGTGGATTTCGCAGCACAGGCGAGGGTCTGGCACTTGAAAGAAATACCTTACAGGGGGTGCAAGGTCAGGATGGCAATAAATTGTTCAAATGGGGGTGGGTGGCTTGCATGTTTATGAGGACGAATCGAGCAGAAAGTGCTTAGCTAATCCTGGTTCACATGCCGGTTGTCAGACAGACAGTGATCTCAGAGGAAGAAAACTGTAGCATATTGATTGTTGCAATTTTCTCCAGCTTCAGCCTGAGAATGGAAGCGCAGAGCTTTCCTTCGCAGGGGGAGTGCAAGGGTGAGGGCCAGCCCGCTGCCTGCGCGCCTTGTGTGTGTGTCTCTGTCCTTGGCTGCTGCGGTGGAAGGGGAGCTGAGCATTGCTGTACTATCGCAGTGAGGCCTGTTTACCCAAGATGGAGTCGAAAGGGGGCACAAAAGATGGATGCCCTGTGTCCTGCTCAGTAGTCCCATCTATGTAGCAGTCAACCGTGGTTAACTTTGCATAAGGGCAAGGGGCAATCCCACTACCGGAGGCACATGGTCCAAGCTTTGTACTGAGGAGCATACGACGCGAGGGGGCCTAAGGACCCCTCGCTCCCATACATCCTCTATGTTGTTTAACATCTATGTCCAGCCTCTTGTCTGCCTGATACTCTTGCACGGCTTCCGGTGCTACACATACGCTGACGACACCAAGATACTGGTTTGATTAGACTCTAGCCAGTCTGAGGTGTCGTCACGCTTGCGTGCGTGTCTTGGGGTCATGAAGGGGTGGATAGATGACACCTGGCTGAAACTCAATTGGGACAAGACTGAGATTCTGGTGGTGGGTTTTCCTCCTGATCCCGCACTCTGGGTTTCTTCTTTCCGGCCTTCGGAATTGGGTAAAAACTTGGGGGTAACATTTTCGGCTACCCTCTCCATGGCCTCTTAGGTTGGGGCAACTTGGGAAGCTGGCCACGTCTTCCTCAAGATACTCTGCAAGGTGTTGCCTCTCTTGCCTCCTTTGCTACGTCCCCTGGTGGTTTCGGCCATGATTATGAGTCACATTGATTATTACAATGCCCTCTACCTGACTCAACCCTCGGATCTTCTTCATCAGCAACAGCTCTTACAGAACTTAGCCGCTCGTTGGCTACCTCCACCCCTTATGGTGCCCACATCAGCCCTGTGCTCCGAGCCCTTCACTGGCTCCCAGTGGCTGAGAGGATTAGGTTTAAGGCATTGAGCTTAGTCCACCGAGCCTACTATCAACAATGGGCTGAGACAAAATTCGGCCCTACATTCCCCAATGTGCATTATGGTCTGTTGCCTCCCATCTTCTTGTAGTTCATAGGTTCCGTGTGACTAGAATGGGTGGCCGGGCCTTCTCTGTTGCAGTCAGTAAACTGTGGCACGGCCTCCCTCCCGCTTTGAGAGATGTTGAGAATCACCTTCACTTCTGCTGTCTTCTTAAGACACTTCTCTGTTAGTGATGAGCTGTTCACCTGACAGTGTTTTTCGCATTCATGCCAAGATGTCTCAGGGTGAACGTGCGCATTATCAATCTCATAACATAACATGTTCCACAAAGAGAGACCACACTTGTAACTATTTGAGGAACTTTACATTGACCAAAGCCATGGCTACGACTCCCATATTTTTACCCACAGCTGTGCTATATTGGGACACGGTTTGGCTTTCCAATTTCTTGTTAGGATTAGTCGCAGTGCATTCAGCAAGCTTGTGATCAACTCGGCTGTGTTCCCCGGCATGGCATAATTCCCCGCCAATACATCCCAATGAACCAGCACCCTAGGGTGCATAGACAAATGTATAGCAGTTATCTCTTCTATATGCCCTGGGATTTCTTTCCAGTAACTCTGTGACTTTGGTGAACTATGGCCCCACATTCTCGCCAACAAATAGGCAGTGGTGAAAGGTACCCTCATTAGCATATTTTACATGCATTTCCTTAATTGCTGTGGATTTGGATGATATACATGCCCTTTCCCATATGTTTTCCCATGACTCAATGGGGATTTCTCTTGCTCCAATCTCTCCATGTATGGCAACCCATCCTCTAAGGTCTCCTGATCCAAAAATGTATATAATTTAGTGATTCTCCTCGGTCAGGCCCCCCCCTTATCGTCAGTTCTACCCCTTCACCTCCGGGTTTCTATTACAAGCTGAAAACACAGTTGAGCACATCTAAAACGTAACTCCTCCCCTATAGAGAACATACCCTTACATTTCAGGAACGTCAAGAGTACTTATATAAATCACCTGGCATGAGTGATTTATTCCTTTCCCAAGTATTTGTAGGCATACCAGGAATGAATAACAGGTTATCCATTATAAGATAGAGGAAACTTAGTCCTTGCATAATTCCAACTCGCTTGAGTCCAATAATGTAATGCACAACTTGTGAAACTAATAGGCACCGCCCTGTGTCGCAAAATGTGCTAAGCACAGTTTAAATAATGGAATTGATGTAGCTCCCTGCCTTTCTAACCCTTGCATCGCTGATCCAACGTCCATTCCATTAAGGGTGAAATGTGGGCTGCCACCAGGTATCAGCTTTATTTCAGGCACTCACAATCCTCCCTACAGCAGTGATCGCATTAGTATAGATCATGGTATTCTGTGCATTTTCTGTGTCAAAGGTACATACCTCCCCTTGCAGACTCCTAGGTATCGCTACTGAGATAATAGATAAGGCTCCAAAACATATAACAATCTAGGTAACAGGGGCATTATGATCGCTACAATTTTGGCGAAACATGATAGTTCCTGCCTGTCCCACCGATTAACAGTGTTTATTAAACTGTATGCAGGTGTTACGCTCACCTGGCTCCCACAGGGGCATCCGTCGGACCCGGACTGCTGCAGCCTCCACCCATGTGATGCATAGTGCAGCGATGACTGACTGGATCTGCCCTCCTAATCTTGTCTGCTTGACCCGCAGAAATATTCTCCAAGTGGAGAGATGGATTTAGCCACTTGTGAATTCAAGTGATAGCTCCCCCACTGTCCTCCCCACTAATCACCTCTGTGCCCTCTCAGCAATCTCACCTTATATGCTTGAAGGATGAGCCCTCCATCCAGCGAAGCACGCAGGGGCGCGTTGATGACCAGTTACTTCACTTGCCTGAAGATATTGGAAGAGTTGTAGACGAATCCTGACTCCAAAAGGTCCTGGCAAAGAGCCATAAGTATATACTTTTCAACTTTGACCCAATACGAAGATTGACTGCTGAAAGCGCTCCGGTAAATGTCTGTGTTACCCAACACTGCGCGGTAAATAATGCCAGGGGTTAAACTTGCTGCTTTCTCCTTTTCTTACAGGTTCGGCATAAGAAGAAGAAGATGTGGCGTGCTGATGAATAATACCTACGGCGGTAAAATCAGGTAAGCATATAGTGGCTAAAGAGATTGTCTCTGTCTGTTCTCTGTGCTCACCTTGTTGTTTCTTGTCCCCCTTAGGTGCCGGGATTCGGCGATGTAAAGATGGAGACAGCGCCGGATCGAAGAAATGCTGCGTGGAAAGGTGAGTATGGCGCGGCGCTGCTGCTGCGATGCGACACATTTAAACAAAGTCTTTCCTCTGGTTTGAAGATGCGATGAATCCAGAATCAGGTAAGAAATCAGGTAATACTCTTGTTCTAACCTTTGCTTCTTTCCTTCTTTCTAGGTGCTCCAGGTTCGAGGCGGGTGTGGACTGAACCCAGACAGCCCCTAACAGGGGTTGCTGGGTTTTCTCAAGGCAACATGATGCCTGCTCCCGGGGCTGATGGACGTGGTCTGGATGCCCAGGGGTATGCATCATGACAGCAGGTTGGAAAAACGCCTAATCTAAACCTAAATCTAAGAAGAGAGCAAGCGTCGACCATCAAAAGAAAAATAAGGCAGTCCTAGTGGCATTGTGTCAAATAAAAGGACCTATACTAAGAAAAACCTATTTGCAATCCTTACAACTAATAAAAAAAGGTTGTGGGATCGTTTTCAAGAGAAGAAAGAAGTGTTCACAAATAATAGGTCAGGATGCGGTAGCCTGGTAATCCCTTCCCCACGTTTTGAGCATGGGATAAGGTGGGATAAGGTGGGACTTCTGAGCACAGTACACTTCTCAAGCTTTCCCCCAGCACAATACAACAGTTCCGGTTTCAACTTTTCGGAAGCCTCGACGGCCAAGTCTCTTTTCAACAAAAGTCTCTTACCTTCGAGGATCAATAAAATAACAAACAAACACACACAAAGTGCCTTTTCACGTATTTTTTGGGGTGATGAATTCACCCCTAAGTCCCCCTATTCCAGGCGCTGACCTTTCACAAATTGTGTTCCAAAAATCAAATAAACAGTTCCCTTTCAGTGTGTTTTAGGTGATGTCTTTCACACCGGGATCCCCCTCTTCTGGCGCAAATCCCTAGAACATTCTTTACTGATGTCAGGACCTCAGATAGCTATGTTCTCTTGCTTTCGAGGGCCTGTCAGGTTCTGAAGTATTGAAACAAAAGTTCAATCACAGCATTTTTCTCTTTACTTGGATGATACTTCTTCACCGCTAGGTCCCTCTCTTCCGGGCGCAGACTCCTCTCAAATGTCAGCCTCCCTCCACTGGGTTCACTATGGATTTCTAGGGTGATGGTCTTTATAAACAGTTCCAGTGGCCATCCCTCTGCCTGGTTCACCCTTGTCAACATACACTGTTTCTTGGGACTTTAGACATTGCCCCCTTTTCGTCAGCCTCCCTACGCCGGGTTCACTCTAGCCAACTTCATATTCACATTTGCTTTCAATGTCTACGGGATTCGCTTCCCTTGCTTTCTCACGATGTGGGATTCACTTCCCTTGCTTTCCATGTAGGGTTCACTTTCCTTGCTTTCTCTACAGTTCTTAGGTCAAAGGCTTTCACCTGTACAGGGATTTTGCTAGACCTCCTGTATGACTGCTTTGACCTGTCTTGGCAGCTCTCCCACGGCCTTCTGGTATCTGTAGTTTCACTCAGACAGGGATCGACCAGAGATTCTCGGAGCAGCACCCATGTGGTGCCGGTCCCCTTCTGCAGCTGGCCTTCCCTTTACAATTTTACAGTTCTTTGATCTTCTCTCACTTTGCCAATTGGCAGTTTTTCCTTCATCACAGCCCGGGTCTTATCAGCTCTTTCTTCGATTCACCGGCTGTGATGAACCGCTTGGCTTTCCTTGTAACTGAAGTCAAGGCTGGTACCACAGCAGCAGGAGTCTCCCTTGCTTCGGCTCATCAACCTCTATACGTTCCGGGTACTGTTGACATCTGCTGCAGCACACTTGGACTATTGTCCTCGGTCTTACGGTGCAAGGGCAAGGTCATGTCTCTCCTCGTCAGCCTCTCAATGTTTGCCGCCTTTCTCCTCCTCTTGAACTGCAAGGCCTGGATTGCTGTCTCGTCGTGCGGCCTGTCTTGCTCATACTGTGCTCTCTTTCTCCACCTTTTATCCCTGTGGGGAAAGGAAAGGGCTGTCCGGTGTGTGTGATTTTGGTCAATTGCCTGACTCTGCCTGACTCTTGTGTCGGGACATGTCAGGTAAACAGATTTCACATTAGTCCGTTGTCTTTGGTGTGCAAAGGTGTTCATGTTGGAACGGGGGGGAGTTAGAGTGTTGGAATATCCTACAGGGTATAGAGAGTTAGAGGTGCTGTATGGGTTTATAGTTCTCTTGCTAGGGGTTTGGGTAAGTTCGGAATGGTGAGAGTTGTAGGGTGTGTGGAACAAACCGGAATGACCAGGATTATTGTCGGAAAATAAACAGGGGGTTTTGTGGGAACGATAGTGTTTTATCTGAGCAGGTTGGGAATGCAGGAAATAATAATCAGATTTAAGGGATTGGTAGGGTTTTGTCAAGGTAGATTGGGTGTTCTGGAAAGAATAATCAAGGGGACATGAAGAAGAATGACTGGGAGTATTCAGGTAGGAAACATAGAAACAGGGATTCTGGGGAATGTGGTTTCTAAGCCCAACAGGATGTCTAATGGATTCACCAGATGCGGAGGAGATGGGGGATTCAAGAAAAGGAGATTCACTGAGTGGAAGGGAAGTCCGAGTCGATACAGCCTACAACAGCCGTGAGGACCTAGTCTTTCTCGTCCCTTTGTCTGGTATAGTACAGCGTCTCACCTGAGGCATTCCCCTGAGCATAACCCTACCTGTATTTTATGTCCTTCCCTCGCAGCCATCGCATTGCCAACCTCAGCCACTTCCTCTTTTGCAGCGTAGCTTTCACTAGGTACTGGAATAGGGAAATCGACCCATGATTTGATTTTGATTTTGTGCATTCATAAAGTGCATATCACATGGATTCAAGCAGAGTCTGCAACTGGGCACAGGTGAAAAAAGAATAGTGAATGTTGAAATGTGTTTATACGAAGAGGTGAGTTTTCAATTTTTTTCTGAAAACAACTAAAGCATCAATGCTGCGCAAGTCATGTGGTAGTGAATTCCAGATATGTGGTCCAAAGTTGGCGAACCGTCTGTCGCCCCAGGTAACTGACCAGGATGCAGGGACCACCAACAGATGTTTACCCGACGATCGAAGGGATCGGTTAGGGCAGTAAGTCACAATTTTCTAGGATAAATAGGAAGGTGCCAAACCGTGGCCACACTTAAAAAACAAACAGAGGGTCTTAAAAAGAACCCTCTGTTGCACTGGAATTGTGAAATGGGCGGTTTCCTAGATAGTGAAAAGATCAACTTGACAGCAGAGTTCTGGGCAACCTGGAGTCTCTGTAGTTGGTACTTTTGGATGCCCATAAAAGGGCATTGCAATTGTCTAGTCTTGAATTAGCCACCACTCCCACAACCGTTAAACTGTTGTTTTCTGCAATCAAAGGCAGAAGGGGCTTCAACAACTTAAGTTGGCCATATACTGATTTGACGACTGGATTAACATGTAGATTGCAGTTCAAATCCGATTGCCAAATACAACCTTGGTTTTTCACTTTTGGTACAAACTTTGTGGGCAGAGAATAGTCTGTGCCAATTGTGCAAGTTTTTTCTTTGACCCAAATACGATCACCTCAGTTTTAGAGGGATTCAGTTGCAATTTTTTCTCCAACATCCAATTCTGGATTCTGCCTGCACAGAGTAACACTTGATTCAGTGCTTCCACCAGTTCATTTAGGCGAACAGAGATCTGTGTGTCGTCGGCGTAGGAGTGGTATTGTAGGTCAAATAGATCGAAGATATTTAGAAGCGGGCAAACATAAATATTAAACAGGATTGGAGACAGGGAGGAGCCCTGGGGGATTCCACAGGTGACTGGTAGTGGATCAGACATATTGCCCAACTTGCCCTGCTCAGAAATATTGGTTAAAAAGGAGAGAACCCATTTCAAGGGATTATAAGACACGTGTGCCGCTGATGATATTCTTGAAATAAGAATATCATAATCGACTGTGTCGAAGGGAGCCCCCAGTATGACTTCTCAAACGGACACCAATGCTGTCTCGGTACCATGGCCAAGTCTAAATCCTGACAGAAAAATATCCAGGATATCATGTTTTCCAGAAAACTTTGGAGCTGTATAGTTACGACTTTCTACAGAATTCTTGCGGGGCAGAGCAAACCAGCGATCGGGCGATAATTTGACAAAGACTTATAGTCCATAGAAGGTTTTTTAGAAGTGGAGTAAGATGGGATTTTTAAAGTCAGGTGGTACACAGCCTTGAGTCAGGGAAGCATTAAGAAAAGATTGAATAACCTACTACAAAGCTGATGCATGCTGTTTAGCCACATATGCAGGAATAGGATTGTAGTCAGAATTAGTTGGTTTAAGTTTGTAAATAAGGTTTTCAATAGTATCCGAGTGAACCATAGTAAATGCAAAGTTGAGTGGTGTTGACTCTGATACAGGATTTTCCTCCTCAATTATAAGGGGAGCCTATTGAAGGTTGGGGTGCATATCAATGTTAGTCCTGATCATACATATTTTTTTTAAAAACATAGGTATTAAATTGATCAACCAATATGGTTGACATGGGTAATCTGGAGGTAGTGCATGTGGGGCAAGTGAAATTGCGAATGGTAGTAAACAATGCTTTAGATTGATTTTCAGCTAACTTAATCTGTTTTGTAGGCATAACGATTTAGCTGAAATTATTTCATTTTTATAAGTTTTCAGTGCCAATTTGGCTTCTAAGTAATCAATATGGTCCTTAGTTTTTAACCATTTCTTTTCTTTCTTTTGGTTATTTTTTTATTCTTAGAGCTTTTCTGGTGTTTAAAGGGAGCAATTAAATCACAATTTGCTTGTAGGGAGGACATATAGGATTGGTACAGATCGACACAATTGGAATCAGGTTGCAGTACAGTTAAGTCATTCACCAGTTTCTGACTGTTGATAAGGTCAAGATCTCTTTTGTGGCATGAGAATTGGGTATTGAAATTTGGGATAGTGTCTAGGATACCGTAATCAGGCAGGATAGTAAAACTCACCACAAAATGGTCTGACCAAGTAACTGGGGTATCACCATAATTTCTGGGGATTATACATCTGAATATCACTGGATCTAAGCAGTGGCCACCTGTGAGGGTCACTGAGTCAGACAAAAGTTGAAGACCACGTGACAATAAAATGTCTTTAAGGTGAATACAATCTTTTTCTTGGGGCTTATTGTACCAGATATTAAAATCGCCCAGCATGATCAGGTATGTATTGCAAAGTACCTCCACACCAAGATCAGCATCCAATGACTAGATTCTGTGACAAACAGAATATCCAATTTCAAAGTGGAAATAAGTTAATTAATTACTACTGCATTCTTACTAGCTGATCGTACATTTATTAAGGCAGCTTGTAGCGATGGAATCGCTGTGTGTGGCTGTAACGTCAGTTTATTACCAAAAATGTGAAGTTGTCTCATTTTATTCAGTGCACATAGTGTAATAGTGCCATATTTTGTCTACTGCAGAGATAAAAGACAATCTCTAGAGTAGTGTGTTGCCAGCTAACTGCACCCAAACATGTATTAACATGCAAGACCTTCAACAATGTAAATGAAAGATACCAATGCTGGAGAAATGGAGTTACAGGTAAGAAACTACTCCCTTCTCCAGCATTGGATCTTTCATGGTTTCACATGCTTAGAATAGATTGTATAGCAGTACCCCTAATCTGGAGGTGTGTAATGCAAACCAATATCATCATAGCTACACAGCCACACATGCATTTAGCAATGGAAAAAACTTCCAGTCATGGTACATTAACAGTAAAAACCAATTAAGATACATTGATAAAAGGATACACCCCTCAATGGGGCTTACCTTACTGAAACAGGTGTCGTAAGACTGCTCGTCCCATCTGCATATCCTCTGCATGTTGCTGCTCGAGGCAATAATGCCGGGTAAATGTATGCAGCACCGACCAGGATGCCGCTTGACAGATATCCCCCAGCGGGATTCCGGACCACAATGCCGCCGATGATGAAGTGGAGCTTGTTGAATGGGCCTTTGGACGCTTTTCCAGCAGCTTCCCTGCTTTCGAGTGGCAAAAAGCAATTCTCGACGATACCCAGCGGGCAAGTCTTTGCTTTGAGATTGCTTTTCCCTTTGCCGAAGGGCCATAAGCCACAAATAGTTGTCTTGTACTTCTAAAATCTTGAGTACGATTGAGGTAAAACTTTAGAGCTCTTTTTACATCCAATGTATGGAGAGCTTTTCCTGTGAAAGACGAGGGTGTTGCGAAAAATGTCAGCAGTACAATAGAAGAATGCTTGTGGAATATAGTTGGAACTTTTGGTATGAAATGAGGGTTGGTTGCCAATACCACTTTGTCTTTGAAAAACCTCAAGTATGGCGGATCAATAACTAACACCTGTAGTTCCGAAAGTCGTCTTGCCGAAGTAATAGCCACCAAAAAGGCTAATTTCCACGATAAGAATTTTAAAGATGACGACGACATAGGTTCGAAAGGCGCCTTCATTAGTCCTACCAGTACCAGGTTGAGACTCCAGATCGGAGGAAACTTTTTGGTTGGAGGAAAAGTTCGAAATAGCCTTTTAGGAAATGTTTAACTAGTCAAGCAATAAACAGTGGTGTTGAATGTCTTTTACGAGTGAATCTCGAAATGGCTGCCAGATGAACCTTTATCGAAGAAAAAGATAAACCCCTTTCTGCTAAGTGCAGCAAGTATGGAAGAAGTTGCTCTGCCGTGATGTTCAGGGGTTATAATCCTGGTTGATCCTTGCACCACATGCAGAATCTCCTCCACTTACATGCATACAAAGTATTCGTGGACGGAGCCCGTGCGGCTTGTAAAATTCGACGACAGTCTGATGAAATGGTCAGAGCCCCAAATTCTGAGAAGTCAGGAGCCAGGCTGTCAGGCTGAGGCCATCTGGGTCGTAATGCCAAACTGCTCCCTTGTCCTGAGATAGAAGGTTTGGAATCTTCTAGAACCTCACTGGTTGCGTTATCGACAGCTGGAGTAGGTTGGAGAACCACGACTGCTCACCCAATAAGGGGCCACTAGGATCACACGACATGGGTATTTGTGAATCCATTGTAGAGTTTGTCGGATGAGTGGAAACGGAGGAAACGCATAAACAAACTTGACCGTCCACGGGAAGGAGAATGCGTCCTCCAGTGAGTCGGGTTGTGGCCGTCTGCTTGCGTACTGTGTGCACTTCTTGTTCTCTCTCGTCGCAAAGAGATCCAGGGAAGGATGGCCCCATTTTCTGAAAATATTTGTCAGTTGTTGGTCGTTCAACTCACACTCGTGCAGTTGATTCATCTCTCTGCTGAGAGAGTCCGCCTGTACATTTTTTACTCCTGGCAGGTGGTAAGCCAATATACTTGCCATATTTCTTGAGCTTCGGTCGAGAGAGTTCTGGAACGAGGAACCTCCCTGCTTCCTCAGGTAGAACATTGTCGTTGTATTGTCCGTCAATATTCTTACGACCAATCCCTTTGTGCGTGGTAAAAATGATTTTATGGCCCAACGTACCGCCCTCAACTCCAGTACGTTGATATGAAGGGTCGACTCTTCCGGTGACCACTGACCTTGTACTTGCAGGGACTCCAGATGGGCTCCCCATCCAGTCAGAGATGCATCCGTCACCAATGTCATCTGAAACTCCGGTTCCTGCAGGGGCATCCCTCTCGTTAGATTGTCTAGGAGTTGCCACCACTGAAGCGCTTGCTGATAGTCAATTTGTGTGACCATAATCCCCGACTTCTGCCAGAAATTCTTGTATCGGTCTCATGAAGAGACGACATTTGTTTACTAATGGAATACACGACGCCATGGCCCCTAGTAGTGACATATATTTTCTTACCAACACTCTGGTGTTGGCTTTCCACTCCTTTGCCTTGTGCCTGAGTTTGTGAACTCTATCCAAGGATGGTTTTACTCGTCCCGACTGCGTCTGGAACTCTGCACCCAAAAACACCAAGTTTCTTGAGGGAGTTAAGAAGGACTTCTCGAAGTTGATCGCAAAGCCTAACCGCTGCAGAAGTTGTATGGCTTTTAGACTTGTCTGTGCTATTATTGGCAACAACCCCCTTACCAACAAATCGTCCAGATAAGGGTTAACATGATGACCGTTTCTTCTTAGCCAAGCTGCTACTGGAGCCGAGCACTTTGTGAACGTCCTGGGAGATGGCTTTAGTCCGAATGGGAGTACTTTGAACTGATAGTGGGTTCGTCCGACTACGAACCTCAGAAATCTTCTGTGTCGTCGACGCATTGGTATATGAAAATATGCGTCTTGCAGGTCTAACAGCACCAGAATATCCCCCGGCTGTATAGATCGGATAACCTCCTGAAGCGTAAGCATTTTGAACTTCAGACTTTTCAGTGTCTTGTTGAGATCTCGGAGATCTAGAATGGGTCACCACTTGCCGTTGGGTTTTTTTACAACGAAGTAACGGGAGTAAACTCCCTGACCTCTCTCAGCCATCGGGACCAATTCTATAGCCCCTTTTTGCAGCATAAGCACCACTTCTTCTTGTAATATTTGAAGATGGGGTTGAGCCGAAAACACAGGTGGAATGTGCGGTGGAACGTTTTTGAACTGCAAAGAATGGCCTAGTTTCACTGTGTCTAACACCCAACGGTCCGATGTTATTTTCTCCCACTCGTCGACGCAGCGAGCCACTCTGCCTCCCAGGACGTCCTGAAGCTCGTCATTGTTGGGTCTTTGACCGCTTGTCTTTCGTGGACGATGAATAACCTCCTCTACTTCTCGGAGCCTGATAGTCTCGGCCTCTTCAAGTCGCTTGGGCAGCTCACCTATAGCCTTGAGAGGAGTACAATGGCCTGCTGAAACCCCAGTCCCTGGATGACACAAATCGTGGTTTTCCTGATGCTCCTCTGAAGGGGTGAAAAGATCGAAAACTTCTGCCACTCTGTAGGGCTCCAAGAGAGTGTGCTGTGTCCGAGTGTTCTTTCATGCCTTTTAAGGCCTCGTCCACCTTGTCCCCAAACAATTGCCCCCTTCACACGGCATATCGAGCACTTTGTACTGTACCTCTGGCCTAAAGTTTGTACACTTAAGCCAGGCTTGTCTTCTCAAAACCACTCCGTTGTTTATTTGTTTGAAACCTGATTCTGCCAGGTCTACGGCGATGTTAATTGAGTGGTTTGACGCCTCTTCCCCCTCACGCACCAGCATCATAGCAGATTTTCTGTGCTCATCCGGTAGATGTTCCAGGATGGGGGCTAAACGGTGCCACATCTCCCTGTCATATCTCGCCATAATTGCCAGTGAGTTAGCTGCCTTTACCGTTGTCGCTCCTACCGACAACACTTTCTTGCCAAAGGCATCCTGCCTCCTGGCCTCGTTGTCCGGGGGGGAGGATTGTGCATTTATGCTGTGACCTCGCCTTTCTTGCAGCAGCTGCCGATACTACCGATTCCGGGGAGGGCTGTGCAGACAAACATTTTGGAGTAGACTCCCGAGCTTTAAACTTTTTTTCCAGCCTGCCTTTAACCGCAGGCTCCGAAAATGGAGGGCGCAGGGTTCGTAACCCTTCTTGCCAGACGTGGTCTAGATTGAGGACCGAAAATACAGACTTCCTCCTGTTCCCCATATGATCAAACAAGAAGCAGTCTTTCTTTTCCTCCTCCGGGGCCAGCCCAAACTCAATACATGCCTTACCCATCATTGCGTGGAAGGAACCGATGTCATCCAGCGGTGATGGTTGCGCCGGATTTCTTGGAGCTTCCACCTCAGGTTCCGATTCCCATGTCGGATCTCTCGAAGGGGACGATGATATGTCTGAAAAAGACTCTCTATGTTCTGACTCGGACTCTGGTAGCTCTCCTTCCTCCGGGTGTGAGCGTGGAGGATCCTCACTAACTGGACGGGCTGTTGATACCATGGCCATTGACCGCGGGGCCAGACCTGGCTCGTCGTCGGCCGGAGTAGTAGGTACCTTTGCAGATGCACCAATGTGAGGCAACTTTGCATCCAACCAGCTCAATAGAGTCTACAATGTGGACAACACTTCCAAGGACAACACCGCCTGGGGATTCAGTAAAGACGATGTAACTGGGTAACATCGCCAACTCGAGACCGTCAACAAATTGACACCCTGTAAACCCAGATCCGTTGGGCCAAACACTGGTTCATGGTTGTCTTCCACAGATGATATTGAGAAGGCTGCTTCCTGTTGTAACAGGGCCTCTGGTAAGATCGGATCATACACCTCCGGTTGCCAGCCCTCCGGAGGAGTCACCGTCAACGATGCCAACTTCTCAATCGTCGTCGTCTGAATCGACGAAGCGATTGTAGGAATAATCTGCGCTGATGGTAATGAAGGCGTCGACGACCGAACTACCGTCAACGACAGCAGTGGGTGTGGCGCAGGCTCCTGAGGTGTGCCCGCCTTTTTTAAGCTTGATTTATGCTTCAACGAATCTCGACTCGAGAATGACCTATAATGGTCTCCTGAGGAGGTCTTTAACTGATCTTTGACAGCTTCTCTGTCGAACGTGGCTTCTTCGCCGGCAGCTCTGCAGATACAGAGTGGCGGGGAGCTACCGGAGATTTACATCTCGAGGCCAAACTATGTGTAGAGCCTACCTCCGATGGAGGGTACGCTCCTGCGCCGTCATTCAGCCACATAACCAGACGTCTATTTTGGTCCTTCAGGGTCTTCTGTGAGAAGCCTTTACAAATCTCACAACTGTCCGCAGAATGATGAGGATGAAGACAATACAGGCAATCCACATGCCCATCTCCTTCGTAAACCTTTTTCAATCCGCATGTAGCACACGGACAGAACAACGCCTTCCCACACATTGGGAAAGAAAAACAAAATCAACCTTGTAAAATAGAAGATAACACGAGGTGATCCCACTACTTTGGACACGGTTGAAATCTGAAGGGAGCCGCGGGGATGGGGCTATTTATACCGCGACGTCCTATTGGGGCAAGCGTAAGCGGCCCACAACGACGTAGAACACAGAAGTGTGAAAATTTCTCCTATGGAAAACATCTTTATAAATATACCGAGGGTTCTCAGCCTGACGACGGGGAATATTCTAAGCATGTGAATCCATGAAAGATCCAATGCTGGAGAATATGATAAAAACAGCTTACTGATACTAATGTATTTCTAATAGGAGTGTCCTCCACGAATGCCACAGAGCGGCACAGACAGGCTAGTTGCACCCGCGCCGGCACTCCAGCGCCTGGTCAGCAAACAAGTAGTCAGAAGGACTACAGTGTTGCTGGGCACTGTATATGTATACTCAGGCTCAGAGAGTGTTTCATTCTGTCTCCACGCTTCGGACATGATTTTCTCCTTGACTTGATAAAAGTGGACACATGTTAAGACATCTGGAATCACAGTATTTGCTTGTTGGTATGATGTGTACACTCTGTAGGTTCTATCAAGTACGATTTCCAAATCATCTGGCAATTCCAGGATCAGTCGGAGCAATGCCACTACGAATTCCTCAAAGTGTCTGTCCTGGATTTGTTTCAGAACCTCTCTGATCCAGGTGTTATTGCGCCTGTCTTCTGCGTTTTCCTGTTTATGGAGAATAGCTATGACCTTCTGCTGCAGTCCATTAACTTTCTCCGACATAGGCGCTTGCGTCTGATCACAAAGTGCATTTTCCAACTCCTCAAGTTTTTCCGCAAGCCAACACGTGTTTGTTCAGGTATGTTATAGATCTGTAGAGATTTGCAGTGCTCTCTTTTATCTCTTTTTAAGCTACACTTGCAGGTCACTCCGTGTGGCTGGACCATTTTACGCATTCATCTGTTCTGAGAGATTGTGGATTTGTACAGTTGTTTGCTGGAGGTTTTTCCTATTACATTCTTGGGACTGCATTACGTTTTTGATGTCCCCTGTTTGGGGGCATTTCTGCTTATTGAGTGCCTTTACTATAGCCTTACACTAATTAAGTGTTTTACGGCACAGCACCTTCTTACAAATGTCACCAAAGTGTTTTATTATCTGCTGTTTGTTTGAGAGGACCGTTCAGACATGTATCTGTTCAGTTCTCAGACACTTTTAACCTGCCCGATATGTAGTTGTTCTTTACTTTTCCAGAAGTCTGCCTCTCATGTTCAGGGCACTATTTCCACACTCGGTGCTAGGCCTCTTCAAACCCATACAGGGCCCCCACCTGGAGATCCAGCCCGGCAAGGGGTGGATAGTAGTCTCTCTTGCCTAGCCTAACATTTGCCTTCCCACGATGCATATACGTTTAAGATCTCAAAATCTGCCAGAACCTGATTTCTCTTCTCCCAACGCTCTGCGCTACTTCTGCAAGTATAATTTCCTCTGTTTTCACAGGAAATTATACTACTGACTGTTTCTTCTTCTTACTGGACACAAACTCTTCCAAATGAATGTCTGTACCAGGACTTACTGGATATCAACACAATTTCTGAAAAAAAATAAACCTCTCTATTGGCCCTGAGAGGTTTGCTACAGGGTTAAGCTGAGCTTTAAACAAACAGTTCTTAAGTTGATGTTAGTTGTGAAGGGGGACGGACGGCGTGGCCAACCAGGGAAATCATGAGGACGCTTCCCCTCTGAGCTCCACAGCGCCCATTACCTCTGAGGCCCTGAACCTCCAGAAAGCAGAATATGACTTGTATCTGAAGGCCCCACAGCCATTGGAGACCTTCCTGGGAGAAAATTTTATGGAGAAACCAGGTGCAACTCCATCGAATTAGCACACTGGGAATGAGATGGTGGCCAGAGGTGGAGCAGGGAGAAGAAAAGTACGATGCTGCTACTGCTGAGAGGAGCAGCTCAAATGGACTAGTTGGAAAGACAGAAAAGGCGGTCACGGATCCCAGATCCTTTCTACCCCTCTTGAATAACTGAAGACTAATTAGGGCGGTGGGTGGCACACTGAGGTGGATGACAGAGGAAAAGAACTTCATAAATCGAGACCTTCACGGTACTGGGGAGTTTCAAGAAGAACGGGCAGAGGCACAACAAGGTGAGACCTGTGGTGCCTGATATCCCGATGCCCCTGTGACATTACCGGGAAGTCAGGCATCAGGAAATGTTGTTTCCCATTACTGTGGAGTCCCATAGGACTCAATGGGAGTGGGGAGACGGAAACACCAGCACTGTTGCTAACAGTTCTGGTGCTTCCGTGACATGTCTGCCTACCAGGACCGTTGCCCACGACAGGTCAGTCCTGCTGTGCACAACGGCCCCTGCATGCAGACCTGCAGTGTGGCAGTCCGGAAACGTACCTCCACCCTTTTTTCCGGACCAGATTTCTTTCATCACTGTTATCCATTCCTCCTTAGACGGTAGCTTATGCCTCCTCCTGGCTCCAACGAGATTCTCTCTGGATGATAAAAGCAAACTATACATCACATTACTCAGGGTATGGAACTGTCCCCTCTCCTCTTTGAGATTGAAAAGAACTAGTGGAGGGTCTAACCTTCTATCCTGCCCATCAGGTCCATGCATCCATTAGAGTATTTTGAACAAATACATCTGAACCTGTTCACAAACCCACCACATGTCACAATCTCTACAGTAATTCGGCTGTACATCTGGGTACATCTGAGACAGCCTATAAGGTGTGTAGTGCCATCGATGCAGCAATTTAAGGGCATTCAATCTGTATTGGGTAACAATGGAAGTACTGGACATAGAGTGATAGAGCCAATCCCATAACCTGTCATCCACCTATCTTCACATGGTCTTCTAGCCCTAGTGTATGCTGTGGCTCTGCAATACAGCTTTATACATCTTGAATATGAGTCCCCTCCCATTGCCATGGGTTATTAACAATTTCTCAAAGGGTTTGGCCTTTCTTCGAAAAATGTTCACCCCCACCAACAGTGTGTCAACACTGCCTTCAATTGGAGGTAGAGAAACAGCCAAAGTGGCCCTACATTTAGAAATTCTTATAAACATTCTAATGTAACGCATTTCCCTTTGTCCCACATTTGGCCTTTTCCAGACCTGCCTTGTACCATAATTGAAATTCAAGTCAATTAACAAATCTCTAACTGGTGGGGCCCACATACAGCTCAAAGGAGAAGGCCATTTTGATAGCCATCTAGTGTTTCTTTTCTCCATCCACAATTCCCATAAACCCTTTAGAACCATGTGCTGCAAGACATTCTTGGAATTGTATGCCTCGAGACGCATGATCAGTCTCCCAATGATCCCAGTGTAAACACCTTATTCTCTATTGCAACCCATTTTTTGGTAGAACATGGATATGGGTGGTCTACTATTATTCAAAATGGGAATATTATTTTGGGGGGGTGTGCGCTATACAAATATATATAACAAACTGTTTTGTTTGAGGATTAAGTTCACTAATCAGTATTTTCTCAGACTTGGATAACCACTTTAAACTCAGAGTTGTTGCCATACGTCTTAACTTCTTCCATTATGCTTGCTAAAATGTTTATTGGGTCCTCAATATATATGAACAAGTCATCTGCAAATAGTGTCAATTTATAATCAATACCTTGGACTTGTAGCCCTTTTATACTTTTATTATCTCTAATTTGTGCAGCCGGGGTTTGCTAACTAATGCATAAAGGGGTGGAGGAAAAAGGGCAGCATTTTCTTATTCCTCGCCCAAGTGGCATTTCCTCTGACTGTCCATCATTCATCACCACTGTAATAAAAATGCAAGTTCAGTGCGTGATAACGGAACGCACTAATCAGGGAGGGGGCTCTTTCTGATATTTGGGAAATGAAAGGCTTAATAAAACTAATGCATAAATGCTGGGGCATAGGTAAGTGTAATCATGCGTAGTGGTAGAATGAAACGTGGTAAATAGGGCCTAAAAAGTTTGCTTCTGCTTTAAACGTGTGCAAGCATTTTGTTTGCAGCAAAGGCCGCTGCAGCCAATAAATTAGTGCAGAGTGTGCGTTCCCAGACCAGCATTAAGAGAAGCACACAATTGTGGTTATTTTTCGAGGTCAA
Organism: Ambystoma mexicanum; assembly: GCF_040938575.1. NCBI lineage: Eukaryota > Metazoa > Chordata > Amphibia > Caudata > Ambystomatidae > Ambystoma > Ambystoma mexicanum. Next base: position 1,196,320,060 of record NC_090926.1, on the reverse strand, counting down.
TAGATTACAGCTCCCAGGTTCCGCCAGTGAAGAATTAATACATGACCAGTTTAATATTCTAAATCATTTATGAAATGCAATTTTCTAGTGGAGCCGGCAAGAACCACTGAAGTTTCAAATCGCCCCATAGAGTGTCCCCAATATACAACATTTTGTGCAGCAATATATCCATGGTTCAAGGCTCTTATGGTGATATGGTGGGTAGCCGCTCGCATGTGAATCAGGATGAGGAGACCAGGCCCGATTATTAAAGGTCCGCTGGTCTCCACAAAAATGACATAATTGGGATTTGGGGGTGGGTAGTGACATTACAGGAGATAATTGAGGGCGGGTTGGGAAGGTCTGCCAACCCAATCATTGCTTGCAATATCTGTTTTTCTATATGGGTTCAAAGTCCAAAATTCAATCAAACTTGTGTGGGGAGATTTTTTCATGTCATATGATCGCAAATGCTAATTATTTTGTTTACTATAAAAGTTCTTAGTGTAGGGGCGTTTCTAGGACAGCACCTTTTCATGCAGTTCTGTTCAGCAATCTGTTTGAATTGGCTGTCCTAGGTGCGACAGGTGCCCTGAATACAATTGTGTACACTCCTTTTTGACGTGCACTCCTTTTTGACAACTTTTGTAATTTTTTGGTTCTACGAGGCGACCCCCGATACATTTTTGTAGGCCCCAGCGAGATATCTCTGTCTTTTGACTGAGGCACTAGAATTCCAGCCATGCTCTCAGAGGAGTGCGGGACAGCGTCCGTTGCCCAGTACAAAGAGCTTAAACTGAGAGGTTCGTGGATACCACTTTCCAATGGTCCACCTGGTGCAGAGCTGCCTTCACTCCGACCAAAAGTGCAAGTCTTTAAAGGGAGACTCTGAGGTCGAAAGAAGTGAAGAATCTCCTAAAAGGATACGTGACTGCACCCGTGAGTGTACCAGTGCATGAAAACGGCAGGGGCGGGATGGCCACTTTTATGGTATACGGGACGCACCCTCATTAGTGGTGAAGGGGGCGATTGGCCGTAGTCGTATTAGATATTAGGTCTGTCGTTCTGACAGGGGGCAGGTAGACAGTGGAACATCTGAACTAGAGCAGAGGGTTGCGTAGTAAGTGGTGGCCCTTGTTAGACAAGAGTTGCGTGTAGTGCAGGCAATTTGTATAGTTGCATCATTCTATTTTCTTCAGGGAAGAGTTTATTTGGGGTAAAAGTGCACACGTGATTGTGAGTAGCAGAAGTTCATTTTTCGGTGTTGTGAAAATTGATTGTAGTGTTTGTTTTATGTGGCTGTGGAAAAAACAGAAGCGCCAGAGACAAATTGACTTGTAAATAGTGCAAAGCTGCATAGTGCCAGTTGCTGGTATAGTTGAGCGAGAAGAGCACTAATACCTTTTTCTAACATACTAACATCAGGCTTCGTTGTTAAGGTGGTGGGCCTGAGGAGAAGGCCACTTCTATACTAATACGATACAACAAGACAGGCCTGTGGAGAAGGCCATTGTGTGCAAGTATTGAGTGAGAGGTGTAAAAGTTGTAGGGGAGGATAGGTCAATAGAACCCCCCTCCCACTATATCTCCCACCCTGGTGAAGACTCATGACTCGTCGGCAGCCCACCGGCCTCTGGGCCCAGGTGGCAGGGTGGCTGCAGACCGACATGTGAGGCTGCACCACCACGTTATGTGGCAGAGCACGGACGCCATCTTGTACTAAGCCAACTCAATTTTGTTAAAAACGTTTAGATCTAACCCAGGCAGAGTCAACGTGCACACTGAAAGCTGCAGCTTGACCCCCACTCAACTGCGCTCAGAGAGGCCCACTCTTCCCTCACCCCCCGCCGCATGGTCGATCCGCTGAGGACTTGTTCTCACGAGCTACTAGACACGAACAAACAACAAAATAAAACACTGTAGCTGTTAACCTTCCGCAGTACATCATTGCCCCAGCCATGAACGGGAACATTAGGAAATAACTGAAACCAGCCCAAAACCTGCGTGCCCTGACCCTGTACCAAGCCTCCAGCATTAGACTGTGTGGCGCCCCACACCCCTGACTACCCCAAGAACTCTTGTAATGTGTAGAAACCATTTATGTAATATATGTCGTGTTGTCTAACGTTCGCTGCTAATGTGAAGAAGAATGGGTAAAGAGTAATATGCAACAGATATTGTTTATAATGTGAAGATGTACGAAGACTGGCTAACTGATGCCAACAATAACCTGCGTTGTCCTCTTGAAATGTTGTGCTAAAAGGTTTGGCCCCCAGCTAGTATCCCTTCTAATGCAAAGGCATACAAGTCATCTTAGAGGCCCCACGTGTTGTTATTCGCCCCTCACCCAAGGGACAGTACACTGCTTTGTGCAGGATGCCGCGCACAGAGCTGCAAGGCCATCTCCCCCTCCTCCCGTCCAGGCCCTCCAGAGATAGCTGGTATTCGAACAGCACAGCCTCGCCTCCCTTCCCGACCCTGCTGGACCCATTTCTAGCATCCACCTCCCCCATGTCAGAGGCCGTCACAGCCTGACTCCATGACTTTTGGGACACTTCCGATTGCATATCAACGTTCCTGTCTGCGTATTGTTCTAAGGTCAGTGCTTACAAGAGTTATAATCCAACGGAAGCATGAAGTGTGATGAATGGGTGTGAATGTGTGGCCACAAGGGCAAATGTCAGTTTAGTTACCAAATCATCACTACAAGGCATGGCCGACCCGGCACTCCACCCCGATGAGCCCAGCTGACCTTCCAACCCCACGTGGTGCTGCACCAACGTCCACCAATCCTGAAGGAGCAACTATCTACAATGTTTACCCCCTAGTCATCACCACCCAATCCCCACGATTATGTGCCCCCTATAGCTTGTGTCACCCATGACATTGTTCTGTAAATAAGTAGGCCTGTCTTTGCTATTGTCAGACAGAGCGCTCTTGGAGTTTTCAGAGTCCTTTGCATGCCCTATATTGATTTAGATAAAAACCCTTTTGATCTCACCCGCACTTGGTCTTGGTCTCATTCCCTCCTGGGGTGTGTCCTTCATTGCCTCTCGATAAGGGGGGTGCGTTTCTGGGGACGCTTACATTCAGTGGTGACCCCATAGACGTGATCTATTTTTTCATTTCTTAAACTGTCCCCTTGGCACAAGACGGCCCCGGTCGCAGTGGAGACGCATGGCGTGCCCGCTCAACAGAGCTGCCCACCTACGGCAACTGGTATGCAGAGTTGTGCGCACGCAGTTAGGGAGAGAGGGTACGGGTCCCGTTTGAAAAAACCCTTAGTACCGCTCGCCGGAGCCGGGTGGGGCCATTGAGTGCGAGGCTACGCCACTTGGACGGACCAAATCCGGAGAGTCTCGGATCCAGACGGTCACGTGAGTATTTAGTGCAAGCGATACAAAAAGGGAGACTAATTGAGAGGACCAGAGTAAACAAGTTGGGAACATAGAGGGGACTTCGAATTTCTAAATACTTTTTCTTTCTTTCCATATGGCCATTAGGATAAAAAAGTGAAAAAGGGAAAAGAGGATGGGAACCTAACTCTGCAAGGGTGTCGAAGGCGGCGCCGCGTAGTGCTATCTCGACTAATACTGGGAATAATTGAAACCATGGAAAATAAATTGAGGGTGTCTAGATAAAGAGACACGGAAAAATAAGTTAGAACTAGCCTTTCTTTCTCTTCTCTTTCCTATTAGAAGTAAAACAAGGTCCGCATAAAAAACAAAATAAGAGAGTTGTGTGAGGGTTAGGGGGTATCGCCGTAGAGAAAGGCGAAGGGCCAGGCAGGGAGGGTAAGGATGCTATGCGTGTATATTATGGTATGATGTACGTCTGTTGTGTGTTGTGCACATTGTGTGTTTATGGTTTTTTGCAATTTGATGTCTATATAAATTATTGTTGATTTAAGTGATCTCCAGGTGAGATGGTCAATGAAAGTATGGCCTGGTAAGATTTGACAAAGAAATGTTTTCCATTTGAGCAAAATATAAATTGATCGTCAGGAGCTGACGGTAAGCAGAGCCCCACATACACAGTTACACACGTAGAGTAATAGAAGAGATTGAACTCAAGAGAATAGAGTAACACAGGTCCAACAATGGGGGCGGAGACACCTCTAGCGCACATTTGTAGAAGCTTACCGGGACATGCAGACATAATAACCAAGTACCACGACCAGTGGGTGACGGAGCTAAAAGGGGAAGGACTCCCACAGGTTTGGCCACAAAGAGGATCCTTTGATAAGAGCATTTTGGATATGGTAGCAATATGTATATACTTAAAGTATAAGGGAAAACACTTTCATAACAGGAGAGAGATAATAGACCTATGGTGATTATTTGAGGAAATACCCCCACCAAAGAAAACAGACACCACTCTCGATCAACCTGCCCTCACTGCTACCCCATCTGCAAGGGCAGAAGGTAGTAAGGAGGACGGGGGAAAGAGGGATCGGTAGAGGTAACCCGATTATACCCACTCTTGAATAAGCCTGCACCCGCTGAGGGTCATAGTGATCCCACATATGTGCCCAACAGTACCCCTACCCACACAGCACGGCCAACAGCACCACCACCATATGATTGCCCCTGATCAAATGGACAGGTGAGTACCCCTTCAGTAAACATATGTAAGTTAACAGAAGACTTAGACGCCAGGCTCTCGATAGCCAGCGAAGAGTTGTCGAGGATACAAAGTATATGTGAACAAGGTGAGCCCGGTACGACAAGGTCAGAGCCACTGTCCCGATAACACACCTTAGATAAGTCAAATGTGGAAGGGTGGAAAAAAGGGGAGATACTATTCAGAATACAAGAGGAGCCCACCCAGATAGTAGAGCTGGGAGCGAACAATACCGGAGGAAGTGCAGAAGGAGGAGAAGTGGAAGGTGATGGGAGAGAAGAGCTATGGTGTGACATAGAGGAAGACGAGCAGGAATGCTGGGAGATTGGGAATGGCTGCAGGAGGAAGTTTATTGGAGTTCGGGGAGACACCGCTGGGGAGGGCAATGGAACAGGAGTGGACAGGACGATTAAGGAACTGGATGGGAAGGATAGCTATGGTGGGAAAGAGTGGAACAAAGGTGAGTATTGGAAAAGGAAGTAAGGGACGATTACAACTCCCACTAATACATCGGGGGGCGGGAAGACCAAATTATATACCGTGGGCACAGATGGATAAGGCAAACTTTCTAAAATCTCTGCCCCCACTATCAGGAGGAGCTAGCAAGTGGATTTATGCCTTTGAGAAGCACACCGCAGGAGTGCCCCTGGCCATAGGAGATGTTAAAAGTTTACTTGTGTCAGCAGTAGGTGACCAATCAGACCAGGTGTGGACAAAAGCAGGTTTCCCGGGAATAACATTGGATAGTGACAGACATGATGGTGCTGCCTTCAATACAGTGCGCACGCATGTTTGGGACACGTTAAGGGAAACATTCCCAGACACGCCAGATTTACAGTCAGTAATGCAATGAACTATGAACGATGGGGAAGAGGTTATGGATTACATTTTTCGAGTACAGGAGATGTGGAGAGCTGAAATGGGTACACCATATGACCAGTCGACATCGTTATTTTACTTCATAATAAAGAGGGGGCTCCTAAAAGAAGTCCAAAAAGCGCATGACAAAATAGCAGGGATTGAAGCGAAAGGATGGCCAGAGATACAGAGCATAATAGTGCACCATTGCAAAAGAATCAAACAGAGGGAGAGGAGGTGGCACAAAAAAGGCTGGCAGATGAGGCCAAGCTAGTACAAACAAAACTGGTGAAGGTCGCTGCAGTTGTGCACTCCCACACGATAGAGACATGGAGGAGGAGGGACTGGTAGCGATACAGGGGAGGATGGCTGCAAATTTGGCAGACAACGGGCAAAGACAGTGGAATGGACAGGAGGAGTACGGAGGGTAGCAGTGGCAAGTGTGGCACCCCAGCAACAGAAGAGGTGGGTACAGAGGGCGACGAGGAGGTGGACAGGGATACGGAAGTAATGGCGGAAATGGGGGGCCGGGACCCAGAGGGGGACAAGGAAACTGTTGGAATTGCGGGAGGTGGGGACATTTCTCACATGAGTGTAGAAGCAGACCCAACCCAGTTTACCAAGATGACCAATATTACGGGCAGCCCCATCCGGGAAGCCCATACGGATTGCCCTGGGACGGGGGAAAAGAACAGCAAGACCAAAGGGGGCAAGACCAATACAGGGAACGACTTCACAACGTTCAACAACACCCACAAAGTAGCGAGCACCTTCCTTACACATAAAACAACCCCTTCACCACAACATCAAACGGCGCGCCTGCCCCATATGGAGGAGTAGCGGTGGTTTCAGGTAATTTTTACAGCCAGGGGGGTACAACTAGGCATCCAGCATAGAACAGCCCACAGAGAGCACTCGCGCGTCCAATCCTATCGGCAACCTTCAATGCAAGCGACGAACCATTGATAGGGGCAGAGATAGGAAATAAACAATTCATCTTTATGGTAGATTTGGGAGCCGAGAAGTCATGTTTACGTGAAGGCCGGTTTCCGCTATCTAATCGTAAATTGGATATGCAGGGGTTCTCTGGGGCGATGGTCGAAGTTCCTTATACAGAAGACTTGGATGTGACAGTGGGGGGAAAAACAGTGAGGGCACCCCTATTGTACTATGAGCAATCCCCTGTTAACCTATTGGGGAGGGATCTCCTAAGCAAGCTCAACATGACTATTTCGTTCACCAAAAGAGGAGGAATCGTTATGCTCCACCCCAGGAATGTGCCCAATGCGAGTAATGTTAGTGATATATTTACGAGCCACGTGCCCAGAGGTGCGCGGCATACCAGTTAACCCAGACAAAACTGGAGTGGAGGGTACCAGCAGAATTTGTTTTCTGCCCAATAGCCCGTCCCGAAATAATGCCAGGGACAGTGATGTCACTAGACATACATGCAGTACAAATCGCAGCCAAAAGAATAGCTGTAATTGCAATGGACATACACGGCTGTGAGTGGCATACAGTATTATGCATAAATGCCGACATTGCACTCCAAGATTTATCAGACGAGGAACTTTTCACCGACTCAGAGAGTGATGGAGAAATCATTATGGAAATAGCCATCCCTTGTGAAATAATGATACAGCAGAGACAGGTGCCAGTACAGCTGATGGCGGTAGTGGGGGCCCCACCTTCGTTCTTTAATGATGATATGCAGTCGGTGCCCTGGCAGTTGTGGACAACAGGTCCACATGACGTAGGACTGCTACACGGAGTCACGCCAGTGAAGCTCAACCTTAAGCCTGGAGCAATTCTGCCCCGGGTAAAAAAATACCACCTGTCCCGGGAAGCAGAAGAGGGAATAAAAGAAACAATAAATGCCCTAATCACACAGGGGATAATAGTACCCTCAAACTCCCCGTGTAACACATGTATTTACCCAATCAAAAAAGCAAAAGGAGGGGCCTGGAGGATGATCCAGGACCTATTCCCCCTAAATGACGTCATTCAGAAAGAGTTCCCTTTGGTCCCAATCCCTGCATCTATTCTATGCAGCATCCCAAAAGAAGCATCCCACTTCACAGTGGTGGATTTGAAAAACGCATTCTTTTCAATACCCCTCGCAGAAGAATGCAGATACCTGACGGCATTCACCCTAGGGTGAAGGAGGTATGAACACTGTTGATTGCCCCAGGGTTATTGCGAAAGTCCCAGCATATTCAGCAGAATATTGCATGAAGATCTTGGGAACATGACAGCAGACAGCACGATAATACAGTACGTGGATGATTTGTTGATCTGCAGCAAAAACGAAGAAGAATGTAGAAAGGACTCCATTGCCCTTTTGACATTATTAGCCCAAAAGGGGTACAAAGTTGACAAAGAAAAGGAACAAGTTACTTACCTGTAACTGTTGTTCTACAGCATGGGTCTGGCATGGATTCACATGCTCATGAATATTCCCCGTCGTCAGGCTGGGAATCCTCGGTAAAGAAAAAACCAGTATCAGTTTCGTTTCTGATCTGTCTTTCGTAGTAATAACCAATCACTGGTCTCTGCGTCATACTGACCACAGCCAATGACTGCCCTCTACCTAAGCACCGCCTCTGGCAGCCATCTTCAGATTTGGAAGCACGTGAAGTGGCAGTATGACCAAGTGAAGAGCCGCAGAGTGGTAGGCGGGAGGGTTTGCATGTGAATCCATGCCAGACCCATGCTGGAGAACAACAGTTACAGGTAAGTAACTTGTTCCTTCTCCAGCATGGGGTCTGGCATGGATTCACATGCTCATGAATAAAGAATACATAGCAGTACACACATGCACAACCACGGGATGTGGCAAAGGCTCAACATTAAGCAGTACATCAAACTCAACATTAAGCATCGTACCTCCTCACCAGGCTCACCTCAGGCGAACAGGTTGCGCAGCACTGCTTGGCCGACCCTGGACTCCTTCCTGGAATCCCGATCGACGCAGTAGAATTTCGTGAAGGTGTGCGTCGACCTCCACGTAGCAGCCCTGCATATGTCCAGCAGGGGCACACCAGAAAGGAACGCCGTGGTAGCTGCGATCGCTCTGGTGGAATGGGCTCTCGGACGGCCAGGCAGCGGTCGGTTTGCCAACCGATGACAGTACATGATACAGCCGGAGAGCCATCTGAAATGGAAGCCTTCGAGAGAGCCTTCCCCTGATTGACAGGTCCAAAATTCACAAAGAGTTGTGACGTCTTCCGAAAACACTTCGTGCGGTCCACGTAGAACTTCAGCGCTCTAGCCACATCCAGCGAGTGCAAAGTCCTCTCAGCCGGCGACGAAGGCGACGGGAAGAACACAGGCAACACCAAGGGTTCGTTGAGATGGAAGTCCGACGGTACCTTGGGCATGAAGGAGGGGTGCGTCCTGAGCACTACCCTCGTGTCGTGAAAAGTCAAGTACGGGGCCTTGCAGGAAAGGGCCTGGATCTCTCCCACCCGTCGTGCGGAGGTGATGGCCACAAGAAACGCTGTTTTCCACGACAGAAACTTCAACGGGGCCGAGTGCAGAGGCTCGAACGGAGGTCCCATGAGCTTGGTCAGCACCACGTTGAGCTCCCACGCCGGAGCCGGCGCCTTCACCGGCGGGAACGATCTGAACAGTCCCTTCATGAACTCTTTCACCAGACGATGAGACCACAAGGACGTCCGGCCCGTGGTTCTGGTGTATCGGGAGATCGCAGCAAGATGAATCTTGATGGACGCGTGTGCCAGTCCAGCTTTGGCCAGCGTCAGCAGGTACGGCAGTACCTGGGGAGCCGTAATCCGTAGAGGGTTAATCTTCTGTGCGTGGCACCAGACAGAGAACCTCTTCCATTTGTGTTCGTAGCATTTAAGAGTCGAGGACGCCCTGGCCTTTGCAAGAACCTCTCTGCAGTCGGCCGGTATGTCGTATCCTCCAAACTCTACCGCTGCAGGAGCCAGGCCTGCAAGTTCAGCGATTTCGGGTCGTGGTGGAGGATGGCGCCTCCTTCCCTGGAGAGTAGATCCGCGTCCACCGGCAGCTTGATTGGCGGGGACGCTGACAAGTCCAGAAGGTCCGGGAACCATATCTGCCTCGGCCACGCAGGTGCGACGAGGATCATCCTGCACCGTGACCTCTTGAGCTGGTTGACGAGCCGGATTAGCAGTGGCAAAGGAGGGAACGCGTAGAGGAACAGGCCCTCCCAGGGGAACGAGAAAGCATCGCCCATGCTCCTTGCCTGGGGAAACCTGCTGGCGAACCTCCGGCACTTGGAGTTCGTCGCCGTCGCGAACAGGTCGATCTGGGGTGTGACCCACCGTCGGAAGAGGCGATCCACCAGATCCTGCAGTAGTTCCCACTCGTGGCACGAGCGCAGCTCCCTTCTGAGTGAGTCGGTGATGGTGTTTTTTATCCCTGCCAGATGAAACGGCACCAGAAACATCCTTTGGGCGACGGCCCAATGCCACAGGTCCTGCGCCTCCTTGGACAGTGCTGGGGACCTGGTTCCGCCCTGTTTCCTGATGTAAAACATGGTGGTGGTGTTGTCGGTGAAGATCCTCACCACCTTGCCCTTGGGGGACGGAAGGAAAGACCCGAGGGCCCAGAACACTGCACGGAGCTCCAGGACGTTGATATGGAGGGACTTCTCCGTCGGGAGCCAGAGGCCTCTCGCGTGCAGATTTTCGGTGTGCGCTCCCCACCCTTCCAGGGAGGCATCCGTGGTCACTGTCTCCTGGTGGTCTGGGGTCTGGAAGTCCATGCCCGCCGTCAGATGCGCATGGTTGCCCCACCACCAGACCGCTCGGCGGAAACTCTCGTCGAGTGTGATCCTCTCCTCGAAGCCGCCCGTCGTTTGGATCCAGCGCGCGTCCAGGAACTCCTGCAACGGGCGCATCCGGAGCCTGCACATGGGAATGAGGTAGATGCAAGAAGACATCATTCCGAGGAGGGACTTGATGGACCTCACCTTGGCCGCGTCGGAAACCAACATCCGCTGTACCTTGCCCAGGATGGACCTGGTCCTTTCCTCCGACGGGGAGGCCAGAAGGGACACTGTGTCGAGCTTCGCTCCCAGAAACAGTGCGTTTTGCGTGGGTACCAGGTGGGACTTGGCGTAGTTCACGGAGAATCCCAGGTCCGTGAGAAGTTGGACGGTCCTTGCCGTGTGCTCCACGGCGAGCTCCCTCGTCTTGGCTCGGATGAGCCAGTCGTCCAGGTAGGGGTAGACGTGGATCCCCTCGCGGCGCAGCTGCGCCGCCACCGGTGCAAGGCACTTGGTGAATACCCTGGGTGCCGACCGTAGTCCGAAGGGGAGGGCTTTGAACTGGTAGTGACGCCCTTGGACCACAAACCTGAGGAATTTTTGGTGCCCCTTTAGGATGGGAATATGGAAGTAGGCATCCTCCAAATCCAACGACGACAGGAAGTCTCCTTCCTCCAGCTGCCCCAGGACGTGCTGGAGGGTGACCATCCGGAACCTCTGCGCCTTGATGAACTTGTTCAGATGTCGCAGGTCTAGGATGGGGCGCCATCCTCCCGTCTTCTTCTTCACGAGGAAGTATCTCGAGTAAACTCCGGAGCCCCGAAGCCTCTTTGGGACGAGTTTGATGGCGCCCTTCCTGAGCATCGCCTTTACCTCCAGGAGAAGCTGAGGGACGTGAAGCTCTTTCCTGGCCACGGGGGGGGACGCGCGGGCACCTTCTTTGAAACTCGAGCGCGTGGCCCCGGGCTAAGGCGTCCAGCACCCAACGGTCGGTGGAGATGGACTCCCACACGCTGACGAAGCTCGCCAGCCGGCCTCCCACCGGGGTGCTTCGGTGGGGGCCCGACCCCACGGCCGGTTCAATCCTGTTTTGACAAGGCTTTGCCGCCTTGACTTCCTTGGCGACGACGGCGGGGTCCGCCAGACTTGCCTCGTCCTCTGTAGGCCTCCTGAGACGACGAGCGGGCCGCTTGACGGTAGGTGGAGAAACCGCCGCCGGAACCTTTGGAGGCGCCCTTGCCTCCGCTGCTCCGAAAGGGCGTCCGTCGTTGCTGCAGAACCCCAAGGGCCCGGGCCGTCTCAGTGTCCGCTTTAATGGCCTGAAGGGAATCGTCCACTGTTTTCCCAAACAGGTTGTTCCCATCGAACGGCATGTCCAGGACTCTGGTCTGTACGTCTTGACGGAAGTCCGTAGCCTTGAGCCATCCACGCCGCCTAAGGCACACGCCGTTGCCCAACTGGCGAAACCCAGTGTCGGCGATGTCCGTCGCAATAGTGATGGCGTTGTCCGACGCCACCTCGCCTTCCTGTAGGATCTCCAGGGCATCCGCCCTCTTGTCGTGCGGTAGGAAGTCCAGCAGGGGAGCCAGTTTGTACCATAGCTCCCTGTCGTAGCGGGCCACGATAGCCAAGGCGTTGGCCGCTTTAATAGTCGTCGCTGCCGACGAGATGACCCTGCGTCCCATAGCGTCCAATTTCTTTCCCTCGCCGTCCGGTGGGGAAGTCGATGTGGAGGCCGCACCCCCCCCGCTTTCTTCCTGGCCGCCGCGGAGACGACGGAGTCCGGGGTAGGCTGCGCCCGGAGGCACAGGGGGGCCGCGTCCGGGACCCGGTACTTCTTCTCGTACCGGTCTCTTCTAGCTGGCGTCGTGGAAGGGTTCTTGAGGAGGGCGAGGCCCTCATCCCAAATGTCGTCCAGTAGAGGCACCGCGAGGACCGTCTTCCTCTTGGCCTCGCGCCGTTGATAAAGGAATCCTTCCTTTTTCTTCTCCTCAGGGCAGAGTTGGAAAAGCTCGGATGCCCTGGCGATCATGGGGTGGAACGATCCAATCTCGTCGGGCGGAGAAGCCCTGGTGGGAGGTGACGACGGTATATCCTCGTCGTATACCTCGTCGCCCGTACCCGTCGCTGCCGTGTCAGTCCCCGTATCATCCCCTCGGGTGGACGGGGAGGAGGGCTGGACGGGGCGCGACGGCTGAAAAGGAGGTGGAGGGTGAATCCTTCTTTTCTTGGGCGGGGGAGCACCAGAAGGTCCCGGTTCAGGATCCCCCGACGGGAGAGGTTCCTCCGTCGGCAACGGTAGTCTCGTCCTTATCTCTGAACATAAGGACTGTATAGCCAACAAAATGGCTGCCGAGTTGTCTTGCGGCGCTGGCAGAGGGGAATCCGACGGGCGATCAGGGGCCCCGTCGGCACCCTCAACGATGTCGTCGTCACCTGCGTGGGGATCCATCCCGACGGGCCGGTCTTCTTCCACGCCAAAGCCGTGGCTTAAGACCTCAATCAGCTCTTCCTCCGAGGTTGAGGCCGAATCTACGACGACGCCCTGCCCCCCCTTTTTCTTCCCCGCCGGGGATTTCACGGGGGTCCTATCGATGGGCACAAAAGAGGACTCCCTCCGAGGTGGCAGGGAGACTCTGAGCCCCGAGGTTGCCACCACTGGTGTAGCCTCCACAGGCTGAGCCAGGGCCGCCCCGACAGTATCGATAGAGGGCTTGGCCGGATGGATTAAGGCCTTCACCACCTTAGGTGCGCTCACCGCCTTATCCTTGAGGGGGGGGACACTGCCTCGCTCCCCCTCTGATGGGGCCTTCGAGCTCAACCGGGGCCTCTCCAGGAGCTTCGCCGGGTGCTCGCCCTTCCTCTTACCCGACCCAGAGCGTTGGCTCGTGGCTGAAGGTGCCGGGGAGGGTGCGCCCTGCCTGGCGCCCGTAGAGCCCGACCGTTCGGCGCTCCCGGTGCCAGCGGACTCGCGGTGCTTGGCCTTGTGTTGGACCCCCGTCGCCGGGGCGTCCTCAAAGGTCTTAGAAGACCGCTCGGATTTCTTCTTCTTCTCGCCTGACGGGCTCTTCCCTTCCAGCCAGTTGGCGAGACGTTGATGGCTGTCCTTCATGGTCCGCTCCGACATATTGCCGCAAAAAGCACAGTCCTTCTCCACGTGCGTCTTGTCCTCATGTAAGCAGTAGAGACAAAAGGAGTGTTCGTCCTCCTTAAAGACGTTCTGCAGCTGGCATCCAGGGCAGATCCTGAACAGCTTTCCGGGCGTCGAGCTTCCCTTCTCCTGGGCCATGTCCGGGCCTGAGAAACTTCTGTAGTCCTCCAAAAGCGTAGCTCGACGAAATCTTCACCCTTGAGGGGCGCAGACGAATCCGACACGGGTCCCCGTTGATCGGATGGAGAGTCGGTGGAGCTTGAGGCTCTTTTGACCGAAAAAATGAAGTTTTTGAGAAAAAAAACGTGAAAAAATAGCACTAACGCTCGAGAGCAATAGCACGAGGATCCCAACACATGAACGTGCAGTAAAAATCTGAAGATGGCTGCCAGAGGCGGTGCTTAGGTAGAGGGCAGTCATTGGCTGTGGTCAGTATGACGCAGAGACCAGTGATTGGTTATTACTACGAAAGACAGATCAGAAACGAAACTGATACTGGTTTTTTCTTTACCGAGGATTCCCAGCCTGACGACGGGGAATATTCATGAGCATGTGAATCCATACCAGACCCCATGCTGGAGAAATTGCAATACTGTCAACATGAAGTGCTGTACCTAGGGCAATTGATCTCAAAAGATGGCAAGAAAATAATTCCAGACAGAGTGGCAGCCATCTCGGCTGTAGGGAGACAAAAACAGTGAAAGACATGCAAAAATTCCTAGGGATGTGCAACTATTGCTGTGCATGAATTTTACATTATGCAGCATATACACACCCTTTGCTTCAGGCACTCAAAGAAGCGCAGAAGGAAAATACAGAGATTCAGTGGGATGCAGAAGTGTGTGATGCATTCACCTCACTCAAAGAACTCATATCGAGTGCGCCAGTACTCACGAACGCAGATTATGAACTCGAGGTCTACCTGTTCTCACACTGTAAAGGGACACTCATGATAGCAGCTCTAACACAGAAGACATCATTAGCGACACAAGCCACTGGCATATTACAGTGGAACACTGTAATGCAGGGACACTTCGCATGCAAACAGGCCCTCGCAGCCGCCGCGTTCGCCATTGAAAAAAGAGCCACCATAGTAATGGGGTGCTCACTGACACTGTATGTAGAACATTCATTCTTCTAGATACTAGAGCGATCAAAAAGCACGTTAACCACACAGAGAGCCACTGCATATGAGGTAATACTGTCAAGCACCAATATACATGTAGTGAGGTGCAAAGTGGTCAACCCCGCAAGATTCATCTCAGAACCATGCACTGTGGAGGAGGTGCAAGCACATGACTGTGCAACATATCAGGGTAAGGAAAATGGAACAACTGTAGTAAGTGTGAATGCACTGGCTGAAGGTGAGGTATTTTTTATAGACGGGTCAGCTTCCATAAATTCAGAAACTGGAGAAAAGCATGTGGGGGTGGCGGTCGTGCAAATGGAAGAAGGTGAGTACGAGGTTCTAATACAACAGCGACTGTCTGCCCATTTTTCAGCACAGGCAGCAGAACTGGTAGCACTAATTGAAGCACTATGTGCGGCAAAGGAGTGCGCAGTGACAATTTACACAGATTCAGCATACATGGCTACAACAGTACACGGAGGGCTCGCCAGGTGGGGAAGGAGGGGATTCAACAGGGCAGATGGTTCGCCCGTACAACATGCAGAACTGCTAAAAGAATTCATAGAAGCGTTGAAAGAACCCACCATGGTAGCAATAGTAAATTGCCAGGCCCACACCAATAATACAGACTTTGGGCCTCATTACACGGTAGGCGGTCAGCCATGGCGCTATTAGCGCCATGGCTCATGCCGGTAAAATACCGGCACCGCCTTGGCGGAAAGGGGATTTACCGCCCCATCCCAAGGTTGGAGGGGCGGTAAATCCCCCTTCCGCCATTGCCCTTCCCCATTCCCATTTCTGCCCCATAGGGCTCAATGGGAATGGGGAAGGCGCTAATTACGGCACCGCAATTTAGCGGTGCCGTAATTAGCTCCGAGGTCCCTTAGCGGGTTGGTATTTAACGCCTGCAAAAAGCAGGCGTTAAAACTCCAACCCGCTAAGGGACCTCGTAGTAAGGCGGCAGGGATTTACCGGTACCGGTATTTTACCGGTACCGGTAAATCCCTACCGCCTACCGTGTAATGAGGCCCTTTGTCTCTTTGGGAAACGCGGCAGCAGACGTAGCTGCTAAAGATGCATCATATCTAACAAAAGAAAGAACAGGTGAGTACTTAGTGCGGAAGGAATTGGAGGACGATTTTCCAGACGGTTACAATGCCATGCTAGTGTCCCAAATATTGGAGTTACAGGAAGGGGCAACTGAGGACGAAAAGGAATTGTGGACAAAAAGGGGGTGCAGCCAGTCAGCCACTGATTTATTATGGTGGCAATACAACACAGGTAAGGTAGTTAAGCCGACTAAGTTATTAGAAATAGCATTCCAGCAGCTACACTTCCCAGCGCACAATGCAAGACAACACATTGCTGCCGAGATACAGGAACACTGGTTCATTCCAGGGTTACAGGAACAACTCTCCAAGTTAACAATAGAATGTACAACATGCCAGATATACAATTCCGGCATGACTCTAAGGACACTGAGGGGAACGATACCCAAGCCGGTAGGTCCGTTGAGAGAGCTGCATATAGATTATGCAGACATGGGTGAAAGGTGCAACTGAGCAAGGTATATGATAGTGGTAGTTTGCCCCTTTTCACGATGGGTAGAGGCAGGTCCCTGTGCCTGCCCATATGCCAAGTGCCTGCAAAGTTTCTAGTGCGGGAAGTATTCTCCCGCTGGGGAATTTGTGACGTGATTCGCTCTGACAATGGCACACATTTTGTGAACGATCTCTTCAAAGAAGTAACATCAATGCTAGGAATCAAACACAAATTATGCTCGATTTATCACCCGCAAAGTAACAGCGTGGTAGATAAAATAAACTGACTACTTAAAGGAAGACTCTCAAAATTGTGTTTCACCCTTAAGAAAAACTGGGTGCATTGTCTCCCCTTGGCCTTGTTTGAGCTGACCACCATTTGTCACCACATGAGATTGTGACAGGAAGACGAATGCACACAGCACACTCACCTCTCTGCAGACATTCAGATGCATACAGAAGCGCCACTGTACTAGGAGAGGAATTCAATGAATACCTGACAAAACTCACTAAGGCAGCCCGCATGATAGCAAAACAACTCGCACCGCCATTCGCAAGTGAGGGGGAGAGTGAAACACCTGCTCCAGAACAAGAAAACCCAAAAGGTCAGCTAGAACCAGGTGAGACGGTCTATGTCAGGAGTTTTGTTCGTTGGTGGAATGCTCCAAGATTTCATGGCCCATACGAAGTAGTGTTTTGCACGCCCGCAGCGGTGAAAGTGAAGGGCTTGAGATATTGTCATGCGCCCCTTTTTCACGAAGCATTGGTTTCGATGGAGGCTCGCCGCCATTGAAATGTTCCGCCACGTTACAGCCGCAACGCCTGGCTGCGTGCTAGTCTTCTCCAAGATGGCCGCCGCCAGGGTTATCAGTGCTCTCACTCCTCGAGCAACTCGCGTTGCAACCTAGTTCTTTACTGCTGGTTAATACGCTAGTGCTCTCTCTTGGCTCTGCTGAGCCCCCCTGTCCTGCCTTGGGCCCCTGCCTGACCCTTTTGTTCCTTCTGTTTCTCTCCTCCGTCCCTCTCTGGCGGACTGTCCTTCTTTCTTTGGCTCCCGTCTCGTTTCTCTCTGGCTCTCTCTTTCCGTATTGTTACGGATTCCGGCTTTCTCCTGCCATTCTGCCTTCCTCCCCCCTCGTCACTTACCTTAGATCTCTACCTGGATGCTTGGACCTCATTCCTTCTCTTTCACTGGTCCACCTCGCCTACAGACAACTCTGATTCCATTGCGGGTGAAGTCCACACCTACTGCCCGGTTCCCATGGATCCTCGAAGACCAAACTCTTCCGCTGAAGTTTATCGGGACTCCATCCTCTGACATCAAGGAGTCTCTGGGTTTTTTGCCTACTTGGCTTTTTTCCCTCCGGTTATCGCGGATCCGGGGCCACTGGTTTCCGGTACTCTTTGGAAACCATTGTGGCGTCGTTTTGCGGTAGACCATATCTAATAAAAAAGAGGACCTACGGCAAGGAAAGAAAGAAGAAGACAACGAAGGTCCTTTCTTCAGGTGAGGAGAATGGGGAAGATACTGATTTGGGAAGTGACCTCGATATTGCAGATAAACCAGAGATTTGTGACAGATATTGGATACATTTGACAGACGTCCGAAAAGCCTACGACAGAGTGGGACCAGCAGAAAGTGCAGAGAGCCCTGATAGAGAAAATACACGAGAACAGAGCAGTAATTGTGAAGAAAAAAAATATATATATATTTTTACTCACATGAGCATGCATGGTTTACAGAATGACAAATGTATTATAACGTTGTTTACAGCAAGAAGTAAAACAGTATTGAATAAAATTACCTGTTTCTCTCCGCCTTTCTCTCTTTTTCTTTGACATTCTCTTTCTCTCTCCTTTAATTACTCCTTTCCACCCCATCTCCATTCGCAGTACATTAATTTTCACACTATAACTTTTACATCATCTCTCTTGCTCTCTCTCTCTCGCCCTTCCAAAGTTAGAAATGCAAATATGAATGCAACTATATGCTTAATATGCCTTTCATGTTTTAACATAGGAGAAACCATGGCAACGCACAGGCAGCCTGCAACAACTAGAAATAGGGGCGCTAGGAGTAGAAATGTTACTTTTGATTTACGTAAATATTCATATGAATGCAGTTTGACTGTGTGCAATTATATTTTTCACACTCATGTTTGGCATGGTACTCTATTGGATAATAGCCTTTATCTGCATTGAGATAAATGAGGGGGGAGGTAATGGAACCAACAAGGAAAATGCAAGCAAACAATTTAAGGAGGGTAATTATTTAATATGGGATGGTTTCCAGCTGGTATGGGGGTACGGCCCCCACCCAGACCAGGCAAAACGTCAGAACGATACTAACAACAAGTCAACCACCCCTCCAGAGCCCCAACACAATACAATAAATTTCAGTGTACATGAGCTAAATGACCGGGATCCCTCTGTTATATCATGGCTACATGACACCGCTGCTACCCTGCCCACAACGACAACCGATCCTCCTAGAGAAAATGACTACACCACAGAGAGAATGAAAGAAAATGTTGAAATGGCTGACAAGTTTATGACTCTGTACGAGGAGTGGGTGAAGGGGGGGGCGGGGAAAGGAAGTCCCTACTACATGCAGCCAGGAACGCAAAAACATTTCTTAAAAGCAGTAGAAGGAGGAGGGAGGTTGGTAGGAAGAGATATGACAAATACTCTGGCCTGGGACTAGATACAATAGAAGATCCCAGGCACCCACATCAGTCAAATAAATGGTATGCAGACATGAGCTCCACAGCTAAACGAATGACTAATGAAAGTTTCTACGTGTGCTCACTGATCCCCCGTGCCTCAGGCACACCTAAAGTTTTAATGCCACAAGATTTGGCTCTCGCTGATGACCAGTGTCTCCTCCATCTCACCCTGTGCAGAATTAAGAACACCTTCCAGGCACACACTGTATCTTTTGAAATGCTGCAGAACGAGAAAACATGCTACTCGAGAGCCCAAGGAGTTGTGTGGAAAGACGATGTGGTAACCTGCAAGGCTGAAGCACTGCGAGGCCTACCGACCGGAAAGCTACAATGGATTGCGAAAACATGTACCACAGTTTGGTCAGAACATATAGCCAAATTGACCTGGGTGAGCGCTATAGAAAAACCATTCAAACTACAGAAAGAAATCTCAAATGAACTTTGCTACTTGGGAGAAGGGAAAATCGACATGGGAAGAAACACGAACTGCAGTAAAAGCCTGATGATCCCAGATATGAAGAAAGGAACAGCAGCATTAATGGACACTTACTGGGTCTGTGGCAAACGGTCGTACATGCACCTCCCACCATCATGGAGGGGCACGTGTTCCCTGGCGACACTGCACTCAGCTCTAATGGTAATACCGGAAAGCCACATCGGAGAAGGGTGCAGGACGATGACCCAAGCAGCAGCCAAAGCCCCACCCACTGAAGAGCCACCACTGTACGCCCTGTCAGAAGGGAACGCTGAAGGAATCGTATCCAGAAAACGGAGGTCGTCAAACTACATATCAAGGGCCTCCTCAGAACTCTTGGCACAGATCACAGACAGGTACAGGTTATTCAGCTCAGCCGAAACCTTCTTCGCCTCCCTCATCCCAAGCATTCAGGCACGGACAAACGCAAAGTGGCTGCAGATAACACGGTGGGAGCTGATCCAATTGGATAACGACAGTGAAGAAGGGTTCAACGTGATCAAGGTGGAGCTAAGGGCTCTGAGACTAATGACAATGTAAAACAGGTATGTCCTACACCTGTTGACGGCGATGGATGGAGGTGTTTGCCGAAAAATCGGAAGTGCCTGTTGCACTTTTGTACCTTCTGAAGATGCTGATAATGGGACTCTATCGCACGTCATCGCCGCAGTGCACAACCTAGGGGAACGCATGAAGAAAGAAGGTGGTGCGGAATCAAGCACATGGTTCGACATTTTTTCATGGGGGCCATTCTGGATGGGGCTCGCAGTGAAAATACTAATGCCCCTCATCGTGTTTTTGCTTGTGATTTTTTGTGTGTGCCAGCTGGGTCTTCGATGCTGCGCAAACACAGTCCCAAATGGAGCAATGATGATGGTGACAATGGGCAACGCCAGAGGAGGGGCACGAATGCAACAGGAAGCACACGTACAAACTGGTGAGGATTCAGAACCCAAGTTTAGAATGGTACCCATATATTATGATGGGGATATAGTGGATAGGTTATATCATACCACAATAAGAGAGCCCTTGGAACTAGAATGGTACATGGAGGTATGGGTGGACCTGGAGGGAGATGGGGGATGTATATATATGACCTGCACACCAGATGAGTATGCCAGAATGGGGGAAAGCCTTCGGGGGGTTTGCAGAGCTTGGATGCCAATAAAAGGAACACCGGTCTGGGAGGAGGCAGTGTTATCTGAGAAGGAGCGCGAGCGGTTGGGGGAGCTAAGGTATTCGTTACTTAAGTAACAAAAGGGGGAAATGTAGGGGAGGATAGGTCAATAGGACCCCTTCCCACTACATCTCCCACCCTGTTGAAGACTCATGACTTGTCGGCAGCCCACTGGCCCCCGGGCCCAAGCGGCAGGGCGGCTGCAGACTGACACATGAGGCTGCACCACCACGTTATGTGGCAGAGCACAGGCGCCATCTTGTACTAAGCCAATTCCATTTTGTTAAAAACTTTTAGATTTAACCCAGGAAGAGCCAACGTGCACACTGAAAGCTGCAGCTTGACCCCCACTCGACCGCGCTCACAGAGGCCCACACTTCCCTCATCCCCCGCCGCATGGCAGATCCGCTGAGGACACTGTAAAACACTGTAGCTGTTTCCACAGTACATCATTGCCCCAGCCATGAACGGGAACATTAGGAAGTAACTGAAACCAGCCCAAAACCTGCATGCCCTGACCCTGTACAAAGCCCCAAAGCCCCACAGCGTTAGACTGTGTGGCGCCCCACACCCCTGCCTACCCCGAGAACTCTTGTAATGTGTAGAAACCATTTATGTAATATATGTCGTGTTGACTAATGTTCGCTGCTAATGTGAAGAAGAATGAGTAAAGAGTAATATGCAACAGATATTGTTTATAATGTGAAGATGTACGAAGACTGGCTAACTGATGACAATATACAATAACCTGCGTTGCCCTCTTTACACATACACCTGCCTAAGACTACCTCATGTTCGTATGTCAACTATAGACGTGAAATGTTGTGCTAAAAGGTATGGCCCCCAGCTAGTATCCCTTCTAATGCAAAGGCATACAAGTCATCTTAGAGACCCCACGTGTTGTTATTCGCCCCTCACCCAAGGGACAGTACACTGCTTTATGCAGGATGCCGCGCACAGATCTGCAAGGCCATCTCCCCCTCCTCCTGCCCAGGCCCTCCAGCGATAACTGGTGTTCGAACAGCACAGCCTCGCCTCCCCTCCCGACCCTGCTGGACTCCATGACTTACGAGCTACCTGGTCCTAAATCCCACCATCTCTCAGGCACCAGTCACATGCCCCCCAGTGGTATCTCTGCCGACCCCAAGTTAATGGCCCTCAAAAGAGGGGGCACCCACCATTGTACCAACAGATCATAATACCATCCCTCACCGAATCTAACAAGACAGGGTGATCGAGTAACCCCTCCCATGCCCCTGACTATGCACATGGGACCAGCTTGTTTGAACCTAAGGTATCTTCACAACTGATGTATTGGGACACTTCCGATTGCAAATCAATGTTCCTGTCTGCGTATTGATCTAAGGTTAGTGCTTACAAGAGTTATAAGCCAACGGAAGCATGAAGTGTGACGAATGGGTGTGAATGTGTGGCCACAAGGGCAAATGTCAGTTTAGTTACCAATCATCACTACAAGGCATGTCCGGCCCGGCACTCGACCCCGATGAGCCAAGCTGACCTTCCAACCCCACGTGGCGCTGCACCAACGTCCACCAATCCTGAAGGAGCAACTATCTACAATGTTTACCCCCTAGACATCACCACCCAATCCCCACGATTATATGCACCCTATAGCTTGTGTCATCCATGACGTTGTTCTGTAAATAAGTAGGCCTGTCTTTGCTATTGTCAGACAGAGCACTCTCGGAGTTTGCAGTGTCCTTTGCATGTCCTATATTGATTTAGATAAAAACCCTTTTGATCTCACCCGCACTTGGTCTTGGTCTCATTCCCTCCTGGGGTGTGTCCTTCATTGCCTCTCGATAAGGGGGGTGCGTTTCTGGGGACGCTTACATTCAAAGGACAGGCCTGCAGAGAAGGCCAAAGCTAATTAAACTAGGGCGATTGAGTGAAGTTGTAAGCATAAAAATAGAGTGACTGTTTGACAAGAGAGCTTAAGGGATTAAAATAATAAAGGGAAGGAAGGGAAGAGAAGGGGAGAATATTTTAAATAGAAATGAATAAGGCCATCCATTTGTTTAGATGCTCCGTTCAATCATATTTGTAAGAAGTTGTCCCATTACCGTGATCAAATAGCAAAGTACCATTTCGAGTGGGTCAACGACACAGTGGGCAAGTGCTATAAAGAGTGGCCCGGAGAGGGAATGTTCGATAAAGATATTATAGAAAGTAGGTACTCATACTTAGCAGCACATACAAAAGAGCAAAACTTAAAAAGAGACAGGACATACTGGGGCTTTGGAAATTATATGAAGATAGAGAGAAAGAAACTGAGAAAGGGAAAGAGGAGGAGGAGCAGGGAAGTGCACCGCCACCACCCTATACAATATATCCGTTATTAAAACCAGCTGCAGAGTATACAAATCCTAAACAAGTGTCCCAAGACAAAGAAGGAACTCATGAAAAGAAAGATGAGGGCGACACAGGCATCACCGGCAAGGACGAGTAGGGAAAGAGGAAGTATTTAAAAAAGAGCGTGCAGCTACAACTTGACAGTGTGTTCAATGAGGCAGAAAATGCTATGGAAAGGGAACTAGAGAAGAAAGGAAAGAAACATGAGAAGGGAGCCAATGAGAAGAGAAGTGGGGACGGGCCTCTGACCATAGTGGAACTGACACGGCAGGCGATGGGCACACCAAATCAGACTGGGTAGACAGCAGTGACAGCGATCATGGGAATGACGACATAGAGACACATGGGCCTCATTAGAAGTTTGGCGGTAGCCTTGCCGGTAAAACCGGCAGGCTGCTGCCAAACTTGCACATTTTTACGGCCCCTGGCAATGGGGAAATACAAGGCTATTACAACCCTGGGGACACTGTATTTCCCCATTGCCAGGGGCCGGAAACCTTTACTCCCCATTGCCATTTGAGCCCGAGAGGGCTCAATGGGAATGTGGAGGCCGGATGCACTGGGACCATTCAGAATGGTGCTGGTGCATCCAACATGCTCTGCTCGCGGGTACCGGTACGCCCGCCAGGTCTAACCTGGCGGGTGAAAAGGCACTCGCAAGCAGAACTCATAGTTTGCCGGTACGGTAACTACGGTGCCGGCAAGCTTACCGGTACCATAGTTACCGGACCAGCAAACTTGTAATGAGGCCCACAGTCTGACAGACAGGAGAAGAGAAATGAGAAGAGATGAGGGAGAGGAGGAGGAAAGAGAAGAATCACTGGGTGACTGGGGAAATAGGCTCTGAAGTAGTACAAACAGAATAGTGGTAGCGAAAAGACCACAACGTGGCAAAAACGCAGAGCACGCACGCACGCAAATGCCCCTTTTACAGAAAGCAAGGGGCGTGGTTCACTACATACCATGGCAGACAATGGACAGGGACAATTTAGTTTACAGTTTACCTTCATTAATGGTGGGGGCAAGCAAGTGGATTTATGTTGTTTTACCACATTTTAGTGAGGGCACTCCACGCGGATGTGCAGGTCTCTTTAGAAAAGATAGTTGGAATTGAGGCAAAGGGGTGCCCTGAGATGCAAGCGACAATTGTACAGTATTGCAAAAGAAAGCAGGAGAAGGATAAGGAGACAGTCGATAATGCAACCAAAGCAGAAAACTAATTGCTTCAGAAAAAACTGGCAAAAATACACATGGAGGGAGCGGTACTCACAGGGCCAGTAGTGGTTTCCACAAGCTCAGCAGGGGGGAGCTTGCAGTGGCAACGGTAATGCAGCCAGGAGGTTACACTCAGGTGCCACCAAACCAGCAGTGGGGAACGGTACAGATGCAGCAGCAACCCCCCATTCATAAAAGTGCAGCAGCAGCAGCCACAGGTAATGCAGGCAGGCGGATGTAATGGGTACATGGGATATATTAGACGGGGAAAGGATAATACTCACGTGAAAGGGTAATGGGATACAGGGGAATTACTCCACGTTTTGGAGTACAGTGCTTCACATGTGGGAATTCTGGACATTTTGCACGAACAGGCCCGCTCATTGCACAGGCAGGGCAGCAACAACAGACTTACATGCAGCAGACTCCTCAATAGGTGCAGGTCATGCTACAGCAACAACAGACATACATGCAGCAGACACGACAGCAGGTGTAGGTAATGCGGCAGCAAAAGCAATTACAGATACAGCCCACAAAGGCTCAGGGTATTACTACCCAGGGACAAATGCAGGTACAAAATGGGGAAATGAAAGGAACTGAAGGTACAGTGAGCACACTTCAGGCACCAGCACAGACACAGATACCCAAAGGAGTAACCATATTGGAACAGAATCCATATCCCAATACACTGGAGTGACAATGGTGGACGGTAACCCATTTGCGTCATCTGCGACCACTTTTTCCAATAGGGGTGCCAACGGGGAGTGTGAGTGTGTCCTGTTCTAGCAGTAACTGAAGACCCCAAGGAGGAACCAGAGGTAGCGGTTCAGATAGGACAGAGGGCAACGCGCTCGCCTTGGAAGCAAGACCGGGTTGCAGTACTGATTCAGGCATACTATAGACACAGCATAATGAGAGGTGTTTGTGTATGGAGTACACGTGTTTTTGGGATGGTTGCCAGGGATTGAAGGCAAGGTGTTCCGACTGTCCAACGAGTTTCTGTTCAGGTCTCAATGTCCCTCCTCAGTTAGTTCAGGCACACACACTCTACTGTACTTGGAGGAAGTAGTGGTATGAAAAGACATGATTAAACTAGTTGCCACTGATGAGAACAACATGGAGTGGCGCTCAATATTATGTATTGATCCCACACTGACATTAACAGGAGTAAGTGACACAGAATTGTTTGCCACAAAAGACAATGAAGAAGGAGAGGCAATGTTCGGACTGAGCCTATCATGTCCAATACACATAACAGAGAGCGCAGTGCCCCAGATGACCCAGATAACGAAACAGATAGCACAATAGTTGCAGGAAGTTTTGGAAAAAGTGCCCAAGGATCTGTGGACAACAGGATCCCATGATGTAGGAATACTCAAAGGGGCAGGGGCGGTACATATCAAATTAAAAGAGGGAGCACTGTTGCCACAAGTAAAGCAGTACCCACTATCACGAAAAGCAGATGAGGGCATATATGAGACACTGCATGTTCTCACCTTGCAACACAGATATCTATCCAATTAAGAAAGCAAAGGGAGGGACATGGTGTTTCATACAGGATTTAAGCCCTCTGAATGATATTACTGAGGCAGAGTATCCATTGGTTCCCAACCCTGCAACAATTTTTTGCAGCGTTGCCATGGAGGCACACTATTTCACAGTGGTTAACTTAAAAAACGCCTTTTTCTCCATTGCACTACACCCAGACTCGCACTGCCTTTAAGTATCACGGGACGCAGTTTGAACATACTAGAATGCCTCAAGGGGTACTGCAAAGTGCATCTTCAACAGAGTAATACAAATGGATTTGAGCAATTTGCAGGTTGCTAGCACAGTACTACAGTGCGTTGATGAAGACAGGAGAGGAGTGTCGAGAGGACTCAGTGACACTTATAACTTTATTAGCAGACAAAGGTTACAAAGTGGACAGAGAGAAGTTACAATACTGTCAAAAAAGAGGTGGTGTACTTGGGTCAGATTGTGTCAGCAGATGGGAGAAAATGAATGCCAGAGAGAGTAGAGACCATACACAAGACT
Organism: Ambystoma mexicanum; assembly: GCF_040938575.1. NCBI lineage: Eukaryota > Metazoa > Chordata > Amphibia > Caudata > Ambystomatidae > Ambystoma > Ambystoma mexicanum. The sequence continues at coordinate 1,196,294,020 of NC_090926.1, read as the reverse complement.
CCACGACCAACAACAGTGAAAGAGATGCAGCAATTTCTGGGCTTGTGCAACTATTTCAGAGCATGGGTATTTGGCTACTCCACATACACCAGGCCATTGTTGCAAGCACTAAAGGAAGCACGGCAAAATAAAACACACATAAAATGGACAGCTGAGATGGGCGAAAGATGTGAAGAGCTAAAAAACAAGTTAGCACACGCATCAGTGATAGCAACTACCAATTACAAAGAGAGGTTTCACCTGTTTTCACACTCGGATGGAAAAGTAATGACAGCAGTACTTAGACAGAAAAAGGGACAGGGACACAAGCCACTTGCATATCACAGTGGGTCACTGGATGCAGTTATGCAGTGGACACTTCCATTGTGAGTAGGCACTTGCTGCTGCTACATTCGCTATTGAATAGGCTTCCACAATAACCATGGGGTGCCCAGTCATTTTGTACGTGGAAAATGCATTGTTTGCTGTACTGGAGAAAACAAAATCACAATGACAACTCAGAGGTCTTCAGGGTACGAGGTAATACTACCTAAACCAGCAATAGAAGTGGTGAGGTGCAGGACAATAAAACCCGCAGAGTTCATTGCAGAAAAAGTAGAAGAAGGAGATTATGTGCATGCTTGTGTAGCATGCATGGACAGGATCAAAGGTAACCCCCTAGTTAAGGAAGAAGTGATTGAAGGGGGGAGCTTGATTTCCATTGACATGAGTTCAGCAAAGGCACTCAGGGTGTTCAGTGGTGGGATATGGACAAGTACAAAAAGGGGAGGAGCTGATAGTGTACTCACAGACATGACTACCACACCATTACTCTGCACAAGCGGCAGAGCTAGTGGCCTTGATTGAAGCACTAAACATGGCAAAAGGCCAAGATGTGAACATCTTCTCTGATTCGGCCTATGTTACCTCTACAGTGCACTCGGGACTAGCAAGGTGGGAAAGGAGACGGTTCAAAAGAAGTGATGGCCCCCTTGTTCAGCATGCAGCATTACAACTGAAATGTTACTGCTCCCAGTAGAACTAGCATTAATAACATGCAAAGCCCATACAGGAGGGCAAGACTGTATCTCAATAAGAAACGAAAGGGCAGACAGAGCATAATCCAGCAACATTGCATGCATTCCCATGACAACTTTGTACTGCACCCATATCTAAAAGCTGTTTCTTTTATTTGCCAGTTTACCAGAACCTCTGATCCTCCATCCCAACCAAAACCATAGTTCTTCACTTGCTTGCCGAAGAAAATGATTTGACAGATCTCCATGTCACAATTAATTGACCAGCGAATATGACTGGTGAACCGACACAAGAACAGAACCTCTTCCACATAAGTTGGTAGGCGCAGCGAGCCAACTGAACCTGTGCTTCTACCAGTTTCTACATACATTCCATCGATAGACTTGGGAGCTAAAACAGCCTCCTTTTAGGTACCATAATAACAGAGCGAATAAGTTTGTTTCATGGATGAGAATTTGGCACTGTTACCTCATAGTCAGGTTTGGATAGAGAGGACACATGAAGAGTGAGTTAATGAACATCAAGCAGATACACAAACCACTGCTGTTGTGCCCAAATTGGAGCAATGAGAATCATATTCCAGTCTGTGGAGAGGAGACTGGACAACATCCTAGATAACAGTGAAATTTGAAGAAAAGCGTACTCAAATGTCCTTTACTCAGGGAATAAAAACTGTTACCTGTCCTGTGGCGGTTCAATCTGCTGGTGAAGCAGATGCCTTTCTATTTTGTTTAGCTCCTATTAGTGTGCCTGCATATTGTGTCTGCACAGAGCATCTGCCAGTGTATTCACGATCACCAGGAGGTGATCTTTGTGCATGTTAATATCTTGTGGGATTGCCAAATTTGTCAACGTGGCCACTAGAATCAGTTTCGGGTATCCAGATGGCTCCTTGTTCTTTCACATAAAACATTAAATTAATTAATTATTTATTAATGTGATACAGTTTTATACAAACGTAAAAAAACTTTACACATAATTACATCATACAGTTAGAAAATAAAAATATAATCGATATACATAATATATAAAACCATTATCAACATAATAACATCACATCAGATCAATCAAGACAAAACAAATAGAATCAAATCCTGGGTAGAACAAATAGATAAGCATATACTTATATATTTCATCCAAGATAAAGAGAGAGGAAAAACCCTCATATTCATAATACAGATGGAGCTAATCACCTTCCATACATTTCCCATCCGTTTGCTAAAGAAAAGAGCCTCTATACACCAAGGGAGCCACCCTTGTACTTGTTTTCATATAGATGGAAGCCTCACACCACACCTGAAAAAGTGCTATATGCAGTTTGGGGTTTAGGGTGTTAACACACTGTTCCATAAATTCAGTATCATGGACAAACTCACCAAGATATTTCATGCACTTAACTCTCACCCTGCAACATTTCGTTAGAACATGACAAGCCGTCTCCGGCTCAGTAGGAAGTTCACATTTCCTACAATATCTTTCTGCTACATCCAAACCCATCTCTGGACCACGGGCCGCCAAAACGGGTAAATGATTGAAGCATAAGAGAACAATAAAACACCTCAATTGTTCCGATGGGCAGAGATTTAAGTATGGTTGCGCCTTCATATAGGTATAAAGTACATACGTAATGAAACTATAACTTTTCAGGCTTTCGAGATGGATGAAATTACTCTGCCAGTCCCACAGATTTAAGCGTCTGCGCATGCTGGTGAACAGACGCTCATTTTCCCTGCTCCACTCAGGTGACCAGCTAATTTCTTCGAGCAAGGTAGTAATCTGTGTTTCTAGTTTTACCTGTCTACCTGCCACTGCATCCTCTTTAATTGTCATGAGAAGCCTGTTTGTAGGTTTGTTGTTAAGCCTGATGTATAATTCCATCCTTTTTCTTAAAACCATAGCCTTGAGGGAGGAGATACCTAACTCCAGCCTGATCATGGCCATGGGGATACATTGAGGAAGGCAGAGAATATTTCTCCAGAACTTACCCTCCACAAGTTGTAACCATCCTAGATTCATATTGATAAGGGGGTCTAAACCGTACGTGACCATAGGAGCCAGACATTGAGTATACAATTGGCGTACTGCCCAAATTGAGAAACCACACTGTTCAAGCATGAATTTATATATTAATGCTGTGAGTTGGGCAGCTTTTGTTCTGCGCTCCTGGATACATGTGAGGTAATTTCCTTTATGGTCAAATTCAACACCTAGGTATTTGTACGTGAGAGTATATTCAATTTCGATCAGACCCACAATCATACGTGGCCTAGCTACTCTACCTGCAGTATATAATAGCAGGTTGGTTTTACTGTGGTTAATGACTAGTTCATTAGTCTCAGCATATCGCCATAACTGGTTTGAGGATCTTAGAATCCCACTAAATGTGTGATCCAAGATCACTAAGTCGTCTGCGTAAGCCAGTATAGGACAGTGGCAGGTGCCTATCTTAGGGAGGCAGTTGTTAATCCCTCAGAGGCATTCAGGTACATCAGACACAAACAAGTTGTAAAGGGTGGGAGCCGTCACACACCCCTGCTTTACCCCTCTCATCAGAGGGATGGGTTTGGTCACGGCACCTTGTTTGTCAAGCCTTACTTGTACAGTGTTGTTGGTGTGTAGAAGCTCAAGATAGTATAGCAAAGATTCAGGGCAGCCCAATTTCCTCAGTTTGTTCCATAGGAAGGAACGATTTACCGAGTCAAAGGCTGCCCTGAAATCTACATAAAGTGCATATAACGGAGGGTTAGCATGGACCAGAGCCTTACTTCTCAGTGCATTCATAACAAACAGATTATGGGAGGTAGAATAGCCAGCTCTGAAACCTCTTTGGAATTGGTCTAATATACCCGCACCCTCAATCCATTTTTGTAGTTCATTGAGAATGAGAGCAGCAAACATCTTCCCAGAACAATCCAGCCGATAGTTCTCTGGTTCGGTTCTGTTACCTTTTTTGAAAACTGGTATAATGATAGTAGCCTGCCAGGATGTAGGAATACGACCCTCATACAATATTTTATCAAACAGAATTTTAAGAAGACAAGCCCAGAAAGGGGGGTTATTTCTCATCACCACATTGGAGAGGCCATTCGGCCCTGGGGCTCGTGAAGTGTTTAATTCTTCGATTCTGCCTTGTAGTTCCTCAATAGAAACATCAAAGGGGGGGGAGTAGGGATTTAGAAAAAATGGGGATGTAGGTCTTATTACTAATCCCCACATTCCGCTTTTCCAAATAGGCAAACCATTCGGCACCACCTATGGGGTACACCATATGAGAGGTCTTCTTCCCTTTAGCCTCCCCTAGTACAGACCAGATTTTGCAGGTGTTCTTACTACATAAAGTTCTAACCATATGCCGCCATCTCTCCAGTTTCCTATGTCTTTTGTGTATTTTTAGCCATATTTGATAGATAGCCTTCAACTTCCTTGTTTAAATGGCTATGACATCTCTGGAGTGTAAACCCTTTCTGACAAATTGAATGTCACCTCTAAGCTTACGCTTCCTGTCTCTGATTGCACGGTCATAGATTGACTCTTGCGGCACCTTCCCCACCATCAGCCGCACTTTACAGGAACTGTTTAGAAATTACTAATCCATCTCTCGATTTGATCGGGTGACATCTGATTAAACAAATTTGACTGTTCAACCCCTCCAATCACCAGATGCCCTAGAGGACTTCAGAACATTTTTCACCGACCAGGAGATGCAATTTAATGAGTGGTTAATAGTGAGATCACCCAAGTTGGCCACACCCACCCTAGGGGTGCAAGACCCCAGACTCAATATCAAGGGATCATGATCACTCCATTCACTTTCCCTAACCACCATATCTTTGACAATAGTTGCAATCTCAGCACTGGTAAAGATATAATCGCGGGTGCTCCCAGACCTCCCATTCTTCCAAGAATGCTTGCCAGGCCTATCACTTCTTGTTCGCCCATTAATTATTTCCAGGTCCCAGCATTCAAAGAAGCCCCTCCAACACTCCCCCTCACTATCGGTGGATGCCTGTTTCCAGAGGGGCTGTTATTATATAGGTGCCGGTTATTACTGGTGCCACCCCCACAATTAATCCGGCAATTTAAATCCCCAGCCACAATAACAAAATATTTCTCGTTGGTTAGCTTCCAATTACTCAGGAGATCATGCAGGGCATCTTGAATGTGATCTTTGTGCTTTGCTCCGGGGGGGAGTTATATATATTCATTAGCAGCATTTCTTCCCATACAGCTTTTATCCTAAGGGACAAAACAGCAGCACATATATAGTTGTTTTCCACTGAGATCATTTTACTTTGGATCTTGTTCGACACCCCAATAGCTAAGCCCCCATAGGGAGATCCCAGCACTCCTTTCTTGGCCAGGGTGTGGTAAATAGAGTAACCATCTATGGCCGTGGGGTGCAACAACCAGGTTTCTTGTAGTAAAATAATGGGATAGTTGCTAATGAGTGCAAGGGAGCCCTTATCAGTAAGAAAATGATAGTGGCCATGAGTATTCCAGTTTAACAAAGAATAATCTCATGGTTGTTGCAAGACCATAGGTAGCGAATCAGCCAACCATTTCAGAGTGTTCTGAATGTCATTAACAAAACATTAACGTAGTGTTGCCTGGATACTGGCTGTTTCAGTGACAAGAGAGGTTTGAGGCCAGACAGACCACCTTTACATTCAGGATACTGATGCATAGTCCTCTAATGACAGGCAACCTGGAAACAACTACACTGTTTCGAAGCCCTGTTTTCAAGGGCTGTCTGTGGCTGTCCTGTGGCTCTCCCTTGGTGAATTCGGCAAGTTTGCCGCTGAATGAACAGTGCTTTTTTTCCTGAAAAACTTCTAAGTGGCTAAGCCACTCCCTGCCTACCCTGAACCCAATATCTACTGGGGTACACACACGCTGTTGCGTGCGCACTGTTTCCAAGCCCTGTTTTCAAGGGCTCTCTGTTGCTGTCCTGTGGCTGTCCCTTGGCAAATTTTTCAATTTTGCTGCTGAATGAACGGTACGCTTCAATCTTCACTGCTCATGCACATAGAAACATTCACAACAAGAATTCTGTCAATGCCCAGTGTTTACACAGTGTTTTCTTTCTTATTTGAGGTGCTTTTTTCCTGAAAAACTTCTAAGTGGCTAAGCCACTCCCTGCCTACCCAGAACCCAATATCTACTGGCGTGCATGTGCTGTTGTACGCGCGCTGTTTCAAAACCCTGTTTTCAAGGGCTGTCTGTGGCTGTCCCTTGGCGAATTTTGAAACTTTGCTGCTGAATGAACGGTATGCTTCAATCTTCACTGGTCATGGACATAGAAACATTCACAACAAGAATGCTCTCATTGCCGGTGTTTACACAGTGTTTTCTTTCTTATTTTAGGTGCTATCTAATGGCGTGCACACGCAGTTGCGCACGTGCTGTTTCGAAGCCCTGTTTTCAAGGGCTGTCTGTGGCTGTCCTGTGGCTCTCCCTTGGTGAATTCGGCAAGTTTGCCGCTGAATGAACAGTGCTTTTTTTCCTGAAAAACTTCTAAGTGGCTAAGCCACTCCCTGCCTACCCTGAACCCAATATCTACTGGGGTACACACACGCTGTTGCGTGCACACTGTTTCCAAGCCCTGTTTTCAAGGGCTCTCTGTTGCTGTCCTGTGGCTGTCCCTTGGCAAATTTTTCAATTTTGCTGCTGAATGAACGGTACGCTTCAATCTTCACTGCTCATGCACATAGAAACATTCACAACAAGAATTCTGTCAATGCCCAGTGTTTACACAGTGTTTTCCTTCTTATTTGAGGTGCTTTTTTTCCTGAAAAACTTCTAAGTGGCTAAGCCACTCCCTGCCTACCCAGAACCCAATATCTACTGGCGTGCATGTGCTGTTGTATGCGCGCTGTTTCAAAACCCTGTTTTCAAGGGCTGTCTGTGGCTGTCCCTTGGCGAATTTTGAAACTTTGCTGCTGAATGAACGGTATGCTTCAATCTTCACTGGTCATGGACATAGAAACATTCACAACAAGAATGCTCTCATTGCCGGTGTTTACACAGTGTTTTCTTTCTTATTTTAGGTGCTATCTAATGGCGTGCACACGCAGTTGCGCACGTGCTGTTTCGAAGCCCAATTTTCAAGGGCTGTATGTGGCTGACTTGGGCTCGGTTGGTCGGGAGTTGGTAAGCGCGTTTTAAATAACATTCACTTGCATTTAGTGAAGGCACGTTTATATATACACATTTGAACTGAGAGATATTGTCAATTGTTCACTATTTTTATCTTGGTTTGTGTTCTCTCATTTTGACTGGTCCATTGTATTCATCGTCTTTTGTTTGTATCTATACTTCTTTCTTTGACTGCTATCCTTCTGCCCGGTTGTTAATCAACAAACTTGTTAATTTGAAAAATTTTACAATAGCGTAGAACTTGTTTCCGTACAGCGAGCAGAATAATTAACGCTTGTGTTTTCACTCGACAGCTAAAAGGAGGGTGTTGTCAATATGTCTGTGAGTTTCTCGTTGAAAACCGGCATGCCGGCACCCAATAACATGGCTAATGAAATATTGCACTGAAATCCATTCACTAATGCAATTGTGACTGCAAATGGCTTGCACACACCGCTACAGAAAAGATTGCCGATATTTATTGCGGATAAAAAAACATCTTTTAAAACCCGCCATCATTCTATGACAAACGGGATAGATATACGCACCTACTACAACCAAGGCGCTTCATCAGTAGCACAACCAAGCGCTTCATCAGTAGCACAACCAAGCGAGAGTAGAAATGAACGGAGTAATGTAAAAAAACTTGATGCCCGAATTAATGACGAAATTGATGCCATGTAGAACACATCCTCTGATGCATCCATGGCTGTAAACGGTGGATATGGGCTTTCTGACATCACAATGGAATCGGAAAGTAAACAATGTGAGTCAGTCATTCCCTCAGCAAATGGAAAACAAACACATCTGTGTGGAAACCCTCTTATAGAGTGCTCAGTGGCCGGCCAATGAGAGCTAAGGGTAGCATATCAAGCCTTAAAAACAACCGAACAAGTTGATGAGGAAGCTTTAGACTTCATGCATTTAAGTAACAATTCTTGTAGTAATGAAGAAATCATCTTTGTCCACTCTAATACGGGTGATTTAATGCAAGTCGAGGACTTCTTCCCAATTAAGAGTCCTTGTGACAAAGTCCTTTCGGTTCCAATTAAACATAACAATAAAGATTCAATTACACTAGATAAAAATATAATATTACAATCTCCTAGTTCCTTAGACTTGTCAGAACATAATGCCTCGTCGCATTCCTTGTCTTTCATTCCACCCACACCTCGACAAGCGCTAATACCTGCGGGGCAAAATGTATTAAATCACACCTCTCAAATACAACAGTTGCCCGAGGGTGCTCCTATTGATCTCACTTCAGTTAATAACACTCTAACAGCCATGCATATTGCGTTGCTCACTTTAGCAAAACTGCATGAAGCTGTGGATCAGAAAATAAACTGTCAAACAATTGTTCTTTCTCAATTAGCAAACTGTAATGAAAAAAATGTGGACAGTGCAAATGTTAATGGAACGGATCACACTTATGAAATCTTTAGGCATTGTGAACAAAAAAATGTAGGTTCGCAAACTAAGACTGCTGAAACAAATGTAGACACTCAAATTGGGTCTGCTGTAGAAATCGGGTTTGTAGACCCGAAGTGTGCTAATCAACTCACACACAGAGCCATCTGTCCTCCTGATAAAGATCTCTCTGGTGTAAAATCATTAGTACCAAACACCAGGGGAAACGTAAATTCAATTAACAGGGTTAGTACTGCAAACCCCATTCTCAACAATACAAATGTGTCAACCAAATCAATACTCTTAAATACATTTAACATCTTCTCTAGGAAGATCCAAAAGAAGAGAAAAAGAAACAACCTTCCAATCCTAAAGAAGCAAAACATAGAAAAGTCGTACCAATCAAAAGGAATGGGAAAGTAGGCTTCAAGACTAGACGATTCCTAAAGATCCTAAACATGCCAAATAAAAAGATAAACATCATAAATCAAAAAGATAAAGGTGAAGGGAGTGACCAAAAGATGCAGCAAACCCACCCCACTAAAATAACACCCCCAACTGTCATGACATACAAGCCGCTTGATGATCGAATTGCAGCCTCGAGTGCCTGGAACATGTCTAATAAATCCTCCCAGGAAAAACTCATTACTGCTCAGCAGCTGTGGTGGCTCTACCAACAATGGTGGATACAAATCATCAATTCAAGCGAAAATGCATTGAATATCTATGACATTATCCTCCTCCAGGAGACTTGGCTAACAGAGGCACCCATATGGGATGGTTTTGACGTTTTAATAACACCTGCTTTATAGCAGTCCAGTTGACGGCCCATAGCTGGACTAATGATTGCCCTGAAAAATCAAAAGCTTCACAGCTAAAATATGCAACTCATCGACTCTGTTTATACAGAAAGTAAAGCTAATAAAGACGTGCAGGTTGTGATCATAGTAAACATTTATTGGAGTAAAGCCCAGTTATCACCCAACGCCTTTTTTAATCATCTAGAAACAGTGCTTGACAACCTAGCGATGGAATGTAAGATAAAGTTCATTTTGATTGCAGGTGGTTTAAATCTTCATTTAATAACAAACTTGACTGGTAGATATAAACCAGAAGAAACAAGATGGTGTTCACTAATGAAAGATAGGCAATATGTCATGTTAAATGGTGCCATAGAGGGTGACATCCCTGTACACAATACATGGCATAGAGGCCCGTTAAGAGCAACAATTGATTATATTTTCACAAATCACAAGCTTAAGAATATAGTTCAATCTCTTAACGTAAATCCTAGTGAGAAGAGTGATCACTGGCAAATGTGTCTTTCTTTGAACTGGCCATTGAAGTATAAGAAAAAAGTTAAGATTATTATAATGGGCAAGTCCTAACAAACAATGGTAGAAATCGCTTAAAGTGGACAGTGAAGTCGTTAATTGACTTTGATACCCTGTTAACAGCACAACGAGGAAGGAGCTATGTCTCCTCTATGCACAAATATATCCAAGTTACTTCTGTGATCCAAGACTACACTTACAAACACCTTCATGTGTTTGATCGGGCAGTCAAAGACAAGAAATCAGATTTGAGATGGCAAATTAGACAACTTAAGCATCTTCCATTGTTGGATAGAACAAATCAAACAAACCATTTCAAATCAGTCTTTAAAAACTGGCTTTGCAGTATGAAAGCCTAATGCTACCAGCAGGATAGTGAGCAAATGTTAAATAAGACAGTAACAAAAACATCAGGGGAGATCTGGGGTTTATTGAAAGAAGCAACTTTTAAATCACAACATCTGTTCAGATAAATTCTATCTCAGAGAGATCGCTGTGTGTTTATTACCAGGCTGTCTATCAAACCCTGTTACATGACACTCAAAAAATTCGGGCTGCAGACGAATGGTGTCACACAGTACTGTTTGATCAAGATATCTAAATTGAGCACATCCCGAGCTCATGGCCCCGATGGCCTGAATAATAGTATGTTAAAGAAACATCCAACTTTATGGGCCTCCATTCTCTATAAGATCTTCAGTCAAGTCCTAGTAACAGGAGCGATCCCACAATCATGGGAACAGTCTGTGATAATACCACTCTTTAAAAAGGGAAATAGATTAGACCTTTGCTCCTACAGGCCGATAGCCTCGTAAAAAAATCTTAGAGATCCATTTCAAACAGGCTTTTTAGCTAGCCTAGGCACTAATATTAACCTACTCACCATAAATGCAATCATAGCTAAGCACCATCAAATAAAGCAACCATTGTATATAGCTTTGGTCAACTTCCGTACGGCTTTCGACTCGGTACCAAGGGAATTGCTTTTTTGTAAATTAATTAATCACACTTGTCCATGGCATATATTAAAATGGTTGATCGAATTTCATGAGGACACTGAAATACAATTAAGATTGAATCAAGATGGTTTATTATAAGACCCAATACCAATATCAAGAGGGCTGAAGCAAGGATGCATACTTGCATCAGCCCTCTTCAATTTATATCTGATCTGAGCTTGGGTTTTGCAAATATCACAACAGACTCGCCCAAGCTGGAAGGCCATGTTGTAAAATGGCAGCTTTACGCAGACAATATCTTGCTAATTTCAAAACCTCCTATGGGGTTGAAGAAAATGCTTAAAGTGCTAGAAATCTATGCCTGCGATAATAAAATTAAAATAAATACCAAAAAGACAAAAATAATACAATTTTGTAATCAGAAACAAAGGAACGCTGTCATTATGTGGCAATTAGATCAAATAATGCTCCAAGTGGTTCCAAATTATGCTTACATTGGAATAAGTGTTAGAAATCACCCCAAGGATTTGCCTTATGAAACAAGTATACAGTTGAAATTAAATTAAAGATGATTTCATACAAAAGTGGAAATTAAAGGAGCAGGAGTTCCTGCACGATGCTGATATTACAGAGGAACTACTAATGTATAACCCTGAGAAAGCCAAAAAGAAAAAGTGGGAAAATGATTGGATTCATAATAGAGAACAATGTGCAAAATACAAAACATTTATAGCAAATCCTTTTGCCCTCAAACATTTTGGTATATCAGAAGCATATCTTATGAAATCTCCTGATTCGAACCATTGTGCTGGTCTGCTCCGCCTAAGATTTAACCTGTGTAAAACAAGAGAAATCACTGGAAGGTGGCGTCCTCGTGACCAAATACCTGAAATATGTTGTTACTGTAAAGAAAAAGCGACACCTTGGAACACATTATTGTTGAAAGTGAAAATCTGGCATGTTTAGGATTCAAGTACTTCCGGAAAATGTTTGAGCTCATGGTTACTGTAGATGCTACAACGTTATGGAAGTATTTTTTTCACATACAATCTAAATCATTGGGGTATGCAACTGTAAATGATCTACAAGATTTAAACCTGGGCGAGGAAAAAAGTGCTCAGATTTGAATTCATGAGGTTTATGGATTAAATACAGGTAATTGTATTTAGATTGAAATGTTCTAATTTGTGTGTTGTTTTAAAATGTGTTGTTTTACTATGTACAGCTTTTTTTATTTACTTATTGATTGTTCAACTATATATTAATTTTTTTTAAAAATTATAAAATTGTTCAAAGCCATATAAAACAAAAACAAAAAAACATACTATTTGATTCTATGAACGCAAAGACTCCTTTGAATCTTTCCTGATACAATTTGTCAATGCTTCCTTTCGAGACAGGGAAGTACCATTAGACATTAAGAAAGTAACTATCACACCTATCCCAAAGAAAGCAAATCAAGATCCCACTGATCCTAACAATCTCCGTCCAATAACCAATAGTCAGTTCTTCCTAATAATACTGGACAAAGCATCTGCAACTCAACTCCAAGCTTTAAACTATAGACAGTAAGGCTTTCGTCCATCTCACAGCACAGAGTCTGCTCTCTTGGATCTACAGAACCAAATGATAGAGATTATTGATAAGGGAAAGGCTGGGATGTTGATCCTGTCGGATCTAACAGCGGCATTCGATCTCGTTGACCACGAGATCCTATTACAATACTTACAACAACAAGGGAACTGTTCAGATAAGGCAGTGGAGTGGGTTAAATCTTTCCTATCCAACAGAGTTTCCAAGATTAAATGGGGCAAAGCCACCTCTCCAATTACTCAAATAAAATATGGAGTTCCACAGGGAGCCTCAATATCGCAGCTACTTTTCAACCTGTATATGCTCACTTTGTGCATTCTGTTGGAGACATTAGGGGTCTTTTTTACAAACTACATTGACTACACAAAATTAGTCATCGAGCTAAGTGGCGACTATCAGCAGGACTCTCAAACTCTAGAAAACATCTACAAAGTAATTGGTAATTGGATAAGCCTAAATTGGCTCTGCCTCAATGGCAATAAAACAGAGCTACTTATCTTCGGCTCTTCTCAAGCCAGGGCCAAACTGGTCCCAGCCTATTCCCACTTTACATTGCAAGGCAATATGATCAAAATGCAGTGAAGACCTTAGGAGTCTATATGGAAGCATCAATTAACTCATACTCCCATGTTCAAAATCTCAGAAAAACCTGCAACTATCATTTGAGACTTTTACGCTCTATACGCCCCTATATCAACAACAAAAATGCTGTAACTGTTGCAAGGCCATGATATTGTCTCAACTAGTTTTATTTTTAAATTTGTTTATTGGCATTTAACATTGCGTATTCACACATGCAAGTGTGGCGTCCATTGTAAAATCATTGGCATTTCATAATAAACAAAAAACATTTTTCAAAAGTCAACATAATAACATTAACTGTCTCCTTGTCTTAGTCAATATCACTCAGAATCTAGGTTCTTAGCAGGGTATGGTGCCGGGACGGGGAGTTTTCGTAAGTTCCAAGGGCCCCATTGGGTCTTTAGGGGTCTTCCTCTGGGACATTGTGTTGCTGTAGTTCTATGTAGTCTAGGCCCCATTAGGTCATGGGGGTTTATCGTCTGAGGGGTAGAATATAGTTCTAGTTATTTCCTTCCATGCGTCCAGGGCTTGTCTCGATTAGACTATTGTAATATCTTACTTTGTGGTACGACCAAGTCTAATATCCAAACAAGTCAAGTTATTCAAAATCAAGCTGTTCGCATCGCCATGAATATCTCTAAGAGATCTCACATTACGAACATTAGGAATGATCTACACTGGCTGCCGATACAACAACGTATCAACTTTAAAATTAGCTCCATAATACATTGTTCTCTATACGGAAATGCCTTAAATACTTAGAAAATACTATTATACCATACCATCCTGCGAGAGCCCTCCGTTCATCTGATCTAAATCTATTACAAGGAATAAGATCCAAAAGAACTAGAGGACTAGGAAGATCTTTTCAGAATAAAGCACCAATTTTCTGGAACTCTTTACCTTCATCCATCAGAGGGTTCTCTGACTGGAATTGTTTCAAGAAAACATTAAAAACATTCCTCTTTTGCTAAACTTGCCCACCATCTAAATAACTTCTGAGACCGGACACTTGTCTTGTTACTATGTTTGTATCTTTGTGTTCATGTTTCAGCGCCCGCGGCTTCGGCACTATATAAATAAGTAAATAAAAAATCAGACTTGTCTTTAGGGAAAATGTATACTATATCGGTCAACTGGTACCACTGGTACCACATCGCTCTTTGGAACGCATTCATCATTTCACATTGATTGGCTGCCCTGACCATGAGTAAGGCCGAAGACATCACCCTATTTCCAATAGTGTACAATGATTTCCTTCAACATCTGGATGAATGGTGACGTTTGACACTGGGCTGTGGCTGTATCTTTGCACCGTAAATGTGACCACTGAATCTGGCTTAGTGTGTTCCCTAAGACAGAGAGCGGCTGAATTCATGGACTAATACTTTGTATCAAGCCTTGCCAGGGCTGGTGTCAAGGTGAGGGGTGTCCTCTTCAGTCATTGAAGAGCTTCCCCGATCTCCTCCAGGACAGGGATTAACATCTGACTTTTTTTTACTCCGCTCCTTGCTGAACGAGATGGGTTTTCTTTTCCTCTTCCAGAGCCTGCAGGTTGAAGTGGGATTTCACTTTACCAATCATAGGATAGAATACGCCTATATTGCCTCATGGAACTAAAGAGATGGCAGGAGGGGTCGTATAGTCACCTTATTTAATTTCTCCTTGCAGGATTTTACCCTCCTACGGCAGAAATCATTAATTCTGCTCATAAGGATCGTCTTCCCCTGCTTGAGTCTGAACACCAAAGTTCTATTCTTCAAAGACATCACAATTCTGGAGGTCTGTCGTCGTTATTATCAAAGGCTGTGGTGTGTACTTCTGAGGCAGTGTACCCAACAAGTCTTCTTTTAGCAAGTCCGGGTGTGGCATCCCGACCCCTCTGGGTGTGATTTCATGAGGAGAGACCTCTCTTCTTCCAAGAAAGAATACTCACTTGGATCATATGGGGAGGGACTTAACCACTGACATTGTGGAATTGCCACTAATGTATTATTCTCTTAATTGCTCACACGGTCATAATGGACTACAATGTGTTGAAAGAACTGTGATAGCTCTGGTGGCATAGTTGGAGGTTCCCCCTCTGCCTCAAAGTATGCGTCCGGTTTTCTTCTGAAATATCCCACATCCTCTCATTAGATTCCATGCCTGCGTCTGCCATTTTCAACTCAGGTAGTACAAGCATTTCCTTGACAGGACTGATGATAGTTCCCAATGGTATGATCAGAGCCTTTGTAGGGTCAAATATCATGGCCTGTTAACATTGTTGCTTGGATAATTGAATATGTGTATGGTAATGAGGATATTTCCCTTACTATGCTTGCCCGTCGATGGGCTCATTATGGGAATAGAAAACGCAAGAGAGAGGGGCACTACAAGTGTAACTAAAGTTCACATAGATTACAGAGTAAACATAGGGTTATGAATGTCAAGTGTTTCAATATATAACTTCTGGATCAGCAGGGTCCAGGCCTATGGAGACTCAATCCAACACAAATACCACCCAACCTGTTGCCAACAGGTAACCCTGTTGCATTCTATTCCAGTTTTTACAAATATTAATAAAGGTGACGTACTGGAGTAGGGGACTTAATTACTTTCAATCATACTTTTAATCCTACTTCTCCATTGTGTTCATTACATTCAGAAACACTAAAACATCTGCACTTACCCCTGGGATTCCACACCAAAATGGAGGGACTGCAGTGTTTATGAATATGGTATAACCCCTTTTGCTCGTAGGCCACTTTAATCGAATCCCAGTTCACCGAAAAGAATGTACTGCTTTTCATAGCAAATATGTAGATGGGGTGTGGGTTTAGGTATTTACTAAGACAGGTGGGGGTGTGGGGCCTGCAGGCCTTCTCCCCCCGCATTTAATTGTGTTAGAATGCAGTAAAAAAGAATTCAGTGAAATGGGACTCGATGAAAGTCCTGCAAGGAAATGACATCGATCCTGGAATATGATGCACAATTGTTCAGACACAGGAGAAAACCAAAATGTGATGGATGGAATATGCTTGAGCCCGCACTCTTTACTGCATCTAGCTAACTGAAAGGGTATGCCCAAAAGTGAGGGCTAACATTACTTTAATAAGTGAGTAAAGCTGCACCTTGCCTCACATGCCCAGAAAGGTTCAAATGTACCTACAGTTGCTTGTGTTTTGGACCAGATTGGACATGGCCTATCAAATCGGGCCGGGCTGCTGTCTTTGGTGCTAATCTGAGAACTGATATGCTTAGGGATGGTCACAATATAAACACCACAAACATTAACAAATATTTTCTAAATGCACAGGCAAGCTATGAGACAACGGAATATAATGCTTACCAGAGTGGTTAAACTACTTAAAAATCATTTTTGGCCCAAGCTTGCGTAAAACATTGTCAATGATCACTTCACTTACCTTTCACTTGGATTTCTTGGAATGTCAATTACATGCCAGCTCCAGCTTTCAGGGAAAGAAGTCCGGATCATCACACTCGTGTCGTCATCAAAACCATCTTCCCCCCATTCCTCCTCTTCATCTAGAGACAAAAAAAAGGACTTTACTGGTACTCCAATGCAAAAGCCATACTTTTATCATGCAGCAAATGCTTAATCCATCATATCCATCATGCTCGAATATCCGGTAGGTATTACTTATTAAACACCCAAGGAAATCCTCAAAAATTGCTCAGGCTGCAGGGTTACATTTCACATCTACTCCAATTATTTTATTTTATTTACCGTGCGCATATTCTCGTCCGTTGGGGAACAAACCAGGCAGACTGAACTGCATCTAGGTGCCGGTCTTATAATAAGAAACAAGGTTATAAGAAAGGTGTAGGGAGTTTAGTGAAAAGGGTAGGTTTTTAGTTGTTTTCAAAAAGATAGATACAAATCATGTGCTCTATGGTCCATAGGGAGTGAGTTCCATAGACGTGGACCCAGAACAAATAAGTGTCTGTCACCTCTCTGAACAAAGTGAGGGACTTTAACTATTAGGAGGAGGTGATCAGAAGAGCGTAACAATGGCATTGGACAATAGAGTACCCTTTGTGTGATAAGATACATGGGAGAAAGGTCATGGAGGCACTTAAAAACAAGCCTGATGGTCTTGAAGATGATTATGTGTTGAACAGGAAGCCAATGAAGGGCGTTTCAATGCTAGGAGACAGATGAAAATGTAGGCAGGTGAACCAAAAGTCTCACTGCAGCATTTTTGGCCCGTTGCAGTTGTCCAAGTTGCTTTCCAGAGATTCGTGTTGGGATGGCATTACAATAGTAATGTTTGGAGTTTATTAGTGAACCGACCACTAAGGGCCAGTCTGCCTCAGTGATAATAGAAAGAATAGATTGTAGGAGTCGGTGGCGATAATAGATAGATTTGACTATTTCCCCTACTTGGTGGTTACAGTCCACAGTCCAATCATGCTGCAAACTGGATTGCCAGATGCAATCAAGGTACTTTAACTGGTGGGCGAAGGATGGAGGGAGATCAATAAAAGCAGGGGGCAGGTCGGAAGCTTGACTGCATTACTCCGGACATTCTTAGGGACAAATAAAATAACCTCTGTCTTAGAGGGATTCAGTTGCAGTTTGTTGAATGCCATCCAATTTGTTTACTTCTGTGGTGAAGTCCAAAATACACTGGGAGGAAAGAGACATGTTTTTCACACGCAAATAAATATGCACATCATCTGCAAACTTTGAGAAGATACACATTTGTGGTTAAATATAAATATTATGCCCCATAGTTCTACATTTTCTAAAGGAAATGTATAGGGAAACGCCAGTAGTTATGTACGTAAATAAAGGAATGGTAGAACTCTGCCCATTGAAACTAACACAGGCCTCAAACAGGGATGTGTAACCTTGCCTACTTTATATAAACTTTATGTCTCTGACATGGGGGAGAGATTTCATAATATGAATCATTTTCCTCCCAAGAATGGTGACATACCCATTTGTTGGATGTCATATGCAGATGATACGATTATTATAGATAAAACCCCAATTGAGCTTCAGAGGCTGCTAAATGAACTCAACTGTTATGCTAAAGTAAATAATTTAAGCATTAATGTGAGTAAAACCAAAATATTAATATTTGGGGGGAAAGGAGGGAAGAAGAAAACACGTAAATTTAGCTGGTAAAATGAAAACCGAGACATTGAAGTGGTAAAAACGTATCCATATCTAGGTATGCCAGTTAGGGATAACGCCCTTAGATATCATTATATGGATATTATAGAGAAAAAGGTACAAAAAAAATGGAATGTAATAAGATCCTTTATATCCGCTAGGGGGGCATACTCGATTGAAGGTTTGCTAGAAATATATAAGTTCTGCATAATACCTGGTGCCATGTATGCGTTAGAGACAGCAGCATCTAAGAATACACTGAATCTCGGGAAAATTGAGGGGAAGCTTTGGAGACTGGCTTCCGTCCCAATCACAGTACAGAAATAGTCCTCTTGAACCTCGAAATCCAGATGGATTGCATCAGAGACACAGGAAAACTCTGCATCCTCCTTCTATTGGACTTATCAGAAGCGTTCGATCTAATGGATCATAAGAAACTCTGCTCCACCCTAACTAAAGAGTTCAACTTCTCCACTGACGCTACTACGTGGATTAAATCCTTTCTAGCGGAACGAACATCTAGAGTTTCCATAGGCAAAGAAGCTGCAGACCCGATACCAGTCCCAATTGGTGTACCTCAAGGCTCTTGCCTCTCACCCACACTCTATAACGCATATACTAAGCTTTTCTTCTCAGTCTTAGACGATATGGGTGTCATCTACACCAATTTTGCAGATGACACCCAAATCCTTATCCCACTCTTAGGGAACTATTCCCAAGATACTCTGACTATTAACAAAATCTATGTCATAATTCAAAATTGATGGCACTAAACAGCCTCTGCCTCAACGATGAGAAGACAGAGATTCTCATTGTGGGCCCCCAATCCAAAATAGGTGCTCTTCATCCAGACTACTGTCCTATCAACATAGATGGTACCATGATACCGGTAATGAAACATGTAAAAACTCTAGGAGTCCACTTGGACGCTAACCTCTCAATGACCAAACACATTAGCGCTCTCTCATCTTCTACCTCTTATACCGTTAAACATATTGCCCTGATATAAGCGGCTGCAGCCCGGAGGACGCTGCTTCTGTTTGATAGTTACAACCGGCGCTTAAGTTCCTTCTTTTTCGCCCTACTTCCTGAAGCTCCTCCTTACGGTTCTATTCTGCTTCATCCCGTGCTCAGGTAAACAAACCCTCTTTTGAACTAAGGACTGCCTGTCTGCCTGCTGATTCTGTTACCTTCTTGCTCGCCAGTGTACCGACTGTGGATTGTTATAAGGACTGTCTGCCTGCTAATTTGGTTACCTTCCTGCTCGCTAGTGTACCGACTTTTGGATCGTTATAACGATTGTCTTCCCATTTGGCTCAAGAGTCCAAGGACATTGGTTGTATCGGATTCCGTCCTTTAAAGTGCACTTTGGGGACGCCTTGCAGTTGTGCACCTACCCGGATCTAGTGCGTCCCTCGTTCCGCCCGGGACTAGTTACCCAACTAACATTCCCCGTTTATTATTTTGCACTATCGTTGTTGTTCTGCATCCTGGAGTAAAGGGAACTGTGACTTCCTAGGGGACTATCAGAACATTGTGGTATCAGGCTCCTAGGATTAGGTTGTTCAGGTACTATTCTGTCCTATCCCCATCTATTGATAGTCGCTGTTATTCCAAGTGATTAATTGTATGTTGTTTCTTGCAGCTGGGTCCGTGGCGGCGCGTTTTCTCCCCGCTCTTTCGGGTGATCGGTCCCTCTGTCTGGCTTACATATCAGCAGTGGGTCATATCATCAGAAAGGTCGTTTTTCCCTCATAGAGAGGAGGCTCGGGTGGAGGCTCCAACCCGAGCTCTTCAATCAACGCACAGTCTCGCTGGTTTGGCCTCCTATCTTGTCCACTCCCGTGCGGTGAGTAACAAAAACAGAAGCCATGGAAGAGACGGACCCTTTGGCTGCTCTGGTCCGTTTGGTATCCGACTTACGGTCGGACATGACGGCGGCATACGATGCCCTGCACCACCGTATTGATGGTTTGCAACATTTCCCGCCTCCCCACACACTGGGGATAGACACATCTGGTGCCACTGCTTCTGGTTCCGGTGTCTCTCCGGCCTCCACGTCGGGATTTACAGCAGCCCCTGTTCTCATGGCCACACAGTTTCCATTGGCCCCGCCAGAACGCTTCACTGGCGATCCAAAGCATTATCGGACATTCGTCAATCAATGCAAACTGCACTTCCTTTGCCGCCCCGCAGCCTTTCCCAATTCAACCACAAAGGCGGCGTTTGTCCTCTCACATCTAGGAGGGACGGCTGCAGCCTGGGCCAATCCGTTACTCGAAGCAAATAGCTTCCTATTGTATGACTGTGATGCCCTCATCACCGCCATGAACAGGGTTTTTGATACCCGTTATAAATCCCAAGCTACAGACCTAGAGTTCCTGAACTTACGTCAGGGTACTTCTTCTCTGTTCACTTATCTTACCAGGTTCAATCAACTCGCTGCTGAGACTGACTGGCCCGAAGAAAAGAAGTCAGCAGTGTTCTATAAAGGGTTGTCAGAAGAGTTGAAGGACACCCTAGCAACGGTACCAGTAGTCCCTACCGTATTTGGTGAACTCCTGGACCTGGTATTACAGATTGACGCTAGAAGAGCTGAAAGGAAAGGGGAACGCAAGTCAACTACACCAATACCCCCTCCCTTGGATTCTGTCAGTCTTCCTTCTTCTGTTCCAGAACCTATGCAGGTGGGAGCCGTCCGAGGTCCTTTAACACCTGCACAACGGGAGCACCGGCGATCCCATAATTTATGTATGTATTGTGGATCAGCCGAACATTTGCTAATTGACTGTCCAAAGAGACCCCACAAAAAGGCGGGAAACGCCAGAACCCGGCGATAGACGGAGTCCCTACGCCGGGGGTATACTCTTTGGACTCTCACGGGGTCGCTTTTGCCCCGGTCAGCCTGCCGGTAGTCTTTACCGTGACCCCTGACACTTCATTTTCATCCCTTGCCATTATTGATTCTGGGGCCACCGGTAATTATATGGACTACGAATATGCTGTAAAAAACAACGTACCAGTCCTGTCTAAAGCTCAACCCGAAACTGTACATGCAGTTGACGGTACATCCTTGATCTCCGGTCTGGTGACCCAAAACACGTCTCTGCTCCGGATGCAGACAGAGGACGGGCATGTGGAAACCTTATCGTTTGACTTGATCAAAGCTCCCCAGTTTCGGGTCATATTGGGAATCCCTTGGCTACGACACCATAATCCCTCTATTGACTGGGCAAACAGGGTGGTTCAGTTCCCTTCCTCCGTGTGCAATGAAAAATGTTTTCAGAACAGAAGTGTGTATTCAACACTACCGAGGTTGAATTCCTCGGTTACAACCTTACCAACCAAGGCATCAGAATGAGTCGTTCCAAAGTTAAGGCGGTACTTGAATGGCCTGTCCCTACCTCAATTAAAGCCTTGCAGTCCTTTCTGGGATTTGCTAATTTCTATAGGCGTTTTATCCACTCTTTTTCATCCATTTCAGCCCCCCTCACTGCTCTGACAAGCTCTAAGAAACCATATCGATGGGATGAGGAGGCGCAGAACGCCTTTGAGGCTTTGAAAGCTGCGTTCTCCACCGCTCCGGTCTTACAACATCCTAATCCTCATTTACCCTTTCTAGTGGAGGCTGATGCTTCTGGTTCCGCCATTGGGGCGGTTCTGTCTCAGCGTTGTCCTGACTCCGGGGAGATCCATCCAGTCGCCTATTATTCTAGAAAACTAACCCAATACGAACGCAACTACCCCATCACTGAAAGAGAACTCTTGGCCATTAAGGACGCCTTCTCAGAATGGAGGCACCATTTACTGGGTGCACGTCATCTGGTCACGGTCTTCTCTGACCATCGGAGTCTCCTGGCGTTTAAATCCATGAAATGCCTCACTGCTCGTCAGGCCCGCTGGCATCTCTTCTTTTCCCAGTTCAACTTCACCATTACCTTCCGGCCGGCTCGACTCAACACATGTGCCGACGCATTATCGCGTCTGAATCACAACCCGAGCAATTCTGCATCAGACCATTCTCTATTGTTACCTTGTAGGGTGGTTTGTGGTTGCACACCCCAGCCTTCGCTTCGCTCCCTGGTCTCAGAATGGGTTTCCTCACATGCAGAGGAATGCATGGCCCTCAATCTCGATGTAGTACAGGGATTGCCATACATTCAGGGTCGTTTATACTTGCCACCTGGGGAAGCACGCCTCCGTGCCCTGGAATGGTCTCATGACTCATTAATAGCGGCCCACCCGGGTCAACAAAAAACTCTGGACTCTTTGCGTCGCTGGGCGTGGTGGCCCTCTATGTCTAGGGATGTGGTTGACTATCTGGCCGCTTGTTCTGTGTGTGCCCAATGCAAAATATCCCGTTCCAAACCAGTGGGGTTATTGCAACCACTTCCGGTGCCGCACAAGCCGTGGTATATGGTCTCCATGGACTTCATAGTGGATCTGCCTCCAGTGGATGGTTTTGATACTATCTGGGTGGTCATTGACTATTTCACCAAAATGGCACTCTTTATTCCTTGTATGGGTCTGCCTTCAGCACCAGTTTTGGCATCTATGTTCCTCAAGCACATCTTCCGTTTCTTTGGTCTACCATCCATCGTGGTGTCAGATCGCGGCCCACAGTTTACCTCGCGTTTTTGGAGAGCCTTAACTGTATCTTTACACATTGACGATCGGTACAGTACTGCCTATCACCCCCAGACGGACGGGCAGACTGAGAGAGTCAACGCTACTCTAGAGCAGTTCCTCCGTTGTCTGTGCTTACGCTTTCAGTCTTCCTGGTAGACGATGTTGCCGCCAGCTGAATTTGCCTATAATAATTCTTTGCACTCGGCTTCTGGGGTGTCACCTTTCTATGCATTGTATGGGCAGCATCCACGGTCGTTGCCCTTGGATCCTTCTGTTCCCTTGGACAATCCAGCGGCTCAGGCATGCGTTCGGGACATCAAATCCGTCCACATGGCAGTTCGTTTGCATCTCCTCACTGCCCAGAATAGGGCCAAGAAGTATGCTGACCGGCGTCGGAGTCCTGCGCCGACATACAAGGTGGGCATGAAGGTCTGGCTATCTACGCGCAACCTGAAAATTCCTGGTAAACGCATGCTTTTGCCCAAATTTGTGGGTCCCTATTCTGTCACTGATGTGGTTAGTCCTGTGGCGGTGCGACTTTCTCTGCCCGCCTCATGGAAATTGCATCCTGTCTTTCATGTATGTCTCCTTAAGCCCTGTCCTCCTGCTACTCGTTTGCCACTCCGCCCCCCTCCCGTGCGGGTGCATGGCGATGTTGAATACGAAGTGGCGGATATCCTGGACTTCCGACTACGCAGGGGTCGTCCGTTTTACCTGGTTGACTGGAAGGTCTACGGTCCTGAAGACAGATCTTGGGAACCGCTGCATAATATCCATTCTCCTAGACTCCTACGCCGCTTCCATGCGCGCAGGGGGTGGGCGCCGCCTTTGGGGGCGGATGCTGTCACACCTCGGCTCCGTTCCACACTACGACACCGTGCTCCATACCTACCTCAGGGCTGGCTGCGGAAAAGGACATTCGACAAAACTATTGCGCTGCGCCATTCTCTTCGGCATTCTGCAGCGCCATTCCTGATGAAGTGGAAAATGCCCTGGAGGCTAACGACTACTGCAACAGCCAGACGGTTCCGAACTACGATTCCCATGAAACCTAAGGGAATTCGTAGTCCTTAACATCACGTGATCTCCACTCACTTGGCTCCACCTCCTCATTGATATAAGCGGCTGCAGCCCGGAGGACGCTGCTTCTGTTTGATAGTTACAACCGGCGCTTAAGTTCCTTCTTTTTCGCCCTACTTCCTGAAGCTCCTCCTTACGGTTCTATTCTGCTTCATCCCGTGCTCAGGTAAACAAACCCTCTTTTGAACTAAGGACTGCCTGTCTGCCTGCTGATTCTGTTACCTTCTTGCTCGCCAGTGTACCGACTGTGGATTGTTATAAGGACTGTCTGCTTGCTAATTTGGTTACCTTCCTGCTCGCTAGTGTACCGACTTTTGGATCGTTATAACGATTGTCTTCCCATTTGGCTCAAGAGTCCAAGGACATTGGTTGTATCGGATTCCGTCCTTTAAAGTGCACTTTGGGGACGCCTTGCAGTTGTGCACCTACCCGGATCTAGTGCGTCCCTCGTTCCGCCCGGGACTAGTTACCCAACTAACATTCCCCGTTTATTATTTTGCACTATCGTTGTTGTTCTGCATCCTGGAGTAAAGGGAACTGTGACTTCCTAGGGGACTATCAGAACATTGTGGTATCAGGCTCCTAGGATTAGGTTGTTCAGGTACTATTCTGTCCTATCCCCATCTATTGATAGTCGCTGTTATTCCAAGTGATTAATTGTATGTTGTTTCTTGCAGCTGGGTCCGTGGCGGCGCGTTTTCTCCCCGCTCTTTCGGGTGATCGGTCCCTCTGTCTGGCTTACATATCAGCAGTGGGTCATATCATCAGAAAGGTTGTTTTTCCCTCATAGAGAGGAGGCTCGGGTGGAGGCTCCAACCCGAGCTCTTCAATCAACGCACAGTCTCGCTGGTTTGGCCTCCTATCTTGTCCACTCCCGTGCGGTGAGTAACAATTGGGGGGGGGGGGGGTGAAAGATTGGAGGAGATGCATGGCGGATTACAAAACGTTTTAATAACATCAAAAAGGTCTTTAGGCCTGTTGAACGTGCGATTAATATGATTGTAGAGGAAACTAGTTTAGCAGAAATAATTGAATTTTTATAGATTGAGAGAGCAGTTCTTGCTGCATGAAAAGAAACACAAAACCTTTATGCATATAATGGTTCATAAAAGGACCTAAACCATTTGCAGATCCCCGCACTTTTCACCACTGGGTTTGCATCCTTATTCTCTATACTTTCATTCATACATCTAAGCTTATTAGCTAACAATTTCCCACTTCTATCACCAACCTCCCAATATTTCTGCTTTACAAAGAAAACCCTCCTTTCAACCTGCATATTAATTTTGTTTTCCAAAGTATCTTCCCCCTCTTTATTTCAATGTGGCCCTTATTAGATTTGGATAGTGCATAAATACCTCTGTTGTAAAACCCTGAGCTCATTCTCCAATTATTTAAATTCTGCCAACTCATTTATCTTGATGCGAGACGTTTGACTAATTAGTTTGAATCTAAGCAGATACAATCATCAGAAATGCTATTACGTTAAGTAATGCATGTCTTCTGATTCTTGTTCATCTGCTTAGAATCACATGCTGTGCATAGACTAGCGAGCAGTACCCGGAGTTGGAGGTGGGTTGTGAGAAGGAACAGTAGAAAAAAGATGTCTTAATACTGCTTGTCCCACCTGAGAATCAGACCTAGAATGAGTGTTTAGGCAATAGTGTTTTGTAAAGGTGTGTACAGAACTCCAGGTTGCCGCTTTGCAAATGCACTCAAGGGGAACATTTGCAATTAATGCTATGGATGCCCCGGTGCCTCGAGTAGAATGTGCTCTAGGCTTGAAGGGCAGTTCTCTCTTAGCAAGAGTGTAACATAGTTTGATGCATTTCACAATCCACCACCTTGAGATAGCTGATTTAGAGACAGGATCCCCTTCTCTATCAGCTGCCACTGAAACGAAGAATTGTTTTGTCTTCCTCAGTGGTTTAGTTCTTTCCAGGTAGAACATGACTGTCCTGCGCACATCTAGTGTGTGTAGGCTTCTTACGGCTATGTTAGTAGGGTTCTGGAAGAAAGTTGGTAATTTGATTGATTGTTTCATATGGAACATTGAGATAAATTTAGGCGCAACCCAGGGATGTGTGCGCAGAACTACCTTATCTTTGTGGACTGTAACAAAGGGGTCTAGAACAGAAAGAGCCTGTAGTTCGCTAACCCTTGTGATAGAAGTGATAGTCACTACGAATGCTGTCTTATAAATCAGGTCTTTCAGACTTGCTTTATGCATAGGCTCAAAGGGAGCTCCCATGAGCCTGGTCAAAACCACATTCAGATCCCATCCAGGGGCTGGGTGAGAAATGGGAGGATAAATCCTCTTAACCCCTTCCATAAAGGCTTTAATCACCGGTATTTTCCACCACAACACCTTTTGTTGTGATGTGGTGTAGGCTGACAGTGCAGCCAGATGAACCTTTAGGGAATTGAAGACTAACCCAGTGTCCAACAGATGGGTTAGATACAGCACAATGTGTGTGGGTGAGCAATCAATGGGATTGACGCCCTTGCAATTGCACCAGATGACAAAACGTTTCCATTTGCTGGCATAGCAATAACGTGTATTCGGTTTTCTCACTTCCCCGAGTATGTCCATGCACCTCTGAGGGAGTTGCAGGTGTCCAAACTCTATGACCTCAGGAGCCAAGCTGCTAAGTTCAGAGTTTGTGGGCATGGGTGTAGGGTCTCCCCCCTGTCCTGAGACATGTTGCATGGGCAGGGTAGTTTCACTGTTGGGGAGAGGGACATTTCCATCAGGTGAGCGAACCAGGGTTGGCGGGCCCACATGGGGGCCACCAGTATCATGGTAACTGGTTCCTGGTGCATCTTGTGCACTATCTTGTTGAGAAGGGGAGTCGGGGAAAAGCGCAGACAAATTTCCCTGACCATGTTATCCAGAGACCGTTCCCCTTGGATCGGTTCTGGGGGTATCTGGAGGTGTAGTCTTGGCATTGGGCGTTCTCCTGAGTTGCGAACAAGTCAATATATGGGAAGCCCCATTCTGCGAAGACGTTGGACACAAAGGGCCTCAAATTCCGGCAGGTTACCGCCGGACTCCTATTACCATTCCACCTCCGTGATTCCTGGAATTACCGGGGCATTAAGGCCCCCGTGGACCCGGGAATTCCGGAGCCGGAAATTTGGTAAATCCCCATTCCCATTGAGTCCCATAGGACTCAATGGGAATGGGGAAGTGGAAACACCGGCACCATCTCGTGATGGTGCCGGTGTTTCCACGTCCGCCTGCAGGCGGGTGGTGTTAAACCCGACAGGTCAGATCGTGCGGGAATGACCCTTCCGCCTGCAGTACTCGAGATCACCCGGTATGGAAACAACGGTGGCGGCGGATTTACCGCAACCATTATTTCCATACCGTGTGACTCATAATGAGGCCCAATATCTTTGTGTAGTCACCATTCGTATTCTTCTGGCAGAGGAAAATCTCTGCTGAGTACGTCTGCCAGAAGATTGAGTTGCCCTGGAACATGTTGGGACAACAAAAACATCTTGTGTTTGAGAGCCCATATCCAAATGCTTTGGGACAGCTTGGATAGCCCTGGAGATTGAGTGCCCCCCTGTTTGTTCAGGTAATACATTGCTGTAGTGCTGTCCGTTAGAATCAGCACTGTCTTCCCTTGCAGTTGCAATTGAAAGGCTTCCAAAGCCTTGAACACCGCTAATAGCTCGAGTAGGTTTATATGGTGGAGCTACTTGCGGGGACCAAACTCTGTGTGCTGTCTGTTGAAGCATATGAGCTCCCCACCATGTGAGATGCGTCTGTCGTGAGAGTGGCTTCCACTGCAGGGGTGGTGAAGGTCTTCCCCTTCAAGAGGTTTTCTCTTGACCACCACTGCAACGAGAGAACGAGGGCTGGCGAGACAACTACCAGATCTTCCCATTGTCCGCTGGCCTGACACCACTGGCTTTTGAGCCACTCTTGCATGGGACGCATGCCCAGCAGCGCGTGGGGGACCAAGTATATGCATGATGCCATCATTCCTAGCAAGCGCATGGCTTTGCGCACCGTCACTTCCCGACTGGCTACATATTGAGGGATCTGAAAAAGCATGTTCTGAACCCTCTCGTTGGAGGAGAAGACGAGACCGCCCTTCGTCCGAATTAGAGCTCCCAGAAATTGTTTTATTTGACTGGGGACTAAACTGGATTTCTTTTCGTTGATTGAGAATCCCAGACTGAAGAGGAGATCTACTGTTTTTTGGGTGTTCGAATAACAAGCGTCAAACGAGTCCCCCGTAATGAGCCAGTTGTCGAGGTAAGGGTAAACTGGGACTCTGCCGCCACTGCCAGGACTTTGGTAAACACCCTCGGCACGAGGCGATGCCGAATGGGAGTACCTTGAATTGGTAATGCCTGTCCTGGATCATGAACCTTAGATATTTCCTGTGCGCTGGCAACATTGAAATATGAAAGTATGCATCTTTCATGTCCAATGTTGCCATGTAGTCCCCTTGTTTCAGCAATGGGATCACCTCCTGCAGTGTTACCATGCAAAACTTCTGGGGTTTTATAAACTTGTTCGCTGGGCGCAGGTCTAGAACAGGACGCATGGTGAGATCCTTTTTGGGTACAAGGAAGTACACTGAATAAATACCCTCATTTACCTGAAGAATAGGGACAGCTTCTATGGCGTCCTTTCCCAGCAGTGCTTCCACCTCTTGATTCAGGATCTCCAGATGGTCTGGTGAAAGGCGCTGTGAGCGCGGCGGTCTGAATTGTGGAGGTCGGGCGAATTCCATGCAGTAACCGTGGGCGACCGTCTTTATGACCCACTGGTCTGAAGTAAGTAGATGTGGATTTGGTGGTCATTTCTGACAAGAGGCTGTGGCTCCTCTGGGATTGGGGCCTCTACCTCTGCATTTGCCACGTTTCTGCTGTGTTTCCAGAAGTTTGTCCTGAGTTGACGTTTCCTGTGCCGTAGTTGTTTTGACCAGCACGGGCTTGCCCTCGAAAGGAACGCCGAGAGTTATTACCCCTCTGTGTGAAAGGTTTCTGTGTGATCTGTTGCAGAGACTTCAAAGTCTCATGCTCCTTCTTGGCTGTTTCCAAAGCCTCATCCACCGCATTCCCGAAGAGGTTAAACTCCTCAATGGGTTTATTGATGAGGGAGGCTTGAGTTTCCGGTTGAAAACCTGAGGTCCGCAGCCAAGAGTGTCTTTTCAGTAGGGCCCCCTGGGCCAGAGACCTGCCTGCAGTTTCCGCAGTGTCCAGGGTGTTCTTGATCACATGCTGATTAACTTGTCTTCCCTCCATTACAATGGAGAGAATCTTTGATTTGGCGGGTTCAGGAACCTCTTAGCGGCCGCTGACTGACACGTTTGTCAAGGGCATACAGTCGCTTAGATTCCTTGTCCAGCGGTGATTCCCCCATGACAAGGGGTCCCCCTGCCCTTTTTCGAGTGGTAGTCACTACCAATTAATCTGGGATGGCGTGCCCTTTGATGTATAAAGGGTTGGAAGGGGAAGTGCGAAATAACTTTTTGACTCTTGTGTTCACTGCCCGGGTTTGAGCTGGTTATACCAATGAGGATGAGGGGGCCACCCTTCTCTTAACAGAGTTAAGGAGGGGGATGGCCTGTCTCGATGGAGGTTTCTCCTTAAGGATATCCTCTATAAAATCCTGCTCAGGCACCGCATCTTGAGTGGAAATTTTAAAGTATTCCGCTGCTTTTTTCAACATGGAGTTGAATGACATTTGGTCATCTACAGGAAAGGCCTAGCGAGCCGGGGTGGATGGAGGAGAATCCAGGCACAAAACATCAGAGTCCTGATCTTGCTGTGTCCATGGATCCTGACCTTCCTGCTGGGTTTCCTCCTAGTTGTCCGTAGTATCCTGTTGTTCTTCCTCATAACTTTGTAGAAATGAAGCTTCTTCTTCTTCATTATAAATATCCCTATATGTGTCCATGGGGACAATGTCTTCCTGCTGAAAAGCACGAGACTGATCTTCTTGAATTTGGAGGTTAGGGTCTACCCGAGCCCTTTTCGGGGGAGGATGATCAGAAAAACTTAGGGTGTCGGAAAGAGGCTCTTGACTATCTTCGTAAGCGTCGTAAGAATCGGGATCCCAATCTGCCTCTGAAACCTTTTCCACGGCTTGTCCCATAACTTTAGGCAGAACTGGGGTAAGACCAACCGCCGCCGTAATTCTTTCGATGCTGCTTTCGATAGTCACCGAATCGGCATGAGACAGTGGCTCTGATGGTTTATCAGTAGGTGTACTACCTTCCACGGTGCTAGAAGGCCTAGCGGTTGGTTTTCCGGGTAGAGGCCTAGCCGAAGTTTTCGGGCCTACAGCGGTCTTTGAGACCGTCGAAGTGTCAGATTTCCGCGGTGTAGGCGTTGTGTGCTTAGTGCGATACGCTTGTATGCCCCTGTCGCCAGGTGTTGTCCCTGTAGCGAGACCAGAGTCAGGCCTTGAAGGTTCGGGGACGGGCGTGGCGGACCTAGAAGCGTCTGCCTCAAGGTCTATAACATCCGCAATGGATGTTTGGCCATCCAAAGTACCCCCGTCCCTCTCAGCGGGTGTGGCGGTGGGGGAAGGGCGTTCCACTCGCGACATACCGTATGCGGCCCACCGCTTTACACAGTGCTCCTTAAGGGTCTTAGGTCGAAGGAGTTTGCAGGCCGCACACCGCTTCTCGTTGTGCTCTAGGGGGAGACAGGCGTTACACGTCCTGTGTTCGTCCTTCCAGAGATATCTAACCCTACAGTTAGGGCAGAATCTAAAAGGAGTCCTTTCCATAGCTAAAGGGAAGGATGACCAGACCAAAAGGGAAAATAGGGGAAAGGAGGAAAGACATACCGACAATATGGCCATCCCGACCCCACTCTCCCTACTGTATAGGCCCGCCAAAAGGCCCGACCACGTGGAAAATCCGGCCGCCAGATCTTAGGCGCCAAAATCCACAGCCGTAGACGAATACCCCATAGTCTTTGTCGAAGATGTTCTTGTGGCCAAAGTGACTTAATGGGGAATAACCAACAATTCGGTAAAGATAAACATTGTCTCTAGTAAGAGCTCTGCTATAGGGCGACCAGTTATCTGGGCGGAAAAAACAATCTGAAGGACCTCGGCGCGTGAGGGATTTTGGCTACATTACACGTCACGATAGGGATAGTGTTACAGACGCGCCTATGCCGACGTCCCCTTTCGGTTCCCGAAAGAAAAGATGCAATACTCTGCGGTTACCACTGGATGTCGGACCATATGCACAGCATGTGATTCTAAGCAGATTAACAAGCATCAGAAACAGTGTTTTACCCTCATTGGCTACCGCCTATATACATACTACTAGTCGCCTATAGTTCCTTCACAGATTGGACACATCCTAATCTACTCCTACCCTCTAACACGTGGCCCCCTTATACCATCACTTTGGTTCCCAGCTACTGGATTGGCGACTTTACCTAGAATGTTAGCCACCCCATCAGCCTAGTCACATGGTGTGCACCTGGTCGTTAGCATGAGCTAAGTGGACAGTTCCAAGGTCAAATTGGCCTTATGAAATATAGTGCGTTCCTCTTGATATAAGACATGCAGGCGCCCCAGCCATGCCTCCCCAGCTCCGGACTAGATTTGTTGGCATCACCTCTTGCTCTTCATATCACAAATCACAGGATGTTCTGCTCCTTGCTCCCCCCTAATCAGATGTCCACCCGCGGCACACATCCTTGCTCTCAATTGACCCAATTGTGATGGATTTATGTACTCTATTTTCCAGCCGCCTGACAGTTCAAATAAGATGGCCGCTAGTGTCCTAAATCTAAACCGAGCATGTTGGCAGCTCCAAACCTGATTTGCATATGGTCTTTCCCCTTCTGTAATGGCTTGGCAGGCGAAGAACGATGGTCTGGAGGGTTGCCCAGAGCAATGCCAGAGGTTAAGATTCATTCTAAACCTTCCAGCCATCACCTCTTTTGTTTTGCTAAATTCCCCCCGAGTGGGACGGGTATGCCCAGACGTGGGTCCCGTGCCTGCTGGGCTCAGAGACCCAAGCTACTCCTCACTGATGACGCCCAACAAGGCTGAAACATGTCTGGGGATGCTTGTGGTCTCGTGCAGAAGGGATGTGACCTAGCAGTTCGGCCTGGACTACCCCTTTGGGGGTGGGGCCAAGCCTGATTTGCATATGGTCTTTCCCCTTCTTTAATGGCTTGGCATGAGAAGAACGATGGTCTGGAGGGTTGCCCAGAGCAATGCCAGAGGTTAAGATTCATTCTAAACCTTCCAGCCATCACCTCTTTTGTTTTGCTAATGTCCCCCCGAGTGGGACGGGTATGCCCAGACGTGGGTCCCGTGCTTGCTGGGCCTAGAGACCCAAGCTACTCCTCACTGATGATGCCCAACAAGGCTGAAACATGTCTGGGGTGCTTGTGGTCTCTTACAGAATGGATGTGACCGAGCAGTTCGGGCTGGACTACCCCTTTGGGGGTGGGGCCAAGCCTGATTTGCATATGGTCTTTCCCCTTCTGTAATGGCTTGGCAGGCGAAGAACCAAGTTCTGGAGGGTTGCCCAGAGCAATGCCAGAGGTTAAGATTCATTCTAAACCTTCCAGCCATCACCTCTTTTGTTTTGCTAATGTCCCCCCGATTGGGACGGGTATGCCCAGACGTGGGGACCGTGCCTGCTGGGCCTAGAGAACCAAGCTACTCCTCACTGATGATGCCCAACAAGGCTGAAACATGTCTGTGGATGCTTGTGTACTCGTGCAAAAGGGATGTGACCTAGCAGTTCGGGCTGAACTACCCCTTTGGGGGTGGGGCCAAGCTTGATTTGCATATGGTCTTTCCCCTTCTGTAATGGGTTGGCAGGCGAAGAACGATGGTCTGGAGGGTTGCCCAGAGCAATGCCAGTGGTTAAGATTCATTCTAAACCTTCCAGCCATCACCTCTTTTGTTTTCCTAAGCTCCAAACCTCTAACCTGGCTCCTATAGATTTGTCCTTCGGGAATGGCGCAGCCCTACCCTCGCTCTGCCGGTCACATTCCATTCTGGTTCCACAGACCTACAGCCTGATACAATGAAACAATGGCACTATTCTCAGCTTCACTTCTGGGGATTGGAAAAGGGAAAATTATTCAAACTATTCATTATGGCACGCTGCTACACCACCAACAGCGCATACAAAATGCTAGGCTTTACTTCCAGTATGGCGATACTTCAGTATTTTCCGCACCCCGGCCTCGTGTCTACATCATCATCATTACACATTATACTTCACTACTGCTACCCAATTTCACCCATTCCCTATACCTCGGCCTACCTAAGCCTCTATAACCCATTCTCACTCAGTCCTACTCCGCCTTCGAATGCCTCATCTGCCGGCGTGGTGTCTCTCCTATCCTCTCGCTGACTCTGCCCACAATCTACAGGCCACCTGGCCCGGTCTCCCTCTTCTTGTTAGAGTGGTCTGACCTCACCTCTTCTCTCCTGGCCTCCACCTCCAAGCCACTTCTCCTTCTCAGAGACATCAATATTCACCTTGACTCCCCTGATGCAGTCTCTGGACTCTTCTGCAACCCCTGTGACATTCTTTCCCTTTCTATTCTTCCCTCTGGTACGACGCACGCAGCCGGACCCACCTTGGATGCTCTCATCTCTGCTGACATCCACATCTCCAACCCTCTCTCTACTGCTCTCTCATGGTCTGATCATAATCTCCTGTCCTCTCACTTCGGTCTCCTGGGTCCCCCGGCTAAGGCCCTGACTGCACTGCCAGTCTCCTTCTCCGTCATTCGACCTATGAAGCAAGTGTTAGTTGCTGCGTTTGCCACCACCTCCTTCATTCCCTCCCATCCCCTTCCTCAGATTCTCACTCGCTCTGACACAGCCCTTACTAACCTTCAACACTCCATCTCCAACACTCTCGACATCCTTGCACCTGCCATGAGGATCCCCATGAAGCCTGCTTCCAAACGCAACACCTGATATGACTCCGACCTGGGCTCTCTGAAACGCAAGTCAAGAGTTGCTCAGCGGAAGTGGCAGGCTTTGAGCACATCCTCTGACAAACTGGCCTGCCGCCTGCTCCAAAGGCAATACAGACTCTCCATCTGCTCTAAGAAGAAGGTCTATATCCAAGCCTGCATTTCTGGGGCCACTAACAACACGGCTGAACTTTTCAAAATCTGCAAGGGACTCGCCAATCCTACTGAAGTCTACATTTCCTCTCTACCTTCACTGGCCATCTGCACTGCACTGGCCTCTTACTTCATCATTAAAACTCAGGACATACTGTCCTCATTCTCCTCTACACCACTCCCTTCTGCCTCATCCTCTCTCAGGCCTCCCTTAGCCCCCCTCTCTCCTTCCCACCTACTTTTCTAATTCTCTCCCATATCACCTGATAAGGTTACTAAACAAGTCCGCTCTATGACAGTCTCATCCAAACAGGATGCTCCTCTGCTCCTCTAGAACTACGAAGGACAACATTGTCTCCCTTGCTGCAAATACCTTTTTGCCACTGGATCCTTCCCTCAGTCCGCAAGCACTCCCTTGTGCACCCTCTCCTCAAAAAGCCTTCTGCCAACCCCTCCTGTCCGACTAACTACAGCCCTATCTCCATTACCCCCTTCCTGGGCAAACTCTTGGAGAAGCTGGCCATCTCCCAGCTTATCCACCACACTGAATCTGATGGTTGTCCACGAGCACCAGTCTGGGTTCAGAGCTGCCAGAGGCATGGAAACTGCGCTCATGAACATCTTTGAAAACTTGCTCTCTAATCTTGATTACAACTCTCCTCCCATTCTCATCCTTCATGACCTTTCCTCTGTCATTGATACGGTCAATCACGCCACCCTTATAAATTGGCTACGTGATACCCTTGGCATCACAGACCTGACTCGATGACCTCCTTCCTCTACGATTGACCTTCCCAGGTTCAACTCTACCCTTTTCTCTCCTCCATCTCACTGTCCACCTGCAGTGTCCCTCTGGCTTTATCTTCACATCGTAGGATTTTGGGAAAAGGTTTCTCTATTGGGTATCAAGGTATGTTCTTTATGGGAAAATGGGGGATACCATTTCTCATCCAATGAAGCCATGCCATCACTCCGGGCCTCCCCCTCAGGATCAGGTAGCGACTGCCGTCCCCTGGCCACATGGGAGGAGGTTACCGCTGTGAGATCAGTGCGGACTCCATTGGATTCATCACAATGCACAGAGAAGAACAAGTTACTTACCAACTGGTAACGTTCTTTTGATTGGATGTTCCTCCAACGTAGTCCTCATCTTCGATGTATTCCATCCAGCTTTGCTGCTCTTCAGAAATTTTTCCGGCAGAGGGCGCCATGCGTCGATGTCGTCAAGTCGATGGTCCCTCGAAGGCCTCTATCAAGGGTGACGTCATCGGGTGTATAAGTAGCATGCGCGGCGCCCGTTGGCCACAGTTCTGCTTTTCCCCACTTTTTTTGCCTGTGATCTTGTACTGTGTAGATTGTGCCAGCAGACAGGTATCAGCCTTGCGAGATTTGAGATGGCAATAACCCGGAAAATCTACAGAAGGGTAGGTTGGGAGGGTGATGAGGAATACGTTGTGGAGGAACATCCAATCGAAAGAACGTTACCAGTTGGTAAGTAACTTGTTCTTCGAGTGGATTGTGTCCTCCAACGTATTCCTCATCTTAGATAGACTCCCAAAGCAGTATTTTGCATACTTTCTCTGTAGGATGGGTCAGATTTTTTCCCCCCTAATGCCTTTAGATGGCGGAATAAAGCACTGCTTTTCCAAAAGTCAGCTCCCTAGACTGGGAAGCATCCAGGCTATAGAATTTTGAGAAGGTGTGTAGTGAAGACCAAGTTGCTGGTTTCGCAAATGGACCTTATTGGACCACCTCTTTGAAGGGCCGTGGAAGAGGCGATGCCTCTGGTAGAATGAGCCCTTAACCCTTCTGGTGGGTATTTTTGTGCTAGTCTGTAGCATTCTGAAATGCAAAGTACGATCCAGCGTGAAATTGTCTGTTTTGTTACCAATTGACCAAATTTCCTTCCTGTGTAGCCTATAAACAACTGTTTGTCCACTCTAAGGGCCTCATTAGGACTCCGGCGCTAAACCATGGTGCTATTAGCACCATGGTCCATGCCGGAGTCCGCCATGGTGGAATGGGGAAGTACCATCCCATTCCGAGGTTGGTGGGGCGGTAAAACCAGCCGTTAAGGTCGGGTCCCGCAAAGGGACCTCGTAATTAGGCGCTAGGTGTTTAACGGCGCCGCAGCCTTTTACAGCGCTGTTAAACACTTAGCGCCTAGGTCATAATGAGGCCCAAAGTCTGGAAAGTCTAGAGATGTAAAAGCTTAAAGCTCTTTTTGGATCCAGTCTGTGTAATCTTTCCTCCTCCTTAGAAGGATGGGGTGGAGGATAGAATGTGGGTAAAACAATTTTTTGGTAAAAATGATGGTTTAACCCTCAATACAACTCTGTCCTTATGGAACACAGTATAGGGTGACCCAGAAGACAGTGCCTGCAATTCACTCACTCTTCTTGCTGATGTTAGAGCAACTAAGAAGGCAGTTTTCCACGTTAGTAATCTTAATGGACACGTGTGCATAGGCTCAAAAGGAGCACACATTAAGAATTTTAGGACTAAATTGAGATCCCAAATCGGTACTTGAAATGAGTGAGGAGGAAACACATTAGTGAGACCTTTTAAGAATTGTGTTATCAAAGGAATTTTGAAGTAGGAGTATTCTTCCGATGAGCGCTTGAAAATGGAAAGCGCTGCAAGGTAACCTTTTATTGTTCCGATATTTAGACCTCTATGTGCTAGGGTCAGAAGGAAAGATAGTACTTCCGGAATAGAACATAGAAAAGGATTGACATTCCTTTCTCTGCACCAGTTTCAAAACATTTTCCAACAGCAACGGTATAGAGACTTTTTTTTTGCTGGCCTTCTTGCCGAAAGCAACACCTCCATAACATCATCTGGAAGGTTCCAATCCCTGTATCTCAGCCTTTCAGATACCAAGCATGAAGGTTGAGTGTTTTGACCTCTGGATGGAGAACCTGACCTTTCATTTGAGAGAGAAGGTTCTCTCTCTGAGGAAGACGTACTGGAGGACAGATGGACATATCTAGAAGGTCTGGGTACCACGTTCTCCTGGCCCAATCCGGGGCAATTAGGATCATGTGGTTTCCGAAGCGTCTCAGCCTCCTGATGACCTGAGGAATGACGGGAATCGGACGGAACGCGTATAATAGCGGGAAATTCCACTCCACCACAAATGCGTCCCCCAGGGCTCCTCTCGGGGGAAATTCCCTTGAGCAATACCTTTCGCATTTTCGGTTGGTACTGGTTGCGAACTGGTCTACGTGAGGGGTTCCCCAAAGGGAGAAGATCTCTTGAATGACTTCCTGAGCCAGTTCCTATTCGTGGGACACCATGCTCTGCCTGCTCAGAGCAACTGCCGTCATATTCTCTTCCCCGGCTAGATGAATTGCCGTTAAAGAGATTCCCTCCTGAATCGCCAAATACCAGAGCTGCATTGCCTCTCTGCTCAGAGGTAGTGACCCCACACCCGCTTTTTTGTTTAGGCAATGCATGGCCACTGTGTTGTCCGTCATTATCAGGACATTCTTTCCCCTGACAGATGGCAGGAAGGCCTTCAGCGCTAGTTTGATTGCCCTCAGCTGTAAAAGGTTGATGTGCAGTTTGGACTCCGATGGAGACCAACGACCGTTGATTGTCAAATTGTTGGCATGAGCTCCCTACCCCAGGAGTGAGGCGTCCGTCACTACTGTGAT
The DNA here is from genome assembly GCF_040938575.1 of Ambystoma mexicanum. Lineage (NCBI taxonomy): Eukaryota > Metazoa > Chordata > Amphibia > Caudata > Ambystomatidae > Ambystoma > Ambystoma mexicanum. The sequence continues at coordinate 1,196,256,399 of NC_090926.1, read as the reverse complement.
CTCCGGCCATGGTTGCCAAAAAGGTTCTCCTTTCAGGATGTTCCCTGTACAGGTCCCCCATAGAAGATCTTGTCTGACCTTGTTCGGAATCTGAAGAAGATCCGTCATTTGACCCGAGAACAGGGACCACTGAGTCTTTGGAGCCCATTGAAGGGATCTCATCCTCAAGCGTGCCTCTGGCACCAGGAAGATGCAGGATGCCATGAAGCCGAGCAACCTTAAAAAGTCGTAAGCCTGGAGATTTTGGGCATTTTGGAATTTGGAAACCATCTGAAGAATGTCTTGAGCCCTCGCCTTGGGAGGCGAGCATTTTCCCAAGGATGTGTCTAGTACACCTCCTATATTCTGAAGCTACTGGCAAGGTGTCATCTGTGACTTCTTGAAACTGAGGGAAAAGCCCAGTTTGTGGAGGAAGTGGCAGGTGACTTTCAGATGATCCAGTGCTTGCTCGGCAGAGCGTGCTCTGATGAACCAATCGTCCAGGTAGGGGAAGACATGAATCCCCCCTCTCCTGAGGTGCGCTGCCACCACTACCATTAACTTGGTGAAGACCCTCGGGGCGGAGGTCAACCCGAATGGCAGGACTTGAAACTGATAGTGTGAGTCGCCAACTACGAACCTCAGGTATTTTCTGTGTTTGAGATGAATCGGCACATGAAAATAAGCATCCTGGAGGTCCAATGACACTGTTAGGGAGAATTCTCTGTAAGGCTAATTTCCCGAACCTAGCTTTGCTGGATTTTGGGGGTTTATTTTTTTCTCTCCTGCTAAGAGTGAGATTCTTTTGCTCCCACTCTTAGACATGATTTGAGGTGTTCCTTTAACTTTCCATGTGTTTTATGGGCTATGGGGTCTTTTACTCCATAGGGTCTCATATGTTTTTTTGATGTGGGTTACATAGCACCCTCCATGCCGTAACCCAGGGTTGTCGTAGCGACCCCCCAAAATAGACTCCATACCCTGGGACTGACTACTGTCTCCCAGGGCATGTAAAGTCACCATTGGCTTTGCTAGTCCCAAATTATGAACAGAAACCAGTACAAACCATCATATTGTGGACGTACTGGTCGGGGCAATTCGATTGCCCCGGGGTCTGTTGTTCGAGGGGGCACGTCTCCGTCCCCCCTGATCGAGTTTTGGCTGGTGGCAGTGGATACTACTTTTTATATTCGACCGCGAATATATCTCTGGGATTTTCCCATTGTTCGAGGCTACCAACTTTAATTATTTCATTCTTATAGCCTCGAACATACCGCCGGTTTATTTATTTAATATTTATTCACCGGTTGGTATTTTTTGCCAGAACTCAATTCTAAAATGGCGTTTGTGTTCTCTTCTATGACTCCAACCCAAGTCGAGCCCTTTGTTCCACTTTTTGGTAGGCTTCTCCACAGGAGCCTCCAAAAGTGGTGCCACTCTGTCTGGGTACCACAGGGGGTATGGGAGGGGGTTTAGGCACCCTGGACTGAGTTACCTTGGTAACTCAAGTCGCACTCTTGTGTGATTGGCCCAAGAGGTGAGCCGGCGGGCTCACCACTTAGCATGTTTGATTGACAGCTAGGCTGAGTGAATGGGGGTGTGCTGCATAAAAGCAGGGCTTTGGGGACTGGAACTTCAGAAGTTGCCACAGGACCCAAGAATCCAAGGAGGGAGAATCTGAGCCGACCTGCAATGACGACACCACCGGTGGAGCCCTGCTGAACCGTCTCACCACTTTTCCCGACGACAGAGGAGATCTCCAGTCCGGAGAGTCTTCTTCCTTTGGCTGGTGGGGATAACCAGTTTTGCCTTCTTTTCACCTTCCTGGAACCTCTCGTGGCCGCTTTGCCCGTGCCAAGCACCACGGCAATGGGAATACCACGGTTTTCCACTACCGTGAAGAGAAGGGTAGTACCTTTTAACCGGAGGTGGCTGGTTTCTTCCCTGGCAGTGCAACAACCTTCATCTTTCCGCACGAAACACCGACTTGCACCTGCTGCCAGGAACAACTGCCCCCACTGGAGCTTCCTTCACACTTAAGGTACTGTGTCCCGCCTGGCTTCCCTTGAGACAGATCGTTCGGGGTGACAGTAAAGCCTCGACTTTCTAACCTGGGCTAGCCTGGGACAACCTAGCTAACTTTGCCTGACTTTAATTTCATCCTGTTTGCACAAACAACCTACAAGACTCTTTGGGCATAACCCCACTGTGTGAACCTGGACCCATTCTGTGTGCTCTCTCCAAGAGTGGGCCCTGCAATTGACTTCCTTGCTCTCCAGTAGAACTCTGCCTATCCTGCCTGACTGTGGTTCTTTGTAAAAGTATTGAAACTTGTGTGCTTCCTTAACTCTGCCTTTTTCCTCCCTTTCCTTACATCTTATTAGAGTGTCATCTTATGTTAAGCGCTCACCTCTGCCTGAAAATAAGTGGTGTTTCTCACTAAGACTTGTCTAATAAGTGAATAGGGTTGTATATATATGATAGTGACTGTGTGCTGAATTTACTCACCTCGTTTTTGCTAGTGTAAATTACAAGTGTGTTTTTAAATAAATAATTATATACTTTTACACCAAAGCTCTGGTCAGTGTTTGTTTGTACTACTGTGTCTCTGTACCTATTGTGTATACCCTGCATACTGCCTAACTCTTCTTGAGGGAAGTCTGACTGCTCAGCCACAGCTACCAAGTGAATCTGTGTGGTGCAGACTGCTACCAAGTGGGTTTACTGCCAAACACCTGTAGTCTTAAATCTTTTGCAGTGGTCCCTAAGGGAACTGCACAGGTTTCTGCCTAACAGACACCCAACCAGTCCTGAAGTTGAAGGGCCTGAAGGATCTGAGAAAGGGTAACCATCTTGAACTTGTCCTTCCTGAGGAACTTGTTCAGGTTTCTTAAGTCCAAGATGGGTCTCAGTCCTCCGTCCTTTTTTGGGATAAAAAAATACGGGGAGTACCATCCATTGTTCTTCTCCACTGCAGGTACTGGTTCTATAGCACCTTTCTCCAGCAGGGTTAAAACTTCCTGCTGTAGGAGAGGGTTTGAAGACTTCAACTGGTGTCTCCCTGGTGGATTGCTTTGAGGTTGCTTTAGAAAGAGAAGGCAGTAGCCTTGGGCTATTATATCTAGAGCCTGAACATCTGAAGTAATGCTGTGACAGCCTGCCTCCTACAGGTGTTTTGTGATGCAAGTCCTCAAAGTGGTTTTGTGGCGGATGTTGCAGCCGCTGATGGCAGAGAGGCTGCAGCTGGAGCTGGCTTAGCACGTTTTCCTCGTCCACCGCGAGTGGCCTTTTTCTGGCCCCTTTGACTGGCCATTCCTCTCGCCTTTCCATATGAGGTGTAATAACGATAGGATCGTCCCCTCCATGACTGCCCTTGCGCACGAAAAGGCTGAGGTTGCCTAATAGCAGCTCCTAAAGATTTGGCAGCTGCTTTTGAGGTCTGTAACCTCTCAAGGCTCTCGTCAGCCTTGTTGCCAAAAAGGTGAGACCCGTCAAAAGGCATGTTCAGAAGGCGGTTCTGTACGTCCGGTGCAAAACCCGACTTCCGTAACCACGCAAATCTGCGCATTACCGTGCTAGTAGCCATGGACCTGCTTACACTATCTGCAGTGTCCAATCCAGATTGAAGGGATTCCTGCATGGCTTTGTTTCCATCTCTAACAATGGCTAGGAAACCTTCCCTTTCTTCCCCTTCCGGTATGTGCTCTGCCACCTTTGCGATGCCAAGGCACATGTGGAGTTGCCAGATTTTAATGCCATGCTCCCGGCTAAAAATACCTTCTGTGCCCAACCATCCACACGCTTATCGTCCATGTCTGGAGGGACAGACGGGTACCCAAGTTTGTTGGAAGCTGTGGCTGCCTGTATGACCAGACTCTCGGGAGTTGGATGTTTTGACAGATAGCTGGGGTCGCTACTGGCTGGGTGGTATTTTGATGCGAGGGACTTATTTACCGGAGGAATAGAATCCGGAGTTTCCCAATTCTTGGCAAGCCTGTTTTGCAAGGCTACATGAAAAGGTAGTACTGGGTCTTCAGTGGGACCATGGTCCAATATGTCTGTTAAATCATCTTGGACGAACTGGGCTGGTGGTTGAAACCATCCCAAGTAATCTACCACCTTGGTCATTAACTGACGGTATGATGGACTGGCATGCTCTCCTGGATCTGGTCTACCAAAGTCAATCTCAGGAGATGTGTCAATGCCACTTGCATTGTGTAAAGACTCCACCAAATCCCTCATTCTGCTTTCCTCTGAGATCAAGCATTCTGGGACATTTGGGGTGCCATATTCCAACCCAAAAGGTACATTTTCCTCATCAGATCTCTCCTGTTCCTCAAAAATTGAGGTCAGGGATTTGAAAAACTCCTTCCTAGGGAGAGGCTTGAAAACCTTCTCTGGAAGAGGAGGAGGAAGAGGTGTAGTACCAGGATCTGAGGAAATTACATGTTTTGTAACCTTCTCCTTCTCTTTTTCTGGCTTCCCTGGCTTGGCTGGAGCCTTTGGCGGTCAGGGTTTCGGCTTCGACGTCGATAAAGGCATCAACGGCGTCGACGACATAGTGGTCGTCGACAGGGTCTGCTTCGAGGGTGTCGAGGCGGTCTTCGACGATTTTTCCTTCGAGGTGTGATAGGTCTCGGACGGCGTCGGTGACCTCGAATGGTCGACTCGAGCGTTTTTCGCTCGGCTTCCTGGAAGGTTCCCTATCCTTCCTTTTTCGATCACCCGGGATCGAGGGTGCGCGAGTGTCGGAGCGAAGACGCTGCCGGGCGGCTTCCGAAAGAAGGCGCAGACCGAGGCTTTGCCTTCTCAAACACCTCCATAATTTTGACCCTGAATGCTTCCCACTCTTCGGAAGACGAATGTTTCGTGGGGCATTTCATCCTTTTCAGAGACTCGTCTGACGACGAGTTGGAGGGAGACCTGTGGCGTCGTTTCTTCGATTTTTTCGACGAAGACGACGAGCGATGAAAATCGCTTCGCAACCTAGATCGATTCTTTTCGCGTCAGAGAAATTTCTCCTCATGGGGTCTCGACTCGACGCTAGAGGCTTTTCGATCTTTTTAACCTACCTGTAGCTTTCCTCTCCTTTCTCACAAGGCCTTCCCCATCATCGCCTGACACTTTGAACAGGCCTCCATGTCGTGGCCTTCTCCGAGGCACCACAAACACTCATGGTGTGGGTCCGTGATCGACATTTTTGAGCTGCACGACTAGCACTTTTTGAATCCCGATCTCGGGGTTGTGGTCGGTGTCGATGACAAGCACATATTTCTTCTTTGTATATTATATCTTCACAGAACTCGAGGCACGCTGTTTACTGTGGAAAAACGGAACTGAGGCCAACGGGCGCTGCGCGTGCTACTTATACTCCTGATGACGTCACCCTCGACGGAGGCCTTCGAAAGACCATCGACTCGACGTCATCGATGCATGGCGCCCTCTGCTGAAGAGCAGCAAAGCTGGATGGAATACATCTAAGATGAGCAATACGTTGGAGGACACAATCCATTCGAATGAGCACTACAAGCTCCATCCCCTATGGGGTTACTGGAGCTAGGCTACAGGCCTGAGTTCAGGGGAACTGATCTGTCTAAACTGGAAATTTCTGACAAAGCGGAAGTCGTCACGTGGGTGAAGGTACTGCGCCCCTCAGCTGATGAGGCAACACCGGAAGAACTTCTCTGGGCGGTCCCCATCTGCCGTCAGGTTATGCTCCATCAGAATTATGTCAATAAACTTCACTTCTGTTCATAAACGTTCCAGAATGACTTTTGTCACAGATGAGTATGCCCATTCTTTTTGAAGGAAGGCGAGATAAATGTGCCGGAAGGGATTTTCTCGATTCTTCCGAGGTCAGGCAACCAGAGGTCTATAAAGCTAACGGGGTCTGGAAGGCAGCTAAGTTAGATGAATTTATTTATGGATAGGATGCTTTACTTGCAAGTCAATGAATAAACCAACTCGGTTTGCCATCAACCAAAATTAAATGTGTGAGCCAGTTTTCTCCGACAGTGGATATAGTTGGTAAATTGACTACCCAACAGGAAATACTTCTTGTATGTTCCTTTCTGAAAGTGCCATCATACACAAATGATTTTCAGTATGCCAGTGTCATGCCATGATTCAAGAACATGTTTGTAGTAGACTGAATTGTAGGTCTACATCACACTCTAGTTGTATTTTGTGACTGGTGTAACCTTTCAAGTTGTGCTAGGCAAATACCCTGATGCAGAATGCAGCCATTGGCACAGGGAACGTGGCAATTTAATGGCAGCTCTGATGTTCTCTTTGGAGTGTGGAAAGGCACCATATTGTGCCATAACGTGGCTTGAGTGACTATTCAACTTCCTACATTGCTTTGCAGGTGAAGGTTTTGGAGAAAAACACTTCTGGGTTTATAAATTGCATACTACCACAAAATGGACTCGACGAAATAGAAGAATGGTGGCCAATGTTCCTTTAGGATCCTTTTGCACAGCCTTATTTAAATGTAAGAGTACTTTTTCAGACAGTGTGGATAAAAACATATTTTAAAACGTTTGCACTCAACGATATTAGTAATGTATTAAACGCTTGGTCGCCTGCTAATGTTAACTCTAACTGCAAATCCATCATTCAACTAAAAGTGCTTGTATACACTCTTCTGACTTCTGCAAGATGGCGCTGTAGTTAACCCATACGAATAAATCTTGAGACAGTGGTCTAGTTGTTGGCTCATGAGTGAGTGGCATGTTTTCCGCTCCATGTTATTTCAAAGATAAATATACGTCCAGCTCGCATAACTCTTGTGCAAGCTTTGTTGGCTTTTCGAAAATCGAACACAGAACTTGCGTGTTGCAGAATTGTCAGCTTTGAACTGACCTTGAAACAACATTGCGCCAGACATGTCAGTTTTGAAACCGACTCATCATCTGATTCGTAAGCTTCATTTATGTTTGCACCATAAAAATTCATGATTTTATTGAGTAACTTTAGCAACAATATTAATCTCTAAGTGGCTCTTACAGCATCAATTTTGTATACATCTAGATGTGAATCCACTCTTTTATATATAAATTAATTAACAAAAGCATAGCTGATCTCTAGAGGAACTTAGAGGTATGTTAATACTCAGTTAGTTTTGCAATTTTGATTAAATGCATAATGATTTTGTAGAGGACATTAATGAGATGTATTTATTTTCACGTTTTAGAAATACAATGCCCTGAGGAAGATGAGATTTTTATGTTAAAGCAATTAATTGCTTAATCGTCAAAACTACTGATTACTAGTAGGCTTCACGTTTTATTTATGGCTCAAAGTTCTATCAATTGGCTGGCACATGCTCCTTATGTTGGTCTAGGTTCCATTAACGTACAGGAACAATGATAAATTGGACTTCACAAAATGGTTAGGTTTAATTCACATGAATGATGTAATGTTGATCTTCATAAAATGATTCAAATTCGGACTGATTACATTTCGTTTTTATTTGATAAATTGTTATTTCTTTGTTAAGAGGTTAGCGTTTATATGTATATACATTTTTATTTGCTTGATATGTTAGGACACACTGGCTGCTTTGGGCAATGTCTTCATGTAATTTATATTATTGTCTTATATGTTAATGATTGTATTTTGCAACATAATCAAATTGAATTTATTGTCCAAAATGCATCCATACTCAAACAATTATGATTAATGTGTGGTTCTCCTATTCATTTTTTCTGTATTTAGTCATCTATTTTCTACAATGCAAATGTTTGAATTGTGTTAACTAGTATTCATTATAGTCAACAAACCGCTGACTATGCGCCAAAGCATAAAACTAGTATTCATTATAGTCAACAAACCGCTGACTATGCGCCAAAGCATAATTGTCATTGTGGTGTGCTGAACTGATAGTGGTCTGTGGACTTGAGCTGCCGCAGGTATCGAGAAAGAAAGGTATCGAGAAAGGTTTATCCAAATCTTAACGTGATCAACATGGATTAAGTAGGGTATACTGGATTGGGCCCAGGTCCTGTAGCAGGTAATATTCAGTGTGTTGACATTTTTCCTTGAAAGAAGACAGTGAGCCTCATTCCGAGATTGGAGGTAGTCATGGCGCTATTTGCGCCATGACTGCCTCCAATAACGGTACAGGCACCGGTCTCGTTCAATGGGGACTTACCGGTGTAGTCCGACCTTTGCGGGACCGGTAAATCCCCATTGAAAAAACCATTCCCCATTCCCATTGAGCCCCCATAGGGCCCCCATAGGGCTCAATGGGAATGGGGAAGTAGCTAATAACGGTACCGCAATTTGCGGTACCGTTATTAGCTCTGAAGTCCCTTAGCGGGTCCCGTCCATAACGCCTGGTAAAACCAGGCGTTGAAGGAGGGACCTGCTAAAGGAACTCGTAGTAGGGCGGTAAGGGATTACCGGCACCGGTCTCCTTAACAGTGCCCGGTATCCCTTACCGCCCTACTCGTAATGAGGCCCAGTGTTAGGTATTCAAAAGGTGCCTTTATTTCTTATTTTTAATTTTTAAGGCATGCCTTAAAAGTTTTAAGGAGTTCCCTTAAAGTTGATACGTGTTTCGAACTCGTCTCAGGTCTTTTTCCAAACTGGGCACAAACGCTAAGTGCGTCAAATAAATTAAATAACATTTTACAACATGAATATCAAAAAGGCATTCAACATTAACCATACATTCCATGTTTTTTAATATAAAACCATCAAATTTGATATAACAGATAAAGCATGTGAAAGGTGTTGTTCTCCAGCATGGGTCTAGCATGAATTCACATGCTCATGAATATTCCCCATCGTAAGGCTGGGAATCCTCAGTAAAGAAAAAAATAGTTTCAGTTTCTTTTCTGAACTGTCTTTCTACTAATAGCCAATGACTGCCCTCTACCTACGCCCCTCCTCTGGTGCCATCTTCAGATTTGGTAACACGTAAAGTGGCAGTAGGACCTAGAGAAGAGCACAGAGGGGTTGGAGGGAGGGTTCACATGTGAATCCATGCCAGACCCATGCTGGGGAACAACAGTTACAGGTAAGTAACTTGTTCCTTCTCCAGCAAGGGGTCTGGCATGGATTCACATGCTCATGAATACGAGAATACATAGCAGTACACACATACACAACCACGGGAGGTGGCAAGGCTCAACATTAAGCATTTCAACAACTCAACATTAAGCATCTCTTACCTCCTCACCAGGCTCACCTTCAAGCAAACAGGTTGCCCAGCAATGCCTGGCCGACTCTGGACTCCTCCCTGGAATCCCGGTTGATGCAATAGAATCTCGTGAAGGTGTGTGTCGACACCCACGTAGCAGCCCTGCAGATGTCCAGCAGGGGCACACTAGACAGGAACGCTGTGGTAGCAGCGATCGCTCTGGTTGAATGGGTTCTCGGACGGCCGGGCAACGGTCGATTTGCCAACCGGTGACAGTGCATGATGCAGCCGGAAAGCCATCTGGAAATGGAAGCCTTCGAGAGGGCCTTCTCTTGGTTCACAGGTCCAAAGTTCACAAACAGCTATGATGTCTTCCGAAGGCTCTTCATGCGGTCCACTTAGAACTTCAGCGCTCTAGCCGCATCCAGTGAGTGCAAAGTCCTCTCAGCCGGCAACGAAGGCGACGGGAAGAAAACAGGTAACACCAAGGGCTAGTTTAGATGAAAGTCTGACGGTACCTTGGGCATGAAGGAGGGGTGCGTCCTCAGCACTACCCTCGTCTCGTGGAATGTCAGATATGGAGGATTACAGGAGAGGGCCTAGATCTCTGCCCACTTGTCGTGCGGAGGTGATGGCCACAAGAAACGCTGTCTTCCTCGATAGGAGCTTCAACGGTGCCGAATGCAGAGGCTCGAATGGCGGACCCATGAGCCTGGTCAGCACCACGTTGAGCGCCCACACCAGGGCCGGAGCCTTCATCGGTGGGAACGAGCGGAACAGTCCTTTCATGAACTCCTTCACCAGGCGATGAGACCATAGAGATGACCGTCCCAGAGTTCTGGTGTAGCAGGAGATCGCTGCCAGATGGATTTTGATGGAGGCGTGAGCCAGCCCCGCCTTGACCAGCGACACCAAGTACGGCAGCACTTGAGGGGCTGTAATCCGCAGAGGGTTGATCTTCTGTGCACTGCACCAGACAGAGAACCTCTTCCATTTGTGTCCATAGCACCTAAGAGTCGAGGACGCCCTGGCCTTTGCAAGCACCGCCTTGCTGTCCACCGGGATATCGTACCCTCCAAACTCAAGTGCTGCATGAGCCAGTCCTGCAGGTTCAGTGATCCTGGGTCATGATGGAGGATGGCACGTCCTTACCTGGCGAGGAGATCCGTGTCCATCGGCAGTTTGACTGGGGGGGACGCTGACATGTCCAAGTGTTCGGGAACCAGATCTGCCTCGGCCATGCCGGTGCGACGAGGATCATCCTGCACCGGGATCGTCTGAGTTGACTGATGAGTCGCAGTAGCAACGGCAAGGGCGGGAACGCATAGAGGAACAGGCCGTCCCAGGGGAATGAGAATGCATCGCCCATGCTCCCCGGCTGGGGAAACCTGCTGGTGAACCTCCAGCACTTGGTGTTTGTCGCCGTTGCGAATAGATCGATCTGGGGATTGCCCCATCGTCGGAACAGGAGGTCCAGTTGATCTTGCCGGAGCTCCCACTCGTGGCAAGAGCGCAGGTCCCTGCTGAGCGAGTCGGTGAGGGTGTTCTTTATTCCTGCCAGATGGAAGGGTACCAGGAACATCCCGTGGGCAACGGCCCAGTGCCACAGATCCTGCGCTTCCTTGGATAGGGCTGAGGAAAAGGTGCAGCCCTGCTTCCAGATGTAAAACATTGTGGTGGTGTAGTCGGTGAAGACCCTCACCACCTTTCCCTTGAGGGACAGGAGGAACGACCTAAGGGCCCAAAACACGGCTCCGAACTCCAGGACGTTGATGTGTAGTGACCTCTCCTTTGGGAGCCAAAGGCCTCTCGTGTGGCGATCTCATCCTTCCAGGGAGGCGTCCGTCGTCACCGTTTCCTGATGTGCCAGGGTCTGGAAGTCCATACCCGCCGCTAGATGCGCGCGGTTGCCCCACCACCGGATCCCTAGCCGGAAAGTCTCGTTGAGGGAGATCTTGTCTTTGAAGCTGCCCGCTGCTTGCATCCAACGGGCGTCGAGGAACTCCTGCAGTGGCCGCATCCGCAACCTGCACAGACGCATGAGATAGATGCACAACGACATCATGCTGAGCAGGGACTTGATGGACCTCACCCTGGCCACTTCCATGGTCAACAGCCGTTGTACCTTGCCCAAGATGGCTTTCGTCCTCTCCTCTGACGGTGAAGCCATCCGTGCCACTGTGTCGAGTCTGGCCCCCAGGAACAGGGCGTCCTGGGACGGTACCAAGTGGGACTTTGCGAAGTTGATCGAGAATCCCAGTTCCGTGAGCAGGTGGACAGTCATCGCTGTGTGATCGACGGCGAGATCTCTTGACTTTGCTCGGATGAGCCAGTCGTCCAGATAGGGGTATACATGGATCCCCTGCAGCCGCGCCACCACCGGTGTCAGGCACTTGGTGAAGACCCTTGGAGCTGACTTAAATCCGAAGGGCAGGGCCTTGAACTGGTAGTGCGGTCCTTGAACCTAGAACCGTAGGAACTTTCGATGTCCTTTTCGTATGGGGATGTGGAAGTACGCGTCCTCCAAGTCCAGCAACGATAGGAAGTCGCCTTCCTCCAATTGTCCCAGCACGTGCTGAAGGGTGACCATCCAGAACTTCTGGGACATGATGTATTTGTTGAGGCGGCGAAGGTCTAGGATGGGACGCCAGCCGCCGGTCTTGTCTCGGACAAGGAAGTACTGCGACTATACTCCAGAGCTATGGAGCCTCTTTGGGACGAGTTCTACCGTGCCCTTTTTCAGCATTGCTCGTACCTCCAGAAGCAGCTGTGGCCCGTGGTTTTCTTTCCTGGCCACAGGTGGAATTTAGCCAGCCGGCCTCCCACTGGGGTGCTCGGGTGGGAGCATGAAGTCACGGCCGGTTCAGTCCTGTTTCGGCAAGGCCTTGCCACTATGGCCTCCTTGGCGATGACGACGAAAATGTCCTCCTGTTTTATTGTGGCCTATGTAGGCTTCCTGCGGCGAGGAGTGGGCTGCCTGGCAGTACGACGCCGAACTGCTGCCAAATCCTTTGGAGGCACCTTGAGACTTGCCTCCGGAGGTCCGAAAGGGCGGCCGTCATTGATGGAGAGAACCGAAGGCCCGGACCGTCTCGGTGTCCGCCTTGATGGCCTGCAGTGACTGGTCCACTGCCTTACCGAACAGGTTGTTACCGTCGAAGGGCATGTCTAGTACGCTGGTCTGCACGTCCTGACGGAAGTCGGTGGCCTTGAGCCAACCGTGCCGGCGAAGGTTGACGCTGTTGCCCATCTGGCAAAAGCCGGTGTCGGCGATGTCCGTGGCCACTGTGATGGCGTGGTCCGACGTCACCTCACCTTCCTGCAGGATTTCCAGGGATTCAGCCCTCTTGTCATCTGGGAGGAAGTCCAGGATGGGAGCGATCTTGAACCACAGCTCCCTGTCGTAGCGCGCCACAATCGCGAGGGCGTTGGCCGCCTTGATGGTCGTCGCTGCCGACGAGATGACCCGTCGTCCCATGGCATCCAGCTTCTTCCCCTCGGCATACGGCGGAGAAGTGGAAGTTGATGCCGTTGCCCCTGCCAATTTCTTCTTGGCCGCCGCAGAGACCATCGAATCCAGGGACGGCTGTGCACTGAGGCAAATAGGAGGGGAGTCTGGGACCCGGTACTTCTTCTCGTACCGGTCTCTCGTTGAAGGGGCCGTGGACGGGTTCTTCAGAAGGGACAGTCCCTCGTCCCAGATGTTGTCCAGTAAGGGCACTGAGAGGATGGTCTTCCTCTTGGCCTCCCGTCATTGGTAGAGGAACCCTTCCTTCTTCTGCTCTTCGGGGCATAGCTGGAAAAGCTCTGATGCCGTGGCGATCATAGCGTGGAAGGAGCCAATTTCGTCGGGCATGAGATCCATCGTCGTCCGTCCCCGTTGTCTCCGCCCCTGTCTCGTCCCTCGGAGGAGGGGATGGGGGTGAAGACTGGAAGGGAGGTGGTGCCTCGACACGCCTTTGCTTGTTTGGTGGGGTCCACGACGGTCCAGGCACCGCTGGATCATCTGCTGGTGGTAAGGGCAACCTTGTCCTTTTCTCCGTACACAGGTCCTGCAATGCCATCAAGATTGTTCCTGTATTGTCTTGTGGCATCGGTTGCGACGGGAGCAAGGATTGGGGCGCGGGGTCCTTCGCTTCCTCCACGGTCCGCGGTTCCTTGTCAGTGTTAGGCAGAAACCTGTGCAGTTCCCTCTGGGACCACTGCAAAAGATTTAGGACTACAGGTATTTGGCAGTAAACCCATTTGGTAGCAGTCTGTACCACACAGATTCACTTGGTAGCTGTGGCTGAGCAGTCAGACTTCCGTCAAGAAGAGTTAGGCAGTATACAGAGTATTCACAATAGGTCAAGAGAACACAGTAGAACAAGTAAACACTGACCAGGGCTTGGTGTAAAAGAGATATAATTATTTATTTAAAACCACATCTAGAAAAACACACAGACACTAATAGTAAGCAATTCAAAAAACACGGTCACTACAAGATATACACTTCCTTAAAAGAATATTAGACAAGTCTTAAGTAAAGCTCCATTTATTTTCAGACAGCGGTGAGCGCTTAACGTAGATGGCACTCTAATAATTCGGTTTAAAAGGGAGAGAAAAGCAGAGAACAAGTTGAAACAGATCCCAACACTTTTACCAGAACATAACAAGAGAGGAAGGCAAAGTAAAACCGCGAAGTCAGAGTTCAAGCGGCCGGATCCACTTTCAGAGGATCCAAACGAAATGTGCCCAAAGTCACACGTTTGCAGTGCACAAAAGTCTTGTAAAGGTTCAAAAAGAAGTTGGACCAACGAAAGGGACCAGTTAGAGGTTCAAGGCGGCCAGCCCAGTCCAGAAGGTTAAGGGGTTGTTATTACCTTATAGCAATCTTTAGAAAGGGAGGCCTGGCGGACACAGTACCTTAAAGTGGTGAGAACGCTCCAGCGGAGGCAGTTGTTCCTGGCAGTGGATGCAAGTCGGTGCTTCGTCCGGGGGAAGAGAGGATCTCGTCGTGGAGGAAGACAGGTGTCTGTTGAAACCAGCCGCAGAGTTTCTGAGTTACAAGGAGCGGTCCAGTGATTCGCGGTTCAGTGGTGAGTGGCTATCCGGCTGCCGGGGTGCTTGGCACAGGCAGCTCGACCACAAACCGGGCTGGGGTGCGAAGAAAGAAAGGTAAACTGGTTGTGCCCACCAGTCAGGGGAAGAAGCCTCTCCAGCCGGGAGATCTTCTCTGTCGTCGGGAAGTGGTGAGTCGGTTCTGCAGAGCTCCACCGATGGTGTCGTCGTGGTAGGTCAGCTCAGCTTCTCCCTCGTCGGATTCTCAGGTCCTGTGGCGACTTCTGAAGTTCCAGTCCCCAAAGCCCTGCTTTTATGCAGAAAACCCCCATTCACTCAGCCTAGCTGTCACTGAAACATGCTAAGTGGTGAGCCGGCCGGCTCACCACTTGGGCCAATCGCACAAGAGTGCGACTTAAGTTACCAAGGTAACTCAGTCCAGGGTGCCTAAACCCCCTCCCACACTCCCTGTGGTACCCAGACAGAGTGGCACCACTTTTGGAGGCTTCTGTGTAGAAGCCCGCCAAAAAGTGGAACAAAGGGCTCGACTTGGGTTGGAGTCACAGAAGAGAACACAAACGCCATTTTAGAATCTAGTATTGGCAAAAAATACCAACCGGAGAATTAATATTAATTAAATAAACCGGCGGTATGTTCGAGGCTATGAGAATTAAATAATTAAAGTTGGTAACGTCGAACAATGGGAAAATCCCATAGGAAAATATTTGCGGTTGAATATAAAAAGTAGTTTCCACTGCCACCAGCCAAAACTCGATCAGGGGGGACGGAGACGTGCCCCCTCGACTAACAGACACTGGGGCAATTGAATTGCCCCGACCAGTACGTCCACAATATGATGGTTTGTACTGGTTTCTGTTAATAATTTGGGACTAGTAAAGCCAATGGTGACTTTAGATGCCCGGGGAGACAGTAGTCAGTCCCAGGGTATGGAGTCTATGGTGGTGTGTCACTATGACACCCCTGTGTTGCTGCACGAAGGGTGCTGTGTAACACACATAGGAAAAACACATGAGACCCTATGGGTCATAGCCCATAAACATATTACCGGCCAAAGGAATACCATAACTCATGTCCAAGAGTGGGAGAAAAAGAGTCTCAATCTTGGCAGGAGGAAAAAAACAAACTCCAGAAATCCAGCAAAGCTGCTTGGGGACTCACTAGGTTAGGAAATTCAGCCTAAAGAGAGAATTCTCCCTAACACTCGCAACCCCCCCCCCTCAGACTTAGGGACAGGAGGATTTAATCCACTCCTGGATGAACCTCATACCTCTAGTAGATGACATACATCCTAGAGAGTCCATCAGCATTTTGATGGTGACACCCTGACCTGTGCTCAATGGTGAAATCAAACCCTTGAAGGCAGATTGACCATCTCAATAGTTTTGGGTTTTCCCCTTTCATTTGCATTAACCATCTCAAGGGTTGGTGGTCAGTTTGAATGACAAAAGTCGAACCATACAAGTATGGCCTAAACTTCTTCAGTGCCCACACAATAGCAAAGCATTCTCTTTCGATTGTTGCCCACCTTGTATCAGGATCTTTCAGCTTTCGGCAAATGAAGCAAATGGGGTGCTCCCTACCTTTCCCATCCAGTTGACTAAGGACTGCACCTATTCCTACATTTGAAGCATCTGTTTGCACAATGAAAGTTTGGTGATAGTCAGGAGCTCTGACTACTGAGGCTTGGCAAAGAGCCCTTTTCAAGGTTTCAAAGGCCTGATTGCATTCCTCATTCCATCTAACCTTTTTAGGGAATTTAGGAGAGGAGATGACATTCAGTGGAGAAGCTATGGACCCATAATTCTCAATGAAATTCCTGTAATACCCAGTGAGACCTAAGAAGGCTCTCACCTGGGTCTGAGTAGTAGGTGTTGTCCAATTTTGCACAGATTCAATCTTACTGGGCAAAGGCCTTATTTCTCCACCTCCTACCTCATGTCCAAGGTAGACCACTTTACTCTGTCCAATCTGGCATTTACTTGCCTTTATGGTCAGATTGGCCTTTCCAAGAGCCTGCAAAACATAACTCAGGTGGTCCACATGTTCCTCCCAGGAATTGCTGAACACTGCTATGCCATCCAAGTATGCCATGCAGAAGTCCTCCATCCCATTCAGATCCTGGTTTACCATCCTTTGAAACGTAGCAGGTGCATTTTTCAATCCAAAAGGCATAACCTTAAACTGGTATAAGCCAAGAGGGGTAGAAAATGCAGTTTTCTCCTTGGCATGGTCTGGCAGGGCTATCTGCCAATAGCCTGAC
The DNA here is from genome assembly GCF_040938575.1 of Ambystoma mexicanum. NCBI lineage: Eukaryota > Metazoa > Chordata > Amphibia > Caudata > Ambystomatidae > Ambystoma > Ambystoma mexicanum. The sequence goes on along the minus strand of NC_090926.1, from coordinate 1,196,239,951 downwards.
GTCAAGTCAAATGTGCTGAGGAACTTGACTGCACCAAGTCTATCCACCAACTCATCTGTCCTTGGCAAAGGGTGCGCATCAGTCTTAGTGACTGCATTAAGAGCTCTGTAATCCACACAGAATCTTAGATCCTGCCTTTGGTACTAACACAACTGGGCTAGACCATGGACTAGTAGAGGGCTCTATTACCCCGAGATCAAGCATCTTGTTGACCTCACCTTTGATGTGGGTTCTTACATTTTCTGACATTCGATATCCTCTGCTTTTGACTGGCAGACAGTCACTAGTGAGTATGTCATGCTGTCCCCAAGGGGTCAAGCCTGGTGAAAGTGAGAACAGGGAGGCAAACTGATTCAACATAGATTTGCACTCTTCCTGTTGCTCAGGTGTCAGATTTGAGGAGAGATTTACTCCTTCAATTTTTTCGTCTAAAGGTAAGCCTCTGAGGAGATCAGGAAGAGCTTCACTCTCTTCTTCTTCCTCTGATGATGCTAGAAGCAAACCTCCTACATCAGGTCTGGAGACATACGCTTTTAGTCTATTGGTGTGGAAGACTGTTGGAGGCTCCTTGGGATTGCCCAAGTCCACCAGATAGTTGACCTCTCCAGGTTTACCCACAACTTTGAAGGGTCCCATCCATTTGTCTTGCAAGGGCCTCTCCCTTGTTGGAATCATAATGAGAACTAGCTGGTCCTGAGTAAACTCAACCATGTTAGCCTTTTGGTCATGCCAGTGCTTGACCAATGCCTGTCCAGCTTTCAAGTTATCACTTGCTTCTGCCATCATTTGTGACATTCTCCTTCGGAGACCTATCACATAGTCAGTCACTCTGACTGGCTTGGGGGAAGGAGCACTCTCCAACCCCTCCTTGATCAGGGCCAATGGACCTCTGACCGGATGACCATAGAGAAGTTCAAAGGGAGAATAACCTACTCCCTCCTGAGGGACTTCTCTATAAGCAAAGAGAAGGCATGGCAGTAGAAGGTCCCACTTTCTTTTAAGGGGGTCCTCTAAAGCACCTATCATGCTCTTCATGGTTCTGTTGAACCTTTCAACCAGCCCATTTGTCTGAGGGTGGTATGCGGTTGAGAACTTGTAAGTAACTCTGCAGGTTTTCCATATGGCTTTCATGTAGTGGGACATAAAATTTGACCCCTGTCAGAGATTACTTCCTTAGGAAACCCAACCCTGGTAAAAATACCAAGGAGGACCCTGGCCACAGCCGGAGCTGTAACAGTCCTCATAGGAATTGCCTCAGGGTACCTAGTAGCATGGTCTACTACAACAAGTATAAACCTGTTGCCTGAGGAAGTTGGAGGATCAAGGGGACCAACAATGCCCATCCCTACTCTCTCAAATGGGACTCCCACAACTAGGAGAGGCGCTAAAGGTGCCGCATTCTTGGAGCCAACCTTACCAGAAGTATGGCAGGTGTGGCAGCTCCTGCAGTATTTATCTACTTCGGCCCCCATCTTTGGCCAATAGAAGTAGAGTGAGAGCCTTTCCTTAGTCTTCTTGAAACTTAAGTGACCAGCCAAAGGAATCTCATGGGCTAACTGCAAGAACTGTGGTCTGTTCTCTTGGGGTACTACAAGTTGTTTGTTGTCCCCAGGTGCAGACTCGGTTGGTTCACTGTAGAAGAGGCCATCTTCCCAGTGTAACCTATATTTCCCAGGCTCTTGCCCTTCAGCCTGAGCATCTGCCTGGTGGCGAAGACCGTCCAGAGTTGGACATTCTCTCTGTCCCTTACTAAAGTCTGCCCTGTTGGGTCCACCTTCTGCCAGTAAAGACTGCAGCTCAGGATGGTCCATAGGATCCAGATCTCCAATGAGTTGCTGGCCTTCTACTAGCTCTTCTTCAGAGTCTAGTTCAACCACACAGGGTTGTACCTCCCTCTCAGCCTCAGCTGGAGGGGAGTTACTGGTGTAACTTTGGACAACCTAGGGGAAGTCCTTGTTGGCTGCACTGGAGTGCTGGCTGTGAGGTTCTTTTTAGAAATTTTATGTTTCCCTTTTTCTTCTATTTTCTTAGAGACAGCGGCTGACATCTCCAGTGGAGCAGGAGTGATCTCTTTCTTCTTCATCTCCTTGGGAGTACCTCTCATGGTTCTCTCCCTTGCAGGTCTGGTGAGCTCCTGTAACCTTTTACTAGGAGGTCTGGGGGTATGTGACACTACTCCAAGAGTTTTCAAGTCATTACCCAGCAGAACCCTTCCTGGCACCTCACTTTGTATGCTGACAGGTATCTTCACAGTCATGTCACTACACTGGATGAGAACTGGTAATTGGGGAAGCATCTGCACAAGCCCCCCAGCTAACTTGGTGAGGCGTTTGGGTGCCTTAGTAACATCCTCAGCCTGAAAAAACGATTTGTCCACCACAGTCATGCTGGCCCCAGTGTCCCTAATGGCAGGAGTCTCCTGACCATTCACCTGGACACTGTCCTTATAATACTCTTTAGTATTATCTGGGATAGAATTATAGACATCTAAGTTCTGTTGTTGCCACAGACCCAGAGACGCTAAAGAAACACTAGCTGAGACTCCAATGGGTTCATCAGCCAGTAATAGAAAGTTTCCACTTGCCATTTGGACTTCCTCCTCTGGAGCGAAGGCTAAGGAGACAAGCTGGACCCCTGAAGGTTTACCCTTACATCTGGGATCTCCTTTCACATGGTCAGTAGAGCCACAAACAAAGCATTTACCAAATGCTTTCTGGAATGGTGGCTTGTTCTGACCTCCTTCTGGTTTGGCACCAGGAGGTACACTAGCCTGATTTGGTTTCCCTGGTGGCTTACCCTTTTGGTTCGGTTTGGGGCTCTCTTTGGAATTGGAATTATTAGAATTCTCTTTGGAGTCCTTTTTTGGCTGTTTTCCCTCATCCTTTTTCTGAGTAGCCCCAGAATCCTTGTGAGTGGCCCTGTTGGCAACCCACAAGTCAGCAGCCTTAGCTAACTTCCTGGAATCTAATTCCTTTGAATCAGCCAAGTGCTGTCTGAGCTCAGGAGAGCAGTCATCATAAATTGACTCCAACATTACAAGATTCTTCATTCCTTCATAAGTGTTAACACTGTAACCCTTAATCCATCCCTCTAAGTTTTTCAAACTTTCACTCACCCAGGTAGCCCAAGGAGTACCATCATGCTTTTTGAGGGTCCTAAACCTCTTAAGGTACTGGGAAGGGGTCTTCCCAAATCTAGCTATCAAAGCTAGCTTCACGCATTCATAATCCTTCTTATCCACCTCCCCCAACTCCATTACCACATCAGTTGCAACAGGGGGAAGCATAGAGAACAACCAGGGAAGTAACTCATTCCCTGTGATGTCCTGGAGCCCATGATTATACTTAAACATTTTCAACCAGTCCAACACATCCAATCTAGGTTCATACATACCCACTAATTCCTTTGTCATCCGGGGTCTTTTGGGACTGGAACTCCTAGAAGAACCAGAGGAGAGAGAAGCATTTTCCACAGACAACTTTTTCATTTCTAATTCATGATTAAGCTCTATTTCTCTGAGTCTTAACTCAGCTTGCTTCTGCTCAGCCTGGGCATTCATTCTTCTGAACTCTAGCTCTTGGTTTCTTTCAGATTGGGCTAAAAAACGTTTGTACTCTAATTCAAGCTTCATTTTTTCAAGTTCAAAATAAGCAGGGTTACATGTGGGATCTGGGTTATGCCCAGTAGGTATAGCAGTTAAGGCAGACAGAGGCTCAGAGTGGCTAACTTCATTAGGTTCACTTTCCTCTTCTGACTCATTATCAAGACTTTGATTCAGATCAATACCATTACTGTTTTCTACATTTGCTGGGGGGGGGGGGGGGGGGGTAGATTCCTCTGTACCACCCAGACTTTGGTTTTCTAACAATCTTTCTATAATTTCCATTTTCTTGCCCTTCTCAGAGAGATTCTTATGTCTACACAATACTTTTAAGCAATCAGCAGTTTTGGCAGACAATGATTCTAGGGTATAACTCTCCATAGCAGACATAGTTAGAAAATCAGCTTTTTAGTGCTAAGCTCTGTGGTTAGTTGTCCTAAAGTGTTCAGCAAGTACTCTGAAGTGTATACTCAATACAAATCCCACCGCTGTACACCAGTGTTAGGCAGAAACCTGTGCAGTTCCCTCTGGGACCATTGCAAAAGATATAGGACTACAGGTGTTTGGCAGTAAACCCACTTGGTAGCAGTCTGTACCACACAGATTCACTTGGTAGCTGTGGCTGAGCAGTCAGACTTCCGTCAAGAAGAGTTAGGCAGTATACAGAGTATTCACAATAGGTCAAGAGAACACAGTAGAACAAGTAAACACTGACCAGGGCTTGGTGTAAAAGAGATATAATTATTTATTTTAAACCACATCTAGAAAATCAGACAGGCACTATTAGTAAGCAATTCAAAAGACAAGTTACTTCTTACCTTGTAACGTTCTTTCGATGGGATGTTCCTCCGACGTATTCCTTATCTTAGATATCTCCTTCCAGCTCTGCTGGCCTCGGAAAATTTTTCTCTAGAGGGCGCTGCGCGTCGACGTCCGCCGAGTCAATGTCCCTCGACAGCCGCCGTATCGACGTCGACGTCATCCTGCCTATAAAGGCCGCGCGCAGCATCCGTTGCTCAGTTCCGTTTTGTAGCCCACAGTATTTCTGTCTGGACTAGACTAATCACCCTGAAGGAGCGTAAGCTGCAACAACAAGGGAAGTAGAACTGCGGGGATGGATGGGAGGGTCGATAAGGAATACGTCGGAGGAACATCCCATCGAAAGAACGTTACAAGGTAAGAAGTAACTTGTTCTTCGAAGGGATTGTGTCCTCCGACGTATTCCTTATCTTAGATAATAGCAGTATTCTATTAATGGAGGTGGGAGTACTGACTTCACGCTGTCTTCTATTGATGAATAGAGTGCAGTACAGCCCTTCCAAACCTAGTCTCTTGACTGGAGGAGGAATCCAAGTTGTAAAATCATGTAAAGGTATGGACAGACGACCATGTGGCGGCCGCACAAATGTCTTTAACGGGCACACCTCTTTTGAGGGCCGATGAAGTTGCAATGCCTCTGGTCGAATGAGCCCTAAGGTTTTGAAGGGGCTCTTTCCCTGCCAGTTTATAACATTCCAAAATGGCTAGAATGATCCATCTGGAAATGGTCTGCTTAGTTATTGGTAACCCCAGCTTGTGACCTGTGTAACCTACAAACAGCTGGTCTGCTTGTCTTATCCTGGCTAGTCTACTGATGTAAAAACTTAAAGCCCTTCTATGGTCCAGCCTGTGTAACCTCTCTTCCTCTTTCCCCGGATGAGGAGGAGGATAGAAAGATGGTAGGGTAATCTTCTGAGTGATATGGAATTCAGAAACCACCTTTGGGAGGAAATTAGTCTTCACTTGCAGGACAACTTTGTCTTTGTGAAAGATTGTATGAGGGGGTTTACAGGAAAGAGCTTGTAATTCGCTCACCCTTCTAGCCGATGTAAGTGCTATTAATAAAACAGTTTTAAGGGTAAGGAATCTTAACGAACAAGAATGGAGTGGTTCGAAAGGTGTGCCCATCAGGAAAGTTAGGACTAAGTTTAAATCCCATAGGGGAACCTAGAATGGTCTTGGGGGATAAGCGTTGGTTAACCCCTTTAGAAACTGTATTACCAAGGGTAACTTGAAATAGGATGGTTCTTCCGCAGTGCGCTTAAAGATGGATAGCGCTGCGAGATAGCCCTTAATGGTGCCAACTTGAAGGCCTGAATTCGCCAAATAGAGTAGGAAGGACAAAACCATTGGTGTACCACATGAAAAGGGGCGATATTCTGTTCTCTACACAAGCTGCAAAATCTGTTCCAACGGCAGCGGTATAAAGACTTAGTTGCTGGCCTCCTTGCCGAAAGCAACACCTCCATAACGTCATCAGGGAGGTCCCAATCCTTGTACCTCAGCCTTTCAGAAGCCAAGCGTGAAGTTTGAGGGTTTTGATGTCTGGATGGAGCACCTGACCTCCCTTCTGTGAGAGTAGGTTCTCTCTGAGTGGAAGTCGAATTGGAGGGAAGATGGACAAGTCTAGAAGGTCCGGGTACCACGTTCTCCTGGCCCAATCCGGGGCAATTAGGATCATGGTTCTCCGGAATCTTCTCAACCTCCTGATCATTTGAGGAATGACAGGGACCGGTGGGAACGCGTACAGAAGCGGAAACTCCCAGTCCACTATGAACGCGTCTCCCAGAGCTCCTCTCGGGGGAAATTCCCTTCAGCAGAACAGATTGCACTTCCTGTTGACAAGGGTGGCGAACAGATCCACCTGAGGGGTTCCCCAAAGGGCGAAGATCTCTAGAAGGACTTCCTGAGCTAGTTCCCACTCGTGGGAGACTGTGCTCTGCCTGCTCAGAGCGTCCGCTGTCAAGTTCTCTCCGGCTAGGTGAACTGCCGATAGAGAGATTCCTTCTTGGATTGCCCAAAACCAGAGCTGCATCGCCTCTCTGCACAGGGGTAGTGATGCTACGCCTCCTCTTTTGTTGAGGTAATGCATGGCCACCGTGTTGTCCGTCATTATCAGGACATTTTTCCCTTGTACAGCCGGCAGGAACGCCTTCAGCGCAAGTCTGATGGCCCTCAGCTCTAACAGGTTGATATGTAGTCTGTACTCCGATGGAGACCAACGACCGCTGATAGTCAAGTCGTTGGCGTGGGCTCCCCACCCCGTAAGTGAGGCATCCGTGACTACTGTTATCTCCGGCCAGGGTTGCCAAAACTGTTCTCCTTTCAGAATGTTCTCCTGACAGGCCCACCACTGAAGGTCTCGAGCCACCCTGTCGGGAACGTGAAGAAGATCTGTCATTCTCCCTGAGAATTGTGACCACTGAGTCCTCAGTGCCGACTGGAGGGATCTCATTCTCAGGCGAGCCTCTGGCACTAGGAAAATGCAGGATGCCATGAGGCCTAGCAACCTCAAACAGTTGAAGGCTGGGAGACGTTGGGCATCTTGGAACTTGGTAACCATCTGTAGAATATCTTGAGCCCTCACCTCTGGTGGCGAGGCTTTTCCCAGGGAAGTGTCCAGGATCGCTCCTATGAACTGGAGTCTCTGCGATGGTATCATTTGTGACTTCTTTAAATTGAGGGAGAAGCTCAGTCTGTGAAGGGAGTGGCAAACGTGATTTAGCTGGATCTGAGCTTGTTCCGAAGATACAGCCCTGATCAACCAATCGTCCAGGTAGGGGTAGACGTGAATCCCTTCCCTCCTTAGACTTGCCACCACTACCGACATTAACTTGGTGAAGACCCTCGGGGCGGAGGTCAGCCCAAATGGCAGCACTCGAAATTGATAATGAGAGTTGCCAATTGCGAACCTCAGGTATTTCCTGTGTTTGAGATGGAGAGGCACATGGAAATAAGCGTCCTGAAGGTCCAGAGATACCAACCAGTCCTGGAACTGAAGGGCCTGAAGGATCTGAGAAAGAGTGACCATCTTGAATTTGTCTTTCCTGAGGAATTTGTTCAATTCTCGCAAGTCCAAGATGGGTCTCAGTCCTCCGTCTTTCTTTGGAATGAGAAAGTAAGGGGAGTACCAGCCCTTGTTCCTCTCCGCTACAGGTACCGGTTCTATGGCACCTTTCTCTAGCAGGTCCAAAATTTCCTGCAAGAGGAGCGGATCTGGAGCTTTCTGAGAGCTGATCCCCGGTGGTTGACTCTGAGGTATGCGTAGGAGAGGCAGATAGTAACCTTGGGCCACTGTTTCCAATGCCCAAGCATCTGACGTGATAGCCTGCCATTCCGCCAGATGTTGAGTTAACCTGCCTCCTACAGGTGTTCTGTGAGGGAAGTCCTCAGAGTGGTTTTGGGGCGGCTGATGCAGATGCCGATGGTAAAGAGGCACCTGCTGTTGCTGCGGCTTTTGAATATCTACCCCGTCCACCTCGGGTAGTTCTTCTTTGTCCCCTTTGAGCCGGTCGTCCTCTACCGCTTCCGAATGCGGAGTAGAAGCGAAAGGACTTGCCCCTCGCAGAGGTTCCTTTGGGACGAAAAGGTGTCTGACGGATTGCAGCGCCTAGGGATTTTGCTGCTGCTTTTGATGTTTGCAGTTTCTCTAAACTGTCATCTGCCTTTTTCCCGAACAAAGAAGAGCCATCGAATGGCATGTTCAAGAGCCTGGCTTGCACATCTTGGGCAAAACCAGACTTTCTCAACCAAGCGAATCTCCTGGTTGTTGTACTTGCCACCATTGCTCTGCTGATACTGTCAGCCGAATCAATGCCCGTCTGGAGGGATTCGCACATAGCGTCTTTACCGTCCTGTATGATATTCAGGAACGCCTTCCTTTCTTCTCCCTCCGGGATGCAGTCAGCCGCTGTAGAAGCACACTCCCAAAGTGTATGGCTGAATCTAGCAAGGGTGCAAGTAGCATTAACAGATTTTAACGCCATGCTACATGCCGAAAAAACTTTCTTTGCCATAGCATCATATTTCTTATCGTCCCTGTCCTGTTGGACGGTAGGGTAAGCAGTCTTGACGTCAGTAGAGGATGTTGCCTGTACCACCAGACTTTCTGGGGATGGGTATTTTGACAAAAACTCCGGGTCTGCAGAAGATACCCTGTATTTTGTAAACAGTTTTTTATTTACTGCCGGGACGACATCTGGGGTTTCCCAGTTCGTCATAATCTTCCTCTGAAGAGCTTTATGAAAGGGCACTACAGGATCCTCCTGTGGGCCTTTGTCAAGAGGTCATCTTGTTGGAAAGTCTGTGAAGGTGTAGACCACCCCATAAATTCTGTGATCCTGGCCATTAAGGCTCTATAGGGGGTTTCAGCATGCTCCCCCGGGTCTGGCCTAGCAAACTCCACCTCAGGGGAAGTGTCTAACCCACTTGCCTCATGTAAGGAATCATGAAGATCCTTTAACCTGCGTTCTTCAGAGGATAACTCCTCTCTAACTGGGGTTGCAGGTCCCTGCAACTCAAATGTGTCTTCCTGTTCAGACAATTCACCCTCTTCCATAATTGAGGACATAGTTCTCAATTGTTCTGAACTCATAAAGGGTGTAAACCCCATCTCCAAGGCAGAGGGTGCCAAATTTGTCATAATCGGCCTCGAAAACGTCGATGTCGTCGACGCCGACGTCGAAGGCTTCGAGCGTGGCGTCGAAAACAAAGACGGAGGCCTCGATGACCTCGACAGAATTAGGATTCTGCTCGACGAAGTCGACAACCTCGACGCCATCGTCATCGAGGACCTGGGGATAGCCACTGGGTGCGTCGTAACCGTGACTTTTCTTGGCGTCGACGCCAGTGTCGAAGATGGCGTCGAGTCGACAGACCCATGTGTCGAAGGTCCCTTCGACAACGGCGTCGAAGACACCGACCTCGGCGTCGACGGAACCTTCGTCGATGGCGTCGATGGAACCTTCGAAGAAGGTTTTGAGGTCATAGCCTTACTCGAGGGTTCGAGATGCGCTCGAGAAGCTTCCTTCGCTGGGTACTGCGACTCGCTGCGTTTTTGACCTTCGGGTCTTTCGACCAGAGCATCGCTCTCGGCAGTCTTTGAGGGGGTCGAGGCTGCTTTCTCGAAGACGCACATCATATTTTTGCAGAATTCCTCCCATTCAGCCCGGGAACTATGTTTCATGGGGCAAGGGATTCTCTTTCGAGAAACAGAGGAAGAGGAAGACGGAGAAGGGGATCTTCGACGTCTCCTCTTTGAATGCTTCGAGGAGTGATGGGACCCACTCCGAGGCCTGGAGCGCGAATGGTGACGAGGAGACGAATGTCTCGACTTCGTCGAGGAAGAAGAAGCTTTAAAAGTCTTACATTTCTCCAGCTTCCCCCTACGCTCCTTCAGGGCCTTAGCTGTCATGGACATACAGTCCTCGCACTCCGAACAATGGTGTTCAGCTCCCAAACACCACAGACAAACTCTGTGAGGGTCAGTCAGCAACATCTTTTTCCCACAATCTCGGCATTTTTTGAAGCCGGACCGCGGAGTTGTCGGTTCCGACGAAGAAGCCATTGAGTACGGATCGAATATCTCGAGGTAAATAGGATTAACCTGACAAAACTGAGCAACGGTATTCCGAGGCACTGAGTAAGCGCGGAAAAACGGAAGTGAGCAACGGACGCTGCGGGCGGCCTTTATAGGCAGGATGACGTCGACGTCGATACGGCAGCTGTCGAGGGACATTGACTCGGCGGACGTCGATGCGCAGCGCCCTCTAGAGAAAAATTTTCTGAGGCCAGCAGAGCTGGAAAGAGATATCTAAGATAAGGAATACGTCGGAGGACACAATCCCTTCGAAAAACACGGTCACTACAAGATATACACTCCCTTAAAAGAATATTAGACAAGTCTTAGGTAAAGCTCCATTATTTTCAGACAGCGGTGAGCACTTAACGTAGATGGCACTCTAATAATTCCGTTTAAAAGGGAGAGAAAAGCAGAGAACAAGTTGAAACAGATCCCAACACTTTTACCAGAACATAACAAGAGAGGAAGGCAAAGTAAGACCGTGAAGTTAGAGTTCAAGAGGCCGGATCCACTTTCAGAGGATCCAAACGAAATGTGTCCAAGGTCACACGGTTGCAGTGCACAAAAGTCTTGTAAAGGTTCAAAATGGACCAACGAAAGGGACCAGTTAGAGGGTCAAGGCGGCCAGCCCAGTCCAGAAGGTTAAGGGGTTATTATTACCTTGTAGCAATCTTTAGAAAGGGAGGCCTGGCGGACACGGTACCTTAAAGTGGTGAGAACGCTCCAGCCGAGGCAGTTGTTCCTGGCAGCGGATGCAAGTCAGTGCTTCGTCCGGGGGAAGAGAGGATCTCGTCGTGGAGGAAGACAGGAGTCCGTTGCACTGCCAGGGAAGAAACCAGCCGCTGAGTTTCTCAGGTACAAGGAGCGGTCCGGTGATTCGCGGTTCAGTGATGAGTGGCTATCCGGCTGCCGGGTGCTTGGCATGGGCAGTTCGACCACAAACCGGGCTGGGGTGCGAAAAAAAAAGAAAGGTAAACTGGTTGTGCCCACAAGTCAGGGGAAGAAGCCTCTCCAGCCGGGAGATCTTCTCTGTCGTCGGGAAGTGGTGAGTGGGTTCTGCAGGGCTCCACCGGTGGTGTCATCGTGGTAGGTCGGCTCAGCTTCTCCCTCGTCGGATTCTCAGGTCCTGTGGCGACTTCTGAAGTTCCAGTACCCAAAGCCCTGCTTTTATGCAGAAAACCCCCATTCACTCAGCCTAGCTGTCACGCAAACATGCTACGTGGTGTGCCGGCCGGCTCACCACTTGGGCCAATCACACAAGAGTGCGACTTGAGTTACCAAGGTAACTCAGTCCAGGGTGCCTAAACCCACTCCCACATCCCCTGTGGTACCCAGACAGAGTGGCACCACTTTTGGAGGCTTCTGTGGAGAAGCCCGCCAAAAAGAGGAACAAAGGGCTCGACTTGGGTTGGAGTCACAGAAGAGAACACAAACGCCATTTTAGAATCGAGTCTTGGCAAAAAATACCAACCGGAGAATTAATATTAATTAAATAAACCGGCGGTATGTTCAAGGCTATGAGAATTAAATAATTAAAGTTGGTAGCCTCGAACAATGGGAAAATCCCATAGGAAAATATTTGCGGTTGAATATAAAAAGTAGTTTCCACTGCCACCAGCCAAAACTTGATTAGGGGGGACGGAGACGTGCCCCCTCGACTAACAGACCCCGGGGCAATCAAATTGACCGACCAGTACGTCCACAATATGATGGTTTGTACTGGTTTCTGTTAATAATTTGGGACTAGTAAAGCCAATGGTGATTTATATGCCCTGGGAGACAGTAGTCAGTCCCAGGGTATGGAGTCTATGGTGGGGTGTCACTATGACACCCCTGTGTTACTGCACGGAGGGTGCTGTGTAACACACATAGGAAAAACACATGAGACCCTATGGAGTAAAGGACCCCATAGCCCATTGAACACATTACCGGTCAAAGGAATACCATAAATCATGTCCAAGAGTGGGAGAAAAAGAGTCTCACTCTTGGCAGGAGGAAAAAAACAAACTCCAGAAATCCAGCAAAGCTGCTGGGGGACTCACTAGGTTAAGAAATTCAGCCTAAAGAGAGAATTCTCCCAAACAGTCGGCCCCACCGTTGCTCTCTACGTCCGCCTCATCGGTATCCTTCCCGTAGGCTCTGGCCTCCTCGAACTTCTTGTCCAGGATCTTCTTGACGCCAGCCAGCTCATCTTCAGAGGTGGTATCAGTGTCCGTTAGGGCTACCGTGCCCCCCCTCTTTCTCATCCCAGGGTTTCACGGGGGTCTTCTCGATAGGCTGGATAGAAGTTTCCCTCCTGGGTGGCAGGGAATCTCTAGGCCCGGAGGTCGTCTCCACTGGGGTAGCCTGCGCAGGCTTCGCCAGGGCCGCCACGACTCCTTCAATCGAGGCCTTCGTCGGGTGAATCATGGCCTTCACAACCATGGGCGCGTCTGAGGCCTTCGCCTTATGGAAAGGGTCACTGCCTCGCCCTTCCTCGGCTTTCTTCGTCATGATCGACCGGGGCTTCTCCCGAAGCTTACCTGGGTTCTCCGACTTCCTTTTCACTGAGCCAGAGCGTTGGCTCGAGGACAATGGCATCAGTGACATCGCGCCCTGCCTGGCAGCCAAGGAGTCCGAACCAACGGCGCTCCCGGTGCCCGCAGACTTGCCGTGCTTACACTTTTGTTGGGCCCCCGTCGCCAGAGCGCCCTCAAAGTTCTTAGAAGACCGCTCGGATTTCTTCTTCTTCTCACCTGCTGCTGGCCTCTTCCCCTCCATGTATAAAACAAGAAGTGATAGGTCGCCTACCCCTACCTCAAGACCCTGAATCACCAAAGGTTATGTCCAAGGTAGCCTTATATAATTTTCAGGTTACACACACCAACCCTCATACAAACGGTTATTATTCAATATTCAATTTATTATTCAAAAAATTAGTATAAAAAACATTAATATACAGAACAACGCCTAAGGAAATATAAAAACAAACTGTGCTAATCACTTACAATCTAGATGGTGACAAAGCACCAGACCTTTCAAAACGTCAGTGACCATAGTGAAAGGTAATGGGAAAAAACAGTATATCTTACTGTGGGTATGTGCATGTGTACTTTCAGGGAAGAGTCAACATATATTGTGGTCTCCCAACTTCTAATGAATACCTCAAGGGTGTTTAACCAGAGTGAATGATGTAATGTTATGTTCTTAATTGGTTAATCACTCTGTGTAAGGTAACTTATGTGGATACAGGGTAGCAGCGGGTGATTTAGTACACGCCAGCTATCCTATCATGGTTTATTCTAAGTGAGAGATAGGAATCAGCTAATACACGTTCCTAATAACACGTCGACATATGTTTCGGCCTTTGTGACACATACGGAATTCTCTCTGGTACCGTTGGTCAAGATGTGGATAATGGCCGTCTTCAGGACAGACGCAGATTTGAAAATTTTCCGTATTAAATACTTTCCCAATGGTAGAATATCTGGATAAGAATATATAAAAGAAATGCATAAAAAGATTGTATAAATTGTGACATATTATTGGCCGATATTTAAAAGAGGGTGTGGACTGCTGGTCATGAAACTGCAGTAACTTGGACTGACCTGAGAGTAACTCTATTTCTTTGGGTCGTATCTGGTAGAAAATATCGGCAGATTCAGATGGGTTCCTACAGGGTGGCCATCCATTCAATTTCAAATATTGTGTCTGTAAAACATACAGACAATAATTCGTTAGATACCTATTTCGGCTCTTCATTATTTATTCAATAATTTGTTAGCGCATAGGTGCCAGTGATTTTTAAAGGTTACCTTTCGTTTTTCTTTTTTCTTTCTTGATGGACTGATGAGCTACAACAACTTCACTAAGCTCGATTCGCAATGGTGATGGTGTTCTTGCACTTGTTATTACACTGAGGCTGTGAAGAATAACAGAGACATTTACAGCCCTGTTACTACGAAAATCTTACAGTGATCGTAGGCCGTTTGTGCCACTTTCCTTCTAATGCATAACATTAGATGCTGTGAAAAGTAACTAATTGTAGAAATTGAGAGACACCAATTCACGGTACGTATACGCACGTGATACTCCTCACGTGCTGTTTACGTTCTTTTGAAAACACGTACTTAGCCGATATGTGCGGTCACTAGGCGTAGCAACGATACCTCGAATCGGATCGTACGGATTCAGACTTGGACTGAAGGTGAGCTTAGACAATATATCTATGGCGCCGTAGGTTTAACAACCCACCTCGCGCTGCGCTTTTCAACACGGGTGCTAGAGGCCAAAGGGTCTTCCCGCGTTCGGAATATGTTACTTTGTTTCAGCTGCCGGTCCCCATGTTACATGGGAACTGTTATGACCACTAAGACTAGCAGCACAACGTGAATGATTTCAGCCGTTAGGCCAGCAGTTGCCATTTACCTGGAACACACATGTGCATTATGCACTGATATAGTTATCGTTATTTACTGTTTCTCTAAATATGACTCAAAATATCTTACACATATGAGCAAGCTGTAAATGTCTCTGTTATTTTTCACAGCCTCAGTGTAATAATAAGTGGGAATTGCAATGACCACTAATACTAGCTGCACAGTGTAAAGGACTTCAGCCGTTTGGCTAGCAGTTGCCATTAGCTTAGAATATATATGTGCACGATGCACTGATATAGCTACCGTTATTTATTGTTAAAATAACATGACTTAAAATACCTTTCATATATGAGCAAGCTGTAAATGTCTCTGTTATTCTTCACAGCCTCAGTGTAATAACAAGTGCAAGAACACCATCACCATTGCGAATCGAGCTTAGTGAAGTTGTTGTAGCTCATCAGTCCATCAAGAAAGAAAAAAGAAAAACGAAAGGTAACCTTTAAAAATCACTGGCACCTATGCGCTAACAAATTATTGAATAAATAATGAAGAGCCGAAATAGGTATCTAACGAATTATTGTCTGTATGTTTTACAGACACAATATTTGAAATTGAATGGATGGCCACCCTGTAGGAACCCATCTGAATCTGCCGATATTTTCTACCAGATACGACCCAAAGAAATAGAGTTACTCTCAGGTCAGTCCAAGTTACTGCAGTTTCATGACCAGCAGTCCACACCCTCTTTTAAATATCGGCCAATAATATGTCACAATTTATACAATCTTTTTATGCATTTCTTTTATATATTCTTATCCAGATATTCTACCATTGGGAAAGTATTTAATACGGAAAATTTTCAAATCTGCGTCTGTCCTGAAGACGGCCATTATCCACATCTTGACCAACGGTACCAGAGAGAATTCCGTATGTGTCACAAAGGCCGAAACATATGTCGACGTGTTATTAGGAACGTGTATTAGCTGATTCCTATCTCTCACTTAGAATAAACCATGATAGGATAGCTGGCGTGTACTAAATCACCCGCTGCTACCCTGTATCCACATAAGTTACCTTACACAGAGTGATTAACCAATTAAGAACATAACATTACATCATTCACTCTGGTTAAACACCCTTGAGGTATTCATTAGAAGTTGGGAGACCACAATATATGTTGACTCTTCCCTGAAAGTACACATGCACATACCCACAGTAAGATATACTGTTTTTTCCCATTACCTTTCACTATGGTCACTGACGTTTTGAAAGGTCTGGTGCTTTGTCACCATCTAGATTGTAAGTGATTAGCACAGTTTGTTTTTATATTTCCTTAGGCGTTGTTCTGTATATTAATGTTTTTTATACTAATTTTTTGAATAATAAATTGAATATTGAATAATAACCGTTTGTATGAGGGTTGGTGTGTGTAACCTGAAAATTATATAAGGCTACCTTGGACATAACCTTTGGTGATTCAGGGTCTTGAGGTAGGGGTAGGCGACCTATCACTTCTTGTTTTATACATATTAGTCTCCCACCGATAGTGCCGCCCCCTCGATAACAAAAAATTGGGAGTACCCAATCATATAATCTCTTCCCCTCCAGTCAGTTGGCGAGCCGAATACGACGATCCTTCATTGTCCGGACGGACATGTTCTTTCAGAATGCACAATCCTTTTCTACGTGCGATTTGTCATCGTGAAGGCAGTAGATGCACCGGGAGTGCTCATCTTCCTTGAAGACGTTCTGCAATCCACATCCTGGGCAGTTCCTGAACAGTTTGGATCCAGTACGCGTCCTGGTCCAAGTCCGAAACGGGGTAGGCCTCAATTGTCTTCCGGAATCCTCCAAGAAGTGTAATTCGACGAAAAATTCTGAAACGGGTCCCCGTTGACCGGAAGAAGAATCGGTGGAGCTTGAGGCTCGATTGACCAAATAAACAAGAGTAAACTCTTTGAAAAAACGCAATACGCAGTAAAAGCTCGAGAGCTAAGCACGAGGACTCCCAACACTTGAACATGTGGTAACAATCTGAAGATGGCTGCCAGAGGAGGGGCTTAGGTAGACGGCAGTCATTGGCTGGGGGCAGTACGACCCAGAGACCAATGATTGGTTATTAGTAGAAAGACAGTTCAGAAACTAAACTGAAACTGATTTTTTTCTTTACCAAGGATTCCCAGCCTGACGCCGGGAAATATTCATGAGCATGTGAATCCATGCCAGACCCCATGCTGGAGAATTACCAATTACACTGGATTATATATGAAAAGAATTAACACAGAAGTAAAAACAGGAATGAGGAAGAAAAACGGGGGACGGGTGAAACATTTTAGAGAAAGAAGAAAGAAGAAAAAGAAAAAAAGCAATCCTTAAATTTGTACTGTTCTACCAGATTACTGGCAATAAGCATCGTTAAGTAGTATGGAGACCCTTAGTTGTTGGTAATTGAACACCATAATAGTACACTCACATATAGAGTCTATAATGTTCCCAATCACTGCCTGTTGTGTGCAAAGTAGTATATTTGGGGCCATGGGGGGCAAGAATAGTGGTCCACATTACATCCACTGTTCCAAGCCAGTTTAGGAATGTATGAACAAAATATTTAAAGACGTATAGTCTAGAGAATCCGCACTATGACAATGGTATTGCTGGGATGGTAACAAAAAACGCCATACCCATTACTAATGTATCTGTCTCTATTGCCAAGAATAATTTGATAATTTGTATGCTAGTGAATGTGTGAAGAGCTTTTCAATTAGCCTTTTTTATTGCACAAATTGTATTTCTGCTAGCATTTTAGACCGCACAGGTTGAATTGCTGCTAGCATTTTAGATCATATATTTTAAACCATGTTTTAAAATAACAAAAAGGTCTTTAAACATACGATTTTAATTGTGTTCGAGTGATGAGCCTGTTCATTAAGGGAGGAATTTTCTTTTGTGTTTACAATGTTGCAGGGTGGGTCACATTCTCACGTTGCCTGCAACACGGCATAGGATCAAACTACAAATCCCCTCAGCATTGTAGTTCTCTGGGGGATATATTTGCATTTCAGGCATGAGATGGACCAGCCGGTCTTTGGCGGTCCATGGTGCTTAGTGGTGTCCTCGACTCCCGATCCGACTGTCTCGTATACAGTTGCGGTAAGCTGTATTTCCTGTGAAGTATGCAGGCAATCGCAATGATTAATGCTGCTAGGGCGAAGTTAGCTTCTCAAGCTGTACAGGAGGGTGTTTATCCATTGCTTAGAGCATGTACATCAGTCATAGCGGCGCAACACCTTGAGGAGGCTGAACCTACTTCCGTATCTCGAGCTGCCATTTTACGGCCCTCTAATGTGGCAATACATACGAATTGTGGTACTAAAGCGTTAGATTCCCACGAAACGTGCTCCTTGATACCTACAGTTTGTAAACCCAATTTTACTGAGAGACAGACAGATGAAATAAATAAATTAGACCAGATAGTCACACACACACACTGTAAAGGAGCAGGACAACAATGGGATGCAGGGAGGCACTGAGTGTGTTGCTACCAAATGTTGAGATGGAAATGAGTATATCCCACCCCCCATAGGCGCTTTCAGATGAGGCGGATCCCATATGAAGTAACGCAGTGTACAAGGGGGAGAAAACCACACCCTAAAACACAATATAGAAGCAATGTAGCGTTAATAGTATGTGCGTGGCACCAGAAAACGGTATGCAGTGATAAAATTGCAGCAAAAATTACACCTGTACAAAAATGTGTGGCAAAAATGCAGTGGTTTGACCAGTTAAAGGTGTACCCCATTACACCATTTAAGGGGAGCGGAGGTTGCGGGGGTGTCCCCCGCTCCCTTTAAATGGTATAATGGGTCCATGGGTGGCAGGGGTGTCCCCCGCATCCTTTACATGGATTGCGGCGGCAAAACCACATCCTTTTTGCAGCGATATTTTGTGGCCATTTTTGCCATGATTGTAACACATGGAACCTAGAAAACACATAGAACTAAACTCCATTTTGTAGTAGTCCAAAAAAGCACAGGCTTGTATAATCGCGCTGCCCTGCTAAACTCCTTGAACCCAGTTTGCTAGGACTCCTCGCAGCCAGTTCTCACGGAAGTTCACTTCCCCCTTGCCCCTTCACTGTTGCAAACATTTAGTATCTTTCAGAGGAATGTGCCCTGCAAGAGCGATAGACAACACCAGGATCCGCGCAGCGTCCATTGAAACCTCCACTAAACTGCCATCCAGCCTCTAACCCCCACCCAGTCAGTCCAGAGCCAGCCCCACACCACTGACACGACTCTGACACCTTTGCATTCCCTGATAAGGATTGTGCTGGATTAAGGGACTCCCTGTCCCAACACAAATCAAGTGTCCACAAAAGATCTAAGCATGCGCAGCTGTATTTCTTTGAGCATGAAAACACGTCTCTTGTAACACGAGGTACAGAGAGAGATAAATTAAAGATCAAAACCCTGGGTGGAGACCTTAAGTATGGGAACTGTGATATCAACGAAGCGCTGAATGTGTGGGTCAGTGTGACTGTATTTTATCCTCCCTTCCCCTTGGCACCATTTCCTGGGTCGCCCAGGTGCATGATGATATAGTAACCAGGCTTAGCATGTTTAGCATAGAAACAATTAATTTAGTATATGTGTGGCCCGACCTTCACTGCGAGTATGAGCCCAGCTGACCCACGTGGACTCAGATTGACGGGAAAGAATTAACCAATTGAAGCCTGGCATCCCCTATGGAGCAAGCCCCTGTGTAGGGTGCCACCAATCAGTGGCACCAGTAAGTACTGTATGTCATGATGTTTTTTGGGCTTTTAAGCACTTGTTTGTATCAGGGCAGGTCAGAGCAGCAGAGTCCTTTGCTGATATTTATATTCTGTACAATGAAACCTTGTTATCCTAGCAACGCTATCTCCCTAGAGAGTTGTCTTCTGGTGTGTGCGTAAAAAGGGACTTGCCTTCATTTGGTGACCCTTGTGATGTGATTCTATCGTCCCCGTACTTGCAAAGGTATCCAGGTGGCCCTTGCGGGTGACATCTTTGCAGAATTCCGGCCTGCTCGTTAAAGCGGGATCCAGCCCCAAGCAGAGGCCCAGGCCAGTTGTGGATTCCCCGTGAACGGAGGCTTTCGGAAGAATGTGAACACGTGAGTATAGCCTAGAGCAGTTTGAAAAGGATGAACACGTAGTGAATGAAAGTGAGAGTGTATTGTGGTTCGTAGATTGTGGACGTTTTTTAATGCCCATTTTCTGTATTCTTTTTAAGGATATTAAGGATAAGGAAAAAGGAATACAGGAGCCTCCCTGAGTGAAGGGAGAGTGTGGCGCCACACATGCACTATCCCGAACAGTGCAGGAGAAAAACATAAGAAGAAATATAGGAGCACCATAAAATTAAGGGAGCTCGGGAGCAGTAGTGGTTGTTATTTTGGCTTGTTATTTTAGTTTGTTTTGTTGGTGTATTTTAACGTGTACGGAAGAGGCCCAGGAGGGGCGTGTGCAACATGTGTGAGTGCCTCAGGGGGCGTGTGGGGAGTGTATGCAGAAGCTCTAGCGGGGAACGGGGGGAAAGTAATTTGATGATTTATTTGTGAAGTTATTGATAGAATTCATTGGTGCTAAAGACACAATCAAGGTACAAATGTTTTAACTAGCTTGGACACATTTTTGTTTTGACTGTGACATAGTAGTATAAGCATAACCCCAACACCTGACACCCTCGGGACACGACCATGGGGACGGAAACACTGCTAGACCATATATGTAAAGCCTTGTCCCTGTGCTGTGAGTCAATAGGGGAAAGAATGCCCTACTCTTGGCCGGAGCATGGGTCTTTTGATCGAAGCGCCCCGGTCCATATGTCCACGTACTTGACTGCTCGGTATAAGGAGAGACCATTGCAAAACCAAAGGGAAATATTAGACCTCTAGAAAATGTTTGAAGAAACAGAGGTCCCAAAAGGTGATGAGGCAACATCGGACAGTAACAGAAAAACAAATACAGAGAAGAGTGGAAAGAATGGGGACACCAAAAAGGGAATATACCCCCTAGCAACGCGCCCAGCAGTAGGGTATACAAACCCGACCTATGTGTCAACAGGCACTATGGTGGCCACCCCAGGGTCGGCCCCATCCCCACTGTATGTCTCACCACCAGAGGTATTGGCCCACACTGGGGAGAGCGCAAGAGACCTAGAGGTAGCATTAGCCTCATTGCACACAGAACCGGTGAGATTACGGGCAGCATGTGAGGCAACAAGGGTGGCAGAGGTTCCAATGTTGCCCGCAGGGGCCCCCAAAACAACCACAAACAACTTCCTGTTCAGAATAGACAGTGCCCCCATAAGAACAGTTCACGTAGAGCGGTATGAGAATGTAGGGTCCTGGAGAGAGGATGAGGAGTATTGGAGCGACTTTGATGACACGGAGGAAGATGGAGAGAGGGGGGCCGAACAGGCGCCCCAGGCCACACCGAGATTAGAAAGCCTATGGGACGGAAGACTGAGGGAAAGGTTTGGTAGAATAGCATTGGCGCGGAAAAAGGGAAGTGCAACAAAGCGCAGGAAAGGAAAGGTGAAGCTGCAAATGCCCTTAATACACAAGGACGAGGGGCGACCACACCACGTAACCTGAGCACAAATGGATAACCTCCTCAAGGCACTTCCTCCACTGACAGCGGGGGCAGGAAAATGGATCAATGCATTTGAAAAAAACACAGCAGGGGTACCCCTAGCAATAGGGGATATTAAGAGTCTCTTGGTAGTCACAGTTGGAGATCAAGCGGAGACGGTGTGGCTTAAAGCTGGGTACCCGGGAGTAAAGTTAAGTAATGATGCCCATGATGGAGCATCATTCAACAAGATCAGAGCGTGAGTATGGGATGTGTTGCGGCGCACATTCCCAGACACCCCAGATTTGCAATAAATAATGCAGTTTACAATGGGGGATGAGGAAGATGCTGCGCAGTATATTCTGAGGGTTCAAGCGATGTGGAGAGCAGAAAGAGGCAGCACCTGGGATCATCAACATCATTGTTTTATTTTATTGTAAAGAGGGGACTCCACAAAGAAGTGCAGAAAGCGATTGTTAAGATAGCAGGGGTGGAAGTAGGGTGGAAGCAAAGGGGTGGCCCAAGATTCAAAGCATCATAGTGCACCATTGTAGGAGGATCAAAGAGCAAGAGACGGAAACGGTTCAGAAGAGGCGACAGAGGAAGCGAAACTAGTCCAAGATAAACTAGTGAAAGTAGCAGCAGTATCAACAGGGCTGCCTCAAGAGCAGATGGGAGAGGAGGGGTGCACCTCAATTGCGACCCAGGCAAGAATAGCAGCAGTTTGGGCTGACGCGGGCAAGGAAAGAGGGGAGGAAACCAGCATTTTTCGGGATCCCAGTGACATGGAGGGCAACAACGAGGACTAAGTGGGTTCTGAGGCTCTTGGGGAGGGGGATCTGGAGGGCAAGGGCAGAGAGGAGATGGACCAGGACAGTGCTGGTTGTGTGGAAGGTGAGAGCACTTTGAGAGAATGTCGCAGCAGACAGGGAGGGAATTATAACTACAATCTACAGCCCTATGGGTATCCCCACCCAGGTAGCCCTCAAGGACCTGCTTAGGGAATGTCATCAATTCCATATGAGATTCACCAGGCCTATAGGCAACTTTACATGAAGATCTAGGGAACATTTAGGTGCCCAGCACAATAATTCAATATGTAGATGATCTACTGGTCTGCAGCGACAGCAAGCAGAGCTGTTTAAGGGACTCCATTAGATTACAACAGTTGTTAGCAAAACTCCAGTACTGCCAACTGGAAGTGCTTTACTTAGGGCAACAGATTTCCAACGATGGTAAGAGGATAATTCCTGCCAGGGCAGCCACAGTACGGACCACTCTCAAGCCACTTGTGAAGGATATGCAAAAATTCTTAGGATTATTTAACTATTGCATGGCCTGGATCTTAGACTACACAGTATACACAAGGCCTCTCCTATAAGGTCTTAAAGAGGCACAGAAAGAGAGCAACCAAATTGAATGTACCCCAGAGATGACAAGAAGTTTCAATGAGTTACAAGAAGTGATTTCGACAGCACCTGTCCTTGCCACCCCAGATTACACGCAGGAATTTAACATTTTCTCCCACCCAAACGGTACGCTCATGACAGCAGTACTCACACAGAAGAGCACAATGGGTCATAAACCACTGGCCTATTACAGTGGAACACACTATTCTGTCATGTAGGGACAATTTGCCTGCAAACAAGCTCTTGCTGCCGCAGCCTTTGCTATTCAGAAGAGCTCCACAATTGTCATGGGGTCCTCAGTAACACTGTACGTGGAACACTCACTTTTTGCAATACAAGGCCGCTCCAAGTCCACACTCACAACACAAATAGCATCAGCATATGAGATCATACTGTCTAGCTCCCACATCCATGTGGTAAGGTGAAAGACTGTAAACCCTGCCACGTTTCTCACTCACCCATGCACGGCTGAAGACTTACTGCAACATGATTGTGCATCATATGAAGGGGAAGACGATGATATCCCCAAAGTTAAAGAAAGAGGGCGAAGTGCTCTTCATTGACAGGTCAGCATCAATTGATCAGGAAACAGGGGAAAGACATTTTGGGGCAGCAGTGGTATGCCAAGAAGAGGGAGAAAATGAAAAACTGGTCATGAAAAGACTACCACTGCACTATTATGCACACGCAGCTGAACTAGTAGCACTCATAGAAGCCCTGCGGGCCTCAAAAGGGTGCTGTGTTACCATCTATTCAGACTCTGCATATGTCACCAACATGGTGCATGCAGTTCTGTCACGCTAAAGAAGGAGAGGGTTCAGAAGAGCAGATGGCTCACCAGTACAGCATGCTCCCCTGCTTGCGACATTGATTTCCTCCCTCGCAGAGCCCGCTGTGGTGGCGGTGGTAAAATGCGCAGCACATTGTTAGGGAGAATTCTCATTCAATGGCTAATTTCCCTTACCTAGTGAGTCCCTCAGCAGCTTTGCTAGATTTCTGGAGTTATTTCTTTCCACTTGGTAGGACTGTGAGCTTTTCCCCCACTCTTACCCATGTTTTGCCATTTGTATTTCCTCTGTTTTTGTGATTGTGGGCTCTGGAGTACACCACTTCAGTAGCCCCCTTGTTTTGTGTGTTACACAGAACCTTCAGTGCAGTGACACAGGGTTGTCTTTTAGACTTCCCACCGACTCCATTTCTGGGGCTGACTACTGTCCCCCAGAAAAGGGTAAAGTTGCCATTAACTTTACTTAGTCATTTAACCACAGATCCAGTACACCCCATCTTACATGGAGTACTGGAAAGGGTTAATCCTTAGCCATTTTTATCTGTACCTCCTAGAGCATTGTTTCGCTCTTTAAACATTTAGACTTGGCTGGTGGCAGTGGTATCTACCTTAAAATTTCTACTGCGATTATACTATATAAACGTGGTATTGTTGTAGGCTATTATATTAGCCTCGAACTTAAACCCACTTGACCAAATACTTTTTCTTTTGGCTCCGGTCAGGTTTTTTCGCCATTTCTTTTTGTTAAAGTCCTTCTTGTGTTTTGCTTTGCGTGGCAAACCTGTTTGCCTTCTTTGTTCACGGTCTTTTGGCGGGATTCTGCCAAGAAGCCCTCCTCTAGGCGCCTGGGTGTCTGGGTGGGCTGAATGTGAGAGAGGGGTGAAGTCACCCCCTGCACAGAGTATCCCAGGAAACCCAAGTCGCACTTTGCCATGATTGGCTGAGGTGGTTGTCCGGGCTGGACAACCCCCCTGCTGCGTGATTGACAGCCAGGCTGTGTGAATGGGGGATTTTCGCATAAAAGGCAGGACTCTTGGGCTAGAAGTCAGAGTCGCCACTGGAACTACAAGGAACCGAAGAGAAGCGGAGAAGTCGGCTGCTGCAACTATCCTGTCCCGGTGAAGCCCTGCTGCAGTCCTGAGCTATCTACCCTTCGACGACCAGAGAAGATCCAGTCCGGAGTCTTCTTCCCTTGAGCTTGGTGGGGATAACCAGCTGATCTTCTACAGCCAGAGGATTCTCTTCGTGGTTGAAATTGCTGCACACTGCTGTAGTGGTCCGGATAGCCATCTGAAGAGCCTCTCCTGTTTTTAAGGAGTGCACCTTTTATTCACCGTCGCTACTGCTGGCATCATCCTTGTGTGGTCAAGACCCCTCCAGACGTCCTCCTCCTTGCTAAAGCTCCAGGAACCGTGGGTCTGCAGGAAACTACTAGGAACAACTGCCGTGGCACCAGCTTCTTCATTAAACAAGGTACTGTGTTCTGCTTGAGGAAATCGGGTGAATCCCTTTTACTCCTCCTACAAGGCTTGTCCTTATCTTCCCTCCTTCTTATAACTTTTGCTTCCTCCATTGACAATATCTAAGTACTCCTGGCTACGTTGAATCATGAACTGTCCGACTGTGTGATCCTCGACAACAGGAACCCGGTTCCACTTGACACTGGCTCCGGCCTATTGACTCTTGAATTTCTGTCTATGAGTGTTCTCTGATTCTGTCTGCCTTGACAAAAGTATTGCCTATGATTTTTGCCCCCAACTGTCATTACTGTCAAAAAGTGATTGCAAATGTATTCCCGGTAACGTCTTTTGTTTCACAACACCGGTCCGCTAAAACATACTGTACTTACCTTGAAGTTATACCGTACAAAGTGAATTGGTTGGTTGTAGTGTATTTTACGTGTGGTTTTGAATTAATAGAAGTGTTGTGTTTATAACAAACGGTTTAAAAATAAATGTACTTATATTTTTTACCTGAAAGCTTGAGTCAGTGTTTGCTTGAGTCACAGTAATTGTGGTCCCTTTGTGTAATCTCTGCTACTGCTCATATACTCTTGAGATAAGCCTGGCTGCTCCGCTACTGCTTCCACTTTAACATAGTAGTACAGCTTGTACCAAAGGTAAAACTTGTATTACCACCTGTACTCTTAATTGTGTGTAGTGGTCCCTAAGGGCACATGCACAGGATTCTGCCTAACACACATACCCACAATACAGATGAAATATCACTGGGAAATGCAGCCGCTGATGCGGCCGCAAAGCATGCAGCATATCTACCAACCCCAACATCAGCAGAATACGTTGTGACCACCGCAAACACCAGGCCAGCCACAGATGCATACATAGCTCTCTCTATAGCACAAATCATTGAACTGCAGCGCAGGGCACCCCCAGAAGAACAGGCTCAAACGTGGGTTCATGCAATCACCCACAGATCTCTTGTGGAGACAGCATAGAACAGGAAAAGTAGTAATGCCCGTGGAATTACTGAACAGAGCGTTAGAACAATTGCATTTCCCATCCCATAGCTCCAAACAACACATTGCAACGGACCTTCAAGAAGATTGGTTTGTCCCAAATTTACAAAATTTATAAGAGCACCTCGCAACAATGGTAGTCCAATGTACAACGTGTAACGTGTTCAGTACAGGAATGACACTGAGAACACTAAGACGGACTTTGCCCCACCCCGTCATTCCATTCCATGAGCTGCACATTGACTATGCAGACATGGGTGAGCGATGTAATGGGACACGATACTTGATTGTGGTTGTTTGTCCGTTCTCGAGGTGGGTTGAGGTTGGTCCGTGTGCCCACCCAGATGCCAAGTGTGCTGCAAAATTCATCGTCAGAGAGGTCTTTCCCCGCTGGGGAGTGTGTGACATCTTAAGGTCAGATAACGGCACACATTTTTTCAAAAAACTATTGAAGGTAATAACTACCCTGTTAGGAATTAAACATTTTATGTGCTCCATTTACCACCCACAAGCAAATTGGGTGATGGAGAGGATCAACAGCCTCCTTCAAAGCAGACTTTCCAAACTTTGCAACACCCTGAAAAATAATTGGGTGTACTGCCTACCCTGTTTCATCTGCGCACACAGCCCAGTAAGGACTACCACCTGTCCCCCCACGAAATAGTGACTGGCCGATGCATGCAAGCACCCCTGTCACCGTACGAAGAACATCAGATGCTCATAGAGCATCTGCAATTCTAGCGGAAGAATTCAAACAATACCTGTCCCAACTGACATGTGCAATAAAGAGTATTGCAAAACAAATGGCTCTGCCACACACAGATGACGCACAAGCATCAACTGCACCACAAACTGACACCGCCACTGTGCAACCATTGTTGCCAGGGGAAATGGTGTTTGTTAGAAGCTTTGTGCAAAGGAATGGAGCAATCCCAGGTTCCATGGGCCCTACAAGGTTGTGTATTTCACCCCCCTTGCAGGGAAAGTCAAGGGGCTCAGGTACTGGATACACCTCTCAGACATTTGCAGGGCACGACGCAACACCAAGTGTCCACAGCGAACAACAAACCTCTACCTCAAACACATAGCTCTATGATACAGAATACATGCATTGCTGCTAGACAACAGCTATGTACATTAAAACTCTCTCTCTCTTTCCCCACCACTTCCCTCTTCTCTTCCCTCCCTGTTTTTTCCAAAACTCATCGGTGCAACGAAGATGGAGATGACACCACTGAGATATTCGTTGAGTAATGATAAAAAAGAGATGTTTCTAGTAATGTTAGACATAGCATCAGCAATACTAGGATGTATAGTTATAATTGTGGTCTTCATTTTACGGCCATTTTGTTCACTATAATGATGTTTGCATTGGGAATTTATTGGGGAGCCTCTTTTATCTGGGCTGGCTATCTAAAAGAAGGAGGGAGGGGACTACAGGAATATGGAATATGAGCATAACTGCCAATGTCACTGGATCACTTTTGAATGATACTGAAGTAAAATTTAACGTCACTATGGTTCCTTCAAATGTATCTGAAGTACCATCCACTATTGCTGAGTTCGCCCCTATGAGCCCCCTGGTTATTAAATTCATCCCAACCACCTCCCCTGTCATAGTGACAAGTCTTAGCCCAAGCGCACACACGAATGAAAGGAGGAAGGAGAGTGAACAATTAGATATTTCAGAAACAACCATTGCAATGAACATCGTATCAGTAATAACGTGACCATCATAAATAGTAGCAACTCCCAAACCACTATGTGTAACAGCAAAATATTTCAAATGCTAATGCCGAATGTAAGAAACTCTTTGGGCAATAATGTAAATGCCACTAACAGTATAAGTACAATAATGAAAAGGCATGCAATACGTAGTAGCAGAAAGAAACGGCAAGCACGCCTACGTAAATATGATGCATATCATGGCTTAGGACTAGATGCAGTGGAAGAAATTCGTCATCCTGAACGCTCGAACAGTTGGTACTCAGACATGAATGCAATGGGAAGACGAACGACTAATGGGAGTTGCTACGTCTGTTCCTTAATACTGCACGCATCTGGGGCACCCAAGGTCTTAGTTCCACAAGAGGTACCCATGCTAGAAACTCAATGCCTAATTCATCTTGCACTATGTAGGATCAAAGGCACTTTCCAGGCATGCAAAGTTCATTTAGAACTCATCGATTCTGACCCCCGAAAATGCAAAACCAGTTCCAATTACCCCAACTCTCTCAAGGAACCTAATTGGCGGGGTGATATATGTCAACAATGAGAGGCAGGAAGCAACACATGCATGCAGAGCCAAAGGACTTCTGGGGGTATCTGAGAACATTGCAACACTCGTGGAGCAAACATGCGGGCAAACATGGGCAGATCATATCCCAAAACTAACATGAATTGCGGCCCTTGAGAGACCAGTAAAAGTGCACCAACAGAAATCATATGAACTTTGTTTCTTCAGCGAAGGGACAGTCTCTGTCGGGTCAGACGAGCAATGCAACCAAACTGTACCCGACCTCAAGAAAGGTACAGCTGCGCTGATGGATTATTACTGGATCTGTGACCAGAAAGCATTCTAGCACCTCCTGCATTCTTGGAGGGGCTACTGTTCGCTAGCAACGCTGCACTCTGCCCTGTTGGTAGTACCAGAAGAGCACCTGAAGGATAGACTCCTACTTAAAGCTCCCACTGTGCCTCTGACGATAGAAGCTTGACACACAGTGCCACCACCAAACTTTCACATCCTCCCTGAAAAAGAGCCCTATGACCAAGTACGAAGAAGGTAAAGAGCATTGAATTACATATCCAATGACTCGTTCGAACTGCAGGCACAAATCCCAGACGAATATAAGCTCTAAAATTCAGCAGAGAAACTTTTTGCGGTCTCAGGTAATAATGTCCCCATACATAATGTCGCTGGGAAAAGCCATTGGTGACATTATATATGGTGACATTATGTATGGGGACGGCTTGCAGGGATGTTCCCTGCTCCCCTTGTACATGTTCCATGTAATAATGTCTCTGCAAAAAACAGACTTTTTTGTCAGGAGACATTTTTGCGGGGACATTATTACATGGAACCTTTTTTGCATCCCTAGTACCTAGCATCCAGGCCTTGCCAATGCAAAATGGCTCCAGATTGTACGATGGGAGCTGATCCAGCTGGCTAACGCTACTGAGCAAGGATTCAATGTCATAAAAGTGGAACTAAGGGCCCTTCTGACAATGCAGAACTGCTACATATTAGATCTCCTGACAGCTATGGAAGGAGGTGTTTGCAAAAAGATCAGGAGTTCATGTTGCACATTCATACCTTCTGTAGATGCTGAAAATGGGACATTGTCACACGTCACTGCTGCAGTACATGAACTAGGGGTGAAAATGCATTCAGCTGGGTCCGATCATGGCTTGGAACATTGGTGAAAATGATGGTCCCTATCATCGTGGTTATCCTGGTGATCTGTACATGCCAATTGGATCTCAGATGGTGTACCAAAGCTGTGCTTAATAGCGCGATTATGAAGTTTAGTAGAGGGAATACTAAGGTATCTTGTGATACAAAAGAGGCAGAGATACAGACTGATCAAAATGACCACCCGTTCACCACATGGTCCCAATTCCTATTGGAGACGTAGTTGATAACTTATATCACACAACCATTGTTCCTCCTCCAGACCCAGAAAACTATAACAAGGTATTGGTGGATCTGGCGGGCGGGGGAGGGTGTATCTATATGACATGTACTCCTGAACAGTATGCGCAAAGGGGAAGAGAGTTTACGACACATATGCAGGTGCTTGGATGCCAATTAAGGGAACACCAGCATGGGACGAAGCAGAAAGGCACACAAATGAGTGTAAATATGGGGGAGGAGAATTTGTTACTGTAGAAGTAACTAAAGGGGGGAATGTTTGGATGGAAATGGGTATATCCCACTCCCTAGGCGCTTTCAGGTGAGGCGGTGTGAAGAGGGTCCCGTCGGACGAAGGGAAATGGGGGAACATGGAGTACTGACAGTGGCCCACGAAACAGCCCGGCCCTTACCTTGTTTCGCCGGGGTGGACGTCACGGGTGCTGTCAGGGGCTCGGAGCTGCGGCCGGCCGCGGTGCGGAGACGCGCGCACCCCGGCGTGTTCCTCTCGCCGCCGGAGCAGACAAGAAGAGAAAGGCGACGGGCCAGACGGAGCGGGTCGCTCTACGGAGGCAGTTCGCTCGGCGGGGGCGGGCGAGCAGGGACACCCAAGCAGGGGAAAGGAGGGGCCTTGGAACACACATGGGAACGTGGACGGGACTCCCCTGACAGGCGGGAGTATCAGGAAACACAACCCCCGACGGCAGCCTTTAAAGGAGGCGGGACGTGGCAGGAACAACCAATAGAAAGCCTGATAGTCAGGGAAGGACGCTATTGGTGGGGAGACAAGTCACTCACGACTTATAAAAGACCGGGAGCTGATCAACGTGTTGTTGTTTCCTTTTCTAGTCATACGGAGAGGGCGAAGAGCGAAGGAACGACTGGTGGGCCTATCCGGAGTCCCAAGAGGCTTAGGAAAGAAGGTTATTTTCCCAGGAAGCGGCCAGAGAAGTGAAGTAACTCTCAAACAGCCAGGAACAATTGACTATAATTTCGTTTGGTTAAGTTTCAAGAATAAAGCACTATTTCAGCATCTAAACACTGGGTGTGACTCTTGATTTTTACATTGGCGACGAAGGTGGGATCTAGCGACAACGCGATGGAGACCCTAATTAAGGCGCTGACGGACGGCCAACAACAGTTGCAACAACTACTACAGCTACAAACTCAGCAAGCGGCAGCTGACCGCCAGGCCTTCCAGCAAGCCATCCAATTGCAGGGCGCCTTGCAAACCACGGCGCAAGACAAACAACACGAGACCATTACTAGGCTCACGGACGCAGTAGCCAGCTCCAGGAACCAGCCCATGGTACCGTCCACGCTGCTTCAGAAGTATAAGGAAGGGGAAGATCCAGCCTTTTCCTTCACCAGTTTTGAAAGAATAGCGAGAAATGCGCAATGGCCACCCGAACGTTGGGGACAATATGTGGCTCCCCTGTTATCCGGAGTGATGCAGGGAGCGTATCAGGCGGTGAACCCCAATGGCAACACTCCATACGGTGAAATCAAGGCAGCCGTACTGGACCGGTTAGGCCTGGACGAGGAGGCCTACCGTATCCAGTTAAGGGACACAAAGCTAAGGAATGGGGAAAGCCCCCGGCAGTTATATTACCGCATCAAAGATCTGACGGAGAAGTGGATCCAGGCACCTACCCCAGCTAACCAACCGCTATTGGACAAAATAATACTAGAACAGTTTATAGAAGCCTTGCCAGGCCCAATGCAAAGATGGGTTCGGCAACACCACCGGCCTACATTGGCAGAGGCGGTCGACATCGCGTCGGCTTATCAAAAGGCCGGGTATAGCCGTCTCCCCATAACCGGTGCCATAGGAAGAATGACCTTATCCAGCCTGGAACACCCAGTACAAAAGGGACCAAGAGGGATCCCCACCCGATGGAGGCAACCAGAGGACGCCCCAAAAAAATACGAAGAAAGAAAACTGGGACATGAGGAGAAGCAGTCACCTATGGCCCAGGGGTTTCGACAGCCCCAATGCTTTGAGTGCAGTGAATGGGGCCACATTGCCCGGTTTTGCCCCAGAAGGAAGACGACAGAGCCCATGGATATTGGCTTTATGAAACCCCATCCAGAAGAACGCAGCCCTGGACCCTATGTTGTGGATATAAGGGTAGATGGTCGACCAACGAGGGCGCTGCTAGATAGCGGAAGTAGACAAACAGCCATATCTCCAACCGTGAGTACTACACCTAACTTGTCTAACATTTCTATACCAATAAGGTGTATTCATGGGGACGTAAAATCATACCCGGTGAAGGAGATACAGATAGAGATGAACCACGAAACCACTCAGTTAAAGGCTGCCGTCCTTCCTACCCTACCTACCCCCGTAGTCATAGGGACAGACTTACCACACTTTGATAAAGCACTAAGGACCATAGAGGAAGAAGGCGGAAGCAGGGTCAACCTCAAAGTCACGAAAGAAGAGAACCCTAGAAACCCTCCCGGTCACAAAAGACGGAACAGATTGGAGTGGTGTCAAGCCAGTTATATGACTCGTCCAATCAATTGGAACCCCGAAGATCATGAAGATTCCCTGAGAGGCGAAACCCTGACTGATCCAACCCTTCGGGTAGCCCGGGAGAGAGCGGCCAACGAGATAGAACCAGATGTAACAAAGGGACCGGGGTTCTTGTTTCGTCATGGCCTCTTATATCGCAAATACAAAGCGGACGATGGGAACGTAAAAGAACAACTGGTCTTGCCAAAAACACATAGGATGGTCATAATGCAGTTAGCACATAACCACCCCTGTGGGGGGCACATGGCCTCCCTAAAAACCCAGCAGAACATCTTGAGACGGTTCTATTGGCCAGGCATATATGGGGAAGTAGCCCGGTTCTGCAAGGCGTGCCCGACTTGCCAGTTAACCAGTGGGGTTTTACCAGCAAAGGCCCCACTACAGAAAATGCCCCTCATTAACGTACCCTTCCAGCGAATAGGCATGGACATCGTGGGACCTATAGAACCTGCTTCCCGAGGGTACAGGTATCTACTAGTCATAGTTGACTATGCTACGCGATATCCGGAGGCGTTCTCCTTGAAGGGAACCTCAGCCCGACAGTTATGTGACCAACTCATACCCTTCTTCGCGAGGGTGGGGTTACCCTCGGAAGTCATTACCGACCAAGGGACTAATTTCATGTCCACCCTACTTCGACAAGTATGCGAGAGACTACAGATTCATCAGCTACGTACCTCAGTGTATCATCCCCAGACAGACGGGTTAGTCGAAAGGTATAACAAAACAATCAAGAAGATGATACGAAGAGTAACAGGACCCGATGGGAAGAACTGGGAACGAGTATTACCCTTGGTCTTAATGGTATTAAGAGATACACCGCAATCATCTACGGGATTCTCTCCCTTTGAGCTCCTTTTCGGAAGACAACCCCGAACCATATTGGATCTCGTAAAAGAGGAATGGGAGACTTCAGAGGAAATTTCGTTAACAGAGTATACCGAAGAGCTAAAAGAACATCTGACAATACTCCGTTCAATGGCCGAAACGAATCTAGGACAAGCCCAAGTAACTCAGGAGAAAACATATAACAAAGGAAGTCGGATGAGAACGTTCAAGGTAGGGGACCAAGTACTGATCCTCCTACCTACCAGTACGAACAAACTCCTGGCCAGATGGAGAGGTCCTTATGAAGTTAAGGAGGTCCTTAGTCCGGTGACGTATCGAATCCACCAACCCGACCGGGCCAAACCAGACCAGGTATATCACGTGAATCTACTAAAGGCATGGACCACACCCATATTAGCGGCAACGATGGAGATCGGTGACGATGGTTCAGAACAAAATGTGACCCGACAACAAGGCAAACTGGAAGACGTTCAATGGGGTAAAATACTAACACCTTCCATGAAATCCGAACTGTTAGCCAGCCTGTCACCCTATGCAGGGGCCTTCTCGACCTTACCTGGAAGAACCAATCTAATCGAACATGAGATCAGAACCGATCCCGGACAGACTGTCCGGCTAAGACCCAATCGGATCCCCGAAGCAAGAAGGCTAATCATCAAAAACGAGGTAAAAGACATGCTACGCATGGATATTATTGAACCATCCACCAGCTCCTGGTCCTCCCCGATTGTACTGGTACCAAAGCCGGACGGTACAATTAGGTTTTGTATGGATTACCGACAGCTGAATACCATTTCCAGATACGAAGCCTATCCAATGCCAAGAATGGACGAATTGTTGGAGAGCCTAGGATCCGCAAACTTCCTGAGTACACTGGACCTAACCAAGGGATATTGGCAAATCCCCTTGAAAACCACAGACCGAGAAAAAACCGCCTTTGCAACCCCCCAAGGCCTATATCAATTTAAAGTTCTACCTTTTGGCCTACACGGAGCTCCGGCCACCTTCCAAAGATTGATGGATGTCGTACTACGCCCCCATGAGAAGTATGCTGCAGCTTACTTAGATGACATTGTCGTGTATAGCACTACCTGGGAGGCCCATCTATACCACTTGGAACAGGTGGTGGCTGAATTAGCTAGGGCAGGCTTACACATCAATCCCAAGAAGACGGTGATGGGTGCGCACGAAACTAAGTATCTTGGACACCTGGTTGGTGGAGGCATGTTACGACCCCAAACTTCAAAAATCAAAGCCATTTATGAGATTCCAACGCCCACTACAAAAAAACAAATCCGAGCCTTCTTAGGCTTCATCGGTTATTACCGAAGGTTCATCCCTGATTTCTCCACGGTGGCTGCCCCCTTGACCGACGCTTTAAGGAATAAAGGAAATCCTGATCTGTCCAAAAATGTTGCGGCTTTGGATGCCATCGAGGTCCTGAAACAAAGGATTACCTCGAATCCGGTACTCCGGTGCCCCGACTTTCATGACCATTTTTTTCTGCAAACAGACGCTTCGAACCATGGTCTTGGTGCGGTTCTTTCACAAGAACATGATGGTGAACTTCAACCAGTCTGTTTCGTGAGCAGGAAACTCGTTCCTCACGAGGAGGCCTATTCAACGGTGGAAAAAGAGTGTTTGGCCATCAAATGGGCAGTGGAAACTCTCAAGTATTATCTCTTGGGACGCCCCTTTACATTGTATACTGACCACGCTCCCCTACAATGGCTCGCCAAACATAAGGATACCAACCAGCGTGTTCTTCGCTGGTTCCTGTCACTGCAACCGTTTGATTTCCTTACCATTCACAAGCCAGCTGGATTCCAACTGGTGGCCGACTATCTGTCCAGGAATGCTCCCTTGCCCGATCGGCCAGGGTTTGTGATGGGGAGATGTGAAGAGGGTCCCGTCGGACGAAGGGAAATGGGGGAACATGGAGTACTGACAGTGGCCCACGAAACAGCCCGGCCCTTACCTTGTTTCGCCGGGGTGGACGTCACGGGTGCTGTCAGGGGCTCGGAGCTGCGGCCGGCCGCGGTGCGGAGACGCGCGCACCCCGGCGTGTTCCTCTCGCCGCCGGAGCAGACAAGAAGAGAAAGGCGACGGGCCAGACGGAGCGAGTCGCTCTACGGAGGCAGTTCGCTCGGCGGGGGCGGGCGAGCAGGGACACCCAAGCAGGGGAAAGGAGGGGCCTTGGAACACACATGGGAACGTGGACGGGACTCCCCTGACAGGCGGGAGTATCAGGAAACACAACCCCCGACGGCAGCCTTTAAAGGAGGCGGGACGTGGCAGGAACAACCAATAGAAAGCCTGATAGTCAGGGAAGGACCCTATTGGTGGGGAGACAAGTCACTCACGACTTATAAAAGACCGGGAGCTGATCAACGTGTTGTTGTTTCCTTTTCTAGTCATACGGAGAGGGCGAAGAGCGAAGGAACGACTGGTGGGCCTATCCGGAGTGGCAAGAGGCTTAGGAAAGAAGGTTATTTTCCCAGGAAGCGGCCAGAGAAGTGAAGTAACTCTCAAACAGCCAGGAACAATTGACTATAATTTCGTTTGGTTAAGTTTCAAGAATAAAGCACTATTTCAGCATCTAAACACTGGGTGTGACTTTTGATTTTTACAGGCGGACCCCATATGAAGTAATGTAGTGTAAGGGGGGAGGAAACTGCACCCTAAAACACAATACAGAAGCAATGTAGTGCTAATAGTAGGTGTGCAACACTAGAAAACACATAGTACTAAACTCCATTTGTAGTAGGCCAAAAAAGCACAGGCTTGTATACTCGTGCGCTGCCGCCGCTAAACTCCATGAACCCAGTTCGCTACGACTCCTCGCAGCCAGTTGTCACTGTTGCAAACATTTTGTATTTTTCAGATGAATGTGCCCTGCAAGAGCGTGAGACAACACCGGGATCCACGCGTCGAATCATCTCCACTAAACTGCCATCAGGCCTCTAACCCCCACCCAGTCAGTCCAGAGCCAGCCCCACACCACTGACCCGACCCCCACACCTTTGCATTCCCTGATAAGCAAGCAACCCCCCTGTCCAAACACAAATCAAGTGTCCACAGAAGATCTAAGCATGCACGGCTGTATTTCTTCGAGCATGAAAATACGTCTCTTGCAACACGAGGTACAGGGAGGGATACATTAAAGATCAAATCCCTGGGTGGAGACCTTGAGTGCCGGAACTGCGGTATCAACGAAGCCCTGAATGTGTGAGTCAGTGTGACTGTATTTTACCCTCCCTCCCCCGGCACCATTTCCGGCCCGCCCAGGTGCATGCCATCATGATATAGTAACCAGGCTTAGCATGTTTAGCTTAGAAAGAAACAATGTAGTATATGTGTGCCTGACCCTCGCCGCGAGTATGAGCCCAGCTGACCCACGTGGACTCTGATCGACCGGAAAGAACCAACCAATTGAAGCATGGCATCCCCTATGGAGCAGGCGCATGTGTAGGGTGCCACCAATCAGTGGCACAAGTTAGTACTGTATGTGATGACATTTTTGGGGCTTTTAAGGTCTTGTTTGTATCAGGACGGGTCAGCGCACTCTCGAGCAGCAGAGTCCTTTGCTGATATTTGTATTCTGCAAAATTAAACCTTGTTATCCTTGCAACACTATCTCCTGGCTGATTTCCCTAAAGGGTTGTCTTTATTCTGGAGTGTGTGTAAAACGCCACTTGCCTTCACAATCTTCCACAACCCAGGCTACTAGACAACAAAGACACATACGTGAAGACTAACAACAGTACTCGCTTGAAAGTACTTTTACTGAACACCAGGTCTCTTTTGAAACATGTTCAAGATGTTGCCACTGATAGTAAGAGCACAGAAATCAATCTCTTGTTCAATAATGAGACCAGCTGTCATGCTGCAGCAGGACCTACGCTGACTAAGACTATTCCTTCCGGCTATGCCATTCTGTATCAGGATAGACTTGATGGAAGAGGGTGTGGAATTGCCTTTATTTTTAAAAGCACATTGGAGGTCTGGAGGACTGAGATATCCGATGCTAATGAGAGTGAGGTGATGCAGATTATAAACCGCCTATAATATGCTCCTGGTTTACAGACCTCCATCCTCCATGCCAGATTTGTCTACACATCTGTGCCACACACTACTTCCCACCTTGAAATTGAATACTAAGGCTGTCGTCGTGGGGGAGTGTAACCTTTGGCTGGGAAATAGGTCTGACTCTCACGCCAAATGACTTGAGGAGGCCCTTGGCTTTGTTCAACATATTAAAAAGCCCACACACATTAAAGGGTGACCCTAGATTGGGTTGCCACATACAACACTGCTATTACGGATCCTATGACTTACCCGTGTCCATGGTCTGATCACCTTTTCATAAACTTCACAATATTGTGTGATGGGCCTTTAAAAAAAAGGGTGCTGAAAAAAGCAACAATAAAATCTAGGAACCTAAAAAAACGTACTTCTGAGGCAATGGAACCCTAGTTGAGACCATTGGTAGACAAGTTGAAAGAAGTTGATCGGGTAGATGACATTGTTTGTGACTATCGGCAAACATTACAAAAATCTACAAATACTCTTGCACCACCGAGTAGTAAGCAGATGGTGGAAAGAAATGGGAATGCTTGGTTCACCCCAGGTCTGCAAATCCTAAAGAACGCTAAAATCAAGTTTCTGTACCTATGGAAATCCTTGCATGACGATTGGCATAAGGAGGCTTATTTGACAGCAGCAAATAAGCTTAAAGAAGCAGTTATACTGGCAAAAAACCCACCTTTGACTCTAGGATAGATAAAGCGCAGTCTGAGTTCGAGGAACTCTAAGATTCTAAAGGAGCTAGAAAATCCAAGACCGATTAAATCACATATAATTAATAAGGATGTTGCTTGGTGTACTTCGATACAGGAAGCAATGTGTGGAAAACGTAATATGTAATTAAACAAAAGAACAAGTTACTTACCAACTGGTAGCGTTCTTTCGATTGGATGTTCCTCCAAGGTATTCCTCATCTTAGATGTATTTCCAGCTTTGCTGCTCTTCGGGAATTTTTTCGGCAGAGGGCGCCGTGCGTCGATATCGTCGAGTCGATGGTCCCTCGAAGGCCTCTGTCGAGGGTGATGTCATCGGGTGTAAAAGTAGAACGCGCGGCGCCCGTTGGCCTCAGTTCTGTTTTTCCCC
This sequence comes from Ambystoma mexicanum, assembly GCF_040938575.1. Lineage (NCBI taxonomy): Eukaryota > Metazoa > Chordata > Amphibia > Caudata > Ambystomatidae > Ambystoma > Ambystoma mexicanum. The sequence goes on along the minus strand of NC_090926.1, from coordinate 1,196,202,110 downwards.
TCTTTTGTATCTGTGATCTTGTACTGGGTAGATTGTGCCGGTAGACAGGTATCAGCCTTGAAAGATTTGAGATGGCAATAACCCAGAAAAAATCTACAGAGGGGTAGGTTGGGGGGGCGATGAGGAATACGTTGAAGGAACATCCAATCGAAAGAACTTTACCAGTTGGTAAGTAATTTGTTCTTCGAGTGGATTGTGTCCTCCAACATATTCCTCATCTTAGATAAGCTCCCAAAGCAGTATTTTGCATAGTTCCTCTGGAGGAGGGATCAGATTTTTTCCCACCAATGCCTTAGATGGCGGAATAAAGCACTGCTTTTCCAGAAGTCAGTTCCCTAGACTGGGAAGCATCCAGGCTATAGGTATATATATATGGTGTGAAGTGAAGACCAAGTTGCTGCTTCGCAAATGGACCTTATTGGGACACCTCTTTGAAGGGCTGTGGAAGAGGTGATGCCTCTGGTGGAATGAGCCCTTAACCCTTCTGGTGGGTCTTTTTGTGCTAGTCTGTAGCATTCTGAAATGCAAAGCACGATCCAGCGTGAAATTGTCTGTTTTGTTACTAATTGACCCAGTTTTCTTCCTGTGTAGCCTATAAACAACTGTTTGTCCACTCTAAGCCTAGAAAGTCTAGAGATGTAAAAGCTTAAAGCTCTTTTTGGGTCCAGTCTGTGTAATCTTTCTTCCTCCTTAGAAGGATGAGGTGGAGGATAGAATGAGCATAAAACAATTTCCTGACTTAAATGAAAATCAGTTATTACCTTCGGTAAAAATGATGGTCTAACCCTCAATACAACTCTGTCCCTATGGAACACAGTATAGGGTGTCCCAGAAGACAGTGCCTGCAATTCGCTCACTATTCTTGCTGATATTAGAGCAACTAAAAAGGCTGTTTTCCATGTTAATAATCTTAATGGACACGTGTGCATAGGCTCAAAAGGGGCACACATTAAGAATTTTAAGACTAAATTTAGATCCCAAATCGGTACTTGAAATGGGTGAGGAGGAAACACATTAGTGAGACCTTTTAAGAATTGTGTTATCAAAGGAATTTTGAAGTAGGAGCATTCTTCCGACGAGCGCTTGAAAATGGAAAGCGCTGCAAGGTACCCTTTTATTGTTCCGATATTCAGACCTCTATGTGCTAGGGTCAGAAGGAAAGATAGTACTTCCGGAATAGAACATAGAAAAGGATCGACATTCTTTTCCCTGCACCAGTTGCAAAACGTTTTCCAACGGCAACGGTACATAGACTTTGTTGCTGGCCTTCTTGCCGAAAGCAACACCTCCATAACATCATCTGGAAGGTTCCAATCCCTGTATCTGTTACACCTCGCCCTCGGCCGCACCACGTTCCCCGGGTTCTGTCTCGTTGCTCTCGTATACGCAAGAACAATTGGGGAATTCCAGGTAACGCCAGAATAAGGGACAGGAAAGTGATCGCACTTCATAAAGGGTTACGGCGCCGGCATGCGCCCTTCTTATCGCGCTGGCAGCTGCCGTGGAAAATTTCTACACGAACTACAGTATCCAGAAAACCTGTTAAGTTGTAGTTCTCGGCGTTGAGATGGGAGCCTCATTTTCAAACGGTACGCCTCTTTGTTGTTTACTTATTCCACAGCGGCATACAGAACGCTGCTTCTGTTTAAAGTTACAACCGGCATACTTTCCGAAGTGCTCTCCTTGTATCTTGAATTGTGAAGTCCTTGTTTTTCCCGTGTGCCGACCCTGCCTGCACACGGACTCCTTCTTCTGAATCCTCAATTGAACTGTTTCTGACCACCCGTGTACCAGACCCTTGCCTGCTTCCTGAACTCTTGGACACTGATTCTGCTGTGTTTCTTGACCGCCCGTGTACCAGACCCCTTGCCTGCTTCCTGGACTCTGGGATAGTAACTACTCCGGTAAGAAAGACTAATTGGAATCCCATCTTCTGTGGAGTTTGGCTTCTTTCCAAAGTGCATCTTTTTGAACGCTTTGCTGTGGTGCACCATCCCGAATCCAGTGCGACCCTCGTTCCGCTCGGGGATAGCTGCCTTACTAACCTTCCCTTTTTTTTATTTTATACTTTCGTTGTTTCCCAGGACTCTTTACATCAATCCTATTTCCATCAGGGGTAAAGTATAGTTTTCTTGGTTTTCCATACTGAAGAGTTATACCTTTAGCCATATACTAAAGCCTCTCTACTTTATAGGTTGCTCCGGTTCTTTTGGCTTAAGGGGAGATTAAACCAGGTACTACTAAAGGGGAATAGTCTTGGGAAAACCAGATTCATTATTGGCAGATTGTTTAACTTGTTATCCTTTCCTTTACAGCCTGGGTTTGAGACGGTCTGTTCTCCCCGCTCTTTTGATCGATCGGTCCCCTTGTCTGTACAGTTCAGCAGGTGGTCATATCGGTTTAAAGAGTTCATTCCCTCACAGAGAGGAGGCTTGGGTGGAGGCTCCAACCCTTGCTCCTTCAAGCAACTTCCCAGCAATAGAGGTCCGGCCTGTTTACGTACTCTCCATTCCGGTGAGTAACAGTATCTCAGCCTTTCAGATACCAAGCATGAAGGTTGAGTGTTCTGACCTCTGGGTGGAGAACCTGACCTTCCATTTGAGAGAGAAGGTTCTCTCTCTGAGGAAGACGTACTGGAGGACAGATGGACATATCTAGAAGGCCCGGATACCACGTTCTCCTGGCCCAATCCGGAGCAATTAGGATCATATGGTTCTCGAAGCGTCTCAGGCTCCTGATGACCAGAGGAATGACGGGAATCGGTGGGAATGCATACAATAGTGGGAACCTCCAATCCACCACAAACGCGTCCCCCAGGGCTCCTCTCGGGGGAAATTCCCTTGAGCAATACCTTTCGCATTTTCAGTTGGTACTGGTTGCGAGTAGGTCTACCTGAGCGGTTCCCCAAAGGGCAAAGATCTCTTGAATGACTTTTCGTGGGATACCGTGCTCTGCCTGCTCAGAGCATCTGCCGTCATATTCTCTTCCCCGGCTAGATGAATTGCCGTTAAAGAGATTCCTTCCTGAATCGCCCGATATCAGAGCTGCATTGCCTCTCTGCACAGGGGTAGTGACCCCACACCTCCTCTTTTGTTTAGGTCAGAGGTCTTCAATCTGTGGGGCGCGCCCCCCTTGTGGGGCGCGCCACCATGCCTGGGGGGGCGCGTGATGCCTTCCAAAAGAAAAGAAAACGAGTAACGCTTTTTTTTTTTTTTTTGGCCGCACTGAACTGAGCATGTGCAATGGGGAGCCACTGGCTCCCATGCACATGCTCAGCCGGTGCGATGTGGTGGGGGCGTGGCCATGGAAACAGGAAATAAACGCAGCCTGGACGCACGCTTTCCTGCATTTGGATCGCGCGTCCAGGCTGCGTTGTGGTGTCCTCTGTTCCCTGTTGTTGTTGCTTCTGCTGCCGCCGCCGCCGACGAGTCCGAGGTAAGTGACTTGTTCCGCTTTATGTTTAACATGGCTCCCCCGTGGCAATCTGCCATGGGGGAGCCGCGTTATTAATGCAGCACCGGTCCCCCTGCGCCCCTCTCTCCCTGCATCCCCCACATTGGGGGGCATGCATGGGGGAGAGGAGGCGAGCGGGGGACCGGAACTGCTCTGTTGGTGTTTTTTTTTTACAACGCGGCTCCCCCATGGCAGATTGCTGGAGCCGCGTTGTTAATGCAGCACCGGTCCCCCTGCGCCCCTCTCTCCCTGCATCCCCCACATTGGGGGGCATGCATGGAGGAGAGGAGGCGAGCGGGGGACCGGAACTGCTCTGCTGGTGTTTTTTTTTACAACGCGGCTCCCCCATGGCAGATTGCTGGAGCCCAGCAATCTGCCATGGGGGAGCCGCGTTGTTAATGCAGCACCGGTCCTGCTTCATTTGCCATGGCTGTGTTTCCAGTCAACCGTTTGACAGATGATTTACTGACTTTTGGAGAATGTTTTTCAACTTTTGGTGGTACCTTTTTTCTTTCCCAATTCTGAGGTTGATACTCCTTTCGGCAAAGCCTCTCCTACAAACTGATGGCACTTGGCCATAACTAAGGTTCTTGGCTCTAGGGAAAATCCCCAAATGGTATGTAATACCACATCTGTCACTACTGCAAATTCAACTACTACACTAAGCTCATTTCCTTTCTCCTCCCCTAAACGCAAGCTATCTATGGACCCCTAGTCAATGCTTGCCCTCCTCGTTCCTGCTCAGATTGCGCTACCGTTCCATTTTTCCCAAAACTGAGAGCTCCGCCATCCACCACCACCACCCCTTGCCGGTATGGATTTCACAAGGCCCCATTTTCTTCATGCCGTATGCCACCTCTCACTGCAAACCCATCTCCTTTGGATTCTCATATCCTGTATTTGTGGGTAAAGCTCCAATCTGCTTTTAGTTGCCTGACCTCCCCACAAAGCTGTCCTCTTGCACTAACTGCCCATCTGATTTCTAACACTGTATGGCGCTGCATTGCTTGATGCCACATCACGGGTGACCGGGGGGACGGGACATACGCATCATCAAGGGCAACCCAGGGGGGGGCACATTATCACCTGCAACCTAGTCCGGGGCCACACTGCAAAATGAAATTAGAACTGGGCCTGCATGATCTGAATAGTAATTCCTCTGAGACTTGTACCAATGTATTTTATCCAACCAGTGTTTCGGACCCATTTTTGTGTGGGGTTTCCCTCCCCCACTCCCAAGCTTTTCAGAACGTTTTTTGTTGAATTTTTGCTTTTTTAAAATCTCCCCTCCTTTTTTCCCCACCCCATATTTCTGACCCTTTTTTGCATGGGGTGTTTCCCACCAACCCCAACATTTTCACATGGCTCAGTTCAACTCTTTGCAAGTGGTGTTTGCCATGTTTATGCTTTTTTTGGGGTGCATTTCTACTTTTTTAAAACCGTTTGAAATGTTTCGACAGGTTCAGGCTCCTTTTCTCGATGGATCGTTTTCTAGTGCCCAAAGATGGTAGGGATCTGAAACGTAAAGCGGAAGGAGAGGTGGGAACATACACAAGAAATGCAAAAACACGGAAATATGATCACTCTTATTTGGACTTTGGGTTCACATGCATCACAGTCGCTGGGGAAGTGAAGCCGCAGTGTGTGATTTGTGGTGCTACATTAGCAAATGACAGCCTGAAGCCAACAAAATTAAGGCGGCATTTGGAAACCAAACATGCCGATTTAGCAAAAAAGACCAGGGATTTCTTCGTACGGCAGCTGCAAGGTATGAAAAAGCAAAAGGAGACTGTTAAAAGTGTGGCATCTGTACCTGCAAATGCTTTGAAAGCATCTTACCGCATTGCGTACTTTCTTGGCAAAAACAAGAAGCCTTTTACAGATGCTGAGAAAGTGATTCTCCCAACCATTCTCGCTGTCAACCGGGTAATGCTTGGTGAAAGTGCAGCAGAGAAATGCAAAAGTATCCCTATGTCAGACACAACAATTTGCCGCCGTATTGCTGACCTGTCCTCTGATATCAGTACAGAATTGGTATTGCGCTTGAAAGACAGCCAGTTCGCCCTACAGTTGGATGAGGCCACTGACATATCAAAAGAAGCCTACTTGATTGCCTATGTGAGGTACTGCCATGGAAAGGAGATGTTGGAGGACTTCTTGTTTTGTAAGCAAATTAAGGGCAGAGCAACTGCACCCGAACTCTTTGAAATTTTAAACAACTTCCTAAATTCCAACTGCCTAAAGTGGGAGGCGTGTGTTGGTATTTGCACGGATGGTGCTCCTTCAATGTGTGGTGCTAGAGCTGGGCTAAAAGCAAAAGTATTGGCAGTAGCTCCACATATTGTGAGGACACACTGCATGATACACCGAGAAGCTTTGGCTGTGCGCAATATGGGGCATGAACTGAGACAAGTTTTGACTTCTGTTGTAAAGATCGTAAATTTTATTAAGATGCACCCCACAAGAGCCCGTCTGTTTGCCACCTTATGTGCAGAAATGGGAGCTGACCATGATGCTTTGCTGTTTCACACAGAGGTCAGGTGGCTATCCAGGGGAAAGGTTTTAAATCGCATCTATGAACTCAGAAACGAAGTGAGACACTTTCTCCTGGAGTTAGACCAGACAAAAGCAGAGCCTCTGTGTGATCCACGCTGGCTTATACTGTTGGCTTACCTTGGCGACATCTTTGAAAAGCTAAATTTTCTAAACCTCTCCCTGCAAGGCACAGAAACCACATCATCTGCCATGAATGCAAAAATATCGGCATTCAAGAAGAAGCTGGAGCTTTGGAGGAGGAGGGTTGATATTGGCATAGCCGATGCGTTCCCATTATTAGAAGATGCTCTTGAGGAGACGGAGTATGATCTCTCATGTGTTTCTGAAGTAATTGGAAACCATTTAAATGCTCTCAGAACCAGTCTCGAAAAGTACTTTCCTGACGACAATTGCAACATGAATGACTGGGTGGTTCAGCCTTTCCTAGCTGACGTAGGAGCCCATCTCCCAATACAACTCCAGGAGGAACTAATGGAGCTCCAAAGTGACCGCCTAGTAGAGAGCCAATTCAGAAAATTGTCTTTGGGTGCATTTTGGCAACATGTGTCTGCAGAGTATCCAACTTTATCGAAATGTGCAGTCAATGTACTTTTACCTTTCAGCACCTCATACCTGTGCGAAATTGGGTTCTCTGCACTTGCAGCCCTAAAGACAAAATATCGGTCAAAGCTGGAGGTGGAAGAAAGCCTGCGGTTGGCTATTGGAAAACTTGAACCCAATATTGACAGGCTGGCTGGTGAAAGGCAGGCCCACCCTTCACACTAGTTCTCCAGTATGCCACTGTCCAACTTGCAAGTGACAGCATTGACAGTACGTTGTTGTACTTCAGAAACAAATTGTTACAGCACTTGCATAGCAAATGTTACTACAGGACAGCAATATTGGGTGTTTTCGTTTGTGTGAAATAAATACCCAACACTATTTTTAGTCGAGTCCTCTGTATTATAGCAAAATAATCGGAATGCTTTGTTCACAAATATTTGTCCTCATCTGATTTGAATCATTGCAAGCAATGATTTTGAAACAACGTGGTGTGTGGCATGCACTCCTTCGTTGGGGGCACCATTATACTCCAGCGCGCGATAACCGTTCGCAACCGAGTAACATTTTGGAGTACATGTGTATAGGGGGGGCCTGGGCCGGAGAAATTTTTCTTAGGGGGGGCTCGGGGTCAAAAAGTTTGAAGACCACTGGTTTAGGTAGTGCATGGCCACTGTGTTGTCCGTCATTATCAGGACATTCTTTCCCCTGACAGATGGCAGGAAGGCCTTCAACGCTAGTCTGATTGCCCTCAGCTCCAAAAGGTTGATATGTAGTTTGGACTCCGATGGAGACCAACAACCGTTTATTGTCAAATCGTTGGCTAGTGCTCCCCACCCCAGGAGTGAGGCGTCCGTCACTACTGTGATCTCCGGCCATGGTTGCCAAAAAGGTACTCCCTTTAGGATGTTCTCTGCACAGGTCCACCAAAGAAGGTCTTGTCTGACCCTGTTCGGAATCTGAAGAAGATCCGTCATTTGACCCGAGAACTGGGACCATTGAGTCTTTAGGGCCCATTGAAGGGATCTCATCCTCAAGTGTGCCTCTGGCACCAGAAAGATGCAGGATGCCATGAGGCCAAGCAACCTTAAAAAGTCATAAGCCTGGAGATTTTGGGCATTTTGGAATTTGGAAACCATCTGAAGAATGTCTTGAGCCCTCGTCTTGGGAGGTAAGCTCTTTCCCAAGGATGTGTCTAATACAGCTCCTATTTACTGAAGCTGTTGGGAAGGTGTCATTTAAGACTTCTTTAAATTGAGAGAGAAGCCCAGTTTGTGGAAGAAGTGGCAGGTGACTTTCAGATGATCCAGTGCTTGCTCGGCAGAGCGCGCTCTGATCAACCAATCGTCCAGGTAGGGGTAGACATGAATCCCCCCTCTTCTGAGGTGCGCTGCCACCACTACCATTAACTTGGTGAAGACCCTCGGGGCAGAGGTCAACCCGAATGGCTGGCCTCAAAACTGATAGTGTGAGCCGCCAACTACGAACCTCAGGTATTTTCTGTGTTTGAGATGAATCGGCACATGAAAATAAGCATCCTGGAGGTACAATGACACCAACCAGTCCTGGAGTTGAAGGGCCTGAAGGATCTGAGTAAGGGTAACCATCTTGAACTTGTCCTTCCTGAGGAACTTGTTCAAGTTTCTTGAGTCCAAGATTGGCCTCAGTCCTCCGTCCTTTTTGGGTATCAAAAAATACGGGGAGTACCAACCCTTGTTCCTCTCCACTGCAGGTACTGGTTCTATAGCACCTTTCTCGAGCAGGGTTAGAACTTCCTGCTGTAGGAGCGGGTTTGAAAGTTTCAACGGGTGTCTCCCTGGTGGATTGCTTTGAGGTTGCTTTAGAAAAGCAAAGCAATACCCTTGGGCTATTATTTCTAGAGCCCAAACATCTGAAGTAATGGCTCGCCATTTTTACAGATGCTGCAACAGCTTGCCTCCTACAGGTGTTTTGTGGTGCAAGTCCTCAAAGTGGTATTGTGGCGGTTGTTGCAGCTGCTGATGGCAAAGAGGCTGCAGCTGGAGCTGGTTTAGCAAGTTTTCCTCGTCCACCACGAGTGGCCTTTCTTTGGCCCCTTTGACTGGCTATTCCTCTTGTCTTCCCGTATGAGGTGTAATAACGATAGGATCGTCCCCTCCATGATTGCCCTTGCGCACGAAAAGGCAGAGGTTGGCTAATAGCAGCTCCTACGGATTTTGCCGCTGCTTTTGAGGTCTGCAACCTCTCAAGGCTCTCGTCAGCCTTGTTGCCAAAAAGATGAGACCCGTCAAAAGGCATGTTCACTAGGCGGTTCTGTTCGTCCGGTGCAAAACCAGACTTCCGTAACCACGCAAAGCTGTGCATTACCGTGCTAGTGCCCATGGACCTGCTTACACTATCCGCAGTGTCCAATCCAGATTGAAGGGATTCCTGCATGGCCTCCTTTCCATCTCTAACGATGGCCAGGAAACCTTCCCTTTCTTCCCCTTCTGGTATGTGCTCCGCCGCCATTCCGATGCACTCACATAGAGTGTACAAAAATGTTGCCAAGGCACATGTGGAGTTGGCAGATTTTAATGCCATGCTCCCGGCTGAAAATACCTTTCCTTGCCCAACCATCCACAAGCTTATCGTCCATGTCTGGAGGGATAGACGGGTACGCAAGTTTGTTCGAAGCTGTGGCTGCCTGCATGACCAAACTCTCGGGAGTTGGATGTTTTGACAGATAGCCGGGGTCACTACTGGCTGGGTGGTATTTTGATGCAAGGGATTTATTTACCGGAGGAATAGAATCCGGAGTTTCCCAATTCTTGGCCACCCTGTTTTGTAAGGCTACATGAAAAGGTAGTACTGGGTCTTCAGTGGGACCATGGTCCAATATGTCTGTTAAATCGTCCTGGACAAATTGGGCTGGTGGTCTAGCCCATCCCAAGTAATCTACCACCTTGGTCATTAACTGACGGTTAGATGGACTGGCATGATCTCCTGGATCTGGTCTACCGAAGTCATTCTCAGGAGAGGTGTCAATGCCACTTGCATTGTGTAAAGACTCCACCAAATCCCTCATTCTGCTCTCCTCTGAGTGCAAGCATTCTGGGACATTTGGGGTGCCATACTCCAATCCAAAAGGTACATTTTCCTCCTCGGATCTCTCCTGTTCCTCAAAAATTGCGGTCAAGGATTTGAAAAACTCCTTCCTAGGCAGAGGCTTGAAAACCTTCTCTGGGAGAGGAGGAGGAAGAGGTGTAGTACCAGGCTCTGAAGGAATTACATGTTTTTTAACTTTTTCCTACTCTTTTTCTGGCTGCCCTGGCTTGGTTGGAGCCTTTGGCGCCGAGGGTTTCGGCGTCAACTTCGATAAAGGCGTCGACGGCGTCGATGACATAGTGGTCGTCGACAGGGTCTGCTTCGAGGGCGTTGAGGCGGCCTTCAACGGTTTACCCTTCGAGGTGTGATAGGTCTCGGACGGCGTCGGTGACCTCGAGCGGTCGACTCGACTCGAGCGTTTATCGCTCAGCGTCCTGGAAGGTTCCCTATCCTTCCTTTACGATCACCCGGGCTCGAGGGCGCACGAGTGTCGGAGCGATGACGCTCCCGGCCGGCTTCCAAAGAAGGCGCAGACCGAGGCTTTGCCTTATCAAACACCTCCATCATTTTGACCATGAATGCTTCCCACCCTTTGGTAGACAAATGTTTTGTGGGGCATTTCATTTTCAGAGACTCATCTGACGACGAGGTGGAGTGAGACCTATGGCGTCGTTTCTTCGACTTTTTCGACGAAGACGACGATCGATGAGAATCGCTTCGGGATCTAGATCGATACACCCCATGGGGTCTCGACTCGATGCTAGAGGCTTTTCGATGCTTCCGACCTACCTGTAGCTTTCCTCTCCTTTCTCGCAAGGCCTACCCCGTCATCGCCTGACACTTCGAACAGGCCTCCATGTCGTGGTCTTCCCCGAGACACCACAAACACTCGCGGGTCGGGTCCGTGATCGACATTTTTGAGCCGCACGACTTGCATTTCTTAAAATCCGATCTCGTGGTCGTGGTCGGCGTTGATGACGAGGACATAATTACTTCTCGTTATATTATATTTCTTGACAGAACTCGAGGCGCGCCGAAATGTCCTAAGCAACGTAACAGCGGAAAAACAGAACTGATGGGCAACGGGCGCAGCGCGTGCTACTTATACACCCGATGACTGTTATCCCTATCACAGACAGCGCAGCCCCGGCAACATAAACACATCTGATACTGTAAAATCAGTTACATTTTACAGTACTTATTAGCAATCTAAAACCAACAATGTGCGGGGATGTATGCCCCGCAATAGTAATAAAAATATGCTCTCCCTCGCCGATTGGTATGTTGTGCAAATGTATCAATGCTAAATTCAGAGAAAGATATGTACCAACATCAAGAATACCTGGATTATGCCCCTATTAAAAAAAGCCTGGCCTGTGTCCGGATACACCTACCAACTACAAGCCTATCACTAATGTGCTTTTAGTGATGAAGATCCTAGATCGTGGAGCATACACACAACTAGCGATCTATCTGAAGACAAATTGGATTCTGAATAGGTGTCAGTCAGGTTTTAGGGAGAACCAGGGCACAGAACCGGCCCTATTGGATTTGAGATCCAGATTGTTACAAATCATGGATAAGGGGCAAGCTGCACTACTTATGTTATTGGACCTTTCTGCTGCCTTCGACCTGGTGGACCACCAGGTTGAGTGAGGTGGTGGGCTTGTCAAGAGTGCAGCGCAATGGATGAACTAATTTTTGAGTAACAGATGGTGCAGAGTCTGTAGTAAGTCTGCTGAAGCTCAACCTGTACTTCTGACATATGGTGTGCCTCAGGAGGTTTGACGTTCTCCCTCACTTTATTACATTTTTATTGTGCCACTATTTAGACTACTGATAAAAAATTATGTTGTTGATGACACGCAATGTGTCATCCATCCCCTTGACTGGTAAGCATAAAGATGATAAGGAAACTATTAATAAAATATATGGACTCATCCAGGCGTTGATGATTAACAATGGCTTGGCACTGAATAAGGAGAAAACAGAGCTTATGGTGGTTGGAACTAAAGGGAAGATTCACACATTGGGAACTGACTACACTTACAATTGGCAGGATGCAGTAGCTCGACAAAAGTAAAAGTAAAAACATTGGCAGTGTACTTGGACCAGAAACTCAATATGAGGGCCCAGGTGAGTAGCCTGGTTTCCTCTTCTGCATATTACATTAAGCTGCTAGTGCAGCTTTGTGATTTATATCTCAAAGGGTAATTGTGAAACAGTGGCAAGAGGTATAATTGATAGAAAAATTGACTATTATTGTAGCCTGCTTGTGGGCATAGCCAAAAAAGAATGTACTCGACTGCAAATTAGTCTGAACAGTGCAGTGAGAGTAATCACTGGTTTGCAGAAAAGGGACCATATATCCGATGCCAGGCGTCATTTACACTGGCTGCCCATAGAGGCAAGAATCAACTTTTGCCAGCTGGTGATTACCCATAAATGTCTCAATGAATCTAGCCCTTTGTATCTGAGTGAGGCATTTGTACATTAAGATCAAACAACTCCAGTCAACTTAAAATCCCAATCTGCAGACTGACCCATTTGATGAAATGGGCTTTCTTTATAGCAGCTCCGAGAGCTTGGAATGGCATTCCGCTTGTCTCAGAGAGCTAAGCTTGACTGTGGTGTTTAGGAAAATATTGAAAACATTGCTGTTTAGATAATGCTATCGTAATGAATTGACGGCAGTATGATTGCCGCCCCGCGTGTTCAAGTGCGATATATTTGGTATTTAGGGCTGTCTGATTGTCTCTAGTGTTACATGTTGTCTGCATCCTTAAGCCCCCGGGCCTTGTGATGCGCTCCATCATACCTTTTGAACTGGTGATGAGGTTATCCTCCCATTTCTCTGCCAGGTCACTGCCATCAGTATTGTTAAAGTCCGGAAAGATCAGGATACAGAGTCCTCTGGGGATTTTCTCACTCTGTAACTAATTTTGCATTGTCACTTTTTCCCAGTATTTTGTTTAACTGCCTTTTTGCTAGTCTTTCGACATTGAGGAATATAGTGTTGTTGAAAGAAACAAACAGTGGATAATACCACTCACTCTGTGCCAAAGCATACACGTTGTTGTGGTATGATTTGGTGCAGAGCGAGCAGTATTACCCGCTGTTTGTTTCTTTCAAAAACACTGCACTACTCCACTGCTGACTCACGATGGCTAAATGCTTACTCACTAGGGATGAAGACACTGCAGGTCTCTTCCTACCGAGGGGGAATACCACCCATGCCATCCAAGCATCTAAATTGGTCAAGTGAGAACTTCAACAAAAATTCCTCAAACATACAACAGTATGTGCATAGACAAAGAGGTTGTCAAAGTGTGGCACATGCACGATGTGAAGATATGTGCACACTGCCACTAATCAATTCATTGACCCACAAGGCAGAATCACCAGCATCAGTGACAACATTATTTGCAGTTCAAAGTATGTGATTTATGCCATTATCTACATATGCCACAAGATTTACATTGGAAGAACTATTCGTGAGTTACGATTCCGCATTAGGGAACATTTATCGACAATTGGCAACCAAGTTGCCAAACTCCCTCTTGCGGTGCACCGGCAGACCTGTCACCAACTATACAATAAGAAAGACTTGAGATGTATTGGACTCAGGAAAATTACTTTGGGAAAAAGAGGAAGGGACAAGAAAAGAAAGCTGTGGCAGACTGAGTCAAGGATTATTTGTCAAATGCAAACTATACAAAATGGTCAGAACACGGACCATGAAATGGGATACTTTCTGTGATGTTTGTTTAGTTTTCATTGAAATATGTGTGGTCCACAAATATGTGTATTATTTCCTGCTTATCATACTTATTATATGCCTTATAGACCTCCACCAGAATTAAAAATGACTAGTGAGCCCATTGCTGGACAAGTACTTGCTTCCGAATGGACAGAATCAAGAAACACCATGGACTATAATCATATTCTTTTGAAAATAAATTATTTTAGTAAATAGCAATGTACCTGAATTTGAGCACCTAATGTTTTTATGCGCAAATAGACCCAGTCTACACATGACACAAGACTGCTGTGCCACTTGTTATTTGTGATGATTAGACACACAACGCTCATTGGGAATTCATACATTAGTATTGGGTGCTGTGAGAAACCATAGGGTGTCTGATCTACTAGTCCTCGGGGAGCTCTCTCTCAGGTGGCCAGTGCACGGCCATCGCCTTTGGATACATACCCTGGGATTGGACCAGTGCGGGTGGATCACCTGGGTGAGGGGTCTTCGGGAATGTGGGTGTGAGGCAGCCGATGGTGAGACACGATGCTCCCCCCTTTTTTGTACATCCAACCCATTCTATTTTTTAGGACTCGTTGATGTCCCAACTCCCCCCTCCCCCTTTCTACACAGACACTGGGCTGAGGAAGAGGGCGACTGAGAGTAACAAGACTAACTCTTATAAATCGTACTGAACAGGCACTGCTAATCGGGTCAAGCAAAGTCAGGAACTTGACTTTAACTGCATACACCTGACACCAATTAGCTCTCCTCACGCAGATAAAAGGAGGAACCTAGAAACACACTCAGAGCAATGTGGAACACAAGTATGAGCTGAATTTCCAGGACGAAGGCGATCCTACTGGAGCAGAGCGACAGACCAAGGAGCGAGAGCAACGGTCCGAAAACCCCAGGAGTTCCCTACAGGAGGTAGTTGCCTCCAAAAGGCAGTGAAAGACACGTGGAGAAGGCCAGATCCCAAAGTAGAAAGCTGCATTGTGTTTCAAGGACGCCAGCGACCCTCCAAGGTGAAATGCAGCGTTTGGGAGGCGAGGCCAAGCCTGTGGTACTAACCTTGAATCGTGAATTGGAAATCGTAAAACCAAGAAAGAAAAGCATACAGCCGGTGAGTTTGCAAGCAACCTGAGAGACTGGTGTGTGCTTAAGAAAGATTGAAGTGGCAACATTATATCGCAAGTGAAGGCTGCACGCGTGTGTGAGACGCGAAGAAAGGAAGACCTGTGAATGAACTTTGAAGTAAGGACAGCTGTGAAATCAGCGATACTGAGTAACGCAGTGGTCCGGCGAAAGTAGGAGCCCACTCGAAAGTCTCTGTGAAAGGTGCATTGTTTGTAGTGATAAAGTGAATGAACTGTAAAAGCGAAAGTGAACAAAGTTAACCCAGAGAGAAGGGGAGAGTAAAAAGCTGAACACTGATCTTTGAGTCGAAGTGGTCCTGCGGAGGTCTATAAAGAAAGCCATGCACATTCGCAAGTCTTCAACTTCCGAAAACGGTCTGAGCCCGACTGAGGTACACCTGAAGTGTAATATGTTTGGGGAAAGGAGCCCCCTGCAAGCACAGTTGAACTTTTGTTGTGAAAGGTCTGAGCCCGACAGAGGGGGACCAACGTGAACTTTTGTTGTGAAAGGTCTGAGCCCGACAGCCCGACAGAGGAGGACCAACATGAACTTTGTTTTGAAAGCTCTGAGCCCGACAGAGAAGGACCAACATGAAGTTTTATTTTGAAGAGGTCTGCGACGAAAGAGGGGAACCGGCGTGAACCTTTTGTTGAAACGTTATTTGGAAATCTGGGAAGAGAGTCTTTAACGTCGAGGGCCAGGAGGGCCTCGATCCACATCTTGAACGGTTTTGTGTTAAAAACCCGAGCCAGAGTGTGTCATCCTGCCTATGGGGACCACCGCACTGCGTGTTGTCTAACGTGGGGAGAGAGCTGATTCAGCCACACTTTTTCTTTATATTTGAACACTGATTTTCCTTTACATACATATCTACTTTGTACACTTTTTGTACAAGACGAAGGGCAGGCATTGGGTTTTGTTAGCATAGGCCATTCTTATTTGAAAGACTTCACAAGGACTGTTTTATTTATTATTCGATGGTCGAGACTACTCGCATCCTAGTTATAGGGCAGAATAGGAATTTTTCCAAACCCAGAAACTTTAATAAAGGTTTTACAAATTGTACGTGTTGTGTCAGTGTCATACTTGTTATACAATGCCTCCCCTACAGTGCACACGAGTATGTAGTTTATTGTTAACACCCCAGCAATACCATTTTCATATTGTGGATTCTATAGACGATACATTCCTAAGCTGGCGTGGAACATTGAATGTAATGTGGGTCACTATTCTTGGCCACCTTCAACATGGATTCTGAGAAATGACGATGTGTGCCTCAAACAGTGCTGCGCATGCTTGAGGCGACAGCAATCCACTCAGTGGTTAAAAAACGTGATGGCTGCCGCGATCCAAGCAGTTCGCTACACAACATTTGGCCCAGGAATCCCGCAGTTACACGGGATCACATTACGTTGCTCTGGTAAGGGTGGTCGGCATTCGAATGAGCATTTAAATTTATATTTATTCATTCGCTGTCACGCTTTTAAATCCGATTAGGACTTTTGTGTACTATGGTTACAATGTTGCTTAGCAATAGTAACCCCATCAAGCCGACACACACAGCAATGCCATCCTTAGCTTTATAACTTGGGCTTGCACAGATTATTGCAGGCTCTATTTATTCAATAGAAACATTAGCAGTACACTCATCGTTAACCACGCGGATGTCCATATTATCTGCTTGATTGAGAGACTTATGTATTGTCGTTATGACATTGTAAGCAACAGTACCTTACACGTACAACATGCGCACGATTACACCAGCTCAAGCATTATTTATTGTACATGCAACACTTTGCAATTACGCACATACTAAAAAGGAAACACTAGCCCTAGCCACTCTTAAGGGCTCAAGGCTCTCTGCGGACACAGGAACACAATGTGTACCATTACGCCCACTATGTAGCAGTCCTTTTAGGAATACACTAGCATAAATGTATCTGTATGTGCCAGATATTACTTTGGGTCACCACATATCAAGCCTAATTAACTTTTCAGGAATCTGCAGATTTGGCCCTAAATATACTACTTTGCATGCAACAACCAGTGATTGGGAACATCATAGACCCTAAAGGTGAGTGTAATATTATGGTGTTCAATGATCAACAACTAAGGGTCTCTGTATGGCAAGAAGACTTCTGGCCAACACCCCGGCCAGGCAGATTCACTGTCTGCAAAAAGCCCAAAATGCAGGGGTAAAATTGGTCTTTTGCGTTGCCAAGAATACGCCAATCTCAGGTCTTTGCCAGTCATTGCACTGGTTAGCGGTGGAAGACCAGATAACATTTAAAATCAGGTGTCTGGTGTACAAATGTTTAAATGGACTGGCGCCAATCTATTTAATAAAGCAATATTACCGATTCGGGCTCTAAGGTCGGAAGACCAATGCTTACTTATCATTCCTAGGACTGGTGCCAATTCATTTAATAAAGCAATATTGCCCGATTCGGGCTCCAAGGTCGGAACACCAAGCTTACTTATTATTCCTAGGACCAACTGTGTATTCGAGGAGACTGTAGCTTCTCAGTTGCTGGACCAAGACAATGGAATAGCCTCCTACTTGAATTAAGAAAGGGCAAACTGTCTACAAATGTTCAAAGCAGGTTTAAAAACCTTCCTGTTCAACTAGTTGCGGTTAATTTGTTGGCACTTATGTTCTTCAATGGCATGTATACCTACTGATACTGTTGATCTTGTTTCTCAGTTTTTGATTCCAACTGCGCCAGGATACGATCCAGTTTGTTGTGTGCGCGATACAAATAATTCAAATCAAACTATATAACGATGCTTATTGGCAGTAATCTGGTACAACATTACACATTTACGGACTTGCTTTTTTTCTTTTTCTCCTTTCTCTAAAATGTTTCACCCGTCCCCCTTTTTTTCTTCCTCATTCCTGTTTTTACACCAGTGTTAATTCTTTCCATGTATAATCCTTTGTAATTGATAATTTCACATGCTTAATTTATTATATCAAATTTGATGGTTTTATATTAAAAAACATGTAATGTATGGTTCATGTTCAATGTATTTTTGACATACATGATGTAAAATGTTATTTCATTTATATGCCACACTTAGCATCTGTGTCCAGTTTTGAAAAAGACCTGAGAAGAGGTCGAAACACGTGTCAACTTTAAGGGCACTCCTTAAAACTTTAAAGGCACTACTTAAAAATGTAAAATAAGAAGTAAAGGCACCTTTTGAAACATACCTGCTACAGGACCAGCACCCAATGCAGTGTACTCTACTTAATTCATAGTTTTCATTATATTCTGACATTCAGATATTTATTTGTTTATTGATTTATTGCAGTTGTCTGATATCTGAATATGTCGCTTAGAATACTCGTGATTTTCATATACGGAATATAATTTTGTTACAGGGCAGCTGAAGAACAGGGGGAGCATGACATCATTACTTGCTTATCTTGTGAAAAAAGAATGTTTTTAGCTGTTTTCTAAATTTAAAACAGTTTTCAGTGGCCTGCAGAGAAGGTGGATATGAGTTTCAGAGTACAGTTGCCAGATGATAGAAGATCCTCCCCAGCCCATTTGACTCTGGAAATAACAGGTTGCTTATCCTAATGAGAGGGCAAGGGGCGAATGGAAATGAGTACTTTACTTTTTTATTCCGAATACTGAAGCCTGTTGTAGGGCCTTGTAGGCCAGGCAGAGTATTTTGAAATGAATATGCCTCATCACCAGGAGCTAGCGCCATGAGGCCGTAGCTGGTATAACATCGACTCCATCGGGTACCTTCAAGAGGTTCAGGGCAACTTGATTTTGTATGTATTTGAAGGCGTACAGTGTGATGCTGGTGTAAACTGCATTGCGGTAATGAAAGTGGGATGATATTAACCAAGGTGACCAGTTGGCGGGGAGGGGGCAAAACACATCAGAAGTAATTAACAAATTTTAGTTGACTCATACAGGACTGAACAATCTTTGACATGTGTTTTAAGTTAAGGAAGTTATCAAGCAGTAAACCTAAATTTGGATTTTGGCTAGCTGATTTAGGGCTTAGAGCCAAAGGCCAGAAGTCAATGTCATGGAAAGGGCCCAGAGTGCTATAGACCAATATCTCTGTTTTCGAAGCATTACAATTCAATCTCTTCTGGTTCATCCAAGCACTCATCTCCATCATGCACGTAGCAAATGGGGTCCTAGTGGTTTTCAGCATAGCTGTATAATTGTGTGTCATGTTTTGGGATTTTTATGACAGAGGACAAATATTAAGATTGTACAGGATGGGAGATAGGGCAGGGCCCTGAGAAACACCACAGTGGAAAGGATAACGTTTAGATTTATTGCCATCCATGGAGAGTGACTGAGTTCTATTAGACAAAATGATTATCATTCAATCCACAACGCTTTCCCACCCTCCATCTACTAGCCTACTAATGTCATCCATGACTTAGACAACCGCTGTCATTGTTTTTCACATTTCAGTATTAGAAGTTGGATGTTTTGACAGATAGCCGGGGTCACTACTGGCTGGGTGGTATTTTGATGCAAGGGATTTATTTACCGGAGGAATAGAATCCGGAGTTTCCCAATTCTTGGCCACCCTGTTTTGTAAGGCTACATGAAAAGGTAGTACTGGGTCTTCAGTGGGACCATGGTCCAATATGTCTGTTAAATCGTCCTGGACAAATTGGGCTGGTGGTCTAGCCCATCCCAAGTAATCTACCACCTTGGTCATTAACTGACGGTTAGATGGACTGGCATGATCTCCTGGATCTGGTCTACCGAAGTCATTCTCAGGAGAGGTGTCAATGCCACTTGCATTGTGTAAAGACTCCACCAAATCCCTCATT
The DNA here is from genome assembly GCF_040938575.1 of Ambystoma mexicanum. NCBI lineage: Eukaryota > Metazoa > Chordata > Amphibia > Caudata > Ambystomatidae > Ambystoma > Ambystoma mexicanum. Next base: position 1,196,182,788 of record NC_090926.1, on the reverse strand, counting down.
CTGCTTTCCTCTGAGTGCAAGCATTCTGGGACATTTGGGGTGCCATACTCCAATCCAAAAGGTACATTTTCCTCCTCGGATCTCTCCTGTTCCTCAAAAATTGCGGTCAAGGATTTGAAAAACTCCTTCCTAGGCAGAGGCTTGAAAACCTTCTCTGGGAGAGGAGGAGGAAGAGGTGTAGTACCAGGCTCTGAAGGAATTACATGTTTTTTAACTTTTTCCTACTCTTTTTCTGGCTGCCCTGGCTTGGTTGGAGCCTTTGGCGCCGAGGGTTTCGGCGTCAACTTCGATAAAGGCGTCGACGGCGTCGATGACATAGTGGTCGTCGACAGGGTCTGCTTTGAGGGCGTTGAGGCGGCCTTCAACGGTTTACCCTTCGAGGTGTGATAGGTCTCGGACGGCGTCGGTGACCTCGAGCGGTCGACTCGACTCGAGCGTTTATCGCTCAGCGTCCTGGAAGGTTCCCTATCCTTCCTTTACGATCACCCGGGCTCGAGGGCGCACGAGTGTCGGAGCGATGACGCTCCCGGCCGGCTTCCAAAGAAGGCGCAGACCGAGGCTTTGCCTTATCAAACACCTCCATCATTTTGACCATGAATGCTTCCCACCCTTTGGTAGACAAATGTTTTGTGGGGCATTTCATTTTCAGAGACTCATCTGACGACGAGGTGGAGTGAGACCTATGGCGTCGTTTCTTCGACTTTTTCGACGAAGACGACGATCGATGAGAATCGCTTCGGGATCTAGATCGATACACCCCATGGGGTCTCGACTCGATGCTAGAGGCTTTTCGATCCTTCCGACCTACCTGTAGCTTTCCTCTCCTTTCTCGCAAGGCCTACCCCGTCATCGCCTGACACTTCGAACAGGCCTCCATGTCGTGGTCTTCCCCGAGACACCACAAACACTCGCGGGTCGGGTCCGTGATCGACATTTTTGAGCCGCACGACTTGCATTTCTTAAAATCCGATCTCGTGGTCGTGGTCGGCGTTGATGACGAGGACATAATTACTTCTCGTTATATTATATTTCTTGACAGAACTCGAGGCGCGCCGAAATGTCCTAAGCAACGTAACAGCGGAAAAACAGAACTGATGGGCAACGGGCGCAGCGCGTGCTACTTATACACCCGATGACTGTTATCCCTATCACAGACAGCGCAGCCCCGGCAACATAAACACATCTGATACTGTAAAATCAGTTACATTTTACAGTACTTATTAGCAATCTAAAACCAACAATGTGCGGGGATGTATGCCCCGCAATAGTAATAAAAATATGCTCTCCCTCGCCGATTGGTATGTTGTGCAAATGTATCAATGCTAAATTCAGAGAAAGATATGTACCAACATCAAGAATACCTGGATTATGCCCCTATTAAAAAAAGCCTGGCCTGTGTCCGGATACACCTACCAACTACAAGCCTATCACTAATGTGCTTTTAGTGATGAAGATCCTAGATCGTGGAGCATACACACAACTAGCGATCTATCTGAAGACAAATTGGATTCTGAATAGGTGTCAGTCAGGTTTTAGGGAGAACCAGGGCACAGAACCGGCCCTATTGGATTTGAGATCCAGATTGTTACAAATCATGGATAAGGGGCAAGCTGCACTACTTATGTTATTGGACCTTTCTGCTGCCTTCGACCTGGTGGACCACCAGGTTGAGTGAGGTGGTGGGCTTGTCAAGAGTGCAGCGCAATGGATGAACTAATTTTTGAGTAACAGATGGTGCAGAGTCTGTAGTAAGTCTGCTGAAGCTCAACCTGTACTTCTGACATATGGTGTGCCTCAGGAGGTTTGACGTTCTCCCTCACTTTATTACATTTTTATTGTGCCACTATTTAGACTACTGATAAAAAATTATGTTGTTGATGACACGCAATGTGTCATCCATCCCCTTGACTGGTAAGCATAAAGATGATAAGGAAACTATTAATAAAATATATGGACTCATCCAGGCGTTGATGATTAACAATGGCTTGGCACTGAATAAGGAGAAAACAGAGCTTATGGTGGTTGGAACTAAAGGGAAGATTCACACATTGGGAACTGACTACACTTACAATTGGCAGGATGCAGTAGCTCGACAAAAGTAAAAGTAAAAACATTGGCAGTGTACTTGGACCAGAAACTCAATATGAGGGCCCAGGTGAGTAGCCTGGTTTCCTCTTCTGCATATTACATTAAGCTGCTAGTGCAGCTTTGTGATTTATATCTCAAAGGGTAATTGTGAAACAGTGGCAAGAGGTATAATTGATAGAAAAATTGACTATTATTGTAGCCTGCTTGTGGGCATAGCCAAAAAAGAATGTACTCGACTGCAAATTAGTCTGAACAGTGCAGTGAGAGTAATCACTGGTTTGCAGAAAAGGGACCATATATCCGATGCCAGGCGTCATTTACACTGGCTGCCCATAGAGGCAAGAATCAACTTTTGCCAGCTGGTGATTACCCATAAATGTCTCAATGAATCTAGCCCTTTGTATCTGAGTGAGGCATTTGTACATTAAGATCAAACAACTCCAGTCAACTTAAAATCCCAATCTGCAGACTGACCCATTTGATGAAATGGGCTTTCTTTATAGCAGCTCCGAGAGCTTGGAATGGCATTCCGCTTGTCTCAGAGAGCTAAGCTTGACTGTGGTGTTTAGGAAAATATTGAAAACATTGCTGTTTAGATAATGCTATCGTAATGAATTGACGGCAGTATGATTGCCGCCCCGCGTGTTCAAGTGCGATATATTTGGTATTTAGGGCTGTCTGATTGTCTCTAGTGTTACATGTTGTCTGCATCCTTAAGCCCCCGGGCCTTGTGATGCGCTCCATCATACCTTTTGAACTGGTGATGAGGTTATCCTCCCATTTCTCTGCCAGGTCACTGCCATCAGTATTGTTAAAGTCCGGAAAGATCAGGATACAGAGTCCTCTGGGGATTTTCTCACTCTGTAACTAATTTTGCATTGTCACTTTTTCCCAGTATTTGTTAACTGCCTTTTTGCTAGTCTTTCGACATTGAGGAATATAGTGTTGTTGAAAGAAACAAACAGTGGATAATACCACTCACTCTGTGCCAAAGCATACACGTTGTTGTGGTATGATTTGGTGCAGAGCGAGCAGTATTACCCGCTGTTTGTTTCTTTCAAAAACACTGCACTACTCCACTGCTGACTCACGATGGCTAAATGCTTACTCACTAGGGATGAAGACACTGCAGGTCTCTTCCTACCGAGGGGGAATACCACCCATGCCATCCAAGCATCTAAATTGGTCAAGTGAGAACTTCAACAAAAATTCCTCAAACATACAACAGTATGTGCATAGACAAAGAGGTTGTCAAAGTGTGGCACATGCACGATGTGAAGATATGTGCACACTGCCACTAATCAATTCATTGACCCACAAGGCAGAATCACCAGCATCAGTGACAACATTATTTGCAGTTCAAAGTATGTGATTTATGCCATTATCTACATATGCCACAAGATTTACATTGGAAGAACTATTCGTGAGTTACGATTCCGCATTAGGGAACATTTATCGACAATTGGCAACCAAGTTGCCAAACTCCCTCTTGCGGTGCACCGGCAGACCTGTCACCAACTATACAATAAGAAAGACTTGAGATGTATTGGACTCAGGAAAATTACTTTGGGAAAAAGAGGAAGGGACAAGAAAAGAAAGCTGTGGCAGACTGAGTCAAGGATTATTTGTCAAATGCAAACTATACAAAATGGTCAGAACACGGACCATGAAATGGGATACTTTCTGTGATGTTTGTTTAGTTTTCATTGAAATATGTGTGGTCCACAAATATGTGTATTATTTCCTGCTTATCATACTTATTATATGCCTTATAGACCTCCACCAGAATTAAAAATGACTAGTGAGCCCATTGCTGGACAAGTACTTGCTTCCGAATGGACAGAATCAAGAAACACCATGGACTATAATCATATTCTTTTGAAAATAAATTATTTTAGTAAATAGCAATGTACCTGAATTTGAGCACCTAATGTTTTTATGCGCAAATAGACCCAGTCTACACATGACACAAGACTGCTGTGCCACTTGTTATTTGTGATGATTAGACACACAACGCTCATTGGGAATTCATACATTAGTATTGGGTGCTGTGAGAAACCATAGGGTGTCTGATCTACTAGTCCTCGGGGAGCTCTCTCTCAGGTGGCCAGTGCACGGCCATCGCCTTTGGATACATACCCTGGGATTGGACCAGTGCGGGTGGATCACCTGGGTGAGGGGTCTTCGGGAATGTGGGTGTGAGGCAGCCGATGGTGAGACACGATGCTCCCCCCTTTTTTGTACATCCAACCCATTCTATTTTTTAGGACTCGTTGATGTCCCAACTCCCCCCTCCCCCTTTCTACACAGACACTGGGCTGAGGAAGAGGGCGACTGAGAGTAACAAGACTAACTCTTATAAATCGTACTGAACAGGCACTGCTAATCGGGTCAAGCAAAGTCAGGAACTTGACTTTAACTGCATACACCTGACACCAATTAGCTCTCCTCACGCAGATAAAAGGAGGAACCTAGAAACACACTCAGAGCAATGTGGAACACAAGTATGAGCTGAATTTCCAGGACGAAGGCGATCCTACTGGAGCAGAGCGACAGACCAAGGAGCGAGAGCAACGGTTCGAAAACCCCAGGAGTTCCCTACAGGAGGTAGTTGCCTCCAAAAGGCAGTGAAAGACATGTGGAGAAGGCCAGATCCCAAAGTAGAAAGCTGCATTGTGTTTCAAGGACGCCAGCGACCCTCCAAGGTGAAATGCAGCGTTTGGGAGGCGAGGCCAAGCCTGTGGTACTAACCTTGAATCGTGAATTGGAAATCGTAAAACCAAGAAAGAAAAGCATACAGCCGGTGAGTTTGCAAGCAACCTGAGAGACTGGTGTGTGCTTAAGAAAGATTGAAGTGGCAACATTATATCGCAAGTGAAGGCTGCACGCGTGTGTGAGACGCGAAGAAAGGAAGACCTGTGAATGAACTTTGAAGTAAGGACAGCTGTGAAATCAGCGATACTGAGTAACGCAGTGGTCCGGCGAAAGTAGGAGCCCACTCGAAAGTCTCTGTGAAAGGTGCATTGTTTGTAGTGATAAAGTGAATGAACTGTAAAAGCGAAAGTGAACAAAGTTAACCCAGAGAGAAGGGGAGAGTAAGGAACAAGTTACTTACCTGTAACTGTTGTTCTCCAGCATGGGTCTGGCATGGATTCACATGCTCATGAATATTCCCCGTCGTCAGGCTGGGAATCCTCGGTAAAGAAAAAACCAGTATCAGTTTCGTTTCTGATCTGTCTTTCGTAGTAATAACCAATCACTGGTCTCTGCGTCATACTGACCACAGCCAATGACTGCCCTCTACCTAAGCACCGCCTCTGGCAGCCATCTTCAGATTTGGAAGCACGTGAAGTGGCAGTATGACCAAGTGAAGAGCCGCAGAGGGGTAGGCGGGAGGGTTCGCATGTGAATCCATGCCAGACCCATGCTGGAGAACAACAGTTACAGGTAAGTAACTTGTTCCTTCTCCAGCATGGGGTCTGGCATGGATTCACATGCTCATGAATAAAGAATACATAGCAGTACACACATGCACAACCACGGGAGGTGGCAAAGGCTCAACATTAAGCATCACATCAACTCAACATTAAGCATCTTACCTCCTCACCAGGCTCACCTCAGGCGAACAGGTTGCGCAGCACTGCTTGGCCGACCCTGGACTCCTCCCTGGAATCCCGGTCGACGCAGTAGAATTTCGTGAAGGTGTGCGTCGACCTCCACGTAGCAGCCCTGCATATGTCCAGCAGGGGCACACCAGATAGGAACGCCGTGGTAGCTGCGATCGCTCTGGTGGAATGGGCTCTCGGACGGCCAGGCAGCGGTCGGTTTGCCAACCGGTGACAGTACATGATACAGCCGGAGAGCCATCTGGAGATGGAAGCCTTCGAGAGAGCCTTCCCCTGATTGACAGGTCCAAAGTTCACAAAGAGTTGTGACGTCTTCCGAAAACCTTTCGTGCGGTCCACGTAGAACTTCAGCGCTCTAGCTACATCCAGCGAGTGCAAAGTCCTCTCAGCCGGCGACGAAGGCGACGGGAAGAACACAGGTAACACCAAGGGTTCGTTGAGATGAAAGTCCGACGGTACCTTGGGCATGAAGGAGGGGTGCGTCCTGAGCACTACCCTCGTGTCGTGGAAAGTCAAGTATGGGGCCTTGCAGGAAAGGGCCTGGATCTCTCCCACTCGTCGTGCGGAGGTGATGGCCACGAGAAAAGCTGTTTTCCACGATAGAAACTTCAACGGGGCCGAGTGCAGAGGCTCGAACGGAGGTCCCATAAGTTTGGTCAGCACCACGTTGAGCTCCCACGCCGGGGCCGGAGCCTTCACCGGCGGGAACGATCTGAACAGTCCCTTCATGAACTCTTTCACCAGACGATGAGACCACAAGGACGTCCGGCCCGTGGTTCTGGTGTATCGGGAGATCGCAGCAAGATGAATCTTGATGGACGCGTGTGCCAGACCAGCTTTGGCCAGCGTCAGCAGGTACGGCAGCACTTGGGGAGCCGTAATCCGTAGAGGGTTAATCTTCTGTGCGTGGCACCAGACAGAAAACCTCTTCCATTTGTGTCCGTAGCATTTAAGAGTCGAGGACGCCCTGGCCTTTGCAAGAACCTCTCTGCAATCGGCCGGTATGTCGTATCCTCCAAACTCTAGCGCTGCAGGAGCCAGGCCTGCAAGTTCAGCGACTTCGGGTCGTGGTGGAGGATGGCGCCTCCTTCCCTGGAGAGTAGATCCGCGTCCGCCGGCAGCTTGATTGGCGGGGACGCCGACAAGTCCAGAAGGTCCGGGAACCATATCTGCCTCGGCCACGCAGGTGCGACGAGGATCATCCTGCACCGTGACCTCTTGAGCTGGTTGACGAGCCGGATTAGCAGAGGCAAGGGAGGGAACGCGTAGAGGAACAGGCCCTCCCAGGGGAACGAGAAAGCATCGCCCATGCTCCTCGTCTGGGGAAACCTGCTGGCGAACCTCCGGCACTTGGTGTTCGTCGCCGTCGCGAACAGGTCGATCTGGGGTGTGCCCCACCGTCGGAAGAGGCGATCCACCAGATCCTGCCGTAGTTCCCACTCGTGGCACGAGCGCAGCTCCCTGCTGAGTGAGTCGGCGATGGTGTTTTTTATCCCTGCCAGATGAAACGGCACCAGAAGAATCCCTTGGGCGACGGCCCAATGCCACAGGTCCTGCGCCTCCTTGGACAGCGCTGGGGACCTGGTTCCGCCCTGTTTCCTGATGTAAAACATGGTGGTGGTGTTGTCGGTGAAGATCCTCACCACCTTGCCCTTGAGGGACGGAAGGAAGGACCTGAGGGCCCAAAACACTGCACGGAGCTCCAGGACGTTGATATGCAGGGACTTCTCCGTCGGGAGCCAGAGTCCCCTTGCGTGCAGATTTTCGGTGTGCGCTCCCCACCCTTCTAGGGAGGCATCCGTGGTCACAGTCACCTGGTGGGCTGGGGTCTGGAAGTCCATGCCCGCCGTCAGATGCGCGCGGGTGCCCCACCACCGTATCGCTCGTCGGAAACTCTCGTCGAGCTTGATCCTTTCCTCGAAGCTGCCCGTCGTCTGGATCCAGCGCGCATCCAGGAACTCTTGCAACGGGCGCATCCGGAGCCTGCACATGGGAATGAGGTAGATGCAGGAAGACATCATCCCGAGGAGGGACTTGATGGACCTCACCTTGGCCGCGTCGGCCACCAACATCCGTTGCACCTTGCCCAGGATGGTCCTGGTCCTCTCCTCCGACGGGGAGGCCAGAAGGGACACTGTGTCGAGCCTCGCTCCCAGAAACAGTGCGACTTGCGCGGGCACCAGGTGGGATTTGGCGTAGTTCACGGAGAATCCCAGGTCCGTGAGGAGTTGGACGGTCCTTGCCGTGTGGACCACGGCGAGCTCCCTCGTCTTGGCGCGGATGAGCCAGTCGTCCAGGTAGGGGTAGACGTGAATCCCCTCGCGGCGCAGCTGCGCCGCCACCGGTGCGAGGCACTTGGTGAAAACCCTGGGTGCCGACCGCAGTCCGAAGGGAAGGGCTTTGAACTGGTAATGACGCCCTTGGACCACGAATCTGAGGAATTTTCGGTGCCCCTTTAGGATGGGAATGTGGAAGTAGGCATCCTCCAAATCCAACGACGATAGGAAGTCTCCTTCCTCCAGCTGACCCAGGACGTGCTGGAGGGTGACCATCCGGAACTTCTGCGCCTTGATGAACTTGTTCAGGCGTCGCAGGTCCAGGATGGGGCGCCATCCTCCCGTCTTCTTCTTCACGAGGAAGTAACGCGAGTAGACTCCGGAGCCCCGAAGCCTCTTTGGGACGAGTTCGATGGCGCCCTTTCTGAGCATCGCCTTTACCTCCAGGAGAAGTTGAGGGACGTGAAGTTCTTTCCTGGCCACGGGGGGGACGCGCGGGCACCTTCTTTGAAACTCGAGCGCGTGGCCCCGGGCCAGGGCGTCCAGCACCCAACGGTCGGTGGAGATGGACTCCCACACGCTGACGAAGCCCGCCAGCCGGCCTCCCACCGGGGTGCTTCAGTGGGGGCCCGACCCCACGGCCGGTTCAATCCTGCTTGGACGCGGCCTTGCCACCTTGGCCTCCTTGGCGACGACGGCGGGGTCCGCCAGACTTGCCTCGTCCTCTGTAGGCCTCTTGCGACGACGAGCGGGCCGCTTGACGGTAGGAAGCGAAACCGCCGCCGGAACCTTTGGAGGCGCCCTTGCCTCCGCCGCTCCGAAAGGGCGTCCGCCGTTGCTGCAGTACTCCAAGGGCCCGGGCCGTCTCAGTATCCGCCTTGATGGCCTGAAGGGAATCGTCCACTGTCTTCCCAAACAGGTTGTTCCCGTCGAAGGGCATGTCCAGGACCCTGGTCTGGACGTCCTGCCGAAAGTCCGTAGCCTTGAGCCATCCGCGACGTCGAAGGCAAACGCCGTTGCCCATCTGGCGGAACCCAGTGTCGGCGATGTCCGTCGCCACGGTGATGGCGTGGTCCGAGGCCACCTCACCTTCCTGCAGGATCTCAAGGGCCTCCGCCCTCTTGTCGTCCGGCAGAAAATCCAGCAGGGGAGCTATCTTGTACCAGAGTTCCCTGTCGTAGCGGGCCACGATAGCCAAGGCGTTGGCCGCTTTAATCGTCGTCGCCGCCGACGAGATGACTCTGCGCCCCATGGCATCCAATTTCTTTCCCTCGCCGTCCGGCGGGGAAGTCGACGTGGAGGCCGCACCCCCCCCCCGCTTTCTTCCTGGCTGCCGCGGAGACGACGGAGTCCGGGGTAGGCTGCGCCCGGAGGCATAGGGGGGCCGAGTCCGGGACCCGGTACTTTTTCTCGTACCGGTCTCTTTTCGCTGGCGTCGTGGAAGGGTTCTTGAGGAGGGAAAGGCCCTCATCCCAAATGTCGTCCAACAGAGGCACTGCGAGGACCGTCTTCCTCTTGGTCTCGCGCCGTTGGTAAAGGAAGCCTTCCTTTTTCTTCTCCTCAGGGCAGAGTTGGAAAAGCTCGGATGCCCTGGCGATCATTGAGTGGAACGATCCAATCTCGTCGGGCGGAGAAGCCCTGGTGGGAGGCGACGACGGAAAATCCTCGTCGTATGCCTCGTCGTCCGTACCCGTCGCTGCCGTGTCAGTCCCCGTATCATCCCCTCGGGTGGACGGGGAGGAGGGCTGGACGGGGCGCGACGGTTGAAAAGGAGGCGGTGGATGAATCCTTCTTTTCTTGGTAGGGGGAACACCAGAAGGTCCCGGTTCTGGATCCCCCGACGGGAGAGGTTCCTCCGTCGGTAACGGTAGTCTCGTCCTTATCTCGGAGCATAAGGACTGTATAGCCAACAAAATGGCCGCTGAGTTGTCTTGCGGCGCTGGCAGAGGGGAATCCGACGGGCGAGCAGGGGCCCCGTCGGTATCCTCGACGATGTCGTCGTCGTCACCTGCGTCGGGGCCCATTCCGACGGGCTGGTCTTGTTCCACGCCTAGGCCGTGGCTTAAGACCTCGATCAGTTCCTCTTCTGAGGTTGAGGCCGAATCTACGCCGACGCCCTGCCCCCCCTTCTTCCCCACGGAGGGTTTCACGGGGGTCCTATCGATGGGCACGAAAGAAGACTCCCTCCGAGGAGGCAGGGAGATTCTGGGCCCCGAGGCCGCCACCACTGGTGCAGCCTCCACAGGCTGGGCCAGGGCCGCCGCGACCGTTTCGATAGAGGGCTTGGTCGAATGGATCAAGGCCTTCACCACCTTAGGTGCGCTCACCGCCTTATCCTTGAGGGAGGGGGCACTGCCACGCTCCTCCTCTGCCTTAGAGCTCGACCGGGGTCTCTCCAGGAGCTTCGCCGGGTGCTCGGCCTTCCTCTTACCCGACCCAGAGCGTTGGCTCGTGGTTGATGGTGCCGGGGAGGGTGCGCCCTGCCTGGCGCCCGTAGAGCCCGACCGTTCGGCGCTCCCGGTGCCAGCGGACTCGCGGTGCTTGGCCTTATGTTGGGCCCCCGTCGCCGGGGCGCCCTCAAAGGTCTTAGAAGACCGCTCAGATTTCTTCTTCTTCTCGCCAGACGGGCTCTTACCCTCCAGCCAGCTGGCGAGACGTTGATGGCGGTCCTTCATGGTCCGTTCCGACATGTTGCCGCAAAACGCACAGTCCTTCTCCACGTGCGTCTTGTCCCCATGAAGGCAGTAAAGGCAGAAAGAGTGTTCGTCCTCCTTGAAGACGTTCTGCAGCTGGCATCCAGGGCAGGCCCTGAACAGCTTTCCGGGCGTCGAGCTTCCCTTCTCCTGGGCCATCTCCGAGACCGGGCCTGAGAAGCTTCTGGAGTCCTCCGAAGCGTAGCTCGACGAAATCTTCACCCTTGAGGGGCACAGATGAATCCGACACGGGTCCCCGTTGATCGGATGTAGGATCGGTGGAGCTTGAGGCTCTTTTGACCGAAAGAATCGAAGTTTTTGTGAAAAAGCGCGAAAAAATAGCACTAACGCTCGAGAGCAATAGCACGAGGATCCCAACACATGAACGTGCGGTAAAAATCTGAAGATGGCTGCCAGAGGCGGTGCTTAGGTAGAGGGCAGTCATTGGCTGTGGTCAGTATGACGCAGAGACCAGTGATTGGTTATTACTACGAAAGACAGATCAGAAACGAAACTGATACTGGTTTTTTCTTTACCGAGGATTCCCAGCCTGACGACGGGGAATATTCATGAGCATGTGAATCCATGCCAGACCCCATGCTGGAGAAAAAGCTGAACACTGATCTTTGAGTCGAAGTGGTCCTGCGGAGGTCTATAAAGAAAGCCATGCACATTCGCAAGTCTTCAACTTCCGAAAACGGTCTGAGCCCGACTGAGGTACACCTGAAGTGTAATACGTTTGGGGAAAGGAGCCCCCTGCAAGCACAGTTGAACTTTTGTTGTGAAAGGTCTGAGCCCGACAGAGGGGGACCAACGTGAACTTTTGTTGTGAAAGGTCTGAGCCCGACAGCCCGACAGAGGAGGACCAACATGAACTTTGTTTTGAAAGCTCTGAGCCCGACAGAGAAGGACCAACATGAAGTTTTATTTTGAAGAGGTCTGCGACGAAAGAGGGGAACCGGCGTGAACCTTTTGTTGAAACGTTATTTGGAAATCTGGGAAGAGAGTCTTTAACGTCGAGGGCCAGGAGGGCCTCGATCCACATCTTGAATGGTTTTGTGTTAAAAACCCGAGCCAGAGTGTGTCATCCTGCCTATGGGGACCACCGCACTGCGTGTTGTCTAACGTGGGGAGAGAGCTGATTCAGCCACACTTTTTCTTTATATTTGAACACTGATTTTCCTTTACATACATATCTACTTTGTACACTTTTTGTACAAGACGAAGGGCAGGCATTGGGTTTTGTTAGCATAGGCCATTCTTATTTGAAAGACTTCACAAGGACTGTTTTATTTATTATTCGATGGTCGAGACTACTCGCATCCTAGTTATAGGGCAGAATAGGAATTTTTCCAAACCCAGAAACTTTAATAAAGGTTTTACAAATTGTACGTGTTGTGTCAGTGTCATACTTGTTATACAATGCCTCCCCTACAGTGCACACGAGTATGTAGTTTATTGTTAACACCCCAGCAATACCATTTTCATATTGTGGATTCTATAGACGATACATTCCTAAGCTGGCGTGGAACATTGAATGTAATGTGGGTCACTATTCTTGGCCACCTTCAACATGGATTCTGAGAAATGACGATGTGTGCCTCAAACAGTGCTGCGCATGCTTGAGGCGACAGCAATCCACTCAGTGGTTAAAAAACGTGATGGCTGCCGCGATCCAAGCAGTTCGCTACACAACATTTGGCCCAGGAATCCCGCAGTTACACGGGATCACATTACGTTGCTCTGGTAAGGGTGGTCGGCATTCGAATGAGCATTTAAATTTATATTTATTCATTCGCTGTCACGCTTTTAAATCCGATTAGGACTTTTGTGTACTATGGTTACAATGTTGCTTAGCAATAGTAACCCCATCAAGCCGACACACACAGCAATGCCATCCTTAGCTTTATAACTTGGGCTTGCACAGATTATTGCAGGCTCTATTTATTCAATAGAAACATTAGCAGTACACTCATCGTTAACCACGCGGATGTCCATATTATCTGCTTGATTGAGAGACTTATGTATTGTCGTTATGACATTGTAAGCAACAGTACCTTACACGTACAACATGCGCACGATTACACCAGCTCAAGCATTATTTATTGTACATGCAACACTTTGCAATTACGCACATACTAAAAAGGAAACACTAGCCCTAGCCACTCTTAAGGGCTCAAGGCTCTCTGCGGACACAGGAACACAATGTGTACCATTACGCCCACTATGTAGCAGTCCTTTTAGGAATACACTAGCATAAATGTATCTGTACGTGCCAGATATTACTTTGGGTCACCACATATCAAGCCTAATTAACTTTTCAGGAATCTGCAGATTTGGCCCTAAATATACTACTTTGCATGCAACAACCAGTGATTGGGAACATCATAGACCCTAAAGGTGAGTGTAATATTATGGTGTTCAATGATCAACAACTAAGGGTCTCTGTATGGCAAGAAGACTTCTGGCCAACACCCCGGCCAGGCAGATTCACTGTCTGCAAAAAGCCCAAAATGCAGGGGTAAAATTGGTCTTTTGCGTTGCCAAGAATACGCCAATCTCAGGTCTTTGCCAGTCATTGCACTGGTTAGCGGTGGAAGACCAGATAACATTTAAAATCAGGTGTCTGGTGTACAAATGTTTAAATGGACTGGCGCCAATCTATTTAATAAAGCAATATTACCGATTCGGGCTCTAAGGTCGGAAGACCAATGCTTACTTATCATTCCTAGGACTGGTGCCAATTCATTTAATAAAGCAATATTGCCCGATTCGGGCTCCAAGGTCGGAACACCAAGCTTACTTATTATTCCTAGGACCAACTGTGTATTCGAGGAGACTGTAGCTTCTCAGTTGCTGGACCAAGACAATGGAATAGCCTCCTACTTGAATTAAGAAAGGGCAAACTGTCTACAAATGTTCAAAGCAGGTTTAAAAACCTTCCTGTTCAACTAGTTGCGGTTAATTTGTTGGCACTTATGTTCTTCAATGGCATGTATACCTACTGATACTGTTGATCTTGTTTCTCAGTTTTTGATTCCAACTGCGCCAGGATACGATCCAGTTTGTTGTGTGCGCGATACAAATAATTCAAATCAAACTATATAAAGATGCTTATTGGCAGTAATCTGGTACAACATTACACATTTACGGACTTGCTTTTTTTCTTTTTCTCCTTTCTCTAAAATGTTTCACCCGTCCCCCTTTTTTTCTTCCTCATTCCTGTTTTTACACCAGTGTTAATTCTTTCCATGTATAATCCTTTGTAATTGATAATTTCACATGCTTAATTTATTATATCAAATTTGATGGTTTTATATTAAAAAACATGTAATGTATGGTTCATGTTCAATGTATTTTTGACATACATGATGTAAAATGTTATTTCATTTATATGCCACACTTAGCATCTGTGTCCAGTTTTGAAAAAGACCTGAGAAGAGGTCGAAACACGTGTCAACTTTAAGGGCACTCCTTAAAACTTTAAAGGCACTACTTAAAAATGTAAAATAAGAAGTAAAGGCACCTTTTGAAACCTACCTGCTACAGGACCAGCACCCAATGCAGTGTACTCTACTTAATTCATAGTTTTCATTATATTCTGACATTCAGATATTTATTTGTTTATTGATTTATTGCAGTTGTCTGATATCTGAAGATGTCGCTTAGAATACTCGTGATTTTCATATACGGAATATAATTTTGTTACAGGGCAGCTGAAGAACAGGGGGAGCATGACATCATTACTTGCTTATCTTGTGAAAAAAGAATGTTTTTAGCTGTTTTCAAAATTTAAAACAGTTTTCAGTGGCCTGCAGAGAAGGTGGATATGAGTTTCAGAGTACAGTTGCCAGATGATAGAAGATCCTCCCCAGCCCATTTGACTCTGGAAATAACAGGTTGCTTATCCTAATGAGAGGGCAAGGGGCGAATGGAAATGAGTACTTTACTTTTTTATTCCGAATACTGAAGCCTGTTGTAGGGCCTTGTAGGCCAGGCAGAGTATTTTGAAATGAATATGCCTCATCACCAGGAGCTAGCGCCATGAGGCCGTAGCTGGTATAACATCGACTCCATCGGGTACCTTCAAGAGGTTCAGGGCAACTTGATTTTGTATGTATTTGAAGGCGTACAGTGTGATGCTGGTGTAAACTGCATTGCGGTAATGAAAGTGGGATGATATTAACCAAGGTGACCAGTTGGCGGGGAGGGGGCAAAACACATCAGAAGTAATTAACAAATTTTAGTTGACTCATACAGGACTGAACAATCTTTGACATGTGTTTTAAGTTAAGGAAGTTATCAAGCAGTAAACCTAAATTTGGATTTTGGCTAGCTGATTTAGGGCTTAGAGCCAAAGGCCAGAAGTCAATGTCATGGAAAGGGCCCAGAGTGCTATAGACCAATATCTCTGTTTTCGAAGCATTACAATTCAATCTCTTCTGGTTCATCCAAGCACTCATCTCCATCATGCACGTAGCAAATGGGGTTCTAGTGGTTTTCAGCATAGCTGTATAATTGTGTGTCATGTTTTGGGATTTTTATGACAGAGGACAAATATTAAGATTGTACAGGATGGGAGATAGGGCAGGGCCCTGAGAAACACCACAGTGGAAAGGATAACGTTTAGATTTATTGCCATCCATGGAGAGTGACTGAGTTCTATTAGACAAAATGATTATCATTCAATCCACAACGCTTTCCCACCCTCCATCTACTAGCCTACTAATGTCATCCATGACTTAGACAACCGCTGTCATTGTTTTTCACATTTCAGTATTAGAAGTTGGATGTTTTGACAGATAGCCGGGGTCACTACTGGCTGGGTGGTATTTTGATGCAAGGGATTTATTTACCGGAGGAATAGAATCCGGAGTTTCCCAATTCTTGGCCACCCTGTTTTGTAAGGCTACATGAAAAGGTAGTACTGGGTCTTCAGTGGGACCATGGTCCAATATGTCTGTTAAATCGTCCTGGACAAATTGGGCTGGTGGTCTAGCCCATCCCAAGTAATCTACCACCTTGGTCATTAACTGACGGTTAGATGGACTGGCATGATCTCCTGGATCTGGTCTACCGAAGTCATTCTCAGGAGAGGTGTCAATGCCACTTGCATTGTGTAAAGACTCCACCAAATCCCTCATTCTGCTTTCCTCTGAGTGCAAGCATTCTGGGACATTTGGGGTGCCATACTCCAATCCAAAAGGTACATTTTCCTCCTCGGATCTCTCCTGTTCCTCAAAAATTGCGGTCAAGGATTTGAAAAACTCCTTCCTAGGCAGAGGCTTGAAAACCTTCTCTGGGAGAGGAGGAGGAAGAGGTGTAGTACCAGGCTCTGAAGGAATTACATGTTTTTTAACTTTTTCCTACTCTTTTTCTGGCTGCCCTGGCTTGGTTGGAGCCTTTGGCGCCGAGGGTTTCGGCGTCAACTTCGATAAAGGCGTCGACGGCGTCGATGACATAGTGGTCGTCGACAGGGTCTGCTTTGAGGGCGTTGAGGCGGCCTTCAACGGTTTACCCTTCGAGGTGTGATAGGTCTCGGACGGCGTCGGTGACCTCGAGCGGTCGACTCGACTCGAGCGTTTATCGCTCAGCGTCCTGGAAGGTTCCCTATCCTTCCTTTACGATCACCCGGGCTCGAGGGCGCACGAGTGTCGGAGCGATGACGCTCCCGGCCGGCTTCCAAAGAAGGCGCAGACCGAGGCTTTGCCTTATCAAACACCTCCATCATTTTGACCCTGAATGCTTCCCACCCTTTGGTAGACAAATGTTTTGTGGGGCATTTCATTTTCAGAGACTCATCTGACGACGAGGTGGAGTGAGACCTATGGCGTCGTTTCTTCGACTTTTTCGACGAAGACGACGATCGATGAGAATCGCTTCGGGATCTAGATCGATACACCCCATGGGGTCTCGACTCGATGCTAGAGGCTTTTCGATCCTTCCGACCTACCTGTAGCTTTCCTCTCCTTTCTCGCAAGGCCTACCCCGTCATCGCCTGACACTTCGAACAGGCCTCCATGTCGTGGTCTTCCCCGAGACACCACAAACACTCGCGGGTCGGGTCCGTGATCGACATTTTTGAGCCGCACGACTTGCATTTCTTAAAATCCGATCTCGTGGTCGTGGTCGGCGTTGATGACGAGGACATAATTACTTCTCGTTATATTATATTTCTTGACAGAACTCGAGGCGCGCCGAAATGTCCTAAGCAACGTAACAGCGGAAAAACAGAACTGATGGGCAACGGGCGCAGCGCGTGCTACTTATACACCCGATGACTGTTATCCCTATCACAGACAGCGCAGCCCCGGCAACATAAACACATCTGATACTGTAAAATCAGTTACATTTTACAGTACTTATTAGCAATCTAAAACCAACAATGTGCGGGGATGTATGCCCCGCAATAGTAATAAAAATATGCTCTCCCTCGCCGATTGGTATGTTGTGCAAATGTATCAATGCTAAATTCAGAGAAAGATATGTACCAACATCAAGAATACCTGGATTATGCCCCTATTAAAAAAAGCCTGGCCTGTGTCCGGATACACCTACCAACTACAAGCCTATCACTAATGTGCTTTTAGTGATGAAGATCCTAGATCGTGGAGCATACACACAACTAGCGATCTATCTGAAGACAAATTGGATTCTGAATAGGTGTCAGTCAGGTTTTAGGGAGAACCAGGGCACAGAACCGGCCCTATTGGATTTGAGATCCAGATTGTTACAAATCATGGATAAGGGGCAAGCTGCACTACTTATGTTATTGGACCTTTCTGCTGCCTTCGACCTGGTGGACCACCAGGTTGAGTGAGGTGGTGGGCTTGTCAAGAGTGCAGCGCAATGGATGAACTAATTTTTGAGTAACAGATGGTGCAGAGTCTGTAATAAGTCTGCTGAAGCTCAACCTGTACTTCTGACATATGGTGTGCCTCAGGAGGTTTGACGTTCTCCCTCACTTTATTACATTTTTATTGTGCCACTATTTAGACTACTGATAAAAAATTATGTTGTTGATGACACGCAATGTGTCATCCATCCCCTTGACTGGTAAGCATAAAGATGATAAGGAAACTATTAATAAAATATATGGACTCATCCAGGCGTTGATGATTAACAATGGCTTGGCACTGAATAAGGAGAAAACAGAGCTTATGGTGGTTGGAACTAAAGGGAAGATTCACACATTGGGAACTGACTACACTTACAATTGGCAGGATGCAGTAGCTCGACAAAAGTAAAAGTAAAAACATTGGCAGTGTACTTGGACCAGAAACTCAATATGAGGGCCCAGGTGAGTAGCCTGGTTTCCTCTTCTGCATATTACATTAAGCTGCTAGTGCAGCTTTGTGATTTATATCTCAAAGGGTAATTGTGAAACAGTGGCAAGAGGTATAATTGATAGAAAAATTGACTATTATTGTAGCCTGCTTGTGGGCATAGCCAAAAAAGAATGTACTCGACTGCAAATTAGTCTGAACAGTGCAGTGAGAGTAATCACTGGTTTGCAGAAAAGGGACCATATATCCGATGCCAGGCGTCATTTACACTGGCTGCCCATAGAGGCAAGAATCAACTTTTGCCAGCTGGTGATTACCCATAAATGTCTCAATGAATCTAGCCCTTTGTATCTGAGTGAGGCATTTGTACATTAAGATCAAACAACTCCAGTCAACTTAAAATCCCAATCTGCAGACTGACCCATTTGATGAAATGGGCTTTCTTTATAGCAGCTCCGAGAGCTTGGAATGGCATTCCGCTTGTCTCAGAGAGCTAAGCTTGACTGTGGTGTTTAGGAAAATATTGAAAACATTGCTGTTTAGATAATGCTATCGTAATGAATTGACGGCAGTATGATTGCCGCCCCGCGTGTTCAAGTGCGATATATTTGGTATTTAGGGCTGTCTGATTGTCTCTAGTGTTACATGTTGTCTGCATCCTTAAGCCCCCGGGCCTTGTGATGCGCTCCATCATACCTTTTGAACTGGTGATGAGGTTATCCTCCCATTTCTCTGCCAGGTCACTGCCATCAGTATTGTTAAAGTCCGGAAAGATCAGGATACAGAGTCCTCTGGGGATTTTCTCACTCTGTAACTAATTTTGCATTGTCACTTTTTCCCAGTATTTGTTAACTGCCTTTTTGCTAGTCTTTCGACATTGAGGAATATAGTGTTGTTGAAAGAAACAAACAGTGGATAATACCACTCACTCTGTGCCAAAGCATACACGTTGTTGTGGTATGATTTGGTGCAGAGCGAGCAGTATTACCCGCTGTTTGTTTCTTTCAAAAACACTGCACTACTCCACTGCTGACTCACGATGGCTAAATGCTTACTCACTAGGGATGAAGACACTGCAGGTCTCTTCCTACCGAGGGGGAATACCACCCATGCCATCCAAGCATCTAAATTGGTCAAGTGAGAACTTCAACAAAAATTCCTCAAACATACAACAGTATGTGCATAGACAAAGAGGTTGTCAAAGTGTGGCACATGCACGATGTGAAGATATGTGCACACTGCCACTAATCAATTCATTGACCCACAAGGCAGAATCACCAGCATCAGTGACAACATTATTTGCAGTTCAAAGTATGTGATTTATGCCATTATCTACATATGCCACAAGATTTACATTGGAAGAACTATTCGTGAGTTACGATTCCGCATTAGGGAACATTTATCGACAATTGGCAACCAAGTTGCCAAACTCCCTCTTGCGGTGCACCGGCAGACCTGTCACCAACTATACAATAAGAAAGACTTGAGATGTATTGGACTCAGGAAAATTACTTTGGGAAAAAGAGGAAGGGACAAGAAAAGAAAGCTGTGGCAGACTGAGTCAAGGATTATTTGTCAAATGCAAACTATACAAAATGGTCAGAACACGGACCATGAAATGGGATACTTTCTGTGATGTTTGTTTAGTTTTCATTGAAATATGTGTGGTCCACAAATATGTGTATTATTTCCTGCTTATCATACTTATTATATGCCTTATAGACCTCCACCAGAATTAAAAATGACTAGTGAGCCCATTGCTGGACAAGTACTTGCTTCCGAATGGACAGAATCAAGAAACACCATGGACTATAATCATATTCTTTTGAAAATAAATTATTTTAGTAAATAGCAATGTACCTGAATTTGAGCACCTAATGTTTTTATGCGCAAATAGACCCAGTCTACACATGACACAAGACTGCTGTGCCACTTGTTATTTGTGATGATTAGACACACAACGCTCATTGGGAATTCATACATTAGTATTGGGTGCTGTGAGAAACCATAGGGTGTCTGATCTACTAGTCCTCGGGGAGCTCTCTCTCAGGTGGCCAGTGCACGGCCATCGCCTTTGGATACATACCCTGGGATTGGACCAGTGCGGGTGGATCACCTGGGTGAGGGGTCTTCGGGAATGTGGGTGTGAGGCAGCCGATGGTGAGACACGATGCTCCCCCCTTTTTTGTACATCCAACCCATTCTATTTTTTAGGACTCGTTGATGTCCCAACTCCCCCCTCCCCCTTTCTACACAGACACTGGGCTGAGGAAGAGGGCGACTGAGAGTAACAAGACTAACTCTTATAAATCGTACTGAACAGGCACTGCTAATCGGGTCAAGCAAAGTCAGGAACTTGACTTTAACTGCATACACCTGACACCAATTAGCTCTCCTCACGCAGATAAAAGGAGGAACCTAGAAACACACTCAGAGCAATGTGGAACACAAGTATGAGCTGAATTTCCAGGACGAAGGCGATCCTACTGGAGCAGAGCGACAGACCAAGGAGCGAGAGCAACGGTTCGAAAACCCCAGGAGTTCCCTACAGGAGGTAGTTGCCTCCAAAAGGCAGTGAAAGACATGTGGAGAAGGCCAGATCCCAAAGTAGAAAGCTGCATTGTGTTTCAAGGACGCCAGCGACCCTCCAAGGTGAAATGCAGCGTTTGGGAGGCGAGGCCAAGCCTGTGGTACTAACCTTGAATCGTGAATTGGAAATCGTAAAACCAAGAAAGAAAAGCATACAGCCGGTGAGTTTGCAAGCAACCTGAGAGACTGGTGTGTGCTTAAGAAAGATTGAAGTGGCAACATTATATCGCAAGTGAAGGCTGCACGCGTGTGTGAGACGCGAAGAAAGGAAGACCTGTGAATGAACTTTGAAGTAAGGACAGCTGTGAAATCAGCGATACTGAGTAACGCAGTGGTCCGGCGAAAGTAGGAGCCCACTCGAAAGTCTCTGTGAAAGGTGCATTGTTTGTAGTGATAAAGTGAATGAACTGTAAAAGCGAAAGTGAACAAAGTTAACCCAGAGAGAAGGGGAGAGTAAGGAACAAGTTACTTACCTGTAACTGTTGTTCTCCAGCATGGGTCTGGCATGGATTCACATGCTCATGAATATTCCCCGTCGTCAGGCTGGGAATCCTCGGTAAAGAAAAAACCAGTATCAGTTTCGTTTCTGATCTGTCTTTCGTAGTAATAACCAATCACTGGTCTCTGCGTCATACTGACCACAGCCAATGACTGCCCTCTACCTAAGCACCGCCTCTGGCAGCCATCTTCAGATTTGGAAGCACGTGAAGTGGCAGTATGACCAAGTGAAGAGCCGCAGAGGGGTAGGCGGGAGGGTTCGCATGTGAATCCATGCCAGACCCATGCTGGAGAACAACAGTTACAGGTAAGTAACTTGTTCCTTCTCCAGCATGGGGTCTGGCATGGATTCACATGCTCATGAATAAAGAATACATAGCAGTACACACATGCACAACCACGGGAGGTGGCAAAGGCTCAACATTAAGCATCACATCAACTCAACATTAAGCATCTTACCTCCTCACCAGGCTCACCTCAGGCGAACAGGTTGCGCAGCACTGCTTGGCCGACCCTGGACTCCTCCCTGGAATCCCGGTCGACGCAGTAGAATTTCGTGAAGGTGTGCGTCGACCTCCACGTAGCAGCCCTGCATATGTCCAGCAGGGGCACACCAGATAGGAACGCCGTGGTAGCTGCGATCGCTCTGGTGGAATGGGCTCTCGGACGGCCAGGCAGCGGTCGGTTTGCCAACCGGTGACAGTACATGATACAGCCGGAGAGCCATCTGGAGATGGAAGCCTTCGAGAGAGCCTTCCCCTGATTGACAGGTCCAAAGTTCACAAAGAGTTGTGACGTCTTCCGAAAACCTTTCGTGCGGTCCACGTAGAACTTCAGCGCTCTAGCTACATCCAGCGAGTGCAAAGTCCTCTCAGCCGGCGACGAAGGCGACGGGAAGAACACAGGTAACACCAAGGGTTCGTTGAGATGAAAGTCCGACGGTACCTTGGGCATGAAGGAGGGGTGCGTCCTGAGCACTACCCTCGTGTCGTGGAAAGTCAAGTACGGGGCCTTGCAGGAAAGGGCCTGGATCTCTCCCACTCGTCGTGCGGAGGTGATGGCCACGAGAAAAGCTGTTTTCCACGATAGAAACTTCAACGGGGCCGAGTGCAGAGGCTCGAACGGAGGTCCCATAAGTTTGGTCAGCACCACGTTGAGCTCCCACGCCGGGGCCGGAGCCTTCACCGGCGGGAACGATCTGAACAGTCCCTTCATGAACTCTTTCACCAGACGATGAGACCACAAGGACGTCCGGCCCGTGGTTCTGGTGTATCGGGAGATCGCAGCAAGATGAATCTTGATGGACGCGTGTGCCAGACCAGCTTTGGCCAGCGTCAGCAGGTACGGCAGCACTTGGGGAGCCGTAATCCGTAGAGGGTTAATCTTCTGTGCGTGGCACCAGACAGAAAACCTCTTCCATTTGTGTCCGTAGCATTTAAGAGTCGAGGACGCCCTGGCCTTTGCAAGAACCTCTCTGCAATCGGCCGGTATGTCGTATCCTCCAAACTCTAGCGCTGCAGGAGCCAGGCCTGCAAGTTCAGCGACTTCGGGTCGTGGTGGAGGATGGCGCCTCCTTCCCTGGAGAGTAGATCCGCGTCCGCCGGCAGCTTGATTGGCGGGGACGCCGACAAGTCCAGAAGGTCCGGGAACCATATCTGCCTCGGCCACGCAGGTGCGACGAGGATCATCCTGCACCGTGACCTCTTGAGCTGGTTGACGAGCCGGATTAGCAGAGGCAAGGGAGGGAACGCGTAGAGGAACAGGCCCTCCCAGGGGAACGAGAAAGCATCGCCCATGCTCCTCGTCTGGGGAAACCTGCTGGCGAACCTCCGGCACTTGGTGTTCGTCGCCGTCGCGAACAGGTCGATCTGGGGTGTGCCCCACCGTCGGAAGAGGCGATCCACCAGATCCTGCCGTAGTTCCCACTCGTGGCACGAGCGCAGCTCCCTGCTGAGTGAGTCGGCGATGGTGTTTTTTATCCCTGCCAGATGAAACGGCACCAGAAGAATCCCTTGGGCGACGGCCCAATGCCACAGGTCCTGCGCCTCCTTGGACAGCGCTGGGGACCTGGTTCCGCCCTGTTTCCTGATGTAAAACATGGTGGTGGTGTTGTCGGTGAAGATCCTCACCACCTTGCCCTTGAGGGACGGAAGGAAGGACCTGAGGGCCCAAAACACTGCACGGAGCTCCAGGACGTTGATATGCAGGGACTTCTCCGTCGGGAGCCAGAGTCCCCTTGCGTGCAGATTTTCGGTGTGCGCTCCCCACCCTTCTAGGGAGGCATCCGTGGTCACAGTCACCTGGTGGGCTGGGGTCTGGAAGTCCATGCCCGCCGTCAGATGCGCGCGGGTGCCCCACCACCGTATCGCTCGTCGGAAACTCTCGTCGAGCTTGATCCTTTCCTCGAAGCTGCCCGTCGTCTGGATCCAGCGCGCATCCAGGAACTCTTGCAACGGGCGCATCCGGAGCCTGCACATGGGAATGAGGTAGATGCAGGAAGACATCATCCCGAGGAGGGACTTGATGGACCTCACCTTGGCCGCGTCGGCCACCAACATCCGTTGCACCTTGCCCAGGATGGTCCTGGTCCTCTCCTCCGACGGGGAGGCCAGAAGGGACACTGTGTCGAGCCTCGCTCCCAGAAACAGTGCGACTTGCGCGGGCACCAGGTGGGATTTGGCGTAGTTCACGGAGAATCCCAGGTCCGTGAGGAGTTGGACGGTCCTTGCCGTGTGGACCACGGCGAGCTCCCTCGTCTTGGCGCGGATGAGCCAGTCGTCCAGGTAGGGGTAGACGTGAATCCCCTCGCGGCGCAGCTGCGCCGCCACCGGTGCGAGGCACTTGGTGAAAACCCTGGGTGCCGACCGCAGTCCGAAGGGAAGGGCTTTGAACTGGTAATGACGCCCTTGGACCACGAATCTGAGGAATTTTCGGTGCCCCTTTAGGATGGGAATGTGGAAGTAGGCATCCTCCAAATCCAACGACGATAGGAAGTCTCCTTCCTCCAGCTGACCCAGGACGTGCTGGAGGGTGACCATCCGGAACTTCTGCGCCTTGATGAACTTGTTCAGGCGTCGCAGGTCCAGGATGGGGCGCCATCCTCCCGTCTTCTTCTTCACGAGGAAGTAACGCGAGTAGACTCCGGAGCCCCGAAACCTCTTTGGGACGAGTTCGATGGCGCCCTTTCTGAGCATCGCCTTTACCTCCAGGAGAAGTTGAGGGACGTGAAGTTCTTTCCTGGCCACGGGGGGGACGCGCGGGCACCTTCTTTGAAACTCGAGCGCGTGGCCCCGGGCCAGGGCGTCCAGCACCCAACGGTCGGTGGAGATGGACTCCCACACGCTGACGAAGCCCGCCAGCCGGCCTCCCACCGGGGTGCTTCGGTGGGGGCCCGACCCCACGGCCGGTTCAATCCTGCTTGGACGCGGCCTTGCCGCCTTGGCCTCCTTGGCGACGACGGCGGGGTCCGCCAGACTTGCCTCGTCCTCTGTAGGCCTCTTGCGACGACGAGCGGGCCGCTTGACGGTAGGAAGCGAAACCGCCGCCGGAACCTTTGGAGGCGCCCTTGCCTCCGCCGCTCCGAAAGGGCGTCCGCCGTTGCTGCAGTACTCCAAGGGCCCGGGCCGTCTCAGTATCCGCCTTGATGGCCTGAAGGGAATCGTCCACTGTCTTCCCAAACAGGTTGTTCCCGTCGAAGGGCATGTCCAGGACCCTGGTCTGGACGTCCTGCCGAAAGTCCGTAGCCTTGAGCCATCCGCGACGTCGAAGGCAAACGCCGTTGCCCATCTGGCGGAACCCAGTGTCGGCGATGTCCGTCGCCACGGTGATGGCGTGGTCCGAGGCCACCTCACCTTCCTGCAGGATCTCAAGGGCCTCCGCCCTCTTGTCGTCCGGCAGAAAATCCAGCAGGGGAGCTATCTTGTACCAGAGTTCCCTGTCGTAGCGGGCCACGATAGCCAAGGCGTTGGCCGCTTTAATCGTCGTCGCCGCCGACGAGATGACTCTGCGCCCCATGGCATCCAATTTCTTTCCCTCGCCGTCCGGCGGGGAAGTCGACGTGGAGGCCGCACCCCCCCCCGCTTTCTTCCTGGCTGCCGCGGAGACGACGGAGTCCGGGGTAGGCTGCGCCCGGAGGCATAGGGGGGCCGAGTCCGGGACCCGGTACTTTTTCTCGTACCGGTCTCTTTTCGCTGGCGTCGTGGAAGGGTTCTTGAGGAGGGAAAGGCCCTCATCCCAAATGTCGTCCAACAGAGGCACTGCGAGGACCGTCTTCCTCTTGGTCTCGCGCCGTTGGTAAAGGAAGCCTTCCTTTTTCTTCTCCTCAGGGCAGAGTTGGAAAAGCTCGGATGCCCTGGCGATCATTGAGTGGAACGATCCAATCTCGTCGGGCGGAGAAGCCCTGGTGGGAGGCGACGACGGAAAATCCTCGTCGTATGCCTCGTCGTCCGTACCCGTCGCTGCCGTGTCAGTCCCCGTATCATCCCCTCGGGTGGACGGGGAGGAGGGCTGGACGGGGCGCGACGGTTGAAAAGGAGGCGGTGGATGAATCCTTCTTTTCTTGGTAGGGGGAACACCAGAAGGTCCCGGTTCTGGATCCCCCGACGGGAGAGGTTCCTCCGTCGGTAACGGTAGTCTCGTCCTTATCTCGGAGCATAAGGACTGTATAGCCAACAAAATGGCCGCTGAGTTGTCTTGCGGCGCTGGCAGAGGGGAATCCGACGGGCGAGCAGGGGCCCCGTCGGTATCCTCGACGATGTCGTCGTCGTCACCTGCGTCGGGGCCCATTCCGACGGGCTGGTCTTGTTCCACGCCTAGGCCGTGGCTTAAGACCTCGATCAGTTCCTCTTCTGAGGTTGAGGCCGAATCTACGCCGACGCCCTGCCCCCCCTTCTTCCCCACGGAGGGTTTCACGGGGGTCCTATCGATGGGCACGAAAGAAGACTCCCTCCGAGGAGGCAGGGAGATTCTGGGCCCCGAGGCCGCCACCACTGGTGCAGCCTCCACAGGCTGGGCCAGGGCCGCCGCGACCGTTTCGATAGAGGGCTTGGTCGAATGGATCAAGGCCTTCACCACCTTAGGTGCGCTCACCGCCTTATCCTTGAGGGAGGGGGCACTGCCACGCTCCTCCTCTGCCTTAGAGCTCGACCGGGGTCTCTCCAGGAGCTTCGCCGGGTGCTCGGCCTTCCTCTTACCCGACCCAGAGCGTTGGCTCGTGGTTGATGGTGCCGGGGAGGGTGCGCCCTGCCTGGCGCCCGTAGAGCCCGACCGTTCGGCGCTCCCGGTGCCAGCGGACTCGCGGTGCTTGGCCTTATGTTGGGCCCCCGTCGCCGGGGCGCCCTCAAAGGTCTTAGAAGACCGCTCAGATTTCTTCTTCTTCTCGCCAGACGGGCTCTTACCCTCCAGCCAGCTGGCGAGACGTTGATGGCGGTCCTTCATGGTCCGTTCCGACATGTTGCCGCAAAACGCACAGTCCTTCTCCACGTGCGTCTTGTCCCCATGAAGGCAGTAAAGGCAGAAAGAGTGTTCGTCCTCCTTGAAGACGTTCTGAAGCTGGCATCCAGGGCAGGCCCTGAACAGCTTTCCGGGCGTCGAGCTTCCCTTCTCCTGGGCCATCTCCGAGACCGGGCCTGAGAAGCTTCTGGAGTCCTCCGAAGCGTAGCTCGACGAAATCTTCACCCTTGAGGGGCACAGATGAATCCGACACGGGTCCCCGTTGATCGGATGTAGGATCGGTGGAGCTTGAGGCTCTTTTGACCGAAAGAATCGAAGTTTTTGTGAAAAAGCGCGAAAAAATAGCACTAACGCTCGAGAGCAATAGCACGAGGATCCCAACACATGAACGTGCGGTAAAAATCTGAAGATGGCTGCCAGAGGCGGTGCTTAGGTAGAGGGCAGTCATTGGCTGTGGTCAGTATGACGCAGAGACCAGTGATTGGTTATTACTACGAAAGACAGATCAGAAACGAAACTGATACTGGTTTTTTCTTTACCGAGGATTCCCAGCCTGACGACGGGGAATATTCATGAGCATGTGAATCCATGCCAGACCCCATGCTGGAGAAAAAGCTGAACACTGATCTTTGAGTCGAAGTGGTCCTGCGGAGGTCTATAAAGAAAGCCATGCACATTCGCAAGTCTTCAACTTCCGAAAACAGGTCTGAGCCCGACTGAGGTACACCTGAAGTGTAATACGTTTGGGGAAAGGAGCCCCCTGCAAGCACAGTTGAACTTTTGTTGTGAAAGGTCTGAGCCCGACAGAGGGGGACCAACGTGAACTTTTGTTGTGAAAGGTCTGAGCCCGACAGCCCGACAGAGGAGGACCAACATGAACTTTGTTTTGAAAGCTCTGAGCCCGACAGAGAAGGACCAACATGAAGTTTTATTTTGAAGAGGTCTGCGACGAAAGAGGGGGAACGGCGTGAACCTTTTGTTGAAACGTTATTTGGAAATCTGGGAAGAGAGTCTTTAACGTCGAGGGCCAGGAGGGCCTCGATCCACATCTTGAACGGTTTTGTGTTAAAAACCCGAGCCAGAGTGTGTCATCCTGCCTATGGGGACCACCGCACTGCGTGTTGTCTAACGTGGGGAGAGAGCTGATTCAGCCACACTTTTTCTTTATATTTGAACACTGATTTTCCTTTACATACATATCTACTTTGTACACTTTTTGTACAAGACGAAGGGCAGGCATT